>NC_063173.1:39898757-42868757 GCF_023159225.1 Perognathus longimembris pacificus | reverse complement strand
TAGTGAAAACAATAACAAGTAAGAAATGGAGCATACATTTCTGATAGTTCTGATAGATCAATCTCAAAATTTTCATTAATACAAATTTAATCAAAACTGAAAAATAAAGTGGAATAGTAATCTGGAAATAGCAATGATAGTGCCCTAATACACATGAACAAAATATTGAAATGCAAAGTATGAGAATGTATAATACACAATGATGCAGAATGTAATTTGTGATTTTATTACTTTTATTATATTTATTTATAATTGATTAAATATGGTGATTGGATTATGCTAATTAATACCTCTCTCACAAACAAGTTTGCAGTTTCTATTCTATTTTACACATTATAAATAAGGGAGAGAGAAGACATAGATTATTAAGTTATATTCCATGTTCATAAAAGTAGTAATTCGCAGAAACTGTAGAGAAATTCAGGGAGTATCTAATGCCTACATTCTTCGAAAGAATGAGAAACATTGCCCCATGCCAAAGGAACTGATGGCTCTTTGTATCCTGGCTTGGTCAGAAATAAAGAATTTTATCAAAATGTTTCAGCGAAGTATCCAGCAATAAAATACTATCCAAACACAGCTTCTGTTAAGGTCCTGTACAATTAGACTGGCACATTCTGTGTCTTGCCTTGTACTCTTTTCCCCCAAGGTGAGATGTGAATATTGCATTACCAGAAGCATGTGCCCACCTATCTGCAAACCAGAACTGCAAAGGAACAATAATACCCTGTGCAGAACTGCACTGTTGGACAAGTTTGATTATATTTACTGCGTCAGAAGGCAGCTCTGTGTGTTCTTCTAAACAAGAAAGTTTACCCAGGTCACAAGAAAGTTGTTTTTTTGTTTTGAGGGAAGCCAGAAGTATACACTTTAGTTGATCTTCACACAATAAGTTCAACATTACAATTATCTCATAGGAATCAATCTCATAAATACTGAGCGAGACAGAGACAGAGAGAAAGACAGAGATAGACAGAGAAAGACAGAGAAAAAGAGATTAGAAAAAGGGATTAGAGAAGATGAAATAAACAAATATCCAGTGCAGAATGTGTCCCAGTACTATCTGTCTTAAGGTATAGAATTCTGAACAAAGGAGTATGACATGATGATAAGAAAACAGAAGACAGAGACATTTCTTATACTTTCCAGAAGAAAAATAACCTCAGTCAGCAGGCACAATGTCAGAAGGAATCCTCTCACTTTGACTGGGAAATTGATTTTTGTAGTTCTTGGCCATCTGTTGGAGCAAACTGTAGGAATGACTAGTAGGAGTAAGAAGAATTTGTGGAGAGGATACTTAGAGAGTTAAATATATAGCTTTTGAAAACATCCATATATTGTTTTCTTAAAGGAGTCAGTTGAAACGTCACAAGACAGTGTCCCTTGGGGCTAATTATAATTTTAATATACATATACCAGTCTTTGACAAATTCAAAGGAAGAGCAAAACATTTAAAAATTGGATCCACCTCCAACAAATGTGTAAACTACATCTCCTTAATTTTCTAGAATGCAAATTTTTTTCTGGGACATTTTCAATTCAAGGATAGCTACACACAACCTCCTACTATACATCTAGAAAATGTTTTTTGTTTTTTTTTCATACCTTACAAAGTGGTACATTTTTTGAAAAACATGGATTTACTTCAATTTAGGGCATACCCAGCACACATTTCTGGAACCAAAATGAAACAACATGTCAAAATACACTGATGCATGAAATGTGTGTTTGTTATCTTAGATTTATAACAAATAAGAACCACGACAGTTGTGATTTTACCTGCTGTTCCAGAACTTCCTAACTGCTTCATTAAGAGATTTTTTTTACTGTATTTTTTTCTTTGTGACTACCTCTCTGTGTGTAGATATGGATGGAGGTGGTGCTGTGTGACTCTGGAACTAAGCTGTGAAAAGAAATATAAGTTGATTTCTCTCTCTTTGAGATTATGTGCCATAAAAGAATTGACCTGTCAGCCATGATGTCTAGCCTCTCCACAGCTGACATCATAAAGACACCAGTAATAGACATGGTTGAGCTAGAAGATAACAATGCTAGAAGTGGAGATACACAAACACAGGTAGTCATGACATAGGCAGAAATGGTGAAAATGACTGCGTTTATTTTTTAACAGTTTCACCGCCTCCCTCATTTTCTCTATTTTCCCCCTCCGGACTCCCCTACACCAAGAGTTGTATACTTCATTTCCAACACACTGTCTAGTGAGTATCACTGTTGAATTGTCCCACCATTTCTGTGCATATACAGGACAAAGGTTACAGAAATCAAAAATAGTGACAAAAAGGAACAAATCAAAGAGAAAAGAAAACAAAAGGGAAAAGGACCACAAACAGTACTACAAAAAAGCCTCTTATTTCCATTTCTTGTATTTCTTTTCAATAAGCATCATTTTACACCATGGCATGCACATATGTATTGAGCTCTTGTGATCCTCTTCTAAGAACAGGCTCCTTTGTTCTCACTGTATCAATGTTTAGAGTGATGTTTAATTAATCATATCCAAGTGCAATTGTCTTTGACTATCCTTTGGGTTAATTTGTCGATTTATAGGTCATTCTGGCTATTACAAAGGAAGGGATCCATACAGCCTATGTTTCTTTGGGTCTGGCTTACTTCACTTAATATAATTTTTTCCAGGTTTTCTCATTCCCTATGAATGGGGAGATGTCATTCATTATGATAGAAATACAGAATTTCATTTTGTATATATACCACATATTCTTGATCCATTCATCCACTGAAGGGCATGTTGGTTGATTTCATAGTTTAGCTATGGTAAAGAATGCTGTGGTGAACATGGTTATGTGAGTTGCTTTAGTGCAGTCTGATATATGGTCATTTGGACAAATACCTAAGAGTGGGATTGCTGGTTCTTAGGAAAGTTGTATGTTTAGTCTGTTGAGAAACCTCCATACTGCTTTCCAGAGTGCCTACTACTACTCTTATAACACTGTTTGAATCCTCTCCTTCAAGATTCCAGACATATGAGTGAAAAATTCTTCATTTGATTCTGACCTCATTTTACAAGCCAAAATACACGTTTTATGAATAAAAGAAGTATATTCTTAATGGCCATTGGATTTTCTGATCCATTCATTTCTCAGCACATAATAAAAGCAGTAATGTGCTAAGTAAAATAAGTAAAGAACCATACAACACATGTGTATAGAAATTAGACTCAGTACAGCTATTGGAGGTAGTTAGGACATTAGGGAACATTTGAAATAACTCACTTTACAGGACATTGATGTTTCCAAGAAGTTCTGTTCTTATGCTCAGGTACCAAAAGCAAAGCAGTAGTAACCTCCTGCTGTCTTTCAGGACCTTCTTCTTCCCAGATAAGCATCATGGAGCTTTCTCCCTTTGTTAAGAGACCCATCTCAAAGCAATGATTTGCATATACTTCATACCTCTAAAATATTTTATTAATAGTATACCTAAAATGGAAATCATATCTGTATTATTGTAAATGAATCATAATAGATAATATTTGTTATTTTTAGATAGCTAACATGAAGATAGTTAACATAAAATAACATGATCCTCTGATATTAACAAGGAGGTTGAGAAGAGAACTTCACTGTAGGAAAGATAGAGAAAATGTATACTTTTCTCCATGTTCCTAGACTTATTACTTGAGATCACCCAGCTTCATGTATGGAAATGTGTATTCTTATAAAATTTACATAGCCTAGTGACTGTGAATATAGTAAATATTTTACTTTGAGTTGGAAATGAAGCTCTAAGGGAGTACTTTCTTTTTTTTTTTTTTTTTTTGGCCAGTCCTGGGCCTTGGACTCAGGGCCTGAGCACTGTCCCTGGCTTCTTCCCGCTCAAGGCTAGCACTCTGCCACTTGAGCCACAGCGCCGCTTCTGGCCGTTTTCTGTATATGTGGTGCTAGGGAATCGAACCTAGGGCCTCGTGTATCTGAGGCAGGCACTCTTGCCACTAGGCTATATCCCCAGCCCTAAGGGAGTACTTTCTTAACATGCCCAAACCTCTGGGTTCTGTCTACTGGATGACACAGAGGGGGATAAATCCCGAAGAGAAAGAAATTCAGTCTGGCTTACATGAAAAATGACTGTCATAATTTAAAATTCCAGATAATTGAAGTTGATATGATTAGTCAAAGGATGTGACAAGACCAGACTCCCTTCCCTTTCTATTTTTGAACTCCTGTTTGTGGGATTTTACTATGTTCAGTTGTCTTTTTCTCTAGTGTCCTTACATGATCACTGGGGAATCTGAGTCTACATTGCTTTTTTTCTTAAGTATTGAACAAAACTCTGGTTCTTAGTAGATTAGGTTATGTGGATGTGTAGTTCACTAGCCACTAGCTCAGGCTAAATCCCCATTCTTGAATAATGAGAACAAAGCCCACCCTGTATCACTGGGTATAGTGCTCCACTTTCCACTCAGGATATTGTGTTCATCAGCTTTCTATTACTATAATGAAGACTTGAGACAATCAGGTCTCAAAAAAATAGTGTCGTTTTAGTTGACACTTTTGGGAGTTCCAGCCTATGATCAATTGTCCTGATTGCTTTGGCAAGTTGTAATGAGAGCAAATGATAGGACAAAGCCACTTACTTCATACATGGGTAATGAAAGTGAGACAGAGAGAATGATGTTTCAAAATTCATTTCAATGAAAGGTCCCCAAAGACCTCATGATTGTTCACTATACCTCATATTCTTTCTTTCTTTTTGTGAGTGTACTGTTGCTTAAATTCAAAGCCTAATACTCTTTGTGTGTGTGTGTGTGTGTGTGCCAGTCCTGGGCCTTGGACTCAGGGTCTGAGCACTGTCCCTGGCTTCTTTTTGTTCAAGGCTAGTATCAAAGCCTAGTACTCTTAATTGATCTTTTCACTGAAGGCTGGTGCTCTACTTTTTGCACCATATATCCACTTCCAATATTTATTGGTTCATTGGAGATAAGAATCTCAAGGACTCTGCTACCTGGGATGGATTTCAACTGAGATCCTCAGAGCCCAGTCGCCTAGGTTGTTGCCATATCAGGTGTGAACCTCCAGAGCCCACCTAGACCCTACGTCCTACAGGTCCTTCCCCATCAGCAAGAGCAATTTGGGGAATAAAACTTTAACAGATGGGACTGGTGAGGATATCACAGATCCAAATTTCTGCATATATTATTATAACACAATGAGTTAGATATTAATTGGCTAACTGTAGCAATGTACATTGCAAATATCATGAATCAATGTCTAGAAAAACTAGCACTATGTAGTAAGTTAATTCTTCCCTTTTTATAGACTACCTTAAGTATTTCTTCTGACTAATGCATTGCTATGCTAATTATTTATAAGAGTATTATACTGAATAGGAAGTTTTGCACATTTATAGCCAGAGAGGAGGAAAGAGAGAGAGAGAAAGAGAGAGAGAGAGAGAGAGAGAGAGAGAGAGAGAGAGAGAGAGAGAGAGAATCATTTGGAATCATCTAGAATAGTCCCAGTGTTCTCTGCTGAAAAATCCTTGGATAAAATGAAGTAATAATAGGGAAGTTTTTTTTTTAATCAACTGCCTTATGATTTATCCAACTGTAAATTGGACTAGTTCAACTGGGTAATAAGAATCATAATAATACATATTTAGGGAACATAACACACAGTGGGAGAATAAAGGGAGCATTTCCCTGTGCAAACACAGGCTTCAGTGAATGCTTATTAGGGAACTGATGGATGTACTACTTTGAGTTTTGTTGTTAAGTGTGAAAAACGGGTGGTTATGAAACTACTTCAATTAGGCAGGATATCTATGAGGAATGTGAGGAGCTTAAGTAACATATGGGTCACTAGAAAAGCTAAATCTCTTGGGTACATATTTTAAACCAAAGCTTTAGAATAGTTTTATTCTCCTGAAATATTTCTTATTCTACTGAATGAGTTTGCATTTTAACATCATTTTTTAAATTTTACATTCTGCAATTTAAGAGTAAGAATATGTGTGATTGTGTGCATGTGTGTGTGAAAGTACAATCAAGTAGTCTATAAGAATGTTTTCACCAAATAAGAAAAAGTAATAAAGAGAAAGGAAAATGGAAACAATGCCATATACATTTAAAATGAAGCTTTGACTAATTATCTGATTTTTGTGTAAGACAATGATAATGCAGACAAAATATAGTTACTTCAAAGTTATTTTACTTCAAAAATTAGTACTTAGTGTCATTAATAGAGGCTCTTTCCTATAATCTCAGCTAATCTGTTGCTAAATACTAAGGAGGATTGGATGTCAGGATCCAGAGAATTACAGTTTGAAGGTAGCGTGGGCAGAAATGTCCTCAAGACTCTATCTCCTTCCTGTGGTTGTACCTACACTATCTCTGTAATCTTATCTGAGTATATTGGAAATCGTGTATACTGGTATTGGAAGTAGGAAATTGAAAGGGAATGCCAAATTTGACAGACACAGGGTAAAAAAAAGACAAAAACTACAAAAGCAATACTTGCAAAACTGTTTGGTGTAAGTGAACTGAACACCTCCGGGGGCGGGGGGGGGGGAAGGGAAAGGGGGAGGAGGGAGGGGGGTATGAGGGACAAGGTAACAAACAGTACAAGAAATGTGTCCAATGCCTAACGTATGAAACTGTAACCTCTCTGTACATCAGTTTGATAATAAAAATTTGAAAAAAAAAAAAGTAACAAACAGAAAGCAGGATTGGGTGTTGATGAAGAGGCAAAGAGCACCAGCCATGCAAGTTAACTGAATGAATGTGAGGCTCTGATTTCACACTTGAGTATCAACAAACACACACAAAACTAAACATTTTGAAAGAGAAGCGGTAGTTCTTGGCATTCAGTTGTAGAAAATTTTGCATGGCTAGCATAAGAAGGGGTGATACTTCAAAAAGAAATTCACTTATTAACTGATTTTCATAACTATAACTCCTCTGTACATGACCTTTACAGTAATCATATATGTATTAACATAGGCATGTATATATATGTACATATATGTATGTGAGTATATGTATATGTATATATATTAAGCACACTTCCTCAGGACAGGATTTTTTCCTTGTGTGGTTGTTGACTTTTTACTATGTGAAAGGATGTCACATTTTAAGAAGCACTGAGGAATTTTAGTCCTTAGTGCTCCCTTGTAGCATAATGCTGCGTGAGGTCAAGTATTCCTTAATTTATCTACGTCTCCATTTCTCTATAGTGAAATGGGAATAATCGAAATAACTCTCCTTTCTGATTGCTGAAGATTTTTATGCTCCAATAGGTTTTCTTTTCTGTTTTATGTTACTGAGATTTGAATTCTGGACAGTTTGATTGCCAGGCTGGTATACCACCACTTTAACCGTGCTTTCAGCCCTGTTATTTGTTCTTGTTTTTGTTTGCTAGTTATTTTTGGATGTAGAGTTTTATAAACCTGATCCTCTAGATAGCAACCTCCTGAGTATTTAGGATCATTATCATGAACAATCAGCACACAATGTACAATAGATTTACAAAAGTATCTTCTATATTGTAAATATCATAGAAATATTTCATATTTGCCTAGTAGTTTGACAGATTAGAGATTGTGAACTATATAATGATCTTTTACTTCCTTGAGAATGTTGAAGGTAATGATCTGTTTTACACTAGATTGTAGTTACTTTTCAGAATTCTAATGGCAGAATTTTTGAATGACCCCCCCCCCCCTCAGCTTTAAGTTTGGTTTTATGGTCAAGGTGAGGTGCAAAGGAGTTACGATATATATAAATGGGTACATTTCTTTTCAATCTTCTTACCTTTTCCCTCATTTTTCTGCCACCCTCCCTCATCCCCGAGCCTCTCCCTCCAAAGGTTGTACAGTTAGTTTACAACATATTGTCTTATAAGTATCAATGTGGCATTGGTTTGCCTTTTATCCTTTGTTGTTGTTCCATGTTGTGTTCCCCTTTCCTTCCCTAATTCTGATAAACATAGAATCCCCCTTTCATTTCCATTTTTGAATGTGTTGAAATTTGCCAGGAATTTTTTTCTCTCTTTTATTCTGACATGTGATATTTACAATGATGTTGTTTGGAGTTATTCTGTTTTGCATCACCATGATAGGCAATGTAATTGCCTTTGTTGTAGTTTGTGTTGGTGCCTGTCCCGAGGCTTGAACTCAGGGTCTGGGCAGTGTCTATAAACAATTTTGTTAAAGGCTGGTACTATGGCACTGGAGCCCTACCTTTAATAACAGGTTTTTAGTGGTTAATTGATAACAAGAATCTCAGGGACTTTCCTGTTCCTACTGGCTTTGAAGCCTGGTCCTCAGATCTCATTCTCTTGATTAGTTATCATTACAGTATGAGCCACCAGTACCTGGAAAAATGTGTAGCCTGAACAACTTGTGGTCCTCTTGCTCCATCCTCTTTGTTAATTACCAGCATGAGTCAACACAGCCATATGTCATGGGCCTTTGGGTTTGAATATGAATAAACTTTACCTCTGAGAATTTCTGCATCTTTATCACTTTTGTGATTTTCTTCCCTTAATTTTTATTCTTCATAGTTGGAATAATTTCAGTGTTTGTCTTAGAAGAAAAATGCTTTTTTGTTTTCTCACTATATTCTGTATTTTTTAAAGTAAATGTATTTATTTTGTATGCATTCTTATTGTTATTGTAAAAGTGCTATGCAGAAGTTATAGTTATATAAGTCAGACAGAGTACATTTCTTTTTGAATGATGTCAACTTTTCCCTTGCTCTCCTCCAATTTTTTCCTTCCATCTTTACCTACATGTTATACAGTTCATTTTCAATATAATGTCTAGTGAATACCAGTGCTGAATTTGTTCATCCTTGTCTCTTTCTGTGTCCCTTTGATCCTTCCAAGGAGCAATAAATAAACAAGACAAAAGGCAAAGAAAATAATAACAGCAACAGAAGAAAAACTCACTTTGTTTCCATTTCCTAGAGTTCATCTCAATAAATATTATTTTATGTGTTCAGATTCACATAGGCATTGTGTCTTTTTGTTTCTTTCCTAAAAATATTCTCCTTTGGTTTCATTGTGTGTGAATGTCTAGTGATCTGTCGAATTTATTCTCCATTCTTACATCTAAGCATCATTATTATGTAATCCCCAATAGTGTGAACAACTTAGAAAGTTCCTAGTCTAAATAAATTTTAAAGAAATGGTAACTTTCTCCTCCCCTTCTCCTTTTCCTGTTTCTGTATGTACACAACAATCTTTTTAAATTCTGGAAGCTTATTAAATGTTTGATTTCAGTAGCATTTGCTTATGTTCCTTACCTACAGACCCCTGTTCTCAGCCCAGAAGAAAACATATGAAATAATCCGTAAGTACACAGAAAGATATTCTACTGTTTTTAAACTTCTCACTATATGGCAAAGAATCAGTTAAACTGGCTTTTTCTAAGACATTAATACAACCAGAATAACCCTGTAATATAAACTTAGCCTTGTGTGATTTCACAGACACAGACACCCAATTACACACATGGAGTCTGGCTCGAGAGTGACTAGCAAAGCTGCGTCAACACTGTGTCTAAGAAGCACAGCTACAGTTCTCATGAGAGAATGACAGAAGAAAGTTTCAAGTTTCTTGTCAGGCACAGGGATATTTCCTTTCAGCCAACACAAAGGGAAAGGAATCATGTGTGAAAGGATAAAGCATGATGGCTTTGTACTCTATGTACTCTCTGCAGTACATGATCTATCTGAAATGCATTTTGTTCCATGTAGGGAGTGAATATATTTTATGTAAATTTTCCCTTTCTGACCTTCCAATGACTTACTGTGAAATGAAATAGTATTTGTCTACATGATTGGTGCAGGCATGCAGTTATTTGTACCCTAGGGGAGTCCTCATTCCTGTATGTTAGCATCATCTTCTTCACAGAATAACTCTTAGGTTGAATTTCCGGAAGCTCCTAATACTCTACTGTCTGTGATTTACATGGTTCAGAATAATACTTATGAAATCTGTCTAAAAGTAACTGAGAAATTAAAATGTCAGACACAGACACAGATGATATCAGTAGAAGATTATATCTTTCTGCTTACATTAAAAAAAATGCTGAGCCCAGCACTGGTGGCTCACACCTGTCATCCTAGCTTCTCAGGAGGCTGAGACATGAGGATTGTAGTTTTAAGCCAGCCCCAGCAGGAAAGTCTTTGAGACTCTTCTCTCTAACCACCAAAAAAAGCTGAAGTGGAGCTATATATGACTCAAGTGGTAGTGCCTTGAGAACAAAAACTCATGGACAGTGTCCAGACTCACAAAACAATTCTTTTATTTTTTTCATTATGCATTGCATACAGAGGATAAACAAAATAGAGTTTGCACCTGTGTGGAGACTGAAATCATTAGAATAATTCAAAATAAACTAGTATAATGTAAGAAAGAGCTAAGTGCTAAGAAGTAGTACTGAAGTGAAAAAAGACTTAGGTCTTTCTAGAGGAACATAGAAGAGACTGGAGAAGACAATATGTACTGGGTCATGCATACTGGATAGAATTTAGTAAGGAAAGAGACTCCTTTTTGAAATGTACTGTGAGCAATTGATTCTTGTGAGATAGCTCATTATTTCTCAATTTTATTTAGACTTAAGAATGCAACAAACAGCAGGTTGCTGGTAGCTCACACCTGTAACCCTAGCTATTCAAGATACATAGATCTGAAAGTCATAGTTCAAAGTCAGCCCAGGCAGGAAATGTAATGATACCCTTATCTCCAATTAATCAGCAAAAAGGGGGAAGTGGAACTGAGTCAAGTCATAATGGTAGTGTGGTAGTCTTGGAAAAAAAATTCAGGGACAGCTCTCAGGCCCTGAGTCCAAACTCCAGGACTGGTGTTCACGCATACACACACACACACACACACACACACACACACACACACACACACAAGATATAGAAGATTAATTTTTACAGAGGAGTATTTGGGTTGACTACATGTAAAATATACATATATATGTATTTATATGTCTGTTACATACATTTACTTTTCTTTACACATGAGGAGTGATTGATTGTGACTGTGGAAATCAGGAAGAGCTTCTCAGGAAAAAACTCTTATCTCAATTGAAAAATAGAAGACGACAATGGGTAATTGAAGGAAAACATCTTTAGTTGAAAAGAAGCCAACAAGAATTATATAGCAGGAAACCATACACACCACTGTATTTAAGGAACAGGGTCATAGCACAATAGGCTCACAGCTCATGGATAAGAGGGACAAGCCTATTCATAAGCATTAGGTTAAGCAAAGCAGGGGTTTGCTGGAAATTCTGAAAAATGTAACTTTTTTCTGAATGAACTAAGACAAGGAACTACTGGAAGAACTGTTGGCTAGAGCATCCTCTTCTTAATGTATAGTGAAGTGGCATTCATGGTAGTGTACTGGAAAGAGAAGTGAATTTAGGAGACATGGGCAGATGAATGTATATGCCTTTGAAGTATCATTTCCACACCTCACAAAAACCTTTTCATAAGGCCATTCTTTGTTTTTAATTAACTTTTATTGACAAGGTGATGTACAGAGGGGGTACAGTTACATAATAAGTTAGTGAGTACATTTCTTGTCATAAGACCATTCTTGTCAAGACTCTATATGAGAGAATGATGACAATCCTCAAAAAAAAATGTGAAAACCTGGGTAGATTTTCCAGTAAGTTTGTGCAAGGATGCATTGTAATGGAGCTAATGTGTCTTAGCACACAGCAGGAAATCACCAGACACAGAAAGCTCAGTGCTGATGGCCTTTGTGCCATCCACAACTACAAATGCTGTTATAGCTGACTGTTTTCTGCAAAACTTCTCAACTGGAAAAGAACGTGGGCAGGGCCACACCACAAAACAGTTGTATTCAGCCAGTCATTCTCGTTTGTTCTAGAATTTGGTCAGTTGGTCATTGCTAGATGGATTGTACACAAAATGAAGTTCCTGTTATACTCAGTAGATAAGGAGACATGATAATAAAGGGAATAAGAAATTGTTAATGCTGCTTATTACATTTTCTTGGACTACATTTCATAGAATATTATCTTAAATGGTCATCTGTCCATATCTATTGAGACTTTGTCCTCCACTCTGACACATAGCCTACTTTGACTTCTGTATGTTAATGTCTAGGGTGCTATATAATGTATCATGTTCCAGTGTTATTTATGTTAGTCATTCAGTGTGTTTATTTGAAGGGCACCTGAAAGGTGGAATAAAGATGAATAAAGATAACAGTGACACTCACTACTCACTAGGTGGAAAATTAACTGGATATCTTATGAATGGGAGCAGGAGGAAAAGGCTGGGGATAAGCAACAGAAGGGGAGACATGATGCAAAAATAATTGTAATGAATGCGCCAGATTCATGAAACTGTAACCGCTCTGTATATCAACTATACAAAAACAATAAAAAAGAAAAAATGCACAAGTTAAAAAGAGACAAGGAAATAAATCATTTATGTTAATTGGGAAAATGGTGACTTCAGGAATGTAGAAGATGTGAAAATCATTCCAATTCTTTAAATATTCTACTATTAAATGCTGGTCTTCTCCTTTGTTTTCCTCTTTTAATGATTTTGATGTTACAAGTATTATAATACATATCACCATTTCTTAGTGAATTTCACTTCAAACTCTTAGTTGTATAGAACTTTTTATTATTTTTGTAGAGAGTAAATCTGAGACTAGGTTAAGTGTTTGACCAATGCTACACATAGAATTAAAGGTAATAATAGTCAGGAGAGAGCTCATGCTATCCTATAATCATAGATACCAAGGAAGCTGTTATCTGAAGATTATACTTTAATGCTAAGTAGGAATAAAAGTCCTTGGAATTCCTATCTTTAACCATTAAAACCCAAAAGTGGAGGTATGGGTCAACTGATAGAGTGCTAGCCTTGAGCAAGAATGTCAAAGGAGCATGCAAAGCCCTGAGTTCAAGCCCTAATTCAGACACAAAATAAAAGGATTTAAATATAAGTTAGTCTGACTAATTCTAATTCCATCCTACTACCTCTTATAGTTAATATAAATGTATCCTTAGTAAAAACAGCAGAGAACTTCCCTGTCTAGCATTTTAATTTACATATTAAACACAAAAATAGAACAATTGCCCAAAATAAGCATCAAATAATTAGTTGTATCAAGAAACAAATTATAAAAGAGCATAGATAAATATTTACAGTAGTAATGTACTAATTAAGTAAAATAAAATCATTCCATAAAAATATTATAAAGACCTTAAAACCAATGGGAAAAACACCATATTTCTTGAAATGCAAAGACTGTAGGATTCATCACTAATCATACAGATCAGAACCATGTAAACAATGGGGATTTATTTCATCAATTTAATATACTTTATTGTTTAGAAGCCTATAAAATTTCTGGAAGGATGTAAAAGAAATATGCTAATACCAGTAACATCTATTGACAGAAAATGACTCATATTTATTTTCTTTTTTATGAATAATTACTTATTTATTGTCAAAGTGATGTACACAGGGGTTACAGTTTCATATGTAAGGCAGTGGGTACATTCCTTGTACAATTTGTTTCCTCCTACATCATTTCCCCCCTCTACCATCCCCTTTTCCCTCTCTCCCCTGAGTTGTACAGTTGGTTTACACCAAATGGTTTTGTAAATATTGGTTTTGGAGTAATTTGTCTTTTTACCCTTTGTGTCTCAATTTTGATATTCCTTTTCCCTTCCCTAGTTCTAATACCAGTATATACCGTATCCAGGGTACTCAGATGAGATACAGTTATAGAGCGAAGACAACCACAGGAAGGGGATACAAAAGGATCAACAACAACAACAAAAAGCTATGGTTTCATATGGCATGTTGAAAGTAATTATACACAAACACACATACACACACGCACATATATATCTATATCTATATCTATCTATCTATCTATTTAGCATTTCCCAAGCCTCAGGACCTTAGCTCCTCCCACTATACCCCAGATCCACCCATACCTAATGAGCCACTCCTATTCACTACCTACCTACTTCCCCTTTACCCCCAGAGAGAGAAGCTGCCACCTGGATAAGGTGAAGATGCCATGTAGGTCCCTCTCCCATGGGAACTGTGGCCCAACTAATAAACCTCCTTATGAACCTTCTTCTCCTGTCAGTGATTATCTCTGCATGGTCCCCTGGGATGGCAGGGACATATCCTTTCATATATCACTCTTTCCATAACATGGAGTTCATTTCACTTAACATCATCTTATGTGTTCATAAGGGTTTAGCTATTTGGCTTTTGTGATAACCTGCTGTGACTAGCCTAAATCTATACTAATTATTCCCTATAAGGAAAGCCATACAGTCCATGTTTCTTTGAGTCTGGCTCACTTTACTTTGTATGATTTTCTCGAAGTCCTTCCATTTCTTTAGGAATGGGGCAATGTCACTCTTTCTGATAGAGGCATAAAATTCCATTTTGTATATGTACCACATTTTCCTAATCCATTCGTCTCCTGAGGGGCATCTGGGTTGGTTCCATATCTTAGCAATGATAAATTGTTCTGCAATGAACATTGTTGTGCTTGTGGTTTTAGTGTGTTCTTGTTTGAGGTCTTTTGGGTAGATGCCCAATAGTGGGGCTGCTGGGTCATAAGGGATCTCTATGTTAAGCCTTCTGAGGAATCTCCATACCCCTTTCCAGAGTGCCTGAACAAGTTTACATTCCCACCAACAATGAAGTAGGGTTCCCTTTTGGGCACATCCCTTTCAACACTTGTTGTTGTTAGTTTTCCTGATAATGGACATTCTTACTGGGATGAAATGGAATCTCAATTTTGTTTTGATTTGCATTTTTTTTATGGCCAATGATGTAGAGTACTTCTTCATCTGTCTCTTGGCCATTCTCATTTCCTTTTCAGAGAAGTCTCTTTTTAGTTCTTTAGCAGCCTTTTGTGGGGGCTGTTTGTTCTTTGAGGTTTTGTTTTGGACGAATTTAATTTTTTTAGTTCTGCATATATTTTAGATATGAGGCCTTTGTTTGTTGTAGGGCCAGTAAACATCTTCTCCCAATCTGTGGGCTTTCTGTTTATCTTCCAAGTTATGTCCTTTGTGGTGCAGATGCTCTGCAGTTTGATGCAGTCCCATTTGTCCAACATTTCTTTGATTTTTTGCATTTCTGGGACTTTGTTAAGGAAGTTTCATCTGTGCCAAGGAGCCCAAGTGTTTCCCCTCCGCCTTCTTGTAGTGTTTTCAGGGTGTCTGTTTTTAGTTCAAGATCTTTGGTCCATTTGGAATTGCTTTTGGTGCAGGGTGATATATTAGGATCTAGTTTTAATTTGTTGCAGGTGTTGAACCAGTTTTGTCAGCACCATTTGTTAATGAGGCTATCTTTTTATATTTATTTTTTATCATACTATTCTTGGTATTATTCCTACATATTCTTTATAATTAAGTAAAATTAAGAGCTGTACAGTTTATGTCAAAAGATTACTCTGAAATCTCATGTCATAAGTAAGGAAAGTTATTTGTCTTCAACTAGAATAGATTGTGTTTGAACAAGGCTATTTTTCACAAAAGTCAGAACACTTACCTATGTGAATAAAATCTCTGTGTGTGATGTTGTTTTGAGAGTGACAGCTGAAAGGAACAACCTAGTCAAAGGCTGACACATAGCATAAGGCCTCACAGGTTTCTGGATTTTTTGCACTCAAAGCATTCTTGGCAAGGTCAAGGGCAGGAAAGAACATGAATCATTAAGCATTGTGGGGTAGATGTGCAGAAAATGTATACTGCAAGTCAGCATCTTATCCATTGAGACCTGGGTTCCAGCCCTTTGTCTAAAGGACAGAGAAGCATGCAAGGAACCTAAAACTGCACATGCAGGGGCAAAGCTCTGAAAGCACAGATGGGATACACTATAGGAGCTGGCTAGCTCATCCTCAAGCTGCACTTTTTGGAGAAACATATCGCCATTAAGAACAGTATCTAAATCTGAGATTACTGCTGCATGCTTTAGGGAATTTGGCCAAATAACAGTGTTAATATCCTAATTTGCTATTCATCTACAGTGTTATGCAACATTTTATCTCTACCCAGAAAATATTAAATATCTATCCCCAAGAAACTTTTTAACAACAGAAGGAAGTCCCCTTGTGATCAAATTGAAATCTAACTACCAAGCTTTATGTCCAAGTATCTTGGTCCCTCCTTTGTTGCTTTAACAGACTGAATAACTTATCAGGAAGAGGTAAAGTGTTTGATCCATATTGATAAAGGAGTGTTTTTAACTCAGCATTCTGGAAGCAGGGACATCTAAGAGCATGATGGCAATATTTGCTCAGCTTCAAATGAGGGCACTTTGCTGCTACAACATGGTAAAAACAAAATGGGCAGGAGGATATGTATGCGAAGGAAGGGTGATCTACTTGTATAAAGCCTGTGCTTCAGCCCCATGACAATAAGACCTTAGTGTCTAAAAATAAAACAAAAGAGCCCTTGGAGAAATACATTCATCCCCTTGTGACATATGAATCAGCTTTAAAGACTCTATTTTCCCAACTCAACGGAAAATGTACAAAAAGTTTGACATAGCAGCATAGGCTTTGGAGTTCATAAGCCACACTCAACCACACTTTTCCAACATGAAACATATGTTCCTTTGTGTCCATAAATGAATACATTAAAAAACACATTTAAATTCATTGCCTACTGAGCCAATTCAAGCCACACATTACCTTTCCATTTGCACATCTTGATCAGAGACAAGGATGTCTTTCTTTCTTCAAATCTTTGGGGTCAACTTTTACCAGTTTTTATTTAAAAAATCATTTAAAATATTTTCTTTTCACGGCTTCAAGTTATATTCCCTCATAAACTTTTACCTTCACACAGTTGTTACAATTGTTTAAATTCTCGTTTTGTTAAAAGTAGCTGAAAATATTCTCCACTCTTCATCTTCTTTATCCATCTTGTCCAGAGATAATTCTCAAGTATAACAGTGTCTGACTTCTAAGTCAGTCCATCAAAATAGCTTTTTATTTTTCACTTTGTTTTCTTTAAATGAGGTATGAAATGTCTTTTTACTTGCTCCTTCTGCAGTGACAAACTCTTATAGATTTTAAGATTCTCTGTCTTTGCATTAGGAGTTGTAAGTTTGGTTAGCCCAACTCATTGATCCCAGTGAACAAATTCAAGAATCTGAATAGATTGTTCTTTATTCTCTGTGGAACCATTATGATTCACTTATTTTATGCAAAGCTCATTTATTTATTTTATCCTAGGCCCATTTATTACATTATATCCTTTAATGAGATACTCTTAGGAGTTCTACCTATGAAGCAAGTTTTTACACGTTATAGAACATTATAGGGATAAGACATTATTTTATTTCTTGACTACTTTTTATTATAATGGCTTTGTTCTGATCATTGCTCCATTCCTAATCTGGCATAAACATAATTCTGCAAGGAATTTGATATATAAATGAGTAGATTTTCTATAAGTAGATACCAAAGTGTAACTAGTATAGCAATCATATTTATGTCCTATCTACATAAATATTTAAGAAAAATCACACATCTAGGTTATATATGCATTCCTGTCTTCTGATCATATGAAACTTTAAAGATGATATACTGACTTGCTTTTGTTTCATTGGATATAGAGTTGAAGAACATATGGTCTGCCAAAAGCCAATTCTCTTTGGTGATTTTTATCTACTTTACCTTTCCACCTTTCCTTTAAACCAAGGAGGAACCACTATTCATTAAATTGCTATAGCTTAGCTAGAAGAATGTGTATATTTTTCTCCAATTCATATTTTGGGCCTTTTATAGCTTTAGAAGGAAGTTTCAGAATTATTGACAGTTATACTTTCTTTCTAGATCAAAACTGAAGGCTATGTTGTAAATACTCTTTCCAAATAAGAATGTAAGTGGACAGATGGGTGTCTTTTCTAAACTGCCTAAGTCAAAGTGTATACCTGATACAAAGAATCTGATTGGACCTTGATGTAAGATAACCATCTCTACTTTCTAGGAGTAGCAAACAAAAATATGGGCAAGTAGAAATATTCATACTTCCCTGCTGACAGCCATTACATTTGTTTTGACTTCTTATTACACACACACACACACACACACACACACAAATACACACACACACTCACTATACATACATAGATATATAGATAGATAGATAGACAGATAGATAGATAGATAGATAGATTGCATATAGATATCATATGTAATTATGTGGTGTTGTGTGTATTTACATTTGTAAGAGTGTTACTGCTTTGCATGACCATTAGCCATTGAGCGCTATCAGTGGAAGGGGGTTATCAAGAAAAGCCCAGTGGACCTACAATCTGCAACAGAATGAGAAAGGTTGAAGTAGAGAAATTCCTCATCTTAGAAGATATGGTGCTTTACCAAGACTTGAGGAGCTGAGGGGAAAGACATAGTAACAATAAAAGGAATTAGAACCATTACTTAGTTACTGATTTTGATCTGGTTTTTCTCTATTTCTGACTTCCCTAGGTTATAGGATATTGGTTCCATTCATACCTGTTTAGAAATCAATTGGTTTGTTCAAATATGATTTGATAGAAATTCCAACAAATGTACCTACCATTTTTAAAGATCCTCTGCACAATATTATTTCTTATATTAGGAAGATAGAAATTATTTATTTGGAATTTCCTAGTTCAATATACTTAAATAGTTCTTATTACTGAAACTGCATTGTGAAGTATTCATGGAAGGATATTTGCTATCAGCGAAGATGATGTACAATTACAATCTCAACAAAGCAGAGCCAGAATTAGAGGCAAGTGTACCTCTGTGGACAAGTTCACATATCCACAACCATTCCCCCATTCTCAGTTCCTTTTCAGTCCATTATCTGCTTGCTTTTATTATAATCATGGGAATTCCCTGCTTTAAATTGTCTTTGTACTTACTGTATGCTACACACACACGCACACACACATACACACTCATTTGAAGGCCTACAAGTAAGGCTCTGTGTTTGTTCTAAGAATTTTAAAATATATTGTTGTTCTTTCCATAGGCTAATAATGAAAGATTCCCAAGCCATTATTACAACATGTATAGGGGACTGGCTTGTAAAATTATTTCCCTGATAATGAAAATAGATCACTGCTAATTTAAGGACATTAGACAATAAAACAGGAAGGGTATATTGGAGGGGGGGAACGAATGTTCTGTTGTTTAATAATTTTTGTAGCTCATATTAGGCATCTCAATTAGGACTTAGAAAAAGAAGCGTGGTCTTCCATTTGGGGCATTTTGTGTAAGAAATAATTCCTAGTGAACAACATGAATAGTTCATAAATATGTTAAGAATAAAGAAGTTTGAAAAGACTTACATTATAATACCTAGAACACTTTCAATATAAATTTGGGAAATAGGTTCTTTTGTTGTTTTTGTTTTTGTTTGATACTGGTCCTGGCTTCAACTCATGGCTTATTGTTGTACCTGAACTTCTTTTGCTCTAGCACTCTGTGACTTGAGTCACAAATTCACTTCTAGCTTTTTGGCAGTTTTAGAATCCCACAGACGTTTCTGCCCAGGCTGGCTTCAAACTGTGATCCTCAGATCTCAGTCTCCTAAATAGCAAGACTGATTAACATTGCTAGCAAATAAATACGATTTTAAGTGTCTGCTGACATGTTTAAAACTGTTCACACAGTTGCTCTCTCACTTCTCAAATTAAAACTCTGACCAACTTCTCACCTCAGTTTCCTTACATATAAAATGAGGGCAAGATTAATGTTAGCTAATTTGTTTGATTTGTAGTGAGCATTAAAAGGGCAGAAGGATACAAAACTCTTCAAATTGTAATTGGTTACATTAGGGTAATTTTGTGGCTGTAATTGAAATGATACTACTATATAACTAGTAGTTTTGAATATTCTATACATCCCTCAGCCCAAATGCTGGAAACACTATTTTTTATAACTTATGGTCCATTTTTATATTAACAAAGTTTGTCTTTTCTCAATGATAAAATAGGGAGCTTCTTAACAGCTTTTTGAGACCTGCCAATTTTTCAACAAATACATCATTAAAGTAAGTGTTTTTGAGAATTATTTTATTTATTTTTGCCATTACTATCTTCCTCCAACTGACATATCTGTTTACCTTAATCTAATCAAATTATAAAATAAATTCAATAATAAGAGGAAGCCTTGTATTGCTTTCATTTAGTGTTTTTATGTGGTATCAACATAAAATTTAAATTATTCAAAATGAGAAAAAATGTTGAAATGTCACGTTCTTTTTAGTAATAGAATCAGTAAATCCTATAGTAGACGGAGAGCTCATAACACCTTTAGTCTTATGTTGGAGAATAAGTTAAAAAAATTGAGATGTATTGTCGGGATCTGATGAATCCCTTTTCCCCTGTCTCCCGGGGAAATGCCCACCCCAAAAACTATGAGAGAGCACTAAGCCTTATCTTCCGCCCGCAGAAGGTGAAGGCATGCTCTCCTTGGGCTGTGTTTAGCCAAGGAGAGTGAACTACTGAAATTTTCTGCCCCTGCCCCTTCTCATGTGTCAGTGATAGGCACAGAGAAAGGAAGACTTCAGGGATGCAGTCTGGGGTTTTGAACTGAACTCCTTGCCCAGGGGGTGGGGGGAAAGGTTTTTATTACAGTGGGGAAGGCAGGAAGGTGGGCTTTGCTAATAGGCTGAGCAGGGCTGTCTCGGCCAGAGTGGCATCATGGGACTCCCCCCATGGGCTGATGTCATGCCCAAATAGGACTGCCCCTGGGCACGGGTGGCGCCATCTTGAATGCATCCACATGGATCCAAGATCGAAACGGGAGGCGGGCCAAGCCAGAACTACTCTTTCCGGTTCCAAACCTGGAAGGCATAGGAGTGGCTTCCGGCCATTCGGTCCCAGGGCGAGAGGAGGGGAGGCCAATTGGGGACCGCCCCTCTACTTATACAGCCAGCACCCCCACAATGTATAGCTTGACTTTTCTTTATTGAAGTTACAAAAATGTAAATCTTTAAAAAATGGTTAGTGCTTTAGAATTCCTTGGTGGAAAAAAAATATATAACTTTTGGTTTAAGTTCAAAGGTAATTTAGATAACTTAGGGAAGCTGTAGCTTATATACCAGATAGAATAAAAGTGATTGGTTGTCATAGCTTTCCTTCATGAAGTTAATGAGTACATTAGACCCTAGGATGATAGGAAACAAGGAAGTAACCCGTTTAATATTCAAGACAATGTACTTAGCCTGGTTCATTCTCCATCCTAGAAGGAAGAAGAAGCATCTGGCATGAGGAAGTATTGAGGCTATTTTATGTCTTCTTTTTCATCCCCATTTCTAGAGCTCAATCAATTGATAGATGGACTTAACGAAATTCAAGCATGCTTCATAGACAAAAGGTAAATTGCCTGGCTTTCCACTTGTGAATAAATCTCCCCCACAAAGCCTAACTTTTTTCCCTTTCTTCAGTCATCATGTTGTATGTAAAAGTGGTATTTCCTAGATTGGTAATTACCAAAGTTTCTGGAAATTAGAGTAAACTTGCATTCAGACAGAGTGGATAAAGAGCTCATAGGTAGGGGCTGGGGATATAGCCTAGTGGCAAGAGTGCCTGCCTCGGATACACGAGGCCCTAGGTTCGATTCCCCAGCACCACATATACAGAAAACAGCCAGAAGCGGCGCTGTGGCTCAAGTGGCAGAGTGCTAGCCTTGAGCAAAAAGAAGCCAGGGACAGTGCTCAGGCCCTGAGTCCAAGGCCCAGGACTGGCAAAAAAAAAAAAAAAGAGCTCATAGGTAGACAATATTTTATTTTCAACAACCTGAGTCCTTTTTCATTATTTTGTCTATATTTGTCAGCAGTAATAGTTTCTTCCTTGTTCTTGAGTGCCCAATAGCTAGAAACAGGTAGAGGAAAGAAACTGATAGAAAAGAGCTATTTTTTGTTTGTTTTTTCATTGTGAAATATACAAGGTGTTCAGATGGGAACTATTTCCTTTTTTTAAATTAGTTTCCCTCTGCATCCAGTTTTATTAAATAATAATATTCTGTGTACTATTGTTACATGTAAAAGTTAATTTTTATAAAGTAGAAATATTTGTCTGTAAAATTTATGTGTAGAATTTCTTTGTGGATGCTGGATAATAATTATGTGGAATGCAACTATCTCCACTTTACTTGGGGTTACATTTAATAAACAGCATTTTTCATTTATTTATTAACTTTACTTTTTAAACTATATTTGAACAATTATAAGTGTGTGTATATATATAGAGAGAGAGAGAGAAAGAGAGAGAGAGGGAAAGAGAGTGTGATTCAAAAGGTTTTAATTCGGGGCTGGGGATATAGCCTAGTGGCAAGAGTGCCTGCCTCGGATACACGAGGCCCTAGGTTCGATTCCCCAGCACCACATATACAGAAAACGGCCAGGAGCGGCGCTGCGGCTCAAGTGGCAGAGTGCTAGCCTTGAGCGGGAAGAAGCCAGGGACAGTGCTCAGGCCCTGAGTCCAAGGCCCAGGACTGGCAAAAAAAAAAAAAAAAAAAAAAAAAAAAAAAGGTTTTAATTCAACATATCTATTATGAGTACAATATTTCTTGATCTATTTTACCCATTCCATCATTCCCCTTCTATCTATACCAACACCATCAATCTCTTCAAATTATTCAATTCTGTTTTCACACACACACACACACACACTACAATATACAATACAATCATATATATATATATATATATATATATATATTTCAAACATTTGTTTGTTTTATACCAACATCACTCAAAGTTCCTGCCTTGATTGTATTGCTGTGTATCAGTATGTTGATGTATAAAGAAATTAGTACATGTAAGGGGAGCCCTCTAATAATTCTTAACTAGAACAGGGAAAACCAAAAGATTCACTTTGTTTTTGAGTTGGACCTTGAATGAAAAATAATGCCACTCATTTTGTGTTTAATCTTCCAAATGAATTAAGATCTCTGATTAAGTATTTCAGGATTATAAAAAATTAGCATGTAGCATAATCTTATTAAACTCAACGGAGTTATAATTAATCACTGGAAAGGAAATGTACACTATTTCTTACAATATATTATGTTTAATTTTCACAAGATGTCTTGGAAACCTTACAGAGGCATTGGCAGGCAGTCTTTTTATAATAGACAAATAACAATGTATTTTCCTAACAATTACTTAAATTGTAAACTATGTTGATGTAAGACTTAAATGTATAGGAAAGGGTCTTTGAATGATATGTTTTATAAAAAAAAATTCATCATAATGCCATATATCTTCCTGATGAGATGTGGTCTTTGATCCTGCTTTAAATTGCTCTGAAGGAAAATCACCTTGATGTCCTTTAGCTAAAGTGCTTTGGTAATCACTTGAGTTGTGTACTTATCTCAGAGGGAATTAGAAAATCAATCAGATACAACAGGATCAATTAGTTCTTTATTTAAGAGTCGAGTCCAGATTCTAACGCATTAGTATTTGAAAGTCTGTCCTTAAAATGGCCAAGAAAAAAATAAGGATGAATTTCAATTTTATATAAGTGGAATTAAGAAATGACCACATAAGTTATCAATGTAGTTGATCAGACATAGGTAATATATTGCTAATACCTTTATGATAACCAATAATAATAATAATAATAACTATAAGATAATAAGATCATATATTAAAATATTTGATGTTTTTTAAATACAGCAGTACCTTTAAATGAGAATATATTGGATTAAAGCATGTTAATGCAACAATTTCATCCTGCCCCTAATTTACTTCTTGAATATTCTAATAATTCTTGAATAGTAATTCTGGAATAAACTAATTTTGCCCCTCTGCAGCATGGAGCCAATAGCAACTATCTTTCTCTTTATTATGGCTTCAGAGAAAATAGATCTAGCCACTCTATGGAAAGCATCATAATGCCTTACGTTTCCTAAATTTGCTCGGATAATACAAATTACTTAAAATTTTAAGAACTCATCAAATGCTTTTACATATTCCTGCCATGCTCTTCTCAATATGAAAAACTCCTATTCAATCTTTAAAGCCATTAATACATCAGGCAAATAATTCCTACCTGAGTCACGTTAGGCTCTTTATCAAAGACTATAGCTACTTTAGGTATCATTTTTTCATGATGCAGAAGAAACAAAGATGACAAACTCAATTATATAGCCATCTGACCAGGCTGTATCCATTGAAACATCATTGGCCGAAGCAAGTTATATAATCCAAAAGCAAAATTAAATCTTTGACAAATTACTCCTCTCACATCATGAGACCACAGCATAGGTAGAAATGTATATATCACATCCATAGGAATGAATAAATAATTCTGTACCAGGAATTTAAATTATTGAAGGTCAAAAGAAAAACTCTTAACTCAAATCAGGCCAATTTTCAAACACAATGAATTTAGTTCTTTGTCTCCCAGGAAGATATTTATCTGGAGATAAGTAAATATTTAAAAAACAAATGCAAACAAAATAAAACTGATTTCCAGGGTGAATTTCATTTTATTAATCTTTTTGCTTTCATTTTCTCCCTAGAAATGGCCATTGTTTGTCTAATACATAGGACAAAAACATAGTGATATATAACAGATTTTCATTATAATTGAGTTAAAATTTACATTTTCCTGCAGGTACCAGTTTGTTTTAGACAGAACTCAGTAAATAATTTGGTAATAAATGGTAATCATTTGGTAAGAAATGACAGGTACCATAGTAGAATTTAAATTGTTTTCCTCTTGTTAAAATTTTATTTTATCCTTATGCCTTTTGAGAAGATGGAGCTTTTCTCCCTGTTTTCCCGACTAATGTTTTCTGTACATAATATTGGATCTTCATGGGAATCTCTAACAAGCATTCGTCTCCACTGAACTTTCCAGTTCTGGTGAAAATTGCTTGATGAAATCTATGTCCATTGTGCAAATACATGTGTAAAATTGGACAGTAAGAAGAAAATGTTTTAAATAGCCTACTGCAAAAGGGAGGAAGTGAGGTTTATGGATTATTTCTCCAGTAAGCTGTCACCAAGAAATGCCATATAAAAAACAGTATAATTTAATTAATTTATTTCATTAATTTATTCCAGTTGGACTCTACCCAAGGTCTTTTGCACACTATGCATCTAGGAGTTCCAAAGTTAGAGGACAATCTATAGCTATAGGAAACTAATGGGGTTCACACAGAGTATTTTTTTTTGGTTGTTGTTTGTTTGTTTTCATAGTATTTGTTAATACTCATAAATCTACACTGCCACTGGCAGAGCTCAGCCTGGGAATCACAGACATATATTCATTGTAGGCTATGATCTTTTATCTTAGCCAGACATGTTAATTTACATAAAAGCATAGATTATATAGCTAGGTGACAATTACAAATTTAAAGTTGATTTCACTAAATTCTAAGTCTACATATATGTTATCATTATAATTCATGGGTAGTCCTTTATTGTCAGATACTTTTTAAAAGTTCTTTTCCATCCAGATGTAAACAATCCAACTTGAAAAATATCCTCCTAAAGTGTGAAAATGCTTTTCTTTTTTGAGGGGTAGGGTGGGGTTAGATACTGGGCCTTCAACTTAAGGCCTTGCCCTCTCTTTGGCTTTTTTGCCATACCGCTTGAGCCAGAAATCCAGTTCACAGGCCTTTTTTTGTCCTTCCTACCTTTTTTTTTTCTCTTTTCCTCAATATTTCAATTTCTTCTGATTTATCAAGTTCTAAAAGAGAGCCTAAATGTAGTACACTATTTCATTGCTTTTATCCTAAAGATCAATGCCTTTTAAACACTGTCCAGGTGTCTTAACTAAGTAAGGACTATTAGCTCTTATTGTAACATGAAATAGACTGCCCTATAGACTGAAACATTTTAATAAATTGACTTCATTTAAAATAAGCACATTTATAACAAAAAAGTCTGCAAGAAAAAAAGTAAGAAGGAAGGAAAAGCAAAATGGTTGGTTAACATGGTTATTAGCCACTGATCATTTATTACATAAAAACACTTAAAATATTGTTGAAGTTGTTACTAGTATCTCTCAAGTAATTATAATGGAATTGATGAGAATTATTTAAATCACCTCCACTTATTGACAGTTTGCCTTTGCCTTTCCAGCCTCTTTACTTACTCATCTCCATAGTTGAGAACAAAGCAATTTGACCAGAGAAGGAGGGCAGATTTTTTTGTTACAGGAGGCATGTGTTTGTTTAGATCCTTGGGCTCATTTTAAAAGAGTTCAATTCTTCAATCTCTAAAGTAAACTGGGATAGTTGCTTAGTGACCACTTAGCAACTGCTCAGAGACATTAGATGAGACTTAAAGGGATTTTAAAATGATTCATTCCCAAGGATGCATGAAGGTAGAGACTGTGAAGGATTGAGGTAGAAACCTAAAATAGAAAGTGGCTAATTATATAGTGCATAGGATTAATGCTTCTTGATTATATATTGTTTATGTTTAACATAGCTGATGAAAATTTTGACCAATGGTTCTTATTTTAATTAAGTCTGCTGATAAAAAATATGAACCACTTTTAAAAAAGTTTTTTATTTTTCAAATGAACATTGTCCTTTAAGCAGAAACTTGCTTGTAAGGCATTCTTTATTTAACTAAACGTTATTGTGAAGGTGAAGTGCACAGAGGTTATAGTCATATATAAGTCATGTAACTAATATATTTCTTTTCAAAAAGAAGACACAGTTTTTAATAATGTGGTTTTCACAAAGTATTTCTAGGTTCATTTCTCAGCTGAATTTTTAGTTCTGAATTACAGGAATTGAGAATATATAATATGTAAACCTGGAACATTTACTGATGGGCAAAGAAGTCTCCTGATTTGAACACTTTCATTCCCTATTTATTTTAAATTTTTGTGATTTCCCCAAATCTCATTCTTACCACATATGATATTTGCATCAAGTGTTTCATATCTTTCTCACACAAAATTTACAAGCCAGCTATAATTCAGAGTAACATTCCTTTTCAAAGGTAATTAATTTTAAAAATTATACAAAAAATGGAATATGTTTAGACAGGTAAGATTTCTGTTACATTATTGAATACTTTGGAAATTCTTACCTATATCTATCTCTGTTTTTGTGACAGGACACATTGGTGCCACTTAAGAAACTCTCATTTTTAATAGCAACAATTTTAAGGATGGTATTTAATCAGCATTCCTATTGAGGACTTGGAACATTTACACGTTTCTTCTAATTGTTGTGTTGTAGTCTAAAAATTGGTCCTATAATACCAAACCAGTGAAAAGAAATGTGTACATAGATGGTACTAGAAGCACACACACACACACACACACACACACACACACACACACGGAAGAATATATAAGAGCCCTGGCTCAAGTGGTAAACTGATGCAGCACTCCCTCTGATACAGACCATGATTAGATGTCATAATATTGGCAGTACCTTGATAAGACATCAAAGCAGAAGTCAGAATACATATGGTGACATAATTGTTAGCAAGATATTTTAGTCCTTTTGCCTGAAATTCTAAAAGAGGGAACCTGAAAAAATAGTACTGTGGTATGGTGAAAGGTGTCTGAAAGAATATTTGCCAAAAATGTAATTAATGAAAGTGAAATTTATCTATCTTTAATGAAGCAAGTTGAGAAGCTGACAGAAGAAAAGCCTGTGTGTTGCAGGGTGCTGTTAGGAAAGAAACTCAGTGATGTCCATTTTAAGGAAATGGTATTGGCATTAAAGCTTTGGGGTGGACATTAATTGTAAGAAAAGGATTGTAAATCAATAGTGCAATAGCAAAGGTAAAAGGCTAATGGCTCTTTTGTTTCAAATTGTAAATGGCAGTTTTGTATTCCACTGTAAACCTTAGTGATGGCTTTGTTAATCACAGCACAGAAAGTTGGCCATTTCTCTTTTCTGCTTACAGCATTTTCTACTTTACTGAGCCTTGACTTTTTTTCTGTACATTTAGCTTCATTTAGGTTTAAGCTAAGTTAGGAGTTCGTCCTAGGCTGGTATGGAGAGGACCAGTCTCACCTTAGATAATGATAATAGGAGGGAAAGTCCTAACAGACAGTAAATAGGAATGCTTCAAGAGAGAACAAGAGAACAACAAAAAGAGTTTACAGTGCTTTGCTAAAGGTCAGAATGTTTTGTTGTTCTACATTTTGTAAATGTAGGGAACATCACACAAGCTCTGAAAATACATCTTGAGGTTACAGCATAACACAATGGGAAAGAACTTCCTGAAGCTTCTTATAAAGACTCATCACAGAGGAGAGGAAGAAGACGGTGGAGGAGCAGCAGTGCCCTAGCCAAGCTCCCTCTGACATCCCACTTTTACCACCCCAGAGAAAATTTTACTCCTAGAAAAACAGCTCAAGTAAGTTATAACCATATAGGGATTCTGGCCAGAAAGGAAAAATCAAAATTGCTGGCCTAAAAATACAGACTGAACTCTCGGCTGCATCCTGCCACCATGCCAGTGCCAGCACCAGCACGGTGCCCAGCACTTCGCACACCTAAAACACACAATGGAAACCAGGAAAAAACTCTCCAGACAGCAATAGACAGACATGGATCTCAGGCTGAGTATGGATGGGCCAAAACTGCAGGGAAAGCATGAGTACCCCCATGAAAGGCATTCTCACTGGCACCCACAGAGCAGCTTCTAGAAGCTAACCCTTCCCCCACTGCCAGAGCAAAGTGCCATCTTTGACACTGGCATAGACCAGAGAATACCACACCAAGCAGGACAGGGGAAAGCGAAGACAAAGGGGCCATCTTTGAAAAGCACAAGAGTGACTGAACTGTGAGAGCCAGCTCTCCCAGGAGAACTACACCCACCCAGGCAGGAGGATCATTCCCAGGCTGAGGCTCACAGACTCAGGTAAACTCAGCCAGAGGTGCCCCACACCGCACCACCCCACCAACTACACAGCTACCCACCCTCCAGCAGCCGGAATTTCTAAAATAAAAACAAAAGTGGCTAGCAGCTACCAGTGGCACAGAACAACCAGACAGGAGAGTAAACAGTCCCCAAAACAGATAAACTGTCCCATTACAGAGGAAGCCCAATTCTGAGCAGGAAATGGAGGTAGATTACACAGCTGGCTCCACCGAGGAGAAGGTCCCCCGACCCAGGAGGGAGGAACCTCCCCTGGGCAAGCCATTCTCAGCCAGGTAATCCAGGCCAGAGGCATCTCGAACTGCTGTATCCACAACCTATTCAGAGCCAGTCATTAAAGGCAGTGGACCCACAGCAGATTGGAGGATCCATGGTTCCTGAGACTGTTCAGCGTCCCCCATCTACAGAGGACACCCAAGTCCTACCTGCAAGCTGTGTGAACCACAGAGTACCAGGACTTAACTAGCAGGGGAGGAGTGTCAGAGCCTATCCAACACCTGCAAACTGAAAGCAAGTCAAACCAGGCAAGTAAGAGGAAAATAGACTGAAGACCATGGCAAGGAAACCAGGGACTCAAAAGAGCCCACCCAAACAAGGAAGACTCCATGTTTTTTTTTTTAACATTTGTTAAACTTTTATTTATTTATTTTTTTCATTTTTGAGTTGTCATTTGTTTTCTGTTTTCCGTTTTTATTTGTGTTATTCGGGGGGTGGTAATTATTTTCGTGTTTTGTGTGTTTTTTCCCTGTATTTTTACTTTTTACATTTTCTTTGTTTAAAATTACTTTCCTCTAACACCTTTACACTTTTCTGCTGACTCTCCATTGTTCATCATGTTAACCTCTTTCTTTCTACCGATTCAATTCTTCTCCACCTTTCCACTTCACTGAAACTAAACCAAAATCATCACCCTACATTCATTTTACTCTTCACTAACCCTACCTTACCTCCCTTAATTTACTTCCAGGAACTTCAGACTCCATTGACCACTAGTTATCGGATAGAGGGTATTCCTGTTCAACCCGAGTGAACCAAAGGGGTTCATAAAGAAATCCCATCAGTCCAAAAATAACTAAATATAAGAACAAAAATTGCTCATAGGGTTATAACAGTAAATAAGTAACTACTGAATAGAGGGCTCAGGGTTGGTTGTTATATTAAAAGTGTATTCTTTGGGGACACCAAATTTGCTTTTATATACAAAAAATAGAGGGAAGGTATTTGTATATAATTGTGAACTTCTAAGATTTATAGAACAGTGTTTGGTAAGGTCTTCTTTGGGTTTTAAATGGTTCTCACAAGTGCTTGTAGATTGCCATTTCCAATCTGAATGCGCAGAAGAAGCACAAGAAAGTGGGCAAGCCAGGGAATCTCATCTCCCATGCAAAACAAGCAGGAAGCAGAACAGTCAATCAAAGACCTAGAAGAGAACCCTGAAAAAGCTCTACAAACACTACCGATAAAAATGTTAAATAAAAAGTTTGAATCAATATATCAATCCATCCATAAAATAATAGGTGATTTCATGGACTCCACAAATAGAAAAATAAATGATCTTCAAAAAGACTTGACAGACAGCACTCAGAGCCAAATTAGTGAAGTAAAGAAGTCCATGAAGGACCTAAGATAAAATTATAGCAAAGACAAGGAAACCATCAAGAAAGACTGGTCAGAAGGAAGAAAGATTAAAAATCAATTAGCTAGCCTACAGTCCAGACTAGATGAAGGAGAGGATCGAATCTCAGAAACTAAAGATTCCCTAGAATCTATGGACAAAGAACAAAAAACAATATGAAACCAAACCAATTAGCAAAATAGATAACTCCAGGAGCTCCAAGATACAATCAGGAAGTCCAATTTAAAGCTAATAGGTATCGAGGAAAACCTAGAGAAAGAAGTCAATGGAATAGGCAATCTATTTAACAATATTAGCTGAGAACTTCCAAAATATTCATAAGGATAGTCCTATCAATATATAAGAAGCATTCATAACCCCAAACCAACCAGACCAGAATAGAACATCCCACCAACATATTGTAATCAAAACAGGATCAATAGAGTCCAAAGAAAGAATCCTTAAAGCTGTTAGGGGGAGAAAATTATCACATATGAAGGGAAACTAATCAGAATTAGCCCCAGACTTCTCAGCAGAAACCAGGAAAGCAAGAAGAGTCTGGAAGTAGGTATGCCAAACCCTCTATAAAAATAACTATCAACCAATAAGACTGTACAAAGCGAAATGCTCATTCATTGCCAAAGGCTAAATAAAAGTCTTCCAGAGTAAAGAAAAACTGAAACAATATATCGCCACCAAACCAGCTTTACAGAAAATCCTCAAAGATGTACTACATAGGGAAAAAAATCAAGATCACAATACAGATATAGAAATGAACCCTAAACAGAAAAACAGAATATTAGATCAAAAATGGGGAACTCACGGCTTTTAACAAGATAGCTATAACGAAAGGAACAAATGATCATCTCTCAATCCTAACTTTCAATATTAATGGACTTAATTCTCCAATTAAATGTTATAAGCTCATAAGTTGGATCAAAAATCAAGATCCATCTTTCTGCTGCCTCCAAGAGACACATCTATCCAGCAAAAGCGAACATCTTCTAACAGTGAAAGGCTGGAATAATATATACCAAGCAAACAGCCCCTATAAGCAGGCTGGAGTTGCAATCCTAGTATCAGATAAAATTGACTTCAAATTAAAAATGGAAAGAAAGAGACAAAGAAGGTTACTACATACTAATAAAAGGATCTCTACTAAAGGAAGATATAGCCATCCTAAATATCTACACACCAAATAGAGGAACACCCAAATTAATCAAACACTACTGACTCTATAAACACTCATAGACCCAAACACATTGAAAGTTGGAGATTTTAACACTCAATTGTCACCTCTGGACAGGTCAACACATCAAAAACTGAGCAAAGAAACCACAGACCTAAACAACTGCATAGGCCAACTAGACTTAACCAACATCTACAGAATATTCCATCCAGCAATACCAGAATACACATTCTTCTCAGCAGCACATGGAACATTCTCCAAAATAGATCACATCTTAGAGCACAAAGAAAATCTCTACAAATTCAGAAATATCAAAGTCATTCCCTGCGTTCTCTCAGACCATAATGGAATAAAATTAAAGCTCAACTCAAACAGCCACCACAGAAAATCCTACAATTCATGGAGACCAAACAACACAGTGATGAACAATCAGTAAGTTATTGAAGAAATTAGAACAGAAATCCAAATGTTTATGGAATTAAACCTACATGAGCACACAAAGTACAAGGTCCTTTGGAACACAGCGAAGGCAGTACTCAGAGGAAAATTTCTGTCTCTGAGTGACTACATGAACAAACTGGAGAAACAGCAATTCAACAAGTTAAAAAAGCACCTTAAGCTTTATGAAAGAGAACAACAAGCCAAAACCCAAGTCAATCAACGGAAGCAAATAATTTAAATCAAATCAGAATTAAAGGAATGAGAGTTAAAAAAAAAAAAAAAACACATGGAAAGCTTCAAAAAAACGAAGAGTTGGTTCTTTGAAGAAAATAACAAGATAGAAGATCTTTAGCAAATCTGACCAAAAAAATGAAGGCAGCACACCCAAATAAACAAGATCAGAGATGAAACAGATAAGATCACCACAGAAACAAGCAAAATTCAGAACACAGTAAGGAACTATTTTGCAAAACTTTATGCTAACAAATTTGAGAACCTGGAGGAAATGGACGAATTCCTAGCAAAAATTATTGTGCCAAAACTCAACCATGAAGATTTAAACCATCTAAACACACCCAAAACCAGCAATGCAATAGAAATGGCAATAAGAGATCTCCCTTTCAAGAAAAGCCCAGGTCCAGACAGATTCACACCGAAATTCTACAAGGCCTTCAAAACAGAACTCACCAAACAGTTTGTAAGTATTGCTTTTGTAGTTGTTTGTCTTTTTTTTTTACCTTGTGTCTCTTGATTTTGGTATTCTCTTCCAAACAGTTTGGTGAAAATGAACTGAACCACTGAACAACTCATGGGGGTTAGGGAAAGGAAAAGGAGAGCATGGAGGGGGGAATGAGGGATAAGGTAACAAACAGTACAAGAAATGTATCCAATGCCTAATGTATGAAACTGTAACCTCTCTGTAATTCAGTTTGATAATAAAATATATATATATGTATATGTGTATGTATATATATATATATATATATATATATATATATATATATAAACAGAACTCACACCAGTATTTCTTAAACTGTTCAATAAAATTGAAAGAGAAAGTTCGCCACCAAACACATTCTATGGGCTAGGAATATGGCCTAGTGGCAAGAGCGCTTGACTCGTATATGGGAATCTCTGGGTTCGATTCCCCAGCACCACATATATAGAAAACGGCCAGAAGGGGCGCTGTGGCTCAAGTGGCAGAGTGCTAGACTTGAGCAAAAAGAAGCCAGGGACAGTGCTCAGGCCCTGAGTCCGAGGCCCAGGACTGGCAAAACAAAACAAAAAAACCACATTCTATGAAGCCAGCATAACATTCATCCCAAAACCATTCATGGACTCATCATGGAAAGACAACTACAGTCTGATTTCCCTGATGAACATTGATGTAAAAATTCTCAACAAGATTCTGGACAATAGATTTCAACAGGTCATTGAAAAAAAAATCATACACCATGATAAGACTGGACTAATCCCAGGGATGCAAAATTGGTTCAATATACACAAATCAATTAATGTAATCCACCACATCAACTGAAGCAAAGTAAAGACTCACATGGTTATATCTCTAGATGTGGAAAAGGTGTTTGATAATATCCAGCACCCATTTATGATAAAAGCCTGGGATTCAACGGAATATTCCTGAATATAATAAGGGCAATCTATGACAAACCAAGAGCAAGGATAATTCTAAACAGTGAAAAGCTAAAGCCATTCCCTTTAAAATCAGGAGCAAGATATGGATGTCTCCTCTTTCCTCTCCTCTTCAACGTAGTAGTAGAATTCCTAGCCAGAGCAACTAGGCAAGAAGAAAACATATAGGGGATCCAAATAGGAGAAGAGGAAGATAAACTATATCTCTTCCCAGATGACATGATCCTATACCTAAAGAACCCCATAGGCTCTACTCCCAAGTTACTAGAGCTGATCCAAACTTTGGCAAAGTAGCAGGATATAATAAGCCTTCAAAAATCAATGGCCTTTGTATATGCAAATAACCCAAAGACTGAGGGTGAAATCAGGAAAGCAACTCCTTTGCAAGACCCTCAAAAAACATAAAATATGTAGGAATAACCTTAACCAAAGCAGTGAAAGACCTGTATGATGAGAATTTTAAAAACATGAAAAACAAAATTAAGGCACAAGTAAGGAAATGGAAAAACCTCCCATGCTCCAGATTGGGAGGATGAATATAGTCAAAATGGCAATATGGCCAAATTCAATGCAATACCCTTTAATATCCCCACGCCATTTTTAAAGAAATAGAGGAAGCAATCCAGAAATTCATATGAAACAATAAAAGATTGTGAATAGCAAACACAATCCTATGCAGAAAGAAAAGTGCTGGGAGAATTACAATACCCAACTTCAAGCACTATTATAAAGCTATAGTAATAAAAACAGCTTGGTATTGGCACAGGAAAAGGCCTGAAGACCAATGGAACAGAACTGAAGACCCAGAATTGGACATGCAGAACTATGCCTACTTAATCTTTGATAAAGGAGCTTAAAAAATAGGATGGAAGAAAGATAGACTCTTTAACAAATTGTGCTGGAAAATCTGGTTCAACACCTGCAACAAACTAAAACTAGAACTTTATATATCTCCCTGCACCAAAATCAATTCCAAATGGAACAAAGACCTCAAAATTAAAACGGATGCACTGAAAAGACTAAAAGAAGGAGTAGGAGAAACACTGGGTTCTTTGGCACAGAACAAATCTTCCTTAATAAAGACCCAGAAATTTTACAAATCTAAGAAAGTTTGGACAAATGGGATTGCATCAAACTGCAGAGCTTCTGCAGGGCAAAGGACATAGCTGGCATGATAAACAGAAATCCCACAGACTGGGAGAAGATGTCTACTGGCCCTACCATGGACAAAGGCCTCATATCTAAAATATATGCAGAACTAAAAAAAAAATATATTCCTCCAACACAAAACCTCAAAGACCCAACAGCCCCCTCAGCAAGTGGGCTAAAGACTTAAAGGAGGCTTCTCTGATGAGGAAATGAGAATGACTAAGAGACATATGAAAAAGTTCTCTACATCACTTGCCATAAAGGAAATGCAAATCAAAACAACATTGAGATTCCACCTCACCTCAGGGAGAATGTCCTTTATCAAGAAAACTAACAATAACAAAAGTTGGAGGGGATGTGTCCTAAAGGGGACCCTACTCTATTGTTGGTGGGAATGTAAACTTGTTCAGCCACTCTGGAAAGCAGTATTGAGATTCCTCAGAAGGCTAAACATAGAGCTCCCCCATGACCCATCAGCCCCATTTTTGGGCATCTAACCAAAAGATCACAAACAAGAACACACTAAACCTACCAGCACAACAATGTTCATTTCAGCACAATTTGTCATAGCTAAAATATGGAACCAACACAGATGCTCCTCAGTAGATGAATGGATCAGGAAAATGTGGCACATATACAAATTGGACTTTTATGCCTCTATCAGAAAGAATGACATTGTCCCATTCATAAGGAAATAGAAGAGCTTGGAAAAAATTATACTAATTAAAGTGAGACATGCCTAAAGAAACATGTACTCTATGGTCTCCCTCATAAGGAATAATTAGCACAGGTATAGGCTAGTCACAGCAGTGGTTCAGAAGAGCCCACTAGCTATGCCCTCATGAACTCATGCTAAGATGATGCTAAGTGAAATGAACTCCATGTTATGGCAACAAGCATTATATCACTGCTGTAATTATTTTCAACATGCCATGTGAAACCGTAACTTTTTTTGTTGATGATCCTCTTGTATCCCCTTTATGTGGTTGTACCCGCACTATCATTGTATCTCATTTGTGCATCCTGGATACTGTATATACTGGTATTAGAACTAGGGAAGTGAAAGGGAATATCAAAATCCAGAGACAAATGATAAAAAGACAACTCCAAAAGCAACCCTCGCAAAATCATTTGGTGTAAACCAACTGAGTAACTCATGGGGGAACAAGAAGGATGGGGGAATGAGGGAGGAAGTAACAAACAGGATAAGAATTGTACCCAAGGCCTAACGTATGTAACTGTAACCGTTCTGTACATTACTTTGACAAAAATTAAGTAATTATTAATTAAAAATGCCAACATAGTATTTTATGTATATTCTATAAAACTAAAGTAACTGAAGGAGAAAATGTGTTGGGAAGGGTAGGTGAGAATAATGAAAGGAGTGACATAGATCACAAAGCATTGTGCTAATAAAGTAATTTGCTGAACAGTAACTCCTTTGTACAAGTGCTTAAAGATAATAGAAATATACTTAAGAAAATATGAGGACCAGCAGGAGGATCCTTGAAGAAGTAAAACAAAAAAGGTTAGGGATAAAGGATATCTGCAATAAAGAACAAGTCATCTCAAATATTAAATAAATATATATAGCAATGTTAATTATTGCCTAATGAAAAGTTCTTCCTTTAAGACTGTAGCCCAAGTGTCTCCTTTAGGCTATCCTCTTCAGTGGTCTAACAATGTTCTTATGTATTTCTATAAACATTTTTGAACCTCATATTTTCTTCCTCTAATGTATTCTTCTCTATGTAAGGATCCAGGATTCCAGAATCCTTCATACAATGTAAACTGGTTCAGCCACTCTGGCAAGCAGTATGGAGATTCCTCAGAAGGCTAAATATAGAACTCCCCTAAGACCCAGCAGCCCCACTTTTGGGTATCTATCCAAAAGACCACAAACAAAATCACAGTAATGCCACCAGCACAACAATGTTCATTGCAGCACAATTTGTCATACCTAGAATCTGGAACTAACCCAGATGCCCCTCAGTAGACGAATGGATCAGGAAAATGTGGTACATATACACAATGGAATTTTATGCCTCTATCAGAAAGAATGACATTGCCCCATTTGTAAGGAAATGGAAGGACTTGGAAAAAATTATACCAAGTGAAGTGAGCCAGACCCAAAGAAACATGGACTCAGTGGTCTCCCTTATTGGGAATAATTAGTACAGGTTTAGGCAAGTCATAGCCGAGCATCACAAGAGCCCAATAGCTATAGCCTTATGAACACATAAGATGATGCTAAGTGAAATGAACTCCATGTTATGGAAACGATTGTTATATCACAGTTGTAACTACTTTCAACGTCCCATGTGTATCTGTACCTTCCATTATTGATGTTGTTCTTGTATCACCTTCCTGTGGTTGTACCTACACTATCTCTGTAATCTTATCTGAGTATATTGGAAACCATGTATACTGGTATTAGAAGTAGGAAATTGAAAGGGAATACCAAAATTGAGAGACACAGGGTAAAAAAAGACAAACAACTACAAAAGCAATACTTGCAAAACTGTTTGGTGTAAGTGAACTGAACACCTCAGTGGGGGAAAAGGAAAGGGGGAGGAAGGAGAGGGGTATGAGGGACATGGTAAAAAACAGTACAAGAAATGTATGCAATGCCTAACGTATGAAACTGTAACCTCTCTGTACATAAGTTTAATAATAAAAATTTTAAAAAAGAAAATAGAAAAAAAAGAAAAAAAAAGAATCCTTCATACAGCCAAAGATAGGACGAGACATAACAAATGTGCTAAACACACTGCTCTTCCTTCATGTATTAAGTCAATGTGACGCCTTCTCACTGTATGTGCACCATTACCTAGCTAATTGCTATAAGCTTTTGCAACCTTTTGTTTAAAAAAATAAGTAAAAAGCACTTCACTAAAAAAAAAAGACTCATAATATAACTAAATTATCAAATATGTTAAGATCATGGTGTATATGGCTATACAGAAGTGACGCCCTGGATTTTTTTTTAATTAATGCATCACAATACATCAATACTTAATCTTTTTGTTGTTGTTGTTTGTCATGGGTCTTGAACTCTGGGCCTCGGTGCTGTCCCTGAGCAATTCTGCTCAGGGATATAGCTCTACCGCTTTGAGCCACAGCTCCACTTCTAGTTTTCTGATGATTAATTGGAGATAAGTGTCTTATGGACTTTCCTACCTAGGCTGGCTTTGAACTGCAATTCTCAGCTCTTAGCCTTCTGAGTAGCTAGGATTACAGGCATGAGCCACGGCGCCCAGCTAACATTTAACCTTACTGTGTATACATTTCTGTATTTTATATAAGCATACACTTCATAGTGTTATGTTGTCTCATCCCTTTCCTTTCCATGAGATCTAAAGGCAGACTCTATGTCCATGTGCTTTTCTTGTAAAGTACTATTATCACTTTTTGGTTTGCTAGCCCTCTGATTTAACTGAGTGTTCTCATAGTCTATAGCATTTCATAAGTACTATGTGTGAGAGTCAATTCCCAGAACTGGCTCTAAAAGCCATTGCTATAATGGTCTCTAGGGACAAGACTTTGAAATGGCCTACTCCATCAATTTTATATGTTTAAGACAGGTTGAATTGAATCACTTACACTCCTGCATTCCAGTTATCATTAATTTGGCTCTATTCTCTTCCTTGGTGTTTTCTCATTTTTTTATTAACTAGCCCTTGTCCTGCAAGGAAATGGATATAACATCCTTTATGAATATCACATCCTTTATTCTTCCCCAAATTTGTTCATCTTCTTGATTCCTTCCTGCTTTGTCAAATAAAATATGTTGTGTAAAAATAAGGCATATACTTACCATCATATATTTCTAAATTCTTTTATGTGTATGTGTATCCAAAAAAGAGAGGAAAAAAACTGCAGCATTGTAAATGCATCAAAGCATTTCATTTTCTAAGATGATAAGTCTTAATATATGTGTTGTCTTCAAAGTTACCAAGAGATAGAAAATAATTTTGGGTAAACATGTTGCAAAACTCTACTCAAATAATATTCAGAGTGACTTTCATTGAAAAAAATCTATTTATTTTTATTTGCTATGTTTTGTCAGTTCTATGGCTTGAACTGAGGATCTAAGTTTATTTGCTCAAGGCTAGTGCTCTATCACCTGAGCCACAGCTCCACTTCTCCTTTTCTTACAGGTTAGAGATGAGAGTCTCCAATTAATAGGCTTTCTTATCTGGGCTGGATTGGAACTGATAACCTAAGATCTCAACCTCCGGAGTGGCTAGGGTTATAGGTGTGAACCAACAGGGCCTGGTTTGTCTTTTTATTTTTACTCCTTTGCATTGGAATATAGGAAGCAGATGTAGATGTGGGGAAAGGGTAATATATTGTTGTTGCAGAGGTTAAAAACTGCCCCTTACAAAGACAAATATTAGAGGACCCATCTGTTGGACCGATGATGTTTCCATCCCATTATGTTGATGGTATGATAATTAGCGACAGACTAGTAGACCCATGTATGATATAGAATGGACAATTTCTCAATGAAATGTTGCCTAAGCAACTAAAAATTAAAAAAGTAGCAGATGGAGAAGTGAATGGAAGCACTTTGCTTTCTAACTATAAGAGAGCCATCTAAACTTCTTGAGTCTTTCCTGACTGAAAAAATTCACTTGACCACATTTCATATGATGTACATAAAAAATTATGGCTTTATGAATCAGTTGAAATTAATTTAATAATTTAATATATATGTATATATACACATATATAAATATATATTTCCTTTTAGCCACATCCTGGTGAGCATCAGTTATTGTTTAATGGCCATTATAGTTGTGGTGAGATGATATCTCAATATTGTTTTGATTTGTATTTGTTTTATGGCCAGAGATGTCAAATATCTCTCCATGTGTCTAGTTATGTATGTGTATATAAACATATATAGGTAAATATATACACATAAATAAAAGTTATGGCTTCATGAATTAGTTGAAATAAAATAAATTTAATATTTTATGTAATATATATATGTAGTATATATATGTATGTTAGATATACAAACATAGATGTATATATATCCAGCAACAAGCTTTAATAATATAGAGGAAAAATCCAAAAATTCATACGGAATAATAGAAGACCCCAAATAGCAAAAATATTCCTTAGTGGGAAGAACAATGCTGGAGAAATACCAATATCAAACTTCAGACTCTTTTCCAAAGACAGTAAAAAAAACCCACAGCTTTGTACTGGCATAAGAATAGGCCTGAAGATCAATGATACTTAATAGAAGACTCAGAAATGAACCTATAGAGCTATAGAGACCTGATATTTGATAAGGAGCCAAAACAAGGAAGGAAGAAAGACAGCCACTTCAACAAATGGTGGTGGCAGAATTGGATATTAACATGCCGAAAACAGAGTTTAGAACCTTATATGTCATCCTGCACCAGAGTCAATTTCAAATGGACCAAAGATCACAATGTAGAACCAGATTCCCTGGTATTATTACAGGCAGGGTTAGAGGAAACACTAGGGCTCCTTGCCATTTGTCAAAACTTCCTAAGTAAAGATCAACAATCACAAAAAATTAAATGAGATTGCATCACACTGAAGTGTTTCTGAAGAGACAGGAACATAGCTAGCAAGATAAATAAAAAGTCCAGAGAATCAGAGAAGGTATTTATTAGCTATATATCAGATAAGGGCCTCATATCTAAAATATACTTAGCACTCAAACAATTAAATCCCCCAAAAGCAAATCCTCAGTGAAGCAAAAACCCAATTAATAAATTGGTGAAAGACTTAAAGAGATACTTCCCAGAAGTAAAAAATGATCAGTAGACACATGGAGAGATATTTGATATCTCTAGCCATAAAAGAAATGCATATCAAAACAATATTGAGATATCATCTCACCACATGTAGAATGGCCATTAAACAATAATTGATGTTCACCAGGGTGTGGCTAAAAGGAAATGCTACTACACTATTGGTGGGAATGAAAGCTGTTCAATCACTCTGGAATGTAGTATGTAGATTCCTCAAAAGACTAAACATATGACTTTCCTATGGCTCACAATCCCAATTTATCTAATTGACCTCAAAGCAGGCTACCCTAAAGCCACCAGGAGAACCATGTTCATTGCAGCATTGTTTACCATAGACAAGATATGGAATCAACCTAGATGCCACTCAGTGGAAAAATGGGCTAAGAGAATATGGTATAGATACACAATGAAATACTATATTTCCATTAGGAAAAGTAACATTGACCTGTTCTTAAGGAAATGGAAAGACATGGAAAAAATAATATTGAACAAAGTAAGCCAGACTCAAAGATAGGTATCATGTTTTCCCTCATTTGTAATAATTATAATGTACCTGTAAATCTACAAGTTAACCTAATGGAGAGTAAAAGACAAAAAAGTGCACTTGGATGTGATATATTGTACAGCAGTCTAAACAATCACACAGTGAGAACAAAGGAGGATATTCTTAGGAGAAGATAACAAGGACTATTTGCATATAAAATAATACTTATTGAAATGCCATCTGAGAAATGGAAAGAAGAAGTTTGATTATTTTACTTATTTTGATTTTTTTCCTTTTCTTTTTCTCCTTATTTTATGATTTCGGCATGTAAGTTTATAGTGATTTGAAAATGGGGAGCAGAGAGACAATGGGACAAAGTGTGAACTAAGTCAGCAGTGATACTAGACACTATGTTGACAATGAACTATAGAACTTCTGGCAGAGCGGTGGGAGGCAAAAAAATTGGGAGAAAATGAGGGAAGAGGTGACACTGTTCAAAAAGAAATGTACTCTCTATGCTATCTACTTTTAAAAATCTTCCTTCCTTCTGATTGGTCATTCTTGATGGCTTCCATCTCTCTGCTATAGTGAAGTGAGCCAGACCTAAAGAAACTTAGTCTCTATGGTTTCCCTCATGGGAATAATTAATACATATAGTATAATCCTAGCAGAAGATCACCATAGCTCAATAGCTATGTCCATATTAACACGTAAGATGATGAAATGAAATCCAAGTTATGGAAACAAGTGGTTTATCATTGTGGTTGTTATTTGCAACATACCATGTGAAATTATGGCTTTTTCTTTTGTTTTTCTTTCCCATGGTTTTACCCCTAATATCACTTTAACTGCTTTTGGTACCCTGGATCTTGTACTTATGTGTATTGGAACTAGGGAAGGGAAAGGGAAGAACAAAATTAAGAGACAAAGGACAAAAAGAAAAACCACTGCAACAGCAACACACAGAAATATATGGTGTAAACCACCAACTGTACAACTCATGGTGGGGGTGGGGCAATGGGGAGGGCAGAATGAAGGAGAAAAATGAGGGAGGAGGTAACAAGTTGGATAAGAAATGTATGAACTGCCTTACATATGAAACTGTAACCCCTCTTTACATCACTTTGACAATAAAGCAATGAATGAACAAAAGTACTAAATACCTGACTTATGTAACTGTAACCCCTCTGTATGTCACCTTTACAATCAAATAAAATATAAAAATTGTACAATAACCCAAGTATTGTTGAAACAGTGGTGTGAGTTATATAACATTGTAAGTGCACTGAAAAATTTTAAATGATGACTTGACTTTATTGAAAACTCATCTTTAATTAACAAAATACATTCTGAGTGATTTTCTGGGGTATTTTTTGTGTTTTTTTTTTTTTGCCACTCCTGGGGCTTGAACTCAGGGTCTGGGCACTGTCCCTGGCTTCTTTTTGCTCAAGGCTGGCCCTCTGCCACTTGAGCCACAGCGCCACTTGTGGCTTTTTCTGTATGTGGTGCTGGGGAATCGAACCCAAGGCTTCATGTATACGAGGCGAGCTCTTTACCACTAGGTCATATTCCCAGCCCCAACAAAATACATTCTGTAGTACAGTCACAAACATATTTTGTTACCATCAGTGTGATTTGGGAAAATCTCCCCTTTATTGTAACTGAATCATTGATTAAATTAGAAAAATATTCTATTTTATTAAATCCCTGGGCAAAATGTTAACAGTAGTGTTTCATGTAGTATTGTCTGAACTGATGCATTGAATTGTACGCCTCAAGAGCTTTTCTAATCTCTTCACATAGATTTTCTTATATTGCTTTTTTTTCAAATTTTTATTATCAAACTGATGTACAGAGAGGTTACAGTTTCATAATTAGACATTGGATACATTACTTGTACTGTTTGTTACCTCGTCCCTCATACTCCCCTCCCCCCACCCCCTTTGTTACTATATTGTGTTGACACTTTGACTTTTGCCTTTAATTAATATTTCCCAAATGATTATTCTTATACAGTAAACATACATTTTGTTAGACTACCTCTATTTGTACCATGTCTTTTTTTTTCATTCTAGGAGTCTTCCTCTTTTAATTCATACCTGATTCGTGTCTACTTAGAAACAATCTCCCTCATCTTTTATGCCCAGCAGACTCATTAGGGGATCAGGAGAGAAATATAGAAGTGAATTAAAAGAGGAAGAATAAACATCACAGACATATTATACATGCATATTATTTAACAGAATGTATGTGCATATCTTTTGTACATTTAAATATTGATTTATATTGGATTTCTTCCAAGTTTTTATATGAGAGGGTAAGTTTCGTCTAGTGCTGCTTATATTTAAACCTATCCTAACAGTTCTGTGACTCCTAGAATGAAAAAAAAAGACATGGTACAAACAGAGGTAGTCTAACAAAATGTATGTTTACTATATAAGAATAATCATTTGGGAAATATTAATTAAAGGAAAAAGTCAAAGTGTCAAAACAATATAGTACCTAGTAACAAAGGGGGTGGGAGGAGGGGAGTATGAGGGACGAGGTAACTACAATTTTTGTAATTTTGAGCAAGACTTGCTGCAGACACAATGATTAATTTCCTAGTTGTGTATTTTGTACACTCTGAACTACATCTTATTTAATTATATCTTATATATAAGAGATAACACAAAGATGAAATAAAGGACCTAGTGACAAATGTATTATAAAAATTAACTTCCAGTCAGTGTCTATGAGGTTTTTAAGGTTTTATAAATTATAGCAGTTAAAGAAATTCTCTGAAGTCCGTGTCATTTTTGTGGGTTATGAGCAGGAATGCAATAATATTCTGAGTAAATTATCTCTGTTTTACAAGATGATACAGACATTCATTCTACCTGAAAACTACCATGGAAAGAAAGAGTTGGTCCACACTAGTGTTTAAGATAGAGCAAGATTCTTTTGGATATTTATTGCCTAATCATTGTGTCTGCAGCAAGTCTTGCTCAAAATTACAAAAATTATCTATTTCTTATATTTCTCCAACTCCCAAGACCATAATAGCAGGCATTCAAAAAATGAATAGCCTCCTGTAGCTCTCTCCTACTTTCCTCTCCAAAACTGCAGGGAAAGTAGTAATGGTTTTACATATTTTAGAGAAAACATACACATAATCAACATGTTTGGACGCACTGGCAATATATTTAAAAGCTTAATGAAATTGTCAAGTTCCCCAGAGGTCTGAAACAATATGCTTTAGTCCTTAAGAACATTTTCACTTAGATTTTAAAGTGAATAATCAACCACAGGAAGGGGATACAAGAGGATCATCAACAAAAGAAGCTACAGTTTCACATGGCAGGTTGAAAGTAATTACAACAGTGATATAACAGTCGTTTCCATATCATGGAGTTCATTTCACTTAGCATCATCTTATGCATTCATAAGGGCATAGGTATTAGGCTCTTGTGATCCTCTGCTGGGACTAGGCTAAACCTATGCTAATTATTCCCTGTGAGGGAGACCATAGAGTCCATGTGTCTTTGGGTCTGGCTCACTTCACTTAGTATAATTTTTTCCAAGTCCTTCCATTTCCTTATGAATGGGGCAATGTCATTCTTTCTGATAGAGGCATAAATATCCATTGTGTATTTGTACCATAGTTTCCTGACCCATTCCTCTGCTGAGGGGTATCTGGGTTGGTTCCATACTTTAGCTATGACAAATTGTGCTGGTGACTTCAATGTGTTCTTGTTTGTGGTCTTTTGGGTAGATGCCCAAGAGTGGGGCTGTTGGGTCATAGGAGAGTTCTATATTTAGCTTTCTGAGGAATCTCCGTACAGTTTTCCAGAGTGGCTGAACAAGTTTACATTCCGACCAAAAATGAAGTAGGGTTCCCTTTTGGCCACATCCCCTCTGTATCTTATCTGAGTACAATGGAATCTGTATATACTGGTATTAGAACTATGGAAGTGAAAGGGAATATCAAAATCGAGAGACAAAGGATAAAAAGACAAACGACTACAAAACAATATTTGCAAAACCATTTGGTGTAAACCAACTGAACAACTCGTGGGTGGATAAGGAAGGGGGGGAGGTCAGAGGGAGGAAGTAAGAAACGGTACAAGAAATGTACCCAAGGCCTAACATATGAAACTGTAACCTCCCTGTGCATCACTTGGACAATAAATAAGAAAAAAATTAAAAATACATTGAATAATCATTTCTATTCACAGCATGGGATTATTAGAATTAAACAATTTGAAAGTCTGTCCTTGAAGGACTAGTAGAAATCTGTAATCTTTACAGGAGGACTCATTTCTTTAACTCCCATTACCATGTAATGGCAGTTACATTTTGCAGTACCCACATGATAGAAGACCTGAGAATGTACACCCAAAGAGTGAGCTTAAAATGCAAGACTTTTTTTTGTTGTCGTTGTTGACAACAGTCCCAGGAAAAGTGGTGGCTATGCATGCCCTTTCTTATTTATCTTAAGTATGGACTGCTCAGGAAACTTTAAGACTCCATTAAAAATACTTTCAACTAATTTGACAAGTTTTTAAAATAATGCCACATATAAAATAGAGTATATTTTCTTATATTGTGGTTTTCTCATTTCCTAAATCAAAGACAAACTTTGCATTGTAGTGCAAATTACCTAACTTGTTTGAGTTTTTTTCCCCAGACTTATCCATTAGAGTCATGTTTATCTGCTTAGCAGTTCAGGGAACAATGGAAATTTTGTGGGGGTTTTTTTTTGAGATAAGAGTTCTCTTAAAGCGCCAGTGTTTTAAAATAGTGTTCTTGTCATTTTCCCACTTTTGTGATGAAGTGCTGTTTTGTTATATAATTGGGATTCTTTCCATTTGCATTTGTTAATGTAATTTCAAGAGGAATACTGAACATCTGAGTCCTGGATGATACTAATAAACTAAAAATTGCAGAGGTTTAAAAAAAAAAAAAAGAACATTTCCATTACCAAAGACAGGGGTTTGCTTACAATTCTTGAACTTTTACTTCAAGGAGATTGTTTTTTTTCACCATGGAATATGTCACTGTGAAAGAAAACAGAGACATGATACTTTACCTGAAAACAGTACATCTGACTTATGAGTGACCCTTCATTCTGCACAGAAAACTTGAATTTCACTGGCCTGGGTTGTTCATGAAAATTTAACATGGCTTTTCCTAGAAAAGTTATTTTCTTCTACATGTCATTAAATAATTCCACAGTATACCAAACACTGTAAACACTGGTCATTCTGTGAAGATTGAAGACCATATTCTCATTTTAGAAATACATTCATAGCCAGCTTCAATCTTTTCAACAATAGTTGATGTTACATGTGTGACTACATTCAGCCCAGCTCACTCATATATCACATGCAGAAACTAAGTGCCTTTCCCAAGGAGAAAGAGCTAATCATAAGTTTGCACTATGTTGTTGGAACTGTAATAAGTGATCCCTATACTTTTAATCCTCCTAAAGCATAGTACTATTGCTGTTAACATTTCATTTTTGATGATTAGAGGAAGGCCTTGGGCAATAGCTCAGCTTTAAGAGTTGGCTTAGCAAGTACAAGGTCCTAAGTTTAAACCCTAGTACTGCAAAAAAGAAAAAGGATAAAAAAAAAAAAACAACTGATTACACAGGCTACAGAATGTGCTGTAAACTCCCAAGGGGTGTACACCTACCAAATGGAGAGAGCCAATTCTTAAGTTTTATCTGAACCAGAACAGGTGATGCAAACATAACACATCCTCTACTGTAGCTCTTGCTGACAGCAAGAATTGGAATAAATGTTGCCATAAATATTTTACTACCCAGTGGCTTGTAAATTTGTATGAGTTTATGTCTCACAGAATTCCATCTTCTCTTGATAATTTGTGCTTCCTTAGATAACCCCCAATTGTGAATAAGCCCCAAAATAAATTAACCTTGAAATGAATGGACATATGGGCCTTGAACATTAGTGAATGTTAGGCTCTAACCAAACAATACTGAAAATTATTTATTTTGGCAGAAATGAGTAGTTTTTTTTTTCCTTTTTGCTCTGACCAGGAGTTTGTTGCTTTGGGGATAAAGATCACAGAGTAAATATTCTAGTTCATGCTACTTGGTTCTGCTTTTTGTCAGTACAGATAATATGATAGTGAGCAGTCATAAACAACTGAATTAACATAGCTATTCACAACAAAACTTTGTGAACACTAAATTTTAAACTCCACCAAGATTTCATTTATTAGTAAATACAAATCTTATTTTGTTTTTTATTTATCACCATTTTAGGGTATAAAATATGTAATTAATTGGCTATCCAAATTCTCCATTTTCAGGCAGAAAACTACAATTGATATTAAGTTGAAACCAACAACATATAGAGATTAAATTTTGAGACCAATTGCCAAATAGTAAGATACTGCAATGATTCCTATGGACAGAATAAACATACATAAATAAAATAGTATGATGTCAAAGGCTGAAGATATCTGCTATTTGTGACTTACAAAAATATAAAATCCTTTGAACAAAAAAATAACCTGAGAGTGGAGCAATGAGGCAACACTGAGAAAGGTTGGTGTTTCCAGAATAGAGAGATTGAACAGTACTTCAAAGGCAGACTGAAATCTACAGGATTAGTGGGGTTGAGTTCCTTGGTCTATGATGGACCCATGTGCAGGAAATTGAAAGAAGGGCATAAAAAATAAACAATTATCTATACAAACCTTCAAATTATTGGTAGTAAAAAAAAGGAACTAAGAGTTAAGGAAGTAATGAAATGTATATCACTGGGAAGAACTATCTGATAGAATTTTTATCCACTTGGACATACTTAAATAACTATACAATCTGTGGAAGTTAACATAGTGGTTACCAGAAGTTGGTGCTATTTGAGGCAGAAGGGATGGAGAGAGATGGGTGGAGACATTTAATTATAGTTAGATAGAAGAAAGAAGTCCTGGTGTTCTATTTCAGAATAAGATGTGTAAGGTACTTTATTAAAAATACAATTTATTTATTTATTAAAAATGAATCCAAAGAAAGTACTTCAAAAGTATTTGCCACAAAGAAGTGATAAATGTCTTATGGGACAGATACATTTACTCCTAAGTTTGAACATTGTTCCCTCTATACATGGATCAAAACATCACAGGGGACAGAGATAAATATGAACATTTATGGTGTAAAACATTAAAATATAATGAAAACAGAAAGATCCAATTAAGGGAGTCAGAAGAGAGAAAGATTGAACATATGAAAGAGAGAGGTTGGCTATCTATCCATCAATGCCTTCCTATGGTTCTGAATTTCATCAAAGTTTGAAAGGTGTATAATTACACAGATGACTATTGGTGCTAGAAGTAAAAGACTGATAAATAATTTCAGGTTCAGGAATTATGTAAACTACAAAAATGCAAAACCCAGGAGAACATAAAATTTAAGGGTTAGGGGGGATCAGCCTGATTTTATTTTCAACTGTCTTCCCTGCTCCTTGGTTCTCAATATTTTTGTCTATCTCCACCACATTCACACTCTTGCCTCACGCATTTCCTAATTTTTCTCTGAAATTTTCTTTCAATGTGCCACTGAGATCTGATATTAAATTCACTATGTGTAGTACATTGCTCACTACTATATTAAAATCAGCAAAAAAAAAAAAAACAATAGAAAAGAAAATGCAAAACCCAAATCCTTCTTTCTGGCTCCTTTGCTCTATGATTTTCCTACATATTTTTTTTGTCACACAATCTATTTCCCAAGTCAATGGAACACAAAATTCTCAAAAGCCTTCAAACTTAGAAGCCTTATTCTCCATGTCCTAATTGCTACCCAAATGACAGATAGGACCTCAAGTCATCCTTTGATTTGCTAATATATAAATCCAAAACCTCCCAAAGAAGCAGTGTCATTGATAAGGTCAACCATTCATAGCAGGCATAATTTTCTTTTAAAGCCAGTAACTCTATAGAACATAGCTCCTTGGAGGCAAGGATGCTTTGTAATTTATCTTCAGTTCTGGTGCACCTTAGCATAGTACAGAATAGGAAAGATGCTGAGGAAATTTTCATTGAAGAAATGGTGAATGATGTTTGTTCTATCAGGGCAGACTAGCACTTTGCAGGAGATATATTCTCCCCATAAACCTCTGACAACCTCATGAGTTTGAAGAAACCCACAATGTCATCCCTGGAAGCCACCATGATGTGTTCTATGCTCAGAGACCTCAGCTGTAAAAGCACTGAAGTTTACAGATATAGAGAATAACAAAAATACCTTGGCAAGGAATGTTTTATTTCCAGGAAGCAGTTGTTTTCATCTCTAGCATGTTATCCTGTCACTTCTTTTCAATAGGTATGTTAGTTTTTCTCTGGGAAAGATAGACTTTCTTCCTATGGAACTTATATTCAGATTGAGACAATCAACATTCCTATACTTTGCTTCCTAGTGCTCCTAGCACTTACTGTGAAAAGCAAAGTGTCCCTAAAACCACAAACAATGGCTAGCAGAAGATAGTGCCTTTCTAAGAAAGAAGCAAATGAAATTAAGCTCAAAGAACAAGCAGGGGCTTCGTTTTATAATATAGAGAGCTAACATTGAAATCAGAAAGATAACAAGCCAAATTAATTAACATAAATAAATGAAAGTAATAAAAATACTATGCTTCTATTGGGGAAAGAACACAGAAGTGTAAGATCAGCTATCTCAACAATAGAAGTAAATGTTCTGAATAATAATATGTCACATTTTCTGTAATGTGTACTAGTGGAAGACCAGAGAGCCCAGTTTAAGAGTTGAGGTATAAGACATGTGAGATCCAGAGAAGACATGCACTCTCTTCCCTCCCTCCCACCTTCTCTTTGTCACACACAGACAGACACACACACACAGACACACATAAACACATTTGCAGACAAACACACACATATAGACAGTCTAATTCCCACATTTTATTAGCTAGATGAGAAATATAGGGGAAATTGAGACAAAAACTGCAATGTTGGCTGTTTCTACTTCCTGGTTTTGGTAAGACATGATATGTAATATAAAGTACCTTCGGGACTAAATCTGAGTGAATTCCAGAAAGAACAAGGAAGGGCGAGTCCAGGACTCTGGTGTCCTCTGATTGGCAAAATGAAACAAGAAGGGTTTCAAGCACAGAGCTTGAAATGGCTTGTGCATAAAATTCACTCTTTTCATTATTTTAGCAAAGGATGATACTTTATTTACAAACAAAGAGACTAAGCCTGTTGGTGGATGTATTCATTTGCTTCACCCATAGTGCCTCCTTCTGGAAAATATAAAGAAGAGCTGAGTAGAAGGATATGGACATGAAGACAAAGTCCTCTTATAGGAATAGTATATTCATTCATTTTCAAATACTTATAATTAGAAATGGTGGCTTTCTTTTTAAAGGTCTTTAAATGAGGTTGGTATAACTTTTTTAAAAGAAAGAAAAGCAACTGGACTTCATAAGAGATGTCATTATATCTCACATTAGTATAGCAATCATTGGCATTGGGAAGAGATTTCATTTGACTGGTTGAACATATTTAATAAATGATCTGTTAGTTTTTAGAAGACAGCAGCTTTGAACAATCCTCTAAATGCCAAGGAATCTTTTGCATAGAAAGAATATGACTAGCCCTATCTCTACCAATCCATGTTGTTTCTTTGGAACCATTTTACCAAACCAGATATGGAAGATCCTCTTACAGAAAAGCCAAAAACTTAATCTTTTGAAAAATGAGTGTTGGGTATAAAAAAGATGCAATGTTTGTTGAATAACCAAAGAGGTTATTGTTGTTTTTGTTGTTGTTATTATTATTACTTTGTTGTCATAACCCAAAGAATGGGAAAAGGCAAATGTGTCCCCAAATCAATTTTGCTAATCCAGGAGGACTGATGAGCTAGGAATGAGGGAAAGAGGTGGGGTCAAAAAGAGAAAGGATATTCACACAATTCTTGGGAATAAGCAGAGGTCTTCAGAGAACTCAGATAGCACCTCTCTTCACTCCTTCCTTTTTGTTGTGTTCCTGGTTGTGCCAACTGTTAAGTATCTATACCCTTGTAAACAGAGAGGGGGAAATGGCCAGTCTAGCTCAAGCTAATTCTGTATTGTATTTCTGAACATAGCACTTCTTAAAGGATCCACACACCAGTATGCTAAGTAGCAAAGGGAGCACTCTTCTTTCTTTTGTCCTATTCCAGTCGCCCACTGGACATCTGCTTGCATGGAGAGGAGGCACAATGTTTTCAGCAACTCACTCCTCATCTTCCTGAAAAGTAACCTAGGCAACTGCTATGATCCACAGGCAACGGTGTTATTTATGAGAAAACTAGTGGGGGCCGAATATTGTGTTTCTCAACTGTGTGACCTCCAAAATTAATGATTTTTAGGCAATTAAGATCTAGAGAAGCTAGAGTGTTTATTTTGGGCTTTCCCTCCATCAGGATGATTGAAGTCTTGTAAAATACCTCACAGTATGACATGGGAAATTAACTTGGATTTTATCTTAAAATTAAAATTAAGCCAACAAAATGCTGCACAGTGATGTCAGTGAACCACATGACTTTCAAAAGAGGGATATAATTTTTAATTAGCTTGGCCAAGAACTATGTGAAAGAATGGTATCTGAAGTATTACAGGTTTTTGAAAATAGTTTATAGCATTAAATAATGTATTCACTTGCTAGAACTGCTGAGGCAAAATATTTCCATCTAAGTGGCTTAAATGACAGCACATAGAGTTCCTCACAGTTGTGGAGGATACAAGCCCAGTATCAGGTCCCAGCTGAGTGATTTCCTCTTAGGGACCTAAACAAAGAGTGTCGTTCAGTCCCCTCTTGTCACTTATGGATGGCATTCCCTCATGGCCTTTTTTATGTGATCTTCTATCAAGGTTTCTACATGCCTGCTGTATATTTAACTGTCCTCTTGTCTGGTTCACACCAGTGAGACTGGAAAGGGAACCACTATAAAGGCCTACTTCTAACCTGATTTCCTTTCCAAATATACTTATAGCGTAAGATACTTGAGCTAGAACTGAAAGTGCAATTTATCACTTATCAAGTATTATAAATATGCATGCACAAATCCTGCTTTTATTTTGCCTCTGTGTGGCCACAAAAATAATAGATTTCTGAAACTGGTGTAGTTGGGTGAATATAACTGTTCCTTGCTACTATGAACACTGGGTATGGATAAACTTTGTTGCCAGAAATTCTTGCTTGCTTTACAAAATGTAGGGCAGCATTCCTGGCCTCTAGTCACAAGATGCCAGAAACATCCCCATGCCTACAATTATGGCAGCTTAAGATGCCTACAGAGATTGCCAAATGTCCTACTGGGTACAGTTTTCCTGCAGTTGAGAAACACTTTACTGAAATAAAGAAATAAATGTAAACCTAACAATGAATGAATTTTTAAAAAATCCCTAAACCAAAACAACATTAGTCAAAGTCTTGAGAACAGAGCCTAGTAAGATGTCTTTTGATGTATACAAGATACTCTTAGCTCTTTGGTGCCCAGGACTCACATCTTATCTCAAAGTCTGAATAGTTATATGATTTTAGGCAAGTATCTTCAACTTTTTGTTTGTTTGTAGGGGTTTATTTTTATTTTTGAACTCCCCAGTTCAAGATTCCAGTTCTTAATGTATTTCTAGAACTTCTTTCTATCTTCTCTGCATATTCTTCCTAAGATCATATGAATATGCTGCTTTATACATACTGTTGCAAATGTGATCAAAGTTAGTAATCTTGAGATGGGCAAATGATTCTTCATTATCCAGGTAGAGCCACTTTAATCAGATGAATCCTAACAACTAGAAAAGAAAATAGATGGCTAGAAATTGAAGACAGAAGGAAAAGCTCAGATATGAAGCATAAGATTGATTTAAATTGCTAGGTTTTCATATTTGTGTGTGTGTGTGTGTGTGTGTGTGTGTGTGTGTGTGTGTGTACAGGTCTAGGACTTGAACACATAACCTGTTCACTGTTCTTGGACTTCTTTTGTTCAAGACTAGCACTTTACAACTTGAGACACAGCTCTACTTCTAGAATGTTGGGTAATTTATTGGAAGTAAGACTTGCTATGACTTCCTTGCCTGGGCTGGTTTTGAACTGTGATCCTCAAATCTCATCCTCCTGAGTAGCTAGGATTATAGCTAGGATTATAATGGCATGAGCCACTATGCCCTGCTTGTGGGTTAGTTTTAATACCTGCAAATGGTAAGAGCAATACTTGAAATTATCTAGTAATGATTAAATACAGTTTATACAACTAACAGTGTAGGTATAGTGAAAGTGATTTCTAGTAATGATAATGTCCAGTAATATACGGAATGTTTAGTAATAGTGTAATGTTTAGTAATGTCTTCAATTCTAAAAGGTGTTGAGGGCTGCCTTGAACTTTATATTCTGAAAAGTTGACAGTTTCTGAACATAATACTTTTTTTTCTGTTGGTAAGTACTAGAGTTTGAACTCAGCATGTACGGATTATTTGATAAGAACTTTAACACACTTGAAACACATTCTGAGCCCTCTATTGTGTTAGTATTATAGAAGGTATGATCTCATGCTTTTTTATGTGGGACTGGCCTCAAACTGGAATTTTCTTACCTGGATTTACAGGTGTGTGATTCACAATGCCCAGAGGTGAGCACAGATATTCTTAATTAAGGATTAATCAATGAATGTCAGGGTGACAAATAGGTTCTCTAAAATCCATGTGCAACTTTTTGAGCATGTGTAGCTTATGCGTTTTTCTAAAGAACCATACTTTTTAATCATGTTCACCTAGGGGCCCATAACCCTAAAAAATAGAAGGGAATGCTGCTTCACAAATACTAACAAATAAAAGGAACATCTGAATATAAAATTCAAAAGTTGATCTTTGGGGAAAAATATGAACGTGATAAACTGTTAGCTAACTTAGCTATATAATAATGAGCCGATACACAAAATATACAAAATAAACAAAAGAGGAAAATTAGCACAGTAATAGAAGAAATGAAAAATAACTCCTTAGAGACTGCTTTCTTAACATTTATACAGATCAGTAGTTATTTTGTATTGATAAAAATTCTCGGTAGTCACAGAATTCATGATACATAAACTTTAGTCCCTGGTTTTCTTACTTCACAACTTGGATAGTACCTAGTTTTGGAAAACAAGATGACTTTGTAGCCTGGGGCTGCCAAATAGACTTCTCCAGTCAGTCACTGGATAGACCTCTCTTCTTGTTAAGGGATTTTTCAAGTACTGCATAAGTGTTCAAATACTATTTATTAGTCATTTCTTGAGTGCAACTAATTATCTAGGTTGTAGTTTTTAAGTAGTTGCTGATATAAACAATCAAACAGCCATCTATGATTATTCTTCTAAGATTATTCTATCTTCATGAAAGGAAACAATCTGTGTGTCCCTTCTTAAAACAAATAGAGTTACATGCCAGTTAAGGAAACTATCTCAGCCTGTGGCATATAATAGATTCAATCATGCTAATGAATCCGACTCAGTATAAAGGCTGACATTCAAGGGCATATCCTGCATCAGCAAAGGAACCAAAGGTTCCTTTGTGGAACTGTGGAATACTAGCCAATGAAGCATGAGGACGATAATATAATTTATAAAACTGCAAAGGAACAGATAAAAGAAATATTATGCTCAGTAGAAGTGCAAGTGGAAAGTTCAAGTAATGAACTGAAAACACTTGTAATTATAAGTAATTTCATTTAAAGTAAAAGTGTACACTGAATACATATGTTACATACGTATAAAATGTGTATACATACAATAATCATAAAATAATGAATGCAACGTATTTCATAATGCACAATAAAAAATACATAATAAATTGAACTATTAGGCAAAATGTGGTGGTATATATCTGTAATCCCAGCACTCAGGAGTTTGAGGTAGGAAAAAGAGGAGTTCAAGGCCAGCCTTGGATACATAATGAACTCAAGAACAGCATGGATTGCATCATGACATGCTGACCTAAACAATGTACGGTTCAAAACCAACCTGTACAGGAAAATCCATGAGACTCTTATCTCCAATTAATCACTAAAAAGCTGAACATTGAGCTATGTGTGGTTCAAATGGGTAGAGCATCAGACCTAAGCAAACAATAATCTAAGAGACAGCCCCCAGATGGGCCATGAGTTCAAACCACAGTACAACCCTTTCCCCCAAAATAAGAAAGTATGCTATCAGGAATATATCGATATATCAATATATAATTTGTCTAGAATTTTAAGGTCCAAAGAGGAACATAAACTGCATTTTTCAGGCATTATATTGGAACTTTTCAATCTAGACCCTCTTCTATTTTGTGATTTCTACCATGTGAATGTACTCCCATTTAGACTGCATAACTAAAATGTTTATATTTTTCATGATAATCATATATTTTAATTATACCTTGTATTTTTAATTTTAGCCACATACTGGTGGCTCATGCCTGTAATCCTAGCTACTCTTGAGCAGGTCTGAGGATTGGGGTTCAAAGCCAGCCCGGGCAGCAAAGTCTGTGAATCTCTCCAATTAACCACCAAGAAACCAGGAGTGGTGCTGTGGCTCAAGTAGTAGAATGCTAGCCTTGAGCTGAAGAACTCAGGGACAGCACCAAGGCCCAGAGTTAAAGCCCTATGACTGACAAAATAAAAACAAAATTGATTTTCAAATTGAGATCTTCAAAACTCTATGATAATAAAATTTGTGCTATTTTAAGATAGCAATAGTAATTAGAGTAGCCCCAAAAATTGATATAAAGGCCATGCACAAGGTTGTTTTTAAATTGTAAGTAAGATTACAAGCATAAAGTTTGCAGTAAACAATTTCCTGTATATTTGATGTTCCATTTCATTAAATGGATTTTTCCTTTATAAGGAAAATTAACTTAAATTTATTTTAAGCCGTTATACAAAGAAGTTTTGATATGACAAATCAGTTTATAAGAACAAACATCTTGATCAATATAATTATGATAATTATTATATATCAATGTAATTATGATCATCATTATTATTAAGAAATAACATATTTGTTGACTATCAAAGAATCATCCATATAATACTTTTACCCGGACTAGAGAATGTATTTAAATATTAAGTAGTAAATAACCTATTGAATCTTGATCTCTTCTACCTTTTGCTGATTGTAGAAACAGATGAGCATTGCAGGCTTAAATTGTTTAAAAGCAACTCTCATTTTCAAAGTTGATTAAGAAATTCCAACCTGTAGCCCCTGTTGTTGCTGAGCAAGGATGTGTGAGGAAAAGAGCAGGCCATGCTCTACTCATGCATGAAAAATGTCCATTATTATTGGGGTTTGTACATACCCTCCTGATACAGAGACTTAAACTAAACTAAGTGGTATTCTCTGAAATGAATGAACCTAGCATGAGTCAGCACATAGACCATCATCATAAGGAAGAATAGAAAACTCAGATTCCAAGTACGAGACCTTTAAAACAGTATGAACTAACTACAGCAACTTTTGTTTCATGTATTATAAGTAATAGCTGTAGAGACAATTAAGCATATGTGATAGTAAATATTTGCTTTCTTCTATTCCTCAGAGTTTTTGAATAGCCCAATCTATGCTACCCACTTGCCATTCATTCTCTTTTTTGATGACATTACCAGATACCTCATATTATTTCACAGATTCTAGAATAAAAGGTAATTGAAGGAAGAGCCAGAGAGTAGCTTTGGACAAAAGAATCTGCCTTAATTACTTAGGAAACAAGCTAGACTTAATTAGAAAGTTGTAATGAATTTGAAGCAAAGGAAAATAATTTAAAACATCCTACCTATGGCATTTTATCTCCTTCAGGACATGGAAAGAGCTAATCCTGTTCTCAGATGCAAGAGTCTTTTTTTTTTATTAGAAGTTTACTAGATGCTATCTGTTTAAAGATATTCCCAATGCTGCCTCACAAATAACTTTGAAAATAACTTGGTACAGACCCAATTTTGATGTGATTTAAAAACTAGAGAGGTATATTCTCATGGAAACAAGATATTGGCTAATTTGAATTTCATCTGTTCCTGCTTCTCATTCCTGTCCTTCTGAAGTGATAATACCTCTTTATTATTATTTTATTTTATTTCTTTTTCTGCTTTGCTCAAATGTATTGTCAAGAATAAAAGATGGTGATTCTAGCTGGCAGTGACAAAGGGGAATGGAATCCTAAAGCACAAACATTCCATATTTCCAGATGATAAGGGGTTTCTTTATTTCAGCTGAAATTCTTGCTGTGTCTGTCATGGAAACTACCAGGCTGAAAATCTGTAATGAATGGAAATTATTTTCACAAATGCTTGATTTGGTAAGCAGTGCCACTCACTGGTTTTAAGAAGGTGACAATCAGATATTTCTATACTCTGATTAGATAATGAAAAACTCATTATTTGATTATGGTTTGTTTGGTTTTTTTTTGCCAGTCCTGGGCCTTGGACTCAGGGCCTGAGCACTGTCCCAGGCTTCTTTTTGCTCAAGGCTAACACTCTACCACTTGAGCCAGAGCACCACTTCTGGCCGTTTTCTATATATGTGGTACTGGGGAATCAAACCCAGGGCTTCAAGTATGTGAGGCAAGCACTCTTGCCACTAGGCCATATTCCCAGCCCTCATTATTTGATTATGAAACTTTGTTTGATTTTTTTTGACAGTCAGTATACCTTAAATTGTCAACTTGGTGAATATTATAACATATAGATAAAGTTTACAGTACTTCAGTGAAATAGAAAGTCATGGATTTATGAATAACCTTAAAGGCAGGTGACTGATGATTTTTCATAAACAGAAAAACTGCCCACCAACCCTTAATGAAACAAAACTAAAATATGGAACTTGGATCTCAGTAAAATTTCTGTGAAGGTCTTACATTTCAATGAACCGAGAATTGTAAAATTCTGCTATTCCAACATTTACTAACTTTTTTTCAGACAACACTGGGGAATTTATAAGGTCTCACAAGTTCGAATGTGTTAAAGACTTAAGTGCTGGTAGGAGGGCGAGGGTGGGTGTGCATATATGCTCCCTGTCACTTTATTCAAATAAGGTGAAAATGATTGAAGACATTGTTTTGATACATGACTACACAGCTCCCTAAATATATTAATACACAATCTTGACTCCTTTTCCATCTCCTAATTCTAAGAATAAAAACATCCACTCTTCCTCCTCTCCCCCTTCGTGTGTGTGTGTATGTGTGTGTGTATGTATGTGTGTGCTATAATCAGATTGTATGGGCAACTTACACTGCCTTTGTTTCTCACCTTATTTTGTCAGCCAGAGGTCAAAAGTTAAATCCATTTAAATTCACCTTACTAGAATTTAGAATATATTACTTGTATGTATAGTTCATATATATATGCATGTGTTTAATAAATATACATATACTAAGTATATTGCTATATATCTTTTACAGTTAAGCATATGTAAAATATTGTATATGTTTTACTATTTCTATTGCCATCAACATATATTGCTGGCTAAAAACTGAAATATAGACTACATGAACAAGATAAAGAACACATTTGTGTAGTCAATGGTGCCAAGACAATATGATAAAGAATGTATCTTCCATAAGTGTTATTAGAAAAACTTGATATTCATAGAAAACTAAAGCCAAACTAGGTGAGTTTTCCTCATCTAAAAATCTGGTACACACCAAAGGAAACTATTAGTAGAATAGAAAGACAACCTATTAAATAGGAGAAAATCTTTGCCAACCATACAGTTGTTAAAGTGATAATACTTTAAACATATAAGACACACAAACAACCCAGTACAAAGAAAATAAACTGATTTTGAAGTCAAAGGTTGCTAAAAGACATTTCTCAAAAGAAGGCACATAAAGCACATGCCTGTAATCCTAGCTTCTTTGGAGGCTGAGCTCTGAGGATTACAGCATAAGGCCAGTCTGAGCAGAAGACTCTCCACAAGACTCTCATCCCCAATTAACCATTCAGAAACTGGAAGTGGAACTATACCTCAAAGTGGTAGAGTGCCATCCCTGAACAAAAGATCTCACAGAGATGGTACAGTCCCTGAGTTCAAGTCCCAAAACTGACAAAAAAAGGAAAAAGAAAAAGGAGGCATACAAATAGACAAAAGAAAAAAAGCATTCAACATCACTAGAAATCAGGAAAATGCAAATGACTGCCATAAACCACTATTACCTCTCAATTATTGGAATGGTTGTTATCAATAAGACAAATGTAAAGCACTATAGAAGATGTGGAGAAGAGCTCTAGTGAGGTGTTCATAGGCATGTAAGTCCATGTGAGTTGGTACAGTTATTATTGGAAACCCTATGGAACCTGATCAAAGAATTAAACACAAAACTGCCTCTTGATTTTGTTACCTTTCCTCTGGGTCCATTTTCAAAGGAAATGAAATCAATATTTTGAAGGAATATCTAGATCTTCCTGATTGCCAAAGTATTATTCACAATAACCAAAAATGGTATGAACCTAGGTATCCATAAATAGATTATTGGCAATATCTATCTAACTCTCATCTATCTATCTGTCTAACATTATATAATATCTATTATCTGTAGACCATCTATGAGGCTATTGGAATAGAACAATAACAGTAAAAAAGGAATGGAATTGCCTTTTGTGACAATATAGATAAATTTGAAATTATATAAATAAAAATAGATAGATGATAGAAAAATAGATAGGTGTACAATCTAAGAAAGACACACAACTGCAGAGAGGAGAAAGTTGTTTGATTGCTAGGGCTGAGAGGAATGAGTGAATGGTTATAAATGGTACAAAGTATCAATCACAGAGGATGAGTAAGTTCTTCTGTGCTTAATATTTGTTAAGAAAGTAAGTCCTGGGCTGGGGATATAGCCTAGTGGCAAGAGTGCCTGCCTCGTATACACGAGGCCCTAGGTTCGATTCCCCAGCACCACATATACAGAAAACGGCCAGAAGCGGCGCTGTGGCTCAACTGGCAGAGTGCTAGCCTTGAGCCGGAAGAAGCCAGGGACAGTGCTCAGGCCCTGAGTCCAAGGCCCAGAACTGGCCAAAAAAAAAAAAAAAAAAAAAAAAAAAAAAAAAGTAAGTCCTAAGTATTCTTCCCACATACACATCCACAGAATGGCAACTATGTGAGATGACAGATGTGTTCATTAGCTTGATTTTGGTGATCATCTCACAATGTATACATACATCAAAACATCACATTATGTACTTAAGTAGCTACAATTTGAATTCACAATTATACCTAATTAAACCTAGGGAACGAGAGCCTTGTTGTGAGTAATAAAGTGGAGTAATATTTTATTCAGCAAAAAGAATAATGGTGAAAGTTGAAATAGAAGAAGAGTAAAAGATTAGTAACAGAAATTGGTTAGCTGTCTTTATTAGAAATATCAGCTAACATACATTCGATATCCAGGGCCACACGGGTTGTTTATCTATAAGGCTCTTCTTATCTTCAAATTAAAAAGATATTTGGAAAGAACACTCATGGTTGCCCATGGATGTACCTTCAAGCCACATGTCTTTTGGTTCTGCTTTATGCTGACCGTATTTCCTTCATAGATTCCTTTCATTTTGTCCATCTAAGGTACCATAGGATTTATTTATTTATTTATTTGTTTTTGTAGGTTTATTTTTATTCAAAAAGTTACTGTCTCAAGACATAAATACAAATCAGAAAACAGTACAATTAGGACAATAGAATGTGGAGGACAACATGTTAGAGTAATATATAAAACATTTTAGCTGGTTGAAAACAAAGCTGTAAGAACTGCTTTCACAAAGAATTACTCCTTTCAAGAGTGAGAAAAAAAATCAACTTAGGTTTGAAATACAGTCCTCTCAGCAGTTCTACTAAATGCAGTGGTGTATAAAACAACATATGCAATACTTTTGCACATAACAATATTTGTTGATGGAAAAATCTGTTAGACAAGTCTGGTTTCATTTGTTATTAACCAGGATTTAATATAATAATTGAATTTTATCCTGATCTTTTAGCTAACCTATATATAATATATATAACCTATATATATAATATATAATAATATATATAATTAATATAATAATATAATAACAACAATATTTGTTGATGGAAAAATCTGTTAGACAAGTCTGGTTTCATTTGTTATTAACCAGGATTTAATATAATAATTGAATTTTATCCTGATCTTTTAGCTAACCTATGGTTTTTGGCTACCACAGACCCATGCTTGTTGATTTCTGATTCTAAAATCTGGAGGCCTTTTGGTTTTCACTCATCTGAAGATATTGTTGTATTGCAAGCATATTAAGGCATGGAATCATTAAAAAAATATACCTCAAGAACTGAGAGACAGCTGACAAAAGATACACATGTAATATAAGTTAATATTTTGTTTTAAACAATGTCTAGCTGCCCAAGCCTCGCAAAATGAGTTGGATGTCAAAATGGCAAGTAGCCACTTTCTCTTTTAAACTAATTCAATTTGTGAAAGGACATAATGAAGTTTAAAGCTTAGCTTTCAAAGAATATTAAATACCGTAGGATTATCCACAGTTTTTATTCAGGATTGTCCTTGCATGTCATCCAGTTGGCTTTTAGGTGTTTTGTAAATAGTAGGAAAAAAGTCTTTTCAATTTTAACAATATTTGACTCCATAGTTATTAGTTAGCACTGTCCTGTGAAACTCTCAACAGGACATACTTAATCATACCTACCCAGTCCATTTTAGTTAGAGAAGAGCATTCTCTGTAATCTGAGCTGGTCTGGAGGTAGAGGTAGGATTAACGGCATGGAAATAGCACAAGATGACCTGAAAAATAATTAAAAGCAAAAAGACTGGAGTGTGGCTCAACTGCTGGAGACCTAGTGATTCCAAAGGAGCGAGTTCATACACCAGAACTAGAGAAAAATAGGGAGAGAGAGACAGAGAGACACGATAAGTGGAGATAGAGACATAAGAGGTTGAGATAGAAATGATAGAGATAGAGATGAAGAAGGAGAGGTTCAGAGAGATGATAGAAGTAGTAATAAGGAGGTATCAGATTTAATCTCTAGTTCTATTAAATTTCTGTTTAGGTTATTTTACCCAGGCCTTAATTTAATAATATAGACTATTCTCTTTCATGCTAAATAAATATGTATTGATTTTGATTCTCCTGTGGTTGGGGATTGGGGAACAGAGGGGATAGGGAGAAAAATAAAAGCTATGATATCTTTATTTTGAAAACCAACTGAATAATATTTGGAAGATACATCCAAGAAGTGAAGTTAGTTCAAGATCTTTTAGCATTCTACAGCACACTGTCACTGACAAATACCACAATGTTTTTTGCTTTGGGGGATGTAAGAATGAAAAGGATTCCCAATCCTTCAGAGTTGAAACCTGAATTAGATTATCTCCTTAATTCCAATTACCTTCCTGTAGTTTAGAAAGCATCAATTTTAGGATATTTTACCTAATTCACTAACATGGTATCTTTTTCTGACAAAGTACTCTGTTTTCCTATAATAGCAATGTCAGTTGCACATTGAAAGTCAGAATTGCATTTCCAATAATGTTTTCAGAGATATTGAGTCACAGAAATGCCCCCGCAATTTCTAACTATTGGACGTGAAAGTGTTACCTTTCTCCTAGGCAACAATCCTCTAAAACTACTTATGTTTCTCTGAATTTAAGCATTCCTAAAGTTAGTCATACTCAGTCACTAAAACAAAGCATAATTCAAGATGATTAAGCTTGATATTTCCTTCTAGGTGCCCCCTCCTAAGAATTCTATCTTCCCTTATTCATAGGAGAGGATGACAAAGGTGCAATACCTATGAATATCTGATCATATAAAACAATATATATATCAAAATGAACTCCAAGAAATAGAAACAAGGGTTTTGTTTTCCTTTGTTGCTGTTTTTTTATTGTCCTGTCATCTTATATGTTTATTGATCTCTGGGAGGGGAAGGGGGTTCAGTAATGGTGGGACAAAGGGTGATCAAATACAGCAGAGATACTCGTTAGACACTATGTTGAAAATGTTATGTACCACTTGTGGGTGGGGATAGAAGGGAAAAACTGGGAGGGAGGGAGGAAAGGGTGACATTAAAAAAAAAAAGAAGTGTATTCAATTCTCCTACATGCTGTAGGCTGTCTCTTCAGGAAATTATTCATTATTGTCACGTTTGCTTGTGTACAAATCTTCAACTTGTTTCTACCTGATTTATTCTTTCCTTTTTTTTTTCCTTTTTGGTTGACTTCTAATTTATCCCATTATAAACTTCTAATGTAAAATAAGTGTATTCATTTCCTGACATATAACAGTAACCCCTCTGTATATCACTTTTACAATGACAGTAAAATAACTGAATTAAAGAAAAATATTCCATTCTCCTGATAGGGTTCATGCATCTAATACATTACCTTTTGGAATACAAACTATAGATCCAAGACACTAATATAATTTCTGATGCTGTTTCCTGGTAAACCCTAAAGAGACAGGGACTGCCACGTGTTGGATGATGTTTCATTTTTTTTTTAGAAGTTAAGTGTAATAATATAGCTGAGGAATGAATATATGAAAAGGCTTGTTCTTAAGATCTCCATTGCTAACTTCCTAACATGTCTTCTTTCAAAGTTTTGAGTCCTGGGATAGAGATGAAATTCAAGGTCAAATATTAGAACTACGATTCGTATTTTTCAGTATAGCATAAGAAATTCAGGTTTTATCCTCTATGTCTCAGCTGTAGGGGTCTTACCTTTAATCATATACTTCACAAATGAGAAGAGATAATATAAGATTCAAAAAACTCATATTTGGTAAGTATATTCGTTTTGCTCTGAGAAGAATGCATTCTTATATGACAAATATTCCATAATAAAATAAAATGTATCCATATTTCTTTTGAACACAAATATGGGTTCACATACATATAAGCTGAACAATCTTTGGCAAGATAGCATTTGCTCACAATATTAATCTCAAAAATCAGAGCCAAAGTATTTCATCCACAGGAATTTGTGTTAAATGGGATCAGAATACCTTCACCAAATAAATGCAAAGCAAATGGTTACAATGTTCCATATATAATGTTGGTGAAACAAGACAAAGTGGCACAGTGGCATATACATTGTGGAACCTCATTTGATATCAGAACATTCCTGAGATTTAGGTATTTTCAAACTCATTTTTATACTTCATGTTGTGAACTTCAAATAGATTAACCTGCTAGTATTACAAACATAAAACCCTTGATGATAAAAGTGATGAAGAAAGAAGGAGGTGATGATGGTGATGATAATGGCGATGGTGTAGTATAAGACCACAGCTGATAGATAATATACAAATCAGACTAAATCCTTCATTCTGCATTATTTCTGTCTCCTGGAATGCCTACTATGAATGTGTAATCTCCCACAGAGTTTAGCCTCTGCATGCAAAAGGAGCAGGTCAAGAGTGAATAGTCGAACTTGTACTTAGTGTCACTTAACTTGTGAGAGACAGAGACTGATTCAGAAAAGCAAACACCAAAAAGGAACCAAAGAGAACACCATTCACTGAAGGGCTTAAGCCACTGAGAGTTTTGGCAGACATTTGTGTTGCAGGGTCAATATTTGCTCTGAGAGACATTCCATCCTATTATTGTACCTTTTGAGTAAGCTACAAATTAAGAGCGCTGAAAAAAAAAATTCCATTTCTGCCAGCAGAAATTCTTCTGAATTTGCTTTCTTCTGAATGTGCTTACATAAACTGTTTGTGTTTTTGATCCTAAGTGATCTTCATTCAGGTTTTCACTGTAAGAATTCTAACAAATTTAACAGGAGAAACAAAATTAGCGAAATGTCTATTCAAAGTATGCACTGAAACTTTATTGTTTATCAATTTGCTTCCATAGTAAAGAAGGATTCTGAGGGTAAAAGTTAAGTTGCTTCATTTGCTGAATCCTACTCATAAAAAGTTTTCAAAATAACTAATATTTAGTATTTATTGTTATGCTTTCTACCATGTAAAGTAAATGAAAGAAAAAATGCTTAAAAGTCAAAGAAACAAAGAAAGAACTATCTGTGGAGTAAAAAGTAAACTGGATAGTAATCACAAACTTTTGAAGTCTTTTTTAGGTAAAGACTGTAATAAAATTTAATGAAGGCTCTTTAAAATGAAGCCGATGCTTGATTTTCAACAAGAATATATATATATATATATATATATATATATATATGTATGTATGTATATATATGCATTTCACAATTTATGTCTAATTAATTTCATCTTTTAAACTGTATGGCAAACCACTACTGACAAGTTATGGAGATTATATATATGCATATATATGCTTCTATTTATGTAATTATATGTATATATCTATACACATACATATCCACTGTGATACAGAAAACAAATACTGGGATAAATGTTAGAATAACTAAATTATTTTACTGTTTAAAATTCTTTCTCTGGCAATCTATTTGTCATTATTTTATGTATCAATTGATGAAATTATGAAAGATGATTTCTATTCCTATGTAGTCTCTTCTTTCTCTCAAAAATTTAAGTAAGTCTACAGAAATATACTTTCCATTTTTCTTTCTTTCTTTTTTGTTTTCTTTCTTTGCCAGTCATGGGGCTTGAACTCTAGGCCTCAGCACTGTCTCTGAGCTCCTTTTGCTCAAAGCTAGTGCTCTACCACTTCAGCCAAAATGCTACTTCTGGCTCTTCTGTGCTTAATTGGAGGGAACAGACTCATGGACTTTCCTTCTCGGGCTGGCTTTGAACTACAGTCCTCAGATCTCAGCTTCCTGAGTAGCTAGGACAACAGGCGTGAGCCACCGACAATCCTACACTATCATTTCTGATCCAACTTGTTACCTCCTCCCTCATTTTTCTCCTACCTTCCTCCCTCCTCAGTTCCCTCCTCCTCTTCCCCCAAGTTGTAGGATTTTTAATATCTGAATTTTGGAGAAACACAAACATTCAGCCCATAGCACTGACAAAGTAAATGAGGCTATGATACATTCCTAAATCATACCTTGTAAGATCTGTATAGAAACTAAGAACCTACCACTATACCAGAAAGACAGATCTGAATACTTCTGGAGGTCAAAATCTTCTTTTTGCTATAACTAACGATTTCATCTCATTAATAGTTTCCAAGTGAAACTTTTAAGCAGCAGGAGCTGCAGATATGAATGTTTTCATTTAAACTGAAATGAATCTCCTCCTATCACTTGAGATCTCACCCATGAAAATGTGATTATGGTCTTTTCCCGATGAATAGCATATATACATCATAGCATCTATCACAGAGATTTTATTTTTTGAATTAAATATGAGGCTTATCTTTCATGATTGAGGGACTCATTGGGAGAAAATGGGAAAATTCTAATTCTACATTATGCTGAGATCTCTATCAACTGACACAAAATCATCATTTCCTTTGCTCTAAGTAAAGGCTCTGAGCCAGTTTCAACTTCTTAGAAGATGAGGAAGCCTTGGTCCCTAATGTCAGAATGCTACACCTTTTATCTATTAGCTGAAGTGCCTGATTTATGTAATCACTAAGTTTCATTTGGTTCCCAAGGCAGTTGACTACACTACAGACAATCTTTCATATTCATCTTTTCATGGACTTATTTCTCTTAAACAACTTGAAGGCAAAGATCAAGTCCATTAATTTTTCAAATACTTTTTAGCAGACACTAATGACTATACAATAGAAATCAAGATGGAACTGTTTTCATTTTGTTCCTTTCATCTTTTCAGTTACTTTAGCAAGCCATAGAAATCCACAATCCTTTCTGATTATTTGAACTTGGTTTCATAAGAGTGACACAAAGGAAAGGTATCCATGTTTGAAGAGACTAAATGGAGATTATCATTATAATGCTGCAACAGAATAGAGAGGCTGAGATTCCTGTAATTCAAATATGTGATCTTCCATGAGACTAGGAGATAAAACAACTTGGCACCTAATGAGAGATATAGATGAAAAGAAACTATTAGGTATGGGGGCACAGTTGAATGGGAGGAATAATTTTTGGCATTTTGTAAGGACTGTAGGATATCTATAGTTGACTACATTGATGTAGTATTTCGAGATTGTTACTGTACATCATATTAAGTATTCCAAACACAAAAAATATATTTGTCAGAGGCAGCAGATTAATCAGTTACCTTTGTCTGTATTGGATGTCATGTATATGTAAAGAGGTACCTCATTTGCTATCTCTGAAATATCTACAAATGCTATGTGTCAGTGTAAAAATATATGTTAAGGAAAATAAATGGATAGAACAAAATTCATCCCTGTGAAAATGAATTCCAACCTAAGTATCAGAGATAAGAGATGAAGACAGTAGAGAGAGAAAAGATAATAAAGTTAGACAAAAATGATAACATCATCACAGACTAGACTTCTACTTCAAAACCTTCAAAAAGGGATCAACTTAAATTTCTTATGTTACTTTAATTAAGAAAGTCAGATAGATAGTCTGCAAGTGGAAATTTCAATTTCTCTTGCAGTCTCAGTATGATATCACTGTTCAGCTTAAATAGAGTATTCACTGCTACAGGAAAAAGGATTTTAAAGGCCACAGAGTATCCACAAGCTCTACCACTGACACCAATAATTGTGGTTTAAATGTGGTAATGATTCCAAAACAGCATTATACAACTATAATTTCTTTAATCCAAATGTTCCTTTATAATTCTCCCCAGGAGGATGGAGAGTGAAATAAAAACATGGCAGTTTGCATAGACAAACATAATTTTACTCATTGTAATTACTGTAGCCAGTCTTAGCATATCCTGTTGTAGAATTGTTGCCATGAAAAAGAAATCTTGCCTTCCTCCATAATGTTCAAGAGAGATGGATGTGCTCCATTTCATACCTTTTTGCCACACTGAGTACTTCCCATTAACATAGTCAAGTCTGACTCCAAAATCTGATGAGAGATAAAGTTTAGTTGAGAAAATACTAATGCTCATATGGTCACTTTTTAAACTTTAACTACCTTTTTTAAACTGACTTTCAATATTTTCCTGGCACTCAACCTTTGTCTTTTTCCTTTATAACACTAGAATTAAAAATATTTATGGTTTGCAGTAATGCATTCAATTCTTAAGGCAAAATCTTGCGGATTGGTGTTTTTCTCCTCTATTTCAGTAGATGATTACATGTTCACCATTTACAAGGTATTGTACACATTTCAGCAGGCAATTGTGAGCCTTTATCTTTTGATAGCACGAATGAATTACTGCCCTTTTTAAAAATAGCCTCCCTATTTTGTCCAAATAAATGATTCATGCTGGAGACTTCATGATGTCTTTTGTTGGTTTCTGTGAATTTCAACACAGGCATTCGAAAGAGAAAAAGAAGTAGCACATTTCTGAAAATTTCAGCAAATTACAGGTTTTATATGGGAAGGAAGATTCATTCAAATATCCTAAGTTCTGGTTTCTTCTTCCTTCTATGCTTTATTAATGCAAAGCATAGAGAGAGGAAAGAAAAATAAATGAGAGGATAGGAAACATATATATCCATATATATTTTTCTCTGCTCAGTGCCCAGTTAGTTTTCTTATTCACAAGAATAAAAGAAAGTAAAGAATGTCTGTAGCCATGTTCAGTAATGCCTCCTCTCAATAGCAGAGGACTCCTTATTTAAAAATAACAGCCTGCCTTTGTGAGTAGGGCTCATTCTAGAGATTTCTGAACAGATATAATGTTAAGTACTATAAAGAGCTATTGATAAATTGATTTAGTAACATCATTTCATTATTAATTTCATTATTTATTTTATTTTACTTGCAGAAATGTTTTATTTTCCCTTTGGGGGAATCAAACTCAGGGCCTTGACCCTGGGAGACAAATGTTATACCACTGAGCAACTCACGAGTTCTATACTTGTAGTTTTCTTAGATTCTTCATTTCATTGGAAGGCATAACCAGAAGGCTCTCAAATGTACTTTAATCTCAGTAATGGGTGCATCTTTGCATGTAGGAAATTCCTTAGGAACTTCAGCCCATCTGTGAGTAAGCACTTACTAAAAGTTTTAATGTATTTACTAAGGTCATTTGTTAGTATGTTGCTGCATTCTCTAACTTTCCCAGAGGCCCCAGAGTTTTTGTTTTTGTTTTTATTCAATTTCAGCTCTACTAGTATTTTAGAAAGGAGAATATAGTATTTTTGCAGAGAGAATATCCTGTGGAATATGAGGTGTTTTTCAGCATTCTTGGCTTATACTCACAGAATTACTTGTGGCATCTTCTTTATTCCTGACAACTAAATATCAGCTCCAGACATTGCAAATGATTCTCCTTGGGGAACAAAAGCACACCTGACAGAATCACCATCCTAGCCTATGCACATACTCCAATCAAAATTCATCAGAAATGATCGCACAAGGAACCCTCATTTCTGCATAATGAACAAAAGTGTGAAACTGTGGATGCCTTTGAAGATCCTCTTTGTCTGCACTGAGCATGTATATTGCTGTGATATTGTATGTTTATCACACATACATATTACACATGTATAGACATGTGAAACACAGATTTCAATATTTCGATGTGTGTAGGATACCAATTACAGTAAAGAAGTGTCTTCGGTGTATAGTACACATTTGTTTTCCCTGTTTTATCAGAGTTATAGAATGTATCTCAATACCTTGTACAAATTGGAATCCTTGTGTTTTCAAAGCAATGCTTACTAGAGTTCCACAGAATTTCATAAGGGCTGGGAATGTGGCTTAGGGGTACAGTGCTTGCACACCATGCATGAAGCCCTTGGTTCAATTCCTTATTACCATATAAGCAGAAAATGTCAGAAGTGGCTATGACTCAAGTTGTAGAGGACTTGCCTTGAGCAAAAGAAGCTCAGGAAAAATACCCAGGCCCTGAGTTCAAACCCCAGGACTGCTTTTTTTTTTTTTAAAGGAGAATTTCATGATAATTTTCTTACTATTTAACTGCTGCATGTTTCATCAAAGTTTCACCTATAAAACTAAAGCAATAGTAGAATAATGCTAATGAGAATAATAGTCATCATTAGATTGGGATATTTAGAAGATTAAATGGGCAAACAAGTGTAAAATTATGTTTTCTAGTTACTAGCACCGAAAGGAAGGTTGAACTTCCCCATTTCTTCAAAACTCTTCATTAAACAGATATTGTGAAGTCCCTGGAATATAATAGTAAAAAAAATAAAAATAAAGTACAAAAGCTTGAAGTTTTGATACTACAAATGCACAAAGGCCTGACTTTTTTTTCTTGTCCTGATTTTTGATATTTGAATATGAAGTAAAATGTTGATACCTTGGAGGTTATTTTTTTTTGAAAAGGAAGAACACAAAAATTTAGAAAATACTTCTGTGAATCAAGGTGAAAATAAACGCATGAGCCTATTCTTTCATAATTGAGAATGATTCAAAAGACAATTTGGAAAGAAAAAATAAAGGTATCACCACTGGGTATAACATGGGTAAGAATGCAAGTAGTGTACAAAGTTTGTGAGACGGTGGAGGATATGAGTTCTATATGAGTGTAATCAAAATACAGAGGCTGTAAGTTGAGTTGGAATCTTCTAGGGTCACCTTGAAGTTACTGAAAAGGTCAGACCTGAGGAAAAAGAGCATGAACACAGTCTATTTCTCCATGTGACTGACATCAAGCTTCAAGTGCAAGCAGCACAATGAGGATTATGATTCTACACTAGCTCAATTGTGCATCTGAGTCTTCTTTCATATGCCAGTGGTTAGCTCCTCAACTTTGGGGAAACACCACCTGCCACAAACACCTTCTTCGCTTCCTAGAGCTACAGAGTAATCATTCCCATTAGAATAAAAAGGTTAGTGAGCTTGTCAGATTCTCAGAAGTCTGCAAGCATAAAGGAATGCTTTTTCAACAGGATTTTAAGTCAGTTGACTCTGTGGTGCTGAGGTTTCTAGGAATCCATGACCTCTTGTGTAGTGTACGTTCTTGATTTTCTTTATAGGATGACTTTCATAGATGTTTGCCACCATAGGGGCAATGCCAAAAGCTCAGCTTGTGGCCACTAGCCAACTTGCTTTCAGCTCATAACAAACATCTTCCTGAATGTCCAAGTGTGTGTGTGTCTCTGTGTGTGTGTCTGTGTGTGTGTGTGTTTTGAGTGTGTGTCTAGGAGGTGTTTTGTGTAGGGTCAGGATGTGCAGTAAAATAGGCATCAAATATTGCTTCCTTAAAAACCAATGCCTAGATGAAACTGATTGTATGGGGTTTCCCTTTGTGGATCATGATTCTTTAACATTAAGAGGAATTATCTTGCATACGTTATAAAGAAATATAAGAAAAGTTAAAAAATATTTCCCCTCAGTCTCTAGAGGCCTTTTCTATAGATCCATTTTTGTTTTTCCCTCATGAAGATAGATTTTATTCTGGTCCTTTCTTTCTTCCTTCCTTCCTTCCTTCCTTCCTTCCTTCCTTCCTTCCTTCCTTCCTTCCTTCCTTCCTTCCTTCCTTCCTTCCTTCCCCTTTCTCCTTTCCTCCCTCCTTCCTCCTTTCCTCCCTTCTTACCTCCCTCCTGCCCTGTCTGTTTTTTTGTCTGCCTGTTATTTTCTCCCTTTTTTCACTCCTTTCCTTTTTCCATCCCTCTCTTTCTTTCCTTTCAACAAAATTTTGCTATGTAGCCTGGACTGAAACTCAACTACTAACTCAGCCCCCTAGAACTCTAATTATTTTTAAAGGTATTACTGCATATACTTTTATGTCATTTGAATTCTTACATGTTTTTGTAACATAAAATGTACTTATTCTAAATACGTTTTCTTAGGTATGTTTTTTAAAAAATCAGTGTAATGTGTATTAAATACATGTATTACGTTACAATTCATTTGTATTCTCTGCTTTCTCTACTATATAACACACTGGTCTACCCTTCACAGATACAGATTGGTTACAGTTAATGCAACTATACTCTGCACATAGGAACATTTTAGTTAATAATTCCCTAAGGAATGTTTTGAGGGAGGTAATAGCTAAGGTTTAGTTGTTGTGTTTGTTTTTTTGTTTTGTTTTGTTTTTGTTTTTGGCAGTCCTGGGCCTTGGACTTAGGGCCTGAGCACTGTTCCTGGCTTCTTTTTGCTCAAGGCTAGCACTCTGCCACTTGAGCCACAGCACCACTTCTGGCCATTTTCTGTATATGTGGTGCTGGGGAATTGAACCCAGGGCTTCATGTATAGGAGGCAAGCACTCTTGCCACTAGGCCATATTCCCAGCCCAATAGCTGAGTTTTATATTAAGTAGTTGAATATTAAATTTCTATGTAATGGTAAGTATCTTCATACAGCAGTGGTATAGTTTTATACTCTGGTCAATGGGTAATTATTTCTGCTCTATCTCCAACTTTCAGCTTCAACTGTTTTAAAGTAATTGTCAATCTACTGAAATTGAAATCTTCTTAAAATTGGACTTCCATCTTATTGTGACTATTATATAATTTCCTAATTATGACTTAGTGAACATTATATCTTTTATAACAGTTTTGTTCCATTTATATGAGAAATGCTTATTGAATTTTTCCTTCTTTTGCTACTTGAAGTTCCTTTCATATTCAATTTGGAATAGTTTTTAGTTTAGATAATAGTCTTTTGAGATTACTGGATATTCTTCATTAGAGTTTATGGTTTCTCATTTGACTATTTCACTTTCTGATAGTTTGAATTTTATTATAGTTGAATTTCTCCCTTTTATTTGTGACTGTATCCTGTATGTTGGAGTATGTCATTCATAAATACATGATTCCATACATTAATTAATGATTATAGTATCCTTTGAACATTTTGAAATTTTTTGAATGTCAAGTTTTAATCTTCTTTGATTTGATATTAGGTGAAGAATAAATTACTGACAAATTATCAAGGGATAGTCAGCTTTTCTAGTAAATTCTTCGTACTTTTTACATATTTGGTATATTTAGTAATTTTGGGGTATATAAGTATATATATTCATATACATACATCTCTCTCTATACATATAAGCAGGAACAAATCTATATTAGAGGCAAACTACTAAATAAGAGGCCATTCCAAAATAACAATAAACAAAATGCACAACTCTTCACAGAATAATTCATATATATATATATATATATATATATATATATATACTTTGATTTTAGACAGAACATGTAAGCCTGCCCTTTATAAAATTTTGAGAGACAAAGGATAAAAAGATAAACCATTGCAATAGCAATACTTACAAAACCAATTGGTGTAAACCAACCATACAACTCATGGGGAGGGAGGGAACTGGAGAGGGGGAGTAATGAGAAAAATGGGGAAGGAGGTGACAAGTTGGATAAGAAATGTACTTGCCTTACATATGAAACTCAAACCCCTCTATACTTCACATTGACAATAAAGAAAAAAAAAGAAAAAAACTATTCAAATAGAAATGTTAACAATTTTGTTGTATTTACATGGAATTTGTTTTCGGGAAATGTATGAAATGTAAAGACAAAAATATCAGGGTTCAAAGCCCCCAGTCTAGAAAGGCTTGGAATAACAAGAAGCATTTAATTTCTCACAGAATGCTATAATCATGATTGGGAACAGCTTAGGTGAGTTCAGGCTCAAAACTTCCTGAGTTTGCCATCTAAGTATTATCTGAATGTCTCTGCTGGAAAATGAATCTCTAAGGTCTGTCCAGTTCAACCTTACATGCATCTTTCCATGGCTCTCCCCACAATAAAGATTCTGGCTTTTCACAGCCTATATAATGTAGGAGAGAGAACAAGAGAAAAACCTCAGTTTTCCCTCCCAGTGAGTCAGGAAGTTCTTTTGTTACCTCCATAATAAATGAGAGAAGTGATCTGAAGAAGGCTGTAGGCAACACAGGTGAGTGTCATCCAAGGAACCCTTGGAATACTTTTGATTTAGAATGAAACATAAGTTGCAGTAATCTTGCATATCATTACAAACAAAGATAAAAACAAAGGCTTTTGGATTAAAAGAGAGTTATGGTTAAAGAAAGATTTACATGAGGAAGACAAGGGATAAAACAAGAAAAAATGTATTTTCAAATGTCTCAGTCACATTTTCATTTTAAAATTGTCTCTACTACAAATGACTTTTCTGTGAACAATTCTTTTTAAATAATTATTTATTGTCAAAGTGATATACAGAGGGGTTACAGTTTCATACACAAGGCAGTGGATACATTTCTTGTAAAATTTGTTACCTTCTCCCTCATTTCCCCCCTCCACCTCCCCCTTTTCCTCTCCCCCTTGAGTTGCTCAGTTGATTTACACAAAATGGTTTTGTAAGTATTGCTTTTGGAGTCCTTTGTCTTTTTCATCCTTTGTCTCTCCATTTTGACCTTGAAGTAAAAGACAACTTTGCTCAACCTTGCAGTGCTAACATTGAGCATAGTGGCTAATCATCAAGGGATGTTCAGTTCATGTCTGTGGCCCTTAGTCATGTCATGGGAGCTGACAAAGTCTTTTATATAAAATGTACTCAACACAATATGTCCCTCAGAGGGTTTATAAAATGTTCAAAGACCACTTTCAATACGATAAAAGTCACAACTTATGCAAACACACAATGTAGAGGTATGGGGAAATTTTCACAACCCATTTACTAATGAGTCAAGAGTACTACATTATTCAAAAAAAATGTGCTCTTTATCTGACTTATGGCAACCACTCTGTACATCATCTTGCTCATAACAATAAAAATAAATATTTTTTTAAAAAATAAGGAAACTACCTAAGGCCAAAAAGCAGGTTAGTTAAGAAAAGTAATATCAGGTTATTTTCCTAAAGTCAGGAACCCTATACAATTTCTCCTAGCATGCCAACTCTGGCTGCCTTAGTCTTTAATCGGAGACTCACATTTCTCTCATTTTAGTTCAATTATTTGACACATACCACAAATTACTTCACTTTGGTTTTGTCTAACAGTGGCCTTGTCTATTTATCAAAGGTGTTGGATTAATTTTTATATAATAAAAGTTAATTATGGTATTCACAATGACATAAAACCTACACAATTTGGGGGCAGGGGAGGAGATTCACCAAGTCCAACACAAAAGTGACTACCTTTTCTCTTTGACCAGGTTAGGTATAAAAGTATTTTGGTTGTAGATACTTATTTATTTTTTGGTAGTAGTTATTTAAATAAAACAGAATGACAATCTGTGATCCTCTCTCTAATCTGAATAAGGAAAGTGAGCAGAAGATTTGGTTTAAATGATATCCCATATTTTTAAGCCTTCCCTTACAATTTGAAAGATGTGACTAATTAAAACATCTTCTAGATAGGATTGGAATCACAAACACTTAGAAAAACTGCTGTGCTGATTGAGTAAAATACTACATAGAGGAGCAACTGGAACAATGGGCTAGTGTAACTTCTTTTCTGTACATTTTGACTAGTGTGCAAATTGTATTCAAATTTCTCATACTAAATTCTAATCAATTTTTATTGAGTCCTTGTCTATTTACCTAGACATCTAGTACACATAATTACAGACCATGCAGTCTATCTCTCTCTCTCTTGCTCTCTATCTCTCTCTGTCTCACACACACACACACACACACACAGAGGCACACAGACAGATGCACAAGCGTGCGCACACACACACATACACACACCATGACATGCTCTAAATATTATATTATACTGACAATGAGCACATTATTTTATTTTTTAACTGTGACCCATTCCTTTTTATTTTTACTTTTTCTGAATAATTGTTTATTTATTGCTAAAGTGATGTACAGTGGGTTACAGTTTCATAGTAAGGCAGTGGGTACATTTCTTGTACAAATTGTTACCTCCTCCCTCATTTTCCCCCTCCCTGTTCCTCTTCCCCTTTCCCTTTCCCCCCATGAGTTGTTCAGTTGGTTTACACCAAGTGGTTTTGCACGGATTGCTTTTGGAATTGTCTTTTTATCCTTTGTCTCTGGATTTTGATATTCCCTTTCCCTTCCCTACTTCTAATACAAGTATATACAGTATCCAGGGTACTCAGATGAGATAAAGTGATACCGCAGGGACAACCAAAGGAAGGGGATATGAGAGGATCATCAACAAAAAAAAGCTACGGTTTCACATGGCATGTTGAAAATAATTACAACAGTGTTATAACTCTTGTTTCCATAACATGGAGTTCATTTCACTTAACATCATCAGAGCTATCAATCCATATAACCTCCTCCTCCTTTTAAGTAAACATTAATATTCTTATTTTAAAGTTTAAAATCCAAATTCTTGATGCAACAGCAGCTTTTAAGTTTATTGTCACAAAGTGACATTGATAGTTTTCTCATTCTGGTATACTAGTCTTAAATCCTTTTCTATTTTTCCCAATTTCTTCCTTTATTCCCTCAATTCCTTCCAGTCACCATTCCTCTCTTTTTCTTTCTCTCCCTCGCTTACTCCTTTGTTCTTTCTCTTTCTTCCGTCTTTCCTTCTCTTTTTTCTCTGCCTTTCTTTCTCACTTTTTCTTTCTCTCCCTTCCTTCCTTCCTTCCTTCCTTCCTTCCTTCCTTCCTTCCTTCCTTCCTTCTCTCGTTCCCACCTTCTCTCACTCCCTGTACAACCCTCTGTGTGTGTGTGACTGTCTGTCTCTGTTTCTCTCTGTTTCTTTGTGTATGCGTGTGTGTGTGTGTGTGTGTGTGTGTGTCTGACTGTCTGTGTCTATCCTTCTCCTTTTTTTCTACTTGTAGTACCATTATTTGAACACAGGCAGGGCTTCACAAGTAGGCAAATGCTGTCCCACTTAATCTAAACTCCCAATTCTTTTGATTTTAGTTTGTTTTTCATATGGTATCTCCTACTTTCCCTAACTACTGATCTAAAATAATGATCTCCCTTGCTGCACCTAGAGTAGGTAGGATACCATGGTACATAGGTGCATACTGTCAAACCCAGCCATGGTTTTCAAACCTTATACACTTTCCAGGTAATACATTTCCCAGTGAAAATTTTTAGGAGGAGTTTATTGGGATCCTCAAAGAGGATGTCATATATAATTCGTTAGAGACGAAGTTTCTAGAGAGCGTTCTTACTTGTCTGGTACAAATTTCAAGGAAATGACAGGAAACCCTTCTTATCCAGATAGGAGTTTTCGCCTTTTTTTAAAATTTACTCTATTTTTAATTATTTATTTATTGTCAAAGTGATGTACAGAGGGGTTACAGTTTCATATGCAAGGCAGAGGGTACATTTCTTGTATAACTTGAGTTTTCTTCTTTTTTAACAACCTCAAAAAGAATTAGTTTATACCACCTAGTTACAAGAAATAGCAAAGTATCTTTTGCAATAAAATAACTTCAGGACACAATATTCTATCAACTTTGTACTAATTATAATTAAGCATGTATCAATGCTTGTATATGGATCTAGTCTGATGTTTTGTTATGCTTCCTTTTCTTTCAATTTAATTTTGATTCTTTTGATCAAAAATCAGTTTGTCTACAGAAGTTGGAATTCTATATTTAGATGTACTGAAAACATTTTGCAGCACTTAGATCTGTCATTAAGGTCTTTAAAACTTCCCATGTTTAAGATACACAAATGTGTTAACTATTAGGCATTTGGAAAACCTAGCAAATTCATATCAAAGGAAAATCAAAATGTTTGAACCCAGATAAAAATGCATTAAACCCAAGGAAACAACATTAGCAACTGAGCAGAGACTCAGAATACTTTGAGATAGCAGTCTATTTAGAAGATGGCATCAAATAAAGGAGCACAAAGGTTTAACATTTACCCTGATATTGAGGGCAAGCTTCAATAAAGTCAGTAACTTCATCAAACTTCTTAAAAACTCCCAAGTAATTTCAAGTGACAACAATTTATCCTTTCCTTTGACCCTTCTGAGTTATTGAAAGTGGTTATTTTATATGATTGCCACATTAATCTACAAGGAAGTTTGTGGTTTCCATTTTAGGGTTTTAACTTTTATTGCAAATGTTAATGCAACATTAAAATTCAGGTTTGGGTTCCCAGGAGCAAGGAAATGCAAAGGGTAAGGTTCGACTAATGTGATTAATTTGTTATTCCATCCTAGGCTTCTCATTAAGATTTGCATTGATGTTTCAAAGTTATAAATTTTAAAATAAGCCTTGCTCATCCCTTCATGATTTTTCTCAAAGGGGAGAATATCTTCAATTGTTATCCATGATGTAAACTTAAGGCATTTTCTTTTTTAATTTACCAGAAAAGAATTATATTCTATATCATTATAGTCCATATAATTCTATTCTATAGAATATAATTCTATTCTATATAATTCTATATATTCTATATCCACCACAGATTTCCCTAGTTTTCTATTGAGGTCTTGTAATTATATTATCAATAAATTCACTCCCAAATTAAAATATATACAAAAATTTCACTTTCATATTACTGAAATAAGTAAATATAATTTTGTGTTCTCTAAAAGAAGTCAACAGTTGGGTGCCTATGGTTCGCATTTATAATCCTAAACACTTAGAAGTTTGAAATCTGAGAATTTCAGCTCAAAGTCACCTTGTACAGACAAATTTTTGCATCTCTCATCTCTAATTAACTAGCAAAAGTCAGAGAAAAATGAGAGAGGAGATAACAAGCTTGACAAGAAATGTACTCACTATCTTACACATGTAATTGTAACCTCTCTGTCCTTCACCTTGACAATAAAATTAAATTGTAAAAACGCAAGAAGTGGCTCAAGTGGAAGAACACAGGTTGTGAACAAAAAGCCACATAAGAGCAAGAGTGAGGGACAAAGTCCCAATACCAGGAACTATATGTATGTGTGTGTGTGTGTGTGTGTGTGTGTAGGGAGAAACTTCATATATACATAATTATATGATACATACATACAAATATAAAGTCTACATATTCATCATAATTGATGATCATGTGTGATGGCATATTCCTTCAATCCCGGCTACTTGGTAGGCTAAAGCAAGAGGACCATGAATTTATTTATTTATTTTTTAATTTTTTTTTTTTTTTTGCCAGTCCTGGGCCTTGAACTCAGGGCCTGAGCACTGTCCCTGGCTTCCTTTTGCTCAAGGCTAGCACTCTGCCACTTGAGCCACAGCGCCACTTCTGGCCGTTTTCTATATATGTGATGCTGGGGAATTGAACCCAGGGCTTCATGTATACGAGGCAAGCACTCTTGCCACTAGGCCATATGCCCAGCCCCGAGGATCATGAATATAATACCTCTCTAATGTACACTACATTAATAATGTAGACTACTATTTTTAATAACCCACTTAGGTTTTTTAAAATTATTATATTGAAGTTTGATAGTTGTAGAACACAAATCTCTTCCTTGTTTTAGGTATTAGCAAGTCATTTTTAACTTTATTAATGTGATTGTTGTAGATATGTCAAGATAAACTTGAGATCACCGGAAAATTAGTTGTGTATGACAGTGAGAAAATCCCTTTATAATGAGCAATGTGGGATCAGTATGTTGCTTAGTATATTGGACTTTTTATGAGAATTAAGTTATTTAATACATGGAGAGGACAAATAAAACAAAATAACCAACCCTTTGGGGTTGGAGGAATGGCTTAGTTGATTGAGTGCCAGCCACTTAGGGAAAGCGTCAGGTATAGATAGGGAAAGCGTCAGGTACAGAGGAGAGTGGAGGCTTAATTGGTAGAGCTCCATGACAAGTAGGGACAGGAGAGGAGGGGAGAAGAGCAGGGAAGGGGAGGGAAAGAGGGGAAATGTAGCAAGGCTTACTTGATTGAACACCAAGACAGGAAGGTAGAGAGAGGGGAGGGGAGAAGAAAGCAGAAGGAAGTATAGAAAATTCTCAAACATAAAATTGAAAGCCACTGATGATTAAATAGTAGATCAGATTTCCTATGCATGTTGATGGCAGAAGCACATTAGAAGGCTAACAGTCTAAATTAATAAAACACACAATATCAACAGACATTTAGCGAACTTGAGGAAAATCAAAATATCAGCATCAAGAATGGTGACCCTGTTTACCAGATGCTTAGTTTACAGTCATCTCATATCCAGATTTGAATGAAACATATATTTTATTTTAAGTCCTGATAAATCAAGTAGGTAGTACTTCCTTTTTGCCTGCCTCAATTTGTGAAATTGACTTGTAAAATTGAAATTTCCCTAAATTATATGTTTTATCTACTAATTAGTTAAATGGTGTAATTATCTCAATCATGTTCAATGCATCTAAAATCGTAAAGAACCACATTACTTTACCAGAAGAGAAATCTTTCTTCAGTCTCCTCCCTACCACTTTTACTCTATTTTTCTCATTTATCATATTTCTCCCTCCCCAGTACTATAACTATTCCCCTTCCTTTTACTCATACTCAACATATAAATGATATGCAACATATATATGCAACAGTGTAGAGTATCTGAAATAAAATATCAAACCATGAGAACAAGTGTCAACACATACTAGTATCTTCCTTCCTTCCTTCCTTCCTTCCTTCCTTCCTTCCTTCCTTCCTTCCTTCCTTCCTTCCTTTCTCTCTTTCTTTCTTTCTTTCTTTCTTTCTCTTTCTTTCCTTCTCTCTCTCTTTTTCTTTCTTCCTACCCTACTCCCTCCTTCCCTCCCTCCTTCCCTCATTTTTCTTTCTTGATGTCTTTCTTTCTTCACTTCTTCCTTTCTATCTGTGTTTGTTTCTATATTTCTTCCTTCCTTCCTCTCTTTCTTGTGTTCTTTCTTTCTTTTGATACTGGGAGGAACAAGCTACTACTCTGCTACAAATATACAATCTTTGCTTCAATTTTTTTTATTTGATCTTAGCCATAAAGCAAGACAAGAAGCTTCTTCAGCCATAGTAGTTGGCCCAGCCATAATGTCTACCATCACAGAAAAATAGACTAGAAAATTCTTTGCTCTTCTGTTCTACCCAATGTGTACCTTTGATGCAAACATTCAGGAAGAAGAGGCAGGCTAACAGAATAAAAACTAGAGTAAAGAATATATATTTTGAAATGCATTAGATCTATTATTTCTATCAATTGCTCCAAATCTATTATATAGTTACTTGTCTAACTTCCTTCAAGGAACATCCTACTTCTCACTTTAGTTACATTAGAAATTTAAATCACTTAGTACTTGTTTTTTTGAAAATAAGAGTTATTAGAATAAGATGATTGCATAAAATTGATATTTAAAATTTGGACTTGGTTTGTACAAAAATCACGAGTTTAATATAGTATTTCTGTCATGCATACTTTGTAATATTGGATAATTTTAGAGTGAAACATTATTTTTTGTTTTGCAAATAATTTCATATTTCCAACCCAATGAAATTGTCTCAAAGAATGATAGGATCTTAATTAGAAAGTGAACATCATAAGGCTATGATAAGTGAAAAACCTATTAAAAAGCATCATTTAGGCTAGGTTGACCAGAGGAAGATGGCAGAGGAACAGCAGAGCCCTAGCTAAGCTCCTTCAGACATCCCAGTGTTACCACTCCAGAGAAACTTTTACTCCTAGAAAGACAACCATGTAAGTTATAACAGTATAGGCATTAGGGCCAGAAAGGAAAAATCGACATTGCTGGCCTGAAAACAAAGATTTTAGCTCCAGGTGGCATCTCTCCACCATGCCAGTGCTGGTGCTGGCACAGGAACAGGACTTGGTGCACCTAAAGCCCACAACGGCGACCAGGAAGAAATCCTCCAGATGGCAGCAAACAGACACTGATCGCAGGCTGAGCACAGAATGGCTGAAATTGCAGAGAAAGCATGAGTACTCAATGAAAGACATTCTTACTGGCTCCCACAGAGCAGCTTCTGGAAGCTAGCCCTTCCCCCAATGCCAGAGCAAAGTGCCATCTTTGACATTGGCATAGACCCTGTCAGACCAGTCTAGAACTAAAGTGAGCCAGGGGAAAGCTAGGACAAAGGGGCCATCTATGAAAAGGGCAAAAGGGCTGACCGGTGAGAGCTAGCTCTGCCCAGGAGAAAGACCCCAGCCCAGGTGGGAGATTCACCTGGGGGCCATGGCTCACAGACTCAGGTAAATTCAGCCAGAGGTACCCTGCCACTCCCCACCCCACCAACTCAGCACTGCCGACTCCCTAGCAAGTGGAATTTCTAAACTCAAATAGAAATCAGTGAACAGGTACCCGTGGCATGGAACAACCAGACAGGAGACAGATAAACTGTTCCATTACACAGGAAGCCCAATTCTGAGCAGGAAACGGAGGTAAATTACACAGCTAGCTCCATTCAGGAGAAGGTCTCCCCACCCAGGAGGGAGGAAACACCCCTGGGCAAGCTATTCTCAGCCAGGAAAATCAGGCCAGAGGAGCCCCGCCCTGCTGAGTTCACAGCATATTAAGAGCCAGGCATTAAAGGCAGTGGACCCACAGCAGACTGGAGGAACCATGGTTACTGAGACTGTTCAGTGTTCCCCACTAACAGAGGACACCCAAGTCCTACCTGCAAGCTGTGCAAACCACAGAGCCCCAAGATTTAACTAGGAGAGGGTCAGAGCAGATCCAGCCCCTGCAAATTGAATGCAAGTCAAACCAGCCAAGCAACAGGAAATTAGACTGCAGACCATGGCAAGAAATCTAGAGACTGGAGAGAGCCCACCCAAACAAGAAAAACTCCATTTTTTAAACTTTTTTATCTTTTATATTTCATTTTTGAGTGGTTGTGTGTTTTTTGTTTTCCGTTTTTTGTTTTGTTTTATTGTTTCTTTGTTGTTGTTTAGGGTATTTTTTTAGTGTGTGTTTGTTTTCCTGTATTTTTTTTGTTTCTTTTTTTTCATATTTTCTTTCTTTAAAATTACTTTCCTTTGGCTAACACCTTACTCTTTTCTGCTGACTCTCCATTGTCTATCATTTCAACCTCATACTTTCTACCGATTCTACTCTTCTCCACCTTTCCACTTCACTGAAACTAAAGCAAAATCATCATCCACACATCCATTTTACTCTATTCACTTCACTACACCTAACTTACCCTCCTAAATTTACTTCCAGGACCTCAAGACTCCAGTGAGCCCTGGTTCTCAGATAGAGGGTATCACTATTCAATCCAAGTGAATCAAAGGGGTTCATAGAGAAATCCCACCAGTCCAAACATAACCTAATATCAGAACAAAAATTTGCACATAGTGTTATAACAGTAAATAAGTAAGTACTGATTACAGGGCTCAGGGTTGGTTGTTATATTAAAATTGTATTATTTGGGGACACCAAATTTGATTTTATATACAAAAAAGAGAGGGAAGGTATCTATATATAATTGTAAACTAAGATTTATACAAAAGTGCTTGGTAAGGTATCTGTATATAATTGTGAACTTCTAAGATTTATACAAGAGTGCTTGGTAAAGTGTGCTTTGGGTCTTAAATCGTGCTCACAGGTGCTTGTAGATGGCCATTTCCAATCTAAATGGGCACAAGAAGGACAAGAAAGATGGCAAGCCATGGAATCTCATCTCCCACTCAAAACGAACAGGAAGCAGAGCAGTCAATCAAAGACCTAGAAGAGAACCCTCAAAATGCTTGACAAACACTACTGATAAAAATGTTAAATGAAAATACTGAGTCAATACATCTGTCCATAAAGTAATAGGGGATTTCATGGCCTCCACAAATAGAAAGATGAATGATCTTCAAGAGTCCAATGAAAAGACAGCTACCCAGCTAAAAGATTGGAGAGACAGCGCTCAGAACAAAATTAATGAAGTAAAGAAGTCCATGCAGGACCAAACCATCAAGAAGGACCAGTCAGAAGGAAGAGAGATTCAAAATCAAGTAGCTAGCCTACATTCTAGACTAGATGAAATAGAGGTTCGAATCTCAGGAAATGAAGATTCATAGAATCAATGGAGAAAGATCAAAAAACAATACAAAACCAATAAAATTGGCAAAACAGATCATTCCAGGAGCTCCCAGATACAACGAAAAGCCCAATTGAAGGCTAATAGGTATCGAGGAAAACTTAGAGAAAGAAGTCAATGGAATAGGCAACCTATTTAACAGAATTTTAGCTGAGAACTTCCTGAATATCAAGAAGGATAGGTCTATCCAGATACAAGAAGCATTTAGAACCCCAAAATGACCGGACAGAATAGGACATACCACCAACATGTTGTGATCAAAACAGGATCAATAGAGTTCAAGGAAAGAATCCTTAAAGCTGCTAAGGAGAATAAAATAATCACATATAAAGCAAAAGCAATCAGACTTACCCCAAACTTCTCAGCAGATACCAGAAAAGCAAGGAGAGCCTGGAATGAGGTATGCCAAACCCTAAAGAAAAAAAGTATCAACCAAGAATACTGTACCCAGCTAAACTCACATTCATTGCTGAAGGTTAAATAAAAGTTTTCCACAGTAAGGAAAAACTGAAACAATATATCTCCACCAAACCAGCTTTACACAAAATCCTCAAAGATGTACTACACAGGGAAAAAAATCAAGACCACAATACAGAGAGAAGTGATCCCTAAATTGAAAACCAGACTATCAGATCAAGAATTGGGAAGACACAGCTTTTAACAAGATAGCTATAATGAAAGGAACAATCAATCATCTCTCAATACTAACTCTCAACATTAATGGACTTAATTCTCCAAACTAAACGACATAGGCTCATAAGTTGGATCAAAAATCAAGATCCATCTTTCTGCTGCCTCCAAGAGACACATCTATCCAGCAAAAGCAAACATCTTCTAACAGTGAAAGGCTAGAATAAAATCTACCAAGCAAACAACCCTCATAGCAGGCTGGAGGTGCAATCCTAGTATCAGATAAAATTAACTTGAAATTAAAAATGGTAAGAAGAGACAAAAAAGGTTACTACATACTAATAAAATGATCTCTCCTACAGGAGGATATAACTATACTAAATATTTACACCCCAAATACAGGAGCACACAACTTCGGCAAACAAACACTGCTTACTCTAAAAACACTCATAGACCCAAACACATTGATAGTTGGAGACCTTAACACTCCACTGTCACCTCTGGACAGATGAACACGCCAAAAACTCATCAAAGAAACCACAGAACTAAACAACTGCATAGACCAAATAGACTTAACTGACATCTACAGAATATTCCATCCAGCAACACCAGAATATACATTCTTTTCAGCAACACATGAAACATTCTCCAAACTAGATCACATCTTAGGGCACAAAGAAAATCTGTACAAATTCAGAAGTATCAAATTTATTCCCTGCGTTCTCTCAGACCACCATGGAATAAAATTAGAGCTCAAGTTAAACAGCCACCACAGAAAATCCTACAGTTCATGGTGATTAAACAATACACTGCTGAACCATCAGTGGGTCATTGAAGAAACTAGAACAGAAATTCAAATGTTTATGGAATTAAACCAAGATGAGCACACAAAGTACCAGGTCCTTTGGGACACAGCGAAGGCAGTACTCAGTGGAAATTTTATATCTCTGAGTGCCTGCATAAACAAACTAGAGAAACAACAATTCAACAAATTAAAGAAGCACCTTAAGCTCCTCGAACAAGAACAAGAAGCCCAAACCTCACCCAATAGATGGAATTAAAATCAAAGAATTACATGACTTAGAGTAAAAAAACCTGAAAAAACCAACAAAATGAAGAGTTGGTTCTTTGACAACCTTAACAAGATAGACAGAACGCTAGCAAACCTGACCACAAAACAAAGGTAGGACACCCATATAAACAATATTAGAGATGAAACAGGTAACATCACCACAGAAACAACCAAAATTAATAACACAATAAGGGACTATTTTGCAAACCTTTACACTAACAAATTCAGGAACCTGGAAGAAATAGATGATTTCCTAGTAAAAATTGATACCCCAAACACAACCATGAAGATTTAAACCTTCGAAACAAACCCATATCCTGCATCAAAATAGAAATGGCAATAAAATATCAACCATCCAAGAAGAGCCCAGGTCCAGATGGATTCACAGCAGAATTCTACAAAGCCTTCAAAAGAGAACTCACACCAATATTTCTCAAACTCTTCAATGAAATTGAAAGAGAACGTTCACTACCTCACAGATTCTATGAAGCCAGTATAACCCTCATCCCAAAACCAGGCAGGGATTCATCACCGAAAGAGAACTGCAGACTGATTTCCCTCATGAATATTGATGCAAAAATTCTCAAAAAAATTTCTGGCCAATCGGCTTCAACAGGCCATCCAAAATATCACACACCATGATCAAACTGGATTCATCCCAGGGATATAAAGTTGGTTCAAGATACACAAGTCAATTATTGTAATCCACCACAGAAGCCAGAGCAAAGGTAAAGAATCACATGGTTATATCTCTAGAGGCAGAAAAGGCATTTGATAATATCCAGCACTCACTTATGATAAAAGCCCTGGAAAAACTGGGATTTCAGGAAACATTCCTGAACATAATAAGGGCAGTTTATGACAAACCAACAGAAAGCATACTTCCAAATGCTGAAAAGCTAAAACCATTCCCTTTAAAATCAGGAGCAAGGTGGGAATATCTGCTCTCACCTCTCCTCTTCAACATAGTACTAGAATTCCTATCCAGAGCAATTAGGCATGAAAAAAACAAAGGGGATCCAAATAGGAAAAGATGAAGTTAAACTTTCTCTCTTCGCAGCTGACATGATCCTATACCTAAAGAACCCCTTAGATTATACTTCCAAGCTACTAGAGCTTATCCAAAACTTTGGCAAAGTATCAGGATATAAAATAAACCCTCAAAATTAATGGCCTTTGTATATGCCAATGACCCAAAGACAGAGCCAGAAATCTGGAAAGCTACCCCTTTTGCAATAGCCTCAAAAACTTAAAATATCTAGGAATAACCTTAACCAAAGAAGAGAAAGACCTCTATGATGAGAACTTTAAAAACATGAAAAAGGAAATTAAGGCGGAACTAAGGAAATAGAAAAACCTCCCATGCTCTTAGATTGGGAGGATGAATATAGTCAAAATGGCAATATTGCCAAAGGCTATCTACAAATTCAATGCAATACCCATTAATATTCCAACACCATCTTTAATGAAATAGAGGAAGCAATCTAGAAATTCATATGGAACAACAAAAGACCATGAATAGCAAAAACAATACTAAGCACAAAGAACAGTGCTGGAGGAATTACAACACCAAACTTCAAGTTGTATTATAAAGCTATAGTAATAAAAACAGCTTGGTATTGGCACAGGACAGGCCTGAAGACAAGAGAAACAGAACTGAGAACTGAAGACCCAGAAATCAACCTGCAGAACTATGCCTACTTAATCTTTGATAGAGGAGCTAAAAAAATAGGATGGAAGAAAGATAGACTCTTTAATAAATGGTACTGGAAAAACTGGTTAAACAGCTGCAACAAACTAAAACTAGAACCTTATATATCACCCTGCACCAAAATCAATTCCAAATGGATCAAAGACCTTGAAATTAAAACAGATACCCTGAAAACGCTAAAAGAAGGAGTAGGAGAAACACTTGGGTTCCTTGGCACAGGAGGAAACTTCCTTAATAAAGACCCAGAAAAGCTACAAATCAAAGAAAATTTGAAAAATGGGACTGCATCAAACTGCAGAGCTTCTGCAGAGCAAAGGACATAGCTCGCATGATAAACAGAAAGCCCACAGATTGAGAAAAGATCTTTATTGACCATAGTACAGACAAAGGCCTCATATCTAAAATATATGGAGAACTAAAACAAATTAAATTCCTCCATAACAAAACCTCAAATAACCAACAGCCCCCTCAATAAGTGGACTAAAGACTTAAAAAGAGGCTTCTCTCATGAGGAAGTGAGAATGGCCAAGTGACATAATAAAACGTGCTCTACATCATTGACCATAAAAGAAATGCATATCAAAATAACATTGAGATTCCACCTCACCCCAGTAAGAATGCCCTTTATCAAGAAAACTAACAATAACAAATGTTGTAGGGGATGTGCCCAAAAGGGAATACAACTTCATTGTTGGTAGGAATGTAAACTGGTTCACCCACTCTGGAAAGCAGTATGGAGATTCTTCACAAGGCTAAACATAGAGCTCCTCTATGACCCAGCAGCCCCACTTTTGGGCATCTACCCAAAAGACCACAAACAAGAACACACTAAAGCCACCAGCACAACAATGTTCTTCGTAGCACAATTTGTCATAGCTAAAATATGTAACCAACCCAGATGCCCCTCAGTAAAGGAATGGGTCAGGAAAATGTGGTACATATACACATTGGACTTTTATATCTCTCAGAAAGAATCACATTGCCCCATTCGCAAGGATATGGAAGGACTTGGAAAAAATTATACTAAGTGAAGTGAGCCAGACCCAATGAAACATGGACTCTATGGTTTCCCTCATAGGGAATAATTAGCACAGGTTTAGGCTAGTCATAGCAGAGGATCACGAAATTCTAATAGCTATGCCCCTATGAATGCATAAGATGATGCTAAGTGATATGAACTGCATATTATGGAAACAAGTGTTATGTCACTGTTGTAATGACTTTCAACATGCCGTATGAAACTGCAGCTTTTTTTTTTTTTTTTTTTTTGTAGATGAACCTCTTGTATCCCCTTCCTGTGTTTGTACTCGCGCTATCACTGTATCTCATCTGAGTAACCTGGATACTGTATATACTGTTAATAGAACTATGGAAGTGAAAGAGAAAATCAAAATCCAGAGACAAAGGGTAAAAAGACAAACGACTCCAAAAACAATATTTGCAAAACCATTTGCTGTAAAACAACTGAACAACTCATGGGATGAGGAGGAAAGGGGAAGTGAGTGGGGTGAAATGAGGGAGGAAGTAAAAAACAGCACACAAAATGTGCCCAAGACCTAACGTATGAAACTGTAACCTCTCTGTCCATCACTTTGACAACAAATGAGTATAAAAAATAAATAAATAATAAAACTAAAAAATAAAAGAAAAATATAAAAAAGTATCATTTAATTTGCATGGAAATGCCACATATAGCAACCAAAAAGATATAGACAATTTAGACTTCATATATCTATATCTATCTCTGTCTATGTATGTATGTATCTATGTATGTATCTATGTTATTTGCACTTTTTTTCCTTCTTCATCAGTCATGCTGTCAAACTGTTTATGGAATAGTTTTCATGCTTCTAAACATTAACATCTATTGAGAAAATAAAAAAGGACTTGCATCTTTAAGTTCTTTTGAGCTTTTTCTTTTACATGGTATGCCACATTAATGCTACCCTACAGGGAAATAATTAAAGAACTTTAATATAGTACGATGGTTCAGAAAGGAAACATGACAGCAGTACATTACTGCAAATTGAATTTAATGAGCTTCTTAGCACTAGGAGAGTGACTCTTTGAAACAGAATCTATTCAACTGAGATCATTTTGATTATAATTAAATCATTTTACATTTACCACAGGGACAAGTTTCATCTTAATTAGACACTTTTGTGGGAAGGTGAAGCTATGAAATTTATATTTTCTTGATCCCATAGTGAAAAGCTTGTAATGCAAAGGCTAATAAAAGAAATATGGTGGCTACTTCCCGAGAAAAGGAAAGTGGGATTCCCAAGGAACTCTGGGTGAATTAGTTGTTAGAATAATGTCAGTGACTGGAATTGCTGTGGGCAAATTAAAGAATGGCTGCATAAACACTGGCACTATTCATTTTATTTAATATTCTGTGTCTTTTTCTTAAATGCCCACATCTTTTTGTAAGTGAAAGATTACTAAGTTAATTTTCAGTCTACTTACTAAATTTTGTCTGGTGAAAAGATCCTTGTTGTGGAAGAAAGTGCCATTTGCAATTAGATTTGCAATATAATTCAGCATTAATTTAACAATTTGCCTGCTTTTCAATCTTGTACAAACAATCTCCCTGGACTATATTTCATCTTCCAGAAGGTAAAACCAAAACCTGAATGTTTAAGTTAGTGTGAAAATTAAGTGAGTTCCTAATGTGAAATTATATCACAAAGTTGAGACCAATATACAAATGTAACCTGTTAATATTAGTGGAATGTTTTGCTTGTGATATTTCTGGTAAACATGTTCCAGAATGGGAAGATGTCACTTAGCAGTCATCTCCCTCAGCGTGGAAGTGCATGAGGATGTAACTGAATGTTACAATGGAAGGCTAAGAATAATAATAAAAAAAAGTTTGTATTTATAGTTTTGGGACCATGAATTTCCTAAAGACAGTCTCATATTTAAAGAATGACATGACAGGAAAGTAGATGACTCAGGTGATTTCTTGAGGATTAAACTATTTGGCATTAGATACAAGTTGTCACTTTTAACTGTGTTAACTTCAATCATCTAGGACATTCAATCCTTCCCCAGAAATTAAAACACTGAGACATTATCCCACCCCTTAACTTCATGTAGTCATGGCTGGTAAGGAAGACCACAGGGGCATCCAATAGAAAAGGGCACATAGTGTTCAGAATTTTAAAGTAATTACAATAAATTCTTTTCTTTAGTAAGGGGGTGTGCCAAAGAAAACTGAGTTATGGAGAGTCCTCTCCCTCTCCCTGTACATATGTTTACAGGTATGTTTTGATTCATAAATACCTTAGTACCATATCTTTATAACGGTATTAAATGTGCTGTAATTATCATATGACTTGGATTCTTGCTAGCTTGTCAGTTGTTTAAGTAGATGTGTACTCTCAAGGTTAACTAGGGGATAGTTTATGCAAACAGCTTTTCGGCATGGGTGTTTGTACATGTGTGGGTGTGTTCATTGTGTAATTAGCACCTAGAACGTATTTAGCTTTTTTTAATAAACAAATTAATTATATGTTCAGATGTTCCCACTAGGGAATATAGTGTGTATACTTAAAGAGATGCCATCACATTCTTGTGTATCTAAGCTCAGAGGCCAGACACTGGAATTGGGCTGGATGTTAAAAGCTCTGTTCTGCTTACAATGTGACTAAGCACATCACAGCACATACTAAACAAGTTTTTTTTTTTCTGTTTAAGTTATCCAAATTAAAAAGCTCATACATCAGTAGGCTGCTGGTATTGATTAATAAGACCACTACTTCTGCAGAGTTAAGTCAATTTTTATTTAGATATTTGATGTCTTTTAGCAGAGGTATATTCAATCACGTAATTAAGACAGGTAATTTCTTCCTCAGTAATCTCCCATACCACTCCCCAAGTCTCACTAAAAAGTGCAATCTTGACAGTTCATTTCCTTCTTTCTGATTTCCACAATGCATGCTGTGATTGAACCCAGGGCTTACATATGCAAAACATGCATTGAACTTCAAACTAACCCTGTAGAATGGGTTGAGTGTCACTCTTTCACAAGATCCTTGAAGGAACTTTCCAGTCACTTCTTTTAATATGATATTTATTCATCTTTGTTTTACCAGAGCAGAGCAGCTTATGTACATATAGTCCCTTTATAAATGAAGGAACTAAGAGGCTAAGACACCAAATACATTATATGTATGGTGTAAGATGGATGCCATATTCCTAATATTATTATACAGCCCTTTCCTGGCTGTCAGTTTTGAGCTCAGAACTTCACATTTGCTTTATAAGTATTCTACCAGTTAAGCAGAAACCCGAGCCCTAAACTCTTTGTCTTTATTTTAAATGTACTGGGGGCTTGAATTCAGACTTTCTTGCCTGCCTAGGCTGGCTCGATTTTTTTCTATATTGTAAATGAGAAAATGTGATTCTGAATTTTTTTTCATTTCTTATTGTTAAAGTGATGTACATAGGGGTTACAGTTTCATACATAAGTCAATGAGTACAATTCTTATCCAACTTGTTACCTCCTCCCTCATGGCAGATCAATTTAATGTAAATAAAACTAAAACAGAATGGTGTTTCATATAAAACTTAGTGTCTAAAAAATTTTTAATACTTAGAAATGAAGGGTCATAAAGATCAAAGAGATGTTACAAAATCATCAAATCTCTTTCTAGATTTTTCTTCCTCTGAGTAAATATAGTTGTTGGTTAGTTTGTAAAAATGTTTGAAGTCAGCTCCCAGGTATATTCAGTAAATAGTGTTTTTTGAAACTCATGGAATCATTAGATTACATAGCAAAGGAATTGTTGAAGATTAAATTGAATTAAGGACATAGAGAAGAAGGAATTATTCTATACTTCCCAGATGAACTCCATGAAACCTGTATTCTTCTATGTAAATGTTGAATTTGCTTAGCATGGTCAGTTCATAGAGACTTACTGTCTTTAATGACAGAAGAGAACCAGGCCAATGTATGGGAGAAGCCTCTGGAAACTAGAAAAAGATGAATTCTCCTCCTAGATTCTCTAAAATAGGAATGTGGTTCTAATCACATTCTGACTTTGGTCTTAATGAGCCTCATTTCAGGCATCTGATGGGAAGAATTGTAAACTCATATACTTGTGATATGGTGAAAAATGAACAGGAGGGTGGTTCCCTTCCATGCAGCCCATCAATGTCCTGTCTTTTCCTTCTAGCAAGCTTCAGTAGATAACACAGGTGACAGTGGAAGAATACATTTATGAGATATCTGTCTTTCTGAAAGGTATTCTGGCAGAGGAAGGCAAGCTGAAAGGCTTCATGAATACATCAGGAAATGACTGCTAGGGAAAGTGATCACATTAGGGTGCCTATAAATATTAAATGATTAAATAAGTACATTTTCTCATGGGTTAGCATAAAGAAATTCCCTCTCTTGCAAGGTGCTTTATAGGATCTTCTTGATGCTGAGGTAAATGGACTATTTTCTTCACAGAACTCACATAGCCTATTGTAGTTTCTTTCTTATCATTTGGAATTATATAAAAATCAGTCCCATAGTTAGTCCAGGACAAAAAGCAGTGCAAAATTTGGTTGAATATGGTGTAACTAATACACAATACCTGCCCAAAATATGTTTAAGAGAGAAAAATAATAAGGACAGAACAGTGAAAATGATCTCTACTAATATATCTTTAAACAAAGGCAGGGACTGATATGAAGATTGGAAAAAGAAAGGAGGAAGAGAAAGAGGCTAAGATGATGACAGAAGAAAGATGAGGGCTGATACATAAGAAAAAAAGAATTATACCAGGGAACTGAATCCTACTTACTCAGTAGACAAATCATCCTACATCAGTTTGTGCACTGTGATGCACACAAGGCAATTCTTCTGGGCTGCAATGCGTAGGTACACCATTACATCTGTTATATTGGCTGCTGTCTCCTCAGAATGGACTGTCCCCATTAGCCAAAAACATTGTTGTTGCCTTGTGGCAGTCAGAACTCAAATTCTATAATGTGCTTGTATAGCCATGACAGTCAATAAAGGGAAACAAGAACAACACAACTCCCTGCCACTTCCAGAGCAATCCATTATGACTATAACCACACAAGCAGCATTTACCTGCCATGAACTAGAGCCAACGGGAACTCAGTTCCTCTGAATTATACTCATCTGTGTACTGTAACTGATTGCCATTCTCTAATCATTTATTTTATAAAACTCACTACGGAAAATATGCCAGATGATTTCCACAGAGGGTATGAATGTGTGAGGAAAGGAAGCAGCCTCAATTGACAGCCCCCCCCCCACCATCCTCCCCCAGGCTACTCTAGTCCTCAATGGAACATTGTTCCTTTTCCTCAGAAGATTTGCACCTAATGGATAAAACAAATTCCCAAGCTGTTCTGGTTACCTCTTTCTTGTTCTTATTTCCATTGATGAAGACCTACTAGTATTAAAGTTTGCAGGGGATTAATTTTACATTGAGGTTCCAACTACAATTAGTTTTACTTCCATCCTTACACAGCAGAAAAAAGCTTAAGAAAGTAATGGCACTAGCACACATTGCCTTCTCTTACCCAGGTAGCAAACACAATTGTTCTGTTTTTCCCAGTCTCAAAATGACTAGATATCAACATCTTACATCCCACAGGGTAAATCAAGATGATGCACCAAGTGTTCACAATTGCTATGTTGGTAGTGATAGCAGAATCGTAATAATGGTGTGTGTTTGGAAGCAACGGGACATTTTGGCAATGTCAACTGCTCCCTCTGTGGTGGAGAACAGAAGGATGTCACTGTGTCAGCTCAACTTCTATTTTTTCTTTATCTTTTTTGAGCTGGTGAAGCTGTTATTTTTGTTTGCTTGTTTGTTTTTAGATGAATTACATCTTCCTCCCTTCCAGTGGACACATGGTGACTCAGTTATTACTTCCATCCTGTAGTTCAAAGATAGCTCTTTCCAGTAATAGCTCTTCTCAAACGTTTGTCATAGTTAGCTGCCTCTTTTGTCTTATGTCTTTATGATAGCTGCCTCAATGCATTTAGCACCTACTTAAGGGTGGAGGCAAGGAGAAATGTTGAGAAAGTCTGTGGATGATCCACCATTCCTTGCAGATACATTTTCTGTAACACACACACACACACACACACACACACACACACACACACACACACTTAGGGCTATAAAAGGGAGTAAGTCCACTCAGTCATCTTTAGGTGAAGAATTGCTGCCTTGGGATCTCTACTTCTGTTATTTCCAGAATTGTATGGCAAAGCAGCTGATCATTCAGCACCCCATGCACTTGTGCAGCATTTTCTCCTCTCCAAGCTCCTTAGCAAGGTGACAAGTTTAGTAAGACCTCCAGATATAAATCTTTATATCCTACTTCTTTAATACATGCCAAAGAGCTGAGTAGCTTTCCGTGTGTGTGTGTGTGTGTGTGTGTGTATGTGTGTTATATGAGGTTTCATTGAAATCTTTTATAATATAACTCAGAGAAAACAAACATTTGTTTCATTGGATAGGATTTTATGAAACATTTCCAAGTTTGGTTTCCAAATTAATTCTATAGTTGCACAGTTACCAAAAGTTTTCTTGTGATTTTATTATGTATAGGGTTCAAAGTCAATTTCTGTCTCTATTGTCAAAGAATTTGTGATTGAATGAAATCACAGTTTAATGGCAAAAATGTGATCCTATACACAGAGTCCAATTAGGAGCCTTCTTTCTCTCATCCTTCTAAATGTCATCAATTTCCAAAGAAAGATAAAAATGATTTAGTCTAGCAGACTGTTGCAGAGTGTGATTATCTGAAGAGGATGTGCCTTATTTCCTAAAACTTATCACTACATTACCATGAAAAAATATTCTTCAAGATTTATTACTTAAAATTAATTTCTGCAACAAAAGACTTTTGATCTTAGTCTCATGTTGCAGTGTGATTTTCAGTGTCTCTTGAACTTCATTAGACTTGTTTTCATTTCTCTGTTTTCCAGTTTTCACAGTTAAGTCCTTTGAACTAATCCCTACACTTTTCAGAAAAAAGAACTACCAAAAATTTTAACTTGTAAACTAATATGACAGTGTGGTATCAATTACTTAATTTACTTCAAGTACATAAAAACTCAGATAAGGGTCTCAGAATGTGGCCTAGCAGTAGAGTGATTGCCTAGTATGCATGAAACCCAGGGTTCGATTCCTCAGCACCACATATACTGAAAAAACAGGAAGTGGTACTGTGGCTCAAGTTGTAAAGTGCTAGCCTTGAGCAAAAAGAAGCCAGGGACACTGCTCAGGCCCTGAGTTCAAGCCCCATGACTGGCAATAAAAAATAAAGTAAATTAAAAAATAAAATTATATACATGATATAAGATGACACTCATTTATTATACTAATTTTTCCTTTTTTCTCAAAGGAAAAGAGCTGGACACTTCAATCTCCTAAAAAAGAATATTTATTGAGAGAAAAGGGATAAAAAAAGACAAACCAATTCAACAGCAATACTTACAAAGCTATTTGGTGTAAACAGATTGCACAACTCATGGAGAGAGAGGGAAATGGGGAGGGGTGAGGCAGGGAGGAAAATGAGGGAGGAGGTAACATGTTGGATTAAAAATTTACTCAATGCTTTACATATGAAATTGTAACCCCTCTGTACATCACTTTAACAATAAAGAAATAAAAAAAAACCACAAATATTTATGGCTTATACCCCCAGAGCAGTGGGGAAACAAAACAATCACATTCATGTACCACAGGGACACTGTTTTATAAATAGTGTATTTATTAGCCTCTAGACCACAGAGAAAGTGAGCATATAAATATTTTGGGAGGTGTTCACCTAACTGCAATTCAAATTTTGTGATAGAATTGATAATGCTTCCAATTAGCATATATGCAAATTGATCCTTGTTCTCAACAATATTTTATTCTGCTTCACCTTTGTAACCTGAGGTAAACTAACTTGATCTATTCCTGTCACTTTCTTTTCCTTGAAGCTTATCCCCTTGTAGAAGTGATTAACTTCATTAGACACTGATTGCTTCTTTCCTGCCTATTTCCAGAGCATTATCTGTTTTTGTTGTTTTTGTATTCTCTTGCACAGTTGTTTTGCATTTTGTCACCAGTTCCACAAATGCCTGACGGCATAATAATACCTAAACTCCCTGCCTTGCTCTGAGGTCTATGCGAAAGAACATATGTGGATTCCACCTCTTGGTCCTGTTGTAACTCTGGAGGTAAAGAAAAAATGACATCCTCCTAGGAGGGAAAAGCTGGGATAAACAGCTTAACTCAGCAGCTCCTTCTGAGTCCTCAGAGATTTCTGATGTATTCCTCTAAACACTGCCATAATGGCGGCCAGTGGGCCAAATAAGACTCATAGTAGGTTTACTTTGGTTACTTTCAAGTTCCTTCTTTTTTTTTTTCTTCAAATTTTTATTATCAAACTGATGTACAGAGAGGTTACAGTTTCATACGTTAGGCATTGAATACATTTCTTGTACTGTTTGTTACCTTGTCCCTCATACCCCCCTCTCTCCTCCCCCTTTCCCTCCCCCCCCCCCCCGGAGGTGTTAAGTTCACTTACACCAAACAGTTTTGCAAGTATTGCTTTTGTAGTTTTTGTCTTTTTTTGTTTACCCCGTGTCTCTCAAATTTGGAATTCCCTTTCAATTTCCTTCTTCCAATACCAGTATACACAGTTTCCAATATACTCAGATAAGATTACAGAGATAGTGTAGGTACAACCACAGGAAGGTGATACAAGAACAACATCAATAATAGAAACTACAGATACACATGGGACATTGAAAGTACTAACAACTGTGATATAACAATTGTTTCCATAATATGGAGTTTATTTCACTTAGCATCATCTTATGAGTTCATAAGGGTATAGCTATTGGGCTCTTGTGATGCTCTGCTATGACTTGCCTAAACCTGTACTAATTATTCCCATTAAGGGAGACCATTGAGTCCATGTTTCTTTGGGTCTGGCTCACTTCACTTAGTATAATTTTTTTCAAGTACTTCCATTTCCTTACAAATGGGACAATGTCATTCTTTCTGATAGAGGCATAAAATTCCATTGTGTATGTGTACCACATTTTCCTGATCCATTCGTCTACTGAGGGGCATCTGGGTTGGTTCCAGATTCTAGCTATGACAAATTGTGCTGCGATGAACATTGTTGTGCTGGTGGCATTACTGTGATTTTGTTTGTGGTCTTTTGGATAGATACCCAAAAGTGGGGCTGCTGGGTCACAGGGGAGTTCTATATTTAGCCTTCTGAGGAATCTCCATACTGCTTGCCAGAGTGGCTGAACCAGTTTACATTCCCACCAACAATGAAGTAGGGTTCCCTTTTGGCCACATCCTCTCCAACAATTGTTATTGTTAGTTTTCTTGATATATGACATTCTTACTGGGGTGAGATGGAATCTCAATGTTGTTTTGATTTGCATTTCTTTTATGGCCAGTGATGTAGAGCATTTTTTCACATGTCTCTTGGCCATTCTCATTTAATCATCATAGAAGTCTCTTTAAATATAGTTTTGAGATGCATTTGTTCCATTTATAAACTTGACTAGCTTGCAGCACTTCAAAATAATGAATTTTCCTATGAAACCCTGCATCTGAAGTGTTGCAGGGCTGAAAGGGGAGAGGAAGAGAAATTTTAAATGGATATCCTGAAGCTCACAATTCTTTCCATCGTTTTTGTCTAATTCATGAATGCTTGACTTTTGGCTTTGGGAGCGATTTGGTTGGGAAACCTTTACAGAGTTCTAGCTTCTGCAAAACTTCTGTGCTTTGAAATACCAACATAACTTAAACTGATTTCAGTTAACAATTTTTTTCTATTTAATCAACATGTTCCTTACAATGGTATGTTTGTTGTATTCTTCTCCATTAAAATATTTGTGCACTGATGGGGTTGGGAATGTGGCTTAGTGGTAGAGTGCATGCTTAGCATACACAAAGGCCTGCGTTCAATTCCTCAGCACCACATAAACAGAAAAAGCCAGAAGTGGTGCTGTGGCTCAAGTGGTAGAGTGCTAGCCTTGGGCAAAAAGAAGCCAGAGACAGAGCTCAGACCTGGAATCCAAGCCCCAGAACTGGCAAAAAAAAAAAAAAAAAAAAAGTGCACTGAGAATCTATTTCATTTCTCTTTGCATCAGCATTTGGTACAAAAAGTAATCATATCAATTTCCTATTGTCACATTTTGTGCTATATAAATTGCATGAATATGTATTCACTTATTTAAAGCAGTTTAAAAAATCCCATTCAGCTCAAGACTCTAAATATAGAGATTTTTCCATCACTGTAACAAGCTGTATGAAGTAATCAAATAATAAAAGGAACAGTTTTATTCAGGCTCTCAATTTTGGAGAATCCAATCTGTGCTTGGTTGGTTGTACTTCTTTGTACCTGTGGCAAGACAGCCCATCATGGAAGGAGTGTGTGTTGGTGCACAACTACTTACCTTGAGGAACCAAAGGCAGGAAGAAAAATTCAGAGTCCTGTAACTCCCTTTAGGACCTAGAATGTATTAAGGATCTTCTACTAGGTCCCATGTCCAAAAAGCTACAACATCCTTCAGTACCATCCTTTTTTTCTAAATTTTGTTTGTGAAGAATCCTCTACATTACCTGAATTCTCATAAAATGGGAAAAGAACAAAAATAAAAAGCCATTAAAATGCCTTAATAAAAGTTTAGATTCTGTTTAGATTCCCTAAAAAGTGGTCCCTAAATATTTTTATATATGCATATGTTTAAGTAGTTAGAGAAAGAAACTCAGGAGTTCATGATATAATTAAAAGTAATATAGGGAAGTGAGGAGAGATAATATGTGTTTTGAAAATTCTGCTCTGGCCATCTGGGGCCCTGAGGATGCTTCAGAAATGATAACTAAATAGCATGTAGAACTTGTGTATTGAAATATGAGTTAAAGGATGACAACTTCTATACATTTTTTATGTATGCACAGTACTGGGACTTGGTCTAAGGGCCTCAACTTCTTTTTTTAAAATTTTATTCATTTCTTTATTGTCACTGTGATGTACAGAGAGTTACAGATTCATACATAGAGCAGTGCGTACATTTCTTATCCAACAAGTTACCTCCTCCCTCATTTTTCCTTTGCCTCCCCTCTCCATCCCTCCCCCCATGAGTTGTGCAGTTGGTTTACACCCTTTAGTTTTTAAGTATTGCTGTTGCATTGGTTTGTCTTTTTATCATTTGTCTCTTGATTTTGATAATTTTTCAACACAATTTTCTTGGTAATAATTAGCAGAAATGTGAGGGTATTAACTTATGCTATCAGTTGGTATTTAATACAAAATAAAAAAATTTCATGGCAGCTTTACCTATTAGCTTTCCATATTCCAATTTTTAACAATCATAGGAAAAAAAATATATGAAACAGATTTGCTCAATATTTTTAAATTATGCTTCCTAGTTGGATATGTTTTCAGGTTTAAAACTATCTCCTGAGATGGGTAGTTGAGTGCTTGCTTACCTCGGACAAGGTCCTGGTTTGCTACCTAGCACCATTAGAAAAAAAAAATCTCCAAATTAAATGACCTTTCTTTTTTGGGGGGGTGGGGGGGCGTTGCAATACTGTTCTGGGGCTTGAACTCAAGGCCTCAAGCCTTTTCAATATGGCTGGTGCCCCACGACTTGAGCCATGCCTCTAGTTCTGGCTTTGCTAGTTACTTGGAGATAAAGGTCTACTCGGCTGGCTTCAATCTGGGATCCTCAGATCTCAGCCTGTAGGCATGAGCCAATAGCTTCCAATATAACAATTCTAGAAAAATATTAGCAACTTCACAGATTTACAATTTTTCAAAGAACTTTAAATAAAGTCCATAAATACAGCCTACAATATTTTTCACTTGTAGTTGAAAACATCAAAGTACTGAGTGAGTAAAAAAAAAAAAAATCACTTTAAACATGAATAGTTGGCAGTATGTGTTATTTAAGTTTTAAAGTAGATCGACGGCCTGGCTTGGTGGTGGCGTACACCACAACCAGCACTAGAGAGATGGGAGCTGGAGATGGACCCCAGCCTGGCTCCATGGAAAGACCCTGCCTAACAAGCCAGCAGGAGGAATGTCCGGTGAGCTATTTACTGCTCCTGGCTTATTTAAACGGTACTGTGCTTCCTTTATCTCTGGATAACACAATTCCTTACGGTATGAGAAGAGCTCATCCTTTACTGATGAAAGGTTTCCAGTCTCACTCGGGTTGGATCTTCAGGATGTCTCAAGGCAATCCCATTGCTCAGCAGCAGCTCAACATACGGTGGCCAAAAGGAATCACTAATTTGGACATAGGGATAATGCGGAACATCAAACATTCTATTTATAAGGATCTCTATAATCTCATTCAATGTTATCAGCTCTGCAGTTGATTCAATGTTTGTCTTTTTCCTTTTAGTTTTTCCACTAGGCTGGGGAAAGTGGTCTTCCAGAAACTCACCCAGGGCAATCAAGAGTTTCTCCTTAAATTCTTTTATACTGAGAATTTTTGTTTTCATCTCATTAGCAATTACAAACCTGGCTTTCCAGTTCACTGTGGATTGTAGTAAGAGTTTCCAATACTTGTTGCTGCTCGTCCATCCACTGCTGCTCTCTTTCAATGTCTTCCTTTAACTTTTTATTCTTTGACTGAAGAGTGGGTAGTATCATTTCAAGATCATGCTTCAATTTTTGTAACTCTTCCTTCCCTAATGTAGTTAGAACATCATCAATCAGAGGAATTACTTCAGGCGTTTCATTTTGCCATTGCTTGAGTTCAGAAGTCAAACATTTCACTTGCATCATCAGTAAAGATAGCTGAGCATTTATTTGAATTAGTGTCTCAGTTCCAATAAACGACCATTTATAATGACAATTTTCCATATCTTTCCACATTTCTTCACATTCTTTAATAAGTTCTTCTTCAGAATCTATAACAAGTTCTGTACCTGTAGTACTATCTGGATCCAGATCTTGTTCGACCACGGACATGTTCTCGATGATTTTCTTAGCCTTACAGGGAAAACCGCACCCCGCACCCCGCGAGCGGAACGGAACATTCGGGACGATTGCGGCCGGCCCGGGCTCGGCGGCTCCGCTTTAACGGCCTTTCGGCCCCGGGCGCGCGCCGGGCCTCAACTTCTCTCTTGGGTTTTTTTCTGTTTATAACTGGTGCTTTACCATTTGAATCATTTCTATAATTCAGGTTTTTGGCTGGTTAAAAGAAAGAGAGAACTTTTCTGCTCCTGCTGGTTTTGAACCTCAATCCTCCTCTATCAGCTCTCTGAGTGGCTGAGATTATAGGCCTGAGTCCCTGGTACCACGCTACCATGAACTTGTCAACTTTTACAGACTGCAAACTCATGACAGAATCATATCTTCCCTCTGAGAAAGACAATAAGTGAGAGGTAGTCCAAATTTCTTCAGGTGATTCCCATGAAAATGAAGCCGCTTTTGACCAGGACTAGAAAATATCTGCTCAATAAAAGCTAAAATTGGATAAATACTGGTTAAGGTGGTCCTTCTAACTTGAAAAGTTTATCAAATTTAATGATATTCTTTTCTTCATATGTTGCTTATGGGCATAGTCCCTGAGCTCTTTTTTTTTTTTTTTTTTTTTTTTTTTTTTGCCAGTCCTGGGCTTTGGACTCAGGGCCTGAGCACTGTCCCTGGCTTCTTTTTGCTCAAGGCTAGCACTCTGCCACTTGAGCCGCAGTGCCACTTCTGGCCATTTCCTGTATATGTGGTGCTGGGGAATCGAACCCAGGGCTTCATGTTTAAGAAGCAGGCGCTCTTGACACTAGGCCATATCCCCAGCCCCCTGAGCTCTTTTTTTTTTTTTTTTTTTTTTTTTTTTAAAGCTAGCACCCTATATCTCTTTGAGCCACAGTTCCGCTTCCAGGTTTTTGAGTGGTTAATTGGAAATAAGAGTCTCCATGGGGACTTTTCTACCTGGATTGGCTTTGAACCATGATCCTCAAATATTGGCTTCCTGAGTAGCTAGCAATACAGGCATGAACCACTGGCACCAGGCAATTGCATTCTAAACTGCTTTTTTTTTTTTGGCCAGTCCTAGGCCGTGAACTCAGGGCCTGAGCACTGTCCCTGGCTTCTTTTTGCTCAAGGCTAGCACTCTGCCACTTGAGCCACAGCGCCACTTCTGGCCATTTTCTGTATATGTGGTGCTGAGGAATCGAACCCAGGGCCTCATGTATACAAGGCAAGCACTCTTGCCACTAGAAGGCAATTGCATTCTTAATGACAAATGACATACAAGAAATATAACTAAAACTAAAAAAAAGAAATATAACTGTGACAATTCAAACCTTCATAAATTATATATGAGCAGAAATCATGAAAAACAAGAAGTCATGATAGACAATTTCTAAAAGAATATAAATGCTGTAAATACTCTGGCGTGTGCATTAGCTCTGCCAATAATCTGGGCATATTTTATAAAATCCAAATCTAGCCTTTCTGCTATTGCTATGAAGGGTCCGGTTAGGTGGAATCTTACACAGTGCTAATGGTAACAACTCTTTAGAAAATAAATTATTGATCTCTGACACAGGCTTTCCATGTTTGCACTGTATTTGATTTTCTTATCCCTTTTCTGAAAATATATATACTAGAGGCAAATATAAGTTTTTTTTGCAACATTTGGAATGCTTTAAAAATAAATATTCTACATGGACAATATCATGTAGATACGTTAAATAGAATGATATAGCCTAGTCTATTATGAAAACATTTTCCAAGTTTATGGAAACATGGCATGTTAATATCTTCTGTTTGAAAGAAGCAGTTTAATCCAGCACACATACAACCCTGCAGTATAACAATGAAGGATTATATGTCTTTAAAGAACATATTATATAAATCACTTTATTTAACCCTTTCAGGGTTCATATTGTCAAGGACCCTCATCAGCCCATTTACAGATGAGTCAAATGAGACCATGAAATAGCAGGAACCGGGAAATAGCAGAACCGGGATTTAAACAAAGGCAAACTGGGTCTAAAGTCTGAAATGCTCTCAATCTTTCTTGAACTGCCTTGTATAGAAAGCCTCAGAGAAGAAAAAGAGAATTTGATTTACTAGTAGACTCTGCCCAGAAGTCAAAACCTATCATTTTTCTGCTGTATAAATTTCCTCCGTCTGTTTCCCCCCTTCTCATCTGCTTTATTCTGTGGCCTGTTGGTAGAGCCCCTGTAGCTAGCATGCAATATAAGGTACCAGGAATTGTACAAAATTTGCTAGATACCAACATCTCATTTCATTCATGACCAATCCAACACAAAGGCAATCTAGAACTCTCTCAACTAAGAACTTCCATACAATGAAATCTCAGTTGTTATCAACAGTAGATATTAGTGAAAGCAACACCACTAGTGATGATGATCATTCAATCTTAGGTAATTAATGACCATATATATATATATATATTCATCCTGATACCTGTGTAACAAAGAGGGCAGACCTAAAATCCCATATATATAAGGAGGACACGAATTAGAGCGGCTCACAAAAAATACAACTTTTTCAACCCCAAATAAATCAGACAAAATAATAATAATAAAGTTGCTCAAGAAGTATTGAATTCAAATTCCACTCCTGTCTGCTGGATGACTTTAGCTCAGCCCTTTTACATTCTCTTCTATGAAATGAAAACCATTGTACTATTCATTGTTTATTATAAGATTGAAACTAAATGAAGTAGACATTCCTGAAGCAAATCCATCACTTTGAGATCTTTTGCTAATGTATACATGTGAGAAGGGGGGGAGGAGAGAATAGTCACTATGATAGCACTGGTAAATTTTATTTTTTTCTTTGAAAGCAACTGTTATGATGTCTTTACAGTAGGAAAAAATGAGTCATTCATATACAAAGATACTTTTATATTTAAAAAGAAGGAAAGGAAGGAAAGAAGGAAGGAAGGAAGAAAGGAAGAGAAAAGTTTTGCCACCGAGCAGAGAGGAAAGTCCTTTGTTCTCTCTCAGCATCTCTACCTGGGCTTCCTAGAAAACACAACAAGCTCATAGCTTAATGGTACCAACGGCATGTGAGTCAGATAGTTACTTTATGTGCTCTTTCTGTGTCATCAAAAATATTCAGAAACATTTTTACTTCAATAAGTGAAATCGGTAACTGAAGAAACCCCTACTACCTCAGTGACAACCAAAATGTATTTTCAAACATTACCAAGCAGCCATCACTTAAAATACAAGTGACGTGAAAACTGGTTTCTGCTTGTGCTAACCAGTTTAGACCACTGTTGTAACAAAATCCCATAGCTTGAATAGCTGAAAATTGAAAGGGAATACCAAAATTTAGAAACACAGGGTAAAAAAAGACAAACAACTACAAAAGCAATACTTGCAAAACTGTTTGGTGAAAGTGAACTGAACACCTCAGGGGGGGAAAGGGAAAGGGGGAAGAGAGAGGGGGGTATGAGGGACAGGGTAACAAACAGTACAAGAAATGTATTCAATGCCTAACGTATGAAACTGTAACCTCTCTGTATATCAGTTTGATAATAAAAATTTGAAAAAAATAAAAATAAAAATAAAACCTCCTTAAAAAAAAAAAAAAAAAAAAGAGGAGGGATGTGTGTCTATGAGCTCTGGAAGGTAGAAGTCTGAAATCCAGCTGCTGTGAGGTTCCATGCCCAATCTTCTTCTGACTTGCAAATGATCATTTTGTCACACTTGAGATAGAGGAAGAGCTATATCTCTCAAGTGTCTTCTTAGGAGAGTACCAATGTGATTGATGAAGGCTATTTTCTCAGAAACTATTACATGCCAAATGTCCTATCTATCATATCATCAGATAGAGAAATTTGTGAATTGTGAAACTAAACAAAAGTACCTGTTCCTAGCCTGCTTTTTTTTCATTTTTTAAATTTATTTGTTTATTAATTGAACACAAATTTTTTGACAAGGTGTTGTGCAAAAAGGGTACAGTTACATAGTAGGGCAATGTGTACATTTCTTGTGATATCGTACGTCCTGTTTTTCTATCTCTTCTCTGGGTCAGGTAGACATATATACAATATACAATGTATCAAGAACATATACAGTAGCCAGGTGGCCATGCCCAAGAAAGTTCGCCTAGAGCTTTAAATGTAATGTCGATATTGGACCATATGTCGACGGTAGTCTTATATGAACGTACATACATAGCTTTTAAGCTATTGTATTCCCCTGAGAGGTCAATTTTTGACCTTTATATGTTGAGTATTTGGTTTTAGTTACATACTGTTGGGTCGCTGCCCCAATCCTGTGGGGAATACTATTTGACAAGCAGTTTTTGGTTTCACAGACTTGGTCTCTACTGTCTCTCCGTCTCCCTTTGTTAACAGTCATATATCAGGGAGATCATGCCCCTTTGTTTTCTGTGTTCTAGGCTTGTCTCGCTCAACATTATTTGTCCGAGTTCTGACCATTTCCCTGCGAATAACAAAATTTCACCATTTCTAATCGCTATGTAGTATTCCATTTTGAATAAGTACCATATTTTTTGGATCCATTCGTCTGTGGAGGGGCATCTGGGTTGTTTCCATATTTTGGCTATTGTGAATTGTGCCACGATAAACATGGAAGTACACATGTCTTTTTGATATCGTGGGGTTTGCTGTTTAGGATAGATGCCTAGGAGTGATATGGGTCATAGGGTAGGTCTATATTGAGCTTTTTGAGAAAACTCCATACTGTTCTCCAAAGTGTTTGTACTAATTTGCACTCCTACCAACAATGGAGAAGGGTTCCTCTTTCCCCGCACCCCCTCCAGCATTTGTTGTTGCCTGAGTTCAGACTATAGGCCATTCTAACTGGGGTGAGGTGGTATCTCAGGGTTGTTTTTATTTGCATTTCCTTTACTACCAGGGATGTTGAGCTTTTCCTCATGTGTTTCTTTGCCATTTTTATATCTTCTCTTGTGAAGTCTCTCTTTAGTGCCTTTGCCCATTTCCTAACAGGTTTATTGGGCTTGGAGGGGCTTAGTTTTTTGAGTTCTCTGTAGATGACCAATATCAGGCCTTTGTTTGTTGCTGTGCTGGTAAATATCCTTTCCCATATCGTTGGCTGTCTTTCTATTTTGGTGGCTATTTCCTTAGCTGTGCAGAAACTTTTTAATTTGTAGTAGTCCAATTTGTCGAGTCTTTCCCCTATTTGTTGTGCCCTGGGACTATCTTCAGGAAGTTCCTTCCTGTGCCTATAAGTTCTAGCGTCTCTCCTACTCTGTCCTTCAGTAGTTTCAAGGATTCAGGTCTGATATTGAGGTCCTTGATCCATTTTGAGTTGTTCTTGATGCATGGTGATAGGCTTGGGTCTACTTTGAGTTTTCTGCATATGGCTGCCCAGTTCTCCCAGCACTAGTAGTTGAAGAGGCTATGTTTATTCCATTGTATGTCTTTAGCTCCTTTATAGAATATCAGTTGGCTGTAAGAGTGCGGTTTTATTACTGGGTCTTCAATTCTAATCTATTGGTCTTCTGGTCTGTTTTTATACCAATACCATGCTGTTTTTGTTATGATGGCCTTGTAGTAGAGCTTGAAGTCTGGTATTGTGATACCTCCTACACTGCTTTTTTTGCCTAGATTTGCTTTCGCTATTCTAGATATTTTGCTGTTCCATATGAATTTATGGATTGGTTTCTCTATTTCAGTGAAGAATGTGGCTGGGATTTTGATAGGGATTGCATTGAATTTGTATAACAATTTGGGCAATATGGCCATTTTCACTATATTGATTCTGCCTACCCATGAGCATGGGAGGTCTTTCCATCTCCTTCTGAATTCTTTGATTTCCTTTATTACATTTTTATAATTTTCATTAAATAGGTCCGTCTCATCCTTGATTAAGTTGATCCCTAGGTACTTTATTGTTTTTTTGGCTACTGTAAATGGAATTGTTTCCATAATTTCCTTTTCTGTTTGTCTATTGCTGGTGTACAGAAAAGCTGCTTACTTTGGTGGATTGATTTTGTATCCTGCTACTTTGCCAAATTGGTTTATTAGGTGTAGGAGTTTGGGTACTGAGTTTTTTGGGTCCTTCAAATATAAGATCATGTCGTCTGCGAATAGGGATAACTTGATTTCTTCCTTGCTGATGTGGATCCCTTTGATGTCCTCCTCTTGTCTTGTTGCTATGGCTAGGGATTCCAGCACTATATTGAAAATAAGTGGGGAGAGTTCGCATCCTTGTCTTGTTCCTGAGTTTAGGGGGAATGATTTTAGTTTCTCCCCATTTAATATGATGTTAGCAGTTGGTCTGTTGTATATGGCTTTTATTGTTTTGAGGAATGTTCCATCTATTCCTGTTTTCTCCTGAACTTTTAATAAGTATGGATGTTGTATTTTGTCAAAGGCTTTTTGGCATTGACAGAGATAACAATGTGATTCTTGATTTTAGTTCTGTTGATGTGGTGATTTACATTGATTGATTTACGGATGTTGAACCATCCTTGTGACTGTGGGATGAACCCTACTTGGTCCTGATGTGTGATTTTCTTGATCAGTTTCTGGATCCTGTTAGCTAATATTTTATTTAGGAGCTTTGCATCTGTGTTCATTAGTGATCTTGGTCTGTAGTTCTCTTTTTTTTGGGGGGGGGGTCCTTGCCTGGTTTGGGAATGAGTATGGTATTAGCTTCATAGAATGAGTTTGGGATTTCTCCCTCTGTTTCTATTTCACGGAAGAGTTTGAGGAGTATTGGTATTAGCTCCTCACTAAACGTTTTGTAGAATTCGATGGAGAATCCATCTGGGCCTGGGCTTTTCTTTGTTGGGAGGTTCTTGATTACCTCCTGTATCTCCCTGTAAGTTATTGGTTTATTTAGTTGATTTATTTCTTCTTAGTTCAGTTTGGGCAGTTTGTACTTCTCTAAGAATTGATCCATTTCTGTAAAATTATTGTTTTTTGCTGAGTAGAGGTTTTGGAAATAGCTCCTCAAGTTTGTTTGAATATCATGTGTACTTGTTGTAATTTTTCCAGTGGAGTCCTTGATTTTACGTATATGAGTCTCTTCTTTTTTTTGTAAGTCTTGCAAGGGGTCTGTCAATTTTGTTTATTTTCTCAAAGAACCAGCTTTTAGTCTTATTTATTTGTTGAATGGTATTTCTATTTTCAATCAGATTTATCTCTTCTTTAATCGTTGTGATTTCTCCCCTTCTAGTCATTTTAGATTCTATCATTTCTTGTTTTGTCAGATGTTTTAGTTTCATCGTGAGGTTATTCACCGGCTCTGCTTCCATTCCTTTAATGTGAGTGCTGAGAGCAATGAACTTGCCCCTCAGTACTGCCTTAGCTGTGTCCCATGGGTTTCTTTTTGATGTGTTTTCATTGTCATTGTGACTTATGAATTCGTTGATTTCATCTTTAATTTGGTCTGTGGACGAAGTGTTGGATAGCAGTGTGGGGTTTAGCCTCCAAGAGTGTGGATAGCCTCTGTGGTATCCTTTGTTGTTGAGGGTTACCTTTAATCCACTGTGATCAGATATAATACATGGGATGACGTCAATGCTTTTGTATTTGCTGAGGTTCTTTGTGTGGGCGATGACATGGTCTATTTTGGAATATGATCCATAGGCTGCTGAAAAGAAGGTGTATTGGGTCTCTGTAGGGTGGAAGATTCTATATAGGTCTGTCAGATCCATTTGGGAAATGGTGTTACTTAGGTCCTCAGCTCCCTTGCTAATCCTCTGGGTGTTGGATCTGTCTCTTGGACAGAGTGGGGTATTAAGGTCACCCACTATGATTGTGTTTGTGTCTATCTTGTTCTGTAATTCTGTGAGAATTTGCTTGACATATGTAGGGCCTCTTTTGTTCGGTGAGTATACATTTATCACCGTGATGTCTTGATTCTGGATTTTTCCTTGTATTAATATGTAGTGTCCTTCTTTTTCTTTTTGAGTTGATTTTAATGTAAAGTCCAGCTTGTCTGAGATCAGGATGGCTACACCTGCCATTTTGGTAAGTGCATTTGCTTGGTAGATCTTGCTCCATCCTTTCATTCGGAGCCCGTTTTTGTCCCTTGTTGTAAGGTGGGTTTCTTGTAGACAGCAGATGTCAACTTTTTGTTTGCGAATCCATTCTGCCAGTCTGCTCCTCTTTATCGGAGAGTTTAAACCATTTATATTTAAAGAGATCAAGGATAAGGGTGTTTTTTCTCCTTCCATTTATTTGTTGGGCTGTGTTTTCCTCTTTTTTTTTTCTTGTCTTTAGTGAGCTGTTCTTTCTGTTGGACTTTGGCTATTGTAGTTTCTTTCTGATTCTGTCTGTGTGTCTTGTACGATCTCTGTTGGGTGGGGCTCCCCTCTTAGAATTCGTGTAGGGCTGGTTTTTTATTCATATATTCCTTTAGCTCCTCTTTGGTGTGGAAAGATCTGGTTTTCCCTTCGAATGTGAACTCCAATTTCGCTGGATATTTGATCCGAGGTTGCATATTGTTAGCCTTAAGTACTTGGATGGTGTTCTTCCACTCACTTCGAGCTTGGTAAGTTTGTATGGATAAGTCAGTTGTTATTCGAATACTCTTCCCATTGAGGAAAATTTCTTTCTTCGCTTTGACTGAATTCAGAATTTGCTCTTTAATCTTGAGGTCTGAAGTTTTGAATATTATGTGCCTTGGGGTGGCTTTTCTGGGGTATGGCCTGCCAGGTGTCCTATATGCTTCGGTTACCTGTATGGGGTCCCCTGTGAGATTGGGGAAGTTTTCTGCAGTAACTTTATTGAGAACATGTTTAAGCCCTCTGCTCTGGTATTCAGCTCCTTCTTCTATTCCAATTATGTGCAGATTATATCTCTTGTCTTTGTCCATTAGTTCCTGGATTAGTCTGCCCTGAAACTTCACTGTTTCTTGGAGTGTGGTCATTTTCTGGTTGTTGTTGGCTGCTTCATCATCCAGGCGAGAGATTCTGGATTCCATATGGTCCACTCTTTGTGTTATGGTTTCAATTGTGGAGTTTATGGATGTCAGAGAGCTATTTATGGTTGTTAGATCAGCTCTGATCATGGAAATTTCTTCCTTCAAAGAGTCGTTTTTTAAATCTATTTTTTCATGCATTTCAATTCTCAGGATGTTAAGATTTTCTTTAAAGGAGGCTTGCATTGTATCCATTTTTGCTTCCATTTCTTTAAAGAAGCCTTGCGTTGTATCCATTTTTGCTTCCATTTCTTTCTTGGCTTCTTGGGTGTCCTTCAACATTTCCACTCTAAACTCCTAGAATTGTTTTCTGATTTCATTTCTGACACTTTCCATCATTCCTTTTAACATGGCCTCGTTTGCTTTTTTAATCTCCATCTCCTCTTCAGTCATGTTGCTTTATGGAGCTGGCGAGTTGGCTTGCTCTTTGATGAACTGTGTTATGTTTCTTTGTGATTTGCGCATCTGGAAATCTGTGGCAAGCTTCTCAGGTTTGGTTTGTAGCTCTGCCCTCCCTCCTGTGTAGGCGTGTCTGCCGGAGCAGGTGCTGCTGCTGTGGCACCGCCCACTAGTGCGGGGTACACCTACCAGAGAGGGCGCTGTCGCTGGCTGCCCCACCCTCCTGTGTACTGTGCGTCTGCTACAACAGGTGCTGGCGCTGGGGCCCCGTCCACTTTAGCGGGGTACGCCTCCCAGAGCGAGCTCCGGGTTGTTGGGTTGTGTTTACGCCCTCCTACGAGTCCGTTGTGGGGGATGGTATGTGTGGGGCCCAGTGGGATCGACTGTCCGGGGGTGGGTTAGCACCCTCAGACCTCGCCTTCGCTGCGAGAGGGGGACGTGATCAGGCCCAGGTGTCCCTGCTGTGCTGGTATTGCACACCAGCGCCTGTGCTTTTAGTTGTAAGAGTCCTCGAGGTCCAGGCGCCTCGGGTGGGGCTTGCACTGCTGGCCATCCCCTGGCCCCTGTTGGGAAGGGGGTGGGGCTGCTGCGGCCAGTTCAGGAACCTGTGTGGCCTTGGGGCTGCTCCGCCCTTCCCCTGCTAAACTGATTTCCCAGCGCCTGATGGGAGCTTCCCTCCTGTTTGGGGGTTCTTTGTTCCCTCTGGGTGGGGAGGGGGAAGGAGGGAGATCTAGCTTCTTAGTAGGGCTTGGGTCTCTGATAGCTGGTCTCCCGTTGGGTTAGGGGGTAATGGGGGACTCACTGATCCTGATTGTGTGTGTGTCCCACGCAGCCGTTGGTCCTTCAGGGGGAGGCGAAGTGTCGTGGTGACTTCCCCGGTTCCCTCCTTCTGCTGCGCTGGGTTCCCCAACCGCGGTCTGTCCGAACCCGGTGTAGACCCGAACTTCTCGTCGCTGCCGTTGTGTGTCTTCCTAGCCTGCTTTTTTAATATGGTCATTGTTTCAGTTTTCTTTTTAATTTTTTAAAATATCAGGCTCTTTTGAAATTTTGGGGGGGTTTGTGTTTTTTTTTATATATATTTTTATTATCAAACTGAATTACAGAGATGTTACAGTTTCATACATTAGGCATTGGATACATTTCTTGTACTGTTTGTTACCTAGTCCCTCATTCCCCCCTCCCCCTTCCTCTTTCCCTTCCCCCTCCCCCCCATGAGTTGTTCAGTTGTTCAGTTCATTTTCACCAAACAGTTTGTAAGTATTTCTTTTGTTGTTGTTTGTCTTTTTTTACCCCGTGTCTCTCGATTTTGGTATTCCCTTCCAATTTTCTGGTTTTAATACCAGTATACCCGGTTTCCAATATACTCAGATAAGATACAGTGATAGTGTTGGTACAACCACAGAAAGGTTATACAGGAATATCATCAATGATAGACGCTACAGTTACATATGGCATGTTGAAAGTATTTACAACTGTGATATAACAATTGTTTTGAAATTTTAAATTAGAAGATTTTAAAAAAGCACTTGCAAGGGAAATTCTACCATTTACTTGTAGCTTAAAATAACTAGAAGCAAAATTGGAGACTAACAGCTTTCTCACTCTTTGTTCTTTCTCTGTGAAGAAGGTGTGTAACCTTTGTCACATCACAACCTTACACACAAGGAGACACTCCCACCAGCAGGGTTGCAAGATTATATTGCTTCTTATTATTTGGTTCCTTAGTGGAAACATCTGAAAGACAATGTGATTTATTACATGTGAAACTGTATATTGGTCCTTCTCCCAATCAGGCATCTCTTGCAAATATCTGTCCTACACAGATTGGCCTCCTATGTAACCTTTTAGGTTGTCTTGTAAACCTCTTCCACACCATTTTGCTCCTCTGACTTTCCCCCTACATGAGGTGGGCATTTGTGTTCACAGGACATTCATCCTTTCGCAACTCTCAGCCCTCACTGTGACTGTCATCATCGCATCTGATTTCTCCAGACCTTTTAAGCAACAAGGCCCCAAGCTTTCAATATCCAATGTCTCCTTCCTGAATATCTTTGGAATGAATACATGAATGGTCAAACAAACAGAAGCTGCTGTTGGATCACTCTACTAGGAAGATGATTAGAAAAAGGGAAAGAAATGCTTTCTTCCTTCTTTGGGTGTTGGTTATATTCCTAAGTGTGTTCTTGTCTACATTCACAGGTGAAGCTAATAAAGGCAGTATCTTGAAGAGCTGCTGTCAAATAGCTATTTTTGCAAATGTTCTGGTTGGGCATTCATTTCTACACTCATTTAAATGCCATTTGAGATAGTCTATGAAAAAGCATATAACCTTAGCCAGAGCTCCTTTTCTCCTCTCCTTTGAGATGAAGAAAAGACAACAACACATGATTTTGGACCAATGCATTTGTAATGCAGTACAATCTGTGGCTGTGACTGACAAAAACAATGCAATTTCAATTCATAAACCCAAGTTCCATTCATTGCTAGGCATTAATGTGGGAAAATAGTGACTACAATATATTCAGGAAGAAGATTCTACTTAGTTAAATATTGTTTCCCTAAGTATTTATCATATATAATAAGATAATGATCTCCCTGTGAATTAGCTATTGAGTCAAATGTTCCAGGTTTTTATAAAGTTTGATTCTATAGCAAAATTTAATCTCAGGGTGTAGTGACTGAAGCAGCTAATGAATCACTATTAAGCTTATTTTCAAACCATTTACATGTTAGAAAAACTTAGATCTAGCCTTCATTATTTTATCAAATTTAATATAAAACTACACAAAGGCTTTGTCTTGATAAATGAAATAATTTGAATATAATCACAGTAGGAAGGCACATTTTAACACTTCTCATTTACTAATAATCTTTCTCATATATTAATAGGCAATTTTAGTTACAACTTGAAATAGCAAAGTGGTATTTCTTCTGTACAATTAATGTATATCTTATTGCTTGAAGAGAGATACAGGTTTAATCAAAGACTATTTATTTTAGCAACAATATTTACTTATCATTGTGCTGAACACTGGAATATTGGAGAACACAAGAAATTTTAAAATGTGATTAAGTCAGAGGAAATACATGCTCAATGATAAGAAGAGACATAGACACGCATTCACTACAGAAATACAAATGCTTGCAGGCATTAATAATTCAAGCCTGTAATCCTAGCTACCCAGGGGGCTGAGATTTAGAGGATCAAGAATTGAAGCCAGTTCTGGTAGAAAAGCCCAAAAGACCCCATTCCAAAATAACCCAACAAAATATTTGCCCCTGGCTGGCAAAAGAAGAAAAGTAATATAAATGCTTTAACTGATATTTATATTTGGATTTGAAATTTTATTAGCCCTACAAAGTATGTTTCATTTGCTAATTGTATAACGATGGGCAAATTACATATCTCAGTAGTCCAGTAGCTCTTGATTTGTGGCAGATAAGGGAGCTTTGAAAACCCTAATGTACGGACTTCTGATTTTTAAAGCCTAGTTGTAAAGGTGATTTCAGTGAGCACCTAAAATAAAGAGTATTACAGAGTATTTAAAGAGAATTAATCTAGCTCACTGATTCTCAAACTCAACTTGGTTATGAATTGCCTGGGCCGTTAAGGAAAGTTGTTTCTTATTCAGGAAGTCTGGACTGGATCCTGAGATTCTGCTATTTCTCTCAGGCTCCCAAAGGGCATGAATGGCACAGTCTGTGGCTTGAACGTTAGGAAACAAGGTTTGTGGTTAACCAAAACCTTGACAGAAGAGGCATTCTATATCTCCTCATTCAATTAAAAATTATAGGTAAAATTTTAATGGTCCATACAGCAATTACTCAATTGTGTTGGAAGTGTGGGGTCCGATATTATGGCCACTAATCATAGATGGCTATTGATACTTGAAATGTGATTCCCTTCAAATTCAGATGTGTTCAGATAATCTGTATGCAATGTAGAAATATTATCATATAAAATATCTCATTAATTGTTTTATTCTGATTACATGTTCAATTGTCACTCTTCTAGATGTGTCATTAATAAAATTTCATCATTTTCTCTTTACCTTTTTAGAAGAAAATACAATATTTTATATGTGGTTCCCATTACATTTGTATTTTTAAATGTGGTTGCAAGCCTTAGTTTTAATTTGCAGAAAACTGTATTTTAATTTCCTAATTTTGAGTTTTGTAAGACCTGATAATGAATTAAGTTCCCTAAAAGTATATCCTTAGGTAACACTGGAAATTAACTTGATCAGAGCTTTATAATTGGCATCTCTTTCCCATATTGCTTTTAAGATTAGACTTTATGTTCTTTAAAGGGAAGTATATTAATATAAAAACCTGTTTGAGAGTTCTGAAACCATGTCTCTGAAACATGGTCAAGAAATTATTTCTTAAAAACAAAAAACATAAGGATTATAAATGCATATTACTTCTAACTATTTCCTCTGTTTTCAGACATAGTGCTATACAACAAAAACTATTTTAATCATATAAGAAAAAGCAGTTTAGACACCTAACAAACTGTCTCAATATTAGGTGGTGACAATGAAAAGAAGCATGCAATTAACTTGTTTAAATTTACAGGCAACCCCAAGTTCATTTATAAACATGAATTATGATTTTATCTTTTGGAGAAATAGGAGAAGAGGTTCCTTTCATATCTTTGTATGCAATATCTAGAACATAATAATTAATGCAATATTCTATATTCTGTTCTGAATTGTAGAGAAATATCACCTCAACAGTTTGTATGTCAGCTACTTGACATAATCCTTGGTTATATGTAATTTTTGAAAAATTATTAGATATTAAATGGGTAAAATTTTTACATTATGCTTATTCAGCTATTTAAACAAAGCATTTTAACTTCAACAATGCACTCAAATATCCACAAATGAAATAATTATTGAGAAACATAATTGACAAGTGCTGTGTCAAGAATGAACAGGAGGGCTAGGAATATAGCCTAGTGGCAAGAGTGCTTGCCTCCTATACATGAAGCCCTGGGTTCAATTCCTCAACAACACATATATAGAAAATGGCCAGAAGTGGTGCTGTGGCTCAAGTGGCAGAGTACTAGCCTTGAGTAAAAAGAAGCCAGGGACAGTGCTCAGGCCCTGAGTCCAAGCCCAGGACTGGCAAAATAAATAAATAAATAAATAATGAACAGGAGATCTGGTCTCTCCTCCTAGGCTGGCTTTGTTCTCAATATTCTATCCTGTTTCTTTATGAAAGGTAGGTATTGGCTACAGAAGCTTCATAAGGCCACAAGGGACACAGACTTATTTGAACTTTCTGTTGTACCATTCTTGAGCTATGTACCTTATCTTAGTGATCTAAGATGACAGATGGCCAACTCTAGCTATTGCGACTGTGTTACAGGCAGTAAAATGAGAACTGTAAAGAACTTATTTATGATATTCTCAAACTTACCTTAGTTACTGACCAGCATTCAGTCACCTGGACATATCTCACAACTGAAAAGCTCTTGTTAATTGGTTGTTAATTTGTTTTTTGGCTTCATTGGATTTAAAGACAAAGCAAAAGATCGCTAAAGATAGTTTTTTTTTCTCTTTTGTGTGTGATAAGGGGTGAGAAACTATTCAAAAAGAAATGGACTGCTTACCTGGATTATGTAACTGTAACCCCTTTGTTCATTACCTCACTAATCACAATATATATGCATATATAAAATAAAATAATTAAAAAGAAATCTAAGGAAATGGAAATTAGCATAAGCTACCAGTAATAATTTCATGATATGTAGTGTTGCTTCATAAATAGTTTTGTATGTCTCTCCTTGCCATACCTTAGAGATTTTGTGCATTGTTGCATTCACATAGGATCATGAAAATTTGAGTTAAGTGTAGTCATTTCCTGCAGGTCCACATCTGCTTTTATGTGGTCTCGAGACCAATAGACTAATGATGTCAAATAATGAAAAGATAAGGTGCATACTAATTGAGAAGTCAGAAAACTACAATTATTTATTTTCAGAAAATAAAAATTAAATATGTAACACAGTCATAGACTGACCACTTTTGCCAAATCTGCATGACAGGAAGCATAGAAAACCTCTCACCCTGGATTATTCTTGCTCCTGAGTCCTCTCACATTTGGGGGGAGAATTGTAAATATATGTCATTCTGGAAGGACTATACTCTTTGAACATGATCAAGAAATAAGAATATGTTCTTAAGGTTAATGAACCTGGTATTAGTTTGATAACACAATTCCCTGCTTGTTAATTATCTGGTCTTATTTATCTGTACTCCATTCTATATGTAATTAGCCGTGCTAGAAGGGATTGAATAAGGTACACAAAGTCAAACGGGTCAGGGTAATCAGAACAGAAAACACAGGAAACCAGTGCAAAGCGAAAAGAATATCTCCTGAAGAAGGAACTGAAAAGAGACACAAGAGCCATATTATAATGCTGGTAATCTGTCATGTGGCACAAGGGGAAATTTACCTTGCATTGTTGGTGAGACAAAACTGTATTTAGTAGAAATAATTTGTAGGGAGGCACATATTGGTGAAATATCATGAGAGAAAGACAACCAAACAAACACATTTTCCAATAATTTTAGTTGTTACAAGACTTGAAAATCTGACAGTGATATTTCTTCCCCAGTTTTCAAACCTTTTATGGAGGGGAGGGAATTACTACCATGTGGGAGGTTAAATTAGAACACAGGGTTCTATCCACCTTACTTTCTGTTTCTATGATTCTATGAGGCCATAGACAGGATTGGACAAGTATTGATTCAGAGGAACCCAGAGAGGCATAAAGCAATGAGAAAAACGTATCAAACTATCTTACAAGTTGCCATAAAAGATTTATGCTTTTCCCTTAAGAGAAGACAAAAAGTTAAGATCATTCCATCTTCATCTTATACTTGGCTGTTTGAACTACTGAAATTCCTGACAGTGTGGGGGAGATGTCATTAAACTAAAGGTCTTTATAAGGTACATTTTTCTCTTCAGATCATTTATTTTTGACTCTTGAAATGCATTGGTTGATATTGTGAGGGTTTGTTGGAATTTTAGCTTTATCTAAATTCATACTATGATGTCAGGTAAAATTATTCTTCAAGCTAAGAGATTTATATTGGGTTCTTTTTGTTAAGATTATCCCACTACAAAGAATTTTATGCAAAGAAATAAAGTTTTGATTTTTCACCTCTGTCTTTGGTCACTACAGACTGGAGAAGGCAACCAAGGAGAGAGTGAGACATTTATCTTTCCTTAAATATTTTAGAAAATGTTGATGTAGCCACACTTTAGACAATGTAGACAATGTTAATGTAATTACACATATGACCATCCATGCATATTTATTTATATATGTTTAAATTTTAATCTAATTTCTACATATGTGAAATTTCATGTACCCTTTGCCTTGCTGACTTCACCTAATATAATTTTTCGAAGTCCAAACAGTTTCCTGATGGATGAGTAAAATTCTATTGGGCATGTATAGATATATAAAGATAGATAGGTACTTACTTAGATAGATAGATAAATAGATAGAGAGATAGATGATAGACAGACAGTTATATATCACTTTTTCTTGATTCATTTATTTATTGTAGTGTGTCTTGGCTGTTTCTATATCTTGGCTATGGTGAATAGTGCAACAATGAACAAAGGTGTAAACATATCTTTATTGTATGCAATGTTTAGTCTTTTGGATAGGTGCCAAAGTATAGTAGATACAAACCAGTAAAGACTTTGAACTTAGCATTGAAGATCACACAGTATGCATAAATAGCCAGTATAGCTGTCTTTAGTTGTAGATATTACAACTCTGTAGCTATGAGCACAGCAAATACAAGTTTTCTAGAAGATCAGGGGACAGAAAACTTTTTGGAGACCATCTTTAAAGGGTAAAAAATCAAAGTGTACATTTAAGCCAGTGTATAAAAGAAAATATTTATTTCAAATGAGAAAAGTCAGTAAGTCACTGTTTAAATGAAATTATACTAAAATTTTAAAGTTAAAAATAGAAGAAGTAAATTCAGCACTTTCTGACAACCTCAATTCCAGTACTCTCTGATAAATCCAGATTTCACTAATTGGGAAAAGTCAAACACATAAAGAAACAGCTATCTAACCTGAAAGTATACGAAATTAAAACTGTTGACCTCAGAAAGCATAGGGAAGGTGAAGACTATTATAACTTGGGATGAAGGGGATGGGGATAGGCAGATCTTAGTTGATGAGTACAATACTTCAAATGGATAGCAGAAAAAAATCCAAGAGTTCTATTATATAGCAAACATAGCAGCTATAGCTGATAATAATGCTTAACATTCTTTGAACTTACTTAAGATAATAGGTTTTATGTGTTTTCACCACAAAATGCTTTGTAATGTGATATATGTAAAGTCATTTCATTTAACCAATTCAAAAATCACACAAAACATGTCATATGAGATAAACCTACTAATTTTATTGGGTTTTTTTAAAGACAATTTTAAAAGACAATTATAAATAAAAAATTAGGTACAAAATCACTTGTGAAGATCAAATAAGAAAAGCAATTAACCACAAGTAAGTGTGGGAATTTAAGAGTCAAGTTCCTTACTTCTGAATGTTTTTTCTCCATACTTCTATAAATTACTTTTATTACAAATAACTTCAACATGAACACAGCTACAGTTTTTCTCCATGAGTTGCGTTTTCATAAGTGATTTAGTTTCATTCTACTTTATGTATTAAAATTTTACCATGCTGGGGGCTGGGGATATAGCCTAGTGGCAAGAGTGCCTGCCTCGGATACACGAGGCCCTAGGTTCGATTCCCCAGCACCACATATACAGAAAACGGCCAGAAGCGGCGCTGTGGCTCAAGTGGTGGAGTGCTAGCCTTGAGCGGGAAGAAGCCAGGGACAGTCTCAGGCCCTGAGTCCAAGGCCCAGGACTGGCAAAAAAAAAAAAAAAAAAAAAAAAAATTTTACCATGCTGAAACTATAGAGATGGATAAAATTCGTGATACTGGAAAATTGTACCTAGGCAACTGAAAACTATGTCTCCTAAAAAGAGGTTTTCTACTCCTTTGCTGAGTGGCCATGGCTCAGAAAGATTATTATTACTCCATGATTGTCTTCTGGGAAATGTCATTAGGTGTACTTGCGATTTTTGAATTACGCGTTAGAAATTAAAAGCAATCAGGAGCTCTTCTTGGTTCAGGTTTTCTGTCTTAAATCTGGAATATACTTCACCATTGAAAGGATATGTCCCTGCCCATCCCAGGGGACCATGTGGAGATAGTCACGGACAGGAGAAGAAGATTCATAAGGAGGTTTATTAGTGGGGCCATACCTCCCATGGGAGAGGGAGCAACATAGCGTCTGCCCCTTATCCAGGTGGCAGCTTCTTCTCTCTGGGGCTAAAGGGGAAGTAGGTAGGTCTTAATAGTGAATAGGAGTGGCCCATTAGGTAAGGGTGGGACGGGTGGTTAATGGAAGGAGCTCAGGACCAGAGGCAGGGGAAATGCTAACATTCCCCCATTTGTTGTTTATTAATAAGTGGGGAGGGTTACCAGGATGGGAGTATGGGCAGAGGTTGTTACTTCTGGAACTACTTCCTGCTGTAAAGGGGCAAAGTAGTCAGGAGTCCCCCATTTGTCATTTGGCCTGGTACCATCCAAGAAGTATTTGCTTGACATTGTGGTTGGTAAAAGTCCTCATCATTTCCATGAGAATGGTTATCAGGGTCAATGGGTGTCATGGTCTCCTCTGGCTACCTTCTGTAGCTTGGGCATGCCTGCCCCAGTCTCTCAGTTCTCGGAGACTCAGAACTGTGTATACTTCCAAGATTAGAGTTGGCTTTATAACAGACCTATCATGACAGGGTTGCAATTGAAGACTTCAAGTGTGCAGTAAGTTAAAACACATGTCTGTGGCGCTTACTTGAAGGTTAAAAGCATCAGAATTGTGTTTGTTGGCCACAGGTTTGCATGGGGGTAGCATTGGTGTCTTCCCCCTCCATGTCTCAGAAACTATCGTGGCTGCTGCAGGGAGACTTGGTTAGCCTTTGCTCTGTGTGCATTTTGTGACTAGGAAGATGGTTAAAGGCTCAAGCCTTCTAAAATCTTTTTAAAGTTGTCACTCTGCTTAAACCAGTAGGGCACCAGCCTGCAAAAGCCAGAGTACTCAGAGTAAGCAACCATGGAATACTGGAAGATTTCAAATGTCTTTAACCAGTCTGCGTAGATATTTTCAGGCAACCCAGCAAGAGCTGTGCTAATCTATCTGAGGGATTCTGAATGCTTTTTAATACATTTTCCAGCAATGCCTACACAAACACAATTTTACTGCAACTGGATTTCTCACCCTAGCATGATTTTATTAACGAGCTTTCTATTCATGAACAAAATATGTGACACAAGTGACTTAAGGGAAGAAGGATTTATTAGGGATGACTATTTCAGAAGGCTCAGTCTATGGCTGAGCTCCATATGCCTGGGCTGAACATGACTGCAGAAGGAGCATGTGTTGAAAGTTGTTATTTGCTTCATGGGAAACAGCAAGCACAGAGAGACAATAAAGGAACAGGGACAAGGTTATTCCAAGCATCCATCTCAGTAACCTAAATTCTTCCATCGAAGTCTCACCGAAAGTTTTAAGATCCCCGCAAAAGCAGCACTACCAGGTGAGGATGAACATTCAAATCATGAGCCTGTGGAAAATATTTCCTACACAAATCATTCCTTCAGCACCACTAGCTGCCAAAGGCGTATACATATCTCCTAATATATTTATTCCATTTCCATGAGTTCCAACATCTTATAGTTCCATTATTGGTCAAATGTTCAAATTCTGTTGATTCAAGGCAACTGTTAGCAGATACTTTCTGTGAAATAAAAAATATTATATATGTATATATGCATGCATATGTATTTGTATATATCTGATTTGGAGAAGGAAGGGGAGTCACATAAATGATTGAACAAAGTTGAATCAATGCAACATTGATACTCACTATACACTACATTGGAAATTAACTTTAGAATTGGGGGGAAAAGAGTTGATGGGAGAGTGGGAGAAAATGATGAAGAGGGTAACCCTGTTCAAAAAGAAATGTTCTCATTACATTACTTTTATAACTGTAATCCCTTTATACACCACCTTCATGATAAAATAAAATTTAATTAATTAAAAATAAAGGAACATATTCCAACACAAGCCAAGACCAACAGGAAAACATTAAATCCTATAGTTTTATTTTCAGAATTCAAACACATAATGAGATGATTAGAGATTCCAGGGCTTAAAAAGTCCTGTCATTATTGTCTTGCCATTTGTGGCCTACCTGGGCTGTTTCTTAAGCTGGTTCCACTCATTGCCTACATCTTTCCTAAGCAGACATTCCACAATCCTGGCACCTGCCTGAAGCTTAGGCCTCATTCTCACAAATTTCCTTCATCAATCACCCTCTCTAGAGTCACATCATTTCAAATTTGTTCCCTCTCTATCAAGACTGTATTTTTTTAAGTCCTTCTGCTCTTCTTTTTGCTCCCAGATCTCACTGTGTGTCTGGCAAAAAGCAGTCAGGAAAGCAGTGACCATACCACAGCCTGAATATCATCCTCTTTGAAAATTATCTTTACTACATTAATTAATCCATTAAGTTTAAACTCATCCTCTCATATATTATTCTTCCATGGACAAAATATAAAAATAACTCATGCCTAGCATATAGTCCAATTCTTGATAGCCCCTGATCCCATCTCAGATCTCATGTGCCTGGCCTTCAGTTTCTGCATTACATTTGGCATGCTGGTCTATTGACTTCCCATCCCAAACCCATTAAGCTCTACCTTTGCATTCTAGGGCTGCCCTAACATATTACAAACTCTTCCAAATTCCTGACATGACTAGGGCATGACTCAGTAGGAAAGCACTCACATAACAAATATCTTCCACAAGCCAATTTCACAGGCTTAAGATCTACATGGGCTGGATAAATCATAGCAATGACCCCACAATTTTGGTACCCATTTTCTGTATTAACTTTGCATCACTATGACCAAAATACCTGACCTAAACAACCGAAGTGAAAAAGGATCAAATCTGTACAATGCTGTCCTCATTATGAGAGACTATGCAACAATGGCTGATAGTACCCTAGATTTCAGCTAAAGAACAGAGTGAAAAACTAATTTACCAAGAAAGTTCTTGTTCATAAACATATAATTAGTGCCTTTAGTTCATAAGCAACATTGGTGGTATTCAGTTTCCAGTGCTAGAGATCAAAACCAGCACCTAGAGTTTGCTAGGCTGTCAGGAAAGTGCTTTTTTCTTTTTTTTTTTTTTTTTTTTTTTGGCCAGTCCTGGGCCTTGGACTCAGGGCCTGAGCACTGTCCCTGGCTTCCTTTTGCTCAAGGCTAGCACTCTGCCACTTGAGCCACAGCGCCACTTCTGGCCGTTTTCTGCATATGTGGTGCTGGGGAATCGAACCCAGGGCCTCATGTATACGAGGCAAGCTCTCTTGCCACTAGGCCATATCCCCAGCCCCTCTTTTTTCTTTTTTTTATTTTAATTGTCAAACTGATGTACAAAGAGGATACATTTTCATATGTTAGGAATTGGATACATTTATTGTATGTTACCTCCTCCCTTATTCCCCCTCCCCCCTCCCCTTTTCCCTTTCTTCCATGAGTTGTTCAGATGATTTACACTAACAGTTTTGCAAGGACTGCTTTTGTAGTCATTTGTCTTTTTACCCTGTGTCTCTCGATTTTGGTATTCCCTTTCACTTTCCTAGTTCTAATACCAGTATACACGGTTTCCAATGTACTCAGATAAGATACAGAGATAGTGAAGGTACAACCACAGGAAGGGGATACAAAAGGATCTTCAATAATAGATGCTACAATTTCTCATGGCATGTTGAAAGTAATTACAACAGTGATATAACAGTCGTTTCCATAACATGGGGTTCATTTCACTTAGCATCATTTTATGTGTTCATAAGGGTATAGCTATTGGGCTCTTGTGATCCTCTGCTTTGCCTAGCATAAACCTGTGCTAATTATTCCCTATGAGGGAGACCATGGAGTTCGTGTTTCTTTGGGTCTGTCTCACTTCACTTAGTATAATTTTTTCCAAGTCCACGAAAGTGCTTTAACTCAGCGATAATCTCAGCCTGATGGCAGTAATGTAAGAACTGCCTCCATTGTCTGAGTTGAAGAAAGAGTTGAAAGGACTAGAAGAGTGGCTGACAGTCTTTATAACTAGCACAGTTAGTAACTGTTCACTTTTTTTATACACTGGACTTGTGACTAGGCTTTCTTTTCTATGAGAACATTTGTCTTGAAGTATGTTTGTCAAGTGCCAAGTAAAGCACAGAGGTCTCTAGATTGTAGACCAGGAATGCTACTTCCTAAATCTCATTTACTAACATCCACTATGTAAGTAATTCAACTGATGATTTGATGACTTACTGCACTAGGCTGGATTTTTTTTTCTTTTCCAAAAGAATACAAACAATGCCTGCTTCTCATGTTGATAAGCTGATAATGCATTTTTTTTTATAATTGATTGACACCAATGATATGGATTATTATTCTTGATGGCCAGCCACTGTGTATGCCTTAATTAGAGTGAATAGGTCACAAGCACTAGGCTCATGAGAAGTACCCTGCATCCAATAGTTCTTATTTTTCCAAAAATATAACCTAAAGTTCAGCTGATTACATAAGGATTTTTCAAGAGGTAATATACAAGCCACTCCAATAAATTGTTTCCATGAAATGACAGATGACACCTCTTTCTCAAAGTGCTAAAAGACACAGACAATCATAATTTGTAGTGTGAGATCCTAATCTCAAGTCATTAGAAGTGGTACTTACAGGAGCTATGGCTGATTGAAGCAATTCATGAGTCCCACCAATTGGAACACACATGAGCGCTTAGTAAAGATCAATCTTTGCTTCAAAGAAGCACATGTTGACAATGGAATTTGTAAAATGTGGCTATAGAGGAAAGGACAATGCTAAAAAAAATTGAAGAGAAGAGAAAAACTTATCGAGCTTTTCATTTGAAATCTCAGGGAAGTTACTATACACAGACCTGTTGACATAAAATTAAAAATAAAACAAAATAAAAAGTAGAAAGAAAAGAGTCATTGAGAATCATTGGAGTTTAAAATTAAGAATGCGAAATACCACTTCCTTTTCAAGGTTTTGTCTTTTGTTACTTTAATAAAGGGAACATTCCAGTTGAGTTTCCAGCAAGCTATTTTGTAAACACTTAGAAATTAATTCAACTTCAATATCAGATTGATGTGTTTTGTGAATTCTACTATTAGATGATGATTTCATCGAAAGACAAAGATCTCATTAGCCAATATATCCATTTGTTCATTCATTTATTCAATTTCAGAAATGTAGTCAACTAGCTTAGTGCAATCTGAAAATAAAATGGGTTTATCCATTTGAATAGAGGGCAATTTATATTTGTCTTTAAAAACACACCAACCACAGAGTTTTTAACAAGGTGAAGGAGGTTAGCAAATCAAACAAGGATCCTAGTTGAGGTGTATGCCCTCATAAGTTACCATTGATGCTCTGTCTATCCCTGTTATTCCTTTGCCTTGAAGACAAAAACCAAAAACAGATTCAGCCAGCTGCACCATTTCTGCAGCCTCTCTACACAGTGTCTTGGCTTTGGGACAAATATAAATTGGAAGTGAATGGAATGAGAAAAAATCTGTCTTGCTACTCCATTGGGTCATTATTTTTAAAATATAAATAAGATGAAACATTAATTTATAGCTAACTGTCCTCCAAGGTTTGTTTTCTCCACTCCTTACCTATATTTTTCTCTCTTATTATAGATTAATGATGGTGAGTAACAGAGCTTAGCTCAGGGTTGGTACAGAAAACAGTCTGTAAAAAGTATGAGGGCTGTGTTCAGTAGGAAGTAGGATCAATGAAAAAAAAATGTGGCTTTAAAGACAAGGAAAAATAATTATCAAAGTATGATTCCCTTGTCTCTCTTTGATACCAGATCATTTTAAATGCATGTGTTTATATTCTTTCTGTCTCTGAACACAAATGACCACATAGTGCTTGAGAACACATTGGTTTGGAAGATTGTCAACAGCAGAGAACATTCTCTGCTTTAAAAATTGGTCTCCAAAGCCACAGCAAATATCTTGTGTTATTTTTCTACAAAGAAATGGGAAGAAATACATGCAGCAAACTTTGGATGCCAAATGTCATTTACACACATTTGTAACTACAAAGGAACTTATGCATCTGATCAGTGGCATCTGAGTTACTTGGGGAAATTTATAAATATTTAGTGTATTTTAACCTCATCTCTTGAAATTTTGATTTGCCAGTTTAATCATGTCCAGAAGCATATATTCACAATAATGTTTGTAAGTACTTAAGTTATTGTAATGTGGGATAGAAAACTGCTGATAATCCAAACTGTTCACTATTTGGGGCGGGGGGCGCTTTTTTGTGTATCTATGCATAATTGCACAAAATTGTGGGATAACCTAGAATGCATTTACCATCTCATAGTCTCATGGGTGGAGAAGCCAAGGAGCACATAAAGATACAGGCCAGGATCAGCAACTTTATTTGCCTTCTGGAGTGTGGAGCTCCCTGAAATTACAGGACGGAGGTCTTGTTTCTTACAGAATGCCAGCCAGAGGTCCTTCTGAACCAAAAGGGTAATACAGTTGTCTACCAAAAGGCTTTCCCAGGAACCTTTCATGGACCCCTTACAGAATCCCTTCCAAACTCTCTTACATATGAAAAGTCACTCTGGAGAGCCAAACAATATGTTGAAAGAGTCATAGTCCAATCCCCACCTCCTTCCCGTAACAATTTACCTGGTTCCATTTCTCACAAACAAGTATACACTCACACATACACACACACACACACACATACACACACAAACTCAGTATTATGATTGCAGAGACAGAAGAATGATGAAAGGGATGACACTGATCAAGATGCATTGTACCCACACACCAATACATTTAACTAAAACTCTTTGTACAACTGCTTAAAGATATCCATTGCCTAACGTATGAAACTGTAACCTCTCTGTAGATCAGTTTGATAATAAAAATTAAAAAAAAATAAAATAAAAAAATAAAAAACAAAAAAAATATGACCATTAGACTTTGAAAAAAAATAATAATAAAGACTAGAGTCATATAAACCAGGCATGATTTACTCACACCTATAATTTTAGCTACTGAGATGGTTGATGTCTAGAAGATTGTGGTTCAAAGCCAGCCTGGATGGTAAAGTCTGTAAGATTCTGGTTTCAAAATAATCAGGGCAAAGCAGGGATGGAGGCACAGCTTAAGTTGTAGAGTACCAGCTGAGGTGATAAACACAGTATAAGACTGAGTTCAAAAACTAGTGCCACCACACAAAAAAGTAAAGATTGTCATATGTAATGTAACACAATCACAGAAGGACTATCCTGTCTCCTTTAAAATAACATATTACTCAAATTTAAGAGACAGTACCTTCATGATTTGACTTTTAGGAATGGGAATCACATCAATGTTTATTCACCACAGGTGAATTCATAAGTGCAATTTATGTAGCTAATTTATGGGAAACAGAATTTAATTTTAAATAATCTAAATGGTCTTTGAAATAGAAAAAAGAGACTAGGGTATAGCTGAATGGTGCACAGGTCCTTATTTCAATTCCAAGCACTGCAAGAAAAAAAAAAAAACAAAGAAAACAAGAACAAAATATATGTACATACACACATTTATTTGTGTATAGAAATAAAATGAGATCCAATTATTGCTAGAATAAGCATGTGTTTCTGCATTGTTATTGTGCTCTATATAAGCTGTGAAAACAGCAAAAACTTTGTCTTTTTCCTTTCTTTTAATAGTGCAGGTAAAATATTTACTTAAAATTGTAAATAAATTCATAAAGAGCCTCTGACACTATCCGATGGTAATTAATTGGAAAATACTAATTTCTTCCGAAGTCAGATTTTTGTCTACACTTGTGACCAAATTCATTTATGTGGCCAACATTTTCCTAAATGAAAGCTAAATCCATCTTTGCAAAAATCATGCGTGTCAATTTCAATGGAAGGAGTTTTCTCAATTCTAGTATTATCATGACTACTTTAATATTTTTAGAGGTATAGTTTACAAACTTTTGGATGCACCTCGGGAAGAAATTGGATGTTTCAACTCATCCTTGGCTAAGATAACATATGCAACTCTGAAATTTAGTTGATTACCATCTGTTTGTAAATCACTGAAGTCTCCTCACTCTACAGTTGCAAATTTCTTTTCTTAATTTAAGGTTAGTCTCTATTAGTGCAACAGTGGCAAACATGCATATATGTTCACTGCGTAAGGGGAAAATAACAATTCTTCTGTAGTAAAATTATTCCTTTTTAAGTAGGAATAGTTAACATTTTTCCTCTTGTCCTAAACAACTGTTCATAAAGCTGGCTCACTTAATTTTGAGCCAATCTGAGCAGAGATACAGGGCTTGATGCATTAGGGATTAAGGGAACAACCTGCCTGCTTTGTATGCTTGATGGCCAGTTATTTGGCTGAAGGCATACCCTTCAGCAGAAGTAAATTTTTCCTTGGTGACACATTCTTTATTTCTGTGTCTGTCATTGTGATTCCAGTGATTCTTAGAGAGCATAGGTAGAGCAAGATACTCTCATCTTGCACCAATGAAACAATAATCAGTTCTTCTTCCTCCCTAAATTGTTTTTTAAAAAAAAATATGAATACATAAGAGATTTTTGTATGAACGACTCAGCTATGTCAAATAATACTATGTTACCATATTTATTTTACTTCCCTACAAAAATTTAAAATCTTTCCTGTTATACCATTTTAAGAAATCCACCATCTTCTAACTATTACACAATCCAAAGTTCTTGGAAACCAGCTACATATTTGATCGACCGAACTTATGACGTATTATAGAAAGGAAAGCATATTTCAATTGAGCCACACCCTTTTAGGAACTAAGGGTTGCTTTTTCTAGGTAGTTCTTGCTTTGGCCAGATGTTCTTCTGTCAGGTGAATGATTGAGTTAACTCTTGCCCCTATTTCAAACTAGCCAATCCCACAAGAGGGTGAACCTAAATTCTGATCAATTAAAATGAGTGGCAGTGATAAATTAGGGATAAAATCTGGACAGAGTGCCCAGGCATTTGCATGCTCATTTGACTTCTGCATGTTGCTACCCTTCTGCAGAGCTAAAAATTTGCACTGCTGAGTAAATTGTGACTCTAGAGTGTCATTCTTTTTCCCTCAGTTCACTTTTCACATCTCTTTGTGAAAAGTTCATTTCTAATATCCCTTGTGTAAAAGGAATAGGGTTTGGTAGATATGACTGATTTCTGATTACTCCATCTGTGACTTTCCCTCCTTACCAAGCAAAGAAGTAACTGCTACCCAGAAGTACATTCTTTCTTCACACATTTTATTTTTTATAATTTCACTCCATTCCAATGTGCCTGTATCAATTGTAATTTTATTTTCATGTGCTTTTTCAGGAGTATAAATTTTATGATTTTTTGTGTTCAACATTAAAATCATGCAATTTTTTGCCTACAGATATATGTGAATCTAATTCATTTATTTTGGTGGTTCAATAATATTATTCCACCACTTAACTGTATCACTCATTGTTTCTGCATTTGTAAACTGAAGGCTATCTAATAGCCTACCATTACTCCCAATCATAAAAACAAATACTTCAATGGATATGCTGTAAATGGTATCCATTCACTGCATTTCCATCAGACAGCTAGTGTATGGAATCTATTTTAAAAATTTTGTACACTATAACCCATGAAAGAAATGCATTTTATCTGGAGACCTAAAACCTATAGTATGTACATACACCTACATAGGGAAAATACCTTTACTACACCCGCATATACACACCACAATCATATTTAAACTTTGCATTTGCACACATATAAGCAAATGCACACATACACATATGAGCAAATGTATATGTATGTACATATGAGTGTAAGTGTGTATACACAGTTCCTCATTGCCCATTGGACTTTCTACAGTCAACCATGGCTTACAATACTGCATAAAATATTGTGGAACTATACAATTCGTAGGTTTTTTTAAAAATGGACACCATTCTAAGTAGTAGAATGAAGTTTGGCAGTATCCCACTCCATGCTACCTAGATTTCAGTTCATCCTTTGTCCAGTACATCCACTTATACCTGTCCCCTGCCCTTAAGTGAATTAGTAGCCAACTTGGTTATCAGACAACAACTGTGGTATCACCATCATTTTAATGAAGTTGCCTTTTTGTTTTAGAAAAAGAGACTATACTCATGGAACTTTTAATATTTTTATAATTTTAGTATTTTATATAATTTAAGCATATGTATAACTTCAAGTAGTTCCATAATTTACTAATTTAGTATTTTGCTATTAGTTATTGCTATGAATTTTTTGGTTTGCTTACTTACAAATTAAACTGTCATAATTATATATGCATAGAAACACAGAGGACATAAAGGTTCTGCAGTATACCTGGCTTCAGCTTTCCACAGGTGGCCTTGAAGCAATCTCCAAATACTAAGCAGATTACTGAGTAGAGTAGCTAGAATACAAAGGGAGCACTGGTGTGCGCGTGTGTGCACACACGTGTGCACACACACGCACCTAACCACACACACTCTAAAAGTGAACTCAGAGCTCTTGGTACTGTTCAGCCAGGTGATATCTTTCTTTTACAAGATGTACTGAAATAATCAAATTCAATTTCTTCCCACTAGTAATGTTCCCCAATGCAATTTTGTCATAAAATTCATTTTACAAGTAAAGAAATTGGACATTGGGGCTAAAAGCAGGCCTTGTGGTTTAAAAAATACAAAACTGTGTGTGTTTGTTTGTGTTGTTCAAATGCAAACTCACAATGTCTAGGTAGTTATTCCATCTTATCTTGAACATCTGATCCAAAAACATAAGTATGCTTACATTTCTATCTTGTTTCAAAACAATAGGAGAAAAGACAGGTATGATGACTCCCAGCTACCTGGGGAGGTACAGATCAGGGGAAAAGTAGTTGAAGGCCAGCTGAGGCTAAATTTTAGTGAGATGCCATTTTAATCAATAAACTGAGTGTTTTAGTATGCACTTGAGATCCCATGTATAGGGAAGTCTATATATAACAAGCTCACAGTCCACATTACCCTGGCAAAAGCATGAGACCTACCTGGAAAACAATCAAAATGTAAAAAGGGTTGGGGGACTCTGGCTGTAATAATGTTAGATTGCTTGCTTAGAAAGGGTGAGGCACAGATCTCAAAAGCCGTGCCATTTTCTCCCCTCTTAGGAAATAGACTGTAGGAATAAAAAGAAGACAACTGACATTCATTCCTTTATGAAATCAGTATATCAACACATTTTATTGAGTTATATTTACTATAATTATTTACCTTACTGCCAACTGAATATAGAATACTGTCATAATAAATATAATCATCTGGGTCCTGATTATATTTTTATGCCAAAAGTACCATTGAGACTGGAAACACTGATGACACAAATGCAATCAAAATCCTTTTATTCATTTAGAGTCAATAAAACAATGTTTGAAGCTGATATATTCCCTCTTATTTATGGTTAGCACTTTGGATCTCCAGATTTGGTATTAAATTTGTTTGTTTAGATATAATTTGAAAGGACTCTTTCTCAGATTACTATCCCTTCTTTTTTAATCATAAATTATTATGCTCTCATTCAAGTAGAGATGATACTGACTGATGGAAATAATGATGCCAAGTTGACACTGTAACTGTCATCTTGTGAAGGCTCTGGGCAAAATGTGTGAGATAACAGCATTAATCAATAATAGGGCTTGAATACTGTGCAAGTGTCATCATCATCTGCTCATATTCCTCAAATCTTGCTCTGTGATATTCAATACACTCAGTTGCACCACATGGCAAACTGTAAAAGTAGCGACATAGGATGTACTCTTTGTTAGCTTGGGGCCCAAGAAATACCTCTGCCACTTAAGAAGCTGGTGGATGATTTCTATTTGTAAGGCACAAGTATTTACATGTTCTGCTGTTGTCTTTCCTGCAATTTTCTCCTAACAAGCCCAGAGAATGTGCCATGCTCAAGGCTTAAGCATTCTACATAAAATTACGAAGTCACATTGTGTCAGTGTGAGACACTAAAACCTCATCATTACCATTAATTGCCAGGCATTTATAAAAAAAAATTAGTATTTGTCTTCACCTACTGTCTACTACAACATGGTTTCCCTTATTTTACTGATCTACTTAAGCTTTCCAGGAAATACTTATTCTTTACATAGGCATGTGGAAAGGAGACAGTGACTGATTACACTTGAAAAACTATCTGAACTCCATTTCCATGTTTAAAAAAGAATTGGCTTTGACATTAGGTATGTCTTGTCCTTGTTCTTAATCCAATTAGACTCATGTCATAGATATTATTGGCCACAAAGATGAAAGGGACTCTCTTCATTTCTAAAAGAGGAGAGATCACTCCCTGTTAAATCTCATCTCCACTGTAGTGCACATTCACAGTTAAACACAAGGCGAGTGCAGATTATATAAAGCATTAGACTAACTTTTTTTTTTGGTCACAAGGTCTCTGGCATAAGTGTGAAAGAACATGAAGACTTTTAAAAAGCTGGGTTTTAGCACTTGTGGAATGAGTTAGTTTCTGTGGTTGTATCTTGTCACTTCATGAAGCATCACTTTCTTCAAATTTTAAAATAATGTACTCAAGGTAGAGCATTTTACATTGTCTTGGATTATATGGAACAACATAACATAAATACACTGTTTTCCTACTGGCTTAGAAGTAGCTAAATGGATCACATGAGAGGAAAACAAAATTTCAACATGTACAAGGCATTTTCAATATTAAAGGAGTATTCCGAATGCATTAGAAGATGGGAGATTATGATGAATTAAAAAGTTATGTTCCTTTAGAATGCATTTCTGATTTCATTCAAATACAAGCTGCAATTTAACATTGCTCAATTCAAGGACCACTCTAGGGAATTCCTTTTCCTGGGGGAAATCTGACAAATTGGGTGATCTCATGATATATATGCTCACTATATTTTAACAGCAACATAGGCAGCTGATCAAGTATCTTTGACCCTAGAGGGGAAAAAAAAGTGAAGCTTTTAGATACAAACCTGTGATACACACAAACATTTGCATAATGACTGAAATTAGCATAGGTTTCATAGTACACAATTTCATTAGAATTTTGATGCCCAAGAAAGGAACAGAAGGTTGTAAATTTCCTAAGGGAAAATCTCTTGAGAGTGTGAAGGCCTGAAACAAAATCACCTCAATGTGAGAAGCAGCATGTTGTGCATGGCTGAAAAGAATATAAAGATGGGGCTTATCGTTGCAGTGGCCTTAACGCAGTGTGGTCAGACCTGGCACCTTGTAAGGAACACACACAACAAGTCACCATCCTCACTGCCCTGCTTATGATAAGATAGTATAGGATAAGCCCCTTCATTGAATTTCTGAGATGATTTCTGTATAGAAATGCTTATATGAGTGCAGAGAAGAAAAAAATAAGGAAAGCAGCAAAACAATTTGAAGAAATGGACAAAATCTGAATAGAGAGGAGGGAACTTCAGAGAACACTGGTGAGAGTAGATTTTAAAAAGAAAGAAAATCATTAAATCAGCTTGATTTTTATGATCAAATCATTTTTTAAATGGGTGGGCCTAAAAATGTATAGATTGTGAGGCTGATCGAAAAGTAATTTACTCTGCCACAGTTTCCGATAACTTTCCAAATTGTCAGCTTCACTCAGCACAAAGGCATAATAAAAGCCCTCTACATGCTCCTGTCAGTGATGACAGTGTAGATTTCTGAACCAAATGTAAAGCCATCCTGTGCAAAGGTTTGTTTAGAGAGCATAGAAAAAAATGGAAAGCAATATAACATAGAGATTGTTTCCCAGACCTTAGTACTTAGTACTTAGTATTTTCTCTTGGTGATGTAGCTCCATCATTGAATTTTTTTTAAAATATTATCTTTACTTGGTTTTACAAAGGAGTTTTAACATGGGAATTTATGAGTAGACTATCAGCCCTTCTAATGTTCTCTCCCCATTGGATATCTCTCTAATGAATAGAGCCCATGGTTTTAACATGTATTTTCAGCATTCATAGTATCAGTTACCTGTACCCATCCATTCTTTTCTGGTTGAAATAAGGAAACAGGATTCCTTTCTTGAATCAATTGAAATCTATCAACATAGGCATTTGATTTGGGGAAACCTTTGTCTAGTTATGCTTGTTGATAGTAACTGCATTCTGAAATATTTAAGTCAGTGGGCAACATTGTTCAAATATAAGACTGATGAGTGTATGATTATGATATTAAAGTACAAAGAAAAATGAATTTAGATCAAGTCTTGAGATTAGCTGGATGAACAAATAGCTAGGTAAATGGATTTTAATGAGAAAATTGAGGCTTTCTGAAAATCTTGAAAGGTTTTAAGACTTTGTTCCTTTCCTTTGCTATTAGTTATGGCTGACATATGGCTAATTCTCTTTTGTTATTTAGTTCCACATAAGTGAAAGGTACAGAAAGCAGAATAGTGGATGTAGAAGCAGGTATGCATTTAGTTGTTTATGAGATTTTTGAGTCCCTGCCTTCTTGAGCTCTGCTTTCATCTATAAAATGAGGACACGGTGCTGTGTAAGGCTGTTATCTCTTCCTATCCTAAACTGCCTTGATATGTTTTTTTTTAAAGCATTACTTTCTCAGAGACTCATTTTTCTTATCTATAAAAATTGAAAGAATGCCTACCTCACAAGGTGACTTTAAGGATTACAGAATAGTAATCAAGTATCTCTTCCTCTATAGATCTATTTGGTCTCTGAATTTAGTTTGCAAGAATGAGTTTTGGTAGTAAGGAGTACAACAGTATATGAGTTGATTTGACCTGAATAATTCTTATCACAGCAAGTTTAAGATAGTAAGGATTTATCAAAGGATTTTTAGTTCTGGGGTATCTACTGAAGTTCCTTCCTCAAAGGTAACTATTAATAAAGATTTGTTCTAGTCCTCTTGACCTTGAAGTTAAAGACAACTTTGCTCAACCATGCAGTGCTAACATTGAGCATAGTGTCTAATCATCAAGGGGTGTTCAGTTCATGTCTGTGGACATTAGTCAAGTCATGGGAGCTGACGAAGTCTTTTATATAAAATGTACTCAACACAATATGTCCCTCAGATGGTTTATAAAATGTTCAAAGACCACTTTCAATACAATAAAAGTCACAACTTATGCAAAAACATAATGCAGAGGTATGGGGAAATATTCACAACCCATTTACTAATGAGTCAAGAGTGGTACGTTATTTTTTTTTTAAGTGCTCTTTATCTGACTTACCTATGGCAAACCACTCTGTACATCATCTTGCTCATAACAATAAAAATAAATATTTTTTTTAAAAAGAAGGAAACCACCTAAGGCCAAAAAGCAGGTTGGTTAAGAAAAGTAATATCAGGTTACTTTCCTAAAGGCAGGAGCCCTATACAGCTTCTCCTATCATGCCAGCTCTGGCTGCCTTAGTCTTTAATCTGGGACTCACATTTCTCTCATTTTACTTCAATTATTTGACACATACCACAAATTACTTCACTTTGGTTTTGTCTAACAGTGGCCTTGTCTATTTATCAAAGGTGTTGAGTTAATTTTATATAATAAAAGTTAATTATAGTATCCACAATGACATAAAACCTACACAATTTGGGGGGCAGGGGAGAAGATTTACCAAGTCCAATGCAAAAGTAACTATCTTTTCTCTTTGACCAGGTTAGGTATAAAAGTATTTTGGTAGGAGATATTTATTTATTTATTGGTAGTAGTTATTTAAATAAAGCAGAATGACAATCTGTGATCCTCTCCCTAATCTGAATAAGGAAAGTGAGCAGAAGATTTGGTTTAAATGATATCCCATATTTTTAAGCCTTCCCTTACAATTTGAAAGATGTGACTAATTAAAACTTCTTCCAGACAGGATTGGAATCACAAACACTTAGAAAACCTGCTGTGCTGATTGAGTAAAATACCACATAGAGAAGCAACTAGAACAATGGGACAGTGTAACTTCTTTTCTGTACATATTCTTCCAGAATATGTACTAATTTTCACTAGTGTGCAAATTGTATTCAAATTTTTCATACTGAATTCTAATCAATATTTTATTGAATCCTTGTTTACTCACCTAGACATCTAGTAGACATAAATACAGATCATGCAGTCTCTCTCTCTCACACACACTCACAGAGTCACACGTGTATGTGCACACACACATACACACAGCATAACATGCTCTAAATATTTCTTCCTATAGCTTTCTATTATACTGACAATGAGCACATTATTTTATTTTTTAACTTTGACCCATTCCTTTTATTTTTATTTTTTTCCGATTGTTTATTGTCAGCGTGAATTACAGAGGGGTGACAGTTTCATAGTAAGACAGTGGGTACATTTCTTGTACAATTTGTTACCCCTCCCTCATTCCGCCCTCCCACACTTTTCCCCCTTTTCCCTTCCCCCCATATGTTGTTCAGTTGGTTTACACCAAATGATTTTGTAAGACTTGCTTTTAGACTCACTTATCTTTTTATTCTTTGTCTCTGGATTTTGATATTCCCTTTCCCTTCCTTAATTCTAGTACAAGTATATACAGAATCCAGGGTACTCAGATAAGATACAATGGTAGCCACGGGACAACCACAAGATGGGGATTCAAGAGGATCATCGATAAAAGAAACTGCGGTTTCACATGTCATATTGAAAATAATTACAAGAGTGATACAACACTCGTTTCCATAACATGGAATTCATTTCACTTAGCATCATCTTATGTGTTCATAAGGGCATAGCTATTGGACTCTTGTGATCTTTTGCTGTGATTAGCCTAAACCTGTACTAATTATTCCCTATGAGGGAGACCTTAGAGTCCATGTTTTTTTGGGTCTGGCTCACTTCACTTAGTATAATTTTTTCCAAGTCTTCCATTTCCTTACAAATGGGGCAATGTCATTCTTTCTGATAGAGGCATGAAATTGCATTGTGCATATGTACCACTTTTTCCTGATTCACTCATCTACTGAGTGGCATGTGGGTTGGTTCCATATTTTAGTAACGACAAATTGTGCTGCAATGAACATTGCTGTGCTGGTGGCTTTACTGTGTTCTTGTTTGTAAACTTTTGGGTAGATGCCCAAAAGTGGGGCTGCTGGGTCATAGGGGAGCTCTGTGTTTAGCCTTATGAGGAATCTCCATACCACTTTCCAGAGGGGTTGAACCAGTTTACATTCCCACCAACAATGAAGTTGGGTTCCCTTTGTCCACATCCTCTCCAGCATTTGCTATTGTTAGTTTTCCAGATAATGGACATTCTTACTGGTGTGAGGTGGAATCGCCATGTTCTTTTGATTTGCATTTCTTTTATGGCCAGTGATGTAGAGCACTTCTTCATATGTCTCTTGGCCATTCCCATTTCCTCTTCAGTGAAGTCTCTTTTTAGGTCTTTAGTCCATTTGTTGAGGGGACTGTTGGTTCTTTGAGGATTTGTTTTGGAGAAATTTAAGTTTTTTAGTTCTGCATATATTTTAGACATGAGGCCTTTGTCAGTTATATGGCTGACAAAGATCTCCCAATCTGAGGGCTATCTGTTTATCTTGCAAGCTATGTCCTTTTTTTTTTTTTTTTTTCAAATTTTTATTATCAAACTGATGTACAGAGAGGTTACCATTTCATATGTTAGGCATTGGATACATTTCTTGTACTGTTTGTTACCTCGTCCCTCATTCCCCCTTCCCTCCTCTCCCTTTTCCCTTTCCCCCCATGAGGTATTCAGTTCACTTATACCAAACAGTTTTGCAAGTATTGCTTTTGTAGTTGTCTTTTTTTCCCCCTGTGTCTCTCGATTTTGGTATTCCCTTTCAATTTCCTAGTTCTAATACCAGTATAGACAGTTTCCAATATACTCAGAAAAGATTACAGAGAGAGTGTAGATACAACCACAGGAAGGTGATACAAGAACATCATCAATAATAGAAGCTACAGATACACATGGGACATTGAAAGTAGTTACAACTGTGATATAGCAATCGTTTGCATAACATGGATTTCATTTCACTTAGCATCATCTTATTTGATCATAAGGGTATAGCTCTTGGGCTTTTGTGATCCTCTGCTATGACTTGCCTAAACCTGTGCTAATTATTCCCAATAAGGGAGACCATAGAGTCCATGTTTTTTGGGTCTGGCTCACTTCACTTAGTATAATTTTTTCCAGGTCCTTCCATTTCCTTACAAATGGGGCAATGTCATTCTTTCTGATAGAGGCATAATATTCCATTGTGTATATGTACCACATTTTCATGATCCATTCTTCTACTGAGGGGCATCTGGGTTGGTTCCAGATTCTAGCTATGCCAAATTGCTCTGCGATGAACATTGTTGTGCTTGTGGAAATGAGACAAGAGTCATATGAAAAAGTGCTCTACATCACTGGCCATAAAAGAAATGCAAATCAAAACAACATTGAGATTCTATCTCACCCCAGTAAGAATGCCATACATCAAGAAAACTAACAATAACAATTGTTGGAGGGGATATGGCCAAAAGGGAACCCTACTTCATTGTTGGTGGGAATGTAAACTGGTTCAGCCACTCTGGCAAGCAGTATGGAGATTCCTCAGAAGGCTAAATATAGAAGTCCCCTATGACCCAGCAACCCCACTTTTGGGTATCTATCCAAAAAACCACAAACAAAATCACAGCTATGTCCTTTTTATGGTACAGAAGGTTTGCAGTTTGATGCAGTCCCATTTGTCCAATATTTCCTTGATTTGTTGCATTTCTGAGCCTTTGTTAAGGAAGTTTTGGCTTGTACAAAGGAGCCCAACTGTTTCTCCTACTCCTTGTAGTGTTTTCAGGGTATCTGTTTTTATTTCAAGGTCTTTGACCTATTTGGAGTTGATTTTCGTGCAGGGTGACATATAAGAAAAAAATCACCTAGCATTCATTAGGTATTCTGATGTACTAATTATGTCTTCTTGTTTTATTTCATCTAGGAATTATCAGAAGATTAAGGATCACTTAGGCAATTTAACAACATGGAAACATCCTGAGACCACTTTGGAATCAGAGCAAGATAACTGAATTTAGGTTTGGCAAATGGGGAAGCTGGTGCATGGACAGATTCATTTTTTTTTTACTGGTAAGTGAGAGGCATATTTTACTTGAGAGATTCACAGACTACAGAGTTGCTACTTGTATTTCAGGTAATTATAATGTTTCTTCGGTACAGCTGACAGCTTCTCACCCCTCGCATACACACATGTGGATGCCAGCATATGGTCAAATGTCTGGCCACTTTATCTTGCGTATTTGCACTTCAGCCAGTTACAAAAGGAGGAAAAAGAACCCATTTCATAAAATTTTCACTAGCAGTGATTTATGTGGAAGGGTGGGAAGTCAAGCTGTTCCTCCAGCAGATGTTTCTGTATGTTTCCGTGGGACTTGACAGAGGAGCAAATTGGCCTGCCCAGGATTCCAACTGAAACAAGCAGACAAAGGGTGATACTCTGCCTTTCTGGGTTTTCCTGTTTGTTTCTTTTTTGTTTGTTTGTTTTCTTTGTTTTTTGAAAATCAGGAAGCAATTGGGTCATTAATATGAAATAAAGTTTTTGGGGAAGGTGGTTGGCTTTTTATGCTGTCTTTGTAGACCTAGTGAGTTAGGAAAGGTTGATGTGGTGACAGTATGGAAGTTGTTTCTGTTGAACTCTTAGGCAAATTGTACTTGCTGGAATGAACCCATGAGAAGGAATGAATGTAAAATAAGAACAAATGGCAGAATGTGAGCTGGGGAAATGGGTGTTTGCATTCTCTATATCTTAATGTTGCTCTAGCCAGGGTCCAAGAGATTCAAACATAGGAGCAAAAGGTGTCCAGCTCTGTGACTTACAAAGAGTATATTATGCATTTATATGCAGGTTTCACTGGGTTAAGGTAAAATGAATGTGTCAAGATGAAGTGACTTGGAGCACTGTTAATGGCAGGTGCGACACTTGTACTTGCCATTTTAACTGGCAAATACTTGCTTGAGTCTCTCATGCTTTTGTAAAGGAAATAAGGAAAAATATTTTACATGAACCTAGAACCAAGATAGAAGCAGTATCATATGCATTTTCCTGCTTATCTGTCTGTTTCTCTCTCTGTCTCTCTGACTCTGTCTTTCTCTGTGGATTCTATGCATATGGGCTCTCTACCTTTTAATCATAAGTGTCATAGTCTTCCCAGAAGACAGCTTTCATCAATTCCAGCATATTTGCTAGATTAAAATAATTCAAAGATACCTTAACGAATCACCAGAGAAGACCCTTTTGTTTGGAGAGTTACATAGAATTGTGAATATGAGGAAGTTTTAGTTTGAAGTGCTAATTCAACAGGATGGAGCAATGGTGAGAAAAAGATAACATTTCAGGCACTCAAGAGAACAAAAGCAAAAAAAAAAGAGAATAGTGAAGCTTATTTCTTTATAAAAATCATATGATTGTGCAGTTATTTTTCCCTTCATGTTTATACCGTCAATCTATACAGTGGAAAAGAATTTGCTTCAGTTAGGTTACCGTTTCATTTGGACTCATTTGAGTGGTTGGAGTGAAGAGGAAATTATTCTGGCAACACACTTTGGCTAGAAAGAAAGCATAATTAAAAATCAAGAAAAAGAGGAAACCTTAGAAGCTTCTTATCTATCATGAGCAACAGTGATCTAATTATTATTTATTATTCCATTTTTATTCAATTTTTGAAGAAATTGTACTTTTCCATGGACTTGTATTTTTTGAATAATTACTTATTTATTTTCAAATTGATGTACAGAGGGTTACAGTTTCATACATAATGCAGTGGGTATATTTCTTGTACAATTTGTTACCTCCTCCCTCATTTCAAATCTCCCTGCTCCACCTTTCCCTCTCCCCCCATGAGTTGTTCAGTTGGTTTACACCAAATGGTCTTGTAAGTATTGCTTTTGGAATCATTTGTCTTTTTATCCTTTGTCTCTCAGTTTTGATATTCCCTTTACCTTCCCTAGTTCTAGGACCAGTATGTATAGTATACAGGGTACTCAGATGAGATACAGTGATAGCACGGGGACAACCACAGGCAGGGGATACAAGAGGATCATCAAAAAAACAAAAGCTACAGTTTCACATGGCATGTTGAAAATAATTACAATAGTGATATAACACTCATTTCCATAACGTGGAGTTCATTTCACCTAACATCATCTTATGTGTTCATAAGGGCATAACTATTGGACTCTTGTGATCTGCTTTGACTAGCCTAAACCTGTACTATTTATTCCCTATGAGGGAAACCATAAAGCCCATGTTTCTTTGGGTCTGGCTCACTTCTCTTAGTATGATTTTTTCTAAGTCCTTCCATTTCCTTATGAATGGTCCAATGTCATTCTTTCTGATAGAGGCATAAAATTCCATTGTGTATATGTACCACAGTTCCTGATCCATTCATCTTTCTTCCTTCTATCGGTCTCTCTGTTTCTCTATTTGTCTTTTGGTGAGTCTGTTTTTCTCTCTACCTGTTGATATTTGTGGATATTCAATTGAATAAAATTTACTGGGATATTACAGTTTATTAAAGGTTTACCACATACTGAGATATATAAGTCCAAAGAAATCTCAAGAACTTGTTACAAACCATTCTTGGTCGAGAGCTTCCTTGATGATTTCTGGGCCTTTTATCCAGCTTTCAGTGTCTCCCCTAACATTAAGAAATAACCTATATTGTTTTTATTGCTGTTGTTAAACATGGTAAAATAACATGGGGAGAAGAAAAGCCTGTTTAATTTTCCTGGAAGTGAAAATCTCTTAGGAGCATTTTAGAAGATTTTGACAGGCTTGTTTTTATTTTATTTACTCCATTGTTGGTGGGAATGTCAACTGGTGCAGCCACTCTGGCAAGCAGTATGGAGATTCCTCAGAAGAACTCCCCTATGACCCAGCAGCCCTACTTTTGGGTATCTATCCAAAAGACCACAAACATAATCACACTAAAGCCACCAGCACAACAATGTTCATCGCAGCACAATTTGTCATAGCTAGAATCTGGAACCAACCCAGATGCCCCTCAGTAGAAGAATGGATCAGGAAAATGTGGTACATATACACAATGGAATTTTATGCCTCTATCAGAAAGAATGACATTGTCACATTTGTAAAGAAATGGAAGGACCTGGAAAAATTATACTAAGTGAAGTGAGCCAGACCCAAAGAAACATGGACTCTATGGTCTCCCTTATTGGGAATAATTAGCACAGGTTTAGGCAATTCACAGCAGAGGACCACAGGAGCCCAATAGCTATACCCTTACGAACACATAAGCTAATACTAAGTGAAATGAACTCCATGTTATGGAAACGATTGCTGTAACTACTTTCAACGAGCCATATGTAATTGTAGCCTCTGTTATTGATGATCTTCTTGTATCACCTTCCTGTGGTTGTACCTACACTTTTTCTGTATCTTATCTGAGTATATTGGAAACCGGGTATACTGGTATTAGAACTAGGAAATTGGAAGGGAATACCAAAATCGAGAGACACAGGATTAAAAAGGACAAACAACTACAAAGGCAGTACTTGCAAAACTGTTTGGTGTAAATGAACTGAACAACTCATGGGGGGGGGGGAGGGAAAGGGGGAGGGGGTGGGGGGGAATGAGGGGCGAGGTAACAAACAGTACAAGAAATGTATCTAATGCCTAACATATGAAACTGTATCCTCTCTGTAATTCAGATTGATAATAAAAAATATATATAAAAATAAAAAGTCATCGATGTAGACAGAAGAAATGAACATTTCTCCAGTAAGTCCATTCTCTGTCACTTGAGTAGAAATACATTCAAATCATCTTTAAGACATAATTGCCTCACGTAGTCAGAAATTTTCAATGATAATTAAATGAAGGAAGACTTCCTATTGAGTAAATTAAAAAGTTTCTCCCTGTATGTTAAATATTCCAGACACTGTGATAGTAGTAAGTGTGAATCTAAGATTTAGGTGCAACTGTCAAAGTATTAAGTGCCATTAACAGTGATAAAATAGAAACACGACTGTAACTACAGCATACAAGGCAGAAAATCATCTTACAGATCCCTGGAGCAAGACATTGTCTTGTTCATCTTTGCCAGCTACTAGTGACTAATGTAGCACATTATTCTTAGCACTCCACTTGCTTTAGGTATTCAGCAAAGGGATAGAAATCACTTCAGGCTTGAAAATAATCTGTCTTTATTTTGGAATATTTTTCCCACAGTAGACTAAAAAAATAGGAGAAAAATAAAGTATTGTGTATGAATTGGTCAGCATATAGGAAGTTCATCATGAATTCCTTGACCCCATATTCATTTTCTTTCCAAACTAAACTCAAAATACAAAATGTAATAAATAGATACATTAAATACATTGGGAAAAAAACACATGTAATAGCATGGCAATTTTTATCTCCATCATCCTGAATATAATATTATAGTCATTCTGACCATGGAATATAAGACATAGTTCATTTTTCCTAAGCCATCTTCACATGACCAAGCTTATATCTGTCAGCAATTCAGAGCACATAATCAGAACAATTGCATCTCTGTGCCATATTCCAGTTTATCAAATCTCATTTCAGAAGTTCCCTGGTGTAACTGAAGCATCCCTTCATAGAAGAAAGTTATGTCTGTGAAGACTTCTATCCAGTCTGTGTCACTATCTGAAATGATCACCATATTGGCAGTATATCAATTTTTTTTCCAATGTTTTTCCGCCTTGGACCAATATCCTGGCAACAAGGTGATTCCCTCTGCTATATTTTTTATCTATTACATCTTTGCACTCCCTTTTCATGTTGCAAATACAAAGAAATATCTCTGCAGTAAAGAGAAAATGTTTTGCAGCACATATTTACTTCTGAAGAAACTCAAACATAGAGCAGGACATTTAGGGACATAAAACAATTTGTAACAAACATTCTATTCAACTGAACAGCATATGTACCTCTATTGCATAAAGCAACTGTTAAATTCAGTGCTTTACTTAGAGAAGGCTCAGCAAAAATAAATTGTAATGTGAGTGGATGTTTATTTCATATATTTGGAAATAACAAGGTAGAACCAATGGAGTCCTGGAAAATCAGCTCTAACATATAATGTTTTTCTGATCCCATGATAAAAAAAAATTCTACTTATGAACTTTTCAAATACCAATGTGGTAGTTGAGAACTAATGTTCAACAATATTCTCTTACTTGCTGGTATACCTTGGATCCACTAACCCTAGAGGTAAAAACACTTTGACTTGCTTTCATATGATTTGACAAATGAAATCCATGCCACATGATTTCCTGCTAGCTAATTAGCTGCTTTGAAATCTATACATGAGGACCCCCTCCAACAAAGATAAAAGAGAGTTACTTTTTTCAGGTGTATTATCTTCAGGTAGGAAAAAATATATAAGGCTCCCTTTCCTACAGTCTCATGATTTTGAGAGGAAATAAAAAGATATGAAGCTCTAGAGGATTTTCCTGGAGCTATAAAACAAGGGCCAAACTATTTAACAAGGGCCATCTTCTTTGGGCTGTTAAGCATGAATTAAAGAGTATTTATTCAGGCTTAGAACTATAGACTAGGAAAGCTGTAGGCAAATAATTATTTGGCAATACATACATATATATGTATACACTTATACATATATATATACACATATATGAGAGTTTATAATTGAAACAACCATTCATTCTAGACCTTTGTATGAACTAGACCCTAAAATGAAAAAAATTCACATCCATGAAATTTTTTTAAGGAACATTTTTATTGGAATCCCATAGGTTATTAAGCCAAGTCCATTGTTCAATTGTATTGGCTAGTTCAATCATTTTAGAAATATATATTCATCATTCACCTAAGTTATTCTCTTTAGGTCTAGAGAGATTAATACATATATCAGCCCTCACAGATCCATACTTCAGTAGACAAAGACAGTAAATAAATGGCTAACTAGAATAAATAATATCCAATAAAGATGATATGCAAGACAGTGGTACAATCTACAGTAAAAAAATATGAAGTAGCAATGGAACAAGGAATACTGACAGATATGGGTATACATAAGGCAGCCCTTGGAGGGTAGAGTTAAGAAAGCTTGAAAGAAGATGAGAAAGGTTTTCAGTTCAAGGAAACAAGTAGAGTCCCTAGAGAGGGCTACTTTCTTTATGGATTGGAGAATCAAAGATCTTTGGAAGAGCTTGTCCTAGAGATGAAAGTTCATTCAGGTTGCAAAAATGGGAAATGTGGCATAGATTGCTGAATCACTTTCTATCTGCAATGAATATATAATCTAAAAGGAGATGAATGTGGTAGAAGACAGAACAATTGAGATACTATTTCAGTAATTTGTTGGAAAAAATAATAATTTCTTAGTTGGTGGAAGTGCAAGTAATAAGAAGTCACTGTATTCTGAAAAAAAATTGAGAATATATAGCTTGTATTGAAGACATTAAAAATCACTGCAAGGGGCTGGGGATATGGCCTAGTGGCAAGAGAGCTTGCCTCATATACATGAGGCCCTGGGTTCAATTCCCCAGCACCACATATACAGAAAACAGCCAGAAGTGGCGCTGTGGCTCAAGTGGCAGAGTACTAGCCTTGAGCAAAAGGAAGCCAGGGACAGTGCTCAGGCCCTGAGTTCAAGGCCCAGTACTGGCCAAAAAAAAAAAAAAAATCACTGCAAGATATTTGGTCTGAGTAAGTGCAAGCATTGGATTTATTGAGATGAAGATAACCAAACAAAAAGGAATTTGGGCTGGAAGATAAGGGACTGATAGAGATGCTAAATTTAAGACTGAGGAAATGTGAGAAAATGACTTTTCTGCAGTAAAGTTACATATAAATTTCATCTACATATACTCGCTCTAGAATATTAGTTATAGATTTCTTCATTCTCTTAGCAGCAGGAGATGTCGTTGTGTCCAGATGGAGATACAGGGATAAGTTGTCATATAGTATATGAACCTTAATGTTTGTGGGCAAGTTAGTATGTATACACAGGAAGGGTGATTTTTTTTTAAATTATCTTACAAAACAGAAGAGGTTAACAAGTACTTGTGGACATAGAGCTTCTTAGGACAGACCCCCCCTTCCCCCCAAAAAAAAATTCAAGACAAATGAAAATGGTTGTATGTAAAGGTTGCTTCTGAAGTTTCACTTTCTAAACAGCTACAGAGTTGTTATGAACAAAAATCAACAAATCTGAATGACTGAGAATGTAATTAACTCGAAATATATCACTCACATGGTTCTGGCTTCACAGATGATAAGAGCAATTGCATAGGTAAGAAGGGACTCTTCCTCCTAACAGAAACACAAGTGTAATTTTGTCAGCTGAAGTACTTCAAAGGCCATCAGAATATAATAGTCAATGCCAATGGAAATTGTAACATGACACATTGTCAAGAAAAACGAACATGTGAACATATATCATATAACCCCAATTTCTAGAAATATCTTTGTTCACAAATAAATTGTTTATGTTTGAGATAATGATTAACCTAATGAGCCAAAGCACCATCAATGTCCAATGTATACATGCAGCAATTATTCAAGTGAGAACCCATAAATATATACCACTACTCGGTCCATAAAAAACATTAGATAAATGATGGCGTTGAATCAGTAAACATCTCCTGTGGGTATTGGCCTGGCCTACTATCTGCTGTGTAGTTAGATAGGAGACTCATTTCAGTTACCTATGTTTTACCACCATGTCTAACCTGTAATTCTGGTGTCCCAAGTGGTGACCTGTACTTCTGCAAATATTCAGTGTTTTATGGACATATGGGAAAGTAAACCTCAGAGCTCCATTATTTACCAACTTGACCCTGCTCCTTATAAACCCTTTGATGCCTGTTTCATGCCTTAACATTTAATTGGATTTCCTTTATTTTTCTGAACTGCCATTATTTGTCTTTGTAGTCATTGTTGATTTGGGATATAGTGTAGTGTTCTTAGAACTAATTTTACTGGATCTTACCAAAGGAATACTGATGACCATAGGAAGGGCATTTCTTGTCTGTACTCACACAACCCAGCCAAACAGTTAGCGTTGAGGATGCTCATGATGCTTTACAGGGACACCATAAGCAGGTATATTTGCTGATCAAGAAGCCACCAGTCTCAGTGTTTTATGATTGATCTACATCAAGGCACACTGGCATGAGATTGTGCTCATGTTTATTTGTTTCTTGTCATTAAGGCTTGAAAGATCACTGTAACTGAGCTTCTCTAAGCCCAAGAAGACCTAACAGCCCTTGAGAGATTTCATAAAAATCAAAGATAAGAAACTATCAAAGATAAGTACTGTCTTTGCTCAGACTCCCCAAAGTCACAGCATAGTGCCACATATTGTTCTGGGGACTAGATTACCTGATAGGTAAGATAATAGCCTATATTTTCATCATGGTGCCTAAATCTGGTCATAGAAATCTCCTGTGCCATAGCCATCTCAGCCTTCTCAGATCAGCTTTCACAAGATTGCATTGCTGTATTCTAGCATCCCTTACTTTACTGAGTAACGGCCCCAAAATGCAAGATTCATGACACCTGTAATTTAGATATGTCAAACAGAAGCCATAAAATACATCTATAAGTGAAGAAAAGAAGACATTAGGTGGAGAAAGTATTCAAGTAATGTTTTGTCATGATACATTGCTAAAATATTCTCTTTCATTGTTGATTTACTATGCTCAAATTACTAATTAAAATGTACTATAGATCTTTATGGACAGGAAAAACTTACAGCATATATAGCATATGTGGTCAGGCCTAGGCTGAAAGGTATTGAAATGTAGCTCTCAGATATGTGAGGCTGGGTGCCGGTGGCTCACACCTATATCGATAGCTACTCAGGAGGCTAAGATATGAGAATTGTGGTTCAAAACTAGCCTAGTCAAGATGCCTGTAATATTCTTATCTCCAATTTACCAATCTAAGCTGCAAGTAGAACTACTACTCAAATGGTAGAATGTACCCAGGCCCCAAGTTCAAACTCCAGGACCAGCACAAAAGTTAAAAAAAAAAGATAATGTGGAGACTAGTATTTCATCAGAATGTGCCTATTTATGACTCAGTAGGAAGATAAGTAATACTATCTGGTGAGTCTGAGAGACCAAACTTGTTCATCTATTTTCATGCTGGCCCAACAAGTATACACAAATTTTAGTTGAATTCCCACAGTTACAATTTTTTTATCATTCTGTATCTTCTATGATGTTCCTTTTTGCTGTTTCTGTAATACATATGTAGCCCTAAAAGTCATATAACCACAAACACAAATGCACACTCACATGCACACACACACACACACACACACACATACACACACAAACACAACATACACAAATCACTTTTAAGTTTGGTTTGGGTCAGGCTTCTCAAAACAAATATTGAATTCTGGATTCTTCCCTAGGTACTCAACTGTATTTTAACTTAAATTTAGTTATTTTCTTTTCTCATGTTAAAATTTGAGCTCCGGGCCTCGAGGTTGCTCAACTTGTTTTCTAAACTGACACCCTACCTAATTATGCCTGGGTTGCATTTCAACCACAACACTTCATCTATCAGCCTCCTGAATAGCTAGGATTTTATACACTGAAATAGTGGCACCTAGTCAGCTATATCTTTATTATAAAGAAATACACTTAACAACTATGTTAGAGTGGCATAAAGCAGTACTGACAAGGTTATAATTGGAACCGGTTTTTAAGAGGTACAGGTGCAACCCTGTCACTTACTACATGTATGTCCAAAGCACAAAGCCCTCCTGAACCTCTGTAGTTCTGAGATGAACTGGTGTTAATACTGCCTCTAAGGGATGTTATGCACATCAAATAAACCTATCTATGTTAAGACACTCCATTATATTTAAATACTAGTAATGAATACTAGTAATAAAAGTAATAATATAATATATGTTATATATAACATATTACATATAATATATTATAATATATAATATAATATAATATATTGGCCCACAAGATCATTCTTAAAAGGCTCTTATATCTCAAGGAAATAACATTTGAGGGCAAATATGCTTTATGTACATGGTATTGAATAGTCAACAATAGAAGACTTATGTGGTCAAATGACACTTCTCTAATTAAATTACTGCAGCTCCTGGATAACATTACAAGAGTACTATTGTAACTCAAACCTTGCTGCAGTGCACAATCTACAAAGCACTTGTGCAACTCATAAACAGTATGGCAAAGGTGGACACACCTGAGAGGAAAGGAGAAAAGGCTCCACACACCTTCTGAAGCCTCCTCTATGAATATGATTTAGTGAAACACCAAGTGATACAGTTGCAGCATCAGAATTCCCAGTGTGAAGCAATTGCTTTTCCCTTTTGCAGCCATAGCTCTGTCACAACACTGAGCTGTCACATATTGACATTGCCAGTGTGACATCTTGATCAAGTTCCACTGCCTCCTCCTAAAAACAGATGCACCAATTGTTGAGGCCCAGCCCTTTTCTGTTCTTCATCTCCCTGGCAGCTTAAGAAAATCCACTGCTCCCCACACTCGACCAGACTCTAATGTGATATAACTTTCATGGGCATCAGCCAACTCTTGGCAAACATTAAAAATCCTCTCAGCTTCATCTCTACTTTTAACTGTGATAAGAGTCCAGAAAAGAGCATCTGATAGGGGCGAAATATCCCAGCTCATTTCAGAGAGGCATCCAAACACAGTGGAATTGCACACCAGATCTTGGATGATGGATCAGAAAAGTGAGAAAAGTCTCCTATTATTGTCTATGGGAAGCACAGTGAGTTCCTTTCTGTCTTTTTGATGGAATTGTATTTAGCATTTTATAGCATTATTATTTCATTCTGAAAAAATGACTCACAGAAATGGGATTCCTTTTAAACATCCCTGTTCCAAGATGCACAGAGAGTATGCCTCCAGGGAAAATGAGTGTATTCATGAGTGGGCTATGAATGGTATAAAGTACATTTTCACATCATAAAAATCTCTGTATCTATTACAAAGTGAAATAGCTTGGAATTGTGGGAAGCAATTGGGAATATTAAGAGCACTTTGGCCATTGTAGTCAGAGTCTTACAGAGTCCTATTTAGAAAAGCAGTAAATAAAAGTACTAATTTTTTTTCTCTTTTGGTGAATGTGATAATTAGAGAATTTGGTGAAAATTGAATCACATTGAGAGATAAGTGTGCGCATTGGTAACTTTGACATCAGAATCACAACTTAATGTTTTTGAGTAGTAGTTTGATTGGAGAAAATGTATGAATTTATCTGAGATTTGGTGTTATGAATTACCAAGCAGTCATAACAAGAGCACACTCAAAATAAATTAACTCAATCCTTGCTGTATAGTATACTCACAATGACATCAACTAGTAGCTGTAGTGGTAGTAGTAGAAATGGACAGTAACAGGAAGGAAGGAGGAAAATAAGGACAAAGGAAGCAAGGAAAAGAAGGCAAGCAGGTGAGAGAGAGAAAGGGAGGGAGAGAAGGCAGGAACGAATGAACAAACAAAGGGAGGGAGAGATAGAACTTTGCTTCATTGTGATACATGAGGGGTATTAGAGATCTTAGTTCGGAGGGAGCATTTTAGAGTAAAATTAATTTGTATCTGATTTACTCACAAAATATACCATATAGCTTTAAATACTTCTATTTCATGTAGATTATCACATGCATTTTACATCAGTAGAAATATATTATATATATATTTATTTATTTGTTTATATATTTATATATAAATTCTTATGAAATAGGTCTACAGACCACAAAAATAATCAACAAATATATTAATCACCACCAACCAAAGAATGATTTGAGATGACAGAGGCAGGATTATTGAGGTCAATATTTTTTTGCATGTTAATGTGAAATCTAAACTGTCAAGTGCCCATACTCATGTCACCAGAAATTGCCCTTATATACCTTGTGATGAAGTTACTTCAATAGCTGGAAACACTCTTTATTTGAGGAAACAAAGATTAAAATCAGGTAGGATCTAATGAAAAACACTTAGGATAGAAAAAGTCATATTATGTGAAAAATTCAACCTATATATTTATGTAATATTTGGTCAAATGTGTCAAAAATTCTTTATGAGCATTTTGATGATTACAAAGGAGTCCATCAATTCCTTCACCATAGTGTCTGTGAGAAATGAGACTCTATTTACCAAAATAGATGTTGACATTATATTTGTCATAATAGATTTGGGTTTTCAACTTTTCACCTTTTTATTAAGATCAATACATGAATATTAGCTTAATGTTAAATACCAAAGTAACGTTGGATTAAGTATTACCTAGAAAGGGTTGAGTCATATAAATGATTACAGTGAGAGTTCAGTTTTTCTCATTAGACCCTATTTTTTCCTCCCATTAGGCTATTTTTTTATTTTTTTAAATTTATTTGCTTATTAATTGAACACAAATTTTTTGACAAGGTGTTGTGCAAAAAGGGTACAGTTACATAGTAGGGCAGTGTGTACATTTCTTGTGATATCTTACGTCCTGTTTTTCTATTTCTTCTCTAGGTCAGGTAGACATATATACAATACACAATGTATCAAGAACATATACAGTAGCCACGTGGCCACGCCCAAGAAAGTTCGCCTAGGGCTTTAAATGTAATTTTATTTAAATCACTAGTAAGCTATAAATGGAATTTCTTATCTTCCGTATATAAAATGCATAGCTTTCGACTTTGTAAAAACATGATTTTCTTAAATAACTAACAAATGTAAAAACTAGACTCAAATTTTTGGATTGCACCAGGGTCTGTGAAAATATCTCAAACTCAACCTTTATTTAGAGTTGGTCTTTGTATTATTAAAAAATAAAAATAATAGTAGAAACACATTCGCATTGCAAAGACTTCTGAAATTTTCCAGTCTTTATCCTGCAGTTTTGTAATTGTTGTATTCTATTGCTGAACATTTGTGACCATACCACATGACAATTCACAAAGCACATACACAAAGAAGCACTGACAATACACAGCTTTGTCAGTGGCAGCATCAACCTTACATACTAGAAAAAGGCATTCCTAATTAGTGATTTTTCCCTGGGTCTGATGGTAAAAGTTAATGGTTTTAGAGCTTAAGCACTGATCTCTGCATTCTACATAGTATGACCTTTAACAATACTTATTGCCTGTAATTTGGTTTTAGTAGAACTAATATTTCATAGAATATTTTAATTTTCAGGTCTTATATTTTCTGCAGAATGTCGCCATTTTTAAGTGATATCACATGTCCCTTAGCAGACATTATTCTCAAATCAATTTATATAGTATTGGAATCTGCGTTTTATATGTAAAAAAAATTAAAATATAGCAAATGTCCCAATTTGGAATATCAGTGGAAAAGTGTATTCCTCTATGTCCATTGCAACTTACACAAGTTCTAATAGAATTGTAGCCACTCTAAAGAGGAGCAATAAGCTATGGAGAAACAATTCTGGAAAGGAGTTGGCATTTAGAGGAAACTTCCTTAGTATTTTGAACTCCTAAGATCTAGGAGCTAAAATGGAGCAACAGAGAAGAAGTTGCATTTTCTCATCAATCTCAGACCAACTCTAATCAATAGTACACTTTAAAGGTGCACACTAATCTTCATGTACCATCTGATAGGAGATTTCAGTATAAATGTACAACTTCCTCTCTAAACAAATGCTACTCACAAAGTGTTTGTCTCCTAAGCAACCTAGCCATGATTGTATCCCTTTAGTAAAATACAAAAACTTTCAAATTGTTATCTCATGTGTGAGGCACATGAAAGTTTCATTTCCTTTGAAATTCAGACCATCATTTTCAAAGTGTGTGAAAATGTCTACTGAACATATTTTCTGTCTGAGTAGGTTGTATTTTTCATTATGAAGGTTATGCACAGAGAGATTACAGTTACCTAAGTAATGAGTACATTTCCTATTGAACATGGTTAGTTATTTCTTTTGTTTTGTTGAAAGTTATGTATGTAGATATGTTTGAGGATTGTTTTTGGCTGGCAGTCATAACTGAGAGAACTTTATGCACTTAAACAATGTTTCAAAAAATGGTGATATCAAGTTCACAGTATGAAATAGAACATAGATTGCATAGGGCTAGGCAAAGAGTAATGCTTATATGTTCATGGATGTATCCAATCATTTGCCAGATGTTTTATTGGAAAATCACTACATCAAGCACATGTATAGGTTCTGGGAATTAGACTGCCAACAAAAGTTTTAATGGCAATAACCTTTGAGTTGATACAGGAAATTAGATAAAGAAAAGAAATACTTTATTTTAATGCCAAAACTGTAGTTTAAGGAAAGCAAAGAGAGAAAATAATTGTATGGTTGTAATTTTAGGTAGAATGACCAGGAAATATTTCGCAGTCAGAATGATATTTGAGTAAAGAAAGAGAAACATGATTAAATAAACCAACAAGATGTCAAGAAAATGAATATTCCAATAGAATAAACAAGAATTTAAGGGAATTAAATGGGACTTCTTATATGTGAGTGGACAAATCAAGTGTACTTAAGGAAGAGATTAGAAGGTGCATGGTGGTTATAACAGGCAAACTAAGGAGAAAATCATGTAGAATCTTGTACCCTACTGAAAATGATCTACTAATTTTAATTCTATGTGAAAAAATGAAGTCAATGGGAATTTTTAAGAGATCAGCAGCAAACCAAATTACTATTTTTTACATGAAATTGTTTCCTGCAATTTTGGATCAGAATGCAAGAAGAGACAAGTCTTCAAAGAAAATTAAACTAGGACAATTTAGAAATAGCACAGAAGTAAAGATAAATCGAACAGGACTCGCTAAAGTAGAATCAGTAATAGTGATCTTTCTGTAGGTAATTTTGGAAAGCAGGAATGAGTGAATTTGGATTATATAGTTATGAGTCTCATTACTGTAATACATTTGAAATTTTAATACTCAGATTTGGATTAACAATGAAATTTTTTGCAAAATTAAGTTGTACAACATGGTACAGAATATTATAGACCACATGGAAGCAAAATTTCATAGTAGCTGTTATAACAAAAATTGGACATAGTATACCATAATGATTAAGGAAATGATCTATATAGATATATTTGTTTGATTCTAAATCTTACATATGGAAATTATCATCTATGTGAGCTCATATCTCTTAACATTTTCTCATATTTCATCTGCAAAGCAGGACACAATAATACTCAATAAAATGTCCTTATGAGCCTACATATTCTGTCAGATTTTAGAGTATTTGAACTGTATTACGTACTAACTAAACATTCACTGTCTCTTATGATGAGACTTGCTATCCACTTCTTTGAACTTATTCTGGCCTCGCGAATTTGTGCACTTTGGTCATCACCTATGACTTTAAGGGACTTGTTTTAAAATAGCTACTCTATACCTGAAGTTCAACTGTGATTATTTACCCATTATAGTTTGTAGATAATAGGGCATCATGATTTCAATTCAGTGCATTTTTTTGTATTACATTATTGATTTCCAAGTTATAATACTCAACAAATTTTCAAGCCTGTCCATAAGTAGATGGTTCTTTAACAAATCAATCTATTGTCTATGGTTAAGAACCCTTAGGTTGAGAAAAGCAACCCCTTTCATATTTTGAGACAGAGTTAACACTTGGCAATTATTATTGATATACCTTTGGAAAGCCAGACTAGAGACTCCGAAAGTCATTTTGACATGCCTATATTGATTTTGTATCCCTCAACTAATGCTGAAGTTGCTAAGGTTATTTATTGGCAAAAGATTCAAGGAATGACATTTATTACCGAATGTGGTAATGTTGTTTTGAATATGCGTCATCAGAGACAATAAAAATAAATCTCTTTTGCTTCATAAAATTTTTTTCATTCAGTTGGAATAGTTATGAGATATCACATGAATTACTGTCTGGATCAAACATATGCCCTAAGGCAACCTCTTGGCCAAGTTTTATAACTGCCTGTAAATCATTAGAATAAGTGGTGGTAAAAAAAAAAAAAAAAGAATCTTGCAATGATTATACAGATGCAGATTTTGGAAGTTATATGATCCAGAGAAAATGTTTGTATTTTGTTGTTGTTTTTCAAATATGGGACACATTGATCTAGTGTTTTGTTTGCAGATGCATATTTTAGGTGGTTACTGATGGATTAACTGCCATAAAATATTGTATATTCATAGTATGCAATTTTGTGAGGGTGCAGTGCATTGTAGTTTTCAAACTGTGTTGTGCTTGCACAGGGAGTGAAAAGGGAATTTGGGACACAAAGTAACATGAATTCTCAAGTTCTTAGGAGTGATTGATATTTTGAAATGTTTACATTTCTATTTTGAACTTTCTATATTGAACAGAAAGCTTATGTACCTTTATATTACCTGGACTGTCTTCCTTAACATATCGTCGTCTCTGACATGTCAATAGATTATTTTTTAAGGGAAAGTTTTGAATTAAATAAACTTTGCAGCATAAATATGAGCATATCTGGACAGAGCCAGAAACAAATAGGCTTTGTTTCATCCTTAAAAAGGGAAGGGAGGAAGAAAAAAAACTCTGCATTGTTTTAGCATATATAAAAAAGGAAGCCTTGGGCTGGGGATATGGCCTAGTGGCAAGAGTGCTTGCCTCGTATACATGAAGCCCTGGGTTCAATTCCCCAGCACCACATATACAGAAAATGGCCAGAAGTAGTGCTGTGGCTCAAGTGGCAGAGTGCTAGCCTTGAGCAAAAAGAAGCCAGGGACAGTGCTCAGGCCCTGAATCTAAGCCCAAGGACTGGCAAAAAAAAAAAAAAAAAAGCAGCCTTAAAAGGGAATTAAAAGGTGAGAATAAAAGATCAGATTTGTGCACTAACAGTCTCACTTTAGGCGTGATAGATAATTAGTTGGATAAACAAAAGTCAGTCAAGCCAAAGGTGTTTTGATTTATAAAGGATAAGAAATTGGGAGTTGAAGGGGGAGAGATGTGGATATTATGGTCTCGGTATTCTTGATTACTTCTTCACAGGAAAAACAGAAACCTACATACTCCAGGAACTAACATTTTTTTCTAGATACAGACTTTTTAAAAGAAAAAAATGAAAAAAAAATCAACCAGAACTAACCATAAAAAAGAGCCAAATAGGGCTGGGGATATAGCCTAGTGGCAAGAGTGCCTGCCTCGGATACACGAGGCCCTAGGTTCGATTCCCCAGCACCACATATGCAGAAAATGGCCAGAAGCGGCGCTGTGGCTCAAGTGGCAGAGTGCTAGCCTTGAGCGGGAAGAAGCCAGGGACAGTGCTCAGGCCCTGAGTCCAAGGCCCAGGACTGGCCAAAAAAAAAAAAAAAAAAAAAAAAAGAGCCAAATAGTGACTTGAGAACTACCATTATTCTCCCTTGTTTTGCAGCATATAAGTCATGAAGGTTTATAGAGCTTATTATCTACTTGATTTTATATAACCAGTTACAGGAGTGATATTTTTCTAGAAAAATTCACTAATTCCTGCCAACCATACTTTCTACTCTACCATATATATATATGTATATATATACACATATATATGTATGTATACATATATATGTATATATATGTATATATGTGTATGTATGTATATATGTCAGACTGTGATAAAATGCTCTGTAATCAGATAACCCAATATCTTTTAAATGTAGGAACTGTCACCTTCCTCCATTGTATGATGTTTCATTTATCCAGCTACTAGTTGTTGTATACTTGAGGATTTTCTTCTTGACGAAAATGATGTTATTGTCATTCATATATATATATATATATATGATTGTATATTAGAAGTAGATTGTTGAGTAGTTTGTTATTCTATATATAACTGACAATTTTATATGTATTAAAAAGGTAAAAAAAATTAAAAATCAAAAAAGAAAGTTGCAAATTGAGAATAAATATTATTGCTAACATACTCCCACATTTTATAGTGAAAAGCTTCAGATGTATTTTTGACACTGAGTCACACAGAGAAACTCTTCCAGTTCCCTTAGACTGTAGAACTAGATTTGTCTCATCTGAGGAGAGACAAAGCTACACTTAAGTTACTAGCATAACCGTGTTCATGGCAGCATTGTTTACCACAGTCAAGATATGGAATCAACTCAGATGTCCCTATGGGGATGAATGGATCAAGAAAATGTGGCATATATTTGCAATAGAATTCTACTTATCCATTAGAAATAATGATATTGTGCCATTCATAAGAAAATAGAAAGTCTCAGAAAAAAATATATATGAAGTGAAATAAGCCAGACATAGAAAAGCAGAGGTTATTCCCTCATTTTAGTAGCTACAGTTTGCCTACAAATCTGTAAATAACACACTGGATGATAAGCAAGTGGTTATAAATGGATTAAGTGAAGTATAGTAGACTCTATGAAGACTCTATAGTTATTTAGAAAGACTAAGTCTCTATTATTAGTAGTATGCGTGTGTTCAGTGCCTTAAAAGTAGTTACCAAATCTACTGAGATTATCATGTGATGTTTATCCTCCATATATTTAATGTGAATACCTTTGTTGATTTGAATATTCCTACATCCCAGGAAAAACTCTCCCTTATCACTAAATCTTTTTCTATACATGGTCTTTCTCTGAATTTAGGTGTGTAAACTCTCTGGTTGAGAGATTTCCTGGTTTCTTCTTTCAGTAGCTGGTGATCACTTGCTCCTTCTTATTGCTAACCATGGGTCTTTGGAAATGCCACAAACTAACTCTGTGGTGTGTTTCTTGGCTTCTTATAGAATCTTCTAGGCCTCATCAGTGCTCCTAGTTCAGAGATGCACTCCCTTTTCCACAAAGTACAGGACATTGGACAAACACTTTACTCTGCCTCCTCCTTTATGAAAGAGACCTCACCAGGGTGTACTGGTCTCTGACTATTGGGCCAAGGGTAAGCTAGAGCAGTATTATCTTTTAGGCAATTGAAAACGCCAGCCCTTCTCATGTGAAGATGGGATTATGTATGAATTTTCATTTCCTTGAATCCAAGAGCTGGGTACTCTCTTTGTGTTGTACACACTATTGAAGGGCAAGACCATGATGAAAAATGACCATAGGTTTTCCTGTCAAGTCTATTGTGTCTGGTTTTTTGTTCCTTTAGGTTTCCCACATGTTTCCTGTTTTCTGGATTTCTCACCAAAGTATCTGGTCCATGCATTGCTGTTGAATTAATTTCATTACAGGAGGAAACACTGGGGCAAGGTAATTCAGAATTTCTACTCTTATCTTGTCAATGTTCATCTTCTGTATATGCACATTCTCAACCAGATTGTGGCATTAAATCCAAACATATTACCTCATGAGAGAAATTGCTAATATCTGCCTGTTTTTCTCAGAGCCCATTAAAAGGATCTGACTTTAAGCCCATTTCTTCTTAAGGGTACATGTGCTCACACTTCTATTTGCAAAGCTGTTCTAACAGGAGCTATAGAGACAATCTGTGCTTAAATCCACCTCAGATTTCCCCCAAAATGTAAATATCATCCCAGATTAGGGAATGTGGGTTATGGACAAAATGCAAGTGGGGCAGTTATATTTTCCTTCTTTTTCCTTGTCCATTAGCTTCTTCCATCTGCCATTCTACCTTTGTCCTTTTACCTTTACTTTCTTGCTTCTGTCCATTCATCTTTCTTTCTTCTGATCTTCATCTCTTCTCCCATCTTATACTTTCTGAAATTGAATATTAATTAATTGAAAAATGACACTTTTATTACTCATTTGACCACATAATCACAGTTTCTTTTAGTAAGTAGTGTATGGGTTATTGCAAATTTAACTCCAATTTCCTAAGCCCAGGTTGGCGTAATAAACTCAAGCCAAATTTTACTCTGAATCACCTGTTATTTCCAGTGGATTCACAGTGAATTTCCTCGTCTATAAAGTGTGAGCTTTAATGATTCCTACTTCAGAGTCCTAGTCCTTTTTATGAGACACAAATTAAGGAGAGAATAGTGAGGACTCTATGTATCCTGAAGAAGAAAGAGTGGGAGGCGTAATTCATGACAGTTTTTAAAGAGGTATCATAGTGAAAACTTCCTTGTACAACAAAGTTTAAGGCATGTTTATCTTTAAGATAACCTTTTTTTGTAAGTATTGAGGATCATTCACTTTTTACTAGAGTGATATTAATTTCATTTTGTATATTTATGATTAGATAGATGTGTTTCTCCATTTACTGTTATTTTTAATGAGTGTGGATGGTAATGTGACTAATCTGTTGTGGACAAACATACATAAATTTTACTTTGTGATGACCCAGGGTCAGTGCACCAAGGATGTGACTATCTCTTAACTACGAATTTTATGAAATGTATAGAAATTACCTTAGATAAAGGCTTGTTCAGTTTCAGCTACTTTGGAGTATTCAAATGATGTTGTTGTTCCCTATTATTTTTGCATCTTCTTATAATAGCTTTTTTGTGAACCAGCATGTAGTTTCCTCCAAGCTTATGATTTCACTGAAAAATACGTCAAAACTGAATAAATTGACACTGGGAACTTGAAGGCTCTCTTCTGTTGTAAACGTTCTTTGCCTTCTTCTAAGTTTTGCACCATATTGTACAGAATTTGGGGATATCTTGAATGTCTATACACAACCCACATCTGCTTACAAGAACATGTTGACATTTAGAGACACGTCTGCTCTGTACGTGAGATTTGCTTCTTTCCATAAACTCTGCTAGACTCAGTATTGGATTTCTCTGTATTAGTATTCCAAGTTTGTGTCTGCACACCTTACATGTAGTGTTGCTGGGAATTAAACTCACTTGAATATTAGGACAGGAGCCAAAGCAGTTATAAAATGTGACTGAAGCACAGGAAGCGAGTGTTGGCAGAATGGAGTTCTTTTCTTGCCTGCTTTGGCAGGTGCTCAGTAACTAGCTTCAACTAACACATCAATCTTTCAGAAATAATTCCTTTGGTAATTATGGAAAGTCATTCCTGGTGTAATTTGTGAAGGAGGAATTGTACCTCAGTGTCTCGATGTTTCTATAATGGTGCATTTCATGTCCAACTGTCTGCAACTTCATTGCTAATAATTGTCCTCAGACTCATTCTGTCTGCCTTCTACAAATTTGCATTGCACCCATGTGCTATCTACTTTACTCAGAGAGACTTGCATGTTTCAGGTACAAGATTTTTAGTTAATAAAGAGTTACTTTGATTCCCTTTTGTCATGGTCCTTTGTCTTTGGTTATTTGTATGACTATCTCTTCCTAGGAAGTCATCATATGCAGGGTTGGTGTGGTAAAGGCATATTCAAAAGTGTGGAGTCAAGGTCCTAAACAACAACAGCAGTGACAATCATATGGTAAAACTAAAGAAAACGAGCTTCAGACCCACTATTTCAGGGTGTCTTTCAAAAACCAATGTCGTATATTTATTTTTTTGCATTTGTTAAATATATAATTGTGTATAATTGCAGTGATTATATACATATTTATATAATACATAATTTTGTATCATATAATTATACTATATATATATATATATATATATATGATTGATTTTTGTTTCTTTAGCGACTACTGTGGTACTTGAACTCAAGGCATGGCATTGTACCTGAACTTCTTTTGCTCATTTAGTGCTCTACCACTGGAGACACAGCTCCACTTCTGGTTTTTAGTTTTGATGATTAACTGGAATTGAATCTCATTGAATTTCCTCCCTAGGCTAATTTTGAAATTTGATCCTCAGATCTCAGCCTCTGGAATTGAAGTAGTTAGGACTACAGGTGTGAGCCACCACAGCCCAGCAATCTCTCTCTCTCTCTCTCTCTCTCTCTCTCTCTCTCTCTCTCTCTCTCTCTCTCTCTCTCTCTCTCTCTCCTCTGCTTTGGTACTAGTACTTGAACTCAGTTCTAGGTTACTATGTCCTTACCCATTTGCTCAAGGCTGATGCTGTAACCCACACCTTCGCTTTCAGCTTTTTGCCCCTCAGAGATACGAGTCTCAAAAATTTTTCTACCTTGGCTAGCTTCAAACTGTGATCCTCAGATCCTAGCATCCTGTGTAGCTAGGATTACAGGCATTTAGCCATCAGTGCCCAACTAACTTAACTTTCTTTTTATTCCTGCCCTCTCAACTCACTCTTTCTCTAGTCCTTTCTCATTTTTTCAACTTTATGTTCTCTGTGGTTTTTTTATACTCTTATATGTTTCTCTCTTTTTTTAAAAAAATCCTGTTTTGATTTAAAGCTTTTTTTTTTCTAAGAAAATACTCCTATGGTTACAATCAATGCATTCCTTATTTGACTAAGAATATCCAACCTCCAGGAGACTCACACTCATTTTCACTTTGTATCTTTCCTCATGAAAACAATTTGCCCACATGGATTCTCACCTGGATCAAAGCTATACAGGGGGGAAAGAGAAAGGGGGAGGAGGGAGGCGGGTATGAGGGACAAGGTAACAAACAGTACAATAAATGTATCCAATGCCTAACGTATGAAACGGTAACCTCTCTGTACATCAGTTTGATAATAAAAATTTGAAAAAAAAAAAAGCTATACAGAATACACATCACCAACTGGGATTTCAAATGAGTTTATCAAGGAGTAACCCACATTATTTGTACATGTTAAAATATTTCATAAGACCAGTAGGATACAAGAATAAAGCTCTGTTGAAAGTTTCCTGGAGTTAATTCACTAAGTATCAAGGCTTAACTTCCTAATGTTGGAGAGAGTCATGTGTACTATGTATTTTAATTGAGAATTGGCCACAGGGTAGTAAAATCAATTTTTTTATTATTATAATGGTGTATTCTGATATGTTTTCTTTGATGATAAAAACATCAGTGTGACTTTTCTCATCGAAGTCTGTCAAGTAAGTTACAACAAACTCATGTCTTAAGCATTTAAATATTTAAATACCTTCAGTTTATGAAGATCTTGATGGATTAAATATGAATCCTCCCATCAAGGAAATTTTGAAGATATATGAAATGACAAAATGATGGCAATGATAATGATGATAAGATGAAAATGGAGCCATTAAGGAAAAATAATTATACGTGCCAAGTGAACAATTTATAACCCTACTTAATCATCAGTATCACCTGGCCATTACTTTTTTCCTACTAATGCAGATTTATGGACCTTATTTCAGACAATTTAGATTAGTATTAGTGTTAGCGTCACAGGAATTGTTCTTTAATAAATGTCATATCCAAGTCTTATAATCAACTAGGTAAGAAGATTACTGACTGGGGTTATAGGATCCTTTAGAAAAGAGAAAAAGAGGTGTCAAGTCTACATGGTCATAAAGATGGAAATAGGTTGGTTAGTGCTAGTAGTGTTAACACTACATAAATATGTAGTTAGGGTTAGTGGTAATTTGAGAATTCTGGCATCAAAAATGTTAAAAAGCCAATGTAAGAAGGTGGACAAGGAACAGTAAAGACATTAGGTGAACAAGCATGAACATTTGGTCAGATGCAAAAGATAAAACTTGTGCATTAAGTAATATCTAGAACAGGAGCCACATTGAAACTACACAGAAGGTAGGGATTGTGATATTGGATACTGTTTCATGTTCTACCATAAGTTAAACATTATGGAAGCAGGAATTTACTTCTAAAAGTTGAACAATTGTACTAGGAAATAGCTGTTGATAGAATAGGCATATAGTTAATAGTTCTCTCTAAGTCAGAGAGAACCTACATTTTTTTATCAGACCCTAAGTAAGTTTCATCTGGCTACCTCTTTGAACTTTCATTCAATTACCCATATTATGATGATACATGTAGATTTATTCTGGAATTCTCATGTATAGATAGATAGATAGATAGATAGATAGAATTGAATCAGACATAAATTGCTATTCCAAATCAGATCAGTTTCCTTCAAAAGAATCAACATCTCTGGTCATCAAAATGGACGCCTTCTTCCACCTTCTCCTTCCCTTTCATTCCTCCCAATTTTTCTTCTCTTCCTCTTACACTTCCACTTCCTTCTTTTCCCACTACATTTCCTCTTGCCTCTCCTCTATTACTTCCTCTTCCTCCTAACCATCCTCCCCATTGTCTTCATCCTTCCCTTCATTATCATTCTCTTCCTCTTTCTCCTCTCCTCCCTGCTTCCCCACTCCTGCTCCTACTTGTGTGACAACCTTGTGTATTTCTATGCACACTTATTGTGTTCTGCTGTGTGTGTAGTGAGTACATAAGGACTAAGAGATAAATGCATTCTCCACCAAGAGAGGGTATTAGCACATACCCTAAACTACAAAGTTGGGCTGGGAATATGGCCTACTGGTAAAGTGCTCGTCTCGTATACATGAGGCCCTGGGTTCGATTCCTCAGCACCACATATATAGAAAAAGCAGGAAGTGGCATTGTTGCTCAAGTGGCAGCGTGCTAGCCTTGAGCAAAAAGAAGCCAGGGACTGTGCTCAAGGCCTGAGTTCAAGCCCCAGGAGTGGCAAAAAAAAAAAAAAAAAAGCAAAACAAAAAACCCTACAGTACAAAATTTACAAGTCTTTGTAAAGATGTTTAAATGTAGCTGGACTTAAAAGAATGTTCATACCATTCCTGCTCATGCAAATATTCCCATGTCAAGTCCCCCCAAATACTTTCCTCTTTTGTTTGGTATATTTACATAACATGTCTATCTGCAGTTTCTGTTCATCCAGTCCTGACAGTTCAGGCTCTGAATAATAAACAAACCTGGAGAAATTACACTACATAGCCAAGTTGCCAGTTGAAAAAAGAATTGTAATTTGTATTGATTAGCAAATTCATGCTCTTCAAAGGCATATCAGAAAGCCTCTCTAGAGTCAGAGTTTCTGCTATATTCATTCAAGAGCACTCTTGAGAGAAGGAATGTGTTTTCAGCAAGATTAAGTCCTCCATCTCAAAGAGGAGGAAGAATGTCCTGAAGCACTGCTTAAAATAGACAGTATTCTCTCAACCAAATTCAAAATACACTAGGCAAACCTGGCTCCCTTTTTTTTCTGAGTGCCTTTCCCTGAATTACAACCAAGGAAAAAGAAATCTATATTTCTGAGATGGCAAAATGGTGTGATTATATGGGAGGGTTACCTTGAAGTGACTTATCTTGAAATTAAGAGATTGCTCACCTTGAAGTCAAGAGATTCAGATGTTAGTCTCAGGCTGCTATTTATTAGAAGTGACCCAGGCAAATCACTGGACTTTCACATGTAGGTTGCATAGACATGGGGGTGCATTCTGATTTGAAATGACAGGCGTACAGAATGTCCTTGACTCACTTTCTGACAGTGCCTATACCCACCATGTTTTCCATATTTTCAACAACATGAAATTTGTGTTCAAGCCAATTCGTAGTTCCCACCCTAACTCTAGGAATAAGGCCTTATGCTCCAAATGAAGTTGATAAATCATTTAAGAACCATCACCCTGAAAACTCAAGTTTATTCCTTCTTGGGAAAACTTACCCTTACCTTCCCTACAAAGATAGTTGGAGAGATTGTTGAGAGCTGAGAACTTAGTGCTATTCCTGAACATTTTATGTGTTTTGGTGAGGGCAGCAGGAGCACAGAAATGGTGGGAACCAGGCTAAACTAATTCAGCAGTGATACTCACTGGACACTATGTTGAAAATTACCTGTACAACTTGTGGAGGAGGGGAGTCAGGGGAGAAGAAAAACTGGGAGAAAATGAAGGAAGATGTAACACTATTCAAAAAGAAATGTGCTAATTACCTGACTTATGTAACTGCAAACCCTCTGTACATCACCTGTACAACAAAAATAAATAAATAAACTATAATAAAAAATGAAAGCTATCTTAGTCTAATGAAAAAAAAATGAAAAATTAGCCATGCAATTTCTGAAGCTCAGTGTGAAGTCACCTTGTTCAAAGATAACGCAAGAACTATTAAATATTGTTGTCTTTTTTTCACATCTGTTGATGAGTGAAGATGGCTCTAGATAAACATCTCTGAAGAAATTTATAATAAAGGAGATAGGGAAAGCCTAGAGGAGAAAGCATTAAATTAAAATGGGTTGAGGCTAGTAGGAGGAGAGCAAAGTCAGTTGTCCAACTCAACATATAGAAAAGAAAGGTGTGAATTGTGTTTAGCCTATCTGTGGCTGAAGCACTGTTGATTTATTTTCATTTGACAGTACCAGTAAGATAGTTCATGGCAACTCTTCTTTTTTTCCTTTCATTAGCAATAGCAAAGATAAAACTTAGGACTTCACCCTTTCTAGGCATATGTCCTGCCTCTCAAGCCATGCCTTCAACACTTTCTTTGCACTGGTTGTTTTGAGATAAATTAATACCCTGATCTACCTAGTTATGCTTTTCATCATAGCTGGGGTTGGTGAGTGCTCAACAGCATACTCTGCTTCCTTGCTCAGGTGAACTCTCATAAAATTTTACCTGGACTGGGCTAGAACCAAGATCTTTATGATATCTGCCTCTGGTGTAGCTAGGATTACAGGTGTGAGTCACTAAAATCCATCCTAGTGCTATCTATTTATTGTAACACATGTATAAAAATGTAATGGACAAATAGAAGTAGATTGTAAATGAATGAAGTAAAATTCATAGTTTAAGAGTGGAACATAGTTGAGCTGGGGATATGGCCTAGTGGCAAGAGTGCTTGCCTCTAATACATGAAAACCTGGGTTCAATTCCCCAGCACCACATATGCAGAAAACTGCCAGAAGTGGCACTGTGGCTCAAGTGGCAGAGTGCTAGCCTTGAGCAAAAAGAAGCCAGGGACAGGGCTCAGGCCCTGAGTCCAAGGCCCAGGACTGGCAAAAAAAAAAAAAAAAAAAAAAAAGAGTGGAACATAGTGAATCTCTCTCTCTCTCATATATATATATATATATATATATATATATATATATATATATATTCATTAAAGATAATAAGAATATTAAATGTAAGGGAATGCATTCCCTTATAACTAGTATTCATACTATCTTTAAGTATTTGTCAAAAGGGGTTTCAATTTAAAAGGGGTTTCAATTTAATAGGTTACTTTATAAGAATGTTTCTCGATTAATGGCACCCCTTCCATCATTCTCCAATAACTCTTTCAACCCCACTCATCAACTAAAGTTATATGGCTCTATTTTCTATTACTAATGATATTTACACATTGTTCAAATAGTAGTATGTATACCATTCCCTCTTTTTTTTAAACTCTCAACATTATCTATAAGTATCCTGCATTGCCCTTTAGTCTTCACCTTCATTTTATATCAGTAAAATATGCCAGGCATTCAATGGGATATAATTTTTCTTCATCTTGATTACTGAAAATTTGAGATATAGTCTCAGTATCCTGGGTATGTGCACATTTTTTAAATCCAGCCTTTCATAAATAGTTTTATTTTCTTTTATTTAAATCACCTCTCACAAGTGGTTTTAGTGGGTGATAAGGCAATATACTTTCTTTTAAAATGAAAGCAATGCTGAACTAGTAAAAATTAATATTGACACAAAAAAGCCTTAACACAACACAGAGAGTCCCTAAGAATAAAATGCCAGGTTTAAGATTCAGAGCTAAATGAAGTGACCCAGACCCAAAGAAACACAAACACTATGGTGTCCCTCATAGGGAATAGCCAGTACATGATTAGGGTAGTCATGGTAGAAGATCAAAATACCCCAATAGCTATATCCATATGATCGCATAAGATGATGCCTAGTGAAAAGAACTCCACATCATGGAAACAAGAGTTATACCACTCTTGTAATTATTTTCAACATGCCATGTGAAACTGTGCCTTTCTTTTTCCTCCACTGTTTGATTTTTTTGTTTAGTTTTGTTTCTCTTGTATTCCCTTCCTGTGGTTGTACCCCGGCTACCACTGTATCTCATCTGAGTACTCTGGGAACTGTCTATACGGGTATTACAACTAGGGAAGGGAAAGGGAATATCACAATAGAGAGACAAAGGACAAAAAGACAAACTATTCCAAAATCAATACTTACAAAACCATTTGTTGTAAACCAACTACACAACTCTTGGTAGGAGAGGAAAAGGGGGAGGGGGATGTGGGGGGAGGAGGAGGGAGGGAGGCGGTAACAAGTTGAACAATAAATGTACTCACTGCCTTACATGGGAATCTGTAACCCCTCTGTACCACACTTTGACAATAAAGAAAAAAGTTTAATTAAAAAAAAAAAAAAAACATGAGGCAGTGGGAATGGAGCCAGACCACAGAGCCAGGTAAGAGCTGATGATGCACATCTGTGGAAGTGGAGGAGGTCTGCCTCCATGGGCTTTGTTGGCTGAAAACCACTCATCCTGGTGAGTAGATAACATTGGTAAAGCAATCACAGAGTCTAGACCAAAGAGAGGATACATAATCCTATTCCTGATTGGGTTGGAAAGGATGAAACAGAATGATGCAAAGGGCAATATTGATCAAGATGCTCTGTGTACAAACTGATTTGTAATGGTAACCCTTTTGTACAACTATTTAAAGATATCAAAAATACAAATTTAAAAATAAAATAAACCTATTCCCGTGGTGGGGAGGATTAAGATACATAGTCAACCCAGCTGAAGTTTCGTCTTGGTACACAATTGCATTACTGAAAATCATCAATATTGTTAGAAACATGTGTAATGAAACAGTACGCTCCACTGCCTTGATAATGTTATAATCATCAATGACACAAAAAAAGAACACAAATTTCCACAGAATTGCACTGAGTTACAGTTTTCACTGGAGCTTTGAGAATTGAACACATTGACATTCAGTGGGACAATTTTCTGTAAGTGCAATTAGCCAGTTTTAACATACCAAAGCACATTTTTCAAGCCCCAATGATAATAGTCTCTGAGAGGAAAAGGGGGAACAAATTTCAAAGGAATTAAAACAAAGGGAAAGACTAAGCCATCACATGAAGTAAATGAGCAGTTTAGAAAAATACCAATATTGTGTGCTTACACAATTATTCACAGGAACAGTATCTGGGAGGACAAGGTCAGATTTAAGTGGTAATAATACATCTGAAATAGCTCATTTAACAAAGAGAAGCAGTGGTACTGAGTCCCAATTAGCTATAAAAACTTGTTTAACTACTTCAGAACAAAATATTGAGAGGCAAAGGTTTAAAGGTCCATTTATCCAGTTCTTCATCAAGCAAAAATCCTGTTTATGTCAGTTAAGATTTCTGAATTAGACTTTTATCAATGCAATATATTTCATCAGCGCAATTCTTTTTGAAATACTGAGCTATTCAAGATTTGAAAATGGATGATTTACCTTTTAATGGAGAAGCTACATCTGTATTCCATTGTAAAGATGAAGCCCATCATTAATTTACACTGTGAGGAAGGCTGGCATATTTATTGACTTATTCTTTGTAATAGATGCTTACAAAATGAAGAAAAAAAGATTGCTGACTTATTTTAGCAAGGAGAAATTTCAGGCATGAATTTACAAAAGGCATGCATGTCAGAAGCTATCTGATAAAATTAGGAGGGCTAGAAAGGTGTCAATTTTTCTTGATCTTGTTTCTAACCTTGTAAATAGAGTGGTGCTACTTGGCAGGTGCTGGTGGCTCATGCTTGTCATCCGAGCTAGTCAGGAGCCTTCTATCTAGAGGAGCATATTTTGAAGCCAGCCTAGGCCAACCTAGTAGAAACTTGTGTGAGAATCCATCTCTAAGATAGACAATAAAAAAAAATGGTTGGAGGTGGTAGTATATAAACCGAGTGAGTGCAAGTTAGTTCACGTATCAGTACTGCTGGAAAAAATAATATATAGTTAGGTTCTTTAGACTCACATTGGTAATCCTAGCTAATCAAGAGGCTGAGATCTGAGGACTCCAGTTTGAAACCCCTCAAGGCAGCAAAGTCCATAAGACTCTTACTGCTAACTAACACCCAAAATCTGGAAGTAGAAATGTGGCTCAAGTGGTGGAGTGCAGCCTTGAGCACAAAGGCTAAATAAAGGATAGACCCTGAGTTCAAGCCCTAATACAGGCACACACACACACACACACACACACACACACACACACACGCACACACACAATGAAGTACAGTGATATTATTAAATTAATTTCTTGCATAAAAAAATAGACTTTCTTAAGGAATTTTAAGCAAGAACAAAGAATTTAGGGTCTGTTGCTAAATTTCTACCTTGGCTCTGAATAAATGTTCTTGTCTTTGAACATGAATCCAAAAGACAGTATGAACCACATGAACAATTAGATAATTATTTCATTTTCTCCTTATGAAAAAAAGGTGACCTTGATAACCATATTAAATTAAACACAAGTTCCTGTATTCTTCTTTACTGAAAAATCACAAGGCAGAAATGTAGTATATTTTTCTACTCAGAGGAGTTGGCCTTGAGCAAGTCCTCCCTGATGTTTTCAGGATAGGGTTTCCATGCTTGGAACAAACCTGTTCCCAAGGAGACTCTATCTCTCCAGGGACACAATTAACTGAGTAGATGACATGAGCAACCTCAGTGGATTGTACAAAGAGTTCTACATTTGATATGATTTCTGTCTTAGTGCTTCCTTTGATTCACTCTGTCGTCTTCATAATTAAATAGAATTTCGTTTAGATTGTGCTATCTTACAGCTAGGATAATAACAGTGACACAGACTTTGATTGAGACATGGAATATTAACCTTCCTCTTCTGACTAGAAATAATTATATGTTATCTTTAAAATTAAATATACCAGCAATTTATGAGATATTCTTGTTCTAAGTCTTTCTGCCCCAAGCAGTCTGTACATTGGGGAGATATGAAATTTGCATCGACATTTCTATGGTCTTCATACAGCAACCAGGACAAGGAATCTCTTTATATAACCCTGAACACCTAACATGTGAGCCATATAAGTTAATGATTTAAAGTCTAAGGAATCACAGTTCTGCTCACAGTTCTGCAACTATGAAAATAGAGTTTAACTGAATTGCTCTTAGCTTTGCTCTTTCAAGTGCTGAAGGTCAGTTGCTTGTCAGTATGCAAATGAGGTTGAATACACAAAAACAAATACAATCAACTATAGGAAGAATACCTTGCCAGGTTTTGATGACAACAGTGTAGACCTTTTTAAGGAACTAGCAATTAGACTGACTCTTGAAAAATAAATTTTTAAAAATGAAACACTTAGCAGTAAAAATGAGCAGAAATCAAATATAGGAAGTATGTTAGGCATAAAAAACAGTAATTGGAGAGAATGTAGATAAGAAAATTTGCAGTACATTTTAGAGGTTGAATTTGCATATTTTAAAGACACTAGCAGTACAATACTTACTTAACATCAAATTTTTGAAACTACTGAAGTATGAGCCGTGTGCCTGTGGCTCACACTTATAATTCCAGCTACTCAACAGGTTAAGAACTGAGACTCAAGGTGCAAAGCCAATCAAGTATAAATACTAGAGACCTATCTCCAATTAGCCACCAATACCTGGAAAGTATATTTGTGGCTCAAGTGGTAGAGGACTAGCATTGAGAAAAATAGCTCAGGGAGAGCACCCAGGCCCCAAGTTCAAGCCCCAAGACAAAACAAAAACAAAACTCCAACTACACTGAGTGGTTAACAGTCTTAGAAATTATAAAATGTGGAACACAGACACCTGGAAATGAAGTATTTCTATATGACTATTAGTTAAGGATGCATTATAATAGAATGAGCATGAGATCAACAAAAATGAATTATTATATGCCTTCAATAGGGACATATGATCAAATAGGGTTATGGAAACATTTCTAGTAGTTATTCTTTTTTCTAGGGGGAGACTGTGCTGGGGCTTGAACTCAGGCCCTGCTCTTGTTCCTGAAGTTTTTTGCTTAAGGTTAGTGCTCTACAACTTGAGCTACAGCTCCCTTCCAGCTTTTTTTTTTTTGCTGGTGACTTGGAGATAAGACTCTCTCAGTCTTTCCTGCCTTGGATTGCTTTAAATTGGGATTTTCACATCTCAGACTCCTGAGTAACTAGGATTACGGGTATGAGCCACTGGCACCTATGTCCAGGTTTTATTATTTCTCTATGCAAAGAGTTGATTGCTAAGTCCTAAAGCTTCGCCAACTAGATTTAAAAGCCAGAGATATAATACGGATTTGGCATAGTAGCCAATCAAAGGAGCATTTAATGGCACGTTAAAAATACAAAAGCAAAACAAAAAAAATTAATTGCTGTATCTAATTAGTAGGTGCTAATAATGTATTATTGAAAGAAGTAGCACTAAAAGTCACCTGTTTTTCAACCCTCAAACACATAAAAATTAAGCCCATTTACATTATGATAACCACACCCAGTTACAGTTGTACATTTTTTCACTCATTACAGTCAGAAATGTGTTGGGAACACCTACTATCCATTACACCGACTTAGGTGCTAAACTCACAAAGATAAAAAAGATATGACATCTGTGATACATATTTATGTTACCCTCCAAAGCATGAGATTAACAAGTAAGGCAACAATCCTAACAGTTATGTCAATGATCAATGAGATTATGTCCATCATAGGACTCTGTGACAAGAACAGAAGCAAAACTCTGAAGAATACAAGAACTTGCCCAACACAGAGAAAGAATAGTCTAGTTATAAAATTGGACAGTGGTGGTATGATTGTGGTTAATAGACAAATATAGTCATACTTTGCTGGGCTTTTTCTTTTCTTTTGTGAGGGTTGAGGTATCCTGCTATCTCCCTGGTGTGCCTCTGAGGATGTAGATGTGATAAATGATATTGCTTTCAAGGATCAATACATTACTGCCCCTAAGCAATTTTCAAGATTTGTGAAGTCATTGAGGGATACAGACTGGATGTGAAAGTGCAAAATCACAGGCCCAGTGTCTAGGCCCAAAGTGAGAAACCCATCTTACAGCACACATTTCAGTCATATGAGTAATAACTGTGAGTCAGGATTACAAAGAACAAATGGGTGACTCTGCTATGTTAAAAAGGAAAATGTGGGTAGAGTCTTAAGAATGAATGAACAAGGGAACTGGGGATGGTAACACACAGCTGAAATCCCATCATTCAAGAGGATGGGACAGGGGTATGAGGAGCTCCAGTCTAGCTTGGGACACATAGTAAGTTTAAGGCCAGCCTGGGCTGCATAGCAAGATCTGGTCTAAAACAAACAGATATACAACACTCATGAAAATGAACAAGGAAAATGTGTAGCAAGATTTATTTATAAAAGAACTAGAGTACAAGGAGTAGAGATTAAGGGGACCTCACTTTTTTTTATGGTTGTCAGTTGTATTCAGGGAATATTTTCCTGTCCAAAGAGTCCAGTGTGACATGCTACGGAAAAAGATTTGACTTGCCAAGTAATTTGGAAAGCCTGCTATACTTACCCTATTATTGTTCAAGTTGAGCTTCTGAATCTATCGGGCACACATTGTTTATAAAAAAAACTTTGCCAAAGAAGTCTTAAGACCTCATTCTGGGAAAATGTTCTAAGCCACAGGAAATGTTTAAAGATCCATTATTGTCAAGAAGAACAGATGGAAGCACAATATAATTGAAAGGTTAAGACCTGTTATTGTTTTATTTAGAAAGAGCCTCTGAGCTAGTTCTAATTATAGATAAGACAGATTCATATATGGAGACAGCATTAGGAAGAATCAGGAGTCCTGTCTGCTCCAGTCTTATCTCCCCTTGAAATCGTTCTAGAAGGTGACTTTGAATCATTTGGGTTATGTAAACTCAGCTTGTCTAGCTATGTATGGAGGGGAAAATAAATATTTTCATTTTATGCATGTTATTTCATCTAATTTATCTTGATAATTCTGTTCTGTGAAGTTGCACAGAAATTCCTTACAAACATACAGTGTCCATTGGCAGAATAATCATCAAATGAATAAATATGCCCATGAAAGGCAATTTTATCTTTATAATCGAGAAATAATCCAGCTGACAGGAGCCATAATTACATACAATTAAATAATCTGTATTTCTCCTCCTAATGTAACTTTTTATATATTCATGAAATTTTCTTTCAGATACAAAAAAAGATGTTAGAAACATTATTTACATATATGGTGGATGGGAATTTATCGACAATTTAAAACATATAGTTTTACATCAGTGAAAAATGTGTTAAAGAAGAGAAAATGTTACACAGAATCATATTTTATCATATTTGAAGTTATTTTCTGTCTTTGTGAGTAGGATATCCTTCTACTTATTTCTTACCTATTCCTGTTTTTGGTAAATTAGACATCTAATTGTATACTACTGTTTTCTGGTACATTTGCTATTCATAAATAATTCATATAAAAATATATTGACATCTTTGAAGTCGTACAAGATAAGAGAGTAGATGCTATAAAAAATGGAACTGATCCTAAAGAAATCAGGTGGGCAATGGAAATGGTTATAGATCATGTCATTAAGCCACCTTTGTATTCTGGATAAATGTGTAACTTCCTCTTATAACAGATATGCATGATGGGCTGGGAATGGGGCTTAGTGGTACAGTGCTTGCCTAACATGCATGAAGCCCTGGGTTTGGTTTCTCAGCACCGTATACAAAGAAAAAGCCGAAAATGGTGCTGTGGCTCAAGTGGTAGAATGCTAGCCTTGAGCAAAAGGAAGCCAGGGACAGTGCACAGGCCCTGAGTTTAAGCCCTGGGACTGGCCAAAAAACAACAAAACAAAACAAAACAAAACAAAAAAAACATATATGCATGATGAGTAGTTTCATTTATAGGAACACCAGTGAAAGTCCTTCAAGGTGAAGGGAAACAATGCATTATTTTACATTATCTAACAATGCGACAACATCATTCTCACCACAGGTAGTATTTATTTATCTAGCAAATGCTGACCATTCATCAGAGTTCAAGCTTCTTACAATTTCTGGTTGGCATGATTCATTCCTTCCTTCCTTTATTCATTCAGAGCTTTAGCTATTTTCCCACTCAAGAGTTTGTCTCATCGAATTTTAACTTGCAAGCATTGTAATTTGTATAATTAAAAACAAAAACTAGTGAATATTCAATACAAAATTTGAAACTACAATTCATAAAGCAATAATTTATATAGTTATGCTAAAAATAATATACTATTTGTGGTTACATTTTTCTAGTATTTAATAATAAATATAGATATATGTGAATATAGCGTTTGTATAGTTATACATATATATCAATATGATCATATACTACATACATGCTATTATTTATATGACTATATTTTATATAATAGTACACTATATAAACTCTGTTCTAGCTAGTAATTTTACCCACAAACATTTCTTATCACAGAATATCCCTTTTTGGAGTGATATTTAATGCTATTTAGCACTTCGCTATGTGGATGTATTTATCATCATTAATTTAATATTTCCATTTTTATAACTCTGTAAACATTATGAATGTTTGATTCTTAGGGAGTTCCACATAGATTAGGTTCATTTCACTAGTGTACATAGAGCAAGGGAGCCCATTTTCATTGTGCTAGAAGATTTATATGACTTATGTTATTTAATCTTCAAACACCAATTTTATAGGTAAGAAATTTTATAGTTAAGAAAATTTATAGTTAAGAAAAAAGGTTGGTAATTGTTTGGTCAAGAAAAGGGTAGTATTCAACTTCTTATATTTCTCTAATCTCTTCTAACTAGTCCACACCCACCAATGTTATCAAAACAGATCACTTGCAGCTATGAAAATGAAACAAGGAAACTTATTGTGGATGCTTTTTTGTATGGAAGGGCAGAAAGTATGATATCAGGGATGAGATTGATTGGAATCCTATGTGAACATTTATGAAGATGTAAAAGTGACATCCTCCCATGTAAGAATAATGTAAGCTCATAAAAATCAGTAGCAATAACAGGCTAACTTAAAAATCTATCTATCTATCTATCTATCTGCACATGTTTACATAGAAACACATATCAAACATATATATTTACTGAATGAGAAGTTTGAACATGGAATATTAATAAAGAGCTCAAGATAGGATTTCACACTCTAGTAACCACAGTTCTATATGTCTGTGGAAGATAAAAACATTATCACAGTCTTTCTGAACTGTTCGGAAACTCAATTTCTGTGAACCTAATCATTGTTTAATTCACAGGCTAGAATCTTGGCCTCAGATAATCACATTTATATAATGCTTCCATCTGAAACAGTCTAGGCAGTATGTGACATACATTGCTGATTTATTCAAGAGTATTATCTTCCTCAAGAGTGCTAAAGAAAGTCTGGTAGAAGTGGGAATCAAATTCCTCATAACTAACACTCATAACTAAGTTAGCTGTAGATTAAGAAATTTGTATTTTCCCACATAAACTTGCAAAGATACTATTTATTCTCGTTAACACTTATCCCTGAGACAGAGATGTTCTTTTTTTTTTTTTTTTTTTTTTTTTTTTTTTTTTTGGCCAGTCCTGGGCCTTGGACTCAGGGCCTGAGCACTGTCCCTGGCTTCTTCCCGCTCAAGGCTAGCACTCTGCCACTTGAGCCACAGCGCCGCTTCTGGCCGTTTTCTGTATATGTGGTGCTGGGGAATCGAACCTAGGGCCTCGTGTATCCGAGGCAGGCACTCTTGCCACTAGGCCATATCCCCAGCCCCAGAGATGTTCTTTATACACCATCTTTATCAAAGTATATAATCTCTAGAAAGTTCATTTGATTACCTCCAAATTCTTCTTCACTCATCATAGTAACAATTCCCTATAATTTGGTCACCACATAAGTTACTGAATCTCTACAACCAACACTGCTACAGATTTTTCATTCTGGGAATAAGACTCTAGCCAGTTTTCTGCCAATATGATTCAATTCCTCTACACCCTGAGTATGACCACAATAGTGAATGAGAATTTGGAAGCACTGACAGAAAGTATAAGGTTGTTATATCACATTAAAAAAAAACAACCCACAACCCTGGTGGCTTACTAGGTATTTTTGTTACCTCAAAATTTCTGAGAGACAGAAATCCAGGCAGAGTTTAGATGGCTTCACTAACCTAGGGGTTCTTTTGTACAGGTACTAGGGCCTGAATTCAGTACCTCATGCTCTCTCTCACTTGCTTTTTTTGTTTGTTGTTTGTTTCCCTCAAGGCTAGTATTCTACCATTTGAGACAAACTTCCACTTCTAGCTTTTTACTAGTTAATAGAAGATAAGAGTCTCATTAGTTTTTCTGCCCAGGCTCCCTTCTAAACATTATCATCAGATCTTAGCATCCTGAATAGCTGGAATAAAGGTGTGAGCCACAACTGTTAAAGTAGAACTATGTGTTTGTAGAAATCTAAGCATCTGTTAAGATGGTAGTTATGATAGTCAGATCAGGGCTTACCTGGGTAGAGAGGAGAGAGTAAGTAATACTTTATTAGCCTCCATGCTTGTTCTTCACTGTATTTTGTTCTTTATTGTCTTCCCTGGATGAGGTCTGGAGAGCTGATTATTCATAATGTAAATTATGCCTAGGCACTATGATTTCCTTCCTTCAAATAAAGATTCTCAAAATATTTGTCAACACTGGCTAGCAAAATGGAAATGCCTTTGCATTGTAATCTAAGAACTAAAATCACATTTTGGAATAGTTGTTTCATTAGAAGGAAGATACTAAGTTCAGCCTCCTGTCAGGGTAGGGGAATACACAAGAGCAAAAACAGTAAATTGGAATTTTGTATTTTAGAAGTAGCCTTGAAGCCAAGTGTGGTAGTTCATGGCTACAATTTCAAAAGTTAGGAGTCTGAGGAAGGAAGAAAACAAGTTCAAGGCCACCCTGGACTACCCACTGAGACTCTGTTTAAAAAAAAAAAAAAACTACAAAAACCAATGTCAGATAATGGGGCTTGAACCTGTTATCCTACCTAGTTGGGAGGTAGAGATCAAGGAATTGAGTAATTGTGGTTCAAAGCTAGTTAGGGCCACAAATCTCTAAAGACTCCATTTCGGCGAGTGGCTGAGTGTGGTGGCACATACCTGCCATCCCAGCGAAGAAGGGAAGCAAAGGTATGAATATTGTAGTCTATAAGTCTTTGGAATAAAGCTTGACTCTACCTAAAAAAAAAAAAAAAAAAAACAATCCCAAAGAGACCAGAGGCAGCAGAGTACTTGGTTAGTAAGCAGGAAGTTGTGATTTCAAATCCCAAGAAAGTCAAAATAATAATGACAAAATATAAATAAAATAATAATAATGATAAAGAAAACTGATGCACAAGAGAAGGTGTATGAGTGACAAAACTCTAGTACCATCATAAAAGTTTGAGTGTTGAGTCCTTGTTTTTCTGTCTCCATTTAGATATTCTATTATTGTTCTGATGAGAGCCTTTCAAATCCCTTCTCTGAGGAAATAGTATCTGAGCCAGACTGTCAGGAATATGGTTTTGAAGATGAAGGGTTTCATTGGGAAATTTGCAGGAAGAAAAGGCTCCAGGGTGAATGAAGGCATAGAAGATTCAAAGTCCTGCATGCACTCCTTTCAGTTTCATCACAGGCAGTTTAATAATCTGGTCGGGCCAGAGTACTGGACAAATCTTGTGCCTTATCCGACTCTCAACAGAAAGACCATTAACCCAATGTTTTCATTGCTGTTAAACAATGTTACATCATTTTCATAGACCAGCAACTATATCAAACTTCATTAGAGTCATGAGATCGAAGAGCATTAGGAAGCCTCATGTAGCTTATCTTGCTTCCTTGAAACAGAAGGGTTTCATATCTAAAGCACCTGGATCCCATTTGGGTCACTTATCAGTCTTTAGCCTAAGTCATTTAACCTTGCTCAATCTAAGTGTCCATAGCTATAAAAGTAAGCAATTACAATTACATCAAACTGCTGCTGGAAGGAGTAAAGAAGATAACATTTACAAAAATTTGGTGGCTCCCTGCCTGGGGTAGAACAGACATTCAATATTTCTGCCCTGCTTTGTCTTACACTTTCTGTATGTCTTGTACTTCTTTGCACTTATTTTTCCCCCTGTCTTCATTTAGAAATTCTCTTTTAAATTATTACCAAAAAAATTTAATTACAAACTATTATTTTAAGCCTGCAAGGAAAGTTAGCTGTTCTTACATCATGCCAAGTCTCTGACATATTTTCTTATCCTTTAGGCAGAAAGAACATAAAATTGGGATGAAATTTACCCCATTTTAACTGTATTGAATTTGGCTAACATATTGCACATACTACTCACTCAATGGATGCATCTTAATTGAGTGATTTTCACCTTTTGTCAAAGGTTATATAAATTCTCTAAAAAGCAAAACTAACACCATTAATTCTTAAGGGGTGGGTTATTCCAGAGAGCCAGAATAAGCACCAAGCAAACAGATGGTTTGTACAAATGATTTAAGAATCTGTGTGTTTTTATCTTAAAAAAGACATTTAATACCTGCACTAATTATAGATATAGCACTGCCTGACACATAGCAATTTATGTTTCTATTCTGGTTTCTTCTTTATTTAAAGAAATTAGGTTCCTTTGCGTAAGGTAGTCTATGTATCTGAGACTGTTACACAAACTACAGCTAACAGCTTCTACTATTTCAAGATAGCATTTAAAACTTCTTTCACTGACAAAATGCTTGCTTTAGTATGTGCCTTCTTCATGCAAAATAAATCCTGAAATTGCTACTTCAGTACATTAGCAATGAATGCGAAAACAAGACATACTAAGAAGTGTAACCAACTGACATTTTCCTTGGCTCACACTGCTAAAGTGCAGATTGCACACCTTTGCTCTATACATCTGAGTGCTTAATGGCAAGTTAACTATGAAAGCTTTCATAATCTTGGATTAACCATTTCTAGCAATGAATTTTCTGTAATTTGGTAGAGGTTATTCCTCCCTCTATCATTAAAGATTAAGAGATATCATCTACTTAGTCATTGCACGTTACATTTCCTTCTTACCTCAGTCTGATACATACAACAGGAACTGGGTTTTTAAAGTCCTAGTATCAAAGGTTTTCGTTTAGGGCTACAACTTTAAAACCCTTCAGTTCTGCTGTAGAATAAATACAAATTTGGTAAATACAAATTTACAAGAGTTAGAAAAAGAGACAATTCAGTTGCACATCTAGTGTCACAATTGTGCTTAATATTGGCTCCACACATTTGTTCCTAGGAAGTGGTAAAAATATATATTTGGTGAGGGAAAAGTGAAATTAATGGGAGGAAAAAGAATGCTTGCTGAGACGGAAAAGGTACTTAGTTTATGAGGACATATATAACATTGAAAAAAATCTCACTTTTTTCTGAATAATTATTTATTGTCAAAGTGATGTACAGAGGGGTTACAGTTTCATACATAAGGGAGTGGGTACATTTCTTGTACTATTTGTTACCTCCTCCCTCATTCTCCCCTTTCCCCCCTTCACATTTCCCTCTGCACCCATGAGTTGTTCAGTTGGTTTACACCAAACGGCATTATAAGTATTGCTTTTGGAGTAGTTTTTCTTTTTATCCTTTGTCTCTCAATTTTGATATTCCCTTTTCCTTCCCTAGTTCTAATACAAGTATATACAATGTCCAGGGTACTCAGATGAGATACAATGATAGTGTGTATTCAACCACAGGAAGGGAATGCAAGAGGATGAACAACAACAACAAAAAGCTAAGGTTTCATATGGCATGTTGAAAATAATTACGGATATATATATATATATATATATATATATATATATATAATCACTTGCTTCCATAACATGGAGTTAATTTCACTTAGCATCATCTCTTGTGTTCATAAGGACCTAGATATTAGGCTCCTGTGATCTTCTGTTGTGACTAGCCTAAACCTATACTAATTATTCCCTGTGAGGGAAACCATAGAGTCCATGTTCTTTGGGTCTGGCTCACTTCACTTTGTATGATTTTTTTCCAAGTTCTTCCATTTCCTTATGAATGGGGCAATGCCATTCTTTCTGATAGAGGAATAAAATTCCATTGAGCATATGTACCACATTTTCCTGATCCATTCTTCTGCTGAGGAGCATCTGGGATGGTTCCGTATTTTAGCAATGACAAATTGTGCTGCAATGAACATTGTTGTGCTGGTGGCTTTAGTGTGTTCTTGTTTGTAATCTTTTGGGTAGATGCCCAAAAGTGGGGCTGCTGGGTCATAGGGGAGCTCTGTATTTAGCCTTATGAGGAATCTCCATATGCTTTCCAGAGTGGCTGAACAAGTTTACATTCCCACCAACAATGTAGTAGGATTCCCCTTTGGCTACATCCCCTGCAGCATTTGTTATTGTTAGTTTTCCTGATAATGGACATTCTTACTGGGGTGAGGTGGAATCCCAATGTTGTAGCAGAAACACTTGGGCTCCTTGGCACAGGACGAAACTTCTTTAACAAATGCCCAGAAATGCAACAAATCAAAGAAAGGTTGAACAAATATGACTGCATCAAACTGCAGAGCTTCTTCAGGGCAAAGGACGTAGCTCACAAGATAAACAGAAAGCCAACAGATTTGGAAGCGATCTTTACTGGCATACAACAGACAAAAACCTCATATCTAAAATATATGCCGAACTAAAGAAAAAAAAATTCCTCCAAAACATAACTTCAAAGTACCAACATCCCCCTCAACAAGTGGGCTAAAGACCTAAAAAGAGACTTCTCTGGAGAGGAAATGAGAATGGCCAACAGACACATGAACAAGTGCTCTACATCACTGGCCATAAAAGAAATGCGAATCACTTTTTTTTTAGGTGGGGGGACCATCACTAGAATTTGAACTCAGGACCTTACAAGGCAGATGCTCAGCCATTAAGAAATGTCAGCAACCTGGGATTTCCTTGCTGTTTAGCTGATTTTTCAGATAAGGGCTTATGTTTCATTCTAGACTACTCTTGGAGCATGATCCTCTTACCTCTGCCTCTAATATAGCTGGTAATACAAACACATATTTTGAACCATTTAGTTTTTGAGATGGGGTTGTCTTTCACTTTTTTTTACTTGGGTTGGTCTTGAGTTGTTAGTCTCTCAATCTCTGCCTCCATATAGCCAGGACTACTAGCTTGAGTCACTGTTCCTCATTAAAACTATTTTACAGCATTTTAATAGAACTATAATTAACCCAGAATTTCCCCCAAGGGATTTTATAACTTGAATTATAGCATATTTGACATTTCATTGAGCAGGTTTAAAAATAGGTGTTTTAAAATAACTAGATTTTTCAGTTCTTGATTTAGGGAGCTTGTATTTCCTTTTTCTCCCATGATTTACCAAGTAAGAGATTTTTTGACAAACTTTACAAGTTGCTTTTTTTTTGAGATAAGAATAGATCATATTCTATAGTCTAGCCTGGCTTCAAATTCATAATCCTCTTTTCAAAGCTTTTCACATGTTGAAATTACAGACATGTGCTACCAGACCCATATACCATATGAGACTTCAAAATCTATTTTTGCCTCTTATATACTATATCTACTTAGGAAACAGAAGACATGGACACCAAGAGAAAACTAACCAGAGAGAAAAGCCTCTGAAGGGGCATGGAGAAGGGAAGCATGCACAGGTAGGGAAATTCATTAGATGGCAAAGTGTATATAACATCTTTGCAATTAATACTAGATAGAGATTTTTGGAGGAGGAGAATCAATGACGGTGCTGCTGGGAGAACTCTCAGACTGTCTATGGAGCATTCACCACATTAGAGAACATTGATGAAACCTTGTTAAGAAAGAACGATCCAGCTCTACTTCCTTCTTCAAGTTCAGGAATTCGATGAGATCATCTTTGAGACTGTGTGACTTGGGCATGAAATCCTAAAATTGCAACCGTGGAGAATGTCAATTTCCTTCAAATAAAACTGCAAGCATTTTATAAAAACAGACCTCTGTGGCCCATGCCCACAGTTTGTTTATTTCTGGTATTGCACAGATCTATTTCAACAGATAAATTAGGGAAGCAGCATGTCCATGGTTTCCATGGGCCTCTTTTCCTAAAGGGAAAATGAAGAACTGAAAAAAGGCAACTATGTCATTCTCACAGGTATAGTTGTAATCTCAGGGCAGCTGACCCTATTGCCAACTCTGCCCTTTACTCTCCAAAACCCTTCACTGAGTACAAGATTTGGTGGTATGCCTTCATTCTTGAAAGATGTAAGCTCCTAGAATTCATACATGTCTCAGGCTTTATGTGTTATACTGTGTCCACTCATATTTAAAATTAAACAGGAAGCATAGTGTGAATGACTCAAGCCTATAACCTTAGCTACTTAGGAGAATGAAATCTGAGGATCACAGTTCAAAGCCAGACCATGAAGGGAAATCTAAGTGGTTATCTCTCCAATGAAACAGAACAGGAAAAAAAAAAAAAAGGACTGGAGGTATGGCTGAAATGGTAGAGCCAGCCATGAGTGGAAATGCTCAGTGAACACCAAACCCTGAGTTCAAGCTCCTGTAGCAGCACATAAAAAAAAAAAGAATTGGGGAAAAGATGACTTAAGGCACTGAGTGGATCACTTCACTTTTACATATACTCCATCATGCGTACATTCCTAAACCAAAGCCAATTGTAAGCCAAAACCAATTACTTCTGCCAAAATGGTGACTCTTCTTCTTCATACAAGTATCTGTGTGCCTTGGTGGAAGCTGATAATTAAACAAGACCTTACTTTGGTCCCTGTTCTCTTTATATACCATAATAACAATATTTTTTTCAAATCCTGATGCATCGAACAGTAAGTGAATAGGAAGTACAGAGTCTCTTTGTAGTCTCCATGGAAACAGGCCACCGAATCCTCCCATGCTGTTTCCCCAGTCTGAGCACATAGTATATGATTGGGATTGACAGGCTGGATAGTTGCTGCAATCTCCATCACTCTTCTGGCTATCAACCAGACCAGCCTTTTTGAAGCTTCAATGCTGGCCTGCAGAGGAAAGCCATCATAAAACGTCTTAGGAATTTGATGGCCCTACTCATGAGTATATTCACACAATGGCCTGGGTGAATTATAACTCCTGGGACTGACTCTCCACAGACGAAGAGGATTCCCCGAGGAATCAAACTTCCTAATATGATGATTCCAGAAATCCAGCAACTCTACCTCCCTGAGCCTTTACTCTCCTTCCTTTTCTGTTTTGTAAGGCAAATTAGGTATTCACATATTTCCCAGATTTTTAAGGACCCCTCTACATGTGAATTTGCCCATTCTTTCAAGTCTTTGTCAAGATATTAAGTCACATATGACAAAGATGCATGCTCATGTCAAGAAATCCATTCACATTGTCTGGCCTCAATCAATCCACCTTGAAATCCTATCCCAGAAGTTTTATTTTGCTGTTGGTACGTACTAGCTATTTACTGACTGTTTTGGAGTGCAATTTCTTCTCTTAGTTATCAAGCCTAGAACATTCCCAGACAACTTTCCACTGATCTGCAAACCTTGTTAGTGGCATACAAAGTGGGAGATAATGTAAGAAAAGCTACTGAAAAGCTGTGCTGTGTGTAAGGTAAATCTTTATGGAGACAGATGGGTGGAACATTTATGTTCAAGCTCAAATCGCTGGAGCTTCAGACCAAGTAAATAAATGACTTATCTGGAGATTCTCAGTACACAGTTCAAATGAAATTAACGTCCTCCAAATTGCAATCCAAGAAAAATTCTATAAGCCATTTTGTTTTTTATTTGGAGCACTTAATTGCTTCTGTTTGATAAATAAACTATCAGATAAATGATTATAAATAAACTATTGCATACATTAGCAACTGGTGTTTTTATTTTTTATTTTATTATCTGCAAGTAGTTGTACAAAGGAGTTGTCATTTAACAAAGCAATGTATGAATCTTTGTTAATTTTACCTGTCAATATTCTCATCCGGCCCTCCCCTACCCACTCCTTCCCTTACTTTTCTGAAATTTTGTAGGATATTCTTTACAGCATTCTTCCCCCTTCTCTTTATTCATCTAGTGGTTTTAATAATCATTATGAAGCCAGGTACATGTTTCCATAAATGTTTAGTTGTTGACGTTTGTTTTATATTTTCAGATTTAAAATCTTTATTGTTTGGGAATCATTCTATCTCTGTTGCTAGAGGTAGTCACATAAATCCTGTGTGGACTTCTTCTAGACTGCCTAGTTGCATGTATTTCCTCTCATTTGGTTGTAGAATATCAATATCACAAGTAAGAGCTACGTCTTTTATAAATCCATCTTCTTTTTCAGGACAATGAAGAATTGCTTTACATACTCAATTATGAAATAACAGGTTGCAAATACAATTCCAGATTCATTGAAGATTATATGAAGAATATTCTACATAATAGCCATTGAGCCACTACTACTTGACTTCAATCCATCCTTTGTTAAACCCTTTCTATGTAGCTGCTTTTGTTTTGGATTCAAATCACCTTCCTCAGAGGTTATGACTAAAATCCAGCAAACACATTAATCCTCAAAACAAAGAATGAAGACAACCAGTAAGCGATGGACAGAGGGTTGTGAGATAACATAGTAGAACACAGCTTAGGGAAGAAGCAGTCCATTTCCCTCATTCCACACACATTCAGGCAAGTACTTCCCAAAGGTGTCTTGGCCAGATGTTAACAAGTTCTAGACCCAAAGACAGGTCTTGAGAACCTTCAGTTCACAGGTGTTTTCCTTTATGGATAGCAATCTGCCAAGTTATTTGGGGACACAGAAGAAACATTGATCTTTGTATTTGTTTCCCAAATGGGTGAGCACTAGATTATGTGGTAAGAGGTCTTAATAAAGACAAACCATAAAAACAACCTAATACAGCAAAAAGAAGAAACTCCAGGCCTATTTTTGACTGCTTATTCCTCAGAATTAATCTAATCTAATCTTACCCTCAAACCAATTCTTATATCCCTCACTTAGTTGATAAGGTAAATCAAGCTTTGAGGATTATGTGTACAGGAGCATATACTTTATTAAACATAGCTTATATGTGATTTCAAAGCCCTGAAACTCTAATACTTCTAATACAACAGGATCAATGGTAAGAATGCCTGCTTTTGCATATAAATCTTGCTTTAGGAGCTGACAGGTTGATGGAGTCTATTGTTTTCCCATGTATCTATTTGCTCAACACTACCATTTAGTGTAGAATTGCTTTGAGGATAAGAATGTCTCCTAGTAGTAAGTAAAATTAGTCACCTGAATGATGAGTACATTCTCAGTACATGACATCGAAACAATCCCCAGCACTTAGCTCTACAAAACAAGCCACAGGATTTGGAAGAAAGCCCTTAAAATATACTCTTCATTGGAGATTTAGTTCCATTTTTGCTTTTGCTGTAAGAAGAAGCAAGATACCCAGGAACAATTTCTCTGTTGAAGCCACCATCATTTCTGGAGGAAAGAATCTAGACATAAGCACAAGATGTTTTGATGGTTTTGATACATTTAGTCCTCCTTTTAAAATATATGTCTGTTTAAGCCAAGAGGAAACAAAAGTGTTTGGGAATAGACATACTCGCAAAGATATGGCCACCATGGGAGTCACTTCCACCACAGGGGTGATCAGTGATGACAAAATTAATCGAGATGAGAGATTCAAGTAGAAAGATTGTTGATTCTTCTCCACATTGAAATATATTTCTTCCACGAAAAAGAGCAGGACCATGAAAGTACTGGGTTTGATATTTTAAGAGCACCTAATAAAAGAAAACCTAAATGAAGCAAACACAATTTTAAGAATTACCATGCAGACAGAAACTCACCCTTGCACAGATCAGACAGGAGATAAATAAGATCTATCCAATGATGTAGCCTTCAAATAGTACTGTAAGTGGCTTGAATTTGTTATTTTCTTCAGTATGATTTTTATTCTTTCAATGCATTCATTTTAATTCTGACACCTAATGAATTGTATGTTTTTCATTTAGCATCTAATTCTGCTTGAATCTTTAAACTTGTATTTCTGAGCAATAATTGCAGTGCTGAAAAATTATGATAGCTGGTGTTCCAAGACAGATCTATTCATGAGTAATTCACTTACACAAAGCAAATTATTTTACAATAGGCTAAGATTAATCTTCATGGTGTTATCCTAGCTTATTCTGTGGATTTAATTATTATTAATCTGGATAAATTTTAACTTTAAAAACATTAATTTAACTCACCAGGTCTCTTGGCTCATTAATCTCTTCAATAGTGCCACTTAGGATCAAACGCTCATCAAACAATAGCAATTTAATCATAAATTTGAGGAAGAAGAATAACAGTAACATGGGAGACTCACAGGACTCAAACCACCTTTTCCTTCTTAGCAATATTCACTTTTAATAGTATCATTCATTGTTGGAGATTATTCTTCTTTCTTTAAGATATAATTGTCCACTAATAAGACTTTTCTTTTTATTTCTAAAATATTTTATGGTCTTAAATATTTGAGTATCTTTGTAATTTTTATTATCTTCAAGATATTGTACAAAGGAGATACCATTCAACAAAGCAGTTTTTGAACACAATGTGTCTTAATCAATGTCATCCCTTTCAATATTCTAACATATCCATCCCAACCTACCTCTTCCCTTACATTCATTAAATTTTTTAAGATCTGTATTAAATGCTTGACTGCATTTCCCCCCAATTTCTTCTTCATTCATCTACCCCCATCCACATCCTTTGTACTTTAACTTCATTCCACCCTTTTCAAGTATGTTGATAATTTTGTTGAATTATGACTTTGCCTTCCTAAGGAATTACAGTTTGAGTTCTCCCCTAAATCTTCCAAATTTTAAATAATACATTTATGTGCACTGGCGTACCACCTAAGGTATTTACTCATATATTTGTGAACCAATTCTATACTCTACCTATTAGAGGAAACAAGTAACTTCTCTCTTTCTGGATCTGACTTCACTTAACATAATTTTAAGGTCTTTCAAGTTCATTGTAAATGATGCCACACCATTCTTTCTTATGTATATTCACTTATACATATTTACACATGCCCATCTGCAAAGTATAAAAATCTCACAGAAATGTACTTTTCTCTTTCTTTCTTTCTTTCTTTCTTTCTTTCTTTCTTTCTTTCTTTCTTTCTTTCTTTCTTTCTTCTTCCTTCCTTTCTTTCTTTCTTTCTTTCCTTTCTTTGTCCCTCCCTCCCTCCCTACCTCCCTCTCTTCTTTCCTTTCCTTCTTGTCAGTGGTGTGGCTTGAACTCTGGGTCTGGCATCATCCCTGAGTTCTTCAGCTCAAGGCTAGTGCTCTACCACTTTAGCCACAGTGCTACTTCCCATTTGTTGATGGTTACTTGGAGATGAGTCTCACAGGCTTTCTTGCTGGGGCGGGTTTTGAACTGTAACCCTCAGATCTCAGCCTCCTGAGTAGCTAGGATTATAAGCAGGAGCCACCAGCCGGGCTTTCTTTTGTTTCTTATGTCCGTGTGTGTGTGTGTGTGTGTGTGTGTGTGTGTGTGTGTGTGTGTGTGTGTGTGTGCATGTGTGCTGGTATGTTCTGGTGTGTAATGAGGCTTGAACACAGGGCCTGAAGCACTCACTGGACTTCTTCAGTTAAAGGTGGAATTGTAACATGTGTGTGACACCTCCACTTCTGTTTTTCTGATGGTTAGTGGGAGAAAAAGCTTAGAACCACAGTCCTCAGATATCATCCTCCCACAATTAGCTAGCGTTACAGATGTGAGCCATCAGCATTCACATTTTTTTCTTAATTTCTGAATAAACATATTGTCCGCTGTGCCTGCATTAAGATAGTTTGATTGGTAATACTTGAAATATAACCTTTAAAATTATAAACTAGTATAATTCTTATTAGTAACAACTGATTTATTTCCTAATTCCAAAAATGATAGTTCCAGGCCTTTTTCTTTTATAATAATGGTGCTCTTTATATAGCATAATATGCCAAAAATTGTGTTTATTTGTTTGTATTTGCTAAGCACACTTTATATTACAGTCTATGGGGAGACTATCTATCGAAGTGGTCATTGTTATGGCAAGTCATCACATGAGGAACTTGAAAAAACCAAGTGATCTGTTCCCAACTAAATAACTGTTAGAAGCCAAACAGAAAAGTATGTTTTCCTTTAATATTATTGTTATTCCCATCCTACTTTCCTGAATTCTTCTTTTTCCTTGGTATGAGACTCATGCATGAAATACATTTCAAGTAGATAGTGACATAAGAATAATGCACTATTTTTACAGTAATGGAGTTAGTATTAATACTATCCTCTCCCTTATGTCATCCTTAATATTGTGCTAATGGTGATATATAAATCATCATAACAACTATCTCTGCAAATGTCATATGGCTCTGCTATTTTGTATTTTGCTTGGCTTTCCCTTGTTTCTGCAGATGAGAAAACTGAGTCATTGAGAATTCACTAATGCATTATGACCCAGGTGAGACTTACAGCCAATGAGATATAAAGGACAGATTTTTGGCCCTGACTGGCTTCCCTTTGAACATTTTTAGTCACTGTGTTAGCTTTGAAAGCATTTCTTAAACTGAGAATATCTCTTTCAAGTGTCAATATTGTAGAGTTAAAAAAAAAAAACAGTTTTGACCCCTTGCCTTTTGTAATTGGCCATTGATTTAAGCAAATAAAGTGACTTTCACCTCCTTTGTGCAAATTATCCTATCCTGATTTTTCTTTGGCTCTGTTCGCATGGTATGGCAAATGTTACAACCACAGAGAGAGCCAGAACTGTCTGGTAGTTATCCACAAAGCCCAACTACATGGGGAGCCAATGATTTAGAGTCTGAAGCAGACATTAAAACAGAAGAACCATTTGTACTATGAAACGTATTGAGAAATGTACAAAACCTACTTTCACAGATGATTTATATCATTTGGAGCAAACAACTGATAATTTTCCTGAGGTTATAGATCAGACTTTTCAGGCCAGTGACTGATAGTGTCTTGGAGTTTATTCCTGTAGCCTTTTTCTCCCTACATTCTTTTTTCTTGTTTTATAGAATCACAAAGGGAAATATCTCAAAGTCCAGATTTATCATAACAAACAGAACTTGGTGAAAAGCTAGAGACATATGTTTTCCATAAATTAAATGTTTTAATTAGAACCCCTGTAGGATATATATGTCAGAAAGACACAATATATTACTTTTATGTAAAAGAACATTATTTCTTGCAATCTCATATATATACTGGGAACTTGCATTTAACCAGTAGTTCTTTCTTCTATTATTTGACTTAGAACTATTAGACTTATTATGTAGATAATAAATGAGGTACTTGAACTTTCTAGATGACAACTAGGGAGTTGGGTGTAACTAAAGAGAAAGAATAATTTATGATCTCTTTATTCTAAGTCAAGATGCAGACTTTACACTGTTTTTTCTACAACAATAAAAAAGAAGTAACATTTGAAACAAATGACATTTCAAGATCAAGGATTAAAAAAAAAAGCAATTGCCAATTATTGTTTGGTATGCAGATTTACACTTAATTGTAGACCCCCAAGGAAATATTACCTGAAGCTTTCTTTCTTAAAAGTTGCTAAGAATTCTCTTAAAAGTTTTCTGATTTGGGGACTGGGGATATGGCCTAGTGGCAAAAGGGTTTGCCTCATATACCCGAAGCCCTGGGTTCAATTTCCCAGCACCATTTATATAAAGCACGGCCAGAAGTGGTGTTGTGGCAGAAGTGGCAGAGTGCTAGCCTTGAGCAAAAAGAAGTCAGGGACACTGCTCATGACCTGAGTCCAAGGCCCAGGACTGGCAAAAAAAAACAAACAAACAAACAAAAATAGTTTTCTGATTCTTTTCTGGATATATTAGTCTCTGAGGGATAGTAAAAATTTTCATAAAGTGTGTGTTTATATGAACTGAATAAATGGGTAATCTTCCTATTGCTTGTCTTGGGTCCAAAATAAGAATTGCAATAAATTCTTATAGAAATTCTTGCCATGTATATACTCCTTTCCCTTGTTTTTTTCAAGATACATCCTCTTCTTCTATCATTTTATTTAATCTCTAAACTGTTTCCCTTCCTCTGACCAAAACTGGACATTCTACTTCTACAAAGTTTTCTAGGCATATAGTCATCCTGTTGAAATAACACAGTAAAAATTTGTGTGTGATCGGGAAAAAGATCAGAAAATTGATTGTGTGTATGTGTATAAATAAAAAAGATCTTAGAAAATTGCAGGAAATAAAACTAAAACAGACATTTAAAAATGTCTTCTCATTTTCCTATTCAAAGATAAGTTTGGCTGCAACATTGGTGAATATTTATTTCTTTGGTAGTATATATTATTATAAAAATATATTTCATAGTGATATGGTCATATATCCTCAAAATGTACTCTGCTAAAATTCTCACCTCTTCCATTAGTCCTTGGAAAATTTGATTGAGCCTTGACTGTATAGATGAATTTTCTCCAATTTGATATAGCTATCTACCTTGTTTTGATGTTCAGTGCAAGTGACTGAGATTACTGCCCTGGTAAATGTTTAAAAGCTGTCTCTCAGGCCACAAAATATATGCCTATATATATAAATATACTGACATAAAGGACCAGTAGCACAATTTAAAAATAATAATACTATGCCAAATGTGCTTTGTTATAAATTCCAAACAGGCATACACAAATGTTTTTGTTCCAAACTACAATCTGTACTAGAAGCTGAGGAACAATAGTAAGTATATTATGAATACAGATTATTTTTCATATCATTAATACATATGACAAAAATCAGTGACAACAAAATTCCAACGTGCCAAAACTTTAATCAGTTCCACAACTTAAATTGCTTCCTTAATGAATTGGTTACTAGTGTTCAAATGGTGAGATTTTTTTTAATTTGATGTTCTATCTATAATGTAACTATGGAATAACATGGCATATTTTAGTTTAACTGACATTATTAACATTACCTTTTTATTTTGGTATGTTTGGAGACTGTTCCTTCTAAAGAAAGATGATATATCTTCCCACAAAAGTAAAATCTGATCATTAATGTGAGGTGAAATATTTTATTTGATGTACAAAGCACAATAATCTAATATATGTATAAGATATAAATATATATATGTATATAATACAAATATATCATTTGGAAAGCTATTTAGGGAAAATGTTGTATAAAGTTACTCTTTGAGGCAGGTGACATAATTAACTACAAATTTTGAGAATCAACAAAACAAGAAATCAATCCATGCATGTAACACTTTGTTGTTTCTGTGGTTGAAACACTCCATTGTGAGTAATTTCAGAGTCCCATAGTGATGGCACTGAAAGGAGAGTTGTGAAGGAAGCGCTAAGAGCACCCATTTCCAACCAAGTATAATCACAATGAACAATATTAAGAAAGCCTGGTACCAGTTGTTCACGTCTATAATTCTAATATACCAAGGAGGCTAAGATCTGATGATCAGAGTTCAGAGCCAGCCTGGGAAGAAAAAAGTCTCCAAGAGACTCTTATCTCCATTTAACAACTCAAAAACTGGAAGTTATACTGTGGCTCAGGTAGTAGAGCTCTAGCATTGAGCTCAAAGAGGCTTGGGAACAGCACCCAGACCCTGAGTTCAAGCCACTCCCACTATATGTGTGTGTGTGTGTGTATGTGTGTGCATATATATATATAGAGAGAGAGAGACAGAGAGAGACAGAGACAGAGAAATAGAGACAGAGAGAGACACAGAGAGAGAATGGAGGAAAGTAAAACACAATAAAATACAGTGAGTGACAACTTAAGGCATCCTAATTCAAATCACCGAGTTGAAATTTCATGTAATGTAGTTTTTATTAAAGAATTAAAAAGAATTATCAGCAATAACTGGTGGTAAAGCATGGACTCAGGGTGTGTAAGGCCACAATTCAATCACTGCATCAAATAAACAAATAAACAAAATAAGTCAACAAACAAACAAGTTTCCTGAAATTTTAACTATTATCTCTCAGAAGTAAATGAAAAATCCTTGTCTCTGTCCCTTGAAATAAGATGGTGCTCTCTCTGGCCCTTTCTCAGACCTTTTGAATTGGATATCGAGAGTGCCTGAAGATTTCTGTCAGATTACTTACACCTGACGTTATATCATACAGAAACAGTAGTTTTTACTGTGATCAACCATAAGGTCCAACTTTCTAATATGGAGGTTACTAGTTGTAATTGTGCAAATGGACTGTTGTCTTCATGGACTGCTTCATGTAACACATGCCACACTGATGAATGTGAGAAGTGTGTATGTGTGGGGTTGGGGGAGGGAGTTACCACAATAAAGAATTGTGCTGAATGAATTTTTTATGACTCATAAGTATTTTCAGCTTTCCAAACATGATTGCCTGACATTGTGTTTAATAACTCTCTCATAACTTATGTTAGACTTAATCTCATCAAACTGACATATAAAGACAGAAGTTTTGCATGTTTATAGAGTACTATATGATATTTTAATACATGTATACATTAGGTAATGTTTAAATCAGTTTAGATACAGCTCTCTCCTATTTATCATTTCCTTCTTGGGAAAATTTCCAAAATATTTTTCTTGAAACTGTTTTTACCCAGGATATGACAGTTATATCCAGTGTTCCTATAGTGCAATGCTACACCAAAATGTCTTTCTCCTGTCTAGCCAGAATTTTATGCCTGTTGATCCATTCTTTAGTTTCTTTCATTGATGTTTTAAAATGTTTTATTGTAGAACTCATTCATGCTTGGCAAAATTTATTCACAGCTCTCTTTTAGAGGCTAGTGTAAATACAATTACTTTTAAATTTTATTTTTTAGCAATTTTGCTATATATATATATATATTACTTACTTGGGTACACTCATTTTTTTTTGTTCAGAACACTTTATTGAATTTATCAGTTTTAGCAACTTTTTTGGATGAAGTATGAAATACTGCCATCCATAAACAGGAACCATTTCATTTATTTTTATGCCACTTATTTCTTATTCTTGACTAATTGCTCCAGCTAAGCCTTCTAGTATTATATTGACTGAAGTGGCAAAATAGGCATTCTTGTATTTCCTTGATCATAGAAAGTTGAAATACATTTATCTTTACCTGGATTTATCCTTCAAAGCAGCTAGTTATAAATTCCAACTGGCTGGCTGCATGAGATTACATCCCATATACATATCCTCATTGATTAAGGAATCATCTGACTATCAAAAACTGTACTATGAGTTCTAAGTTCTATAGAAAACATGGGCTTACATGTATATGAGGACAGCCATTCCAGTCCTGCAGGCTAGAGACAAGGGGAAAATTTGAGTTTTCAGCTCAAAGTGGAAGGCCACATGTTGATAGAAGTCTATATCAGAATAGTTAATAACAGTTTTATTTTACTTATTTTTTCTTAAGGCTATCAAATGATTTGTTGAGGAATACTTTTGGAGGAAAACATGCTTTTCTCAAAGTGTACTGATTCGCATCTTAATTTTACTTACCAATATACATTAAAAATAATATCCATCTGGGTGCTGGTGGCTCACATCTATAATCCTAGCTATTCAAGAGGATGAGATATGAGGATTATAGTTGAAAGACTGCCCTGGCAGGAAAGTCCATGAGACTCCTATCTCCAGTTAACTACCAGAAAACAGGAAGTAGAACAGTGATTCAAAGTGGTAGGCTTCTAGCCTTGAGCAAAAGAGCTCAGGGACAATGCCCAGTCTGTAGAGTCTGACCTGTGACCTACAAAAAAAAAAAAAAAAAAAAGCAATACAAAACAAAACAACAACAAAAACCCAACAAAATAAACACAAAAATCCAGACCCATCTTTGACTAAGTGTGTTTGGTATGATTGTCTAATCAAGTTGACATATACAATTAACCAAGCTACTTCTTTAAATTGAGTTGTATCTAGCAGTTGGGATTTATCAGTTAGCAAATTACACTTGACAGTTTTTACATTTATTTTCAATTAAGTATATAACCATAATTAATGATGAAAATAATAAATAGCTTACAGTATGAAAATCCTTAATAAAATAAACAGGGATGTGGCACTTAATGAAGAGAGAACATGGGGGGGCGGGGTGATTGACATGTGAGAAAAGTTGGAAAAGTGGAGTGGAAGTTAGTTTTGTTGGTGTCTAGGGAAAGAATGCCTCAGGCAAGGACTAACACAAATGAGGTAACTCATTTAAAATTCCTCTATCCAATGCCTGGCATACAACCAGTGGTCATTAAATGAGACTTTTTTTGTAGTCTCTTAAAGTTTTAATATGAACTTCATAGTGCTTAGAGTCATGGAAATTTGAAAAGGAAAATGCCTTTGAAAATTATCCCATTCCACTATTTTATTTTATGTATGAACAAATGAAGTACAAGGAAGAAATATATCTCACTCCAGTTCCCAAATGTTCATAACAGACATACCTATGAACTTTGGAATTTTTGTTTTGGCTACATAAGCACAGATTTGTAATGAAATTTCTAGAACCAGGTAACACATTGAATAAATATGCATTTTAAAATGGGTGCTTCAACATTACCCACGGGGAGATATCAGGGTAGGAATAAAAATTCTAAATTGGACAGTAAACAATAAAAGCCTGGTCAGAAAAGAATACTGGCATTTCTCTGGTTTTTGAATATGACAGTTAACTGACCATGCTAAGACTGAGGTAAATGTTTATTTCACACTTTATTCTTTTATTAATGTAGAAACTTGGTATGTAGTTCATAGTGACTGGGAATCCACTATTTATTCTACATTGTCCTAACTTCAGATCTTACCACTAATAGTTATCTTTCCCCTGTATTTTAGTACTGAGGATTGAACCTGCTCCACCTTCTGCATAGCTGGTATTGTAGGAATAATTACCTTGCCTGGCTGTCATTTGTTTTCTTGAGTAAACTGTAATTAATATCTGTGAATAGTCTACTGCATGAGAGAAATACCTGTGTATAAACAAACAGGTCAGTTACCTGTGATCAATTTGGTTCTGAAAAAAGAAAGTGGAATATTTTAAACAAAAATTACTCATAAGTCTAAAATTATATATCACTCTTACGGTTATAATAAGATCTTGTGTGATTCTGTGCTCTGTCCTGCCCAGGACCTGAATCAGTCTTTCATCCAACATATCTTTGCTTTACACCCTACTCTCCCCGCTTGTCACTTAGTTTCCAACTCTTGGCTAGCAGGTAGACTATCTCAAGAATGTAGGGCTTGTATTCAAGTACCCCTTGGTTTACTTCATAAGGGGCTGAACGAAGAGAAGAGGGAGAAGATGGAGACAAGAATCTAGTGTATATCATACAAAAGTACAAGAAATGTACCCAAGGCCTAACGTATGAAACTGTAACCTCTCTGTACATCATTTTCATTATAAAATAAAAATAAAAAGAGTGAGGAAAAGGCTGGGTAGGGGACGGCTAAATGAGCATGTTGAAAGGGGTCAAATTGATCAAAATATATTATATTCATGAAGTGTTTTGTTAAATGGCAATTCCTTTCTGCAACTACTTAAAGAAAATAATAATAAAAATGTTGTGACACCTTTTGAAAATTCCAAAGATATGTCACAAATTGCTTCATTTAAGTGAAGAAGTACAAAATGCTCAAGTCAATAAGGACATAGAATATACTGTATTCTAATATTGCTCAGCTTTATATGGGAAACATGAATTTCCTATTCACAAAATTGTGAAGAAAAGAAAAAGGAATTCACATTTGTTTTTCTTTGCATTAACCTCCAACTGTTTGTTATAGCCACAGTGTGTAGTAAGAGCATAGTGAAAATGACAATAATTTATAGGGTTCAATATTGTATGTGGTTTCAAGCATATACTGAGAATTTCTGATTGTAGTCCCAAGGATGAGAGATCACTGCTATGCAAATTCATTAACACAAACTTTGCACAACTTCCACTAGGGACATGTTAAACTTCTCTTAGATCTTTTGTGTTTCTACCCAAAATTTAGATATTTTTTTCAAGTTGTGTTATACAAATAACCTCATAATTTTCTTTATTGAACAAATACATTAAGGGCCAAACCAGTGTTCCTTGATTCAAATAGCATTCTGTGTATCAGCACCACACTGTAATGTCATAAACATAATGCTCACTGTTGGAGAAGCTGGATGGAGAAATGCAAAAGGCATTGTTCCTGTTTATGAACATCAATTAATATTCACCCATCTGTCTCTCTGCACTTCCTGCTTTACCACTTACGCAAATAAGACTGTCAATTCGTCTGAGGCTGGCAGGACATTAAAGAGTTCTTTGTTGGGATATATGTGCCATCTACAGACTTTTTGGTTTTCTTAGGAAACATCGTTACAAAACTGACTCAAAGATAAGTAAATATAAATGATTTTCTGTTACATCAAAGTTGGTTTCTTCATCCTTAAGCAAAGATGAATTATTCTTTGATGGGACATGTTTGGGTTGAAATATGGGCAAACATCTAAATGAAAGAACAGCAAAGAGAGCTTTTAGGCAAAAAGCAAGCAAGGAATTAGTGGCTAAGCACTAAAATTTGTCTCAGTGTCATTTTTAAATTATCTGATTAATACTGTTTAAGAATGCATATTAGCAACTAATTTAGAGTGAATAAGCCTATTGACCTCCTTCAGTACAATTTCTACATCAGGTCTCTTGATAGCTGTAACCTATTAGTCTTGTAGGCATGTCATTATTATTATTCAATTACAGTTCTAGGTGTCATGGGGAGACATGGAGGGAAGAAGATAATTAGGCTTAAAACATGATTGGTCCCTTGTCCTTATCAAACTGGCAGTGAGTCTGTTTAATTTTGTCATTTAGCATTTTCATATAATACATATTTCAATGATAATGAGTTTATTCTCTGAAAAGATTTGCTGTAATAGGATCAGTATTGGAGTAAATGTAACAAAACCAGAGCTTCAGATTCTACAGAATTACATTCTTCTTCCTCCAGAGGAAGTTACACCTTTATCTTTCATGACATTTACTTCACTTAATTCTAGTACTTATTAGTTAACAAACTCTTCATGAAATTATCAGAATTATAAACACAGTGTTCCTTTGATTCCTCTTCCCTTCCCTAAATCAGGTAAACTTACAAGACAAAGGGTAAAAATTTATTTCTAATAAACTTGTCAGAAAATGGAAGAAGTGATACTGTGGCTCAAGTGGTAGAATGCTATACTTGAGCAAAAATGAGCTCAGGGACAGCACCCAGGACCAGAGTTCAAGTTCCAGGACTGGCAAAAACAAAAGTAAAATAAAATAAAATTCTGTCCTGATTCCCCAATACTTACCTGTTCCCTCTCCCTCTTTCCTCCTCTAATTCAATGCATACTACTTACTTCCATATTTTTCTATTTATTTCACCTATTTACCTTGCTATTTTCTGACTCATTCTTTGAGATTAGAAGCCAAAGGGGTCAGGCACTTGTCTGTTTTGCTCAGTGTTTGACATCTGGTCAGTGCTATTGTGACACGTATTAGATATTCATTAAATGTTTGCTAAATTCTGCCTATGATCTGCATCCTTTAGTATCTCCCTGGGAGTTGTTCAAATATAGTAGGTACCTGGCCTCTGAAAACTCCCATTTTGATTCACAACCTCTTCCCTCTCAAGGTCTGAACAGCCTGCTACTGAATGATATTCTATGCCCCCCTGTGTTGAAGTGAAAAGTTCTAAGTTGGGAATGCAGACACAAGACTTCCATCACTGTATGTTTTATCCTTTCTTAAAAGTTATCACCACAGGGGCTGGGAATATGACCTAGTGGCAACAGTGCTTGCCTCCTACACATGAAGCTCTCCGCTCGATTCCCCAGCACCACATATATGGAAAACAGCCAGAAGGGGCGCTGTGGCTCAGGTGGCAGAGTGCTAGCCTTGAGCAGGAAGAAGCCAGGGACAGTGGCTCAGGCCCCTGAGTCCAAGGCCCAGGACTGGCCATAAAATAAAAAAGTTATCACCACAAAATGTTCTTAAGATACCATGAAACTTTCTGTATATGTGCTACCATGAAATAAAACCAGGGCCATGCACAGGATAGTAAAACAATTCAGCACTGAGATTGATTCCCAGTTCCCAAAGGGATTTCAATATTGGAAAGGACAGTTTAAAGACAAGAATGATACAATTTCAGGAGCCAGACTGCATGTGAGAAGAGACGGAGAATTTCCCAGCTCCAGTGCATTCACTGGAGGAATTAGGCTCTTAGCTTACAGATGTGTAAACCTTGAAACATGGTGCTGTATTCATTTAGGAATAGTGCTTGTTAAAATAATTATGCTTCTCCACCCAGAATTTCACTTTAAGATCACTTTCAGTACTTTAGCCTTTCAGTGCCATGATTTTAGGAAGAAATGAAAAGTGGGTTTTTCATTTTTCCCCCAGTCTCCCCTAGCAAATGAAGCTAATAAACATGCCAGTGACAAAATAAACCAGTTATCTGGTACTCTTTGCTAAATAGAACTGCTGTGTTTGTTGGCTGATATACCTCTAGGGAACAGACATTTCAGAAAGGACTAAATCCACACATAGCATTACTGTAATAAAGTAACATTTAGGGGAAAAAAAGAGAGAGGAGAAGAGAAAAAAAAAAACCTTTTAGGAACACTGCATAAGGAAGAAGCTAATTTACAAAGAAGGCTGAGCACAATCCATTATTTCAATGCCATCTTGTCTGTAGCAGACTCAAGTACTGCTAAGGCTAAGGTGTGAATTCATATTATTGCCATTTTCTAATGTAGGCTTCATGGTGTGCTGGAAAGAGCTTGGATTTGGAAATCTCACTATTTAGCTACTTACTAGCTGAGCGATGTTGGTCAAGTCATTGATTTTCCAGATCTGTTTTTCCATCTTTAAAATGAAGCTAATAATATTCTCCCAATACAAAATATTAAATTTGCATTACTTAGGGAGCATACATAGTTGGTACTATATCTATTAACCTGATTACTAAGGCTGTAATTCTGTACCTTTCTTAGCTCAATCACCTTATCTCATTTTGCCATTTCAGCTCATGTACATTATAATTATTTGTTTCTATAAGTTAGGTAACTGAATATATTGTTTAGTTTCTATACAAATAATTTACTTATCTTAAAAATTAAAAATGAATTACATGATAGTAAAAATGATTAAGTCTAACAATTGTGGAGGTGGAATGATATGTATAAGGTGAAATGAGGAGTTTGGGTTTGGCCAGCTCCATTTTGGCCACACAGTGGATGGTAGGGTCTAGCACCTATTCTTCATGGTGGGAAAAGGTGAAACCCCTGCCTCCCAGGTGATGGGTGTGCCTGATTCCCTGGAGACAGGCACAAGTACTTGGCTGATAGGCTACTAAACCTGTCAGTCCAGTGCCTGGGACTGGGAGTTTCCTGTGACCCTGCCCCTGCCCTGACCCTTTTTAAACCTGGACAAGCTCGGGTACCATAAATGTTCACTATCTCTGTCTTCCTTTTCTGTCTCCTGATTCCTGGCTGTTCTCTGGTCACCATGTAGTCCCACTTCACCTCTCCATTGGAGTTGGCCTGGTTTGTTGGTATTGTTTTGTTCTTTCTTTTCTTTCCAGCCTTCATGGCTTAGTTTCCTAGTTGTGTTATATGTATTTGCTGGCTGCTAGTCTTTGAGGCAGTAGTCAACAATGCAGTCACTGACTGGCCTTTTAACAAACTCCAAGATTTGACTTCTCAAAATGTGGCTTCTCCATTTTCTCACCTTATAATGAAGGGGCTGTGTAAAGTATAATCACATCATGTGAAACTCACGTATCAAGAGTAAGACAACCTTAGTTCTCTTGGCCTCCATGTTTTTCTTGACCAATGTGACATCAGGAAGTGTGTTACAGTATACTGTTTATTGTTAGTAACCTAAATGCTTTACAGATGCTCAATTACCACATATAGAGAGAGGAAGGAAGGAAGAAAAGGAGGGAGGGAGGGAGGGAGGGAGGGAGGAAGGAAGGGAGGGAGGGAGGAAGGAAGGCAGGCAGGCAGTTCATGGTGCATAAATACATCATGTCTATATTGATCTCTCTTGCATCTGCCATCACATTTCTGACCTGTTGACAATTTCACGGAAGCTATTTTTTTTTTCATGGAAGCTATTAATGTGAATGTGTCAGGCCTATTAACATTCTTGCCTTCTGTTGGTGGTGTGCCATTTTCCAATATGTCTTTACAGATGAATGTAATGACAAGACGAGTTGCTCCATTTTTAATGATTGCCAGAGTTCCCAGCCAGCACCTGGATGATCCCCGAAATAGGTTGATGTAATTATGCTGACCAAGGCTTTCTACATGAAAATTCTAAATTGCCATTTACAGGAAATACATGCTTTACTATATTAGGAGGCAATGAAAATGCTTTAGAAATTAAAGTGCAGTGAATGGCATCTTGTTTATTCCCTGTGTGATCATATCTGCATTTTACATGTAACTCTGACTGTTGTAAAAGGGTAACAGAGGTCATATAACTGTGGACATCCTGAAATAATAAGAGAAAATATATTTAGGTTTTGCTTGGAATGGAAAATTTGTGCTCCTTTAATTTTGTCTTCCCTGAATCTCTGTGTGTCATTTATTCTTTATACCACCACTTTCTGATTTCAAATATAGAAAATGTATTGGATTTTTTCAGTGCAGAACTATTCAATTAAAAAGATAACTTTGTAGAGGATGAAACAAAAGTACTTGAAAATACTGGAGTTACTCTTTGCTTTTGAAAAATTTCATTCATTCCATTACTCATCTGAACCATTTCTTCACAGCCTCTCATTGAAGGCATACTATTCCAAACATGCGAGAATATATGTTTAAATAGCTGGTGGTCTAGTTAGATGGAGGGAGAGCAGATGCGGAAGTACATAATTAAAAGTTGGTGTGATCGTTGTTGTAATTGATATGCCAGGCTGTAGAAATATAGGAAATGAATTTCTTTTCTCAAAGATGAAATGACATTTGACCAGAGTATTTGGAAAATTGAAGCGAGGAAAATGTTAAAAAGAAGGAAGTTTCCTAACCATTCTTAATGGCATGAATTACAATTGAACAATGGCATCCAGGGAATGGCACAGAGGGAATAAAGAAGGTATGCTGGCATAGATGGAAAAGGTCAATGGGTGAGTTTTGTGAGGATAAATTGATGAATGCCTGATAGACTGTAAATTCTATCGTGTATTAACCCTTCATAGAAAGGGAAAGAAAGACTGAATAAAGGAAAATGAAGAGTGTCCTTCCAATGAGTTTAAGTATAGGCTTATGATACATGTACAGACACATGATTACATATTGCTATTTTAATATACTTACCTTTCAAGAAGTATGGATTGCAGTAACTGATGGTAGATTCAATCCTGGTCATATTATTTGGTGACTCTGCAGACCCTTAAACGAATATGTACCCTTAATATGATGATGGAGGAATTTAGTTTCCCAAAAGTATACAACGTTAAGTGTATTTAGGGTATAAGTGTATAAGTAGTTGAAAAAAAGGGTTTCTATTGAAAATGTCAGTTTGCATGTACAAGAAATCTTGATCAATGACATTCTTTTGTCATTCTCCCACATCTGTAATAATCCCTCACTTCGCCCCAATTTATGTGTTTTCATTTTCATATACAGGCATTTAATATAATGACTATACCTGTTTACCTTTTCTCTCTCCATTTATCTGTTCCCTCTATCCTTGGCTTCACCTCCTTTCCAACAATGTTTTGTATTCATTTTGTTAAATTGTAACTTGTTCAAAGGAGTTGTACCATTGGACTCTTCCCTTGCATATACAAAACTTTAATTAATATATATGGTGTTTTCAATATGGGTAGAACTTGTAATCAGTGAAGCAATCATGAGAATTTGTGAAGAATCTGTGTGTGGTCAGTAATTTGCAAACATGGAAAGAGAAGAAAAATAGATCAAAATTTACAAAAAAAAAAAAAAAAGGAGTCTTCATAATTCAACCACTGTGAAGTTCCACTTCTGAAAGCTGAACATCTATTCTTTGATCTCAGTCAGCATAAACTCAATGTGTCTGGATGTACTGTCATCTGTGTGTATGCAAAATAAACACTGATGGCTTCAAGTTCAAATATCTCAAGCCCCATTCCTTTTCCTTGTGAATAACTGTGAGGATCTCTTGGTTAGCAGAATACGTGACAGGAAGTACTTTAGAAAAGCCTATAAATACTGTGTCATCTGGTCTAGTCTTGGGTAAAATTGAAGGCAATATAAAAAACCTCCTATTCTACCAACAAGAAACCTGACAAAGTCTACTCAAGAATGGCCTAACTTCAAGGCCAGTAGAGCTAGAAATCCTTCCCCCTTGGTCTTATCTTCTCACCTCCTATAGTGCACACATCCCCTTATATTAGGAATAAAAAAAGAGTGCACTTTAGAATGATCCTTTATGAAAGGATATTGATGAAATAGTCATATCTTTGTCCATAAAGAAATCTCAAAGCCATCCTAAATTCTGACCTCTTCTTCTTTTCTCCTTTGGCTAAAGCTATCATCAGTTAGGCTACGACAAGCAGGGTTTAACCTCAAGCACTGCATTATTTTCCTTTGTAAGTGAAGGTTGTGATTTTATACTTGTTTAGCCTCAAATCACCTTTGATCAAACCTCTAAGCTACCCTTTTTACTTGGGCTCAGTGAATGTTCCATACAAGTGGGATTTATTTTTATTTCACTTTGGTAAGTAGATTGTGAAGCTATGTGTACAGGCTATCTCTGTTGAGTTGGCAAACATGAGTATTGTTAAGACAATGGTCTCCAAAATGTGGGTAGCTTGGGGCTGGGAATATGGCCTAGTGGAAAGAGTGCTTGCCTCACATACATGAAGCCCTGGGTTTGATTCCCCAGCACCACATATATAGAAAATGGCCAGAAGTGGCACCATGGCTCAAGTGGCAGAGGGCTAGCCTTGAGCAAAAAGAAGCCAGGGACAGTGCTCAGGCCCTGAGTTCAAGCCCCAGGACTGGCAAAAAATAAAAACCAAAATGTGTGTAGTTTTGACAAATGTATTTTTCCTGAACAAAAAAAAGAGCACTAGGTACACTGAGTGAAGGGTCTGTAAAGCTATCTCATGTAGTATTGGCAATGTCACTCTACAAAATTTTTGCTTTGAGTCGTATACTTTCTACTTGTTATAAATTAACCCATCTGGGATATTCTGTTATTGTAGCACAAAACTAATTAAAAATACCTAGTAGAGGCAGGTGTAGGTGCTTCAGTAAACTATGTGCTTTAGAGTGGACAATGAATTCACAAAGACAGGGTGAGGCCCATGAGTGGCTAAGTAATAAGAAAAGCTCCCTAACAAACCACAAAGCTTGACAGGATCCCAGAAGATGAATAGGATGTGGTTTCTTGGAGGGTCACCTACAGGTGAATTTAGATGTGCCTAAGAGTACATAAAAGGTTTCTAAAAAGAGAAGGCACTGTCTGTGCAGAGAATGGAGAAGATAAGGTTGACTCAGAAGAATAGGTCAACATTGCTTAAGTATAGACACACTCCATTTTCTTTAAATCTTGGAAATCACAGAGATGGTTTTGATGATATTTTCACAACACTATGTTTAGCATGGTATGCCAGAAACCCTGTAATGAAAGAAAAAAGGTGGCAACTGTTTCAAAAACTACTTGGATAGCTTCTAAGCCTTTTGGCTAAGATAACCATAAAAAGCTCCTGAAAGATATTCATCAATTGGATATTTGTATGCTAAAAGGAAAAATAAATAAAAATGGAAAATAATAAGTACATAAAATAAATTATGAATTTAAATGTATGTCTAAGCTACAAAGTATGTATAAAATTTCTTAACAAGCAATGAACAAAATGTATGGGAGTAGAAAACACAAGGTGGAACTTATATTTCACTAGAGAAAGAGAAAGAAAAAGTGAGAATAGTATAGTCTCTTTCAGGGAGTAACCGTTGCCTCTCACAATTTATATGTAGATTTAAAATATCTATGTAAAACTTGACACCTCCAAGAAATGAATGAAAACAAACCTACTTACTGGTCAAAACTATTCTCAGAAGCAGAGAGAGAGGGAGAGGGAGAGGGAGAGAGAGAGAGAGAGAGAGAGAGAGAGACAGAGAGAGAGAGAGAGAGAGAGAGAGAGAGAGAGAGAGACAGAGAGAGAGAGGAGATACTCTTTTGAAAAGATATTCCGGCGAAAATAACACCTGCTCTTGGGAAAATTTCACACTAAGTCTTTATAAATAGTAGTCCCAGTTATTATTACCTCTGTGGGAAACAGAAAAGAACACTCTATATTGCAAGATACAATCTAAAATATTGATCACAGTAAAAGAGATGTCTTCACCCTCATGAGGAAATGAAACCAGAACTTGGAGAATGTTGTCACATAATTGAAGTTTATCAAAACACAATGTTTAGCAGAATTACCTAAATCTAAAATCACAAAAATCACAGACCAAATTACAGTGATTATATTTATTTTTTGTCTATGTGATTGGAGGTGGTATAGAAGGTAAAAGTTCTAATACCAGTATATACAGTTTCTAATGTACTCAGATAAGATACAGTGATAGTGCGGGTACAACCAAAGGAAGGGGATACAAGAGGATAATCAACAACAGAAGCTACGGTTTCACATGGCATGTTGAAAGTAATTACAACAGTGATATAACAGTCATTTCCATAACATGGAGTTCATTTCACTTAGCATCCTCTTATGTGTTCATAAGGGCATAGCTATTAAGCTCTTGTGATCCTCTGCTGTGACTAGCCTAAACCTGTGCTAATTATTCCCTATGGGGGAGACCATAGAGTCCATGAAAAGGAATATCAAAATCGAGAAACAAATGACAAAAAGACAAACAACTCCAAAAGCAATACTTGCAAAACCATTTGGTGTAAACCAACTGAACAACTCATGGGGGGGGGGGGGGAGGAGAGGGAAAGGGGGAGAGGAGGAATAAGGGAGGAGGTAACAAACAGTACAAGAAATGTACCCAAAGCCTAACATATGAAACTGTAACCTCGCTGTACATCATATTGACAATAAGTAAGAAAAAAAAAAAGATTCTCAAGTACTGTGATGATTGTTTATATGCAAAGGAACTGAAAATCGAATGGGAAATTTCTCCAATACAGTTTTAATAATTACTTTATTTGTAAATATTATTTACTGTAAAAGTAATTGAAAAATAATCGAAGTCTAGACTTCAGTTCCAATTACTTATATTAAATAAACTAGTTTGCTTTTTTTTTAAAAAAAAAAAAAAGAAGGTAAAAGTTTTTGCTCATAATTACATCATTTTTAAAATTCAATAACACTTAACACTAAGTTTGATTTTAACAACTCGCAGGAGATATATACATATATACATATATCTGTATATATGTACATATGCATACATATATGTACATATATGTACATATATACATGTGTATATGTACATATATGTATATGTATACATATATATGTATATCTCCCATATTACCCAGGGTACTGAAATAAGTTAACAGTGAGATCAGGGGTACAGATACGAATTTCTTAAATGAGAATTGCTTGCCCTTCACAGTCTGAAATGATAGAAAATGTAGCTTTTACTACCTTCTTTTTTTTAAATCAAAAGTTCCCTGTATTCAAAACAAACATGAAATATCAAACCCACTAGCTAACCTTAGGTTATAAATGATTGGCATTCTGTAAAACTAGTAATTACAGTCACTTTGAAAGTTTCTCTATATTTTATTTTTAAGAGAGTGGTGTTTCTTAGCTAAAACCTGTAATAAAGTTGAAGTTGTTGACCTCGATCTTTTTTTTTCTCATTTTAAAGGTTATGTACAGAAAGGTTATAGTTACATAAGTCAGGTATTGAGTATATTTCTTTTTTTAATAATTACTTATTCTCAACTGATGTACAGAGGGGTTACAGTATCGTACTAGGGCAGTGGGTACATTTCTTGTACAATTTGTTACCTCCTCCCTCATTTCCCCCTTCCCCCCTCCCCTTTTGTCCTCTCCCCCCATGAGTTGTTTAGTTGTTTTATACCAAATGGTTTTGTAAGTACTGCTACTGGAGTTATTTTTCTTTTATCCTTAATGTCTTGGTTTTTATATTCTCTTTCCCTTCCCTAGTTCTAATACCAGTATATACAGTATCCAGGGTACTCAAATGAGCTACAGTGATAGCATGGGAACAACCACAGGAAAGGGATACTACAACAACAAAAAGCTACCTTTTCACATGGCATGTTGAAAGTAATTACAACAATGATATAACACCCGTTTCCAAAACATGGAGTCCATTTCACTTAGCATCATCTTATGTGTTCATAGGGGCATAGCTATTGGGCTCTTGAGATCTTCTGCTGTGGCTAGTCTAAACCTGCGCCAATTATTCACTATGAGGGACACCATAGAGTCCATGTTTCTTTGGGTCTGGCTCACTTCACTTAGTATAATTTTTTGCAAGTCCTTCCATTTCCTTAAAATGGGGCAATGTCATTCTTTCTTATAGAGCCATAAAATTCCATTGTGTATATATACCACATTTTCCTGATCCATTCTTCTACTGAGGGGCATCTAGGCTGGTTCCATATTTTGGCAATGACAAATTTTGCTGTGATGAACATTGTTGTGCTGGTGGTTTTAGTGTGTTCTTGTTTGTACTCTTTTAGGTAGATGCCCAAAAGTGGGGCTGCTGGGTCACAGGGGAGCTCTGTGTTTATCCATCTAAGGAATCTCCATACCACTTTCCAGAGTAGTTGAACAAGTTTACATTCCCACCAACAATGAAGTAGGGTTCCCTTTGTCCACATCCCCTCCAACATTTGTTATTGTTATGTAACATCTATATTCAAGCAATTTCATTTTCCCTGAGAGGTAAGAATTGAAATTATCAAAGAGAATACAGAAGGAATATCATTTCCTAACCCACTGTTCAGAACTCTGTGGGTAGAGGTGTCAGGTCAGCAGGGGCCACTGGTCAGCTTTTATCCCTATTCAGATCCTCCTACATTTTTTTTGAAATATTTGGTCAGGGTCTACAATACTTTTGACAAAAGAGGTGCTTCGTAGAAAGCTTTTGAAGTAGAATACATGGTTGTTAGGTGTGGGAAAATAAGCCAGAGGTGAGGTTGACAGGTTATACAGGGAGGAAATAGACAGACCTGACAGTTTATTTTTAAGCATTTCAAACTTTGGCAGATCAATTTTCTGAAAGGGTTGCTATCTGATTGTTCTTTTGAAAGTAAGGACTGCCAGGGCTACAACACAAAGTTGACACCTATTCAGTTCAGCACTTAGAAAAAGGTAAGAGAGAAAAGAAAGACTTTCAATTCTTGTCCTTTCTATTTGTTGTATTTTTCAAAGCAATGAATAGTGGACTTTGGTGTCGAAAAGTATTTTTCCTTTATATCTACAGTGTTGCAAAATCTCAATGAGTCTTGATGAGGAGGCAGAGTCAGGTAGTAAAACTTTTTTTTCACAACTTCAAGAGTTTGGAGGTGCATTCTCACAGGAAAGTGATCAGAGATAATCTGGTTTGAGCTTAGTCTTGCATCAGAAAAATAAATAAGCCAACCTTACCAAGTTACTGCTAGATCATAATGGTATCACAGTGTTTTATATGTTGCGGGGGTAAATAAGGATCTGACACTCTCCGTTTACTGTTTTGTTCAAAGCATGCCCCCTCCCATATTGGGTTTTTGCTCGTTAGTTTGAAATAACAGTCTCACTGTTCTTTTCTGTCTGGGCTGGTTTTAACCACAATCTTTGGGTCTTATCCTCCTGATAAGTGGCATGAGCCACTGATAGCCAGCTATTTCATACACAGTTTAAAGAATACATTATATGCACATGAACTCAGCTTTCAGGAATAAAAATTAGAAAGCTTTTCTATCTTGCATTAGTCTTTTTCCATGATAGTCACCTAGTGTTGGATTTGTTTGCATATCATCAATCTTCATCCTCATCAATCTTTAATTTCTGTCTGTTTTCTGCTATATTGTAAGCCAATAAGAGTACATTTTATCTTCCTTGATATTCTGCAGAAATGGACAATTTCATGCTTAGTAGGAAGTCAATAATCTACTCAATAAATATTTAAAGAATTGGACTTTAAAAATCATTCTCCATTCTCACCTTGTGTATGGATGAGGAATTGATGGATTCTTTTTTTTTGGTGGGGGGGGCTGGATTTTGGACTTGAACTTAAGGCTTGAGAACTATTTCTGTGCTTTTGTGTTGAATAGTAGACCTCTACTACATGTGCCACAGCTCCACTTCCAGTCTTTCCATGGTTAACTGGAGATAAGAATCACATAGACTTTCTTGCCCCAGCTAAATCTGAACCACATCCTCAGATCTCGGTTTCCTGAGTAGCTAGGTTTATAGGCATAAGCCACCAGTGCCCTGCTATAGGTTTCATTTTTATCAACATTTATTGAACAGAGGCTACCCTATGCTCTGATGATACCTAGATGAATAAAACAATCCATGAACTTTAGGATTCTAACAGTAAAACAAAAAGTAAGCAAAATATATAATGTGATGAGTGAGTCTATGACAAGAGATCAATTTGCAATACCAAATAGTGAAGACATAACTTTCAATGTCCCAGGAGTACTAGCCAAACAAGACAATAAGATGGTGAAGCTGGTGAGGAATAATTTGCTTTGGTTTGAATCTCAACTTGCAATAGACCTCAATGTATAGATGCCTATGTATATCCTAATGAATGACTCACTGCTGGATGCTCTGGTTAGTGTGTCTCATATTAGCAGCGTCATATTCCTTATCATGACACTTGAAAATGAGTAACTATATTCAAATTTAAAATGAAAGACCTTGTTCTTCTTTGGGGCGAAGGACTTCACTATTTGTGGAGGGAATAAAGGATCAGATCAGGATAATGAATGTTTGCAGCTTTAAGATAAAGTGATGATAATGCTATTTTCCAAATTAAATTGCATGGTGCAATTTAATCATGAGAGCATTAAGAACTTTCCCACCTGTACCTCAAGCCAATTCAATCTGAGAAGTGGGTTCAGATTGAGTTTTGTTGTTTTTTTGTGGGGGGAGGGGGATTTTTTTCATGAATCCAGTGTATAATCAAGTCTGAGAATGAGTGGGATGGTTTAGCACAGCTTGAGTTCTAACAAAATACAAATCACCTGGTAATCTTGTTTAAATGCAGATTCCATTCAGTATATCTACGGTTCTAGTTGTACTTTTCAAATAGGCTTCACCATTCTCACTCCTCTAAGACTCTATAAAGATCATGAATTAATTTATTTTATGCATCAGGACACTGACATGTAGGTTTCTCTTTGGCTGTTCATAGCCCCTCTGATTCCCTGATAATTTGTTGTTTTTTTGTTTTGTTTTGTTTTTTGTTTTTTTTGGGGGGGTTGCAGTTTTGTTTTAATTGACAAACTGATGTGTAGAGAGGTTACAGTTCCATACATTAGGCATTGGATACATTTCGTGTACTCTTTGTTACCTCCTCCCTCATTCCCACTCCCGCCTCTACCTATCCTTCTCCCATGAGTTGTTCAGTTGGTTTACACCAAAAAGATTTGCAAGTATTGCTTTTGTAATCCTTTGTCTTTTTATGCTGTGTCTCACGATTTTGGTATTCCCTTTCACTTGCTTAATTCTAATACCCGTATACACAGTTTACAATGTACTCCGATAAGATACAGTGACAGAGCAGATACAACGACAGGAAGGGGTTGCAAGAGGATCATCAACAATAGAAGCTACGGTTTCACATGACATGTTGAAAGAAATTACACAATGATATAACAGTTGTTTCCGTAACATGGAGTTCATTTCACTTAGCATCATCTTATGTATTCATAAGGGCATAGCGATTGGGCTCTTGTGATCCTCTCCTATGACTAGCCTAAATCTGTGCTAATTATTCCCTATGAGGGAGACCATAGGGTCCATGTTTCTTTGGGTCTGGCTCACTTCACTTAGTAATTTTTTCCAAGTCCTTTCATTTCCTTAGCAATGGGGCAATGTCATTCTTTCTGATAGAGGCATAAAATTCCATTGTGTAAATGTACCACATTTTCCTGATCCATTCATCTGCTGAGGGGCATCTGGTTGGTTCCATATTTTAGCTATGAAAATTGTGCTGCAATGAACATTGTTGTGCTAGTAGATTTAGTGTGATTTTGTTTGTGGTCTTTTGGGTAGATGCCTAAAAGTGGGGCTGCTGGGTTATAGGGGAGCTCTATATTTAGCCTTCTGAGGAATCTCCATAACACTTTCCGGAGTGGCTGAACCAGTTTACATTCCCACCAACAATGAAGTAGGGTTCCCTTTTGGACACATCCCCTCCAACATTTATTATTGTTAGTTTTCTCGATAAGAGACATTCTTACTGGGGTGAGGTGGAATCTCAATGTTTTATATTTTTTTATTTGCATTTATTTTATAGCCAGTGATGTAGAGCACTTTTTCATATGGCTCTTGGCCATTATTTCCCCATCAGAGAAGCCCCTTTTTAAGTCTTTAAGCCATTTGTTGAGGGGGCTATTAGTTGTTTGTGGTTTTGTTTTGGAGGAATATAATTTTTAGTTCTCCATATATTTTAGATATAAGGTTGTATGGCCAGTAAAGATCTTTTTCCAATCGTGGGCTTTCTGATTACCTTGCAAGCTATGTCCTTTGCCCTGCCGAAGCTCTGCAGTTTGATGCAGTCCCATTTGTCCAACCTGTCTTTGATTTGTTGCATTTCTAGGCCTTTTTTAAGTAAGTTTCATCCTGTGCCAAGGAGCTCAAGTGTTTCTCCTACTCCTTCCTTTAGTGTTTTCAGGGTATCTATTTTAATTTTGAGGTCTTTGATCCATTTGGAATTGATTTGGGTGCAGAGTGATATATAAGGATCTAGTTTTAGTTTGTTGCATGTGTTGAACCAGTTTTGCCAGCACCATTTGTTAAAGAGGCTATCTTTCTTCCATCTTATTTTTTTAGCTCCTTTATCAAAGATTATGTAGGCATCGTTCTGTGGGTTCATTTCTGGGTCTTCAATTATGTTCTATTGGTCTTCAGGCCTGTTCCAGTGCCAATACCAAGCTGTTTTTATTACTATAGCGTTATAATACAGCTTAAAGTTGGGTATTGTAATTTCTCCAGCACTCTTCTTTCTGCTTAGGATTGTTTTTGCTATTCGTGGTCCTTTATTGTTCCATATGAATTTCTGGATTGCTTCCTCTACTTCATTAAAAAATGATGTTGGGATATTAATGGGTATTGCATTGAATTTGTAGATAGCCTTTGGCAATATTGCCATTTTGATTATATTAATCCTCCCAATACAGGAGCATGGGAGGTTTTTCCATTTCCTTAGTTCTGCCTTAATTTTGTTTTACATGTTTTTAAAGTTCTCATCATAGATGTCTTTCACTTCTTTGGTAAAGGTTATTGCTAAGTATATTATGTTTTCTGAGTCTATTGCAAAATGAGTTGCTTTCCTGATTTCAGCCTCAGACTTTGGGTCATTAGCATAAAGAAAGGATATTGATTTTTGAGGGTTTATTTTATATCCTGCATCTTTGCCAAAATTTTGGATCAGCTGTAGTAGCTTGGGAGTAGAGTCTATGGGGTTCTTTAGGTATAGGATCATGTCATCTGCGAAGAGAGAAAGTTTAACTTCACCTTTTCCCATTTGGATCCCCTTTATATTTTCTTCTTGCCTAATTGCTCTGGCTAGGAATTCTAGTACTATGTTGAAGAGAAGGGGAGAGAGCGGACATCGTGGTCTTGCTCCTGATTTTAAAGGGAATGACTTTAGCTTTTCACCATTTAGAATTATGCTTGCTGTTGGTTTGTCATAAACTGCCTTTATTATATTCAGGAGTGTTCCCTGGAATCCCAGTTTTTCCAGGGCTTTTATAATAATTGGGTGCTGGATTTTATTGAACGCGTTTTCCGCATCTAGTGACATAACCATGTGGTTCTTTACCTTGCTCTGGTTGATGTGGTTGACTACATTAATTGACTTGCGTATATGGAACCAACTTTGCATCCTTGGAATGAATTCAATTTGATCATGGTGTACGATTTTTTTTAATGACCTGTGGAAGTTGATTGGCAAGAATTTTGTTGAAAATTTTTGCATCTAGTTCATCAGGGAAATCGATCTATAGGTCTCTTTCCGTGTTGAGTCCCTGCCTGATTTTGGGATGAGGGTTATACTGGCTTCATAGAATGTGTCTGGTAGTGAACTTTCTCTTTCAATTTCATTGAAGAGTTTGAGAAATATTAGTGTGAGTTCTTTTTTGAAGGCCATGTAGAATTCTGCTGTGAATTCATCTGGACCTGGGCTTTTATTGAATGAGAGATCCCTTAGTAACGTTTCTATTTCAATGCTGGATCTTAGTCTGTTTAGAAGGTTTAAATCTTCATGGTTGAGTTTGGGGATATCAAATTTTTTCTAGGAAATCATCCATTCCTTCCAGGTTCTCAAATTTGTTGGCATAAAGGTTTGCAAAGTAGTCCCTTATTGTGTTCTGAATTTTGGTAGTTTCTGTGGTGATGTTACCTGTTTCATCTCTAATCTTGTTTATTTGGGTGTGCTGCCTTCGTTTTTTGGTCAAGTTTGCTAGGGGTCTGTTTATCTTGTTAATTTTTTCAAAGAATCAGCTCTTTGTTTTGTTGATTCTTTTGAATTTTTTTGTCTCTAATTCATTTAATTCTAGTTTGATTTTAATTATTTTCTTCCATCTGTTGACTTGGGGTTTTGCTTGTGGTTCTATTTCGAAGAGATTAAGGTGCTTCCTTAAGTTGTTGAGTTGCTGTTTCTCCAGTTTGTTTGTGTAGGCACTCAGAGATATAAATTTTCCTCTGAGTACTGCCTTTGCTGTGTCCCTAAGGAGCTGGTACTTTGTGTAGTCATCTTGGTTTAATTCCATAAACATTTGAATTTCTGTTCTAGTTTCTTCAATGACCCACTGATGGTTCAGCAGTATGTTGTTTAGTCTCCATGAATTATATTTTCTGTGGTGGCTTTTTGAATTGAGCTCTAAGTTTATTCAATTGTGGTCTGAGAGAATGCAGTGAATATGTTTGATACTTTTGAATTTGTACAGATTTTCTTTGTGTCCTAAGATGTGATCTATTGTGGAGAATGTTCCATGTGCTGCTGAAAAGAATGTATATTCTGGTGTTGCTGGATGCAATATTCTGTAGATGTCGATTAAGTCTAGTTGGTCTAAGCAGTTCTTTAATTCTGTGGTTTCCTTGTTCAGTTTTTGGCATGTTGATATCTCCAGAGGCAACAGTGGAGAGTTAAAGTCCCCAATGATCAATGTGTTTGGGTCTATGATTGTTTTTAGAGTCAGTAGTGTTTGTTTGATGAATTTGGGTGTTCCTGTATTTGGTGTGTAGATATTTAGGATGGTTATATCTTCTTGTAGGAGAGATCCCTTTATTAGTATGTAGTAACCTTCTTTGTCTCTTCTTATCATTTTTAATTTGAAGTCAATTTTATCTGATACTAGGATTGCAACTCCCGCTTGCTTATCAGGGCTGTTTGCTTGGTAGTCTTTATCCCAGCCTTTCCTTTTTTTTTTTTTTTTTTTTTGCCAGTCCTAGGTCGTGAACTCAGGGCCTGAGCACTGTCCCTGGCTTCTTTTTTTGCTCAAGGCTAGCACTCTGCCACTTGAGCCACAGCGCCACTTCTGGCCATTTTCTTTATATGTTGTGCTGAGGAATCAAACCCAGGGCCTCATGTATATGAGGCAAGCACTCTTGCCACTAGGCCATATTCCCAGCCCCCAGCCTTTCACTTTTAGAAGATGTTAGCTTTTGCTGGGTAGGTGTGTCCCCTGGAGGCAGCTGAAAGATGGATCTTGATTTTTTGATCCAACTTATGAGCCTATGTCATTTGATTGGAGAATTAAGTCCATTAATGTTGAGAATTAGGATTTAGAGATGATCATATGTTCCTTTCACTATAGCTATCTTGTTAAAAGCTGTGTCTTCCCAATTCTTGATCTAATATTTTGGTTTTCTATTTAGGGTTCATTTCTCTGTCTGTATTGTGATCTTTCTCCATAGAGTCTACCAATCTTCAGTTCCTGAGATTCAATCCTCTACTTCATCTAGTCTGGAGTGTAAGCTAGCTACTTGATTTCGAATCTTTTTTCCTTCTGATTGGTCTTTCCTGATGATTTCCATGTCCTTGCTCTTATTATCTCTTAGGTCCTGCATGGACTTCTTTACTTCATTAATTTGGTTTTGAGTACTGTCGCTCAAATCTTTTAGCTGGGTAGCTATCTCTATCTTTTCATTTGACTCTTGAAGTTCATTTATCTTTCTCTTTGTCAAGGCCATGAAATTGTCTTTTAATTTTTGGAAGGATTGATGTATTGATTCAAAAATTTCATTCAACATGTCTGTCAGTAGACGTTGTAGAGCATTTTGAGGGTTCTCTTCTATGTCTTTGATTGACGGCTCTGCTTCCTGCTTGTTTTGAGTGGGAGATAAGACTCCATTTTTTCCATCTTTCTTGTGTTTCTTCTGCCCTTTTGGATTTGGAATGCCAACCTATAAGCACCTGTGAGCACTGTTTAAGACCCAGAGCAGACCTTAGCAAGCACTGTTGTGTGAATCTTAGAAGTTCACAATTATATACAGATACCTTGTATAGCTGCATATAAAATTAGATTTGGTGTTCCTAAAGAATACAATTTCAATATAAGAACCAATTCTGAGTCCTGTAATCAGTAGTTACTTATTTACTGTTACAACCCTATGAGCAATTTTTGTTCTTTGTATTAAGTGCTTTTTGGACTGGCTGGCTTTATCTATGAACCCCTTTGATTCACTCAGATTGAACAGGGGTATTCTCTATCCAATAACCAGGGGTCAGTGGAATCTGGAGGTCCTGGAAGTAAATCAGGAGCATAAGTTAGAGGTAGTGAAAAGAATAGAGTAAAATGTATGGGGGGCAGGGTAATGATTTTGGTTTAGTTTCAGTTACATGGAAATGTGGAGAAGAGTAGAATCAGTAGACAAAACAAGGTTAAAATGATAGACAATGGAGAGTTAGCAGAAAAGAGTGAAAGTGTTATTCATAGGAAAATAATTTTAAAGAAAGAGAATGTAAAGAGAAAGAAAAAACACTGGAAGAAAAATGCACAAAACAGAGAAGAATTATAAAAGAAAAAAACAAACAAACAGAAAAACAAACCACAAAAATAACTGATAAAACAAACAAATAAAAATGGAAAACAAAAACCCAATGATGTCTCAGAAATTAAAAAAAAAAATTTAAATGTTTTAAAAAATGGAGTCTTCCTTGTTTGGGTGGGCTTTCTTCAGTCTCTGGTTTCCTTGTGACGGTCTACCGTCTATTTTGCTTGTTAGCTGGTTTGAGTTGCTTTCAGTTTGCAGGGGGTGGATCTGCTTTGATGCCCCTCTCCTGTTAGTGAAATTCTGGGGCTCTGTGGTTCGCACAGCTTGCAGGTAGGACTTGGGTATCCTCTGTAGATGGGGGATATGAACAGTCTTGGGAACTGTGGCACCTCCCATTTGTTGTAGGGACTCAGCAGGGCGGGATACCTCAGACCTAGTTTACTGGGCTGAGAGTCGCTTGTATGGGGGAGGTTCCTCCCTCCTGAGTGGGGCAGCCTACTGGGCAGAGCTGGCTATATGATTCAGCTCCCTTTTGGGCTGGGAATTGGGCTTCCTTGTGATAGGATCACTTATCTGTCCCAGGAAATGTTTATTCTACTGTCTGGTTGTTCCATGCCTCTGGTAGCTGCTTACTGCTTTCCATTTTAATTTAGAAATTCTGGTGGGCAGGGTGGGCACCTCTAGCTGAGTTCACCTGAGTGTGTGAGCCATGCCTGGGACATGCCTCCCACCTGGGCAGGGGTTGTTCTCCTGGGCAGAGGTGGCTCTCACTGGTTGGTCCCTCTTGCCATTTTCAATGATGGCCCCTTTGTCCTCGCTTTCCCCAGGCCCGCTTAAGTTACAGTCTGGTTTGACCCTATGCCAGTGTCAAAGATGGCACTTTGCTCTGGCAGTGGGGGAGGGCTAGCTTCCAGAAGCTGCTCTGTGGGCGCAAGTGAGAATGTCTTTTGTGGGGTACTCACACTTTCTCTGTGATTTCATCCAGTCCATGCTTGGCCTGCAATCCAAGTCTGACTGTCGCCATCTGGAGGATTTCTTCCTGGTAGCCGCTGTGTGCTTTAAGTGCTCAGAGTGCAGGATGCTGTGCCGGTGCCGGCACTGGCATGGTGGCAGGAAGCTGCCAGGAAAACAAATCTGTGTTTTCTGGCCAGCAAAGTGGATTTTTCCTACTGGCCCGAATCCCTGTACTGTTATCACTTACTTGGGCTGTCTTTCTAGGAGTAAAAATTTCCCTGGAGTGGTAAAACTGGGGTGTCGGAGGGAGCTTAGCATGGGCTCTGCTTCTCCTCCACCGTCTTCCAACTTACAAGTTCCACTGATAATTTGGCATGACCTGTGATTGATGTTATAAATATGCATGTAGATCTTGGCAGGAGAGAGTTTCCCCACGCATCTCTAGGTAGTGATTTTGATGCTCCTGAGTCAGAAGAGGCTTTTACATCCACCCAAGTACTAAAATACTTTCCTTTCACTTACCTTTAAAACTATTTAAGAAAACATGGTTATAATAATGTTTTTTGTAAAATAACTAGTCTACAAAACACAGGATTTAGTATTAGGAGCAGAATAGGTCCCATCATGGTCCATTTTAATAAAATCAGAAATATTTTGGGGGTGTGAAAGTTGTGTAGAGTTAGTGGCCATGTCCTATTCACATAGAAATGTTGTCCTAACTCATTTATTGAGCTTGCACATTCCCTATGGAAGGGCCTAAATCATTTATTGAGCTTGTACAATTGTTGTGAAAAAGCCTCTTTAAGTAAGCTTTCTGTGTTGGAACTTGGCCTCACTCTCTTAAATGCACAACCTATAAGTTCCTTACAAATCGTGATATTATATATGTGTGTTTATATCTGTGTGTGTGTCTTGTGTGTCTGTGTCTGTGTGTGTGTGCGTGAGAGATAGAGATAGAGAGAGAGAGAGAGAGGAGGGGGAGAGTAACCATTAATTCCTCTAGAAGAAAGAGATCTTAACAGTTTTCTGGACAAGAATACTCATCCTTTAAGTTTCTTTATAATGATTTAAAATAACACCTCCTAAATTTGGCTGGTGTGTGAATTGCATGAGGTAGCATTTACTTGGAACTATGAGTAGAGTATGGCTATTTCTAACCCTGGATGGAACCACTGCAGTATTGCATTCATTAGCAAAACAGAAGCCAAGAAAGTATATCCCAGGCCTCACACACCAGGTATCATTTGGAAATTAATAATAATAATAAATAATAATAATAATAAGTGTGACCATTGTCCTTTCATGATGGTCACTGATTTTCCTACTTCTACTCCTCATGATCAGTCTTTGAAGTCATATTTTTTATGTGGCTTCTTTGAATGGAACATGTATTTTTTGAGCATGATAACCATAACTACTGTAGCTGCTGGTGTCTCATCATTGAATAAAATCAGTCCAAATAAGAAGGTTAGGGAAGATACAGAAACAACCCAGATGTGCCCCTCAGAAGATGAATGCATCAAGAAGATGTGATACATATGTATGTGTATATATATATATATATATATATGCACATGTATGTATATGCACACATACACACATATATATACACACACACAATGGAGTTCTATGCTTCCATCTGAAAGAATGCTCTTTCATACGGAAATGGAAAGGCCTGGAAAAAAATATATTAAGAGAAGTAAGCCAAACCCAAAGAAAAGTAGGTTGCATAGTTTCCTTATATGTAAGAACTAGAACACGTCTATGATATTCTTAGCAGGGGATTGCAACAACCCAATTGCTTAATACATAAGACCATAGGTAATGAAGTATAACAACATGAACTCTAAGATGTGGAAACAAGGTTTCTTATCATGTACAGTATGCAGTTTTGTTTTGTTTTTTACTTTTAGTCTTCTTTTTTTTTTCTTTTTTGTCTCTCTTAATTTTCTGAATCTTGTGTCTTGTATATAAGATTGTTTGACCAGGGGAATGGAAATGGAATCACAGAAACAGCAGGTGAAATGAAAAACTAATACAACAATGTTACTCAACAATAGGTTGGATATAAAACTCACAAGTGGGAGGGGAGGGGAACAGGGAGGAGTAAGTGGGAGAAAATGAAGGATGGGGTAACATTGCCTAAAATAAATGTAATCAATTACCTTACTTATGTAACTGAAACACCTCTGCTCATCACCTTTTCAAGAAAGACTACACTGTTTTCCAGTTAGAGAGAGCAAGAAACCTTCAAAAATTAAAGAAAGCAGTCAGGGGGCATAATTAGAAATGTTGCAGTATGGGAAACCTTGGAAAGCAATCATGTGAATGGAAGGCTATAATGTAAACCAGAAACCAAGGTGAGCAGCTGAATGAATAGGGAAGAAGAAACACATGGCTGACGGGATGGAAGTTTTCAGAGTTGGGCCCAGATTTGAATCTAGTGTACTGTAGTACTGATTGCACTGGAAAGCTGGAATCTAGGACCGAAGTTAAGATTTATACCTGTAATCCATATTTTGTTAATGTTCCCAGGTGAAGCTAAAGTAAAGGAGCTCTAACAAACATTAAGACAAATTAGATTAGACTGACTGATAGTTGTGGACATGTCACACTGGATTTTAGGGGCTTTATAAGAACTGCATCTAATTACTCTAAGTAAAAAGTTAAATGTACATTTTTTTAAAGTAATCTTAATAGCTTGCTCATATGAGCAGATTTTTCCAAAGTAGTATTTTTGACAAAGTCCGTGGTTAAATGCCTTTGGGTTTCATGAATTCTGTGATATGAAACTGCTTCTCTCTAAATGAAGCTTCTCAGGCAGTTCAGTCATTGGTAAGGTGCATTTCATGTTTACCCTTTCATTTCCACTGTGCAAATTGATGTTTTACCTCCTGTACATGTGTTCAAATGAGCTATAATGAACATGGAACATGACAGCAAGTTAGTTCAACCTGTTCTGAATGCTAAAACCAGTCAATACAAATCTAAACAATGTCATTCAGCATCAGGAAATTTGGAAAACAAAATTGAACAAAAAACTAAGCACAAAAAATAGAGTGTACTTTAATGGGTTTTCTTTTTTCAAAGATTATGTTGCACTGATATTAACTACTCTGTTTTGGTACATCCTGCTATTCTCATCATTTTATTGAACTCTCCTGTTGTTTTTAGTATAACACCATATTCAGAGAACCAGCCCTTTTTAGGAATAGGAAAAATAAATGGGAGAAACAACCGTCTCAGCAACACTTGCTTTTGCACTAATGATCTTGTTGAGAATATGCTTTGTAGCATTTTGTTGACCAAGGAGGGCTTTTGTAAATATGAGTCCAGCTGGGGAAGGAAGCTAGGTAGTCACTCTGATTGAGGTATAGCTCTGACAGACCTAATACCAGTTATTTTCTACATATTTCTTTTCTTTCTTTTTTTTTTTTTTTGCCAGTCCTGGGCCTTGGACTCAGGGCCTGAGCACTGTCCCTGGCTTCTTTTTGCTCAAGGCTAGCACTCTGCCACTTGAGCCAGAGCGCCACTTCTGGCCATTTTCTGTATATGTGGTGCTGGGGAATCGAACCCAGGGCTTCATGTATAAGAGGCAAGCGCTCTTGCCACTAGGCTATATCCCCAGCCCTCTACATATTTCTATTTAATATTTCTCTAGTTTCAATAAGGCCCCATGTTGCTTTCGTTTAGCTTTATTGTGAGTTTCTTTGCTTGTGCAAGCAAAACCTATGTGTGTTAATAAACTTTCTATTATGGTAGCAAGGTACTTCTTATCAATCAACTTAAAAAGATGGAAGGTTTATTTGATGATCTGCACATTTCCGTGTATTATCTGTTGCCCTATTATTTTAGGGCTGTGTTAAAGCTATTCTTCACGGCGAGAGCATGAAGTGACAAGATCTGTTTCTCTCCTGGCAGCCAGAGTGTACAATGAGGAAGAGGGTGACACAGTCAGAATACACATTTCAAGAGCTCTTCCTCAATGGCACAACTTCCTGTTGGATCTCAGTGAAAACACAACATGAACATCAGAGTGGAAAGCAAGCCATTAACCTCTCCACTTTTGGGGAACATTTAAGTTCCTAATTCTACCACTGTTTTCGAAGGCTGTTTCTTTCTTTGTCTTTGAGCATAAAAATATAAGTTCCTGTTAAACTGATTCTCCAGAGAAAACCACTATGAATCCAAACGGACAAATTCAGTTCCTTATTACACTGCCACCCACACAACTCAATCCCTGAACTTTCTAGGATAAATCTCTCTTGCAGCCTTCATCCTTTCTCTTGCTTTGTGAGATTCCTTTACATTTTTCTTCTGCAATAATGTTTTCCATGGGCCATCTGCTCAGACACAGAAAGCACAGGTCATTCTGACATTAGAGAACACTGTTAGCTGCAGGAGCATGTTGACTCTTCTTTGTTGTTACTACTCAGAAGGCTTGTATGATAGTAGTTCATGGTAGCTAACCACGATGCTCCTTTGATACCCAACAGCACATCATCTTTGGTTTCCTGAACATCAAAATTGTTGATAATTTGTACTCTGACTGAGAGGAACTTACTTGCTATGTAGAAGAATGATGTCTGTGCATAATTATATTTGATTCTCATAATAGACTTAGAAGTTAACAATTTAGCAAGGCAAGTGTCTAGACAGTGCCACCCAGCTAAAGATCCAAAGAGAAAGAAGGATTGTGATTGTATAAGGTCACTCCTGAATTCATGCCATTCATTTCTATACTGTCATATTTTTTTAAAAAAAAAATGACAGAAAAGCAATAAAAACCAAAGACACCACTGATTTTTTAAAAGAAAAGGTTTAAAGTATCATTTTAACATGTATATATATTACATATATATGTACACACACACACACACACACACACACATATATAGTGTATAGGTACATAATCTCAAGCTGTAATACTAAAAACTATACAGAGAAATGTGGCACAGTCATGATAATTTTGGTAGTTATAATAATGAAGATGACAGCCACATGAGCAATAATAATAATTTTGGACCTTTCATATATCTGGTATTTCCAGGATGGTGACCAAGATTCATTCATATTGCCTTACTTTTCCAACATTGCTGAGAAGTGAACATGAAACTCCCCTTCTGGCAAATTGAGGCTTTCCAAATTACTTTCTCCATTTACTTATCTACTAAGTGAATGAATGGTGATTTGTACCTCATTCATGTGAATAGTTCTATGTTATCAGTACATGTGTTTTCAAGTGATATGAAGTCCCAGGGTACCAATGCAGTGTGCTATGCTGGTCTCTGTGCAAGTTCACCTACTCTCACTTTCTGATAGAATTTTGGAGTCATGTGTCATTATCATTCCCCTTGGGTGGTAGAAAGGATAATCTCTCAGTAGTAGACTCCATGTAGCCATAGATACAAAAGACGCCAAAGCAATATGCACCTAGGCACCATTCATGCTTCTTCCCATCTGGAAGCTATGCCAAGCTGCCCTGATTATGTTTGTAATATTCTGTAGTCTGCTCTGTGTGACTATGTCTGATTAACATTGAGATAGTTTCTCCAACTAGGCTTCTCAATGTAAGGAGTGTGAGCCCTCCACCTTTGCATAAAAGAAAGCCACAGTTAGAAAACCTAAGAAAGCTGCCTTCCTCAAGACGAGGCTGGAGAGCAGGATATAGCGGGTCAGAAATGGTGAGTTAAGCTTTGAGTTTGGTTCTCCCTGGTGGTCAATCAGAGACCCCCTGAAGGGGGAAAGGCTCTCAAGAAAATAGTTGATTCGCATTTATTTTTCTGCCATACAAACTTCATAAACTACTTAGGCATTTCTGGTACTTAGGAAAGGAAGGTCTTATATATCATTAAATGCAGCAAGCTTATATTATTCCTATTGGATATATAAGATACAATATGCTTTATTTGCTCTAGAAAATAACTAGCAAAGGTACTCTAAAGCAAACAGCTTTGTCTTAAGCAATGAAATATAATTTAGATACACACTACTCTTTTTGTTTCTGATTTTCTAATGTTTGAAAATACTTCCAAAGTAATACCAGCCCACACTTCACATTGAGTAGCCCTGGGCCAGTTTCTACCATCTTTGCTTGTCGTTGTTCTACTCTTTAGCATCTGTAGTCCATTTCTTCTAGTAGATCTATACTCAAATCATATCACAATTGAGGTCAACCAGTAGACTCTACTCTTATTTCACAACTTATACAACTCATGCATCCCCTGTACATCTTGTCTTTGAATTAGACGCTCTTCATCTCCCACTGTGCCCACTTTGGTCTTAGATCCGACTTCCTTTTCATCTTTACCTGTAATTATTGTATAATTCATCTTCTACCTCGAGGTTCTACTCTTAATTGATTGGCTTAGTACAATGCAGGGGTCCCTGTACCCCAGGTGCTCTCCCAACCAGCAGGAGAGGCGAGGAAGCGCACCCCGCCGAGGATGAACCCAGAATAGGTAACGAGCCGCCAGTCACCCACACTCAGCCCAACCCAACCTTTCGCCGGCAGTTGGACAATCAGAAGACTTAGGATAAGTTCAAGACTGCTCAGTTTAGTGGTGCTGACCCGATCTTAAGTATGGGCAATGGCAGAAAGAGGAGGGTGTAACATACCTAGCCAGGGGCTATGATTGGTGGTCCGAGCTGTCAGTCAAGGGCAGAAGGCCATGGGACCTCCCTAAGGGGCGGCCTAAGTACTAGCAGGACTGCCCCAAGGTTACTGCCGGCAGCCATCTTGCTGCACATGGTCTTAAGGCTGGGAGGCATGGCCAGCTAGTGCCGCCTTTCCAGTTCCGGACCCAGAAGGCAGGTGGGGCTAACTGGGATCCCTCTTCTGGGAGGCTGTGCAAGCAAGCACACCCCTAGGGACTGAGGCAGGTGGGGCTCTTCAGGGCCTCACTCCCGAGGCTCAACAGCTACACACCTCCGGGGCGCGGACAGGCGGGGCCAGTCGGTGCGCCCCACAGTACAAGGGTAATATATGATCTACAGACCCAATTTCAAGTTCAAAAAAAGGAAGAATTTTCTCTTAAATGTAGAATGTACTTTTAATTTAGCCAGAATCTGCTATAGTCACTACCATTCCCTTTCATTTTATATCTGACCTGTTTCACTCATATTTCCTACCAGTATGATCTTTGTAGAAGATATTTTTTGTTTCATTACATTTAGCACAGAAAAATAGAGCACACAGCTTAAAAACGTAAAATGAAGTCAGAAAACATAGTAGATAACCCTACATAATGCCAGCTACTACAATGTATTACATAAATCCCCAAACCTCTAAAACCTTCAGCTTTTTTACTTGAGAAGTCAATCACAGGTTGTGGGGTTGTGTAAAATTAAGTCATGAAATTTACACAAGTAGTTTAACATGACAAATGTATTGGTTGTGATGGATGTCTTATAACTACAAATGAATCATTACTGTAATTTAAAAAAAAAACTCAAATTCAATCTTGCAATCCCTATGTCAACATCCTCTCTTATCAGATCAAAGATAACCCCTGCTATTCAGACCCTTTATGACCTAAATTTTAACTATATAATTTTTTATCTACTACCCTCTCCCTCGACCATATTCTCACATCAAACTGAAATAAGTTACATATACTAAATCTCTCATTAAGATGATCCAGCTGCTAAAATGGACCCACTTCTTTCTTCCATCTTTATACTTCCTTTTTTTTCTGATCTCAGAAGTTGCCTTACTAGTTAACAGTAAAAAAAAAAAAAAAAATCATTCTTATTTCTACAGACTGAAACATGGGAGGGGGAAAGTCTGAAGGAAGAAGGGAGAGAGAGAAAATGAGAGAAAGGACTACAGACAACACAAGAGAGAAAAGTTGGGCACCATGGCTTACACACTAACTCCTCAGGAGATCTGAGGCTATTGGTTCAAAGCCAATTTGGGCAGGTAAATGAGACTGTTATCTCTAGTTAGCCACTGAATAGCTGGAATTGGAGCTATGGCTCAATGACAGAGGTATAGCCTTGGGCAAAATAGCTCAGGGGCAGCACTCAGACTCTGTATTTAAGCCCCCAAACCGGCACACGTGTGTGCCCTTGTGCACACACACACACACACACAGCAAGTGAGAGAGAACTGTAACTAAGAACTAAATGTTTGTTGAGATTGTATACTTAATAAAGCCTCCCTTATTTCATGTCTGTTTCTCTTATATCTGTTCTTTTTCTGCAAATTAGTTAAATTGACAATGATATTTTATCTACAGGTTTCACTTTTCATTAACAGTCACTTTTCCTTTTGAGATGGATTGAAATTTCTCTGCAATAATTCCAAATTATTAGAATCTTGGTTCTACTTGATGAACATAGGTGTAATCAATGGTGGTGATGATGCAAGTAGGGAGAGTCCACATTATCCACTCCGTGTTCACAAAGGAGAACATTATGCAGTTCAGATAGGGAGGTATGGAATGTCTCTGTACCTTTCTTTAAATTGTTTGTGTATTTGTGTGTATGTGTGTGTGTGTGTGTGTGTGTGTGTGTGTGTTGGTCCTAGGACTTGAAATTGGAGCCTATGCACTGTGTTTGAGCTTTAGGGCTCAAGGCTGGCACTCTACTGCTTGAGCCACAGCTCACTTTCAGCTGATCAGTGGTTAATTGGAAATAAGTCTCACAAACTTTTCTGCCAAGGCTGACTTCAAACTACAAACTTAATATCTCAGCCTCTAAGGTATCTATGTTTACAGGTGTGAGACACTAGCACTTGGCTTCCTTTCAATTTTTGTGAAAGTAAAGTTTCCATAAAACAAAAGTGAAAAGAAAGTCGGATGACATCTAAAATTAGCTGGCTGGTAGGTTGCATGAACATTATATACATTTTTAAGCAGGCAGCCTCATTTACACACTAATATTGACCAATCCATTTTATGAATGGAAACACTGAGTTACTGGAAGTTTGGATCACTTGCACAGGGTTACTTATCACAGATGTTTGGGTCAGAAATCAAACAGAATCACTTGCCTAAACCCTGGGACCTACACCTATGTTCCTAATGTATGTGCCTTTCATAAAGTTTTCTTCCACTTTTAAGAAGTCATGGGCTTCTGTTTTCTGTAAATTTCATCAGTCCTTCTTTTCTTCCCTCATATGCTCCTTTTTAGTTTCTCAGTCATTATTTCTGATAGGACCTATTTATTGCTGAATCTTTCACAATGCCTGCCATAGGTCTTTGGTATGTGTTTCACAAGTATGTTTCAGTTCTGCCAGCAAATTCAGAAGACTCTTGTGGGCATTGATTAGTAAGCGTTCTAACCTAATAACAATAACAATATATATAGGAGGCTTTTCTGAGCACAGATCCCAATGACAGGTGATGTGAATACAGGATCTCATTAACTTCTTTTAGTTTGTTTGGTTATTTCCTATTATAACCACCTATTTCTGATGAGAAAACCACCTAGAATTTGCAAGTAATATTGCAAGTAGTATTTTTATATGCATATTATAGTTTAATAATTTATTTCAGGTAAAATTTCAAGCAAATATTACAAAGAAAGAAATATTTCAAAGAAATATCATTAACAATAGCATGCTAAATTAATTCTTAATACAAGTAATAATTTCAGGATTTTAGTAATCTTGGAAAATATTTCTGAGAGTAGCTCTAATTTTTAACATAATAAATGTATGCCCAGTCAGAAAATTTCCTCAAAGTTTTTGCATTCTTTCAGGGAAAGCAAAAAGATTTGCTAACAAATAGTAACAGTGAATATATATATACATATATATATATATATATACATATATATATACACACACATATATACATGTCTATGACCTAATTATATTATATTACATGTGTATGTTAAATGTCATTATGAAACCCAATTACTTTGTTCAATTAATATATAGTAATAAAAGAAGAACAAAACAGAAGTTCTAAATCCCTGAATTATTCCTCTGGAGTCTGGGTACAGTGCCTCATACCTCTTATCCCAGCTACACAGGAGGTAGAGTTCACGGGGATCATGATTTGAGGCCAACCCCTGTCAAAATATTATTAAAATAATATGTTAACAAACAAGTTTAGCATGGTTGTATAGATGTGTTATCTCAGCTATGCAGGAAGCCTTCGCAAACTAGGACATGTCAGGAAAAATCACAATCTTAACTAATGAAAACAAAAGAGTTATGGTTGTGGCTCAGCTGGTGGGTGTTTGCATAGCAACTGTGAGTTTCTGAATTCAAAGCCCAGTATTATCACTGCCCAACAAAAAAAAAAAGAAAAAAGAAAAAAAAAGAAAAAGAAATCAATTCTCCTAGTAATCTATAGTCTCAAAATGTCAAAACAGACATGAATAGAGTCTTCAAATTTGAAAATGAGATATATTTTGATTTGTAAGCCTTAAGGTAACCAACTAAGGACAAATTGTACTTAGACATCTAAGTGATGGGATCTTACAAACAACAGCATCATTTTCTTTAGTAATGCTTTCAAAGATGATCAACATGGACAAAAGTATGAAGAAATTCATGTTTGGATTCATTCTCCACTCTGTGAATGATATGTTATTTTACTTTCAATAAATTCAATCTTTCATTTTCCAAACCATTGGTTTTCTTTTACACTGTGAATTACACAGAAACTTGAACTTTCTTTTTCTGTCTGTTCATGCAACAATTATTCATTCTGCTGAGGAATGTCTTATTTCAGTTCTCTCTTCCCATACCTGTGGACATCCATTGGCATTGCTGACCTTTCTCTTTTCCTGAAAACAATTCTCTTCATTAACTTACTAGATCTCCTCATCTCTTAGCATTAATTCTACTCTCTAACACTCCTGTTCTATCTTTTCTACTTACTCTCCATGTATGACCATTTGCTGTGGGGTTTCTCAGGGTTTAGTTTTAAGCTCTCTACAACACTCAAATCATGTAATAGATATCTCCTTCACCTGTAAATATTCCCTGTGTCCATTTGTCTTTTTTTTTTTGAGATAAGAACCTAATAAACAATCCACCCTGGAAATAAAATATAATTACCTAATCAAACCTGGAGGTGAGGCATTATGATACAGAATATATATCTCTAGACCTTATTAATTTTGCATAATTAAACATGACACCAATTGAACAACTTCTTCCTCCCTCTTCTCCCTTCCTCAAAGACTCACTTTTTCATTCTCTGCTTTTACGGGTTTAACTCTTTTAGGTACCACCTATAAAAGAAATCGTTCAATATGTTTCTTTCTTTAACTGGCTTTAAATATTTTTAATGTTCTGTTTCATGTAAGGAAGTTGTGCATGGAGAAATTTTCTTCCCTTGAGGAAGAGAGTTTCCTTAAGATGACACTCAAAGATTACCCTACAACAATAGCCATAGATCAGTTTGATCTATTTTGTCCAGCAGGTCATTACTGTGCCTTACATAGCCAAATCACTGAAGTATTACTTTGATTAATTATTCTCCATAGAGCAAAAAATTATCTTCTTATCCTGGAGAACATCAGCAAATTTCTGCAAATAGCTTGCAGATGTATTTCACTGATAAAGTTATCTTCCACTTTCTACAATTGTTGGGAACGACAGGGATATCTTCTTCTTTAAGGTTGAGTAATTTCAAATATATGTTACACTATTTCTTTTACACTATTCTTTACACTATTTCTTTTAGCATATATTTGGGTTGATTCCATAATTAATTTCTTTTTTTAATTTTTATTATCAAACTGATGTATAGAGAGGTTACAGTTTCATATGTTAGGCATTGGATACATTTCTTGTACTGTTTGTTACCTCTTCCCTCATTCCCCCCTCCTCCTCCCTCTTTCCCTTTCCTCCCCATGAGTTTTTCAGTTTATTTACACCAAACAGTTTTGCAAGTATTGCTTTTGTAGTTGTTTCTCTGTTTTTACCCTGTGTCTCTCGATTTTGGTATTCCCTTTCAATTTCCTAGTTCTAATACCAGGAAACACAGTTTCCAATATACTCAGATAAGATACAGAGATAGTGTAGGTACAACTACAGGAAGGGGATACAAGAAGATCATCAATAATAGAAGCTAGAGTTACACATAGCACGTTGAAAGTAGTTACAACAGTGATATAACAATTGTTTCCATAACATGGAGTTCATTTCACTTAGCATCATCTTATGTGTTCATAAGGGTATAGCTATTGGGCTTTTTTGATCCTCTGCTTTGCCTAGCCTAAACCTGTGCTAATTATTCCCTATGAGGTAGACCATAGGGTCCATGTTTCTTTGGGTCTGGCTCACTTCCCTTAGTACAATTTTTTCCAAGTCCTTCCATTTTCTTATGAAAGGGACAATGTCATTCTTTCTGATAGAGGCACAAAATTCCATTGTGTATATGTACCACATTTTCCTGATCCAGTCTTCTACTGAGGGGCATCTGGGTTGGTTCCAGATTCTAGCTATGACAAATTGTTCTGCGATGAGCATTGTTGTGCTAGTGGCTTTAGTGTGATTTTGTTTGTGGTCTTTTGGATAGATACCCAAACGTGGGGCTGCTGGGTCTTAGGGAAGCTCTATGTTTAGCCTTCTGAGGAATCTCCATACCACTTGCCAGAGTGGCTGAACCAGTTTACATTCCCACCAACAATGAAGTAGGGTTCCCTTTTGGGCACATCCCCTCCAACAATTGTTATTGTTAGTTTTCTTGATATAGGATATTCTTACTGCGGTGACATGGAATTTCAATGTTCATAATTAATTTCTTACAGTGATGCAATAAATATGTAAGTACAAATATCTCTTCAAGTTCCCTGTTTGAACATCTTTGAGAATATCTCCAGATACAGGGCAGTCATTCATCCATTCGTGAAATCCTGAGACTGAGGTCACTAAAACACATGTCCATTTCTATTCACATATAGACCCTATCTGGAAATATTATTGCTTTGACTTATTAAATATCCCTATTTGGACTACTAAGATCATTTCTATCAATCATTACCATGTTACTATATCAAAACTCTTCATCAAAACCAACCATTACCTCTTTTTTTTAGAATAAAAATAAATCTCCTTGACACTGTTCTTTTTTTTTTGTCAAATTAATGTACAGAGAGGTTAGAGTTTCATATGTTAGGTCTTGGGTATGTTTCTTGTGCTGTTTTTTACCTCCTCCCTCATTCCCCTTTCCCCCCTACCCTTTTCCCTCTCTCCCCCATGAGTTGTTCAGTTGGTTTACACCAAATGGTTTTGCAAGTATTTCTTTTGGAGTCATTTGTCTTTTTAATCATTTGTCTGTCGATTATGATATTCCCTTTCACTTCCCTAGTTCTAATACCAATATATACAGTATCCAGTGTAATCAGATGAGATAGAGTGATAGTGCAAGTACAACCACAGGAAGGGAAACAAGAGGATCATCAACAATAGAAGCTATGGTTTCACCGGGCATGCTGAAAGTAATTACAACAGTGACATAACTAACACTCATTTCCATAACATGGAGTTTATTTCACTTAGTGTCATCTTATGCATTCATAGGGGCATACCTATTAGGCTCTTGTGATCCTCTGCTGTGACTAGCCTAAACCTGTGCTAACTATTCCCTATGAGGGGAAACATAGAGTCCATATTCCTTTGGGTCTGGCTCACTTCACTTAGTATAATTTTTCCCAAGTCCTTCCATTTCCTTAACAATGGTGCAATGTCATTGTTTCTGATAGAAGCATAAAATTCCATTGTGTATGTGTACCACATTTTCCTTATCCATTCTTCTACGGAGGGGCATCTGGGTTGGTTTCATATTTTAGCTACGACAAATTGGGCTGTGATGAACATTGTTGTGCTGGTGGCTTTAGTGTGTTCTTGTTTGTGGTCTTTTGGGTAGATGCCCAAAAGTGGGACTGGCGGGTCATAGGAGATCTCTATGCTTAGCCTTCTGAGGATTAATATAGTCAAAATGGCAATATTTACAAAAGCTTTCTGCAAATTTAATGCAATACCCATTAATATTCCAACACCATTTTTTAATGAGCTAGAGGAAGCAATCCAGAAATTCATATGGAACAATAAAAGACCACAAATAGCAAAAACAATCCTAATCAGAAAGAACAGTGCTGGAGAAATTACAATACCACACTTCAAGCTGTATTATAAACCTATAGTAATAACAGCTTGGTATTGGCACTGGAACAGACCTGAAGTCCAATGGAAGAGAAGTGAATACCCAGGAATTAACCCGCAGAACTATGCCTATTTAATCTTTGATGAGGGAGCAAAAAAAAATAAGATGGAAGAAAGACATTGCTGGCAAAACTGGTTCAACACATGCAACAAACTAAAAATAGATCCTTATATATCACCCTGCACCAAAATCAATTCCAAGTGGCTCAAAGATCTCAAAATTAAAGCAAATGACCTGAAAACACTACAAGAAGGAATAGGAGAAACACTTGGGCTCCTTGGCACAGGATGAAACTTCCTTAACAAAGGCCCAGAAATGCTACAAATCAAAGAAAGTTTGGAAAAATGGGACTGCATCAAACTGTAAAGCTTCTGCAGGGAAAAGGACTTAGCTTGCAAGATAAACAGAAAGCCCACAGTTTGGGCCGTACTATGGCCATGCAATAGACAAAGGCCTCATATCTAAAATATATGCAAAACTAAAAAAAATTAAATTCCACCACTGTTCTTAAGGCAACAGTTTGCCTAACATTGATTCCATTTCAGCGAATTTCTTTCTATAATTGTTGACATCTGTCAGTTAAGTTCCTTGAGTTGTGTTTCCTTTATGACTGCTTCTGTTTTCTTTATGACTGCCTTAGTATTTGCACTTCCCTTGGCATACTAAAATCAATTTATCAATCTTAAAAGAAATTGCTGAAATTGTGGCTTTGGTTTAGTTGGCACTATAAAACCATTTGGAAAGAATACAAAGTTCTCTAATGCAAGGAAAAAAACAACAACAATTTCTCCCTCAATTAAGCTTTATTTTAGCTTTAGTTTTACTGCGGAGATTACCACAATTTTTCACTGGATTTGTTTCTATGTATTAATTTTAAATATTATTTTTAGAAAATATAATTGTGAAGTGTTATTTTAGTCTTATCTATTCCATGTACATAGTACTTGGCCTTTCTATCTTCCCCTTGGTTTTCCTTCTTCTGTGATTATTTTCTTTCATACTGTTTCTTCTTTCTTTCATAGTGTTTCTTCTTTCTTCCCCTGCTTTACACAATTAATTCCAGTTTAATTTCATATGTTAGAGATACCTTCTCTACCTGTTTACTTAGATATACTCTGCCTAGCTAACCTTTCACAGCATTAATTAACCCTTTCCTGATTGTGACAATTAAACTGTTTTGTTTGCTTTTGTAATAAATTGTTCCAAGCCTATACAGGTGTTCTATAAGTGGCACTAGATATTTTCTTTTCATACTTCTTTCTGAAGAGTTTAACAAATGCATCTGGCCCACAGAAGAGTCCAATAAATTTTAGTGAATGAATGAGCCTTACCCTTGATGAAGATTTAGAAGTGAACAAAACTATAGTCCTCAATTTCTTTCCATTTCAGAAATGTTCTTCACAACCTCGTTTGTTGTGTGTAGAAACACTAAATAACATTGAAGTCTAGATAAGTAGCACTCAACAATTTCTTCTCTAAATGTGTAGGATACCTAATATATAAATGTATTTGATATCTCCAAATTCATGATTATTTCAGTAATTATTTGTGTCACGAATTTCACTCCACAGGTGTAAGTAGAGGAGGGTTGTTAATAAACAGACAACTCTTGGCTTATGATTGCTAATTAAGAACACTGAATAAATTTCCATAGAAGAATAAAACCAACACTATTTATCCTAGCCTTCCATTAATGGTGGGATCTTTCTTCAGATTACTTAGCATATGATCGTAAAGAATGCATCTAAAGATTTGAAACCGTTTAGACTCACTCAAAGCGTATGAAATTAATATTGAATTAATAAAAACAGCAACAGTGCATTGAGCCTGAAATAATGAGGCAAGAGTTGGAAAATCCCTTACTTCAGTATTACTTATGATGGCTTTTGAGAGTGATAATTAATCACATCCTTTTTCCATCTGGATTCTGAATCAAGCAAGAAACAAAGATCATCAAAACAGGGTTCAAAGTATCAACTCTATTGCCACTAAAGCTGGCTTAGAAACCTTATTTTATTTGTAATGAAAGTGAAAATATTGTATTGCTCTCCTCAAGTCTAGACCCTTCTGAAAGGCAAGCAGGAGTACAAAAAGATACATCCAAAATAAGAACAAGAACATGATTTCTTCAATTGAAAGATACAGGTTGCAGGAACAGAGGGAAGACATGAGAATAGAAAGGTCATTATTTCAAACCAAACAGTAATGGATAGTTCATCCTCATAGTCCATCAATCAGGTCAGTCCTCTCACAAAGGGGAAAATAAAAGTAAAAAAAAGAGACCCAAATGTCTTAATGTGAACGCTTTGTGAATGAAGTAGATATTTTGTTAGGGAAACCGAGGTACAGATTTCACATCTTCACATATCTGTTAAGAAACAATGACATCAAATTGGAAAATAGTTGTAAATTGGGCATATAATAAGACATTTATAGAGAGAATTTATGAAGTTCCCTCATTGCAACGACAACATCTAAAACATAAAAGCCTGACTCAGAAGTGGTCAAAGGACTTGAAGAGATATTTCTCAAAGATGATATGCAAAGAACAAATAAGAACTCCCCAAAATGTCAATACCATTTTACATTAAACTGATCAGAATAAGAACAAGAGTGAAATTTTCACATCCATTAAGATGAGTATCATAAAAAGTAAAGAAAAGGAAAAAAAAAGAACTTGATGAAGATGTGAAATAAAACAACTTGTTTCTAACATGAGAGTACGAAAAAATGTTTTAGCCCTGTGGAAAACCTTATATAGTGTTCAAGAATTAGATATGGAATTAATATACAACTCAGCAACTTCATTTCTGGATATAAATGTTTCAGAGGTTAGGAAGAATGTTATTTGTTACTTGGTCAGGCAAAAAAGCTTGTGACTCTTCTCTTAACCAATAAAAATTGGGCACCTTTTACACTAGATAAAATGGAAGCCCAGTATAGGTATACTATAACTAGAAATAAACCTGGTCAGGAAGCAAACCTCCACTGGAAAAAAAAAAATGGATTTGAAGTCTAGCTGACAAGCACAGGCCCTTTAATTCCACCCCAGTAACACCAAAAGAAAAAGAGAGAAAAAGAGAGGAAGGGAGGGAGGGAAGGAAGGAGGATGGAAGGGAGGGAGGGAGGGAGGAACAAAAAAGAAAGGAAGGAAGAAAGGTAAGAAGGAAGGAAGGAAGGAAGGAAGGAAGGAAGGAAGGAAGGAAGGAAGGAAGGAAGGAAGGAAGGAAGGAAGGAAGATAGATACAGTTAACCCCAAGGAACTGTATGTTTCAAAATAGTTACCAAGTACATTTTGTTACTTTTATTTCCCCACAATAAATTAAAAGTTTGCACTAGCACCTCTTTAATTAAAACGTATCCAATATATTTATTTTATTATTAAATGTTTTTCTTCATTGTCAAAGTGTGGTAGAGGAGTTACAGATTCATATGGAAGGCAGTGAGTACATTTCTTGTTCAACTTGTCACCTCCTCCCTCATTTACCCCCCTCCTCCCCCTTTACCTCTTCTCCCAAGAGTTATGCAGTTGGTTTATACCAAATGGTTTTGTAAGTATTGCTTTTGGAATGTTTTGTCTTTTTGTCCTTTGTCTCTCAATTTTGATATTCCCTTTCCCTTCCCCAGTTTTTTTTTAAGTTTTTATTATAAAACTGATGTGCAGAGAGGTTAGTTTCATACGTTAGGCATTGGATACTTTTCTTGTACTGTTTGTTACCTTGTCCCTCATACCCCCCTCCCTCCTCCCCCCTCCCCCTTCCCCCCCTGCAGTGTTCAGTTCACTTACACCAAACAGTTTTGCAAGTATTGCTTTTGTTGTTGTTTCTCTTATTTTACCCTTTGTCTCTCAATTTTGGTATTCCCTTTGAATTTCCTAATTCTAATACCAGTACACACTGTTTCCCATTCACTCAGATAAGATTACAGAGGTAGTGTAGATACAATCACAAGAAGGTGATACAAACTAATTATAAGGACAATGTATAATTACTATAAAGTTAGATTTCTATAGATGTTAAACTAAATGTTTAGGAACACATATACTTGTAACATTCATATATGTTTTTCTTTATGGAGACTGATGCATTTCCTAAACAATATCAGATGAGTTGTGGATATTATTGAAGGGGGCTGTATAAGTTCACTATGAACTGCTATAGTCCTGACTGCCTTTCATTCTAAAAACAAAAATCTATTGAGACCGTGTATACTGGTATTAGAAGTAGGAAATGAAAGGGAATACCAAAATTGAGAGACACAGGGTAAAAAAAGGACAAACAACTACAAAAGCAATACTTGCAAAGCTGTTTGGTGTAAGTGAACTGAACACCTCATGGGGGGAAAGGGAAAGGGGGAGGAGGGAGGGGGGTATGAGGGACAAGGTAACAAACAGTAAAAGAAATGTATCCAATGCCTAACGTACGAAACTGTAACCTCTCTGTACATCAGTTTGATAATAAAAATTTGAAAAAAAAAATCTATTGAGTATCTTCTGGTGTGTTAGGAACTGTGCCAGATGGTGGCTATATTATGATAAATAAAATGGGCAAAAAATAGGATTGCCTGCAGATTCCATAATGTGAGGAGGGTAGTCACAAACAACAAAACAGATATATCAATTAGTTCTTTCGATTGTAATGACAGATCTATTGGTAATATATTCAGGGCTAAGCTACCTACCTACAAAGGTAAATATGGTACAAGGTAGTCTGTTCAAGGAACCTGATGGTCTATGAAAAATAGATCTGTTTAATCATTCATTTACTGGCTTGCTTGCTCATTATTCATTTCTTTGTGTCTACTAGGGATTAAGCTTAAGGCCTGCATTTGCTAAAAAACTCTACTTGGTATGACATCTGAATCTTTTTACATTGCTTTTGATATATGGATTTGTCAAAGTTTCCTAGGGTAGGCTTCCGACTTGCGATCCTCATGTTACCACGTACCTGAGTAGCTGGGTCAGATATAAGCTATCTTTTCCAGTAAGATGTAGAGAAAATGAATCATCTGAAGAAAAGGAAGGAGGAGAAAGAAGAGGCGGCGGAGGAGGAGGAGGAAGAGAAACAGCTTTGATGCATACACAATAACTGATGTAAGACACCATGAGAAACTTTTGAATGGCCAGAAGACTGAAGAACCATGTGACACCTAAGTGGCTAACACTATCTAGTGAATGGGACTGGAAGAGTCTACGGAGATGAACAGAGCAACAGCCAGGAGGAACGCTTTCCACGAGAGCATTCTGCATGAATTAAAAGCCACTACGCACTTGGGATACCTGCAATGTGGCAGCTCCCACCCTAAGTATAAGACGGAACTGTTTGTCCTTCTGACATGTTGTTCACCATCCACACTTCTCTTGCTTACATTATCAGGAGTTCCTACAGAAACATAGAAGGCAATGCTACTATAGAAACTCTGTGTGTCAGCACATTCCATCATCTTTTTCTCCATACCCCAGAGCCATCCTAAGAATTTATTTTTCTGTGAAAATATTACAAATGAAATATTCTTTTGAGAAGCCTGTGCATTTCAATAAATCACAGGCTATGAAAGTTTTGTGAAATAGAAAGCATTAGTAAAGTTTGATAACTATCAACTTATCAGAAATATTGAAACAAATATAATTCAGGAGGAAAACACAGCTGGCAGTCTGGGGTAGTTTTTTTTTTCCACTGAAAATAGATGAGTTGAGACCCTGTTGCAATGTAAAGTAATAAGATAATACAGAAGTATACTTTGCTTTCTCAAGGTCAAAGAATTGGTTAAAACAAAAACAATGCAGTACCCTAACACACTACCTTAGTAATTTCTACAGTTCTTTAATATTTTTACCTATTTGAACACTATTATCATATTTAATCCTTACATTAACTCAGGAACAGAAAGTTATGTATATATTTTTTCAGGTAAGCATACCAATGTTGAGGAAATGTAGACTTTTAAAAAGTATAGCTTAGATATTACCTTAAACCTGGCACCGGTGGCTCATTCCTGTAATCCTAGTTCCTCAGGAGGCTGAGACTGAGAATCATGATTTGAAGCCACGCTAGGTAGGAAAGTCCATATGACTTTTATCCTCATTTAACCACAAGTAGCTGGAAGTAGAGCTGTAGCTGAAGTTTTAGAGCCCTAGTCTTGATTACAAAAGCTCAGGAACAGCACAAAGGTCTAGATTTCAAACCCCAGGCTGACAAAAAAAAAAAGGCAACAGTTTTCATTTTTTTCTATGAATTATTTCATTTTTGTTCCTTATTTTATATATGCAATTCATTCTGAACTTCAAATGCTTGTAGAGGGCATTATAATTTAACATGTCCATTTAAGTGTCTAGTGCTTTATATATAATTACAGTCTATATTATAAACCTTTCTTTACCCTATACTGTGAGTTCATGTCACCATAACTTCTCACTTGGTTGACTTTCATATATTCTGTCTTCTGTCTTCTTTACTTCTCTGTATCTACATCAACTTACCTGACTTTTTTCATGACATATGCAAAGGGGTTGCTCCTTTTTCCAAGCTCAACTCAGCTCTCTCCTCCTCCTCCTCCTCCTCCTCCCCTCCCCCTCCCCCTCCCCCCCTCCCCCCCCTCCCCCCCTCCCCCTCCCCCTCCCCCTCCCTCCCCTCCCCTCCCCCTCCCCCTCCCCTCCCCCTCCCCCTCCCCCTCCCCCTCCCCTCCCCCTCCCCCTCCTTTTTCCCCACCCCCAGAACTAGCTGCTATACTTGAGCTTTGCACTTAAAGCTAATGGTCTGTCACTTGAGCCACAGTTTCACTTCTGACTTTTCTCTTCTTCTTCTTCTTCTTCTTCTTCTTCTTCTTCTTCTTCTTCTTCTTCTTCTTCTTCTTCTTCTTCTTCTTCTTCTTCTCTCTCCTTCTCCTTCTCCTCTCCTCCTCCCTCCCCCTCCCCCTCCCCCTCCCCCTCCCCCTCCCCCCTTCCCCTCCTCCTCCTCCTCCTCCTCCTCCTCCTCCTCCTCCTCCTCCTCCTCCTCCTCCTCCTCCTCCTCCTCCTCCTCCTCCTCCTCTTCCTCCTCCTCCTTCTTCTCTTTTTTTTTATTTTTAAGGTGGCTATTTGGAGATAAGGGTCTCATGGACTTCACTGCTCAGTCTAGCTTGGAACTAGATCCTCAGATCTCAACCTCCTGAGTATCTACACTTACAATTATGAGCCACTGGCATCCAGCTCTCAAAAAAATGTTTACCTTACTCATTAATCTCAAGTAATTCCCATCTCTGAGGTCTTTCTACTTACATAATATTATTCTCTTACATTCACAGATTTGCATGGCTTGCCTTTGTGAATCCTTCAAAGACTGATATAAATGAATGTTGTCATTGTTCTTTGAATGTTTACCACAAAGAGAAAGATATCCCAATCGTGTACCTGTTTTCTTCAAATACTTAGGGCAGTATTTGTCTCATTAAATCAATATATATTTTATGAACTAACAAACAAAAGAATGAAGTAAATATAATGAATCAGATAATGAAAAAGCCTGAGTAGCAATTGTATCATGTTAAAAAGCTCTGAATGCCCTAAACTCAACCAGAAAGCTGACTCTTATCACTTGCTCTTATCACTTAGATACTCAGAAGGCTGAGATCTCAAAGTCATAGTTCAAATCCAGCCTAGGCAGGGGAATCTGTGAGACTCTTATCCTCAGTTAACCACCAAAAAGCAACAAGCAAAGTTATAGCTTAAATGCTAAAATTCTAGCTTTGAGTGGAAAAGCTACGGGACAGGACCCAGGCCCTGAGTTCAAGCTTCAAAACTGGCACACACACACACATACACAGAAAAGTAATTATGTTATGTAAAATAAGCCAGTAGAGTTAAAATACCATATTATGGATCTTTTATAAATAGTTAACATGCCAAGCAGAGGTAGAGATTGTCCTGCTTACAATTCTGTATTCAATTAGGTTTGCAAATCAGTTCTTAAAGAAGAGAATGTATAGTATAGTAGGGAACAAGCGCACTTGGAAATTAGCTAAATGAAAGCTCCTTTCTGAAGTTTGAATGGTGACCTTGGATACATCCTTGGTCATTAGAAAGTAAGGAAACAATAAGAATTCCTTAACCTATAAAGTGAAATCATTGTTCTTACATTGTGATTATAAAAGATGATTCTTAAAAATAACATGACCATTTGGTACCACACTGATAGCATCCAAGAGCATTAATATCATAATGCAAGAAACACAAGTAGCATAACTGTAACTGGCAGCATATTTCTTCATAGGGTAAACTCCTTTTCCCCTTTAATTATTGTTTATTCTGAATGTCAAGAACCTGATCTAATGAAGTTTCTGTTTTATGTGCAGGATGTAAGTAAAATTAATTTTAATACCTTGAACAGAGGTGCATAAATTTAACATTGTACTTAATCATACAATCAAATTATTTAAATATCATTCATAGTAAAAGTACTTTCTTTGCTGCAGTCACTCAGGATGTATGATGGACTCCCTCAAAATGTGGCCAAAAAAATTTAAGAGGGAGATAATGGCTGTTTTCTAATTATTGGTGGAAATTTCTACATTTGAATATATTATATAAAATATTTGTTATTTCATTCCTGAACGACACACAGGATATATTGTTTTGGTGTTTTAGACTCCTAAGTTTCAGCATAAGTATAAATGCATAAAATTTTAAAATACAAGGGCTGGGAATATGGCCTAGTGGTAAGAGAGTTTCCCTTGGGTACATGAAGCCCTGGGTTCGATTCCCCAGCACCACATATTTCTATATGAAAATGGCCAGAAGTGGCACTGTGGCTCCAGTGGCAGAGTGCTAGCCTTGAGCAAAAGGAAGCCAGGGACTGTGTTCAGACCCTGAGTTCAAGGCCCAGAACAGGCAAAAAAAAAAAAAAAATAGAACTCCACTTCTGCCATGGAAAGAATGGCTTATTCCATGAAGTTAAATATTATTCAAGTGAATAGGTGCACAAGCATAATACTTGAGATCAAAAAATATAAAAGGACTACATGAACAGCAAAATTTCAAAAGTGAGCTAACAAGTTCTCATAGTAAATGTTGACAGTATTACCACTCACCTTGTAGACAGGAAAGTAATCATTTCCTGACTATGCATTTTAAATATTTTAATAATTCTCTTATTGTTCTTACCAATAATGTCAGTAAACCAAAGTTCTCTGGGAGTTTCCTTCTGGCAACCATATATTAGAACAGCTGTTCTTTCCTGCTTATAGGAAAATGTGCTCGGTATTGCAAAAATGTCTCTTCTATTCTTGATGTAGTAGATAAGAAGAAAAGAAGACATAGCTCATTCTTATATTGTATTTAAATTTTATACAACAGTTTGGTTGTTTTTTTTCCATTGGTGTACTTAGGCACTAAACTGAAACAACGTATATGTATGAGAGGAATGTTGTTTTTAGTATATAAGATAATAGTAATCTGAGCCAAGAATAAATTCAAAGGTATTAACCACTCTATACAAAATAAAATCATTTCCATTCCATGGTGAATAGGCATTCAGTGGGCTATTTGTGTTAGCAAGTGTGGATGCGTTAGTAATAAGTGTGTGTGTGTGTGTGTGTGTGTGTGTGTGTGTGTGTGTATGTATGTGTCCAAATAGAAAATCAGAGGTAGGAAGGTATATAAAATTATGACTATAACCTTATAGGAAGAAATAAATCAGTTCAATATTTTTTTAATTGTGACTTCTTTCTCCGTGTTCTTACGAATAACCTTTCTGACTCTACTGTGTGTGTGTGAGAGAGAGAGAAAGAAAGAGAGAGAGAGAGAGAGAGAGAGAGAGAGAGAGAGAGTCCCAGGCCTTGGGTTATCATTTGGATTATTTTCTCACTGTGCTCTATCTCTTTAACCATTCCTCCAGCCTTATATTTTGCTAATTAATTGGAAATAAGAGATAAGAACTTCTCCTGCTCTAGAAGACTTTGAATTGAGATAATAAGATCTCAGCCTCCTGGGTACCTAGAATTACAGAGGTGAGCCTTCCTTATTCAGCAAGTTTCTTAATTTTCCTTCCTTCTTTCCTTCCTTCTTTCCTTCCTTCCTTCCTTCCTTCCTTCCTTCCTTCTTTCCTTCCTTCCTTCCTTCCTTCCTTCCTTCCTTCCTTCCTTCCTTCCTATCTCTGCCCCCCCCCACTTTCTTTTTATTTTTGTTGGTCATGGGCTTGAACTCAAGGTCTAGGAGCTGTCCCTGAGCTATTTTAGTCAAGAATAGTGCTCTAGCCCTTTGACCACTTCCAGTTTTCTGGTAGTTAATTGGAAATAAGACTCTCATGACTCCAGCACAAGTGGTTCATATCTATAATCCCAGCTAATCAGGAGGCTGAAATCTGAGGACGAAGGTTCAAAGCCAGCCCTGACAAAAAAGTTAGGGAAAGAAAAAGAGAATAAGAGAGGAGAATTCAGAGCACACAAGAGAAGTTAGTATCATTTATGAGAAGAAGAAAGCATGTGAACAAAAGTCCTGGTGAAGAACGAAAGGATTATTGTTTTGAATTTATTGGGTATTCATAATTTTGCTAATACCATTACCAGTTATTAAATGTTGGTTGTATGCCAGATAACCTATTAAGTTCTTTGTATAGCTGTTGTCAAATCATGCTCATAAAAGCACTATCAGGTGATAAGTTTATGCACATTACAAAATAAGATAGAAATTGATGCTTTAACATAGCAAAGAACTTGCTCAAGGCCATAGATTGAATGAATGACAGAACTGGGAATTGAGCCAAGATTTACTTAGCTCGAAACTTATATTTCTTAATGACTAGGGTCTACTCCACTGGTCTAAGCCTTTGCACACATCATCTCCCTGGCTTACTGCAACACCTTAAATATGTACTCCTAGCCTCTCTATTCTATTATTAAATAAAAATATTGAAATTCAGGAGAATAATGAACTTATTTGAGTACACCCAATAGATTGAAGATTTGAAGTTAGGTCTGTCATACTTCACAATAAACAACTCTTTAGTTTGGAGAAATAGATAAACTGATAATATTCTTAAGGCTTGAGTTTCAGTTTCTAAAATAATAATAATAATAAAATAGAAAACAGGACCTCAATGTCTTTTGGTGATTTCAAGAGGACTTCTAGTAAAGGTTAGTTCTTTCTTAAAGTTCTATACATGCAAAGCAAGGTAAGTTAGTTAGATGTCTTTTAAGATATGTTTTACTACAATTGATTGGCTTCAATCATCCTTTCCTTGGAGTTGTTTTGGATCCAGAACCTCTTTTATATGAGTGACAAAAACAAATAGGAGTCACAAAATTGATTAGAAAAGAAATGAAAGCAATTCTATGAGACCCTATCCATTATGAATCTAGTAATCTTAACATATAGGAGACAGAAGAATAGCTCATGTTGCTTTTGGAAGATGTGAGGTAAACTCCCAGTCACTCATGCTAACCCACTCTCTCTGCAACCGGAGGGATCTTTGCAAAGTCCAAGTTCTAGCCTGGTACTGTTTTCTTTGCAGAGATTTCAATAGCTTCTTGTTGCTCTGAAAGAAGGCAAAGATGGGCTGCTATCTATCTGAATCTAGCCTCTGGTCCTTACCCTCCACTCTTCAATATGTAGCCTCATTAAACTTTTTGGTATCTAGTGCTTATTTTAAATAATAGTTCTGCTTTTTTTAACCTTCTGGATGGACTGCTTCTTCCAGTCTTGTTAAAAAAAAATCACTTGTTAAACAGCTGGCAAGGATTTTTTGTTTTTTGTTTTCTTTCAGAAATTACTAGAGGTAAGGAATAGCTCTACTAGTGCTGGCATTACTTGGACCTCTTTCAGTACCAAAGGCTATGAAGTAGGCTGACAAACTTAACAGATTAAGGCTCCAAGCCCTTTAGAGCCTGGATTGCATGATTCTAGGTGTTCAGATTTCAGCTTATTGCTCTGGGCTTTGTCAGTGGCCCAGAACTCACGCTAATACAATCCTCAGGTTTTAGCAGTAGTTTGCACCAGCTGCAGTCAATGCAAGCTAGTGTCATAGCTTCCAAGCCTTGTGTATTGGAACCCACAAAACTTGTGGTAGCTAGTGTCATAGCTGTTGAGCTTTGAGGATCAGAGCCCTTGGCCCTAGTATTATAGGTTCTAAACCTTGAGGTTTGGTAATCCTCACCCTTTAAATCTTAGCAAATCCCTGGAACCCTTCCAGCAAACAGACTCTAGTCACTCACCTTTGACTCTTCACAGACTTTTCTATACTTCTGGCATCCTTTGTCATTTCTGCCCCTTCTGCTCCCTGACATCTCTCCCCTCAAGGGAGTCTTTGGTACTTTTCAGCCACCCTCTTGCCTCTACTGTCAGTGTTAATTCTACTACTACTCTCATTCTGGCTACTCTCTCATGTTGTGCTGAGCTCTCGTCATGTTACCTGCTCAACTCACATTACCTATAAGAAAATCAAAAGGAAGTGAACAAAATTACAATCCAGTGGGAGCCTTTTGTTAGAACTAATGTTGCAGTAGCTGGAGACACCACAGGAAGGTGTCTCCCTGGCTGGCTTAGCATGTTAGCCAAATCACCTAGATAGAGGGTCTAGTAAGCAGCTTTTACACCAGAAGTGAGGGTTTTTGTAGCAAAGGGTTTTGCTATAGTAGAGAGGTTTCATGTAATATTTTTGAAATAGTCATCAACTACCTTCGGGAGCAGGAGCTGTTTGGCAGGCAACAGTTGTGTTTGCAGTGTGGCTTTGTCAAGATATCACTGGAGCATTCAAAGCATCCCATTTTTCATCAGGGAAGTCCAAGACTATCAGCAGCATGGCTGATAGTCAAATTGATTGGGACTCCAATACTTTAACTCAATGTAAGGAAAAATAAACAGTAAAATTGATGCTTAGAGTACAGTCTTATCATCAGTAATATTTTGCTAGAATGTAACAGTGATTTAACAACATTTTTTTCCATCAGTGTTCATCAGTTGTAGTATATCTGGGCTGTTTGTGTAACTTGCTTATTATAAGTAGTGCTTCAATGAACATGCATGTACAACTGCCTTTATTTTATTGTGACTCACATTCCTTTAGATAAATACCCAGAGGTGGTATTGCTGAATTTTTATAGTTCTAATTTTAGGTGTTTTTTTTAAAGATTATCCATATTAATTTCCATAGTGGTGGCACAGGTTTACATTCCCACTAAGAGTGAAATGGGGTTCCTTTCTCCTCACATAACTGTCAGCTTTTGAGGTCATTTTTGTTCTTGACAGCCATTTGGACTACACAGATATAATTTCAAAGTCATTTTGATTTGCATTTCCCTTATGACCAGGGATGATGGGAATTACAAGTAAATTTTCAGCTATAAAGAAAAGTGAAACTATGTCATTTGTAGGAAAGTAGATGGATTTGAAGATCTGTCGATCATAATATTCAGGGAAGTAAGTCAGGCTCCTATGTGGATGCTAATCCCAAAAGATAAACAGACATGAAAACACATGCAGGTGTCTAAGTGTAGGTGGAAATGCTTGAGAGGATTGAGAGTGGAAGAATAGAGAATATTGGAGAATATATAATACCAGAATATATTGCACTTGTGATTGAAGATGGCAAAATATAACTCATTGGAAACCTGAGTAATGAGTAGGCAAGGGGACCATTATGATTAAAGTATAGAATATGCATGTGTGAAATATCCACGTAGCATTCTTTGAACAAATTAGCAAATTCTTTGTAGAAAAAAATGTATATTAGGAAACCAATGCTGGAATTAATTTTTAAGATGGCCCAGTAGGGGGATGGGGATTTAGCTCAGCGGAAGAGCGCCTGCCTGGAAGCGCAAAGCCCTGAGTTCAGTCCTCAGATCTGGGGGGAAAAAAAAACTATAAAAAAAACACTATAAGATGGCCCAGTAGCTTTTACTGTGGGAAAACCAGAAATACCATGTTAGGAGGTTGTATGAAATTCATGATCCATGTAGACAGAAAAGGCTCTCTAAGAAAGAGACAGATACAGATCTCCTGGTGTCTCAGTGAAGACTCTAGAACTTCACTTATTGGTTTGCACCTACATCAGATACTCTCATGAGCATCAGCCCATGAAAAGATCAACCCAGCAAACTGCAGGAGTGTGAGATAGAGTACAGTGGATTTTGTTTTCCACTGCTAAATTGGTACTGCTAACTTTTCATCAATAGGTAAGTGATTCATAAAACCCATAATGGAAAATTGTAATTCAAAGGGAAGTAGAAAGTGTAGCTTGGTCTAGATTAGATTTTTGCTTTCCAAGATGTTGGGAATGATGTGAGTGTCCAACATATATGGATTTCTACTCTGCTACACACTTATGCTTATCACAGGCTAATATATGCTAAAGAATGAAACAAACAAACAAACAAAAAGGTCAGTCTCTAAAGTCTTCCTATGTGGTAAATCTGAAGACATATATCACAAAGTAATTCATGCCTCAGTAACCTGTACATAGTAAAATGACAACTTGAATATGCAATACCAAGTACTTCTTATTGAATATGCTACTTTAACATACAATATCAAAATTTTGCAAAGTTTTCTTCTTTTTTGGTTAGGGGGTTTAATGTAGCCCAGGCTGGTCTTGAACTCCCAGTCCTTTTGCTTGAATCTCTTGGGTACTAGAATGATAGGTGGATGCCACCGTATGAAACACATATTACTGTTTTAATGTAAAAATTTCTGAGAGCAGGATCTTACTTCAAAATACCTTTATTTCTAATTCCCCTCCCCTGATATTGAGGGAACTTCACATGTGCTCACAAACAAGTCCTCAGAAATACACTTCTCCATCTGGCATCATCTAACTTTCCATCATTTTCACTCTATTTTTCATTCACTTTCTGGGCAAAGTTATCATATCTATACCCATTCTGTTAGCATTCTCAGTTACAAAAAGTAAATGAGGCATGGAACAATGGAGCGCCCCAGTAATCCCAAAAAAACAGGAGGACTATAGGTTCAAAGTCAGCCTGGGATACACAGGGCAGAGAATGTAGTTTATTGGTGGATTATTTGTATGGCATGAGTGATATCTACATTCAAACTCAGCACTGAAAAACAGACTGCCTAAATATACTAAGTAATCATTATGCTGACTTTATAATTAGACTCATGTTGTATTCTGTGCAGACATATGGGATAGACTCCCATCTTTGTCAAGCAACCTAGAGGCACGAGTGAACTCTAGTTTATTTCTATTTTAGTTACTTGATTAGAGTCCAGCCATGCTGTTTGTGAATAATCTTTTGCAGCCTATGGCTCTACTCTTTGAGCTATTGATTTCATCTTCTGGGCCATTCTTCTCTCTCTCTATAAATTGTACTCTAGGTTTGTACCTGATCGTTTTTATAGTTTACTCACTGATCATGGCATCAAGCACCTATGTTCCTTTTCATTGTGTAATCTTTCTGTCACATTTGGTATAAACTGATATACTTTCTCTAAAACCTCTGTAGGCTTTCTGTGTATCAAATTGTATTTCTCTGTATTAGACCAAGTGTACTTACTGCATTTTGTACCTTGTGTGTGGTTTGTTGCTGTGGTAAAATGTCTTTGAATCATTATTATTTAAGAGATACTGCCTAAAAAGCACATCCTAAGTTACTGATAAGACTGAATTAAGGATTTCACCCTCTACCCAGGATTTTATCTTTGCCCTGAAATCATTACTCTTTCTGAAAATATTTTCCTGAGGAAAATATGGCACCAAGAAAACTGGTCTATTCTCCTACCCTCAGCAAGATCTACCTTCCTTAACCTTTCTGCAATTCTAAACTTTTGTTTATCTTCATCTTGTTATTGATGTATCATCTTGGTTTGAAACTCCATGTGGGGCTCTGACTTTTCTATCTGCCCAGAGATATGTTTACTTACTCTGTGAAAATGTCCTTTTCAAATTTTCCAGTGCTTTCTATGTATCTTTTTTTTTTTTTTTTTTTTTTTTTGCCAGTCCTGGGACTTGAACTCAGGTACCTGGCGTTGTCCTGGAGCTTCTTTAGTTCAAGGCTGGCATTCTATCACTTGAGCCACAGCGCCACTTCTGGCTTTTTCTATTTGTATGGTACTGAGGAATCAAATGCAGGGCTTCATCCATTTTAGGTAAGCACTCTACCACTGCGCCACATTCCCAGGCCTAGTGTTTCTCATATATCTTAATGCAAGCATCTAGATGAGTGAGTTGATTATATTCCAGGCATTAGATTCCATATATCAAGTCTCTGTTTAGGCAACACTATATCTTCCAGTTGCATGTGAAAGTATAAAACATAACCAGAGTACTCACAAAGAAACTTCTTGTCAAGAAGAAAGGATCCACTTGATCACTTTTGCCTTTTGCTATTTGTCTATGGGTAAGGCGTTTAGCTTTGTTAAGCTTCAGTTTATTCTTCTTGAAATCAAATGACTAATTTGATTAAATGTTTTTGTATTTATTTAGATACAGAATGCAAATCTCCTCTCTCATAGTACACAATGACTTTCATAGTTCTTATTATAGAGCTGTTATTGGTTTTGTCTATGTGTACTTACTTGGAAGGCAGATACACCCATTTTACAACCTTCATAAACTATTTGACCTATCTTAATGTGATTTATTTTTAAGGTAGAAATAGTAATTCTTATCATGAAGATATCCATCAATAATTTTAAGGCAATTTGGCAATTTTTAAGCATTGATTATAAGGTTCTTGTGCTAGATATTTTATATTCTGTATTTACGAAATGAGGTTCAACCCTTTAGTTGTTTCTAATTTCAAATAAGATTCCCTTAGATGATTCCAATGAAGAATTGAAATGGAAAATTGTTGTTACTAGATGAAGATAGTTCACCAAACATTTTCAGGAAACCAGTGGCCTAAATTGAAGCATTATTGGAAGTAATAAGCTCTTTAAAAATTTCTTTACATCGTGGTACAAGTGTGTTTCAATTCCATAAAGCAGTCTGTAAGAACGATGCAACTTGATCAGTAATATCTTAATATGAAATTTACTATCACTAATTCTATATGGTTCCCTATACCTTGAAATACAAGAAAATTTAATCTTTCAGGCAACCAATATCAACCTACTAATGATTATTACATGGCTATAATTTTAGCTAATTTATGCTACATTAAATGCATATGATATATATATAAAACTTTATAATTGTAAAGATTATACTTTGTACACCTCCAGTGTTTGTGATAAAATATTGAGAGCAAATGAAAACACGAAAAGTTCTTGTTTAAAAAAAGTCTAACTTTTCAAACAACAGTTTCACTGAAGTAATAAAAAACAGAAAATTATATTTAATCAATACACAGTACTACTGGGCACTGTAAACTTACACAAAAGGGATTCATGGAGGTATCATGTGTTACACTGTTCCACTACAAGTGAAAATATACATTCTCTCCTTGCTCATTTCACAAGAAAGTAATGTGCAGCAAAATCTCAAGACACTCAGTGACATTGATCATTTTCTTCCCTTGAAAAATAAATTTATATATTTAACAGCAAAGAGAATCATAAGGGAGGTAGAATATACTCATATTCTTGTCATTTATAGATTAACAACTTACTACATTTCCTCTTAAATCATTTACGTACCTTAATATCATCATTAAAATTAAATTATACTTAAATTATACATTAGTATAACATCTTATTTAATAATATTTCATGAATAATTTATGATTATCTATAGAATTATTTTAATGGCTACATGAAATACCACAATTCTTAACCAGTATCTTGAGTTGGAATCATATAATTTCTAATTTTTTACTTTTTATTTATGCTGGACTGAAATAGTTACACATTGTTTCCTTGAGATACATTACTGACTCAATGGTCCTGCTTTTTTAATGATATATTAACATGTTTTTTCCAAGTTGCCTTCAAGAGAGACAACCAATTTTATTCCTTCAAAACACTGCATTTAGCTACGATATATTTTTAAGCTTTGTCACTTTGATAAACCAAAAACAGTATTTCAATTTAATAGCTACAATTTTCAGAACTCATGGTTATTAATGGTGATGATGTTTTTGTGCCTTGAGCCACCAGTTGAACAATAATAATTACCTCCAATGCATACCTTGACAATATTTTCACATTTATTATTCCCCACAATATCACTAGCAACCTTGGAAGATAAATAATGGAGCCAGTAATTGCTAAGATAATGTACGAAGCGTAACTATTAGCCCTATAATTATTCACACATGTATCTCCCAATGTCAAAATGGCAGGACCTGCTGTCACTCTCATAGATGATATAAAAGGTGAAATAGACTCATGCCTTTTCCTCTTCTAGGACTGGAGATTGAACTCATGGCCTGGATGGTGTCTCTTAGACTATTTTCTTTTCCCTCTCAAGGCAGGGACTCTATCACTTTAGCCACAGTTCCACTTTCAGCTTTTTGGTGGTCAATTGGAAATAAGAGTCCCACAGGCTAACCTGCCTGGTGGGGGGAGGGGGGCTTTGACCCTCAATCCTCAGACACCAGGCTCCTGAGTAGCTATGATTACAGGTGTGAGACAACAACACCTAGCCAGATTAATGTATTTGTAATAAAGATGAGGAAATATAATTTCATCGTGTCATGAGGTGGACATGAGTTAACTGTTGACCCGGTATTTTCTTCTTTTTACCAACGTTCTATTATTTCAATTTATATAGTATCACGTAGTGCTGTATTATAAATGTGATGTTCTATTTATATCCTGGCATTGTTTGCCAAGTCTTCTGCTTACCTTTGTTTGTTATATTTTATGTGATTTTTATTATTATAGCAACACATTCTTATTGCAAAACATAATTATATTTTAGAATTGTACATAGTAAAAGTAAACTGTTTTTCTTTCTTTTGCCTTTAACTCCATCTCCAGAGGTAACTACTGTAAGTGTTATGGTATGTCTTTCATATTATCTCACTGTGTATTTTTTACTTAGTTGAGAGTGTTCTATACTTATAAATGTGTTACATGTTTTTGTCACTGTAAAAGATGAACATGTGTTGTATAGTGTTCTGTTTTGCTTTCGAGAGAGGGAAGAATGGCTTTCACCAGTATGAAAGTACTAGAGGAAAAGGTGCTGTCTGTGTAAATGTGAACAGGAAAGCTATGTCAGGTAAGGAAAAGAATTAGCAAATAAATCATGTTTTTAAAAATAAAAAATAAAAATAAAAGGACAGTACACATTCTTAAATATCAGTTTACTTATAAATTAAGTTGCTAAACATGACCCAGTAAATATACTAAACTGCTAACAGTTGAGTTACAAGTCATTCATTTTAATAGTGTTGGTTGTCATTACCATAACTGCTTTTCAAAAATATATTTCCAATATATCTGTGCTTAAAATATCAGAATGTCTATCTCTAGCTCTTACCAACATTGAATATAGTCATTAGTTTTTATATTTGATTATACCAATGACCTTTAAAAAGTCTCACTATTTTAATTTGCTCTTAATTACCATGAAATTGTTCTTTATTTTATATATTTAGATCTATTTAATGTTTTGTTTCTAACAAACTGACTTTACATAAATATGATCTGATTTTCTGTTGGATATGTTTAGAATTTTCTAATTTGCAAGCTTTCTTTGAATATGCATGTTGTGTTTCATTATATCTAATAAATGTTTCTCAGTGATTATTGTCATAAAACTATACAAACATACATATATATGTATGTTTTGGGTCTCAGCATTTTTTCTCAAGGGTAAAACAATATCACCTGATCTCCTGTTCTACTTCTGGTTTTTCAGTGGCTAATTGTAGGTAAGAGTCTCACAGACTTTCCTACACAGGCTGACTTTGAATTCTGATCCTCAAGTCTTAGGATTCTGAAGTACTAGTGTGAGCCAATGGTGCCAGAAAAAACTATATGTGTTTTTTTCTGTGGATAATTTGAAACATTTTATATAGATTGAGTATCAGTTTTAAGACCTTTGGATTTTTGTAATCCATAGAGATAATCTTTATTTCAATTCTATTATCTTTTATTTAAGTGCCATGCTCAGATATTTTATTAGCTTTTCTTGTGCAGTAAGTCTTGATTTTAAGTAGAATGTATTGGGTTTTTTTTTTTTCAAATTTTTATTATCAAACTGATGTACAGAGAGGTTACAGTTTCATACGTTAGGCATTGGATACATTTCTTGTACTGTTTGTTACCTTGTCCCTCATACCCCCCTCCCCTCCCCCTTACCCTTCCCCCCCCCCCCCTGAGGTCTTCAGTTCACTTACACCAAACAGTTTTGCAAGTATTGCTTTTGTAGTTGTTTGGCTTTTTTTACCCTGTGTCTCTCAATTTTGGTATTCCCTTTCAATTTCCTAGTTCCAATACCAGTATACATGGTTTCCAATATACTCAGATAAGATTACAGTGATAGGGTAGATACAACCATAGGAAGGTGATACAAGAACATCATCAATGATAGAAGCTACAGATACACATGGGACATTGAAAGTAGTTACAACTGTGATATAACATTTGTCTCCATAACACGGAGTTCATTTCACTTAGCATCATCCTAGGTGTTCATAAGGGTATAGCTATTGGGCCTTGTTATGCTCTGCTATGACTTGCCTAAACCTGTACTAATTATTCCCAATAAGGGAGACCATAGACTCCATGTTTCTTTGGGTCTGGCTCACTTCACTTAGTATAATTTTTTCCAAGTCCTTCCATTTCCTTACAAATGGGACAATATCATTCTTTCTGATAGAGGCATAAACTTCCATTGTGTAGGTATACCACATTTTCCTGATCCCTTCGTCTACTGAGGGGCATCTGTGTTGGTTCCAGATTCTAGCTATGACAAATTGTGCTGTGATGAACACTGTTGGGCTGGTGGCATTACTGTGATTTTGTTTGTGGTCTTTTGGATAGATACCCAAAAGTGGGGCTGCTTGGTCATAGGGGAGTTCTATATTTAGCCTTCTGAGGAATTTTCATACTGCTTGCCAGAGTGACTGAACCAGATTACATTCCCACCAACAATGAAGTAGGGTTCCCTTTTGGACACATCCCCTCCAACAATTGTTATTGTTAGTTTTTTTGATATATGACATTCTTACTGGGGTGAGATGGAATCTCAATGTTGTTTTGATTTGCATTTCTTTTATGGCCAGTGATGTAGAGCATTTTTTCATATGTCTCCTGGCCATTCTCATTTCCTCATCAGAGAAGTCTCTTTGTAAGTCTTTAGCCCACTTGATGAGGGGGCTATTGGTTCTTTGCTGTTTTGTATTGGAAGAGGGTAATTTTTTTAGTTCTGCATATATTTTAGATATGAGGCCTTTGTCTGTTGAATGGCCAGTAAAGATCTTCTCCCAGTCTGTGGGCTTTCTATTTATCTTGCGAGCTATGTCCTTTGCTGTGCAGAAGCTCTGCAGTTTGATGCAGTCCCATTTGTACAACCTTTCTTTGATTTGTAGCCTTTCTGGGTCTTTGTTTAGGAAGTTCCGTCCTGTGCCAAGGAGTCCAAGTGTTTCTCCTACTCCTTCCTTTAGTGTTTTCAGGGTGTCTGTTTTGATTCTGAGGTCTTTATTCCATTTGGAATTGATTTTGGTGCAGGGTGATATATAAGGATCTAGTTTTAGTTTGTTGCAGGTGCTGAGCCAGTTTTGCCAGCACCATTTGTTAAAGAGGCTATCTTTCTTCCATACTATTGTTTTAGCTCCTTTATCAAAGATTAAATAAACATAGTTCTGTGGGTTCATTTCTGGGTCTTCAATTCTGTTCCATTGGTCTTCAGGCCTGTTCCAGTGCCAATACCAAGCTGTTTTTATTACTATAGCTATATAATACAGCTTGAAGTTGGGTATTGTAATTCCTCCAGCACTGTTCTTTCTGCTTAGGAGTGTTTTTGCTATTCTAGGTCTTTTTTTGTTCCATATGAATTTCTGGATTGCTTCCTCTATTTCATTAAAAAATGGTGTTGGGATATTAATGGGTATTGCATTGAATTTGTAGATAGCCTTAGGCAATATTGCCATTTTGATTATATTAATCCTCCCAATCCAGGAGCATGGGAGGTTTTTCCATTTCCTTAGTTCTGACTTAATTTCATTTTTCAGGCTTTTAAAGTTCTCATCAAAGAGGGCTTTCACTTCTTTGGTTAAGGTTATTCCTAGGTATTTTATGTTTTGGGGGGCTATTGCAAAAGGAGTTGCTTTCCTGATTTCAGCGTCGGTCATCTGGTCATTAGCATAGAGAAAGGCCGTTGATTTTTGAATGCTTATTTTATATCCTGCAACTTTGCCAAACTTTTGGATCAGCTCTAGTAGCTTGGGGGTAGAGTCTATGGGATTCTTTAGGTATAGGATCATGTCATCTGCGAAGAGAGAAAGTTTAACTTCATCTTTTCCTATTTGGATCCCCTTTATATTTTCTTCTTGCCTAATTGCTCTGGCCTCTGGCTAGGAATTCTAGTAATATATTGAAGAGCAGGGGAGAGAGTGGACATCCCTGCCTTGTTCCTGATTTTAAAGGGAATGGCTTTAGTTTTTCACCATTTAGACTTATGCTTGCTGTTGGTTTGTCATAAACTGCCTTGATTATATTCAGGAATGTTCCCTGAAATCCCAGTTTTTCCAGGGCTTTAAGCATAAATGGGTGCTGGATTTTATCAAACGCTTTTTCCGCATCCAGAGATAAAACCATGTGGTTCTTTACCTTGCTCCGCTTGATGTGGTGGATTACATAAATTGACTTGTGTATATTAAACCAAATTTGCATCCCTGGAATGAATCCAGTTTGATCGTGGTGTATAATTTTTTTGATAACCTGTTGAAGTCGATTGGCCAGAATTTGGTTGAGAATTTTTGCGTCTATGTTCATCAGGGAAATAGGTCTGTACTCCTCTTTCCGTGATGAGTCCCTGCCTGGTTTTGGGATGAGGGTTATACTGGCTTCATAGAATGAGTCTGGAAGTGAACGTTCTCTTTCAATTTCATTGAAGAGTTTGAGAAATATTGGTGTGAGTTCTGTCTTGAAGGCCTTGTAAAATTCTGCAGTGAATCTGTCTGGACCTGGGCTTTTCTTGGATGGGAGATCATTTATTGCCTTTTCTATTTCAATACTGGATATGGGTCTGTTTAGAAGGTTTAAATCTTCATGGTTGAGTTTGGGGATATGAATTTTTTCTAGGAAATCATCCATTTCTTCCAAGTTCTCTAATTTGTTGGCATAAAGGTTTGCAAAATACTCCCTTATTATTTTCTGAATTTTGGTTATTTCTGTGGTGATGTTACCTGTTTCATCTCTTATTTTGTTTATTTGAGTCTGCTGCCTTCATTTCTTGGTCAGGTTTGCCAGGGGTCTATCTTGTTGATTTTTTCAAAGAACCAACTCTTTGTTTTGTTGATTCTTTTGATGGTTTTTTTCATCTCTAATTGTTTTAATTCTGATTTGATTTTAATTATTTGCTTTCGTCTATTGACGTGGGGTTTGGCTTGCTGTTCTCTCTCAAAGAAATTAAGGTGCTTCCTTAAATTATTGAGTTGCTGTTTCTCCAGTTTGTTGAAGTATACACTCAGAGATATAAATTTTCCTCTGAGTACTGCCTTTGCTGTGTCGCAAAGGAGCTGGTACTTTGTGTCCTCAAATTGGTTGAATTCCATAAACATTTGAATTTCCGTTTTAATTTCTTCAATGACCGTCTGATGGTTCAGCAGTGTGTTGTTTAGTCTCCATGAATTGTAGTATATTCTGTGGTGGCTGATTGAGTTGAGCTCTACTTTTATTCCATTGTAGTCTGAGAGAATGCAGGGAATGGTTTTGATACTTCTGAATTTGTACAGATTTTCTTTGTGCCATAAGATGTGATCTATTTTGGAGAATGTTCCATGTGCTGTGGAGAAGAATGTGTATTCTGTTGTTGCTGGGTGGAATATTCTGGAGATGTAGGTTAAGTCTAGTTGGTCTATGCAATTATTTAATTCTGTGGTTTCTTTGTTCAGTTTTTGGCGTGTTGATCTGTGCAGAGATGACAGTGGGGTGTTAAAGTCCCCAGCTATCAATGTGTTTGGATCAGTGAGTGTTTTAGAGTCAGTAGTGTTTGTTTGATGAAGTTGGGTACTCCTGCATTTGGTGTGTAGATATTTAGAATGGTTATATCTTCCTGTAGGAGAGATCCCTTTACCAGTATGTAGTAACCTTCTTTGTCTCTTCTTACCTTTTTTAATTTGAAGTCAATTTTGTCTGATACTAGGATTGCAACTCCAGCCTGCTTATGGGGGCCATTTGCTTGATAGATTTGATTCCAGCCTTTCACTTTTAGAAGATGTTTACTTTTGCTGGATAGATGTGTCTCTTGGAGGCAGCAGAAAGATGGATCTTGATTTTTGTTCCAACTTATGAGCCTATGTCATTTGATTGGAGAATTAAGTCCATTAATGTTAAGAGGATTGAGAGATGATCGTTTGTTCCTTTCATTATGACTATCTTGCTTAAAGCTGTGTCTTCCCATTTCTTGCTCTGATGTTTACTATTTAGGGTTCATTTCTCTGTCTGTATTGAGATCTTTTTTTTTTTTTTTTTTTTTTTTTTGGCCAGTCCTGGGCCTTGGACTCAGGGCCTGAGCACTGTCCCTGGCTTCTTCCCGCTCAAGGCTAGCACTCTGCCACTTGAGCCACAGTGCTGCTTCTGGCCGTTTTCTGTATATGTGGTGCTGGGGAATCGAACCTAGGGCCTCATGTATCCAAGGCAGGCACTCTTGCCACTAGGCCATAACCCCAGCCCCTGTATTGAGATCTTGATTATTTTCCCTGTATAGGACATCTTTGAAGACTTTCTGTAAAGCTGGTTTGGTGGAGATATATTGTTTCAGTTTTTCCTTACTGTGGAAGACTTTTATTTGTCCTTCGGCTATGAATGAGAGTTTGGCTGGGTACAGAATTCTTGGTTGGTAGTTATTTTTATTTAGTGTTTTGTATACTTCATTACAGGCTCTCCTTGCTCTCATGGTCTCTGCTGAGAAGTCTGGGGTAATTCTGATTTTTTTCCTTTATATGTGATTGTTTTCTTCTCCCTAACAGCTTTGAGAATTTTTTCCTTGCACTCTACTGAACCTGTTTTGATCATTATATGTCGGTGGGATGTCCTATTCTGGTCTGGTCAGTTTGGGGTTCTAAATGCTTCTTGTATCTGTATAGGCCTTTCCTTCTGGATATTTGGGAAGTTCTCAGCTAATATTTTGTTAAATAGGTTGCCTATCCCATTAACCTCTTTCTCCAAGTTTTCCTCAATACCTATTATCCTTAAATTGAGCTTCCTGATCGTGTTTTGAATCTCCTGTAGCGATCTGTTTTGTTGATTGGACTGGATTTGTATTGAGTTTTGATCTTTCTCCATAGAATCTAAGGAATCTTCAGCTCCTGAAATTTGCTCCTCTGCTTCAGTTAGTCGGGACTGTAAACTAGCTACTTGATTTCGAATCTCTTTTCCTTCTGACTGGTCTTTCCTGATGATTTCCATGTCATTTCTTAGGTCTTGTATGGACTTCTTTACTTCATTAACTTCATTACTTTGTTTTTGAGTCTTGTCTCTTAAATCTTTAAGTTGGTTAGCTCTTTTCATTTGACTCTTGAAGTTCATTTATCTTTCTATTTGTGGATGCCATGAAATTCTCCATTGATTGTTGCTTTGCCTCCTCACGCTCTATAATAATTGACTGAAGAGATTCAAACTTTTCATTTATCATGTTTATCAGTAGACTTTGTAGAGCATTTTGGGGGCTCTCTTCTATGTCTTTGATTGACTGCTCTGCTTCCTGCTTGTTTTGAGTGGGGGATAAGACTTCATTGTTTGCCATCTTTCTTGTGTTCCTTATGCCCATTTGGACTGGGAATGCCAATCTACAAGCACCTGTGAGCACCGTTTAACACCCAAAGCAGCCCTTACCAAGCACTGTTGTGTAAATTTTACAAGTTCACAGTTATATACAGATACCCTGTATAACTGGCTATAAAATTAGATTTGGTGTTCCTAAAGAATACAATTTCAATATAGCAACTGATCCTGGGTCCTGTAATCAGTAGTTACTTATTTACTGTTACAACCCTGTAAGCAATTCTTGTTTTTATATTAAGTTCTTTTAGGACTGGCTTTCTCTATGAACCCCTTTGATTCACTCAGATTAAGCTGGGATATCCTCTATCCAATAACCAGGAGTCAATGGAAACTGGAGATCCAGGCAGTAAGTCAGGAGGGTAAGTTGGAGGTAGTAAAGAGAATAGAGTAAAATGTATTGGGGGGGGGTGGTTTTGGTTTAGTTTCATTGACGTGGAAATGTGCAGAAGAGTAGAATCAGTAGAAAGAACAAGGTTAAAATGATTGACAATGGAGAGTTAGCAGAAAAGAGTGGAGGTGTTATTCATAGGAAAATAATTTTTAGAGAAAGAGAACGCAAAGAGAAATAAAGTAAAGATAGTGGAAGACAGATGCACAAAACAAAGAAAAATTATTTTAAAAAGAAATAAAATAAAAAGGAAAAAAAAAACAGAAAAGGAACAACCCAAACAAACAGCAAAGAAAAAAAAAACTTGATAAACAGGTAAAAATGCAAAACAGAACAATCAAACAAACAAACAAACAAAAAACGACGACATTTCAGAAGTGAAAAAAAAAATGGAGTCCTCCTTGTTTGGGTGGTCTTTCCCCAGTGTCTGGTTTCCTTGCGATGGTCTGCAGTCTATTTTGCTGCTTGGCTGTGTTTGACTTTCTATTTGCAGGGGGTGGTTCTGTTCTGATCCTTCACCTCTGTTGGTGCAATCCTGGGTCTCTGTGGTTTGCACAGGTTGCTGGCAGTCCTTGGCATCCTCTGTAGATGGGGACTTGAGGAGTCTCAGGAACAGTAGCTCCTCTGTCTGAGGTGGGGCTGCTTCCTTTAACACCTGGTTATGAATAGGCTGTGGACTCAGCAGAGCAGGGTGCCTTTGGCCTGTTTTATCCAACTGAGAGTTGCTTGCCTGGGGGAGGCTACTCGCTCCTGGGCAGGGCAGCCTCCTTGGTGGTGGTGGCTATGGAGTGCAGCTCCGTTTCGGGCTGGGAATTGGGCTTCCTCTGTGAAGGGACTGTTTAACTTTCTCAGGAACTGTTTGTTCCCCTGTCTGGTGTTTCCGTGCCACTGGTAGCTGCTCTCTGAATTCGCTGTAAATTTAGAAATTCCGGCGGGCATGAAGGGGCACCTCTGGCTGAGCCGTGGCCCAGGACATGCCTCCCGCCTGGGCAGGGGGCGTTCTCCTGGGCGGAGGTGACTCTCACAGGTTGGTCCCTCTTGCCCTTTTCAAAGATGGCTACTTTGACCTCACTTTCCCCAGGCCCGGCTTTAGTTCCAATCTGGTCTGATCCAATGCCAGTGGCAAAGATGGTGCTTTGCTCTGGTGGTGGGGGAAGGGCTGCCTTCCAGAAGCTGCTCTGTGGGCACGAGTGGGAATGTCTTTCTTGGGGTACTCACGCTTTCTCTGCGATCTCAGGTCGTCCGTGCTCAGCCGCTGTCTGGAGTATTTCTCCCTGGTCTACGCTGTGTGCTTTAGCTGTGTGGCTTGCCGGTTGCTGTGCTGGGCGCTGTACCAGCGCCAGCACTGGCGCTGCGGTGGGACGCTGTCCGGAGCTCAAATCTGTGTTTTCAGACGAGCAAAGTTGATTTTTCCTTCCTGGCCAGAATCCCTGTACAGTTAGAACTTACTCTAGCTGTCTTTCTAGGCATAAAAGTTTCTATGGGGTGATAAAACTATGGTGTCGGAGCAAGCACAGCTAGTGCTCTGCAGCTTCTCCACTGTCTTCCCTAAAAATGAAGTAGAATGTATTGTTAAGCAACAAGTTAAGAATAAATATTATCTATAGGTTTTCCTATGTGTGCAGTAATTTTCTAAATTCTAAAACTATTTACTAAATAATCATAAATAATTATTAAATTACCAGTGGTTTGAAATTATTCTTTTATTATTTATTAGATTATTTCAAATGTGTGTATTTAGGAGCTTTTTAAATACTTATTTATATGTTGGTTACTCTTATACAAATATTGCATTCATTAGGATATTATGAAATATTTCATGCTTAGTAGAGTTAAATTAATGAAATTACTTTCAATTTTCATAGGTAGTCTCATACTCTTTTTCTATACAAATATTAATTGTATTTTTTTCCAGGAAAGATAAAGAAGTCTTTGATGGAGAGTTTTTTTCCTGTGGTGTAAGCAATAGGACTGTTTATTCAATTTTCACAACATAAATTACAAAATGCCCACAATGACATGTTAAAAGTTAGGAGTAGAAATCATAATAATTCAACACATATTAAGTACCTGCTTTTTGCCACATATACTACCAAGGGCTAAATAAGTCAGCCATTCTTATTAAGTTATATCTTAGGAAGTTAATAAAACAAAGTTAATAGAGCCTTGTCAGTGAAGAGATTGTGCACAAAATTTGCCAAGTTACTGGGCAAAGGGTACAACTTCAGATAGATGGGACTATGTGAAATCCTGGACAATAATTAGGGCAAGAGAACAAGTTATGTTTCCTTTACCCGTGTTCCCACTGGCTGCTGAAATAGATAAGTAGTTTTGATTTTCAGCAACTTGTTTTGCCTAATTGTTTACAGTTGTATTCGTTAAGAGCTATTTCATTGATCAGAGAGAATTCTCATGTAATGAATAGGCTAATTCAGTTTACTAAATCTGCACAAAAAGAGTAGAAAGAAAATTTTTGATTCAGTAGTCTAAAGACATTTTCTCATCTGTACACTCAAACAGCTGCTTGAATCTGCTAGCTATTGAATTTTGAAAAGAAGCTGGAAAGGCAAAGAAATGAAGTAAAAAGAGATATGTAAAAATCAGGACACACAGTACCTTCCATTCCATCTCTCAATACACGTTGAATTGACTTAAAATTAGAGTCTCTAAACCACTAAATTCAAGTAAAAATGACATAACTGAAAGAAATAGGCTACATGTTTCCCTAAAAGTAGAACTTTGCTAGCTTACATAAAAATTAAAACCTAAAACTCTAAGAAAATTTCAAATTAGGAAAAATGTGAGATTCCAAGGCCAATTTTCATTGTGTAGACTTCCAAGCAGGTTTTCCAATTTAGTTTTCTATGCATGAAAAACCACCAGAGACAAAAACAAGAGCCACCACTACTTGGAGTCCTCACTTTAAATCATCTGATTCACAAAAAAAAACAGATACTATTAACCAAGTCGTCTCTCTGATGTATTCCCTTGATAATCAGGATTAATCTTGTAAAATTAAATCTGCAATTAGAAAGTAGAAACAGAGGTAAATATAAAGCATTCACAAATAAACACTTCAAAGCCTCAAACTTACCCCTCTTTTGCACTAATTGAAGAACTCTGAGCCCAAAGATAGCCTGATCTGTTTAAGGAAAGTTAGACAAGCAATAACCACAATAGAAAAACAAAAAGCACAGTGCTTTAAATGTGAAGGGTTTTGTTTTGTACGATTTTGTTAGGAGGGATGCAGTACTGGTATTTGAACTTCTAGCCTTGTACTTGGTAAGCAATCCCTCTATCACTTGAGCCACACATTCAGCCTCAGCTGCTTTGTAGGTATTTTTCAGATAAGGCCTTGTGTTTTGGCTCAGATCCTCTCTGAATCACTCTCCTCTTACCAAAGACCTTACATGTTACTTGATTTTCAGGTATAGTACCACTCATGGCTTGTCAAATATGAAACTTTTTTCATATTGTGGACATGAAATGCTACCTTTGCTTGTGGTAGTTTGAGTGTCAGGGAATTGCTGCTATTTATAAGGGAACTATAAGAGTTCTGAATGTTGTCTTGATTTTTACAGGAACAATAGACACTGTACTCCTTGAAAATAATGATTTAGCAAATGTGTAACTGGAAATAATGAGAATGCATTCTGATGAAGAAGCTGATAAATTTTTAAAGTGTGTAAAATTATACAAATATTCATTATTTGAGTTTTATCTCAAACGTTGGCCTTGAGCTTTCTCCTGCTTACTAAAGAATCTTATAAGGCTAGGGATATAGGTCAGTAGAAAGGGCACTTGCTTAGCATGTACAAAGGCCTAAGTTCTCTCCTTGAACAACAACAACAAAACAAACAAACACAAAAAGAAAATTCGTATAAATGAAAAGAAATAGATGGTCAACAAGTATCAAGATATACTTCATCCTTTAATGTACTTCAAAACAGCATTTGCAAAGCCAGAATTTCATGAATGGGTTCTAAACCATTGGACTGATACCTGCCTCCTATATCTTCATTCTATGCACTTGGATAACAGACAATTTGCATGTAGAGGGCTATGCATGACTTCCCTGCTAAATACTGAAATTACAGCCTTACCATCTCTGAAAACTGACTTGATAGGTATTCAGGTAGAGTGTATCAAACAATGGAATATCTCAGGAACTTCTCACAAATAATTCGTTAGACAAAAAAGCCAATGAAGGCATTCACTTGAGATTAACACTGTAGCTTTGTAATCAAGTTATTTTTTAAAAATCTCTAATCCTCTCTTCTCATTGAAACCAAATTTTGATAGAACAGAAATAAAAATTTGAAATTATTTTTTTTCAAATTTTTATTATCAAGCTGATGTACAGAGATGTTACAGTTTCACACGTTAGGCATTGGATACATTACTTGTACTGTTAGTTACCTCGTCCCTCAACCCCCCTCCCTCCTCCCCCTTTCCCTTTCCCCCCATGAGGTGTTCAGTTCACTTACACCAAACAGTTTTGCAAGTATTGTTTTTATAGTTGTTTTTTCTTTTTTTACACTGTGTCTCTCAATTTTGGTATTCCCTTTCAATTTCCTAGTTCTAATTCCAGTATACATGGTTTCCAATATACTCAGATAAGATTACAGAGATAGTGTAGGTACAACCACAGGAAGGTAATAAATGAACATCATCAATAATAGAAGCTACAGATACACATGGGACGTTGAAAGTAGTTACAACTGTGTATACTAAGTGAAGTGAGCCAGACCCAAATAAACATGGACTCTATGGCCTCCCTTATTGGGAATAATTAGTACAGGTTTAGGCAAGTTTCAGCAGAGGATCACAAGAGCCCAATAGCTATACCCTTATGATCACATAAGATGATGCTAAGTGAAATGAACTCCATGTTATGGAAACGATTGTTATATCACAGTTGTAATGTGAAACTATAACTGTGTAAATTGTCTTTTCTTAAGCACAGTGCCACAAGTTGTACAATTTGTAAAGAAAAAAATGCTTAGGCTGGGAATGTGTCTTAGTGGTAGAGTTCTTGCCTAGCATCCAGGAAGCTCTAAGGTCAATTTTTCAGCACCACATAAACAGAAAAAGCTGGAAGTGGCACTGTCACTCCAGAGGTAGAGTACTAGCCTTGAGCAACAAGAAGAAGCTAGGGACATGGCTCAGGCCCTGAGTGCAAGACCCAGGACAGGCAAAAAAAAAAAAAAAAAAGAACAAAATATTTATTTTTGGCTCATAGGTCTGCAAGGTCTGAGATATTTCACACCCTCTGTCTAGAGAAAGGAAACACACCTGTCCATGTGTGCCTTTTGTAGTATCTCTTTTTTTTTCAGAGTTCCAGGGTTCAGGCAGGGTAACTCCACTGTGATACCATATCTATCCCTTATCAATTCTCAAAGGCATGGCCTCTAAACAGCAGTCAGATTAAGTTTTCACCTCTCAACACCTCACAGTGGAGATTAAATTTCAACACTGAAAGCCCTGGAAGACATATTCAACCCATACTCAACCCTTGGGAATGAAAAACTAATAAATCTAGGAAATAGAGGCAACACAAAGTATATCTCTTCTTTATCCTTTTTCAATTTTCAGGCCAGAGCCATGCAAAAGATTGGAATGGAGGAGGTTCAAATTGAATGAAAGATCAAAGTTTTGATATTGGATTATACTGGAATTCTTAATGCCTACAAATGGGAATACACGATTAAATAAAATTCTTCCTGGATTTCATAGACACCAGTTCAGCATGACTAGCTGCATGACTAGAAAGAAATGCTGTGTAAAAATCATTAAAATGCAATTAATTTATTCAACTAATATTTCTTTTTTTCCAAATTTTTATTATCAAACTGATGTACAGAGAAGTTACAGTTTCATAAGTTAGGCATTGGATACATTTCTTGTACTGGTTGTTACATCGTCCCTCATTTCCCCCTTCCTCCTCCCCCTTTCCCTTTCCCCCATGAACTGTTCAATTCACTTACACCAAACAGTTTTGCAAGTATTGGTTTTGTAGTTGTTTGTCTTTTTTTTACCCTGTGTCTCTCGATTTTGGTATTCCCTTTCAATTTCCTAGTTTTAATACCAGTATAGATGGTTTCCAATTTACTCAGATAAGATTACAGAGATAGTGTAGATACAACCACAGGAAGGTGATACAAGAACATCATCAATAGTAGAAGGTACATATACACATGGGACGTTGAACGTAGTTACAACTGTGATATAACAATCGTTTCCATAACATGGAGTTCATTTCACTTAGCATCATCTTATGTGATCGAATATAAGGGTATAGCTATTGGGTTCTTGTGATCCTCTGCTGTGACTTGCCTAAACCTGTGCTAATTATTCCCAATAAGTTAGACCATAGAGTCCATGTTTCTTTGGGTCTGGCTTACTTCACTTAGTATAATTTTTTCCAAGTCCTTCCATTTCCTTACAAATGGGGCAATGTCATTCTTTCTGATAGAGGCATAAAATTCCATTGTGTATATGTACCACATTTTACTGATCCATTCGTCTACTGAGGGGCATCTGGGTAATTGTGAACTTATAAGATTTACACATCAGTGCTTGGTAAGGGCTGCTTTGGGTCTTAAACGGTGCTCACAGGTGCTTATAGATTGGCATTCCCAATCCAAATGGGCAGAAGAAACACATGAAAAATGGCAAACAATGGAGTCTTTTCTCCCACTCAAAACAAGCAGAAAACAGAGCAGTCAACCAAAGACATAGAAGAGAACCCTCAAAATGCTCTACAATGTCTACTGATAAACATGATAAATGAAAAGTTTGAATCAATACAGCAATCCTTCCATAAAGTAATAGATGATTTCATGGCCTCAACAAATAGAAAGATAAAAAAATTCAAGAGTCAAATGAAAAGATAGCTACCCAGGTAAAAGATTTGAGAGACAGCACTCAAAACCAAATTAATGAAGTAAAGAAGTCCATGCAAGACCTAAGAGATGACATGGAAATCATCAGGAAAGATGAGTCAGAAGGAAAAGAGATTTGAAATCAAGTAGCTAGCCTACAGTCCCGACTAACTGAAGCAGAGGATCGAATCCCAGGAGCTGAAGATTCCCTAGAATCTATGGAGAAAGATAAAAAAAAAAAAATCAGTACAAATCCAGTCCAATCAACAAAACAGATTGCTACAGGAGATTCAAGACATGATCAGGAAGCCCAGTTTAAGGATAATAGGTATTGAGGAAAACTTGGAGAAAGAAGTTAATGGGATAGGCAACCTATTTAACAGAATAATAGCTGCCATCCACCAATATTTCTTGACCATGTGCTGCATGCTCGGTATTGTTTCAGTCAATGGGAATAGAGCTATGAACACCATGGTGGATTCCTTAAAAAAAAGTCATAATAAGAAAAAGTGCTTAGAACTGGAAGGAACAATTAGTTCTGCCCTGGGGTTTGTGGGAAGGCTTCATGGAGTAAAGGTTTCATATATATCTTGACAGAAGAAGAAGTTTGCAAGTTAGGAACTACCAGGCCACAGAACTTGTGTGTTCAAGTAGAAAGAAAAAAGTAAAAATAAAATAAAGTAAATAAATAAAATAGAAACTGAAACAGTCAGTGATTTTGTGCTCCTGTCAGCATGATTTTGGGGAACAGCAGGGCTATTGACTCAAACAGTTATAAATTTATACGTAAGTGATATTTTAGCTGAGTAACATCTGACAGTTACATTGGAGGGTGGGTGCAATGTTTCTACACCTCCTTAATTTTTTTCCTCAAGTGTTAATCACATTGCACCAGGGGTGTCAGCTCCTTCCTTCTCAATTCTGAAGTCACTGAATGACACACTATGATGTGCTGGAGAGAGTTGAGGTTGTGCATAGTGTGAGCAGTTGCTCATATTGCTGAAGTTGGGGAGACTGTTTCCATTATCATTTCATACTCATAGCAGATTTTTTCCATCAAGAAGTCACATTATTTTTTTCTAAGGGGAACTGTTCACTTATTTTTATAAAGAAGAATAAACAAAACCCTTTCTTTGAAAAAATAAATTAAAAAAGAATGGAAGTTGTCAGGGAAATTACACTTTCAAAGAGCTACACATTCATAGGATATGTGTATATGTTTATACACACACAATCAATTGTCAGAATTTTTTTTAATTGAACACCAGGTAAAATATGTCAGGCAAAATGACATGTTGTCTATTCATCTTTCTTTAAGTCACCTAACCAAATTTTGATACATACATGTAATTCCATTGAGGATGACAAAAGTATCTTGTTGATACACACTCCGTAAATCTCTACCAATATTCACTAAATATGGAACACATTGTCTTACTGAACACATGAAGCCCTTTATCTGACCTCTTCTTTTCACCATAATTCCTAGATTGTGGTCAGTGTCCATGAGTCAGGATCAGAGCAAAATCACAGGGCCCACAAGGAAAGACTCAATACTTCTTTCTCTCAGATTCCCAAATACTGTTCCTGACCTTGGCTGATGACTCTCCACACACTGTATCCAGTCAATTCTTTTTTCACCTGTTTTGGTCCTTGGATGCCTTCTTAAAATTCCAGATTCTATCTAAACTCTCAATGATCATACAAATTAGAGATCATCTTCCTGGTTATCATCATCATTACCTTTATGATTCTAGTGGATAAATATAGATTGCATATTTTGTAACCGCTTTGTTGATGTTAATAATGCTCAAGGATATGAAAGTCAATCACTTTAAAAAACAAGTTAATGGGGGCTGGGGATATAGCCTAGTGGCAAGAGTGCCTGCCTCGGATACACGAGGCCCTAGGTTCGATTCCCCAGCACCACATATACAGAAAACGGCCAGAAGCGGCGCTGGGGCTCAAGTGGCAGAGTGCTAGCCTTGAGCGGGAAGAAGCCAGGGACAGTGCTCAGGCCCTGAGTCCAAGGCCCAGGACTGGCCAAAAAAAAAAAAAAAAACAAGTTAATGATTTCTTGCCCACCATGTGGACTGTGTGTGGGATTCACTTGATCAAGTAGTAAATTACAGAGGAGCTACAGTAGATAACGTGTCTGCAGTGCTGTTCACATAGAACCTTCTGAAGAAGGTGCTGGGACATCTCATTGAATTTTCTGACTGTCAATATGGGGATATTCTTGCTTTTCTGGCAGGTAAATGGAGGCTGCTCAAGTTCAGTCTAAGGGCTTTGAGAGTGTGTTTCACTGAACAGCAGCAGCGGAATGTGCTATTCACCCAAGTCATGTTGCTTTTGGCACCAGTGTTTACCATTACTGCCAAGGTTAACGTTGCTTTCTCTCTCATTGCTTCAGAAGGGAGACTCCCTTGCCAAGCCCATTTAAAATAACTCCTTCAATTATGCCTGGTACTCATTAACTCTTCTGAGGCAAAGAAAGTCTACTCACAGCATAAGTAAAGGAATAGAAGAATGTAAACATTCTATCCTATCCATTATTTAGACTATTCAATAGGATGTTTTCTTTATTCCTAATCACTGATAACCAAGACTGAATTTTCATGTATACAAATGGCATCATGTTATATATACCCTACTGAGAACTTAATTGAATGAGATATAACATTAGCATTCATATATTGTTAATATTGGTAACATTTCCAGAATACTCATTTCATGAGAAACATGTCACATTTATTCTGAATCAGCTTCAAACATGACATGACTTAGTGGTTAATTCTTACTATTTTATTTATGAGAAAACCAGAGAGACTAATTTTATCTTCCATGGCCACAGACCTAACAAAGATTCAATGCCATGACAGTCTGATAATATTGAACATTAAATATTCCTTCTCATCATATTTATTTTAAATATTGAAATGGACAAAGCCAACAAAATTATTTCTGGAATTAAAAAAATTACAAAATAAAAAGTATTCCTGGGAACTGCAACTCACATGGCCCTTTTAAATTATGGACAGTGGCAGTAGTATCAGCAGTAAGTGGAAAGGAATGGGAATTTTAACTTAGGTGCTCTTTTCAGAAGATCCTTAGTGTTCATCTAGTCTAACTCCCTGTGATGTAAGTTCTAAGTCAGTGGAGGTAGAAGTTAACTCATGTGCTTAATTAGTTACATTGTTTACTACTAGGAGTCAGATGGTCTTATTCATTATATTATATTAGAGGAAGAGTAACATTCGTTGATTTTTAAACACTCTACTTTGTAAACTTCATAACCACTCTTTAGATTAGACTTATTGAAGCATGGGAAAGTCAGGGAGAGAGCCCAGTGGTGGAGTAGTACCAGACTTATGAAATAATAGATTTGACAGACAAATCAAGTTTATACTTTGCTTTTCCAATTTTAAATTAAAAGTGGAACAATTAAATGTCAGTACAGTTTTATGATATGTATATTCTTCCATTATATGAAAATTCAAAGGCAATGACTATAAATGAAAGAACATTATAATTTTATGTGACAAGATTCCATCTTTATAATAATTTTCATGTTTGCTTCTCTGTTGACTAAAATGTCCATGTTGTGCCTGCATGTCCAATTGTGAGTTGTTGATAATCTCAGATATTAAGAGGCCAAAATAAAACCAGGCTAGATCCAGGCTCAGATTCTATGCCATAGAACTTCTGCTATCATGACCATTCTTTCCTCAAGAACATCTGATAGGTTTGAGCTAAAGATGTAATCTCATTTAACACAAAGTTGAGAATCCACTCTCATAAAATCGGCAGTACCATTTCTTCCATGGTTTTCAAATGTTTCTATTCAGATTCACCTTTAATTAGTGAATTTCCTTTGAGATACTACATTCCAGAGAAGATTTTCAACTTTGAGTTGATCATTCTTTTCTCCTTAAAGGGAACAGTACAAAATGTGGGGATTTGTAGAAAAATGCCTGTAGAGCTATTTCCTTTTCCTCCTATTCTCCAACTCTACTTTCAAATAGATTCTATATCATTTATAAAAGCCTATCTGAAATGCGTCCAAATATTGGATTTTAAATATCTTATGGAACTTCTGGACAGACAGAAAATAAATGGTGATTAGGAACACTTATTCTCAATCAAATTGCCCATCTCATGTTGGTTTTGATGAACATGACCAAACAACTGCACATCATATTTCAATGATTCTAGATACATTTCCAATTCTAGTGGAAGAATCATTCCAGTTACTCCTCTAGCACTTGATGTATATGCATACATACCAATTGTACTATTTAGAGAAGGAAAATGATTGACAATCATGGGACTGTTAGCTTGTTTCTAATACAGGTTTTCTGACAAAAATGGCCCATGTGAATGTTGGCTTTCTGTGAGAAATAAAAATGTGAAGACATGTTTTTGTTCAAAACAATGTATCGTTTCATATTTTTTGTATTGGTTTAGGATTACATTGAGAGGAGGTTAGGATTTTTAAACACTGAAATCTAGCCAAAATGATAGATTTAAATTGAACCCAGCATGAAGAATCAGAAGAAATAATGAGTAAAATACACACAATACAGTAAAAAAAAAATTCTAACAGTGGTAAAGGTAAGAACAAAACACACAACTTCAAAGAAAGAGAAGGGCAGTATTTCCATAGTGATCATATATTTTCTTCTGATAATTTATAAAAATAAATCATATGAATTAGTATTTGGTGGCAATGCATATGTATATCAAAAGAATAACTTCTGTACTTCAAATATTACTTTTATCGATTTTTCCTCGATGAAGTTGCAGGGTGATATTGAGGTCCAACCATACACAATGAATGGGATACACTATTGTTCATATCTATAAAACTCTATGATCAGACTTAAAATAATCTGTGAAAGTTACATAAGTACAAATAAAGTCATTGTTTCATTCCTTCTATCATTTGCACATGCTTATAGTTACTATAAATGGACCTACTAAGAGCTTTATGCAAATACCGTTGCAAGGCCTATGTTTTTCATTGTGTAATACATTTTTGATGAGTGGATATTCAATTCCATCCTAACACTGAACCTGAAATATATATTGCCTAGATTATTAAATTATTCCCTGACTAGAAACAACTGGAAGAGAATAAATAAAAGGTTCCTTGATAAACCAGGTTGGTGGATGCTATTGGTGTTGGTGACCTGTCAGTTTCTACATTGACTTTGTTTCCTTGCACGTGTTCTCCAATGTCATCTTTGTCAGCTGTGAGCACTTTCTTGGGGAGGGAATTTAATAAGAAATATCTTAACTCTGTCATTCACAAACATACAAAATGTGCTTTTGAATTTATAAATACATGTACAACACCGCTTAACCTATACTTTGGAATCTCCATTAATCCTTAAATTAAAAAGTTCACATTAATGACTCAGTCTATAGGCCACAGTAATCAGAAATTCTAGGGCTGATACAAGCATAATTAGTAATAATTTTACACCAAGGCCTTTTATTACGTGAATAACACTAATTTTCTCTCTTTATCTGCATTGATAAATTTTATGTATACCTTTTTATTCATTCCAAAGATCCTATGCGGGTTATACTATAATATTCTATAGCATACCAAAGAAACATTGGCAGTTTACCAGTTAATGTTAAAGCTAGATAATTGGGATTTAAATTCAGAGTTTGTATTTGTATCACCTATGTTATTTACAGCCCTAAGCTTCATACAGTAGGTTGCTGGACAATGTAGGATCCAAATTAAAAAGACGTACAGTACCTCCTCTGTAACTCATCATTATGTAAAAAGCAGAACAAAGCATACATTTTTCTCAGGAAGACAGAGATTTCTATCTCACTAATTGTTTTCTTATTACTGCAATGCATATAATTTCCTGTTATGTCAGTACTGAAATTGAACTCAGGATCTCAGCCTTGCTTATTTATTTTTGCTTGACTGGTGCTTACTTGACTGGTCATGCCTTGGGCTCATATTTTCACCAGATATTAGCCCATCATTTCAGTAGATGATTTTTCCTCCACAGCTGGCTTCAAACCTTGACCTTTTGGATTTTTGCTATCAATATGGCATGAAGCACCAGTTTTTTTTTTTTTTTTTTTTTGGCCAGTCCTGGGCCTTGGACTCAGGGCCTGAGCACTGTCCCTGGCTTCTTCCCGCTCAAGGCTAGCACTCTGCCACTTGAGCCACAGCGCCGCTTCTGGCCGTTTTCTGTATATGTGGTGCTGGGGAATCGAACCTAGGGCCTCGTGTATCCGAGGCAGGCACTCTTGCCACGAGGCTATATCCCCAGCCCGAAGCACCAGTTTTTGATTCCCATATTTTACGTCATATTTAGGTCATATTCCTATATTTAGGTTCAATGTGGAATTGGTGCTTCTGTTTACTCATTGTATAAAAACAAAAACTTGCTATATGTCATTTGTAAAAATGGAAAATAGAGAATCCTCTTGGCATGTGATGTCAATTTATACAAAATTATCCTACAATAATGGATATAAATGTGAACAAGCATGAATTCCTTTCCATCAGACATCATTATTTTCTGTTTTGAGTTGGAAGTTTCTATAAATATAAACCAAGTAGTTCCTAAAAATATATTTCAAAATATCATTTGTTGCTTTCTTATTTTAAAAGAAACACATACATATTGAATAAAAAATTAATGATGTGATCAAAGACATAAAAATAACTGGAAAAAATGGCACAATCAAATGCAAGTGATTTAACATGGTTTAAAGAAGTTAGGTGTGGACTGGGAATATGGCCTAGTGGCAAGATTGCTTGCCTCTTATACATGAAGCCCTGGGTTCAATTCCCCAGCACCACATATACAGAAAACGGCCACAGGTGGCGCTGTGTCTCAAGTGGCAGAGTGCTAGCCTTGAGCAAAAAGAAGCCAGGGACAGTGCTCAGGCCTTGAGTCCAAGCCCCTGGACTGGCAAAAAAAAAAAAAAAAGAAGTTAGGTGTTTCCTAGAGAAAAACTATTGGGATCATTAGCAACCCTAGGCCAAGAAGAATACATGGGATACCCATAATTAGAACCTTGTAGCTGTAGACAGGATACTTTGGGCTTTATTGATATTATTGTGAATATATCATGAATATATGAATACAGTTAAGCCATATTGGCTTACCTGAGATAGAGTAATAAACTTCATAACCTCATCTTTCTATCAGATCTGAAAGTCCTCCTAGTAACATACATTGACTGAAGCCGAAAAGAAGCCAGAGCTTTTTGTGAGAAGTATATTAATAATAATAACTAAATAATTTCAAAGTCAACCACCAAGGATTTCGGATTGGATGGATGAATAAGGCTAAGAGATACAAACAGTACTCAAAGTGACGTTGTCTTTCTAATTGAAAATATAGCATTCCATTGAATAGGTAACTGAATAAGATGCTGATATAGGCAAAACATTGGAAGAGTCTACTGATGTTATGTTTGGATATTCTTTTAAATGTTCCATGGTATTTTGGGGGTTCTGTAACCTAGAAATATCTTTGGGATCATAGACAAGTTAGTCTGGATTAATTCTTTCAAAACTAACCTTTTTAAAAATGAAGGAAGAATTAGGACTTATTTATTAGAAGATAAACAATCACTTCGAAAGTGCTTCAGTTACTAGTGAAGACTATACAAGATAAAACAGAAAACATGAATGAATCATCTTTGAAATAAAGTATTTCCTTAAACTTTTTAAAAATTGAGTGGAAAACTAATAAAGGCATACACCATGAAGCTAAAATAACTATAATTTTATTGGAAAAATCTACTTTAAATGAATCTTACCCATAACAATCATATTAAAAAAAAGTTCTACAACGATGAGTGAGGTAATATTCAATTCCTGACCCTGTAGCAGAGTAGTAAATGTGTAAATCAAAATACAACTGAATAGTGAATTTTTCCAACCAACCATGTACAGCATATACTTGTTAGGCAAACACTGTCCATTGTGTTTGTGTGTAACAAGGTACTTTCTAAGCCTTTCAATTTTGTTATCTAGTTAATTTACTTCAAATTAAGAAATTAAGAAATTTAGAATTAAGAACAAATGACATGTATATGCTAGATACAATAGCCCCAGGCTTAGGAAAATATTTCAATCCAAAATATAAATCTATTTCCTTTGGATAGTCTAAGCCAAGCCCTCTGAATTATTAAAATTTGAACTGCATTATAGTGTAGAAGGCAGAAACATAAAGGTATATTCAAGATTCCTTTTTAGTGGATTTTCCCTATACAAATCCTTTTTCTTTGAGGTGAATGGGGTTGTTACTATGCTAGGGTCATATCTTTGTGATAAAAGGTATAACAGGGAACCAATGAACAGATGAAAGGCTTTTTTCAAATAAAGACCCTAATCAGTTGACCCTGGGTTAACGGTAAGAAAATGGATTCTAGTATGGTTTACCCTCATCAGGTAAGCTCTTGCTAAATGTGTAGAGGTGGACAGTCACTGGTAGCTAATGATTGTAATCCTAGTACTCAGGAAGCTGAGCTCTTACAATCATAGTTCAAAGCTAGCCTAGGCAGGAAAGTCCACGATACTCTTATCTCCAATTACCCACCAAAAAGCCAGAAATGGAGCTGTGAAACAAGTAGTAGAATGCTAGCTTAAAGCATAAAAGCCCGGGAACAGCACCCAGGCCCTGAATTTCAAACCCAATACTGGTGCACACACACACACACACACACACACACACACACACACACACACACACACACTGTCTAGAGAAATCAAGATACAGCGGTCAGCTTTGAAGAAACAAAGACCATGTGGAGAGGACTGCGGAGCAGAAAATGATTGGCAGGTTTTGGAAATTGAAGCCATTGATCTTACTAGCACAAGAAACCAAATTTTCTTAACAAAATGGTAACATTGGAAGAGAGCCCTAGGCTTGAAGAAAGATTATTCCCACAACTGACACCTGGATTACAATCTAATCAAACCCTGTGCAGAGTAGAGAGTAACTGATGCTTTGCATCTTTACCAATAGATAGGAGGAGATAACAATTTTCTTTTTAGCTCCTAAGTCTACGTTGTTTGTTACAAACAAAGGACTAATAAACAATGTTTCTTCAAAGGCTCATCATTGGAAGGTACTTTTGTCATATGTAATTTCTCATTCCCAAAGTAGGTTATGTTCTAATAAGCAAAGCAGTCATTCAGGAGTAACCTGCATGTCAAAAAAAATGGTATTATTAATTCTTTTTCCATTCTACTTTTAAGTTTGTTTTGCATCTCCTAAGTACGGTTTGAAGAGGGAACCTCAGGTAGTCACTAGTTTGAGGAACAAAATTGTTTCCAGGATAAAAAATACCCTGAATTGGCTAGTGTAAAGTGAAAAGATAGAAGCAACACTGAAATTCCATACTCACCACTATTGCCTTGGGCATGGTGACCACTGAAGATAGAGTTATGTTTCTAGAGATACTACAGTGAGGATGAATGTATTCTTTAAAACTGGAGTGATCAGAGAGTGGCGGGCATGAGGGAAGTGAGAAGATGAAGGATCTTTGATCCTTTTACTCATTTAAGTCTCTTCCATTAGTAATCTGACCAGCAAAGTGATTATGGATGGAGAGATTTGGAAAATGTATTTAGTATGCATGCATCTATCTACTACAGAGTCACTGTAGAGGTTATGAAAGAGACATTCAGAATTTCATTAGAAGAGTCCAGTTTGATATTGTGTCATGCTCAGTATGCACTAATAGGAGGTGATTACTTTAGGTGCAAGGGTAGTGAAAAGGCAGGTGTGTGCTTTAATCTAATAATGCCTCCACAATCAATGTGAGTTTGGCCAATTACTGCTGAGAGGCAGAAGAAAAAAAAGTATCTGTAGTATTTAAATGAGCTCCAATTTCTGCAATTGACTATTTGGTATGGAAACCACCACAATTTATTTTATTCACTTGAACTCCTTAGACATTTTATTTGGTTATGGCTCTTCAGCTCAAGGCTAGCACACTCTATCACTTGAGCCACAGCACCACTTCTAGTTGTCTGGTGGTTAATTGGAGATAAGAGTCTCACAGACTTTCTTGTCTGGGCTGTCTTTGAATCATGATCCTCAAATCTCAGCCTCTTGAGTAGCTAGGATTACAGGTATGAGCCACTGGTTCCTGACTCTTTAAATATTTTGTATATGCAATTCACATTTATTAAATAAACAGTATATGACAGTGTTGGAAACAAGAGTGGCATAATCATGAAAAGGAATTTCTACTGTATGTAAGTTGGGGAAGGAAAATATTACGAATTATTTTTATATGAGATATGAAGCCCTTCTGTTTTCTTCTTTTTTAAAAACATTTTATGCCCATGATTCCTTATCAGAGCTCAGACATGCAGGATGATTTGTAAGGGGCTGTTAGAGAAATAGATAAACAAACAGATCACTTCTTTGGTTTTTTTTTTCTTTATTGTCAAAATGAAGTACAGATGAGGTTTCATATGTGAGGCTATGAGTACATTTCTTATCCAACTTGTTACCACCTTCCTCATTTTCCCCTGCCTCCCCCTTCTCTCTTTTCCTTCTCTCCACCCCCATGAGTTGTACATTTGTTTACACCAAATAATTTTGTAAGTATTGCTTTTGGAATAGTTTGTCTTTTTATCCTTTGTCTCTCCATTTTGGTATTCCCTTTCTCTTCCCTAGTTCTAATACACATAAATACAGTATCCAGGGTACTATGATCAGATACAGTGATAACAGGGGTAAAACCACAGGAAAGGAATATGAGAGAGAAAAAAAAAGAAAGAAAAAAGGGTACTGTTTCACATGGCATGTTGAAAATAATTACAACAATGATATACCACTTGATTCTATAACATGGAATTCATTTCACTTAGCATCATCTTAAGTGTTCATACGGGCATAGCTATTGGGCTATTGTGATCTTCTGCTATGACTATCCTAAAGATGTACTAATTATTTCCTGTGAAGGAAACCATCATGTCCATGTTTCTTTGGGTCTGTCTCACTTAACTTCATATGATTTTTTTCCAAGTCCTTCCATTTCCTTATGAATGAGACAGTGTCATTCTTTCAGATAGATCACTTCTAAGGGACAAAATTACAAAAATCTAGTCCACAAAATTTCCCTCTTTAAAATGCATTTTTCAAGTGTAATGAAATAGCAAGCCGAGAATGACATTTTAGGCTCTTATCGCTGGAAGTAAATAACAGAGTGGTAGCATAAACATGCTGAAGGATATGATGGAATTCATTTCTTGTGAATCTTTCATGATTTGTGGAAGTAGTGGTTATAGCTTTAACCCTTGTGTTTTAGAAGATGTTAATATGTTCTAGGTAATGCATTAGGAAATACAGAAAGACAAGTAAATAAGTATCTGCTGTCAAGGACATACAGATAGATAGATAGATAGATAGATAGATAGATAGATAGATAGATAGATAGATAGATGAGTGTTTTGCAAGATTTACTCAATATGCATGTATTTACTATAGATTCATATTAGAGGTTATCACAGAGACATTTCATTAGAGAAATCCAATTTGATATTGTGTTATGTTCAATGTCCACTAATATATATACATATGCTATACAAATATATAAATAAGTACATATACTTAGTGTATAATACATTTATTAGGTATAATATATCAAATATATTATACTTTATATATTACATACACACACACAAAGAACTCAGACTGGGAAGTGCTAATATAAAGGATTTTTCAGTGTTCTGTGGGATTATGTAAGAGGTCTACTTAACACAGACTTAGTGAGAGTGTGTGGGTGAGAAAAGGGGATTATGCAAGGAATCCTCTATAGATTTCCAGGAACATAATGCTAAACTGAATTTTGTAAGTGTGTGTGTTTGTGTGTGTGTGTGTGTGTGTTATAAGTGAGCTTTTAGGGAAGAGGAAGTACGTTCATTCTAAGTAGAATTATATAAATAAACACAAAGTCAAAAGTTGGTGTGGTGACTCATTCTTGTCATCACAGCACTTGGGAGGTTGAGCACTTGGGTAGGTCTCTTGGTTCCTAGAGTTTGTGACCAGTCTGAGTAACACTATGAGCTCCTGCTGTACAATAACACCACCAATAACCACAAAAAAAAATAAATTTGAAAACACATGAAATGGAAAACCACAGAAGGAGTGAAAGTCTTAGAAATGTACAACTTTCCAGTGGAAAGTATAAGAGCCTGGGAAGGCAGGAGGTTAGGATGGAAGGAATTTGGATTTTACAGTAATTAAGCAGAAAATAGCCAGGAGCCTTTTCCTGGTTATATAGGGAACAAAATATGCTCAATTTTCAATCTATGTCATTGATATCACCAAATCTTTTAAGGATCATTTTGTGTCCTACTCTTTAAAACTGTAAGGTTAAACCTTTGTATCACCACTGGGCATCTGTACATTCACCAAACGGAATACAAATAGAGGTGAAGGGAAATATGGAAAGGTTCATTGACACTGATGAACACTAGAGACAGAAGACAGACGTAAGTGGGCAGTTTTATGGGTAAAAACATACAGTACAAGAAATGTATCCAATGCCTAACGTATGAAAATGTATCCTCTCTGTACATCAGTTTGACAATAAAAATTTTAAAAAGAATTACATTTTTAAAAAGATACAGGGAGAGGGACGTGTAAGATGCACTGAGTCCGCGATGAACATAAATGGAAGCCATAACTAAGAGAATTTGCTAGAAGAGTTCAGAACTGGAATGAAAAAAGTAATGCGGGAATAAAAAAGAGAAAGGTGACAAGTTCAACCACTGGAGACATAAAATATTTGACAGGGACCTGAAACCTCAGGAGCAAGGAGGTAAAAAACAGAACAAAACAAAAACTTGAGGAATATAGAATACCAGAGTAGCAAAGCTGAGTGCAAGGTTGATTCATTGTTACTTTACAAATAAATCTCTGATATCTCTTGGATATCTCCCATCAGCACTTATGGGCTCAGGCTCTCCAGCAGGGTCAAATGCATACAGAGATTTATTGAAGTCTGCTCTACAAGTTTCAAAATTATGAGGCAAGAAGCCAGGAACGTCATCACAAATTATTTTCCTTTCCTTTCCTTTCTTTTTATCAAATTGAGTATGTGATTGTGATTGCAAAGAACCTGAGATAAGGCAGTATGGGGAGTACATTTACATGCAATTTCTCTTTGTCCTTTTTGAAGTAATATGGTTTCCTTCAGATATATTCTTTCTACTTCTAAGCAGTGGAATATTTCTCAATTTGTATATTGCCTTCAAAATCTTAAATACCTCATTTGCACGGACAGTATTCTTTTTGTTGCTATGTGATTCTGAATAGCTATTTAAAATCTTAAAATTTGCTTTTCCAATCTATAATGTGGGTGTTAATAATATATGTACTTTACAATTTGTATTGCGAATTAGAGATTACAGAATATGTGGGAGTGTTAGAAAATATAAACAATTAAGGAACATGTTAGATACTATACAAATTATAAGTATTAAAAGCTATAATTGCCCCTACAAATCAAGGGCATTTTTTCCTTTATAGTAGAAATGTTTGTAATTGGGATCTGCATTCAACTTTCAAAGCAAACAAAGCAAACAAAAACCAATTGTGTACAGTCTGGTATTATAAGCAGAGTTGAAGATAATTTGGCCACCTAAATACATTGTTAAGATTTCTTTTCAAACAAGTTCTTTTGTTGACTTTTCCTTCCTGATGAAAATCAATCCCTCTCAATTGAGGAGGCAAACTTTGTAATCTGTTTTGCTATTGGTAAGTGCTACAAAATTCTATTCAAGTTAACATACTGCATCTCATTCTCCTACCTTAGAAATATTTTCTTCTCTGACTTGTCAGGTGTCACACTGTAGCTACCCTTGTTCTTACCCATTCACAAAAGTTGCTTCCCCCTACAAAACAAAACAAGACAAAAAACACTTCAATGAATGTTGCATAGGATCTTCACAATGGTAACACTTAACCATTGGGTAGAACTTGATATATTTCATGGGTGAAAAAAGATATGTGTCATATAATACGACTAAAGACATTTGGCATATATTTGACACACTATGCCAAAGAGTGAGGAAAGAAAAATAGCTGAAACAAATCCTGTGAAAAAAGCAACTCCAAGATCAATTCTTCACATGAGTATAGACAAAGCAGAGACAATGCAATGGTCATGAGATGTGTTCTGCTACTACTATGATCACTAATTGTTAAACCGTATGAGCGACAGATTTGTCCACATTAAATAGAAGCTGACATTAGCCATTGCAAACTCTCCATCTCATTAGTCATTCATATTACTAAAGGTGCATAAGCAAGGACCTGCACAGAGTTACCCAGATAACTGTCATTGAGAACACACAAGAAAGCAAGGCCTTTGTTTTTGCTGGAGAACTTGCTTTTGATCCTTCTTATTTTGGACAGCTAAGGAGATTGTAAAGTGCCATAATCTTGTTGATATGATATAAGCATTTGGCTGATGCCTGTTTTCAAGTAGAAATGGATGCTTTTTTTTTTTTAAAGAAAACTGGGGCTGGGAATATGGCCTAGTGGTAGAGTGCTTGCCACATATACATGAAGCCCTGGGTTCGATTCCTCAGTACCACATATATAGAAAAAGCCAGAAGGGGCACTGTGGCTCAAGTGATAGAGTTCTAGTCTTGAACAAAAAGAAACCAGGGGCAGTGCTCAGGCCCTGAGTTCAAGACCCAGGACTGGCAAGGAAGGAAGGAAGGAAGGAAGGAAGGAAGGAAGGAAGGAAGGAAGGAAGGAAGGAAGGAAGGAAGGAAGGAAGGAAGAGAGGAAGGAAGGAAGGGGAAGGGAGAGAGGGAGGAGGGAAGAGGGGGAGGGGAGGGAGGGAGGGAGGGAGGGAGGGAGGGAGGGAGGGAGGGAGGGAGGGAGGGAGGGAGGGAGGGAGAAAACCTATCAATTCCAGTTTTAAGACAAAATATATTCTCTCTTACAGTCACAGATGCCAGAAATCCAGTATGAGTCAAAGTGCTGGTAGAAATAAGCTTGCTCACTTACAGGCTTTAGAGAATTAAACCATTCCACCATTCTGCAACCCTTCTGAACTCTGGTAGAATTGCCAACATTTCTTTCTTGATGGCCATACCAATCTAATCTCCGACTTCATGGTTATGTTGCCTTCTTTTCTCTAATCTCTCTGTCGCCTCCTTCAGACTGTGATACAGATCTACATTAATAGGCTATGATCACTTCTTATTTTAAAGACCTGTGCAATTTCTTGTTGCTAGAGGAGGCATCACTGATAAGTTTCTGGTAGATTTCATGGATATTATTCAAGTGACATCTCTACTAAAACTTGCATTTATTATTGTAACTTGCCTGATTTTCCATTCTTTGGCTACAAATTACAATTGAAAGCAGTGTTATATACATGTTACATCCTATCAAGAGGTAGACATTGCCACTTTATATCCATATTAATGATACCAAGTCTGACTGCTTTGTTAAGGTGCAATAGTCTGATGACATTTAGAATGGTTTTAGGCACTCCATTCATGACAGCTCATGATAGCTTGAGCAGCCATGTTGTTCCAAAAATATGAGTTTCAATGGAAAAGTGAAAGAATGGTTAAAACATATGTATTTCATCCTCCAGGTCTGTGTTGAATAGTTTCACTAAATGAATACAATTCCAGGACAATGCTTCCAAGTGAGCGCTTCTAGGACAAACAATTTTTTTAAGGTTTATATTCACCATATTAATAGATGCTCATAAATATAAACTTGGAACATCCCACTTCAAGCCTAGTTATGTCAAATATATAGCCATAGATAAGAAATACAATTGCAAGGAAAATGTAGATTTGAAAGCAATATTAATTTTTTGTAATAAAGCTTTTCAGTATTTGCACTGGTAACAATTCCTCTTTTTCTCTATGAAGCAAAGCAATTCCCCTTCTCTGCAAGTCACCAACATTAACAGAATGGAGCTTACCTTTACTGAGCTTTGTTAATATTTTAATAGGCTCATTAGGCCAATACCCTCCAATTCTCCCACCTTACCTTGAGTGATGATTCACATCTTTATGACAGTGTGAAAGACAATAGAATGCATAACTCTTTCAATTCATCCATTGTGTAGGAAAGTTTATTTTTGTACAATGGTCCTTTCTCTTGAATATTTTCAACAATTTCACAACAGAGTTTTAGTGTTCCAAAGTACAGATTAAAGTGATCAAATTCACATTATTTAATTTTAAGCTCTCCATTCTGTCCTTGAGTTCATCCTTGATGAGAAAAAAATAAATAAAAACTGACTCTGCTTAGGCAAATAGTTACAGAATGTAGGAGAAGGGCTCAGATTTCAAGGCCAGCCTGGAATGCATAGCAAGAGCATGTCTCAAGGTAACAAAGCATTGATAAAAGATAGATAGATAGATAGATAGATAGATAGATAGATAGATAGATAGATAGATAGATAAATGAATAGATAGAAAGTATAACATGTAAGTTTAATTGCCTGAGATGAGCTAAGAAAACACCAGTACTGAAAAGTTGAAATCCCAGTATTGAAACCTTCATATTGAAAGAAATTTTATGCACACACACACCTTTTGCAATATAAAAGTTTCTTGCTAAAATAAATAGAATAATTTTCTTCACCCATGAGGAGTTTATTTTTTGAAATTTTATTGTAATGGTAATATCACAGAGGTTAAAGTTACATAAGGTAATGAGTACATACATTTCTTGTCCACTGTCATTAACCCCCTCCCTTGCTTTCTCCCACTTTGTCTTCTCCCAACTCCCCATCCCCTCCCCCCAATTTGTAAAGTTCATTTCCAACATAGTGTCTAGTGAGTTTCGCTGTGTATTGGATCACTCAATGTCCTTTGTCTCACCATTTTGTTATCCTGCTTCCCTTCTCCTATTCAGATAAATATATATACATGACACAGGGTACCAAAATCAAAAACAGTGAGAAGAGGGGAAAAACCAAAGGGGAAAAATAAAGAAAAAGATATAACTTCATAAAGTACATTAAAAATAGAAAAAAAAAATCTTGTTTCTACATTTTGGAGTTTATTTTGATTAGCATCATTTTATATGGTCACATGCACACTGATCTGTTGTGATCCTTTTGTAGCATTGTCCTAGACATATACTAATTATTACAACTGAAGGAAACCGTGGAGCCTATGTTTCTTAGGAATTTATTTTATTTTATTTTATTTATTTTTTTTTTTTGGCCAGTCCTGGGCCTTGGACTCAGGGCCTGAGCACTGTCCCTGGCTTCTTTTTGCTCAAGGCTAGCACTCTGCCACTGGAGCCACAGCGCCACCTCTGGCCGTTTTCCTTATATGTGGTGCTAGGGAATTGAACCCAGGGCTTCATGTATATGAGGCAAGCACTCTTGCCACTAGGCCATATCCCCAGCCCCATGAAGAGGAATTTAAAAGTCTGTTTTTGGAGGAGTTGAGTCCTTTAGTCTGGCTGATAATATGTTGCAAATTTCCATGTTGACTTAGGTTGAAAAATAAAGACAAAAATTCAATGGATAGGAGGAGAAGCAGCAAGACGAAGGAATGTGCTCTCTATCCCTCATTGAGTTGCAAACCAAGTCTCAATTCCACATGTCCAGAATGCTTTTCCCAATGCTCTTGTCCCCAAGGTACTTATATTGTACAAGTGGTTGCTAGGCACTGCACAAGGACAGTTTTCATTTGTGAGTTTTCAAATGCCAATCAATATAAACAAAAAAAGTAGGGGAAGAAATAAGACTATGTTACAATGAAAAGAAAAACTATAAATTATTTGAGGACTTGCTTTATAGAAACTATACTAAACGCATTTTTATTATCCTGAAAACAAAGGAGGCTGATAATGGTACACTGATGAGCCCCTGCTAAGGACAGGCTGTTGCCAAGATCAGACAGGTAATCCACAGGGTAGGTCACTTTTCTCCCGATTTGTTTTTTGCATGGTGGAAGTAACTATTGAACAGAAGGACAAGCAGCTCTGCTTTGAGTCGATCCATTTTCTTTCCTTTAATACCATCTCCCAAACTCCATCGTGTCATTTTTGAGCACAAAGAAGATGGCATTCTTCCTTCCCATTAAAACTCTATAATTGAGGGTAACTACAAATTCTGAAATCAAAACTGAAATGGAACTTGGATGGCCCACTCAAATTCTTACTTTCACGGATGAACCCCAGAAAATTAAGGGAAGAAGCCAGAGAAAAAGGAAAGTGATCCATGAGCAGAATGGGATGTGAGTTTTTAACTAGATAAAACAGGCTGCTCTGGCCTTTGAACCTCAACCTAATTGAGTTATTGCTGGCATTTGAAAGGACAGAAATGCAAAGGCAAAGGCATCCATCTCTTTATTGTGCTATGTGTTCCTCAGTAGCCAAGTTTACTGATATTCTATGATATATGTTAATTAAGTTGAACTCAAGGGCTGGGGATATGGCCTAGTGGCAAGAGTGCTTGGCTCCTATAAATGAGGCCCTGGGTTCAATTCCCCAGCACCACATATACAGAAAGTGGCCAGAAGTGGCGCTGTGGCTCAAGTGGCAGAGTGCTAGCCTTGAGCAAAATGAAGCGAGGGACAGCACTCAGGCCCTGAGTCCAAGCCCCAGGACTGGCAAAAAAAAAAAAAAAAAAGCTAGTTCAAGTGTACCCTCACATATATGCACACACAAAGGAACTTGATACTAAGTTGAACTCAAAACAGGATAAATCAGAAAACATTTTGTAGGATGTTTGTCTCAGGTCAGAAGAAGTTTGATTGTAGAATTTATGGATTTTCTTTCCTCACAAGTCACACAAGTGCCTGTATTTATAGGTTTGACTTTCATGGAATTGACTGTCTAGGAAGGCATTGTCCTTCTCATTTTACAAATAGAAGAGTATGGGACACCAGGACATAGCTAGAACTGGTTACCTTTCTTAACATTTATATTTCTCAGTCCAAACAGACTGGAATTCTGATTCTTCATGAAAACAAAGCTTGTGACAAAATGAATTGAGGATATCCTTGAAAATATTCTCCAGTGCCTTGCACAGCTTCCCTTTATGCTTTGTAGTCTTGTTTCAGAGCCATCTTTTGGCTTCTTTGCTGTGTAAATTATTAGCACAGGATCAGACAATTTTTCCATCCATGGTCTGCTCAGGCAGAGGATGTTGTGCTGTGTTCTCTTTTCTGGTCCTTCATTTTATGAACTTGGGATTGAGTAATAGTGTCCCAAACTATTTCTTAAAAGAGTTAATAGATATAGTAGATAAATTACAGATTATAGATAAATAGGAGATTAGGGAGATATAGTCAGACAGATATTAAGATCAAAATATAACAAAATACTATATGTATATATGTGTCTGTGTGTGATCAAGCAAATTACAAGTTCTTTTTACATGCACAGACACAAATGCATATGAATGCACTCAAACATAACACACACACACACACACACACACACACACACACACACACACACACACACACAGAGCTATTCGGTCCTGCCTAAGATGGTTGATTATGTTTTAGTCTTCCTATATGAGTTTTCCCAGTTATTTCATGAAGCACCAGTCTAGATGTTGCTCTAAAGGCATTTTTTAGACAAGGTCAACATGTAAACACAGAGACTTCAATAAAGCAGATCATAATCCACATGCCAGTTCACCCCATCTGATCATCTTCAGGTCTTAAAAGAAAATATAAAGTTCTGTCATAGAAAGAATAATGATGAGTGAAAAGTAAGATATCAGCTCCAAAGAGAACTATAGAATGCTAAAGGGAAAAGAAATAAAAGACTTTTCAAGAAAGAAAAAGCAAAAAGAAAGAAAGATTTTCTCTCAACTCCTTATGGGAATTTTCACCTCATATCAGCATCTGTATTTTTTTCCTTTCCACCAATCCTAGCTTCATCAAGGAAGAGTGACTGTGTACCTTAAAGGCATAAAGAAATTTGCCAGTCTCTCCTAGAAGTTACACAGATTTTATTCCCCACTAGTGGAATTGTAGCAGTGTCTTTCCTTTTAAGAAAATTGAACTCATGTGAAAAAACTCAAACACTCCTATTTCATCAAACAAAAGCATTACTTATGACAATGCATATTCATAATGCATAATTTGCATATTCATTCAGCAAATTAAATATGACATGCCAAGGCCTGGGACATTAAAGCCTTAATTTAATGTAAAATAAGACTCGTTTAAGGGAAAGAGAAGAGCAACTAAAAATATCTATTATATTAAGTACTTAGAAAATTCATGTTGCAGGTATTATTCAGAGAATTTTCCTTTGGCTTTCTATGTTATTTATATAGCATATTAATAGACTATAATAGAAAAACAATTGATAGAAGAATTCAAACCTAATCACATTCTTGTGTGGTCTTCATCTAGTTCTGTAGAGTGATGATAATAATGCAAACGTATAAAAGTACTGTAAATGAAAATTAATATGGTTTATGCGTGGTCTGTAACATAGTGGGCACGCAATAGTTACTAGCTGTCTGCATTTAGTTTATCAGTGAAATATACTTAGAACCTTTTTCTTGGTAGTATTTTAAGACAGGGAGCATATAGCTCAGCAGACGGCCCAGGACAATCCTGTCCACTGTTATAGAAATTCCTTCAACAGATTATGTGTTCAAATAAATGTAGAAATGGTAGATTAAACCCAATTCTTTACCATAAGCATTTTAAAGCTCTTAAAGCTTAATTCCACATATGAATTTCCAAAAGAGGATGTATAATTCATTGGTTCTAATGCATTTGATCAAATAGCTTTCAGTTCCTGAGGCATTTTGAAAGTCTACTTTCCTTGGCACACACATAATGAAATGGTGCAACTATTCCTTAATGAATGGATATATGTCTACAAACTCTGTTTAACTTTCTATTTTCAGTTCTGCTGGTAATGAAAGCATAACATCATTCACAGCCTTAAAATGCTACTCAAGGATCAGTTTCTTATAACTCTTCTCTTCCCAATTTTGAGGAAACCACTTCTCTCCATGCCCTCCGTTTAAATAGAACCAAGTATTGCCATTGTACATTTGTCAGTTGACTTCCTAACATGCACATGCTGTCATAAAAATCTTGTTGTCACACTTGACCATTCTATTACACACACACACACACACACACACACACACACACACACACACAGAGGCAGTTTGGAACATTTACTAACACCTAGCTCCAGGGGTAGATGAGCACATACAATGCTCTTGACTGTATTATGGCATCCATTTTCTTGTGTCCAATGATAAACAACAGAAAAAAAATAAAGAAGTAAATGAATAATAAGCCTAGTTAGTGACCATGAAACACTTCATTTCTAGATTAGATATATGACCAGTTTTCAAGGAATTTTAATCCAGAGACAAGGATAAAAATTAGACAAATGACTCAAAAAGCAATACAAAGCCATTTGGTATAAACCAACTGAACAACCCATGGGGGAGAGGGAAAAGGGGAGGGGAAGGGGGAAATGAGGGAGAAGGTAACAAATTGTCCAAGAAATGTACCCACTGCCTTACCTATGAAACTGTAACCCCTCTGTACATCACTTTAACAATAAATAAGTAATTATTTAAAAAATATTGTAAAGTTGATGCACAGAGGGGTTACAGTTACATGTTATGCAATGAGTACATTTCTCCCTGAACAGTGTCACTTCTTCCTTTTTTTTCTCCCAATTATTTTTTCCCTCCTAATCCCCTTCCCCCATAAGTTGTACAGTTCATTTCAAACATAGTGTCTAGGAAATATCACTGCTGTATTTATTCACATTTATACTACAATTTCTTTGCTTCCTCTTCCTTATCCAAATCAGATAAACTTACATACAGATAAAAGTTACAGAAATCAAAATAGTGACAAAAAGGACAAAAACTGAAGAAGAAAAAAAGAACCACAAAAATTAAAATAAAAACCTCTTGATTCCACTTCTTGGAGTTCATTTTAATAAGCTTCCTTTTATATGATCATTGGCACATAGCTATTGAGCCCTTGTGATCTTCTCCAAAGAATAGCCTCCTTTAGTCTCACTGTGTGACTGTTTAGAGTTCTACTTAATTTACCATGTCCAATTGTAATTTTTTCTTTTTGCCTTTTACTATCCATTTGGTTTAGAGGCAAAATTCTAATTATTTCAAATAAGGGAAACCATGAAACCTGTATTTCTTTGGGTGTGGCTTACTTTGAGTAACAGAATGTTTTCCAAGGCTTTCCATTTCCTCAGAAACAGAGCAATGCCATTCTTTCTGATGGAAACCTAGAATTCCATTGTATATATTTAGCACAATGTCATGATCCACGGAGGAGCATCTGTGTTGAGTCCATATCTTATCTATGGTAAACTATGCTACAATGAGCATAGTTGTGTTGGTGGCTCAAGAATAGTTTGGTTTGTGGTCAATTATTCTCCAAATTTTTAATTTATGAAATAATAAATTCTACAGAAAAGTTAAAATACATACATTAATGATACACTTAGCTTCACCATGTTTTATCATTTGACCCAGTTTGCTTTATCATTTATCATTATAGAGAGATTATTTTCTTTCTGAATTATTTGAAAGTAAACTTCTGGTTTTATGACTTTCTCAAAATAGTCTACTTATAGCCATTGTAACTATGACATAACAATAATGTCATTTACCATGCCTATGATTCAGTAATATCTGATCTGGGTGTATCCTCTCTGGGTATTGTAACTTGCATTGACTCATTTCACCCTCAGAACCTCTTACTGAATTAATTTCATTTATTACCTTCATGCTATTGATCAATAAATCAAGGGTTGGGAGAGTAACATGCAATATTTTACCAGAAGCCACATAGCTGAGAAGAGGAAGAGTGGAAATTCAGAGCTAGACAATCTAGCAAAGGGCTATGCTAGACTGTGTCCTACTCATTTATGGTAGAGTCTCATTCAGTCTAGATTTGTCTGGGTTTGAAGTCCCCTAAACCACAAGAGTTCATAGGTTCTTATTTGTCTTTCTAGTTTCGCCATTCATCATGTGCATTCAAACTATATCATTAATATTGAGCAATCTGTAGACACTTTCCACTAGCAATTAAAAAATATTATTTTCAATTACCTATTTAATATAGGCCTATCAGTTCAAGATTTAGGCTTGAGCTTTTAATTATAAAAACACTTCTTTGGAGAAACCTTGTTTACCACTGATATATCTGGCCATGGAATAGCATTTGGTTTTACTGCCAATACAATGAACCTGGAAAATGAGTTATTTCATTATTTCTTCTATGTTGTAGGAATTGTATTCAGTTGTTTTAGGGAATGTGTTATTTTCTGAACCAAGGATTCTGTACCCATTCATTAATTCAGCCAGTCACACATTGATTCATTTATTTTTTTAAATTTCCTTATTGTCAAAGTGATGTACAGAGCGATTACAGTTTCATGTGTAAGGCAGTGAATCTAAAACTGATATAATTCAGGTCCACAGTGTCTATAGCCATGGAAAAGATAATGCTCTGCCCTCAAAAAGCATCTTTTTAGTGCACATCCCTAGTTGGAAAAGTCTACGTTTTGTTATATCACATCCTTCCCAATGAACACAATTGGAATGAGGTCATTATTATTCATGGAAGTTTATTCTAACTTTAAGTATGCTGTGACTGTGGACTAAGGAATGCATACTTGCTTTATGTTCCAAGTGATCCATGAAGTACAATAATATTAGAAAATCAATGCAAATTATCCAGAATGCTATTCCTTTGTATTATATTTATTTTAGAGATTCTGGAGCTTTTAATCTAAGGCTTCATACTTGCTAGGCTCTCACCATCCCACTTGATACACACTTGCAGCTCGCCTTTTGGCTGTTGTCTTGGAGATGAATCTAGACACTTTTTCCTGCTCAGGCTGACCCAGAACCATGATTCCCTAGATGTCAGCTTCCTAACAGTTTAGATTACAAATGTGAGCCACTGATGCCTGGATCAGAATGCTATTTAAATTATCTAGTTATTCTTCGTCCACATATTATTCAGAAAAGGTTACCAAAGATTTTTTCTCTCCACTTGCTATTTTACAATCAATATTTGTTAGGTTTCTTATCATGTTGTTTTAAATTTTTGTCTGTAGAAAATTTTGATTCCAAATGTAGGTATTTCTTTTTTCCCCTCATCATAGGGCTTGAATTCATAGGCTGGACACTCTTTGAGCTTTTTCACTGAAGACTGTCAGTGTACCATTTTGAGCCACAGTGCCACTTCTGGTTTTCTGGTAGTTAATTGGAGATAAGAGTCTTATGAACTCTTCTATCAGGGCTATCTTTGAACTATTATCGTCATATTTCAGCCTCCTGAATAGCTGGAATTACCAGTATAAACCACCCATGCTTAGTCAATATGTAGGTGCTTCTTGGCCTTCGCCATCTCTAATATCACTCCATTTTAAATATTTAATTCCTATTTTTAAAATATAATATATGATTAACTGGCTGCCAGTAGCTCAGGCCTGTAATTCTAGCTATTCAGGAGGCTGAGACCCGAGAATGTGGTACAAAGCCAGCATGAGCAGGAAAATTCCTGACACTTGTTATCTACAATTAAGCACCAAAAGAGGGCAGGGGGAGTAGAGCTGTGACTCAAATGGTACAGCACTAGCCTTGAGAGAAAAAGAAAAGAAAAGAAAAAAGTGAAAGTAGGGACAACATTCAAGACCTGAGTTCAAGCCCCAGAACTAGCACAGAAAGAAAGAAAGAAAGAAAGAAAGAAAGAAAGAAAGAAAGAAAGAAAGAAAGAAAGAAAGAAAGAAAGAAAGAAAGAAAGAAAGAAAGAAAGAAAGAAAGAAAGAAAGAAAGAAGAAAGAAGAAGGAAGGAAGGAAGGAAGGAAGGAAGGAAGGAAGGAAGGAAGGAAGGAAGGAAGGAAGGAAGGAAGGAAGGAAGAAGGAAAGAAGGAAAGAAGGAAGGAAAGAAGGAAAGAAGGAAAGGAAGGAAGGAAGGAAGGAAAGGAAGGAAGGAAGGAAGGAAGGAAAAGAAAGAAAGAGAAAAGAAGAAGGAAAGAAAATAAAGGAATCCTCCATTGTTAATGTTAATGTAGTGTCTAATGTATAGTATTTGCTCGAATAAAAGAAGGTAGGAATTTGTCAGCTGTTAACAGAACTAAATATTCCATGAAGAAAATGGATTAAGTATTTTGAGGAAGAGTAAGCCCACTCCCAGATATTGTAACTATTGAAATGAATATTGCCATTGTCTTGCTGTTTTCCTTGTTTTAGCTTTCCTGTCAGGAAAGCACATCTTTGCTAAAAGGAACTTAATTGTCAGCCAGAGATAGTGAAAGCCTTTTGTCTCTCTCCAATCCTCAACCATTTTTGCAGGCAGAACCTGTTGTGGATTTGATTCAACTTCTACTTGGCACAAACAGCTCAAGAGGTAAAAGGGAAGTCAGCACATAGAGGTGATTCTTCTTGCTCTGTAACACCAATGACAGGGGCCTCTGGTTGTGAGGGCTTTGTGTGGTGGACAACTTTTTGTAGTAACAAGATTCTCCCCAAATATAGATTCTCCAATAAAGCTTTATGAGCCACCATTTTTTTTTGTTTTGTTTTGTTTTTCTTGATAGTACTGCTTTGTCTCTATGTACTCCAGCTTTAGCGATAAAGAAAGGCAGCTTTCCTGGCCTAATGGGATGGAGGTATATAATGTAATCATTAAATGTCTTAAACTGAGTCTAAATATGAAAGTGTTTGAAAATTCACAGGAGGTCATTCTTTGTGTGATTCTGAAATTATTTTCAATTACAGATTAGAGCACGACAGTGTATATATCATTTAATGAGGCATAATGCCTCCTTTTATTATTTTTCCCTTCTGATTGATATGGGCATCCTTAAGACTAATGACAGATTTCTGAAAGCTGACAATCACCGTTGCAGCATGTGAGAAGTACAGTGAAGCCACAGATAAGTGTCAATGAAAGTGGTAGATGAAAAATAATAATAAATTGCATAAAGCTTCCAAATCGAATGTAATTGGAATGAATTCATCAAATTTTGAATTTGCATTCAATAGTAATGGGAAGTTAGCACTGAAACATTTACTGAGAGGACACTTATAAAATACAAGCCATTGATTGTGTATATCCATATGTAAGTGCAAAGGCACTGAAAGAATTCAAAGGCAAGTGTCCCCAGCTGTAGAGACAAATAACATTAAAGAATTGCAATGCCTATATATTTGCTTACTGTGTGTCTGAGTATGGTATGCATGTGGTGGAGGCAGTAGGCCTGAGTTAATCAATGTACATACCTGCTTAGGTAGGCTTTTTTTCAGCTCCTTACCCTTCAGTTTCCAAAGAAATTATTTTATTTTATTTGTTGGCTATTTTTGATGAGATATTATTTACTTCAAGTTGGCTTATCTTTTTCAGCCTCTGCTTTTGATTCTTTTAGTCTTGTAAAATGGAACATATGAGCAGATAGTATTTGTTAAGTGGAGCTGACTCCCAAGAGACTTGAATTTGGGAGGGATTTTTCTGGCAGATTACTGACCAAATTCCTGAGAAAGGGAAAAAAAAGGATGAAAAAAACCCTCTCATCTTTCCTTACTGAATATTGCCCGGGAAACCATCTGAAAAACAGAAGTTGAGAGAGGAACTAGCAAGGAAGAAGTCTTGAAAAAGCTGACATTTTAGATGTGTAAGAAAGGAGAAGAAAGTATGAGTGGATTCAGTAGCAAGGATACTTTCTTCACAAGACACATTATAGTGTAATCAATGTTAGGGATCCAGGCTTTATATAGGTAATTATAACCTGCTGATCTTTGAATATTCTGTTATTCAATATGAATTTGATGCTGTCTCAAATATTTCCTTGAGTAACAGAAAGTCCAAGAATTACAATATTTTATATGATGTTACTTTAATCTTTCTGTGTGCCAACACAGGTAGTTCTTAGCTAATTAAGGATGATGCTGTCATCATGAAGAATGCAAAACTATTGTCCTCAACATGTCTTAGCACATTTTATTTTGTATGACTATTTACAATTCAGGAATAATAGCATTTCCATTCTAGACCCTCAAAAAGAATAAAGAAGTAAAATATTCTGTCTTTTGAATATATATCCTGGTAGGTGGACACCTCACATTTATTTACCTGTTTTATTCTGTTCATGACTGCATTAATCTACATAAGGGAATGAAGATAAACTTCATTGTCCTTGCTGTGTTACTAAACCACATGATCAGGTATCAATCATGAGTTATATTGTCATGAAGGAAAGAAATGGACTGCAATAAGATGCCATAAAAATTTCATACTACACAAGATCAAATCTTTGCATTAAACAAAAGAGAGAAGCCACCAGAAGAGGAAAGAAACAAGTTGCTTCAGATATCCTGGCACAAGTGGTGCACACCTATAATCCTATCTACTCAGAAGGTGAGGTCTGAGGATCACAGTTCAGAGCCAGCCACAGTGTAAGGCAAAATAGTCCTGGTGAGACTCTTTTCTCCAATTAACCACTCAAGAAGTGGAATTGGTGGAGTGGCTCAAAGTAGTAGAGCAAAAGAGTTCAGGAACAGCATCCAAGCTCTGAGTTCAAGCCCACAATTACCAAAGAGAGACAGACAGGGTGAGAGAGAGAAAGACACAGAGACAAAGAGACACACAGAGAGAGATTCTCTGAGAAGGAGTCTTTGGGTTAACAATTGGTGTCCAACTAGCACAATGGAGATAGAAGACTTTTGACTGAAGGCTTGTCAACAACTGTCAAGATACAATCTTCTTTACCCAGGTAGAAATCATGGATGGTCAAGAAAGAACTTCTTTGGTTATTCTGTCTCTGTTGTTAAGAGAGATCAGGTAGAGAAAAAGAAGGCAGAGAACCCAAACAGATCTGATCATTCCAGGTTTTAAGCAGCACTGCAGAGGAACTCCGAGTAACACAGAACAGAGTGGAAAAACAAAACAAAACAAAAAACAAGGAGAGAGGAATAAAGGGGTCCTCGGGTTTAAATATAAGCATAAGAGGTTTGGGGGAATGTCTTTGTAGTTGTAGCAGACTGTTGGGTTGAGAATTCATGGTGCAGACTGTGCTGTCTTGAATTTATGATGTCCTCTGCCGCCAACAGTCCTGCACTTTCAGATAAGGTTGTTCCTGCACTTTCTGATAAGGTAAGGGGTGAAGTTTTGCTGATAATAATGCAAGGACAGGATAACATTCCGGGCAAGAGATTTTCAGGAGGAGTTAGTGGGCCATGGGAGCAACAAGTTTTAGAACAAAGCAGATGCCCATCATTTGTATGTCATGGCAGTGGTGGATAGCAGGCAGCACCAGTCAGCTATGGATTTTTGACAGCTGGGAGTGGTAGCTTGGAGATTCAGGCCTAAGGCCTAAACTGTTTTAAACTATTTTGTAATCTGGGATAAACCCAGGGAGAGAGGTATCTCTCCACTCTCTTCATTCCATCCAATATCAGCTTCATTTTCACTCTTGCCACCTGCCATGATCACTTATTTTTCTATCCCATTTATCAGTCATGACTGTGCATTATGCAAAAAAAGTTGTTTGCAGCAGCAGCAGCAGCAGCAGCAGCAGCAGCAGCAGCAGATTCTCTATGGAGTCAACCAGGGGGAAAGGAAGTGTGCCTTTGTGCAAGTGCCTGCTGGGGTGGTTAAAAAAAAAAAAAGGTATAATTTACGTACTAGGGAAGTGCCTTCTGGAACAGTAGTCATGCTTTAGGCTGAAAGTGACCTGCTGATATCATGAGGCAATCTGGCTGCCTGGTTAGCAGTCATTTGCTTAGAGTAGCTGTGATCCTGAGAAACCATCAGTTGGTATTTATAGCTTCAGAATCTCCAGCACCTTAGCATTCCAAATGGAAAAATACACCTCTGAACTAGTGTTAACTACAAATTCTCATCTGTGACAGTGCTTTAATAGTACTTACAGTGTTCTAACAATGGTTAACTTTTGTCCCAGAGTTCTAGGGAGAAGTGGGTTACTCGTGTCTGTTTCATGTTCATTGAACAGTTAGAGATGATCCAATCTGGTGATTCTCTAGCTGACAAGAGGAGAAAGAAGTGAGCTTAACTTTCATTCTAGTTACCAGGATATAATCATATACCTCAGTGAATGACATGGAAGTGAAAATTCAAGCTAAACGGATCCTTAGGAAGCAAAGATAAATTCCTCAAGTGTCTTGATCTAAGAGAGACCTTGAATCAAGTAACAGACAATGTTTACTTCAGTTTTGTTTAATAGAAAGATAGATTTGCATTATACAATCTTTTCAGCTCCTACTTTTATATTGATGAAATGGGTATAGTTCTTTTGTAAAAATGTATTTCTGAAGTTCTGTAATAATACATTTATACTACCAATGGTAATACATTTATAATTCTTTTAAAATAATTTTACTAATTACTTTATAAACCTGCATTTTATTGCATTGTGTTATGCTACTAGGAGTAATGTCACCTTAAGAAAGATTTTTAAGAAAGACACAAGAAAGTTAATTGCCCTGAGCCATTAACTTCAAATTTACTTGATTTGGCAATGGACATTCTAGATTATGTACTACTCTCTACCATACAGAGCTTCTTTTAAATGGTTTATTTTGTTGTTATTGTTACTGTTGTTTGTGCCCCTAGCCAACTTGACCTCAGAGCTTCAAGTTTTCAGTCAACATCCCTGTTCATAACTGACTGGCACTCTACCATTTAAGTCATGCTTTCAGTCCTACTTTTTTTTTTAATCTATTGGAGATGAATTTTTGCAAGCTTCTTTTCTCTAGCTGCTTTCAAACCTCAATCTTTCTGTTCTCGGCCTCCTGAGTAGACACCATTACAGGCAGGAGCCATGAATGCTCAGATTCTTATGAGAAGTTTAGAAGGTAATGAAATTTTCTTTCTTCTCTCCCACCTTTATATTTCCTTTCCATTCCCTTCTTTTTCCTCCTCTCCTCTCCCCTCCCCTACCTTACCCTGCTCTTCCTTATCTTCCCTCATCTTCTCTCCACTCCCTTACCTTCCCCCCTCTTTGCTCTCTCTCTTTTTCTTCCCTCCCTTCCTCCTCCCTTCCTCCCTTCCATTATGTACCATGAGTCCACAGAATTTATTCATCCTCACCTTCTACATATTTTCTGCAGAAACTTATAAATGTTATCTCTACAGAAATAAATGGTCTCCCTTATTGGGAATAATTAGTACAGGTTTAGGCTAGTCATAGCAGAGCACCACAAGGCCCAATAGCTATACCCTTATGAACACATACGATGATCCTAAGTGAAATGAACTCCATGTTATAGAGACAATTGTTATATCACAGTTGTAACTACTTTCAACATCCCATGTGTATCTGTAGCTTCTATTATTGATGATGTTCTTGTATCACCTTCCTGTGGTTGTACCTACACTATCTCTGTAATCTTATCTGAGTATATTGGAAACCGTGTATACTGTTATTGGAATTAGGAAATTGAAAGGGAATACCAAAATTGAGAGACACAGGATAAAAAAAGAGAAACAAATACAAAAGCAATACTTGCAAAACTGTTTGGTGTAAGTGAACTGAACACCTCAGGGGGGGAAAGGGTAAGGGGGAGGGGGAGGGGGGTATGAGGGACAAGGTAACAAACAGAACAAGAAATGTATTCAACGCCTAATGTATGGAACTGTAACCTCTCTGTACATCAGTTTGATAATAAAAATTTGAAAAAAATAAAAATAAAAAACCAAATACAGTACATCTTGATTAGTAAGATCCCTTTATCATTGTATCCCAATCTATATTTCCATGTGGTTCCATGTTTACATATGTACATTGAATGGTAGACATATAGATTCCTTAAAAATGACAAAAATAACTTTAAATACAGATCTATTTTTACTAGCATTATTACATACTGGAGAAACTATTTGAGTCTGAAGACAGAGAAATTTCTTTAACATAGGAAGTGCTTATTGTTACATTTACCTCTGTCACCTGGGTGCTTACATTTCAAAATTATGTTTACATAGCCTTTGAAGCTCCTAGATCAATACCTTTATTAAGTTAATTATTTGTTACTTTGTATTCTATGAGGTTTACTCTTATGTTTTGCTTTCAAATTTCCTATTATACTAGTATATTCATTACTGTATTCAAATATGACTCATAATTTGGATTCACAATATTTCCTACTTTTCATAACACATTACCGTGTTTACTAAGATGCTATGTTACAGTTGCTGATTTCAATTCCTTTAGAATTCTGTGTGTTTGAATCAATAATTCTCCTTACTGTTAGTGGTTTTCCTCACATTTCTGGTTATCCCAAAGTGAAAATTACACTGACTTAAAGTGAAAGTGTAGGCTGTTTAATATAAGTGACTGACATTAATTTCTTCTGTATTGGGTAAATTTTTTTCACCTCCCAGTAAACTTCATTAAGAAGTCCTATGCCAGTAGCTTATGATACAAAGATATGGTATTCAAGAATGTCAGATTAATTACTTAAAATAGAAAATTGTCAAGGAATTAGTAATTCCACAATTGCTATATGGAATGTCTACCATACCTCAGCCTCAGTGTCACCTTTACACATGAATATGTTCATTAACATTCATCTCTAGGCTGTTTGAATTGTCCAGATCAAATGAGCTGACTAGCAAAGAGAATCTGTCTATCTATTATCTATCTATCTATCTATCTATCTATCTATCTATCTATCTATCACCTATCTATTTGTATATCTATCTCCCTAGAATATAATCCTACAGTATTATTTCAATTTCCAGTCTGAAATATGAGTACCAGTGTCAGTACTACAAACACTTGAAAAAGGGCATTTAATGGAGAGACTTGTACATGAATTTGATTAATTCTGCAGGTAAAATGCAAAAAAAAAAAAAATCAAGAGAAAGAATATGCCGGGGAAACGATAGAATTGACCTTTTCCTTTTCCTGTCTTTCATGGGAGTTAGAAATGAAATTAGGATTCCAGCAAAAGAGGAATAAAGACAGATGGACAATTCAAGCATGGCATACTGTGTGTATAAGGAGATAGGAAACAGGTTATCTGCTATTTCACTTCCTTTTCTCCACTGGGGAATCTCAAACCTAACCCTGAAATAAAAAGGGTGGAAGTACACTTTGGGAATGTTACATAAAGCTGTTCATGTATCCCAGCTTCCTGCCTGCAGGCAGAAATCTGGTTAAATGATTCAGGACAGATGAATGCATGTCCCTGAAGAGCGGGAACAGTCAAGAATAAGAATGGACACAAAAGCAGTGTGTCAACCCTTTTCTTTCTAGAACTAGTCAGTACCTCATTTTGTACAAAGCTAGTAGTCAAGCCAATAAGTGATAATCTTTATGACTCTGGTGTTGGATATAGACTTTGACAACATGGCAAATTCCTTATGATCTGGGTAGGTTATAATTTTGTATATGATGGTATATCAAATTTGATGCATATTGAAAAAGATAAACTTTTTCAAGGGTGAATAAAAAGTTAGCCAGCTGTATAGTTTTATTTGTTGTGATACCCTTAAAGATCCTTCTGTCATTTTGCTGTCATCTAAGAGGTTTCTAATTAATGCTCCCCAACCCATGGTAGTTTAAGTTAAGCTGCTTATGTTTGGGGGGCGGGGGCATAGCAATTCTTATGTTTCATTTTTCTATATCTCAAAACATCTTCTAATTTGATCATTTCTCTTTGACTCATCTCTCATCTAGAAGTGTATAAGTTCCATATATTTGTGGATTCCCCATGTTTCCTTCTGTGGTTGATTTGTCATTCAATTTCATTTTGCTTACAAGAGATAGTATATATAATTATAAATCTTTAGATACATTGAGGCTCTGTGAGTTTGTATGTGTGTGTGTGTGTGAATGTGAAACTATTTGAAACATAAAACTTATGGCTTGGAAGTTTGTACACATCAATAACTTGTCAGTTCTGATAGTTGAACAGGAATATATATATATACCAATTAACTAAGCACAGCACAGATATGGACAAGAAGAGACACAAGATGAAAGGACAAAATGTTTAGTGAGTCAGACTGATCTTTTCCTTACAACTGCACTCATAGCAATGATTCCTATAATGACAATATATTTTTGGTATTATATTATTCCTGGTGATAAATGCAATTAGTGAAACACTTAACAGTATTACCCTAGAAACTAATATGCTCTTAAGGCTAATTAACCACACCTTATTGAACACACAAGGTAGTTGCTGATGTGAAGATTAAACCAGGATTTCATCTTCCTTATGTATCTGGGAGGAGATTTTATGTGGTATCTCTTTAAGTGTATTTCTCCAAATAACAAGTTTTCACTGAACTCTATTTCTGGTTCTCTTTCTCCTCCCAAGAGTAACTACTTTATTTTTGTGGTCAACCATGTAATTTTAAGACATCACTGCTATCGTTTCTTCAAAGATACCATGATAAAAATGTAAAAAAAAAAAATCAGAATCTTACTATCCAAAAGTTTTCATCAGTATCCATGCCTAGAGTGGAACATATGTTGAGGAAAGCAATTGCAAGTTATAGGTATCAAGACTGGAAGGTAGATGATAAAACTTGATTTTGTTTTCAACTGAACAAGTGATGTTAGAGAATTTCCTTATTGTTTGGGGCCTTAGAAAAATAAATAATATTGGGAATTGTTTACATATTTTAACCCATTAGAACAAATATCAAGGGAATAATACAAGGGGAGACACAAGTTAAGATGCTTTGTATCCCAAAATTCACATGTTGAATTGTAACTTCTTTCTTCAACTTTAAATTTAAAGACAACAAAAAAATAAATGTATATAAAAATGAAAAGCATATAATGAAAAGACTTTCCTGTTTATTCTGCTTAAGAAAACAAATAAAAAGAGATCTTCTAGCAATCCATAGAGCCTAGATTTGCCTTTGTCTTGATTTTTTTCAGCTGAGTAAATAGCAAGACAAAACAAAAGCAAATGAAAACTCAGTGTTTGGCACTGGTAGAGCCGCAGAATGCTTCAGAAGATGAGGGGGAAGCTAAGATTCATAGCTTTTCTAATTTTGTATAAAATATCTCTTGTGAAATTTTGAAGTTTTCTAAACATTTAATCAAGGCCTTAGAGGCAACTATTAATAGTGGCTTGGTAGGAACCTCCTGAATACATTTGCTGCTGATATAGATCTTTGGCAGTTAAGCTCAGTCAATGAAATTACTAAGGGGATTCCAGTTTCTCCATATTAGATAGGGCTAAAATTCACACAGAAGTCTTCACTTGAAGACAGAAGATTTTGTTTACATGAGAAAAGTATTCAATGTTCTAGTAATTTTCCAATATTTATTGCTTAGTTTCCAATGAACAAATTTCTGAAGTGTTTACTCAGTGCTTCATAGTTACATCTTAAATTATATATATATACATACATACATATATGTACATATGTATACACACACACACACACACACACACACATATATATATATATATATATATATATATATATATTTAGTTAGTTAGTTAGTTTTGCATTAGCCTAATGAAATGTCTGAGGTAATCTACCTGAAAAATCCTCCCAGGTCTTTTTCTTTTCTTTTCTTTTCTTTTTTTTTTTTTTTTTTTTTTTTTTTTTTTTTTTGCCAGTCCTGGGCTTGAACTCAGGGCCTGAGCACTGTCCCTGGCTTCTTTTTGCTCAAGACTAGTACTCTGCCGCTTGAGCCATAGTGCCACTTCTGGCCATTTTCTCTATATGTGGTACTGGGGAAGAGAACCCAGGGCTTCCTGTATATGAGGCAATCACTCTTGCCACTAGACCATATTCCCAGCTTGCTCCCAGGCCTTTTGGATGTTTACAAAAGTGTAAGTGCAGACCATATAATCAGAATACTAGACCAGCCTTTGTTGAGAGTCTCAGTGTGCCAGTTACATAAATTTCCACGTAGAATTAAGCAAGCCACAAGTAATTACTTGCAAATGGCAAGCATATTACAGTTACATACATTGCAAAGTGTATTGGGAAGTATTTGGGGAGGTTATTGGAAAGTAAATCTGGAAGCATTTGCACTTGGCTATTGAAGCATGTGTCTGAAGTCAACTTTGTCTTCTGAATCCTTGTTTTTTTTCTTTGAAGAAATTGAATTTCAGATAAGGACCATAGAATATTTTATCTGGAACATAAACTATGCCATCCTTTTCCTTCCTAAATTGAAACATAAAACCAGAGAAAGAAAAAGATCATGGAAAAGCCTTATAAACCTGTTGTTCAAAACCTGTTTGATCTGCTCAGTTTATGTTTATGTGTAAAACTTGCACAATATATCATTACCCTCCTTTCTCTCTGGAAAAGAAACACATTTTATCCAACTATCCAAACAAAGTCATTAAAGCTTCCTTCAGTACTTTCAAGAGTTGAGGGTAAAATCTTCCTACTTTTACAATTTGATTCTTAAATCTATTACCCTTTATCTTCATACATATCCTTTATTAATAGGTCCCCTTAAATGTATCTGTAGTATGTTTTTGTTCCTGAAATCCTAAGAGCTGTTTTAGAACATGAGATGGTTAATGGTGCTCTCACATTGCCTTCTGAATTAGTGAGTGAGTGAAGTTCTCATATGGGTCCAGTCTTGTAATATTTCCAATTTTTCCTTCAAAATTGAAATACTGCTCTAAGAATGACTGATATGAACCAATTTGAATACTCAACAATAATATCCTTTGTATTTTTAATGACTCTTCCAATAAAGGTACTAGGTAATTTATCTTTTTTAGGAGATGTAATGGGCTTTTGTGTGCTTTTAAAAACCAGGATCTGATATTATTTTTTTTATGATACTTTCAATTTCTGTAGAATTCTCACATTCATTGTCTTCATAAAAGCCTTATGATATAAACAGGCAGAGATCACATCCTGTTTATCAAGGACTCAGATAAATGACAGCAAAGTTTAATTAAGATTCCCTGACTCCGAGGCTGGGAATATGGCCTAGTGGCAAGAGTGCTTGCCTCATATACATCAAGCCCTAGGTTCGATTCCCCAACACCACATATATAGAAAATGGCCAGAAGTGGCGCTGTGGCTCAAGTGGAAGAGTGCTAGCCTTGAGCAAAAAGAAGCCAGGGACAGTGCTCAAGCCCTGAGTCCAAGCCCCAGGACTGGCAAAAAAAAAAAAAAAAAAAAAAAAAATGTAATCTAAGATTCCCTGACTCCAAATTTAGTTATTGTTTAATTCTGGCATGATAGCCTTTTAAGCATGTGAATCTCCTGGAGGGAAAATCTTCACATAATCTTCTTCTAAGTTACTCAAGGATCTTTGGGTTGCAGATAGGAGACACAAAAAACCTTGTCTTAACTAAAATAAGGAACTTATTATTTTATAAACGGTCTAGGGTCTAACTTTAAAATCACTTAGTTACAGCAACTTAAACCTGATGACCATATATCATCCTTTTGTTTCTCTGTCCCTTTAACCTACTCTTCTGAGTTAACTTGAATGTTAGGAAGTACAGGCCCTTGGTAAAATGGTTCTGAGTAGCTACAGTTATGGAAACTTTACAACTCAAACAGTGTACCTGAATAAACATTTAAGATTTCCCTTTCTATGGTTCAAATTAGGTTCTCTCCTCACCAAATGTCCAGTAATTGAAGTTAACAAAGAGGTGCTGAAATTGCTGATAATAGGATAAGAGACTAACTCCTAAAACCACTTTGACATTGAGCCTAGGGAGAACAAGAGCTTTCCTAACTTGAAAATAAGTAGTCTTTTCTAGGAGGAAAAAAAAAATAGACAAGGTTTAGTGAAAACAATAGCTTCAATGTCAGTACTTTAAAGACCTTTAGTACTTATCAGATAAAGACTTATTTTTTTGACATCTCCTTTGCATAGAGTCTTCATTCCCATAAATATTTTAAGATACTGGACTTTTTCTTTTACAGCAAGTACTAGGTCTTGAATTCCAGGTGTTTTTTTTTCAAGCTGGAGCTCTACCACTTGAGCCATATCCAGCCTTCTGAGTCACTAGAATTACAGATATGTATGACCAGCACCTGGCTAAAATAGTATGCTTTGTAATTTAAAAATTAAGTTAAAAAAATTTACTTTTGTCAGACCAGATGTCCTGCCTATTTGCTACAATAGTCAAAATAAATAAATAAATAAATAAAATGAACAATGAAAAACAAAATCCCTATTGGCTAAAAGATTACAGCTGCGAACAAGCAAAACAGATTCCCATCAGTCCTGGGCAACATCAGCAGAAATTTTTTGCTGAGTTCTAGAGCATCTATTATTTTCAGTAACAAAGAATGGTAGAGAGAACATAATTGTCTTTTCACAGTATACATTTATTAGTATTTTTATTACTCTGTATGGATAAATAATAATCTTCAACAGGAAAATCATTCTCAATCTGGAAAAGAGAAGTAGGTGAATGTGGACACCATCCATAGAGAACAGGTAAGGAAATCTCTCCCTGTCTTTCATTTTACATTTCATGAGAACAAAGCATCTGAAAAGTATGTAGGAGTATAAAAAATTTAGGATAGCATCTTCATCTTTTATTATTACCAGGACTCACATTGAAGGTGGAGTATCCCTTACAGCCTCAGATTTTAAATTATAGTTTTGTAAGTTCTTTATTAATATGATTTTATTTTTGTTCAAAGAGATCTTTATAGAAAAACAAATTTGGAACTTATCAGAAAATGTGTGTATAGATCAAAACAATAGACTAAATGTATAACCTGTCTTCGATATGCTAAGTTATTTATTTCGGAAAAAAAATTGACTTATCCCTTACCTTCTACAAAGCTTTCTGGGTGCTGAGTACAACGTAAAAATTAGAGAGGTATAGAAATGAAAGAGCATATTCCTTTATTCTAGAAAAAAATAAAACAGAAATATAATTTGGAAAATTATTTTAGAAGAATGGTTGGTGTTTGTATGGTCATTTACATTTGATCATTTTAAAGGGAGAAATATTTTTTGAGCAGTCTGACAAAATGTTTGTAGAAAATGAATGAGCCACAGAAACAGTTTTGGAAAAAACAAATTAGAGTAAACCAACATGGGATGCTGAGGACTGAAGTGTGACTTAGTGTAGTTTTGAGAAACAGTAAGTCATTGCCTCATTCTGAGGCAATGAACTAACGAGAAAGCTATCAGTCAATATGCAGTGAAGGCTGGTAAGTGTCTTTACTGGAAAAGCACCCTTAGAACATTGCTTTCTTCTCCTAAATAAGTGTGGATGTCTACAGTGTTCTGAGTACAAGAAAGGCAGGTGCCAACTTGCATTTTGTAATAACAGCTATGGCTGTTCTTTGGAAGATAGCCTACAGGAAGATAAGGCAGAATGGTATGAAGTATAATTACAATGCCTATACATGAGATAATTATGTTCATTGACCTCAACTCTTCAATCTCCATTCTATTTAGTGGAGAAAGAATTTTAAAAAAGAACGAGAGGGGCTGGGGATATGGCCTAGTGGCAAGAGTGCTTGCCTTGTATACATGAGGCCCTGGGTTCGATTCCCCAGCACCACATATAACGAAAACGGGCAGAAGTGGCGCTGTGGCTCAAGTGGCAGAGTGCTAGCCTTGAGCAAAAAGAAGCCAGGGACAGTGCTCAGGCCCTGAGTTCAAGGCCCAGGACTGGCCAAAAACAAAACAAAAAGAACGAGAGATCCTGGTTTATGAGCAGCTACTTAAGAGTTCTTATTTTCATCACTACGTGGAAGAATATGATCTGATTTGGTTTCCAGAAATAGAAAGCAAAAATAATTATTAGTTAAGAGTAAAAAATTTAAAAGTGTTGACTTTCATTCCTTGCTGTTTGTCACCTCTTGTGCTTAAGGCAAGAATGCCCAGACAATTCCTGAGCCCTGACACTCCTGTTCTCCCTCTTAGCCTCAGAAGTCATAACTATCTGCCCACCACTTTGCATTCCGTTTCTCACAGCCTCTCTGTGAAGTGTTCAGTTCAGCTAGCACTGTTTGGAGCTGGCTGTCCTAACTCGCCAATCTCAGTTGGGAACTCAAACTGTAGTTGATGTCCTCCACAGAGCATCGGTTGACATTGTAGTTCTACGTTATGCTGGGGTGTAACAATCTGAAATCCCTGCTGCTGCATTCTCTAGCTTCACCTGCTGTGTTACAATTTAGGCTTTCTCTGACTGATTGTGTCTAACCGCTTCCCACTGAAACTTTGAAGGCTCAGTCAGTAACAGTTCTGTAGAGCTGTGTAACTTCTGGGTTAGAGAGACTGTTCTTGGACCTATGTACTGGTCTCTTAAAGTAGATCATAGATGCCAGTTTGACAGGTTCTGCCTTACAAAAACTTGCCAACTTTATGTCTTGGATTAAAGGATTAAAAAAAAAAAAGACTTTTTCATCCCTTTTAGTCAAAAAAGGAAAAAAAAAAAAAACCTCCCCTGGTCATGCGATCATACTTTTCTTACACTACACTGCTTTGGCAGGAGCCATACCTCATATATCAGAAGAACTTCTTATCTGCACACATTGTATTAAACTCCAAATGAATGAATGAATAAACCCCTCAGTCACTCTGGAAAGCCTTGTTAGAGACTTCATAAAACTTTTTATATGCACTTCATTATTGTCATTTTAGGTTTTTGAGCAAATAAGAATATCAAATCTTTGGTCATAGTGGTGAAACAGAAAGGGCTACATGAACAATTTATTTCTGAGCAGCTAGTAGATAAGCTGTGAACATGATCAATGTATACATTCCAACATTATAGTGAAAAGGTTAGTTTTTATTTAAGAAATAAGGCTTGAGCTAAGAAAGTAAGAATAGATCAAGGTTAATTACGCAGATGAAAAGATTTTCAAGTGGGAAGAATAAGAGAAACAAGGGAAAAGAGTGGTGAGGAACTTCACATACTTGTGACTGACACGAGAAGCACCAGCAAATAAGGATTTAAGAAAAAAAGCACAAGGTAAACAAAATATACATAGATCTTTGGGTGTTTTCTAATCATATCCCTGGATTTCCCAATAATTTAGCTACTCTACCTTGTATGTGCCAAGACAGAAAACAGTTCAGTCAACTGTTTCAAACTCTTTCAAACATATATATGTGTATATATATAGTACATGTATATATAGTATATAAATATTGTGTGTGTATATATATATACAATATCATTACTGATAGACACTTGCAAACAGCTTTAAAAAATAACCCGAAACATTGTCTTTTTTTTCAAAGTCTCTAATTACTCAGTTTCATCTGAACTAGAAGCTAAATTCCTTAAAATAGCACACTCTGTCAGTGAAGGTTTGGTCTTTCTTCTGAACATTTTGGCGAGCAACAGGAAAGTTGTAACTGAAAAAATGACTAATAAATCAGTGCCAGTGAGACAGTATGCCTGGTCTTCCTGTCACTTCTCCCTGTCATTTCTTCTGGAATCTTCTTAAATTGTGTCCATATCGATTTCTCCTTTTTCCCCTGTCTATTTATGAAGCAAGAAAGTAAGTGTCTCAAGATTGCAGGATCTGATCAAGTGCCTGGTGCACTGCCTCTAAAAATGGAATTAAGGCTGCCACAGTCTGAGCAGCATAAGCTGTTAGTTGGCTGCCTGGTTACCCTGACTGGGTCCATTAAGATGAAGCACAAACAAAGCCGGGATGCGTGAGGCTGGCCATTTTGTTGTAACATATGGCAGTGGTGTCCCAGATCTTTTTATTCTATTCCCTACCCAGATGTTTAAATCTCCTGACATTCCACTTTATCTAGCAAGCAAGGTGGTAGAAAAATACCCTTGTGATTTGGGGAGAAATATGTTCATTTTTCCTAGTACCTTGCAAAAATAGGATAGTAACTTTAGAAATCATTGTCATATTTCAAAAAAAAATCTCTAGTAATTTATTATATTTTCTTCCACATTCTTCTCTTGAATTCATGAAATAAAACATATCTTTTTTCCCTGAAAAGGCATAAACTGAATATAATATTGTAGCCAGCACTATTCAGATGGTTTGCTTATTTTAACTTTTGTTGTGCAGTGTTACAATCAATGGTGTTTGTGAAGAATGTGTGCCTACAGCCTGTCAGTGCAGCTGCAAAGATAAATGCAGGTCTGGTGTTCTTGCCCAGCTAACTGAGATCTGAGAATGGTATTAAAAATCATGGACTACCATTGCTTCCCTGGGAGTTTTTGTTTGTGATTCATAGTTTTCAAGAAACACTATTCAGACCTTTCCAGTTACTCAGTACTGATCAGTTGTCAGCCTTGTTACATGTGTAACCTTCCAAGGAGATGAAAAGATGTCCAGGCTCTAACTATTTTTGCCTCCTTTGCAAAGAGAGCAGTCATCACAGTTTACCAGATAGAAGGAGAATAGAGCTTGCCTTCCCAAAAGTCCCTGTCCAAGCTCTAGTGTTGCAAAGAAATAGGCATTTTTCTAATAGGAAAAAGCACTATGCAGAGTATAATAATAGCATATTGTCTCAGCACAGAGTATTTTGTCCTAAGATTCATAGGTGCTTTGCCAACATTCTCTGCACTAGTCTTAAATGGCAAGTATGGATGATCAACATTGTATAAAAGGAGAAGTATAAGTATACTGAGCAAGAGAGAGTTAAAAAAAAATAAGAGCATGTTTGATACACTTGCTATAGTCCCAACAAAATAGACAGACAAGGAAAAAATAAATGAGTTGGTTAAATCTCTATTTTCACTGGGCAATAATAGTGTGATCATTTGAAGTTGTAGAGTTATTTCCTGAAGCTATCAAGTAAGATTTTCAGAATTCTTTAATCTTTAGACTTTCTCATTCAACTTACCCACAAACCTACACTTTTTTTTTTGGCCAGTCCTGGGCCTTGGACTCAGGGCCTGAGCACTGTCCCTGGCTTCTTCCCGCTCTAGGCTAGCACTCTGCCACTTGAGCCACAGAGCCGCTTCTGGCCGTTTTCTGCATATGTGGTGCTGGGGAATCGAACCTAGGGCCTCGTGTATCCGAGGCAGGCACTCTTGCCACTAGGCTATATCCCCAGCCCAAACCTACACTTTTTAATTATGTATTTAACCTAGTCATTTGAAAAACTTGTACCTTCAAGTGATTGCACAAACAAGTTGCCATTCAACCAAGCAGTTTGAGTAAAATGCATGTTGACCCATATTTCTTATTTGAAATTTCTTCTCCTGTTTGAAGACTACATCACTTCTATTGTTTTTCTGATCCTACTAGTTTCTCCTTATCAGTCTCCTTGTCCTCTTAGTCTTTATATTCTTGGACCCCTTCTTTATGTAACGGTAATTTGGCAATCATATCAATAATATGGACTCACATATTGTATATTAACACATACAATAATATCTACTCAGGAGGCTGATTTCTGAAGGTTGTGGTTCAAAGCCAGCCAGGGCATGAAAGTCCATGAGTCTTTTATCTCCAATGAACTATACAGAAACAGCTGAAAGTGATGCTATGGCTCTAAATGGCAGAGTACTAGTCTTGAGCAAAATAGCTCAGGGTCAGTGCCCAGGCCCTAAGTTCAAGCCCTCCTCCTGACTGAAAACAACAACAACAACAACAACAACAAAAAACAAGAAATACTTAGAGAAGATTTGAAAAAGTTATTGGAAATTCATCTGTCTCTTAAAGACGTGGATTATACAAAATGCAGTGTTCTTGGGTAAAAAAATAAAAAAAAAACAGCAGCAAATCACATTTTAGGGTAGCTGAAGTCACATTTCATGGCATGTGTTGGTGGATAGGCTATTAGTATATCCATATGCAATTCTGACAAAATATAGGCATTGCATAGGTAAAGTGAAACTTGTACCTGCTGATAGGGAGACAGTGTTCTTTGACCACATGCCTGGAGTTTCTAATGAGTTACTGGTGCAATTTGTACTTACACAAAAGCCTCAATTCTGTTAGGGGCCAAGAGAAAATCAACAAGTTAAGATTATTGCCAGAATCTTTTAGATCGGCTCTTCAAGGATAGCTAGCTATTGTTCCTTCAGTATTGTGTTTCCATATCACAATAAGGATGGGTCCAACTCCTGGAACAGGAAGATACAAATTCCACTATCAATTCTACAAGTGTTTGATTTTGCTTTAGTCTCTCTCTTTTCTTTTTCAGATAGGAAACCATATTTATGCCCATGTTCTGGCTTCAGACATCAGGTTTCCCACTTATAACTCCACTAGCTGAAAAAATAAGTGGACTAGCACATCTGACTTTGTTGTCGAGGGTCTCCCAACTTTTTAGTCAATGAAGCCTCAGTCCTTGAAGTCTCCCATGTAGGTGGGGATTACAAGCTTGACCCACTGCCCTTGGCCTAAGATTATAGATTTTTGTAAATAACTCTGTATCACATTGTACTGCACTTTAAATCAGACTTTTTATAGGACATTGACAAACTTTCCCCCAACCTTCCCCAGCGCCTCACTTTCTCTACCCTTTCTTTCCTTCTGAGATTCCTTATCTTTGCTCCCCTACTGCACAATAATTTTATGCTAACCCCTCTGATGTAGAAACAGAAAAATCTTTGTAGCATCTTTTTGAAACTTTTATTGATGTAAAGCTCAATAAAAGCTCTGCTGGAATTGGAGATATGAAGCTTTGCTTTGTGGCTCAGCTTTAAAGGGAGGGCAGGGGGAAGCAGCAGGCTTTGTTTGCTATTGAATGTAAAAGAAGAGCTAAGAAGCAAGGTGCCCATTTATTTAAAATACTTAAGAGTAGTAACAGAGCTTTGAAACAAATGAGCATAATGTTTAGATTAATAGCTAGGTCATATTTCATGTATTATATTTAACACTGGAGAAAAAGTAAAAGGAGAAAGTTGGCATACCCTTCAAAAATGCATATGCCTTACTAATCAATTGGTACATTTTATTGTTGATACAAAAATGTAGTAAGTACTGGCTAAGATTTCCAACAGCGTAGCTCATTTCTTCTGCTAACTTTTTGCTATCACCTCGTAAAATTTGAACCAAGATACTGTGTTTTTTTCAATATACTTTTGAAAGAAATTCCTTAAAATTATTAAATAGAAAGAGCCAGATTTTGAGAATCTGATCTCTCACAACTTTGGGAATTCTCATAACTATACACATTTGAGGAGCAATGGCTAATTCATAGGGCTCAAATATCCACCATAAATCATTAGCCTTTAATTTTCATCTATTTACTTTCTATATAGTTTTGCAAAGAGTTTTAGTTCCATATGTCAATTTCTGAGAACAATGCATCAGTGTCACCCCTACCGTCTCCCTCTCCCACCATTAGTTTGAGGAATACTAGTCTAAGAGTTCCAGTTCTCACCCAAAACATTATTGAAGACATAAATATGAAAGAAAATACTTTGCCTACCTCTTATGATGGAAGTAGAATGTAAATAAGTAGAAGACGTGTAAGAATCCACTGAAATTCATTGTACATTAAAGGTTTCTGTTCCATTATTATCATTACACGACCATTATATACCCCAGTAAAAAACTGAATTTTGAAGGAAAGAGGACTTTACATTTTTTAAATTAAATTTAATTGTCAAAATGATATATAGGGGGTTACAGTTACATGTGTAAGGTAGTGAGTACCTTTGGAAAGAGGACTTTAAATTATAAGAAATAAACTCCTCCATTTTCCAAAATGTATTTAAGATCACCATTGCTTGATTATCCTGTCTTACAAATCTATTTGTAAAATTCCATTCTAAGTAAGTTCCTAAACAATATCTTAGAATAATAATAATTTTTATTTGTCCTTACATCTTTTCGGCTTTAAAGAGGTGCTAATGAAAAAATTCAGCCTTCGGATAGCATACCTGTCATAATTTAAAATACATAGTTCCTTGACAGTTTTGTAAAAGTCAGGCAATCTATGATAATATTTTGTAACAAACGGAGATTTAATACAGATGCTCATAGCCCTCCAGTCAATGGAAGGCCAAATTCCAAGGTGAAATTCTACATTAAAAATTTCCCTAAGCCCGTATGCTTTTGTTATAAGGCTAACCTTTGCAGTAGTTAGTTGACAAGGTCTCAGGAGTGGAAGCCTCTTCAGCTGGCAGACATTCCATATTTGTATTCCATGACATCATGTGATGAAGAAACTTCTGTATGGTTGGCAGAGTGTTGTGGTTACATAGGCCTTGGACTCAGGGCCTGAGCACTGTCCCTGGCTTCTTTTTGCTCAAAGCTAGCACTGTGCCACTTGAGCAACAATGCCACTTCTAGCCATTTTCTATATATGTGGTGCTGGGGAAGAGAACCCAGGGCTTCTTGTATATGAGGCAAGCAGTCTTGCCACAAGGCCATATTCCCAGGCCCTGATCTGATATCTTACACTGACACGCATCTTCTAGATTTCCTTATCACATCCAGTTCCTTAGACTCATGGGAGAATCTTGGCCTGTATGAGAATGTAGTTCATTTCACCCACCTATAATGAATTGTCAGTATGGTAAATAGCTATTCCTATCAGAGGACCAAAGAACTGTGATAAAAAAACCCAACCATTCCCAGGATATAGCACTGTGGGAATGATTTTTCAGTCATCTATTTCTTTCCTCCCTCAACTTCTGGTTTTTCTATAATTCTGCAGACAGTTGTCTCCATCAGCTAAAACACACAAAAATATTCAGAATCCTTGTCCTTATTCCCATGTCCCCATGGAAGCCAAATAGAGCTTGCCTATGTCCCTTTCTTTTTTCAAATAACCTCACATTTCACATGTTCATATATCATAACACAGAGGAGTTTGGGGAGCTTTTTGTGGCAATTTAGTTTCAATTTTTTTTCTTCTTTATTGTCAAAGTGAAGTATAGAGGGGTTATAGTTTCATATGTAAGAAAGTGAGTACAATTTCTTTTAATCAATGTCATTCTTGATGACTAAATTGCATCATTTTCTTACATAGGACTTTTTCTCGTCTTATCTTTCTTTCTTTCTTTCTTTCTTTTTTTTTTTTTTTTTTTTGTCTTCCAACTTCCTGCTTCACAATGATGTTTTCTCTCTGGCATGGTATTTTTGACATCAGCCTCCCCGGTTACTGTTCTCTGGGCCATGTATGGCCCATGGTGGTAGATTTGTATCCTATGTGTTATAAATATGCTCTCCAAGAACCACCAGAGTCATGAGGACACATATGAAGATAAAGATTTTGTCTGCAGAAGGTTGTACGATCAGCCAAATATCTGGCAGGTAAGCACACAGGGAAAGAAGGCTGCTCTCCTATTCATTCCTAAAGCAGCAAGCCTGTCCTCTGCTCAAACTCAGCTCAGGTTCACAATCTGCTAGCGATTGGTTAGTTGGAATAAGGTAAGGTAAAGTAAGGTGTAAGATGTATTTATATAAGGTGACCACTAAAAGAGTGTGTAGTAAGAGTAACATTACACAGTAATCTCAAAACATACCTATGTCCTCTTCTGTTTCTTAAACAACCAACAATCTGAAGTGTGTCTTCTGAGGTGTGTCATCATTCCATTGTGGAAAAATCAGTTAAGCCAAAAAAATGTACATTTCAAAAATCCTTCCAGAGGGCTGGGGATATAGCCTAATGGCAAGAGTGCCTGCCTCGGATACACGAGGCCCTAGGTTCGATTCCCCAGCACCACATATACAGAAAACAGCCAGAAGCGGCGCTGTGGCTCAAGTGGCAGAGTGCTAGCCTTGAGCGGGAAGAAGCCAGGGACAGTGCTCAGGCCCTGAGTCAAGGCCCAGGACTGGCCAAAAAAAAATCCTTCCAGAAACAATTCCTCTTTCACATTCAGGCCAAAGCAGGAACTTTTAAGCAACAACCTCACCTGTGTCTTAAAACAGAATCAACTATGAAGGGAGGATGCTGCCGAGTCTCTATTGTGATGGAGAGAAGCCAACCCAGTGAGGAGATGGTGCCTGAGTCAGTGATATATCCCTGATGCCTTCAGTGTGTCTTTTCCGAATCTTTAACTAAATGAACAACAACAACAAAGAAAATCTCCTTACACCCCACCCCCCTCAAAAAAGGTGATATTGGCAAAAATGAAGTTACCTAGAAGCAGAAAGTTGGAGAACAGGAAAGGACTCTTACAACTGATTTCATTCCAACTCTACTCTAACCATTCTGATCTGTTAATGTCTCACCTAGGGGAATTTGCTTGTCCAAGGCCAACTTGGATGTCATGGAACAGACTTCCCTCTCAAAGTCTCATGCTCTGAGACAAAAGGTTACACATGAAACAGAACTAATTTTAGTTGTAAACATTAGAAGCCTTTGGTTTCAGCAACTAGGAAGCCAAGGAAGGGATCTTTGTGCTAAGCACTCTCAACCTCATTTCCAAGAGAAAACCTCCTGCAAGGAGTTCATGACTGCCTTCTTAATTGCCTTGGTTTGGCCTACAGTAAGCTTGTCTTAGAAGAATGCCAGAACCCTCTTGTTTGAGACAGTCTTTTCCATTCATTAGAGATTTATTCACTAAATTAAAGCAGCTTAGCCACAGAACATATATTCCTTGCTTCAAGCCCCTTTAAATCTACAAGTAGAAAAGCTCATGGCTTTGATTTAAATTTTACTATCTTTATTTTTATTCTCTGGTGGATTTGTTTTTGTTTAAGTTCTTTATTTTTAAATCCCTTTTCTGATAAAACTACTCTCAATATGTATACATGAATAGTAAATAACTGGGGTAAGTCATTCATTTCTTCCACTAAATGACTTATTCCATGTGACTTTTTCATGAAAGAGCATTTTCTACTCAGGCCACCAGGACTGTTTCTCAATTCTTTCATAAATCAGTAGTACAAACATGTTTTCCCAGGAAACATTTATACAAACAGCTGCTGTTTTGCATATTTTCTGTATGAGAGGATTTTTTTTTTACCATGACTCATAAGTTACATTGCAAACATGATGTGTGATACATAAGAGAGATCTTAGATACTAGCTATTCCAAATTAGATTATTTTCCAGGGAGGTGTACTGAGATTTACTGAAGATAATTCACTCACAACGGCCATGTAACAAGCATTCCTTGAGCAAAACCCTTGAGCAGTCCTAAACAAGTCAACAACACTCCTGAACGTCTACAGACAGAAAATTCCTATGCACCATCTCATGTATGAGTTCAAGAAATCAACATTGTTAGAAGTAGCACTATGGTTGAAAGTGGTAGAACACTAGTTTTGAGCAAAAGAGCTCAAGGACAGTGCCCAGGCCTTGAGTTCAAGCCCCACAAGAAGAAAGAAAGAAAGAAAGAAAGAAAGAAAGAAAGAAAGAAAGAAAGAAAGAAAGAAAGAAAGAAAGAAAGAAAGAAAGGAAGGAAGGAAGGAAGGAAGGAAGGAAGGAAGGAAGGAAGGAAGGAAGGAAGGAAGGAAGGAAGGAAGGAAGGAAGGAAGGAAAGGAAAGGGGCTGGGAATATGGCCTAGTGGCAAGTGTGCCTGCCTCGTATACATGAGGCCCTGGGTTCGATTCCTCAGCCCCACATATACAGAAAATGGCCAGAAGTGGCGCTGTGGCTCAAGTGGCAGAGTGCTAGCCTTGAGCAAAAAAGAAGCCAGGGAGAGTGCTCAGGCCCTGATTTCATGGCCTAGGACTGGCCAACAAAAAAAAAAAAAAAAAAAAAAAGAAAGAAAGAAAGAAAGGAAAGAAGGAAAGAGAGAGATGGCTTAAAAAGTAACAAACAAAAACAGCTACTTTAAGTGCTGGTGGTTCACACTTATAACTCTAGCTACGCACGAGGCTGTGCTCTGAGGATCACAGTTCAAAGCCAGCTCAGGCAGAAAAGTCTGTAAGTGTCTTATACTCTTATCTCTAATTAACTGCAAAAATCCAGAAGTTGAGTGTGTCTCCAGTGGTAGAGCACTAGCTATGAGGACAAAAGCTCAGGGACATTGCGAGGCCCCGAGTTCAAGCCCAATTCAGAAACAGCAATTTAAAAAAGAGAAAACCTTGATATATAACATTTTAATATAGATTTGCTAAGAAATATCTAATTTCAAGGGAAAATAGAGCTGATATTCATCCAACTCTTACCTTTATTTATTTGACTCTTATTTTTAATAAGAAGTAGTTATTAGGAATAAAGTCTTTCTGATGTTGAAGGCCTTGTAGTGTATTTTAAAGTTTTTTTTCTCCTTATATTTAATGAAGTTTCATTAAATCAGATAATCTTTGAGCTTATACATAGATTTAAGACAAGTTATTATGACAGATAATTTGCAGTTCAAGTTCCCTTTTACAATTAGTATTTCCTTACTCTGTGTTTTTCCACCCCAGATATTTTTGGTCTTTATCCAATTGTTCTCCTCTTCTCTAACATATATAATATAATACATACTATGTCATATATACAAATGGCATATATATGTAATAATTTATTATTGTTTTCCCAAACTTTTTTTTTTCCATGCAAAAGCAGAGAGTTGTTTATTAGCAAGCTCAAGCTCGGACCTACGACACAGACAAGATGGATGAAGGCCCCAACACAGATTACACTGGATTTTTATAGTAAACGAGTCTAGGGGATTCCCAGTTAAAAAGTCATGTAATTGGTTAACCTTTAGTGTGTTATCTATTCCTGATTAGCTGAGGCATTGTCACTTAACAGCAAGACAGTCAAAGTTTGCAAAAGACATCTGGAGTCAGCCTTCACCTGTTATGTCGGGACTGTTAGTGGGAGGTGCTGCAAGGGACTTTTGGCACCAGTCCCCTCCTTCTATGCATACGTTAGTTACTTATTGGGGCAGTAACTTGTCATGGGCTTAATTGCCTGGTGGAGCACCTGGTACTTCAAATATTTATCTGCTGATATTCCTGTACATAGCACAATTATCAAACAGGGCAATGATGCGTCTTACAATGGCTAAAGCATTCTAACTTTAACTGACCTCTGGTCAAATGAAGTCTCGCTGGCTACCTTGATTATTTTAGACTGCATTTTGTTCATGCTTCACATTGACATGTTCTGCAGTTAATCCAGAAAGCTTCAGGACCCAGTCAGGCCCAAGTTACAATATAGAGGTGCAACGGCTGCTCAGGCTCCTCATTCCCCCCTTCTACTGGTGATTAAGGGGGCCAGTCATGATACCCTACTGTCCATTTTCATAAGACATGGGCTAATAGGGCCAAAAGTAGTAGAACCAAAGGACCTGCCAACACAGCTATCAGGATAGTTGCCCATGGTTACCGGGAGAACAGTGGCTGATACCAGTTCTCTCCTTTTTGCTTTTTGGTATATTTTTTACCAAATGCCAGGCTTTTCCTAATAGTCCCTGATTGATTGGCATAAAAACAGCACATTTTCCTATAGCCACATATAGGGAACAAATCCAGGCCTTGCTTTCTTTGCAAGACCATCTCAGCAAGGGAAGTAAGCAGTTACAAATATTTACATGAGATCTTTCTGGTTTACATTTGGATGACATCACACAAGTCTCTTAGCCCTGCAGATGCAGGTACAGATAAACATAGTTTCACACCAAAGCCCCAATTTTGACCCTATTTATATTATAGCCAACTCATTTTGAGACAAACGCATACAATTTGCTACACAAATTGTCTTCCTTTCTGTGGAGGACAATCCTTAAAGCCCTTTCTCTGGCTTGTGGAATCAGGCCTATCTCAACTACATCAAGGCAATACTGTGACTCCACTCATAGGCTGGTGGTGGGAGCAAAGATGAGAGTAGGGTCAGTCCAATGGGACTGCTGCTCCTCAGAAACAGGTTACTACCAGACTAGAGCCAACTCTGATGAGCATGTTACTTGTTTAAAGCAGATTTCTCCAGTATTCTGCGACTCAAAGTGCCTAAGATTGGCCAGTGCTATTTATGAGGTCCACCCCAGGAGGGCTTCACGAAGGTGCTCCCACCTGTTTAAATCTCTGTCTAGTTACCTAGGTGCACCTGGAGGCAGTTACTTCCCTTCTTTCTGAGGTCACAAGTTAAACCATTTGGACACACCTCCCCCCAGCCCCTGCCCCCAGGCATTGCCTGGGAGTGACTCTCTAGCCTGTCAAGTATGCTTTGGATTTAGCAGCAGGCATTCAATTCCATGGAATGAAGTTCTCTCTCCACACAGAGTTCACCATAATCAGTTGTCTACTGTCAGGCCATCCTTGATCTTCACCCAAATGGAATGGGCAGGTGCCATGGCAGTGGCAGGCAGCAGTGGCTCCCATTGGCTCCAATAGAGTTCCACCTTCTGCTGGGTTGCCTGCTATTTTCTGCATAGACTGGTTAAAGCTTAACCTAAGGCCTGACTTTAGTAAAATCCCCTAATATCTTCCAAGTTGCCTTTTAAGTACACTTGCCTTTGCAAGCTGGCACCCCACTGAATTTCAAAACAGCTTTAGGTAATCAATGGCCCTTGGGTAATTTTTTTGCCAGGGCAATAATGTTTAGTGATCAGATATTTCCAATAGGGCTAGGATTTTCTAGGCCAACCTAGAGGGCTTGGCCTGTAACCATTTCTCACAAGTGTAGTCTCTATACACTTGTCAGCACTATTTTCTAAACCCCTACTTTATCTTGCCTCATCTTCTAAAATGACTCTGGTCCCTTGATCCTAAAGGGGAGCTGATGGGTGAAGAGATCATCCATCTTCTGTAACTTCTTCAGGCTGACTCAGGGGCATTGACCTTACCTAGCCAGGAACCTATAGTCTTAGCCTACTTTACCAAGGGGCTGCAGGATCAGATGTCTATTAGGAGCTTTACTCCAAACTGGAAATTGCATTTAACATTTAGCTTTTAACAACTATACAGATTTCTTGGGCTACAGCAGTGTAGCCTTTTAACATTCTGGTTTGCAAAAGCATTTTCCTGACTAGCTGGAGAAACTGATCTCTGGTGACTTAACATTGCCTGCATTACCTTTGCAGGCCTTAGACAGGTCTCAATAAGGACATGATAACAGTCAGGTCCACATATTTCCTTTCCTGAACAGATATGCCAGCTGAAAATTCTCACTGCCAGTTAGGGTTTGAGCAGATGCAGGGGGCTAGGATTTTAAACTATTCCCCCATTTGACAAACTTATCTTTACTACCCATTATCACAGATGACCAGTAAGTTCCTGCCCAGTTACAGAGTAGACAGATATGGGCATTAGGAAGGTATGCTTACGAACTCTTCCTCTACTACCTCCAGGATCTGATTGGTTTTTGACAGGCCAAGCAAACATAACTGTAAGATCTGACACCATCTCTGCCATCCAAGCAGTGGCTTACTGCCTCTGGATGCTCCAACACTTTGTCACTTTGTCCCAGGAGTGACTTTTCCATTCTGGGGGAAATACACCTTTGGGACTTCTCTTGGTCGCTGGACCTGAGTGCTGTCCCTCAGCAGTCCAGCTCAAGGCTAGCACTTTGCCACTTTGAGCTCCAAGACAACACTATTCCCAGCACTCTGCTGACTGATTAGGGACAAAGACTCTCACCCAGACCTTTCTCTGCCTGGGCTGCTTTGAATGGCAGATTTCAGGTCATCAGTCTGTCCATAAGGCCATTTTGCTCCAATTAAAGCAAAGAAGTGGTCCGCACAGAAGTAGGTTTTGTTTTGTTTTGTTTTGTTTTTGTTTTGTTTTGTTTTGTTTTTGTTTTTAAGCATACTCTTGCCTGGAACTTCCTACGGGCCAGAGGTTACCTGACAAACTTGTAGGAATTGTCTCCTTCTCTGTGGGTCTGTTGGAAACTGTTTCAAAAAACTTATAGATAAACTGGAATTTAAACAATCATCTTGGTAGCCATAATTTTTCTTTACTCAACTTACAACATTTAGGACAAGTCTTATTTCCAAATCTCATATCTAGAAATCCATTTTTGATCTCTAAAGTCTTTCCTCAACTTCAGCTGTAATACACTTTAGCTTTTAATTTGCATTTGAAAAACTGAAGCCTGAAGGTATTTGAAGAAATCTGGAGCCTTTGGGTTGCTTGTTTTCACTTCCAAATTTCTTACCTAGAGATGCATACTAGAGCTTTAACACCTTCACTTCAGCCTTTATTTGCATCTGAAAAACTCTGAAGCCCAGGAGGCACATTGCCTCCCTGCTGCCAGTTTTAAAAAAGCCAATTCTTTTTCCTTCAGTCCAAGTTACGAAGACCTTTGGACTCAAATGACAATTTTGTCTTAATGCAAGAATTACAATTACAAAAATAGAAATATTTATCCATTCAGCTTTCCAATAAATTAGTGAGAAACATCAGTCCATTTTGTTATTTTTTCTACATACAGAGTTAGTGAGAGTTTTTTACTTTTATATACTTTAAAATACTTGCCTGATTATATGTAACTTAAGATAGTTTTACTATTACATCACAGTATACACTTATAAAATTCAGTACCTGAAACATTAAACTGATAACCAAAACAATTGTAACCAAAGTACATTCAACAGTGTACACCAGAATTACAAACACGAGAATCCAGACTTAGCATCTTTGCTTTTTCAGTACATTCAAATTACAACATAGCATAAAATTCAAATTACATTTATACAGATAAACTTTTAATGCTTTTGAAAACAATTTTAATTTTTAAAACCTAAGGGCAGTTTTAGATTTTAATAGCATCATCAATCACCTATTTAACATCAGGTTTCTACGTAAGGAAAAGATACAAAGAGAAACCTCCATTTGCCCATCGTACCAAATGGGTATATACTCATCCTCTTCCTTGGAGCTTGATGAATTGCCTCTGTGCCAGCTTACTCCCCATACAATATGGATTCCCCTCAGGGCCTGTCCCACCGCATGGTTTTCCCAAACTCTTATATGTGTGAACTTTGTGTAACATACCATTGTATTTTTATTTATATATTGCACAAAGTAAAATATAAGATTAAATAAAATCTTATTAGAATGTTGGAACATTCTAACATAAAGAGATATTCACTCAGTAGACAAGAACACTAGGCTTGCATATCAAAAAGTATGAGAAATTTCAGTAGAATAAAAATAATTGAATGCTAGATATAAACAAAGATTCAAGTAAGTACAAATCAAAATCACTAACTATATTCTTACAGCAACTATAAAGAGCCAAATATTCTGGACATCCCTTTGCAGGAATATTTTATATTAAACCACATAAAATATTTATTTGGAGAGTTTTATGATTTAGGAACAGTTTGATGTATTCTGGGTATATCTATAAAACAATCAACCAAATTCCTGCTTTTAAGGATTTTTCGTGCTAGAGTGGAGAGGCAGGCAAGAGACTACAAATTTAAAAAATATGAATATAATGTGTTAGAATTTGGAAAATGCTAAGAATGCTAGTAACTGCAGAACAAAAATCTCACAAACCAATCATCCTCAAGAAGATGATATTTGAGCAAAGATGTTGTGAGTATAAGAGAAATATCCACTTGATATATAAGGAAAGGGCATCCACCATGTAGAAATCAACCAGTATAAAATCCTGATCGTGAAAAAAAAAAAAAAAAAGGAAACATACAAAAACATCTTTCTTTTAAATTTCATAGCTCCTTTAGCATGGGTTCTTGTTGTGGAGTTAATGTCCAGTGTCTGCTTAAAAAATGTCTGTGCTAAACAAATGGAAACAAGCTGAATTTAGCAGTATATCCTCTCATTTGAGGGCAAGACAGTTAGTTATATCTACTGCTTGAGAATCAAGTATCTATGTATAGCTAAGAATCTGTGCTAATGTGACAGTGAATTAGGTTTGTTCTACAATTTTTTGAACTGAAAGAGATCAGAAAATAATTTAGTTCCAATGTTGTACATTGTGACACAAGATAGTGTCACCGTGTTCAATCTGGCTGAACTAGTTCACACTTGTTACATTTTCTTCTTTGCTGTTTTCACTCCCATTCCAATTACTGTTCTCTTCACTTCAACTCCCATTTTGCTTCCATTTCAACTTCTTACACAGCAGTTGCCTGAGCTTGTGGAATGAACTTGGGTTTAAAGAGTCTCAGATTCTCTGCAACAGAATCCTCAGAAGTAGCAGAAATCATGATGGGTAGGTAGAAAGACCTATACTTTGTCTCACTGAACTCACAGAAAGATAATAGCCAGGACACCATGAAATTTCCTCTAGTCCTAAAAAAATATCCCAGCCCCTGTCAGTTTGTCTCACTGTGTCTTTGTCAGAGTACAAATCCCATAATGCTAGCTATACACATATACATGCTGATTTCATTCATGGTTCTTGGTGTATCTACATTTTTCTCACTTCAGAAACAACATCTTATGCAAATTTTTGAGCATCATGGAAAAGGAAAATCACTTGATATTTAAATCTCGATATGACTGAGTAGCTTTTATCTACTAAATTGTTTATCTTTCCTCCAGAAGTGAAATACGTTTACTTCTCTTTTGAATTTTTTAAGGGGTCATGAAAAGGACAGCATTTTTTGTGCAACTTACTATGTAGTGCCCAAGTCACGAGAAGACCACCAAGAAGAACACCAAGAGCCAGACGTTGCGAAATGCAAAAGCAAGGCTTTATTTTAGTCGGGCTGCAACTCGGGCCTCATACTACACACCGACACAGCAGAGTTTAGGAGGAAGGCCATGAGCAGAGTTTTACAGGGGTATTTAAAGGAAAAAACTATAAAGTTACATTAACCACATGTGCAAGCAGGGTTGGGGTGCGAATACAAATCTGATTGGCTCGGGACTAGGGGTTTTCTAAAATTGGGCTGAGGACATTCCAAGGTGAATGTGACCAGAATGTCCCCAAACCAGTTGGGCCATCTGGGAAATGGGAGATTTATTTGTTGGGTGGATTCGGCACAAACATCTGCACAAACAACTTAGTTCCTGGAATTTGGACAATTTCTGGTTAGTTTCACCATAAACAAGCTATTTTCTGGATTTCATGCATATGTTGGGTTATTCTTAGTTTAACATAAACAACAAGATGGGTGCTGCCTCAAAATGGAGTACTTCTATTTCTTCAACTATATTTACCTTGACAGTACTTGAATAGAGAATATTATAATCACTCCCTGTCTTCTACCTTGAAGAGATAGCCCAAAATGTACCTTTGACATTAATTTGTGAAGAGTAACCTCCAGCATTTTTTATTAGCACTTCCTCTTTGAGAGAGAAAAAAAAGAATTGATTTAAAAGTTTAAAATTATCTCCAAACCTATTTCCTCCAATTTTGCAACAATTAGAATAAAATGAATCCTAATATTATATGTATTTATAATCTTTAAAAACAAAGGGTTCACACAATGAAGACTTGGAAAATTTCATCCTATATCATTGCACATGGTTGTGTTATGCCCATGTCACGAGGAGACCACCAAGAAGACCACCGAGAGCCAGACATTCCGAAATGCAAAAGCAAGGCTTTATTCAGGCCAGCTGCAGCCCAGACCTCGTCCTACATTCCGACGAAGTGGAGGTTAGGAGGAAGGCCATGAGCAGAGTTTCACATGGGTATTTAAAGGAAAAAAAATCACAAAGTTACATAAACTAGGCGCAAGGAAGGTTGGGTGCGAGGACAAATCTGATTGGCTCGGGGCTAGGGGGTTCTCTAAAATTGGTCTGAGGACATTCCAGGGCCGTCAACGGTATCTGGAATGTTCCCGAACCGGTTGGGCCATCCGGGAAATGGGTTTTTATGGCTGGTTGGTTTCGGCACAAATAACTTTGTTCCTGGAATCTGTATAATGTCTAGTTAGTTTCACCATAAACAAGCCATTTTCCAGGTTTTATGTACGTGTTGGGTTATTCTTAGCTTAACGCAAACAACAAGATGGTTGCAGTTTCAAGATGGAGTCGTCCTAGTCTTTCAGTTGTAGTTCATTCTATCCAATAAAATATTGTCTGAGTGAATCCTCTACACAGTATTTATCAACTCCTTTCTTATGTTGCTTTTAACATAATTAGTTTTTATCTTCTCCTTTTCTTTTTCCTTTCTCTCTTTTACCTTTCCATTAGCATCAATCAGTTATTATTGTCCTGAGGTGTCCACATAGCTATAAAATACACATTAATCAAACTCACTCTCTCTGTCAGTCATCATCATTAGCCTCTTCCCTAACTAATCCAATCTCAACAAGCTTCCTTGTTTTATTTTCAGACACAAATGTGAAGCATTTGGATCAAATTCTCATTTTTTCCCATTTAGAATCCCTATCCCAGTCAGGATTTGTTTTACATTTCTCTCCTTTTTTTTTTTTTTTTTTTTACTGTGTGCCAATTTTTCAAAGGGTTTTTACTGCTATTTCACACATGCTTATGTTATATTATGTTATATTTTAACAAGATTGGCTCTCTTGTTTGCTCTTGCTTCCTCCATACCTCCTATTACCAAACCACTTTCAGTGAGTTTTATCTTGCTATCTTCCTTCATACATAGGACATATTTCAATATTATCCATCTCTTACATTTCACCCACCAACACTCCACTCAAATGCCACTCTCAGGGTCTTTTCAAATATTGTTTGCACTTTATCACTACTGAAAATTATGTAAGAAATTCCTGTGTATAGATATATCCTATTTCTTTGAAAAAAAAGGTCTCTATGGGGAAAAGGACTGAGAAAGAAACTGAAAAATACAGTTTATTTCATATGGCCTTAACATTATAGACACTGAATAGGAAGAAAATAATCTCTAGTTGTTTTATAGTAGGCCAAAATTATTTAAGGTAATTCAACATGCAGAAAGAGAAAGGCATCAGTATAACTCCTCCTCAATTTTTACACTGTTTCCTTCACCATTGTATTGTTAATTCATGCTTCTATCAAGCATTAGTCTTTAAAGAGATGGTAAATGCATTTCTCGATTTTTCAGAGCACATGTTCCAGATAATGTGAAAGTCATTCAGATTTCAGGGATATGTATAAAGATTTATTAAGGTGATTTTTTTTTCCCCTTCTCTGTGTTGCATTTACCATTCTGGTTTGTAAGAGTCTTCATAATGTGTAGTTATGCTAGTAGTCAGTTTATCACATGGCTTGAGAGTAAATCTTTAACAATGGGGCCCATCACTCAAACATAATATGAATATGCACATGTAACTATTATAAAAATTATTGTTATAAAGGAGGTAGAAGACATCATATAAATGCATATACACCCATATAACTTTTTACTTTACAAAAATCAGAATCATTATGTTAAGCTAAAATCTGTGTCATGATTTCTATGATACAAACAGTTGGGATCTTTTTTAAATTCAAACAACTTTTGTTGCTATTTCCTCAGTTTATGTGTTGTTCACCTTGAAATTCACAAACATGACATGTTTTCCATTTTATGCATATTATTATTTTCTTCATCACCTTTCAAGATTTATACAGGTACAAATCAACAAATTAAGCCTCTCTGTTAGCTTTCAGTAGCACCTATATGCCGGTAGATTTCAAGTTGCCAAGGTGATTTTATTGAATAAACCCTTTTTAAGGATGCACAGTAGCATGTCATTGTATGTTATTTCAACCAAAAAGAATGACAGAAAAACTGGTAAAACATACTACAATGATCAGGAAGCAACAAACACTTAATATGTATTAACTTTGTTTTAAAGTCTATACAAATTTCCAATAATGTTATATTCACAACTGACTTACAAAGTTCTTAGGCATTTAAACTGAATTTACAAGCTGTGCAAGCAGCCCTTGCTTAGCCATTGTTGACTTATATGTCATCCACTCCATTCAGAATTGTCTCTAATGCCCCTCATGGTTGATTGCTACAAAAACTTCTCTAGGTTCTATTCATGCTGTATTAGTTGAGATTTGATTTGTGATAAAAATGGATTTGATAGGCTAAAGTTTTTTTAAGAAGATAGAAAAGGATGACCTACTTTATCCAGATCTTGGGACGCTGGCAACATTCTCTTACTCAACTTCTTATTTTGACTAAGCCACATTGAAATGACTAAGAACAGAGTAGAATGTCAAGGGGGAAGTTAAAGCTGATCTTCTAGCAACAAAATATCTTTCAATCTGACAAGTGTCCATTTCTTAGCAGGCATGGTAACAGGTATACTACTGAGTTTGTTTAAAATTACTTCAAAAAAATTTCCCCCGACTTCAAGAACTGCAAAACAATAAATTTTTCCTTTCAAGGAAGACATACTCAAATGATCAAGTAATGTTAAGTTCATTGCCCAATATTTTGTTATCTTAGAATTTCAGTCACTTCTCAGCAATGTATTCTTGCTCATTTACCTCTATCTCTTGTCTGTTCTGGTAAATGAACACAAAAAAACAACTCTTCTCTATCCTTGAGAAAACTTACATTTTTTATGATACTTATCATGATGAACCTACAGCTTCCATCACTCATCATTTCCCAAGTTAGAAGTTCATAAAGTAAGCTCTATTTATTTGGAGGTACTATCATATTAGATGAATTGAACAGAATATACATTGTTAGGTATTAGGAAATGGATGTACCAGTACAGACCTAAGATCATCACTGAAACACAGTACTCGCTTTGGGATAGCTCCATTTCACCTCAACAAGGAAGATGACTTTGCTCTTTCTCCACAGTATTTTGCTTTTTATCTTTTCATTTAATGGTGTGACATCCTATGACAATTATCATTATATTTGGTCCAATTTTTCCTCTGAAGCAGCTTTGACACAGATCAATGCATCTCAGTGTTTTTTTTTTATGGAGCTGCAACATCAGAACCTGACACCTGGAAATCTTAATTGGTCCAGTGACAGAAAATATAATGACTACTCACAGTGACTTATTTTGTCTGACCTTATTTTTAATTCAAAGGTAAATTTTAATCTCACTATTGGAAAAAAAAAAAAAAAGATGAAGTTGCAAGGTGATAAGTGAGGCAGATGGGCCAGAGTGAGGACCACCATCTGGAAGAAACTTACTACTTGTTGTAGAACTATTATTAAATTAGAGCCTAAGTGCTAAGCCTGACTGATAGATGCCAAGGGTTTTCACACCTATTGAACTGTCATCCCTCCTCTGTGCTTGTGATTACAAATGGCAGCCAGCATAGAATGTAGCATGGAAAGTTGCCTGACAAGTGACTGCCTACAGACCTTATCACAAAGGCCACCCAAACAGCTGTCAGACAGACGCATTTGATTACTACTGACTTGGTCCAGAGCCCAGTGACTTTGACCTAGAGGCAGAAGGTTTCCTATAATACCACCCAAATAGCCCAATCCTCCTGGTCCTCTAGAGAAAATGATTTCCAGAATAAGAACATCAGAATTGTCCACCAAAATCCTGTTCTTCAAGCAGGATTTAAAATATTTTATTCATAATTTTTAAAGTGTCAAATGTCCAATGTAGCTATATCTTAGACAAAGATATACATTAGAGAAAGAGTGTGATAAAGTAAAAGAAAATTTAGAGGTTAAAAGCTAGATGATGTTTTAAAAAGATAACTGTTGAGTTTCATCTCCAATATTTGCCTAGTTTTCTGGGTGTCATGAGAGAGAAAATATACACTGAGATGCTTGACGAAGCTGATGAGGAAGATGAGAGGGACAGTGATAATAAGGATGATGGTTAATGGCAGAAAATGAAATGCTTTGTCCCACAAATGTGTTATAAATGCTTTCTTACTACATTAAATGATAGCAAGAATTTTATTGGTTAATGGTATAATTAAAAGCATTAACATTAAATGGTAAACAAATAAAGTAAAATAAAGGTCCGATAAATCACAGTTTCTTTACAAAGAGACTATTACAAGGAAGTGGCATTTATCCATAATGTAATACTACAGATAGGCCAGAGAAAAGCCTTTCCTTTGGAAGGAAATTTCTACCAGTTGTCAGGCAGTTACTAATGGATGAACTGATGGACAAGATGCTAAGAGAAATAAACCAAAGACAGAAGTAAAAGTGCTGTAAACCCACTTCAGTGTGAATCTAAAACAGTTTAAATCATTGAAGCATAGAGTAGACACAGAGTAGGCTATGTGGGAAAAATAGAAAGATAACAGCCAAAGGACACAGTCTCACTTACCTAGGAGGAATAAATCTCATCTCATTTTTTTATATAAATTTCCAAGTATGTTGAATATAGCTAATAACTAACTACTATACATTTCAGTACTTCTGAGAATTAATTTTCTAACATTCTCAGCATATAAACATTAAATATTTTATATGTGTATTCATATTATATGCTAATTGGCTTAATAATTACTTCACAGCATATTAAATATGGTAACAATTCTTTGTACACTGAAAATAATTACAAATAAAATTTCCCAGCCTATAATACAAGTTATTAATTAATAGAAAAGTATAATCGACAGTATAGTATTGTTGATCATTAGAAACAGGGCCCAACAGAATATTTTTAATCAGTATCATGTGAGCTCATTCTTGTTATTTTCAACTTGCTAAATGCTGTTGTTAGAATATAAATGGTCTTGCAAAAGTTTATGTGCTGAAGGTCAGTTCCAGTATGTTGATGCTAACGTGTTAGAACCTTCTGGAAGAAGGCTCTCATAAATGATTGTGTTTTGTTTGCCCTGGAAAAGAATGAATGTTATTCTCTTAAATGGATCAAGTTTTTTAGTACTAGAATAGTTCTCGTGAGAGCAGGTTGTTATAAATCTGAATATGCCTGACTCTTTCCAAGTGCCTTGCTTCTTTGTACATTTGTCTTTTCCACATTTGGCAGGTTCCTTTCCTACCTTTCTCCCACAACTTGATGCACCCATGGACCTCACCAGAATACTGTTTGCCTAATGTTTGCACCCTCTGGCCACCACAATTATGAACCAAATAAGCCTCTTTATTGATTGAGTCCCTCAGATTAGGCACATAATAATAATAATAGCTACATTATCACAAAATAAAACAAACTCATGTGATAAGAGATATTGTGTTTTCAGTTATTCATCTCCAGACTCTGAATAGTTCTCTATGCATCTCTATATCAGTCTTGACCGCCCACAAAGCAGGAATCAAGAATGAAGATATTTATTTGGTTGGTGATTTTCAAATAAGCAACATTTGAAAGAAAATGAGAGTGAAGTTCAGATGAACTCCAGAACTATCAACAGTACACAAGCATCACCTGGCTAGCATGAGCAGAAAAGGAAGTTGGATGCTCTATGCTTGTTCTGCTTAGTGAAGGTGCAATAAGACTATGAGGAAGTTACTAGAACAAAGTTGGTGAAAGCAGAGGTCCCGGCCATCCCAGAGGACCATGCGGAGATAATCACAGGCCGGAGAAGAAGGTTCATACGGAGGTTTATTAGTGGGGACATATCTACCACGGGAGAGGGAGCTACATGGTGTCTGCACCTTATCCAGGTGGCAGCTTCTCTCTAGGGAGGTAAAGGGGAAGTAGTTAGGTAGTGAGTAGGAGTGGCCCATTAGGTATGGGTGTATCTAGGGCCTAGTGGGAGGAGCTGAGGACCTGAGGCTAGGGAAATGCTAACAGTTGGCTGTCACTAGAGCTCTCTGGCTTACAAAGACAGGCCTGCCAATCATTGCCAGGAGCAATTTGAGAGAGAGAGCAGGACTCCATTCAAAGGTGACAATTTCATCAACAGGATGCCTTGAGCAATTAGATTCGGTAATGTTGGATGTCCATTGTAGGATAACGTCATGGCCAGCACGACCTTCTGGCTTGTGGATATTGTGATTGCTTCTAATTAATTTGATCCTTCAATTTAAAAAATAAATCCATTCATCATATTTGCTAGATGGCTACAGCCTCTGGCATATATTTATTTATTTGTTTGTTTGCATCCTTCTGATGTTCTCACATTTTCATAAGCAGTTAATGAGTAAAATTCAGCTGCCACAAATACTCAATCTCCTTAAACATTATGCTCTGTAGAAACTTATCATATATGTAGATCTGGTGCCTTATTCTTTAGTTCTTTTGTAAAGGAAAAGAAAATTCTTTCCCTAAACAAGTGTAGAGTTGGTGACTCCACCGAAACTTTGTGCAGTAAAGATTAGCTCCAGCTGTAACCCTCCCTGACCCCCACCCAGAGAATGTGCTAAGTATTCCGAGAAATGTACCTGGTCTTGCGGAACAGCTGCAGGCTGAAAATTGAGAAAGGGCTGTAACCACTGGACCCCACCCGGAATGTATCGAGAAATGTAATTATCACCTCAGTTCCTAAAAACTGCAGAATATACCTTGACCCGACATCTGCTTCCCGCCTTGTGTAACGGCCCTGACCCAGGTTTAAACTTGTTCCACTGTATATAAACCCTGAGTTTTCTTTACTCGGGGCTCTCAGTTCCTGTGAGTTCTGTGAGCCCCAGCATGCTGGTCCTACAATAAACCCTTTGCTCTCGCATGAGAACTTCTCTTGGTGTCCTCCATTCCGCGGTCAGGGCCGTTACACAGGCGGGAAGCAGATGTCGGGTCAAGGTATATTCTGCAGTTTTTAGGAACTGAGGTGATAATTACATTTCTCGATACATTCCGGGTAGGGTCCAGTGGTTACAGCCCTCTCTCAATTTTCAGCCTGCAGCTGTTCCGCAAGACCAGGTACATTTCTCGGAATACTTAGCACATTCTCTGGGTGGGGGTCAGGGAGGGTTACAGCTGGAGCTAATCTTTACTGCACAAAGTTTCGGTGGAGTCACCAACTCTACACTTGTTTAGGGAAAGAATTTTCTTTTCCTTTACACTTTTAGGCACTTTCTATAAAAAATGATGGCTACTCTGTTAGAAGAGTCAAGCCCTTGCTCTAGGTATTTTGGGTCTGTCCAGACTCCATGGGACTCTTTGTTTTTGCATGTCTGCAGTTCCAGGCCCTCCCCAGAGCCTATCAACCATTCTAGGCCCACACCTCTGCACTCACTTGGACCTCATTGTCAGTGGGCCTGGTTTGTATGAGGGAAAGGCATAAAGCTTGTTTTGAATATAAAGTTTTACAGTCATCTGCCTTTGCTCCTTTGCCAAGGGAAAGTCAAAATGAAGAAAGTCATAAAGTGACTTACTTGCACACTGGAGTTTATTCTGAAAGAGGCTGTTATTATTTTCCTCCACATTGCAGCAGCAATGGTTTCACTTGGTATGCAAAGTGAAAATCGATTTGGTTTTTTACCATCTTTGAGTAGCAGATATATATTCTGCCATGTTGAACTGTCTCAAGGACTTCCTGTTTCTAGAAATTCAGCTCATTGCATTATTAGAGAAGGAACCTTCTTGGAGACAACTACAACAGCCCTCAGAAAAGATGGTTAAAAGGATAAATTAGTGATGGAGCTCCCTTGAGGAATTACTGCTTCAGGATTTTAAGCATCCTACTTAGTGTTACCTCAAACTCATAAAACAGAAGCCTCATTTCTTACATTCACTTGGGCCAATCAATTCTCTGGATAATCAAATCATAATAGAGGAGAGCTGAAAATAATCTCTCATGTTACCTGTTTAATATGATCAAAATCACTTCATATTGAAGGGAAAAGACAAGTCATATGGATAATAAAGGCTATATCTATTTATTCTTTCTTCTGTGTATGTATATGTGTGTGTTTGTATATGTATAATCAAAAGTATAATGCTTTCCTTTTTTACTTTTCTTTTGTTGAGACAAGTTCTCATTGTATTTGTAAGTTGAACTCAATATGGAGCTGAGGCTTGTTCCCAATTAATTAATTATTAAATTAATTAACCTCCCAAATGGTGGAATTGTGAGAATGTACCACCATTCTGGTGCCTTGTACAGTTGATTTGAAAGGGAATATTTACCATTTGCTAGTTCTCAAAGTATAGAACATCCTCATGATGAATACTTTATAATGTACTCCAAGACATGAAGTCTCAGTGAAGTTGTCAAGGTAGATTCACTGAAGCCAGTCATTCACTCATTCAACATATATTGAGAACTGATGTGTGGTGGATGTGCTGAGAATATAACAGAATATGATGGTGGATAAGACTTTCCTTATATGGCTTATACAATCTCCATTCTATCCTAGTATAAGAGAATCACACTGACTGAAATAGAGTCTCCTTAGACTCCTATTTCCTTGTCTAGATGTTGAATACAGGAAATCCTGCTTTGTTTTTATGTTTTGTTTTATTTCATTAAATACCAAAAAGAAAATGTTAGCGAGTCACTCAAAGACACTTAAAGGTACTTCAGTGCACATAAAGGCATATGATAATTTTATATATGGTGATTTCCCTTGTTATCAATCCGGGGGCATCCTGGTAAACTTCATCCCATGTCTGTTATTTTTCCTCTTCCAAGATAGGCAGAGTGGTGCAAATGTAAGCTCTATTCGGTGTAATCTATTTGTACTTACTAAATTGTAGCCATCCTATATTCCTGCTTCACAAAAAATCACTATACCTTCCTTCAACACTTTTGTATCTGACTCTTTGCTTGAACCCTTCCACTCCCTCAATCCCCAAATTCAATCTTTACAAATTTCTACTTTCCTAGGCTAAGTCAGATCTTACACATTCTTAGAACCAGGACCAGATCAACTACAATGGAGTTAAGAACAAAATGAAAATTTGCAACTATTCTAGAAATATACATATCTTGAGCTTACTAATTGATAAGGCCGGGATGAAAAGAAAGGGCCATAGCTAACACTCATCTGACTTTTGCTTCTGTGTCATCATATTTGGCACATTTGGCATCATAGGAAAGTAATGTGAAATAAAAACTATCAGGGCTTCTGGATTTTCATACATCTTTCGTTACTCTTTCTTGCATTCAAAATGCTCTTAGAACAGAAAATGTTCTCAGTGCACCTGCAGTTTCATTTGATGTCACACACATACCTAGTTCTTGTTTTAGGTCTTTCTGACTGTTCACAAATGGTAGATCATATAGATCATCTACAGTGTAACAAGGAAGGTGAACACTCTGATCGCACTGTCTCCTCTTCACAAGCACATTCTATTGCAGCATGTGTGTCACATTAAACACACACACACACACACACACACACACAATTCCAAACAGAAAGATGTTAAAAGATCGTGAAGGAAAGGAATAATCTGACTGAGAATAATCTGAATGAGAAATCCCATGTGACCACACAACCTCTCACCATCTGAAGTTCACTCTACACGTTGCAACTTGTACTTCTCACCATAGGCCTCCTAATCATTATTATTTTGTATATGTGAGGGCATGTTTCTTTTTTAGTATATAAATAGGAAGAAGAATGCATGGATAGATCAACATGGAGTCTGAAATCTTCATGGACAAATTTTCAAAGAATGACTCAAAACCCATGACAAGAATTAACACTTATATATACAGTTAGGAATCTGAAATAAATCTATCACTGTTCATACCCTTCATTCTTGGGGTTAAGTTATAACTATTTATTTTGTGTGCTGTGATTGATCAAAATTTACTTACAAAAGAATAAAAGGTCAGGCTGCAATGACTCATGTCTATAATACCAGCTATTCAGGAGGCTGAAATCAGAGGATTGTAGTTCAAAGTTAGCCTGGACAAGAAAGTCTATGAAAGTCTTATCCTCATTAACTATACAAACCTGTCATTGGCGCTGTAGATAAGCTGTAGAGCACCAATCTTGAGCCAAAAAGCTAAAGGTAATATTCAGGCCATAAGTGTGAGTCCCAGTACCAACATACACACAACCACACACACACACACACACACACACACACTCAGGGGAGAGAAACCCTTCTTTGTGTGAGTATATATATATATATATATATATATATATATATATATACACATATATATGTATATATATATATATATTAAACACCAACCTTCGGACCCCAGTTCTATACATCATTTCTTCCATAATATCTTTTTAATTATTACAAAATTATTTTTTTAATTTTTTAGTTGTTTTAAGGAAAACCATCCAATTATGTAATTCTAGAATTTTCATGATAACTAAATTGTCAAGGATATATTTGAACACAAATTTGAACACTGATTTTGTTTTTGTAGCTATAGAAGAGCCAACACATGTTATAAAGTAATGTTGGTACATGTTGGTAAATAAATTTCTTCCTCATAATAAATAGTAAAATGGTACAAAATGATTGAGAAGGAGTAAAATTATTTGATACCAAATAATACTACCATTCAACAGATACAAGAAAGAATGACCTTAAATTGTGAAAATTGTGGTTTGGTTAGTATTTTTGTCACTCATACAACTTGTTAATGATTCAAAGTAGTTTGACATATTTTTCAGAAATTATGTCAAGCAAAAAGTACAAAACAGAACATAATTTCCGTTTTCATGCAATATACAGATATTCATTGAATAGAGTCACTTTCCCATCACCAATTTTTTTCTGCCTTTAGAAAAAGAGCATTCAGTGGATTGTGTACAGAACATTTATGCACTTATTAGGGTTGATCAATGTGTGGAAATATACACAGAAAATAAATATTCCACAGCTCCCAATTTCAAGGAGCTTAACTATGAAGTCAAGGTTTCTTTGAAGACACAATGTTTGAGTTAGATCTTGATGGATATAAATGATGTGTGAATGTAGAGATGAAGAAAACTGGAAATTTTAAGGAAAAATGAGAAATACAGAAGAGGAGGTTCCAGTGCACGCACTTTTTGCGCATGCACGTGTGGGCATGCACGTGTGCACACACACATATACACACACTTCTTATGGCTGAGGGCATGGTGCATGGATACTTTGTGTGTCTCCTCTTCTTTTGTTTCAACAGCTACATAGTATGGTGAAATCATTTACAGTGATGCTTAGTTCACATACTGCCTTCACATACTGCTTCTACTATGTGTGATCTCATGTCATGTGAGTAGTCTATGGCTGTTTCTTTCACAGTCCATTCATTGTGCTAGATTTTAATTCAAGGCAGAGTATGTCTTTTTGAATATTCCCTTCTACTGTCTAAATTGGAGATGCATATGTTGGAATCAAGAGAAAATAATGCAAAAAGGTGGAATGGAAAGGAAATGTTTAAGTATGTTGGTATTAGATAATATTAAATTGGCATTGGTATGGATGGTATTAGATTTTTGAATGCCATGTTTGGAAATTTAGACCCAATGAAGCCTATTGATACTGAATATAATACTGGCTAATTTTTTTGTTCTGGGAACTATTTTAAGTGATCTGAATACTACTAGGCAGTTTACTCTGTAAGACAACTCAATGACATAATCAAGAATTTTATTGTTCCCATGTTAAAGTAAAAAAAGGAATCCTGGTGCTTTAGAAAGTGACTGAAAATGAAAAAGTGACCCAGGAGTAAAGGCTGAATTTGAACTTTGTTCGCTAACTCAAAGATGAATGCTCTTGACAACTAAATTGTGCTTCAAAATAAATAACGTAAGGGGATAAGTGTAATATTGTGGGTGAAGTTCACAAAGTACATTTTAACAATCCCTGAAAATATCAGAAAAGCCCATAGTACAACTTAGTTATGCTAATAATAATGACAAAGTAAATAAATTGGTAGAATACCTAAGACAACCTACAAAGAGAATACCTATATCAAGCTAATGAATATGGCAATAATTAGAACAGGCAACACAATAAAAATCCTTATTGCACTGATAGCGATACAAATTTAAGAAATGGAACGATGCACTTCTTTATCAAGAGTTAAAGCAACTAATAGTTCCTTACATATAGAGGTAAGAAATGAATAAGAGCCAAAAGATTACAAAATTTTGAGTCCATTGTAAATATGTCATCATTTTGTGATTTAAATTCCTTAGATTAAATAGCTGTTTACAATAAATTTAAATTATCTGTATTATTGCTGTCATTTATATTCTGATTCTGCAGGTTTTTTTCCTAGATATAAAAGTGACTTCTATACTCACTGCCTTACATATGAATCTGCAACCTCTCTGTACCACACTTTGACAATAAAGAAAACAGTTTAATAAAAAAAAGTGACTTATTTTTGAAGACTTATTTGTGTATGATTTAGAAAGAAATCTAATATTTCCTCCAACTATTCTGGAAAAGGAGCAAAGCAATTTGAAGGTTCCTCAAAGAAGTAAACATAGAACAACCCTAAATCCAGCAATTCTACTCCTAGGAATTTATTCAAAGGTTACAATCCAGGACATAGTAAAGCTCCCAGCACGACCATATTCAATGCAGCACTATTTACAATAGCTACAGTATGGAATCAGACCAGATGCTCCTCAGTGGATTCATAGGTCAACAAAATATGGCACACACACACACACACACACACACACACACACACACGAATTTCACTGATCCATTAGAAACAATGATATTGCACTATTTGTAAAGAAATTGAAAAACCCAGTAAAAACTATATCAACTGAAGTATGTAAGACCCAGGGAGACAAAGGATGTATCCTTTCCCTTATATGGGGAAGCTAGAATTAGTTTAAGAACTTTTAATTAAATGCATTGGATGGTTTGCAACTTTATATAAATATAGTAACAAATGTATACAAATATATATATGTTAAATGTAAATAAGTTAACTTTAAAGGAAAACTCATAGTGTAATTTCTTAGAGAGACAAAGTCAGAGTTCAACCCAATAAATATCAGGAAGTGGGTATATGGAAGGGGTGGGGTGGAATAAAGGAATAGAAGCATGAAGAAGAACAAAAGGGGGATAATTCAGTTAAGAAGTCCATGTAAATCTTAAAAAATTAAGAAGACTTAGGAAAGGGTTGATAGGGAAGGGATGGGTGAGAATGTTGAAAGGGGTGACATTGATGAAGGTGCATTGTATTTGTAAACTACTTTATTAGATGGAAAAATCTTTTGTCCAACTAAGTATAAAAATAGGTATTAAATAAATAAACGAATAAATAAACAGGAAATCATAGATCAAGAAATATTTTATGAATGTTTTCTCAACTAGTAATAAAAATATATCATTTCAGGAGTAAGCACACATGTATGTATGTATATATATATATACATACATATATATATATATGTATATATATATATATAACATACATAGGTCTGGAGAACCTCATTCAAACTCGTTAAATCTTTTCTTCCCACCTGAAAAATAGGAACTGTTTTGAGATTCATCCTGTACAACTGTTGGAATAATGAAAGAAGATATGTAAAATACTTAACATAGTGTGTAGCTAACATTCTCAAATTTTTTCCAGTCTTTATTTTTACTGACTTTTTTCATAATCTCTGTCCTACTGGAAAATAATCATAAGAGTAGCCAACGTTTATTATAAACTATGCTTTATAGTCATAATTTCAGGAAACTTAAATTGTGTCTTCTTAAAATCTGTGGTAGTAAAAATCACTCCCCCCCCCGCCCCCATGACTCTAGTTAAAGAAAAATGGGAACTAATTTTATGCCTTTTAGAGTTGGGTCTTATATATTTTACATTATCCATTAAGCACCATGGGTTTAAGATGGAAATAAGAGTGAAAGAACAGACAATATTGAAATGAAGAAAGAAATACTTTGTAAACTGTAGATCTTCAATGTATACAGAAAATTGAGCATATGGAAATGTGACATTATTGTCTCAAACAGCCAAGTGGAATTTTTTAATGGCATAACATTTTTGATGTGTTTAATTCCATCTCAAAATTTGGGAACAATTTTACTACATTAAAACATTACTGTGCAAATTGAAAAAGCTCTAAAATCACAGCTCTGTGAACACAAGTCCACAATAAAAAAAAAAACAAAAAACTGAAGCAAAGCAAATATAAGTGACTTTTTTCTGAGCTCTTCCAGACTCAATTTTTTGCTGCACATTTTATTATCTTTTAATGCTCAAGATGTTCAACAACGATAAAACTAAAAAATGATGCAGTAAGATTATATAAACATAAGCAAATAATGTCCATTTCTTTCTCCTTCCCTACAAAATGTGAATGGTGACTTATTTTTTTAATGGCTAAAAAACACATTCATGTTTGCCATCCTTCAATGCTCAATGTGTGTCTAATTAATGAATTCCATCACACAAGTAAGAAATCAAGGAAAAGACCTTCATCACAAATATAGATTTTGGTAGCATCAATGACACCATTTAAAAAAAAAATGAACAAATGGAATTTTCCCCTATTATGAGACCAGTGGGTGGACATGTTCTAGCTATCACACTTGAGGTATATTATGTAACCTGTGTTTTTCTGGGTCTGGCTTATTTTACTTAATTCATTTTTTTTCATGTCTCTTGATTTCTTTATGAATGGTACAATGTCATTCTTTCTAATGGATGAGCAGAATGTCATTGTGTGTATGTGTGTACATTATTATTTTTAAGTAGTTTTACAAAAAGTGTCATTCAACCAAGCAGTTTATGAAAATTGTGCAGTGCCTCTTGGTCAATATCACTCCTTTCAACATGCTCACTGATCCCACTCAACTTACCCCTTCCATCACACACACACACACACACACACACACACACACACACACACACACACACCAATACATACACACATGTCTTTGGAATATGTTCTATTTTTGTGCACTCTATCTTGTTCTATGGGTAATTGGGTCAATTTTATGCTAACATTACTTTGCTTGTTATATCTTGGTAGTGCATCTTAAATTCCAATGATGTCATGACCAGCTTTCTTTATTTTGCTCAATATTCCTTCACTATTTCATTTCTTTTGTGGCTTCATAAGAGTTTAAAATTGTTTTTGTATCTCTATGACAAATATCATTGGGAGTTTAATAATTATAATTCTGAATCTTAGTGTAAAACACTTTACAACTTGATATAAAAGATAAACTATTCCAAGGATAAGTTAAGCTGCTACTAAAAATAGAAAAATTCTGATTCTGAAACTTAATTAAATGTAAGAAATGTTCTAGACAAAGATTGTGTTGAGGAAAATTAAAGACTAGATGTGAAGTTTAATTAAATGTAAAGTAAATTCTAAGCACTAAGGACATGTTTTTATTTTAGCATGTGTTAACTCAATTTTGGCTTAATGTGTGAGGAAATTCAACAAAAGTTCTCAGAGTAGAATTTCTAAGTATCAGAAATAGATAGCTATATTGAAAATCATCAATTCATTGAAGAGTTTCAGTAGGAACCTCAAATTTAATTGACCACTCCCATTTCTGTAGCATAGTGCAGAGGTTCAATACAAGGAGATTGAATTATAGAAAATAAATTGGTATATTTCTTTTCTTTAGCCATCAGTGTTTTAAAAATAAATTATCAGCAGTCTTTCAGGGAACTTATAGGCGGTGATTGGAAATAAGTTGGTAATTAATATTTCAAACTGTAATTTTACACTCCCACAAAGTTTTCATGCTTTCTTGTTGATTACTTTCATGCTCACTGGGTGAGATATTACTACAGATTGTGTGATTCAATTAAACTGAGTTTACATTTCCTTCTTTAATAAATTGGTCTAATCACTAATGGATTATTTATACTAATTGAATTTGTATGTTGAATTGGTTTAAATTGCCCAACCATATTTCAAGATTAAATACAAAAGGATCTCAAGTTATTAATTATGTGTTGCTGTTGTTGTTTGAATGATGCAGGTAATTGAAACTGGAGCTGGAGAAAAAATTAATTTTTCCCATATCCCTAGCCCAGCCTTCCTCTATGTATAATGCATCTATGACATTTGTCCTCATTCCATGAGTAGATGAGGAAAGCTCATCACAATGAGCGGCCAGTGCTCATTACACTGATGACTTTCTGTGAGACTTCTTTTGATACCCATGCATTGACACATTACCTTCCTACAGAATGAGTTTAACAATGAGAAATCCATAACTCAATGCACATCAACCTAACTACTCCAAGACAAAAGAAAGGCAAATAGAGTCTCTCAGCTTCTGACAGAGAAATTAACATGTCTGATCTCCAATTTTTCAGACATAAATTTTTCCCATAATTTTTCTAGAAGGTGACATTTCACTTGCAAAACACCTTATACATATAGGTTTATGAGAATTTAGGTGAGAGGTAGAGCAAAAACATCTTTTGTGAACAAGCTTCAAGGGAATATTTGTAGCCCGCCTCCAGAATTCTCAGTATATTTTTTATTAGACATAAATTTACCTTTAAAAATTAAGGAGCATCTCATATTGATTTTTATCAGTCTGAGGATAGCAATTCAGTGTTGGTAAATTGTAGTATTTTGTATTTCCCTATTGCTAGCTTAGACTTATAGTGATTGTCCTAACTGGTGTACTATTATCATAGTTAAGGCTTACATAGCAATCAAACTTATAAGTACTCTGATGTTACACACATCATTATTTTAAAAAATATATTTTGTTTTAATGTTTTTGTGACTACAAAAGTAACATACGGTCTAGCGATTTCCAAAAATATTGATATAGTTAAAGAAAAACATCACAAATAGTTCCACTACCCAGAGTAACTATTATTTAAAATTTTAAATTACTGTCTTTGTTTTTTGTTTTGTTTTTCTTTGGGGGCTTGTTTTCCTGGGGCTTGAACTCAAGGCCTGAGCACTGTCCCTGGCTTCTTTTTGCTCAAGGCTAGCACTCTGCCACTTGAGCGACAGTGCCACTTCCGGTTTTTTCTACATGTGTAGTGCTGAGATGTATACAAAGTGAGCACTTTACCACTGGGCCATATTCCCAGTCCCTTAAATTACTGGCTTTAATTAGTTGTATAAAGGAGATGTCATTAATAAAGCAGCTTATGAGTACAGTACATCTTGATCAGTGTCACCCCTATCAACATTCCCTCCTTCACCTCATCTCTTTCATTACTTTTCTTAATTTTGTGGTATATACAATGTGTCCTTGAAAAAAAAATTATATATTTATATATACACACATAATACACTTTGTTGTGAAATATTAGTCACATGATCACTATGGCAATCAGGTCATCATTATTTGTAGCTAGGTGACCATGTACCAATTAACATAGAGGAGAGAAGAATTATGTATTATAATAAAAATAGGAGAATATTTCTCTTTCCATGATATCGAAGTTGATTTATATTTTAAGCATAGTGTAAAGGCATTGAAAAGTTTCAATGAAAGAAAATTACTGGGTATAAATTGCAGAACATACCTTTGGTATACCCAGAACATACCCTTGGTTTTGAGTTGTAGTTTAGCACGAATAGAGAGAATGCTAACAGATGGGAGGCTGGGGGAAAAAAATCAAGTCAGCAGAAAGGCATCTGGGATAAGATACAGAGAGAAAAATTATGAGAAGAGTAGATAACCTACACAGAAAAATGAATAAAATATCCATAATGGTAGAATTCTGCATTTAGATTCATAGTTTAAGAAGGTAATCAAAAGAAAGACCAACAATCAAATGATACACTTTGGCTACTGGCTATCACTGACTGTATGCATGAATTTTGCACAGTTTTAGAGATTCCTACAAAAATAAAGTGGCTTAAAATAACAACTCTTTATTTAGTACATGACTATTTGGGTCCGTTTGGACAGGGTTTGGCTGAGTTGTGTCTTGCTGGTTTTAGCTGGACCAGTGTGCAACCTAGACCATCTGTGATTTAGCTAGGGCTCAGAGACTGACTACTTGTAAGCTTGACATGACAAGAGCACCATGGCTGAAATTCTCCATCAGTTGGTAGGCTAGCTTGGGCTTCTTCATATGGTGTCAGTAGATGCCCAGGGCAGAAAGAGTAAACAGAAAGAGTAAACATACACTCACATTGAAATAACTATAAGCTTTGGTCTTTAGGCTTTGATCTCATTCAGCACCATAAGGCAAGACACATGGCCAATCACAGTCAGTGTAGGAGGAAGCTATGAGGAACTGGGAAAGCCCTTTCTATTTCATGGAAAACTATAAGCATATGAAAGTAGAGAAATCATACTGGACTTGAATTCTGGAGAGAGAGAATGTGGTAACAAGCCTTTTAGGTAATAAGTCTGCTGGATTTCATTTTCTGCATCTGCGAAGTTTGAACCTGATGAGTATGGTATCCTTTCCATCTCTAAAGTGTATTATAAAAATTGATTAGCATTGTGTTTCCAGTAATATAAAAGTTATAATATAAAAGAGGCCATGAAACACAGATCATCAAATACAGTTTCTTTCAGAAAGAAAGCAAAAATGTAAAGTCATTAAACATTTGTATGTTTTTAGTTTTCAGTTATATTGATGAGTGATTCCACAATTTGGCTCTGATTGTGCAACTGTATATGTCACATTATCCTTATATAAAGGTGTATTGAAATTATTCATCATAAATGAGCCTACTCTGGGTTACTTCCAGTTAATTAAAAAACTGGAAATAAATCAGGCACCATTATCTGTAATGGTCACTACAAAGGAGGCTGAGATCTGAGGATGGCGATTCAAAGCCAGCCCAGACAAGAAAGTCCATAAGTTTCTTTTCTCCAATTTAATGCCAAAGAAAGTCAGAAGTGGACCCTTGGGTCAAATAGTAAAGTATTAGCCTCAAGTAAAAACAAAAAAACAAAAAAACAACTCAGGGATAGTGCCCAGTCCTTGATTTCAAACCACAGGATTGATACATAAGCACACACAGAAAGCATAAATAATAATGTTAAAATGTATATTTTTATTGTTCAACATAAATTATGAAGAATATAAAAGTAAGTTGTTTAATAATTTGTAGTGGGTGGATTATTTAATGACTTTCACTATATATCTATTACTGTGGAATTTGACTTGTATGATGTGGACATTCAAACATGCATAAATAAGGTTATTAGCTAAATAGAGATAGGTTACCTTGCTTACCATATGTAAAAAAAAAACAAAAACTGTAATAATGTGTGTGTGCTTCATAAAAGTGAGAACAGACAATACAAATTATCTTATTCAAAGGAGAAATGCTGTAGCCCCAGGATTCAGTTTCACAGATGAGAGTAAAGGTCAAATAAATTAAAAATAACAAGTACCAGATACTCTGTTCAAATGAATTTATTATTACAGTATTTGTACAAAAACTTTTTCAAGCAAACAGAATTACACAGTACTGATTTTGCTTGCATTAATTAGAAAATGTAGACAACCACATAGTGACATCTTATTTTCCATGAAGGTCATGAAAAAAAATCTTTTTTATTTAGAGATATGCTTTTAAACTATTTTTCGTTTTTGTCCCAATAATTATAAGTTCTATGGAACTGAAACGCCAACTCACATCTTTCTTTCTCTTTCTATCCGTCTGTTTCTTTCTTTTTCTTTTTCTTTGTGTTTTTTTCATCTTCCTTGCCTCCCTCCCTCCTTCCTTTCCTTCATTTTTCTTTCCCTGTTTCCTTTCTTCCTTCGTTCTCTAGCATTGGGACTTGAAATCAGAGCCATTCGCTCTTTTTTTTTTTTAAATAATTTATTTATTAATTAAACAAAATGTTTTTGACAAGGTGTTGTGCAAAATGGGTACAGTTACATAGTAAGGCAGTGTGTACATTTCTTGTGATATCTTACAACCTGTTTTTCTTTCCCTTCCATAGGTCAGGTAGACATATATACAATACACAGTGCACCAAGATCATATACAGTAGCCACGTGGCCTATGCCCAGGGAACTTTGCCTAGGGCTTTAAATGTAATGTTGACAGTACACAATATGTCTATGATAGTCTTATATGAACTTACATACATGGCTTTTGAGCTATTGTGATCCACAGAGAGGTCAATTTTTGACCTTTATATGTTGAGTAGTTGTTTGATTTTAGTTACATTAATGTAGGGTCACTGACCCAAACCTGTGAGATATACCATTTTACAAGAATTATTTGGTTTCGCAGACCCAGTATCAACTGTCTCCCCCTCCTCCCTCCTTAGCAGTCATAAATCAAGGAGATCATGCCCCTTTGTTTTCTGTGTTCTAGGCTTGTCTCGCTCAACATTATTTATTCAAGTTCTGACCATACAATACTTCACCATAACAATATTTCACCATTCCTAATCGCTATGTAGTATTCCATTGTGTATAGGTACCATATTTTTGGATCCATTCATCTGTGGAGGGGCATCTGGGTTGTTTCCATATTTTGGCTATTGTGAATTGTGCAGCAATAAACATGGAAGTACAAATTTCTTTTTGATATCTTGGGACCTGCTGTTCAGGATAGATGCCTAGGAGTTGTATGGCTGGGTCATAGGGTAGGTCTATGTTGAGCTTTTTGAGAAACCTCCATACTGTTCTCCAAAGTGGTTGTACTAATTTGCACTCCCACCAACAATGGAGAAGGGTTCCTCTTTCCCGGCACCCCCTGCAGCATTTGTTGTTGCCTGAGTTCAGAGTATAGGCCATTCTAACAGGGGTGAGGTGGTATCTTAGGGTTGTTTTAATTTGCATTTCCTTTATTGCCAGGGATGTTGAACAATTCCTCATATGCTTCTTTGCCATTTTTATCTCTTCTCTTGGGAAGTCTCTCTTTAGCTCCTTTGCCCATTTCCTAATTGGTTTACTGGGCTTGGAAGGGCTTAGTTTTTGAGTTCTCTGTAGATGACAGATATTAGGCTTTGTCTGTTGCTGTGCTGGTAAAGATCCTTTCCCATATGGTTGGCTGTCTTTCTAGTTTGGTGGCTATGTCCTCAGCTGTGCAGAAACTTTTTATTTTGTAGTAGTCCCATTTGTTGAGTCTTTCCCCTATTTGTTGTGCCACTGGGACTCTATTCAGGAAGTTCCTTCCTGTGCCTATAAGTTCTAGTGTCTTTCCTACTCTGTCCTTCAGTAGTTTCAAGGATTCAGGTCTGAATGAGGTCTGAATGAATTGAGGTCCTTCATCCACTTTGAGTTGATCTTGTTGCATGGCTTGGGTCTACTTTGAGATTTCTGTGTATGGCTGCCCAGTTTTCCCAGCACCAGTAGTTGAAGAGGCTCTGTTTATTTCACTGGATGTCTTTAGTCCTTTGTCAAATATCAGCTGACTGTAAGAATGCAGTTTTATTTCTGGATCTTCAATTCTAATCCATGGTCTTCAGGTCTGGTTTTGTACCAATACCAGGCTGTTTTTGTTATGATGGCTCTATAGTAGAGCTTGAAGTCTGGTATTGTGATACCTCTTGCACTGCTTTTTTGCCTAGAATTGCTTTGGCTATTCTAGGTCTTTTGCTGTTCCATATGAATTTATGGGTTGCTTTCTCTATTTCAGTGAAGAATGTAGATGGGATTTTGATGGGAATTGCATTGAATTTGTATAACAATTTGGGCAATATGGCTATTTTCACTATATTGATTCTGCCTACCCATGAGCATGTGAGGTCTTTCCATCTCCTTGTGTCTTCTTTGATTTCTCTTATTAGATTTTTATAGTTTTCATTCAATAGGTCCGTCATGTCCTTAGTTAAGTTGATCCCTAGGTACTTTATTCTTTTTTGCCTACTGTAAATGTAATTGTTTCCATAATTTCCTTTTCTGTTTGTACACTGCTGGTTTACAGAAAAGCTGCTGACTTTTGTGGATTGATTTTGTATCCTGCTTCTTTGTCAAAATGGTTTATTAGGTGTAGGAGTTTGGGGACTGAGTTTTTTGGGTCCTTCAGGTATAAGATCATGTCATCTGAGAATAGGGATAGCTTTATTTCTCCTTGCCGATGTGGATTCCTTTGATATCCTCCTCTTATCTTATTGCTATGGCTAGAGATTCCAGCACTATATTGAAAAGCAGTGGGGAGAGTTCGCATCCTTGTCTTGTTCCTGAGTTTAGGGGGAATGATTTTAGTTTCCCCCCATTAATACGATGTTAGCAACAGGTCTGTTGTATATGGCTTTTATTGTTTTGAGGAATGTTCCATCTATTCCTGTTCTCTCCTGAGTTTTTAGTAAGTATGGCTGTTCTATTTTGTCAAAGGCTTTTTGGGCATCGACTGAGATAACAATGTGATTTTTGATTTTAGTTATGTTGATGTGGTGAATTACATTGATTGATTTATGGATGTTGAACCATCCTTGTGACTGTGGGATGAAGCCTACTTGGTCATGATGTATAGTTTTCTTGATCAGTTTCTGGATCTTCTTAGCTAATATTTTATTGAGGTGCTTTGCATCTATGTTCATTAGTGAAATTGGTCTGTAGTTCTCTTTTTTAGTTGGGTCTTTGCCTGGTTTGGGGATGAGTATAATATTAGCTTGGTATAAGGAGTTTGGGATTTCTCCCTCTGTTTCTATTTCGCGGAAGATTTTGAGGAGTATTGGTATTAGCTCCTCACTAAAGGTTTTATAGAATTCATTGGTGAATCCATCTGGGCCTGGCCTTTTCCTTTTTGGAAGGCGCTTGATTACCCCCTGTATCTCGCTGTAAGTTACTGGTTATTTAGTTGATTTATTTCTTCTTGTTTCAGTTTGGGGAGTTTATACTTCTTTAACAATTGATCCATTTCTGTAAAATTATTGTTTTTTAGTGAGCAGAGGTTCTGGAAATAGTTCCCTCTGAATGTTTTAATATCGTGTGTATTTGTTGTAATTTTTCTGGTGGAGTCCCTGATTTTACGTATATGAGTCTCTTCTCTTCTTTTTTTTGTGAGTCTTGTGAGGGATCTGTCAATTTTATTTATTTTCTCAAAGAACCAGCTTTTAATCTTATTTATTTGTTGAATAGTCTTTCTATTTTCAATCAGGTTTATCTCTTCTTTAATCTTTGTGATCTTTCTCCTCCTAGTCATTTTAGATTCGATCATTTCTTGTTTTCCAGTTGTTTTAGTTTCATCTTGAGGTTATTCACCTGCTCTGCTTCCATTCTTTTAATGTGAATGCTGAGGGCAATGATCTTTCCCCTCAGTACTGCTTTAGCTATATTCAATAGGTTCCTTTGTGATGTATTTCCATTGTCATTGTGGCTTATGAATTTGTTGATTTCATCTTTAATTTAGTCTGTGGCCCAAGTGTTAGATAACATTGAGGGGTTTAGCCTCCAAGAATGTGTATAGCCTCTCTGGTAGCCGTTGTTATTGAGGGTTACCTTTATTCCACTGTGGTCAGATATAATACATACTTTTGTATTTGCTGAGGTTCTTTGTGTTGGCTATGACATGGTCTATTTTGTAGTATGATCCATGGGCTGCTGAGAAGACGGTGTATTGTAGGGTGGAAGATTCTATATAGTTCTGTCAGATCCATTTGGGAAATGGTGTTACTTAGGTCCTCAGCTCTCTTGCTAATCCTCTGGGTGTTGGATCTGTCTCTTGGAGAGAGTGGGGTATTAAAGTCACCCACTATGATTGTGTTTGGGTCTATCTTGTTCTGTAGTTCTGTGAGAATTTGCTTGACATATGTGGGGCCTCTTTTGTTCGGTGAGTATACATTTATCACCATGATGTCTTGGTCCTGGATTTTTGCTTTATTAAAATGTAGTGTCCTTTTTTGTCTTCTTAAGTTGATTTTAATGAGAAGTCCAGCTGGTCTGAGATCAGGATGGCTACTCCTGCCATTTTGGTAGGTGTGTTTGCTTTGAAGATCTTGCTCCATCCTTTCATTCGGAGCTTGTTTAAATCCCTTGCCGTAAGGTGGGTCTCTTGTAGACAACAGATGGCAACTTTTTGTTTGTGGATCCACTCTGCCGTCTGCTCCTCTTCATCTGGGAGTTTATACCATTTATATTCAAAGAGCTCATGGATAAGTGTGATTTTTCCCCTTCCATTTTCCTGTTAGGCTGTTTTTCCTCTTTTTTTTTCTTGTCTTTAGTGAGCTGCTCTTTCTGTTGTGTTCTGGCTATTGTAGTTTCTTTCTATTTCTGTCTGTGTGTCCTGTACGATTTCTGTTGGGTGGGGTTCCCCTCTTAGAGTCCGATGTAGGGCTGTTTTTTTTTTTATTCACATACTCCTTTAGATCCTCTTTGCTATGGAAAGATCTGGTTTTTCCCTCGAATATGAAGTGCAGTTTCGCTGGATATCTAATTCTGGGTTGGCAATTGTTGGCCTGTAGGTCTTGGATTGTCTTCCTCCACTCTCTTCGTGCATTGTAGGTTTGTGTGGAGAGGTCTGCTGTTATTTGGATCCTTTTCCCATTGTAATAAATCTTTTTCTTCGCTTTGGCTGAATTCAAAATTTGCTCTTTACTCTTGAGATCTGAAGTTTTGATTATGTGCCTGGGCTAGGATTTTCTAAGATCTGGTCTGCCAGGCATCCTATAGGCTTCGGTTACCTGGGTGAGGTCCCTTGTGAGATTGGGGAAGTTTTCTGCAATCACTTTATTGAAAATATGTTGAAGCCCTCTGCTCTGGTATTCAGCTCCTTCTTCTATTCCAATTATGCGCAGATTATATCTCTTGTCTTTGTCCACTAGCTTCTGGATTAGTTTGCACTGGACCTCGTTGGCTGCATCATCGTTTGAGAGAGATTCTGGCTTAAAAATGATCAATTCTTTGTGCTGTGGATTCAAGTGTGAAGTTTATGGTTGTCAGGGAGCTATTTATGGTTGCCAGATCAGCTCTGATCGTGGAAATTTCTTCCTTTAAAGAGTTGTATTTTAAATCTATTTTTTCATGCATTTTGCTTCTCAGGATGTTAAGGTCTTCTTTAACGGAGGTTTGCACTGTATCAATTTTTGCTTCCATTTCTTTCTTGACTTCCTGAAGGTCCTTCGAGACTCCCCATTCTAAACTCCTGGAATTGTTTTCTGAATTCATTCCTGAGGCTTTCCATCATTTCTGCTATAGTTGTTATAGTTCTGCTAGCCTTAGTTGTTTTTTTATTCTCCATCTCCGCTTCAGTTGTACTGCTTTTTGGAGCTGGCAAGTTGGCTTGCCCTTTCATGAAATTTGTAATATTTCTTTGTGATTTGCACATCTGGAGATCTGTCGTTGCCTTCCTTGGGTTGGCTTTGTGCTGGTTCCCCCTGGTCTGTCAGTGGGAGATTTGTTTGTGTCCTGGCTGTGGGTTTGAGTTTGGCTGTTAATCCTTACTGCCCAATGGGTGAGTGTGACCATCTCGGTTGTTGCTGGGGTAGTCATCCTCACTGCACTTGTGGGTGGGTAGGTTCTGTGTCTTTCTCTGTAGGATAGTGTCCTGCTTCTGTGTTGTGCTGACCCTAATGTGCCCCAGGTCGGGGTTTGCGGGTCGCTGATTCAACATGGTGTGGCGGCTTTTCTCTTCTTTGGTTCTTCTTTCCACTCAGTACCTTGGTCAGAGGAGCTCACCTATCAGATGATATTTGGCGTTGAGAGGCGGCTTGCCCACACATGTGGTTTGCTTTGGTTGGAGCAGGTGTTGCTGTTGAGGTGTGGCCCATCCACCTGTCCAAAATGTGCCTATCAGAGCAGGTGCTCTCACTGGGGGGTCCTGCCCACTGTGCTGTATGCATCTATCAGAGTGGGTGCTGCTGCTGAGGGTCCTGCACACCTGTGTGGAGTGCGCCTATCAGAGCGGGTGTTGGTGATGACAGGGCAGCTTGCCTGCTTGTGCACTTCCGCGGCGGTTTGGGCAAGAGTTCCTCCTTCTGGAGGGCTAGCATGCTGGCCCATTCTGGCCCTCCTGGGGGTGCATTCATGTGCACTCTAGTGCTTCCTTTGGAGACATGCTGCCCTGAGTTGTTGGAGGGTGCTTGTGCCATCTCGCGAGTTTGCTGTGGGGCAATGGTATGCATGTGCCCCAGCACAGTCAAGTGTCCAGGCGTGGGTTGGTGCCTACAGACTCTGTGTGCCTCCCCTGTGAGGGGGGGCATGTGTTCGGGCCCAGGTGTCTCTGCTGTGCTGGTATTGCACACCAGCTAGCCTGTGACTGTAGTTCAAAAAGTTCGCGAGGACTAGGCACCTCAGGTGGGGCTTTCAATGCCTACCAGTCCTCGGGCCCCTGGTGGGGATGGGGCGGGCCTTGTGCGGCCAGGTTCAGGCTCCTCTGCTGTGGCTTTGGGGGGGGGATGCCTGACTAGGGCGTTTCCCAGTCGCTTGTTGGGTGTTGCTCAGCCTCTGCTAGTTCTTGCTTCCTCCCAGAGGCTGTAGGGTCCTAGAGCCACCAGATATGGGGCTCCTTTGTTTCCTCTGGGTAGGGAGGGGGAGGGAGGGAGCTCTAGCTTCTTTGTAGGTTTTGGGTCTCTGCTAGAGCTGGTCTCTCATTGGGGGCTGGTAATGGGGAACTTTTCCTGGATTGTGTGTGTGTCCCGTGTTGCTGTGGGCTTTTCGGGGCTGTGGTGCTGGGGTGTGGCAATCGGTCATTTGGTCGTGGCGGTCCTGGCTCTCCCCGTCTGCACTGTCCGGTTCCCTTGCTGCTTCCGTCTGATCCCGGCCGTTCGGTCCCGCAACTCTGGTCCCTCGCCACCGCTGTCTGTCTCGATCAGTCAGTGCTCAGTCTGGGGTCTGTGGAGTTCCTTCTGTCTCGACTCTGCACTCCTGGTATGACTTTTTGGTTGTTGGTTTGCCAGTGCAGGGTCCCCTTTCCCAGCCTGGCCCTGTTCGGGCCAGGGTTGGCGGGTGGGGGGGTACCCCGGAGATTTTCCGGCTCCATGCAGGTTATAGGCTCTTCTTTTTTTATTTTTCATTTCCTGTGTTTCTCTGTTGCTTCTGGTTGTTGGGTTTGCTGGATTCTTGATGGGGTGTTGGGTGCTGGAGTTCCCAGCTCACTATTCAGTTGGAGAGAGTTGGGGTGCCTCCCTATTGTGGCGGTGCCATCTTCCCTCCTCCCCATTCACTCTTACTTGACTTTTTCACTAGGCTAGCACTCTACCATTTGAGCCACACCTCTCTTCCATTTCCACATGTTTTCCAGCCCTCTGTTCGGAATCTGATGATCAGAAAAATACAGCATTTATTTTGAAGGAAACATAATGTTTAATGTAGATGACATATGACTGAAATAAAGCTGTGTGGCTATAGCTGCCCATAAATGATCACACTGAGAATCTACACACTGTGTTCTGATATATTGAATGATATTTACCTCATATCTTTTTCATTTCATAATTTTTTCCTACCTTTGAGAAAATATGTGTGTGTAGTGGACTATGGAGGGCAAAAACTCATGCTTGTGGAATGCCCTCCATTTAGAAGAAATTAACTGTCTGTCTTGCTTTAGATGTGATTTGTGATAGTTTTATTTCAATTTCATTACTGGGAGACTAGAATGAATTGACAGAGAAAGCAATCAGCACATGACACACCCACTGGAACCTCTCATGTGAAATGCTGGATGCTTCTGTAAACACATTCAATTACCAGAGGTGCTCAAAGGGTAAGTGAGAGCCAGAGTCAGGCACATGTTCCCTTGGACCACATGCTGCAGACCTTTAGTGAGTTCAGAGCTGACACAGGATGTCAAGTTACTTGTCAATATCGTGTTTTAGGTGGATGTCCACTGCTCAAAGCAGATGCAGATGCTTGTTGTGTGATAAGAGCTTATTGTAAGTGTTGGTTTATGTTTATGTGCTGTACGTATGTGTGGGAGAGAGAAAGAATGAAAGAGATAGCAATAGAGAAATAGACACAGAGAATTAGAAAGAGAGAGAGGTTGATGGATGATACACTGGTGCCATACTACAAAGCAAGTTTATACAAGGATTTCATTTCCAAGAATATTATTTTACATGAGCATCTGCATATAGCTATTGAGTTTTTGTCAACCATTCCTATGCATATCCTCCTTTTACTTAAGTATGTGATATAACTTGTAGATTTAATGGATAGGCACATTCTATTTAACCACTAATAAGGGAAACTATTCAACCTATGTTGCTGTATTTGTTTCCTGTTCCTTTTGTCTTGTTTGTTAGTTTGTTTTTGTATTTGAGAGAATCAGGGAGGGCACATAAAAAAAAAGGTGGAACAAAGATGAACAAATACAACAGTGATGCTTACTAGACACCATGGAAAATGAATTGTATATTTTGTGGATGGGGACAGGTGGGAAAAACTTGGAGAGAGTAAAGAAAGGGAAGAATGGGCCAAAATAATTGTACTTATTACTCATGACCTGATTCATTTAACTATAACCTCTCTGTTTATCAACTCTACAATGACAATGTTTTTAAAGCTTAAATGCATATATATATATATATATATATGTACATAGAGACATATATGTGTGCATATAGATACACATATGTCAGTAATCAACTAAGTTTAATCTTCCTTCCCACATGCTTTTGTTTCCTGTGCTAGAGATTGACATATAAATGGACAGCACCCTCTTAGATCCCCAAGAACTCATTGATTCATGTCTGTGAACAGCCATTTGATTTACAAGTGGTTATGGAACAGTTGGCATTTAGCAGAGCACTTATAAATGCCAACTGCTAAGTAATGGGGAAATGAAATTAAACAACACAGGTGTGATACTTATCCTCATGGAAATTAGAGTGTGGCAAAGCAAAAAGAAGATTTAGAAGCTTGGACTATTCCAATAGTCTGCGATATGGTGAGTATGAGGGTTCTAGTAAGGCTGTCCATCTAGATTTCAGGATATCAGTGAAGATTATAGAAAGCGGTATCAACACCATTATCTAAACTGTGAATAGGAACTAACCAGACAAACAGTGATGAAGACTCCTTGTAGTTAAAGCCAGACAAGACAAGTGAAAGCTATGATAGTAAGAAGACATTTAATGGTCTAAAAAGATCTTGGGGTTCCGTCAACATCATGGGGTAAAAAGATGACAAGAACTGGAGCTGAAAAACCAGAGAACAAGTCTCAAAAAGCAATGCAAAAAGCTTTTATCCAAGGATGACTAAGCGGATAAGGAAGGGCTATGACAAGTGTCAGGGCTTAGTTAAATAAGTTATATTTAAATCTAATCAGAGTTCTTATATAAGTATAAATAGATGTTCATAAAGGTGACAAATAAATGTACATATGTGTATATATATTATATATATATATATATATATATATATATATATATATATTGATCTTGAAGTAATTAAGTGGAACACAAAGATTAAAAGAAAACATAGCTATACAGAGGTCAGGATGAAATATTTATTTTTTTTAAGTTTTTATTATAAAACTGATGTACAGAGAGGTTACATTTTCACACGTTAGGCATTGGATACATTTCTGGTACTGTTTGTTACCTTGTCCTTCATACCCCCCTCCCCGCTCCCCCTGTCCCCCCCTGAGGTGTTCAGTTCACTTACACCAAACAGTTTTGCAAGTATTTCTTTTGTTGTTGTTTCTTGTATTTTACCCTTTGTCTCTCAATTTTGGTATTCCCTTTGAATATCCTAATTCTAATACCAGTACACACTGTTTCCCATACACTCAGATAAGATTACAGAGATAGTGTAGATACAATCACAAGAAGGTGATACACGAACATCATCAATAGTAGAAACTACAGATACACATGGGATGTTGAAAGTAGTTACAACTCTGATATAAGAATCATTTTCATAAAATGGAGTTCATTTCACTTAGCATCATCTTATGTGATCATAAGGGTATAGCTATTGGTCTCTTGAGATCCTCTGTTGTGACTTGCCTAAACCTGTGCTAATTATTCCCTATAAGGGAGACCATAGAGTCCATGTTTCTTTGGGTCTGGCTCACTTCACTTAGTTTAATTTTTTCCAAGTCCTTCCATTTCCTTACAAATGGGGCAATGTCATTCTTTCTGATAGAGGCATCAAATTCCATTGTGTATATGTACCACATTTTCCTGATCCATTCGTCTACAGAGGGGCATCTGGGTTGGTTCCAGATTCTCGCTATGACAAATTGTGCTGCAATAAATATTGTTGTGCTGGTGGCTTTACTTTGATTTTGTTTGTAGTTTTTTGGATAAATACCCAAAAGTGGGGTTGCTGGGTCATAGGGGAATTCTACATTTAGCCTTCTGAGGAATCTCCATACTGCTTGCCAGAGTGGCTGAACCAGTTTACATTCCCACCAACAATGAAGTAGGGTTCCCTTTTGGCCACATCCCCTCCAACAACTGTTATTGTTAGTTATCTTGATAAATGACATTCTTACTGGGGTGAGATGGAATCTCAATGTTGTTTTGATTTGCATTTCCTTTATGGCCAGTGATGTAGAGCACTTTTTTATATGTCTCTTGGCCATTCTCATTTCCTCATCAGAGAAGTCTCTTTGTAGGTCTTTAGCCCACTTGATGAGTGGGCTATTACTTCTTTGCGGTTTTGTTTTTGAGGAAAGTAATTTTTTTAGTTCTGCATATATTTTAGATATGAGGCCTTTGTCCGTTGAATGGCCGGTAAAGATCTTCTCCCAGTCTGTGGGCTTTCTGTTTATCTTGCGAGCTATGTCCTTTGCCGTGCAGAAGCTCTGCAGTTTGATGCAGTCCCATTTGACCAACCTTTCTTTGATTTGTAGCCTTTCTGGGTCTTTGTTAAGGAAGTTCCGTCCTGCGCCAAGGAGCCCAAGTGTTTCTCCTACTTCTTCTTTTAGTGTTTTCAGGGTGTCTGTTTTGATTTCGAGGTCTTTAATCCATTTGGAATTGATTTTGGTGCAGGGTGATATATAAGGATCTAGTTTTAGTTTGTTGCATGTGTTAAGCCAGTTTTTCCAGCACAATTTGTTAAAGAGGCTATCTTTCTTCCAAACTATTGTCTTAGCCCCTTTATCAAAGATTAAGTAGGCATAGTTCTGTGGGGTCATTCCCGGTTCTTCAATTCTGTTCCATTGGTCTTCAGGCCTGTTCCGGTGCCAATACCAAGCTGTTTTTATTACTATAGCTTTATAATACAGCTTGAAGTTGGGTATTGTAATTCCTCCAGCACTGTTCTTTCTGCTTAGGATTGTTTTTGCTATTCCAGGTCTTTTATTATTCCATATGAATTTCTGGATTGCTTCCTCTATTTCATCAAAAAATGGTGTTGGGATATTAATGGGTATTGCATTGAATTTGTAGATAGCCTTTGGCAATATTGCCATTTTGATTATATTAATCTTCCCAATCCAGGAGCATGGGAGGTTTTTCCATTTCCTTAGTTCTGACTTAATTTCGTTTTTCAAGGTTTTAAAGTTCTCCTCAAAGAGGTCTTTCACTTCTTTGGTTAAGGTTATTCCTAGGTATTTTATGTTTTTGGAGGCTATTGCAAAGGGGGTTGCTTTCCTGATATCAGGCTCGGTCTTCGGGTCGTTAGCATACAGAAAGGCCATTGATTTTTGAAGGTTTATTTTATATCCTGCAACTTTGCCAAAGTTTTGGATCAGCTCAAGTAGCTTGTGGGTAGGGTCTATGGGATTCTTTAGGTATAGGATCATGTCATCTGCGAAGAGAGAGAGTTTAAATTCATCTTTACCTACTTGGATCCCCTTTATATTTTCTTCTTGCCTGATTGCTCTGGCTTGGAATTCTAGAACTATGTTGAAGAGCAGGGGAGACAGTGGACATCCCTGCCTTCTTCCTGATTTTAAAAGGAATGGCTTTAGTTTTTCACCATTTAGAGTTATGCTTGCTGTTGGTTTGTCATAAACTGCATTGATTATATTCAGGAATGTTCCCTGAAATCCCAGTTTTCCCAGGGCTTTTAGCATCAATGGGTGCTGGATTTTATCAAACGCTTTTTCCGCATCCAGAGATAAAACCATGTGGTTCTTTATCTTGCTCCGGTTGATGTGGTGGATTACATTAATTGACTTGCGTATATTAAACCAATTTTGCATCCCTGGGATGAATCCAGTTTGATTGTGGTGTATGATTTTTTTGATGATCTGTTGAAGACGATTGGCCAGAATTTTGTTGAGAATTTTTGCAACTGGGTTCATCAGGGAGATCAGTCTATAGTCCTCTTTCCGTGATGAGTCCCTGCCTGGTTTTGGGACGAGGGTTATACTGGCTTCATAGAATGAGTCTGGAAGTGAACGTTCTCTTTCAATTTCATTGAAGAGTTTGAGAAATATTGGTGTGAGTTCTGTTTTGAAGGTCTTGTAGAATTCTGCAGTGAATCCGTCTGGACCTGGGCTTTTCTTGGTTGGGAGATCATTTATTGCCGTTTCTATTTCAATACTGGATATGGGTCTGTTTAGGAGGTTTAAATCTTCATGGTTCAGTTTGGGGATATGAATTTTTTCTAGGAAATCGTCCATTTCTTCCAAGTTCTCGAATTTGTTGGCATAAAGGTTTGCAAAATAGTCCCTTATTATTTTCTGAATTTTGGTTATTTCTGTGGTGATGTTACCTGTTTTATCTCTTATCTTGTTTATTTGAGTGTGCTGCCTTTATTTTTTGGTCAGGTTTGCCAGGGGTCTGTCTATCTTGTTGATTTTTTCAAGAACCAACTCTTTGTTTTGTTGATTCTTTCAATGGTTTTTTTCATCTCTAATTGATTTATTTCTGATTTGATTTTAATTATTTGCTTTAGTCTATTGACTTGAGGTTTGGCTTGTTGTTCTCTCTCAAGGAAATTAAGGTGCTTCCTTAAATTTTTGAGTTGCTGTTTCTCCAGTTTGTTGATGTATGCACTCAGAGATATAAATTTTCCTCTGAGTACTGCCTTTGCTGTGTCCCAAAGGGGCTGGTACTTTGTGTCCTCAACTTGGTTGAATTCCATAAACATTTGAATTTCCATTTTAATTTCTTCAATGACCCTCTGATGGTTCAGCAGTGTGTTGTTTAGTCTCCATTAATTGTAGCAACTTCTGTGGTGGCTGGTTGAGTTGAGCTCCAATTTTATTCCGTTGTGGTCTGAGAGAATGCAGGGAATGGTTTTGATACTTCTGAATTTGTACAGATTTTCTTTGTGCCCTAAGATGTGATCTATTTTGGAGAATGTTCCATGTGCTGCCGAAAAGAATGTGTATTCTGTCCTTGCTGGGTGGAATATTCTGTAGATGTCGATTAAGTCTAGTTGGTCTATGCAATTGTTTAGTTCTGTGGTTTCTTTGTTCAGTTTTTGGCGTGTTGATCTGTCCAGAGGTGATAGTGGAGTGTTAAAGTTCCCAACTATCAATGTGTTTGGGTCTATGAGTGATTTCAAAGCCAGTAGTGTTTGTTTGATGAAGTTGGGTGCTCCTGCATTTGGTGTGTAGATATTTAGAATGGTTATTTTTTCCTGTAGGAGAGATCTTTTTACTAGTATGTAATAACCTTCTTTGTCTCTTCTTACCTTTTTTAATTTGAAGTCAATTTTGTCTGATACTAGGATTGCAACTCCAGCCTGCTTCTGGTGGCCATTTGCTTGATAGATTTGTTTCCAGCCTTTCACTTTTAGAAGATGTTTACTTTTGCTGGATAGATGTGTCTCTTGGAGGCAGCAGAAAGATGGATCTTGATTTTTGATCCAACTTATGAGTCTATGTTTTTTGATTGGAGAATTAAGTCCATCAATGTTGACAGTTAGGATTGTGAGATGGTCGTTTGTTCCTTTCATTATCACTATCTTGTGTAAAGCTGTGTCTTCCCATTTCTTGATCTGATGTTTACTAATTAGATTTCATTTCTCTGTCTGTATTGGGATCTTGATTATTTTCCCTGTATAGTACATCTTTAAGGATTTTGTATAAAGCTGGTTTGGTGGAGGTATATTGTTTCAGTTTTTCCTTACTGTGGAAGACTTTTATTTGACCTTCAGCTATGAAGGAGAGTTTGGCTGGGTACAGAATTCTTGGTTGGTAGTTATTTTTATTTAGATTTTGATATACTTCATTCCAGGCTCTCCTTGCTTTGATGGTCTCTGCTGAGAAGTCTGGAGTAATTTTGTTTGTTTTTCCTTTATATGTGATTGTTTTCTTTGCCCTAACAGCTTTGAGTATTTTTTTCCTTGCACTCTGCTGAAGCTGTTTTGATCACAATATGTCATTTGCATGTCCTATTCTGGTCTGGTCGATTTGGGGTTCTAAATGCTTCTTGTATCTGTATAGGCCTTTCCCTCTGGATATTTGGGAAGTTCTCAGCTAATATTCTGTTAAATAGGTTGCCTATCCCATTAACCTCTTTCTCCAAGTTTTCCTCAATACCTATTATCCTTAAATTGGGCTTCCTGATCGTGTCTTGAATCTCCTGTAGCGATCTGTTTTGTTGATTGCACTGGATTTGTATTGATTTTTGATCTTTCTCCATAGAATCTAAGGAATATTCAGCTCCCGAAATTCGATCCTCTGTTTCAGTTAGTCGGGACTGTAGGCTAGTTACATGATTTTGAATCTCTTTTGTTTCTGACTGGTCTTTCCTGATAATTTCCATGTCATTTCTTAGATCTTGTATGGACTTCTTTACTTCATTAACTTCATTACTTTGGTTTTGAGAGTTGTCTCTCAAATCTTTAAGCTGGTTAGCTATCTTTTCATTTGACTCTTGAAGTTCATTTATCTTTCTATTTGTGGATGCCATGAAATTCTCCATTAATTTTTTCTTTGCCTCCTCACGCTCTAGAATAATTGACTGAAGAGATACGAACTTTTCATTTATCATGTTTATCAGTAGACTTTGTAGAGCATTTTGAGGGTTGTCTTCTATGTCTTTGATTGGCTGCTCTGCTTCCTGCTTGTTTTGAATGGGAGATAAGACTTCATTGTTTGCCATCTTTCTTGTGTTTCTTCTGCCCATTTGAATTGGGGATGCCAGTCTACCAGCACCTGTGAGCATTAAGACCCAACGCAGCCCTTACCAAGCACTGTTGTGTAAATCTTACAAGTTCACAATTATGTACAGATACCCTGTATACCTGTCTATAAAATTAGATTTGGTGTTCCTTAAGAATACAATCTCAGTATAACAACTGATCCTGCGCCCTGTATTCAGTAGTTACTTATTTACTGTTACAACCCTATACGCAATTCTTGTTTTTATATTAAGATCTTTTAGGACTGGCTTTCTCTATGAACCCCTTTAATTCACTCTTATTAAGCTGGGATATCCTCTATCCAATAACCAGGAGTCATTGGAGACTGGAGGTCCAGGCAGTAAGTCAGGAGGGTAAGTTGGAGGTATTAAAGAGAATAGAGTAAAATGTATTGGGGAGGCGAGGTGGTGATTTTGCTTTAGTTTCAGTGACGTGGAAGTGTCGAGAAGAGTAGAATTAGTAGAGAGAATAAGGTTGCAATGATAGATAATGGAGAGTTAGCAGAAAAGATTGGAGGTGTTCTTCATAGAGAAGTAAGTTTTAAAGAAAGAGAATGCAGAGAGAGAAATAAAGTAAAAGTAGTGGGAGACAGACGCACACAACAGAGAATAATTATTTAAAAAAGAAGATAAAATAAAAAGAAAAAAAAATTAAAAAATCAGCAAAGGAACAACCCAAACACACAGAAAAGAAAAAAAAAAAAACCTTGATAAAACAAACTGGTAAAAATAGAAAACATGGGGGAAAAAAAAGACGACGTTTCCGAGCTTAAATTTTTTTTTTTTTTAATGTTTAAGAAATGTTGAAAAGATAAAGAAAAAAAAATGGAGTCTTCTTTGTTTGGGTCGTTTTTCCCCAGTCTCTGGTTTCCTTATGATGGTCTGCAGTCTCTATTCCTGATTTTCTGGGTTTGACAGAATTCAGCTTGCTCCTCTGTTTACTGCAGGGCCGTGGCCTTTACAGACTGCCTTTGAATAGGCTGTGAACTCAGCAGGGAAGGGCGCCTCTGGCCTCTTTTATCCAGCTGAGAGGTGCTTGCCTGTGCAATGCTTCTGCCTCCTGCACCGGGTGGCCTCTTTCGCGGATGTGGCTTTGGAAAGCAGCTCCTTTTCGGGCTGGGAATTGGGCTTCCTCTGTGACGGGATCGTTTAACTGTCTCAGGAATCTCAGTCTGGTGTTTCCCTGTCGCTGGGAGCTGGTGGCTGTTTTTGCTTTAAATTTAGAAGTTCCGGCGGGCAGGGCGGGGCACCTCTGGCTAAGCCAAGGCCCAGGGCACACCTCCCACCTGGGCAGGGGGCGTTCTCCTGGGCGGAGTCGGCTCTTGCTGATTGGTCCCTCTTGCCCTTTTCAGAGATGGTTAATTTGACCTCGCTTTTCCCAGGCCCGCTTTAGTTCCAATCTGGTCTGACCCTATGCCAGTGGCAAAGATGGCGCTTTGCTCTGGCGGTGGTGGCAGGGCTGCGTTGCCAGAGTTGCTCTGTGGTTGTGAGTGAGAATATCTTTCGTGGGTACTCACGCTTTCTCGGCGATTTCAGGTCGTCTGTTCTCAGGCGCTGGCGGGACTCCACTGTGTGCTTTACCTCCGTGGAGTGCAGGTTGCTGTGATGGGCACTGTGCCAGTGCCGCCGACACTGGTGGGGCGGTGGGAAACTGCCCAGAGCTCGAATCTGTGTTTTCAGACGTGCAAAGTCGGTTTTCCCTTCCTGGCCAGAATCCCTGTACTGTTACAACTTCGGCTGGTTGTATTTCTAGTGGTAAAAGTTTCTATGGGGTGAGAAATCTGCGGTGCTGGAGGGAGCTGAGCTATTGCACTGCAGCTGCTCTGCTGTCTGCCTGGAAGTTCCAGGATGAAATATTTATAGGAAGTGGAACTTTAATTTTAATTGGAGTCTTGAAAGAAGAGATCTTCCTCCAGTTTTGTAGCCTAAGCTACAAAGGGGCATCCTAGCAACCCAGTAATATCCAATCACGCAGCTGAAAGTTTGTGGGAATTTACAATGTGGTAGATACTCAGGTACACTTAAGTTGATCTCTGGGCAAAAATAAATACAATAAAATTTAAATGTTTCTTTTTGTCTTACTAAGGCAAACAAGTACATTTGCTCTGAGACAATGTAGGAAAGTTGGATCTAGTGTACTCAAACCATTAGAAATTTCCCTGTTGCTTGAAATCCACACTACTACAGATTTGAATTTTACCCATTTTAGATATATTTAAGAAAAGCTTAAAATAATTTCCATTTTTCTATAGGCTGTGATTTTTAAGTTACTACATTAAATACCCTTTCTGTGAATTGCTCATAGTGTTATAGTCTAAATTGCTTCCATTCTGCCAGCTATTTTCCATGGTCCCAGAAGTTGGTGATGGTTTCATTGTACTTTTGTTACTCATGAAAACTTGACAGAGAGAGCCATTGAAACATTATTGGTGTCTTATCTTCACATAGAAATCATTGGTTGTTCCAACTATTCTTCTGAACAGCCGGCTATTGCTCTCTGAATACATTCTGATTTGTCTTAGTGCATGATTCTAATTCAAAAATCTTGTTTCATAAAATGCTTTCTGAGGATATAATTTCAAGAAGGATACTATCTCTTTTTTACCTTCATTCTAATCATAAAGTTATCCAAAAGTGTAAAAATAAGAAGTAGCTTTGAGATTGCAGAATATAATTGGTTTAGATATGTTAGACATTCAGAACATATTCACAACTCCTGATGATAAGAATCACAACAGTGTTTTGGCCAGTCAGTACAATGATTTCTGTATCTTGCTCATTTCCATGCTACTCCTTGTACATTCATTAATGCTGGGTTTATGCTTAAGATTAAGCAGTGAATCCTCATATTCATACTTAAGCTTGATTAGTACATCATGTCATGTACTTCATTAGACCAAAATCAGTTTTTCCCCACAGTTCTATGTGATATCCGTTCAACATCATGCAGTGTCATTATTGAAGGCAATGAAAATAGAAATATTTTGAAATAAGAAGAAAGGAATTATCAGGGTTCCAGTCAATATACTTCCATCTTTTTGTTTGTTTGTTAGTTGGCATTAGGAATTGAATCTAGGACATTGCATTTGCTAGGCAAGTGTTTTGCCACTGAGTTACATCCCAGCCCTGACTCTGTCTTAAGGTGGATCATTATTGGCTTATTCATTTTTTCTACACTGACATAGATATATTGAGCATTTATATCCAAACACCACCAACAACATTTTCTGTACCACACTACTAACTGGAGACTGTGGTCACCCAGGCAAGCATAGGTATTATTAACACATAAGGCATAGGCTCTAATGGGTGAGATAAATAACTCACCAAATAACTTGTTATCATCTGATGATATGTACTATGAATGTAATAAAATATCAATTCACAGACTGAGTATCCTCTGGATAATTTTCTCTGCAGAATATTTGTATTTGTTCATTTATTTGAACCATATTCTTCATGATACTAAGCCATGTTTTTTTTTTAGTTTTTAGTACAGGACTGAGGTTTAAACTTGGGGAATTGTGTTTGTTAGGTGGATGCTCTCCCAGTTAAGATACACCACCAGCTTTTTGTGCTTTCCCTATGTTTTTAAGATAAGGTTTCAAACCCTTTTCCCTGGCCAACCTTAGACCACAATCCTTCTTATGTTTCCTGTGTAACTGTGATTACAGGTATGAAACACCATACCCCGTTCTTGGAATGAAATAAACGCTTGCCAACTTTTGACCTGATCATGTACAAAAATTCCATTATGCAGCTCTATAAACTTAACAATCTCTAAGTTTTCTAAAAATTTTGGATGCCACAGCTCTTTTCTTTCTTTGGTTTTTCTTAACTTCAAAATTGATATCCAGGATGACTGCCAATGGTGTTATATCATCCCATATATTTTGCTTAATTACACTATTTCCTGAATTCATTTTTGAAGTTAACATTTTTCTCCACCTCGTCATCAAAACATTATGAACACTCTTTGTCACTTTGTGATTAGAAGATAAAACCTCTTTTAAAATTATATCTTCTTGAAAGCTTTCCAGAGCTTGGGTGGAGAATGATTAACATTGGATCATTTAAGTCCATGTTATAAATCACAGGATATAAGAATGTCATGGCACATGAGACTGAGTTCATCTAAAATGCAAACTGGGCAAAACTTTAGCAAGGATTAAATGTCTTTTCCACTTGGATTATAGTTTCAATTCACAGTATGTTAAAAGCTTAAATTATTTTTTAATCTATTGTTGTTGATTCTGTGCATGGTTCATGTATCAATATAAGAGAACTTTCTGCATCTTATTAGTACTTGTATTATGCAGAACATTAAGATGCATTGTAACTCAAGCGGGAAGTCTTCTAGGAAACCTTATATTTCTTATTTTATTTTTACATCTTTGAGAAATTGCAAATGATCTTGAGGTCATTGGAATGTGTTTGCATACAGATTCTTAGAATTATGTTCTGAGAGGAAACAGAAAGGTTTACTAACAAAATTATGTCATTATTTTCTTCTTTAGTTTATCTCATTAAAAAAATCTTTTCAAATCAAGATATCCAGATGTGGTGGCTCTCTATTGTAATACTACCTACTCCAGAGGTTGAAATTGGAGAACAATGGATCAAAGCCTACTTGAGCAGAAAAGTCAATGAGTTTTCTGCATGTGGCTGCCCAGTTTTCCCAGCACCAATAGTTGAAAAGGCTATGTTTTTTCCATTGTATGTCTTTGGCTCCTTTGTAGAATATCAACTAAGTGTGAAGTTTTATTTCTGGGTCTTCTACCCTATTCCATTGATCTTCAGGTCTGTTTATGTGTCAGTACCAGACTGTTTGTCTTATAATGGCTGTGTAATAGAGCTTAAAGTCTGGCATTGTGATACCTCCTGCACTGCTTTTTTTGCCTAGAACACCTGATCTGGAAGCAATTGTTTTGCAATTAATAAACATAGAGAGTATAAGCATTGTAGATTAAGGATAAGACTTTTTGTTTGTTTGTTTAAAAAAAAAGAAAGAAAGCAAAGGTGTGGGGGATGGGATGAGGGGAAGGAGGAAGAAAAATGAGGAAGGAGATAACAGATATGACAAGAAATGTATGTGTATTCACTACCTTAGGCATGTAACTGTAACCCCTATGTGCATCATCTTGATAATAAAAAAAAGTCAATGAGACTTTTCTCTCTAGTTAACTAATAGAAGGCTACAAATGGAGCTGTGGCTCAAGTGGTACAGTGCCAGCTTTGAACAAAGAATAAGAACTGGAATACTTTATTTTTTTATTTTTTTATTTTATTTTTTTTGGCCAGTCCTGGGCTTGGACTGTTCCTGGCTTCTTCCCGCTCAAGGCTAGCACTCTGCCACTTGAGCCACAGCGCCACTTCTGGTCGTTTTCTGTATATGTGGTGCTGGGGAATCGAACCTAGGGCCTCGTGTATCCGAGGCAGGCACTCTTGCCACTAGGCTATATCCCCAGCCCTGGAATACTTTATTTTGAGGCTCTGTACTGACACTATATGAACAAATTTTAAATACAGTTTAAACAAAAGATAAATACCTCGTAAATATTAAATCAAGTAGCTATCTCAATTATTTTCTACCTTCTATAGTAGGGCCCTTCTATGGGCCCCACTTTTATCTTTACAATATTCTTTGCATTATTTTCTTTCACTATCTTTTATCCACTAAGAGCTCTCTCAGTTTCAGTAACTCTAGGAAAACATCCAAAGGTAGGAAAAATAGTTTCAGAGCTATAAATAAATATTTGGAATAGAAAACAGATGAGGATAATATATCAGGTTATAACATGTAAAATTGTGATAAAGAAGTGCAAAGAAGTTATGATATCAAAACTTCTTAGCTTTTATAATAATAAAAGTATGAAGAAGGGTACAGTATAACAGAGGATCAAGTATAAAGTTGGCTATGCTAAATTTAATCATTCAAAAATCTCAGAACTAAGATCTCTTGAAGGTAGATGTTGTAATCAATGAGGCAAAAATTGGGAGTAAAAACAGGAGCAGTCCTTAAGCTGTAATCTGAGCAACTCGTAAATGTATTCTATTCAAATGCTGTAGTGTAACTTCAAACATATGTGACCTAAAATGCAACAGAGGATGCATCTCGCTAGACGAAGAACAAATGAACAAAATATCAGAGCAGAGATCTCAGAAACATGTGATTTAATAATTCATTCAAAGAATTCTTCAGCAATTGAAAAGTACAAACAACATGTTGTCCCACAATTTTTTAGAAAACCCAGGCTGAGAAAATTATATCTTAAAAGCAATGTACCTACACCATCAGCTGAAGTAGTAAAAAGGGTCTTGGATTTCTACAGTGCTACACTGCACATGTGTTTATATTTTCTGGACCTTGCATAATGAATACCAGTTCTCCTAATTTATTCTACTTGGGTAGAGAAGGTGAAAATTGTGAAAGAAAATACCGAGTAAAGCACATAGTATCCAAAAATTACTCTGAAGTCATTATGTAAAACTAAATGGCTATGTCAGGTGCGTGCCCCATGCCTATAACACTAGTGGCTCGAGATGCAGAGATCTAGAAGATTGCTTTCCCAGGCTTGCCTGGAAAACAGCTTATGAGACAATCTCAACAAAACCAGGTGTGGGTAGTGGGACCTAGCTGTCATCTTAGCTATGGAGGGAAGCATTAACAAGAAAACAAGCTCTGCTAAAACAATGGAAAGAAGAAGTTTTTCATTGTTTTTATTTTTCATGTACTATATGAAATTTTTTTTTGTGTTTATCTTTCCTATGGTTTATTACCTATTGTCACTGTATTTGATATTGGTGCCTTGGGTGGCATATATATGTTTATTTGAATTAGGAAAGGGAAGAGGAACATCAAAATGGTGAGACAAAGGGAAAACCAATGCAACAACAATACTCACAAGACAATATGTTGGAAATTACCTGTACAACTGGGAGGGGGAAGGAGGTGAGGGAAAGTGGGAGAAAAATGAGGGAGTGGGTAACACGTTTTAAAAGAAATGTACTCACTACATTATGTAGGTAACTGTAACCCCTCTGTACATCACCTTAACAATAAATCTAAACAAACAAACAAAAACAAAGAGACCATATCTCACAATTAACAAAAGCAGCAAGGGCTGATGATGTAGCTCATAGTGTAGAATTCCTGCATGGCAAGTAGAAGGCAATGAGTTCAAACCCAAGTACTCCCTGAATAATTAATTAATAATAATAATAAGTTTAGTGGCTAAGCAGATCCCTGTAGCATAGCATTGTAAAATGTAGTAATCTGAGGGTTAGTGTTACAGTATAACTGGAAATTTTAAGCATATACAGTGTCAGTGTTTTATCAGTAAGGATCTATGTACAGGAATATGGTTTAAAGCTTAGATTGTTTGACTTAAATTTAGAAAAATACCTTAATTACACTCCTTTAGAACTTAGTACACATCACAGATGGACTGTATGGCAATTTATTATTTAGAGTTACTGACAAGTTTTTGTCTCATGAATTATAGACCTGCAATATAGAGAAAAGAAAAGCAAATAAAAGAAAAGCAAACAAACCAAGAGACAAAAACAAATAACAACCAAAAAAAAAAAAAAGAAGAAATCATTCTATTTAGGCCAAGAGTTGTATAATTGGTAAAGATTCAAAGTACTCATGAAGTCCATTCAAAAGGGAAATAAACACAGTGTGAAGCTCTTATCCTCAGACCACAATTTCATACATTAGACACAATGCAATGACTTCTAGATTAAAGTATATTTGAGAAGATGACATGTGTCCAATGATAAAAAGTCATTACAGCCCTTCACCTCCGGCCTCTCTCCTCTTGCCCCTCTTCTGTTTTCTCCATCTCTACCTAATCTGCACTGCCAAGGCACAGGTTCAGGGAGTGAATCATGAACCACACAGTATCTTTTGGTTTGACTAAAATAATGACTGGGGCTAAATTGAGGATGGATCAAGAAGGTCACATTTGGATTTGTCCAAATGGTTATTTTATCTGAAAGTCTCAAAAGCAGACCGATTGAGGACCTGATATAAGCTTTTCTGCAGGAAAACATCTACACCAGAGAAAACAGAAATGTAACTCGCAAAAGGAAGATTTATCTCTTAATTCACCAACTCTTCAACACCAAGCTATTTCATGGTTACTCATTTGTCCAGGATCCTTGAAGATAACTCTTAACTGAAGGTCAGTGATTTGCTTAATGTCTCAGGAGGAAAAGGTTATTCTTTGGGAAGATTCATTATCTAGATGTAAACAAGAGCTGTGTTCTTTCCTAGCAGACTAGAATGTGACTGGGTAGCGTTCTTATATTTTCCCATGGTTTTTATGTCCTCAAAACTGTCAAAATTATGGAACAATAGATTCCTAATATTACCAGTCTTGTTCATACAGTTTCACACTTCCAATCTTATCCGTTCGGTCCATCCACCTTACCCCAGTTTTCATTCCTACAACTCTTTCGGATCTTTCTTATAAAAAAAGAAAAATAAATTAAATACAAATCTAAATACCTCTAATTCAGTCCTTTCTATTTCTGTAAAGTCTTTCATGATTCCAAGTCCTCCTGATGCATGTGTGTATGGGATTTTTTCTTAAATTTTATGGTCAAAGTGATGTACAGAGGGGTTACAGTTATGTATGTAATGTAATAAGTAAATTTTGTTTCCATTTCTCTATGAGCTGACTGGAGATTTTCTTCCTTTTCATTTTTAATTTGTAATTCTCTTTAAGTCATTGTACAAGGTGATTTCAATACAATATAATAATTTATGAGTACCATACTTCTTAATTACTATCTTCCTTATGTAACTGGAAATTCTCTAATCAACTCTGATGAAGTCTTTTGTTCTGAAAATGCTAGTTTGGGTGACATAAGGTAGACCACCTGATTCCATGAAGTCCAATCCTTGGTAATAAGCACAGTGTAGAATTCCTAAAGGACTCACTGCATCAAGACACATTAGTCCACCTTACAATTCTCTTCTCAATTGGGATATTGGTTTTGATTGCTATATACTCAGAGTTGATGTTCACATATTTACTCTCTACCACTGCTGTTTTCTTTTTATCCTGAGAATTATTATATAGGAGTGTGTGTTTCCCTTTTGCCTGGCTTAGGTCTATGAAATCATTCATTCAAAAGAAGGATAAGGCTGAAAGATTTGTAGAGCAATAAAAACAGCATTGGTTCTTAATATGTCAATGTTCACTCCAGGCTCCTCATAAATCAACTTCTCTTAAAGAAGCTTTTCTTCTTCCCCTTAGATATTTTAAAGCACTGTGCAGTTGGATTAAGAACCTCAGTTTTCCTTAAAAATGATTGTAATAGTCCATTGTATGAATTTACTACAATTTCTTAATCAACCTTGGACATCAGTTTTGCATAGGATTTCATGCATTTGGGTGCACTTGTGTCTTGTTTAGATGTTTTGTTTTGTTTAAATTTGTGTTCTGCTAACATACAGTAAGTGATGATTAATTTTGTGAGTTTGCACATAATACCTACTTGCCTAAGGAAATCAGGGATGTTACAGTACTGGAAAGATACATAAATTGTAGCTATGATTTAAAGGTGAAATCATGTGTTGCAATTAGATATATAGATTCAAAAGTGTAAAGTACAGATATGATGTTCAAATACATTCTTTATCCCTTTATTCTGTGTTTCTTGAGCATTTGTCACAGCTCCCTCATTCCATTTCAGAAAAGAGATGGTAGTATTACATCACCTAGGAGAAAACAAAGTCACATACTTGATAAAACTTATTAGTTTCAGGGGAAAACACAAACAACCTAATTACTTATAAAAGCTAATTCACAGTCCAAAAAATAAAAATGGAACAAAACCCCAGTGATCTGGTACTTGAAGCAGAGAAGTAGAAATAAGTAGGAACAAGGAAATGGATGGACAAATGAAGAGACGAAGGCCAACAATATGAGGAATATAGACATAAATTCAATGCATATCCAGCAAAATTAAGAAAATTGAGGGAATTGGGAGGAATAAGAGAATGATGAAAAGGGTTAATGTTAATATGAGCAAAAAAGGCAAAAGAAACACTTCAACATGCTTTGAAAGTTGACAGCTGAAACATATTTTGTTGGGGGGATGGAGTACAAAGGGGGAGTCTCAGAGAAATAAAGAGAGGAAGGGAGGAGAAATAATATAGCTATGTTCAAAGTACATTATGTAATATATTGAGCTACATCTCTTGAGGGTTTGGATGAGTTTTAGAAAACAAGGGAGAAGAGTGGAAGGGGTGAGATGGACCGTGATATATACTTCTCATAATCTGACATATTCACTCATTTGTACAAGTACTTTTAAAACAAGTTGGATCACATATGTACTCACTGCCTTATGTATGAAACTGTAACCCCTCTGTATATCATTTTGACAATTAATAAATCAAGTAATTTTTTAAAAGAAACAATGACTACCAACAAAAAAATATCACTATAGGCATTGTTACTAATGTGAAATCTTCCATTAATCAAAACTGTCAATGAAATAAAAGTGGTAAAATATGAATCATATGAATTTTGCAAGCAAGCAACAATTTTTCATTTGTCTGTTCTTTCTCAATGGTGTGTTGATTGTTAATCTGAGTCAATATGTATTCATCTGAGTTACTAATAAGACAGACAAAGTTACTACCTCCAGGGAACAAATTTCTTGAAGGGAATAAAGAGACTAAGTTTCTTGGTATGAAGGAGCCCAGTGTGTCCTCGAAGGGAAAATGACAATTTCCAGACTTCTGTTTCTCAGGAATCCAAGGATATTGTTGAAGATGCTACTATGATAGAGTCATTCACCGTTAGATACCCAAAACACCATTTTCCCCTAGTATGGAAACTTCTTCCATTTAAAAACTTCATCTTAGTTTTGTAAGCTGCATGTGATTGTAGGTAACATGTGACTAAATAACTAAAGAAATGAGCAATTGTAATTGACAAAATTAACAGAAAGCATTCAGTTGATGCTTAATAAAAGTAAGCTACTTTCTAGGAGCCCACAGGTTTTCATTAAGTAGTACACACAGATTTGGGGTTGTAAGGAACACTCAATTTTTCAGGTTTCCTTGGTCACAAGCATTGTATCTTTAAAGGAAAGTAAGTTCAGAGTTAGCTGCATAACTTGTGAGCTGGGTGGCCACAGATCAGAAGTCTACTTTGGATTAATTTAAATCAGTTTAATATTTGAGATTTAGCTGAATTTCTTGTTGCATTTAAAGAGTAATGTCTGATGCTTCCTCAATGGTCTTGTCGAGATAGACACTGACAGAACTGAGATGTCTAAATTAATGCCAGCCATACTAATCAAAGGTTATTTGCTTTACTGTTTAAACAGAGATTACTCATGGCATGAACTGAAGTGTTTTGCTTTTTTTTTTTAAACAATCTCAGCTATAAAATCAGAGTCGATATTTTAGCACTCTGATGACTCCCTATAAAAAGACACATACATTATAAATGCTCATTGACATTATTATAAATTGTCATTTGTGCAATTTTGATCCTGGTATGACCCTGAGTTATAATATTATGCCAAGGGTAACTTCTCTCTTCAGCATCTCTAAGACCAGAGTTATTGATGGTAGGCTGACAATATTTCTTTTACTGTACTCTATTGTCAGAAATCTTTTCTCATCAGCAACATGTTTGTTGATGCATCCTTCTCCTGACTGTGTCTGATCTAGCCATTTATACCAAGGTTCTTCTTAAGGGCTATGAGGAAGGCATGAGTAAAATATAAGCAAAATGAAGCAGCATGGCTCAATCCAGCAAACCATCTAATCCCTTCTTGCTATTCCATTCTTAGCAAAAAGGTAGATTAATAATTTTATTGTTATTTATTAACAACTCCTTGGGCCAAATGTAAAAATTTACTTTCTATGGATTAGAGTCTTATTTCTGTTGTTCACAAGGTGAAGGTTTGGCAAGCACATTAACTACCATGCTCTTTAAAATGAGGATGATGGTATAAAATTAAGAGTCTGTTAATTTGTTCTTTTTACTTTTTGGAGGCACAGGTGCAATAACTTATAAATTCAGTATACAAAAAGAATTCCATATTAATTTCTTATGAATTCCTGAAGAACCATCTTCCCTCCACTCTAAGCAGTTAAAAATTATTCAGGAGTTTGATGAAGTATGAAGTCATGGATGCTGTGTTCTGTTCTCAGTAGCACAGAAGTACTTTTCACTCTGCCTAAAGTGTCTCTATCACTTTGGGGGGTTTGTTTCTGTTTTTCCTTAGGCTTTCCTTTTCTTTGATTTTGACGGTGGTGGATACATTACTTTTCCAAAATTTAACATTCTGCTGCAATCTTGATTTTATTTCCCTATCAAATTCCCACTCTATACTATTTACTACATAATAAATGGTCCCTTCTTCCCTTCCCCTTTCCATAAACACCTAGTGTGCTGACTACAAAGACAGATGCATATCTGATGTATATCTTTGTGCATGTCTGAAGGAAAAGAAAAATAAATTTTTGTAGCTTTTCACCCTCTTTGTATCCTAAGAAGGTGACAGAAACAGATAGAATAGATGAAAAACAATGCAAAACATAAAACTGAAAATACAAAATAAGTATAATGGGCAACCCATTCCAGTTACAAATGGGGAGATCCTACACTTTGTACTACATTTTCTTGTGAAATTTAGGAACATTTTCAACACAGTAGACTTAAAAAAGAACTACAAAGACCAAAACCCATCAAATAAGAGTCTGATGCTAATTCAACATGCATGCTAAATTGATTCAGGCAATTTGCACAATTCTCTCATGGTAACTCAAGTGGTCTAGTAATTGTTCCAGTCAGAAAATTGCTAGTACTACACACAAGAATCATTAGAGTTTTGTAGCTAAGACCAGCCTGGAAAGGGATACCTACCTTATCATGCACCCTGTTTTGTTTATTTCTGTTTGCCTCTTGGCTCCTATGAGGTTAGTAGTCTCTTCCACATACTTCAACTACCATAATGTTCTTCCTCAAGTCCAAACTTAGCCAGCTGAACATAGACTGAAACCTTTAAAACTCTGAATTAATATAAATCTCCTTTTATATTGTTTCTCTCAATACATAGAACCTGTATTTTTGTTGGTGTTGTTTGTTTCTTTGTGAATGAGCATGCACTTTGTCACTGAATTATACTTCCAGCCTAATACCTAACCTAGGACTTTGAGCTAAAAGTTTTAGAATCTCTGTCCCTGATAAAGCTTTCCACAAGTGAGAACTTTAATCATTGCAGGAAATAAAATGCAAAACAGTATTTACCGAGGTGTTTTAAAGTGAGGGAACTTCTTGATTTGAGCCACAATCCAGAACACTACCCAGAAGCAGTGATTCATCTTTTCCTTCCTTCTCGTTATTTCTTCCTGTGATTGCTAGCTACTAATGGGCTATTCTCCTCAGCTGGATGCTTTGAAATTGTTAAACTTCTCCCAAACATACAGTTCTCTAAAGAGGGTTGTAAGTTCATTCATTTTCAATGAAAGAAATTTATGGAATCACTTTTTTTTTTGGCCAGTCCTGTGGCTTGAAATCAGGGCCTTGGCACTGTCCGTGAGCCATTCTGACCTCAAGGCTAGTGCTCTACCACATGAGCCACGATGCCACTTCTGGCTTTTTCTGTGTATGTGATACTGAGGAATTGAACCCAGGGCTTCATGCATGCAAGGCAAGCACTCTACCACTAAACCATATTCCCAGTCCTGGAATTGCTTTTATAGACAAAAAATTAGTACCTAGTTGTTTCTTGTCTGGGCCTTTATATGCACAATAACACAGTCTAACTCAACCCTCAAATCGCCAGCAACAGCATTAGGCTCTCAACAAATTCTGATCTCCATCACATGCTGGTTCTTCATTAGAGTGTGATGGGTTTGGAAAGTCCCAGGAACAAGACTCTCTTCAAAGTTTTCATAGCTCCAAGCTTTAGTAAACATCTAGTTTTTTTTTTTTTTTTTTTTTTTTTTTTTTTTTTTTTTTTTTTGGTCAAGATAATAAAAGATTTTGTACAAAATCCTGTGATCCTATACCATACTTGTATTCATGGGTTGAATTCACTCAAAGAAACAGAACAACTGATGTTGACATAATTTATCTTTTAGAGAGCTATTGTGCTAGACACTGGTGGCTCATGCTCTGAATCCTAGCTACTCAGGAACCTGAGATCTGAGAATTAGAGTTCAAAGTCAGCCCAGGCAGGAAAATCCATGGGATTGTTTTCTTCTGTTAGCCACCAGAAAGCCTGAAATGGATCCATTGTTCAAGTGGTAAACCTATACCCTAGAGCATGAGCTCTCAGGGACAGCACACAAGCCCTAAATTCAAGCCGTAGTATCAGTGCACGTACACACACACACACACACACACACACACACACACACACACTCACACATGGTATCAAATTTTGCAAAGACCCAAGAAATAACCAATGGATTAAAAGACAAAAAATCTGACAATACATTTTATCTAAAGTGCCACTTCCTTTGGCCACCTGTAAGAGACTGGAATGTTTCTAGTTGGTTAAGAAAAAAAATCACTTTGCAAATGAAGGTTAAAGAGGTCAGCACTTCTTGTAAAAGATGCCTTATAGGTTGCTTTTCCCAATGCATATTTTACTACATAAATGAAATCAGATAAAGGGTTGAGGAGGTTTATTGGAGATAAGAAAATACCTTTATGATCTGCCATATTTTATTCTTGAGTCAATCATGCTGTAATGAGCACCAAGCACAGGAGGTAAAATGAGATGGAATGTTTGAGGCAAAAAAGGAAATCTCAGTGGAAATTAGCATGGCCTCAAAAGAGCCTTTAAAAAACAATATGATGGCAACAGTAAGCTAGTTCAATGTAGATTTGAAGGTCAGAATCCAAAAAAGGATAAAAAATGCAAACAATACAGCAGCCATTTACAAAGCTACTGAGGTAAAAGGAGTGTGTATTCTTTCAACTCTGACCAGTACACTGCTACTAATAAAAAATAGAATCATTAATTTGCTTCTTCACCCCATTTTGTGACACACACAAGTGTTGTCTTTGGTCTGAGTGTTCTTGTGGCCCCTGGGGAAATTGCCACCGTTATGGAAATAAGTGACCCTGGGTTTGCTTCTCAATCCACAGCAATCACGACAACTCAAAACCCCTTTAAGGAGTAAATAAGAGTTACAAATTGAAACTGCAAAAGGGAAAAAATAAATGATCCCTGTGCAAATTTCTTTTCTCCCTTCAAGAGTGAGTTTCAACGATTGTTATATCACAGTTGTAACTACTTTCAACGTCTCATGTGTATCTGTAGCTTCTATTATTGATGATGTTCTTGTATCACCTTCCTGTGGTTGTACCTACACTATCTCTGTAATCTTATCTGAGTATATTGGAAACAGTGTATTCTGGTATTAGAAGTAGGAAATTGAAAGGGAATACCAAAATTGAGAGACACTCTTATCTGAGTATATTGGAAACAGTGTATTCTGGTATTAGAAGTAGGAAATTGAAAGGGAATACCAAAATTGAGAAACACAGGGTAAAAAAAGACAAACAACTACAAAAGCAATACTTGCAAAACTGTTTGGTGTAAGTGAACTGAAACCTCAGGGGGGGAAAGGGAAAGGGGGAGGAGGGAGGGGGTTATAAGGGACAAGGTAACAAACAGTACAAGAAATGTATCCAATGCCTAACATATGAAACTATAACCTCTCTGTACATCCGTTTGATAATAATTTTTTTATTTGTTTATTAATTGAACACATTTTTTTTAACAAGGTGTTGTGGAAAAAGGGTACAGTTACATAGTAGGGCAGTGTGTACATTTCTTGTGATATCTTACATCCTGTTTTCCTATCCCTTCTCTAGGTCAGGTAGACATATATACAATATACAATGTATCAAAAACATACAGTATTCACAGACTTGGTCTCTACAGTCTCTCCGTCTCCCTTTGTTAACAGTCATACATCAGGGAGATCATGCCCCTTTGTTTTCTGTGTTCTAGTCTTGTCTCGCTCAACATTATTTGTTCGAGTTCTGACCATTTCCCTGCGAATAACAATATTTCACCATTCCTAAACGCTATGTAGTATTCCATTGTGTATAAGTACCATATTTTTTGGATCCATTCATCTGTGGAGGGGCATCTGGGTTGTTTCCATATTTTTGGCTATTGTGAATTGTGCCACAATAAACATGGAAGTACACATGTCTTTTTGATATCTTGAGGTTTGCTGTTCAGGATAGATGCCTAGGAGTGGTATGGCTGGGTCATAGGGTAGGTCTATGTTGAGCTTTGTGAGAAACTTCCATACTGTTCTCCAAAGTGGCTATACTAATTTGCACTCCCACAACAGTGGAGAAGGGTTCCTCTTTCCCGGAACCCCCTCCAGCACTTGTTGTTGCCTGAGTTCAGAGTATAGGCCATTCTACCTGGGGTGAGGTGGTATCTCAGGGTTGTTTTAATTTGCATTTCCTTTACCACAAGGGATGTTGAGCATTTCCTCATGTGTTTCTTTGCCATTTTTATATCTTCCCTTGTGAAGTCTCTCTTTAGCTCCTTTGCCCATTTCCTAATTGGTTTATTGGGCTTGGAGGGGCTTAGATTTTTGAGTTCTCTGTAGATGACAGATATTAGGCTTTGTCTGTTGCTGTTCTGGTTAAGATCCTTTCCTATATCGTTGGCTGTCTTTCTAGTTTGTTGGCTATGTCCTTAGCTGTGCAGAAAATTTTTAATTTGTAGTAATCCCATTTGTTGAGTCTTTCACCTATTTGTTGTGCCACTGGGACTATATTCAGGAAGTTCCTTCCTGTGCCTATAAGTTCTAGTGTCTTTCCTACTCTGTCCTTCAGTAGTTTCAAGGATTCAGGTCTGATATTGAGGTCCTTGATCCATTTTGAGTTGATCTTGGTGCATGGTGATAGGCTTGGGTCTACTTTGAGTTTTCTGCATATGGCTGCCCAGTTCTCCCAGCACCAGTCATTGAAGAGGCTATGTTTATTCCATTGTATGTCTTTAGTTCCTTTGTCGAATATCAGTTGGCTGTAAGAGTGCGGTTTTATTTTTGGGTCTTCAATTCTAATCCATTGGTCTTCCGATCTGTTTTTATACCAATACCATGCTGTTTTTGTTATGATGACCTTGTAGTAGAGCTTGAAGTCTGGTGTTGTGATACCTCCTGTACTGCTTTTTTTGCCTAGATTTGCTTTGGCTATTCTAGGTTTTTTGCTGTTCCATATGAATTTATGGATTGCATTCTTTCTCTATTTCAGTGAAGAATGTGACTGGGATTTTGATAGGGATTGCATTGAATTTGTAGAACAATTTGGGCAATATGGCCATTTTCACTATATTGATTCTGCCTACCCATGAGCATGGGAGGTCTTTCCATCTCCTTGTGTCGTCTTTGATTTCCCTTATTACATTTTTATAATTTTCATTAAATAGGTCCATCACATCCTTGGTTAAGTTGATCCCTAGGTACTTTATTCTTTTTGGCTACTGTAAATGTAATTGTTTCCATAATTTCCTTTTCTGTTTGTATATTGCTGGTGTACAGAAAAGCTGCTGACTTTTGTGGATTGATTTTGGTATCCTGCTACTTTGCCAAAATGGTTTATTAGGTGTAGGAGTTTGGGGACTGAGGTTTTGTGTCCTGAAGATATAAGATCATGTCGTCTGCGAATAGGGATAACTTGATTTCTTCCTTGGCAATGTGGATCCCTTTGATGTCCTCCTCTTGCCTTATTGCTATGGCTAGGGATTCCAGCACCATATTGAAAAGAAGTGGGGAGAGTTCGCATCCTTGTCTTGTTCCTGAGTTTAGGGGGAATGATTTAAGTTTCTCTCCATTTAATATGATGTTAGCAGTTGGTCTGTGGTATATGGCTTTTATTGTTTTGAGGAATGTTCCATCTATTCCTGTTCTCTCCAAAGCTTTTAATAGGTATGGATGTTGTATTTTGTCAAAGGCTTTTTGGGCATCGACAGAGATAACAATGTAATTCTTAATTTTAGATCTGTTTATGTGGTGAATTACATTGATTGATTTACGGATGTTGAACCATCCTTGTGACTGTGGGATGAAGCTTACTTGGTCATGATGTATGATTTTCTTGATCAGTTTATGGATCCTGTTAGCTAATATTTTATTGAGGAGCTTTGCGTCTGTGTTCATTAGTGATATTGGTCTGGAGTTCTCTTTTTTTGTTGGGTCTTTGCCTGGTTTGGGAATGAGTATGATATTGGCATCGTAGAATGAGTTTGGGATTTCTCCCTCTGTTTCTATTTCACGGAAGAGTTTGAGGAGTATTGGTATTAGCTCATCACTAAAGGTTTTGTAGAATTCGTTGGTGAATCCATCTGGGCCTGGGCTTTTCTTTGTTGGGAGGTTCTTGATTACCTCCTGTATCTCACTGTAAGTTATTGGTTTATTTAGTTGATTTATTTCTTCTTGGTTCAGTTTGGGCAGTTTGTACTTCTGTAAGAATTGAACCATTTCTGTAAAATTATTGTTTTTTGCTGAGTAGAGGTTTCGGAAATAGCTCCTTATGATTGTTTGAATATCGTGAGTATTTGTTGTAAATTTTCTGGTGGAGTCCCTGATTTTACGTATGAGTCTCTTCTCTTCTTTTTTTGTAAGTCTTGCAAGAGGTCTGTCAATTTTGTTTATTTTCTCAAAGAACCAGCTTTTAGTCTTATTTATTTGTTGAATGGTCTTTCTATTTTCAAACAGATTTATGTCTTCTTTAATCTTTGTGATCTCTCCCCTCCTAGTGGTTTTAGATTCTGTCATTTCTTGTTTCTCCAGTTGTTTTAGTTTCATCGTGAGGTTATTCACCTGCTCTGCTTCCATTCTTTTCATGTGAGTGCTGAGGGCAATGATCTTGCCCCTCAGTACTGCCTTAGCTGTATCCCATAGGTTCCTTTGTGATGTGTTTTCATTGTCATTTTGGCTTATGAATTTGTTGATTTCATCTTTAATTTGGTCTGTGGACGAAGTGTTGGATAGCAGTGTGGGGTTTAGCCTCCAAGAGTATGTATAGCCTCTGTGGTATCCTTTGTTCTTGAGGGTTACCTTTAATCCACTGTGATCAGATATAATACATGGGATGACGTCCATACTTTTGTATTTGCTGAGGATCTTTGTGTGGGCTATGATGTGGTCTATTTTGGAATATGATCCATGGGCTGCTGAAAAGAAGGTGCATTGGGTCTCTGTAGGGTGGAAGATTCTATATAGGTCTGTCAGATCCATTTGGGAAATGGTGTTACCTAGGTACTCAGCTCCCTTGCTAATCCTCTGGGTATTGGATCTGTCTCTTGGACAGAGTGGGGTGTTAAGGTCATGCACTATGATTATGTTTGAGTCTATCTTGTTCTGTAATTCTGTGAGAATTTGCTTGACATATGTGGGGCCTCTTTTGTTCGGTGAGTATATATTTATCACCGTGATGTCTTGATTCTGGATTTTTCCTTGTATTAATATGTAGTGTCCTTCTTTGTCTTTTTGAGTTGATTTTAATGCAAAGTCCAGCTTGTCTGAGATCAGGCTGGCTACACCTGCCATTTTGGTAAGTGCATTTGCTTGGTAGGTCTTGCTCCACCCTTTCATTTGGAGCCTGTTTTTGTCCCTTGTTGTAAGGTGGGTCTCTTGTAGATAGCAGATGTCAACTTTTTGTTTGCGAATCCATTCTGCCAGTCTGCTTCTCTTTATCGGAGAGTTTAAACCATTTATATTTAAAGAGATTAAGGATAAGGGTGTTTTTTCTCCTTCCATTTACTTGTTGGGCTGTTTTTTCCTTTTTTTTTTTTTTCTTGTCTTTAATGAGCTGTTTTTTCTGTTGGATTTTGGCTATTGTAGTTTCTTTCTGATTCTGTCTGTGTGTCTTGTATGATCTCTGTTGGGTGGGGCTCCCCTCTTAGAATTCGCTGTAGGGCTGGTTTTTTATTCACATACTCCTTTAGCTCCTCTTTGGTGTTTAAAGATCTGGTTTTCCCTTTGAATGTGAACTCCAATTTTGCTGGATATTTGATCCCAGGTTGCATATTATTAGCCTTAATTACTTGGATGGTGTTCTTCCACTCACTTTGAGCTTGGTAAGTTTGTGTGGATAAGTCAGCTGTTATTTGAATCCTCTTCCCATTGAGGAAAATTTCTTTCTTCGCTTTGGCTGAATTCAGAATTTGCTCTTTAATCTTGAGGTCTGAAGTCTTGAATATTATGTGCCTTGGGGTGGCTTTTCTGGGGTCTGGCCTGCCAGGTGTCCTATAGGCTTTTGTTACCTGGATGGGGTCCCCTGTGAGATTGGGGAAGTTTTCTGCAATAACTTTATTGAGAACATGTTTAAGCCCTCTGCTCTGGTATTCGGCTCCTTCTTCTATTCCAATTATGTGCAGATTATATCTCTTGTCTTTGTCCATTAGTTCCTGGATTAGTTTGCCCTGAAGCTTCACTGTTTCTTGGATCATGGTCATTTTCTGGTTGTTGTCGGCTGCTTCATCGTCCAGGCGAGAGATTCTGGATTCCATATGGTCCACTCTTTGTGTTATGGTTTCAATTGTGGAGTTTATGGATGTCAGAGAGCTATTTATGGTTGTCAGATCAGCTCTGATCGTGGAAATTTCTTCCTTCAAAGAGTTGTATTTTCAATCTATTTTTTCATGCATTTCAATTCTCAGGATGTTAAGATTTCCTTTAAAGGAGGCTTGCATTGTATCCATTTTTGCTTCCATTTCTTTCTTGGCTTCTTGGGTGTCCTTCAAGATTTACACTCTAAACTCCTGGAATTTTTATTCTGATTTCATTTCTGACACTTTCCATCATTCCTGTTAACATGGCCTCATTTGCTTTTTTAATCTCCATCTCCTCTTCAGTTGTGCTGCTTTTTGGAGCTGGCAAGTTGGCTTGCTCTTTGATGAACTGTGTTATATTTCTTTGTGATTTGCGCATCTGGAAATCTGTGGCTGGCTTCTCAGGTTTGGTTTGTAGCTCTGCCCTCCCTCCTGTGTAGGCGTGTCTACTGGAGCAGGTGCAGCTGCTGTGGCCCTGCCCATCAGTGCGGGGTATGCCTACCATAGCGGCGCTGTCGCCAGTGGTCCTGCCTTCCTTTTCGCTGTGCGCCTGCTACAACAGGCACTGGCACTGTGGCCCCGTCCACTTTAGTGGGGTAAGCCTCCCCGAGAGAGCCCTGGGTTATTGGGTTGTGTTTGCGCACTCCTGCGAGTCCGTTGGGAGGGGCAGTATGTGTGGGGCCCAGTGGGATCGACTGTCCGGGCATGGGTTAGCACCCTCAGACCTCGCCTCCGCTGCGAGAGGGGGGATGTGATCAGGCCCAGGTGTCCCTTCTGTGCTGATATTGCCCACCAGCACAGGTGATTTTAGTTGTACGAGTCCACAAGGTCCAGGCGCCTCGGGTGGGGCTTGCACTGCTGGCCGTCCCCCGGCCCCTGTTGGGAAGGGGGTGGGGCTGGTTCAGCCAGTTCAGGAACCTGTGTGGCCTTGGGGCTGCTCCGCCCTTCCCCTGCTAAACTGATTTCCCAGCGCCTGATGGGAGCTTTCCGCCTGATTTGGTGGTTCTTTGTTCCCTCGTGGTGGGGAAGGGGAGCGAGGGAGACCTAGCTTCTTTGTAGGGCTTGGGTCTCTGATAGCTGGTCTCCCGTTGGGTGAGGGGGTAATGGGGGTCTCACTGATCCTGGATTGTGTGTGTGTCCCGCGCAGCCGTTGGTCCTTCAGGGGGTGGCGAAGTATCGTGGTGGCTGCCCCGGTTCCCTCCTTCTGCCGCGCTGGGTTCCCCAGCCGCTGTCTGTCTGAACCAAGTGTGGACCCGAACTTCTCGTAGCTGCCGTTCTGTGTCTTGGTCCGCACCCTCCCTAGTGACCGTGGGGTCTCCCGCTATCTGAGTTCTGCGCTCCCGGCAGCCTGTCTGCCAATCGCTGGGTTCCCCTTTCCCAGCCTGGCCCTGTTTGGGCCAGGGTTGGCTGGTGCGGGAAGGGTGCCCCGGAGATTATCCGGCTCCATGTATGTTTTCGGCTCTTCTTTTTTGCTCCTTTTTGTTTTCCTGCATTTCTCCACTGCTTCTGGCTGCTGGTTTTGCTCGGTTCTTGGGGTGTTGGGTGTTGGAGTTCCCAGATCACTATTCAGTTGGGGCGAGTCAGGGTGCCTCCCTACTGTGTCAGCGACATCTTTCATCTGTCTGATAAGAAAAATTTGGAAAAAAAAAAGATTTAGTTTCAAGTACTGAGGATGTAGTGCACATGCATGCATCTGTCCTCATTACTGCCTCATTTCCTGACAGGGATATCTCAGAAAAGAAGTTTCAAAAGTCTGTGGGTGCCACGCAGCTGTCACTCATGCCTGTAAACTTAGCTACTCAGGATTCTGAGATCTGAGGATAACGGTTCAAAGCCAGCCCAGTCAAGAAAGTCCATGAGACTCTCATCTCCAATTAACCACCACAAAACTGAAAGTAGAATTGTGGCTCAGGTGTTATAGTGCCAGCCTTGAGCCGAAGAGCTCAGGGACAGCGCCCAGGCCCCAGGGTTCAAGCCCTATTACTGACAACAAAAACAACAAGTCTGTGGATAACTTCCCTTCTTTAGAAGAGCAATCATAGAAGGCAAAAAAAGGAATATTTGATTGAGAGTGGTGACCCATCAAATACATCATTTTAAGTCATGTTTTGTAGTTTTACTGCATGTACACTGCATGCTATTATATATGAACTGACAAAAATAAAAATGAGGGGAATCAGAAGAAAGAACAAGAATGAAAAAGAATTTATTTTTATATAATTCGTTTTTCTCCAGCCTCCCATTTTATTTTTCATTCAAATTAAAATTCTGTTTTGAAACAATAAAAAAGGATCCAAATAACAATATCTAAGATGTGTTTGGTGCCATCAAAGTGTATTGGTAATAACTGCATATTAAATCAAGTCAGTAAGTCAATAGTGACAAATACATATGACATAACAATGTAGAGCAGTTTAATTAACCCCAATGGAACTTAAGAGCTTTCTAGAATGATTAGCTCAAGGAAGCATCCCACATTAAAATTATATATGTGGACTTTTCAATTAAATAAAAGCTGAAAGGCTCCATGTGGTAAGAGACACTTCACTATTATTATCACATATTTGTTTATTACATTCATGTCATATTTGCACTCCAAAGAGCCTAAAGTGGTATACTGAGATTTTGGCACATAGAGATCATAAAAATTAAAGAGACAAAAGCTGGAAATGAAGATAATAATGAAAAAATAAGGAGTAAATGGTGGAAAGAATCTGACAATCAAACAAATGGTGATGCAAGTTTACTTCTGAGTATTTATAGTGACCTATAGCTACTAGGAGTGCCAGTTAAAAAAGAAGACCTAATGCAATGGAACAGGCTCACTCTCTAGAAGATAGGCATTCCTGCCTCCACATGACAGATAAAGAGTAGTCATGAGAACATTCATAAAGTCTTCCTAAATCAAGTTCCTACTCAATGGAAGCCTTAAAATTTGATCTCAGTCCCATCTAATTTGTTTTATTGTTATTGTAAAGGTGATATACAGAGTGGTTACAATTATGTAAGTCAGGCAATGAATATATTTCTTTCTGACCAATGTCACCTCTTTCCTGGCTTTCTCCCAGTTATTCTTGCTCGACATCCTCCTGCCCCCACAAGTTGTATAGCTCATTTTCAACCATAGGCTCTAGTGAGTATAACTGCTACTTTGGTTCACCCTTCTCCCACCATTTCTGTGCTTACTCTCTTACCCTCCCCAAATCAATTTAACCATTTATTTTATTAATTTACTTTATCGTTATTATAGAGATGATGTACAGAAGAATTACAATTACTTGAGTCAGATAATGAGCACATTTTTTCTCATACAGCGTCATCTGTTTCCTCACTCTCTCCCAGTCCCTCCCTCCCAACTCCAACCAAGATTGTTCACTTCCATCTGAGTCCAGTGAACTCCACTCCTGCGCTTTTCACCCTTTTCCCCTCAAGTTCTATACTCTGTTCCCAACTCTTTAGAAGATGTACACTTGAATAAAAAGTCCAATTTTTAAGTCTTATCAATTTCTGTTAACCTCTTCCTTTTCCCAACACAACATTTTGTCCAATGCAAGCTCTAAATGCTGAGCCTCTGCAAAGAGCATTTCCATAGGCTTAGTAATTGTGTTATGACATCATTCACTCACATAGTTTTGCAATTTCCTAGATGCCCCTGAATCTCCAACAGTTTAAGATCACTGTGTTAGATGCAGAGTTCACCAAAGATTTTCCTTGATTTACAGATAAGAAAAAGGTTTCTAGTTTCAGCACAGTTTGATTATTAATGCAGTCCTCCTCCAGAGTAAAAAGAATGAATTATTGTTCTCTTAAATTTCTTTCTTCATTACAGAAAGGACTTCAGTAATCACTGTCAAATGACAGAAACACATGTCTATTGTGCAGATGAGCACGTTAAGAATTTATGTGGTATCGCTGCTCTCCCACTAAGGATAACTTTGAGTGTCATGATAATAGTGTTGTTGGACAGACAGAAATTGTAACTGAATTCATTTATTTACTTATTTGTTTGTTTGTTTATATGTAGGATGAGAACCTAATAAATATATCAAATAATATGGAAATATACACACAAAAAGAATACAGTAAGCGGTAGTTCACAAAGATTCTATTATGTTCAGGGATTTATGACAAGTGGCTCACTATTGCCTGGGATTTTGTGGATTTTATTAAAAGATGCCCAGTGGAAACCTAGTAGGCAACAAATTATCCAAGAATCAAATCATAGATAGAAAAAGAACATAAATTTGTCAGAGGTAGATTGCTATTTTGATTTTTTAAAAAACGCTCCTGAGATGAAAAAAGAAAGGAAAGCTTAAGAGTATCCCAATTGAGTGCCTCTTGAGAGATTAAAAACTAGTGAGGTGAAAACAATTGAACATTAGATGAGGCGAAGTGGAGAGAATGCAGAGAAATGCCCAATGTATATCCTGTAAAACTGAGGGGAAGGAGTATAAGAGTGGGTAGGCGGAGGATGGGTGAGAAAGTGGAAAGGTGAATCATGTTTACAAACTGGTTTGCTAAATGATAACCCCCTCATACAAGTATTTAAAGAAAATAAAATTAATGAATGAATTACAAAAAATATTAGGAAAGGCAGCTTTGTGCAATGAGCCTGAGAGTTATAACTTTAGGAACTTCCTAGCATCCTTGTCAGATGGTTCTTTGTAGAGGAATATAGTGGGGGAAATGAATGTTAGACCTACCAACTGTGAGTTTTCATCCTGACTCTTCTGTATGCCAGGTCCATGAGCAGCTAACAGCATGGCATCAGTATAAATTTATAAATTCCCATAGCTAACAGGCTCAATAAGAGTTAAGACAAGATTCGATGGTACCAAAGAAACAAAACTTGATACAATTTTAATGTACCTACCACTATTTGTGTTATTTTTACAAACAAGTATATTTCATTATGCTCTTGTTTTCCCATAATTCCCTTCCCTTTGTACATCATGAACTTTGGTGCAATATCATCCCTGTCTTCTCATCTCCACTGTACAGCAAAGTGATCCTGATGAATTTTCCTGTAATGGAAAATAATTATACATAGCTCACTGTTCAATAGTTTCTGGGGTGCATCAGAAATAATGGGAGTAACATGGGCAATTGGGATTATATATGATTAAAATACTTCCTATGGCAATGGAAAAATGAATCAAAAAAGAAATTTGCAGGGTTGCAGAAATAAGTGGAAAACCCATGTAGTACAATGCCTTAATATCTAAAATATAAGGAAATCAGGTGATTCAGTAGTATAATGTAAATAATCGGAATTTAAAAATGAATGAAGGAACCAAAATATAGTATTTTTAACTTATGAGGAATAAAATTATGCTATCTGAAAGAAAATGAATGAAACTGAAGCTCTGGTGTTAAGCAAACAGCCTAAATCAGTAAAGCAAGTGCCACATGTTTTACATACTCTAGATTTTTTTAAGACATGAAAATGCAAGAGATTCTATCTTAAAAGAAAAGGGACCAGAGGCTTGTAAAACAGGATTGCAAGACAGAGTGAAAGAAACCAATGCAACAGCAATACTAGCAAGACAATATGTTGTAAACTAACTGTACAACTCTGGGGCAGAGGGGGAGGTTTCAGGAGTAGAGAAGGTAGGAGAAAAATGAAGGAGGCAGTAGCAAGTTTGACAAGAAATGTACTCACTACCTTAGGTATTGCAACTGTAACCCCTTTGTACATTACCTTGACAATATTTTCAAAAGAAGTGAATGTGACCCAAGAACATTATACACATGAATGGAAATGTTATAGATGAAATAGTATTTTATCTAATTAACATATATAAATAAAAATGAAATATGCATTTATACACAAATGTATACACAATGCTTATATAGAAAGATAGGAATTAACAAGATTGTGAAAAAAAATAAATCAAATCATGCACTACTGAAGCCACTATGAAAACATAAGGGAGTTTCCTCAGAGGAGCTAGAAATACACGTAACATATAACCCAGCCCTCCTAATTCTTGGAACCTACCCATAGGGATTTTTAATTACCCACTGTAAGAATTTTCCAGACTGCAGGACTATCACAATAGCTGATCTATAGAAACAAGATGCTTGTCATTGAATAAGCAGTCTAAGAAACACACACATACACACAAATACACACACACACATGCACACTTAAACACACACCAGGATATTATTCAGTTTATTTACAAAGCACAGAAAAATCAGACATAAGGCCAACACAAAATCATACCTGTTATATGATACTATTTCATTATAGATTCTAAAATAGTGAAACTCATAGAACCAGAGGGTAGAGTGGTGGTTTACAGGGACTGAGTTGTTGGGAAAGGGGTATGTTTAAGTCTGAGTACACAAGTTCCCATTATATGTGATAAACCCTGGAGACTTACTGTAGAATCCAGTATCTACAGTACCATACACTACCATACTTAAAATTTGCCTAGGGCACATTTTATGCTAATTGTTCATCTTATCTGAGAACAGTAGCTAGAGTAATAAAAAGGTGACAGGAAATTTTTGGTGATGATGAACAAACAGTTTTTTTTTTTTTTAAACACATTCTGTTGACAGATTTTAGGTACATACTCATATAATTTATCAAGTTGTATATGTCCAATATATACAGCTTTCTGCATGTTCCTAATATTTTAATCCATCTAAAATAATTGATGTTTTGAATAAATTATAAAATCAAACTCTGAGAACCATTTGTGTATATGCTATGATTATCGAGGAACTGTATCATCAGTTGCTTACTCAATGAAATCAAAACATAGGACTCAAGAGTCGATTGTTTATATAAGGAATGATTTAAAGGGATATGTATTTATTTACAAGTCTTTCACTATGTTTCCAGAAGTTGGTTTTCTGCAGAGTAGCTAGATTGGGAGCATGGGTTGGAATATGGATGTCAGAGAAGAAGGTAGTCGTGGGGACAACACCAGTGGAGAACCATCTATGGCAAAGAAATAAGTTGCATCATCAGCCAATGAGAAGAGACTGAGGATCCCAAGCTCAGACATAACAGTGTACACCCCAAATGGCATATTTCTGTGAACCCTACATAAATGTTCCAGGTCCCTGAAAATGAACATTGGTTTTTCTTCACGGTTGGTTTTCATGGAAAATTTGTTATGGTATTTAGTTGCCCAACGAATTTTTAACCCCAAACATGATATTGATTTGACAGTGGTAAGATATGTTGGGCTGGCATCAGTGTTTCATGACTATAATTGTAGATACTCAGGGAGGTGAGATCTGAGGATTGATGTTTTAAGCCAGCCCAAGCAGGAAAGTCTGGGAAACTTATCTCTCCAATTAACTACTAAAAAGCCAGACGTGTACCTGTAACTCAAGTGGTGGAGTACTTGCTTCACTTGCCTTGATCAAAAAAGCTCAGGGATGGTGGCCAGGCTCTGAATTCAATCTGCAGGATGGACACTAGATCGATAGATAGAGATAGATAGATAGATAGATAGATAGATAGATAGATAGATAGATAAGATAGATGGAGACAGATAGACAGATAGATGGATAGATAGGTAGATGTTGATATTGTAGGTTTCAATGTGTGATATTTCACTATAATTGTATTAAACATATAGATATATGAAAAGTCACTTGAGCTACAGCTGTTCATAGAATTATGAAATCAACTTAAAGGCATATTCAATTAGTTAACAAGTCAATTTTTACCTCAGATTCACCAAGCTGTTGCTTTCTATTACCTTATTCTCAAGACTTGTTCTTTCTTTTAATTTTTTTTCATTTTTTTAAATTATCAAACTGAATTACAGAGAGGTTACAGTTTCATACATTAGGCATTGGATACATTTCTTGTACTGTTTGTTACCTCGTCCCTCATTCCCCCTCCCCCCTCCCCCTTTTCCTTCCTCCCCCCTGAGTTGTTCAGTTGTTCAGTTCATTTACACCAAACAGTTTTGCAAGTATTGCTTTTGTAGTTGTTTGTCTTTTTTTTACCCTGTGTCTCTCGATTTTGATATTTCCTTTCAATTTCCTAGTTCTAATACCAGTATACCCGGTTTCCAATATACTCAGATAAGATACAGAGGTAGTATAGGTACAACCACAGGAAGGTGATACAGGAAGATCATCAATAATAGAGGCTACAGTTAAATATGGCACGTTGAAAGTAGTTACAACTGTGATATAACAATCATTTCCATAACATGGAGTTCATTTCACTTAGCATCATCTTATGTGTTCATAAGGGTATAGATATTGGGCTCTTGTGATCCTCTGCTGTGACTTGCCTAAACCTGTGCTAATTATTCCCTATAAGGGAGATGATAGAGTCCATGTTTCTTTGGGTCTGGCTCACTTCACTTAGTATAACTTTTTCCAAGTCCTTCCATTTCCTTACAGATGGGGCAATGTCATTCTTTCTAATAGAGGCATAAAATTCCATTGTGTATATGTACCACATTTTCCTGATCCATTCTTCTACTGAGGGGCAACTGGGTTGATTCCAGATTCTAGCTATGACAAATTGTGCTGCGATGAACATTGTTGTGCTGGTGGCTTTAGTGTGATTACGTTTGTGGTCTTTTGGCTAGATACCCAAAAGTGGGGCTGCTGGGTCATAGGGGAGTTCTATGTTTAGCCTTCTGAGGAATCTCCATACCCCTATCCAGAGTGGCTGAACCAGTTTATATTTCCACCAACAATGAAGTAGGGTTCCCTTTTGGCCACATGCCCTCCAACAGTTATTACTGTTAGTTTTCTTGATATAGGACATTCTTACTTGGCTGAGATGGAATCTCAATGTTGTTTTGATTTGCATTTCTTTTATGGCCAGTGATGTAGAGCACTTTTTCATATGTCTCTTGGCCATTCTCATTTCCTCATCAGAGAAGTCTCTTTTTAAGTCTCTAGCCCACTTGATGAGGGGGTTATTGATTCGTTGCAGTTTTGTTTTGGAGGAAGGTAATTTGTTTAGTTCTGCATAGATATGAGGCCTTTATCTGTTGAATGCCCAGTAAAGATCTTCTCCCAATCTGTGGGCTTTCTGTTTATCTTGTGAGCTATGTCCTTTGCCCTGCAGAAGCTCTTCAGTTTGATGTAGTCCCATTTGTCCAAGCTTTCTTTTATTTGTAGCCTTTCTGGGTCTTTGTTAAGGAAGTTCCGTCCTGTGTCAAGGAGCCCAAGTGTTTCTCCTACTCCTTCCTTTAGGGTTTTCAGAGTGACAAGAGTTGTTTTTATTTGCATTTTAATATCAGCTTCAACTATTCTTGCACATCAATAATGGTTCGCATTGTCATCAGCAGAGGCTAAATCCCCAAAATCGAGTTATTGTTTCAAATCGGTATCATTACTTTAATCCTGCTGTTAAAAGGTGTATTATACATGTGAATATCTAATCAGCTGCAATATTGAGCATGCACATGGACAAACACACGGACACAGTAACATACACATACATACTAGTTGTCAATCAATTTGTTAAACATATGCTCTGAAGGATTAAGCATAAACATATGCTTTGAAGGATTGTACTAATTATATATGTTTGGAGACATACTTTATTTGCATTAAATTCAGAGCATGCTTTCTACTCCTCACAATATTTTATTTATTTATTTATTTATTTATTTATTTATTTATTTATTTATTGGCCAGTCCTGGGGCTTGGACTCAGGGCCTGAGCACTGTCCCTGGCTTCTTCTTGCTCAAGGCTAGCACTCTGCCACTTGAGCCACAGCGCCACTTCTGGCCATTTTCTGTATATGTGGCACTGGGGAATTGAACCTAGGACCTCATGTATACGAGGCAAGCACTCTTGCCACTAGGCCATATCACCAGCCGCTATATTTTATTTTTAATGGTATTGCTCACCAAAAAGTCTTTTGGTTCTAATTGTTTTGCTATGAAGTACAGAGTAGATAGTACTAGGAAACACATGTACTCTGATAATAATCCCCACAGAGAACTCCTAGATTAAAAGAGGCAGGAAGGTGACAGGGATTTTTTGTATATTATCTCATTTAATCCCCCATGAGCAATAACTTTGATGAATTAAAGAATCATGAGTTGGTAGATATCATTCAAACTCAGTTACAATTGCCCTCTGACACTTTGAGTTCGGGTCTCTTAGAAGTTCAAAACCTATACCCATATTCCTTTAAGTTACATCAGTTCTTTTTTATTTTAATTTCCTCTCCTGTCCTATTTAGCTTAAAAATATTCTGATGTAAGTCATTTTTGTTTCAATAAGATTTTAAGACACTCTTCCAAAGTTGGTATTCTTTGAAGTTTCATTGCCCATCTATAATAATTGAATGAATTGATGGCTTTTCTATTTGTCAGATATCACAAAAGAGATGGGAAAAACAATCATGCACTTACAAATATTATTTCTAACTATATATATACTCAATGTGAATGTATATAGAGACAGAGAGAGTAAGATAGGAAAAGAAGGAAAGACACAGAAGGAGATTTAACTCCACATTAGACTGACTTCAATTACACTCTGACAGAAAATTACATATATGACAGGGAATTTATACTCACTTTTCTCTTGTACATTTTTTTCTCCTGTGTATTTCTGTGTTCTTTCATAATGAAGGTATGCAATCAAAATCATTACCTCCATCTCAGAAAGAGTTTTGGACCATAATGGCAAACTAGCTACCTAGAGGGATGGGTAAAAATAAGGTCACTGGATAATAGGTATCCAAATAGAGCACAAGCGTTCATAGACTTTCCAGTAAAGAAACAATCAATTCTAGGAATAGACTTGAGTATTTAAAAATTCACTTCTCCAATTGATTTTAGAAATACATTTAACATATACTGCAAACACTGTTTTAAGTGATTCAACAAATCATTTTTTGAATGAACACAGAGGATCCTAACACATACATAAGGCAAAAGTCTTAGTTTGTTCATAAAAAAATAAAAGTTCTGATCAAGTGCTTAAATTCTTATAATATCTGTAATTACTCTTGGGTTTCTCATGATTTTTCTACCAAAGAAACAATCACACAAGTTAACCAAGTGAAATAAGTCAATCCATTAAGAAGCAAAAAAGTCCAAAGGTCCTTCGAGTCACTTATATTTTGTCAATACATTTCTTGATATAGGATCACAATTGAAATATTTCTTAATAGTATATCTAGTTTGTCTAATTTGGTATACTAGCAAGTGAAGCCATAATATAACACCCAGTATTTAGTAGGCCCAAATCTACAAAACTTATATCCATTGCTGTTTCCTGTTTCCTGTGCTTCATTATATGACATGGAAACCTTGATTACGTTCTTATATCTTCATAGTTTTGCATTACTAGTAGCTTCTCAAACATAGTAGAACTTACATCTCTTTTTAAAATTGTTTTAATTTTATTTTACTGCTAAGGTAATATACCAATGAATTTCAATTACATATGTAAGGTAATGAGTATATTTCCTGTCAAACATTGTTAGTCATCCTTTAATTTTCTCCCACATTCCTTGCCCCTCCAATCCCCACCAACTTGTACAGTTAATTTCCAAAATATTGTCTTATGAGTATCACTGTTGCATCGATTCACCCTTTGTCTTTGTCTCACCATTTTGTAGTTCTCCTTCCCTTCCCCAATTCACATAAATGTATATATAAGACATGGGATACCAAAATCAAGTACAGTGACAACAGGAGATAAACCAGAGGGGGAAAAATGATAGAAGGCTCACAATAGCTCAATAGCTATGCAAGTATAACCATGTAAGATGATGCTAAGTGAATTGTACTCCAAGATATGGAAGCAAGAGGATGTGCATTTCCAATTAGAGAATTCTTTGTTTGGAGAAATAGTCTTGTGTAGGCAGTCTGTTGCCAAGAATTTCCAGCCCTTACCCACTAGCAGTAGGTAGTAATCCTCCAAGCAATGAAATAATGTTTCCAAACACTGATAAAGTCATCAGAGAAGATAAAATGTCCATTGTTTAGACATACAATACATAAATCATATCATTATTATAACCATTATCAAGATCTAAGTCTTTTTCCTATAGCAAATGACTTTGGGTGATACCAGGGATAAATGCACAAGGGAGAATAAGAGTCCCCCCCAAAACCTCATCCTTTGTCATTAGACTCTGTCTGGAAAGTTACTTTTACAACCTCAAAGACCACCAGTTCTACCACATGGATATGAGTTAAAGGATCTCTTCATTTCCATCCATTATTGCTTTCATTAGTCCCTATTTTCATTAGCTCCTTTCATGTGATGCTATTTATAGAATGTAAGACACATGCTAAGTTTTTTGTAAATATTAATTTGGAACTATGGTATGTGATGACATACAATTTAAAATACCTCCATTGGTTACATGCACTTTTGAAGAAAAACAAAAAAAGAAAGAAAGGAATTATCAGCAAACCGAGAACATATAAGAAATTCAAAGCCTTTCTAAGTATGTTTTTTATTCTTCTTTAGTAGCAGGACTTGAATAAACATAACTCTCTCCAAGTGCTTTTATTCTGTTCATCACAGAGTCTTCTACCTTTTGCCAGGAATTCCTTTGTTTATATTGCAAACTCTTGTGAAGAAGGAGAGGAAATAATGCTCAATGCAGCTTATCATTCCCTACCTAGATACCCAGACACACACACACACACACACACACACACACACACACACACACACACACACACGGGGCCGGGGGGGAGGGGGGAGGGAGGCACACATACTCTCAGAAATCCTTACATTGTTCCTGTTTTTCTCTCTGTGTGCCAAGGAAGACTTACTTGCAAATTCCTCTGCTCATTTCAAAGTTGGTAACTTCATCATATCCCTGTGTGCCAGCACCAGGCTACAGCATCTGGCAGCAAAGCAAACTCTCTCTGGGAGTTTATTGGTTTAAATCCATGTCTAACAATCATATAAAATATGACAAAACCAGCTGTCTTTAAACTCCTATAGTTTCTTTCTTTGAACAGGAGTATGTTTCTTCCCAGTTTCTCAAGTTTTCTTATGCTCAACTTCATACTGATATCTTCACTGCTCTGCTCCACATCTTTGTGTGTTTTCGTATAAAGGCGCCAGGGAATCGAATCTGCAATATAGGTACCCAGATGTTTTTATTTGTTTGTTTTAAACTGCAAACTTCTGAAAAGTTACTGTAATGGAGTCTGTTAATTACAGCTCCATTTCAACATTAGAAATGCTGATAAGAGGGGAACTCTTGAACAGATTTTCTTTCTTCTTCGTTTTATGAGATGTGATATTAATCCATAAACCCAGGTCAACCTGGGCCTAGCAATGTAGACCACATAGCCTCAGATTTTCAGTTCTCCTTTGTGTCACTGTCAAGTGCTAGGATTATAAGATTACCAAACCAAAACAGGCATTGTGTTGTATTAATCTTGGCTCTTTTTACCTCAAACTTTCAATAAAAAATGAAACATGTTCATAAATGCAGATTAAAAGCAAACATGATTAAACATATATTTGTCTTAATTGCATAATAATAATTTCTTGGTTAATACTTTCTTTGCTGCAGAAGGAGAACAGTTGAAAATACCAGGTATATTCAATCATTCCTCAGAACTTTCCTAATAGCAATAAATACATTGTAATAATCAACTTTAAATGACATTCTCAAATACTTACATTATTCCTATTTTGTTTTTTTTTGTTTTGTTTTGTTTTTTTGTTTTTGGCCAGTCCTGGGCCTTGGACTCAGGGCCTGAGCACTGTCCCTGGCTTCTTCCCGCTCAAGGCTAGCACTCTGCCACTTGAGCCACAGCGCCGCTTCTGGCCGTTTTCTGCATATGTGGTGCTGGGGAATCGAACCTAGGGCCTCGTGTATCCGAGGCAGGCACTCTTGCCACTAGGCTATATCCCCAGCCCCACATTATTCCTATTTTGAATGTTACTAAAGCACCTAGAAATTCAGTGGCATGATAAATATTTATAGCTAGGAGTAAAGACTGGAATATGAAACAAAGTTTCTTGAAATTGTGCTCCTAACTCTCCTACTTTATTGATTACCCACTCCCAATAGTTGGTTAGTTCAATGAAAAGAGAGACTATGTCTGTATGTATTATTGTTCATATTATTCTACCTCTGTGGTTAGGTGTGATCCAGTAAGAGATATTTTTGTCAAATTCTTCACATAATTTTGGTATGGTCTCAATACAATATTTTGTCTGAAATAGCCTTTGTCCAACCTAGCATGTCTCAAGGTTTGACTCTTTTATCCACCTGACTCTAGCTTGATGACATAGCACATGATGTCATATCCTGACAAAAATGATTGCGATTTGCTGGTAGCAAATCTGGCACTTCTAATGAGGAAACAAACAAAATATTAAGCTAACTTTGTGGCCATATTCATTGCTTTCAAGTAGCACCAAGTGTCAGGAAGAATATTAAATTTTGTATTTGACCAGTATACCTTTCAAGTTCTAAAAGGTTCATTATTTATTATACTTAGATTTCAAACAATACCCAATACCTTCCTTTTTTAGAGCCTGCTGCCTCTATTTCATTTACAGAAAATACTTCAGTGTAATTACTGATGGTGAGAAAGGACTATTGGAAGCTGTTTGCCAGTGTTACTTTTTACCCTTCTAAAGTGATATTTTAATAATAAAATAGAGAGTGTGTAACATGTATGACTACAGAGCCTTAAAGTAAATATTTAATAACTCATTTAGCTCTATGGCTTGGAAACCAATCTGTTACCTTGATTCCATTACAAGAAAATTTTGTTCCACTGAAAAATACTTTCAAATTCTAAGGGAATCCCAAGGGATATAATGTACTTGGTTTGAAATTTTAACATTAAAAAAAAAAACAAAAAACTCATAAGGACATTAGACATAGTTGCCCACCAGCTGTACAAATTCAGTACTTGTGACTGGTCTCCTTGTATTTCAGATTTTGTCATTTATAAAATAAGGGATTAAAGAAGTAATCATCTTTGTGGTTTTGTTTTGGAGGAATTTAATTTTTTTATTTCTACATATATTTTAGATATGAGGCCTTTGTCCATTGTATGGCCGGTAAAGATCTTTTCCCAAACTGTGGGCTTTCTGTGTCTTGCGATCTATGTCCTTTGCCCTGCAGAAGCTCTGCAGTTGGATGAAGTCCTATTTGTCCACCCTTTCCTTGATTTGTAGCCTTTCTGGGTCTTTGTTAAGGAAGTTCTGTCCTGTGACAAGAGCCTAAGTGTTTCTCCTACTCCTTCTTTTAGTGTTTTCAGGGTATCTGTTTTTATTTTGAGGGGTTTGATCCATTTGGAATTGATTTTGGTGCAGGGCAATATATAAGGATCTAGTTTTAGTTTGTTGCAGGTATTGAACCAGTTTTGCCAGCACCATTTGTTAAAGAGGCTATCATTCTTCCATCCTACTTTTTTAGCTCCTTTATCAAAGATTAAGTAGGCATAGTTCTGTGGGTTCATTTCTGGGTCTTCAATTCTGTTCCATTGATCTTCATCCTGGTCTGGTAGCAATAACAAGCTGTTTTTATTACTATAGCTTTAAAATATAGCATGAAGTTTGGTATCATAATTCCAATAGCAGTGTTCTTTCTGCTTAGGATTCTTTTTGCTATTCATGGTCTTTTGTTGATCTATATGAATTTCTGGATTGTTTCCTGTATTTCATTAAAAAATGGTGTTGGGAGATTAATGGGTATTGCATTGAATTTGTAGATAGCCTTTGGCAATATTGCCATTTTGACTATATTAATCCTCCCAATCCAGTAGCATGGGAGGTTTTTCCATTTCCTTAGTTGTGCCTTTATTTTTTTTTTGCAAGTTTTCTTTTTTTTTTTTTTTTTGGCCAGTCCTGGGCATTGGACTCAGGGCCTGAGCACTGTCCCTGGCTTCTTCCCGCTGAAGGCTAGCACTCTGCCACTTGAGCCACAGCGCTGCTTCTGGCCGTTTTCTGTATATGTGGTGCTGGGGAATCGAACCTAGGGCCTTGTGTATCTGAGGCAGGCACTCTTGCCACTAGGCTATATCCCCAGCCATTTTTTTTTTTGCAAGTTTTTAAAGTTCTCATCATAGAGGTCTTTCACTTCTTTGGTTAAGGTCATTCCTGGGTATTTTTTTTGTTATTTTTTATTATAAAACAGATGTAGAGAGAGGTTACAGTTTCATATGTTAGGCATTGGATACATTTCTTGTACTGTTTGTTACCTTGTCCCTCATACCCCCGCCCCCCTCCTCCTGTCCCCCTGAGGTGTTCAGTTCACTTACACCAAACAGTTTTGCAAGTATTGCTTTTGTTGTTGTTTCTCATATTTTACCCCTTTTCTCTCAATTTTAGTATTCCCTTTGAATTTCCTAATTCTAATACCAGTACACACTGTTTCCCATACACTCAGATAAGATTACAGAGATAGTGTAGATACAATCACAAGAAGGTGATACACGAACATCATCATAGTAGAAACTACAGATACACATGGGGTGTTGAAAGTAGTTACAATTCTGATATAACAATCATTTTCATAAAATGGAGTTCATTTCACTTAGCATCATCTTATGTGATCATAAGGGTATAGCTATTGGTCTCTTGTGATCCTCTGTTGTGACTTGCCTAAACCGGTGCTAATTACTCCCAATAAGGGAGACCATAGAGTCCATGCTTCTTTGGGTCTGGCTCACTTCACTTAGTATAATTTTTTCCAAGTCCTTCCATTTCCTTACAAATGGGGCAATGTCATTCTTTCTGATAGAGGCATAAAATTCCATTGTGGATATGTACCACATTTTCCTGATCCATTCGTCTACAGAGGGGCATATGTGTTGGTTCCAGATTCTTGCTATGAGAAATTGCGCTGCAATGAACATTGTTGTGCTGGTGGCTTTACTTTGATTTTGTTTGTAGTTTTTTGGATAAATACCCAAAAGTGGGGTTGCTGGGTCATAGGGGAATTCTACATTTAGCCTTCTGAGGAATCTCCATACTGCTTGCCAGAGTGGCTGAACCAGTTTACATTCCCACCAACAATGAAGTAGGGTTCCCTTTTGGCCACATCCCCTCCAACAACTGTTATTGTTAGTTATCTTGATAAATGACATTCTTACTGGGGTGAGATGGAATCTCAATGTTGTTTTGATTTGCATTTCCTTTATGGCCAGTGATGTAGAGCACTTTTTCATATGTCTCTTGGTCATTCTCATTTCTTCATCAGAGAAGTCTCTTTGTAGGTCTTTAGCCCACTTGATGAGTGGGTTATTACTTCTTTGCGGTTTTGTTTTGGAGGAAAGTAATTTTTTTAGTTCTGCATATATTTTAGATATGAGGCCTTTGTCTGTTGAATGGCCGGTAAAGATCTTCTCCAAGTCTGTGGTCTTTCTGTTTATCTTGAGAGCTATGTCCTTTGCTGTGCAGAAGCTCTGCAGTTTGATGCAGTCCCATTTGACCAACCTTTCTTTGATTTGTAGCCTTTCTGGGTCTTTGTTAAGGAAGTTCCGTCCTGCGCCAAGGAGCCCAAGTGTTTCTCCTACTTCTTCCTTTAGTGTTTTCAGGGTGTCTGTTTTGATTTCGAGGTATTTAATCCATTTGGAATTGATTTTGGTGCAGGGTGATATATAAGGATCTAGTTTTAGTTTGTTGCATGTGTTGAGCCAGTTTTTCCAGCACAATTTGTTAAAAAGGCTATCTTTCTTCCAAACTATTGTCTTAGCCCCTTTATCAAAGATTAAGTAGGCATAGTTCTGTGGGGTCATTCCCGGTTCTTCAATTCTGTTCCATTGGTCTTCAGGCCTGTTCCGGTGCCAATACCAAGCTGTTTTTATTACTATAGCTTTATAATACAGCTTGAAGTTGGGTATTGTAATTCCTCCAGCACTGTTCTTTCTGCTTAGGATTGTTTTTGCTATTCTAGGTCTTTTATTATTCCATATGAATTTCTGGATTGCTTACTCTATTTCATCAAAAAATGGTGTTGGGATATTAATGGGTATTGCATTGAATTTGTAGATAGCCTTTGGCAATATTGCCATTTTGATTATATTAATCCTCCCAATCCAGGAGCATGGGAGGTTTTTCCATTTCCTTAGTTCTGACTTAATTTCGTTTTTCAAGGTTTTAAAGTTCTCCTCAAAGAGGTCTTTCACTTCTTTGGTTAAGGTTATTCCTAGGTATTTTATGTTTTTGGAGGCTATTGCAAAGGGGGTTGCTTTCCTGATATCAGCCTCGGTCTTCGGGTCGTTAGCATACAGAAAGGCCATTGGTTTTTGAAGGTTTATTTTATATCCTGCAACTTTGCCAAAGTTTTGGATCAGCTCAAGTAGCTTGTGGGTAGAGTCTATGGGACTCTTTAGGTATAGGATCATGTCATCTGCGAAGAGAGAAAGTTTAACTTCATCTTTACCTACTTGGATCCCCTTTATATTTTCTTCTTGCCTGATTGCTATGGCTAAGAATTCTAGCACTATGTTGAAGAGCAGGGGAGAGAGTGGACATCCCTGCCTTGTTCCTGATTTTAAAGGGAATGGCTTTAGTTTTTCACCATTTAGACTTATGCTTGCTGTTGGTTTGTCATAAACTGCATTGATTATATTCAGGAATGTTCCCTGGAATCCCAGTTTTTCCAGGGCTTTTAGCATAAATAGGTGCTGGATTTTATCAAACGCTTTTTCCGCATCCAGAGATAAAACCATGTGGTTCTTTATCTTGCTCCGGTTGATGTGGTGGATTACATTAATTGACTTGCGTATATTAAACCAGCTTTGCATCCCTGGGATGAATCCAGTTTGATCGTGGTGTATGATTTTTTTGATGATCTGTTGAAGTCGATTGGCCAGAAGTTTGTTGAGAATTTTTGCGTCTATGTTCATCAGGGAGATCGGTCTATAGTCCTCTTTCTGTGATGAGTCCCTGCCTGGTTTTGGGATGAGGGTTATACTGGCTTCATAGAATGAGTCTGGAAGTGAACGTTCTCTTTCAATTTCATGGAAGAGTTTGAGAAATATCGGTGTGAGTACTGTTTTGAAGGTCTTGTAGAATTCTGCAGTGAATCCGTCTGGACCTGGACTTTTCTTGGATGGGAGATCATTTATTGCCATTTCTATTTCAGTACTGGATATGGGTCTGTTTAGGAGGTTTAAATCTTCATGGTTCAGTTTGGGGATATGAATTTTTTCTAGGAAATCATCCATTTCTTCCAAGGTCTCGAATTTGTTGGCATAAAGGTTTGCAAAATAGTCTCTTATTATTTTCTGAATTTTGGTTATTTCTGTGGTGATGTTACCTGTTTTATCTCTTATCTTGTTTATTTGAGTGTGCTGCCTTTGTTTTTTGGTCAGGTTTGCCAGGGGTCTGTCTATCTTGTTGATTTTTTCAAAGAACCAACTCTTTGTTTTGTTGATTCTTTCGATGGTTTTTTTTCATCTCTAATTGATTTATTTCTGATGTGATTTTAATTATTTGCTTCCGTCTATTGACTTGAGGTTTGGCTTGTTGTTCTCTCTAAGGAAATTAAGGTGCTTCCTTAAATTATTGAGTTGCTGTTTCTCCAGTTTGTTGATGTATGCACTCAGAGATATAATTTTCCTCTGAGTACTGTCTTTGCTGTGTCCCAAAGGAGCTGGTACTTTGTGTCCTCAACTTGGTTGAATTCCATAAACATTTGAATTTCCGTTTTAATTTCTTCAATGACCGTCTGATGGTTCAGCAGTGTGTTGTTTAGTCTCCATTAATTGTAGCAATTTCTGTGGTGGCTGGTTGAGTTGAGCTCCAATTTTATTCCGTTGTGGTCTGAGAGAATGCAGGGAATGGTTTTGATACTTCTGAATTTGTAAAGATTTTCTTTGTGCCCTAAGATGTGATCTATTTTGGAGAATGTTCCATGTGCTGCCGAAAAGAATGTGTAATCTGTCCTTGCTGGGTGGAATATTCTGTAGATGTCGATTAAGTCTAGTTGGTCTATGCAATTGTTTAGTTCTGTGGTTTCTTTGTTCAGTTTTTGGCGTGTTGATCTGTCCAGTGGTGACAGTGGAGTGTTAAAGTCCCCAACTATCAATGTGTTTGGGTCTATGAGTGATTTTAGAGCCAGTAGTGTTTGTTTGATGAAGTTGGGTGCTCCTGCATTTGATGTGTAGATATTTAGAATGGTTATTTCTTCCTGTGGGAGTGATCCTTTTACTAATATGTAGTAACCTTCTTTGTCTCTTCTTACCTTTCTTAATTTGTTGTCAATTTTGTCTGATACTAGATTTGCAACTCCAGCCTGCTTCTGGTGGCCATTTGCTTGATAGATTTGTTTCCAGCCTTTCACTTTTAGAAGATGTTTACTTTTGCTGGATAGATGTGTCTCTTGGAGGCAGCAGAAAGATGGATCTTGATTTTTGATCCAACTTATGAGCCTATGTCGTTTGATTGGAGAATTAAATCCATTAATGTTGACAGTTAGGATTGAAAGATGATCATTTGTTCCTTTCATTATCACTATCTTGTGTAAAGCTGTGTCTTCCCATTTCTTGATCTGATGTTTACTAATTAGGGTTCATTTCTCTGTCTGTATTGGGATCTTGATTATTTTCCCTGTATAGTACATCTTTAAGGATTTTGTGTAAACCTGATTTGGTGGAGATATATTGTTTCAGTTTTTCCTTATTGTGGAAGACTTTTATTTGACCTTCAGCTATGAAGGAGAGTTTGGCTGGGTACAGAATTCTTGGTTGGTAGTTATTTTTATTTAGAGTTTGGTATACTTCATTCCAGGCTCTCCTTGCTTTGATGGTCTCTGCTGAGAAGTCTGGGGTATTTCTTTTTTTTTTTTTTTTTTTTTTTTTTTCGCCAGTCCTGGGCCTTGGACTCAGGGCCTGAGCACTGTCCCTGGCTTCTTCTGGCTCAAGGCTAGCACTCCGCCACTTGAGCCACAGCGCCGCTTCTGGCTGTTTTCTGTATATGTGGTGCTGGGGAATCGAACCTAGGGCCTCGTGTATCCGAGGCAGGCACTCTTGCCACTAGGCTATATCCCCAGCCCTCTGGGGTATTTCTGATTGCTTTTCCTTTATATGTGATTGTCTTATTTGCCCTAACAGCTTTGAATATTTTTTCCTTGCACTCTGCTGAAGCTGTTTTGATCACAATATGTCATTGGCATGTCCTATTCTGGTCTGGTCGATTTGGGGTTCTAAATGCTTCTTGTATCTGTATAGGCCTTTCCTTCTGGATATTTGGAAAGTTCTCAGCTAATATTCTGTTAAATAGGTTGCCTATCCCATTAACCTCTTTCTCCAAGATTTCCTCAATACCTATTTTCCTTAAATTGGGCTTCCTGATCGTGTCTTGAATGTCCCGTAGCGATCTGTTTTGTTGATTGGACTGGATTTGTATTGATTTTTTATCTTTCTCCATAGAATCTAAGGAATCTTCAACTCCCGAAATTCGATCCTCTGTTTCAGTTAGTCGGGACTGTAGGCTAGTTACATGATTTTGAATCTCTTTTGCTTCTGACTGGTCTTTCCTGATAATTTCCATGTCATTTCTTAGGTCTTGTATGGACTTCTTTACTTCATTAACTTCATTACTTTGGTTTTGAGAGTTGTCTCTCAAATCTTTAAGCTGGTTAGCTATCTTTTCATTTGACTCTTGAAGTTCATTTATCTTTCTATTTGTGGATGCCATGAAATTCTCCATTAATTTTTTCTTTGCCTCCTCACGCTCTAGAATAATTGACTGAAGAGATACGAACTTTTCATTTATCATGTTTATCAGTGGACTTTGTAGAGCATTTTGAGGGTTCTCTTCTATGTCTTTGATTGGCTGCTCTGCTTCCTGCTTGTTTTGAGTGGGAGATAAGACTTCATTGTTTGCCATCTTTCTTGTGTTTCTTCTGCCCATTTGAATTGGGGATGCCAGTCTACCAGCACCTGTGAGTACCTTTCAAGACCCAAAGCAACCCTTACCAAGCACTGTTGTGTAAATCTTAGAAGTTCACAATTATGTACAGATACCCTGTATATCTGTCTATAAAATTAGATTTGATGTTCCTAAAGAATACAATCTCAATATAACAACTGATCCTGCGCCCTGTATTCAGTAGTTACTTATTTACTGTTACAACCCTATACGCAATTCTTGTTTTTATATTAAGATCTTTTAGGACTGGCTTTCTCTATGAACCCCTTTGATTCACTCAGATTAAGCTGAGCTACCCTCTATCCAATAACCAGGAGTCATTGGAGACTGGAGGTCCAGGCAGTAAGTCAGGAGGGTAAGTTGGAGGTAGTAAAGAGAATAGAATAAAATGTATTGGGGAGGGGAGGTGGTGATTTTGCTTTAATTTCAGTGACGTGGAAGTGTCGAGAAGAGTAGAATCAGTGGAGAGAATAAGGTTGCAATGATAGATAATGGAGAGTTAGCAGAAAAGAGTGGACGTGGTCTTCATAGGGAAGTAAGTTTTAAAGAAAGAGAACGCAGAGAGAGAAATAAAGTAAAAGTAGTGGGAGACAGACGCACACAACAGAGAATAATTATTTTAAAAAGAAGATAAAATAAAAAGGAAAAAAATTTTAAAAATCAGCAAAGGAACAACCCAAACAAACAGAAAAGAATAAAAAAACTTGATAAAACAAACTGGTAAAAATAGAAAACATGGGGGGGGAAAAAAAAAGACGACGTTTCCTAATTGAAAAAAAAAATTTTTTAAATTTAAGAAATGTTGAAAAGATAAAGAAAAAAAAATGGAGTCTTCTTTGTTTGGGTCATGTTTCCCCAGTCTCTGGATTTTTTATTATTTAATAGGAAACTGTGGGTCAAAGTGATAGATTGCTAGCTTTGAGCAAAAAATGGTCAAGGACAGCACCCAGGTCCTGTCTTCTAACCCCATGTCTCCCTAACCTGCAGCAAAAAAAGACACAACTATTTTGTAATAAATGTTGATAAATAGTAGTATCATAGGGCCATGGTAGCCACTTTATTATTCTATTTGGTACCTCTTATTGAAGTCATTCAATGTGCATGCCTTATTTTTCAACTCCATGCCAGATATCACAATAGAAGGTGAAAATGTATAGATAGATGAAAAAGAGTTGTAGTTTCTTTTTTGAGCTGTTTATATTTAATAGGATTAACATTGCATTGCTTTGTTACTTCAATGCTATATCCATCAGATTCAAAGAATAAAATTAGTACTTATAGTTTATTGAGTGTTTAATGTGAACCAAGAAAACAAGAGACATCAGCCATAACAATACTAAAGATGATGATGAAGAATTGTAAGATTTAAGAATGCTCATTACATTTTCCTATGCTTTAATCCTTTCTGATACTGAGATCGTACTAGACATCCTTATTTGGGAGTTCATTTATTATCCAGAAAGCATAGGAGAAAACTGGACAGTTAAAAGGGGGAATTCACTATTTCTTCTCCATCCTGAACTGTTACACAGTCATAGTACTATTAATCAGGGTTTAATATTTACCTTCCTAAGTGCCATTTATCTAGCAATGAGTTACAACACTTTAACAATTCTAATGATGAGGGGAAAAGAACAAAGTCCTTCATATTTTATGACTACTTCTTATTTATTTACTTATTTATTCTTATTTATTGTCAAAGTGATGTACAGAGAGGTTACAGTTTCATATGTTACGCCTTGGGTGCATTTCTTGTACTATTTGTTACCACCTCCCTCATTCCCCTCTCCAACTCTCCCTCTTTCACTGTCCCCGATGAGTTGTTCAGTTGGTTTACACCAAAGGTTTTCCAAGTATTGCTGTTGTAGTCATTTGTATTTTAGTCCTTTGTCTCTCTATTTTGCTATTCCCTTTCATTTCCCTAGTTCTAATACCAGTATATACAGTATCCAGTGTATGCAGATGAGAAACAGTGATAGAGCGAGTACAACCACAGGAAGGGGATACAAAATGATCATCAACAATAAAAGCTACAGTTTCACATGGCATGTTGAAAGTGATTACAACTGTAATATAACAGTCATTTCCATAACATGGAGTTAATTTCACTTAGCATCATCTATGCATTCATTGGGGCATAGCTATTAGGCTCTTGTGATCCTCTACTGTGACTAGCCTAAACCTGGGCTAGTTATTCCCATAGACATTGAAATCATGTTTCATTGGGTCTGTCTCACTTCACTTCACTTAGTATAGTTTTTCTCAATTGGTTAGCATTAGTAAGATGTTGAGAATTCTAGGCTGGCACTCAGTCTGTCTTCACAGGTGCTGGCTTCAATTAATCCCACAGGCTTAAATTTAGCTCAGAAAATTAGCAAGATGCCCAGATCTTTACTCAGACATAAAGGTTCTGAAGGAAACATTGTGTATCCTTTCCTCTTGCACATGGAAATATTTTTTTCCAAGTTCTTCCATTTCCTTACAAATGGGGCAATGCCATTCTTTCTAATAGAGACATAAAAGTCCATTGTGTAAATGTATCACAAATTTGTAGATTATTTTATAGGTATTTCATATCAAACAAGCTATTTCCATTATACTTATTTATTTTTGTATAGAAAAGCAAAAATAAATATTTTACGAGGAAGTCAAATTTGTCACATTTTTCTATATAATACATATAACTTGCTTTAAGTGAAAAATTTTAGAAATTATGTATTTGCATTGTCTTCCTATGTTTAACTATTCTAATAGCATCAATTAGATTTTAAGTGTTCTCCCCACACAAAAATTGACAAGTAAAATAAGTATGTAAAACAATGCCTATGTTAATTACCTTAAAAGGCTCAATCTAACTACTTTCCAGTGTATACTCTCCTCCAAAGAACATATTACACATGATCACTTTATACAATTTTACTGCAAATTCAAATGTCCATTATATCTAAATACTATTGAGCAAAGTAGAAACATTCTAGGGAAGAAAGTAAGTGTTGGATTTTTAAATTTATTGCTTCCTGTCAACAGAAGAGCAGTGATAGAAATATCATTGCTGGGTACTTAGGTGACTCCCACCTGGCTTCTTGAGACTTGGCTTTGGAATTTTTTTCTTACACCTAGATTACAGGCTACATTCTGTTGGTTTCTGTGTCACTCTGTGTAGACATACACTCAACACATAATAAGTAATCATTAAGTTTCTATAAAGTCGATACAGAAAATAAGCACCGAACTGTCTTTATTTTATTATATTAAAACAATCATTATCTACATCATTGGAGATAATGTGTAGATTTCATTTGTTTATAGTGAACCTCACAATATGCTTTAAAGTGGCCAGTACTTTAACACTGTTGTTGATTAGATGGGTTTACAGACTTGTCCAAGGTGATTCAACAGTTAATTGATAGAACATACATTTGGAATCTACACAGTCTATGAAGTCTGTCTGATATCTATGTCATCCACAGTAGCACTACTAAAGGTAGGCTTAACATTTGTTGAGCAAAATATTTTCTTATAGAATACTCTTAATTTCACAAAACATTAATTCACTTAGGCTAGATTATCAAAATAAATGCAAAAGAGAGCCCAAGTAGTATAATTCTTTAAAAAAAAAAAAAGACTAAGTCAAAATCCAAAAAAAGGAGAGAGGAAGATGGTGCCACCACAGTAGGGAGGCACCCCAACTTGCTCCAACTGAATAGTGAGCTGGGAACTCCAGCACCCAACACCCCATCAAGAATCCAGCAAACCCAACAACCAGAAGCAACAGAGGAACTCAGGAAATGAAAAAGAACAAAAAAAGAAGAGCCTATAACCTGCACAGAGCCGGAAAATCTCCAGGGTACCCCTCCCCCACCCACTGACCCTGGCCTAAACAGGGCTAGACTGGGAAAGGGGACTTGGCGCCAGCAAAACAACTGCCAAAAGTCACACCAGGAGCACAGAGTCAGGACGGAAAGAGCTCCACAGACCCCAGAACTGAGTGCAGACCAACAGAGACACTGGAGCTGCGGGACCAAATGGCCAGGATCAGACAGAAGCAGCAGGGGAACCGGGTAGTGCAGATAGGGAGAGCCAGAGCCACCACCACCAAATGACTGATCGGTGCATCCCAGCACCACAGCCCTGAAAAGAAAAGCCCACAGCGGCGCAGGACGCTCACACAACCCAGGACCAGTAAGTTCCCCATTACCCCCCCATGGGAGACCAGATCTAGCAGAGACCCAAAACCTACAAAGAAGCTAGAGCTCCCTCCCTCTCCCTCCCTACCCTGAGGGAACAAAGAAGCCAGCCACAAATCAGGTGGCAAAAGGTCCCTACAGACTCTGGGAGGACACAGGAGCTAGCGGGGAAGAGCAGCACCAAGGCAGCAGAGAAGCCAGAGCCGGGCCTCACTGGCCCCACCCCCTCCCCAACAGGGGCCCCGGGGACCAGTGGGAATTGGAAGCCCCACCTGAGGCACCTTGTCCTCGCAGACTTTTTGAACAGCAGTTACAGGATCACTGGGCTCAAACACACGCCCCCCTCGCAGCTGAGGCACAGTCTGTGGACACCAACCTGTGCCTGGACACTTGGCCCAGCTAGGGCTCACGCATACTGCCCCCCACAGCAAACTCACAAGAGGACACAGCACCCTCCAACAGCTCAGGGCAGCACACCCCCAGAGGAAGCACTAGAGTACACAGGCATGCAACACCCTGAGGGCCAGCATGGGCCAGCATGCTTGCCCTCCAGCAAGAGGACCTCCTGCCCAAACCTCCGCAGGAGCTTCTAACAGGTTGGCAGGGCCACGAGCGGCAGCGCCCACTCTGGTAGGCACACTTCACACAGGTAGGCAGGGCCCCACAGCGGCAGCACCTGCTCTGCTAGGCGCATCTCGCACAGGTGGGTGGGCCACCCTCAACAACACTGACTCAGGAGCAACCCACACAGGTGGGCGAGCCGCATCTCAGCGGCAAATCTTAATCTGAGAGGTGAGCTCCTCTGACCAAGGTACTGAGTGGACAAAAGAACCAAAGAAGAGAAAAGCCTCCATGCCATGCTGAATCAGCCACCCTCAAGCCCCCACCGGGGTCATGCTAGGGTTAGCACAACACAGCGGCAGGTTACTACCCCACAGAGAAAGACACAGAACATAGCCACCCCCAAGGGCACTGAGGGTGACTACCCCAGCAACAACCGAGATGGTCATGCTCACCCATTGGGCAGTAAGGTTCAACAGCCAAACTCAAACCCAGAGCCAGGACAAAAACAAGTCTCCCACTGATGGACCAGCGGGAACCAGCACAAAGCCAATCCATGGAAACCACCTACAGATCTCCAGATGTGCAAATCACAAAGAAATATTGCAAAGTACATGAAAGGGCAAGCCAACTCGTCAGCTCCAAAAAGCAGTACGACCAAAGAGGAGATGGAGAATAAAAAAGCAACCTAGGCTATGATAGCAGGAATGACGGAAAACCTCAGGAACAAAATCACAAAACAATTCCAGGAGTTTAGAATGGAAGTCTTGAAGGACCTTCAGGAAACCAAGAAAGAAATGGAAGCAAGAATGGATACAGTATAAACCTCCATTAAAAAAGATCTTAACATCCTGAGAAGCAAAATGCGCGAAAAAATAGATTTAAAATACAACTCTTTAAAGGAAGAAATTTACACGTTCAGAGCTGATCTGGAAATCATAAATAGGTCCCTGACATCCATAAACTCCACACTTGAATCCACAGCACAAAGAATTGACAATATTTAAGCCAGAATCTCTCTCTTGGACGATGATGCAGCCAACAAGGTCCAGAATATTACCATACGTCAAGAAACAGTAAAGCTCTAGGGAAGACTAATGCAGGAGCTAGTGGACAAAAACAAGAGATATAATCTGCGCATATTTGGAAGAAGAAGTAGCCAAATACCACAGCATAGGGCTTCAACATATTTTCAATAAAGTGATTGCAGAAAACTTCCCCAATCTCACAAGGGACCTCACCCAGGTAACCGAAGGCTATAGGAAGCCTGGTAGACCAGAACCTCAAAAATCCTCTCCCAGGCACATAATAATCAAGGCTATAGATCTCAAGATTAAAGAGCAAATTTTGAATTCAGCCAAAGCTAAGAAAGAAATTTATTACAATGGGAAAAGAATCCTAATAACAGCAGATCTCTCCACATAAACCTACCACGCACAAAGAAAATGGAAGAACACCATCCAAGCCCTATAGGCCAACAACTGCCAACCCAGAAAAAAATATCCAGCGAAGCTTGAGTTTATATTCGAGGGAAAACCCAGAACTTTCCATAGCAAAGATGATCTAAAGGAGTATGTGAATAAAGAACCAGCCCTACAGTGAACTCGCAGAGGGGAATCCCACCCAACAGAAATCGTACAGGACACACAGACAGAAACAGAAAGAAACTACAATAGCCAGAACCCAACAAAAAGAACAGCTCACTACAGACAAGGAAAAAAAGAAAAAAAGAAACAATGGAAAAACAACCTAACAGGAAAATGGAAGGGGAAAAAAGACTCTTATCCTTGATCTCTGAATATAAACGGTATAAACTCTCCAATAAAGAGGAGCAGACTGGCAGAGTGGATCCACAAACAAAAAGTGGCCATCTGTTGTCTACAGGAGACCATCATACAGCAAGGGATAAAAACAGGCTATGAATGAAAGGATGGAGCAAGATCTTCCAAGCAAACGCACCTACCAAAATGGCAGGAGTAGCCATCCTGATCTCAGACAAGCTGGACTTCTCATTAAAATCAACTTAAGAAGACAAAAAGGACACTACATTTTAATACAAGGAAAAATCCAGAACCAAGACATCATGGTGATAAATGTATACTCACTGAACAAAAGAGGCCCCACATATGTCAAGCAAATAAATACAATCATAGTAGGTGACTTTAATATCCCACTCTCTCCAAGAGACAGATCCAACACCCAGAGGATTAGCAAGGGAGCTGAGGACCTAAGTAACACCATATCCCAAATGGATCTCACAGATCTATACAGAATCTTCCACCCTACAGAGACCCAATACACCTTCTTCTCAGCAGCCTATGGATCATACTCCAAAATAGACCATGTCATAGCCCACAAAAGGACCTCAGCAAATACAAAAGTATGGACGTCATCCCATGTATTATATCTGACCACAGTGGAATAAAGGTAACCCTCAATAACAACGGCTACCACAGAGGCTATACACATTCTTGGAGGCTAAACCCCTCACTCTTATCTAACACTTGGGACATAGACCAAGTTAAAGATGAAATCAACGAATTCATAAGCCAAAATGACAATGAAAATACATCACAAAGGAACCTATGGGATACAGCTAAGGCAGTACTGAGGAGCAAGATCATCGCCCTCAGCACTCACATTAAAAGAATGGAAGCAGAGCAGGTGAATAACCTCACGATGAAACTGAAACAACTGGAGAAACAAGAAATGATCAAACCTAAAATGACTAGGAGGAGAGAGATCACAAGGAATAAAGAAGAGATAAACCTGATTGAAAATAGAAAGACCATTTAACAAATAAATAAGACTAAAAGCTGGTTCTTTGAGAAAATAAATAAAATTGAGAGACCCCTCGCAAGACTCACAAAAAAAAGAGAAGAGACTCATATACGTAAAATCAGGGACTCCACCGGAAAAATTACAACAAGTGCACACGATATTCAATTAATCATAAGGAGCTATTTCCAGAACGTCTACTCAGTAAAAAAACAATAATTTTACAGAAATGGATCAATTCTTAGAGAAGTATAAACTGACCAAACTGAACCAAGAAGAAATATATCAACTAAATAAACCAATAACTTACAGCGAGATACAGGGGGGTAATCAAGAGCCTCCCAACAAAGAAAAGCCCAGGCCCAGATGGATTCACCAACGAATTCTATAAAACCTTTAGTGAGGAGCTAATACCAATACTCCTCAAACTCTTCCGTGAAATAGAAACAGAGGAAGAAATCCCAAACTCATTCTATGAAGATAATATCATACTCATTCCCAAACCAGGCAAGGACCCCCCCCCAAAAAAAAAAGAGAACTACAGACCAAGATCACTAATGAACACAGATGCAAAGCTCCGCAATAAAATATTAGCTAACAGGATCCAGAAACTGATCAAGAAAATCATACATCATGACCAAGTAGGCTTCATCCCACAGTCACAAGGATGGTTCAACATCCGTAAATCAATCAATGTAAATCACCACATCAACAGAACTAAAATCAAGAATCACATTGTTATCTCTGTCGATGCCAAAAAGCCTTTGAAAAAATACAACATCCATACTTATTAAAAGTTCAGGAGAAAACAGGAATAGATGGAACATTCCTCAAAACAATAAAAGCCATATACAACAGACCAACTGCTAACATCATATTAAATGGGGAGAAACTAAAATCATTCCCCCTAAACTCAGGAACAAGACAAGGATGGGAACTCTCCCCACTTCTTTTCAATATTGTGCTGGAATCCCTAGCCATAGCAACAAGACAAGAGGAGGACATCAAAGGGATCCACATCGGCAAGGAAGAAATAAAGCTATCCGTATTTGCAGATGACATGATCTTATATCCGAAGGACCCAAAAAACTCAGTACCCAAACTCCTACACCTAATAAACCATTTTGGCAAAGTAGCAGGATACCAAAATCAATCCACAAAAGTCCGCAGCTTTTCTGTACACCAGCAATATACAAGCAGAAAAGGAAATTATGGAACTAATTACTTTTACAGTAGCCAAAAATAGAATAAAGTACCTAGGGATCAACCTAACCAAGTACGTGATGGACCTATTTAATGAGAACTGTAAAAATGTAATAAATGAAATCAAAGAAGACACAAGGAGATGGAAAGACCTCCCATGTTTTTGGGTATCAGAATCAATATATTGAAAATGGCCATATTGCCCAAATTGCTATACAAATTCAATGTAATCCCCATCAAAATCCCAGCTACATTCTTCACTGAAATAGAGAAAGAAACCAATCCATAAATTCATATGGAACAGCAAAAGACCTAGAATAGCCAAGCAATTCTAGGCAAAAAAGGAGTGCAGGAGGTATCACAATACAAGACTTCAAGCTCTACTATAGAGCCATCATAACAAAAACAGCCTGATATTGGTATAAAAACAGACCCGAAGACTAGTGGAATAGGATTGAAGACCCAGAAATAAACTGCACTCTTACAGTCAGCTGATATTTGACAAAGGAGCTAAAGACATACAATGGAACAAGCATAGCCTCTTCAATGACTGGTGCTGGAAGAACTGAGCAGCCATATGCAGAAAACTCAAAGTAGACCCAAGCCTATCACCATGCACCAAGATCAACTCAAAATGGATCAAGGACCTCAACATCAGACCTGAATCCTTGAAACTACTTAAAGACAGAGTAGGAAAGATTCTAGAACTTATATGTACAGGAAGGAACTTCCTGAATAGAGTCCCAGGGGCAGAACAAAAAGGGGAGAGATTCGACAAATGGGACTACTACAAATTTAAAAGTTTCTGCACAGCTAAGGACACAGCCACCAAACTAGAAAGGCAGCCAACCATATGGGAAAGGATGTTTACCAGCACAGCAACAGACAAAGGCCTAATATCTGTCATCTCCAGAGAACTCAAAAAACTAAACTCCTCCAAGCCCAGTAAACCAGTGGTATTTCCCACAGGTTTGGGTCTGCGACCCTACACTATGTAACTAATACTAAACAACTTCTTAACATATAAAGGTCAAAAATTGACCTCTCAGTGTATCACAATTGCTGAAAAGCTATATGTGTACATTCATATAAGACTATTGTCGACATACTGTCTATTGTCGATATTCCATTTAAAGCCCTAGGCGAATTTTCTTCGACGTAGGCTACATGGCTATTGTATATGTTCTTGGTACATTGTATATTGTGTATATGTCTACTGACCTAGGGAAGGGAAAGAAAAACAGGGTGTAAGTAATGTACACACTGCCCTACTATGTAACTGTACTCTTTTTGCACAACACCTTGTTTAAAAAAATTTTTCTTTAATTAATAAATAAATTACAAAAAACAAAACAAAAACAAAACCCAACAACATACATACCAGGAACTGTGTATTTGCATGAGGAGGGTGAGGAGGATGGGGTCAAGGAGAGAGGCGGGGGTATAAGGGAAGAATACAACAAGTATTCATTGTATATATGAAAGAACTGAAATATAAACAAAGGGGTTGGTCAAAGTAGGGTGAAAATATCAAGATGATGACACAGATAAAGATGCATAATGCACTTAATCTGCTAGGTTAAGTGACCAAAAAATTAGCCTAAAATTAAAGTGAATAAGGGAATGAGTGTGTTCAGAGAGATAGGTGAGAATGTCGCAAGGGATGACATTGTTTAAGATACAACTCCTTTGTACAAATACTTAAGTATAATCATTTTTAAAAAAAAATAAAATGGGGGGCTGGGGATATAGCCTAGTGGCAAGAGTGCCTGCCTCGGATACACGAGGCCCTAGGTTCGATTCCCCAGCACCACATATACAGAAAACGGCCAGAAGCGGCGCTGTGGCTCAAGTGGCAGAGTGCTAGCCTTGAGCTGGAAGAAGCCAGGGACAGTGCTCAGGCCCTGAGTTCAAGGCCCAGGACTGGCCAAAAAAAAAAAAAAAAAGAATGCTTAAAAAAAAATAAAATGGCTTCATGAAAAATGTATGTGGAAGTCTCCAAAAGTTACACACAAGAAACCCCCCCCCACATATATATGATATTATGTATATAGTATGTGTGTAGCAGTCAGTGTAATATGAGAGAAGAATTGTATATGTAGCTAAATATGCACATGTGTACATGCTACACACCCAATATTCAAAAACATAAAATATAACAAATTTAAGTAGTCTTTATCTATTTTTATGTGTAATATGATATTCTTATGTCATAGTTTTCTCTGAAATTTGATCCTTGTCCTCAAGCAAATCCTTACAATATTTTTACAGTATTATTCATCCCACAAATTATACATTGACTATCAGCTTCCTTAAAAGCAGTTCTCGAAATCATTATAAGCAATAATGGTCCAGAAATTTAAGCCTATATTATTTTTTGCAAGTAATAACATGCCTGGAATCTTGCACATTATTATTAATTGTAATTGATCTTGATTTTATACATATATATATATATATATATATATATACACATGGTTCATTACTCTAATACACCAGAGTTTTCTTATAAATAGAAAGCATATGCTATAATTGATTTAATTTTTCTACAGTTTCTTGAACAGTTTTGAGTACATATACACCAACAGAAGTTTATAAATAGAAATTGCCTTAAAATAATCTAATTTACACAGTCACTCTTTCAGAACACAAAACACTTAAAGAAATAAAATGAGTCTTCCTATGTAATAGAGCTAGCTGGCTGTGTGGAGATTAAAACATTGGTTTTCATAACATCCATTAACACCTGAGAAGAACCATCAATTTCTATTCCATACAAATGTATTGAACTGAACTTATTGTTATGTATTCCTGAAAGTATACTAAGTGTGTTCTCCTCACATATTGAGACAAATTTCAAATATTATTGATAATGTGTATTGGTTTACAAATCCAGACAATAACAAGTAAAAAAGAAAGATTTATACTTCTCACAACCCACTCAGAAACTTTAAATAGAATAATTGAAAAAAAATCACAAGTGGCAATTAAGTTAATTGTTCTTACCATGTCAAGATTGGCATTTTCATTTTGCATCATGAATATCTGACAATCATCAGTTTGAGTCACCACCCATGACATTTACTTTTGCTCTGAACATATTATTGTACAAAAGAAGTCTATGATTTAACTCTTTTGGGATGAATATCTCCATATTTCCCTATTTAAAATCCTTCTTGAAGCCCCACTCCGAAGCTTTCCTTCATGTTACCTTAGCATCCATGATAAGAGTTTTCAAGATGAGGCATGAAAGATAATGTATAATTGGATGAAAAATTAGAGAATTTAACAAAGGCCAATGACTTTATTTGATATGTGTGAAAGAATATGTGATTGGCTGCACGAGCAGGTGGGGCTCAGTGGTAGAGTGCAGGCATAGCAATCAGGAGGCCCTGAGTTCAAACCCCAGCAGTACCAAATTTTTTTGTAAGAATTCAAAGATATTTAGTTTTTCCATTATTCTAATTAGTATTATATTATGTTATAAAATAATAATAATAATAATAATAATAATAATAATAATAATAATAAATAAAGAGCCAGGCACTGGTGACTCACACTTGTAATCCTAGTTATTTGCTCATGAGGCTTGAATTTGGTGGTTTGAAGTCGAACAGGCCAGAATAACTTCTCAAAATTTCATCTTAAATGAACAAGCAAAAAGCTAGACTATGGCTCATGGGGTAGAGCCTCAGGCATGAACAAGAATGCCACTTGAGCCAGAGGCCTTGAGTTGAAAGATCTGGTAGCACCAAATGTATGTATGTGCACATACACACACACACACACACACACACACACACACACACACACACACACACTGATGTTTTAATTTTCTGTACCTTTTCTTATATGTAACTTTATCTGTTTAGGGGAGAGTAAAGGGGAGCACAGGAATTCTGTGACAAAGGGTAAACAAATGCAACAGTGCTAATCACTAGACACAATGTTGTAAATAAACTGTACAGCTTGTCGGGAAAAGAGGTTAGGAGGTAAAAGCTGGGAGAAAGCAAGGAAAGAGGTGAGTGACACTGTTCAAAAAAGAAGTGTACTCATTACCTAGCTTATGTAACTGTAACCCCTCTGTCCATCACCTTTACAATAACAACAACAACTAAATAAAAATATGTAGACTTCTACATTACTTCTACATTGTTTACACTACTTCTACATTGGTTATAATATACACTCATCTAGAGAGGAAATAAGGGAAAGACATGTGGATGGTTACATTATAGTCCAAGTCTTCTTGATTATTTAGATCATACACTAAGTATATATTTGATATAACACAATTATTTAAATGGGTCAGGCAAATTTGCCGTGTTGTTTACTCTTCTCAGTATTTCAAACATTTCAGTAGCTCCTGATTTCCATTTTTCTTCTCTTCCATTTGTCCTGAAGTTCTAAAACGCATCTTTTTTTAAATCATTTCCCCTGGTGCCCATTTCATAGTGACAAACGCTTTCAGTTTTGTTTTTTTCTGAAAATCAGGTATTATAAACTTCTTTTGGAAAAGAGTTTTGCTGGACATAGGATTTTAGGTTAAGAGGGTTTTACTGTTTCATTACCTTTTGAATTGCATTTCTGACAATGAAGTCTCATTCTCTCAAAAAGAAATTTTTTTTTTTTTTTTTTTTTTTTTTTTTTTTTTTTTTTGGCCAGTCCTGGGCCTTGGACTCAGGGCCTGAGCACTGTCCCTGGCTTCTTCCCGCTCAAGGCTAGCACTCTGCCACTTGAGCCACAGCGCCGCTTCTGGCCGTTTTCTGTGTATGTGGTGCTGGGGAATCGAACCTAGGGCCTCGTGTATCCGAGGCAGGCACTCTTGCCACTAGGCTATATCCCCAGCCCAAAAAGAGATTTTTTGATGGGTTGAAGAAGTGGCTCAGTTGGTACAGTACTAACCAAGGAGTGAAAGTATCAGGTACCCAAGTTCAAGTCCCTGTCTGAGACATATATACATACATATATTTAATATATATTTAATTTGTTTCTATATAGGAAATATATACATTTTATTCTGTCAGTTATGATATTTATTGCTTATTGGAAGCAATATAATTATGCTATTTTTATTTTTTAAATATTTCTGATTTTATCAGGCATATTTAGTAGGTAGATTTATGTTTCATGGAATTTAGAAAAATTTTGGTTATTGTGTCTTTAGTATGATTTTCAACCAATTTTAAATGTTTGATATTTTATATTTATTTGATATGATTTATATTTATTTTCAAGCGATATTATAGTAAATGCATTTGCTATTCACATTTCTCTCTGTTGAAATTTTTATCTTTAAGTAGTTATACAAAGGTGTTGCCATTCAACAAAGCAGTTTAGGAAAATACAGTTTCACCCCTTTCAACACTGTCTCCTAAATCTCTCATCCCATCCCTTTCCACCCTTTATTAAATTTTAGGTTATGTGCAGCATTTTTTTCCATTTAACAGTTTACGGATGCAATGCATCTTGATTTGCGCTATTTCTACAAAATCTTCACCCCTCTTCAAACCACCCAGTCCCCTTTATCCCCCAATTCTGTGCTACATACAATGCATTTTTGCTTGCATTCTACTCCCTCCCCACCAACAGTTATTCAGCCACACTCCTCCCTTTGCCCCTCCCCTGTTCTTGCAAGTAACTATTTCCATATACTCATTTTGTTGGCCTTTGACTTAGTCTTTCTAAAGAATTATAATATTTGAGCTCTCCATAGAGTCTATTCTACTTCAGTTAACTCATTTGTAACAATTTGCATACAACCTAGTGTTCACTAATAGATTTATAGGCATTTTCTGTTTCCCACAAAGGAAGTAGGTCTGTATTTCTCTGGGTCTGTATTACTTCACTTAATATAATTTTTCCATGTCTAACCCACTTCCTTATAAATAGTGAAATATCATTCTTTCTGATGGATGAGTAAAATTCCACTGTGTAGATAAACCATGTTTTCTTAATTCATTTGTCCATTGAGGGGTTTTGTGGCTGATTTCAGTTTTTGCATATGATAAATAATACTACAATGAGCATGGTTGTGTTGACTGCTTTCTTTAGAAAATTTTAACATCAGAATTTCCCCCAGGATATTTCAAATGTCTTTGAATTATAGTTACTGCTGCACTATCTTGCCTGCTTTGGTTTAATTAGGCTTTTATCTGAGACAATTGGTTTTTTGTAAATATTTAATTTGAGCTATTTTCATACTTTCTGTATCTCTTAATGCATAAGTACTACTTTTCTTTTAAATTCCTGAATATTTGGAGTGCTTAACAGAATTGTGTTATCTTTATTAACTTACAAAGTTTTTGTCTATTGATTTCTCTTTCTTTCTTTTACAGTTTACACTTTCCTTTTTCTTGCCATGCTTGGCAACTTTTTACTGTTAGATCTCAAACACAGTACATTTACATTAATAGTATCTAGATTCATTCAGTTGTTTTTCTCTCCCAACATTCTGTTCAACAGTTTAGGATATTTTTATTCTAAATATTATATGGTATTCTTTTCATCCATTATTCCTGTTAGGTTTTGCTAATAGAAACAGGAATCCATTTTTAGAAGGCTCATGTGACCTCTTAAGGCAAGACACTGCACTATAATTTAATGTTCCATTAGTTAGAAAAATCTGGCAGGGCAGGATGCTGGTCGCTCACACCTGTCATCGTAGCTTCTCAGAGAGGTTGAGATATGAACATTGCAGTTCAAAGCCAGTCAGTAAGTCTGTGAGATCTTATATACAGTTAGCCATTCCCAAACCAGAAGTGGTTCAGTGGTGAGCCCTAGACTTGAACTGAAGAGCCCAGGCCCAAGAGTTCAAGGCCCACAACCAACCAAAAAAAAAAAAAAAAAGGCAGAATCCTGAAGTTTCCAGACTTGTGTGAGTCACAATGTGTGTTACCTACTGATCCTTTGAGCTGATTTTATTTTTCTGATCTTAGTAATTTCCTCTAGCTCCTGAACTGATCAGTGTCCATCCAATGACATAGAGGTAAACCTCCAAAAATTTCTGGAGCTCTCTTTAATATCCTTTTTTTCTCTGGCATTCTGTCCTTCAAAATGTAGGCTTCTTTGCTTCTCAAAATTTCAATGCTGTCTCCTCAATGCAAGGATTTTGTTCTGCTGAGTTTCCTTCTTTCTGCAATGTAGACTGCTGTCTCTAAATGGTCTTGTAGGATAATCAGAGGAATCAACTCCTTTGTCTGCCTTTAGTCAGAAGGTTTTTTAGACTGCCTGTAATTCACGGTCTGAAAGCCCTTGTTTCATATATCCACATCATTTTTATTTGTTAGCTTATTTAGCTCTTTTATAGATGCATATGCACTGTATTTTTCCATTTTTGTTTGAATCAAGGAATTATCTAATTTAAAATTTTAGCAATCACTGATTTAACTTTATAAAATAACTCTCATTCATTGGATTCTTTAAAAAATGTATTCCCTTTGCTGGTCACCATTGGCTCACACCTATAATCCCAGCTACTCAGGAGGCTGTGATCTGAGGATTGGCATTTGATGCAGAATAGTCCCCTTAAGACACTTATCTCCGAGGGGCTGGGGATATAGCCTAGTGGCAAGAGTGCCTGCCTCGGATACACGAGGCCCTAGGTTCGATTCCCCAGCACCACATATACAGAAAACGGCCAGAAGGGGCGCTGTGGCTCAAGTGGCAGAGTGCTAGCCTTGAGCGGGAAGAAGCCAGGGACAGTGCTCAGGCCCTGAGTCCAAGGCCCAGGACTGGCCAAAAAAAAAAAAAAAAAAAAAAAAAAAAAGACACTTATCTCCAATTAACCATTCAAAAACCAGAAGTGGTGCTGTGGATCAAGTGGTAGAACTGCTACCCTTAATCACAAAGAGGCTCAGGGACAGTACCCAGACTCTGAGTTGAAACTCCACAACTGACAAAAAAAAAAAGTTTTCATAGCTATGTGTCAGGTGTCACTCATTTCTCTTGTTTACTTATTTTCCCTGGGTCTCACAGACTAGGTTGATGGAAATTATTTTACTTAAATTATTTTTATTTATTTTACTTAAATCCCAGGTCTTATTTTGAGCCAAAGCAGTAGTAAATGGTAAATGTATTTATAAATGAATTTGAGGAGGTGAGATCGATAAGGTCTGGATAATTTAATTGGCTAATTGTTCACAAGGTCTACTGCCACACAATGTTCAAGAATATGGATCATATTTTATAGCAAGCAGGGCTCTAAAAAGCCTCAGAGCAGAAAGATGTTCCACTCACAGGTATGTATAAGAGAAATGATACAACCACAAAATAAAATCAGATGGGGAGATTGGAGCTAAAGATATGTAGATTGTCTAGTTTATTATAATCATAAGAGAGGGTAAGAATTAGAGTGATGTTTTGTATGCCTGGCCTAACTAACAGAAGATTATTTGACTAACTGAAATTAAAACTGCATTCCCATTAGAAGCAATGGATGCTATAGGGTGAGAGTAATTCTCTCTACTGAAGAAGCTGAAATTCCACAGATGGTCTGTGAACCTACCTCCAAAGCAGACAACATATGATGGGAACTTCTGGCATCTGCATTGCTTTCCTAGAGCCCAGAGCACAGGTTTTATCTGTCCCTGGCACAGAAGATGGGATATTTGGTTTTCATTTTGGGTTCTTCCATTCATTGGCTTGGATCTTTCAAGAAGAATACACACATCCCCATCTCTCTTCTGTGATTCACTAGTGAACTTCTGTATCATTGCCCAATACCTGTTCTTATGTCTACCAATTGCATTTCCTATGAGAGGGACCTTAGCTTCATCTTTTTCCTTTTTAATATTGTTCATTTTTTGGTGCTTTTCTGTTTTTACATTTTCTGAAGATGTTTCTAGATATCAAATAATAATTGCATGTTTATGGAGTGTGTATTTGTGAATTGTAACTACATATATTGTGTAAGATTCATATAAGTCAGCTATGCTGACACAAGTCTGTAATCCTAGCACAAATGAAGTTAGCTGATTCAGTGTGGTACACTTAGTATGTATCCATGGATCTTGGCATGAGAAATGTGTGTGTGTGTGTGTGTGTGTGTGTGTGTGTGTGAGTGAGAGAGAGAGACAGAGAGAGATGGGTTCTATGTGTGTGAGACAGAGAGAGATGGGTTGGAAGGCAGGGATTGAGTTTTTGGTAACATACAGTTGTTAAGGAACCTGTTATTTGGCTGGGTAATGGGGTTTTGTCAGAAGGAAATAATGGTGTGTGTTTTTTAAAGAACCAAAGCTGAGCATTTTTGAGAGCACCACTAAGTATGTCCTGTATCTTGCACAGTCTTTGCTCATTTGAATGAGCACTGTGCACAAGGAAGGACTGCTTTAAGTGAAGGGTAAATGAACCAATTTATTCTTTACTTTTCCTCTAATACAATGAAAGTGCAAAGCATAATGTGCAGTTGACCTTTGCTTATCTCCAAAAGTGAATTCCAAACTGGGTTCAGAAAGTTTGCCCCTGTTCTTCAGACTCAGAGCTATACACATATTTAACAGTAAAGAGGCTTTTATGATAGAGTGAACTGTAATAGAACAGCACTCAACCTGAATGCAAGGATTTGTGCCATGATTTGCTGTGTGGACATTGGACCTGTGGCTCAAAAAAAAAAAAAAAAAAGAAAGAAAGAAAACTTATTAGCAGATCTGTGACATTGATCAAATGACACAACCTCTCAGAGCTTCAGTTTCACTTTGTAACATGGAGCAATTATTATTGTTCTTAGAATATCCTGTAGAGTAATTCATACCAAGTGATTAACAAACATTTTGGAATGTAGTCATTTCTGTTCCTGTCTTGAGCATGTAGGCTGCTTTATGGCATAATGTGCTCAGTAATTTACCTCCAAGAAATCCCTGGAGCCATGGGACTCTCTCCCATGATAATGGGGTCTCACTGTGTTGTTTTACAAGAATCATTTAATCTTTCTTCCACCTGTGATTAAGCACAACCACATTCTTATGTGGAAAGAAAAGGACTTGTTTCTTCAATGAGCCTGTGAACCGTACTGTTCAAGTCCAACATTCACAGACAGAAACTCAGCCATCAGACACAGATGTTTGTTCTGCATTACTGATCTCCCTTGAAATAAGATTATACCATATGAACTTCACAGAATTCCTATAGGAAATAAATAAGCTAATAAATAATATATAAGTAATGTATGCAATAATTAATATATGTTAAATAGTGTAGTTCATTTGAGGGTGTTGCTAATCAATTATGACACATCTTAATTATTAACATTATCACATGAGTGGACTGGATATGGCTCATCATGACAATCAATTACTAAATACTCTAGACATTTTGACAGCCATTAGATACCTTGTAATCGGCATTTGTAGGCTATTTACATCACCGAAAATGGCAGACACTACACCACTGAGAAATTTTTTGAGATAGGTATTGCTAACATCAGTATCAACCCCATTTTATGTCTGGAGTGTCTGTGAAGAGTACTGGAGCTGAGTTTTAGTTCATAATGTTCATGGTTAAGTTTATACATTAGACCTTTCTAAAATGATGCTATGCGCTGAAAACATTCATGATAAATGTTCAATAAATGTTGGCTGTTACTAGCACTGAAAATGCTTGTAACCTTCCTCTGACTCAATCTCAGTTCTTGATCTGCATACCAAGGAAAGAAACATTTTATAAATATTATACTGTTATACCTTGAAATCATTAAAAGAAACTGGACTTGCAGGAGTCTCTTTTAGTGTGTATATGTTTGGGAGGAGGAGGCAGAATAGTTCTATATTGGCGGTTGTCTGAGTTGCTGGGGAAAGAGTGAGCATGTTAAACTTTTCTTCTTTTGATTAGCATGTATTAATTGTACAGGGGAAGGTCATTGTGAGATTTTCATATGCTGAGAATAAGTATCTCCAAACCAAGCACTAGTGGTTTATGAATCAAATCCTAGCTACTCAGAAAGGTGAGATCTAAAGAAGAGTCCAAGACATTCTATCTCCAAACCAGAAATACCAGAACTGGAGGTGTTGTTCAAATGGTAGAGTACTAGTCATGAACTAAAAAGCTCAAGGAGAGCCAGAGGTCCTGAATTCAATCCTCCAGACAAATTCACACACACACACACACACACACACACACACACACACACACACGCACACACACCACCTCTATCTTTGCTGAAAATAGAAAGAAATCTATAAAGAGGAAGAATTCTAGCATTATTTTTCCCTTAAGTTTGGTTGTGGATTAAGAGGCCTGAAACCCAAGCCCAGTTCTACCACTTGTGAGTCATGTATGAAAGTAAGCATACTTTCTGCCTCTTCAACAATAAAATGTGAGAATACGTATTTTCTGACTTGAAGTAAACAATTTAGCATAGGGTTTAAAGCTATACAGTTACATCTTAGTAACAGCAATGCTTTCTGGAGAGTTTTCCCATGCTTCCTACCTTTGGAAGTCTTCATTCTCCCTCTAAAATCAGGAATCAGACAAGTCATAAAGAATAACTAAATTACAATGCTCCTTACAAACTCCTGTACTTTAATGTAGTAAGTGAATACGTAATGTTGATGTTCTCAAATAACTGACTGTTGGAGAAATACAGACTATAGAAAGAGTAACTCTTTCCTGGGTCTTTAAGGATGGAGCTATCATGGAAAAGGTTATCAGCATTACAAACACAATAGGTAGTGTGAGAGCTGTAGATTGAGAATAGACAAGCACGATTCCAGAAAAAGAAAATAACCTAGCTTATTGAAGGGAGACATTTGGCAAGGGGAAACTGTAGAGTTCTGGTGGGTTACATATAATTACTGCCATTGAATTTCTGATCACTTGAGTTCCTCGTACTTTATCTTCTAAGCTCATCTTCTCTTACTAATACTGTCCTTTTCTATTTCTAAGATGTGAGTATATGAACATATCTAGATCTGTTAACATCAGTTAACAGATTAACTTCAGTTCTTTCCCTTTATTTATTTATTTATTTTTTGGCCAGTCCTGGGCCTTGGACTCAGGGCCTGAGCACTGTCCCTGGCTTCTTCCCGCTCAAGGCTAGCACTCTGCCACTTGAGCCACAGCGCCACTTCTGGCCGTTTTCTGTATATGTGGTGCTGGGGAATCGAACCTAGGGCCTCGTGTATCCGAGGCAGGCACTCTTGCCACTAGGTTATATCCCCAGCCCCTTTATTTTCTTAATTACAAAGTTAGGCACAAATATATACTTACACTTGAAGTATTAAAACATTCAAGCACCCATCACTGAAAGAAAACTCAATTTCAAACTCACAATAATGTGAGACATAATTTCAGTCATTCATATAATCAGACTCACAATTTACTTTCCAACATGGAGTATAATTAATGCTTATGAGATTTTTCTAAGTATTTTTGTATGTCAGCAAATATCCATATAAAGACATATAGGACCTGTATATAGATTCTATCTTTTAATTTCCTACCCTCAGTTCTTTCCTTCCTTCCTTCCTTCCTTCCTTCCTTCCTTCCTTCCTTCCTTCCTTCCTTCCTTCCTTCCTTTCCTTGTTTTTTTTTTTTTTGTTTTTTTTTTTTTTTTTGAGTCCTAGGGCTTGAACTCAGAGCCTGGCCATTGTCCCTTGCTTCCTTTTCCTCAAGGCTAGCACTGTACCACTTGAGCCAAAGTACAACTTCCGGCTTTTTCTGTTAATGCGGTGCTGAGGAAACAAACCCAGGGCTTCATGAATGCTAGGCAAGCACTCTACTGCTAAGTCACATTCCCATCCCCCTCCTTTTTTTTTTATTTGTCAATCTTGGGGCTTTAATTCAGAGCCTGGGCACTGTCCCTGAGCTTTTTCACTCAAGGCTAGCCATCTGGTAGTTAATTGGAGATAAGCATCTCATAAGCTTTTCTGCCTGGAATGGCTTTGAACCACAATCCTAAGATCTCAGCCTCCTGAGTAGCTAGGGTTACAAGTATGAAACACTGGCATCCACCCCTTTTTACAGTGGTTAATCTATAATTTGATTAAATATACAGAAAGCTCCCACCAGTAGCTTATGTCTATAATCCTAACTACTAAGGAAGCGGAGATGTGGAAGATGACTTGAAGCCAGCTTGCTCAGAAAACTCCTTAAGACTCCATATCCAGCTAAACACCACAAAGATTGACTGGAGTAGTAGCTCAAGTCCAGCACATGTAGATAGATTTATGCCATCCCTTTTCTTTTTTTAAAATTTTATTGTCAAATTGATGTACAGAGAATTTACAGTTTCATATGTTAGGCCTTGGTTACATTTCTTGTACTGTTTGTTACCTCCTCCCTCATTCCCTCCTTCCCCCTCCCCCTTTCACTCTGCCCCCATGAGTACTTCAGTTGGTTTACACTAAATGGTTTTGCAAGTATTGCTTTTGGAGTTGTTTGTCTTTTTATCCTTTGTCCCTCAATTTGTATATTCCCTTTCACTTCCCTAGTTCTAATACCAGTATATACAGTATGCAGTGTACTCCGGTGAAATACAATGATAGCACGAGTACAATCACAGGAAGGGATACAAGAGGATCATCAACAATAGAAGCAACAGTTTCACATGGTATGTTGAAAGTAATTACAATAGTGATATAACAGTTGTTTCCATAACATGGAGTTCATTTCACGTAGCATCATCTTATGCCTTCATAGCAGCATAGCTATTAGGCTCTTGTGATCCACTGCTGTGACTAGCCTAAACCTGTGCTAATTATTCCCTTGAGGGAAACCATGGACCCATGTTTCTTTGGGTCTGGCTCAATTCACTTAGTATAATGTTTTTCAAGTTCTTCCATTTCCTTACAAATGGGAAAATGTCATTCTTTCTGATAGAAGCATAAAATTCCATTGTGTATATGTACCACATGTTGCTGATCCATTCGTCTACTGAGGGGCATCTGGGTTGGTTCCATATTTTAGCTATGACAAATTGTGCTGCGATGAACATTGTTGTGCTGGTGGCTTTAGTGTGTTCTTGTTTGTGGTCTTTTGGGTAGATGTCCAGAAGTGGGGCTGCTGGGTCATAGGGGAGCTCTATGTTTAGCCTTCGGAGGAATCTCCACACCGCTTTCCAGACTGGCTGAACCATTATCATGAACAGCATCAATATCAAAATACCACATAAGCATATTCATATATTCAAACAATTACCATAATTCCTGAAGTGCAAAGTGTAATTCTGCTCACACTTTAAATGTGGCTATTATGTAATTTCTCCAGAAATTTCTAGTTATGATACATGTCTCTTTCTATAAGTTTATGCAGATTTAAAGAAAATTGTATAAACCTTTTAAACAAGTACAACTCATATAATAATTTTGTTGAACATTTATTTAAAAAGAAAAACAAACTAAGGCTGTGTGTAATGGCTTAGATCTTTAATATCAATTACTAACTAGGAAGCAGAATCAGGAGAATTGTGATTTGAGGCCAGCCAAACAAACAAACAAAAAATAATAATAGGGAGACCCCACTTCAACAAAGAAGTTGAATGTGATAGCATACATTTGTATTCCCATAATGTAGGAGGCAGTACATAGGACAATTGTTGTCTAAAGTTATTTCAGGAAACAATCGGAGACTATACCTAACAAATAGCTGAAGCTTTAAAGGGATGGAAGTATTTTTTAAGTACACAGTCTTTCCTGACAAGTTCAAGACTCTGGGTTAACACCCCCCGCCCCCTCAAAAAACCTAATAAAACCCTAAGCATCACAAGATGCACTGATCATTTTTAAATAATGTCTTGTGAGTACTACTGTTGTATCTGAGGAATTATCTTGGAAAGGAATATGGTAACAAAACGAAGAAACATTACTCTTAAATATGTATGTGTGTGTGCGTGCATGTGCATGTGTGTGTGTGTGTCAAAAGACTGCCTTATTATGTAACCATACCCCTTTTGCACAACACCTTGTCAACAAAATTTAATTAATAAAAAATGACAAAAAAGATATGTGATAAAGAAAAATAGGAGATTTGATGTAAAAGTGAATGGGAAAATGACACATAGTACATAGAAGAAAGAAAGAATGAAAGAAAAGGGAGGAAGGGAAAGAAGGAAGAAAAGAAAGGAGGAAGGGAGAGAAGGAGGGAAAAAAGGGAAGGAAAGGAGGGAAGAAATGTAGAAGAAAGCAAGGAAGGAAGGGAGGAATTGCATTCCATAATTGTAAACAGTATATAGTTGGAGAAATGAAATAGATATCAACTTAACAAAGCGATCCACATTAAACACAATTTTTTTCCTAAAACACTGCTTTCTAGCTGAAGGTTTACTAATGGTATCATAAAGGAATTTTGAAAACCTTATAGATGAGATCAGTCTATCATTATCATTTTTTAAAAATACACTGCATAATTGTATATGCAATGTATATTTGGACCATTTTTATTTTTCTCTATCATAGCTTCCCATCTGCTTCCTCTATACTTTGAATTATAAGTTTTCCTCTAGCATTTGTAGGCTATGAGCCTTTACTTTTGTAAATGCTTAAATTTAATTGTCAAGATTAAAATTTGCTCCAACTTCATAGATTAATATGTTAGGGGAAAGCTGAAGATGATTAATTTTTCATAATAAGGCTATTTAATTTTACACAACCATATGGCTTCCATAAAGACAAGCTTTTCTATATTTTTCTTAGAATGGCTTAATTGTCTTGCTTTTTTAAAAGTGCCAATTACATAATTGCTATGAAAACCTAAAGCATAAAATATTAAGCTGTCATTTACAAAGAAAATCACAGAAGAAACTCCATCTATAATAAAGACCAAATATTCAAAAGCACTCCTACATTTTCTAGTAAGTGGAGGAATCAACTTTCGTTCTACACTTAAAGTCTAACTTCACCCCTCAGGCAAAGGCAAGGTAGGACCTAAAATGGGATACATCTGATGAGATAACTAGCACTAGAAGATTAAGTCAAAGAAATTTATGTGAATTTAAAAGCCTTTTACAACGTGTATATTTTAACCAAGGAAATAAATGATAAACACCAGGCATCACTTAGTTTTAGAGATTTGGGCAATTAAACCATTTTGCGGCACCAGCCTTTACGATTGATGCCCAGCAGACAACTTGCAAGAGATTTTTGGCAAGTGTCAATTTTTGTTTTGTTTTGTTTGTTTGATTCTAAATGCTATGATTACTTCTTTAATAGTAGTTATTATATGTGTGTTTTATTATGATAATATATAATAAGAATAATAGCTTCTAAATCTTCATATCCACCAAGTGCATTCTACTTACTTTGAACTTCTCACAATCTTCAATCATAATGTAGATATTGAAGAACAATTTTTTAAAAATAATTAGTTGGATAGATGTTGGTTTTCCATTTCCTACAGAAAAACAATGTAAGCAATAATAAATAATGTTTCAACTCCATACTTTGTCAGTTGTGAATGTCTCAATTTTCTAGCCCTGAGAACATAAAAGTGAAATCAGAATCCCATATGCCTTGTGATTGTTTTCTTGTATTTATTTCTTTGAGTTTTACTTTTGTATATGGGGAAAATAAGATATTAAGTAAAAATAAGCATGCGTTTGGAGAAGATGAGAGCGTAAGGCAAAATAAACATGAAAATTAGAATATAGTGAGCAGCTGAAAAATACGATCTTGAAAAAGGTATTTCTCAACAAAAAGTTTCAGTTATTCATTTGTAAATTATTTTTGCATCCATTATATTCAAGTAGTTGTACAAAACCATTTCAAGTCAGCAAATCAGTTTATAAGCACTGTGAGTGATGTCACTTCTTCCTCTGTCCTCCCCCGAACTTTACACCATACAGGAAAGTGACTTTTACTACAGCATATTCACGTGCAATCTTTTGTTTAAAATTTTATTGTTAAGTTGTGTACAGAGGGGTTACCATTACATATGTAAATTAGTGAGTACATTTCTTGTCAAATTTATTACCTCCTCCCTCATTTTTTTCCCACCTTCCCTCCTCCCCAATACCCCCTCGAGTTGTAGAGTTAGTTTATAACATATTATCTAGTTTACAACATACTATCTTGTGATTATTGCTGTTGCATTGGTTAGCGTTTTACCCTTTATCTCACCATCTTGATGATCCCCTTCCATTTCCTAATTCAGACAAACACATATACAATACCCAGGGTACCAGAATCAAATCAGTAACAACAGGGGCTAAACCTTAGGAAAGATAAGCAAAAGATATAAGCATTTTAAACGTAACAACAACAGTGATAAACTACTTGTTTCCATAACTTGGAGTTCATTTCACTTAGCATCATCTTATGTAAGCAAGATCATGCTAAGTCTACTAACACAACCATGTTCATCACAGCACTATTTACCATAGCTAAAATATGGAACCAACCCAGATCCCCTCACTATATGAATGGATTAAGAAAATGTGGTATATATACACAATGGAATTCTATGCTTCTATCACAACGAATGAAATTGCCCCATTTGTAAGGAAATGGATAGAATAAATAATACTAAGTGAAGTGAGCCAGACCCAAAGAAACATGGACTCTATGGTGTCCATCATAGGGAATAATCAGTACAGGTTTAGGCTAGTCACAGCAGATGATCACAATAGCTCAATAGCTATGTACGTATGATCAAGTGAAATTCTTAGAGTTTTGTTCTCCTGTTCCTACATAGGTCATGCTTAAAATATATTTATGCATATATATACATATATATACATATACATTTAAATGTTTTAAATTTATCTTTTAAATTTCCTAAAATTCTTCTTCTTCATTCTCCAGAAAAAAAAAATCCATGAAATAATATGAAGAAATGTATACTATTCCTATGTTAAGACCTTGTCAGTCATCGGGTTAGTGCACATAAATGTGTACAATATCAAAAACAATATTTTCTGGGCACTAGTGACTCACACATCTAGTCCTAGCTACTCAGGGGGCTGAGATCTTAGGATCATGGTTCAAAGCTAGCCTGAGGAAGAAACTCCATGAGGTTCTTATCTCCAATCGCTTCTCGGCCTTTTGGCTAAGATCAAGTGTGGAGATTCTTATCTCCAATTAACAACCAGAAAACCAGAAGTGGCACTGTGGCTCAAGTGGTAGACTGGTATCCTTGAGCTAAAAGCCCAGGACAGACTCCATGCCCAGAGTTTAAGGCCCAGGACCACCAAAAGAAAGGCAACATTTTATGATAAATAAAAATTTTGAACCAACCCAGGACATTCCTTTGACTTTGATTTCATTGGAGCCTATGATTGAAAGAATTGTAATTTAAAATATAGTGACATGCATTTTTATTCAAGGTACTGTTCAAGGCATTGAGTTACTATGAAGGTTAACATGGCCCAGGACCTAATCTCCTGATTGCATAGCCTAAAATAATACAAAATTAAATTGCATTAATTGTCATCATGCCTTTGCAAAGTCAATTATTAGTAGTTCTGTGCCATTCCAGAGATTACTTAAAGGTCAACACACTTGAATCACTTTTTCAAATTTCAACTTTTTCTAACTTCAAATGTGAAGTTTGAGGTGTGTTATTGAAAAAAATCATCCACATTACTTGCATTGTCTGTGGAAAGTTAAAACATTTTATCTTTGAGAATAAGTACATCTAGGAATATATAGCATACTTGATCACAACCTTCTTGATCGCACAAAGATTGCTGATGGCAAGGTGTTATCTGTCAATCCTGGGTGACTCTGAAGACTTCAGTTCCTACAAAGTTAGATAATGTCTTCCTAGGAGAACTCCAATGTGCCAGAACACTACCTGTCACACTGGGCTGTGATGTCTACCATAGTAACCTGCAGGAAAAGGTGAGAATATATCCTGTGGTTCTCTGGAACTGATTACTCATCAGGAAACAGGAGTAGGGGGAGGGAGAGGGAACACACAGTATTCATCTATGGTTTCCTGGATTCCACTGAGTGGCAAGGGCAAATTCTGCCATATTGTGAATCTCTTAAGAACAGGAGCCTACTGCTGCCTTTACATTTTAATGGAAAGAAACAGTAACAAGTAACAAGAGAAGAAGCTCTTAAGCTCTTCCATATTCTGAGTACATGAGATTCATGTACAATCTATTCAGACTCTGGGAGAAATTTCAGGTAATATAATTAACCAGTTCTTGAGTGTAATTTCCATTTTTAAAAGTGCTTTCCCAGTGCTTCCTTCATAAGAATAATACTAGAAGATTTTTTTTCTGAGAAATGAGATTAGTATGGATATACAGCTTGATAGGTATTCCTGATACATATTTTAGCATATACTGTTTGCATAATATGTGCTGAGTGTAGGTTATATAAGTATCCCTCATGAAGCTTCCACATAAGCACAGAACATACCTCAGTCAAATTCACCCCTCTCTTGTTCTGTTTTATTCTCTATCTCCCTTTGTCAAACAATCTCAACAGGCTTTATACAGTACTTCTAATTTCATACATAAGTTTCCATTTCTGTGTTGTATAGCCATATGGGTTCTACAGATAACAGCTTTTAGCTTGCATCAGATTAAAATTTTAAATTTTAACCTTAACAGACCAGTAGCATGTATTCCACAGGACTTTAGTGTCATGATATGTTTTGTGAAAGAAAGAAGAGAGAGGAGGCTTCTGCAGGCAATTAAGTTTAATGAACATTCCAAGTATTATCTCACTTCATGGAGATTTACAATGCATAAATATGTGCGAAATGCCCCAGATTGATTTCCCTGCAGACATGAGATCTGATTATTTAGTTCAATGACTCCAACGTATATTTGAATACCGGACTTTTTCCCCCATCAAATAATTTTACTCCCTTAAAATATGTTCTTTGGAGGTTAGAACTCAAGAATGATAGAATCTAAGCCAATTTCCCAAACAGCCACCCTTTCTTCAAATGGAAAACAAAGTCAAAATTAGGTTGTACTAGTATCATATACAAGCAAACTTCAACGACATTGAAAAATATAAATGACAGAAATGAAAAAGGTATAAATCAGGTATGAGTGACTCATACCTACAATCCTAGCTGCTCAGGAGGCTGGGATCTGAGGTTTGAGGTTCAAAGCTAATTTCTGCAAGAAAGTCTGAGTGATTTATATCTCTAAGTAGCCCCCAAATAACTTAAATTGGAGCTGTGGCTCAAGTAGTAGGGTGCCAGGCTTGGGTGAAAAGTGCTATGGAGCTGTGCCTAGGCACTGAGTTCAGTCAAGCCCTAGTACACACACACACACACACACACACACACACACACACACACACACATACACACAAAATTAGATGTGAGAGTGGTGAAGGATAAAAGGATAAGACAAGATTTCCACAGTATGATGATCTATACCATACTACTGTGTCTAGCTTGTGGAAGATAAGAGTTGTCAAGGGTAACTAGAGAAGGATGTTAAGTCTGGCTGAATTTAACAGAGTATTATCAAACCTGAAAAAGCTTCTGGAAGAGGAAAAATCGGGATGGAATGATGCAGAGCTTTCTGTATATCATAACGAACCAGAAAATCCAGGGAGCAGCATCAGTAACACAATTACACTTGATTTGCTATTTTGTTGTTTTTACAATCGCTGTAAGGATTTTAAAAATGATATCTCCACTTTCATTTTCCCCCAACAAAGGTCTACAACGAAGCTAGAGTAATTATTTTTAAATATCAATTTCTGCTCTTGATATTTATTTACTTATTTACTTATTTATCTTGTATTTGGAGTGTTCCTGGTAGCTGTACACGTGCTTCTTTACATCATTATCTTCAAGCCTGGCTTGATAAATTCCTTAATGATCCTTCTCTATTCTCCATGGCTTTCCCTGCTTCAACCTTTCCACTAAGCAAGAAAAGAACCTTTAGGATGAACTGATAGTAACTTATACATCTAGTTACTCTTTTTCTCCATACTAATTGTAGTAATAATGAATTGGACCGAATTAAAAATAATTTCCAAAATTTGAATGGCATAATAGAGATAAAGACAGTTTTCAGTTTTGTATCAACCAAATGTTGGTGGCAATGGTTTTAGGGGTGTAGATGTGCCCACAGAATCATTTAGGAAACAAGACTGGCACCGCTAGTTTTTAGCTTAGAGGAGTTTTCTGGAGTCTTCATACAGTAAGTGGGCAAATAAAAGAGAGATAAAAAGGATGCCAGAACCAGCACTAAAAATAAGACACGTGACTTCTTTTTATAATCTCTTGTCCAGAAGTCAGTTCTGTGGACACACTCCAATGCAGGGAAGAGTAGAAGATATAGTTCAACTGTCTCTCTCAAAAAAAAGAGAGGGGAAAGTTTAGTAATGTTTCAGTAGTATGTGCTTGCTTAGCATGTGCCTGGTGCTGAGTTTCATCCTCAGCATGATTTTTTTTTAATGAAAAGAAAGTAGAAAGAATAAAAATGAAGAGGATGGAGGATTAGTGAACAGTTAAGTAGTAGAAAATGATAGATTTTTTTTTATTATTTTATTACAATTATATCCCAGCACCTAGGACAAATGCTTGCAACATAGAATTCTAGTATGTGCATATGCATGTAATGCAAAAAAAATATACCTGTTGTTAGTATGTGTTAGTACCTAGTCTATGTGTTTCACCGTTTGCAGCCTATTTGGGTAGTGACTGCTGGTGTATACATTTTATGGATAAGACCAGTGAAACAGAGATTAAAAACATTCTTGAGTTCCAAAAGCTAGGAATACGATAGTACAGATTTCAGTCTGACTGACGAGGATCAAGAATGCACATTATTAACTGCTTTACAAAGTGCTGCTCTGATAAGTAGTCACTATATCAGTGAGAAACTTCACAGCTTAAACCACTGCACCCACTTTGGCATAGTCTCTGCCTAAAAAACTTGTTGTTTCCTTGATATAGTGATGTGATCAGAAGTAGGATGGTATCTTACTACAAAAACAACATTTTTTTTTCTTCTGGATTGACATCAGAATTAGGGCTATACAACAAACTACCTTGTCTGTAATTCTAAGGTGTGTTTTTTCCCTTCATATCTGAGTCATGTAATGCATATTCCACACTATAGAAAAATTAATGCTAGTCAGGTCTATTGAATTTTTATTAAAAGTTTGTTTTTTAATTTTTTATTGTTGTGGTGATTCCTTTTAGAATGATATGAAAATCCTTTTAATATGAAAATTCACCCTTTTTACATACCAATAAAGCAGGGCTTATCTGTAAGGTTTATAGACTTAAGGAGTTATGTTAATGCCAACATCTAATTCAGAAATCTGTTTCTGTGGTATTCCTTTATATGTCGCTGACCAAAAACAAACAAACAAATAAAAACCTTTTCCTCAGCATAATACAGATGTATGTAAATTACTACCAGCAAAGACACAGGTCATATTGTACTGACCTCTGTTTACATGGTAATGATTTTTCCACTTAAAAGAAACAACACAGAAAACAAGGGCATTTATGAGATATTGTGGTATATAAAGCTTTTCAGTTCAGAAAAGCCCTGGATTTCCTTGTTTGTGTATTAAAAAAAAATAATTTCAGCCAGGTACTGATGGCTTATGTCTGTAATTCTAGCTATGTAGAAGGCTAATATCTGTTTTGGGTTTTTTTGCTTTTTTTTTTTGGGGGGGGGGCAGTCCTGGGCCTTAGACTCAGGGCCTGAGCGCTGTCCCTGGCTTCTTTTTGCTCAAGGCTATCACTATGCCACTTGAACCACAGCGCCACTTCTGGCCATTTTCTGTATACATGAGGCTGGGGAATTGAACCCAGGGCCTCGGATGTATACGAGGCAAGCACTCTTGCCACTAGGCCATATCCCCAGCCACACAGGAGGCTAATATCTGAAGGATCTTGATTTGAAGGTAGCTTCGGTAGAAAAGTCCATGAGACTCTATTTCCCAAACAACAAGAAAGAAAAGGAAATAGCAAAAATCAGGACTAGTATCATGACTTATTACAAGAGCACCAGCCCAGACAAGCAAGTAAGCCCTGTAAGTATAAGACGTTTAGTACTCCTCAGTACTACCAAAAATTTAATAAAATTATTTTCAACATATTTTTATGAATGAAAACACTGAAGAATTTTAATTGTTAAAAATTTATGGGCAAGAGGAAGACGGCACAGCCACAGTAGGGAGGCACCCCAACTCGCTCCAACTGAATAGCGAGCTGGGAACTCCAGCACCCAACACCCCATCAAGAACCCAGCAAAACCAGCAGCCAGAAGCAGTGGAGAAAAGCAGGAAACAAAATGGAGCAAAAAAAGAAGAGCCTATAACCTGCACAGAGCTGGATAATCTCCGGGGCACCCTCCCCCCACCAGCTAACCCTGGCCCGAACAGGGACAGGCTGGGAAAGGGGACCCGGCGAATGGCAGACCGACTGCCGAAAACTCACACCAGGAGCACAGAGTCCAGACAGCAGGACTCCACGAACCCCAGGGAGAGCGTGGACCAAGACACATGGTGGCAAAGGGAAGTTCGGGACCGCATGGCCGGGATCGGATGTAAGTGGCGGGGAAACCAAGTGGCTCAAGAATGGGAGAGCCAGGGCTGCCACCACAACCTTTAGCCACACCCCAGCACTCCACCCCCGAAGGACCAATGGCAGCACGGGACACACACACAATCCAGGTCCAGTGAGTCCCCCATTGCCCCCTCCCCCAACGGGAGACTAGCTATCAGAGACCCATACCCTACAAAGAAACTAGAATTCCCTCCCTCCCTCTCCCCACCCTGAGGGAACAAAGAACCCCCAAATCTGGTGGCAAGATCCCATCAGGCTCTGGGAAGACACAGGAGTTAGCAGGGGAAGGGTGGAGCAGCACCAAGGCAGCAGAGGAGCCTGAATCAGCCAGCACCAGCCCCACCCCCTTCCCAACAGTGGCCCAGGGACGGCAGGCATTGCAAGTCCCACCCAAGACACCTGGGCCACACAGACACTTGACCCCACGGGGGCCCACACATACCGCCCCCCACAGCTGACTCGTGGGAGGGCGCAAGCACACCCCAACAACCCGGGGCTCGCTGTGGTAGGTGTACCCTGCACAGGTGGGCAGGGCAACAGCGGCAGCGCCCGCTGCAGTGGGCACACGTCACATAGGTGGGCGGGGCCTCTGGCAACAGCACCCGCTCTGGTAGGTGTGCCTGCACAGGAGGGCAGAGCTCTCTAGCGGTGGTGCCCACTTAGCTTGGCACACTTCGCAGAAGTGAGTGGACCGCCCCTCAACCAAAGCAGCCCTGGAGCAGACCACACAGGAGGGTGAACTGCCTGAGAGGGGAGCTCCTCTGACCAAGATACAGAGTGGAAAAAAGATCCAAAGAAGAGAAGCCTCCATGCCAGGCTGAATCAGCCACCAGCAAGCCCACAACAGGGGCACACTAGGGTCAGCACTGCACAGCGGCAGGACACTGTCCCACAGAGAAAGAAACGCAACCTACCGGCCCCCAAGTGCAGTGAGGGTGAACACCTCAACGACAACCGAGAAGGTCAGCTCACACACTGGGCAGCAAGGTTCAACAGCCAAACCTAAACTCAGAGCCAGGACACCAGAACACAAGGCTCCCACTGACAGACCAGTGGGAACCAGCACAAAACCAAACCAGGGAAGCCACCCACAGAATTCCAGATGCGCAAATCACAAAGAAATATAACACAGTTCATCAAAGGGCAAGCCAACTCGCCAGCTCCAAAAAGCAGTACAACTGAAGAGGAGATGCAGAATAAAAAAACAACTTGAGACAATGATAGCAGAAATGATGGAAAGCCTCATAAATGAAATCAGAAAACAATTCCAGGATTTTAGAGTGGAAATCTTGAAGGACATCCAGGAAGCCAAGAAAGAAATGGAACCAAAAATGAATGCAATGCAAAGCTCCTTTAAAGAAGATCTTAACATCTTGAGAAGTGAAATGCATGCAAAAATAGATTTAAAATACAACTCTTCAAAGGAAGAAATATCCACGATCAGAGTTATTGCAGTAAACTTCCCCAATCTCACAAGGGACCCCATCCAGGAAACTGAAGCCTATAGGACACCTGGCAGGCCAAACCTCAGAAAAGCCAAACCAAGGCACATAATATTCAAGACTTCAGATCTCAAGAATAAAGGGCAAAATTTGAATTCAGCCAAAGCGAAGAAAGAAATTTACTACAGTGGGAAGAGGATCCGAATAACAGCAGACCTCTACACACAAACCTACTACGCTCAAAGAGAGTGGAAGAACACCATCCAAGTTCTACAGGCCAACAACTGCCAACCTAGGATAAAATATCCAGCGAAGTTGGAGTTCACATTTGAGGGGAAAACCAGATCTTTCCATAGCAAAGATGATCTAAAGGAGCATGTGAATAAAAAACCAACCCTACAGCAAATTCTAAGAGGGGAATCCCACCCAACATAAATCGTACAGGACACACAGACAGAAATAGAAAGAAACTACAATAGCCAGAACCCAACAGAAAGAGCAGCTCATTAAGACAAGAAAAAAAGAAAGGAAAAACAGCCCAAGAAGAAAATGGAAGGACAAAAAACACTCTTATCCTTGATCTCTTTGAATATAAACAGTATAAACTCTCCGATAAAGAGGAGCAGACTGGCAGAATGGATCCGCAAACAAAAAGTTGCCATCTGTTGTCTACAAGAGACCCACCTTACGGTAAAGGACAAAAACAGGCTCCAAATGAAAGGATGGAGCAAGATCTCCCAAGCAAACGCACCTACCAAAACAGCAGGTGTAGCCATCCTGATCTCAGACAAGCTGGACTTCTCATTAAAATCAACTCAAAATGACAAAGAAGGTCACTACATTTTAATACAAGGAAAAATCCAGAATCAAGACATCACAGTTATAAATGTATACTCACCAAACAAAAGAGGCCCTACATATGTCAAGCAAATACTCACAGAATTACAGAAAAAGATAGACCCAAACACAATCATAGTGGGAGATTAATATCCCACTCTCTCCAAGAGACAGATCCAACACCCAGAAGATCAGCAAGGGAGCAGAGGACCTAAGTAACACCATATCTCAAATGAATCTGACAGATCTATACAGAATCTTCCACCTTACAGAGACCCAATACACCTTCTTCTCAACAGCCCATGAATCATACTCCAAAATAAACCAGTTCATAGCCCACAAAAAAAAAAAAAAAACCTCAGCAAATACAAAAGTATGGGCGTCTGACCACAGTGGAATAAAGGTAACCCTCAATAACAACGGCTACCACAGAGGCTATACACATTCTTGGAGGCTAAACCCCAAACTGTTATCCAACACTTAGGGCACAGGCAAAATTAAAGATTAAATCAACGAATTCATAAGCCACAATGACAATGAAAACACATCACAAAGAAGCCTATGGGACACAGCTAAGGCAGTACTGAGTGGCAAGATCATTGCCCTCAGCACTCACATTAAAAGAATGGAAGCAGTGCAGGTGAATAACCTCACAATGAAACTAAAACAACTGGAGAAACAAGAAGTGATCGAATCTAAAATGACTAGGAGGAGAGAGATCACAAAGAATAAAGAAGAGATAAAACTGATTGAAAATAGAAAGACCATTCAACAAATAAATAAGACTAAAAGCTGGTTCTTTGAGAAAATAAATAAAATTGACAGACCCCTCACGAGACTTACAAAAAAAAAAGAAGAGAAGAGACTTATATACGTAAAACCAGGGACTCCAATGGAAAAATTACAAGTACATACGATAGTCAAACAATCATAAGGAACTATTTCCAGAACCTCTACTCACTAAAAAATAATTTTACAGAAATGGATCAATTCTTAGAGAAGTATAAACTGCCCAAACTGAACCAAGAAGAAATAAATCAACTAAATAAACCAATAACTTACAGCAAGATACAGGGGGTAATCAAGAACCTCCCTACAAAGAAAAGCCCAGGCCCAGATGGATTCACCAATGAATTCTATAAAACCTTTAGTGAGGCGCTAATATCAATACTCCTCAAACTCTTCCACGAAATAGAAACAGAGGGAGAAATCTAAAATTCATTCTATGAAGCCAATATTATACTCATCCCTAAACCAGGCAAAGACCCAACAAAAAAAGAGAACTACAGACCAATATCACTAATGAACACAGACACAAAGCTCCTCAATAAAATATTCGCTAACAGGATCCAGAAACTAATCAAGAAAATCATACATCATGACCAAGTAGGCTTCATCCCACAGTCAAAAGGATGGTTCAACATCCGTAAATCAATCAATGTAATTCACCACATCAACAGAACTAAAATCAAGAATTACATTGTTGTCTCAGTTGATGCCCAAAAAGCCTTTGACAAAATACAACACCCATACTTATTAAAAGCTCTGGAAAAAACAGGAATAGATGGAACATTCCTCAAAACAATAAAAGCCATATACAACAGACCAACTGCTAACATCATATTAAATGGAGAGAAACTTAAATCATTTCCCCTAAACTCAGGAACAAAACAAGGATGCCCACTCTCCCCACTTCTTTTCAACATAGTGCTGGAATACCTGGCCATAGCAATAAGGCAAGAGGAGGACATCAAAGGGATCCACATCGGCAAGGAAGAAATAAAGCTATCCGTATTTGCAGATGACAAGATCTTATATCTGAAGGACCCAAAAAACTCAGTCCCCAAACTCCTACACCTAATAAACCATTTTGGCAAAGTAGCAGGATACAAAATCAATCCACAAAAGTCAGCAGCTTTTCTGTACAACAGCAATGTACAAGCAGAAAAGTAAATTATGGAAACAATTCCATTTACAGTAGTCAAAAAAAGAATAAAGTTTCTAGGGATCAACCTAACCAAGGACGTGACTGACCTATTTAATGAGAACTATAAAAATCTAATAAGGGAAATCAGAGAAGACACAAGGAGATGGAAAGACCTCCCATGCTCATGGGTAGACAGAATCAATATAATGAAAATGGCCATATTGCCCAAATTGTTATACAAATTCAATGAGATCCCTATCAAAATCCCAGTTACATTCTTCACTGAAATAGAGAAAGAAATCCATAAATTCATATGGAACAGCAAAAGACCTAGAATAGCCAAAGAAATTCTAGGCAAAAAAAGCAGTGCAGGAGGTATCACAATACCAAACTTCAAGCTCTACTATAGGGCCATCATAAACAAAAACAGCCTGGTATTGGTATGAAAACAGACCCGAAGACCAATGGATTAGAATTGAAGATCCAGAAATAAAACTGCACTCTTACAGTCAGCTGATATTTGACAAAGGAGCTAAAGACATACAATGGAATAAACATAGCCTCTTCAACGACTGGTGCTGGGAGAACTGGGCAGCAGCCATATGCAGAAAACTCAAAGTAGACCCTAGACCATCACCATGCACCAGGATCAACTGAAAATGGATCAAGGACCTCAACATCAGAACTGAATCTCTGAAACTACAGAAGGACAGAGTAGGAAAGACACTAGAACTTATAGGCACAGGAAGGAACTTCCTGAATATAGTCCCAGTGGCACAACAAATAGGGGAAGACTCAACAAATGGGACTACTACAAATTTAAAATTTTCTGCACAGCTAAGGACATAGCCAACAAACTAGAAAGACAACCAACGATATGGGAAAGGATCTTAACCAGCACAGCAACAGACAAAGGCCTGATATCTGTCATCTACAGAGAACTCAAAAATCTAAGCCCCTCCAAGCCCAATAAACCAATTAGGAAATGGGCAAAGGAGTTAAAGAGAGACTTCACAAGAGAAGAAATAAAAATGGCAAGGAAGCATATGAGGAAATGTTCAACATCCCTGGTAGTAAAGGAAATGCAAATAAAAACAACACTGAGATACCACCTCACTCCAGTTAGAAGGGCCTATACTCTGAACTCAGGCAACAACAAATGCTGGAGGGGGCGTGGTGAAAGAGGAACCCTTCTCCATAGTTGGTGGGAGTGCAAATTAGTACAACCACTTTGGAGAACAGTATGGAGGTTTCTCAAAAAGCTCGATATAGACCTACCCTATGACCCAGCCATACAACTCCTAGGCATCTATCCTAAACAGCAGGTCCCAGGATATCAAAAATACATTTGTACTTCTATGTTTATCGCTGCACAATTCACAATAGCCAAAATATGGGAACAATGCAGTTGCCCCTCTACAGATGAATGGATCAAAAAATATGGTACCTATACACAATGGAATACTACATAGCGATTAGGAATGGTGAAATATTGTTATTTTCAGGGAAATGGTCAGAACTTGAACAAATAATGTTGAGTGAGACAAGCCTAGAACACAGAAAACAAAGGGGCATCATCTCCCTGATATATGACTGTTAAGAAGAGGTGACGGACAAACATTGAGACCAGGTCTGTGAAACCAAAAACTGCTTGTCAAATGGTATTTCCTACAGGACTGGGTCAGCGACCCAACATTATGTAACTAAAACCAAACCACTACTCAACATATAAAGGTCAAAACTTGACCTCTCAGTGGAATACAATAGCTCAAAAGCTATGTATGTACGTTCATATATGACTACTGTCGACATATTTTCTACTATCAACATTACATTTAAAGCCGTATGTGAATTTTCTTGGGCGTAGGCCATGTGGCTACTGTATATGTTCTTGGTACATTGTGTATTGTATATATGTCTACCTGACCCAGGGAAGGGAAAGAAAAACAGGGGGTAAGATATCACAAGAAATGTACACACTGCCCTACTATGTAACTGTACCCTTTTTGCACAACACCTTGTCAAAAAATTTGTGTTTAATTAATAAATATATTACAAAAAATTACAAATATATATGAGATGTCATGAATCAATCATATGCGAGAGAACTAATTGAGATGCAATTCCCAATACATATTGATCATGAACAGATAAATGACTTCAATTGATTCCAGAGGTATGACTAGTTTATGTCTGTGTGTGTGTGTGTGTGTGTGTGTGTGTGTGTGTGTGTGTGTGTGTGTGTTTTGCTGGGAATTGAATGCAGGGTCTCTCACATAAGCTTAGCAGACATTCTGCCACTGAGCTATATCCTCAGCCATGCTGTTTGCTTTATTGTTTTGTTTCTGGGGTTTGTTTTCACAAATTATCAACTTGGAATGTAGAAGCTCTTTGCATGACTAAAATATATACCACTAATATTGAGACTTCTTTTATATTGGAAAAGCAATCCTATTCTCTCAAACTAGAGAAATGAGAAAATACTTATACTGGTAATTATTGACTTACTCAGCTGAAGGTTATGTTAGTGAATAAATCAAGAAGAAAGCTAGGGAGGGGTGGAAGAAGGAAGGGAGGAAGGGAGGGAGGGAGAAAGAGAGGGAAGAAGGGAGGGAGGGAGGGAGGAATGAAAGAGTGATAAACTATTAAGATGCTGTTTTCTGTTTATGCTAATATTTTATCATACCTCACTCTGTTGACTCTCCAGAGGTATTATGTATCTATTTATATATGCATGTATATATGTAATGCATGAATATCTGGTGACTTCGGTATTCTCTTCAATAATTTGTTCATTAATATGTCATAATTATAACTGTTGGATTGTTCCACGTAACCACAATTATGCGTCCATACTCCCAATGAGCTAACATGTACAGAGTAAAATGAAATGCAAATTACCTTCTTCCCCTGTTTATATTTGCTATATTAGTGTGAAATACTGATATAAACTGCTCTTAAAATGTTTTATTATGCCCTTAATTTATTTGCCCGATCTCTAACCTACTGTCCTTCTTCATAATAGCACCCAGTGGTATGCTTTTCTTGTGGTGCACTCTGAAACCATTATTAAAAGTCCTACTAAAATGTTTTAACTATGTCTTTGGCAATAAGCAAATGTTCCCAGTAGTCACAACCCTAATATTGAGAAATCATGTAATACTCTTACCAAAGACATTAAAAAGCAGAAAAGTTGTACCTCAATATAAAAGGGATTAGAGTTGCTATCAGATTTCTCTCACGCACTAAGCATAAGTACCACAAACATAAGTTAGAGCAAGCATAAAGTTATTTTTCAAAGGACCAAGGACTCCAGTTATATCAGATTATGTATATATGTATATATGTATATGTATATATATAATGTGTGTGTTAGTGTGTATAATTACACATACACAATACATATACACATTATACATATATAAGTATAATTTTGCATGTAATATATATGGGTAAGTGTTTATATGTTTGTATATGTTTTTCCAATCACTAAGGACTCCAGCAATTGCATCCAATTATTTTATATATAATTTTACATGTGAAATATATTTTAAAATATGAATTAGTGCTTAATGATGATTCATCAGAGGAGTTATATTATCTACTAAAAGTAAATGAATATGTAGTGTAAAGTTTCCCTTATATGTTATTTTATAGTAAATAGCAGGAGAAAGGGGTCCAGACAAATGTAAGGTAAGTTTTCTTGGTGAACACTTGTTTCACTTTTATTTTACTATCTTGTTTTATGTTATTTTCACAAAATATGCACTATGTATTCCAGGATGGCCTGGAACTCGTGATCCTCTTGCCTTAGTCTCTCTAATTATGGAAATGTATCACCAAGCCTAGCATAACCATCTCTCTTTATCTATTTTCATTTTTACATCAACATTCCCCATATATTCAGGAGCCATAATAATTTAGTATAAATTGGCATTTCTGGTTTTTTTTGAACATCTGTGAATCCAATTGTCAGTGTTCAATGATAAATAATACATAACAAATCAGAGAATCCCATGTGTTATATTGTTTTCTTTAAATAACTTAGTTTCATAAAGAGAAATTGAGAAAAATTCTGATGATGTCATATGATATCATCCTAGATGAGATATGTACACATTGAGTAACAAAAGTTATAGCGAGATTAACTTCTACCTGGTAGAAGCAAGAAAGCTATGATGGAAGTGCTTAATTTGAAGAATAGTTAGAGAATGATCATGTGGACAACACAAAATAGTATATTCCATGGGCAATTATGGGATGGAAGATCAGATATTCTTGGAATTCTGTGTACCTTCTTTTAATAGATTGGAAAATTACAGGCTTAATGGGTTAAGAGTTATGATTCTGAATTGAGAAATAAATTCCAAAGAAAAATTGTGATAACTCACACTTCAGTGTTAATGATGAAAAGAAGCAATAGAGTTGGTTACTGTCAGTTGAGTTGTTTTCTCAAAATGCATGAAGAAGTTCCACCCTCTAGTAGTTGTGCATATCACCTCCCTTGGTGTGTTAGCAGCTTTCTGTACCTTAACAAATATCTTGAGAATTGGACTTATGAAGAGAAAGAAGGCTTTTACTCACCCTTTTGGAGAATTAAATAATAGGTAGCTCTTTGCTTTAAAGTCTGTGGAAAGGCAGCAGTATCATGGTAGGAACATGTGGTAGGAGAATACTGTGTGTGTGATGACTTTTTCAGGATGTGAAAAAGAGAAAAGGAAAGGGCTTGGGTCATAAAATAACCTTCAAGGTCACACTCCCAATGACCTACAGACCTCCTACTGGAACCCACCTCCAAAAGTTTTCACATCTCAGTTGTGCCATAGCGAAGGCCAGGCATTTACCACATGGAACATTATGCATACACACTTAGGATCCAAAGTGTAGCACTTAGAAATATGGTCTTAGCCTGGTGTTGGTGGCTTGTACCTGTAATCCTAGCCACTAGAGAGGCTGAGACTTTGAAGATTAAGGTTCAAAGCCAGCCCAAGGCAGAAACATCAATGAAACTCCAACTACAATTACCCAGCCAAAAGCCACACTAGAAGCATGTCTCAAGTAAAAGGATAATCAGTAATGAGCAAGGAAGCTGAGCAAGAGTGAGAAGTCTTGATTTCAAGCCATGGTGCTAACAAAACAAAGAATAAAGGAAGGGAAAGGGAAGGAAGACATAGGGCATTTCAAGATGTAATCTGGGTTAAGTGAAATTAGAATTTTGGTGGATTCCAAATACAGTGACATGTGTCTTTATACAGATAAAGGTGGTTGGAGGTACACAAAAGATACACAGAGATCAGAAGGCATCCACAAAGATGGAGTTAGAGATGGAAATTGTGCTGCCACAAGTCAAGTTTTACTTGCAGCTGCTAAGCACTAGAAGGGACCCTTTAGAGGATATGTAGCTCAGGCATGATTTGATTTAGAGACTTTGACCTCCAGAATTTTGAGATGATAAATTTCCTTCCTTCCTTCCTTCCTTCCTTCCTTCCTTCCTTCCTTCCTTCCTTCCTTCCTTCCTTCCTTCCTTCCTTCCTTCCGAGCAAATATCTGAGCTAGATAACACAATACATCATTAATCCTAGGTACTTGGTAGGAAGAGGCAGGGGGGGGATTGTGAGTTTGAGGACAACTGGTTGGACTCAGGGAGAACCTAATCTCAAAAATGAGATATGTCCCAGCCATCCCAGGGGACCATGAGGAGATAGTCTTGGACAGGAGAAGAAGCATCATAGGAGGTTTATTAGTGGGGCCATATCTCCCACAGTAGAGGGAGCAACATGGCATCTGCACCTTATCTCTGGGGCTAAGGAACTAGGTAGGTCTTAATGGTGAGTGGGAGTGGCTCATTTTAGTTTTAGGTCAGGAAGTTTAGGTGTGGGTGGATCTGGGGGCTAATGGGAGGAGCTGAGGACCTAAGACAGGGGAAATGCTAACAAAAAATTTTATAAAGTATGGGGCATAGCCCAAGCAGCAGAACATTTGTTTATTAAATATGATTCCTGGGGTTTGTCAGTACAGATGTGTGGTATGAAGCCACTCTATGACACTTCATAACAGCAGCAAGAGCAACTAATATGTTACTAATGTCAAATCCATTTTTGAAAGGCTATATATCTTGAAGAAAACCTTTTAAGAGAAACTGCTTCTTACTTGTTAGTTTATATACTATGCCTTTAAGACAAAGCTAATAATCCTGCGTGTATTTTCTTAGGTTTCCCAGAATGTGTCTGGGGAGTGGGGGGTGAGACCGAGACCAAGACCGAGACAGAGAAAGAGAAAGAGACAGAGATACAGAGAGACAAAAACAGAGACAGAGAGATAGGAGGGGTGATGAAGAGAGATTTGTATTGTTAGAAGAACTTAGTATTATTAACACATTATTATAGAAACCAGGAACTTCTAATGTGTCATCTATAATATGGAGAACCAGAACGCTGCAGACATAACACAGTCTGAGACGCATAACTGAGTCTGCATTACTACACTATGGATAGGTGGAAAATGTGAGTTCCCGAATCACTAGGCCCAAGAGTCTAGATTTCTGATATCCAAGGGCTGAGGATGATGAACGATACATCAGGATCTCAATGAGAGGAGAAAAATCAAGACTGGGAGAGACAATTCACCTTTCCTCTATCTCTTTATTCAGGCATTTGGAGAGTCGGGTGATGTCTGACAACATTGGTCGTAGCACATTATTATTCTCCTGACAAAAATGTTCTCTTGAAAGAGTCTCACAAACAATCCAGGAATAATTTCTTTATCAACTCTCTGGTCACCGTTTAACTGAGTGAACAGATAAAAATTGTCACACAACTTCAACCTCACCCTACAAGCATTTTCTCATGTACCTATATGTAGTGCATCTGCCTATATTAAGTTAAATCAATCTGCCAGAGTGCATTGAAGTCTTAGAAGGACCCAGTGCCAAATTAGAACTGAGACAGATAGATAGATATAAATAAAGATATAGATCAATCAAGTGCCTAAGAAGTCTATTCTTAAATCCTCTCAGTGATGAGAAACACACATCACGTTCAAAGGCAGACTGTTTTCTCCTTTTACATACTAATAAACCTTTTTCTATTGTACAATAACTACATTTCCTATATTATTGTATCTGATTTTTGTCCTACGCCTTAAAGGCACAAAAGGGATTTTAATTATATTTTACTGTAGCAACATAGAGTCCCTAAGTTCTAAAGCCCATTGTTTGCTTTAGACAAATTCAGTTCCCTCTTCTCCCCACAACCATGCCCCTGCAACAGGGCCTCACTCACAACCCTGCTTCCTTTCTCTCTCCTCTTGTTTGTTTTCACTACATGCACTGGCATTTCTGCTGCTCCTCTCCATCTTCTATACCTCCAAGTGTTGGGCTCTGCTCTCCCATTACATCACTGCATGCATGACTAGATTGCCCAAGTAAAACAAGGTTTAATTAAATCTCAATGTTGTGCCCACTCTTTGCAGAGCTGTTAGTTTCACTTCCTTGTCTTATTAGCAAAGTACATAATGAGAGCATATGGAGTACAGAATCAACCCAGCATATAAAGAGTAGCATTTTGTCACTCACTCACATTCTTCCACTACTGAGCTTACATTTGGGGCTCTTGATAGATTTTTGTTCCTATTCACCCTTGAGAAAATATTTTATGTTTCTACTGCTATTTTGGGGGGAGTTGTTTGAATCAAAATATATCGTACTGAATACTAAATACATTAATTTAACTAATGAGAGGAAGCAAGGTATAGTGTAGGATGTTTGGGGAGTTATTGTGTCATACTGCTATTAGCTGGTTATTTTTTTCCGTGTTCATGAATTGTCTAAATTGAAATCACTAGTCTTCTGAGCACTCTAAAAGCAAATAATCCATGAAATATTCTGTATTTAAATAGATAACATGTGTCTCTTGCCCTTAACTTATGACCGAAATAACCATTAAGGTTATTAGTCTCTAGTGTAAACAATCAAAACAAAAAATTACAAAGTGATTCCACACAGTTACTCAGGGGATTATTGTTTATTTTCCTCCTCAACCTGGTGATAAATCCTCAGGAAATGTACTGTACATGAATTATTAAATGTTGATCCAGTAAGATTTATTTCAATGAGTAGTTTTGCCTACCTTACAGAAACACAACAAAATCTATGAAATCCTGGGTTGATAATACACACTTGCAGCTTATCAACAACTTCGGCTGTCTCCAGTAGCTAAATAAAAATCGAATAGAAATTTGCCATCATTGACTAAAAATGAAGCAAACATCTTTTTCTGGGCAATTCTTTAGTTTCTCTTTAAATCAGATACACAGTAATGATGCACTATGCTTATTCTGAGATGAAAATCAGAGTGCAGAACACTTCCTGAAAAGAAGTCTTCCAACCACATGTTGGGTAAAAATAGTTTTAAGTGACTACATGGAGTGAACTCCACTTGAGATAAAAGGCACTATGTCACAATAATGTTGAGCTGTGTCTTTGGAAGCTAAGCAATCTACAAAAATTCTTCTCACCAAACCAAATTCTTTTAAAAAAGTGAATGGGAAAATGTCTGTCAATCTTCACAGATCGAATAGATCTGTTACATACTCATTAACAAGTGTAAAGATTATGGGATTGTATAAGAATGTTTCTTTACAAAAAAATCCTCAAGTACATTAACAATTGTAATTTGGAAATACAGGATGCATAGGTTTATTTTTATTTTATAAAATTTAATTTTATTGTCAAGGTGATATACAGAGGGTTACAGTTACATACTTAAGTTAGTGAGTCTATTTCTTGTCAAACTTGTTACTCCTCCCTCATTTGTCTCCCACTTTCCCACCCCCTCACTCTGCTTCTGAAATTGTACAGTTAATTTCCAACATATTGTCTTGTATCAGTGCTGCATTGGTTAACCCTTTGTCTTTATTTCACCAGTTTGTTATGCCCCTTCCCCTCTCTAATTCAGATAAACATATATACAATAAACAGGGTACCAAAATCAAATACAGTGACAATAGGGACTAAACTACTGGGGGAAAAAAAAAAGAAAAAAGAAATCATTTTACATAGTACATTAAAAATAACAACAGTGAAAAAAAACTCTTGTTACCATATCTTGGAGTTCATTTTGCTTCGCATCATCTTAAATAATCATATATGTACATAGGTACTGAGCTACTGTGATCTTCTGCTAGGACTTTCCTAGACACATACTAATTATTACTGATGAGAGAAACCATGGAATCAATGTTTCTTTGGGTCTGGCCTGCTCCACTTAATATGATTTTTTCCCAAGTCTTTCCGTTTTTATTTTTCTAAATTAATGCAAAAATTTCATGAATAAAACATACAAGTGACTGACTTTATTTTAATGTTCATTTTGCACATTAACCCCAAAGTTGATACAGAGTATAGTAAGTCCTATTTTTTGAAATTGTACTTAAGATTCTATTATTGGTACTGAATATGTACAAAATGTAGAGAACTTACACAGAATTCAATTCCACCACCTATCTGAGTGCATAGCGAGTTAATAATAAGTGTTTACCCATGGCTGACTGAAAGACTGACAGATAGAATGACTAAATCAATTACTGTGTATGCAGAGCCAAGGATTATTGTAAACTTCCATAGCTTTTGATGTACATTTTCTTATCTATGATGGCAGATTGTGAGAGAAACTTCCTTTTTAGTCTCTCATTGTCTGGAAAAAATTGGAAGATTTCAATGAATTCAAAATAAATCTGAAACACAGAGACTTTCCATTTAGATCTTTAATTTACTTGTAAAGCAATGCTACTAATCTAATTTGGCCAAATATGAATATAGTTATAGATTAACTTGCTTGTGACAAGAAGCAAGCACATGACAGTTTTTGAACTATGTTCTGAGAATGGCATGAAGTACTACATTTAAAAAAAATCACATTGTATCTATTTTCAACGTGCCATATGTAACTGTAGCCTCTATTGTTGATGATCTCCTTGTATCACCTTCCCGTGGTTGTACCTACACTTTCTCTGTATCTTATCTGAGTATATTAGAAACCGGGTATACTGGTATTAGAACTAGGAAATTGGAAGCGAATACCAAAATCGAGATGCACAGGGTAAAAAAAAGACAAACAACTACAAAAGCAATACTTGCAAAACTGTTTAATGTAATTGAACTGAACAACTCATGAGGGGGGGAAGGGAAAGGGGGAGGGAGGAGGGGGGAATGAGGGAGGAGGTAACAAACAGTACAAGAAATGTATCCAATGGCTAATGTATGAAACTGTAACCGCTCTGTAATTCAGTTTGATAATAAAAAATATATATATGTCAAACAAAAAAAATACATCTGGATTCTACATGTAAAAAAAATAAAAATAAAAAAATATTTTAGGTATTCTGAATTCCATCTTTCGTTTATTTATTTTATTTTTTTATCATTTTTTTTTTTTTGGCCAGTCCTGTGCCTTGGACTCGGGGCCTGAGCACTGTCCCTGGCTTCTTCCCGCTCAAGGCTAGCACTCTGCCACTTGAGCCACAGCGCCGCTTCTGGCCGTTTTCTGTATATGTGGTGCTGGGGAATCGAACCTAGGGCCTCGTGTATCCGAGGCAGGCACTCTTGCCACTAGGCTATATCCCCAGCCCCTGAATTCCATCTTTCAATAGATAAAATTCTAGAGGAACTCATGATGAAATAATTTATCTCACTCCTAATTGGGCAGAGAATCAGCTCTGACCATACCTCATAACTCCCTGACAAAAAGAGACATGTTTCAGACTTCATTGGAGTTTTAAACTGCATCAATATTCATGCGAAGAGTGCCTAGAAAATATATAGGATAATCAACACATGCTGAATACCATTAATTTCATAAATGAAGGACCATTTTCTCACAGCCATTTCTACTACGAATAATGATCTTCAGTGATAGATATTGCTTAAAGCTTGGTTTAAGGTTTTGGTAGATAGTTCTGGAATATAAATTATTTTTTCATTTCTTTATTGCCAAAGTGAAGTACAGAGGGTTTACAGTTTCATACATAAGGCAGTACATACATTTCTTATCCAACTTGTTATCTCCTCCTTCATTTTTCCCCAACTTCCCCCTCCGTGTTTCCCTCCCCCCATGAGTTGTTCCACTGGTTTAGACCATATCACTTTGTAAGTATTGTTGTTGCATTGGTTTGTCTTTTTATCCTTTGTTTCTCAATTTTGGTATTCCCTTTTCCTTCCCTAGTTCCAATAAATGTATATACAGTATCCAGGGTACCAAAATCAAATACAGTTAGATCAGGAGTAAAACCATGGGAAAGAAAAAGGACGTAATTTCACATGGCATGTTGAAAATAGTAATGATAAACCACTTGTTTCCATTACGTGGAGTTTATTTCACTTAGCATCATCTTATGTGTTTATATAGTCATAGCTATTGAGCTATTGTGGAATATAACTTTTAAAAATAGAATCCTAGCAGAAAAGTTAAACGATGTGTCATTTATTCCCTAATTTGAATCAGATATACACTATTTCTGGAGCCAAAGCTTAACGAAATACTCAGATGTTGTCTACACTGCAGTATTTTCAAGTAAGTTGAAGGTAGCTGAACATTGAAATATGAGTAGGAGATGGTGGAACCATCTTTCCCAAAGATTCACATGTTTGTTCATTTCTCATTCATCAATCTTAAGACCACTATTATCCTTTCGAAGACATCACTGTGGCCATGCTACCCAGAGATGATTCATAGTAATAGAGTAGTAAAGGTAATCACACCTACAACTACACTGAGCCTTCCTAGGTACAAAACACTAGGTAATCCCCACACATTTATTAATTCACTGAATATTCCCAAAAAACCTATGAACAGAATATTTTTCTTCATATGACAGGTAAGGAAACTGAGGCACAAACTGTTGTCAACACAACATAATAGAGAAAAATGGAAGAGCTGAAACCTGAATTTAGAGTCTTATTTCCAAAGCTGATTCTACTGACAGTCATGTAACCATGTGTAAACTCCTGTTAGCTGTTATGAGATTACATAATCATCTTCCTATTGTATCTCCTAATTATTACTGCCCCTGCAATGTAGTTAATGCTTGTTTTATAACTTTTGGATAAATGACTGTGTGGTAGAATTTAATTATCATTAACTCCTTGAAATCCAGCATTAAAAGGAAAGTCATGAGAGCTGAAATTACTTATGTTTCTCTGCTAGTGTACACAACTTGTGTTTTATCTGGTATCATATGATCTCAAGCATGCATTTGCTAGGGTTTATTTTGAAATCTAGTAATGAAGTAGAGAATGACTCACTTTTCCCCTATTCTATTCATTATTATAAGAATGATACATTCTAAAATTTTTTAGAACCTCAATAGGCACATAAGTTTAAGGATGGTGTCCTAACTCCTTCATAAGGCCTATTAGATTACTCATGATTTAGGCCCTCATAAAACCACACAGTCTTATGTATATATTTGTTCAGACATAGAAATACATATATGCAATCATGGCCACACCTCTTCCACTCTCACACTAATGACTATGAATTTCTTGTTCATTACAAAAAACATACTGTGTTCTGTTATAATACCTTGCCTAACTGGTGAGATCTGCTTTTTCTTATTTGAATACTTCATTTTGAGTTAAATTTCATTAGATCTTTCTATTTTCATCAACCTTGTTTAAACACAGCATAATGCAGACTTTTGTTTATTATAGACTCCGTGATATTATTCTATAATTGTTTATAAGCATCTAAAATGGAACTTTTTTTTTCAAGTTGTATCATATTGGTATGGTTGCAGAACATTGCTCTGACCAGAGAAGGTATTCTAGAAATATTTGATAAATAAAATTTAAGGTTTGAAAAGGAGTTAGTGATCATCCTAGAGTATTCACATATCTTAAAATAATGTATCACAGTGGGCCCTTCAGGAAGTACTGTGAATCTTTAGTAGATAGGACCAATTTCATTACCAGTGGGTGTCAATATGGCACCTTAATTCAGCCTGAAAATCTTCTGGCACTGGAAATGCATAAAGTCTGCAAGCTGTTTAAAAGACTAAGGTGAGTCAATTGACTCTGTTCCAAGTTGGCAAAAAGGGACATATCCTCAACATCCAAAACTCTGTAATTCACACTGATCATCTTGTAGTTTAAATGTTAATGTAGAATTCAAACATGTCACATTGACTTGGAACTATCTTGTATGAATTTTGTATAACTGAGCTCTCTGAAAGCTCAATTCAAATGGACATTTCTTGATTACTAGTTATTAAGGTTAAGAAAAATATGAAGCTTTCCCTTTTTTCTTTTCTTTTGTCATGCAAAAATGTTCATTTCTCTTAAAAATCTCCAGCTTTAAGAAGCCATGAAACATTCGAACGTTGAGTGAAATTACTGCGGACAGTGCAGTACAAACACCAATTTCCTAATCTATATTTTCCAACTTACAGAATATTTGATTTCAAATATTTAGAAAAATATTTAGAGAGATATTGAAAGGTATTTCAACTGTCATCCCTGTTTTACTTGTAAGGAATATAAAATTACTATGATGGGTTACTTGAGTTCAGTTAGTAATTTAACTATAATTTTCTTTCACTGGTATTTTTTTAAGTAAAGGGAAATGAAATTGACTTTTGCAACTCTCCTTTGCATTGGAATATAAAGATGTTCCATTGTATTAGTCTCATAGAAAAGAAACCACCACAATGTTGATGACGATGAAGGTGAAGATGATGGTGATGTTTATAATTGTGCTGATGATAATGGCTAGTGGTGGTGATAATTCAGGTGTTCTTAGTAATGATGATGGTGGTGGTTGTGATGAAATGGTTATGGCATGAGGATGGTATTGATGATGATGATAATGATGATGGTGATGACGATGACGATGGTGATGGTGGTGGTGGCATTATCAGGACATTATTTACTCAGACCATACCTATGCGAACTATTTTATGAAAACTTCATTATTTAATCCTCAAGGCAGCATTAAAGGGAAAAGAAGCTTTTCTCCTCTACTATAAATTAGAGGTTATAAGCCAATTTCCAAAAGTACTACAACTAGGAAATAGTGTTGCTAAACCTGTTGGTTTCAAGTTCTTTTTTTGTAACCACTGCTGTGCCTACATCAGACACATGAAAGCCTAGAGTACTGAGTCTCATTTTAAGATATGCATAGAAGAAAACAACTGAAGCTACGATGGAGAAGCTGGTCGTGAATGAAAGGAATCCAGATACCTAGCTAGATAACACGTTGCTTTACATTCCTATTACCTTCTGCCTCTGTAGAATTAGATTAGTGAAGCTTCTTCCCACTCCACATTTTATCAGGCTATGTAATGAAGTTTGTTTTGCTCTGATCATCAAGACCGCTGCCTCATTCTTCTCTGTACAGTCCCCCACTACACAGGTTCTTTGTCTCGATGCCTCTGCCTCTTCACACAGCCTCACCTATCTCAGTCCTCGGAACTAACATTTAGAGGAAATTGACATCTAGTTATCTTGGAAAAACAGCTAAATATTAGGTAGCAAACTCACAGTCATACATGGAAGAGACATCATTATAGTACCTTGAACAAACAAATGAAAGGTAACATCAGAATATCGAGAGAAAGAGATAAGTCTTCATGTAATTGAGAAGATGATCAAACAGGGAAGTAATACAAGCCTACAAGAACCTGCTGAAACTGAATATGGTTACTGGCTGATTGTAGTCATCAAGTTCTGTGTTCATTGTGAAAATGTATGTACCATAGTGAGAATCAGGAAATAGGGACTTTGCAGTCAAATAGAACTGGCCAGCTCTGCCTTGTGGTTTAATGGAGAAGTGACTATCTTCATCAATAAAGTAAGAAACAGTATTCAAAACTTAAGGAAAAGGTGCAGGGCTTCATTTGTTTTTGTGATAGTTCTTGGGCTTGAAATCCAAACCTAGATACTGTCCCAGAACATTTTTGCTCAAGGTTAGGGACTCTAAAACTTGAGCCATAGCTTCACTCCCGCCTTTTTATTGGTTAATTGAAGCTGGCTTCAAACTGCAAGCCTTATATCTCAGCCTCTTGAGTGGCTAGGATTACAAATATGAGCCACCAGCACCAGGCAAGGCTTATTTTTTTAAATAATATAGACAGCTTAAAGATAAGTATATGACTGAATTATTCCTCTTTAAATAAGTTCAACAAATAGAATGTGTCAAGTTTAAAATTATGCTTTGAGGTATTGATGTCAGCTCTCACTGAATTTTAAATGTTATTGTTTTGGCAACACCAATTCAGTATGAATAGTTTACCCAAAATATTATTTTCCTTAAAAATCAGTAATCAATCTGTAAGTATGAAGGTTCTGCATCCACACACTGTTTCTGGACATCTTATCTTCATGAAACCATATTCTTGGTAGGAAAATTAACTCATTATTTGAAAGAAAAATAGATCTTGATCCCAGTTTCATGCAAAGTTCTTTCTTTTATATGTAGACAGGATTAATGTTTGGAAAGTTTGAATTATTTCTCCAATATTGTCTGGCTAGTGATGGTACAGTTGTAAATTGAATCCTGTCCTACTTCTCAACCCGGTGTCTATATTTGCTTATTTCCTTTGTTGCCATATAAAGCTGAGAGTCTGCAATTAGTGTACTTTTTTTTCTAGTTTTTCAAGTCTCTTTGCCTAGAGTTGAAATAAATTGGTAATTACTGCCAAAGAAATACAGGAATCTCACACTAGTGTATGTAATATACTTACAGAAATAAATATGAAAATATGAGATATATAAAAGGCCTATATCCCATTTCATTAATAAAATATAAATGTTGGCAAAGTAATGAAACACTCACAAATGTACAGGCAGGTACATTAAAACAAAATATATTTGTATGATATATGAAATATTTTTGTAGAATTATATAATCATATTTGTTTTCTTGTTAATCATAACACACACACACAAGCAGGCTATAGATAGATGGCAAATTACAAAATCTCTGTAGCTGGTAAAAATAATGTACCATAATTTTGTTCTCATTAGTATAATGCAATTTTAAAATATGGCTTTTGTTTTGTTTTCCTCCAGGTGTGAAGAAACAACATCTGTAGAAATCCAGAGCATTTATTTAAGTTCCATGAATTTTCTCAGGAAGATAAAGACCTGAAAAATACATTTAAGAAGGTAAATTCAAACTACTACTGATCTCTTTACTTAGGGATTCCATTCCAACTGATTAAATGAAGGAGAAAATTAGCTCATGCAAGCTCATGAAATGCATGGAAGTTGCTGGCTTTCCGAACACAGTGGTAGCCTGTCCTATGAAACTGAAGGAGATATGGTAATGAAGTGACTGGAACAAGAATTTAAAACTAGGCATTGAGTAGTATGGCCTGAAGAACATCAGAGACCTGACAACACATTACATCAGGTTTTTCATAAATTAGTACCATGTTACAAGAATTTCTATTTGGTAACAGAGGCATGCAGAGCACTGATATTTTCCCTTTGTATAAAGCAAACCATTTCATCCAGAACAGTTGTCTACTTCTTGTTAGAACAGATCCATTTTCAGAACCATAATAGTTTTGATGCTAGGGTCAGAACACAGATGATTACATGATGGTGGTCCCCTAATATTCATAATTTATGGTTTAAACTGTTTTCATAGAACCCTATAGTCCATTGTAAGTAAAAAGTTTTAATTTTTTATGTATACTATTAAATGATTTTGTGTGAAAGACATGAATTCAGCTAATTCCTCTGTGCACTAGTCTCAATAGGAATCTGAAAGCCTAAATTAATTAATGACTTATGTAACTGGATTTCAGTTGTTAAAACAAAGCCAAGGAAATAAATTTATTGACAAAATGGAAAATCAGTTATAAACTTAATGGAAGCAAAGAAACAGACTTGGAATGGAATGAGCATAATTATATGTAGATGATACTCAGCCCCCTTAATTGTTGTAATTTCATGTTAACCCTAGAGTGTTTCTTCATCTGAAGTTCAAAGTCAGTAAAAAAAAAAAAAAAAGAAAGAAAGAAAAGAAAAGAAAGAAAGCTTAAAAACCTAGTTTGCTTTGGTCATTTGACTGTATCAGATTTTGATGATTTTTTCCTTTTGGTTAGACTAGAGTAGCAAAGAACAAAATCTGGGGCTGGGAATATGGCCTAGTGGCAAGAGTGCTTGCCTCCTACACATGAAGCTCTTGCTTAGATTCCCCAGCACCACATATATATGGAAAACGGCCGGAAGGGGCGCTGTGGCTCAAGTGGCAGAGTGCTAGCCTTGAGCTGGAAGAAGCCAGGGACGGTGCTCAGGCCCTGAGTCCAAGGCCCAGGACTGGCCAAAAAAAAAAAAAAAAAAAGAACAAAATCTGCCTGACTGATCAGACCACTTAGGCTTAGGCGTATGTTCTAGATGTTCATGTCCTGAATATACTGCTTTATTGTAGTAACTTATCATGAAAAAGGTGGGATTGTTATCAGAAATTGGTCTCTGTCTTTGATATTACTCTATACTTAACACCTTCTGCTGATGTTATAACATATGTAAATAAGTTTTAGTTAAGAAGTGTAAGTATAGTGGCATTTGCAAAGGTGCTAATTGACAAAAGTCTCCCATGTTTATCTTTCAAGAAATATTAAAGGCTGCCTACGGTGATTGAACTTTCTAATGATTGATCTTTCTAATTTTGACTTTTGCTAGCTGACAAGTATGACACATGCTATGGTGTATGATTATAGTGAGAATGAAACTAAGAAGGTCTTGCACTTTCCTTGTGTTCACTCTAAAAGAGGAGACAATCCTCATTCCTGCCAGAAATAATTGACTTCTGATACTTGAAAGAAGAGCTGGATTTCTCCTATCTCTCCTTTTCAAGTATTAAAAATGGGAATGGTTTAGACTTAAATCTATCTTCTAGCTTCAATGAACAACAGAAAAGTGTAATATTATCATTATGAATGAATGCTTAAAATCATCCTTCAGCTAATTAACCACAAAAATGAAAGGTTAATATAGTTGAAGAGAAATTGATCCAAATTGGGATATGTAGGGTGGGGAAAAGACATTTTGGAGCTTTCATATGAGACACAGAAGTGTTTGGAAGCTACACAGAACGAGCATCAACTGCAGATTTTGCCAACATATCTACTACTGTCTGTGGCATGAATTGGAAACAAATGGAATGAATCTACTGTCAGCTCAATATTTTAGAGCCAACTCTTCCTTCCACTTGGTTTTCAAGATAATAATTCTATTTTTTGGAAATATTCTAGTCCCATAAAATGAGAAATAGAGTACTAGAAGAAAGATGAACAACAGTAAGGGAATAGAATGATTGAGATTTCCCTGAGGAGCCAAAAAGAAAAATCATCAAAGAACAAAGATCTTTTAAGAGGCATAAAGTTTTGCTAGGTCCACAGGACTTTCTGTCCCATAAATAAATAAATACAATTTCATATTAAGGACCCTAATTTTAAGAACCCAGATTTCTCTAGATTTTAAGTACACCCATAACTGGTAGCATTGTTGAAATGTAAGAAATCTTAAATGAGTGTTTGGATTCATAAATTACAAGAATTGGAAACTATTTCCAAAGCACATATTTGCCTATTTCATTTGAAAATGAAACCTAATGTGTTTTATCCCTTACACTCCTACTCTGAAAACTTGTATAGCATCATTCTTTTAACACTTAGGGAATCTATATAATAATGTTTAAAAACCTGGTAACTTAAGAGAATTGGATTTTAGCCCCAGAAGACCTATCCTAAATAATTACACAAGGTAACGTTTTTTGAGTATCAACAAATTCCACCATAATAAAACTCACTTACTGGTGAAGCATTCTTTTACTTTGCCTGTGGATTTATGGAATTTCTGATGCCATTTAGAATTACTTAATCAAAACAAATGCATATAGGTTCTATAGGAATATTTCTGTAATAATTTAAAATCCAGACATCAGAAAATACATCAAGGTACATAATTTTTTTAAAAATATTTTCTTCTTCTGGTGTGTACAGATATTGGCTTACACATTTTTGGCCTTATGTGTACTGAAGGACTTGCTAATAGAAAAACTGGGGATTTTTCTTCTTGTACTGTTTGTTAAAGGGATTGAACAACAGATTGGAACATGCAGCCTTCAAGATAGCCCTTTTAGGTTCCTGGTTCATTTGCAAACTGTAGCCATGTATATGGGTGACTTGCAGTGGCTAATGATTTTTGATTGACATTTTTTTTTAATTTTGAACCAAAAAGTTCTCTACTTATTTCTAGGAAACAAATCAATAAATTAGATTCCCCCAGTTGCTAAAAGGAGATAGATAACTTCAAGTGAAACAATATTATGGCTCAAGCCCCCCTCCCCCCCAAAAAAAATCTAAAAGGATCTTTGCCATTATCATACTCATGAGAAAGTTTTAAATAAAATGTATATAGATTATTTTGGTGGGATTTTTTGCATTTTGGCATGTCTCTGAAATACGGTTGTATTGGTAGTGACTGAAACAGTTATTGAATCTGATTCATCATCCACAGTGCCATGATTCAGGCCCTGCTTAACACGTCCATCACCACAAATCTAATATAGCCCTACTCTGAGAGGGCCAGTAGCCCTGTGGGGATGTCTCCTCCTTTCTCTTTAAATTAAAAACGAAATTAAAACACTCCATAGTGGCAAAGGTGTAGAAGAAGAAGGCATTTCTCAACTGCTGTTGAGAGCACAATTTGATGTAACCTTTCTGAAGACCAGGGATCAACTCTTAGCATCAAGAAAAATATAAGTATATGTGTACAAACAAATGGATATATATGAAAAAACCCTGAAACATTATACACAGTTTCAATATAATGGTAGAAATTAAATATATTTAGGGGATTTTTATAATGCAGTCTACCAATATATTAACTCATTAGACAAGCATTCATAATTGTACAGCTGCTCTGAATGAATAGACATAAAGGTGAACTGAAATAAATTTCATTGTAAAATTCTGATAATAGGAAATTATGGACGTATGATAGCCACTACATGAAGTATTTCAGAAGATATACCATCAATATGTATATATTTGTATATATACATAAATATTATATTTATCTGTTTAGAAAATGTGCTATTGCAGTAAGGATTTTTTAAACCTTTACTGATTATTTTAAACAAGAAAAAAATTGATGTGCAGGTGCATATAATGAATTGCAAGCTAAAATAAAACTTTCAAACAGATATAATTTCTTTCCACTAAAAGAAAAATGAAAACACATAAATACACACATTACTTTTTTTGAATCCATATTTGTTCTGCCCCAAAAGGAAGCCTTGGAAAAATATATAACTGTCATGTTTTGATGATAGTGGATCCAGAATGCTTCCTATGACCTATTCTATAAATAACAATGATAATCACTCTTGTTTGTTTTTATAAGCTGGAGAATTGAGAAGCTGGAGCCATTATAAGTTGAAAATATAATGGAGTCTAGGAGGAAAAATTAATATAAATAATCATTTTCATTCAATTACAAACAAGGATTTACAAAAAGAAAGAATATGAGATGCTATGTCCAGCACCAGAGATTAACAAAAGACTGTAAATCTGGAAGGGAAAGAAATCAAGTGTATGCTTTTCATCAGTAAAGTAACATGTGTACAGTTGTCAACTGTTGGGTTTCATGATGATGAGTAGCAGAGTGGTTGAAATGGTGCAAATTAATAATTCTGACAAACTATATGTTGTGAAAAAGAAGTCTTCCAATCAGTGAAGTTGCCACAGGATTGGTTGTGAAATCTGGAATTCTCAAATAGCAGTTATTAAATATCTGAAGACAATTAGGTGCTCAAATAAATACCATTCAAATGCCCTTCCATCCACACAATCAACACTACCTTATCCCCAGGAGTATTGCAAACACATAAGCCTATATTCATAGAGCTACTATTATGCCTGAGATAAAGAAAGGGATGAACACAGTTAAAGTGAAAACCAGAGCAGTGTAAAAGCTCTGGTTGCCATAGAAATTGACTGCCATTTAGCATTGTTTGATGGATCTTAGCTTCATGAAAGTATGAAAACCTTTTTGGAGAGATTTGGAATATACATGTTCATGGAGGAATCTACTGGTCCCAATTTGCTTATTACATTTATATAAAAATAGTATCAGATAATATATATATATATATATATATATATATATATATATATGGAAAAACATTCTAAATGTACTGCTGGAACCAAGTCTTTTTACACGGATTCTTTCACTAAATCACAGTATCCTTTCTGCCTTCATTTCAAGGACAAAAACACTGAAAAGGGAGTTAAATGACTCATGTAAGACCATTCAGCTGTTAAAGGATGTAAACATGAGACCAAAATTTATGCAGTGTGATTCAAGCCATACTCATTGGTCACTCCTCTGACTCTGACAGAACACATTGCATGTATTTATCATTATAGCATATTTTATGTATGTATTTATGTTTATGTTATTGACTAACCTAAGAGTAATTTCAAAAGACTGAGAAGCAGATATAACCATGTAAACGTTTTATATGATTCAGAATTTCACTGTATCAATATTTTTCTTTTCTTTGAAGAGAGGAGGTTGATAAGTTTGATCCTGATTATCCATGCTCAAGTCTCCTTTTACATTAACTCAAGAAGTACACCCATGAGCAATAACAGGACATAAATGAATTCCCCAATTTTAAGAGGGAAAGATGTGCAAAATAATATGGCATCATATCACATCTGAAAGAAATGAATTACACTATCAGTAGGGCATATTTAGTAAATGATCACCATGTGGAAAACAGAGGTGAAATGAAAATGACCTCCTAAGTCTCAGCTATTCCATAGCACATTTCAGTTGAAAATGCTTGAAAATAAAATACACCCCAAAATCCAAGATGCTTGCGGTTTCCTTCATATGTGATCTTATTTTCTCTGCCTATGAAAAGAGATTTTACTTCAGAGTTGTCTCTGTCATCATTGAGCACTCACTCAAGAAATGTTTATTGAACATGACCTTCATGTCATGGAACTGGGCACTGGGGTTATGGGGAGATTAAATGAATACTTTTTCTTCCATGGAGGAAAAGAGGGACAGACTTTAGGACTTAATATCTTAATAGTATATGATAGAGATAAGAAGAACAGATGCACATTAACATAAAGATCTATACACTTGCCCACATATATGCATATGTTATCTTTCCACACTGCAGGAGAGAAATATCAATCACACTGAAGATATTAACAGAATGTCTGGGTGTCTTCCACTTTGAATGCAGAAGATTTTGTGGATGAGTTAAATTTTGAAAAGTATGGGGGGAAAAACTGACAGGATAAAATATGGTAGCACAGAATGTGGAGACATTTACAGCGATAGTGAAAAAAATGAATCAAGGGAGCCCTTAGTGTATGTAATGACTATTATTAAAAATAAAAACCAACTCAGATGAGCCACATGGAGGAAGATCAAATCCAGAATTATTGTCCACGTGTCTGTCACTATTTCTTGGTGGGATAGAAACAAAGCAAAATGTTCGCCCTCACTTGATTCCTTTTTAAGATTTAAAGTGTTTGGATTTGGGTTAATACATAATCACTATGCTTAATTCTAATAAAAGCAAACTAAAAAAAATCTTTTTGAAAGGCTTTGGCTTTAGAACAAACTGACTTTTAAGTCCCAGCTTTGTTAGTTTCCTTTTAAATTTAAAAAGTAGTTTCTTCTCTAGCTCTTGGATTCTTTATGAAAGAGAGGATTGTGGTTAGTTAATGCTAGGGATTGCACATAGTCATTAAACACAAGTTAGGTTAATATCAATAATTCCTTTTTTTTCTTTAGTAAATATAACTGAAAAGATATAGCAGGTAGGTTATGAATACCCTGACAATATGTTGTAATACCTCAGATTTGCTTCAGCAAGGTAGAGGGATGCAAATGTTCATACATCCTGTAAATTTTGGCCGGCAATGTGGTACACAAATGAATAAAATAAACTTCTATCTGGAAATACTTGAGTCATTTCAGGTTCTCTTTCAGATAACCACAATAGCTAGCAGGGGAAATCCTCACTTCTTCCTCATTTACTTATTCATTCCTAAGAATAATATTGAGATCTCTCATGTGTTTTTCTGTCATGAACATGTTTCCAAATGCCTCTAGCCCAATGTATTAGAAAAACATTGTTGTATTTGCAAAACTATGCTCTTGCTTATAAAATATTTTTTATCTTTATGAAGATATATATCTCAAAATAGACTCTATGATGTAAGAATGAGGCTGAAGGGGGAGAATGGAGGAAACTGACACTTCCAGGACTCCAGTGACTTCTTCAGTCTTGCAGGAATAGTAAGAAGGAAGAACATTTTTTTCTGGACATTTTAGGTGATTTTAGGACATTTTAGGTCAACTGGTTATCCTCTGACCTCAGGAAGGGTCAACGTTTGAGAAACAGATGAGTCTTTCCATGATTCTTCAAAAATTTCAGCTTCTTTTCTCAAACATTCTTATGCTTCTGTTGTTGAGCATATCTTCTTGCTGTTCCTGGCTACATGGGCACCATTAATATCACCTCTCTCTTCCTTCTTTCTGGATATCACTGAAAAGAATTCTATCCTCTATTGATAATACTGGAATAAACCATGGTATCAGATGCAATTTTTTTATCAGATGCAATTTTATTTTGCAATAGACAGGAATGAAGTACCAATGTATGTTTTGACATAGATGAACTTTCCAGAACATGATGCTGAGAGAAATAACTCAGACAAAAAAACACATGTATATGGTATGATTCCATTTGTACAGACAGTTCAATATGAAAATGACATGAATCAAGATCTATGTAAATTTAAATGTAGTATAACAAAAATGGAAAGTGGATTACTGGTTGCTGAGCATATATCCAAAGCTTGGAGAATGGCCAGTAATAGACACAGATATGTGTAAATAAGTTTAAAGTGCTTGCTGCACTTCTGTGTCAATATTAACAATGGTGTTGAATTCACATAGAAATGGTTGAGTTGCATGGGATCATATTATATGCTTTATATCAATGAAACTATCAAAGATGTCATAGGTTTAACTAAGTTTCCCATAGGAATATAATGTGTATTTCAACTTTACTGTATTAATTTTTACACTATGTATACAAACATAACTATGTATCATATATATGTGTTATATATATGTATACATATTTTATATGTAGAGAGTGTGTGTGTGTGTATGTGTGTGTGTGTGTGTATTTAATGCTTAAAACCATGTTTGGAAACTGGTATTGTTTTAATTCCCATTCTATGTTAGGAGGGAATTAAGATAGAAGAACCAAAGATGTGAGGCCACATAACTAGTAATGGCAGAGTTTTCCATCTGCGTGTCAGCACCCTTCTCTGATTCCATCAGAGATTAATTCTGTTCTGCTTGAGAAAAATGTAATGTCAAGCCATTATGTGCCAAAAAGTTCCGATACTCTTCAGAATCTGTCCCTAAGTTCTCTTTCCTTCTACACCCATGACTAGAATCAAATGCCATCGGGCCCTCAATGTTAGGTACAAAGTCTGAGCCCTGAGATGGTATGCTATACTCCCAAATAACGACATGGCTTTTTGAATTACCCAGTAGAAACCCAGAGAACATGACTCAGGATGGATATTAAAGACATAGGAAGGAGCACAAAGTAAAACTGGGCTGGATATATTGCTTTGGAGTCACTAGACAAAAATTCTATTGTTGACACTCAAGGATTTAAACATGGATGGTTGTATGCTTAATGAGTTGACTGGCTGTACCACACAGATCAAGAGATGACTCAGTGCAGGCAAATTGCAAATGCCCAACTTCTCTTTGTTTAATATAAAGGGAAGAATTCAAAGGACTGGGGAAATTGGAATGCTATAATAAATTGGTCATTTAAGATGTACTCATAGGCACTCAGAAGAGTAGTTGTTAACCTTTCACCAATACATTGAGAGAGAAAAAGAAAGTGAGCAGGACCCTAGCACTTCTGAGAAGCTCTGTGATCTCTGTTTCCTGTAGGCTTCAATTGAGAGTTGGAAAGGCAACTTCCCATTTGGGAAACTTAAATGCATTAGGAACTAATTGGATCTAGAGATGACAGGGCTCTAATGGTGGTAGTCAACCACAAACATGTGGTGGGTATGGTTGCCCTGATAGATAGAAGGGTCAATGCAGCAATCAGAACAGCCTGACTCATGCAGACTTGTGATGTTGGTTTGTTAATCATGACATCCTAAAAGTTAACTAGATAGGAAATCTACTAAAGTCAGTGTACCTAAGCACAGCTTTTACAGAGAAGTGAGTGTGTTGTAGGAGCAAAGAACTAAAATGTGAAAGAAGATTTGGAGCTTCGTCATGGCTATAAAGTTTCTGAGTTATATGCTAGCATAAGTATATACTGATGTGAAGAGTTCATTCAGGGTAATTCTAGTGAGGCTAGAAAGAGACAGACAGACAGAGCAGAGCAGAGCAGAGCAGAGCCTGCCTATGTCTTAGTGAACATATTATTAAAGATATTGCAGGTAAAAGTCACTCTGATCAGAAATGATAGGTAAATGAGGAACAGTGAAAGAAAGACTTCAGAGCCCTGCCAGGAGTAATTAAGGATGCTTGTTCCATCAGAGGACCAGAATGCAGGGATAGGTATTTCAGAATGACTTTAGAGAAAGGACTGCTTCAGCCTGGCACCTTACATATTGATGACTTCTCTTTGCACAGTTGGCTGCCACATTTGTGTCTCATGCTATTTGCATGTGGCATGTTCTAAATCCAGGAAGTCATGGAGTTTGACTCTTGCAACCTAGATATGAAGAAACATAGAAACCTGCCAACGTACTAGGCCCAGATCAACCTGCACACCTGGCAAGGCTACCCAGAAACTCCAATTAGGAGAATGCTAACTGGAGCAATAAGGACAGGAGCAAAATGTTAGATCAATAAAGCAACTAGCATGTAATTCTAAACCATAAGGGCTCCATCTCAAAGTCCTGTGGCCAAAATTGCACCATGAAAAGCTGAGAGATGCAGAGTTGATCAGAGCTTTGAGGGTCCAGCCATTGTGTGGCCAAAAAAAAAAAAACAAAAAACAAAAAAACCTCAGGATCTCAAATATTTTCTTTCTAGTTTTCTTCTAGCATGTTTTAAGTGTTATATTGTAGAGTTAGGTCTAGTATATATTTTAGTTGGCATTCATATATGGCACCTAGTGTCAACTAAAGTCCATAATGTTGCTCATAGATTTTTAAGCCTCTCCTTTCTTCACTAAATTGCTTTGTGCTTCTGTCAGAAGCAAGTTTCTAGAAGTACAGATATACTTTAACAATCAAGTATTTTCTTAGCATCCTTGATGCCCTGGGTTCAATCCCCAATGCTGGGGAAAATTAAAAAAAGAAGTGGTACGTATAGATAGATATAGATTATATGACTTTATTTTGGCCTATCAAACTCCTGCTTACTCTTCAAGATCATTGACATGCCTCCTTCTCAAAAAGCTATTCCATGTTCTTTTCCTTATTATATCTTCCATTGATGGACAATTAAACCTACATTTCTATGTAAGAAGTTACTATACCCAGCTGTGCAATTTGAATGTTTTTCTATTTTGGCTAATGTACTTGTCAGAATGTTCTACCTGGCCATTTGTACTTCATAAAGAAAAACATAAATTTGTTATATACACATAAGATGCTCTATGCTACAGACCTTTTCATACATTAAGAACTTTTCTGGTTTGAATTTTCTAAAAATCCAACCAAATTAGCTCAATAGTATATCAGTGTATGTAATGAATATTACACATAATATCAATACATATAAATATATATGTCTAAACAGTTTATGGGTTTATATAACCTAATAAATGCAGAAAAAGAGAGTTTCAGGGATGACTAGATCCAAAACATGAGTAATTTATTCACCTAGCAATGCAATCTATTTTTTAAATTTATTTATTGTTATTATAAAGGTGATGTACAGAGGGGTTACAGTTACATAACTCAGGTACTGAGTACATTTCTTTTTGAACAGTGTCACCTCTTCCCTTGTTTTCTTTCAGTTTTTGTCCTTCTGGCCCTCTCCCCCACAAGTGGTATAGTTCATTTTCTAGTTTAGTCTAGTGAGTATCACTGCTGCATTTGTTCATCTTTTGTCCCACCATTCGTCGCTCCCTCTTCCCCTCCCAAAACAGTTAAACTTACATATAAGACAAAAGGTAGAGAAATCAAAAATACCAACAAAGAAGAAAAACAAACAAAACAGAAACAAAAAAGCAAAATAACAGAAAAAACTCTTTTTTTCATTTGTTGAAATTCATTTGGATAAAAATCATTTTATATGAACATATGTACATAGATATTGAGCCTTTGTGAGTCTCCCTTACAAATATCATCCTTTGATCTCAATTTAAGTAGAGAGACTTGAAAAAAAATTATATTAAGCAAAGTAAGCCACACCCAAAGGAGCACAGGTTGCACTGTTTCCCTCATCAGTAGTAATTAGAATGTGCCTATAAATCTGAAAGTAAACATAATGGATGGTAAAAGACAAAGTATTATACTTGGACATGATAAATTAAATCTTTCACTTTTAATCTCTTGAATCTACTCTTCTCACTGTAAGATTTCTCTCAGTCAAGCACTATTATCCAGTGGTAAGTAAATCTAAACACCTGCAGGCATACCTTCCATCACTGTGACAATCTCCATAGATTGATGTGCTTCCACTTGTATGACCCTCTTGAGAGAAAGCTTCCATTCGGCCTCCTTAGAACTATTTTCCCTACTGCAAATAGTTATGCTCTCTGTAGATCAAGTTGTTGTCATTTTATCTTGGTCTTTTTTGAGTTATATTTTTTATTATCTTTAAGTAGTTTAACAAAGAGGTTACCATTCAGCATATCAATTTATGAGTCTAATGTGTCTTGATTGATGTCACCCATTTCATCATGCTCCTCCTTCCTTCCCAACCCCATCCCTCCCCTGAAGTTTCCTACTCTAATAGTATATGCATTGAACATTATCACAGCATTCTCCCCTGTCTGAATCTCTCTCCAATCCTTGATCTCCTCCAAATACATCTGAAGGACCAGCTCCCTTGTATTCACTTTGTTAGACTAAGAGTTTATCCAAGGAATGGCACTATTTGAATTCTCACCTGCATATACCATGTTTTCATTAGTATGCTTGTGTGTACGTACATACATGCTAGTAGTAGGGGTAGTATGAGCCCAGCTGCAATCTCTTCACATTTTCACTAAAGCTTGGCACACTACCACTTGGGACACAGCTCTACTTCTAGCCTTTTAGTGACTAACTAGAGATAAGAGTCTCATAGAATTTCCTGCCCAATTGGCTTGGAAACATTCTCCTCAGATCTCAACCTCCTGAGTAGCTGGGATCACACGCACATGCCACTGCTGCCTAGTTCTTTCTATCTTACTTCTTAAAGACCCTCAGATTGCATTGTATATGGTGAGATCCTCCAGGATAATTCCTCATATGAAACTACCTATTCAGTGAAATCTACAGGGTGCTTTTGGCCTTAAGGTAAGGTAACCTGAATTCACAAGCCCTGAATTCAAATATGGACTTCCTTGAGGCACCATTATAAAATCAGCCACAGCTACAGTAGTTTTTGCTATTAATATTGTTGGGGTGACCATGTGCATTTCATCAGAACTGCATCTTATAATAGGGGTTGTGCGTGAACTCATCTAGCTTTCAAATCTTTGAGGAATAAGACATTTCACCAACTGTAACAAACACCTGAGTCAGGATGGAAGGAAATACAGTTTCATCAGCGTCATAGGATATTGGCAGAGCCTCCTTTGTCTTCCCTACTGGTGAATCAAAGAAATCATGCAGACTCTTTTTTACTTCCTTTATTTAACAAATTCTCTCTCTCAAACACAAGAATGTGGGGCCATCAGATGGCAAATGAGTTAATAGTTTCCAAAAGACATATTATTCTCCCTCAGCTGTTCCTGCATGTGCAAAGTAAAACAGAAAGCCAAGCAGTAGCATGAATAGTTTAAACAATAAACATCCAGTAGCTCAACTAGCTGACTGTTTCAATAAGCGTCTGTATACAATTTTATTATTTTTTTATTCTCAAACTGTGTAGCTCACTTGAACATTTGTAGTCATTGTGATAAATGCAGTCATTTATTCCCTTTGTGCCTTAAATGCAATTTGATAAAGATTTAATAAGCAACTAATACATGCCAGAAACTCTATTTACTTCTATGGTAGTTCAAATAAAACAAAAAATCTCATGGAATTTTCAGTCTAACAAGGGTAGAAAATACTGTATCACAGCTATACAGCATGGTAAAATCTGAAAAGATGATAATTTAAAAATGACTTATTTTAAGGTAAGGGAGATGCTTGGCTCATGCCTATAATCCTAGCTACTCAGGAGGCTGAGATCTGAGGATCATAATCAAGAAAGTCTGTGAGACTCTTATCTCCAATTAATTACCAAAAAGTGGGAAGCAGCAGTGTCCAAGTGCCAGCCAGTGAAAATGCTAAGGGACAGTAGTACCCAGGCCCTGAGTTAAAGCCCCAGTACAAGAGTGGGGGAAGGAGGGAGATGTGAATGAATAAATAAGAGCATCCCCTGTATTCATATCAGTATTGTAGTAGTTTTCAATGGGGTAGGTGGGAGGAGATTAGATAATGTCTGTGGATGTGTTGTTTATTTGGGGGTGGGATGGAGAGAGGGTGCCACTGCCACCTAGTGTATACAGGTCAGGCATGGTGCTCAACATCCTGTAAGGCATACAAGCATCCTCCCCTGTCAAAACACCCTTGTCAACTACAATACCAGGGGGACCACAGATAAGAAACCCATGGGGCTGGGACGTAGCCCAGTGATAGATAAGCATATTTGAAGACTTGTTTCAATGCCCAATAACCCCACTTCCAATTATAAACTCTGTAACCTTATAAGGTTTTTACTATAATTTTCCTTTTTTCCTTACTGTACCCATGAAATCTCTCCACATTGAGGTCTATTAAGATTAGATAGCTTGTCCCAAAATCATGAAGTAGTCCATGGCAGTACAAAACTAAAGAGTTTTGTGACTAAAGAGTTTTGTGATGAAGGATGATGAACATGAATTAAATCAAGTAGTCTGTGAATGTAGACATAACAAACTCTGGGGACTATAGGTTTAATGTCCACCTAAACCTAGGGATAGAGCATTTGCAAAAGGGAAAAGCACTTGGAAAAAACATGTTCCCCAGAGAGTAGTGACAGAAACTCACATGTGAGAGAATGCGAATGTGTGGCTGGGAATTGGTTGGGGGAGAAGGCTGGGAGGTGCTTCTCAAAGCTAAACCTGGGTTTGAACATGAGAAACTAATTTTTACCTTGGTACCATAAAAGGATCAGCAGATACCCTCTAGGAACTAAAATGCTTACCTAAAACAGATAAACTGAGCCCTGAGAAGAAAAAGAAATTCCTTCAAGGTCACCACATTTCTGAGATTTCTTTTGACACTTGGGGAAAGGAAATGGCTGACCTTTTTAAAGATACAATAACTAAATCTTTGTAGGGAAAGATAAGGGAAAATGACATTTTCCTTAATAACTTCCCCAAACAGCTTTAACATTCATTTTGCTACTTATTTATATAGATGAAAGAAACTTTAACCTCTAGTCAGACAGCCTCGTTGAATGAGATAGGTAGAGACAATGAAGAAAAGTTGTACAAAGAATGAATGCATGGCAGAGTTTTGGGTTTTCTTTTCTTTATTTTTTCTACTTGTCACATTTATAGAAATGTTTCTTTAAAGTGGTACAACCCCCCCCCCCTTCAAAAATAACCTGGCCTGTCAGATAACAACATATAGAAGAACATGTAGGACTCTGGGTAAAGGACAACTTGTTATGTTTACTAGGTCAGGTTACATATTTACTAGTAACCAAGTGCTTGTTTGATATAAACAGCTACACTAACCATTGTGCATATATCATTTTATTTTAAAGCCAGCAACTTTGTGTGGTAGTTGTTTTCAGTTTTTGGTTATTTCTTTGAGCCTAAGAAAGTTCACTAACTACAGGTAACATATCACTTATGACAGCTAGTGTGCACACTTCATGATGGACTAAGACCCTAAATTATATGCATAAGCAGCTGATTTGATTATTTTTATTTATATTCTTACTTTATGTTATGGTTATTATTAATATTACGATAATTATTTTATAGTGTACTGGAGCTTGAATTCAAGGCTAGCTCTCTACAACCTAAACAGCACCTTCACTGCTGGCTATTTGCTGGTTATTTAGAAATGAGTGTCACAGTCATTCCTACCTGCTGGCTTTGAATCATAATTCTGAGATCTCAGCCTCCTAAGCAGTAAGGATTACAGGTCCACCGGCACCTGGCAGCTAATTTTGATTTATTTTCGTATTTGACAACTGAGCATATGGTCACCATCTAATTAAGGACTAAGTGTGGCCAAGTAATAATTGATTGATTATAGCATAGCTCTTTCTTCTGAGTTCACCCTTACCAATCCTACACAATTGGGTTCCAGTTTATCTAGTAACATTGTAGCTATTCTTTAAGATTTGAAAACAGAACCTGTTCTTTGCCAGATACTATTCTATGAATGGAGGGTCTACTCCTCATCCTGACAGTCCAAGCCCATCCCTTCATAGGAAGTACATCCAGGATGGACAGGTAAACCAAGCTACCAAGACGATGCCAGACAATCACGCTACAGAATTTAAAAGGTGGTCAGGCAAATGCACATGGGTGGATACTGACTTGTTTAAAAGAATATCAAGAAGGCCACTGTTTGCAAACAGCACAGTATTTGAGCCCTGAAAAATGGTCATCAGGCAGGAGTAGGTGATATGAAATGAAAGGCTGGTAAGAGAGGGAAGCCAGGAAAAGAAGGAGTTTGAAAGTCCATATAAGGAATTTTAATTTTCTTCCTGTTATGATGAGATGTCTTTGAATGGATCTTAGTCTTTTTCCCAAGGGGCAGTTGTCCTCAAAGGTATAAAGAAGTGAAAGATACCAAGGGAAAAAAATAATTTACCTTGACTTCATCGGTTAATATTTCAGATGAATAAGAGAGATGGAAAGAGCCCTTGATTACTTTCAATGGTTTCATTTATATCCAAAAGGTACATTTTTGACACTTCCATCAATCAATGGGAGCTACTCATCTGCATATTGTGTTACAAGAAGCTGCCTTTCTTCTCGACTTCTCCTTTTTCCTTTTGTTCTTTTTGGGAAATTAATTCATGTCATTTCCATTTGAAATTGTGTGGCATTTGACTGCACAGGCACTTAGAGGCACGCTCTTTGGCTGGAAGCTTAGTTTAATAGTTTTGCTTGTCAGAAATACCTGAAAGAAAGAGCTGGGCCTGCTGGGATGGGGACAGATGGAACCCTTGGGTCCTTGAACTCATGAAAGAAAACTGTCTTGACACAGGTTTGCAGGTCCATACAAAGGGACTCCTCTGAGACAGATGAGTTCGGTGAATTATGATGACAGTTTGGTGCCTAACATTTCCCAGTGGTGTAGCTTGCTGAGAAAGGCACACTTGAACAAATGTTTGGAAGATGTCATCCATTTCCCTTTAGAATTTGGTTTTGGAGAACGGCTGCACTTAGAAGTTTTGGGAGTCTTTTCTGCAGTTCGAGTTAAAGACCACTGACTTGTTTTCTGAAAAGTTGGAAAACGTCAATCATACCTCTCTGTCAATCTACGTGAAAGCACTTCTCCAGGCAGAATATTCCAATGAAAGCCTGATATCTGGGTTCAAACGTGTGTCAAAGGCCATCCACCTAGAGGCTCTCAAAGTAACACTCTTCAGAAATACACAGGGGCTCAATGTAGCTGTTTGGCTTTGTGTTTTGTCAGATAATTATATTTTAAAATAAAATGTAGCCATACAAAAATCTCTCAGTTGTAATCCTAGGTATTCAGGAGCCTGCAATCTAAAGACCATAGTTCCAAGTCAGCCCAGGTAGGAAAGGCTGTGAAACATTTATTGCTTATAATCTACCAAAAGGCACCACCAAAAAGTTGGAAGTAGAGTTGTTGCTCAAATAGAACACCATTCTTGAGTGAAAAAGCTAAGGGGTGGTGGCCAGGCCCTGACTTCAAGTTCTGGTACTGGTACAAAAAAATAAATTACATTAAAATAAGAATAGAGATGTTTTAATTATTTAAAAAAATAGGAAAGAGTTCATCACCAATGGAAGAATTTTGCTTTAATGCAGCTATTTAGTAGGACAGTCTGACTACTCTGGCATCATCTCTCCTATCCTATTATAACAGAACAGTATATATTTGGTCAGAGACAATTCGTAGGAACTGTATATTTAATTTAAATTGTTTTAAGAGACCCGATTGGAACCCAGCACTTGTGTTTGAACAACTTGGCCGAAAAAATCACCATCTTACAAGGCAGTTCTTTCATGTTCATTCCATTTTTAGGATACACTTCATTTTCCTGGATGGGAATTAGTCATAGCTTTCCTCCAAATGGAATATCACACACATGTGAACACAAAAGTGCATCTATTACATGAGTAACACATCAGTGAATCAATCTAATACTTTGTAGATTTTTTTAATACTGAGTGTTCCTTACACTCAGCTTTCTTCAACACCAAAGCTGTTGCCTTTGTCATTGTCATCCTCACCGCATGCCATCATTTCTGAATTTTCTCCCTTAGACTTATATCTTTTCCTACCTATCTGCATATACTGCCCACTGGAATGTCTGTTGTAAACAACAAACTTGCAGTAATACTTCCTTACCCAATGTTCCTCACCGATGTACCTTCACCTTTCTATCAATCTAGAAAATTCAAAAGCAAAGAATCCTCCATCTGGCTGTGGTGTGCAGGTTTACTTTTTGGCATTTCATCTCCCTCCTCTGCTGTGAATTTTTCTAAAGCTCTAACCCTTGAATATTTCCTGTTCTCCTAATATGCAGTGAAAGTCTGTCAAATTGAAACTCCAGTCTTTGGAATCCCAAACTTGTCTCCCTTGGCTCAATGCCATTTATTTCTTTGGATTGATATATTCCATTTCTGAGGACAAATCTTTCTAAAACAATATATACCCTTTTCTAGAATTGGGAAATGAGGTACTAGTCCTTTTCCTTGCTATCATATCTACAGAACCCACTGAAATTTGTACTCAATAAATACTTTTTCAATAAGTAAATATACTGGGCTGCATAGAACTGAACCACTAGCATGTATTTGGAAATTTATTTATGTAATATTCTCCCTTGTGGAAAATATCTAGACCCTCATGTGCGTCTTGGGCTTATATACAGGTGAATTGAAAGGACAAAATCATGCAGAAGAAAGACAAGCCTCTTCTAATTAGTACTCCTTGTTCTAATGCCATAACTTTGGAGTTCTCTTACTACAGATATAAAAGAAAGCAAGCTGAGGAAATAAGAATTGAGGAATTCCTATGGTTTTTGTATGTCATTTCTAAAATAAACAACCAATAGTGTGAAATCTCTTATAAAAATTGAAGTAAGGAATTGCATTTCATCATAGCACAGTGTTTATACCAGTGGAATGGTGAGCTTTTACAAAACATTCTAGAGGGCCTACTTAAAGTTATTTTAGTAAGATTGTCAACAGAAGGCTATAAAAAGATGTTAAACACTAAGTGGCATCACACCACAGATACACAATGTGTACTCTTCAATGAAGAATACCTCAATTCTAAGACATACTTCTTAGTCCACACCTGCTACAAGATTTATTAACTCTCACTGACAAAAACCAACATAGTTATTGATTATATAAAAACCTAATGCAGTAAGTGATGAGATCTGACCTAACCCCCCCCCCCCACACACACACCTTAAAAACCATTTTTATTTGTTTCAGAATAGGTCTTACCATGTAGACCAAACTAGCATTAAGTTCACTATGTAGCCTCAACCTCCAGAGTGCTGGAACTACAGGTGCTTACCACTACTTTTGATTCCCATATTTCTTAATGTATTCTTTATTATTATTAATAATAATAATTTTAGCATTATTTCATTAAGGTGATAACAGTGTTTTCATTCTCGTTATGGATTCAACAAAATTTGCTTCACAAATGTGTAGCATCTTCTGGAAATTTGTTCCCTTAAAATAAAAAAAAAAGGATTGCAAGTGAGAAACTGGGACATTTGCAAATACAAATTATTTAACATTCTTTGAGTCATACACTATTAAATCATTCGAAATCTTTGAATCACAGATGTGCTAATGAATCTTCAATGTAAAGGGAACTGAATTTTGAAATGTATACTCTTCATTTCCACAAAGCACAATATCAAAGGGGGGAGAACAATAAAGCATATCATCTCTTGAATCTGCATTGAGAGGCTAAAGCGCGAAGAACATAAAGTTCTCAATGAGCTGTTTCTTACTCAGTGCTGATTTACCTAGACCAAACACAGCTGTCTTCTCAAATTATACCACTGAACTCAAACCATGCAACAATTCCTGGTAGTGTTTTAAAGATACCTTTAATGTGCAATTTTCTTCCTGATGCAAAGTTTCCTAACTTAAAATTCAAAAAAATACCACCATCCAATATAGGCCTACTCACAACAACTATCCCTGTCAGTATTTGATAAAGTAGCTTGTATTACACAAGTGCTGTGATCACCATTTATAAAGATTTCCTAAAATACAATTGTGACTAAATCAATTACAAATGGATTACCCAATTTCAATAATTCTTCCTTAGGTCTCTCTTCTTATTCTAAGTCTTAATCTAAGTCATTCCTAGAATTTCTTGTGTCATTGAGTGTCATCTGAAATTGGATGTCCTTCCTTGACAAAGCCTCTTTAGCTTTGGAAACTGTTTCTAAAACCTGGGCTCTCCCATGGCATGAACAGTTGATCCCCTGATGTTATTGCACTTGGTAAAGTACATGAGTTTAAATGTGATAATTTAAGGGCAAACTTTTACTTTTTGTTTTTATGTTTACTTATTTATTTATTAAAATTTATCTGCTTCTCTGTCCCCTTATTACACAATGGAGAACCCACAAGTATCACCCACACATGCACTCTTGTGAAGCTTGCAACATATTACAATTTCTACATGTGAAGTTTTCTTGGGCTGTGCCAGCATGGAGGTAGGTTAGAGCCTCCTCTGCCACCAATCCCCAAGCTCTTTACACTTATGTCTGACATAAGTCTCTCTATATTTTCATCTCATGATCCAGAATAAGTACTATCTGACCTCTCTCTTCTCTCCAAACCAAGTGGTCATTTCATTCTTGATGCGAAACAAAATGTATTAAGTGGCCACAGGGATAGACTCTGTGGATTGAAAAAAAAGAATGCTAAGATAGACTCTTTTAAATCATTATTCATTTTATCTATATTTAAGCTATCTGTATGTTTAGAGTATGATTTTTTCTCTTTATTGCACAAAAGTATTTCTTAATGTTATAGGTTGGAGTCATTACTTATGGAAGAGACTTTTTCCTTTATCTTGTCTGCCTTCAGACTTTCTCATCCTCCTTTCTCTTTCTTAAGATAGACACCAAGCAGAATGGGTAAGGAACAGCACAGCAGGAGTAATGTGGACTCACAGGTAATGAGTGCCCACAGCAATCTGAGATGGTCCTTGTAAAGAAGACAAGTCAGCAAGGTAGACATGTGGACCATTCCTGTTGTACCTATCAATGTCATTCAGGGAAGTGGGGGCTAACAAGCTTCCCCATAACACCCTGCACACAGTTAGGGTTCTTATACATCTATTGAAATACCAGGCTGATTGTCACTTAACATGAATTTTCTTTCCTGCAAGTCCCAGTAATCACTGAGGAAGTTTGCTACTTGTAAAAGATGGAGATTACACAGAGGGCAATGATTTCCCTCATTCATCACTCCATTTTACTCGTTATTACATAAATAACCTACCGTGCTGCACTGGAGATGTGGCTTAGTTGTAGAGTGCTTGCCTAGCATACATGAAACCCTGGGTTCCATTCCTCAGTACCAAATAGACAGAAAAGGCTGGAAGTGGTGCTGTGGCTCAAGTAGAATGCTAGTCTTGAGCAAAAAGAAGCCAGGGACAGTGCTCAGACTGTGAATCCAAGCCCCAGGACTGGCAAAAACAGGAGGAGGAAGAGGAGGAGGAAGAAGACAGAGAGTGAGAGAGAGAGAGAGAGAGAGAGAGAGAGGAACAAAGGAAGGAAGGAAGGAAGGAAGGAAGGAAGGAAGGAAGGAAGGAAGGAAGGAAGGAAGGAAAGAAGGAAGGAAGGAAGGAAGGATAACCTACTGCTCGTGGAATGGACTAGCCCATCCCTATACAATGGGACCAGCCAAGAGATTTGTTTCATTTTACAAACAGGTAGATTACTTAGATTTGATTCACAGTGAAGCTTAGAAAAGAAAAACAAAATATTCACCCTTTCCTACCTTCTCTCTTGGACTTCCACCATCAAGAATAAATATTGTTGGGCCAAACTGATGAAGTGGGGGAGAGGAGAGAGAGGGGGGAGAGAGAAAGAGAGAGACGAGAGAAGAGAGGAGAAGAGGAGACAGATAGGGAGAGAGGGGTGAGAAAGAGAGAAAAGAGAGAGAGTCAAGTGGAATCGAAGGCCTTTCTAGATGAGCAAACAATGAATCTTAACAAGACCAGATAAATCACTTAACAATCTCTCACTTTGAGAGCATGAGTAGTTACAAATGACTGCTATTTGCAACTACCAAAGCATAGAAGACTTGTTATGCATTAATTGTAAATTAATTTAGAAGTTATGTACCTCTCTGATGAAATCATCTTGTGTTGCATCTGTGTGTACGTGTGTATGTGTGCATATGTGTGTATGTGTGTGTTGGTGCTATAAGCTTGTGTTGTTTCTGTGTTGGTACTAAGTCTTTGATTCAGAGCTCTTGCTTTACTTTTTTTCTTCAAGACTGGCTCTCTATGTCACTGGAACCATATCTCCACCTCTGGCCTTTTGCTTGTTAATTGGAAGTCAGAGTCTAACTGATTTGTCTGGCAGAGCTGGCTTCAAACCTTAATCCTAAAATCTCAGTAGTTTGTGTGGCTAGGATTACAGGCATGTACCACAAACAGGCAGCTGAAATCATTTTCATTGGTAGCATTCTCTCTTGATGTTTTATATTCCCTGACTGGGCAAACAATACCTACCCTCCCTTTCCCTGATGCCATAATATTAGCTATTTATTCACTTAACCATGGACAAAGCATCAGAAACACACACACACACACACACACACACACACACACACACAGATTCTTGTGAAGTCTTTCATGGTTTGGGGTAAAAAGAGACATCTCAAATTATTTTCTTGCGTGTAAATATTGGTTACCAACCACAATCTCTGGGACAAAATACAGTGAAATCTTCTCTACTGTGATGCCTATCTGAATGCCCTTATGTAACCTGGACAATAGTGTGTGTGTGTGTGTGTGTGTGTGTGTGTGTGTGTGTGTGTGTGTGTGATGGTATTATAGTTGCTCCTACTTTATAAGATGTAGAACAGAGCAGGATAGCAGGAATTGAAATCTGAGGCATACGGAGTTATGTCTGGCACTTGTAAGCACTCCTTTAATGTTACTTACTATTGTTTTCAAATGTGTGGTAACACAGAAAAATAATGCTGTATTGAGGTCTGAAAAGCAGAAGTAGCCATCATAAAAGGGAACTTGTTGAAAAACGCTAATACTTTCAAATCTATTTAGACCTTAGGGTCTGTCTCTGTGTTTTCACATAATAAAAAAAGAAAATGGTGTAAGGATAGCGATCTAGCTGTGAAATACAACATCTTCAGAATATAGTTTATCTCTACATATATTATAAATTCGCACTAATTTGGTATTTTATCATCAAAGTACTTTTCACAAAACTTACTTGACTGAGGCTGACTCACATTATAATATGTAACTATAACAGCAAGCTTAATACAATCATTCCACAGGATATTTCAGTCCTTGTGGAATAGTATAGAAAGTGTAAAGAAAAAGTGTTCTCTCAGGATTTGTAACTTAGAATAAGGACACAAAACTTAACAATGCATTGTGTTTCCATAGATTAGTTTACAGCCTAATAAGTATAATTAGTCAATACAATACACACATCTACATTTTCCATATTTGTATGCAACATCTCTGTGTTCATGCTACTTGATGCTTTGCAATTCTGATTGCAAGATGCTGTCCCCTATGAAGGCTTTGTTTCACTACCCAAATTTCTAAACACCAGAAGAAATCAAACGCAGAATTCAGTTTGTCCATAGAAAAAAAACTCATGCCCCATGTCATATATTTCCATAAGATAGAGTTATTAACTTTGCCTGGTGAGGCCTGGAATTCTAGCCTCTTATTTGTGCTTCGTGCTATGGCTGGGATAACTAGAATGCATCACCTTGCCAAGTTTTGTGCTGTTTCTGGCTTGGGAACAAAATCTTCCAAGTCTCAGATTTCTGAATAACTAGAATTATTGTGTAAGTCACCCCACCTAGCTAAAATATTTTTTTTTAATTTTCAAACTGATGGACAGAGAGGTTACAGTTTCATACGTTAGGCATTGGATACATTTATTTTTACTGTTTGTTACCTCCTCCCTCCTTCCCTCCTCCCTCCTCCCCCCTTCCCTCCTCCCCAAGAGTTGTTCAGTTCATTTATACCATACAGTTTTGCAAGTATTGCTTTTGTAGTCATTTGTCTTTTTACCCTGTGTCTCTCGATTTTAGTATCCCCTTTTATGTTCCTAGTTCTAATACCAGTATACACGGTTTCCAATGTACTCAGATAAGATACAGAGATAGTGCAGGTAAAACCACAGGAAGGGGATACAAGAAGATCATCAATAGTAGAAGCTACAGTTACACATAGCACATTGAAATTAGTTACAACAGTGATATAACAGTCATTTCCATAACCTGGAGTTCATTTAACTTAGCATCATCTTATGTGTTCATAAGGGTATAGCTATTGGGCTCTTATGATCCTCTGCTGTGACTTGCTTAGGCAAGTCTAATTATTCCCTGTGCTAATTATTCCCTTGAGGGAGACCATAGATTCCCTGTTTCTTTGGGTCTGGCTCACTTCACTTAGTATAATTTTTTCCAAGTCCTTCCATTTCCTTATGAATGGGGCAATGTCATTCTTTCTGATAGAGGCATAATATTCCATTGTGTATATGTACCACATTTTCATGATCCATTCTTCTACTGAGGGGCATCTGGGTTGGTTCCAGATTCTAGCTATGATAAATTGTGCTGTGATGAACATTGTTGTGCTGGTGGCTTTAGTGTGTTCTTGTTCGTGGTCTTTTGGGTTGATGCCCAAAAGTGGAGCTGCTGGGTCATAGGGGAGCTCTGTGGTTAGCCTTCTGAGGAATCTCCATACTGCTTGCCAGAGTGGCTGAACCAGCTTACATTCCCACCAACAATGAAGTAGGGCTCCCTTTTGGCCACATCCCCTCCAACAGTTGTTATTGTTATTTTTCTTGATATTATTTTTCTTGATGACATTCTTACTGGGGTGAGATGGAATCTCAATGTTGTTTTGATTTGCATTTCCTAAAAGAAATTTTAGAAAGAACTTAAACACATGGTCTTTATTTTTTTACAGTACTTGGCTACCTGTAATACACAATAATCTTTATCCTTGTATTCCTTGAAGGGAATTGATCCATTCAGTATTAAGCAGGGCATTGCCAATTAGAATTAACCACTGGGAATCTCTGCTGATAATGAGAGACTGTGCAATTGTCATGGAGGGTCCCTGCCCCCCTTCCTTATACCAAATGGGAAGTGGTGAAAACAAAAATGAAAGAATGAAATTAAGTAGTGGGCTGGGAATATGGCCTAGTAGCAAGAGTGCTTGCCTCATATACATGAAGCCCTGGGTTCAATTCCCCACATATATAGGAAACGGCCAGAAGTGACGCTGTGGCTCAAGTGGCAGAGTGCTACCGTTTAGCAAAAGGAAGCCATTGATAGTGCTCACACACTGAGTCCAAGCAAAGAAGCCAGGGACAGTGCTCAGACCCTGAATCCAAGGGCCAGGACTGGCCAAAAAAAAAAAAAAAAAAAAAGAAAGAAAGAAAGAAAGAAAGAAATTAAGTAGTACTCCATTTGAAATATGGCTCTTCTTTACCCAGTATGTGAATTTAAACATCACTTTTTCACCCTTAATTCCTTCCTGGGGATTGTTTGCAGTGTTAAATAAGGTGATGAGGGGCTGGGGAGATAGCCTAGTGGCAAGAGTGCCTGCCTCGGATACACGAGGCCCTAGGTTCGATTCCCCAGCACCACATATACAGAAAAACGGCCAGAAGCGGCGCTGTGGCTCAAGTGGCAGAGTGCTAGCCTTGAGCGGGAAGAAGCCAGGGACAGTGCTCAGGCCCTGAGTCCAAGGCCCAGGACTGGCCAAAAAAAAAATAAATAAATAAATAAAAATAAATAAATAAATAAATAAAATAAGGTGATGAGGAGAATTACAGTTAGACGAGAATTTCTATAATCTCAGTACTCATGAGACTGGGGTGGGAAAGTTAGGATTTTTGTTTTTTGTTTTTGTTTTTTTTTGGCCAGTCCTGGGTCTTGGACTCAGGGCCTGAGCACTGTCCCTGGCTTCTTCCCGCTCAAGGCTAGCACTCTGCCACTTGAGCCACAGCGCCACTTCTGGCCGTTTTCTGTATATGTGGTGCTGGGGAATCGAACCTAGGGCCTCGTGTATCCGAGGCAGGCACTCTTGCCACTAGGCTATATCCCCAGCCCCGAAAGTTAGGATTTTTAAACCAGCCTGGAGGTTCTATGTGTGCATACATACGTCATATATATATGTGCATATATATATGAATTATATAAATATGTGCATGTCTAAAGTCTAATATAGACCACACATGCAGATGCTCAATAATTATCTGTTAAATTCATTCCATTGATGTTCGTTTAAATGTAAAAGCATCACTACCACCCCTCAACAACATATAATAAAAATAAAAGTCAAATGACCAATTCAAATCTGAAAGCAGGAATGAATGGTGTAGGTAGCAAATGATATTGCAGCTGATGGCTGTCCCTAGCAACAGAAGAGGAAGTCTTTTCTTTTGTTTTTTGGATAACCAGTGCTAATCCCACATCACTGTTTTATTCCACAGATGCATTCGTTCAGAAAGATCTTAAAAGAGATGTACTAGATAGCTAGCAATAGGCTTTGGATAAACAAATCATTGGCCTCCTTCTTGCTGTCAAATTCCTTAAAATTTCCATTTCAAATGGCTTCAGCACCCAAGGAGAGGTAACTCCTCTGAGTCATAGATGGTTGCCTATGTACTTTTTGATGGTTATTAATTGATAAAATGTAACTGAAAAAAAACCACAAATTAAAGTCACAGTCAACTGACCACTAATCTTTTGAAGTCACTAATAGAACATTCATTTACATAAAAATCAACATAATTACCCCTCAATGATTGCACATGAGATTTGTAACTACACCAAAGCACTCCACAAAGATAAACCACAAAATAACAAATTTCCATCCCTGTGTAAGAAAAGGGTTTTCCAGTTTCTCCTTGTGTGTTACTGATGTAACCACATATCTGTAAACCCAAAGAAAATTACAGATGTACATTTTTGTCTAACCAAGGAAATATACACACATACACATATACATATACATTCTACAATAAATGCAATAAAAAAGAAAAAAAAGAGAAGCACATTTGAGGGATGGAGTTGGGTATACTTTTGATAGATCCATAATAAACATGCTCTGTTTTTTTATCCGAAGACACATCTTTCATTTGCTTTAATGTTTGTAGTCAAATGTCTTGTGATCTCTCAAGATTAAAAAAATCAGAAAAAAATTAGTTAAGGAAGACAGAACAAATCTTTATAAACCTTACCTTCATAGACCTATTTTAATCGTGTGAATTACATTCCTAATTGTCATATCTCATTTTATATCTCAAAGTCACACAGTTGGATGAAATAGCATGAATAACCAGGGCTCACATAAAGGGCCTTGGGATCGTTCTGTCTTGGAGATAGCATTAATATCATTCTGTGGGCTATGTCTCTCCCTGTTCAGGAAAGCCAGTGATGTTGAAACGTGCCACCTGCTCCTCCAACACGGGTTGATGGAAAAGTCTCCATGCGAGAAGAGAGGGCTGTTAGAATTGAGTTGTCAAGCTGTCCCGAATGTCTTGTACAAACTGAACAGGCCAATTTACTGCAAGGCTGCATAGGCTCAAGGCTCCTATCTTGCCTTCACAGTTGCTTTCTCCTGCTGAGATTATCCTGCTTGGTCATAGGCTCCCTTCCCTAGTAGCTTTTGAGCTACTCCTGATTCCTTCCGATAAACCAGTTCTAAAATAACAGTACTGTGGGTGCTAATCCTTCAATTGGGACCAGCCGGATCCACTTCCAAGAGGCTCTTACCCTGGCATCTTAAAGCAACAGCTTTGTGAGCCTGATTCATTTCGAATCCTGGTGGTGATTGTGAATTTCGATGTCCCCTCCTTTGTAGTTTAAAACTTGCAGATTTCCGGATGAAAACAGGCAGGCTTTAAAGAAAATGTGACAACTTCTCCCACACAGCCTGAATTTCCTCGGCTTAATACTAACTGACCTCCTCTTCGCACGAGAGGGCGGGCGCGGGACAGTGGGGGGTGGGGGAGGGGGTGTTTTTTAGACTCTGCTGTTCCCGCAATACCCTCCAGGTGGCAGCAATGCCACACCTCAGCGGTTCCCATCCACTCTTTCCCTGACTTCAAGTGTTAATGCAATTGACCAATCACTGCTAAGATGATGGGAGGTAATTGGGTAATTGTATTTTACTGATCACGAGCAGGGAAAGGGAAAGGGGAAAAGGGAACGCTAGAGGGGCCGAGAAGAGGAAGAGGGACTGCAGTCTGATAGGAGCTTTGGGGGAAGCTGGGTGGGTGGGGAGGGGAGATCCTAAATAACCGGACTTGGAATTGGTGGAGGGTGAAAAAAAAAAAAAAAAAAAAAAAAAAAAAGCAGAGCCTGGCAGAAGCAGCCGCAGGCACAGCGAGCGCATTTATTTATTCCGGGAGCGAAGAATAGAAGAACAAGGAGCGGGCGGGGGAGGAAGAGAGTTGAAGCCCGAGTGGATGGCCAAGGACCGAGGTTTCCGACGCGCGCAGGGAGCCTTGGAGCGGGACGCGGGCTCTAGGCACGGCGCAGAGCAGGTGCGCGCCCCGGGACGCGGCTCGCCGAGGACCCCCCGGGGCGTCGGGAAGGTCTGCGCTGCGTGGAATCAACTTGTGGCTCCAAGGTGTACCCAACGCAGATGGAAAAGAGCTCAAAGCTGCGGCTGTATTAAGGCGTGCTGAGAGGAGCCAGCGATTAGAGATTTGTATTTTGACTTTTTTTTAAAAACCTCCTTTGGTTCATGTTTCTTTCATTTTGTCTTCCTTTTCCTTTTCCTCCTATCTTTTTTTTTTTTTTTTGGAAAAAATTTATAACACCTCTTCATCGATCCCATCATTTCGCTTTCCCCATCTAAAATAACAATAATTTTTTTTTAAAAAACAAACACGCTGAACTTCCCTTCCACGCGGGGCACCCGGATGCGCCGCTGGCCGATGGAGGAGACGTGCACACCCCGGCCGGTTGGGGCCTCCGGCGAACGACTGCATCACGCATATCTCCGGTGATCCCCGCGCGCGGATCCGCGGAGTTCGCCGCTCCTGGAGAGCTTCTAGACCTAGGTTTGGGGTGGGGGCGGGGTCTGAGGGAAAGCCACCCAGGCCTTACAGAAGAAAAAGAAAATTAGTGGGGTGCGGACGGAAGGGGGTGGGGAGGATGGACTTGGCAGCTGCCAGAGCCTTGAATATTTCCTCCAGTCCCTCCGCCCTCGCCCCGCGCACTCCATTGACAGTGAAATTATGAAATTGCAGACCCAGTGGAGGGAAGGGAACCGAAGATAAACCCAGAGTTTGGAGGAGAAGAGGGGAAAAGGTGGCTGTCCCCCCTCCCCCCCAGGGGGTGGCTGAAATCAAAACCCCGATTGCGCACTGGATTGTGAAGAGAAATCTAATCAGATCGTTGGTGAGAGGGCCGGCTGGAAGGGTATCGAGTGTGGAGAGTTGATCCCCAAATTCTTGGAAGATGGGAGGAGGTTGTGGAAAGGAATCAAAGATGTAAAAGGAATTTTTTTTAATTCTTTTTTTATTTTTTCATCACCCCTCCCCCCGGTGGCGGTGGCTGTTGGGTGCCTTGCAAAAATGAAGGATGCGGCGGCGGCGGGACGCAGATCTTTCTGGGAGCCTGACGCGGCGGCCAGGGTGGCGAAACTGACTGTACAAGGAAATAGAAATAACGAAGCCTTTTCTTTGGAGACCTGGATTTTAACACAAACGTGTCTGTGTGTGTGTGTACGTGAAGCCTTGAGGAATGAAATAACCCAGTTGCCAGACCCGCTGGGGATTGGTATGTGCGGACAGAAATAAATAATAAAACAGCTGACAACCCTCCCTACCTCCCCCTCGGAAGGATGATTAGACATGGGGAATTGCGATCCACCGTTTAGGTTTATTTTTCTCTATAAAGGAAATAGTATGCCAAGGAGATATTTTTTGGAGCGAAAGTTTGAAGGGGGGGATGGTAGAAAAGTAAAAGACCTGATGTTCTTTCTTCCTTCCTTTCGTGTTTTTTTTAATTTCCCACAAGAGGAGGGGGAAAATTAATAATTCAAAAAAAATGTCGATGAAGGAAAGTTGACCGCGGCAGAATGGGGATTGATTTGAGGAAAAAGAAGTCAGCAGAGCACAGTTGGATGTGTGCCTAGGTTGACTAACACGGACGGAAATTGCAGTTGGATTCTCTTTTTTTCTTCATCAACCTCCAGTGTTTGTTTTTCTTCTTCTCCTGCTTTTTGGTGTCAAGATGATGCGTTTTTCTCGGTAACAACCTGGGTTTCCTATCTGGACGTTGCTGAGATGAATCTGAAATACAGTGAGTGATCATTCTTTCTTTATTGATTTATGAAGAAAGTGTTTGTTGATTGACTGTACTGTTTCCCTGGTATGTCCATTTCCCTCCCTACAGCGCCCTTTAAAGATCTGAGTTATGGGGTCTGCAAAATTAAGGACAGGGTGGCCCAAGCAGGGCAAGGTATCTGCATCTGCTGGGGAAATACTTTCGCAAAGGATCCCTAGGAATAAGAAATCCCCCCAAAGGAAGCCTGGCTGCATTGTGGAGGGCCAGGTGCTGGATGATTGACATGCACACATGAATTTAAATTACATGTAAAGCCCCTGGAGTTAGAAGCACAAATGTGTAGCTATTGGAAATTGAAGAGATCCCATTTAAATGTCATTGTCCCACCTGACATTGCAAAGCCACGGAATGTATGAACACACACACACGGATATGATAATTACATTAAACAGGTAAAGGCAGACTTCTGGCTGGTAGGTGGGTTGTGGGTGGGTAGGGAAGATTATGTGGGGAAGGGAACTGGTGGAGAGTGGAGCTCAGCTTTTCCTGCACATATCCAAATGTGCTCTTCACAAGGATAGAGTTCCCAGTGGGAAGTAAGGAAGTCCTGTGCTCTCCTTAACCCACTTCCCTACCCTCTAATTTCAAATTTCTTTGGACAATGCAGAGGCTCCACATAGATTGCGGGAGAATTGAATGATTGGTTTGGGTTTACCAGAAACCTTTCCTACAGCACTAGGGCATAACTATGGAGGGGGGGAAAAAAAAAGAGTACACTAACTTACAAAAAGATGCAGAAGGAAAGATGTATATGTGTTGAGCACCAGTGCTGGTCATATGCCAGCTTAGGAGATGAGTGACTGGATGGCCAATCAATAAATCAATCAAAGAGAAGGTTGCAAATGCTTGGAGAGTGCTAAGGCCTGCAAGCTTACCTCCTCCCTCTCCCATAGCTGCCAGAGCCCTGGAGCTGACCTGTTTTATAGAACTCTTCCTTTTTCCCTTGCTCTATTCCTCTCTGGGGCCTTCTATCAGAATCGTTAGATTCATATAACTTTAGAGCCAGAAGACTCCTCTGAGATTGCATGCCCATAAAAGAGGAAACTGAGGCCTAGAGAAAGGGTAACTCTTTGGTTCATGGCCATACCGTTTGAGGCAGGTGACTCATTCAAGCCTCAAAACAGCAGACCAAGTTTTGAATCCAAACTGAGTAGGAATCAGATAAGTATAGCACAGATACTTCTGTTCCCACATCTGTCATTTTTATTTATTAAAAGGGAGCAAAGGAAGGTACCCTAGCCATCAGAGAGAGAGAGAGAGAGAAAGAGAGAGAGAGAGAGAGAGAGAGAAACTTCTGAAGGAACACCTCAATAGCTGTGAACTCCCTCCTCTCCCCTCCTTCTTCTCTCTTCTTTTTTCTTATTTCCCACTTATCTGGTTTTCTCTCTTCTCTTCCCTCCCCGCCATCCTCATGTAACTCTTTCCTTAATACTATTAGAAGACAGCAACAACACAATTCTAGCATATCCCTAAGGAGATAGAAGGGAGCTAGCTGTCTCCAGGGTCTCTTCTTAGTGCTGGGCCCATTTAATCTTGTGATTGGTGGACTCCAGAGAGGCATTAAAGAACTGTGAAGTTAGATTTATATTAGAGAGGTGATAATAGAAACCAGAAGCACCTTGTTAAAAGCATCTGAGCCTATTCTTTCATTTCCATCATCTTTCCTTATCTTTTTCATTACTCCTTAACTAAACTATCCCACAGCTCAATATTTTCCTAATTTATTTTCTTCCCAACCAATATTTCTGGTTGGGATACAGATCAGGCAATAAATTCACCCACCTATGAAAACAACTGTGTAGATTTTTTCCTTCCTGAGCTCCAGGAAGGCTTCTGCATATCTTACCATCATTCTCAACATTCTTTTGAATGTACACATGCACACATATGCATGTCATCTCTGTATTTCTTATTGTTGGCTTCTTGTTTGCTTTCTTCTCTTTGACCACTGTTTATTCATGATTGCTGATCATGGAATGACTCAAGTTGTATTCATTTCCGGATCACCTGCAATTTGGCACAACTGATCAAAGTGGGAAGGAAAAAAAAAGGACTTGTAGGCTCCTTAGTACTTACACTCTAGGCTTCACTTGGGAAACCCAGGTTTGGCATTGGTTCAGGAATGCTGTTTGAGAGGAAATGTTGCTTCGCTTATCTTTAAAAAAAAAAAACAAAACAAAAAAGACCCCTCAAAATGTCTCCACTGTTTCTACATTTAGACCTCACAGTATATTTCAGTCCTTGTCAATGCCACTTCCTCCCTGTCCCCTCCTCATTTGCATACACACAAAGGTGGCAGAGAAAAGGAGAAAGGGAAAAGGAGAGAAACTGAGAGAATCTGTTTAGGATTGTGGGCTGAAATCTGTCCTCCTACCCAGCTCCTCTGATGGGGCATCTAAGGATGATTTTCATGTGTGAATCATTTCACCAGTCTTACTCTTAGCTACCCTGGCTGCATGAGTTTGGGATCTTGTCCCTATTGATAAGTGGAGTTGGCCCCACGTTTTATGGAAGATTTTGTCCATGAGCTAACAGAAGGATTGTGGGTGTGATAAAGCTGGAAATGCCCCTGATCAATTTATTGCAGAAAGTAAAGGTGCACATGGAGTGGCAGTTGGGAGCTGGTCCTTGTATAGAGAATCTACTGAAGACCTTAACCATTAGGTAGCTCTGTTGACTAGGTTAGGAATTTACCATTGCAAATTGCTTTTGAGTCTTATTTAATAGCTGTGTCCTTTGTTAAAGCAGTTTGCATTTCCCTGGCCTTCAAGTAATTTATGTATTAATGTTTTCATTTGTGAGATAGGAATGATAATATCTAATTTGTCGGATTGTTTTCTGAATTAAAAGTAATGGGATGCAAAGACTGAACATAATAGGCCTTCTCTCCAGTGGCTGTTTGTTATGGTTATTGTTGGAGTAATTAACTTGCATTAGCTTTCTGAGAGTGAAGGTCTGACCAAGCACTTTATAATAGTCTTTGTAGTTACACTTGATAGCCAGGAATTGTTCAACCGTACAACTGGCTTTCCTTGATCAGTCAGGTTACTTTTTTCAAGGTCTCATCAGGACAGATAACTTGTAATATATCATTATAGACATAAAATCTGTTTGAGATTCCAAACTGTAAATCATGAACTTTTACTTAAAATATATACCAATAAATTTTAGCAAGAGAATGAAAGGGGGAGGGGGAGGAGAGAGAGAGAAGAAGTAGAAGGAGGAGGAGGAGGGGAGAGAAGGAGGGTAGGAGGAGGGAGAGAGAATGAATATTTAGGGAAAAATAACCTACCACTAGTGTCCTAAGTACTTTTTGTCTAAAAGTTGCATGAGATAGCTCTTGAATTTTAAATATTCTGGCAACTTATGACACAGTCTAAAGCTATCAGACACAAAGTAAAATTAATGTTCAAATATACAAGTTAAAATTAAATTTCATTGGTAATATTAGGGCCCCAAGTTCTATCATTTGGGATAATAATCTTCTTATTCATAATGAATCTTGTGTTAATTACACAAATACCTTTGCTTTATGACAGGTAAAATACTCCATAGAATGTATGAGGAGATTTAATGCAGTTGTACACTGTTGTTATTGTCATAGGCCAATCTCCCAGCACCAACATGCTTAAGGCAGCCAATCATGAGCAATCTCTACAGTCTCTAATTTTAGTCTCTACAGCAGCACCTCTTGGCTCTATCCATTTTCTCAATTTAATTCCGTGGAATTTTCCTCCCCTAAAATAAATGAAAGAAATATCACTCATACTTACTTTTATTCTTGATGTCATATCTGTGGACAATAATACAGTCAGGATTAGTTGGCTACCCATTTGATTTTCTTAATCCTGTTTATAAAACAAAAATCATTTTAAATCTCCACAGTTCCAGAAAATCATCCTAAGAATTGACCATTCTCCCTTATATTTAAGAAGAGATCAAAATGAAGATGGAAATTCTCATTGTGTGATAATATTTTGCTTTAACATGAGCTTTGTAAAGACGACAAAAATAAAATAGGTAGAACTTGAACTCTAACCTCACAAGTGATTTGAAAACAGCTTTTCCCTAGCTTCTCAGCTATGCACACCATTTAACCTTTCTGATTCTGGAAGACAGACTTAATCATATCAGCATGGAAGTGGCTAAGGTGAGGATAAAATCAGATTTCATGTGTCATATGCTGCAAACATTCATTAACTGCCCATTTAAATCAGCAATGTCTGATTTAAGTTTGGGTAATGCACAGTTTGTAAAAACAAAAAACAAAAAACAAAAACAACAATAAAAACAGGGAGGTTGTCTGTTGAGGAAAAACTGCTAATCCTCCTTGACTCTGGCAGAGATTATACAAAGGGAACCTATATAGACAGGATTATGTTTGAAGTAATACACAGACACATATTTATTGCAAGTGTCTTAGTGAATAATAATTTATTGTAGCAAAGATTGGGGGAATATATACTGTGTGCAATGTATAAAATACCTCCTGTGTCTATGTATACTTTGGTTAGCTTGTCAAGTACTTAAAACTATAGGCACAAAAATGAATGGTTTGTAAGTGGCATCTTAGCAGACTCTGGAAGGGATCAAGACTGCTGCAATTCTGTTTTCTTCAAAATGATTTCTCTTGAGAAATGTAAATGTGACAGTTGAAATTCAGTTAGGCAGATCTTATGGCTGGGCAATGTGCTTAGAACACATTTTCTGAGGCCAAGGACTTTATTTTGTTCTCTGCTACACCCTCAGCACCCCACAGCATGCAGAAAAGACTTAATCCTTCTTGATTAGTTGAACTTTGTTTAGGAATTGCTCTGTCTAAAACTCTGAAAGGAATGCACATACTTTTGAGTAATCACACACACCTATGGGCACATATGTACACAAGAAGGCTACCTACTAACAATCTATAGAAGCTTAGTGAGAATGACCAGTGAATCAACACTGACCTCACACCTTTGTGTACACACACACACACACGAAAACGCACAGACACATACACACACACATGCAGAACCATAGCATAGCTTCGTTGTGATGGAAATGCTAAGATCAGAATGTTGTATGATGTTATATACTTGTCTTATTTTTAAGGTTTTCTTTAATTGACTATGACATTTTGTACAATTTACCTCACCTTCCTAGGTCTAACAAGCTCCTCTGTTATGTAAAAGTTAAAAAGAATGTTGCTTCAGATACCAAGATTTAGGATTCTGAGTTAACAGTTAGGGTTCTAACACCTGAGTATTACAACTATGGAAGACCTAGTCTATAGTTACTAAAATGTGTGCAGGAAATCCCAGTATCTGGAGAGACATGTGGGACTGGGCTTCCTGCAGTGGAGGTGTGGGTACCAGGGAAAGGTTGTAAATCTATTTTGTGTTTTGTAATAGGCAAACATTGGCTCCAACCTAATTTTGTCACTTGCTAGCTAGTGAGTCCTATTTTTATCAGATTTAAGATTTGATATGGAGTGTGTGTGTGTGTGTGTGTGTGTGTGTGTGTGTGATTATTTTAAGAGAGTTAAGATGCTCTAATAATTGGGATCTGAATAGTACACAATAAAAAGTAATAGTTTATTTTCTTGGAAATAGGATTTTTTGAGAGAAATGGAACTTTTAATTGTGTCTTGCATTGTATGTATTGAGAATACAATGAAAGGGTTTTTTGCCATATCTGCTATCAAAGTAGGTAATATGACTTTAAATATGATTTTTCCCTATGTTTGTGAGACATAATGATATTTAAAAATAATTAAAACCTATTTCAGCTTAATATTTTTATTTCAAATTTGGTACAGGGTTTTATTATCTCTCAGGAATTCTGGGCACTTTTAACATATATGGTAGCAATAGTAATTACTATTATTATCCGTATGATATGCCCCAAGGCAGATGTTCAGGATATAACCTGTATTTTCTCTTTAATCCTCTGTAGAAGGAAACATGAAGAGGCTTAGTTAATTCATGTATGGTTATTCAATAACTAGATTAGGTGCTGGGAATAGGAGCTACTTCTCTCCTGTCTTGAAATTCAAGATCAAAATCAATAAACTCACACTTTCTGGCTTAGTTACATGGAAATGCAGTGTCATATCATCTTCAACTGAGGTTGAAATGTGTCCCATTTTTCTCTCCATCCTTCTTCCTGAAACAGGAGTTCTCTAGCCAGTTTGGGTCACACACCTTGTGTATTCATGTCAGTCCCCAATGATCTCTTAAGTAAGAAGAGGCAACTTCTTTGTTTGTTTTTTCATTTCTTTATTGTCAAAGTGATGTACAGAGGGGCTACAGTTTCATACATAAGACAGTGAGTACATTTCTCATCTAACTTGTTACATCCGCCTTCATTTTTCCCCACCTCCCAAAAGGGGCAACTTCTAAGAAAGATCCAGAAGACACTGTCCTAGGTCATCCAACATCTGTAATGGGAAAGAAGACATTTTACAAGCTACTATTAAATTATCTAGCAATTCAGAACTGCATTCAAATTAAGGTCAATGCTATTGAGTTTGGATTAACCAGATGTGCATATGATGTGATATCTTACACAGCACCTGGACTTCTAATTGTGACCACACAATAATCCATTGCCCTCTTTATGGTGGATGGCTTCTAGTGCCTGATACTTTCCCCCATGTCCACATTCCTGAAGTTTTCCAGAGAATCGAGCCTTTGCTCACTGATCACATCCTTTATTAGTTTTGATTGATTAGTTCATTTATTGTTTCAGTTCGTTTTCCTCCTCCTCCTCTTCCTCCTTCTTCTCCTGTTGTTGTTATCATTGTTGTTGTTGTCATTGTTCCTTATATGGTGAGGGCTTTCCCCCTGACTCTATTGCTGGAAGATGTAAGGCAAATTTGTTTTCAGAGATGGAACTCAACTCCCAACCATCTGGTGTAGGTTCACGACTCGTAAAGCTCCATCACCAGCAAGATTCAATGTACTTATCAGGCCTTCTGAGAAGCCTTACCAAGCTTGAAAAACTAGAATTGGTCCATTTGTTATGTCCCATAATCCTTCTAGCTATTTAATCTACTTTCTGCCAGTCGATTACAAGATCAAGTTGTAAATTCAGCTTTTGTCTGTCCTACTAACTCCCAGATTCCATCATTCTCTCCTAGATGTCTTTAACCAATCTTTCTCATAACACTAACTTTTCTTCAGCAATATACATTATTCATTCCTTCACCAGTAGTAGCATACTAAGAAAAAGCTGAACTTCCTTTCTTCTATATGCTGTCAATATATTTATGGAATGAAATCTGTAGTCTTCTCCTGAGAATAGTTTGACTAGTCTATTCATGCCCTCTCTTTTGTCTTTGCTGTACTAAATGTTTCATTTCTTTGGAGATATGCCAAACTAGCTTTGACTCAAACTTTTTTGAGGGAAGCATTATTGGCCCAAGATATGCTCATATGTCAAGTCTCAGGGAAACAGGTATCCTGTGGCAGAATCACTCCCAGTTCTTCTAGACCCACGGAGTCTCCCCTTTTTCTGTACTTGAGGAATGGGTTCATAGCTCTTACCTTTGTGGAATGTATCAACTTAATTGCTTAAACTGCTAGGTTGTGACTTCTATTGGATTTACACCTCATTGTGCCTCCCTTGTCATTTCCTGGATGTAATTACCAGTATATTTTGGTAGAAACTGTAAATGGGTGAGCTAATTCAAGATATTTTTAAACTGAAAACATTTCTTCACTTTTGTTCATCATATAAGTAATTATTTTCTCTGTAGTTCTACCATTAGGATTAACTTGTTCTTATTTTCTCACTAGGGACCCACAGTTCAAATCTACCTTTCATTAAAACACACACACACACACACACACACACACACACACATATTGCAATTTGTTAAATCATCTTTATTATTTGAAAACATAGATTTGTCCATAAGTATGTCTTAGAATATACTAAAGGAACATCATTACCATGAGCTGATATAAATTGAAGAACACAAGCAATATTGCTTTAAGTTCCTCATTGAATTTTATGAATTCAAGTATTTCTGCTTAGCTTTTGTCCTATTCATAATTCCCATCTTTGAGGATCTCGTCTTGCAAAAGAAACCTATAAAATATTTTAATGCTAAATTTATGTTTTAATTTACAGTTGCTAATGGGCTCACAATCAAGAAGGTCCTTAGGGTTGTATTGCATCATTATCACAGTTATATGAAGTAAGTCTTCCTACTCCTCAATGACTCTCAGACTAACTTTCAGTCTTGAGGATTAAGAAATGCCTTCAAACAAACCTATGCAAACGGATTTATCTCTTAAAAGATCTTCATTAAAAATGCTTTTATTGTCCTAAAAGAGGAGTGGCAGTCATTTTTCACAATCCACGAACTCCTATTTTCATGTGAACTATTGACACATTTTCAAACATGTTGGTTTTGACTTTATGTTTAAAAATTATTCTTCCTCACTTTTCTCCTGAGGAGCAGTAATATATCCTAAATTAAATAAAATGCTAAATAATAAGATACTATTTCATTGCGGTTTAATTTTATTCTGCAGTCTTTGAAGATAAAGATGACTGTTGGAGTGTTTTCTATCTGTTTTAAAAGAGGTTTTCTTTATAATTTTTCCACCTAGAGATCACTGTTATTAATATATAGCAATAATAGAAGTAATTAATAGGTCATAAATAGTAATAGTCACAGAGTTTTAAATTCTATTTTTTTAACCTTCCCAACAAATTTTAGTTCTAGTACTTCCAGAGCAATTATGTCTTCACAAAACCTTACAATAAAGCTTGATGATCTGGAAGTTGGGCAAGGAAAGATATATTTGGAGCAGCCAGTTATGACTTTGGTTCTTGGTTCTGGCTAAACTACAAGCTGCCGAGACTGCACACTTTTCTTGTCAGCAGCCTACTTGTTTTACCTCATCTATATTTACCAAGTAATAGTGACAATGTGAGAGAATTTAGCCACCTCATTTTACATTTATTTTATCTGTTGTTAAAGTATGCATGAAAGACAATACAGAAGTTCATAGATTAAAGATGAAAAAAAGAATATTTCTCTTCTGATTTCTAATACAGTCATCATCTGTTGTTGTACATATGGGGTTGCCTGAGAAAAGAGGATTGATTTATTTGTGATATGTTAATGAATATCCTGTTGTCACTGATATTTGTTTATTTGCCTAAGAACTGTAGAACTAAGGCATTCTTTTTCAGGGTAAGAGTAGTAGTTTGATTTTGTAGTAGTTTGATTTCTTGTAGTAGTTTGATTTTGATGGGAGGTGTGGATAAGGCATGAAATTTTCCTCCCCTCCCCTCTCTCTCATTCCTCCCCTTATGCCTCCTCTCTCCTCTGTCTGCCCTTATCCTCTTTTCTCCTTCCCTCCCATTTCTGAGTCTCTCCTCTTCTTCTCCGACACTTACACTTGCTTGGCAAGTATTCTATGATTTGAAACACACCCCTAGCCATAAATTACAAAATTTCTAATCAAAATGCACAAATTTGAAATGGTAAAGTATATTTCTACTGAAGGGTTTCCAGTTAAATCCCAGAAATACCTCAGAATGTTCTGATTATTCAAAAACTAATTGTTGGCAGCAATGGGATCATTGAGCCTGGAAGGACAATAGAAAGGTGTAATATCCACCTAGTGTTTCTAATTTAGGCAGAAGGCTATGGGTAGGTTTATTAGATGACCTTGAGAGAGATCACTTTAACAGGGGCCAGAGCTGGTCTCTATGTGGATGAATCAGTTCAAATGAATCACAAGGAGGGATTCCAGAGGCCTCTCATTTCTACTCACAGAAAAGGCAGAAAGGCAGAAGGCTCTCTTAAAAGAGTTAACATCTACACAGTGGTACTCAGGAAGGCAGAAATGGAACTATGAAGCCTTTCTCTGTATTGTTTGAAGGTTGCCATGGTAATAGTTTCTAGCAGAAGTTACATGTTTTTCAATTCCCCAAAGCAGCAAACAGCCTTCCCCTCTCCCTCTCCTCCTCCTTCCATTCCTGTGTGTCTGCCTTCATGCACAGTCCTTACCTTCCCTATCTCTTCTTTTCTTGCCTCCTTTCTTTTGTCCTTGTGTCCTCTCCATTTATCCCTCCATTCAGAGCAAAAATATTCCAACTCCATGAGGCCTCTTGTAGGCAAAAATGAATCCAACATAGAGTTCCCTTTCCAGGTTTCTGTTTCCGCAGTCTGTTTATATATTAAAGACCTCATTAGATGGAAGCTGTGGATGGAAGCAGGGTTAGTACTTTCCCTTATTGGTAGGACAGGGACCATATTATAGTGGTCGATGTTGTGGTGATATGTTAATTGGATGGCTCCAGGCAAGGGCAGATCAGCAGTCTCTGACAATTATAAAGAACAATGGTTTGACTATGAAGGATCCGACTTCCTCAACCAATAGAAGATTAGCATGCATCACAGGTCTCTAGAAGATTCCTGCAGATCCTCCTCCTCCTCCTCCTCCTCCTCCTCCTCCTCCTCCTCCTCCTCCTCCTCCTCCTCCTCCTCCTCCTCCTCCTCCTCCTCCTCCTCCTCCACCTCCTCCTCCTCCTCCTCCTCCTCCTCCTCCTCCTCCCTCTCTTTCTCTCTACCTCACTCCCTTCTTTCCTTCCTCCCTCTCTTTCTGTCTGCATCTTATCATACTGCCAAGGCAGGAGGAATAAGGTCTGGCTAAGTGGGCTGGTTAGAGGGACCATGTCACAAACCTGGGCCATAGGCTATATCACAGGGATGTTAGAAAGAAATCTTTGCCTGCTTAATGCTCGTGGCCACTGAATTGTGAAATGGGTCTCATTAGAGCCTTTCATATCCTGGCATGTGCCAAAGTGCTTTGTCGGCACAGTGCCATCACTTCAGGTCCAACCCTGCTGCTGTTCACTGCAGCCAAGAAGGGACAGAGGCTCTCTCTGTATTGAAGGCTTAGGTCCCATTGCTCTCTGTCTACTGTTCATTGTAAGACTCCTCTGGGGGCTGGGAATATGGCCTAGTGGCAAGAGTGCTTGCCTCCTACACATGAAGTTCTCGGTTCGATTCCCCAGCACCACATATATGGAAAATGGCCAGAAGGGACGCTGTGGCTCAGGTGGCAGAGTGCTAGCCTTGAGCAAAAAGAAGCCAGGGACAGTGCTCAGGCCCTGAGTCCAAGGCCCAGGACTGGCCAAAAAAAAAAAAAAAAAAAAAAAGACTCCTCTGGGCCTTTCAGCCCAGCCAGGGACGAGGCATAGCACATCCCCAAGGGTTTGTGAAGGGCAAATATAAAAGATTTTCCACATCCTTGGTGGGCATCCGGGGAGGGTGGACTCCCACATGGTACTTTTACACCATGGATGGCATTGGAACTCTACCTAGGCTTCTCAACAAATACTCTAAGATCAACACCTCAAAGGAAGGATGGGTAGTTCAGAGCCAAGTAAGTCATCAGTGACCTTTGTGTTAGTGCATACAGAGGCGCTCTTTCCTTTCTTTCAGATTCACATACTGAAGATTTTAAATGTCATCGTATCTCTCAAAGCCTAATTCCCATCTCCACTCCTATTGGCTGCCTCATAGTGAGCACTATAGTTCAGATGATGTGGCTTTATCTTATTCAGAGCAGCCCATGGATCTAAGGGTTGGTGGTATAAAAAGCACAGACATAGGAGCTTGTCCAACCTGAATTATGTCACATCTCAGATCCGTGTTTTTTTTTTTTTTTGGTTTAGTCTTATTTTTTTTAAGTTTTTATTATAAAACTGATGTACAGAGAGGTTACAGTTTCATACATTAGGCATTGGATACATTTCTTGTACTGTTTGTTACCTTGTCCCTCATACCCCCCTTCCCCCTCCCCCTGTCCTCCCCTGAGGTGTTCAGTTCACTTACACCAAACAGTTTTGCAAGTATTGCTTTTGTTGTTGTTTCTCGTATTTTACCCTTTGTCTCTCAATTTTGGTATTCCCTTTGAATTTCCTAATTCTAATACCAGTACACACTGTTTCCCATACACTCAGATAAGATTACAGAGATAGTGTAGATACAATCACAAGAAGGTGATACACGAACATCATCAATAGTAGAAACTACAGATACACATGGGATGTTGAAAGTAGTTACAACTCTGATATAACAATCATTTTGATAAAATGGAGTTCATTTCACTTAGCATCATCTTATGTGATCATAAGGGTATAGCTATTGGGCTCTTGTGATCCTCAGATCTGTGTTTTTAAGCCACTTACTCAGCCTTTTTAACCTCAACATGCTTGTCTGTGCTATGGGATTAACCACAGTACAGACTTGGGGTGAGATATTATTGCATTAAATGTCTTCAGTGGGGCACTTTGCATGTTGCTAAATGCTTGTAAAAACAAACGTAAACAGTATTTTTCTTACAAGAGGATTGTGAATTAACCACTAGGCAAGAACCTTGGGAAGAGAAGAGTGAAATGTAATTGATCACTTTTTTAATTGAAAAAGGATGTGGCTGGGGATGTGGCTTAGTGGTAGAGTGCTTACCTAGCACGTATGAAGCCCTGAGGTCGATTACTCAGTACCACATATACAGAAAAAGCCAAAAGTGGCACTGTGGCTCATGTGGCAGAGTGCTAGCCTTCAGCAAAAAGAGGCCAGGGACCGTGCTCAGGCCCTGAGTTAAAGCCCCAGAACTGGCAAAATAAATAAATAAATAAATAAATAAAAAGAAAAAGGGAAAAGGGTGCTAGAATATGTCTCTAAATTTAAAATGCTAAAGGGTCAAATTCCTGATGCCTTCTGTATTTATAGTTTGGAAAGCAGAATTTTTTAGATCAATAATATAACCTTTTGGGCTATTCATTTGGGGTTATATTAGTCCATAGTAGAGACTTTTGAGGGTACAGATAACTTTGATATGTCTTAGTAGTGATGAGTTAAACTAGAATTAAGATGGGAAAGTATCTAATTACAGTGAACAAAAATGACTGACATAAGTAACCACAATTTTTTGCAATGTGTAAAGTTCAGGTCTGGTTTGATCTAGTTCATGATGTCACAAAAGCATGCTCTTTCTCTGTAATTTTTATTGTCTTGGTCTCTTTAATAAATAATTTTAATTGTTTACCTTTGTTTTCCCCTTCAATTGCCTGCCAAAGAAAGACAAACCCTGCACAGAGATTATACTGAAATCTAAACTGACCATGCCAGTGTATGCCATATGCTGTATGTACTGACAGTTTGTAATTAGCTTCAAAGGAATGAACCTGAAGATTAAGTGTATCCCCAAAGGGAATTGAGGGGCTATTGAGAGACAAGAGGAATTAAGTAATGGAGAGAAACACACACACACACACACACACACACACACACACACACACACGCACCTTCTGTATCTGCTGGTTTAGTGTGAGAAGGGTAAATTGCAGTTTCTTTATAATGTCACAAGGTTTAGTTTTTGTTTCTACTTCTCTGCAAAGTTTAGTAACCATCTAAGAAATTGTGGTCCTCATGCAAGTTATATGGCTTCATCTATCTAGTTGTACAGGTAGCAATTCCGTCTACATTTATTCTATTCTTGCATGGTATCACTCATCTCTGAGAAATACATTCTTTTTCTTTGAACGAAATCTGTCAGGCTTACCTGGAAATGAGGAAATACAAAGCAAGAACAGAAGAATCTTCTCCACTAAATTCAATTCTTCAATTCACTAGGAAAATTTATTTAAACTTTCTTGAACACCCACATGCCTGGACACCTGCATGGACCATGGATGTGCATCTCTCCAACTTTGATTTCATCTAACTTGTCAGTACAGAGACCTCATCAGTGGCATAGTGTGAGCCTGATCTCTCCATCTTGGCTGCTGATAAAGTCTTTTGCGTCTTCCTAGACAGGAAAGTAGAGGACATCATTAAATAGATTTTGGATGACATACTTGTTATTAAAGTCACTTCAAAACTTCTCACCCAGTTCAATGACTAAGAACAGTCTCTTTTGCATCTCTGGTGGTGATGTGTACCATACTGAAAACACTATGGATACTTAATTGGTGTTTATATGCTAGAATGCTAAAAATTCACAATTAAACCACATTCATATGCTTTTTAGGAAAGCTATTAGTGGGGTATATTTCTCCTGGAAAGTAACAACAGTAAGCAATCTGGTCCACTTGTTATATGATTGGAATTGGAGCCATTTATTTTAGTGATGTATCTCTCTGTAGCTTTCTAAGAACTGTAATAGCATCAGCATTATAGAAGAAATTCAGTAATGGTTAATATTTACTAATGATTACTATGTGCAGGTACCATGTTCTAAATTCAACATACCCTAAATTTTATAAACACTGGATCCATAGGCAAAAAAAAATAGTCACCATTTTTAAGAGTGAGGAAAGAGAATCTTGGGTACACTTAGTATCATCGATATTTACAGGATCAATAAATCACATAGATTCTCTTTGAATTCATCATTCTAGTGGCTTTTCTGCTCTGCTGTGCTTCCTCCCACTTGGAGGACTACTTAGCAAAATAATGTACCTGGGTTTCCACAAGTTTATAGAAAGCAAACTACTGAAGACTTCCAACTATTTTCTTTAGCCCATCTTGCCTGCCCCTTCTCCTTTTTCTCTTCTTTCACTGGTGTTCTCAGCTTAGCTACCCCATCACTACTCTTGATTATTTGAAAGTAAAGCTTTCCCTGTACTACTTAATTTTAACCTATTGACCATTTGTGATCTACATGAATAAATCTCGGTGATCTTTAAGGCACCCCTTATGCTAGTGAGAAGGAAAAATACAATTAATATCCCAGTGGTACCTGGAAACTTGATCTTTCAATATCTGTGTGGCTATTAGAAGTTGGCAGCTATTTGTTCTTAAGAAGGAACATCTAAGTCTGACCAACATATTATTATTTCTTTCCAACACAAAACATAATGGAAAATGGATATAGGGATCTTTCTTCCGTGGTGTGTGTGTGTGTGTGTGTGTGTGTGTGTGTGTGTGTGTGTGTGTGTGTTCTGTGCATGCCAGTACTGGGGCTTGAATTCATTCAGGGCCTTTCTCCCTTTTCTCTTTCCTAGCTTTTTTTTTTTTTTCTCAAGGATAGTGCTCTACCATCGGAACCATAGCTCAACTTCCTGCCTCTTGGCTGTTAATTGGAGATGACAGAGTCTCAGAGCCTTTCCTTTCTAGGCTGCCTTCTAATTGTGATCTTCAAATCTCAACCTCCACAGTTGGTAGGATTTACAGGCTTGAACCACCAGCACCTGGGTTTTCTATTACTCTTTTTTTCTTTTTACATTGCCGTGGTGCATAGGAGAGACAGGAGGTGTGGTTCTGGAACACTGCATTTACTGTCTTTCAAAAGAAAATGTAAAACAAAATTAATCATTCTCCATTTGTCTGGGCATTGGGTCAGATGGGAATACTGCTTGCCTGGCCCATCTCTTTGTCTCTGTAAGCATATCACCTTACAATATGCACTCCACAAAATCATGAAAGGCAGACACAAACTAAAGGAGTCCGGGCGTAAGGACAAATACTTGCTCACTGCACACACACACACACACACACACATTTGCACACTTCACACTTTTATCTCAGTGTCCTAATTCTCTCAGGACTTCTCTTCAAGTATCTTTTAAAGATGTGTGCCACTTATCTTGGTCTGCTTTCAAAGTCCAAGAGAAAGGCCTGCACGTTGGAGCTTTAGATTCAGGGCATGGAAAGACATCAGAGAATTATTCTTCTTATTTCCCACTCTGAATTTGACCCAAAATTTTCTATGCAAAGAATATAAAATGACATTAATATCATTTTTGGCTTTGGCTCCCCAAATCTAAAGCTTTTATCTAAAAAAGGGGGAAAAGGCTTGCTAATGCTTTGTTCATAGCTGGCCCACTGCTTTGTGGCTTTTCTGGCTAACAAAAGATGGGCTGGGAATATGGCCTAGTGGTAAAGTGCTTGCCTTGTATACATGAACCCCTGGGTTCAATTCCTAGGCACCACATATATACAAAAAAGCCAGAAGTGGTGCTGTGGCTCAAGTGGTAGAGTACTAGCCTTGAGCAAAAATAAGCCAAGGCCAGTGCTCAGGCCCTGAGTTCAAGCCCCAGGACTGACAAAAAACAAAACAAAACAAACAAAAACAAGACTAAACAGATTTTTGCTTCATGTGGTCTCTAGAATATTTCTCTTTCCCACAATAATTCAGACTTTTAGCACTTATCAGTCCCAGATAACTATAATCATCCCCTGATTCATCTTTCTCCTTCAGCCCTTCTTTATCACCAGTGACTTTCATCTTCCAACAGCACTGCTTTAGTGCTACCAGCAAACCCCTCCTTGTGAAACAGATACCAGTCCATACAACCAAGCTCTTCTCCAAGGCCCTCTACCACTAAGCTCTTCCTTTAGTTCCTCTATGCATTTCTTGGCTGGACCATTGGTTTTTCCCATTGTATCTATCCTGCTTTGCATGGGTAGTATGTCTCTGTAATTCTAGCCTTCCGTGTGTGTGTGTGTGCGTGTGTGTGTGTGTGTGTGTGTGTGTGTGTGTGTGTGTAGTATATGCAGCTGTTCCCTATAGACTTTTTAAATAAAAAAAAAAAACTGCTTCCAACTGTTAAAACTCAGTTTTTGTCAGTACCAAGACTTGAACTCAGGGCCTCAAAACCTTGCATGGCTTTTTTACTCAAAGCTGGCACTTTTACCACTCTACTTTGTCCACACTTCTCCTTGTCTTTTTTTTTTATTATTATTAGTTAATAGACAATAAGAGTCTCACAGATTCTTCTGCCCACACTGGCATTAGAACTGTGATCCTCCCAGCTCAGCTGCGATTACAGGCATGCCTGGCAGGAGGGCCCAGCCCAACTGCTGATCTTAGTCAAACCAACAAAATAAAGTTAAATTTAAAGTGGAAGCCTTACTTTGGCTGTAATTAGATTTTCATTCCTTTTTCTAATACACTCTCGTTGGCACCAGGCAACCTTCATTGAACTCAAGTGGCAGTGTGTCTTCTTTGAAACAAAGTGAACTGTTTTGCTAAGTTTCCTACCAAAGTCCCTTTTAGAAAGTTGCTTTCTAGACCACAGGAATTCAGAGCTCTAGGTATTCTGTGCTTTATTTGAAAATCAGTGCAGTTCTGTGTGTCAGGATGAACTTGTCTTCTTCAAAACACGAAGTGGGGAAAGAAGCCGGACACACTGAGTTTCTCATAAAGTGAAAAGACAGTTGAAAAGTGTCATCCATTTTTTTCCCTTTGTAATTTAATTGTGTCAGAAATTCCCTCTCTTAATGGTGAATGGTTAGGACACCAAAAAGCATTAAAATTATCTCCTAATGTTATTATTTGGCCAAATCCATCTTTAGAAGTCATGACAAATGACCTCATGTTGAACATTCTCTTCAACAGTGTAGGATACTGCCATAAAGCTGAATGTGGGATCCTGGTAGAAAACACTTTTGGCAGGTGGTCAAATATAAAATAGGAAATGTGGATTTTTCACCACACTAGGTTCCGCAAAATGTCTCTGGTCATTTCCCACAATGTCAAATGTTTCCCAATGTCAAATGTTAGGTTCCAGTTCTGATCTTTCTACCTTCAGGACACAAGGCTCTAACCAAGTTTCCTCACTTTCTGGAGCCTTTTGTTTCTGTACATTGAAGAACTGATTCGGAATATTGCTCTCTGATAGTCCTTTCAGCTGTGTAAGAAGAGTCTGCAGCATTTCATAAAACTATTTGCAGATAACAGGACTATCGTTGCCACAGAGAATGGAAATTCATTTTTCTTGTTCCTCCATTATATATCCTGGATGGCTTATTTCCTTTCCTTCTGTCTCCCAGTCCAGCTTCTGCCTCCTTTTTCACCATGATTACCAGATATATCTCTTCCCTTCTTTCTCTATGGCTAGCTAAATCCTTCCTTCCCCACATACATGGCAGTTCCCGTGGTGTGTGTGTGTGTGTGTGTGTGTGTGTGTGTGTGTGTGTGTGTATGTGACACACATGCATGTGTGACTATTCCACAGGGTAAGCACTTCATTTCAGACTTGCTTCTAGTAATTAACTACCGAATTAATTAGGTGAATTCATTGATTCAGCCCTTGGTATGATGTTTGTAGCAACTCATTAAAAGGGAAGCCCTGGATATGGCTGCAGGCTTGACGGGAAATCCTCTCCTCCCCTCGAAAACTCCTTTGACTTCCCATACTGCACATCTATCTCATTGTTTCTCAGAAATAGTCATGAATCTGGGAAACAGTCAAATAACCGAACTGCATCCGCTAGGAAATTACATTCTTTGTGACCCCAGCCACGGTCATTTCTTATTCTTCACTTTTCCCTACTTTGCAAGTAGAACTGTACTTCTGACAGACCTGAAGAATTCTTTATGTATATAAAGATGTCTAAGCAATAGGCTCTCAAGGGTAAAACATTCCTACCACCCTACCCTGATTGTCTCTGGGAGAGGCAGATACCTACACACCCAGAAGAAAAATTCACAACATTTACATTAAAAATGACCTAGATAAATCACAGTCCAAGAGTTCCACACCCATCTTTGTCAGGAAATTTGTTGGCTTAAATTTATTAACTTAAAATCTTTTTTTTTTCCTTGCAGGCAACAATGATTTTTTATGTACTTTGCATTAATGAATGATAAACATAAGTTGTAGATGGGGATAGTGGAGTACACATGTGTTTACATTTTGCAGATGATGATGCAGATGATATTTATGTGGGATTCATACCTTCTTTAAAATGCAGGAAATACTATCTAACTAATAAAACCCTCATATATGTGGTAAAATAGAGTGAAACATGGTTTACAACATGCTAGCAGTCATTCTAAAGGGATTTTTTTGGAACCCATGCAAGTAATTGATTTGCTTATCTAAAGTATCTGGATTCAAAGGTAAATCTTGGACAGGCACCAGTAGCTCATGCCTGTATCCTAGCTACTCAACAGTATGAGATCAGAGGATTGTGGTTCAAAGCCAGCCAAGGCAGGAAAGTGTATGTGGCTTGTACATCTAACTGGCCACCCAAAAGCAGGAAGTGAAGCTATGGCTCAAGTGGTAAAGAGATAGCCTGAGCTAAAAATTAAGGGACAACATCTAGGCCCCAAATTAGTTTTAAAAATAATAAATTGATATTATATTATATATGTGCTCCCTTAGTTTTCTATGTATTATATACTTTGTGGCTGTGTATAAAGTCCAGAATTCAGTCTTGTTGCCTTGAGAAAGTTTATTTCATTGTATGAAATGGATATTGGAATACATTGACCTCATTTTTCTATTGAAGTATTGATCATGGCCTCTCTCATTCTGCTGTAGCATTTCACATGTAGCACAATACCATGTCACAGATCACACACTGAATAATTATGAATGTTTATTATCTACCCCTCCTCCTGCTGTGATTCTAGCTTTGACTAAGTAGCAGTCCAGATATATTTTGGTATATCTCTTTGATATATCATAGTTCATTAATGCTGAAAATAAAGAAATGGAAGAGTGAATACTTAAAAGTAGAAGTCACTTAAAGCAAAACCGAATATAGTATAATTTCCGTAAACCTTTCATTTCTAAAGCTTAGTAAATTATTTTGTCTAATTGTGCCACTAAGCTTATTCTGGAAATTTGTATTCTAAGATGCTCTTCTGAGTTTTAATCCTATTGAAAATATGATTGGATTAGTATAACTCAAGGAACTAAACAGTTTATACCAAAGTAATAGTTTATATTTTTCTTAATGAACTCTATTTTTATGCTGAAACAAATTGGTACTTGGTAGATTTATTCTGAGAGATGGAGACAGACAAATACCATACAGAGGCACAGAGAATGAATGAAATGGAAAACACACACACACACACACACACACACACACACACACACAGATATACTAATGTTTCTGGGTAGAGTGCAGCTTAGGTAGGAGTTATGATTCTACTTCCAATATTATATTCATCACTAGCTACTATATTGTCATTGAAATATAAATAAAATGTGGGGGATAAGAATGTAATGAAGATATTTCACATTTCTCTAAGTAGGACTTATTTCATTATAAAAGGAATGAAATAATGCTCTTAAGTGTAATATAATTGTTCTTTAGTCAATGATTTATATAATGAAATGTTTCAGAATCACAAAACTCAGTTGCTATTATTTTAACTCTTCCTTAATAACATAGCCTGACCCATGCACCAGAGGCTGAAACCTGTAATCATAGCTACTCAGTGGTCTGAGATCTGAAGATTGAGGTTCAAAGCTAGCCTGGGAAGTAAAGTCCCTGTTCAACTCTTATTTCCAATAAACAACTCCAAAAAGCCAGAAGTGGTACTGTGACTCAAGTGGTAGAATGCTAGCCTTGAGCACAAAGAGGCTAGGGAACAGCACCCAGGCCCTGATTTCAAGCCCCAAACCTGTAGAAAAAATTCATATATTAATAACATATTATATATTAATATATAACAACATATAAATATATATTAAAACTAAGATTTTAAAACAAAGATGATTTTCTCAGGAATTCTCACATTATTTTCAATTTAGAATGTATTTGTTGATTAAGTTTTAGTTCCTGAAATCTTTCTGCATATTAATTACAATTGATAAAATAAAAATAATTTCATTCATGAAGCAATATTGATTAGTGGGCAGGTTTCTGCTAATGAGTAATTGTAAAGTCAAAGGAAATGAGATGCACTCTGAAATTTAAGGTTTGTGTGTTTGAGAAGAGATATATAAGCAAGTATCTCTCCAATATTGTTTTTTTTTTTACTTATTTCTTTTCATTGTTGTCTTTAAGTAAGAGGAAGTGCCATTTAACAAAGCAGTTTATGAAATATATATGTAAATATATATGTCATATATATATGTCATTGTCACCTCTTTCAATATTCTCACCCATCCCTCCCCTAGCTCCCCTTGCCTCACTCTTCTTAATTTTATAGGATAAACATTGTATTCTTGTCTGCATTTTCCCCTTCAAATTTGAGTTAGGAAACTTGAATTTTTATTTTCAGAACCTGTTTTTGAAAGATAAATGATCAGGCCCTGCTACAGCAATAATGCACTTAGCATCTTTTGCAGGAACAGAAAAAAATGTTTGAATAACTTAATTAATACTTACAGATTAAGACTCAGGCTTCCCCACACTCATTTCTGGTTGCAGCCTGAACAAAATGAAGATGTTTAGCCAAAATTATGATCTCTTGTTAGCAAATATTTTACTTTACTCTTTAATGCATTAACAATTGAATAGCTCCTGGGTAAATTTTACTTTCCTTGGAGGTTGCATACCATTAAAAGTACAATAAAAGCCTTGAGACTTGTGCCCTTCTCTCTCCATGCATGTAATTTTTCAGTGATTTTAGAGAGTTTATGGAATCTTTTCTATTAATCTTAGCAAAAGGATAGGTAATATTTAGAAGTTTGTTTTTTTTTTTTGAATCATGTACTCATGGCGCCTGTACAGTTTTTGTAAGCTTCAATTTAGAATCAAGCATTTAGACAAGAGTTACATCACAGAAGATTTGAGTCCATTATGTTCTCAGACATCAATTGAATCTACTTCCTTGAATCTGCAGGATCAGACTCATAGAGATCCACAGTTGGTGAGTGAATTTGATATTTTTGTTACTTCACTAAAGAAAAACGTTGGCCATACTGGGGCCGCCAAGTATCCCTTTTCCCACAAAAATCTCAAAGGGTTTCCTCATTATTTCTTAGAGTTACTCATGCAACTTCTATGACCAAAAACCTCTTCTCTCTCTGGAAACTCAGAAGTCCATCTGTGCCTATTTTGTTCAAACTGAAGAGGGTCCCCTATAATGTGCAGGCATCCATTAATATCCCACACTTAGAATTTCTCTTAGCACTGAAATTCTGAAAGAAGCACTAGCAATAAAACCCAAATCTTCCCTGACTGAAATATTTTCACAATCGATTGAATAGGAGATGATAGAAGTTCATTGTTTATTTTGTCAATTCATAGGATTCAATGTTACTGTCTGAGATGTGATGAAAAGGTCAATGTCCATCAGACATCCATCTGCCACAGTTATGTCCATAAAAAAAGTTTGTCCCTAAGATATACCTTCACAAAGTCAGGTCTACCTGGGGCTGATGAACCCCAAGGGACTAGGCTGTCATATCCAGTGAAAAATGTAAAGATGAAAATAAATACCACTATGGATGTACTAGCTGGCAGGAAAGGCTGTCTCAGCCCAACTGCTTCTCAGTGTATATGATCTAACTCAGTTCAGGACAAGTGGTATGCTAGCCGCTATCAGATTAAGGTAGTTTTGAAATCCTCTTTCCTTACATTGAGTTTAAACTTTAGTAAGTGAAGAAATTTAACTTTCCAATCCCTAACCTTTGAGTTCTATGATGGAGAGAAATTGTAGGATTTGGAAGCTGTCTTTCCTGATTTGTAAAACGTTGTTTCTCCCCCATTCACAGCTGTTAAAAGGATGGAAACCAATGCTAAAACAGAGGGAACTGCAAGCATTAACTGTGTGAGGATATTCAGATTTAATCCCTACTAGAAGGTACAGGGGCTTTGAGAACTGGCTATGGCTGAACCAAAGTTGTTACTTTTCCTTAGAAAGAAACTATGTCTAGGTAGTTAAGACTGGGGGTATTGATGAAATTCTTTTGAGGTGTTTAACATGCATGTGTTCAACCCTCTAGTATATGCTAGTCTCTTCAGATTTTTAAAAGATACTGAAATTCAGGCATGAGAACTCTTATACCCCTATGTGCTCAAAATGTCAGTTTGCCCAGCTTTTCCCTTCCAACTACTTTGTCGAGAAGTGGGAAGTGGAAAAGACATCAGGACTGGCTTACATCGATTGTAAACTACAGAGATCAGATGCAGCAGAGATGGATGATAACGCTCAACTTTGTTCTGCCTATGAACAGTCAATGGTCTGGTGAGCTGCAGCTGGGGACCAGTTGTAGTGAAAATCTTTGTTTATTGAATTGCCAGTCCAAAGAATAACTGTGAAAATGAAAGTCAATACCCCCTACATTCTCTTCCTCTCACTTTTGAGAGGAAGAGAGATTATGAGAGATGTTTAGCTTGTTTTTAAAGCTTCTTAAAATTCAATATATTCTTATAACTAATTAGTACAATAAAGTGCTTCCTTTTACTGGATTGGAGATATGTGGCTATCATAATAGAAAAAGAAAAGACTTCCATTCTGACCTGAAGAAATGAACCCTCCCTTCATCATCATCTCTGGGAAACATAAATCAGAAAACTGATGATCCACCCAAATGGGAGGCAAAGTACACAATAATTAGTCTTTCTGGATAAATGTTAAATTAACCTTGGAAGTCTTGTGAGTAATCTGACTTCCTTTTATCCTGTGCTTCCTCAAGTCAAAATAGATTCCAAGAAGGCATTACAGGTTCTAGAAAGAGATGGATTAAACTAGCACTGAAAAATCTCCCTCTAAATTTAAGGGTTGTTCATGAACTTACTTGCTATCTGTGGATCATTTACTAGAGGAGAAGAAATTTACCTCCCATTCTGTTTATTTGAAAAATAAAAGAAGACTACATATTATTATTACAAATTATTATTATTGTTACAAATTATTATTTCCTCTGTAATGCTTACTATAATGGAATTCAGGTCACATAAAATAGAAAGAACAGGTGACATTAGCTAGCTTCATTTTTTCATTGCTGTAGAGTAGATATGATTTTCTGTTTGGACTGTGGCAATGTAGCAATGAAAAGCAAGTATCAAGTGAAAAAGAACTTGAACCGAGTCACAATTTCATGCTAGCATCCTAGCACTCTTCTTAAGGACTTAAATTTCTCAAATGTTATTTACCTCATTATAATTGTGGATAATGATAAATGAGCCTATCAACAATCTTAGTAAATAGGAATAAGAATATCTGCTTCCTATGGCTAAATAAAGAAGTGTGGAACTCATTGTGGCCAACATAGAATGGGGTCATGAAAATTCAATCTTAGTGCTTTGTTTTCATGATTCCTCCAGTCAATATATGTTCATTGTGTAGTCTGAACTGAGATATATGTTCAGTGTATTGCTGGGCTTCATTTCTATTGGTCGGGGAGGTGGTTGTGAGCACGTGCACAAGTATGCATGTACGAGTGTTTTACTCATGATTGAACCCAAGGCCTCCTGTATGCTAGGCAAATCACTTGAGTCAAGTTGTCACTCTTCCATTTGTACTTTTCCTAAATTTACCTAATATTCATTTAACAAAATAAGGAAAAAAGAGAAATGGAATAAGAGAAAAGATAACCCATTAATAAGCAGAAGATAGAGTCTCTCAATTTTTGCCTGAGCTGGCCTTAACCTTTGGTCCTCCTATCACTTCTTTTATGTAGCTAGGATTATAAGGCATGCCCCACCATATTTAACCTATTGCCTCTTGTTTTTGCAGCATGAGGAGTATACAGCTGGGCTAAGACTAAAATAATCTGTAGGATGTCTATTTTAAATAAATGCCAAATAATCTATTTGAGGCCTGGAAGCTAAGGTTAGAACCTTAACTAAAACACAGAGCCTTTAAGAACTTTCTAATTTTTTTTTTTTTTTTGCCAGTCTTGGGGTTTGAAATTAGGCGTGGGCATGTTCCTGAGTTTCTTTTGCTCAAGGCTCTACCAACTGAGCCACAGTGCCACTTCTGCCTTTTTCTGTTTATATGGGAAGGAATCAAACCAGGGCTTCAAGTGTGCTAAGCAAGCATTCTACCACTAAGCCACATTCCCAGACCCTTAAGAATTAATTTTAACTTCTTTCAGAAAGTAAAAGCTGACAAGTATGGAATTCAAACTGGCTTTTAAAAGATGGAAGAACAACAGGTGCCATAATGCAAGGTACCAAGAGATTCTTCCTAGACATGAAACCAATGGTTCTCATTTCTGGTGGTGTATTAGTCTCTACTAAAGAAATTTGAAATTAACCATATGGCCTCCCGACCTACCAATACAGGTTCTCTAGGAAGGTTATCTGCTTAAGAACAGGCTTAAGAAGTTATACCAGTGAGCCAGAAGTGTATACAGTCCATGTTTAAGACCAGGGATTCAAATAGACTCTCCAGATGTGTCCCAAAATGTCAGGTATTTAAAGAAATATATATAGTTGGTCATGGGGCTTGAACTCAAGGTCTAGTCACTATTCCTGAGCTCAAGGCTGGTGCTCTACCACTTGAACCACAGTGCCACTTCCGGTTTCCTGGGGGTTAACTGTAGATAAGAGTCTATGGACTTTCCTGCCCAGGCTAGCTTTGACTTTTGGTCCTCAGATCTAAGCTTCCTGAGGAGCTAGGATTATATGCATGAGCTACTGGCACCCAGAAGAAGCAATATTTTTTAAATCATTCATTCTAAGGAATGCTTGTTTATATTTTCAGTGTTTCTCCATGCTCATTTTTTTAACTTTTACATTTACAGTACTATAATGCATCCAGAATTTCCCAAAGAATTCTACAGCTCTGTGTATGAAGTCTGCATATAATGTCTCAAAATGTAAACTCAGAATCACAACAGTTTCCTTTGTATTCAATTTAGTATACATTCCAGTGTTTTTTATTAGAAGATTTTTAAAGGTCTATGGTACATTGCAATCTTAGGACCTTATATCTTACTCTGAGGTGACATTGGTTGCAGTCGTTATTAGATTTAATTTCTCATGGTGAAAATGACCTCAGGTGGATAACCAACCCAAGAGCATCTCTTGTGTTTTAGAGACCTTACCACACTGGGCTGGGGATATGGCCTAGTGGCAAGAGTGCTTGCCTTGTATACATGAGGCCCTGGGTTCGATTCCCCAGCACCACATTTACAGAAAACGGCCAGAAGTGGCTCTGTGGCTCAAGTGGCAGAGTGCTAGCCTTGAGCAAAAAGAAGCCAGGGACAGTGCTCAGGCCCTGAGTTCAAGGCCCAGGACTGGCCAAAAAAAAAAAAGAAAAGAAAAAAAAATAGAGACCTTACCACATAGGAGCATGGGTACAAGATGAAGACTTAACACGACACTCAAAAAGGGTTCTTGTTCCCTCCCCACCCATGATGGACAGGATGCTTTAGTCACTAGGTAACTTTGGGCTGTTTTCATAAAAGATTGAATCTTTTTCCTCTCATTGACTTGCTATCCATATGTAATTTCGTCTCCAGCAGGAAGAAAACCAGGGAAGGCAACAAAGATTTGAAGCAGGAAGTTTATGAAGCAGAAAGCCAATAAGTGCAGAATGTTAAATATGTTCCTGTGGATAGCAGTGAGTCCGTCACTTTTTCCAGGTTGCAGACCTTGCATTATTTCCATTGAATTTCATCCTGTATCCCTCTACTTTCTTTTAAGTTTACAGATCCATTCTCCTTGAAGCAAACCTAAATCTTAAACATAACTAAGACACTAATATTGATTTTGCACAGGAAAAAAGCACCACAAGATCCTATCAAATACCTCATTTTAGTAAATTCTTCATAAAAAATGCAATTGTGTCCAACTTCATAGAAATACTGCTTATGTATGAAATAAATCACTGCTTATTAAGATCATATAGTAATTCATTTATGACTTAGTTAACGAGTCTTCATGAACTACTTATTAGGGGCTAGTATTAAGTATGATGCTGAGAAATAAATCAAATTTAGCAGATTAGGTAGACTGTTATTTTATTCTAATTCCAAGAAAGAATGAGTTCTTATGTCCATCATCCTCAATAATAGTATATTCTTAAAAAGAAAATATAATTGAAGCTGAATATTAAAGAAGGAAGTATTTAAGGTTTAAAGTGAAGGGAAATCTTAAGCTGGATATTGAGGAGAGAGAGAGAGAGAGAGAGAGAGAGAGAGAGAGAGAGAGAGAGAGAGAGAGAGAGAGAGAGATGAAGGAGAAGAGGCACATGAGGAAGAAAAAGGAGGGAGAGGCAGAAGACAAGGCATTGAAATCCAAAATCCTGAAAGTTAATTTTTCTATTAAGGCATATGGAGGACTATGAATATCAGAACCCAAGCAGGCTGGGGCTGAATATTATCACAGTTATAGACCAACTGTTTTCCATTGGGCAAACAAGATAGGCTTCCTTTCTTTTGTTTCTCTCTATATATACTTTATCTTTTTTGTTTATTTAAAACTCTTAGAGTAATTATACAAGGGATTACAATTCAGCATGTCAGTTAAGAGTGCATTAAGAGTGCAATGCATCTTAATCAATGTTATCGCTTTCTTCATTCTCTCCCATCTCTCCCAAATCAGTCATGTCCTCAAATTTTCCTAATTTTATCTCCACATATGCACATTGGACTCCATCCACCCACTTTTCCTCTGTCCAGTGGTCTGTCGCCCCCTGCTTAGCCTTCCTCATCCTTTTGGGTTCCAGGTTCCTGGTATTTGTTTTGTGCTGTTCCCACATTTAAATGCATTTAATAAACTTGTTTTTTGAGTTTGGAAATTATCCCATACTATTCCCCTCCCATGACTTGAAGCAACACCATATTCAGGGTTACATGATAGACTTTGCAAAGAATGTTGATGATGTCTTACAACTATGGGATAGGAACTATGTGGATAGAGCTTTACTGCCACAGTTTTAGTCTTTCCCATCTTTTCTTCTTTTCCTCTTTCTTTCTGTCTTTCCTCCTCCTCCTCCTCCTCCTCCTCCTCCTCCTCCTCCTCCTCCTCCTCCTCCTCCTCCTCCTCCTCCTCCTCCTTTTCATCCTCCTTCTCCTTCTTCCTTCTTCTTCTTTTCATATAACATCACACTGAAAATGTATACAACATGTTTTTTACTAATATCATCTTAGTCATTCTATAAATGTAGTATGTTTAAAATCTGTTGAATTCTGTTCCCCATTTCATGCTACAAGCCAAAAAGATCCTGTTTAGACTTTCCATTGCTCCGAGAAGCAACTCAAATTGCTATAAACTGAGCAGACTGCTAGTGGGTAGATTTTAATGATTTACTTATTCATGCGTATTGTCCCTTCATCAAATGCAGACCACATATTTGTCTGCCTAAGCTGAATCTTACTGACAAGCTTTTTTTCTTGCTTCCAAGTCTCCTTTTCACATGTAATTCCTAACAATGCATTAGTGCCAAATGACACTATTAGCACTATTAGGAGTTGAGTTTAACTGAAATACCCAATACCTGTTTGTATCCATCTCTCAGAAAATAGAACAATCCATTCTCCCTTATTAACTGTGACTTCAGTTGAAGTGTAGGTTTTAATTTGAGACCCTTTGAGGTTGAACATGTCATCACAGCATGTTTAGGCTAAGGAAGATTTGGAAAGCGGAGCAAAAGTTAAAGCCCTATTAAAATGTTTAAAATTGCAATGTTCTCTTTGAACAACAAGTTTCCCAACATTATGTATATCCTCTAAGCACATTTAAGTTACTACCACAACCTCAACAATGAAATGACACTAGAAAAAAACAGCATGAAATACATGAGGCAAAGTAAAAGGGCAAAGTAATGAGATCAATCTTGCCAAGAGGATAATGAAAGATAGTGCAGCCAAGCTACTCAGGAAAAAGACAGAGGAGCAGATATTTATAGCACAATGGAAGAAATGTTGCTAGAATTTTTCACAAAGTGCTGTGGGAAAGTAGAAGGAGGGAAATATTAATTGTACTTGAGGTAGAAGGAGGATCAGGAGAGGAGAAAGTTTTATTTAAATCTATGTTGCTTTAAAACGACAGACTTTCCAGTTGAAAAAAATCCACTTGGGTTGGCCTTTTAAGTATGTGGCCCAAGACCCTGACCTTCTTCTATTTACTCTAGTGTGGTATAGCAACACTAAGCAATGTGTTTTTCTATGTCCCTGAAGTAGCATAATATATGTAAGAATTGTTGGTCTGCATAGGTCACAGATGGATGAAATTCCAGAGAGATGGGCAAATAGGGGCAACTGAATATCTACAAGAAGACACAATCCATCATTAGTGTCTTCACACTTCCAGGACTGCATGGATAATGAGAACAGGCTCTGGAAGATAAGTGCATTTCTCCCTGAGGATGAGATTCTGTTCCTGGCAGCTGGGCACAACATAAGTGTGGAGTGGATACCAAGGACAGGAGTATAGGAACTCCTATCCAAATCAGGTTGCAGTCTTGGCTCTTAAGAAAAAGACATTTACATCACAATCTTAAAATATTTTTTAAAAAAGGATGAGCATTTATGGCTTATATAATGTAAGTATGTTATATTAAACAATCTGACAATTCAGCTTAAGAATATGTGGGAAGATCATTAGAGGGCTCCATTTTTTCTCACGGCAGTTTTATTTATATGGCATGACTGGAATGAGTGAGTCAAAAGTGAAGTATCCAAGAACTCAAAGTTTTTGCCAAGTTACGGTTGAAAACCATTTTTCCCAAAATGATCATTTTGGATTGAGAATTTTCTTTTTAATTGAGGGACATGAAAAAAGAAAACCTCACTAGTTTAAGGGATTTTTAAGATGTTGGCAGTCGATCTCATGCTTTAGAAAAGAGCTGTGTTTTCTGTTTTGATGTACTGGAAGCAGGCTTCCCTCCAAGAAGGAAAGGAGTTGGATATCTTCAGGCACCTAAAGCTCTCTCTTTTCAAAAAACACCTCTAAAATGACCATTTATTAAACTGGTAGCTAACATCTCACAATGGTAGACAAACTTTTCTATGGAATCAGGTTCTTTTTACATGGTGTTCCCCAAGATGGGTCACATTGGCACTCCAAACCTTTGATGGATATCAGACTGGGATGAGAATCCTCCCTTTAAGAATGTGAAGCAGACACTTCATTGGTGTTTCTATTCTATTATTCAGAGTTTGATCCCATGAGCAGCCTTCCCAGTAGTGTGAATGGCAGGGATTGTGTGTTGGTAGCTATGTTCTTTGCTAAAATGGGTGATCATCCATTGAATGCTTCCTTTTACTGACATACATACAGGATGCCATGTCAAAGATGGTGATGGAGATTGAGCCACAGAACTGCCCGGCATGGGAACTGCCAAAAAGAAAGAAATGGAGAATGCATATAGGAAAATTCACTATGATTCATAATACCTTCACTTATTTTGTCTTCACTTCTAAAAGAGTTTCAGTCATATTGTTGTAAAAACCACTTTGCTCAGGTCCCATATGAAATTCAGATAAATCTGACATATAACTTCTTCACAGAGTCATTATTGTATTTCACTTGAACTCAGATCCTCATGTAGTACTGCTATAGGAATCAGGACCAGTCAACTTGTCAGTGTTTACTAAGATCATCCTATGGTCAGGGAATTGGATACTATTTTGATTATTTTGTTTATTTCTGTGGTATATTAGGGTGTATTAATCCATAGATATGCATTAATATGGAGTATGTGCTGGAGATTCCGTGCTCTAGTCCAAGAAGGCCTTTTTCTTTCTTTCTTTCTTTTTTGTTTAGCTTCATCACTACATGGAAATTTTTGTCCTGAATCCTATATGATGAAGGCCTCTTCACAAAATACGTTTCCAATAGGTGAACCTGATGTAACTACAAGGGGTTGAGGATTTAGTTCATTGGAAGAGCACTTGCCTAGCAATTACAAGGTTCTGTGTTCGGTCCTCAGCTCTGGGGGAAAAAAAAGAAAAAGAACTGTATCTACACTGATATAACTGCAAACTGACAAAGTGTATCTTTTACACATTCTATATCTTCTGAAAATCATTTTTTTTCACACAGGTTCATTATCTTCCAATTTTTTTAATTACGATGGAAACTGTTTCTATCATCTTCCTCTGAAGCCACACAGGATGGGCCTCTCTACTGAACAATTCCCTAGGCTTCATTCTTTTTTTTTTCTGTCGCAGGAAAGAATCAAACATAGTAAGAGTCTTTCTGCCTGATACAATATTATCCTCATCTAATTAGTATTACACTTCTTTGTTATGAGAAAAACAAATCTCAGTAAACTTTCATCTGGTCTTTTTTGTTATTTAAATGCTATTGTAAAGATGATGAGCAGAGGGGTTACAATTGCATAAGTAAGGTAATGAGTACATTTCTGTTTGAACAGTATGATACCCTCCCTTATTTTCTCCCACTTCTCCCCACCCTGGTCTTCTTCTTCTTCTTTTTTTTTTTCCAGAAATACTGAGTGTTCATTCTTTGAATTTTAAAGTTATGGCATTTTTTTTTTTTTTTGCCAGACCTGGGGCTTGCACTCAGGGCCTGAGCACTGCCCCTGGCTTCTTTTTGCTCAAGGCTAGCTCTCTACCACTTGAGCCACAGCACCACTTCTGGCTATATATATATGTATATGTGTGTGTGTGTGTGTATGTATATATGTGTGTATGTGTATATGTACATATGTGTGTATATGTATATATACATATGTATGTATGTGCATATATATAGTGCTGAGGAATATATATATACATATATTCGTATTATACATATATGTATATGTGTATATGTATATATGCATATATACATATATATATATATTGCTGAGGAATTGAACCCAGGGCTTTATGCATGCTAGGCAAGCACTCTACCACTAGGCCATATTCCCAGCCCAGGTTATGTCATTTTTTTAATACTATTTTTTCTTGTTGTATTTTGTTTATGTTTATAGCACATATTTTGCTTGCATATATGCCACATAGTTGTTTTTTTTCCTTATAGAAAGAAGTCAGACATTTTAGAGTACATGAGCAAAAGTGAGATACATATCAAAAGTGGCTATTAGCAAACTGCCTTATTTCTAGGCTTTTTAGCTGATTGGTTATATAAATGGTATTTTCTGATGGTGGTCCTAGTCTCCTATAAGGAAAGCTTTTTGGACAACTATCCTTTTATTTCTATATTTCTTTCACCTTCACAGAAAACACTTTTGCAGATGGACATTTAGAGCACAGAGTGAAAAGTAGCTGTTTTTCCTAAACTATGTCTTCAATTTTCCACTGTTAAGCTAGGAGATGTTAATTGAGTTGGTACACTCTCCATCTTTGTTATCTTGAATGAAAGCTTGTATAACAATTAGATCCAACATTAAAATAGTTATAAGGATTTCAGAAGCTAATAGTTATTTTATCTGGCACACAGTATACTTTAGCTCTTTACTTTCACTATTTTTATCATCATCTTCGTGTGGACTTGAATAATACTCATGCTGTTATTCCTTGCGATAATGTTTTGATTCATAGATGTATTCTACTCTAGCAAATTCTACTCTAGCAAGTAAACTATTCCTTCCTGATATTTTGGTTTTCATCGTTTTAGTGTGCTCTGAATAAGAGATAAAGAAATGAAGAATAGTTTAAGGTTTCCACAGTTATTTCACTCTTCCTTGTTAAATTTAGGCTATACTAAACTACAATTATAGGCTTAATAGAAGATAAGCGTAAGAAGTCAGTGTAAAAGGGGGGAAAAAACTGAGTGCTTTGTTATTTTTCTATATCTACATAGTGAAATGGTCACAAAATATAGTTTGCTATTTTCCGTATAGGTAGCTTTCTGTTAGATCCTACCATCATGGTAGACTATGACTATGAGAACCACATCTAGGGATCTTAAATTTTTGTTAATAAAATAACACTGAAACATATGAACAAATATTCTTCATATCAGTGCAATATGCATTTTGATAGTACTACAATTAGATGATTTGAATACCTAACTTTCTCCAAAAATATTATGGGAAACCTGAAAATTACTGGAGGAATTGGAAAGTGTAGGTACAAGTTATTCTATAAGTAGAATTTTTATTTCCCAGATGCTCAGCTATAGCTGATGAAACTTATAGAAGCATCTGAGTATTTTGATTGACCCCAGATCCAATCTTGAGGAACAGAGGTAGTTGGTGCATCTGTATAAAATGTTTCCTCCTTGCAACTATGCATGTGCATGGAAGGCGCCTGTAGGATGCATGCTGCACCCCATGCTCCTTTTTTTTTTTTTTTTTTTTTTGGTTATTTTTTAAAGAGATAGGCCCATCACTATGATAACTACACAGAGTGGCTCATATTACATTTTTAGAAGGTTTGAAGGCAAACTTATATAGATAGGTACTTTGAGGAAGTCCTACCTGGAGCCTCCTAGTAAAACCCTTAGTGAGAGTTATCTCTGTTGGCTTTTAAACAGTAAGGAAATTCATTTTCACACAGAACAAGGTGTTCAGAGGGAAAAGTGAATCTAGCTTATCTCCATATTGCCAACAGCAGCCAAGATAAATATCTTTCTGTTAACCTATTATTCTGTGTTTTCCACCTTTTATTTAGGCAAACTAACCCTGTGATCACAGAGGTTATAGGTACCATATTCAGATGTGGTCCAAGTGAAAAGGGTCTATGTATTCCTTAACTCTTCTAGAGTAAGGAAAACTTCTTCGGAAATGCCCACAAAATCTCCCTTTATATTGTGTTGTCTAGAACTTATCCCCAAACCAATTACCAGAAAACATTATGAGGCAACCATGATCATCTCAAATGAATCTAGCCCCTTCTGAGAGGGCTCTATCAGTAGCTCTCCAAAGATGTGACCATATTGGAAAGAATAGATGTTTTAAAAATAAAAACTGTTACTTAATGTATGAATTAGAACGCTGGGATATATAGAGAGATGATAGATAGATAGATATACAGTTTTTCAATAATGGTATCTATTACATTTTATATGTACACAATGCTCCTTCATTTCTATAATGAACAAATAATAAAAAATACTATTAAAATATTACTATTAAACATTACTATTAAAATACTATAAAAATAAGAATTTTATTATTTTTATGGGAAGGAGTAAAAAGAGGAAGGTTGGAATAGAAGAATGGAGGAAGGAAATGGAAGAAAAGAAGGAAGGAAGAAGAAAGGGAGATGAGAAGGAAACAGGATGGAACAAAATGAAGAAAGAAAAGGTGGGAGGGACAGAGAGAAGGACGGAAAGAGAAGGAAAGAAAGAAAGGGTGGAATGGTGGTAAGGAGGAAAGAAGATAAAAAGGAAATGGGAAACATATGAAGAGAATGGAAGGCAAAGGAAAGGAAGGAAGGAAAGAAGAAAGAAGAGAATGGAGGCATGGAAAAAGAAGGAAGCAAGCAAAGAAGGAAGAAAGAAGGCAGGAAGAAAGGAAAGGGAAGGGAGAGAAGAAGTAACCAAAAGAAGGGAGAAAGGAAGGAGGGAGGGAAGGAGGAAGAGAAGGAGAAAGGAAGGAATGAAGGAAAGAAAAGGGAAGGAAAGAAGAGAAAGTGGTAGAAGGTTGAAGAGGAAATTCATGCACAATATGCTTGTTTATTCCTTTTTAGTCACCAGTAGAGTTTTCTGACTTGCTTCTATCAATTCCAGATAGAGCATGATGAACATATCAATGGGCCAAGAATTAGAATCATATTGTCAGAAACTGATGAGAACTGGGTGGCCACTGCTTCTTTACTGGCAAGAGATCTACTTATTTCAGTAATGTATTAAATAGCCTTTCAAACTATAAGAGCCAAAAAACAATGTCCTTTGGAACTAACACTCCTAAACAGTTTCCAAATTAATGGAAAGTTCCTGTAGTAATGAAATAAAATATCAAGACTTTGGCAGGAGGTGATTGGCAGAAGCACCTGATGGCTTGATACATCTGTCTCTTCAAGACATAAATGGATTTCTCCTTGTAAAAGAGAGTGGATAATGGTGGCTGAAGCTAAAGTTCTCATCTAAAGAAAATAACTTTCCACTTTCTCCCAAAGTTCCTAGGAGCATATTTCTCAGCCTGATATCTTCGTGCTTACTAGATTAAGATCCTGTGAAGATAAGAAAGACTGCATACACAGTCATAAATACTACATCCTTTAGTACTCAGAAAGAGAGGACACAAAGAAGGGGTATGATATTGTCCTTTGTGATTTGCCTGGATTCAAAAGTGGTTGTTTTCTAGGGAGTGGATGAGTTGAGTTATAGAGTCCTTTATTTGTTCCTTCCTTTGTCCATTTCATCCATTCACTCTTTGATTCATGTATTCTTGTAATGTCTTATGAGTCAGCTAATTTCCAATCACAAGTACATATGATAGGCACTTAGATGTTGTGGAATACAAGGTCCTGATTTGGGGCCATGCATGTAGGGCAGAGAAATAAATAAAGATATCATGAACTCTATCAAGATTCCCTATGCAAACTTTTTCTTAGTATTTCCCACTACCCTATAGGACCATTACCAAAAACTCTAGTCTCTAGAACAGGAGCCTTAGAGAACACCTATTAAATGTAATTCTAATAGTTGGTTGGTGTTTTGAACTCGAGATCATGTTATTCCAGAACTTGAGTCCTGAAATAATTAAGTGCATTATTTTTTTCTGTATTCTAATCACAGATATGTATCTTGTCTCTAAATACTTGGAGAGTATACTTTCAAGTTCCTTTTGTTAGTTAATTATTAAGTGTAGCTCTCTAAGGAATGTGATTAAACTCAAACAATCCAATGCAATTAAAGAGTTGCACATCTCAAAGCAGAAGTCAAGCAGTAGCCTTGAGAGCAAAACTTATATTCCAGGTTTTGGGGATTGTTGCTTCAGGAATGAAAAAAAAAAATTCTAAGGAGAGTCTTTACAGCTTTGCTAAAAGCAAACTGTATGAATTTGATATATTGATGATATGTCAAGTTCATTTTCTGCAAGATACCCATAGTTTTAGCTTTAAAGATTTAGCTCTCTCCCATATAAGTGTGGTTTACAGACAAATGATTTGGATGTAAATGGGGTTTCACCAAAATCTTTGTATGTGGTTGCCAATTACAATTTCTGAACCTAAGGCTAGAAGCATTCAGTGACATGAATAGGGCAGTTCTGGAGAAACAATTGGGTCTTAGGAGACTGAAGTTCATAGAGCCCATCTTGTCCACACAAAGTCACAGAGTCAAAGAGTAGACACTCAGTTATCTAAGTACTACTTGGGTTAGGTATTATTGGGCTGAACAAATTATTCTACATAGTTCTTCTTTAACCTCTTCTACAGACCATAGAAGTGTTTGAATGGAATTTGTGTGCCTTGATTAACACTATAGAGAGATTGTATTTGTTGTTTATTACTTTGCATTTGATATTTATTATTTTTACTATGTTGACATCTTAGCTACCACAAGTTCAAACTATGAGTCCAATTCCTGATAGACTAGACCCTTAAAAACTGTGAGCCAACAAACCTTTTTTCTCCTTATAAATTAATTATCTCAGGTATTTCATTTCAGTGACACATGTTGACAGACACAAATATTGCTAAGGAGTAACTAAAAAGATGTGTTTGTGTGTTTGTATGTAAACAAGCACATACACCTATTATTTCCTTGAAAAAGTGGTAGGGTATATTTTTATTTGAGGTAGTTGCTACTACTTTCGTTTTATAGAATAGATAATGGAGACTTATTCAGATTCCTTAGAAAATATCAGGTTCTTCTGCAAGGAAAAAAAATAATACCTGGGACTCCAAATAAGTGCTGGAGTTGAAGTCCATACCACGTCAGAACGATTCCTGTTTCTTTTCACGCCGATCATCTACACCACCATGTAAACAAAAGATCTTTTTTTTTTTTTGGCCAGTCCTGGGCCTTGGACTCAGGGCCTAAGCACTGTCCCTGGCTTCTTCCCGCTCAAGGCAAGCACTCTGCCACTTGAGCCACAGCGCCGCTTCTGGCCGTTTTCTTTATATGTGGTGCTGGGGAATCGAACCTAGGGCCTCGTGTATCCGAGGCAGGCACTCTTGCCACTAGGCTATATCCCCAGCCCCCAAAAGATCATTTTTTATGCTGTCATGGAATACTTTGTTTCTTAATCATGCCTCTGAATCATATTCCTAGGGCTTAAACTCTTTACAGTCCTTGTTAAAATTTCTTTTCCAGACAAAGTTTTGAATATTTGAACACAGGAGGAATGTATAGATTGACAACCTATTTGAATGACAGCTTGGGAAAAATAAGGAATACTTCTTCAACAAAAATAAATATTCTCATTTTTAGAAATTTGTACTCTTCGGATTTTTTTTTGCCAAGTGGCTTGACAATTTGAGGATAGGAGGAATCTCTTCTGATCTCAAATTGTTTTGTCCATTGTCACAGAGTTCTTTTTAAAATTAACCAAAATATCATTAATCTATCTCTGAGAACACTTCATTCCTTGGTATGAGAAGACTACTTAAAACCTAGGAAGAAGAATATGAGGTCTCTGATTTCTGTCAAGGATGTATTGTTTTATTTGGTCAGTGATATGTCTATATAAAAGTGTCTTTATGAAGCATACTGTGTTTCAGTGAGTAGAAATAACACATACTATAAATTTTTAAATATAGAATCCATAGCACTTTTGATAGGTTCACCTTCATATCTCATATTTTCTTAATTATAACTCTATAGGAATTTTCCATTTTGTGTATTAACAGTCAGAGGAACAGGGAAAATGAATCTTAGCACCCAGTTTACTAGCAATACCATTTTATCTTTTCCATCCTGTGGCTTTCAAATCATCTCTGCTAGACAATGAAACCCTGAATGAAAGCAAAAATGTAGTAAATATTTTTAGAATGGGCTTTTTTGCTGTTATTTTCTTCTTTTTTATTTTTATTTTATTTTCAAATTGATGTACAGAGAGGTTGCAGTTTTATACATTAGGCCTTGGGTACATTTCTTGTACTGTCTGTCTTCTTTACTTGGAAATCTAAATCAATACTTTGCCTTTCCACATCCATGTTGAGAAGAAATGGAGTCTGTTCATGCTGACATAGGACTATAAAATTTACATCAATATCTATATGTCTTGAGATCTCTTTGTTCCTCCTGGCCCTATGTGCATGTGCGAGTGAGTATGTGACTGTGCATGTGTGCATGTGTGTGATCATGCTAAGTGTGTGTGCTGTGTGAACACCTCTGCATCAGTCCCTTCCTAGTTTGCTACATACCAACATCAATAAATGTGAATAATGTTCTGTGTCATATGCATAGATAGAGAGTACATGGAATAGATATAGATATAGATTGATAGATATGATCTGTTATGCAGAATATAAACATAAATAGATCATTAAGGCTCACAAAAGCTAAGTCCATGTAGCCATTCTGAAGAAAAGTCCAGATATCACTTACCTTCTCACATGGAAGACCAGGGAGGGCCTTACTAACTATATGCATAAAATGTCAGAGGCCCAGATTGAACTGTGGGGTTTTGGTAGGCCCCAATAAATACTACAGTTAAAAATAAAAGGAAGCAGGTATTTGCTTGTCCTTCCAATCCAAAGCATTCAAATTTTGGTAAGGCATTCTGTAAACTTTAAAAAAAATTAAAGTAACTTATTGGAGCCAGGGAATTTTCTTAGTGTAATCACATAGCAGGAGGCACTTTGACACAAGGGATGAAAGTGGAAGAGCTGTTTCTTTGTTTGTTTCTTATTCTCAGGTATGCAGGGCCCTTGACCTCTAAAACTGAACTGCTCTACAATTGCAATTGCATTTCAGGTTTTGTTGTTGTTGTTGTTGTTGTTGTTGTTGTTGTTGTTGTTGTTGTTGTTGTTTTTACTTTCATTTCAGCAACCCTTCAGTTCTGGAGCTGGAAAATGGGTTAGGGAGTGGGGCAGTAGTAGGAATGGAGTGGAAATATTGCTGTTGACTTGTGTGTGCAGAAGATGGTACAAAGAAAGCTTTTGTGTTCTCTGAGAAGCATTCTGTTGGTATCAGTAAAACATTATAGAGTAAATTTGGACTCACCCATTTAGTAGTTAAATAATGACATATAATTTCTCTAGTTGTCCAGATATTTAATTACCACCTTTTATAGGAGCTAGAATAACCTCTTGCTCATAGTATTACAGTGAAATAAATAGTCAAAATATCTAAAACAGAATGGATGCAACCAGTAAAAAGTAATCACTGAGCCAAGTATTAATAGCTCATGCCTGTAATCCTAGCTACTTGGGAGACTGAGATTGGGAAGATCATGATTCAAAGCTATTCTAGGCAGGCAAATCTAAAGTGACTTTCTCTCCTTTGAGGGAAGCAGGATGCATCTAGCAAGGCTCTGATCCCAACCAGCTATGGGAAGCCTAAAACCAGGCAGATGACAGGCAGGTCTGTGCCTGAGCAGGAAATGGGAAACTTTCTGAGAAATAACCTGCAAAAAAAAATAGGGTTTAGGTTGTGGTATAGTGTTAGAGTCACTCTATGAAGCTGAGCCTCTGAATTCAAACCCCAGTATTGCCAAAGAAAAAAAGAAGGAAGGAAGGAAGGAAGGAAGGAAGGAAGGAAGGAAGGAAGGAAGGAAGGAAAGAAGGTGGCCACTGAAATAATTGGGTATAATTATCAAGAGATTTTGCCTCCTGATTCTAAGGGACCTCCTTTCTGATACTGGGAAGTGCTGTTTTTTGCTTTTGTACCTCTCTCTCATGAAAGGAATTTGTCTTACCAAATGGATTTAGCATTTCAGTACAAGTAAAAGATGTTTCATGGATTTGAAACTACCTCAACAAAGTTAAATGATTCTGAGATTTTTGTTTTACTCAAGTGCGAAGAGATGGCTATCTGATCAAGAATAGAAACAATGCCATCCTAATTGTGATCACCTCTCTCTGATGTTGAAATTTCAAAATAGGCATAATTTTCTTCCCTAAGTGGGTCTCTAAGGAAAAGAAATAGTTGAGAGACTCATAAAAACATTTTTAGTAAGACTATTTGGAGATGACATATTTAGAGATATCAGACTGGTTTCATCGTATTTCCTATATACACCTTCCCAGCAAGGATCATGATTGCTGTGTGTATTTAATATACATATATATTCACAGTATATTATCATGAATACATATGTAGTTGAATATATACATACATATATCACTAAATATGTTCACAATGTATTCATTTATTTATCTAGAAAGCATAGTAATTGATTTCACTCATGCCCAACAAACCTTATATTTTTGGACATGTGATTTAACTATGTAGCCCAGGGTAGCCTTAAACTTGAGTTTTTCCTGCCTTGGCCTCCTATATTGAGATAACAAGCATATGACACTATGCATGGTTCATACAGTCAGATTTAATCTCACTTTATTTGAACCCACAATGCAATTTAAGAGTCACTTTTTTCTTGCTTTGCTCTGTGTGTGTGTGTGTGTGTGTGTGTGTGTGTGTGTGTGTGTGTGTGTGTCTGCTGGTACTGGGGCTCTAACACCAGGCCTGAGTATTGTCACTTAGCCTCTTCCACTGAAGCCTAGCTCTCTACCATCTAGCTCTCTATCATTTGAGCCACATCTCTACTTCCAGAATTGTGCCACATAATTGGAAATAATACATAGGCTGGCTTTGAATCATGATTCTCAGATCTCAGCTTCCTGAATACCTGAGATTACAGGTGTGAGCCTATGGCACCTGGCTTCTGTTTAGAATGAACTGTGAACCTCATGCATTCTGTAATACAGTTTGTTGTACTTGGCACTGAGACTCACACAACTTCAAACAGAGGTTGATTACATTGAACTGCTTTGGTCTGATATTCCAGGGTATAACTACTGAAACTCAGTAATCCTTGCCACGGTAGTGACCATAATTTCACACCTCATGATCACAAATATTGATTCATTCTTCTTTTATCTTTTTATTTTTAGTTTGTGATGCTGGGGAAGTAGCCCAGATTCTTGCAGGGGTCTTGCAGTTGTTAGGCAAGTGCTCTACCACTATCTATCTCATCAGCCCTCATCCTTCAGGGGATATAAGAGTAGTTTTTACTGCTATCTAGGGGTGATAGACAAGAAACAATCCTATAACACATAAAAAACACAGACTTATATATAAAAAAGCTATTATATATCCCCAAAGTCAACAGTGCTAAAGTTGAAGAACCTTGTCTAAAGGCGGAGAGGAGAGGAGAGGAGAGGAGAGGAGAGGAGAGGAGAGGAGAGGAGAGGAGAGGAGAGGAGAGGAGAGGAGAGGAGAGGAGAGGAGAGGAGAGGAGAGGAGTGTGGTATGTGTTATTTTGGGGAAGTGAATCAAGTGCTGGCAGAAAGAAACTTGGGAGCAGAAGATGGTGAAAAAGACTTTGTCAGTGATGGACATTAAGGTCTGATCCAGAGCAATGAGCCTGGTTTCACTAGCTGAAGACTACAAAGCAGTACTGCACTCTGAGTGGCGAGGCAAAGATGAGATGATGTCAAGCCAGCTTGCTTTAAATATAGGAATCTTCTAGGGAGATAGACTTTGACACAGTTACATACTAATTAGGTTAACTCCATATGGGAGTTTTCCTTATATAAATTTATATTGCATATGTAAAGCTTCCTAAGAAAAGAGGCATGAAATTATTTCCTACTAGGAGCTTTCTAGGCTCCCTGGCCTTAGTTGTCCTATCAAGTAATTGGTATGTCTCTACAGAAGGTATTAAATGTTTCTTTAACCACAGTGACCCCACAGAGGCCCAGAGCAGAGAAGTTGTGAGTTAACTTTAACAACTTTCCCCATGTGTGTATGTGTGTATGTGTGTGTGTGTGTCCTTGTGTGTGTGTCCTTCATTTAGTGGGTATCAGAATATCCATATGATAGAGTTAGTTTGAAAATTATTACACTTTGGACAGCCTTTAATGTGATAGGTACTCATTCTTGTTTGCCTCACTTATTTCATTAGAATCCAGGCATCTGGGGTTCTCTTGAAACCCAATCTGTGTTTCATGAGGCATCCTAAGGCAAGCTTTGAGCCTTCGTGAGTATCTTAGAGAAGACATTGAGAAAGACAGCTTTTTAAGAGGAAAATATTAAATGCTGAGGACAGATAATGAAGTTGTTTAAGAGCCTTTTACTTAACAAAATGGAACAAGTGTGTATGTTCAGTGGGTGTGCTGAAGGCATCTTTAAAATCTCGATGCTGTAGTGGACATGGTCATATAAAACCTACAGATTTAAATTAGCAAACAATATTATAGGAAAAGGAAAGAGTTATACATTCAAGGTAAGTAAGATTGAAAGCAACTATAGTGTAAATTAAAGAAAAATGCTGAAAGATTAAAAGAAAATAATGATAAGCTACACTGGGGGGTAATCGCTTTATTCCTCCCCAACAGCTGCTAGTATGTCTCTCCTTTGTTTTGTGTTACTCTTCAGATTATGCCAAAGTGCTGGCAGAAATAGTAAACAAATATCCTCTTTTCTATGAGCATAAATGTTAAAAAGGGATATGAATATATATCTCACACACATTGGCCTTTTGTTTCTATTGTTTGCATTTTTAATTTGAAAGTAAGTTAATAGCAAATCCCTTTGTAAATACTTGCTTCTGTAATTTAAAGAAAAGATAAAGTTAAAATAAGATACTTTTACTTATAATCTCTTATATGAATAGTTATTTGAGATTTCACAGTGAAATTATTTAGAACTCAGAAAATAGTATTTCAGTTTATATTACTTAGTGTCTTTCCCTTGATATGTCAGGGAAATGGGTAAAATTCTGTTTCTGTTTCTATTTCTCCTGCTAGAGATGAGATGGTTTTATCACAGTGAGAAGAATCTGTCATATATATATATATATATATATATATATATATATATATATATATATATATATATCTGCTCATAGAGCATCTACAAATACCTGTTCTTTTTTCTAAATCCTTTGTCACTCTTACAATTAAATACACAAATAAAAACAAAATACTGTTGAGTAGTACATGTGTGAACATGACAAAGAATTATTGACCAATACTGCAGATTCTATTCTTTTTTCTTTTCCTCTGAAAATCATTAAAAAGTTGGGAATTTACTCATTTGTGCCATGTTTATAAGAATGTTAACACAAATTAAATTCCAAAATACCTTCAGTGGTTTCTAATAGTGATGTAGCAATAAACATAATGATAAAACTATACAATCATTTTTTTATTGAAAAGTAAGCCCTACCTCCAGTGCTAGATGCAGTGCATTATTGAATATTGAAACAACTCAATGGAAGAGAAAGTCTTTTATACTATTCTTCAAGTAAGAAAATTAATTTTTAGAGTGGATTAATGGTGTGATTAGACTTCTGTTTCTAGATATAGTGATGAAATCAGTTTGATTGCTCAGCAACCTATAATATTTGAGAGAGAAAGATAGAGAGAGAGAAAGAGGAAGAAAAAGAAGAAGGAGGAGGGGGAGAGGGAGGGGAGGAGGGAGGAGGTGGAGGGAGGAGGAGGAGGAGGAGGAGGAGGAATGGGGCAAAAGAGGAGAGAAGAGAAAGAGGAAGAAAAAGAAGAAGAAGGAGGAGCGGAGGAGGGAGGAGGAGGAGGGAGGAGGAGGAGGAGGAGGATGAGGAGGAGGAGGAGGAGGAGGAGGAGGAGGAGGAGGAGGAGGAGGAGGAATGGGGCAAAAGAGGAGAGAAGAGATGAGTTATACTATAAAATAGATCCCCTCTCCCACCAATGGTATTGAGAATTGAACCCAAGACCTAAGCAAAGTTTTCCCAATTGAGTCAGCCACCTAGCCCAAAAGTTAATTGCTTGTTAGGAGATACAATACAAAGATGAGAATTTTATAAAAAAAAAAAAAAAAAAGCTAAATATTCTGTGCCACTACTTCAATATTATTATTCAATAAAGTGAATTTATGTTTTTAATTAGTTAATTTATGGTCAAAATAATGCACAGAGGGGTTACAGTTTCATAAGTAACGCAGTGAATTTCTTATTTTCTTGAATGATTTGAAAGGTCAGAAAGAATGACTCTTTCTTACAGTCTCAGCAATGCCAGTGAACTGCATAAGAAAACATAGAAAATTGAATAAACCTGCATTCTAATCAAAGATGGCACAGACACGTGTGGGCTTATTTTGGAGTAAAATAAAATATAAATACCTGTTACTGTTAACTTTGGCTTTTCCATTTGGGGGGGGTGGAGTTATTTCTTTTTCCTTTCTCTTATGAGTTTAAAGTCATATTAATAAAGTATTAGAGATAGCAACTTACAGGCTGTAGAAACGTTAACTAGTTAACTGGTTGGTTAACTAGTATGTCAGTAACGTGAGCTTACATTCCATTCAAATTACAATGATTTTTTAAATCAATGTTCCCTGTAAAATATTGCATCTAGGTAAACATAGGTTGATTGTATCGGGTTTATAATATAAATGAGAGAAAAGTGTGTTTACTTGTAAATAATACTGATTATGCAAATAGTAGGTTGAGACACTGAGAGTCTCCAGATGCAAGATAACAGTTACAATGTTTAGAGGAAAAACTGGCAACTTTTGTGAGAATTAAGAGGGCAGTGGAAGAAATAGATCAGTCCACTTTTGACATGATCTCATTATATGGCCAACACTATAAAAAATCTGACCATTTTTTTTTTAAATATGCTCACTGGTTTAATGGATGAAAATTCAAGACAGTCCCAGCACATATCACAAAGTAGATGCAGATGAAGCATGAACTATCCAACTGCTGAATGACAACTTAGAAACCATTGATAGTGCAATGCATTGGCCTAGTTATTCCAGAACAGCTAGTTAAAAACATCTTTTTATATAGTTATTACAATGAATACATGTTAAGGGATCTAGGTACAGTGAACAAGCTTCTATGTATCTCTAATCACAATACCTGCTAGTAATAAATACTTTAAGTTAAATTCTACCTTTTTCTTAAAGCCCCTTCAGATGCTTAACGTCAGTACTTAACATTCTTTTTGGAAGGATCTATCTTACACATTGCTCCATTATACTTAGCATTTAAATACTGTCTTGACTTTGAAAATGAATTTCTGTCCCTGAATCTCAGTTGCATAAACAGATGATAAATTTTAGCTGCTCTTGACTTTTGCTAATCACATTCCTAGTTCTTGGCCCACACTATGTGATGAGCACAAATTTTATAATTGGTTAAATTAACTCTTGTCAAACTCTCTTGCTTTTTCATGCTGTTAACTACATTGTGCCAATTACTTTAGCAATTTTATACACTTGATATATTTCCAGCTAGTTTTTTGAATGTTTGTGGCAGACATAAAACTTGGATTTCTGATTATACAACTCAAAATACTCTACCAAGAATATACCCTGTGTTTAGTAGATATTAAATGAATATTGGTGCAACTGGAATTGATTTAGTTGAAAAAGTAAGCATAATATGTATATACAAAACCTAGCACTAAATAAACATATGGAAGATTTTACAGTAAAGCTCCAGTTGATGAATGAATGTCATGAACTTTAATTTATTAACTAATTGAGAGATGTGGCCAAATCACTCCCGCTTTGGGAATCTCAATTTTCTTATATGTAATCATGTATGGTGTTTGAACTTAAACACACATGGACACACACACACACAGACTTTAACTACCTTTCATATTCTAGGAAGGTATGCCATGACTTCTAGAAGGAATGGAATAGAATGTTTTCTTAGCTGATGAGGGGTGTTTACAATGCTTTTGGCTTTGGTAGCATGAAGGTTCTTTTAAAAGAAGTGTTTCACTGGAAAAAAAATAGTTCAGAATGTACTGCTGTCGATTTCAGTGTCAAAATTTGCCTTTGTAGAACCAAATTATCACGTGTTACTTTATACATTTATAAAGTTTATGTGTTTATTGCTGTCTTTACACAATCTTGCAAGCAATTTACAAGATGTCCTGTTATTTTAGCATCCACATCCAAATACATTTTCAGAGAAAACTTTGAATGCAATGTTAATTAAGTGTAAAGACATTTAAGAGCTAGATGAGAAAAATATATTTCCATTTGTTATGCACACTATGAAGAACTTCAAATATTTTTTCAGAATGGATTAAGAGTTTTTCTCTTTTTTTAACTATATCTTCTTTTTACAAAGAGAAGCATACTAAAATGTTATCAACACTTTCTTTAATGAATTATTACATAGTTTGGACATATTTCCCTCTACAGACAATTTGTATGAACAAGTTTCATGGAAAATTTTTCTGCTTTGATAATCCTATCAGAATATAAAAATATGATCCTTTCAAAATTGCAGTTATTTGTTTATTCTGATAGTACTGGGGCTTGATCTCAGGATCTGGACTCTATCCCTTAGCTTTTTCACTAAAGGCTGGTGCTCTACCATTTGAGTTACATCTCTACTTCTGGCTTTTTGCTGCTTAATTGCAGATGAGAATGTCAACACACTTTTCTGCCTGGGTTGGCTTTGAACCCAACTCCTCAGATCTCAGTCTCTTGAGTAGCTTGTATTACAAACATGAGCCAAACTCACAAGACTAAAGATGACTCTTGAGTAGTGTTTTTTAGATTCTAAAATCAAAGATGTTTGACACAAAACATTCTTCTAGGGTTTTGCAGTAATTACAGTAAGATGAATAGTAAATAATAGTGGTAAAAATAGTTATTAAGAGCAGTATTTGTTACTTTCTGATGCCAGGCACTGTGTTCAATCCTTTAAATATACAATCCTTAAAATATACAATACAAATATGCAATCTGTGTGACAGATTCCATTATGATAATAAAGGTCAGTGACGACTTTTCTCAAGCTTAACTTACCCTGTGAATTGCTTCAGGATTCTATGAATATATTGTGTAACAGAAATAAAAACAAAAGGACATACATGGGTTTCTCACAAAGTAGAATTTAACAAGTCCTGTAAGATAAGAGAGACATCAATGCATTATTCTCTGTTTATTGACTCACTTCTTTTTCATTTATTTTTTTGTGCTGTTATAAGTGTTGGCAATATTCTTTTTGTTCTACATGTTAGGGTTGGAAGACTTTTAGAATTCTCCCCGTATCCACTGCCATGATGAAGGTCAAACCTTTCAACATATCCATGGAAGCTAGTTATGGAAGCTATTTATGGAAGCCTGTCATTGAGAAGTTTTAACAATACATTGTCATCCCATTAAGTAAGAAATATCTGCTAATTTGGATACTGTGTGTGATAATTGAGGTCAACTCAATTTCCCTATACCACCCATTCTTTGTTGTACTTCAAAGAACCAATTGTAATTCATCATCACTCCCCACCAACAAGTTGGTTGATCTTTGAGATTAGATTCAGAGACTTCCTATTTTCATGTTTTCTCTAAGAAGTTAAAACTGTGGAAACACATGTTTTAAGACAATGCCCAGCATAGAATAAGCAATCTAAGTGGTAAATGACAAGAATAATGATATTGATAACATAATTATAAGATATTGGATGTGAAAATTCTTTCTAGATTTTTTTGTGTGTGTGTTTCACTGGTTGACTTAACTTTGTGAGCAATTGTTTAGGAATAAACAAGTAGCTTTCTCTTGGTAGATTAATGCTAATCAGACATGGTATTTGGAGTTTGGGCATATCATAAAAACTAGCCCAAATCACTTAAATATTAGTTTAATGATTGTCTTAGGACAATATGTAGGGACACTCTAGTGTTCAACTTTGCGTACCTAATATCTGAGTTGTGCTTTATTGAACCATATATGTAAGTCTCCTTAAAAAAAAAAAAAAAAAAAACTAAACCATTGATTTTCTGATTTCCCACTAGAAAGTAGTGATAATGAATAGAAGAAAGGGGAAAAAATGAAACTCAATAAAAAGAAGCCATTTCAAAGACACTACTCTATACATGAATGAGGAATGAAAGATACATAAATGTAATTAAACCATAACCAATAATCACAATAAGGCCCCAAAGACTGATTTTTTATCTTTGTTATTCATGCTGTTTATTAACATAATGAAATTGTTGTAAAAATTATTAAGAAAACAAAGTTTCACAAAAGACCATTCAAAACCAGACAGCTGATTAAAATATATTAAAAAATGTATAGCTCCTTGGAGACTAGAGGCCTTTAATAGTTGACTTTGAATGCTGTCTAGGCAGGAGTCTTTCCGGAAGAGATGGGTCTTTGGGGCTAAGAGTTGGACAACCAGGGCTCCAGTGAACTTGAGAAAGAAGTTCCTAAGGCAGGACCAGGACCAAGAGAGTCAATGGATATTGGGAAGTGAGAGACCTACCATTAGTCTGGGATTGAATTTCTCTTGAGCTCTTCACAGGCAGTTTGTGCCAATAGCTTTTCTCTTCTTCCTTCCTAATAGCAAAGATTTTAGATATGAAGTATTAAACATGCCATTAAATATCAACATGTTAGAATATCAATAGTGTCAAATATCTCTTAATTACTTTATCTTCTTCTTTTTGTAAATTGTTTCTGGATCCAGGGATGTATAGGATGTGGCTTCCAGGCTTTCAGGGGCTATGAGGTCTTATGCCATCTTGTTCAATGATTCCAATGTGCAAATCTATAAACTAAGACTGAAATTTTCTCACCTCATCAATCACAGACAAGAATAGAACTTTGGGTAAGTTCTACCTAAGGGCGTGGCCTAACTGTTCTTTACTTTTTCCATTTATAAGTGGAGATGAAGTTATATCTAGAGGATCTCCTTGATTATTTCCCATTCTAATATTCTACTTCTGTGATGAAAAAAAAAAAAAGAAGTTTGGCACTTGTCCATTCAGCAGTGATTAAGAGGCTTTTACGGAATGATTCATTTTTATACCTAAGTAGCAGCCATGAAGCATACTGGTGAATGCTAGTGTTCTGGTTAGCATTCTGCATGCTATACATGTTTATATCAAAATGTGGCTTGCACTGGGGATAATCATTCTGAAAATGCACCCTGAATCTGACCATGTTTGACAGTTTGCTGCATAGCATCCTAACTGAATAAGTACATTCTAATGATGCTAGAAGTACATGTCTGGTATTATTTTTTTATTTTTTTATTTTATTATTTTTTTTTTTTTGGCCAGTCCTGGGCCTTGGACTCAGGACCCGAGCACCGTCCCTGGCTTCTTCCCGCTCAAGGCTAGCACTCTGCCACTTGAGCCACAGCGCCGCTTCTGGCCGTTTTCTGTATATGTGGTGCTGGGGAATCGAACCTAGGGCCTTGTGTATCCGAGGCAGGCACTCTTGCCACTAGGCTATATCCCCAGCCCCATGTCTGGTATTATTGATTCTGTTGTATCCATTGCTAAAAATTGCAGGTGTAAAACGATTAAAGAAGTCAGACTATAGAGGACTGAGATGTTCAAGGAGATTTTTGTTGTTGTTGTTGTTGTTGTTATTGCAAACTTCATTGATTTAAAACAATGGATTAGTTTTGGTTTTCATTTCTCCACCACACACATTTTAGATAGTCTGACAGCAATTTCATTATGTGATGGCTGTTATTATGCATGCTTGATGTCTCTGTGTGGGATAAGATCGGCTATTTTAATCAAGAGTAGTGATTCAAGAATAAGAACCTGAGCTTTTAAGCCTTTGGCACTTGGGGTAACTTAACCCCCATCGAATTCAATGACTTCTTGGCATTGGAGATTTGGTTAGGTATACTGAGAAACCTTCTGAATATTCAAATTATCCCATATGTGGGTCTTAGACATTTATTACATCGGTGACCTGTGACGATGTATGTGTTCTAATGTACACAGGGTTATCAAAAGAGCCAAATGATCTTGCATTTGAAAGTTTTTTTTGTCTTTTGTTACTATATATTAAAACGCATAGATAAATACAATAAAAATATTGAGCAGACAAAGTGAGAGTATGGGACTGAATTATGCTACTTCACAAATGAAATATGGCTTATGGCCAAGAGACTTCCTGAAAGCAAATAAAGTGCTGCGGCTGAATATCCAATGACTATGCTTAAAGTGTCATCACTTCCTAGGAATCACTTGGGAGCAGTGTTAAAATGCAAATTCTCATTCAAAATGTCTGGAATAAATTCTGAGATTTGTCATTTCCTATTTCTGGTGGTTGAAAACATGTTGAATAGAAAGATAGTATGCCTTTAAGTTAATAGTATATTCTAAGTGTTAAAAAAACAAAGTGAGAGAAATACATATTTGCTGGTGTTTGTGTATTAAGGAAGTTTAATTCAGCTTGGCTAACACCCACCTAGACCTGCCATACATGAGCTTTTTCCTCTTTTGATTTTGTAATTGGAACTCAGTTTCTACTTCTTGGCTTTTTCTCGCTGATAAATGAAAGCAATATAAGGGTTTATATGTAACAGAAATAGAAATGAGCAATATCTAGAGAACTCCTGCAATTGAATTTCCTGTTGTTTATTTACAAGGTCTTATCTAATAGGCTGCCTATTAGACAAGGCAATGAAGGATATTTAATGCTGGTAGGCACTAGAGTTCCTGCCTGTGAAATTAGCTACTTGTGAGTCAGATCAGTGGGCAAGACACATCACAGCCAATATCTGGGTATATTGAGCTTAATAATATTAGATCTGGAAATGGCATGCATAGAGATTTAAAAACAACAACAACAAAACAAACAAAAACCTGAAATTGGATCTGCCAAGATATGAGGAAAAGCTTTTGGACCAAGAAGAATTTGAAAGTATTTTTAATAGTATTTTAACATAGGGAGAAAAAATAACTGAAGACAAAGTCTTTGTCATATTACAAGTACATAAATGGAGTACAAAGGCATAGTTACCTGGGTGATTTGCTCACTTAGCTCTATGCTAAGAGGAAGATGTCATTCTTTGGAGCTCAGCCAATTGCTGTATGGGGTGATGGTTGGATCCAATAAGAGCCCTTGCTAGGTAGGGAGGTATGTTAGCAACTGCCTCTCTCTCCAAACATTGATTTTTGTCTTTGGACTATTTTTCTGGGCATTCAGGAGGAAAGATCACTTTATTTTTTTAATTTTTTTTCCAATTTCTATTATATATTTGCAGATCTCACCAACAGGAAACAGTGCAGCTTGGAATTTTTAGGGCTTTTTTTTTTCTACACAAATTTTTTGACAAGGTGTTGTGCAAAAAGGGTACAGTTAAATACTAGGGCAGTGTGTACATTTCTTGAGATATCTTACACCCTGTTTTTATTTCCCTTCCCTAGGTCAGGTAGACATATATACAATACACAATGTATCAAGAACATATACAGTATCCAAGTGGCCAAGCCCAAGAAAATTTGCCTAGGGCTTTATATGTAATGTCGATATTAGACAATATGTCGACAGTAGTCTTATATGAACGTACATACATAGCTTTGGGGCTATTGTATTCCACTGAGAGGTCAATTTTTGACCTTTATATGTTGAGTAGTTGTTTGGTTTTAGTTACATAATGTTGGGTAGCTGCCCCAATCCTGTGGGAAATATCATTTGACAAGCAGTTTTTGGTTTCACAGACCTGGTCTCTATTGTCTCTCTGTCACCCTTTCTTAACAGTCATATATCAGGGAGATCATGCCCCTTTGTTTTCTGTGTTCTAGGCTTGTCTCGCTCAACATTATTTATTCAAGTTCTGACCACTTCCCTGCGAATAACAATATTTCACCATTCCTAATTGCTATGTAGTATTCCATTGTGTATAGGTACCATATTCACTTTTGTGATCACTTTTGTATAACCATTTCCCGTTAGCATGTAGAACACAACATTGCTGTAGGAACATGAATCACAGTGGGGAAAGAAAAATGATTTCAAATTCCCTTCACAGGATGTGTTTTTATTGGCTTATTTATTCATTACATATGTCTTCTTTACAAGGTTGATCCTTTGCTCTGCTAAAGATTTTTGTTTCCTTACTTAATGTGAATGAATTGTTTTTCAAGTAATGTTTCCTTGGGAGTAAAATAAGTATTTGCCATAGGGAGAAACTTTGTATCTTTCCCTTTGTTTGATTTGCTGGGACCTAGCTATTTATTTATTATTTTTAAAAAGTGATTCTTTACCTGCTGAGATTTTACCACTGTGCAGAGTGCTGTGGCCTACAAAGGATGGGGACGGATTCTTACCCTATTTCTCCAGAACCAATACAGTCTCAGTATCCCATGTAGACACAAGTGGGAATAGCCAGAGGATATTAATTGTATTGAATCCAAGGACAAGTTTGGGTATTTAGTCAGGAGAAGGTATCAGTTCCAATTTCAGAAATGTCCATGATAGCAACAAGAAACAATGGCTAGAGCATGTCTCCTTTGAGGAATTAGCTGAGAAGTCTCATAAAGATATAAGAAAAGATTTGAAGGCACCACTCACTCCCATCTCCCACTGTTGTAAACCATTCTCTTCACAGCACAGAAGAACCATATGAAACTTATTCAGCTCTATCAACTTAAGATCCTTTCACGTTCCACCAAATGGAACAATATACCAGTTGTGCTAGATGTGTTTCAAATTCATTTGCATTAACTACCACCCAGGAAACTACAGACCATTGTGAGCCCAACAAGTTTCTCATGTTTTATAAGCTGCATTCAGTGCAATCTGTTCCCAGCTCCCAATAAGTCCTCTGTCCTTCCTGCAGTCCTTGCCATCCCTTTAACTTCTTCTCCCCATGGACTCTGATTTCCACAGTAAGAGATACTAGGCTACTTCTGAAGAATGCTGCAAAGTCCAAATTAAGGATCACATCCATAATACAAGGAAGGGTATATATATATTCCATACTGGTATGGGTTTTGGTGGTCATCTCATATTCATTTCTTTTTTAATTTCTCTGTTAAACAAGTAAAGGATGACATCAAAATGACATGCAGGGAGAATAATAAAAAAGGGGATGTGAGAATAAGAGAAAGACAAGGAGGAAAGGAAGCTAACGTTCTGGGGCTGCCAACAAATATTACTAATTCTGCTAAGTTTGGGGGGGTGGATGTATGTGTGTGTGGTGCTAGTTAATCTTTGCTATGATCTGGTGTTAGGGCTGTCATGGGACCCATTTCAAGAGTGAGAAAATAGAGAATAGAAGATAGGATAGCCAGAGATTTGAGTCAAGAGGACACACCCAACCAAGCTGAGTGGAGAGTCTGGACCTCTGACTCCTGGCATAGTGGTAGCTGCTATAAAAGTTTCCTTCCCTTTTTCACAAACTGTGAAAACTTAAAACTTAAACTGTGGCAAAGGAAGCAATTTAGATCAAATGCAGAAGAGGGGTGGGAAATGAATCTGTTGTAGATCTATTCCCATCCAAATGGGCTGCTTTATCCATTCTGTTTGTACCTAGCTCATATAGCCAAATTTATGGTAATAATAACTGAGAACACAATCATGGTTGGCAATATGGAACTGTGCTTGATACTCTCTAGGCTATTGATAGAGCATTGCTAAGTAGTCTTGCATGCTTAATATGCAGCTACTCCTTGATAAAAGAAATCAAGACTTTTTTCTTTCTGTTGTAGTCTGTATTGAAACTTTTATGTTACTGGTAAAGGGTATTCTCACGCTTTGCATATTTGTGCTTTTAAAGAGGTACATATTAAGCACTTACTAGTAACAAGAAACTCTAAGGAACTCTATTAAGTCAGGAAGTCTGCTAGGATAGCAAATGAATCTTGATATCGTAGCTGGCTAACACAACAGTAGTTTGGTTTTTTTGTGATTTTATTGACATGCAAAACATTCTGGGATCTCCTGTCCAATCAAGGCAGCTCCTTCCAGGGGCATGTGCCAAGCAGCCACTCTGAATGTATCATATAGTTTTATCTGCTCAAGATCTTCAAGATCAATTGCTGTCACATGGCGAAAGAGAGCTGGAGATACCTCAGGGACATTTCTCTGCCCTCTCCACAAAGGGTCACGCTTCTATTCTGTCCACTTTCTTCTTGTCAGAGTGAGATTTCTGGCCCCACCTTATTTGGGGGATGGTGGGAGATAGAGGGGAAGGGTGTTAGCAAGCATCATTCTCCAATGTCCATGAAAGAACCAGTGAATGTTGCTGTTATATCTCACATTCTTAGAGGAACAAAAATAAATTTTAAAATGTATCTCCTTTTCTGAGAGCTATGCAGTGATATGAGGAAAACAGTCATTACAAGGGGGAGTATTTAGGGCCATATTACAGTTTGGCAAGGCCTCTAGCTCCTTAAGCCAGCAGCTGCTGGCACATTGGGAGAGTTTCTTTTTCATCTGAAATAATTATTTTAGAATGCCTGTGTTCTCTTTATTCTCCTACTGCCCACTTTGTTTTCTTTAAATAAAGGTCAGAGTGGGTTTAAGCTTAGATCTTGGAGCTCTTTTTTTTTGGTCCCCATCTTCAATTGCTGGCCCTGTGAAAGCTATATTTTTTTTTCATAAAAGTAAGAGAATTTTCAATATCTGTTAGCTGGGAAGGGCAAAACAAAGCTGTGTCTCCTGGTAGCTCTTTCTTTGTTACATACTTTGTTCTTACAAGTTCCAGCATTTACGCATGGCATGGGAAAATATTGAAACAATTTTCTGACATGCGACATACGAAGCAGCCAAGTGTAGGTTTGAGATCTCCATTTTGTAGGGAAGAGGAATCCCATGCTGAGAAAATACCAGAATAATTAAAAATATCAATACAATTACTCAAGTATGCTTAGGATTCAGATAAGGAGCAGCCCCAAAGAGTTGGATTAAAGAGCTCAACCTACCTTAGTAGAATTAGAAAATTCATGCTTGCTTATGGTACATGTGTCTCTAATAATACTTTCTTCACTGGAAAAACAATTGCTAAAGAGGTCATAATTGCCATAGAATGTCATGTTGATTTGTAAGGAATGTACCATGATTTGGAAGGTTTTTCTTGCCATGAAATTCTTTTGCATTGTTGTGTTTTATTTATAAATGCAGTGTTATTTTTTCCCATACACTGAGGTATTTTGCTTAATTGTCAAGTGTTTCTTCTCAGCAATTTATCTCTGAGTCTTAATTTTCAGTGTACCGACTGACAATAAGGAGCTTGCTTAGGAGCTTGCTGTGGCGCTTTCACTTGCCTCAGTGTTGTCAGTGAGTCTAGAGAGGAAGTATAATCTTTTCTCGGAACGTGAACATAAACTAGAAAGGTAAATTGCGCACATGACACAAGTAATGCTGATGGTAACACTAATACATATTAATGCATATGAATTAGATATTGATCATATTAAGGTATTGAGATAAATGTTGACCAAACATGTTTTCATTAAATTTGTATAAGCATAAACAAAAAGTATTTTTTAAACCTGATGTAACAGTGGATTTATAGAGATGTTAAAATTTCCCAATTTTCGTGTTGCCATGAAGAATTTTTCTGAGCTGTTGAAAGCCAATTCTTCTGGAAAATCTAAAAAGAAAAAGAAAACATAGAGAAAGTAAATAAAAACCCTAAAATATAAATAAAGGAAAAAAATCACTGCTTAACCTGTGGTTTATAAACTTGGATTAATATGCACATTTTAACAGAAGTACTATAGTTAAAATAATATTTGAAATTTGAAATGAAATAACGAGCATTCAATTTTTTCCCAGAATGAAAAAAATCCTCTATTTTCTGAATGTTTTTCCACAGGGAGAAATTTTGCTTTTGTCCCTAGGGCAGATAGTTGGCAAAGTCTGGGGACCATTTTAGTTGCCATGGCAAAGCACTGGGCCTGCTGTAGATTTCTTGGATAGAGACCAAGGATATCCGGCAATATACGGCATATCCCGGGTAGGCTTTACCCTCTCTAATTGTCCATATCCCTGGGTTTATGCTTCCATAAAGATTATTCATTCAGAAGATGAATGGACTACTTAGAAGATGAATGGACTCTTATGTCATCAAGAACTTAATCTTGAGAGTCAGAGGATCTGATGCTCAAAGTTCTTGTTTACTACTTGACTTTGTGAGCTAACCTCTTCCTGCCTTTATATAATTATTGATAAATTGGAAATCATGGTAACACTTGCCCCACAAGGTATATCCAAAGATTGAGGAATAAGTGCAAAATGATGATCAAGGTCCTGGTTTTCCTAATTATTCCAGCTGAGAGGATGGGAAACATTGTTTAAACAATGTTGCTCATTCTATGGAGATCCCCAAAGATCTGTTAAGTGGTGAAACATGCTATTTTCGAATCAAAGAACTTTGTTTTGAATCCTTTTTACTTTACTTATACAAACCTATGACCTTGTCTTTGATGGCTTAGAAAGTTCACTGCTTGATTTTCCTGTCTAGCTGATAGGGTAGTAAACAGTATGAGTCTACCAGAGATTCTGCAAATCTTCAATGAAAGTTGCTAAATGTAAAGAAATCAGATGAGTGTCAAGTGAGAAGTGAGTCCCTAAACAGATAATGTTAGCTGTACTACTTCATTTGCTAATATTGTTTGATGAGGCACAACAGAAAATGTAACTGAACATCACCTCTTGAAACCAGTCCTTTGTTTTATTTTTAAATGCCTTGATTATTCAAAAACCAATACCAAATACCTTTTCACAATTCACTGTTAACTTAGTATCCTAGTGATTATAGTATATATATATATATTTTTTTTTTGGTCAGTCATGGTCCTTGAATTCAGGACCTGAACATTGTCCTTGAGCATTTTTGCTCAAGGCTAGTACTCTACCACTTTGACCCACAGTACCACTTGCAATATTCTGGTGGTTAATTGGAGATAACAGTCTCACAGACTTTCCTGCTTTGAACTGTGACCTCAGATCTCAGTCTCCTGAGAAGCTATGAAAATGGGCATGTGACACCTATGCCTGGCCAGAGTATCGTTTCTTATACATAATTATAATACCTAAAGTTCATTCTATGAGGATTTTCCTAACTCTGAGTTGTTTTTCATTTCATAGCTAAAAAAAAAACAAAATAAAAATAACACTGTCATTACTTTCTCTGGAACAAAATCAACTTCCTCTAATTTGCTTTTTCTAAAAACTAACATTTTGTCAGGTGATCAGCAACACTTACTAAACAAATGTTGTATGTATATGAGTGCATGAGATGAAAGGACCCTTTCTTGGGGGCCTTCCTTCTAGTAGAGGTACATGATCAAGACATAATGGCCCTTAAATAATCAACGATTCAAATGTGGATTGCATATGCTCAAATGGTCAACATTGTCACACTAGAGACAAAGCCTTCTAATATGAATTATGAGACGGGACAGGTGGGAAGCTTGGGAACTGGTGATTTTTGTGGTGGTGGCCTCATGGGACTGATAGGTTGCTGCCCTACCACTTAAGCCTCATTTCTAGACCTCTTTTTATTTGGATGCTTATTTTTAAACAAACAGACTTTTCTGTTGTGCTAGCATCAAACTGCTATTCTTTAGATCTCTGTTTCCTGAACAGCTAAGATTATCGGCATGAGCCACCAGGGACCTGGCTCCAGAAAAGAAGTTTTGCTGGGACAACCTGAAAAGTGAGTTAGCATTAGCAAGGTGAAGAGACTGAGCATGAATGATCACAGGTAGGAAAAGCAGGTGTGTAAAAGGTCCTGCCTCTGGACAGAGACAAATTAACTAAAGGAAGTCTTTATATCTCAATATGATTAGAGAGTGAGAGAAGTGATCAATCATGATGTGATGTGGCATGGAAGATGCTAGACAGATAGCTAGAGCTTCAACTGTCCCTGGTGTTCTAAAACAATATAGTCCATAGTATATTCCAGACTTTATCCAATAAATAATAGCAACTCATGTTTTATCCTCTCAATTTTACATTATAGTTTTTCAGGAGAAAATTGTATAGAAGTAGAAAAGCTAGGGGCCAGTGGTTCACACCCATAATCCTAACTACTCAGGATGCTGAGATCTGAAAGTTGAAGTTCAAAGCCAGCCCAGGCAAGAAAGCCCCATGAAATTCTTATCTCCATTTAACCACTAAAATACCATACACAGAACTATGGCTCAAGTAGTAAGGCCCTGAGTTCAAACACTAGGTCTAACACACACACACACGCACACACACACACACACACACACCAAGAATGGAGGTAGAAATACTAATTACCTGTGGTAAGACATAATGAATGCAGTTGAAGTCATATCTATGATAGAAATAAAGGGTATCTGAGAAATAAGAACAAAAATGAAATTTCATTTATGTAATACCTAAAACTTAATACAACTGCATTTGATCAGCAGATTTTACTAACAAAAGATTTTTGTTCCTTGTCTCCAGGAAGAATATATCCAAGTTGATGACCCCTAAATTCAATGTATATCCTACAAAATTAAGAAAAGTGAGAAAATAGGTGGATTGGAGGGATGGGTAAGAAAACATAAAGGAGTCATATTGACAAAAACAAATTGTATTCATGAACTGCTTTGTTAAATGGCACAATAAATAAAGTTTAGATTAAAAAATTAATGAGGTGGACTCCCCCAAATAAGACTTCATATATAATGGATACATTTGTTTCTTACTGAGATAGTTTAAGTTAAATAACTGGTCTTCCATTTTTGAGACAATTTCATAGAATGCTATATTCACGCATGACTTTCTTATTCCTATTTTAACCATTAGGATCTTAATTTAAAATACAAAATTTTACATATTGAAAGGAAGAATTACCTACATATGTGCATATAAATGCTATAAATTACCTACTCAGTGATAAAAGATGTTCAAAATACTACATGTGTAAGTGTATACACAGCTATAGCTGGACTGTGTAAGGCCTTGGATTTCACACATAGGGAACTGAATATTCTATTTTAAACAGCTGTAAATCTCACTTGCAAGCCTATTTCCAAAATACATAAACCACTTGTAAAATAGGCATGGGAATTTTTTCTTGTTAATAATTTAGACAAAATATTTAATTTAACATTCGACATATAATAATCCTATAATATCAAAGTTTATACTTAGATATACCTTTTATTATCAAAAATGGACCACAGAACTTATGATAACAATATAATTTATAACTTACTATGAGTTTTTAGACAGATACACATATCCAAATACTCACATATATGAACTAGATTGTGTATTGAGTATTACAAATATAATAGTTTATTACAAACTGCAAAAAATTGCATATAAGCTACCTTAGGGTCATCATTGCTGATATTATGCTTGCCTTTTATTTTGGCTGTTCTTATCCTCATAATTACTGTGAAATAAAAGCTGAATGCCATTCATGAAGACCTGGCTTATCCCGAGATGAGATTTTTAGCTTCATTTTTATATTCTCCTCTCCCTCTATTACTCATTCATCTATTTTTTCATATTAAACAAATGTATACTGGATCACTGTTCTGAGCCAGCTACTATAACTCTATAACTTTCTCTAAAGAATCTTACAGTCAGATGGGAAACAAACATGAAAGCAAATAATTACAGTTAAGTTACATGAGCACTGTGAATACAAAACAGCCTTTGAAAGCAAGAAGGCATTTATCTACCTGTGCATGCCATAATGAATGTGTTTGTCTATTGTAAAACTACATCAATAAAGAAGAGAAATGAAGTAGAGCAAACTTAAGGGAGGAGTTCTTTTTATGGATCTATATTTTATCCTTCCTGTCTTCATGTACCGCCTACATACTGCTAAATACATTCAAGTGATCATCAGTAATTGCTATCACTTTTATCTTAACAAAGAATTTATTTCCATCGGATTTTGGCAATCTGTAGGTTGATGTTCCATAGATTTCTCAGAGTCATTTGGTTTAAAATTAAATTCCTCCTCTCTCTCCCTCTCTCTCTCTCTCTCTCTCTCTCTCTCTCTCTCTCTCACACACACACACACACACACACACACACACACACATTGTTTCTCTTTCTAGATGTCTAATACCTGTGAAATGTTATGAACAGGTGAAACTTCAATTCATTTGAAATCTGGGTGTTTTTGTCAGAGTTCAATGTAGACCCCTCCCCAACAGCTAACTGGTCATTCAATCCTTTTCATCCCATCCAATTTTGTTCTTTTCTCTCCTGGGTAAACACATGTACACACACCCCTTATGCCCCAAATTAGTAGGATAAAAAGCAATTTTCATGTTGCTAGGCTGCAGCAGTTGAAGAAAAAGCCTCTGGAATTAAGTGACTTAGTTGTCAAGTGCCATCACTGCATTGTCTCTTTTTCTGTGAGTTGAAAATGCTTCTCTTTAGCCAGTGCGGATGGCAGTGCAAACCTAAAGAGACAGAGGTGTTTCACCAAATGTGGAGAGCAGGACAGCAGGAAGAGGAAAAGTAGGGAAGACTCAAAAGAACCTTCCTTCAGAGCCCCTCGCTTTGGGCTGAAATGTAAGGGTTGAACTGGCTATCTGATTTAAAGGGGGCATATGAATAAAACTCCAGCTTCAAGAACTGATGAACCAGAGGACACTGGTGATCATCAACATGGTTTCTCAGCTGAGCATATGGCTACATGTGCCAAAGCTACAGCACAAAGCAAGGATTAAATCTGATTGAAGACCCATGGCACAGAAATGAACAGAACTTCAACTATGACACTGTAACCTAAGGGCTGCAGCAAGACTGACAGGATGACTGGAGATGGGCAGGTGTTTCTACCACAGGATTAGAAGGCATTGTAGCCGGCAGGGGCAAGGCTAAGCCTACTGATGGAAGGTCAGGGGGCCTGGCCCATGGGGAACTGAAGTATGCAAACGCTGGGCTGACAGCTACCATTTTATAACAGATGATCTGCTAATTGCATTTTATTAAATACCAAACAAAAAGTTGGATGAGTAAAAGCATAAATAATACTCAAAATGAGAGTACTAACCATAATAAGTGCGTCCAAAGTCACAGGAAAATATTTTTAAGGACAAAAATATATACCATCACAGCATATATTTCAAATTTCCTGTCTGCTCAGAATTAATGTTTTAAACAATGATTATTATAACGATCAATATTCCAATGGTCTTCAAGTTAGTGCATACAAATATCAAATTTTTTAAGGTTTACATAGATATGAAATCCAAATTATAAGGTGGTATAACTGTGGTAGATATGGAGAACTACAAATTCTAGCAATAAGCAAATAAAATAAAGGTAAACTTGAAAAATAAAAAAAGAAAGAAAATGCTTCTCTTTAAAATGGAATCATAATTTTAAATTCTCTTGATCTATAAACTTTAAAACCATCTCCACACACATCTCTACATTGATATACTGGATGAGTATCATTTTATTTCCCACCCACTGGTATTTGATTTTTCCGAAGATAATTCTAGCTAAGTATCTGAGTCTTTCTCTAATGTCCTTCTTCTCAGGACATGAATAAATTTGAGGTAGGCCTGCCAATCATATTTGTGGGGAAATGTTCTCTTCATTGGTATTACCATTGAAAAGAAATCATCAATATATGTGATATCACAAATTTGTCTGATCCTATTTCTTTGTGTTCTAAAATTTTCCTTCTAGTCTAGACTTTTAAAGTTCATTTCTTAATTCACAATCACAAAACTGGACCATAATTTAGAACTAAATAGTTGCTACTGTGGCTGGGAATATGGCCTAGTGGTAAAGTGCTTGCCTCATACACATGAAGCCCTGGGTTTGATTCATCAGCACAACATATATAGAAAAAGCCGGAAGTAGTGCTGTGGCTCAAGTGGTAGAGAGCTAGCCTTGAGCAAAAAGAAGCCAGGGCCTGTGCTCAGGCCCTGAGCCCAAGCCCCAGGACTGGCAAAAATAATAGTTGCTACTGCTTCATATATATAAAGATATTTATGTCACATTGTTATTATGGACATATGTGTGTATATATATATGTACAAATACATTATATATATATACATATATATTATTTTCTCTATATGTAGGAAGATCTTTTTGTATTCCTAAATAAAATACATTGTGAGAATGGTGGTAAGGTCTTCCACCCTCCCCCTTATTTTAGCCTTTAGGTATTTTTAAATGGTTTAGTGTTATGAAAATATGGAGGAAGAGTTATTATAATATTCACATTGGAGATTTAAATCTCCAGTTAAAATTCACCTTTAGATTGTGATGTTTTAAGGGATATAAAGCAATCACCATTGAGAAAAAGGCTGCAAGGATGTGGTGGAAGGGATAAGACAATTGTTCCTTGAATGGGTAGTAAAAAAGGCAAGTTAAATTTGCTTTGAATACTTTTTTAAGTGAAAGGGTTATTTTAGATCCTACATGACTACATTTTTGCTATTGAAAAAAATTAAAGCTTTTGATGTGTTTTAATATTTCATATCCTTTTTGGCCTGTATATTCTGATCTGGCACAGTACCTAGTGTTGTCTGCAAATACTGATATCTTTGCAATATACATATTGGTCCTCAGCTAAAATTATGTTTGTTGAACAAATAGATTTTGTGCAGCCATCCTAAACAGATCATTTCCCAGAATACCAAGGGGAAACACTGACAATGGGATTTACTTCTTCCTTTATCAGTATGCTATCATATTTTCAAAATGAGAGAAGGCACATCTGTGCCCAAGGAAAAGTTGTATGATTCACAAACAAATGTAAGAGTGCAAAAGAGAGTCAATGATTGAAAGGATGGACTGTGAGTATCACCACACATGAAAAGGACCATTGTTAATGGTTGCTTATAATACATGGCAAAGCTCTTAAGATAAATATGACTGCTTAAGGAAAATACAACTGCATGTATTAAGCTTTCTGTAGACCAAGTGAATGTAGGATTGTTTTTATAGCATAACAGCTTTCAATATAAAAGCAGAGGCAAAGTTTATAACCTAACTTCTCCTTCCCTTGAGAGGGATTTGTCTCACTTCAAAGTAAGATTCTTATTTTTAAAAAAAAAGACTTTAGGTGCATGGTACCTGCTGTCATTTCTTTAGAATGAAGTCTAAATCCCAGCTTATTTTGCTTTGCCAATTTATCTGGAAGACACAGAAACACTAGCATATATGAGAATCCAAATTCAAATAGATTTAACTCTTTAATTTAATGCTTTAAATGTGGAAGTAAGTTGGGAAATCTTATAACCTTTCTGAAATACTTAGTGGAGAGTGGCTAAGGGGACTTCATTTAGAAGAGATGATTGAGAGTGAGGAAAGGATGAGCGATGGAAAAGGCCTGGAAGAATGGAAGGGGAAAGGGCTACTGCTAGAGTCAGAAAGACATGGGTTTGAATCATCATATTAAACATTACTTCTAACCTCTTTACAGCACACAGCAACTCATAAGCCTCATATGCAGAATCTTATCTGGATTATGAAGGGTTAACATTCCCATTCATTAGGCTCCCTATGGGACTGGCTATAGGTCCACCCAGAATCTTAGACCTTTTCCTCTTTGTAAGACATTTTTCCTAAAAGACAGAAATTAAAATCTTCATTCTATTCTAAGCTTTCATATTTTTAAACTTACCTCATTTAGAAAGCTTTGGTACTCTGTAGTGCTTCCTTTTTTAAAAAAATTTTTTCTCAGTATTTCTTGTTCTCTTTTTCTTCTCTTTTTAATACCCATTGTTTCTGAAGTTTATATAACCACAACCCTCTGCTCTCCACAAGTAATAATTGACTCAGGAATGCAGAGGAGTGATCCTGCATTTAAATGAGAATTGTAAACCTTTTACCAACCTAAGACTTTTTACCCACCCCTATTCCCCTTCACATGCTTATCTCTGTCTAGAAAGCTGATACATTAGTTCTATGACCTTTCCTAGTACATACGTACATAAAGATACGTACATAAAGATAGGGAAATGGTGTCAATGGTAAATTTACTGGCCTAATTCTAGCTTCACACAGAAGCTGTGCTTGAAGGAAGAGTAGAGATACAAGTAGGCTGAAAACTATCATCATCAGAATCCTCATCTTTCAAAGGAGCTTCCCCGAGTATGTAGTATGGGAGCCATAAGTATAGGATGAGTTTTACCTGATACTGCTCATCTATAGGGAAGGAGACAAATGGAAAATGATGCTTGATTTATTCATTTTAACACCAACCACTTGTCCCACAGGTTTCCACTCTAGAAATGACACAGTAAATTTTTGCACTATAGATTCTTCATCCAGTTCATATGCTGAGTGTTTTGTCTTGCTTTAGGGGTCACTACATTTTCAATAATCTATGTTCCAAAGTCTATGTCATGTGATGTCACCATATGGGTAATGACAAGGAATAATAGCCTTTGGGTCTTACCTTTCAGGAGGGGTGGTGAAATTAATGTTGAAAATTCTCCAGGATCCTGAAATAAAAGATGTTATTTCCCTAGTCTCATATAAATTCCTACTGAACAGACAGGCATTTCAATAACTACTGAAATGCAAAATGTGCAGTTTGTTTATGTACATATGTATGCACATGAAATAAAATTCCATTTTAATCCAAGAAAGGAGAGTTGAGCAGTTCCTTCATGGTCCATTTTTAAAATCTGAAAAAAAAAGAAAAAGCTCAGAAAATTACTTCCATGATCAGAGCTAACTAGACTCAGATGCTAGATTAGTACTTTGATTTGTAGGACACAGCTTATGTCATATCCAAGATGTCCTCAGGACAGATGTTATCTATAGACAGACAGACATACAATCCATATTGACCTATATAGATCAACAGATAAATAGATTTTCAATCTAATCAATCATTGAAGGAGATATAGTTTATAAATATCCTCAAACTACTTTTAAGTATAAGCAGAGTTATTATTGTTGTATGAAAGATCATACATAGCTTTTCATCCCAATGCATTATAAGAAAAAAATGTTAAATTGCAGTCAACTACATGCTAGTATTTTATGTGTAAATTATCTGAGAAGCCACATATTAAAAGATCGAGTCTTGGAGTTTTTATGAGAATATTAGCAGTCTGCAGACAGCTAGTTGTTACAAAAGCCTGGAGCCCAGAAATACACAACACTATCAGGAAACAGGCCATAGAGGGAATAAAGAACAAAAACGATACCAAAAAACCAATCCAGCTCCAATGGAGATGCCATGACTTGGGACACTGACACCATGGTGGCCAGAGTCCCGCCAGGAGACAGGACACAAGATGGGACCATGGAGACATGTGGCACGGCATAATGGGGCCAGAGTTGGTCTGACCCTAAATACGGTCAGGTCAGGGGGCTGGGTCACAGGAAGCTCCCAGACCCAGGCACTTGACTGACAGGTTCAATAACCTATAGACCAAGTGCCCATTCCTGTCTCTAGGGATTAAGGAACACCCATCAACTGGAGATGGGACTTCCCTTCCTCTAGGAATTCAGGCACATCCATCAAGACAAGATGCCAGATAGTGCAGCTCACCATGTGGCCAATGATGGCGCTGGCCAGATCTGACCTCTATATTATACTACGAAGTATTGCTGGCAATAATCCATGTCATTTGTCAAGACTATTGTCCCTAAAGGGTGGATGAGAGTTCCCTAGCTTCACAATTTTCATGTGAAGTTAGTTCCTTTAGATCACTCATGAAAAGCTTTTCATGGTGTTTTCCCAAATAGGTCAGTCACACAGGCCAATGGTTTAACAAAGATTTATTTTCTTAAAACAAATTTAAAGTAAGTTGAAAGAGAAAAGAGAGAGAAAAACATTTCTTTTTCCCTCAAAATGGTGATTCTGATGGGAAGCTTTCATACTTTTTGAGCTAGGTATATATGCATGTGGTCTGACAAGTCCTAAACCTTAGACAAAGGTTCCTGGGTGGATAACACAGGTGGTACCTTCCCATAGCACAGTCACTTTCAGCACTTCCTTTTTACAAGACTTCCCTTTTGTTCTTTCTCTCTCACCCAGGAAGAGGTCCAAGATTTTTACTATTTCAAAGGATAAGACAGATTTAGACAGTCACCTCCTACATTTTAAATAAAGTGTTATTTTGATAGCCAGCTGCTTCTATATCCCCTAATCTCTTAATTTATCAGGAAAAAGGACATATTCTGAGAGGGAAGCATATCTGCTTTTTCAGTATATTTATTTTCTGTATATTTTTTATTATATATGTTTTATTATCAAACTGAATTACAGAAAGGTTACAGTTTCTGTATATTTTAATATCTGAGTCTAACTCTTTTGATATCAGCTGAAAAATCAAATAATTTCCTTGTATCCTTTCTATCTACTTTCTATAGTGGAGTAGAATATCATCAGGGTTTGTGGAGGCATTGTTGAGTTGACTACAAGAAGTAGGAGAGGCTTTTCTGACAGAGTAGGCCTAAAATTGTTATAGGATTCACTAAATCAGAAGACTTGAGATCGAATAGCCAAGATAGTATTCCCCCAATTTATGTGATTTCTGGTCCATTAATCTATCTCTCTGCACCTCCATATAATCTGTTATAAGACTAAACACATAATTTCTAGATCATGTGGTTTTAGGATGAATTATCTAAGGTAATTTGAGTAAAGTTGTATGATAGTCTATAGTAGTCTCTCAGCTATAATAAATTCTATAGACATATTATTCTGAATCTAAATATAAAAGAAATATGTCAGTAAGGATTAGGAAGTCCATTGGAGGTTTGTTACAAAGAAAACCATTCTCTTGAGGTAGCAAGGAAATGTTTATGCAATCAGTTCATCTATGTCTTATACTTATTTGTAACATTACTCAGGTACTATGATCACATGTCTAGGTGTTTCCTCCCAATTCTTTACAAGCAAGTAAGAGGTGAGAGGGGCAATAAAACCTATTCCCTAACTTACTTTGTGTCACATGAATGGATGCATATATACATATATTTACGTATGTATATATTTACTTGGACCTGAAGTCAGTTTAATCAATGAACCCTAAAGTCTCCAAGAAACCGCATTTACCACTATTTTCCTTTGTATTTTCCAATCGAGCTCAGACATACTCATAACCAAATTTTTAGCTGTTCAAGTAGCTGGATGTCTGCTTCTCAATATATGATGGACTTAGTCATTGAATCAGGTAGCATCAACTATCTGGGTAATTCATGCTTCTGTTATATGACAAATTATCTGAGAAACCACATATTGAAGGGTGAAATCTTGCAGTTTTTATTAGAGTATTAGCACTCTGCAGGCAGCCAGTTGTTACAAGGGCCCACAGCCCACAAATACCCTGAACACTATCAGGAAACAGGCCAGAGGAAAGAAAGAACAAAAGCAGTACCAACAATCCAATTCACCTCCAATGGAGAATGGACTTGGGACACCATGCAGAGGAGAGATGAGCCAAGAGACAGGACACAGGACATGAAGATGGAGACACATGGCATGGTGTAATGGTGCCTGAGCCGCCTGACCCTCTCAGGTCAGGGGGCTGGGTCACAGCAAGCTCTCAATCCCAGGCACTTGACTGAGATATTCAGTAATCTATAGGCCAAGTGCTCATCCCTGTCTCTAGGGATTCAGGAACACCCATCATGACAAGATGCCAGATCTGACCTCCATATTACATTTCTCTGTAGGCAGTATATAGGGATTCATTGCAACAGTGTCTTTTATTATACCTAGAATACTTTAGAATCTGACTCGATACTAGCAGCCTATAAAAGAGTTTCTTAGGTTTTCATGTAGTAATGTTGTAAGATAAATCAGTTGGTGACATACAGAGAAGCCACATTTTGAGAGGTCGAGTTGGGAGTCTTTATTAGAAAGCTGGCATCCACAGGTGGACTCAGATCACAAAGTCCTACAGTCCTGCAAATACATTTTACATTGTTAGAGAACTGAGCCATGATAGCAGGAGAAGAAAGAAAGCAGAAAAGCAATACCAACAACCCAGATCAACCCCAGTGGATAGCTGAAGTGGGACACCATGTTGACTGGAGGAGCCAGGAGATAGGAGACACCACACAGGAGGTCTGCTGTAAAGGTGTCTGAGCTGGTCTGACCCAGGGTTAGGTCAGAAGGCAATGTCACAGGAAACTGGAGAGTCTCAAAAGTTCAAGGCACAGGACTGACAGGTCCAGTAACCTATCATCCAAGTCCCTGCCCCTGCCTCTAGATTTCAGGCACGCCCCTTACCTGGAATGTGAGACTTCCCCTTCCTCTAACATGAATACAAGATGGCGCCAGTTAAATGCAATTCCTTATCCACCATATGGCCAAGATGGTACCGGTCAGAACCATGATCCCCACTTTAGTAACTCCACATTATTTCACAATTTGACTTCCTTCTGTTTATCTCCTCTGGGTGAAATCCTGCAATAGCAGAAAAAAGATAATAAAAGAAATGACACTTAGAGATATTTTACCTTTATGAACTTGTGAGAATAAAAGGAATAGATGCATAAAGGTCTTGTTACTGATAGCTTCTATTTATAAAAAAAAAATCATTAGTTTACTAAGTGCCAACCATTTCTTGTTTGATAGACAAATAAATACATGGGTTAAAATATACTCTCTATGTGAAGCAGCTTCTGGATTTTGGGTCACAGAAACTAGATAAGTAAATGGGCAACAGTGTGGTAAGTACAATGCAAATTCCAATAAGATTGTTTGGTTAATTTCTCCTGACTGAATTTGGTGTAGAACGGTTTCTGGGAATGTTTCCCAAAAGAGCTAATGCCTAAGCCAAGGTCTAAATGAGTAGGAATTAATCAGAATAGTAATGCTGAACAAAGAATATCAGCCATTTGTTTCCGTTTCCTAACATCTCTCTAGTAGTTGAGTACCATATAGCATTTTTTCTCTAGTGATCCTTAAATAACTACTAGAGAGCACAACAAAAATCACAGCAGATTACAGATTTAAGAAATGAGATCTAAGACTGAGGACTACATGTGTATGTGAGAGGAGGGTGTTTGAGGATGATAATGAAGACAATATAATTATCATTAATTGAATTAGAAATAAATGCCTGCTAAACATTTTTATAAGTTTTCTTTTTTAACCCAAGCAGCAAAATTATGAGGTCATATTTATTACTTGAAACTTAGATATGAATCAGTAAATATAGGATTTGATGCTATGAACAGACAGACATATTTCATTTCATGTAGGAAGTAGGCTGAAGAGTTGGAACTAAGATTGAGTTACTCGAGTAAAAAAGACTGATGTTTGAGTATCTGGCATTGTCTTTATACTCAGTGGCATTTGTTATGTTCTATTTATTTTGAGCACCACAAGTCATGAAATGTGTAAATTGGAGAAAGCTGAAGAAGCAAGGCAAATAGTGAAAGTATTGGCCATGAGGACATATACACATAGATTAAAGTTGATTGAGGAAAGCTAAAGTGAGGTGAGGATTTAAAGAGACATGGTGAAAGTCATAAATCCTAAATGTGCCTGGAATTATCTATTACCCAGGAAAATAATACATGGTAAGGCTTTAATGCATGTGGAGATTATTGACAGCCTCCATAGAATAGAAAGCTGTAAGATTTTGAAAGTCATCTCTTGGGAAATATTAGAAGCTCAGTCATTTGAAGAATGCAAAGTTAAACCAAATAAAAAGTATCTATAATATCTAAAGGATTTCTCTTTATAAAATATGCAGACACACATTATTCAAAGTTATTTTAATCATTAAAATGTGTATCTCAATGTATTTAAATTATGATTTTAATATAAATGAGTAAAAATGAAACAATGAAAAGAAAATCTTTGTAGAAATTAATTTGTGGGTTGATTCAAAACTGTTGTAAAATACATTGTAGAGAATAAACACTCCTTATACTTGGATGATAACTGTAGTCATTTAAAAATAATTAGTTGTGTGAAGGGATACATGAATGGAAGGTCCTGGAAAGGAAGCAGAAAATTAATTTCCCATGAGGCACTGCAGATAAAATTGTGGTTAGCATATTTTGTTCTGCAGATACATATTATATTGGAAGCTTGTCTATTCTCTGCCGTGAGATTTTGAATGAGTGTACTCTAATGATTATCTAGTAATGCAAAAGAGAAAGGCACCTTGCTGACATTTCCACTCTGAACAGGTACCTAAGCCCATCATTGGTTTATCCCTTCTTAAAGAAGTCTAAAATAAAAGAGGCAGATACAGTTCCCTGAATTTCGGTTTCTGAGATGTTTCTATAACATACTTAATTCCTTTGTGTGCTCAATATATTTAAGAATGGGAGAGAAAATTGTGTTATATAAAAGGCCACTCAACTTGTTTTTTACTTCATATTTATTTGCTATAGATCCCTGGTCACACAGACAATAGTAGCTTTCATGTTTCCTCACTCTTTGCACTTTTATATTCTGGTGTACTTTTCATCCTCCTCCCCCTCCTCCTCCTCCTCCTCCTCCTCCTCCTCCTCCTCCTCCTCCTCCTCCTCCTCCTCCTCCTCCTCCTCCTTCTTCTCCCCTTCTTCCTCTTCCTTCTCTTCTTCCTCCTTCTTCTCTTCCTCCTCTTCCTCTTTCTCTTCTTCATTCTCTCTTTCTGTTCTATTTCTCTTTTCCCCCCTCCTCTTTATTTTCTTCTTCCTCCTAGTCCCCATATTTTATCTCCTTCTCTTCTTCCTTCCCTTTCTTACTTCTTCTCTTTAAGGTTTCTCTGAATTATCTTGTCATACACCTGAAGCAGTCAGGGTTTAGTGGCTTCTCTGATGACCCAAGATGAGAGGCTGGTCAGGCCATTTGAGCAACTACCAACTGCACTCAATGAAAGGGATCACAATTCCTTCTTTGTAAAGATACTGCAGGATGGACTCACAGACCTGCCACTCAAGAGTGTCCTATAATGTGGACAGAGTCTACATTCTTAACTTGTTGTTCTATTTCTTATTCTTCCCTTTCAATATTTCTTAACCCTGTTCTCCATTTTCTTTTGCTTTCATTGGACTAATAACTTCTTGCTGTTCTTGCCTATTAGCTTATGCCTTGCTTGTCTCCCACTTTTATTCACTCTGTCTCTGCTGCTACCTTCTTTACACTTTGTTTTTCCCTGGTCTGTTTACATTATCAAGCTATTGTGTCTTTTCTTTCATCTCCTAAAATTGGATCTTGATTTTTCCCTCCTGAATGGAACCCTTGTCTGCTTTGAAACTGCATATTCTTTGCCTGGTATCTTCTCTGTAGATACAGCCTATTCGATCATTGTCACTTCTGCATTATTCCTAGCAACTATTAGAGATTTTAACATAAGAGGTGATAGGGGAATCATTGTTGAATATTCACAAATTCTTGCCTGGAAAGATATAACTTTATTCTAATGAGAATTGAGTGAAAAAGTAAATAGAGTGTCCATAGGAAGGTAACAGGAAGGGGAACAATGTTTTGTTCATACGTTCATATGCAAGGTTTATGTTGTCATCATTAAAATTAAGTGAGTAAAGAACTTTAAAACTACAGGAATATGACTATGACATAAAATAAGTCCTTGACACTCACAAAGGACCCTTCTTGTTTACTTTAGAAAACCCTGCATTTTTCATAATGGCCTAATAATATTAGCTACCTCTTAATAGATATTTATCGTGATCTAGGGAGTCCTTTTCCTGCACTCATTTGATCCAGAATATAAACAGAAACTCAAAACATGTCAATGATGTTTCTAAAGATCAAACATTTGGTATGAAATAATGAAGTATTATGATTAGGCATACTGAAATAAGAACATTTGAGCTGGGCACCAGTGGCTCATGCCTGTAATTCTAGCAACTCAGGAGGCTGAGATCTGAGGATCGTGGTTCAAAGGCCAGCCCAGGCAGGAAAATCCATGAGACTCCCATCTCCCATTGACCACCAGAAAACCAGAAGTGTTGCTGTGGCTCAAAGTAGTAGAGCATTAGCCTTGAGGGTAAGAACTCAGTGACAGCGCTCAGACCCTGAGTTCATTCTCCAAGACAGAGGAAAAAAAGTGAAATTGAAACATTTCTCTATCCCTTGCAAATTACATCTTTCTCTGTATTAGCTTGAAAAATCTATAAAGCAAATAAAGTACTTAGAGCAGCACCTGTCATACAGAAATCTGCAATTAAAATGTAACAGTTTGTTTATTCAGAAGCTAGGCTAAACAAATATCTGTAATCTGAATGAAGAGGTTAGAAATGGTGTCTAAGGCCAAGTCTAACTGGTAAACATCACTGACGTTTTCCAGCTCCCTCTCAAAGACATCCACACCACTGTTGTGAGTTACTACACACAGCAATGAGTACAGTACACTATGCTCATTCATATTGATGTTCAAATTGAGAAAAATCTAACAAATTCATTAGCCAGCTATTTTGTCTAAGATTTGTTTCTTTGAAAAGCACAAATCAGCTAGGTACTGTTGCTCATGCCTATAATCCTAACTACTTGGGAGACCAGGATATGAGGGTTAAAAGGCCACCCTAGACAGAAAGAAGTTCACAGACTCTGTCTCAACCAATGGCTAGGCAAGGTGGCATGAGGAAGATCCGGTAGAAGAATTCCAGTTTATCCCAACTTGAGCACAAAAGCTAACCAAACCTGAAAAATAACCAAGGCAAAGAGAGCAAGAAACATGGCTCAAGTCATAGAATGCCTGCCTAGTAAGCATGAGGCTCTGAGTTCAGTCCCCAGTACCACCACAAAGCAAGCACACAACAAGCGAGGGATGAGGGAGGGAGACAGGGAGACAGGGAGGGAGGGAGGAAGGGAGGGAGGGAGAGAGAGAGGGAGAGGAGGAAGGAAGGAAGGAAGGAAGGAGAGAAAAGAGAAATACCAGTCACAGCACAATTATAATCACAACACTCAAGAGTCTACAGCAAGAAGATAGAATTTAAAGGCACCCTGAACTATGTAGAGAGCTCAAGGCCAGCCTGGACTTCGTGTCTCAGAAAAAAAAAGTTAAATATCATTTCAGGCCAGAAATATTTTCAATATGATAAAACAATTAAGTGTGCAAATGTGTGGATGTAAAAAGCTACTACAACAGTGAGGGGAGGAAGCTGAATATATATTAGAGATGCATAGGATGTTAAGTTTTTCCGTGAAGAAGAGTCATGGTAAAAGGTTACTGGAGGACAGAATCCCAGTGAAGAAACACTGAAAGCTTACCTTATGGGTACCAAAATAGAGTTGCACAGGAGACATTATTTATAGCACAGTAGAGGAATTTTAATCTGCCAAAATTGATTATGTATTTCTATCTAGAAACAGAGACTATGAAAGTTTCCAACACAGAAATAAATGATCAATGTTTGAGGAGTTTGGAGAGTTAATTGCCCTGATTTGATGTTTGAACATTATACGTACTGCAAATTTAGTTACAATACTGTGCCCCATAAAGATAACGAAATTATGATGTGTTGATAAAAAAGATAATTTTTAGTTAAAGAAATCAGGGTGGAAATATATCGCAAAGAACTGAGAAATACACTGAAATACTAACAGGGGGGGAGTCTATCTTGATAACCAACTTATATGTGATGCAGATAATTTAAATTTTCTGCCTTTTGAAGGAATTATATACTATTTGAATTCTTTCTTGAATCTAACATATTTCAGTTAATATATTTATATAAAGTTGGTAGGGTGGGGTCAAGGGGTAAGGGGTAGGTGAATGAAGAGAAGGAGGAAGAACGCAGTCAAGAGTTCAATGTATATGCTCCAAAATTAAGAAGAGTAAGTGGAGGAGTGTGTGGGAAGGAATGTATTGTATTCATAAATGCCAAATCCTTTGTACAACTACTTAAAGATAATGCAAAAAGGAAAAACAATTGTATACCTTTTGATATTCTAATTTTCATTCTGTTTATAGTACGAAAATATTATTTTAAAAAACTTGGTGTCTTCCACACAATAACAACACTGAATTAACTTGGTATCCATGTAGATGTAAAGATTTTTAAAGCCTAGATTCCAAATGAAAGCATTGCTTTAAGTCTTCAATATGAATCAAATGGTTCTCTACAATGAATCTATAAATCACCAGCAGTTGTTCACTGCAAAGTCACCAGGGAAATCATGACCATTCAGAGGCAGGCCTGTATCCTAATTAATATCATTTGGAATAAAAAATTATTCCTGCATGGCAAGTGAATATATGAGCTTTTAAAATAAAATAGATCAACTGGGGGCATCCACCCACCAGTTTTAAATATGTGTTTGTGTATCTGCAAATAGTGTCAGTAAAGAAGCCTTTTTCAATTCTAAGAGCTTTATGATGGTCATTCATTTTAGCAAGCTCAGAAGTTGACAGACTTTTCTGCCATGAACCTTGACACATTTCAGTAATTCTCTTTCCAGCTAAGAACACAAATGATCACAGGAAAACATAGTCTTAAAAGATTTACCCACTCAGAGGTTTTTGGACAATTATAAGCCTCAAATACATAACTACAGTGAGAAACTCGGTTTTGGATAATCTGGCACGTTGAAATTCTCCAAAAGCAATGAAACTTTCTTATTCCTCCCTCCCTCCACCCCTCCCAGTCTCTACCCCTTGTTCTTTTCCTAACTTCCTCTCTTCTTCTTTCTTTCTCTTCCTCCAACCCTCCCTCTCTTCCTCTATTATTCACTCCCTCTTCTATTTCCTTCCTCCTTCTTATTTCCTTCCTTCCTTTCTATTTTCTCTCTCATTATCCTAATAAATTATTCTATTCTAATCCATTTACTCATTCTCATAGGCATTTAGATATACCTGGATTTTTCTCAAGCTACAATGTACCATAGATACAGATGGGTTAACAGACAAATTCAAGAAAGGAAACAAATATGCTTGGTATATCTGTAATGTGTGTATATGTATATGTGTATATGTGTGTGTGCATATATACATATAAATTATTTTCTTTGTGTATGTGTACTTGTTATTCATATTTTAATATAGGGTTAGATAAGTTTAGATATAGATACAGATTCTAGATACAAATATGTATAGATATATAGACATAGATATCCCAAAAGCTGCATTATCGCCAAAGAACTTCCTTTAGTGACTGGAATGTCACCTATGTATATTGTGCAATATGGTTACATGACAAAAGTATTTGAAATATTCTAGAAATGACAATATTATTTATTTATTTAGCCAGTTCTGGAGCTTGAATTCTGGGCCTGTGCTCTGTCCTTGAGCTTCCTTTGCTCAAAGCCAGCAGTCTACCTCTGGAGCCACAGTGCCACTTCCAGCTTTTTTTTTTTTTTTGAGTAGTTTATTAGAGATAAGATTCTCATGGACCTTGCTTCCCAGGCTGGCTTTGAATCACAGTCCTCAGACCTCAGCCTCCCTAGTAGCTGGGATTAGAGGCATTCTCCACTGGCACCTGGCAAAAATTGAATTTTAAACTTACTTAATTTTAATTACATAGCCACATGTCACTGGTGGTTATTATTATTGGAAAGCAGTGGTCTTCATAGTGTGATAGTAGCCTGGCATGTAGCCCTCTGCCTGTAATCCCAGCACTTGGGGAGATAGTGAGATGACTGAAGTTCAATCCTGTACTACGTAGTGAGATCCTATCTATCATATATCTATCTAACCTACCTATCTACCTACTAACAGCACAGACCTGTGTTAGGGTATGGTCAAGATATAGAGGAGTTATACATGGTCAAAAAGCAATCATGAGAACACATTTGTGTAAATATCTAAAAGCAAACACTTTACATAGTGAGAAGAAAGCTGTTCTGTGCAGAGAATTTGGCAAGTGTGGTGGACATCACCTGACTTGTAAGAGGAATGGCTTGAGGCCATTATGGCTAAAACAAAATGAATGCTTAGGGGAAAAAAAAATTGCAAAGAATTGGGAGCTTTATCTCAGCATTAATGGTTACTAGCTCATTCTCAATTTCTAATTTAATGTTTAAAAATCATGAAACCTTTTTAACGCTTCTAAAGCCCTTTGTTGACATGGAGTATAGCTGGAATATTTTACCAGATTATATTTTAATTTCAGCTTGATAGAGTTTGTAATTTTCAACACTGTGTGATTCTCAAAGCATCTCTAGAACTTGCATTTCCCCACTGTGTTGAGCAATATTTGTGGCCCAACTCTCTTTAGGTCATTCTTGCTGTGGCAAATTTTTCCTGGTTTTTTTGTTTTTTTGAGATTATGGTCATCTTTAAAAGACAAATGTAGTAAGATTGTGTTATGGAGGAAAATGTCCACTTTCATAGGGAGAAAATTGAAAAATTATCATAATGTAGAAGAAGGCAATATGAATACAAAATAGTAAAAAGAAATCCCAAAACTATACAGGAAGTTAAATTACATCTCACTGAAATTCACCTCTCACTCATTAAACCGTCTTAACACTTACACATCTTTCCACACCATCTAATAAACTTTTATCTTAGGACTGAGCTTTCCAATTTCATTGGTTTGCTTTGTAAGGGAAATTCTAATGTTCCCCCTTTGTAATGTTTATTTTTAACCAAGAAAATGTTTAAACAGGGCTCTAGCATTCTGTATTTAAACTTCAATGTTTTGAAATTGTCATTTCTATTTTTTTTTCTTTATTCTTTTATCTAATTAGCTATCTAGGTCACTAGTGAATAGACTTTATATAAAGCAAGATGGGAAAAGATGAGGAAAACAAAGAGTACTAATTTTGAGGCCTGAATAATATTCTAGTAGCTAAATTTCTGCCATTTATTGTATGACAATAAAGACAGAAGAAAAACATTAAAATATCCTTTAACATTATATCTTGTAAGTAAAAATAGTATGCTTTATATAGTATATATAACACATATTGAACACTACAAATGCATGACCTGTTTTAACTCTTTTATTTTATTTTTGTTGGCTGTGGGGCTTGAACTCTGGGCCCGGGCACTGTCCCTGATCTCTTTTGTTCGAGGCTAGCACTCTATCACTTTATGCTACAGTGCTACTTCTAAAGTAGTTGTGCAAATGTATTTTAGTTCAACAAGTCAGGTTATGAATACAATGCATCATGATCAATGTTACCTCTTCCATTTTTCTCCTCCATCTTTTGCAATCCCATCCATACACTAATGGTTCCATTTTTAAATATGTACATTGAATAGAATGACAGTACTTCTCCACCTGTCCTCTTTCATTTAGCTTACTAGACTTGCAGGGCAGCTAGTAAGTCTCTTTTACTCCAGATAAATGAACAAGATGCAGAAATTTCCTCCAATGTACATATCCCTTGCACAACACTAGCAGAATTAATTCCAAAGCCATTTAAACCAGAAATCTTGTTTCTGTTGTTATTTTCCTCTCTTGTTATAACACTACTACATCCTGGCTTTGACATTTCCTATTTCTAATGATATTAGTATGTCCTGATTGATATGGCCACAGACTACTAACTTTTTCTTTTTTCTTTTTTTTCAAGTATAAAGATGGATTTATTGGGGAAGTAAAATATATACTGACCTGCCAGGGCCACAGCCCAGACTCAGGAGCTGGGACCATGTGCCCCTACTAACTTTTTCTGACGAAAGCTATCTAGTCATGTTGGACCTTAGTTTTCTTGTCATGAATATGGAACTATTATGTTAAAGTGTTATAAAATATTATTTATAAAATGAGGATGAATATGTTATAAAATTACAGCAGTATGAGATAATTCATCTGTCAGAAGAAAAGTGCTTAGAAGAGAGTATACACTTTGTTCATGTGTATTATATCTGGGTTTCTGCAGTTATAATAGAAAATTCACATATTTTCTAATACATATTTGTAACATAAGAAATCTGTTAATGCCACATGGCTTGATTGAACAGCTCTGTTTAAACCTTCCAGCTCATTCTGTCTTTCCAACCACACACTCTCTCATTTGAATCTTCCATAATTTACAGATTATGTGCAACCAGATACAATTATTAATGAGCTTAAAGGGAAAATGATTAACATCCTAATGACTTCCTTCCCCAGAACTGAAAATGATCCTGAATTTCTTCAGATGCTCACTCGTTGCTGCTCTCTGATAGTAATCAGAGCTTTCAGTAAACACTGACTTTGGTACTCTGTTCCTTGCCGGTGTATGGCCCACTCACAAGAGTTAAGGTCTTTTGTTTTTACAGTGATACAGAATATTGACAGGTATGTTGATGATGTCACTTGTTTTTCATTTCTGTTTTCTGTTTAGTGAGTATGGAAACTGACAGATGTATGAATGTTCTTCCTGCTTCTGGGGACACCCTCTGTAGTATGTCTTGCCATGCTATGTTTTTGTTTTTGTTTTTGTTTTGGGGGGGGGGGGTTGTTCTTCCTTGCCTGTATTCTATCTTGTTGCTGTAGATATTTTAGGAAAGAATTGACCTGTTCTAATCAAGTTAACAAATGATCCATGTCTCCTGAAAATGTTATCCTTTCTGCAAGAAATTGTGTGAGAGGATAAAGTGTGGATGGTGTCCACACTACCACCCCCTGTGACAACTCCTGGGTCAAGACCTGATTCACAAAACCAAGACTATTAGTAAGAAGTAGGGGATGGAGACTAACTCTTCTTAATGGGCTGCAAAACACCCCCACAATGAAGGGAACTTTAGCCCCAAGGGGATGGGAGACTGATAAGATAATCAGATTCAGTATCCCACTGCCCTTTACAAAAAAAAAAAAAAAAGATAATTTAGTCTTGGTTATTCAAGTATAAGCAGCAAACAAGAATGTCAGAGAGGAGCTAGAGTTCTAGACATTATAGAAATTGTATCTATGTATTCAAATTAAAGACAGGGTGTGTGGTTCAGTGGTAGAGCACTTGTTGGGTTTTGTGTTTGGTTGTTTTGGTTTTGATTTAGATTTTTGCTAGTCCTGGGGCTTGAACTGAGAGCCTGGGCAACATCCCTGAGTTTCTTTTGCTCAAGGCAAGCACTCTACCACTTGAGCCACAGAACCACTTCCAGCTTTTTCTGTTTATGTGATATTGAGGAATCAAATCTAGGGTTTCATGAATGCTAGGCAAGCACTCTACCATTATGCTACATTCTCAGCCCACCACTTGTTATAAGTTATGGAAAGCACTGAGTTCTATGACAATGAATGAATGTAAGTGGAAAGGAAAGGACATGAGGATCATGTTAACTTTACATATGTGTTCAAGTTCTGCCTAAAGTGGTTGGTAATGATATCAGTAGTCCCCAGTACAATGTATTAGACAAGGAGAATCAGTGTTGGAATAACAATCTCTATACAAGGGGAATTTCCCTTCTCATTTTTATGCACTCTATTTGTTCACACAGACACCAGATTAATTATTACCAGATCTGAACGAAGAAGGCCATGTTTCTCAACTCAGTTCCTTTGCCTCTCAGTTTTCTTGAATACACTGAAAATTTCTTCCTCAGCTCTTTAGATACTGGGCCTGCCAAAGGAGTGCCTGTTCTTTGAGCACTCTGTAGGCTTTTTGCCTTCCTACCAGTTCTTAATTCTTTTCTTTGTTTCTTTCTGGAGTCAGTCCTGAGCTTGGGCCTTTCCCAGACTATCTTTTGTCTTTGCACTCTGTGAGGAAATTTCCATGGGCTCCTTTCATATTCATGTAGTCAAGGTCTGGGGCATGCCTTTTATTTATTTCTTGGACTCAGCAGGGGTTTCCTGCTTGTTTTTGTATATCAGTTTCTGAGTTAATTGGAGTAATCAATCTAATGAATTTTTCTGAAGTTGTTCAAGTATTGTAGCTCTAAGAAGTCTCTGGGCAAATCACAGCAGCAAGTTGGGGGAGCCCCCAAGGATTGCATTCAGTTTCATTAATTATTAGTTTAAGTTTATTTATTTATTTGTTTGTTTGCTTACTGTGCAGATTCTGGAAGCTTGAACGAAGGGCCTATAGGCCTTGTCCCTGAGCTTTTCATGCTCAAGGCTGGAGCTCTAGAATATGAACCACAGCTCTATTTCTGACTTTTTTCTGGTTAATTGGAGATAAGAATCTCACCTATTTTTTTCTGCCTGGGATGGCTTTGAACCACTTTTCTCAGATCTTACCTTCCTAAGTGTCTAGGATTGCAGGCTTGAGCCACCAGTGTTCAACTCATTAGTAGACATGCTTTGAGCAGCCATTTTCCTTCTTAAAATAGATATTCCTTCTGAAAATGTTAATTTTATGGGGCATATATTAAATAAAATAAAGTTAATGAGTGTGGAAGTGCCTAGTACAGAAAGACTAGTATACAAACAAGCTTAGAGGGTGCAGGCCAGAGCTGATAGCAGGATGTGGCAACTTCACTGTGTGTATCTACTTGGGTCATTCACTGTCTTCCCAACAGTGGGCAGCTACACTGGAACGCTCCCTTTCTCTTCTGTAGTGAGAAGATAAGATGTGCATCAGGACCGGGAGAAGAGCTCAAATCAGAAGTAAGTTGTGAATGATTGTATGTAAGGTGTACTCAAATTTTGAGTACTGTTAGTTCATAGGGAATGGCAGACTGGATAGAAAATAGCACTAAATATATTTATCCTGGAGTGTACTAATGTTAAGCATTTGGTACCTAGTGATGTATTCATTTTTATTGGTAAATAATTATGCAGGTGTTACCAAGGGCTCCCATTTATTTCTTTTATAGGCTCTATATAGCACAACTGGAAGGAACTCTTGTGAACTAATAAGAGTTGTGAGTTTCCTAGCTCATCAGCTCTCCTTCATTCTCAAGCATATCTAAATCATGCACTAAGCATGAATTAGTAAAAGACCAAAGAATATATTGGAGTATTCTAGTCTGCTTGAGCAGCTACCACAAAATACTACAGATTGGGTATCTTACACAGCAGGAAGTTATTTTCTTCTAGTCCTGGAGGCTGGAGGCCTGAGGCTAGTATGCTGTTAAGATTGAGTCCTGGAAGGGCTCATCTCCTAGCTTGCAGGTAATTGAGCATCTTTGCACAATATCCTTGGTGTGGCCAAAGATTTTCTGATTCCTTTTTGTATGAGAATGCTACTCTTTTTCCGTTAAGGTCCTACCTTTATAAATGTATATCACTACAATTACTTTCATAAGGGTCCCTTCTCAGATACAGTCGTGTGTGGTTAGACTTTCAACACATGAATTAGGGGGGATAAAATTTAGTTTATAGCATATGTTCAGATGGGCCAGAGGTTCAGTTCTCTTCATTGTAGTTTGCTATTGATTAAATTTGTCTCTTTGCCTTCTTTTTTAATATGGTGTGTTTGAATCAGCATTGCAAATCTGTGAGTCCTTTCTCTTTTCTTGCTTTCAATAGTGAGTTACAATAAATGCTGTGGTGATTATAGTAAGGAATATCTAGCATATAACATATATAAAAGAAAACTTGGTGCTATTATATGTTCAATCAGTTCAGTGATTACTTGGAAGGAAAGAAGCACCATTAACCTTGTCATGTGTCAATATTCCATTCTGTCACTTGAGATCTAAATATGCTGACTCTCTGAGTAGAAAGACTATCTGCTTATTGAACAGACCATCATCATGATAAGATAAGATAGGTCAGGGATGAAGGTATGCATATAATGTTCCATGATTGCCTACTATGAAAAACAAGCCTAGTTTGAAAGGAAAGCATACTTTGAAGTTTCAATAATTATCCCAGTTAAATAGCAGAGCCAGGATTGTTGTTCCCCTCCCTGATTCCACTCTGCTTCCATGAAGTTCTGTAGGAGTTCTCAACTGCTTGATACTGTAACACATACAGTTGATGGTGCTTGTCCTTCCCAACCATGCCCTTTTCCATTGCTTTTGCCAAAATAGTCCTCCTTTTCTTTTACAGTCAGTCATGGGACTTGAACTCTGGGCCTGGGTGCTGTCCCTGATCGCTTCAGCTCAAAGTTAGCACTGTACCACTAGAGCCACAGGGCCACTTCCACTTTTCTGGCGGTTAATTGGAAATAAGAGTCTCATGGACTTTCTTTCCCAGGCTGGCTTTGAACTGTGATCCTCAGATCTTAGCCTCCTAAGTACCTAGGATTACAGGCATGAGCCACTGGTACCAGGCAGTACCCTTCCTTTTGATTTTACTGAAAAACTATCGAATACAAGCAAGGGAAAGCAACTATTAAGAGTCATAACTTCAAGTATCCTCTAATTTTAAGTATAAATAGACATTTCCCAACTTCCACTGTTACTATAATAGATTTCTTGGTACACTCACTCTTCAACATAGTGGCTCACAGTTCTTTCGCAACATGAATGGACAATCTTTGACCTTAGCTTGTTCTACTATTGAAGCTTTTATCAAAGGTAAAACAGGCAATATATCCAGGTGATGCTGGCAAAGTGATTCCAAGACATTTGGCTGTTTGCATCTGAATAGTACTCAATTCTGTCCTTCCTTGGTATTATTTCCTAGTTTTCTTTCTTTGGTGGTCTGTACAAATTAGCCATTTCAGCAGAACCTGTCAGTGCTTGATCACAACCATCTCACAAAGCATGATGGACAGATAAGCACATGGAATCTAGAGCATTCCAGATAATTCCTATCTTGGATCCATACACACTCTCGCGGATGTGTGTTTGTGCATATGTGTGTGCACACATGTATGTGTGTTTAAGTGCCATGTGTGGTGGACTCTGAACTTTTGGAGCAAAATCTAAACCTAACTTGTAGTCTCTGAAGCAGATATATCAATTTATCTACAATTCCCAAACACTTAGCTTTCTGATAACTTCAAAGAGGTAGGTGTGTGTGTGTGTGTGTGTGTGTGTGTGTGTGTGTGTGTGTGTGTGTGTGTTGTTTTTTGGTCTCCCCTCCTTATACTTCTTTTGTTTTCCTTGAATTTATCTTGCCTGAAATGATAGAAGTTGTGTGTTTATTTTCAAAGTACTAAAAGTTTCCAATCGGAACATGTAATTACTCTGAGGACTTTGCTCCTAAGTCCACAACAACAAGCATTTAGTTTGTTTTCAGGGCCATTGTGCTTAATTAAAATTTATTCAAGACTTAGTGAAATCATGAAAAATAACAGATGTCCTTACCTAAAGCAGGTGGCTTCATGTATCAACAATGGCAGTGGCAAAATAAATGATATAATAAGACTTCTCAGACTCCTTACCTGTCCTGGCAAACCACTTTCATGTTTACTCTTTGATCTGTAACTCACACTAGGAAACAAATAAACACAAAACAAAAGAGTATTTTCAGATGTTCACATGAAATACTAATTTTATTTCAAAATGCAGTACTTAAAATAAAAAATAGCAGTAACATTAGTGCACAGGGTTATGCACTCCGTAGAACAGTTTGTAAATAGTGTAGAGCTGTACAGAATTGACAGGAATCCAGGCTGCTTTTGCCTGTCTTCTCCCAATTTTCTAGCTTGACATTATCAGCTTCCTATTCAAAATATGATACTTGGTAGCTGCTGAATCTCCAGCCATCACTGTGTACATTCCAGTAAAGAGAAATGAACAGTGGGGAGAGGACATTATGAAGTCCTCTGGGGAGCTGGGAATGTGATTTAGTGGTAGAGTTCTTCCCTTGCATGCATGAAGCCCTGGGTTTGATTCCTCAGCACCACAGAAACTGAAAAAGCTGGAAGTGGCACTGTGGCTCAAGTGGTACAGTGTTAGCCTTGAGCATAAAGAAGCCAGGGAGAGTGCTTAGGCCTTGAGTTCAAGCCCCAGGACTGGCAAAAAAAAAAAAAAAAAAAAAAAACAAAATCTTGAAGAGAAAGTCATCTGAAATTCAAATTGAATAATCATCCTTTGAAATTTCCAAATCTGGCTTATGTGTCACCTACAACTGTACCTTAATCACATAACCACAGTAGTTCCTTTTTAGTCTTTCCCCCCTCTCTCATTCTCTCTTTCCCTCCCCCTCTCTTATTCTCTCTCTCCCTCCCTCCCTCTCTTTCCTCCTCCCCTTCCTTCCTTCTTTTCTCTCTTTATTTCTTTTGTTTGTTCATTCATTCCTTTGTTCCTTCCTTCCTTCCTTCTTTCTCTTCTCAGAATTAGAGTGCAAATTCAGCATCCTGCAAAAGATTCTTGGAAATGAGCCTTGAGACTGATCTTAGGATGGGAATGAGTCCCTAAAGTCTTAAGATTTTAATTCAGAGATGGGAAATAGACGTTGTGTGGGTAATCATTGATTGTAAATCAACATTTTTTTACCTGGCATTTTGTTGGTTTTCCTTAAGGTTTCATAAATACGTTCTTCTTATGAAGTATATTTGTATATCCTTTGAAATCTCTTTCCAATGAGTGAGTTTTTCTTTCAAAGAGAAATGAGGAAAATTCCACTGGGAGTCCACGTCAAAGAGATCAGTTTATTTTTCCTTCATCCGCCTACCATAAATCTGTGATGTACATTTTATGTATGAAACACAAATGAAAATACAGGGAGTAACAGTGGCCAAGGAAAAGTATAGACTGACACAGGGCTCATAGATGATAAGGACTGTTGTGGTAAGTAAAGCAGATTAAGGGACTTTGGATGATAAGAAGTGCTTTTTTTTTTTTTTTTTTCTTTTTTAAAGGAATGGGAATTCCAGTTGAGAAAATTAATGCAAATGGCCTCAAGAGAAAGGTCCTTAAGGAGTTGTTCTTGAAGTACTCTGGAAACAAGTGTTCAGGGCAAGGAAATGAATTCAAAGCTCTAATATGAGAGTTGTAGGAAATGAGAGGCCAGAGTTAAGTAGACCAAGAGGGGAAATGATCTCCAATTCCCTGCACTTTGTACACGATTGCTAAATACACTAAAATAGCCAAAGCAGAGCAGAAAATGAACGTGATTATATTTACATCCTACTGTTTGTTTTTCTCTTCCTCAATTCACCAATAATTTAGTGATTGTCTACTCTGCATGAGATACTTCATTAGATTTTAAAAAACAAAAATGCTCCCTGAGCTCAAGGTATTCTGTAGTGACTTCAAATAAGCTCCCAAAGATTATGAAATACTACATATTACACCCTAGATATCCAGCAGATTATTTGTTTCTTTGTGTTCTCTTCTGCTTAGTGGGATGTTCATATAAAAACAAAACTCCAAAGGAGTTGCTTTCCTGATTTCAGCCTCAGTCTTTGGGTCATTAGCATATAAAAAGGCTGCTGATTTTTTTTAGGGTTTTTTTTTTTTAATATCCTGCTACTTTGCCAAAGTTTTGGATCAGCTCTAGTAGCCTGGGAATAGAGTCTATGGGGTTCAAAACATAAAATACCTAGGAATAACCTTAACCAAAGAAGTGAGAGACCTCTATGATGAGAACTTTAAAAACCTGAAAAAGGAAATTAAGGCAGAACTAAGGAACTGGAAAAACTTCCCATGATCCTGGATTGGGAGGATTAATATACTCAAAATGGCAATATTGCCAAAGGGGATGTACAAATTCAATGCAATACCCATTAATAACTCAACACCATTTTTTAATGAAATAGAGAAAGCAATCCAGAAATTCATATGGAACAGCAGTGGAGGAATTACAATACGAAACTTCAAGCTGTATTATAAAGATATAGTAATAAAAACAGCTTGGTATTGGCACCGGAACAGGCCTGAAGATCAATGGAACAGAATTGAAGACCCAGATATGAACCCACAAAACTATGCCTACTTAATCTTTGATAAAGGAGCTAAAACAATAGTCTGGAAGAAAGACAGCGTCTTTAACAAATGGTGCTGGCAAAACTGGTTCAACAGATGCAACAAACTAAAACTAGATCCTTATATATCACCCTGCACCAAAATCAATTCCAAATGGATCAAAGACCTCGAAATTAAAACAGATACCCTGAAAACACTGAAAGAAGGAGTAGGAGAAACACTTGGGCTCCTTGGCACAGGATGGAACTTCCTTAACAAAGACCCATAAATGCTACAAATCAAAGAAAAGATGGACAAATGGGACTGCATCAAACTGCAGAGCTTCTGCAGGGCAAAGGATATAGCTCTCAAGATAAACAGAAAGCCCACAGATTGGGAAAAGATCTTTACTGGCCATACAATGGACAAAGGCCTCATATCTAAAATATAGGCAGAACTAAAAAAATTACATTCCTCCAAAATAAAACTGCAAAGAACCAACAGCCCCCTTAACAAATGGGCGAAAGACTTAAAAAGAGACTTCTCTTGTGAGGAAATGAGAATGGCCAAGAGACATATGGAAAAGAGCTCTACAACACTGGCCATAAAAGAAATGGAAATCAAAACAACATTGAGATTCCACCTCACCCGAGTAAGGATGTCCTTTATCGAGAAAACTAACAATAATAAATGATGGAGGGCATGTGGCCAAAAGGGAACCCTACTTCATTGTTGGTGGGAATATAAACTGGTTCAGCCACTCTGGAAAGCAGTATGGAGATTCCTCAGAAGGCTAAACATAAAGCTCCCCTATGACCCAGCAGCTCCACTTTTGGGCATCTACCCAAAAGACCACGAACAAGAATACACTAAAGCCACCAGCACAACAATGTTCATCGCAGCACAATTTGTCATAGCTAAAATATGGAGCTAACCCAGATGCTCCTCAGTAGACAAATGGATCAGGAAAATGTGGTACATATACATAATGGTATATTATGCCTCTATCAGAAAGAATGACATTGCCCCATTCGTAAGGAAATGGAAGGACTTGGAAAAAATTATCTAAGTGAAGTGAGCCACACGCAAAGAAACATGGACTCTATGTTCTCCCTCATAGGGAATAATTAGCTCAGGTTTAGGCTAGTCACAGCAGAGGATCACAAGAGCCTAATAGCTATGCCCTTATGAACTCATAACATGATGCTAAGTGAAATAAACTCCATGTTATGGAAACAACTGTTATATCACTGTTGAAATTATTTTCACCATGTCATGTGAAACTGTAGCTTCTATTGTTGATGATCCTTTTGTATCCCCTTTATGTGGTTGTACCCACACTATCAGTGTATTTCCTCTGACTACACTGGATACTGTATATACTGGTATTAGAACTAGGGAAGTGAAAGGGAATATCAAAATCGAGAGACAAAGGATAAAAAGACAAATGACTCCAAAAACAATACTTGCAAAAACATTTGGTGTAAACCAACTGAACAACTCCTGGGGGGAAAGGGAAAGAGAGAAGGAGGAGGGGGGAATGAGGGTGGAGGTAACAAACAGTACAAGAAATGTATCCAATGCTTAACGTATGAAACTGTAACCTCTCTGTACATCACTTTGACAATAAATAAGAAAAAAAAATCTCAGAAGCTATAGCTTAATTCTTAAGTCTATTTGTCTTCCTTAAGACATATCTAAATATTAATAGTCCCCATTGTTCTATTGATCCTCTCTAGTATCTGTTCCTAAAGGAGCCAACATTGAGTAAGAGTGTATAATTTTACATAGGAAACTGCCTCAGCCTAGATTGGTCTTCCCTCTCACTCTGACAAAGTTCTATTATTCCTTCATAGTATCTCTTAAAAAAAAAAGATTTCCTTTAACGCTTTCTCAGAGAGTTAATTACTTCTGTCTATGTTCAGCTCAGTACTTATGTTACATCAGGCATCATAGTGTATTATCACGATTTTATGCTTTTATTTTTATTTCCCACTGTAATAAAGGTTCCTTAGAAGCAGAATGCAAAGCTTACTTGTTATTGAAAATCTGACACCCAGCAAAGGGCCTGGTAAATAATCAATTTGAAATCTTTTTTTGTTAGAAGAAAAAAAATCCTCATCAAAGATGAAGCTAATGTTCACAGCATGGTGTGAACAGAAAAATCCACAAATTATGTTTTGATTATGTTATCTTTTTTTTCCCAAGGGATGCATTTAGCCCTTATCACAGTTATTACTAAATAGAATGCATACATTTTTACATTTCACTTAAGTCTTGTATATGACTGACTATTCCAAAGCATCTTTCAGAGAATCTCACATTGCTACATATCTCTTTAGTTGAAATCAGTGATATTTAATTCATTTTATGATGGGCAGAAGATATAAGCTGTTGTGCAATAGCTGTCTTAGGGGAAGCATAAGCCATAGAACAACCCTGTGTTTATAAATAGGTAAATTTATTCATTTGACTACAAATACTTCATTAGATTATGAATTACTTAAGGACAGAGAATACAGCCTATTTATATTCATGGATCCAGTATAAATTGCTGGGTGTATAGACTCACAATCCTTATTGTTTCTTAAACCATTGGGGGGGGGGTAAATGTTTAACTGGCTTTCAGAAACACACACACACACACACACTCACACACACACACACACCTTGATAATGCTATTTGACTATTTCTTGTATCAATACCTTCCCATCCTACTTAACTTCTTTTTGCCTAGTCTTGGAGCTTGAATTATTTGCCTGGGCAGTGTTCCTGAGCTTCTTTTTTCTCAAAGCTAGCACTTTACCACTCAATCACACCTCTACTTTTGCTGAGTGCATTTGTGTGTGAGCACATGACTGTGTGTGTGCATGTGTGTGTGGTTAATTGGAGATAAGAGTGTATATGACTTTTCTGCTTGGGCTGACTTCTAACTGCAAAAATAAGATCTCAGTCGCCTGAGTAGTTAGGATTATGGGTGGAAGCCACCCATCTCCCACTCCACTTGGTTAATTTTAAGCTTCCAAGTTGAAAACAACAAAAGTGAGATTGAAAAAAAAAAACAAAAACTATCTATTTATCTATTTGCTGACTAGCAAACAATAGAAATGGATGGATTTCAGAACTGAGATTTTAAGGATAATATGTTCATACATGTACATATACATGTATATACATATGCTTAAATATGTGTATATAGATGCATACATACACATTTAGGCATATATATATGCCTCTCCCTGTGTGTGTGTATGTGCGTGTGTGTGTGCGTGTGTGTATCACTTCCAAAAGTATTTGGAGCAATAAAATGTGTTAATATTTTTGGTAGTAAAGTAACCCAAATATTTATACTAAGAAGGATATATAAGAATTTTCCAGGGGTAAAAAAAAAAATAACATCTTTTTTTCAGGGCCTTCTAAGTATTAAGACTCTACTGCAATTTTTTAAATTTTGTTTTGGTGGAAGAAACATGAATGATCTATTGTACAATTATCTAGGCTATTGATTCTATGTGTTCATCTTGCCTTTGACCTACTTCCCACTTGTGTAAATTGTAAGTAACTGATAGATGCAAATTCTGTATTTTTCAGTTGAATTGCCAATGCTGTTCCACTCTCCTATGGGGAAAATCAGTTTGTCCTTTGCAGTTTAAGCTCAGTGTTCTTTTACTCCGTGTTATTTTATATTGGTTTGACTTTTCCATTGTTAAACTGTTACAAATGTGTTGTTTTTCTCATACCATGTTGTCAAAATCAAGTCTTTATTGCTATATGGGCCTGGAGCAATATTTTTACTTTTTTTCTGAAGAACTTTAAGGCAATGTAGTAGAGAGTAGATTAGACATTTTCTAGACAACTTTGGTCAACAAAATAATAGGAGAATAGTTTTCTATTGTGTCCACCACCTTTGTCAGACAAGGGGAATCTGGTGACAGATGAGGAAGTCAGCTCCCATCACTGGCGATGTTGCTTGTAGACTCAATGACTCTGACTGCCCTATATAAAGAATATTGGGTTACTGGATGAATGCTTATTAAAAAAAACAAAAAAACAAAAAAAAACATTTTATTGTCTTTAAGAAGTTGTGTAAAAGAGTTGCCTTTCAACATAACAGTATATGAACACCATGAATCTTGATCAACATCATCCCCTTCAACATTCTCTCTCACCCATCCCTCCCAACCCACTGCCTGCCTCTCTGCATTCTCTTCCCTCTTCTCTTTATTTTCCCAATCACCTCCCCTTGACCTCACTCTGCCCATTTCAAATACTCATTTGCTCTGTTCATTTTGTTAAACTTTGATTTATTTTTACTTAGGAAAAAAAAATCATACCACTTGAGTTCTCCCTGGAATATACCATATTTGAGAAAATACACTTGTGCACACTTGCATACTGCCTAGAGTATTTACTTATATATTTGTAAACTAAATATTCCAGATTCCATATATGAGAGTAAAACATGCAAACGCTGTCTCTCTGGGCCTGACTTATTTAACTTAACAAAAAATTTTCCAGGGCTTGTAAAATTTAAATCTAGTGTAATTTAAAGTCTAGTTCAAGTTTTGTGCCAGCTTAGTTTAATTTTTTATTTTACAAATTTTAGCTTTTCACTTGAGTGCATAAAATTAACTTGTGGACATCCAGTGAATCATGTATGCCTTCACATGACCATGGCCAGAAAAAACATAGCTAATGAAGTCAGGCCTTATTTGTAAGTGAGGAATGATTAATGGCATCTTGTGATTCTTGAAATTTAAGGCTCCTGTTTAAAAGAGTAAAGATATTTAAAATATTAGAAAAGAAATTCCAGCAAGTCTCACGATATTCTTATCTTAAAAATCTTGGCATCTGATTTTACACATGATTATGACACAGTCACAATTTCTCATTGCCTGGAGAGCAACTATTTTTCTTGTTCAAACTTCCCACTTCTACCTCAGAATCATTCCATTTGTAGAAATATCAAGGGAGAAAAAAAAGAAGTCATTTCAGCAACAATGATAGCTAAGTATAGTGTGTTAAGCTAAGTGAAATCCTGGAAAACTAATTCATGAACACTATCTTTCTTGGTCTGAAAAACTTGAGGTCTGAGTGAGTTGTATAGTATATGAAGAGCTACCATCACTCTTTATTTCAAGTAAAGAATCTGTCTTGCATTTTGACTACTTTTGATTATTCATAAATGAATACAGATGGTATCCCTTTCTCTCTAGGCTTATGTCTCTTCTGCATGCCCATAATGGAGAAGACATTTCTTCCAGAGCTAAATGGAATGAACACATAGCTGTAATCTGAAGAAAATGAGAGCTACCTAAATGTTAATTCAACCATTCTGATACATACTTGTACACATATATGCTAAATATTAATAGTGGCTTCCTGTAGTGTGTCCCTCCAAATAACTAGAATTGACAGAGACCCACAATTAACCTCATATTATCATTATATAGTACAATAAAAAAATTTCAAAGGTATAGTCCACAAGAAAGACACAAGTAAAATACTATGGATTATAGAAATCAAACAATTAATTTTGATTGCAATGTCCGAGAGAACAGCTGATACTGGGGTTGTATAAACTTGTTAGGAAGATAAAAGCATTTCTCCTGTGATTTCCTTCCTTCTCAGAGTATTCTTCAGAGACAGACATTAATACAATGTTACTAATACTATTTTCTTCAATACTAAGTCTACTTAAGTAAATATTGGAAGAGTTTATTTAATTACTTGACTAACCTGGTACACCTTAATTTTAGACTGATGGGATGGTAGACAAGTATCTTCACAGATTAAAATGTGGGTGAACCTCCAAATTATGGAAGTATCTACACCCTAAATTGAGAAAATTTATCAAATTGCAATGAACATATATGACAAAGTATCCAAGTGAAGGTAGAATAAAGGAACAACAAACTTTTAAAAGCCTTGATTTTATTCTAAGAGGAATTTACCTGTGTTACCCTTCTCATCTTTCAGATGAATATACAGTATTTTTTCCTTGATGGTTTCTCACATCAAAAAGACTTGACATTTGTCAAAATTTATATGGATTCCATTTATCTGTGGCATTACTGGAAGACCCAAGCCTATGTAGTTCATCCTAATGATTCCCGACCAGAGAATGGTAACTTGACCTGCCATAGAGTAACTTTTCTATTTTCCTGTGTTAAAACAAAACTCCTCCAACTGAGACTGAAGGCATTACATATCCAGGCTTTCCCTTAAAATCCCTTTACAGAGCCAGCGGGGCCATGGGAGGGCTTAATCTGAAGTAAACTTTTCTTCCATATTTAACATGTCTGTAAAACACTAGGTTGATTCTACATAGAGTGCATAACCAAGGCGGGTAGCCAGAACTATCAATGAGATCAAGAGGCTCCTGTGAGGAAAATTTGTCAGATGATGGATAGAAGGGTTTCCCAAAGGAATAGTTGTTACATTGCAATTGCTACTTATAATCAAAAAGTTTCAAGCATAGGCAGAATGGATATATTAAAGCTAAAGGAAAATAAAAGCAATATTAGATAAAACTACACAAGCACCAAAGTTGGTACTGCAATAGAAGACAGGGTAGGTTTTTCTGAGGTCAGGGTGAGCTAATGAAAAATTTCTGGTGACTATGAAGAACAAGGCATACATATCCCTTACTTGCTAATTTTCTTCACCTGACCAGGAAACAAACTTCTCCTGTCTTTAAAATAGATGGGTGTGAAACCTAGGCAAGATACCTATAGAAGTTCAGCTCCCTAACCCTCTCAAAAACTGGAAAATGTGGTGCTCTCCTGTATTATTTGTATTTCAATAAGTTTATTTCATCTGTGGAAGGAAAAGGGAATCATAGAGACATCAGGACAAAGGATGAACTAATGCAACAATGGTTCCCAGGTTGTTAAGAAAGTTTGGTGGTTCACATCTATAATGCTAACTACTCAAGAGGCTGAGATTTGAGGATGGAGGTTTGAAGCCAGCCCAGGTAAAAAAGTCCCAGTGAGACTCTTGCCTCCAATTAACTGCTCAAAAAACAAAAGTGGTGCTGTGGCTCAAGTGGTAGAGCAGTAGCCTTGAGCACAAAGAGGCACAGGGGCAGCTTTCAGTACCTGAGTTCAAGTCCTACAACCACCAACAACAAAACACTGTAAACCTAAGAAGGATATTAAAAATGTTTTACATGTCAGAAGAGACCCAGGTAGGATTTGGAATTACAGATTTTCTAGGATAAATGTTCTTGAGAATCTTAAAAGTAGAGATCTAAAGTAAATGACCCTGTGGAAGGTTTAGTAAAACTGAGGAAATGGGCCAGTCAAGCACATAGTAGGAATGTTGTAGTTGAAAGGATAAGGTGAGTATTAAGAAAGGGTCACTATTAAGATCTGTTCAAATCTGAGATTTCCTCTTTTGCTAAAAGATTGGAAAGTTAAGGACCTAACTTGCTGATAGAGAGATTGCCTCACAAATACAAAATCTGCTTGCTGTTCAGTCTCTATCACTGTACAAAATACATTTAAATGATTTCACAGGAATAAGCATCTTTCAAAACTTTAAAAAAGAAAGGAAGGAAGGAAGAAAGAAAAGACCCCAAAGGAATTGTTCTCAGATGAAAAATAGAACAATGAAACTCATTTAAAAAGAAGGGGTTGGGATGAGAGAGAGAGAGAGATGGAAGGAGTGTGTTTGAATGGGATACATTAGGTATATGGATGGAAGTCATAATAAAATATACCCTATACAACTAGTATATGCTAAGAATTTTGTTTTCTAATAGGTTTACCCAGTAATCCTAGCTATTCAGAGGCTGAACTCTGAGGGTAACAGTTCAAAACTAGCCTGGGCAGGAAAGTCTATGAGGCTCCCTATCTCCAGTGAACTACAAAAGAGCATAAAGTAAAGCCGTAGCTCAAGTGACAGAGTGGTAGCCTTAAGCAATTAAGCTCAGGGACAGGGCCCAAGCCCTGAGTTCAAGCCCCAGAGCCCCAGGACCACTACAATATTAAATATAATAAAGATCATGAAGGAAATACTGTTTACCAAGAATTCAACAGAGGTTGGATGAAATATTGTGTGTGTGTGTGTGTGTGTGTGTGTGTGTGTGTGTGCATGTGTAAAGAAGGTTTGATGAAGTAGCATAGGAATAGAATACCTGTTTTCAAACTAAATGTGTTTTCATAATAATTTTCCCCTTTATTATGACTTCTATATGATTTTCCTTTAGGAGCTTTAGTTACATCCCTTTTACTATTTGTAGATTCCACAAATTTTGATTAATCCAATTTAGGTATAAATATCTGGATGTGCCTCTAATAAAACATCTACAATATCTAGGTTTGGTAGTAAACTACATCACTCGGGGAAATTCAAGCATTATGGAGCTAATTAAATGCCATAAACCACTACCTCCCTCTTTTTTGCCCCAGAGTGAAAGAATAAAGGGTAAATACCAACAAAATCTGTCTTTCATTGTTGCTGAAGAGTTCTATTAAGAGCAGAGGAATGTATCACTAGAGAATTTATTCTGTTCTTAAAAGGCTTTCCTGATATTGCTTGGAGCTTTCTTTTTTAGTACACTGTAGCTCTTTATTGTATATTAATATTAATGCAGTTGCTGCCACTAAGCACACAGCATATTCATATCATTTTAGGCTGACTGAAATTGAAGGTGGGTGAACTCCAGCTCTCAAAGGGAGTCACAAATAACAATACTCAGTGGCAGAGGGATGATTGAATTTGCCAATAGAGTCTGTGTAAGCCTTGCTAATTTAGAGGGGGCAATTTCAAATATTATAGTGGCTGAGATTTCCTTTGGGAGTTCAGTTGGGTATGGCAAGTGAGTCAGTGTTTCAATGATGTTATTTTTAGAATGACTTGCAAAGAAGGATGGAAAACCTACATAGATGATTTTATAATTAATACAGTGAGTCATTTGTATCTGTAGGAAGTAGACTTGAGCTACCTTCCTCAGTCTGGCCCTGCAGGCTCCTAAGCCAGGGGAAATACTCCCAGAGAAATTCAGTGAATTTGCCCAACAGCGTCCTCATTAAATGTTCCAGCTTTGATTATTAGCTTTAATAGCTCTGATACCACCCTTCAGGCACAGAACCCTGTCTGCTGGGTTTAGATTGTCCCATAATGGGAATGGATAAGTGACCATCACACAGAAGGGGAGGAAGACATTAATCAAATGCTGTCTGTCACTCTTACCAAGCAGCAAGTGGCTCTTTCCCTGTGTGTGGGGTTTTTGAATTTGGATCCTCTAAGTACTGTTAACCCTAACTTAATTTATTTTATACCAAGAGAAATGAGGTGCAGAAAGGTTGTGTGACCAGCCTGTGGTCTTATAATTTGTTAGGCAGGGGGAGACAATTATAACTCTGATTCCTCCCTCTGTTTGGCTTTACCTCCAGCTCCTTTGTGAAGGAGTAATTCTTTTCAAAGTTTAGGGAGACATCTCTGATACATGAATAGGCACACATATGTGAATCAGGTATGAGTTTCCAAAAAACCTTACTTTCTTAGCACAGACTCCCTCTGGCCAGTCTACTGTGGAGGCAAACAGAAGCCTCAGAGGAAAGCTGTCTGGGTACTGCATTGACTATTTTCCTTACTTTGTTTTCCTTAATGAGCCCAAGCACTCTGATTACCTCTCACTATCTTACATTGGATAAAATGAGAGCCTGAGGGGTTGAACACCTACACCCCAAATCACACCACTCTGAAGTGTACATACTAAGATTTGAATAGATTTCTTTGTGATTCTAATACCTGTGTTCTTCACCAACATTCTGTTGCTAATTAGGCTTCATTCATCAGCTGCAAGGCTGACTTAAATGCCAGGGGGTATTCAAATTAGTTTGCCTTGGGGACTTAGGTGAAGGAGGACACATTTGTTGGAGAGAAACGTTCTCTCTCCTTCTTTCAACACCACCCTAGAGCCTAAATTTCAACCCCCTTCTGCAGTGTAGCTGGGATAAGCACACACCTATCCTAAAAACCAGTTCTATCTCCAAAATGATTCTCTTATTCCTTCTTATGTATTGCTCAAAATGAACATCTCATAACTTATGAGCATTCTTTGCATTATTCTTGAATATACATTTCTGTGGTGTCTATGAGTTACTGAGTCTTTGAGAAAGAGGTCACCAATACAGGGGTAGAGTAGGTGAATAAAAGGCACACTCCCAACTGCTAAAAGCAACTGCAAGAACTCCCTCAGTTCCAGAGGATTAAAGTGAAGGTCTTCATTTCTTTGAAGAAGATGGAAAGGTTTACCTACTTTGGTCGCTCTCTTTCAGTTAAAAAAAAAAAAAAAGAAAAGCCCACAAGGCCTTTCTTTCTGGTTAGTGGGGGGAATGAAAGTGGCTTTGTGAAGACAGAAGGATTGAAAGAGAATTAGGAGAGAAGCAACAACTCCATTGATTGGTGTTATAAAGCAAAGCATTTGTGAACTATATTCTAAAACTTGTAAGTATGGACCTAGTAAGCATTTCTCCACAAGATGAAGTCCAATGCTGCTGCTGAGTAGTACAGTTTGGAATAGAGCTGCTTTGTGAATGTGGGAAAGGCCACATATTATAGGGTTGTCTCATTGTCTCTCTGTCTCTGTCTCTTTCTGTCTTTGCCTTCATCTCTTTTTCTCTATCTGCCTCTTTTCCTTCTATTTCATTTGTACATAGCTATGGATAACAGAAGTGCACTATACTGCTCTCTAATTAACTACATAAAAGTTCAGCTGGATCCTGCACTTAGGACCCACAAACTCAGCTTGAGATGAGCTGGGTACCAGAGCCAAAGGACTCAGACCCTCAGGTATTCAGTTAACAGTTTTTTTTTGTTTTTTTTTTTATTGGACCTATGTTTGATCCTCTGCTATTGATTCAAGTTCATCAAAATTGTGAAAGACTGCTTACAAAGCCAGAGTTTTAATTGTAAAGAGTCTTTGTTTGCATCCCTATAACAAAACTGAGGCTCAAAGTTTTACATGACTGGAGTCTTTAGGAATGAAAGCCAAGGGCTTAGTGAAATATTTTTTTTACTATATTTAAGTAAAACTTAGACAATGATGAAACACAAGTGACTGAACAACAGGCCATTGCTTATGAGTAGTAATGTAAAGAAAGCTTATCAAAGCCTATGCATATTATTATTATTATTATTATTATTATTATCATTATTTATTGGCTAGTGATAGGAGAGGTCATCTGTCACATGACTTACTTTTAGGCAAGGAGGGTTAGAGTTCCTTTGCATCCACCTTTTTTTTTTTTTTTTTTTTTTTGGCCAGTCCTGGGGCTTGGACCCAGGGCCTGAGCACTGTCGCTGGCTTCATTTTGCTCAAGGCTAGCACTCTGCCACTTGAGCCACAGCACCCCCTCTGGCCATTTTCTGTATATGTGGGGCTGGGGAATTGAACCCAGGGCCTCATGTATATGAGGCAGGCACTCTTGCCACTAGGCCATATCCCCAGCCCGTTTGCATCCATCTTTTGCACAGAGGGTGATGTTTGCACCTCTGCTGCTGTCTTGTTTTGCAAGGTGCCATCTATTTGGGAGAACCTATTTTATGTGCTGACAAAATGTTATTCTAACAGTTGGATGTATAATGTAGCAACCTTGAGTATGCACAGAATGATCAAGTTCTTCAGTGGTGGTAGATGCTGAGTTTAGATTTCAGAACCAGAAATTTTAGTTGGTAGTCCGGAACTAGTAACACTCCTCATTTGCTTTCTTATTTCTTCGAAAGTAGCACTGTAGGGCTGGGAATGTGGTTTAGCGGTAGAGTGCTTGCCTAGCATACAAGAAATCCTTGGTTCAATTCCATAGCACCATATAAACAGAAAAAGTCAGAAGTAGTGCTGTGGCTTAAGTGGTAGAGTGCTAGCTGAGCAAAAAGAAGCCAGGGACATTGCTCAGGCCCTGAGTCCAAGCTGAGCCCAAGGACTGGCAAAAAAAAAAAAAAAAAAAAAAAAAAAAAAAGTAGCACTATTTTGCTGATTTTTTTCTTCTTTTTTTTTAAATTCAGATTTAAATCAGAGAACATCCCTGGCATCATCTAGCACCATGCTGAGTCAATAGTTTCTTCTCTTCCAGAAAATTTCCCAGGTTGGAAATTATTTGGAAAAAAAAATAGCAACAAATTTTTAAAAATAATAAGCAAATATACATTAGCAATCTAAAAAGAATTTTGGATAATTAAACTCTAGATGTGTAATATTTTAGTGAAAGGACCATCATTTCTATCACACTAGGTAAAGAATTTTCTGGCTTGATCTTTGTGAAGGTATCTAATTACCTACTCAGATTAAATTAAGGAATAAAGAGAGAATCTTTTAAAAATAAGTCTGTGAAAGCTCTTGTTAGTTCAAAAGCTTGTGATTCATTTTTTAAAATCAGGGTGACAAAAAATACCCACAACCCTTCTCCCCAGCGGTTAGTGCTGAGAGTGCGGAGTGTGTGCTCTGGGCTCGGAACACACATTTATTATTTTAAAAAAATCCTAAAAAAAATCCTTTAAAAAAACCCCAAAAAATTTTACAAAAAATCCACGTCTCCCCCGCCGGAGACTTTTATTTTTTTTCCTTCCTCCTCTTTTATAAAATAACCCGGTGAAGCAGCCGAGACAGACCCGCCCGCCCGCGGCCCCGCAGCGGCTCCAAGAAGAAACCCAGAGACCAAGGCCTTCCTGCCTGTCAGCCCTCGCGGCACAGCCTCTCTCCCAGCCAGCAGCCGGCTCCCCCCTCCCCCCCCACCCCCCCACCCCCCCACCCCCGCTCCGGCCCTGGGCTCCAGCACTCACTCTCCTCTCACAGAAAGGTCGCGGCCTGTGGCCCTGTGGGCAGCTGTGTGGAGATGAACCCCAGCACCCACAACTACCCCATGGCCTCGCTCTACATGGGGGATCTACACCCCAACGTGACTGAGGCGATGCTCTATGAGAAGTTCAGCACAGCTGGGCCCATCCTCTCCATCCAGTCGGCAGGGACACGATCACCCGCCGCTCCTTGGGCTAAGCCTATGTGAACTTCCAGCAGCCCTCGGATGCGGAGCATGCTTTGGACACCATGAATTTTGATGTTATAAAGGGCAAGCCAGTATGCATCATATAGTCTCAGCATGATCCATCACTTCGTAAAAGTGGAGTGGGCAACATATTCATTAAAAATCTGGACAAATCCATTGATAATAAAGCACTGTATGATACATTTTCTGCTTTTTGTAATATCCTTTCACGTAAGGTGGTTTGTGATGAAAATGGTTCCAAGGGCTATGGATTTGTACATTTTTGAGACACAAGAAGCAGCTGAAAGAGCTATTGAAAAAATGAATGGGATACTTCTAAATGATCACAAAGTATTTGTTTGATTTGTTTGATTTGTTTGATTTAAGTCTCGTAAGGAACGAGAAGCAGAACTTGGAGCTAGGACAAAAGAATTCACCAATGTTTACATCAAGAATTTTGAGGGCTGGGGATATGGCCTAGTGGCAAGAGAGCTTGCCTCATATACATGAGGCCCTGGGTTCGATTCCCCAGCACCACATATACAGAAGACGGCCAGAAGTGGTGCTGTGGCTCAAGTGGCAGAGTGCTAGCCTTGAGCAAAAAGGAAGCCAGGGACAGTGCTCAGGCCCTGAGTCCAAGGTCCAGGACTGGCCAAAAAAAAAAAAAAAAAAAAGAATTTTGAAGAAGACATGGATGATGAGTGCCTTAAGGAACTCTTTGGCAAGTTTGGACCTGCCTTAAGTGTGAAAGTAATGACTGATGAAAGTGGGAAATCCAAAGGATTTGGATTCGTAAGCTTTGAAAGGCATGAAGATGCACAGAAAGCTGTGGATGAGATGAACGGAAAGGAGCTCAATGGAAAACAAATTTACGTTGGTCGAGCTCAGAAAAAAGTGGAACGACAGACAGAACTGAAGCGCAAATTTGAGCAGATGAAGCAAGATAGGATCACCAGATACCAGGGTGTTAACCTTTATGTGAAAAATCTTGATGATGGTATTGATGATGAATGTCTCTGGAAAGAGTTTTCTCCATTTGGTACAATCACTAGTGCAAAGGTTATGATGGAAAGTGGTTGAAGCAAAGGGTTTGGGTTTGTATGTTTCTCCTCCCCAGAAGAAGCCACTAAATCAGTTACAGAAATGAATGGTAGAATTGTGGCCACAAAGCCACTCTATGTAGCTTTAGCTCAGCGCAAAGAAAAGCGCCAAGCTCACCTCACTAACGAGTATATGCAGAGAATGGCAAGTGTACGAGCTGTGCCCAACCCTGTAATCAACCCCTACCAGCCAGCACCTCCTTCAGGTTACTTCATGGCAGCTATCGCACAGACTCAGAACCGTGCTACATACTATCCTCCTAGCCAAATTGCTCAACTAAGACCAAGTCCTCGCTGGACTGCTCAGGGTGCCAGACCTCATCCATTCCAAAATATGCCTGGTGCTATCTGCCCAGCCACTCCTAGACCACTGTTTAGTACTATGAGACCAGCTTCTTCACAGGCTCCATGAGTCATGTCCACACAGCGTGTTGCTAACACATCAACACAAACAATCGGTCCATGTCCTGCAGCTGCTGCTGCAGCAGCCACTCCTGCTGTCCGCACCATTTCCCAGTATAAATATGCTGCAGGAGTCCGCAATCCTCAGCAACATCTTAATGCACAGCCACAAGTTACCATGCAACAGCATGCTGTTCATGTACAAGGTAAGGAACCTTTGACTGCTTCCATGTTGGCATCTACCCCCCCTCAAGAGCAAAAGCAAATGTTTGGTGAAAGGCTATTTCCTCTTATCCAAGCCATGCACCCTACTCTTGCTGGTAAAATCACTGGCATGTTGTTGGAGATAGATAATTCAGAATTACTTCATATGCTTGAGTCTCCAGAGTCTCTGCGTTCTAAGGTTGATGAAGCTGTAGCTGTACTACAAGCCCACCAAGCTAAAGAGGCTGCCCAGAAAGCAGCCAACAGTGCCACTGGTGTTCCAACTGTTTAAAAAATTGATCAGGGACCATGAAAAGAAACTCGTGCTTCACCGAAGAAAAATATCTAAATATTGAAAAACTTAAATATTATGAAAAAAAATTGCAAAATATAAAATAAATAAAAAAAGGAAAGGAAACTTTGAACCTTATGTACCGAGCAAATGCCAGGTCTAGCAAACAGTGCTAGTCCTAGATTACTTGATTAAAAAAAAAAAAAACACTACAAAAACAGTATAATATAAAAGCAAATTAATGTTTTATAGACCCTGGGAAAAAGAATTTTCATCAAAGTATAAAAATTTAAAGCATTCCTTTCTTTAATTTTGTAATTCTTTACTGTGGAATAGCTCAGGATGTCAGTTATAAGTAACAGAATTGATAACTGTGGGAGGAAACGTAATTTGGATTATAAAATTCTTGCTTTAATAAAATTCCTTAAACAGTGAATTAAAAAAAACCCACAAAACACCTTACTCTTGAAAACAGCCACCAAAGATTTATGCAGTTGAATGCCTTTTCCATCACCCACAACAGAAACAACCCTGGGCCTTCCACATTGGGCTATCTTCCTCAATTTCTGTTCAGTTCACATTATTTCCTCAGGATGGCTATGATTGCCTTTCTACCACTGCCCAAAACATTTATCTCCCTGTACATCAGTTTGATAATAAAAATTTGAAGAAAAATCATTACAAAAAAAAAACATTTATCTCCAATCTCTACACTTACACTCTCTCACTTTTCTGCAGAAGATGGTTCTCCATCAGGGACTGAGTTTGTATCTAACCTTATTCCCTAATTTCTTTCAAGTTCAGATTGGCTCTGTTACCACAGCACAACCCACATCCATTTAGAAAAGCTGGCTGAATAAGCAGGCTGAAAGAATGTAAATACATGTAGAATTATTCCTTATTTCAGACCCCTGAAAAGGCCATAGATATGGATGGGTGCCTATGCTAAATAAGAGCTGGCATAAATCTTAACCTAGAAATGGAATTTAAAACTGAACTGTATTTGAGCTGCAAAATGGGCTTCCTTTAACTCTCTCAAAGGAATACATAAATAAATATAAAAATGGATTATGTACTATGGTACATCTTGACATGTAGAGTGGAGACACTGGTACTGATATTATCAGAAAGAATATTTGTGAAGTATCTCAATCTATCTCACAGAAATTGGTAATAGAGTCAGGTGAGTTTCAATGAATTGTTGAACATGGAGTGCCACTCATTCAACTGCATATTGTCATTGTTGTAGTGAAGCTCTGCAGGAAGTAGAGGGCTCCAGATTTATGTGATAGGATCAGACCTTACTCTTCTGCAGTAGGTACAGGGGTATACAGTTGTGGTATAGTTATGTGTGTCCATTTTTGTGTCTATTTGTCCTATGCAAATGAACCAAAAGTTTAGGGACAATCCAGAAAACCTTGAATTCCTACCTCACCCTTTCACTTTTACTTCCTCTTTTCTTCCTTCTCTTCCTGCTTAATTTACAAATCCAATGACTACATGGCACTTGTTTTAAAAGTCTCTTCAATCCTCTTACCCCATTTGCCCTGCAGTCATTTCTCCTCAGCATAGAGCATTCCTCTCTATTCGTACCTACTCTGCTTTTTGAAAGTGCTGATAAATTATTCGCCTCATTCTTATTAAATATAAGTTATATATCCCATTTATTTTGATCACTACTGTATGTTGTAGTAATAGCAGTGTTTGGCATATAGTATCATGTCATAAGTGCTTTATAATAATGGGTTAATGAGTGATGAATTAATCTAGTACTGAAAGATTTTAAAAAATGATAACTAATGAAAAGTAATTATTTTTAGAGATACTTTTTTGTCTGCCAGAATCTTACAGTGGAAATTAAACACATTGTCTTCCCATAATATAATGCCAAGGAATGTATAAGAAGCAAAATGATTGTTCTAATCAATGTTTCTGGGAAATCAGAGATATGCCTGCTATGGTCTATGTCATGGGGTGTGACTTAACTTCTTGAATTTGAGTACAGAAAAAAGTAGAAAATGTGGTGGAACATGAAACATGAGTAGCTCCGAATTGTCATAGCACTGGGATCAGGTACAGAGTCAGCAAAAGGAAAATTTGAATAAGATTCATTTCATGGAAAAATCCAAAGTGCACACTGAATTCTGGGACTCTCAACTCATTAGTTACAGGAAGCTTTGCTCATTTTGAGCAAGGAAGGCACTTGTTGGAATGATTACTTGATGAGATTAATAAATTGCCCGGGAGAGAAACCCAGATTATCTATTGGTAAATAGGCATGTGATTGTGAGAATCAGTGAACTGATGTGGTAAGTGAATGACAATCTGACTACTTATAAATGCACTTGGGACAGCTGAGCAAGTAAATGAAGGTGACTAATCTTGAGGTAGCATGATTTATGGATGTTCAAAGTCACATATTACACTTGAGAGAATTATTAGTGCAATAAGCTGCAAAAGATGTGAGTCTTTTCCCCATCAAACCAAATGTGTATTTCTGAGTGAGGCTAATAGAATACAAAAAGGATGCTGAATTCTAGTCTAGGTTAGTTGTTTTAGTATTGTGTATGTATTTATTTCACTATCAAGGGCCCAAGGTGTGGCCTGGTTTAATTCTTTCAATATCCCCATAATATTGGCATACTCCATTTGAATGCAATTTTTTTTTTTTTTTTTTTGGCCAGTCCTGGGCTTTGGACTCAGGGCCTGAGCACTGTCCCTGGCTTCTTCCCGCTCAAGGCTAGCACTCTGCCACTTGAGCCACAGCGCCGCTTCTGGCCGTTTTCTGTATATGTGGTGCTGGGGAATCGAACCTAGGGCCTAGTGTATCCGAGGCAGGCACTCTTGCCACTAGGCTATATCCCCAGCCCATTTTGAATGCAATTTGATATAGCAGAGAATAACATGGGCTCCATATCCAGAGAGAAATTTGATTTTAATTTCATTTCTATCGTTACTAGTGATATTAAGTCACATGTAGAGTCTACTTTGCCACAGTTAAAACTACTTTTAATGGACCATTAGGAGAACTAAAATGACCATGGCACTAGTAGTATAAGCTTGCAATTCTAGCCACTTAAGAGGCTGACATCTAAGAATCATGATTTGAAGCAACCGTGGGCAGACAAATCCTCGAGATGCCTATCTTAGGTTAATTAACAAAAAACTTGAACTGGAACTATAATTTCAGTGGCAGAGTGCCAGCTATGAGCCAAAAATTAAGCAAGAGCATAAGTCTTTGAGTTCAAGCCCCAGTATTCATACACGTATCCATGCACATACCCATGCACATTTATAATCAGATGCATATGTCCATATACATATATAATTATGCATATACAGTGGTAATGAACAGTTAATATTCACTAGTAAATGTCACATGTTTGCTGGAGACCAAATTCATTATGTCTGTTAATTGAACAGCTATTTCTCTAAAATCAAACATCCATTCCTCCCTTCTTAGTGAGGTATGTGCCCCCCAAATGAAACTTTTGTGTGCTTTTTATACTCTGCCATTGTGCATCCTTGTATGTGTGTGTATAAGTGTATGTGTATATGTGAATATGTATCTGTATGTACAGATGTGAGTGTAGAAGAAGGAAGTGACAGAGAGCATAGGAGGAAAAACAAGTTGTGAACTTTGATGACAACCAAGGTACACATTTCCGGGAAATGACATTCCTGGCAGAGTTTGTGACACTATAGGTTTTACTCTTGGTTTTCCCATGCATATATTTCCTTGTTAACCTCCAGATTATACTAGCTGGTTTTCCTCTATAGTCTACCTAGTTTGGGTGAGGATTCAAAAGTGTTACAAAATAAGTATATCTGTTTTGGGGAGAGATTTGTATCTTTATTTAATTTTAATTTTATTTGATTCATCCTGTTTTCTTCCTATTGTTCTTGGCGCTGAATCTTTTCTAAGCGTCCCCTATTAAAGTCATATTTCACTTGTCTGTTCAAAAGGAGGAATGAGCCCTTGTTAAATGTGATTTCATTAATAATGCATTCAAAATTTCTTGGTTAAAAAGACAAACAAGTTGTATTCTGAGCCACTATAAGCTATATGACGCCCATTTTTCAGATAAAATGTCTTTGACAATGAGAATATAAATTAAATTCTACATTTGGCACTGTATAGATTTTTACTGAAGTGTATCAATAATTTCATTTGTGGTGAGTTTTTGTATGTTTTTTAATTTTTTGAAAAATTGCCCAGACTCATAAGCCTCACATTCCAGGCCCATTTTTTTTTTTTTTTGGCTCTTAGACATATTCTAAAAATATCTGTTATGGGCATGCTTATGTACGTGTGTGTGTGTCTGTGTGTGTGTCTGTGTGTGTGTGTGTGTGTGTGTGTGTGTGTGTGTACTATTTGTAAATCTAATTGTTTTATTTTTGTCCTCTGGAATTGAAGAGAAAAATACATATGTGTATTTAGATTTATATTTATGCTAGTACTGGAGCTTAAACTCAGAGCCTGGACACTCTCCCTGATATTCTTTTTTTATTTTTATTTTTGCTCAAGGCTAGAGTTCTACCACTTGAAACAGAGCTCTACTTCTGGCTTTTTCTGGTTAATATGAGATAAGATTCTTATATACTTTCCCACCTGGGCTGGCTTTGAACCACAATCCTTAGATCTCAGCATCCTCAAGAGATAGGATTATAGGCATGACCCATTGGTGCCTGGCAATAAAATAATTTTATGATTATTTTGTACTTCTTGAAATGCATTATGGTCATATATTGACATGGCTGACATTTTTGAAGTGAGACACTAAATTTATACATAGATTTTATTATTAAAGTACAAAACCAATTTATATAATTTAGTGGAGTTTTACCAACAGTTATTATTAACTTGAGAAAATCCTTGAATTATAAGTGGCAACTAGGTGTCATCCTGGATTCTTGTGCTGATTGATAACAGGTAATTATCTAAGTTGATATAAGCATAAATTTAGATTGCATCATGTTTTCCTAAAAAAAAAATCATCCATTAATGATGTGATAAGCATAGGGTTGGTTTTTTTTTTCAAGCATACAAGAGATTACACAGAATTTATTAAGTTAAAACATAAAACAAAAGAACTGAGGCCAGATAATTAATCTGACTTCCAAGTTTAGAATTTGTGACAGATGTGCATGAAGACAATGGAACACTGGAAAGAGAATACTTTCCCCCCGATGTATGATTTGATATGGAGGAGAAAAGCAGGAACATACTCCTTGGTATCTTTCATTTCAGTGTTTTGAGGTATTGTTCATGAGAAGTAGCCAGTATCTGGCCTTGGAGTAGGTAGGTTTACTTTCTGGTTCCCATCACATTAGGTTAATGTTCTCGATTCCTTTCATCTCTTCCATGTAATTAAATATGGGTTGACTGATATTATATATAGGTCAGGTTCATCATAATGCTGAGCGCATAAATAACCTCTTTAGTGGTAGTCACTGTTATTCTGTCCTGTATGACATTGGTAAGTGAACTGGATATATTTTGATGAAATTAAAGACCTCTCAAATCAGCACATATAGCAAACTCTTTGATATAAGCCTTTTCCTCCTTGAAATTGTATGTGGATTGGGGGATTGGGGACTAGAGGTGAATTGAAAATGATTTGGAGAAGATGAGAGAAGCAAAAAGCACATAGCTTTGCTATCATTATCTATCACCCCTTGCGTCTTATCTCACTGCACCCACATTCTCTGATTAAGCCTAGATGTGCAAGTATAACTATTGGCTTATTTAAGGAATTCATACCTCTCGACTGTATTTTTCATGTTTTAATGACTTCATTAGAATTCCCCTGCCCTGCCCTGTTTCTTCAGGAATTGTCACTTACATTAAAATTCATGTTTAAAGCATATCTAAGCAAGAAGGTGACTTTCCAGGTTCATGTTCTAATTGATGACACAAACTGCTAATTAAATGCATCTGTGTCTAATCAAAACCTATCTACAATTCAGCAGTGCAGCTGTGTGCCAGGGCGCTGCCTGGTAGATTTGATTGGTGATGGCAGAAGGACATCGTTTGCCCTGCGGCCAGTGGCTCCCAAGTTTGGGGGCATATCAGCAGCTCCATGAGGAATGTTCTCTCTATACTTCCCTCAACACTGTGAAAACTAAGAGATTGTTTGTTCATTTTTTCTTTTCTTTTGTTTTTTACAACTTGCTTAAGAAATTGTAAAGGAGCAGCCAGGATTGAAATTATGAAAGTGTGTGTAGGGAAACAATGTCTGGCTTGCTTGATGTTCTAGGTTCTTTCTCCCCCTCCACCCCCTCCCGCTCCAGTCCCCTGTATATTTATGGGGTTTTATGTCTTTCTTGGAACTGTAGTTGTTTTTACTTTAAAATACAGGTGAGTCTTGGGCTTTCTTCAGTGCTGGTGAACGTAAAAGTTCCACTTATAATGTCCTATTCTTCAGAGATACTGATCATTACCATTCTTTGTGTGAGAGTGAAAAACTTTTAACTCCCATCTAGAAAAATGACGAGTTCTTACAAAGGAAACTACTCATGTTAGCAACAGAGTGATTTAAATTATATTTGTGGTTCAGTTTTGTCCTCATGACTGGATTTGATCATAAACATGTTTTTATTATGTTCATTCTTAGTGTCTCATCCAGCTGTAAAGATTAATCTGCCTTCAACTTGATATACATTATATACATATATGTATTTAGTGTGTGTTTATGGTTATCACAGAGAACTTGTGTAAATGAAGTAAAATCTTTAATTTCTGTATACTTTTAGAAAGCCATTTTCTTTTCATTTATTAGTTACAGGACAGCAGGCTTTTTATTTATTAGTTTCATGGCAAGGCACTTTCACTGTGATGTTTCCATACATGCATTAAAAAGTACCTGAGTCGATTTGCCTTTTTCTAAATGCTTTATCTCTAGTGTCTCTTACCAAGTTTTTTAGATTATGACTTGGTTTTTCAGTCAGTTCCTTGTCTGGCCATTATTTTACCCTGTCTCAAGTCTAGTCACTAGGTGATGTGTCAAGCTCATTGTTCACTGTGTATCCATGCTCTTTCACTGACTTTTATAGAATGGTCTAACAAGGTTATGATATTCCCTCTCTTAAGATTGATAAAACTGAGACACACTGTGACAAGATGTGTGTCAAATTGAAAAAATTGAACAGCAATTTGAACTCAGATCTTTCTACCTTTAGAAACAGACTATTATTATTATAATTATCATTATTTTGTCTCATGGAATCTGTGTGAGTCAGATATACAGCCCAATGATTTGCCTTGGTAAGAACTAAGAATGAGATTCATTCAGATCATAAGATAAAAAATTTCCAAGAAATAAATTTTATAAAAGACCTTACCAACTCCTATGAAAAAGTAAATGGAAAGGACAGAAACAAAGGTACCAGTCTTTCTTTATTTTTTTTAACCCTTATGAGTTTAGAACGAAATGAAAAGAAATAAGACCATGAGGTCAAGTGAGAATTTCAGGTGGTTGACCTATATTTCAGATTTCAAATACATTAATAAAGACTTAGCCCAGATCTAATGGGGAATCACAAGCAGATTGGTTTTGTTGACACATTCCTATTTACCTATTACAAAATAAATATCCTCCCTGGTGCAAGAACATTTAAGAAATTGAAATAAAAACTTCATGACTGCTTTTGTTTAATAATAAAATTTATTCCTGAGAGAGGTAATCAATCAAAGGAATATCAAAGTCTTTGCACAGGTGTGCACAATAAAGCTTTCATGTCAACTGTGTTAGCATCCTTTTCATGTCATTTCATAAAGCTCTACTTTGAAGCCTCTTTCCAAGAATCAGGACAACAATTTGTATTTGGCATCAGAGATAGGTGTAGTTTTTCCCCTCCTATTTGAATGCAGTAATTCTCTGGTTTCTAAAGCTGAGAAAGAAACCTAGTTCCCTCTGCACCAGTTTTGAACAGAGAAAATCTTATCCTGTCTTAAGCCTTTTTTGTGTTTGCGTTTTTCTTTCTTCAACCATACAAATGATAACAATGAAAGTCTACATGAATAGAAACGCGTGAGGTAGGAAAATGATACAAAGGCAATACAGTATGATAAGCAAAATGCTAAAAAAAAAAAGTTTGCATTTCTCTTTGTAGTTTTAATAATAGGGCTACTATGGACAAATATCCATCCCAATTTTTACTGAAACTTCCATTACTTGATGCCAAATAGATTGAGTGTACACAAGTCTGTTTTAGTCAAATACATAAGGAAACCCATTCAGATGTAGAAAGTAAGCTATAAAGTCAGTCTTTTGCAAGCACAATTTAGCACTGTAGAACCAAAGGGAAGTTAGAATTTTAATTTACTCTTTATAATGTATGACCTTGCATTTGAAAAATAATTCAAGATTCAACTAGAGAGATGATTGCATTTGATTTCTAGTAGCCATTCATTGGCATTATTTGAATATGAATGAAATTGCCTCCTTAGTGCATTGAAATGTATGTATTCATATATATACACATATGTATATATATACATATATGTGTATACTATTCTTATCATATGTAAAATCTTCTTTCAATATTCTTCACTTTAGAAAGATTTATTCAGTTTCTTATTTTACATTGAGTCGTGGACAGCTCTTTCATTCATACACTTCAATGTAAGATCCCCAAATATTTTTTGCCCCTTTCTCCACCTCTCCATTCTTCTTCCCTGCCTTGCTTGTAAATGGTCTCCCTTCCCAGCCCACCTTTTCTCCCCACCTTCCTCATGCAATTTTTTCCTCTTAAAATCTGCTTTTTGGAATGAGAGCTTGGGGTGTTACATCTGTTCTCTACAGGGTACCGATTGTACAAGTCCCTCATCTATGAAAGTCATTTGGAATCCTCCACTCACCCTAGTAATGGAGGAGCGGATGGTAGTAGAGTGAGGAAGTGCCAACATGCGGCAGGCAGGGCAAAAGGAAGTCAGAAAATGAGCAATCCATCTAACTTGCTACAGTCTCAGCTCCACTTAACCTCACTTCCTCCATGGCCATGCCACAGACAGCTGGGCTGGTTCATCTCCAGAATCCTCCTCACTGATGCCAGTACTCTATTGTACTGGAAACTCATCTGCTCCTTTTCAAGAGGAAATCACAGGCAGCCCTGTGGGCAGAGTGGGCAGGGAGCTGGCCTTGCATTTGTCCTGTCTGATAACCCAGAAGGTGGACCTGGCTTAACTGGGGCTGTCAATGCATATATTTACACCAAAAGCAGATAGCAGATACCACAGAAATATAAGACCTAGAAATTGTATCATTGATTTCAGTAGCCAAATAAAGAAAAAAAAATCTTCAACCAAGTGTGCCTCTACTACTCTAGAGCAGCTAAGTGTTCAGCTATAATTTTGCAATTGTTTCAAAGCCAGTCAGTCGCCAAAGCCAAGCTCTAGAATTTAGGGTTAGGCTTTCTTACTTAGGCTTCTTCCCTACACTCCACTCATACTGTTGAGTGGCTAGAATTTATTATTTTCCCCTCAAACAGGGAGAAATCATCTGATTCAAGCCCCAGGCAGTCACTGATGCTTCTTTCATAGACCCCTGGCTTGGCAGAGGCAGGCTATGGCCTGACTGAAATGTGTTACCAGCAGCCATTATTGCCATTCCCCTGGCAAATCCCCTCCACTCTCATATGACAGGGAATCCTGTACTGAATACTTCCCGACACATGTAGAAACATCAAGTGGCAAGGTGCAGAGGTGAGAGGATTTGCTTAAAAGGGAAATGAAACCTATTTATCTATCAGCATCTTTCTTTTCCTGAGCCAGTAATTATAGCAATGTCAGGGAGAGGCAGGCTTTCAGGCAACCTGGTGATGTGTATCCATTCTGTGGATGTGAGGTAAACTTAAACAAAGCTCAACAACCCCAAAGCCCAATGCTGTTCTTAGAACAAAGATTGCCTAGTCAGTGCCCTTGGAGGAGGAAAACATAAAGGTGATGATGACTCAGATGTGGGCATCGTTGTAGCATCCTTGTGACCAAGCATTTGGAGCTCTCCAGTTTCCAGGGTCTCCAGCTGCACTAGAGATTGTAAGCAAGAGCTTTGTGCTTTGATTCCTGTTGCCTCTACCACATCCAATTCCAAGAGATTTGGTCAGGGACAGAGGTGAGAGGTGTAATAAAGAACATCTTAAGCCATGTCCCTATTGTCACATATCCAGTGTATCTGTCTCCATCTTTTCTCTGGAATCTTTCCCAGGGGTGAAAAAGGTTTGGAATCAAAGATAAGAAAGTCTGGAGAAATTTCTAGATGCTCAGAAATAAGGACAATATTAGTGAAGAAATAGGGTAAATCTGACTGATGTTGTCTATTAAGTGTCTTCAATTGGTACTTAATTCAGTTCTCTATTTAACCAAACACCTATTAATTCACTCAATAAATTGTTGTTAACTATCCATAATAGGCAAGACCCTGATGTCAGTCCTCAGTCTATAGCAGTGCCTTGCCACTAACCAGGTCACTGATTTTCTAGAGGTCTTATAAAGAAATAAATGAGCAAGCTAGAAAATTACAGATTATAGTTAAAAATAAGTGAAAAATAAATAGGCTAAATAAATAGGTAACTCAGAAAAGTGGGGGAAATGAAGAATAGAGAAGGCTTCTGGGAGGACAATAAAGGTTTGAAAAATGTCAATGCACCAGGAGAAAGGTAGCCAGGGGGCAGGGAGGGGGGTCTAGGGAAGAACAATCCAGCCTCTCCGGTAATGTTACATTCATTGTTTATCAGGGACCTAGGGTTTCTACTGTTTCTCCTTTCATGTTCCTTCAAGCCCTCCAGTATTCCAATATGTTCTCATTATTTAGTATTATGGGTTCCCATTCTTATTAGTGCCTATCATGTTCTCATGAAGAAGAAGGATCATGGAATCTATAAGCTAAATGTAAAGGGTAAATTCAGTATCAAAAGAAGAACTAGAGGGCTGGGCCTAGTGGCAAGAGTGCTTACCTCCTATACAAGAAGCCCTGGGTTCGATTCCCCAGCACCACATATACAGAAAATGGCCAGAAGTGGCGCTGTGGCTCAAGTGGCAGAGTGCTAGCCTTGAGCAAAAAGAAGCCAGGGACAGTGCTCAGGCACAGAGCCCAAGGCCCAGGACTGGCAAAACAAAAACAAAAACAAAAAAAACAAAAAACTAGTACAGGTCTTGGTACTGTGTTGGAGCCAAGTAAATAGTTTCCTTTCTCACACTTCTCCAATGTTACCCCTCCTGCCTTTCAAGGAAAGTTCAATTTAGTTTTCTAACTAGATTATAGTTGGCAATGTTTCCTATAGTTATTCATATTTTATGGTGGCCACGTTGGGTCCTCTTGTCTATGAAAGAATGTGGTTGGGAGAGGAACATTCTGGAAGAATTTCCTGGGCTTTTAAAGTCAAAACTGTGTACAAGTTATATTAGGCCCTGAAGACTGGAAACTGGTTTTTTCAGCTCTATGTCATATAGTGGCAGTGATTTAGGTGGATTGTGCCTGCTTGAAGTAATGATATCCACGGATAGCCTGGTTCTTTGAGAAGCCTGCTAGTTTCCTTGTGGATCTCCACAAGTCACCCTGTCCCGTCCTGAGTGTCCTCAGTGTCCACTGGCTGTTCTCAGACAGCTTTCCACCAAGGTGATAACTGGTGACAGATTCTTACTGATCATTTCCCTAGTAAAATTTTACACCTTGTCCTGAAACTTATATAAAACTCACTTTGCATCCATTATTTCAATGTTATTGTGTGAAAGATTCTACTGGGTTGACAAAGGGTTTAAAACATGAAATACTGTAGAAAAGAAGATGCTCTCTGAGTACAACTACCTTCACAGGAGGACAATGGAGCCAACTGACTCTTTCTAAACTGGAAGGTGGATAGCATTTTTCTTCTTCTAAAGATGGGAAGAAATGCTGACTCATTATTCCTGACCTTCTTCTGAGACTGGAATGATATATGTAAGTTTTAATATCTATGGAAATCAATCTCTTTCCTATGATCGAGATCTTGTTTCATGGATGCTACCACAGTGTATGCTGTTGGATCTTGAATGCACTGCCTGCCCTGCATAGGCTGCCACAGATTTTCATATAGTTCACATTTCTGAGTCACCTTGATCCATAGGTCCAACTTGTTAGCATTTTCTAATTCTTCATTTTTATAATTATGACTTCTTTCTCTCTGGTGTTAGCCCAGTTATTGATCTCAGATCTTTAATTAATTAATTGGTTAATTTTTGGGGTCAGAGGAGTATTGAAGTTTGAACACAAGGCTTTGAAATTACCCATCACTTGAGCTATGCCGCCCTCCATTTTTTTTTTTTTTTGGTATTTCTTAAATAGGGATTTTGCTTCTTGCCTGGGGCAGCCTCTGATAACTTATAACTCTGTAAACTGCCTACTACATAATTGAGATTACAGATGCTAGCCTGTGTGCCTGGCTTGTTCTTTGAGATAAGGTCTCAATAACAGTTTTATGATACTCCTATATTTACCTTCTAAATTGTTGGAATTATAATTATGAACCTCTGTGCCAGGGTATACCATCCATTCTTTATTTTAATAAGCACCCCCCCAATTCCCACTGAGAACAAATGGATTATGTAGAATATTCTATTGCCTCTTTTACAAGAACATCTGAAATCTCAGTGTGAAACACTACTGTTCTTCAAGAGTCACTCAGTCGCTTTTCCACTTCTTTCTTGAGTCTGTGAATTAGTTTGAATCCATTGCACACACATGTTTTACAGTGGACTACTGTCATAAATGAGAACTGTCCCAAAGTAACTGGATATAGCTCAAGAGCAAAACCATGCTGGGAACCAGAAAGTCCCACCTGTAATTGTAGCCACTTAGGAGGCTGAGCACGAGATGATGGCAATTCAAGGACAATCCAGGCCCCCCCAAAACACAAAGGAAGTCTGTAAGAGTCTTCCTTCAAAAATAATGAGCAAAAATGCATGGCTGAAGGCATGGCTCTAGAGGTAGAGCACCAGTAACCCAAGCAACCATGAAGCCTTGAGTTTAAGCCCCAATATTGCCAATATTTTTAGTTGCAAAAAATATATCTCAGAATTAGTTTATTATCCAATTTTTGCTTTTCTCTACATTCACCTGATTCTGGTATGCCACAGCTGAGATTCAGTTTCTATCATAAGCTGAACTGCTAGATCTGCCTCTGTTAATGATCTATGCTATTGGCTTTTGTGGAATCCTCCAACAATCCTCTCTTGACCTCTTTCAAGAGTTTTGATTTGTGCTTTTATTTATTTATTTTTTTTGTCTTTTGCCAGTCCTGGGGCTTGAACGCAGGGCCTGAGCACTGTCCCTGGCTTCTTTTTGCTCAAGGCTAGCACTCTGCCACTTGAGCCACAGTGTTACTTCTGGCTTTTTCTATGTATGCAGTGTTGAGGAATCGAACCCAGGGCTTCATGTATACAAGGTGAGCACTTTTGCCACTCGGCACATTCCCAGCCCCTGTCTTGCACTTTTGCAATATAAATTCTAGGAATTTTTAGGGCTAATGTACACCCTCTCACACAATCACAAGGCCTGTGAGATTAGGAATAAGACAACAGAGTCTGAGGGCTGAGGAGGGGTACAAAATCTAGCTGGTTTTCCCCAAGGTTCATGTGTGCAGAACACAAGCTCTAGCAACAACATTTTTCTCTTTTTCCTCCTGTCATGTCGGCATTTCAATGAACAACAAGGAAAAGTGGCACAAAGTTTCTAATTGGTTTTATAATAAGACCATTATCCAGGCTTGATCATGATGTAGAAGTGACGTTCCAGTACATAAACTGTAATGTAGAACCCAAGGTCTTGAAAGAACACACCTGAACAGTGGTGTGCCTACAAGTAATCACCTCCACTTTACTATCTCTCTTGGTGGCAGGTGGTGTGAGGTGACTGATTCTGACAACAAAGTGTTCTGATCATTCTGATTAGCAAGCTCAGCTGCCTGGTAAATTCCTGGGCATGTGAGAAAAGAAAAAAGAAAGAAAGAAAACAAACAGTTGACTTTCCCTCCCCCACCCCAAAGTGCATCCACATGGTAATTTCATTTAAAAAAAAAAAAGCACTTTTGCCTTTTAATGACCCAAAGCAAATTGGTTTGCTATTGTAAGCCGATAAAATGATGCTCTGAAAGGACAAAATAAATAAATAAATGCCTTCATTAAATTTCTTCTGCCCTCAGCCTAGTAGTGTATGTATCCTTTCTAACAAATTTTCAAAATACATTAAAATATTTTTTCTCTTAATTATAAAGGTAACATTCCTTTTTAGATCAATTTAAGAGCTCAGGTACTGCAATGCAGCTCCCTAAGGACACACATCTGCTGCCCTCTCTACTGCTTTAACAATCTTAATGTCTCCATGCTCCAGTTTCCTCTCTGACAAAATGGGGGTAATGAAGGTACCCACTACCTCCCATTGCTTTAAATATTAAGGGATATAACATGTAAAAACTCCTTAGAATTATGCATTGTTAAGTGATTATTAAACATCAAATACAAAATTACAGAAAACTCAGAAATACAGAGAGAGATAAAAAAAAATTCCTAAAAACAAACAGAGAAGAAGATGGGGGAAAATGCAGTTGAAAATTCAATGCATGTGTTACCAAATTAAGAAAAGTGAGGGAATGTGTGGTTGGGAAGGATGGGTGAGAATGTTGTAGGGGTGATATCAACCAAGATGCATTGTATCTATGAACTTCCATGTTAAATATAAGCTCCTTTTTACAACTACTTAAAGATAATTAAAATATTAAAAAATAAACAAACAAATCATCTATCAGCCCAGACATAAGCACACTCAACATTTGAAAAGTTTTCATTTTCCCTGGTATGTATCTCTATTTGTCTGTCTATCTGTCTATCTATCTATCTATCTATCTATCTATCTATCTATCTATCTATCTATCTATCATCTACCCATCTATTATCTATCTATCCACTTATATCTACCTATATGTAGATAGTTATTAATGGATATCTATGTTTAGATCAATATTTGTATACTGTAGTGTAGTGTATTTATTATTATATCTGTATCAAACTATAAATATGGTTGGGCTTCTTCTGTTGGAAATTGCACTATATAATTTGGCATTTGGCATGCAACAAGACTTTTTGTAGTAGCTTTTTGACTTTGCATAAAAATCTAATATAAGATTTGAAAGGATATGTCCCAGCCATCCCAGGGGACCATGTGGAGATAGTCACAGACAGGAGAAGAAGGTTCATAAGGAGCTTTATTAGTGGGGCCATAGTTCCCCCAGGAGAGGGAGCTACATGGCTTCTGCACCTTATCCAGGTGGCAGCTTCTCTCTCTGGGGGTAAAGGGGAAGTGGGTAGGTAGTGAGTAGGAGTGGCTCATTAAGTATGGGTGGATCTGGGGGCTAGTGGGAGGAGCTGAGGACCTGAGGCTAAGGAAATGCTAACGTTCCCCCATTTGTTGCTTATTAATAACAGAGGGGGAGGTACCAGGCTGGGAGTATGGGCAGAGGTTGTTTCTTCTGGAGCTACTTCCTGCTGTAAAGGGGCGAAGTAGGCAGGGGTCCCTGATTCGTCATTTGGCCTGGTACTGTCCAAGAAGTATTTGTTTGACAGTTTGGTTGGTAAAAGTGCTCATCATTTCCACGAGAATGGTTATCAGGGCCATTGGGTGTCATGGTCTCCTTTGGCTGCCTCCGGCACCTTGGACACATCAAGGAGTCACTGGGGCTGGAGTCTTCAGGATCTAGATCTGTGCTAGGCAGAGCAGTGTAGTAAGAGGATGGCCTTGAACTGCAAGTTCCCAGGTGGCGTCCTGGGTGAGGGATATTATCCTTTTAAAAAAGACTTTTGTAAAGGCCAGGCAAAAGGCTGACAAGTTCACAGGACCAGTTAACATAAATGACATGGGAGAACACACCCTGGGCACAAGCCAGAAAAGTTCCATTTGGAACATAAACCCAATTGTGGCCCATTACAAGGAAGGAGGAATAACTGGACTGGGGGTAGAAAGGAAGTGTTTAGGGAGAGTGGACTGGTTGGGAGTAACCCATGTATATATATATATATATATATATATATATATATATATATATACATATACATATATATGTATATATATATACATACATACACACACACACACACACAAAGGCAAGAATGCAAGTTTATGTTCAGATGGAAAATGGACAGGTATGGACATCAGGTGGGTAAACAACTATTCCTCTTGATCTCCCAGCTCTGTTTAATTTTGAAAGGGCAAGTTTAAATTGACTCCATTTAAGATGAGACTTCATCTTATTCCTCTCCATGGTTCCTCATTGTCAGGATAAGCCTAGTCCTGAAGGTCTAGGTGCTCATTGCTTGGATTGCTTGTCCCAGTTGGCATCATGGGGTTTGAACTCAAGGCCTGGGCACTGTCCCTGAGCACTTCTGCTCAAGGCTAGTGCTCTACCACTTGAGCCATGGTGCAGCTTTCAGCATTTGGCTGGTTCTCTTGATCCAAGCTTCCAGTCTGGCTCTTTGCTGGTTAGATGGAGTTTTAGAGGGATATATATATATATATATATATATATATATATATATATATATATGTATATATATATATATTTTTTCCCTGCCCGGGCTGGCTTCAAACTGCAATCCAAGGCATCTTTGCCATAAAAGCCCTTTTTTATTTCCAATTAAAACAACAGGGAGACCAAGGGGACTAGAGCTTACCTGTGCCTTGTCAAGAATTGACCAAAAAATACTTGCCAGAATTCTGCAATGACAAAACTCATTAGATGTGATGAGTTTTAGCACAGATATATAGCTAAATGGACATGTAAAGAATGGCATACTGGTTTTACGTCAGTGCTTAAGTCACAGCCAACAAATGTACACCAATTTAACAATCTTTGTCTTGTATGAATTTAAGACATACCCATACCCTCTTCTTCTACACTGTTTCTTCAATTCCCTTTTCTGAGACTTCACTAACAAAGGACGTTTACACACATACACATGGAACACACATACACACTGTGCACATAGGTTTTTACAGCATGCAAAAATGAATTTCAGCAGTATACTCTTTTGGAATTCCAATAGTAAATGACATTTTTTTCCCAATATTTTAGAACCATGTGGTTGGTTAGAAAAACAATTTTGCTAGCAAACAAAAATTTTCAGATTATAAAATGGAGAAACCATATTTTGATAAACTCCAGTGGGATGCCATGTTGAGGGGGGGTGGGAGGAGGACACAAATACATTAACAAACAAGTGGGGGAATGTTAGCATTTCCTTAGCCTCAGGTCCTCTGCTCCTCCCACTAGCCCCCAGATCCACCCATACCTAATGAGCCACTCCTACTCACTACCTACCTACTTCCCTTTACCCCTAGAGAGAGAAGCTGCCACCTGGATAAGGTGCAGAAGCCATGTAGCCCCCTCTCCTGTGGGAACTATGGCCCCACTAATAAAGCTCCTTATGAACCTTCTTCTCCTGTCTGTGATTATCTTCGCATGGTCCCCTGGGATGGCCGGGACATATCCTTTCAAGATTGTTTTTGAAAAAAGTGTACTGTTTGGTTTGTACAATAATTAAGTGGAACACTATGCCCTGGGTTGAGAATGAAGAGTCAGAAAATAGAGTGCTATTCTACGTAATTTTATGGGTACCATGTAGAGGCTTAAGTTGATATACTATGTTTTTTGGCCTTCTTGTTTTTTTAAACTTTTGATCCTCTCTTGGTAGGGACAAAGGTTGAATGTGAGGTTTGTGTTTCAGTTTGGTCCAGCACAGAGGGCCAGTCAGAAAAAGAGAGAGTTACTTTATAAAAAAGTATATAATAAATTTCATCTAGTGTTAGTGTACTGGGTATTGAGTTACTGTGCCATGTAATCCACTTAGCATAGTATTTAATAAATTATAACTATATTGTTAATCATTTTTCTTACTCCTTTAGAGACTATCTCAAGTCCTCCAAATTAATAGGCAGAAATGAATTTAAATATTTGGGTCTACTCAATCTGAGTCAGCCCTTCTAATGAAAGAGAGCAAGCCTCTAGGAATGAAATTTCCCATTGAGTACCTTTCCTTATATTAATGAATATTCCAAGATCTCTTATTCCTTTTCCATCACTTGAGGATATGAGAAGAGAAGGGACAAGCCACCAGAGGCCATTATAAGGGACATGCTGACTTTGAATCACATGGCTGTGCTTGAGTAACCAGATCTGTGTACCTCTGTCTGCCCTAGGCAAAGCTTCATTTTCCTTCCTTGTCTTTTTCATTGCTCACTTAAGTGCCACCTACACTTTCTCATCTTACTCCCCATTAAGTTCTCTCTTCACGGTTGGGTAAGAATGGACCAGAAATGTATTTGCTTAACTATTTAAATTGCCCACATTATTTTGCTCAGTTGCTATCAAACGAAGCTCAACTAGCCTAGCTGTCAGAGTGTGCAGCAAGATAACAAGTCTTCTTATACTTAGCTCTTTGTGACATCTGAGTTTGTTATCTACATGAAAAATAAAGCCTGTGACAAAGCACATTCCCTGTATTAACATGAACCCTACATAGATCTTACTTTCTCATATTTCTAGCAGGCTTCACAGGCATGAGGAAGAGAAGTAAGCCCTACAATTTGCAGTATGCCTTTTCATCAAATAAAGCATAGGTAAAATGTGGAACTTAAATGTCAAATCACTGAAAGACAAAAGAGGAAAAATTCAGGTAACTATTTTCCCTTTCCTGTCTTTATTACTGTCTCTTTGTCTTTCTTTCAATAAATATTATGTGAAGTATCATATGTGATACTCTCAAGTAGGAAGGAAGAAGGAAAGACAAAAGGGTTGAAGATAATTAGGTATGTTAGAGGGAAAGAGAGAAGAAAAAGGGGGTGAGGAGAAAAGATGGAGGGAAAAAGAGATGTTTGAGGGAAAGGAACAAGAACCTTGTTTTGAACCCATCTGTCCTGAAGAGAAGAGGTTAATACTATGGTAATAATAAACCATCTTTGTATGAGGCACAGACTGAATGTATTTCAGGCTGCTCAATCAATATAACATAAAGTATTATCCCTGGAGTACTGTACTATTTTCCATACTGATATTGTCAGTACTATTCTAAGATGTATCTAAGTAAGCTTACTTGGCCAACCATGTTTTTCACATAGGATAAGTATACACCCCCTCTGTGGGAATATTAATGAAGTGCACTAGTAGCTATGAGAAATTGAAATGACTGTGAAGAAACAAATTTGTTTCCTTAGGAAAAAATAATTTGCTATTGACTCTTCTCTCCTTGTCGCTTCTCCTCTCATCTTTTCCCCATCCCCTTTTATCTCCCTTCTCCCCTCCCCCCCATTTTTTTCTTTTTGTGATAATAAACTTGTTTCTCTGTTGAAAACAGGCATATTAGGAAAGTTGGCTCTGGATCTCCTTGCTATTTCCTACAATCAATCAATCCCTGGCCTCTGGCAGCCTATTGCTTTTCTCTTTAACTTGTGATTGCTTACGTACACAAACATTGCCTTTCAGAAAGCTTGTTAGACATACCATGGAGGAAAGAGATTTGAGTCAGATGAGATGAACTTGCCTTTGAGGCCTTGAGGAGTGTGTACTCTAAGAAGACAAGATAAGACATGTACATATGTCTGAAAAATCCGAGGTAGAAAATGATAAATCTCATTTGAGAATACAGACAAAAGGGTATGTGCATTAAGAAAGAGGGCTTTTTATTGCCTTTTTTCTTTTTATGATGAAATTACTGAGGGAAATGATACAGTTATACTTTCCAGGTATGGGAAAGGCCAAAAGTCTTTTTGGTGTTTTTTGTTGTTTGTTTGTTTGTTTGTTTGTTTGTTTTTGTCAGTCCTGGGGCTTGGACTCAGGGCCTCAGCACTGTTCCTGGCTTCTTTTTGCTCAAGGCTAGCACTCTGCCACTTGAGCCACAGTGCCACTTCTGGCCGTTTTCTATATATGTGGTGCCGAGGAATCTAACCCAGGGCCTCGTGTATATGAAGCAAGCACTCTTGCCACTAGGCCATGCTCCCAGGCCGAAAGTCTTAAAAGCCTCTGTTGGAGTATTGTGTAAAGCCACCGTTAAGTTCACTGCAGGCCCTCTTCCGTGATCCATTGCATAGCAATGAAGATCTGCTTCTCCTAATGCTCCTTATCTGGCTTTCTCTCTTCTTTCCTTTCTTCTTCATCTTACTGTAAAGTTGGGCTCTTAATACTTATAAATTATTTTATAACTGTCTTCTTTCTTTTTTTATTCAGTTTTTATTCCATACTACTCATTCCCCAGAAAATCAAATAAGTTATCTTATTTTCTTCTCAAAATTATAAAAAGGTATACATAGTTTCACTATCTAATATGTGCTTTTAACATAAGAAAGGCTTATGAAATTTCAGTGACTTGCCCAAATGTACCTGGGTTGTTATATCTGAAGCACAGGTTGAACCTAAGTCCATCCATGTAAGTTTGTCCTTAAGCACAAAACTTCACCTCTTATATAAAGTATTGTTCATCACTGCTCCTGTTCATCATCTGTGTTCCTGGTGGTCAGAGGCAAGACACTATCCATATTTGATCTCACTTATTTTTTTTTGGCAAATGATGTTGTATCACTAGAATACACAGACTTTATGAAAAAGAATGCAAAAAAAAATGTCAGGAAGTCATTTCCAGTGAGTAGGGTGCACCAAGCTGGATTTACACAATGCAGCAAACACATGCACACTGCCCATGGACACATCATGGAATTCAGTAAGCAGTGTACACTTTTTGACCATCAGCAGTTCAGTGACAAACACAAAGGGAGAGAGATACTCTAGGTAAGAGGAAAGAGCAAACCAACAGAGATGAGACAGAATGAGGTCTGGCTGAAATCCAGTAGGAAACTATCCATAGAAATGTGCTTTGTGTGTAGTCCATCAGTTCTATTGAATTGGTTCGTGACACACAAAACAGACTCCTGGATATGCTGCTAGAATCTCTCCTACTCAACATATGCCACTTTTACTACAGACCTCTAGATCTCCAGCTGGGAATGGCTATGGTAGAATCTAGAGGGTTTTAAACTCGACACATCTACACCTAAATGAAATGTAGAAATAGCTAAGATCATCATAATACTTGTCTTTGCTTTCTTATTTTCAGATGCAAAGAATTAAGATTTAAGCCAAGAGCTGGGGGCTAACACCTGTCACCATAGCAATTTGGGTCCAGCTCAAGCATGAGATTCTATCTCTGAAATAAGTAAGAAAAACAAACAAACAAATAAACAAATAAGAAGGGAGAAAGTAGCTGGAGATGAAGCTCAAAGATATAGCACCAGTCTACCAAATTCAGAGGTTCTGAGTTCAAACATCATTAGCAACAGCAGAACAACAAAGAATAATATTTATTTAAATTTCTAAGGTGTATGGACGATGATAGATTCATTTTATCCAATTTACTAATTTATTAATTTTATTTTTCATGGAAGTGATTTTTAAAAATTATTAGAAGATGAACACATTTTCCATAGACTAAAATGAGTAATCGCTAGGGTGAGAATGACAAGGAAATTTATTCTAGTGCAAGTTCTTTCTGAAATGTCTTGTAGTGTTGAGTCCAGTAGTACTTGGGATAAATTTATAGCCCCAATGTTGGGGGATAACATCATTTAATTTACTAAATTACATATAATTTCCAGGGCATGGTTTATTGTCCTGGGTGGTAAGGTAAAGGTCAACTGTATCAGGAACTATTCATTGATTCTCCTCAGGCTAGAACAATGCCTATCATCAGTCCTCAGGTGAGTGAGATAGTCAATGAACTCATCTTGCCAGGTGATGGTGGCTAACACCTGAAGTCCTAGCTACTCAAGAGCCTGAGATCTGAGGATGAAGTTCAAAGCAGCCCAGGGCAGGGAAATCTGTGAGAATCGTTTTTTTTGTTGTTTGATTGTACTTTATTTATTAATTAAACACAAAGTTTTTGACAAGGTGTTGTGCAAAAAGGTACAGTTACATAGTAGGGCAGTGTGTACATTTCTTGTGATATCTTACACCCTGTTTTTATTTCGCTTCCCTAGGTCAGGTAGACATATATACAATACACAATGTACCAAGAACATATACAGTAGCCACGTGGCCTACCCCCAGGGACATTTGCCTAGGGCTTTAAATGTAATGTCGACAATAGACAATATGTCAACAGTAGTCTTATATGAATGTACATACATAGCTTTTGAGCTATTATATTCCACTGAGAGGTCAATTTTTGACCTTTATATGTTGAGTAGTTGTTTGGTTTTAGTTACATAATGTTGAGTCGCTGACCCAATCCTGTGGGAAATACCATTTGACGAACAGTTTTTGGTTTCACAGACCTGGTCTCTACTGACTCTCTGTCACCCCATCTTAACAGTCATATATCAGGGAGATCATTCCCCTTCATTTTCTGTGTTCTAGGCTTGTCGCACTCAACATTATTTGTTTAAGTTCTGACCATTTCCCTGTGAATAACAATATTTCACCATTCCTAATCGCTATGTAGTATTCCATTGTGTATAGGTACCATATTTTTGGATCCATTCATCTGTGGAGGGGCATCTGGGTTGTTTCCATATTTTGGCTATTGTGAATTGTGCAGCAATAAACATGGAAGTACAAATGTCTTTTTGATACCTTGGGACCTGCTGTTCAGGATAGATGCCTAGGAGTGGTATGGCTGGGTCATAGGGTAGGTCTATGTTGAGCTTTGTGAGAAACCTCCATACTGTTCTCCAAAGTGGCTGTACTAATTTGCACTCCCACCAACAATGGAGAAGGGTTCCTCTTTCCCCGCACCCCCTCCAGCATTTTTTGTTGCCTGAGTTCAAAGTATAGGCCATTCTAACTGGAGTGAGGTGGTATCTCAGGGTTGTTTTTTGTTTTGTTTTGTTTTGTTTTGGCCAGTCCTGGGGCTTGGACTCAGGGCCTGAGCACGGTCCCTGGCTTCTTCTTGCTCAAGACTAGCACTCTGCCACTTGAGCCACAGCGCCACTTCTGGCCATTTTCTGTATATGTGGTGCTGGGGAACTGAACCCAGGGCCTCATGTATACGAGGCAAGCACTCTTGCCACTAGGCCATATCCCCAGCCCTCAGGGTTGTTTTTATTTGCATTTCCTTTACTACCAGGGATGTTGAACATTTCCTCATATGTTTCTTTGCCATTTTTAATCTCTTCTCTTGTGAAGTCTCTCTTTAGCTCCTTTGCCCATTTCCTAATTGGTTTATTGGGCTTGCAGGGGCTTAGGTTTTTGAGTTCTCTGTAGATGACAGATATTAGGCCTTTGTCTGTTGCTGGGCTGGTAAATATCCTTTCCCATATGGTTGGCTGTCTTTCTATTTTGGTGGCTATGTCCTTAGCTGTGCAGAAACTTTTTAATTTGTAGTAGTCCCATTTGTTGAGTCTCTCATCTATTTGTTGTGCCCCTGGGACTACATTCAGGAAGTTCCTTCCTGTGCCTATAAGTTCTAGCACCTTTCCTACTCTGTCCTTCAGTAGTTTCAAGGATTCAGGTCTGATATTGAGGTCCTTGATCTATTTTGAGTTGATCTTGGTGCATGGTGATAGGCTTGGATCTACTTTGAGTTTTCTGCATATGGCTGCCCAGTTCTCCCAGCACCAGTAGTTGAAGAGGCTATGTTTATTCCATTGTATGTCTTTAGCTCCTTTGTCCAATATCAGCTGACTGTAAGAGTGTGGTTTTATTTCTGGATCTTCAATTCTAATCCATTGGTCTTCGGGTCTGTTTTTATACCAATACCAGGCTGTTTTTATTATGATGGCCCTATAGTAGAGCTTGAAGTCTGGTATTGTGATACCTCCTGCACTGCTTTTTTTTTGCCTAGAATTGCTTTGGCTATTCTAGGTCTTTTGCTGTTCCATATGAATTTATTGATTGCTTTCTCTATTTCAGTGAAGAATGTGGCTGGGATTTTGATAGGTATTGCATTGAATTTGTATAACAATTTGGGCAATATGGCCATTTTCACTATATTGATTCTGCCTACTCATGAGCATGGGAGTTCTTTCCATTTCCTTGTGTCTTCTTTGATTTTCCTTATTAGATTTTTATGGTTCTCATTAAATAGGTCCGTCATGTCCTTGGTTAGGTTGATCCCTAGGTATTTTATTCTTTTTTTGGCTACTGTAAATGGAATTGTTTCCATAATTTCCTTTTCTCTTTGTACATTGCTGGTGTACAGAAAAGCTGCTGACTTTTGTGGATTGATTTTGTATCCTGCTACTTTGCCAAATTGGTTTATTAGGTGTAGGAGTTTGGGTACTGAGTTTTTTGGGTCCTTCAGATATAAGATCATGTCGTCTGCGAATAGGGATAGCTTGATTTCTTCTTTGCCGACGTGGAACGCTTTGATGTCCTCCTCTTGCCTTATTGCTATGGCTAGGGATTCCAGCACTGTGTTGCAAAGAAGTGGGGAGAGTGGGCATCCTTGTCTTGTTCCTTACTTTAGGGGGAATGATTTAAGTTTCTCTCCATTTAATATGATGTTAGCAGTTGGTCTGTTGTATATGACTTTTATTGTTTTGAGGAATGTTCCATCTATTCCTGTTCACTCCAGAGCTTTTTTTTTTTTTTTGGCCAGTCCTGGGCCTTGGACTCAGGGCCTGAGGACTGTCCCTGGCTTCTTTTTGCTCAAGGCTAGCACTCTGCCACTTGAACCACAGCGCCGCTTCTGGCCGTTTTCTGTATATGTGGTGCTGGGGAATCGAACCTAGGGCCTCGTGTATTCGAGGCAGGCACTCTTGCCACTAGGCTACATCCCCAGCCCCACTCCAGAGCTTTTAATAGGTATGGATGTTGTATTTTGTCAAAGGCTTTTTGGGCATCAACTGAGATAACAATGTGATTCTTGATTTTAGTTCTGTTTATGTGGTGAATTACATTGATTGATTTACGGATGTTGAACCATCCTTGTGACTGTGGGATGAAGCCTACTTGGTCATGATGTATAATTTTCTTGATCAGTTTCTGGATCCTGTTATCTAATACTTTATTGAGGAGCTTTGCATCTGTGTTCATTAGTGATATTGGTCTGTAGTTCTTTTTTTTAGTTGGGTCTTTGCCTGGTTTGGGGATGAGTATAATATTAGCTTCATAGAATGAGTTTGGGATTTCTTCCTCTGTTTTTATTTCACGGAAGAGTTTGAGTAGTGTTGGTATTAGCTCCTCACTAAAGGTTTTATAGAATTCATTGGTGAATCCATCTGGGCCTGGGCTTTTCTTTGTTGGGAGGTTCTTGATTACCTCCTGTATCTCGCTGTGTTGTGCCAAGTCGCAAGACCACCCCCAAGAAGACCACCGAGATACAGACACTCCGAAATGCAAAAGCAAGGCAAGGTTTATTTAACGAGCTGCAAACTTGGGCCTCGTCCTACCCACCGACACAGCGGAGGTTAGGAGGAAGCCCTGAGCTGAGATTACACAGGGCTTATAAAGGCAAAGAACAAGGTTACAACAATCAGCTGTGCAAGCAAGATTAGAACACAGGTACCAATCTGATTGGCTCAGGGTTCAATTCTAAAATGGGGTTCACTTGGTGGGGCCTGACTTCAAAGTCTGGCACCTCATTTCCCCCTTTTTCTTTTTGGTACCTTGGGAGCCAATCATGGCTCCATTCTGTCCATTTCAATGGCTTGCATGTCTAGGGGATGATATAGAGGTAAGGCATGGGCCAGTAGGGCCAAAAGTAGTATCCGAAAATAACTCTGGTCCCTCGGTTTTAAAGGGGGGCTGATGGGTGAAGATCATCCATCTTCTGTAATTTCTTCAGGCTGACTCAGGGGCGTTGACCTTACCTAGCCAGGAACCTATAACCTTACTGCAGGATTACTGCAAACTGAAAATTAACTTTAAGGAAAGAAGGCAAAAAGAAAATTATAACAATATTCAGTCTAACTTTCTTTTCTTGAGGCGAAGGCAAAGCGGCTGAGTTGGGTGCTTGGAGACCTCCCATGTTCCATCACGGTAGTTGTCATCCAGGGCAAAAGGTTCAGCTGGCCTGGCGTGGGAGCAATGGACCCAAGTGGTGACGCCGTCTACCTTAAGGGCGGTGGGAGTAGTCAGTAGCACCACATAGGGTCCCTTCCATCGTGGTTCTAAGGATTTGGGGTTATGCCTCCGGACAAACACCCAATCTCCTGGCCTGAATAAATGGGGGGTAGGGACAGAAGCAGAATCATATAATGCCTTAAGTTGGGGCCACATTTTCTTGTGCACGAGCTGCAAATAATCAAGTTTACACAAAAATTCAGTATCATCCAAATCAGCAAGCAATTCAGTCTGAAGGCTAGGGATAATGGGCGGAGGGTACCCGTACATTATTTCAAAAGGAGTAAAGCCAAGTTGATAGGGAGAATTTCTTACCCTAAGTAGAGCAAAAGGAAGGAGTGACACCCAGCCTGCACCAGTCTCTAAGGCCAATTTAGTTAAGGTCTCTTTTAGAGTCCGATTCATTCTTTCTACCTGTCCTGAACTCTGGGGTCTATAAGCACAATGCAATTTCCAATCCGTCCCCAGTGCTGCAGCTATTCCCTGACTTACTTTTGAGACAAAAGCCTGCCTGTTGTCTGACCCAGTGGTGGATGGGAAGCCATACCTGGGTAGGATTTCTTCCAGGATCTTCTTAGCCACTACATTTGCAGTCTCATGCTTTGTTGGATAGGCTTCAACCCATCCTGAAAAGGTGTCTACAAAAACTAGCAAATATTTGTAATTTCTATGAAATCTACTTCCCAATACACACCTGGCCTATTCCCACAGAGGTGAACTCCTTTAGTAATCTGTTGATTGGGGGCATTGGCAAGCTGACAGGCCTTTAACAGATCTCAATAAGGACACAATCTCAGGTCTACAAGCTTTCTTTACTAAACAGATGTATGAGCTTAAAATTCTCACTGCCAGTCAGGGCTTTGAGTAAATGCGGGGGGTGAGATTTTAATCTATTCTCTCATTTGACAAACTTACCCTTACTAACCACTATCGCAGATGACTGGCAAATTCCTGCCCAGTAGACAGACATGGGCATTGGAAAGGCATGCTTATGAACTATTCTTCTAGGACTTCCCGGCTTTAACTTTTGAAAGGCCAACAGTAGTGACTCTAGGATCTGACACCATCTCTGCCATCCAAGCAGTGGCTTACTGCCTCTGGATGCTCCATCACTTTTGTCCCAGGAGGAGTGACTTTCGACTTGGACTCAGGGCCTGAGTGCTGTCCCTCAGCTCTCCAGCTCAAGACTAGCACCGTACCACTTTTGAGCTCCACACAACTCCGTTCCCAGCACTCTGCTGGCTGATTAGAGACAAGTCTCTCACAGGGACCTTTCTTTGCCCGGGCTGGCTTTGAACCGCAGATTCAGATCAATGAGTCTTATAAGGGGCCACTTTACTCCAATTATAAGCAACAAGGTGGTCCACACAGAAGTAGTTTTTAAGCATGCTCTGTTACCTGGAACTTATTAAGGGTCAGTATTAGATCTTGACAAACTTGTAGGAATCACCTGTGCTTCTCTGTGGGCCTGCTGGAAACTGTTACAAAAAAACCTACAAAGAAGCTGGAATGGCAATTAAACATTTTGGTAGCCATAATTCTCCTTTTCTCACTTTGCAATAATTATTTAGGACAATTTTACTTCCAAATTTCTTCCAAAAGGCTACAAAAACAAAACAATTAATACAAAAGGAGGAAAACACACAGGCCTAAGAAAAGCTACAAGTTGGAGATCTCCCAAGCTGGCCCACAACCTCCTACAAGGGTGCAGAAGGAATGGACCCGAGTTGGCCCACAACCTCCTGCAAGAAGGAGTGGACCCGAGTTGGCCCACAACCTCCTGCAAGGGTGCAGAAGGAATGGACCCGAGTTGGCCCACAACCTCCTGCCAGATAAGCAGAAGGAGCAGACCCAAGTACAAGGTGGGTGGGTTGAGTCTCGTTTAGGAGGCCCTCCTGGTCAGTTCCGGCCAAAAACCAAACTGACTCGCGCCCTACAAGTATAAGCAAAAGCAAAACAGACAGACAAATTACAGGACAAGACAAATGAACAGCGCTGTTTTCTTACCTTCGGAGTCTGGGATCTCGGGGTCTCTGGGGCTATCCCGGACGAAACCCCAAATGTTGTGCCAAGTCGCAAGACCACCCCCAAGAAGACCACCGAGATACAGACACTCCGAAATGCAAAAGCAAGGCAAGGTTTATTTAACGAGCTGCCAACTCGGGCCTCGTCCTACCCACCGACACAGCGGAGGTTAGGAGGAAGCCCCGAGCTGTGATTACACAGGGCTTATAAAGGCAAAGAACAAGGTTACAACAATCAGCTGTGCAAGCAAGATTAGAACACAGGTACCAATCTGATTGGCTCAGGGTTCGATTCTAAAATGGGGTTCACGTGGTGGGGCCTGACTTCAAAGTCTGGCACCTCAGCTGTAAGTTATTGGTTTATTTAGTTGATTTATTTCTTCTTGGTTCAGTTTGGGCAGTTTATACTTCTCTAAGAATTGATACATTTCTGTAAATTTATTGTTTTTTAGTGAGTAGAGGTTCTGGAAATAGTTCCTTATGATTGTTTCAATATCGTGTGTACTTGTTGTAATTTTTCCAGTGGAGTACCTGATTTTATGTATATGAGTCTCTTCTCTACTTTTTTTTGTAAGTCTTGTGAGAGGTCTGTCAACTTTATTTATTTTCTCAAAGAATCAGCTTTTAGTCTTATTTATTTGTTGAATGGTCTTTCTATTTTCAATCAGATTTATCTGTTCTTTAATCTTTGTGATCTCGCTCCTCCTAGTCATTTTAGGTTCGATCATTTCTTGTTTCTCTAGTTGTTTTAGTTTCATCGTGAGGTTATTCACCTGGTCTGCTTCCATTCTTTTAATGTGAGTGCTGAGGGCAATGATCTTCCCCCTCAGTACTGCTGGGGGCTCCGCCCAACTGTGCGACATGGGCCCTCCACAGCAGGCACTGCCCCTGGGGGGCCCTGTCCACCTGTGAGGGCCATGCTTACCAGAGCGAGCCCAGGGTTGTTGGGGTGTGCTTGCGCCCTCCCGCGAGTCCGCTGTGGGGGGCGGTATGTGTGGGCCCCAGGGGGATCAATTGTCCAGGTGCAGGTTAGGGCCCACAGACTGCACCTCCACTGCCAGGGGGGCACGTGATCGGGCCCAGGTGTCCCTGCTGGGCTGGTATTGCCCACCAGCGCACCCATGACTTGTGTTGAAAAAGTCCGGGAGGCCCAGGCACCTCAGGTGGGGCTTCCAATGCCTGCCGGTCCCCGGGCCCCTCTGTGAGACTATTATCTCCAATTAACATGAGAAAACTGGACATGGTACCATGACTCAAAGTGTTAGAACACTGGCCTTGAGGAAAAGAGCTCAAGGACAGGACCTGGGCTCTGAGTTTAAGCCACCCAACTGACAAAATCAAACAACAACAGCAACAACAGAGCTCATCCTGTGACATTCGGTGACCATAGTGGGCTGTGTAGCATGGTTAGAAAATTTAATTACAGTATTTTCTCTGAGATTATTTGTGATCTCATCCTCATTCTATATCCGTTCTATTTTCATCATTGCTACCTACCTATCATTCCCCCCTCATGGACTTGAGACCCTGAAATGTTTTAGGAAAGGGGAAGTGCAGTCAGTCTTTGACTACTTCCTGTTGGTGTGAGGCATAAACTTTGGCCAGGAGTCTCCAGCCCTTGCTCTCTGTGGATGAGTACAGTTGGGATCTCTAAGGGGAGGGAACAGGCGGGGGCCGGGGGCTGTAGAAGAGGTAAATTCTTTCGGGAATCACAGTGAGTGGTAGTTGTGTTTAGGGAGGAAGGGCCAAACTATGGAAACACAAAGGACAACAGATTAGGTTTGGTATAATGCAGTAATAGATACAGCAGCAGAGTAAGAGCCTCCATGGATAATCACAACCAGGAAACATAGTAGAGCATCATTATTTTCTTTCACCATATGAGTGCAGAAGACTAAGGGAACAACAGATTCCCTAAATGCAGACATTGCATTTGTCTGGGTTCAGCTATATTGGCTGAATTGTCTGGACTGTGAGCACAACAGTTAGTTCTTAATCAGCGCACAGGTGGGGCCTTGTGTTATTGGCTAAGATACTGAGGACCATCCTGTTTTGTCATATTTCTAGTCTTTCCAACTTTACCTCAGAAGGTAGTGGAGTTAGTCACTAAGCCGTATCACTTCAAGTTTTATTTGTACACCAAGTTTCATTTTAATATACATTTCAATTATGTTGATTCATGGTAAGACACATGAATTTAATAGTTAAAATGATTTAGAAAAACATGGTGGATTGAAAAAGTCAGATTTTAGCTGCTGAGTTTTTGAAATCATAGACTGTTTAACTTTAATCGCCACTTTAGTAGTAGAGGTTATTTTTCAAGTTTTAGGTAATGGGCAATGGATTGGTATGTGTCTATTTAGCTAGTTATAGTTCATTTCCAGTATGTCATCCATGAGGAAAACATGGCATGTAATTGTCTGGGTGTGATACATCTCCTTTTCCCTCTCTCTGCTTCATCTGTATTGATTGATCAGACTTATTCAGTCATCAATCTATGTATCCAACACACACACACACACACACACACACACACACACACACACACACACACACAGATTCTAATCTCTGACTGAAAATATTGAAGTAATTTTTTCCTAATTCAGATTCTGTATTCTGATGATAACATCTTCATCCTCATCTTCAAATGCTGGGGATACCTTGTTCTAGAGTCCTGATTCTTTCATCTCTACTGCTGTTGTCTCATATCTGCTCAGTTATCATTTCACTGACACATTCAGGGCATCTTCTTGGTGCTGAGGTCCTTGTCTTTTGCCTGTGGTCCTGACCTTGAGAAACCCTCTGCTTCTCATGAGAGGAAGACAACAAGCAGATGCTTACATTGCACTCATAAGTTGCAAGCAAAGCAGGCCAAGAATTTCATGTTGTTTGGACATTTTCTTCCAGGTCAGCTACCTAGGTAAAATACCTACCTAGCTAGGTATTTTACGAGGGTTTCTCATTTTAATTCCCTCAGTGGCCCTGGGTGGTGGATACAATTTTTACTTACTGGTGTGAAAACTAAGCATCAGAGAATTTGTTGTTTCAAAGAGACCCACATAGCTGGCGCATTCCAGCTAGTATAATTCAAAGCAAGTAAAAGAACAGAAAAAATATGCAGATGGTTTGTTGAACCATAAAGGTTAAAGCATTAAGTTACTTGGGGCTAGGAAGCAAAGAGATATTACTTCCATTCTGGAAAGATAGAGGTAAGGTCAGACTATCAGGAACCAGAAGCCAGAAGGAAGAAATTACCTTAAAGCAATGGATTTGTATGAAGGTTACAGAGGGCACAGCCAGTCCAGTAGGGAGAGAGACAGGGGATACATACATGACCTTCCTTTACCTCAGGGCCTCCTTCCAAACTCTTGCCTACTTTCCCCCAAAACCCCCACCCCAAACTTTGATAAAGATGATCTCTAAGTAGGGATGGGTAGGGTAAGGGTAAAAAAGCTCTTTGATTTTCTATTACAATCCCTGGAAATATAGATTAAAATGGGTAATCAATATAAAACACATAGACCATTTTGACATGTGCAAAATGTCATATAGCAGTTTCATTCTTTGAGATTGCATGGAATAAATTGTCCCAGATACATCATATCTGCTCTAACTTCTCTTTAACGTGAGCACCAGATGGACACATAGGTCTGGTGTTCTTAGTACCAAGCAGCTGCAGTTTTACCACAGTACTTAGCATCAAGGACCATAGTTTCCTTTTACTCTTTTGTTGAGCCACCTTATCTAGTTGCACAACCATATACTGCTTCTTATTTTATAACTGACCATAGATCTACCTTCTTTAATATCTATCTTTGGTCATGAAAATTGACACACTGAGTTTGTCTGTCCACATATGTTTACTCCCAAGGGGACAGTTTTCTTTTCAGGATATTTGGAAACTCCTCTATTCTCCTCTATTCTTTCCAGACATCAGCGAACTTACCATTATAAATTCATAGCTACATAACTCCAGGATCTAGCTTAGGTAGTACATTAGCTAAATTCATGTTTATAATGGCAATAAAATGGGTAATAAAGGCACATTTTGTCCTTATTCAAATAGCCCAACATTCGTTGCAGTTCAACAACCAACTACAGGGCACCTACAATATAGTCAATGTTCAAGCTGAAATGGAACCATTTGGAATAAAAGCAGACAGATGTCTTATCTAGTTTAGTGAGGGAAGGGAGAAATGGAAAAATAAAGAGAACTATGAATGAATCAGATACACACTATGTAACAAGGAAAAATGGAGCGGTGTTTCAGAGAAAAAATGGTGGGGACAAGTGTAGTGCAAAGTTTTGAACAAATTGCTAAGGAAAAACTTATAAGAAAACAGCATTTGAGTGAAAACTGGGAAGAGATGAAGATATGAACATCAGTGATATCTAGGGAAAAATGTTTGTAACAGACAGAGTCAGCAGATATATAACTTGGGCTATATATGGGGTGTCAGGAAGATTGTGTGTCTAGAAGGAAATTAGTGAGCAATAAAAATAAGGACAAGATAAGGAAAGTCTGAGATAGCAATGTTGTAAAGCACTTAAGGCCATCTACAAAACGTTAATTTTTATGTAAGATAAGCATTCAGTACTAGGCTTTGATAAGAGAAACTGATGAAAACTTTATATCTTAGCTTATATACTGAATAATTAAACTTTTTGTTTTATTAAGAAAAGATTGTGATCAGCTAAGTGCAGAAAGTGTGGACATTCATTAAACACGATATGTATACGTGTGTGTGTGTGTGTGTGTGTGTGTGTGTGTGTGTGTGTAGCAGTTTTAACACTGGAGGAAAGAATCAAGGAAAGACATAGGTTGTCTTCTAAAACACTAACCTAATCATGTTTTCCCTGTTTGATCATCAAGCATGCTTAAATTTTTCTTATCCATCCATTTATTTATTCCTATATTTATTTGTTAAGGTTTATTAGATAGATGTCAAGGCACTGTTCTAGATGCTGATTATAAAAAAGAACTAAACCAACTGATGTTATGCTCCATGATCATATATTTGACAATTTGTAAGGAGTTGGTCCCTCGGCTCTGCATTGAGCCTCTGTTTTTTATCTTCATCCTTTAGTTTCCATCTTAGATCGCATGCTGTTCTCTTCTTCTTTGAACATGGGTGGATTAAGTAATGAAGTGTGAACTGACTCCTACTGGCTTCTTTCTCTACCATAAATGCCATGTCAATTATTTTGTCATTTTATTCTCTCCAAGCTGAATGTTCCCATATCGTATTGATGTTAGAAGTACGAGTATCTCCATCACCATCTTGGGAACCTGTGAAGGTAAAGGCCTCTTTATCTAATGACTAGCAACTTTATCTCCACAAAGGTCTCTAATTTGTTCCATTTGTTTATAAATATTTTGCCATGTTTTAACTTAAGATGTGTGTGTGTGTGTGTGTGTGTGTGTGTGTGTGTGTGTGTGTATGTGTGTGTGTGTGTGTGTCAGTCTTGCAAATTGAATTCAGGGCCTATCACTGCCCCGGAGCTTATTGTGCTCAAGTCTGGCAGCCTACCACTGGAGCCACAACTCCACTTCTAGCTTTTTTGGTAATTAATTGGAGATAATTTCACTGACTTTCCTGTCCAGACTGGCTTTAAGCTGCAACCCTCAGATCTCAGCCTCTTGAGTAGCTAGGATAAATCTGAGCTTCAGGCATCAACATGTTAATTTTTATTTTGATTTTACTTGTTTATTTGTTTTGCAGTTACAATATGATTTATTGTTATTATTAAGGAGTTAATAAAACAAATACATTCCATATAATGCGTTTATTAACCAGCATTTAATTACTTTAAAACTTATAGCTTGTATGGAGCAGTCTTCAGTATGAGAAACAGTCTTTTGTACTTTTTTGAGGTGTATCTTTTTTTTTTAATTAATTTATTTTTTTATTAATTGAACATAAATTTTTTACAAGGTGTTGTGCAAAGAGGGTGCAGTTGCATAGTAGGGCAGTGTGTACATTTCTTGTGATATCTTACGACCTGTTTTTCCATCCCTTGTCTAGGTCAGGTAGACACATATGCAATATACAATGTATCAAGAACATATACAGTGTTCACAGACTTGGTCTCTACTGTCTCTCCGTCTCCCTTTCTTAACAGTCATATATCAGGGAGATCATGCCCCTTTGTTTTCTGTGTTCTAGGCTTGTCTCACTCAACATTATTTGTTCAAGTTCTGACCATTTCCCTGCGAATAACAATATTTCACCATGCCTAATCGCAATGTAGTATTCCATTGTGTATAAGTACCATATTTTTTGGATCCATTCGTCTGTGGAGGGGCATCTGGGTTGTTTCCATATTTTGGCTATTGTGAATTGTGCCGCGATAAACATGGAAGTACAAATGTCTTTTTGATATCTTGGGTTTTGCTGTTTAGGATAAATGCCTAGGAGTGGTATGGCTGGGTCATAGGGTAGGTCTATATTGAGCTTTTTGAGAAACCTCCATACTGTTCTCCAAAGTGGTTGCACTAATTTGCACTCCCACCAACAATGGAGAAGGGTTCCTCTTTCCCCACAGCCCCTCCAGCATTTGTTGTTTCCTGAGTTCAGAGTATAGGCCATTCTAACTGGAGTGAGGTGGTATCTCAGGGTTGTTTTTATTTGCATTTCATTTACTAGCAGGGATGTTGAGCATTTCTTCATGTGTTTCTTTGCCATTTTTATATCTTCTCTTGTGAAGTCTCTCTTTAGCTCTTTTGGCCATTTCCTAATAGGTTTATTGGGCTTGGAGGGGCTTAGTTTTTTGAGTTCTCTGTAGATGACAGATATCAGGCCTTTGTCTGTTGCTGTGATGGTAAATATCCTTTCCCATATCGTTGGCTGTCTTTCTATTTTGGTGGCTATGACCTTAGCTGTGCAGAAACTTTTTAATTTGTAGTAGTCCCATTTGTTGAGTCTTTCCCCTATTTGTTGTGCCCCTGGGTCTCTATTCAGGAAGTTCCTTCCTGTGTCTATAAGTTCTAGTGTCTTTCCTACTCTGTCCTTCAGTAGTTTCAAGGATTCAGGTCTGATATTGAGGTCCTTGATCTATTTTGAGTTGATCTTGGTGCATGGTGATAGGCTTCGGTCTACTTTAAGTTTTCTGCATATGGCTGCCCAGTTCTCCCAGCACCAGTAGTTGAAGAGGCTATGTTTATTCCATTGTATGTCTTTAGCTCCTTTGTCGAATATCAGTTGGCTGTAAGAGTGCGGTTTTATTTCTGTGTCTTCAATTCTAATCCACTGGTCTTCGGGTCTGTTTTTATACCAATACCATGCTGTTTTTGTTATGATGGCCTTGGAGTAGAGCTTGAAGTCTGGTATTGTGATACCTCCTGCACTATTTTTTTTGCCTAGAATTGCTTTGGCTATTCTAGGTCTTTTGCTGTTCCATATGAATTTATGGATTGGTTTCTTTCTCTATTTCAGTGAAGAATGTGGCTGGGATTTTGCTAGGTATTGCATTGAATTTGTATAACAATTTGGGCAATATGGCCATTTTCACTATATTGATTCTGCCTACCCATGAGCATGGGAGGCCTTTCCATCTCCTTGTGTCTTCTTTGATTTCCCTTATTAGATTTTTGTAGTTTTCATTGAATAGGTCCGTCACGTCCTTGGTTAAGTTGATCCCTAGGTACTTTATTCTTTTTTTGGCTACTGTAAATGGAATTGTTTCCATAATTTCCTTTTCTCTTTGTACATTGCTGGTGTACAGAAAAGCTGCTGACTATTGTGGATTGATTTTGTATCCTGCTACTTTGCCAAATTGGTTTATTAGGTGTAGGAGTTTGGGTACTGAGTTTTTTGGGTCCTTCAGATATAAGATCATGTCGTCTGCGAATAGGGATAACTTGATTTCTTCCTTGCCGATGTGGATCTCTTTGATGTCCTCCTCTTGCTTTATTGCTATGGCTAGGGATTCCAGCACTATGTTGAACAGAAGTGGGGAGAGTGGGCATCCTTGTCTTGTTCCTGAGTTTAGGGGGAATGATTTAAGTTTCTCTCCATTTAATATGATATTAGCAGTTGGTCTGTTGTATATGGCTTTTATTGTTTTGAGGAATGTTCCATCAATTCCTGTTCTCTCCAAAGCTTTTAATAGGTATGGATGTTGTATTTTGTCAAAGGCTTTTTGGGCATCAACTGAGATAACAACGTAATTCTTAATTTTAGATCTGTTTATGTGGTGAATTACATTGATTGATTTACGGATGTTGAACTATCCTTGTGACTGTGGGATGAAGCCTACTTGGTCATGATGTATGATTTTCTTGATCAGTTTCTGGATCCTGTTAGCTAATATCTTATTGAGGAGCTTTGCATCTGTGTTCATTAGTGATATTGGTCTGTAGTTCTCTTTTTTTGTTGGGTCTTTGCCTGGTTTGGGAATGAGTATGATATTAGCTTCGTAGAATGAGTTTGGGATTTCTCCCTCTGTTTCTATTTCACGGAAGAGTTTGAGGAGTATTGGTATTAGCTCCTCACTAAAGTTTTTGTAGAATTCATTGGTGAATCCATCTGGGCCTCGGCTTTTCTTAGTTGGGAGGTTCTTGATTACCTCCTGTATCTCACTGTAAGTTATTGGTTTATTTCATTGATTTATTTCTTCTTGGTTCAGTTTGGGCAGTTTATACTTCTCTAAGAATTGATCCATTTCTGCAAAATTATTGTTTTTTGCTGAGTAGAGGTTTTGGAAATAGCTCCTATGATTGTTTGAATATCGTGTGTACTTGTTGTAATTTTTCCGGTGGAGTCCCTGATTTTACGTATATGAGGCTCTTCTCTTCTTTTTTTCGTAAGTCTTGCAAGGGGTCTGCCAATTTTGTTTATTTTCTCAAAGAACCAGCTTTTAATCTTATTTATTTGTTGAATGATCTTTCTAATTTTCAATCAGATTTATCTGTTCTTTAATCTTTGTGATCTCTCCCCTCCTAGTGGTTTTAGATTCTGTCATTTCTTGTTTCTCCAGTTGTTTTAGTTTCATCGTGAGGGTATTCACCTGCTCTGCTTCCATTCTTTTAATGTGGGTGTTGAGTGCAATGATCTTGCCCCTCAGTACTGCCTTAGCTGTGTCCCATAGGTTTCTTTGTGATGTGTTTTCTTTGTCATTGTGGCTTATGAATTCGTTGATTTCATCTTTAATTTGGTCTGTGGCCCAAGTGTTGGATAGCAGCGTGGGGTTTAGCCTCCAAGAGTGTGTATAGTGTCTGTGGTTTCCTTTGTTGTTGAGGGTTACCTTTAATCCACTGTGATCAGATATAATACATGGGATGACGTCAATACTTTTGTATTTGCTGAGGCTCTTTGTGTGGGCTATGACGTGGTCTATTTTGGAATATGATCCATGGGCTGCTGAAAAGAAGGTGTATTGGGTCTCTGTAGGGTGAAAGGTTCTATATAGGTCAGTTAGATCCATTTGGGAAATGGTGTTATTTAGGTCCTCAGCTCCCTTACTAATCCTCTGGGTGTTGGATCTGTCTCTTGGAGAGAGAGGAGTATTAAAGTCACCCACTATGGTTGTGTTTGCGTCTATCTTGCTCTGTAATTCTGTGAGAATTTGCTTGACATATGTAGGGCCTCTTTTGTTCGGTGAGCATACATTTATCACCGTGATTTCTTGATTCTGGATTTTTCCTTGTATTAATATGTAGTGTGCTTCTTTGTCTTTTTGAGTGGACTTTAAAGAGAAGTCCAGCTTGTCTGAGATCAGAATGGCTACACCTGCCGTTTTGGTTGGTGCATTTGCTTGGTAGATCTTGCTCCATCCTTTCATTCGAAGCCTGTTTTTGTCCCTTGCTGTAAGGTGGGTCTCTTGTAGACAGCAGATGTCAACTTTTTGTTTGCGAATCCATTCTGCCAGTCTGCTCCTCTTTATTGGGGAGTTTAAGCCATTTATATTTAAAGAGATCAAGGATAAGGGTGTTTTTTCTCCTTCCATTTTTTTGGGGGGCTGTTTTTTCCTCTTTTTTTTTTCTTTTATTTAGTGAGCTGGTCTTTCTGCTGTACTTTGGCTATTGAAGTTTCTTTCTGATTCTGTCTGTGTGTATTTTACAATCTCTGTCTTTCTGCTGGACTTTGGCTATTGAAGTTTCTTCTGTGTGTCTTTTACGATCTCTGTTGGGTGGGGTTCCCCTCTTAATATTCGCTGTATTGCTGGTTTTTTATTCACATACTCCTTTAGCTCCTCTTTGGTGTGGAAAGATCTGGTTCTCCCTTCGAATGTGAACTCCAATTTCGCTGGATATTTGATCCGATGTTGTAAATTGTTATTCTGAAGTACTTGGATGGTGTTCTTCCACTCACTTCGAGCTTGGTAAGTTTGTGTGGATAAGTCGGATGTTATTCGAATCCTCTTCCCATTGAAAAAAGTTTCCTTCTTCGCTTTGGCTGAATTCAGAATTTTCTCTTTAATCTTGAGGTCTGTAGTCTTGAATATTATGTGCCTTGGGGTAGTTTTCCTGGGGTCTGGCCTGACAGGTGTCCTATAGGCTTCGGTTACCTGGATGGGGTCCCCTGTGAGATTGGGGAAGTTTTCTGCAATAACTTTATTGAGAACATGATTAAGCCCTCTGTTCTGATATTCGGCTCCTTCTTCTATTCCAATTATGCGCAGATTATATCTCTTGTCTTTGTCCATTAGTTCCTGGATTAATCTTCCCTGAAGCTTCACCTTTTCTTGGAGTGTGGTCATTTTCTGGTTGTTGTCAGCTGCTTCATCGTCCAGGCGAGAGATTCTGGATTCTATATGGTCCACTCTTTGTGTTATGGTTTCAATTGCGGGGTTTATGGATGTCAGAGAGCTATTTATGGTTGTCATATCAGCGCTGATCGTGGAAATTTCTTCCTTTAAAGAGTTGTATTTTAAATATATTTTTTCATGCATTTCAATTCTCAGGATGTGGAGATTTTCTTTAAAGGTGGCTTGAATTGTATCTATTTTTGCTTCCATTTCTTTAAAGGAGGCTTGCATTGTATCCATTTTTGCTTCCATTTCTTTCTTGGCTTCCTGGGTGTGTCCTTCCAGATTTCCGCTCTAAACTCCTGGAATTGTTTTCTGATTTCATTTCTGATGCTTTCGATCATTCCTGTTAACATGGCTTCATTTGCTTTTTTAGTCTCCATCTCTTCTTCAGTCGTGCTGCTTTTTGGAGCTGGCAAGTTGGCTTGTCCTTTGATGAACTGAGTTATGTTTCCTTGGGATTTGCGCATCTGGAGATCTGTGGATAGCTTCTCAGGTTTGGTTTGTAGCTCTTTCCTTCCTCCTGTGTAGGCGTGTCTACGGCAGCAGGTGCTGCCGCTGTGGCCCCGCCCACCAGTGCAGGGTACGCCTACCAGAGAGGGTGTTGTCGCCAGGGGCCCGCCCTCCTGTGCGCTGTGCGTCCACTACAACAGGTACTTTAGCGGAATATGCCTCCCAGAGCGAGTCCTGGGTTGTTGGGTTGTGCTTGAGCCCTCCCATGAGTCCGTTGTGGGAGGCGGTATGTGTGGGGCCCAGTGGGATCGACTGTCTGGGTGTGGCTTGGCACCCTCAGACCTCGCCTCCTCTGTGAGGTGGGGAACATGATCAGGCTCAGGTGACCCTGCTGGGCTGGTATTGCCCACCAGCGCCTATGATTTTAGTTGTAAGAGTCTGCAAGCTCCAGGCGCCTCGGGTGGGGCTTGCACAGCCGGCCGTCTCCCAGCCCCTGTTGGGAAGGGGGCGGGGCCGGTTCTGCCAGTTCAGGAACCTGTGGTGTCTTGGGGCTGTTCTGCCCTTCCCCTGCTAAACTGACTTCCCAGCGCCTGATGGGAGCTTCCCGCCTGATTTGGGGGTTCTTTGTTCCCTCAGGGGTGGGGAGGGGGAGGGAGGGAGATCTAGCTTCTTGGTCAGGCTTGGGTCTCTGATAGCTGGTCTCCCGTTGGGGGAGGGGATAATGGGGGACTCACTTTTGCTGCTTTGTGTGTGTGTCCCGCGTAGCTGTTGGTCCTTCAGGGGTTGGCGAAGTGTCGTGGTGGCTTCCCCGTTTCCCTCTTTCTGCCGCGCTGGGTTCCCTTGTCCGAACCCGGTGTGGACCCGAACTTCTCGTTGCTGCTGGTGTGTCTTGGTCCGCACCCTGCCTTGTGTCCGTGGGGTCTACCACTATATGAATTCTGCGCTCCTGGCAGCCTGTCTGCTGATCGCCGGGTTCCCCTTTCCCAGCCTGACCCTGTTTGGGCCAGGCTCGGCTGGTGGGGGGAGGGTGCCCCAGAGAATCTCCGGCTCCATGTAGGTTTTCGGTTCTTCTTTTTTGCTCCTTTTTGTTTTCCTGCGTTTCTCCACTGCTTTTCTGGATGCTGGTTTTGCTGGGTTCTTGATGGGGTGTTGGGTGTTGGAGTTCCCAGCTCACTATTCAGTTGGTGCGAGTCGGGGTGCCTCCCTATTCTTTCGGCGCCATCTTTCTCCCTCTCTCAGTTTGATTGAGGTGTATCTTTAATTATAATAATTTTCTCTTTTTATTATTCTTTTCTGTTTTGTGTTTTTTTTTTTTTGCCAATCATGAGGCTTGAACTTAAGGCCTGAACACTGTCTCTGGCTTCTTTTTGCTCAAGGCTAGTGCTCTACCACTTGAGCCACGTTGCCACTTCTGGCTTTTGTATATACGTGATGCTAAGGAATCAAACCAAATACTTTATGTATATGAGGCATGCACTTTACCACTAGACCATATTCCTAGCCCTTTATTCATTTATTTTTTTGTGTTAGTCCTGTGGCCTGAACTCAGGACATGGTTGCTGTTTCTGAACTTTTTTTCCTCAAAGCTGGCACTCTACAACTTGAGCCATAGCTCTACTTCTGGATTTTGGGGTTTTTAATTGGAGATAAAAGTTTTATGGACTTTCCTGCTCAGGTTGGCTTTGAAGCATGATTCTCAGACCTAGCCTACTGATTAGATAGGATTGCAAAATGTGAACCACTAGTTCCAGGAACACAGCTTAATTTTTAAAGCTAAATGTAGTTCTGAATATTGGAACGATTTCATTGAATAGATTAATAAATCATTTCAACATACAGAAATGACAAACAACTAGCCTGAAGGCTCAGTTTCTGATCCAGTTTGATTCATTAATTACTAAAAATCAATTTAAAACATAATTCATAAATTCATCTTTGAATCAGATGTCTTAACTTAAAAAACAGGTGTTATTTTAAGCAAAAGATATTGCTAGATGTCTTAAATAGAATTGTAATTAAGCTTTTCCAAAAATTGCACCATTTCCCTCAATGCATATGCTGTGAGTTTCCTACAGTGAAAATGGTCAGATTCATTAGTTTGTGAAAAACTCTGCTAAGTCTTGTAGATACTGAGTCTATTTTAAGGTATAGTCCCTTACCCACTACCCCAAGTAATATAGTCTTGATGTTCTCTCTGGGTAATATCTGTTACATCAAAAAGAGAAATACTTCATTTGTTACTCATGTGTTGGGAAGATAAAATGAGCCTGAAATCTTCAGAGGCAAAAACATAAAATAGTAGCTAAACTACCATTTCATGAACAAATGCAACTTGGATTTTTCATGGCAATTATCTAACCTTGGAAACAATGCTGTTTGTTTTCTTTTGTTGGACCTCAGACAGGTTTGTGGCATGTCTTCCATTCTCTCTCTCTCTCTCTCTCTTTTTCTCTCTCTCTCTCTTTTCTCCCTTCTCATCCTCCCTCCACCCCTGCCCCTTTCCTCTGTGGTTCTTTCTGCATCATCTTCTCTTCCATTATTAATATAGCTTCACATGAGACTTCAGTTTGCTACAAAAAGTGGCTTACTTTCCCTGAAGGTGTAATTTCCAGGCCTTGATTTAAATTAGGCACTGCAGATGTTTTCTCAGAGTGAGCCTTTTAAAGCATCTCCTTGGGTGAACAAGGTCCTCCTCCTTCGTGTTTACCAGTGGAGCATAGTTAGCATTCAAATTAATGCACAGCTATGACTGCACTTGAACAAAGCAGGACTGTGTGTTGACTTACTTGGTGAACTGCTTCCTCATTCTCCCAAAGATTAATATGTGTATATTGGGTTACAGGAGGATAGACAGATATTCAGAAGTAGAAGGCCCCACTCATGTGGACAAGTTCTTTATCAAACGTTTTAGCACTGTGATTACCCACATGCTAGAATGAATCTGTGTTGAATAATTCTCCATGTTTCGACTGTCTGTAGGGCTGCTTTATATTTTATATTATTTTAAATCCATCATCCTTGAAAAAAACTTAAATGTGCTTCATAACTAAAAGTCTAATGCTACCTTATATTTATGGAAAGAAGGCTGATTATAAGGTTCCAAAATTATTATTTGGGTATTATAGCTGTAACCAGTGCTCTTCCGGGGCTGGCTGAAATATGATTATCTATCTATCTATCTATCTATCTATCTATCTATCTATCTATCTATCTATCTATCTTCAGTTATTCTTAAGTAGAAGCTTTATAAGTGACACCACAGTGTATCTTTTCTTTTATATTTTTATCTTTTTATAAAAGTGGGGCCTGGTCAAGAGTTATGAAAAACAAAAAGAGTTACAAAGTACAATTCAAAATGAATAGCAGATTATAGTTTTTCAGAATAGGAAGTATAAAAAGAATCTCTATCAACAAATAGATATCTTTTTTTTTTTGGCCTAACTATGGCTATAGGCCAATGGAGGCAGTCTGTATTATATCAAAGTATTGTATCAAAATATATGCATACATAAATGAATTTCATATGCACTCATACTTGTATATTTAACTAAAATATACCTGAATAATGAAGCTTGCTTGCTTTGTAATTTAATCAATTGGCTCCAGTTTATCTCAGTTCCTTAGAATTGATTTCCCCTCTGCTTTCCACATCTTTTCCATCAAAGATTTCGTAAGCTATAAAAACTGATCCCTTGGGAAGAATTTTAAGGAGCATTTGCATGAACGGATTCCTTGCATTTCCTCCTGGGCCAGAATTTCACTCTCACAGAATGCATTGAAATTATTTTTGGTGGAAAGGATTTTGCATACTGAGATTGGCAATGAAACTAGCCCATAGTATCTATGAACTCTTTGAGAACACTGAGTTCCTATTTAGATCTAACTATGTCTTAAATGTCTCAATGTTGTATATCTTAAATTCTCATATAAATTGTCTAAGTCAATAAAAGTGCATACTCCTTCATTTTTATGTGGTCTGTGAATTAAAATGCTATATGACAAAGTCAAGTAAAGATGTGTGTGTGTGTGTGTGTGTGTGTGTGTGTGTGTGTGTGTGTGTGTGTGAAGTCACTTAGGTGACTTAAGGACATGCCCTATAAGAAGGAATCTGAAGGTAGTGGCTTTTAATTACTGTGGAACCACTACATCTTGGTAGCACTGATTGGATTTTGCCTACCTGCTCTGCTCAGAAATTATAGATTTAAAAGTTGTAATTAACAGAAAATTAATGATTCTTCTTCATTTTTTTAGTCCCTGCTACTTTTCTTTCCCAGCCTGGACTTCTGGCTGATGCAGAGTCTTTTAAGTCTGGTTTTTGACTCCACATGAGTCAGTGGCATTAATTAACAAAGTGGGGTGGTGATCATTAGCTCTGATAGGAGGTTTCTCTTCTCCATCTGACCCTTCCTAGAGGAGCATCTGGCTGAGTTGAAAGCAGTGAGCCTTTATCCTCTGTGATCCCCAGCTTTAATCAGCCCTAAGCAAAGGCCTTTGGGTGTGTCCTGCAAAAAATTTCAGGTCCATTCCTCCTATTTAATTGTGATCAGACCACACAGTGTTGAAGTAGGTCACACCTTGAAGCAGCAAGAGGTATAGATACAAACTTGTGCAAATCTAAATCCCCCCCCCTTAGTCAGCTCAACTGTGTTTAACATAGGTACATCTCTACCCAGAGTGCCCTAAAGGATAACATAGGTCATATTTTGCCATTCATCAATCAGTGTACACTACATCGGATTCTATTTCATGGGTATTGTGACTGCTGCTTTAAGGAACATGGGAGTTCAGGTATCTCTCTGAAATGTGGATGCAATTACTTTGGGTTATATATGCCCAGTAGTGGAACAGTTAAATCACATGGCAGTTCTATTTTCAGCTCTTAAGAAGTCACCAGGGTTATTTCCCATAATGGCTCTTTTAGTTTATTTTCCCTCCAATATATTTTATAAAATGTGAGTCCTCCTTTCTCTGGATCATGGAATATGATTCCACCATAAAGAATGAATACAATTTTTCATTTGCATCTATGAGGTTAGGACAAGAGAACTGTTAGGAATTTGATACTGCCAGTGATCATATCTTAAGTAATACAAGACAGGTGTAGAAATCCAAATACTGCCCGGGCTCACTTAAATGAAGAATCAATGTTTCCTAGAAACAGAGAGCTGAATAGTGATTACTAGAATCTGGAAAGTGTAGAAGAGATCGGGGGAGGCTGAATAATGAGAGCTAACATACTATCAGGTAGGAGGAATGTGTTTCCGTGTTCTATATAGCAAAGTGGGGTAACCATAGTATTAGTTTAATGTGTATTATTTTTAGGGTCCCAACACAAAGAAATTATATGCTTAAGGAGATGAAGATGCTAATCAGAATAGTCAATGGAATAGATGTAAGAATGGAATGAGGAAAATTCAGGGGATCAGTAGGATTGGGAGAGATGGGGGAAGAGTGATGAAAGGGGTGACATTATCAAGATGCATTGTACTCATAAACTGACCTGTTGAATTGACAATATATAACTGTAACCCCTCTGTACAGTTACATACACGCAATTTAAAACAATGCTAATGCTCATGACTCTGGCTTGATCTTTACATGGTGTATTACATATCTCAGATACTCACACTGTGCCTCACAAATATGCAGAATGAACACAATTAAATTTAATGTTTGAATAAACTAGCACATCTTGCCCCTCTGAACATCCCTTCTTTAAACACTGTTTGGTCCGGACCTTCATTTTGCCAACCCTTAGATGACCTCTGACTCAAAGGAAAACATGTATCTCCTCCAACCATGTCATTCTTGAGTTGTCTAATTTCCATTCTCAACTCCTAAAAGAGTTGAAAGGAGAGCAGGAGTTAAATTGAATGACCTCACCTCAAATGCCACCCTTAACTAATAAGCACTAATCTGAATTTGAAGCAAACTCATTATTCCTCATTCCTCTGTTTCCATAACCCTTTGATTCTCTCACACCACCTTCCCCTTCCCCTCTCCAAACCTTTTCATATAGTAAAACTAATGATTTCACCAGGTTGTTCTAATGTGGGAAATTGAGAAATACCTAGGGCCCCGCCTTTTCTGGTGGAATTAAAAAAATTCTTCCTCAGGGCTTTTGCTAGTGACTCATTTTTCCAGTTAATATACTCAATGAAACATAAAATCACATGTTTACAAACATCTAAGTAGGAGTTAATTAAATTAAGGGGTATAAATAGAGCTATTAATTATTATCTTCCTCCCATTATTCTGGGCATATGCAAATGAACAATATTTTCCATCCCATGTCTTTGCTGGTGCACAGTGACAAGATGTGCTACATCTGCCTAGGATGTTCTCCAGAAGGAAAAAAAAAAGTTGAAACAGAGATATCTACTTGTAATAAAGTCTAGTTTGAAAGACCCTAATTTTCCCTACTGTGGGGTAATTTTCAGAATTGTAGGCCATGTACCATATGTAAAGCCATAGGTCTTCTGGTTGCATTCCAGGAGTGACCAATTCATGGTATTACTGGTAAATAAACAATGGAAAGAAAACCTCCCTTTGGAATTTGGGGTTTCCATTCTGAAATGCTTCTGCATTTACTTGATGTAGAATCAAGCTTGGCATCTGGGGTAGCAATTAGCAGTGTAGGCACATGCTCTATGAACTTTTATCATGAACCTAATAGAGCCACTCTGCTGATCCTTTTTCATTGTGACCCTTGAAAAGTACATATCTTGCACATGTTCATTTAAAAATATCTGAAGTATCAATGCACTCTGATTTCTTTTTGCAATCTGATTTGTTTCTGCCATTTTCTCTTATCTTAATAGATACAAAGCATGATCTATACATTGAATTCATGATGAGCTACTGGTGTTTACAGGTGGAAAATTATTTCTCAAAGAGCTGCAGAACGAAATTTGTTCAAACATGTTTATATGTATTATCCTGTTTGGTTGTGGCAATTGCCTGACACTATGTTTTCAAAATATGTTAATATCTGAATAAGAAAAGCACAAATACCAGAGCATGCAAGTCTATGACATTTTTGCAAATTAAACCCACAGCAAATCAGCATTGGCAATAGACAGCTGATTTTTCTTTTACAGTTTTTAACATTTCCATAGAAATAACAGTTTTATTCTATATTGGTAACATGACTAAAGTTTAACTACCAGACTGATGTCAACCTTAAGTTTTTCATGAAATATCTATAAAACATGTTGTGTCTATGAAATTTAGTAAAATACATTGGTTTCATAGGTCTACTTACTAAAAATCACTTTCTATTAGCCTTCTGCTAAAGTATTTTTTAAGGTATACTTCGAGTCAAAGCTGACCTGCAGACCGTGTAATTTTAGAAATTATCTACTTTTGATAGTTTTCCATGCTATATGAAAAAATACAATAAACAGATATAGCTAAATTTTCTTCTTAAAATCTCAAAAGACTTCAAAATATGCCCTGGATTTTAAGTTGAGGTTAGATCCTTTACAAATCTTAAGATATTATTGCTAGAATTCAGTTCATTGTGGTTTAGGATTGAGATTCTAGCTATCTTGATGGCTCTTTGTGAGGCCATATGTTGAGCTCCTCAGGACCACTCATCTCACCTTGTCCCTTAAACCACAATGCTGACACAGAACCACTGGGATCAAATGTGAACTAATTCAACAATTAGTCCCTAGACACTGTGTTGGAAATGAACTTTACAACTTGGGACAGGAGTAGAGAGGTCAGAAATGAAAAAAAGGGGGAGAAAATGAGAGAGGGGTAACATTGTTAAAAATAAGTACACTCATTGCTGACTTATGTAACTCTAGCCCTTCTGTAAATCATCTTTACCATACTTTTTTTTTTTTAAAAGCATAAAGCTACTAGGAGACTCTTTGGCTACAGCATGCTAAGACAGAATTTATGTAAATCATGTACTCACAGGTGTGTCCTCCCATAACCTTGAAGTCAAGGCAATGATTACTCTTCTACTTTTGTAATTTTTCATTGGTTCCAAGCAAGTTCCAAGTTCTACTCATAGAGAGAGTGAGAAGATTAAACCAATATTTGCATTAGTATTCTTTTAGTCTTCTAACCCTTGCTATAATTGTCCTGGAAATTAAAATTGCTGTTAATATTATTCTGCATTTTTCCCACAGGATATGTTGATCTAAGAACAGACTATTTTTTTAACTTATACATGACAACATACTGAGTTTCAGAATACACACATTCATATGCATATAATCTGAAGTATATATGCATATTATTTTGAAATACATATGAATGTATATTCTCTTTAAATTATTTTAAATTATTCATCCTATCATAAGATCAATCAGAATCTGCTGTAACTCAGTGCACAATGCTTAAGTCTTTGTTACCAGATGGCATTATAACAGATATTTTTCAATCTAGCAGTTCTGGTTTTTTTTTAAATGAAGGAGTTTATATTACTTTATTTTGCCCTTGCTATGAATCTGGAGAGTCTCTGAGGATAAGAGTCGCTAGTGTCTTCTTTTGAAATGAAACATACTTTGTTCCAAACCCTCTGAGAAGCAGCCAATCCTTACTAATTTCAAACTTCTAGATGCCAAATGATCATTCTTTCTGGGTTGCATTATAAAATTTTGTTGGAAATTCATCTGGAACTTTTAATGGACATGAATGTTCTTATATGTATGGTAGATGGAGATGGTATGGTAGATGGAGAATGGATGCTTTCTGGGGAGAGTGTCAGGAATGGTGTAAGGGGCAGACTATAAGGACTTTTCTTGCTAGGCTCCCTGACAAATGGCATAGCTGCTAAATCAAGACTAGGTGCAATATGGTTGCTGCCCTTTAACAAAACTGTAATAGAAGACAAAAAACAGAAGGGATAGGTAGTGGATGTGACTGGAAGGATAAAGAAGCTTGTAGCTGAGCAAAGATGGCAAATAAGAAGCTCTTATCCCGATAGTCTAAGTAGAATCTGAGGTTCCATACCATTTTATAACAATTATTGCAGTAAAAATGGTCCCTGACTTTCTTTTTCAAATAAGTGCTTAGAAGTACACATTAAGGGCTAGGAATGTGGCTTAGTTGTAGAGTTCTTACCTTGCATGTATGAAGCTCTGGGTTCTATTCCTCAGTATCACATAAAAACAAAAAAAGCTGGAAGTGGTGCAGTGGCTCAAATTGGTTGAGCACAAAAAGAAACCTGGGGTCAATGCGCAGGCACTGAGTTCAAGCCCCAGAACGGGCACAATTAAAAAAAAAAAGGGGACACATTAAATTGGCTTCTTTTTGGTTACAAACAAACTACACAAGAAAGCTAGTCTGGGCATTTACCAACCATGCTTGCTTATGCTACTTTAGATGAGTTATTTTTTGTCTTTTGTTTTTTCCTGTCCTAGATCTTGAACTCAGAGGCTGAGTGGTATCACTGAGCTTCTTTTGTGCTCAAGAGTAGCACTTTAGAGGGGATGTGGCCAAAGGGAACCCTACTACATTGTTGATGGGAATGTAAACTTGCTCAGCCACTCTGGAAAGCAGTGTGGAGGTTCGTCAGAAGGCTAAACTTAGGACCCAGTAGTCCCACTTTTGGGCTTCTACCCAAAAGATTACAAGCAAGACCACACTAAAGCCACCAGCACAACTATATTCATGGCAGCACAGTTTGTCATTTCTAAAATATGGAACCAACCCAGATGCCCCTCAGTAGATGAGTGGATCAAGAAAATGTGGTACATATACACAATGGAATTCTATACTTCTATCAGAAAGAATGATACTGCCCCATTCATAAGGAAATGGAAGGACTTGGAAAAAAATCATACTGAAGTGAACCAAACACAAAGAAACATGAAATCTATGGTTTCCCTCATAGGGAACAATTAGCACATCTCTTGGATAGACATAGCAGAAGATCACAATAGCTCAATAGCTAGGCCTATAAAAACACATCAGAAAATGCTAAGCAAAATGAACTCCATGTTAGGGAAATAAGTGGTAAATCATTGTCATCGTTAATTTTAACATACCATGTGAAACTGTACCTTTTTTTCTCTCTTAAATTCCCTTCCTTTGGGTTTATTCCTGCTATTACTGTAACTAATCTTAGTACTCCGGATACTATATTGGAACTAGGGAAAGGAAAGGGAATACCAAAATTGAGCAACAAAGGATAAAAAGACAAACCATTGCAGTAGTGATACTTACAAAATGAATTGGTGTAAACCAACTGGGGTGGGGGAGGGAATTAGGGAAGGGCGAGACAGGGGAAAATGAGGGATGAGGTAACAAGTTGGATAAGAAATGTATTTGCCTTACATATGAAACTGTAACCCCTCTATACTTCACTTTGACAATGAAGAAGAAGAAGAAGAAGAAGAAGAAGAAGAAGAAGAAGAAGAAGAAGAAGAAGAAGAAGAAGAAGAAGAAGGAGAAGAAGGAGAAGAAGGAGAAGAAGAAGAAGAAGAAGAAGAAGAAGAAGAAGAAGAAGAAGAAGAAGAAGAAGAAGAAGAAGAAGGAGAAGAAGGAGAAGAAGGAGAAGAAGAAGAAGAGTAGCACTTGAGCCACAGCACCACTTCTGGCTTTTTTGGGTAGTTTATTGGAGGTAAGAGTCTCACAGACTTTCTTGGCCAGGCAGGCTTCAAACCTCAATCCTAAGATCTCAGCCTTCTAAATAATTACGATAACAGGTGTGAACCACTGGCACCCGGATGAGTTACTTCTTTTTATTCAATCACCGTTCTTTAAAAATATATATTGTTGTTTTAGCAGTGCTATACAGTGCAGTTACATTTACATATGTCTGGTAATAAGTACATTTCCTTTTGTACAGTATCCTTCGTTCCCTCATACTCTCTCATTTCCTCACTCCTGCCTCTATCCACAAATTGAATAATTCACTTTCATCAATGTCCAGTGAGTTCCACTGCTGTATTTTTTTCACCCTTTACCCTGAATTCTGTGCTCTGTTCCCACTCTCCCTCATATCCCTATATATGGATATTCCATATATAAGGTAAAGAATACAGTCATCAGAAAAAGAAAAAAAAACAAATTGAGAAAAATGTCCTTTGTTTCCATAACTTTAAGAGCTCATTTTAGTCTGCACATAATTTTATATACAGATAAAGAGGTGCTTGGGTATTGCACCTTCATAGTTCTCTCCTAAGAATATCCTCTTTTGGTGTCACAGTATGTGAGTATCTAGAATCCTGTGTAATTTGTCATATTGCAGTGCATTTTATATCTAACTTCTGCATATTGGTGAAAGCATTTGTTTCTCTGCTGACTTATCTCACTTAATGTGTTCTGTAAATCACCATGTTTATTTCATCAAAATGATCAGAAATGTTATACTTACATGTTATAAGGAATTTGTTGTAGCATTTGGTTCTAGTTAAAAAAAAACCCAGCAGCAATAATAAAACATATCCAAAAAAAACCCTCAAGCTTTTATCTTTAATCATTGAAATTATGAAATCATTTACCAAAGAAACCAAAGATGACAAATTCTTTGTGGATTTTGTCAAGTGTCTTACCAACTAAGAAGGCCAGAGGAGTGCCATACAAGCAAGAAAATGACAGAACTATCTGCTTAACCCTAGAATCATGGCCACAAGTCTCATTCTTCAAATGAGGTCAGAGATAAACAAATAGCTTCTTGCTTACTCTTTCTCTTTACTAGGGTTCTGAGGAAGCAATTTCGTCATCTCTCTGTGTAACCTGTCTCTTTTTCTAAGTCTGTCTAGAAAATTACTAGAGTCCCTTTTGCTTGAACTTTTCTGCCAAAGAAAAAATGTCAGAGTTCGGAAGCAAGGTGATGAGAGTTTAGGGCTGTGATTCTTGGTAGCTAATGAAGGTCAAGCAGACTAAATCCCTCGGGAGGAGGCAACATGGCTGGGACTGAAATGATACCTGACATAATATAATGAAGAGTTTCTTTTTATATACTTAATTTTATTTTTTTCTGGTACTCCAGACAATGCAAAGCTGATGATACTGAGTACAAAGCTGAAACTGTGAATCCAATTCATCTCCCATCCTGAACTCATACTTCAAAATCTGAGGTGCTGAGTGCTTGACCAAAGCAGTTTTCATGATCTCAGGGGGAAAAAAAATAGAAGAAAAATGTCATCACTTTCTGCTTTTTGGTTCCATGTCTATTCCTCATCATCACAAATAGTTTCTAGGAATCTAATACACTAATGAGGAAAGGAAGAAAACTTCCTTGTATCTTTGTGATTTCTACCTTTCCCATTAGCTCTGGGCTCAGGTTAGAATTTATATCAATATTTCCAATTAAGTTGATATTGGGACATATGAGGTGGAACACATGGCCTAACTTTTAGGTTCATATTTGTCTCTGTAACTTACTTAATAATAATTTCCTTTTATATAGTAATGCTTCTAAATTCATATATATATATATATATATATATGCATACATATATATATGACAACCAGCTTTTATAGGACCCTTAGAGCTGACTACTCTTTATTACACAGAAATAGCACCCACATTTCAAACCCTCCTACAAAACAAAGAATAAGAGAAAGTTACAAAGTACAGGGTGGTGATGGTGGTGAAACAACCACCCAACAAAAATACTGGAATAATCATGAGGCCCCTCTATGTGAACAAATTATGTCATACTTCTGTATGGTTTAATATTTTATGAAAATAAGAGCTCAGAACAACACATTGGGGCTACATAATAGTAATCTATTGAAGTGAGAGAAATTACGTAATATGCCTAGCTTATTACCATTAATAATTTAATATTTTCAATTGTCTTAAACTCTATGTCATATTACATATTCTACGCACTACGACTTGGATACATGGTATGTATTTTCCAAAAATCAATACTCTGAATCATAGCATTATGAGTAGAGCTTTGCAGGTGATAAGAGGTTAGCTGGTTTACAGGCCACCGTGGACTTGTTGGGCCTTTTTTCCTCCTTCACCCTTTTGCCATATGAGGATTTAGGAACAAAGTGCCAATTTGGTGGCAGAGACAAAGCAATATACCAAAAGAGCTGGTGTCATGATTTTGGGCTTTCCCGGGCCCAGAACTGGGAGAAGTAAATACCTATTATTTATAAATTGCCTGGGTTCTGGTAATTTTTTTTAAGGCAGCACAAAATGACAAAGATGTACCACATCTTCTCAGTTTCACAAGCTCACATCCATAGCCATTCTGTCTTCTTGTGTGCGATTCTTTAGACTGTTCAGCACAGAATTTGTACTCTTTCCAGATTATGAAGGATTTACTGTCCTATTCTCCAGTAAGTGTTTCATTTTCCTGTCAAGGTCCTCTAAAAGGTCTCTAAAAGGTAAAGTACAGAGAGAGAAAGAAAGTGAAAGTACAAGGAAAGATTCCTAGCTGGAATTTAAAATGCTGGGAGCCATAACTTTTATCCTTTTTTTTTTTTTTTTTTTTTTTTTTGGCCAGTCCTGGGCCTTGGACTCAGGGCCTGAGCACTGTCCCTGGCTTCCTTTTGCTCAAGGCTAGCACTCGCCACTTGAGCCACAGCGCCACTTCTGGCCATTTTCTGTATATGTGGTGCTGGGGAATCGAACCCAGGGCCTCATGTATACGAGGCAAGCTCTCTTGCCACTAGGCCATATCCCCAGCCCTGGGAGCCATAACTTTTAAAATCAGAAAACTGGTGTAATTACTACATTGATCTAATATGCTCTGTAATATATGATATCCTATAGCAACTTTTATTTTGTGTCCTTAGGTTCTTTTGAGCAGAGACTAATTTTATTTCTGTATTAGATGGAAACTTTTGGAAATAATATGAGGCAGTATAGCCAGTCATTATATATCCATATTATAGAAATCTTCCAACTTCTAACCTATTTTCCTCCAATACAACCCTAGTTACTGGTGGGAAACCTGAAGTCAAAGACAAACAACAGGCTGGATTCTCCTCCATATAAAGTCTTCCATTTCTCCTCCTCCCTCATCTACCTTCCTTTGATTCTGATTCCTATCTGACAGATCCTGACTAGGGGTAGTTACTAAGAGGTGCACAGAACAGGTTTTGCTTTTTTTGAGTTGAGTCCATTGCCATTATCTTTGAATTTGATAGGCATTTGAAGCTGACATTCAAGTAGTAGCTTTCCTGTGCTCTCTGCTGACCATCCCTGCCTTCTCACTCTCCATTAAATTTGCCTTGATGAGAGTGAAGTCCTTTTCGGCAGCACATCGATTATTCCTTTCCTAGTCCTACCTATCCTGAAATCCTTTTGTGTTCCCTCTGGTAAGCTAATCTGTTCGGTACAGGATCCAAAAAGCAATCCAGGTTTTCTTGTTCAGTCTCTTGTATGTGTGGTCAACATTTGGCATCTTGCTTTTGCGATTGTTCACATGAGAAGATTGTTCAGATTGAAAAGACCATGCTGCTGTTTTTACTCTACTCTTTCCTCTCAACCCCGAGAATCTTCAGAGAGGGACAGGACATTCTCCATGGAGTTTTAGAGAGTAAATCATAACCTGCTGACAGTTCACACAAACATATATATCCAATGATCATATATATATATATACATATATATTTCTACTAAGTTGAGGGTCAGGGAGGATGTAGCATCACTTGTTTTTGTAGTGGCACTCATAGTATAACTCTGTCCAAAGATATTCTCAAAATTAATTTCCAGTTCATTTCTGCCACTGTTGTAAGTGAAAGACTATGAGGATCACTTATGATGGTCTTTACTGTTAGTTTCTACCCTCTTTGGAATGTAACATTAGCCATGAGCCCCAAAGTTTCATTTAAACATTCACTTATTCATATAATAATATCTAAGGAAAAGTTTTGGTAGTGATCTTTAAATGTATACTGAATTGTATATTATTATTTCATAGATTTTAGTTTGTCTTATGGTAAGTGTATATGCACAACACAAAGTGACTTTGTTGTGATAATTCCATATACAGTATTTTTGAACAAGTTCACTCCCTTTATTATATTCCTATACTTCCTTTTCCTTTTCAAAGTGGTTGGTGAGTTTCCTCATGCTGTATATAATTACTTAGTACTACAATCCTCTTTATAGTTCAATATCCTTTCCTTTTGCTACTCTTATTTATTTATTTATTTTTTGCCAGTCCTGGGCCTTGGACTCAGGGCCTGAGCACTGTCCCTGTTCTTTTTGCTCAAGGCTAGCACTCTGCCACTTGATTCACAGTGTCACCTCTGGCTGTTTTCTATATATGTGGTGCTGGGGAATCGAACGCAGGGCTTCATGTATATGAAGCAAGCACTCTTGCCACTAGGCTATATTCCCAGCCCCTTGCTACTCTTTCTTATACATTGCTCCTAGAAAACTCCTCTTTACATTCATGACCTATTCATTATTATTATCACTATCATCATCATCATCATCATCATCATCATCATCATCATCATCTTAAGGCTAGATTCCACAGCTTAGCAAACACATATGATATTTATCTTTGAAAAATCTTTTAATAGTTGTAAAAAGGGATATTTACCTTTCTTGAGCTTGGATGATCTCACTTAATGTGATGGTCTCCAGTTCTATCCATTTATAAATACACATGGAAAGTATTTTTCTCACTTTGTTCATTCAACATATGTTTGAATAACAGATGTCAAACATTAACTTCAAGGAAGCAAGGTACTGAATAAGCTATACAACATTCATCCACTTTTGAAAGTTTAATTCTCCTAAAGGTAAGCCAAGAATAACAGGATAAACAGTGGCATATAGTTCATTACATATAAATGCTAATGAAGAGCAATGAGAATATGTGGTGGAAGTTCCATACAGAATTTCATTGTTCAGATGAAATTGGTGTTTATGGTTCATCACATTTTTAGTGGTAGCAAGAATCTCTATCTTCTTTTAGGTGATCTTGACATTAATCTAACCCAATAAAGTTTCTTCTTCATCACCTTTAATGGGTGCCACATAGCTGGCCTGCACCAGGAAATTTGTGACCTCATATCAGGGCTCTTACTACCTTTGTAGACTATTTTTAGTCTCTGCTAATGAGATCGCTCATGAGTTCTCTGAGTATCACATCTTAATCACTTGATTTCTGCAAATGTTTCCTTTTTCCAAATAAACTCTTCAAAGTTCCTGCTGCTCTGTGCTCATTAACCTGGGAATGGCTTTTCTAACTTCAATCTGAGCATTCTCTCTAACATGTGATACTTCTGCCCTATCTGGATTCTCCAAGCAAAGACAAAGGCAGGTGGATATTTGATTCTTTCTATTATGATGAAAACAACCAGTGATTAGAGATTTTATTTTTCCATTAAGTCCAAGAATGAACTTTCTTCTACTTTCAGTTACCTACTTTAGAATTTTTTAAGTTTCATCATTTTTTTTTCAGAATGGGAAACTAACAAGTCAGGAAAAGTGTATAGGATTTGAAATAATTTCTTCAAATGATGTAGCTATGAAAGTTGGTATTACTTTAATAAGACAAATATCTTTCATTGTTTAAAAGAGGACCCCAAAGTAGACCATCTAGAAAGTAGTACTGTAGAAGTCTGAGTATAGGAAACATGGCTTCCTCTGAGACAGTAATTGTGAAGTTTGGCCAGGAATTTTGTTAACCCTATTCAAAGAGTGAACTCAGTCACTGTGAGCAGTTTAAAATTCAGGAATCCTTGCCATTTCAGTATCCAACACCTGGATTCTGGTTTGGATGTCCCAGAGAACTTCACCAGAATGGGAAATAATTGGAAGAAGTTTGTTCTAAACTGATTGGTTACAGAGTAGGGGAAGGTCTTGATGTGAATTTAGAAAAAGTGCAACTAGCCACAGGAATTAGAATCAGAGCAAGACTAACAGAGAGGATATTATTTTCAAAGACTCAAAGATAGCTAGGGAGATGGAGGTGACCCTCTGACACTCATATCTTCACAGGCACATGGAACATTTCAATGGGGAGTTGAGGAGCAGATGATATTTACACAGCTGCATTGGTAGATAGCAGATGGCAATTTCCTTATTTCTTTCACCAACATCTATCTATCTATCTATCTATCTATCTATCTATCTATCTATCTATCTATCTATCTATTGATGCATTGATTTATCCATAGCCAGATAGGATCTTTAAACACATCTTGATTTTACTTCCAAAACAAATTTCAAAATTGCTGCTTCTGGCTGTTCCTATTGTCAGTACAGTTAAATCCATCTCTCGCATGCCTGCTGATCTACTGTTATACTTTCTATCATTTCTCACACCTGGCTAGAATGATAGTTTAAATGTGTAAGTCAGACTATATATATTCCAATATAAAGATTTCCAAGCGCTTCCTATAGCACACAGAATTCGAAGAAATGGTGTTGTACCCTCTCCCCACCCCAGCCTATGTAAATTAAAACAATTCATGTGGGATTCAAAGGTACAGTTTTTCCTGGTGAATGGCATTATGGGTATCTAGAAGTTCTCTGACACAGAGCACTCACATACAGCAATGAAGACATCAGGGGCAGGCAGCATTCCTGGTGGTGTCATTATGCAACTTTTTGTATCTTGTCTACAATACCAACAGTTGAAGAAGCTTGGTGACATGGGTCTACCAAAACTCAGAAATCAAGACAATGTACTTTAACTGAGATGAATATCAACACAGAAAAAAAATAGGCAGGAAGTCTTTGGGGGAGGCCTTTAAAACTCTTTTGTTAGAACAAGCATCTTAAGTGAACTTTCCACAGATTTGGTAGTGTGGTATGGTAATATTTTGGGGAATTTTTGTGACTCTGCTATGATATTAGCTTAATGATAACATCCAGACACATGGGAATCTGAGGTCCACAGCCTTTTCAGAGCTCCTAAAATATAGAGGCAGTTGAAGTCTCCTCTTACAGGGTCTAGAGAACCTGTCTTATAGAAGCAGTTTTTTATTTTTTCATCTCCTCTGAATTTTCCTAAGTTCCCTGTTGTTATTGTGAGGTATTTTGAAAAGCAAGCATAAGCGGGTCAGGAAAAAGACCTCTGAGTCTCTGTGTCAGTGGTAATAAATGTAGAATGACAATTTATAATTAATGATGGCATACTTTAGGCCTTTTCTGAAGAGCGATTGGATAAGTTACTCAGGACTCTGCCAGTCCTGATTCATCCTTCAGAATTACTGGCATGAAGATTAATCTTGTCTTGTAAAAGACCATAGGTATTGTGTTTCCTTTCAGCCTGGAGATTCAGATCAGTTAGAACCGGGGGTTGAACTGGCACCATGATTTAGAAATCAAGAACACTTTGTACATACCATCTGCTACCCTCACATGACTTTATCTCTCTTGTTAAATTAGCACAACATCAGCTACCACATAGATGGTTGTAAAGGATTTATCACATCATCCGTGTCTATAAATAATTCATTTTATTAAAAAATACACATTATTATTTTTTCTATGCCCAGAGATTTTACTTAATTTGTGTGGGGTAGAGCCCGAATAATACTTTGTTTTTAATTTAAGGTATTTATTTACAAATAAATGCCAATCACAGAATAGTAAATGCACCATTTAATAAGATGTAATCTTTTTTTTTTTTTTTTTTGGCCAGTCCTGGGCCTTGGACTCAGGGCCTGAGCAATGTCCCTGGCTTCTTCCCGCTCAAGGCTAGCACTCTGCCACGTGAGCCACAGCGCCGCTTCTGGCCGTTTTCTGTATATGTGGTGCTGGGGAATCGAACCTAGGGCCTCGTGTATCCGAGGCAGGCACTCTTGCCACTAGGCTATATCCCCAGCCCCAATAAGATGTAATCTTTGTTATCAGAGTTATGAGTGCTGTAATGAAGAGAATAGCATGGAAATGTAATAAGCAAATGGTTAACTGTTTTTCTGAGCAAGCTATTTCTCAATAGAATTTTTTAAATTTTATTTTAAATGTATTTATTGTGAAAGTGATGTACAGAGGGGTTACAGTTTCATACATAAGAGAGTGAGAACATTTCTTATCAAACGTATTACCTTCTCCTTCATTTTTTCCCAACCTTCCCTCTCTCTAACTCCACCCCACTCCAGAGTTGTACAGTTGGTTTAGAGCATATTATCTTGTAGGTATTGTGGTTGAGTTGGTTCACCTTTTATTCTTTGTCTCTCCATTTTAGAGTTGCCCTTCCCTTCTCTAGTTCCAGTAATCATATATACAATGCCCTGGGTACCAAAAGTAGATTTTTTTTTTTTTTTTTTGCTTGTCCTAGGCCTTGTACTCAGGGCCTGAGCACTGTCCCTGGCTTCTTTTTGCTCAAGGCTAGCACTCTGCCACTTGAGCCACAGCGCCACTTCTGGCCATTTTCTATATATGTGGTACTGGGGAATCGAACCCAGGGCTTCATGTATACGAGTCAAGCACTCTTGCTACTAGGCCATATTCCCAGACCAAAAGTAGATTTTTTAATGAAATAAATATTTGAATTGTTGGGAAGAATAGTACAGATGCCTTTGTTCCCTGTGATGTGTACATGGCTGCACTGCAGGACTTTTTAATCTATAGCAGAGCAAATGGATAATCTCTGTGCTCTGAGCTTGTGGATCTTGCTATATGTAATCAATAAACTCAAACTTAATTCAACAGTTCTGCTTTTACTTTTTAGTTACCTTTCTGCACATAGAATGTTTAAAATCAAAGGACTTTTCAATTGGTATCAAAGTATTATCTCCATTTTCCCCCTTGGTTGCTATATAAGCTTATTCATTTTTTCTTTTGTATTGTTATTATAAAGGTGATGCACAGAGGGATTGCAGCAATGTAGGTCAGGTAATGAGTACATTTCCTTTTTAGCAGCGTCACCACTTCCCTGGTTTTCTCACATTTTTTCCCTCCTGGCCCCAATTCCCCCAAAAGCTGTATAGTATAACTATTTCATTTCTTCACCACTTGTTCCTGTCTTTTTGGGCTCTCCCTTACTCTACCAAAGACAAGTCATCTTACATGCAATGCAAAAGGTACAAAAATCAATCAATCAATCAATCAATCAATCAATCTGTGACAAAGGAGAGAAAACAAACATTACATAATTGTTCCTCATTAGAGAGTTTGAATGGTAAGAAGTTGTCAACAAGTTTTGATGTACAAACTGATAATTTCATCAGGTTCTCTCTAATCAATTTTGTGATTTGAGCTAACTATATAGTTCAAATTCATGATAGATCAAATTCAAGTTACATTTCCAGTGAATCTCTTTTCCCCTATGATAAACTTAAGTTCACCAATCTATCCCATATAATATAAAAGCAAAGCACCATTGATCACATCATACATTGCCTCAGTGTGTTGTGCATGCACATACAGTGGAAGATGTTGCCTGTTTAGTGGAGAGGTTGTCTATGAGGAGGGAGGACACAAGAACAAACAAGTACAGTGTTCATGTTTTCTTTTTCTTTTTTTCCATCCTGGAGATAATAATGATTTATGTTAAAGGAACCCAGATATTTAAGTTCCTAAAAATGTGTAGGAAGTTCGAGATATGTATAAGAAGAAACTATACACAAAACACATTATAAAAATTGCAAAATCATAAAAATGCAATGTATTAAAACAGTAACAGAGGGTATGAATATGATAAAAGTATATATATGTTTGTATGTGTAAATATACCTCACGCATTGTTCAATTAGCATGTACAACTGAAAAATGTAGAAAAGAAAAACAATTAAATTGCAGAAAAGCCAAATAATGGGTACCGCCTTCCTTGTTTTAACATGCTTACGTTTAAACACCATTGAAGCAGGAGAAGAGTATAGAGAGTAAAGAGAGGCAGAGGTGTTTAGGACACATACACAGCAAAAGACTCCTTGAGCAGGTCAAATTTAGCAATGTCTTTTAAGGAAGGACTCTCAGCGTTTGGCTGGGAGGTGAATACAGAGCTAACTAGTAGATATATGAACACGGTTCCAGCAGGGGAAACATCATTTGCGAGGTTCTCAAGGAATCAGTGTGGCTTGGCAAGTTGGAGGGATGGCCAGTGAGTGCAGAGTCAGGTAAAAGCGGTGGTAAGGAGAGAGGCCGAACCAAAGTCTGAGTGGTCGCAGAGGCCACTGAAAGCACATTAATATTACTCTGATAACTAAGATAGCTTTCACCATGACACAAAAGAAAGATATAACCTTATTTTGAGTTTAATCAAATTACCCCATCACTGTTTGGGGGAATATGAAAAGGTCAAAAGTCAGGAAGGACAGAAGCAAGAAGATCAGATGATAGATGGGTTTGTGAAACAGTCCAACTTTTCAGAGAAATACATGGAGGTTTCTACAAGTGATCAGATACAGACTTCTGTTATACAGATATTAGGATGTAAAGCTGATACCATGTAGACTGTAGGATGAGAGAGAAGGGAAGAGGCATGGAAACAAGAAAACAGAGCTTCAAATGACTGAACTAAGCTATTATACCAGGAAGCAGTTCCTGTCTATTTCAGAGTCAAAACATAAATGTTTTGGTTTCAAAATAAGTGAATGGAATTGCTATTATTAAAGGTCCTTTTTACTCTGGAGGTTGTATAGGAATCCAGAGATCCTCTGTGTGAAAAACTTAATTTTTGATGCCTTAAGTGAATGTCTTGAATATATGATTGTAGACCTTAGTCTAAAACCCAGCTAGAGATTTAGGTTTCCCAGGACCCAGTTTGTAGAGGACATGCAAAGCCACTATAGGACCACTTAGAGAATGATTTTTATTTTAATTTAAAAAGTTCACTAACTGAGCTTTGAGGGATCCTCCAAGGTTCAATGACTCAAAAACTAAGGCAGAAGCAACGATAAGATCTGAGTAAGGTAGAAGAAAAGCAAGACAGTTATTTCCCAGGTGTCATGCTTAGGGTGTATCTCAATAAATACACAGTATTATGTCAGAGGCTACCAAAATGTACCTATTATGAGAACTAAGAATTGGTTACTTGACGTAGCAACAAATGTAAATTTTCACCGCTTTCATTTTATGTATCCCATGCATGTACACTAATTGTTAGTTTTCCTTTTTAACTGAGTTGCTATAAATCCTGGGAACATCAAATTTAATATGTCCTACTGAAGAGTAGTTAATGATACTTAAAATTGTGGTATTTGGAAAAATTCTGTACAAGGTCACACTACAGATTTTTTTAAGCCAATAAAAAACAAACCACAGATCATCTCTAAAATATACACATAATTATTTTACTTGCTTAATAATGATATTTCCTGCTAGTGTACTACTTCTTACTTATATTATCTGTTCCAATCAGAACCATTCTGCATACTAAAATGCCCAAGCTCTGAAGTTTATACATCAGGCTATTCCATTTGCTGATCTCTCTTCATTGGCATCAGACCTGGTCCATGTTTCATTTGGGCTAGTTTTTCAGAGATTTTGACACCTGAGTCCATGCAGTTCCTGGTAGTTCTACCACTAACAGAATCCTTGATTATTTCAGCATTCATATTAGTTTCTTGATCTTGATGACTTCTTTTTTTTCCAAATCTTTCTATCTATAGTTTCTCATAGTTCTCTTTCAGTGTATTCTGCACCAACTGTATTTCTAACCTTAGAATATAAGCTTCTGGACAAAAATTTATTTTATTTCATGTTTTCTCCAAAATAAGAACTATGTTTGTTACTGCCTCTTTGCTCCCAATTTTGTGTTGGTCCTTAATCTTGTTCTCATGCATGTGTGTGTATGTGTGTATTCATGTATGTATGTATGTATGTAATATATATGTAATGTGCCAGTCCGGGGCTTGAACTCAGGGTCTGGGTATCATTCTTAAATTTTTGTACTCAAGGCTACTACCTTCAGCTCCATTTCTTGTTTTTGAGTGCTTAATTGGAGTTGAGTTTCACAGTCTATCCAGGCTAACTTTGAACTATGATCATAACCTGCATACTAGGATTAAAGCATGCACAATCTGCGAGAATAGTAGGGTGGGATAGGTGGTAAAGAAAGATGGGCAGATTATGTAACTGTTTTGTGTTTGGGATAGAGTGGGTTGTGGAAATGAAGCCCAATTGGAGTTTGTGGCAAATATGTATTTCGAACTCTCATTCCATTTCAATAACTGAATTCTCCATTTAACTATTTACTGTCCAGATTCCTTAATCAGATTTTCTGGTTTGATCTCATCATGTGGTTATGATCAGGCCACAGGATCAGAAAAAAAAAAAGAAATGACTTGCCTCAGGTCATGATCACAGTAAGAAAGGATCATGTGTGCACTAAAGATCTTTTGACCCCAAACACATTTTTATTGACAAAAAATTAAAATGTGCAGTGCTTAAAATGGCTGCTTTGGCTTTCTGCCTAGAACAGTGGTGATTCAATAAATATTGTCACTAGTATTTTCTGTGGTGGTACTAGTGGTTGCATATCAAAAATGTGTTGAATTGTTCTAATGGATAGGTTTTTTTTTCAGATTGGCAAACATGTTACCTATTCACAGCATAGAGACCCCAATGGAGAGCTAGGTGGGTGATGATTCATGCTAAATTGTTCCCAAAATATGCTGAATACTACAAGCAGCAGCTAATGCGAAGTGGCTCATTATATGCTGTCAAATCCGATAGCAGCAATGACTGGCTCTGCTAGCACCAGCAATTTGTGGGAAGTCCATCCACTGCAAAACACTACTGAATTTCAAAACATAAGCTGCCATCTAGTTGACATGACATAGCCACTGAATCATCTATGCAAATTTTGGGGTATGTAGAAACGTTCTTCCTGTTTCTAGCTGGGTTCCACAGATGACATTCCCAAGACTACCTTCTCTGTTTCTATCACCTCCTTCCATCTATCCTGTGGGTGAAAAATTTTGTAAAGATACTGGGGGCTCATGGACATACGTAAAAATATGCTTGTGCTATGAAACTACTCCTGGAGCTTCCACCTTCCCTTCCTCTCCAACAAACAACCATGCCATGCACATAAACCTCATTTACCTCTAGCTGTGGCCTAGCTACTGTGGTAAGTAATTCTGCCACAGAGAGCTAAGATAAGAAGGCAGCAGGTAGGGATATTGATGTTTGCCCTATGACAGTGTATACATTTGTCTCCTGTAAAGTCCAGAAAAGTAGATTCCTGCTTTTATGTCTCTTTTTAATCAATTTCCTAGGAAGCTAAACTAGTCCTTCACAAATGCAGAGTGATTGAATCAATGCGTTCTTTATCAAGAAAATCCACAGTAAACTAAGGCAATGACTTTTACTGATGATTCCTTTCCTATCTCTAGTTTAGTCCTGACCCATAGTAAGCAGAATACTATGTAGTGGTTGAGACAAAGAACAAATATATGAATGGACTCATCTATCCCCTGGTTCTCTCTGGCCACATTAAAGGTCAAGCAAACAAATTGGAAGCACCAGAGACAGAAATTGATGGCTTTGAATCTTTTCCCCCTCATCAGGCTACCAGAAACTATGCCCTAAAATGCTTGTTTATTTTGGAAGGCAAAAGCTAATCTGAAGCTATTTTCTTTATTTTTATATTCAAATGCCTATAAAACAGAAAAGCACTGGAGACCTATTCATTGCTCACAAATGATCTATGTGGTAATAATGTGCTTGCTTTTCCAGCTGTGCTATACTTTGGTATTATCTTGGGTTTAATTGAAAATAGGCTGTGACCTTGGTTTTGTTCACTGGGCATGTGGGGGTATAATTGGCACAAAGCCTCTAAAGAACTCTTAAATGAATGTCATTTTGCTAATTTGGGGTTCGCCTGAGGGGAATAAGTGTGAAGTCTTGTTCTTGTAAATATGAGAGAAGTATTTATTCACATATCTTTCATGTGAGGTTAAATTTTTTTTATAATCAGGTTTTTATTTTGCAGCACCTATTTGTTGAATCCTAAATGCTAGCTGAATGATAATAGTATTGTCCCTAACAGTCTCCTGTTTCATCATAATTAAACAGCTTGTGAATTTCAGTAAAACAAAAACAAAAACAAAAACAAACAAACAAAAAAAACAACAACCTGTCTGTGTTCCCACTCTCAAGAGGTTTCCATAGAAACCATGGGCAGCAAGTTTAACTGACATTTATTGGACTTGAGGCTATATGCAGCACTGATAGCTCTGCTTTTCTCTCTGTCATCTTAGATATGTGTCTTTTCTTCATTTAACCCTCTGAGGCCTTCCTCCCACCCATCCCCCCACCCCCACCCCCCACCCCCCTACTTCAGTCCATTTCTCCTCCTTCCTCACCCTCCTCCTGTCTTTCTATTATTAACATTGAGGAAGTAATTTGGACTCAGTTAGATTTAACAAATGCAATAATACTAAAATGGGCCCAGTACTTAAGTATAATTGTGGTATTAGCTGGGAATGCTTTTCTTCAAAACTAAGAGAATTGGGAATGAAGTTTGCCAAGGTAGCTCATGCTGGAGAGAAGGAACCTTTGACTGCCAGCTGGAACTTTGCAATCTATGCATTACAGTCCACCTTCATCTGCAGCTGTGGCTTTTCCTTGGCTTTTTCAGTCCAGCCTGTTTCCCCTCAGTCCTATTTTCAGAATGTACCAGAGCAGCTGTGTGTTAACCATATTCCAAGTAGTGCATAGTAGAACTGAGTAGGGAAGACAAAGTGTAGTACATAGTGAGTACCTACTGTACATATACTGTTTTTGAGTCCCCCCTCCCCTTAGATTGTCTTTATATAATCCCCAAAAGCTTCATTGGTAGGCCACCCTGTGTGTGGAAAGAAATGAATCTATTGCTGGGGCATTCAGTGCAGGCTCTACTTGAGCTACTTCTGAAGTGTCTACTAGGTACTTAAACATATCACCATGGTTTCTCAAGAATGAATGAATGTGAGAAGTTCTGGGCAATGAGGTTTGGATAAGATTACAAATGACACCGTTTTGAATACATTATAGCAGTGGCATTTCTCTTTGTATTTTAGGGCTAGCTTCCAGAAGAGTAAATCACTTACCCAAAGCTGATACAGCTTGTTGAGAACATACTTAACACAGAAGACAGGTTGAAGGGGAGCATTTAGACAGATCTGGGGTTGGTTATAATTCTGTGATTTGACAAATTGTCTGACAAACTTACAGAACATGTGATTCCTCCACTGTACAGCAGGATGAAGATGGTTATTTCATGGGATTTTTTGTGAGGAATGAATAAACTATACACAAGCTACTTAGTGTTCTATTTAGAAAGATGGTTGTAGTTTTTTATTTTTTATTTTTTATTTATTTTCAAATTTTTATTATCAAACTGATGTACAGAGTAGTTACAGTTTCATACGTTAGGCATTGGATACATTTCTTGTACTGTTTGTTACCTTGTCCCTCATACCCCCCTCCCCCCCCCCACCCCGGAGGTGTTCAGTTCACTTACACCAAACAGTTTTGCAAGTATTGCTTTTGTAATTGTTTGTCTTTTTTTACCCTGTGTCTCTCAAATTTGGTATTCCCTTTCAATTTTCTGCATCCAATACCAGTATACACGGTTTCCAATACACTCAGATAAGATTACAGAGATAGTGTAGGCACAACCACAGGAAGGTGATACAAGAACATCGTCTATAATAGAAGCTACATATACACATGGGACGTTGAAAGTAGTTACAACTGTGATATAACAAATGTTTCCATAACATGGAGTTCATTTCACTTAGCATCATCATATGTGTTCATAAGGGTATAGCTATTGGGCCTTGTGATGCTCTGCTATTACTTGCCTAAACCTGTACTAATTATTACCAATAAGGGAGACCATAGAGTCCATGTTTCTTTGGGTCTGGCTCACTTCACTTAGTATAACTTTTTCCAAGTCCTTCCATTTCCTTACAAATGGGACAATGTCATTCTTTCTGATAGAGGCATAAAATTCCATTGTGTATATGTACCACATTTTCCTGATCCATTTGTCTACTGAGGGGCATCTGGGTTGGTTCCAGATTCTCGCTATGACAAATTGTGCTGCGATGAACATTGTTGTGCTGGTGGCATTACTGTGATTTTGTTTGTGGTCTTTTGGATAGATACCCAAAAGTGGGGATGCTGGGTCATAGGGGAGATCTATGTTTAGCCTTCTGAGGAATCTCCATACTGCTTGCCAGAGTGGCTGAACCAGTTTACATTCCCACCAACAATGAAGTAGGGTTCCTTTTTGGCCACATCCCCTCCAACAATTGTTATTGTTAGTTTTCTTGATATATGACATTCTTGCTGGGGTGAGATGGAATCTCAATGTTGTTTTGATTTGCATTTCCTTTATGGCCAGTGATGTAGAGCATTTTTTCATATGTCTCTTGGACATTCTCATTTCCTCATCAAAGAAGTCTTTTTGTATGTCTTTAGCCCACTTGATGAGGGGGCTATTGGTCCTTTGTGGTTTTGTTTTGGAAGAAGGTAATTTTTTTAGTTCTGCATATATTTTAGATATGAGGCCTTTGTCCGTTGAATGGCCGGTAAAGATCTTCTCCCAGTCTGTGGGCTTTCTGTTTATCTTGCGAGCTATGTCCTTTGCCATACAGGAGCTCTGCAGTTTGATGCAGTCCCATTTTTCCAACCTTTCTTTGATTTGTAGCATTTCTGGGTCTTTGTTAAGGAAGTTCCGTCCTGCGCCACGGAGCCCAAGTGTTTCTCCTACTCCTTCCTTTAATGTTTTCAGGGTGTCTGTTTTGATTTCGAGGTCTTTAATCCATTTGGAATTAATTTTGGTGCAGGGTGATATATAAGGATCTAGTTTTAGTTTGTTGCATGTGTTGAACCAGTTTTGCCAGCACCACTTGTTAAAGAGGCTATCTTTCTTCCATACTATTGTTTTAGCTCCTTTATCAAAGAATAAGTAGGTGTAGTTCTGTGGGTTCTTTTCTGGGTCTTCAATTCTGTTCCATTGGTCTTCAGGCCTGTTCCGGTGCCAATACCAAGCTGTTTTTTTTTTTTTTTTTTTTTTTTTTACTATAGCTTTATAATACAGCTTGAAGTTGGGTATTGTAATTCCACCAGCACTGTTCTTTCTGCTTAGGAGTGTTTTTGCTATTCTAGGTCTTTTATTGTTCCATATGAATTTCTGGATGGCTTCCTCTATTTCATTAAAAAATGGTGTTGAGATATTAATGGGTATTGCGTTGAATTTGTAGATATCCTTTGGCAATATTGCCATTTTGATTATATTAATCCTCCCAATCCAGGAACATGGGAGGTTTTTCCATTTCCTTAGTTCTGACTTAATTGCATTTTTCAAGCTTTTAAAGTTCTCATCAAAGAGGCCTTTCACTTCTTTGGTTAAAGTTATTCCTAGGTATTTTATGTTTTTGGGAGCTATTGCAAAAGGAGTTGCTTTCCTGATTTCAGCCTCGGTCTTCGGGTCGTTAGCATAGAGAAAGGCCGTTGATTTTTGAAGGTTTATTTTATATCCCGCAATTTTCCCAAAGTTTTGGATCAGCTCTAGTTGCTTGGGGGTAGAGTCTATGGGATTCTTTGGGTATAGGATCATGTCATCTGCGAAGACAGAAAGTTTAACTTCATCTTTTCCTATTTGGATCCACTTTATATTTTCTTCTTGCCTAATTTCTCTGGCTAGGATTTCTAGTACTACGTTGAAGAGCAGTGGAGAGAGTGGACATCCCTGCCTTGTTCCTGATTTTAATGGGAATGGCTTTAGTTTTTCACCATTTAGAGTTATACTTGCTGTTGGTTTGTCATAAACTGCCTTGATTATATTCAGGAATGTTCCCTGGAATCCCAGTTTTTCCAGGGATTTTAGCATAAATGGGTGCTGGAGTTTATCGAACGCTTTTTACGCATCCAGAGATAAAACCATGTGGTTCTTTACCTTGCTCCGTTTGATGGTGGTGGATTACATTAATTGACTTGCGTATATTAAACCAACTTTACATCCCTGGGATGAATCCAGTTTGATCGTGGTGTATGATTTTTTTGATGACCTGTTGAAGTTGATTGGCCAGAATTTTGTTGAGAATTTTTGCGTCTATGTTCATCAGGGAGATGGGTCTGTAGTCCTCGTTCCATGATGAGTCTCTGCCTGGTTTTGGGATGAGGGTTATACTGGCTTCATAGAATGAGACTGGTAGTGACCGTTCTCTTTCAATTTCATTGAAGAGTTTGAGAAATATTGGTGTGAGTTCTGTTTTGAAGGTCTTCTAGAATTCTGCAGTGAATCCTTCTGGACCTGGGCTTTTCTTGGATGCAAGATCACTTATTGCCGTTTCTATTTAAACACTGGATATGGGTGTGTTTAGAAGGTTTAAATCTTCATGTTTCAGTTTGGGGATATGAACTTTTCTAGGAAATCATCCATTTCTTCCAAGTTCTTGAATTTGTTGGCATAAAGGTTTGCAAAATAGTCCCTTATTATTTTCTGAATTTTGGTTATTTCTGTGGTGATGTTACCTGTTTCATCTCTTACCTTGTTTATTTGAGTGTGCTGCCTTTGTTTTTTGGTCAGGTTTGCCAGGGGTCTGTCTACCTTGTTGATTTTTTCAAAGAAACAACTCTTTGTTTTGTTGATTCTTTCGATGTTTTTTCTGTCTCTAATTGATTTAATTCTGATTTGATTTTAATCATTTGCTACCATCTATTGACTTGGGGTTTGGCTTGTTCTCTCTCCAAAAAATTAAGGTGCTTCCTTAAATTATTGATTTGCTGTTTCTCCAGTTTGTTGGTGTATGCACTCAGAGATATAAATTTTCCTCTGAGTACTGCCTTTGCTGTGTCCCAAAGGAGCTGGTACTTTGTGTCCTCAACTTGGTTGAAGTCCATAAACATTTGAATTTCCGTTTTAATTTCTTCAATGACCCACTGATGGTTCAGCAGTGTGTTATTTAGTCTCCATGAATTGTAGGATTTTCTGTGGTGGCTCCTTGAGTTGAGCTCTAATTTTATTCCATTGTGGTCTGAGAGAATGCAGGGAATGGTTTTGATACTTCTGAATTTGTACAGATTTTCTTTTTGCCCTAAGATGTGATCTATTTTGGAGAACGTTCCATGTACTGCAGAGAAGAATATTTATTCTGTTGTTGCTGGGTGGGATATTCTGTAGATGTCGAGGAAGTCTAGTTGGTCTAGGCAATTATTTAGTTCTGTGGTTTCTTTGTTCAGTTTTTGGCGTGTTGATCTGTCCAGAGGTGATAGTGGAGCTGTGTCTTCCCATTTCTTGATCTGATGTTTACTATTTAGGGTTCATTTCTTTGTCTGTATTGGGATCTTGATTATTTTCCCTGTATATTATATCTTCGAGGATTTTCTGTAAAGCTAGTTTGGTGGAGATATATTGTTTCAGTTTTTCCTTAGTGTGGAAGACTTTTATTTGACCTTCAGCTATGAATGAGAGTTTGGCTGGGTACAGAATTCTTGGTTGGTAGTTATTTTTATTTAGTGTTTGGTATACTTCATTACAGGCTCTCCTTGCTTTCATGGTCTCTGCTGAGAAGTCTGGGGTAATTCTGTTTGCTTTTCCTTTATATGTGATTGTTTTCTTCTCCCTAACAGCTTTAAGGATTTTTTCCTTGTACTCTACTGATCCTGTTTTGATCACAATGTGTCAGTGGGCTGTCCTATTCTGTTCTGGTCGGTTTGGGGTTCTAAATGCTTCTTGTGTCTGTATAGGCCTTTCCTTCTGGATATTTGGGAAGTTCTCAGCTAATATTTTGTTAAATAGATTGCCTATCCCATTAACCTCTTTCTCCAAGTTTTCCTCAATACCTATTATCCTTAGATTGGGCTTCCTGATCGTGTTTTGAATCTCCTGTAGCGATCTGTTTTGTTGATTGAACTGGATTTGTATTGATTTTTTATCTTTCTCCATAGAATCTAAGGAATCTTCAGCTCCTGAGATTCGATCCTCTCCTTCAGTTAGTCGGGACTGTAGGCTAGCTACTTAATTTCGAATCTCTTTTCCTTCTGACTGGTCTTTCCTGATGATTTCCATGTCATTTCTTAGGTCTTGTATGGACTTCTTTACTTCATTAACTTCATTACTTTGGTTTTGATTGTTGTCTCTCAAATCTTTAAGCTGGGTAGCTATCTTTTCATTTGACTCTTGAAGTTCATTTATCTTTCTATTTGTGGATGCCATGAAATTCTCCATTAATTTTTGCTTTGATTCCTCACACTGTAGAATAATTGACTGAAGAGATTCAAACTTTTCATTTATCATGTTTATCAGTAGACTTTGTAGAGCATTTTGGGGGTTCTCTTCTATGTCTTTGATTGACTGCTCTGCTTCCTGCTTGTTTTGAGTGGGGGATAAGACTTCATTGTTTGCCACCTTTCTTGTGTTCCTTCTGCCCATTTGGATTGGGAATGCCAGTCTACCAGCACCTCTGAGCACCGTTTAAGACCCAAAGCAGTCCTTACCAAGCACTGTTGTGTAAATCTTACAAGTTCACAATTATATACAGATACCTTTTATACCTGTCTATAAAATTAGATTTGGTGTTCCTAAAGAATACAATTCAATATAACAACCAATCCTGGGCCCTGTATTTAGTAGTTACTTATTTACTGTTACAACCCTATACGCAATTCTTGTTTTTATATTAAGTTCTTTTAGGACTGGCTTTCTCTATGAACCCCTTTGATTCACTCGGATTAAGCTGGGATACCCTCTATCCAATAACCAGGAGTCATTGGAGACTGGAGGTCCAGGCAATAAGTCAGGAGTGTAAGTTGGAGGTAGTAAAGAGAATAGAGTAAAATGTATTGGGGGGGGGGTGATTTTGGTTTGGTTTCAGTGGCGTGGAAATGTGGAGAAGAGTAGAATGAATAGAAAGAACAAGGTTAAAATGATAGACAATGGAGAGTTAGCAGAAAAGAGTGGAGGTATTATTCATAGGAAAGTAATTTTTAAAGAAAGAGAACGCAAAGAGAGAAATAATGTAAAAATACTGGAGGACAGATGCACAAAACAGAGAAAAATTATGTAAAAATGAAAAAAAAAACAAATAAAAAGAAAAAAAAACAGAATAGGAACAATCCAAACAAACAAACAAACAAAACTCTTGATTAAACAAACCGGTAAAAATGGAAAACAAACAAACAAACAAAAAACCAACGACATTTCAGAAGTGAAAAAATTAAAAAGAAATTTTTTTTTAAAAGTTTAAAAAATGTTTTAAAAGAAAAATAATGGAGTCCTCCTTGTTTACGTAGTCTTTCCCCAGTCTCTGGTTTCCTTGCAATGATCTGCAGTCTATTTTCCTGATTGACTGGTTTGACTTGATTTCAGTTTGCAAGGGGTGGATCTGTTCTGACCTTTCTCCCCTGTTGGTACAATCCTGGGTCTCTATGCTTCGCACAGCTTGCAAGCCAGCCTTGGGCGTCCTCTGTAGATGGGGACTTGAGCAATCTCGGGAACTGTGGCTCCTCTTTCTGCTGTGGGGTGCTGCCTTTGATGCCTGGCTTTGAATAGGCTGTGGACTCTGCAGGGCGGGGTGCTTCTGGCCTGTTTTACCCAGCTGAGAGTTGCTTGCCTGGGGGAGGTGGCCTCCTTGGCAGAGGTGGCTATGGAATGCAGCTCTGTTTTGGGCTGGGAATTGGGCTTCCTCTGTGACGGGACCGTTTAGCTGTCTCAGAAACTATTGTTCCCCCGTCTGCTGTTTCCGTGCCGCTGGGAGCTGCTGGCTGCTATTGCTTTAAATTTAGAAATTGCGGCGGGCAGGACAGGGCACCTCTGGCTAAGCTGAGGCCCAGGATTCACTTCCCGCCAAGGCAGGGGGCGTTCTCTTGGGCAGAGCTGGCTCTCACTGGTTGGTCCCTCTTGCCCTTTTCAAAGATGGCTCCTTTGACCTCGCTTTCCCCAGGCCTGCTTTAGTTCCAATCTGGTCTGACCCTATGCCAGTGGCAAAGATGGCGCTTTGCTCTGGCAGTGGGGGAAGGGCTGCCTTCCAGAATCTGCTCTGTGGGCGCGAGTCAGAATAACTTTCGTGGGGTACTCACGCTTTCTCTGCGATTTCAGGTCGTCCGTGCTCAGCCACTGTCTGGAGTATTTCTCGCTAGTCTATGCTGTGTGCTTTAGCCGTGGGGAGTGCGGTTGTATTTTTTTAAAGAATCTTTGGCTGTCCCATTCCCCCACGACAAAAAGTGATGAGTTAAAAAACCTATCTAGTGCCTATAATTTGACACAAACTCACAATTCATAACTATGAGAGCATTGACAAAAGTAGTATCATACTTATCTCATGGGTTAGAAAAAGGAGTGTGGAAGCTGCTCATGAAAGGATCTCAGAAACATGAAACTTAGAAATAGCCCAGGATGCTCGCTCTCACATGTGTGTGCTCTCTCTCTCTCTCTCTTACCTTCACTTAATTTAAATGCTAAAGGTCAGTATTCTTAGTTCCTATCTTTTGTTTACGAGTTTAAGTATAAATTCCAGAAAATCTGAGATAGTAAGAACTTACTTTCTAATAAATTTGAGAGAAGGAAAGGAAACAAAAGTTACAAAGTCTCTGCCCAGGTGACTTAGCATGAGAATGAAATTCTCAGTCCCAGAGTTGATGTGATCATGATTTTTACATGGCTAGGTGTGACTACTTGAAAAAAAGAGAGGGCAAGAAAGGCAAAAGGAAGTAATATCTAAAAGAATCTAAATACCAGTCAGATATATTGGTGCTGAATGCAGATACTCTGCAAATGTCTGCATTTGCTGAATAATTACTTCCTTTGTGATCATTAGCAGAAACAGAGAAATCACTGATTCTAGTAATTTCCATTATCTGGCATGTCATCACTAATGTTTCCTCATTATGAATGAATCCAGAAGAGTTAGCAGTGTGATAGCATGAGGAACAGCCAGATATGGTCTAATGGAACATGATGACAGCTGTTCCTGTACAGACATACAGACATACACACACGCACACTCATGTACACACATTCATACACTCATGTACATACACATATACACACTCACATACAAACACAGAGGCACATACAGATATGTAGGGTTAGTTAAAATAGACATCTCTGTAAAATTAATCAGTCTATAGCTTAAAGCAGCTCATATTAGAGTGAAAATACTGGTCTATCTTCCCATTCCTATTTATTTTTAATTATATGTGTTTTAAACATATTCTTTTCTACTTTAATTTTTGTTGTAAAGGTGATTTCAGAGGAGTTACAGTCACATAAATCAGGTGTTGAGTATGTTTCTCTTTGAACAGTGTTACCCACTCCCTCATTTTCTTCTAGGTTTTCCTCTCTCTCCTCAAGACCCTTCCCCAAGTTGAATAGTTCATTTCCAACATAGTGTCAAGTCAGTGTCACTGCTGAATTTGTTCCCCTTTGTCCCACTATTTCTGTGCTTCCCCGTCCTCGCCCCAAATCAGATAGATATTTACATACAAGACAAAAAGTTACAGAAATAAAAAAAACAGTGACACAAGGAAGAAAACAGAACAATAGAAAAGGGAAAGAAAAGAGAAAAAAAGGAAAGAAAAGGAAAAAAATTATACTGAGTGAAGTGAGCCAGACCCAAAGAAACATGGACTCTATGGTTTCCCTCATAGGGAATAATTAGTGCATGTTTAGGCTAGTCACAGCAGAGGATCACAAGAGCCCAATAGCTATACCCTTATGAACACAAAAGATGATGCTAAGTGAAATGGAATCCATGTTATGGAAACAAGTGTTAGATCATTGTTATAATTATTTCCAACATGTCCATGTGAAAACATACCTTTTTTTTTTCTCTTTTTTCTTTTGTATTTCCTTCCTGTGGCTTCATCACCACTATCATTGTATCTGATCATAGTACCCTGGATATTGTATATACCTGTATTAGAACTAGGGAAAGGAAAAGGAATACCAAAACCGAGAGACAAAGAATAAAAAGATAAATGATTCCAAAAGCAATACTTACAAAATCATTTGGTGCAAACCAACTATGCAACCCATGCAGAGGAGGGCGACAGGGGAGAGGTGGCGATGTGGGAGCTAGGGAGGAGGTAACAAGTTGAACAAGAAATGTACTCACTGCCTTACACATGAAACTGTAACTCCTCTGTAACTCACTTTGACAATAAATAAATAAGGAAAGAAAAGAAAAAGAAAGGAAAAAAAGAGAAAGATATATTCTTATTTTTAATTTATTTTTAATTGTGTCAAGAACAAAGCAGTTCACAAATACAAGGCATTTTGGTCAATGTCAATCACCTCTTTCAACATTCTCATCCATCCCTCCCAACCCACCTTTTCTCTCACTTTTCTTAATTGTGTAGGATATAATTAAATTTTGACTGCCTTCTCCCCACCCCTTCCTTTCATTATGTACCTATCTCCCCTTGACTCTATCCCACCCTTTTAAGTATCCATTTCCTGGTGTTTATTTTGTTGAACTACAGTGTTGTCTTTTTAGGGGATGACACCAAGTTTTTCTGTTTTATGCCTTTACATGTCATATGAGAGCTTTTGTATTTGTTTGACATTTGAAAGATTCATTTTAAGCTCTGTTGTCTATTTTGTGTTTTAGCAAATATTAAAAGATAGCATGCCCAAAGCCACTTTGCCAGCCACACAGTCATAGCAGTATGTCATAATGTGCAGTTAGCATTAAAGGCCAGATAATCAACACTTTACAGTTTGCAAGTCCTATTGCCTATCATATCACTTCACTTCTGTACTTCAATATGAGAGAAGCCCATAAACAATACACAAATGTGTATGGAAATGTCCTAATAAATCTTATTGACAAATGCAAATCATAGATGAGATTTTACTTGTAAACAAGAATTTCCCCAATACCTATCTTAAGAGTTTTGCTTTCATCTCTGCCTTTCTTCTTGTTCTGTTGACATGGGAGTTGCAGCTTAAAATGTGTATACTCTTGACCATCGCATCATAATTTATTTTCTTCTTTTTTTTGGATTTTCAGATTTTATTTTTCATACCTAATTGTCATTAACCTTTGGCTTTGTATGCCATTGGCACAGAAAGACCACAGATTTTTGTCTTCAGATTACAAAATGGTAAAGAAAGCTTAAGTGATTTGCATTACTGTCACCTAGCATCGGTAATACCCATATTAGAATTTGGCAGTCAGCTTTGTGCTTCTAAAAATTGAATGCATCCTTTAGAGAATAAACACAGATAGTGGGTACAGAAGCTGAAGAAGGATTTTTTCACATGCATCACCTTTCCTATTTCTAATCCCTTCCAGATCTTGGGGGAGGAGATGGAGGGGCTGATTGCTTGTTGCCTTTCATATACATGTATGTATATGTTGAATATATTTTTCTCTCTTATTTTGTATTCTGATATTGTAGCTTGAACTCAGGACCTGGACACTGTCAGTTTTTTTTTTTTTTTTTTCACTGAAAGCTGGTGTCCTACCACTTGAGCCAGAGCTCTATTTCTTGCTTTTTGGTGGTTAATTAGAGATAAATGTCTCATGAACTTTCCTTCCCAGGCTAGCTTTGAATAGTTGTCCTTACTTAGATCTTAGCCTCCTAAATAGCTAGGATTATAGTCATGAGCCACCAGCACCAGGATATATCAATATGTATTTCTTCTTTTTAAAAGTTAGATATTGCTGACAAAACAAATACAGAGAAATACAGGGGGGTGTTATTTTGCATGGTACTGTGTTTACTGAAGTTCATTAATATTAGAACAGAGTCTATATTTTGCAGGACTCCATAGCAACTGAGAGCAAATACAGAAGCTGGGTATTGAGGAAATTTGGTTCTAATACCTACTGCCTATGGTTAATTTGGCACAAAACAAAGATGACAGCTTGAAGACAATAAACATGGAGGGCTGGGAATACAGCTTAGCTGTAGAGTGCTTGCCTAGCATGCACGAAGCCCTGGGTTCAATTACTCAGTGCCATATAAACAGAAAAAGCTGGAAGTGGTGCTGTGGCTCAAGAGCTAAAGTGCCAGCCTTGAGCCAAAAGAAGCCAGGGAAAGTGCTCAGGCCCTGAGTCCAGGCCCCGGGACTGACAAAAAAAATATGGATGCAATTTCTGATTGCCTGCATTTGCTGAATAATTCCTTCTTTTGTGGACGCTAAACAAAAACAAAGGAATCACTGATTCCAGTCATTTCCTTTATCTGCATTGTCATCACCCAGGCTTCCTTATTATGCAATGTTAAAGGTGCTGAGATTACTTGAAACCAGTTTCCAGTTCCAATTAGGAGGCCATCCTTGCTATCTGCATTCTGATTAAATGAAGTTGCCTGGAAATCACAGAAAGAGTCTACTCTGTTTCCTCCCCTTGCTTAGATCTCATAAAAACAGACTCAATTAAAGAGAGTTTCCTTATTGTTTTTCTTATTTGTGTGTGTGGGGGGTCAATTTGGTGAATTTATTAAGCTCTTAAGTCGTGCTGAAAACTGAAAGGCTATGGCTCTGAGCTATTCAGCAGAAGCCAGGATGAGCTATATAGGATTTGCTCCTCTGTTTTTGGAGAACAAAGTAACCAAAAGTCATGGCATTCAACAATGGTCAGGTCAAGAAAGGTGGTGAAATATAAAGGATATAATCAAGAGACTTATGAAAACAATGACATTATATTATCCAATATTTAAGAAACAAGAGAGCTTAGTTCTGGCCCTTGTTATTTTAGAGCTGATTTATTGAGATACTTCACTACTTCATTTTTTCTATCTATACAATTGCAAATCAGTTTTCCTTAAATGCTATTTTCATTGCTGTATTTCTTTCCAATTGAAAGAAACATAAAGTTTGCCTTCTACTCTGTGACTTAAAAGATCCAATTCTGTTATCTTTTGTTTTTGTTTTATTTTTTACATTTTGATGTTGTTTTATTCTTCTTGCTTCTTACCCTACTATATCTACATTTCAGTATATATTCCTTGTTGATGCTAGCTTGCTCCTCCCCCTGCCTTGTGTTTTGGCTTATTTTCATCCCATCCCCTCCCAACGGGTGCCTATTTCCAACCTTTTTCCTTTTTAAAAAACATTGTTCCTTTGTATTATATTTTTCTATGTTGAGCTCATATGAATTATCATCATAATCATCATCACCATCATTATCTTTAGGTAGTTGTATAAATGGGTTTCAATTCAATATGTTAATTGGTAAGTAAAATGCCATCTTGATCACTGTTACTCCTTGCATCATTCTCCTCCATCTCCCAATATATGTATCTTCATTGTGTGCTCCTGTAAACCTGCATTTCTGTCTAGCTCATTTCTTTATATTATAATCCCTTCCTTACTTATTTCTCATATGAACTATACTGTGGTCTTAACCACAGAAAGTGGGCAAGCAGGGAGCTCTCTGGTTGGCTCACACTGAGAGTTCAATGAATATAGCAACGAAATGCTTTGTCTTTATTTTCCTTGGAATATTGCAAGCATTGTTTCGACATCTCTTACCATATGCTGGGTCTACAAAGCCTTCATTGACTGAACCATTCTAGCTCACACTGAACAATGGACTACTTCCACACCGTCAAATCCAGTCACTAGCTCAAGGAGTGCTCTGGCAGTGGTTTATGACCACCATTTATGTTATGTTGCCTTTAGTCCCCTGTGTCAAAAGTGAGGGGGAGTTTTTGAACTACAGGCACTTCCCCTAGGTAATGTATTAGTGGGCATACCTTCACTCAGACATTGTTAGAGTTATAAAGATGTTAGAGATACATTCCCAGCATCTTACTTATAGAATGTTTTGTTTGGTGATATAAATGTATATAACGTATATATGCCTGTATGTATACATGTATATGTGTGCATGTATGCATGTACGTGTGTATATATATGTGTATGTATGTGTATTTGGTTACTATCTAAGAAATTAGTGCTTTAAGGCTTTGTAGTCTTCAATAATGAACAAAAAAGCAAGAGCTTGGTAAAATACTGGGAGGCAGTTTGCAAATCAGAAATGAGCCTCTAAGCGTGGTATTTATTCTCTTCAGTTTGCCTTGCATGGTAATTTAAATTACATCACTCATTTTAAAAATCCATATGCCTTTTGGGTGCTGTTGTTGGTTTGTTTGTTTTCAACTTTCAAAGGCAATGATGAGACCTTAGCACAGGGCATTTCCTGGGATTAATGAGCAGTTGGGGGTTAATGACTATCAGTTCCTCCTAACCAGCCAGCCATCAGCCCAAAAGAAGAATGGAAAGTAAGGCCATTAACTCTGTTACCAACATTCTGAAATCAAATCCTTCTCTGCTGGACTTATTAAGGATATATACTGCAGAAGAATTCATTAGCTTTGAAAGCTTTGGTATATATTTGCTCTGTTTTTAACTTGGATTTGTGTGTGTGTGTGTGTGTGTGTGTGTGTGTGGTGTGTTTCTGTGTGTATGCACATATATTTATTCCAACTCACAAACCGGACATGAGGATAGTAATTAACGCTGAGCATGATGGCTCACGCTTGTGATCACAACTACTTAGGAGGCGTAGTTGGGAGGATCACATTTCTTTTTATTTCAAAGAATTATTTTATTTTATTTTATTGTTAAATTGATGTACAGAGAGGTTACAGTTTCATATGTTAGGTCTTGGGTACATTTCTTGTACTGTTTGTTACCTCCTCCCTCATTCCCCCCTCCTCCCTCATTCCTCCCTCCCCCTCCCCCATTCCCTCTCCCCCATGAGTTGCTCAGTTGGTTTACACCAAATGGTTTTTCAAGTATTGCTTTTGGAGTTGTTTGTCTTTTTTATCCTTTGTCTCTTGATTTTGATATTCCCTTTCACTTCCCTAGTTCTAATACCAGTATATACAGTATCCAGTGTATTCAGATGAGATACAGTGATAGTGCCAGTACAACCACAGGAAGGGATACAAGAGGAACATCAACAAAAGAAGCTACAGTTTCACATGGTGTGTTGAAAGTAATTACAGCAGTGATATAACAGTCGTTTCCATAACATACACAGAAGTTATTTTTGTATTAATTATCTCTGTTAGGAAGCAATGATAAAACTGATGAATAGTTCCATATATATACATACATGAACAAAAATTTCCCTATAATTTTAAGAGATTTATAAATAGCTTGAAATGCATTAGTCACTGAGATCAATCAACTGAGATTACACTATATATTACACTATATATTTTCCTGGAAAATCTAGTAATAACAATTACGATTCCTGATGAGAAATCAGACTAAGTACATTATGACTATAATTCACATTGACTAAGCACTATATTATAATTTTCAGTGGTCGGTAGTTCTCGTACAAGACTTCCTCTCTCAATAGGACTAAACACAGACCTAAAATAGTGAACACAACAACCAGCGTTTGTATAATACTATGTACCAGACACCATTGTAAGACCTTCTCTATATTTTAACTTATTTTCACAATAGTTAAGTATAAAATTCTACTTTATGTAAACCTTAGGAAGTGTCACAGATGGAAGCAACACAGATTTGTCTCTGTGAATTTTAACAAGTCTCTATTCCATTAGTGTCTGCTTAGCTGGGGAAGGAGCTGGTGGTAATCTGTAGGAACCAGCCTTATCCTGAGGACATTTCTTCATTCTTCCTTCCATTTTCATACAGATATCTTGAGTGTACAAGATAGATCTGGTACTCTGAGTGGTTATGTATAACTCAAGTAAAGTAATGCTAGCTTTTTTGTTTGTTTGTTTGTTTTTACCATATACCAACCTTTTCCAGTCATAATTTACATGTCAGTCTTGATGGATTGCTTCTTTCTACTTTTAATTACTTTTTATGTTTTCATGTGAGCAGGCTGATGAGGAGCAAATCATTGTGTTTCTTCATAACTACCTAAATTTCTACACCCTACTTACATCTTTTTGATTCAAGTATTTGTTGTTAACCCACAGACCTTAATATTCTACTTAATATTATTTGATCATGGTATCAACTTGACATCTAGCTAGGAACTGAAATAGGAGATGCCTTCAGGAATTCAGTTCACCAAATATTTACTGAAAGTCTAGATGTCATCCAATTCTAGTGCTCAAGAAATGTATGAATAAATACAACAAACCATTTCAAATTTACATTCACAAGCAGATTTGGTTAGGTGTTGTAATTTTGGTGACAGACAAGTAGGGGAAGGATGATTTAGTAAGACTACCAAAAGCCTAGCAGAAAGGTCTGTCAAAAGCCTAGCAGAAATGGGCATTGTAAAACTGGCTCTGTTGAGTACAATATTGATAGAAGAATCAGAGGGGGGAAGGAAAGTTGCTGACCAAACAAAGGGGGCAGATATAAAAAGGACCCACAGGTTGTACAATTTTAGAGTGAGGAGAAGGATGCAGTCAAGGCTGTGTTAAGGGAGTGCCAGCAGAGAACAGAATGGTGCACCACCATAGAGTGACTTATTTGTCATGACAAACTTTGCTGCCCCTGGATATATGGAAATATCTGAAGATACTGTTGATTTTCACAAGTAGAGTTACTACTGGCATCTAGTGGGTAGAGGGGTAGAGGCAGTAAGGCACTTCAAATATATTTGGTCACCACTAGAGAGCTAAAGTTAGGGGTTTAAAAAAAATCTTTCTTTTCTTAAATCTTATTTTAAAGTGTGATTGTCTAAGTTCCTGTGTGCTGTTACATTTAGTCTTCCAAGTATTACTTTGAAATTTTACTATGTGAAGCAGTATAAAAATAACCTGAAAATTTTAAAGTAAGATGTCACATACATTAATCATGTGGTGACCTCTGAACCTGGTGGGGGAAGGGGATAACTTTAAAAAATAAGGATGAAAAGGAAGGAAATTATACCTTCATTCAGAGATCACACTCCAGACATAAACATATTGGTACAAAAGGAGATATAGGCAAAGTTCCGAGAAGACATGGGTACTCCTAGTTGGAGCATTCTAATTTCATAATGAGAAGAGGAAAAATCAAGTGGTAGTTGGAACTTGAATGTTTCAGGATTTCTGCTTTTGTTACACATTTTGCTAAAGCAAGTAGCTGTCATAAAAACATGAATATACTTCTGAACACCTCAAACCCCACCATGTAATTTCAGAAACAAGTTAGTCATCTATATTTTATATATTCATAAATAATCAACCTCGAAAAGTGAACACGATCAAAAGGATTCATAAAGAGCAGGAAACCTCATTCCAGGCACATGTATCTATCCTGCAATATAGGAGAGTAAACAAACAGGAAAATAAAAGACAAATTAATCTTATTTTTAACCCTGCCAAGAGGTAACTGTATGTCTGAGTCTAATGTTTTTTAATAATTATAACATGAGATGAATTTAACTTTTTCTTACTAAGGCACGATTGGAGCTGACACCATCTCCTTCAAATCCTTTCTTCTTCTAACATGTGGCTTTGGGTCATGATAGTAGAATTAGGAGACCTTTTGCCTCCATTGATTTTTTTAATAGTTCCTAGGGCTTCCTGATGCAAACATGTAGCTATCAAGAGGCCTTTCCATTTTAAAGGACATGGCTTACTGCTTCTGCTTGGAATACTCAGATCCGATGACACAAATGTCATACTGCCTTTTAGTCCTGAAGTACAGGCTGGTGTCCCTTGGACAGAGTATATCATACAAACAACTTAGGCATCCTCCCGTAGGAACTTTCCAGATAATAGTGCTATTTTAGGCACATACAGCAGAGGGCATTGTTTGGTCAAACATGAAACAGGGCTGCTACTTTTAACAGCAGATATAAAGGTAAGAACAGGGCAGCCTCCTCTACTATAAAAGATATGAAAAAAAGAGACAAGAAAATATATTCTTTAAATCGTTCAGGTTCCCTTAGCATTTTTTTTTTTGTAGAAAAAATTTCTTTTTTTTTTTTTTTTTGTCCAGTCCTGGGCCTTGGACTCAGGGCCTGAGCACTGTCCCTGGCTTCTTCCCGCTCAAGGCTAGCACTCCGCCACTTGAGCCACAGCGCCGCTTCTGACCGTTTTCTGTATATGTGGTGCTGGGGAATCAAACCTAGGGCCTCGTGTATCCGAGGCAGGCACTCTTGCCACTAGGCTATATCCCCAGCCCTGTAGAAAAGATTTCTATAAATGTAGCTACAAAGCAGTCAAATCTCAATACCCAAGCTGATACATGTCTCATTGTAGACACCAGACCCTACTAGGTGCTAAGTATCAATTACTAAATATGATATCTTAAAAGCTATCTATCAACAATAGGCATACAGCCTTAACAGTCTCCCACCTAGCTCTGCCTCCTTGATCCTCATGCATGCATGCATGCATGCATTCATTTAACAAATACTTGATGTGTATTATTTTAGGGAAATGTGGCTGAGTACAGTAGGTTAATCTCTACTCTGCAGAAATCAACATTCCACTAAAGTGTAACAGGCAGTAAGTAAACAAACATATAGGTAATAGTGATAAATCCTTTGATTAAATTTAAACAAGGTGATTTATTATACATGATAGAATCTTAGTGATCCAAAAGGATGTTCTGAGAAGGTAATATTTAAAGAGAATTCCAAATGACAAGGGAAATCAACCAGACAAATATCATCTGTCTGTCTGGCCTCTCCTGTCCTGTCCTGTCTTTATGTCTGTCTGTCTGTTGATCCAATGATCTATATTAATATTTCTCTATAAACAGAAAGACAGACAGATAGATAGATAGATAGGTATATATCCCATCAGAGGAAATCCTATTATAAAAGTTCTAATAAGTGTACTATCTTAAACCACAAGAAAAATGTTTAATAGACTTGATGAAAGGAGGAGAATTAAGAATAGTTACAAGATGGAAAAGATAGTCAGGCACCTAATTATGTACTGGACTCCAAAGTAGTTTGTGCTCTAAAAAGGGTATGAATCCATAATGGGTATTTACATTGAAGAACAACATGAACATATTTATACTTCAAAATTCACTCCAAATGCCCTGTGAAGAATGTTTAGGTGATTGTGAAATGATAGAATCTGATAAGGTATTTCAAAAGTTCAAGTAAGGGCTGGGGATATGGCCTAGTGGCAAGAGTGCTTTGCCTCATATACATGAAGCCCTGGGTTCGATTCCCCAGCACCACATATATAGAAAATGGCCAGAAGTGGCGCTCAAGTGGTAGAGTGATAGCCTTGAGCAAAAAGGAAGCCAGGGACAGTGCTCAGGCCCTGAGTCCAAGGTCCAGGACTGGCCAAAAAAAAAAAAAAATTTCAAGTAAGAAATGAAGATGACTTGTTAAAAAATTATGAAATGATAGAACAGTTAAAGGACTGAAGTTGTTTCCAAAATAAAGTCAATCTGGGTGCTAGCTAGTGGTACATGATCATAAACCTAGCTAATTAGGAGGCTGAGATCTGAGCATTGAAGTTCAAATAAGCTTAGATAGAGAAGTCTAAGAGTCTCTTACCTCCAATAAATTGGGAAAAAAAGCAAGAAGTGGAAGCATGGCTCAAGTGGTAAAGCATCAGCCGTGAGTATAAAAAGCTGTAAGCATAGAAAAAAAATAGAATAGAGTTACAACAGTGCACTTGATGTAAATACAGAAAAGGTAATTGAGGACAAACATTACATTTTTACCTTGAGCATGTGAGTGTGCAGTAGAGGTGTTTATGCAGGAATGGCGAGAAGTTGAAGATTTTCCCTCTGTGCAAACTGTGCTGTGTCATTTTGAGCTATGATTATGAGGTCTTGGGAAGATGTGAGTGAGAGCAGATCCATTTATTAAAGACTGAACAACTGGTAGTATTTTGCTGACCCTCCAACATAAATCATTGCAGACTAAACCTGTTTTTGTTTTCTCCACTAAATTCCGCAAATCTAGATTAGATATTGTTTTTATGTTTCAATATTGTTTGAAGTTGGAAAGAGAACCAAACTCAAACACATGTTTAGTTGACCTTCCTGTAGTTTCTGCACAAACAAAAACAGCATATATGCTTGTGAAGCCAGTAGTTTTTACTTTATATATGCACACATATATTTATATAATATATATGCAATATATTATATTATAATAACATTTCTATTATCTAATACATGATATTGAGTTGTTGTACAAAGGGATTTTATTTCTTAAGTCAGATTATGACCACAATGTATATTGAACAATGTCACTCCTTCTGTTGTTGTTCTTCATTTTCCTTCCTCATATCTCTGTCCTCAAATTTTGTAGTTCAATTTTTGCACAAAGGCAGAAACTCTCAAAACATGTTCTTATAATTCCTTTTTCTGCACTAGTGTCTTACGTTGCTCCAATTTCTTTATTGGGTCAATTATAAATTATCCAGCTAGGCAAACTTTCATGTCTGGATTAACTTAACTGTCTAAATTCTGCAGTGTAAATCTTTTAAGTCCATGTAACCAGTTTTCTTATTTTGTGTCCTATTCTATTTTTATGAGTAATGTCTTCCTATCTTCTCTACCATTGCCCTACACCAGTGCAATTCTGCCCCCCACATAAAGACCCACCTAAATTCTGAATATTCTTGAGATTTAAAAACTAGTTTTGCCTACATTGATTTCTTATAGTGATTTATGGCATTTATATAGTACATAAATTTAATTTCTTGTTTATATTCCTATATGTGCAGTTATCTGTGTTCTCATATGAGCATTTTTATTGTATATATAAATATGAATTTGTATTTCAGCTCCAACAAGATTAGAAAGTTGCAGTTCTCTTAGTAACACACGTATTTTTTAAGCTTTATCATATTCTCCAAAAATGTAGTAACATCCGGACTGCCACTATGGACCTTTCTTTATCTTTCCTTTCTCTCTCTCTTTTTCAATGGATAGTTCTCTAAGGACTCCATTTCTTCTCTTTAGTGATACTGAAACATTGTCACTTGTAAACAGCATATATACACACATATACATATATGCATATATACACAAGTACATACAAATCTATATATATATAGTTTTACTATAAAATAAACTTTTGCAAAGTGAAAATATAAACTCAGAGTTTTTCTTAAATATGTTTCTAAAATCCAAATAAATTCTTTAGAAAATTTGAAAGGACAGTGTGTTTAGCCAAGCAACTCTCAAATGACTTAAAAGGTCAGGCCTCTGGGTTACAACCATTTAAATATTGTAGCGTTTCTCTTACATTTACCTACAGGATCTGCCTTGAGCATATTTCAAAAAAATTTTCCTTTTCTCTGAGAATCTGAGAACAACCTGATGTTAGCTAAAGAGAGGAGAAATCATTACTTATTTGCAAAATTAAATTTCAAAAGGGAAAATGAGCTACGTTAGAAAGTATTTGTTAAAATTTACTTGAAATTAGTTATCAAAAACTAAGTGTTATTTTGATTTTTCATTGTCTCTTCTGAAATTCCTTAAAACTAAAAAGGTATATGGAAAAATTATTTTTGAAATAGAAAGTGTCCTTAAGCTGAGGGCAACAAGCTTCAATTTTTTTTATAAGCAAATCATGTTGCCTTATTTTAATTTTCTTCTTTTGAAAGACCTCTAATTTATATTGGCATAAGAAATCAGGATATTTCCAGTGTGTTATCTTTTTAAAAAAAATTCTTTTGCTATTATCCTGAGGATGGAAAGAAGTGAGGGAAGAAGGGAGGGGAGAAGAGAAAAGGAACAGGAGAAAGAGAGAGAAGGAGACCGAGAGATAAAAGATACACACGTGGTACACACAGACATGGGGTATATGAATGGATTTGGTTTATCAGGATACATTTGACTGCCAAAAAATAGGAAAATACAATGAAGTGGAAAAATAGGAAAGTATGCTATTCTTAGTGAAAGAAATTATGGCTTATATAATAGGGAAGTTTGATAGAACATACAGTGTTCATTAATTCGACCGATTATCCAATAACTCACAATTCGTGATTCTTTCCATTGTTTCATTTCATTTTCCTTAGCTCACATCATTTTTATAGGGGGGGGCATTTCTCCTTTACATTTATATACTTATTTACAATGTATTACAATCAATCTCATTCACTTTGTCATTCTCCCTGCCCCTTTCCATAAACTATTTCATCAGTTTTGTTCTATTTTTATAGTTGCAAATAATCTGTTACATTAGTATCCAAACCTCTTTCTTACTCCTCGCTAGCCCAACCTCATCCATAGAAACAATTATATGTTTAGCTACATTTTCATATATACATATCCCTGACTATGCATATCAGTTTCTTAGTTCAGTTCATTTTTTTTTTTTTTTTGGTCCTTCCTGGGGCTTGAAGTCGGGGCCTGGAAACTATCATTGAGCTCTTCATCTCAAGACTAGTGCTCTACCACTTGAGCCACAGTGCCTTTTCTGTTTTTCTCAGAGGTTTATTGGAGATAAAAGTCTCACGGACTTTACTTTCCAGCTGGCTTTGAACCGTGATCCTCAGATCCCAGCCTTCCAAGTAGCTAGGATTATAGGCATGATCCACTGGTGCCATGCCTTAGTTTGATTCTTGACCTGTTTTTTCCTTATAAATAATTATGTATACATGTATGTACCCATATCTGTGATTATGTATGCCTTTTAGTTTGAACTTACAAATATGAATGAAAACATATGGAGCTTCACTTATCTCCTTAATATGTTGTCATCCAATTGTATCCATTTTCTTTCAAGTGACACAATTTCCCTTTTCTTTAGGCTATGCAGTATTACACTGTATGTGTTTGTATGAGTATATATGTATATATCTCCATATCTCCATATGTACATACACATTCCTTATGTGTTATTGGACACCTAGATAAACAGTGCTGCAACAAACATGGCTATGCCAGTGTCTTCCTAGTATATTTATTTTACTCTCCTTTGGATATATGCATAATAGTGGTATGTTAGGGTCATAGGATAACCTATTTTTTTTTTGTCTTCTAAGGAGACTTGTACTGATTTCTATAGTGGTTGCACAGTTTACTTTTCCACCAACAGTTTACAGTGTCCCTAACTCCATATCCTTTCTAGAATCTGTGTTTTTAATAATGCTATTCTAACTGAGATACAATGGAATCTTAGTGTTTTTTGATTTGTATATCTTTTTGTCTAAAAATCTTGAATATTTCCATATATATATATATATATATTATCCATTAATTTTCTTCTTGGGAAAACAGTTGGTTCAGTTTGCTTGCCCATTTATCAACTGAATTATTGTCTTCTTGCTATTTAATTTAAAATTTTCTTTATATATAGTACATTAATCTTTTATCTATTGAGTAGCTAGTAAAGATTTTTCTCTACTCTCTGGATTGTCTCTTGGTTCTGGTTATTGTTTCTTTTGCTGTGAAGAAACTCGTAATTTGATATCATTCCATGTGTCAAATTTTCCTTCCACACTTTGGCCATCAGGAATCCTATTACAAAAGCAATCACTGGTGCCAATAGGTTCCAGAATTTTCCCCTACATCTTCCTGTATGAGATTTCAACTCTGAGTACTTATATTGAGCCCTTTGATCCACTCGAGTCAGTTTATTTATGTACGGGGTAAGAAATAGGGGTCCAGTTTCAGTCTCTTGCAAATTGATATTCGTTTTTTTTTTTTCCAGGACCATTTGTTGAAGTGGCTGTCTTTTCTCCATTTAATGTAAAGTTGGCTATAGGTTTGCCATATATAACCTTCATTAAGGTCAGTTTCTTTTCCTTCTATACTTAGCTGGAGGAACACAGATATTTGAGGTACCGGCTCATTTTAAATGAGCAAACCTCCTTCTATAGGCTAACAAGTTTAACTCCTAGAAAATTTCTGATGCAGTCTGTCAAAAAGATAGCCATGTTTTATGCTCATAAGTGTGAGCACTACCTCACACATGTTTGCAAATTTCTGTGAGTGCAGTGCTGAGGGTCATAATTTATGGACAAGGGAAATCTGATTTTGAGACTTTTTTCCCCAGAGTGGAAATGTGATTATCAGTGCATAAGATAAGGATACAAAAATCCAGGATTGGTGAAGTGAGAAATTGAATGACTCAGCTTATGTACCTCTGTGGGAACTTTCCAGGGAAAAGTTGAAAGGTCTGGGAATTTTCTGTAAGACTCAATGAAATCATTTTCTCTGGCTAGAGATCTCTCAAGGAGGAAAGAGATGATAACAAAGAGAGTGAAACAACAAGGTCATGTGATGAAGTGTCTGTGTCTAGGTGCACAGTAGGTAGATTGATTTCTCTGTTTCAGCAGGATTGCTGAGGATATCAGAGAATGTATGTATATAATGTGGGGGTATTTGTGGTTCATCCAATTAATCTTCCTTGCACCCTTCTTGCAAATCACTTCTTATGTCCAGACACAGCCTATGCCAACTCAGCAATAATATTGTGCTATATAAAGCATAAATAGCTAATAAATAGCTAATTCTTCCACATGCAATTTCTTCAGTCTTTCCATGGCTATCAGTGCACAGGAGCATGAGTAGGAAAGAAAGAAAGGTCTATTGATAAAGTGAAGATATCCTCTGGGACAAAGCTAAAAGTCTGTTCACTTAATTAAAACCCCACACAAATGCATTTATAAGTAAATGCTGTCAGATGGCATTGTAATGGATAGTGCATGCCTTTAAGCTGATTATCTCTTGATCTGATAAACACATCTTATCAAACTGATATTGAAGTTAGACTTTGATGTAAAGTAAGCTGATTTAGATTTTAAAATAGAAAAACTTTCATTGAGAGTAGCTTATTTGAGTACATTGTACAATGTATTATTTGCTATCCATAACTAATTAGCTTTGAGCTAGTGATAACCTATAAATCATTACTTATAAAGAAGTCTCATTACTTGAAATAGCACAAAGACATTGAAGTAAGCAAGATTTATATGGTAAAATTAATCCTGGGGATGAGTAAATAGTGACATATATACCCTCTAGCTAATAACACTGTGTCGTACTTGCGTATGTTTTTTTTTTGTTTGTTTGTTTTGTTTTGTTTTGTTTTTTTTGCCAGTCCTGGGCCTTGGACTCAGGGCCTGAGCACTGTCCCTGGCTTCTTCCCGCTCAAGGCTAGCACTCTGCCACTTGAGCCACAGCGCCGCTTCTGGCCGTTTTCTGTATATGTGGTGCTGGGGAATCAAACCTAGGGCCTCGTGTATCCGAGGCAGGCACTCTTGCCACTAGGCTATATCCCCAGCCCCTTGCATATGTTTTTAGTATAATAGGTTGCTGATAATTTCAGACATTACCACAACACCGTAGAAGAGAAATTTTTTCTAACATAAAGAAGATAGAAATGTAATTTGCAGGAAAATGAGTGGAATGCGTGACCATCAAGTTAAGTGAAAAAACAAATTCAGAAAGAGGGATACTACATATTTTCTCTCATATGTGGAAATCTAGACTTCTTTTTTCCTTTTCAATTCATGAGGAAAGGAACCAGTAGAGAGTGGAGAGAAGAACAAGTGTGTAGTAAAGATAAGAGTGATGGAGGATGGGTATGATCAAAACAAATTGCATACAGTTTAAAATGTCACTTATTGTATTGTAAAGTGAACAAACTATCTAATTAAAAAGTGACATCATGGGGCTGGGGATATAGCCTAGTGGCAAGAGTGCTTGCCTCATATACATGAAGCCCTGGGTTCGGTTCCCCAGCACCACATATACAGAAAATGGCCAGAAGTGGTGCTGTGACTCAAGTGGCAGAGTGCTAGCCTTGAGCAAAAAGAAGCCAGAGACAGTGCTCAGGCCCTGAGTCCAAGGCCCAGGACTGGCCAAAAAAAAAAAAAAACGACATCATGTTCCAAATATATATTAGTTTTACTCTAATAAGATGAGGAAGAATGTCAGTGCGTATCACTTTATTTTTATTATGTACCTGATATGTATATATATAACTTATTATAGGCAGTAATATTATATATAACATATATATATATATATTCTGAATCTAAAAAATACAGACCTTTGAATGGATGAATGGATAACATTGTTGCCATGTTGTCCTTTCAGAGTTGGGGAAAGTCAATTTTAGAAATGAAGTAATTTTCCCAACATTAACATTCCAACGGTATACATGGGGCAAAAGCTCATGGAGTCACACTTTGCAGCCTTTGTTCTTCAGAAAACCAAGTGACCTACTGATTTTGTTGTGCCATATTTTCTGGAAGGACTTACCATCTTCCTTCTAAAGCTATTTTCTCTCAATCTATGTTTCAGGGACTCAAGGATTCTGGGAAGGGTCATGGTGTGATGAGAGAAAGAAAGAAGGAGAAAGGTCATTGAACCACAACCTTAGAAACAATCATTAGTTTACATATCAAGGACTTAAAAAAAGTGATTTCAACTTCTAATGTCTGTAGAACAGTGTTAAAATAGCATTAGAGAGTTTACATGCATTTTATTGATTCCCAGTAACATAAATGATAACTTTGTTATTGTCATGATTACTGGAAATTTAGAAAGTTAAAAATAATGAACATGGATATTTAAAAGCATTTTTAAGGCCATACATGAATTTACATTAAGAGAGAACTCTTAATCTCACTCAGGATGTGAGGTCTACCAAAAATATTGCCATCCCCACATAAATGCAACAACAACAAAAAAATAAACCTATGATGCCTATTTACAAGATGAATGAGATGGAACAGAGTCTGGCCATGTTGTTTAAAGAATGGTTTTCTAATGAGCTGTTATGGTTAATCAGGTATGAGGAGGCCAACAGAGGTGTGGATGACTGCTAATGAGAACACTGTCTGTATTCCTCACAGTTCCTCCATGGTAGGGGCCAGTGTACAAGTTACACAGCACCTGGCTCAGTCCAGGGTTAGAAGAAGGGAATGGAATATGTGAACAAAAAACATTAATGTTGTGATAGAAAATGTCACTGACATTATTCCAGAAAGCTGTTTGAAGATCTAACATTTTATTTATCTATCTTTTTTTATTTTTCAGACTGTTCAAACTCCAGAAGGACCAACACCAGATAAATTATGAATGTTGAACAAGATGACCTTACATCCACAGCAGATAATGATAGGTCCTAGGTTTAACAGGGCCCTATTTGACCCTCTGCTTGTGGTGCTGCTGGCTCTTCAACTTCTAGTGGTGGCTGGTCTGGTGCGGGCTCAAACCTGCCCTTCTGTGTGTTCTTGCAGCAACCAGTTCAGCAAAGTGATCTGTGTTCGGAAAAACCTGCGTGAGGTCCCTGATGGCATCTCTACCAACACCCGGCTGCTGAACCTTCATGAGAACCAAATCCAAATCATCAAAGTCAACAGCTTCAAGCACTTGAGGCACTTGGAAATCCTCCAGTTGAGCAGGAACCATATTAGAACCATTGAAATCGGGGCCTTCAATGGTCTGGCCAACCTTAACACTCTGGAACTCTTTGACAATCGTCTCACCACCATCCCCAATGGAGCTTTTGTCTATTTGTCCAAACTGAAGGAGCTCTGGTTGCGAAACAACCCCATCGAAAGCATCCCTTCTTACGCCTTTAACCGGATCCCTTCTTTGCGCCGACTAGACTTAGGGGAGTTGAAAAGGCTTTCGTACATCTCAGAAGGTGCCTTTGAAGGTCTGTCCAATTTGAGGTACTTGAACTTGGCCATGTGCAACCTCCGGGAAATCCCTAACCTCACACCACTCATCAAACTGGATGAATTAGATCTGTCTGGGAATCATCTGTCTGCCATCAGGCCGGGTTCTTTTCAGGGGTTGATGCACCTTCAGAAACTGTGGATGATACAGTCTCAGATCCAAGTGATCGAGCGGAATGCCTTCGACAACCTCCAGTCGCTGGTGGAAATCAACCTGGCACACAACAATCTCACATTGCTGCCTCATGACCTCTTCACGCCCTTGCATCACCTAGAACGGATACACCTGCATCACAACCCATGGAACTGCAACTGTGACATCCTGTGGCTCAGCTGGTGGATCAAAGACATGGCGCCCTCCAACACGGCTTGCTGCGCACGCTGTAACACGCCTCTCAATCTGAAAGGCCGATACATCGGGGAGCTGGACCAGAACTACTTCACCTGCTATGCCCCGGTGATCGTGGAGCCCCCGGCCGACCTCAACGTCACGGAGGGCATGGCAGCGGAACTGAAATGTCGGGCTTCGACCTCTTTGACCTCTGTGTCGTGGATTACTCCGAATGGGACGGTCATGACACACGGGGCCTATAAAGTGCGGATAGCTGTGCTCAGCGATGGGACGTTAAATTTCACTAATGTCACGGTGCAAGATACAGGCATGTACACGTGCATGGTGAGTAATTCTGTCGGAAACACGACGGCTTCGGCCACGCTGAATGTGACTGCGGCGGCCACCACTCCATTTTCCTACTTCTCCACCGTCACCGTAGAGACGATGGAACCCTCTCAGGATGAAGCTCGGACCACAGATAACCATGTCGGCCCCACTCCCGTGGTGGATTGGGAGACCACCAACGTGACCACCTCTCTCACGCCACAGAGCACAAGGTCCACCGAAAAGACATTCACCATCCCAGTGACAGATATGAATGGTGGGATTCCGGGTATTGACGAGGTCATGAAGACCACCAAAATCATCATTGGCTGTTTCGTGGCCATCACGCTCATGGCTGCGGTGATGTTGGTCATTTTCTACAAGATGAGGAAGCAGCACCATCGGCAGAACCACCACGCCCCCACCAGGACTGTGGAAATCATTAACGTGGATGATGAGATCACAGGGGACGCCCCCCTGGAAAGCCACCTGCCCATGCCTGCCATTGAGCATGAGCACCTAAATCACTATAACTCTTACAAATCCCCCTTCAACCACACGACGACAGTGAACACAATAAATTCAATACACAGTTCAGTGCATGAACCGTTATTGATCCGAATGAACTCTAAAGACAATGTCCAAGAGACTCAAATCTAAAACATTTACAGAGCTATAGAAAACAAACAATCACAAAAGACAGTTTATTAACAAATGACACAAATGACTGGGCTAAATCTACTGTTTCAAAAAAAAAGTGTCTTTACAAAAAAAAACAAAAAAGAAAAGAAATTTATTTATTAAAAATTCTATTGTGATCTAAAGCAGACAAATTATGTGTATTCCTCAAAACCTGTTTTTGCTGCACTTACTATTTTCCCACATCTCTGCCCTCCCTTGCCCCGATTGCCATATTTTTCATAGATCTCAATTCCCTAAAGAACTGGCCTAGGAAATTTTGTAAGAATTCTGTTACACTTTGAGATTTTTATGGTGAATTTTAGTGGTGAGATCCAGTCTATTTTGTCTCCTCTCTCTCTCTCTCTCTGCTTTCTTTTTTATTTCTTTTTCTTTCACCCCCTTATGAAATAAAACAATGGGAAATGGAATATTAGAAACAGATTTTTAAAGAAAGAATGAGGAACAAATGCAAGATCATATATTTTTCATGTAATGAGCTGTTCTGTATTTACAAGGAGGGTGATTCTGTGGAAAGGGGGAAAAAGAAGTAAGCAAACAACAGATTAATTTACATATGAGCATCTATAAAACCCATGACTTTTAAACAACTCTAGAACCCAATTTGTAGTTCAAAAGCTTAAAATAAGGTTATAAATAAAATATTGTTGGTTTTTCTGTACCTGGACACAGTTATTTTTGGTATGGATCAAATATGAGAAGGTATATAGATTTCCTACTACCAAAGATAAGACATGCTGTAGTATTATTTACTAATAGTTTCCCTACTCACAATTTCCCTGTCTAAAAGGTCTTAATTCGCTTGTTGACTTGAGTTTCAGTTAAAAATTCAAGAACGATGTGGTATATTTTTCTTTCCTTTTCTGATTGGCCTTTGTAGAATGCTCAGATTGAAAAAGATACAAAAAAAGAAAAACCCCAATGATTTTCTGAATTAAGTTCAATTTATTTGAAGGTACCAGTATGATTTATTTATGATACCTGAAATAAAATTCTATTGGCTAGATGAAATGTGATCACAAAAAATAGAAGTTATATATATATATATATGTATTATATATATATATATATATATATATATATATATACACACACAATGGAAAAATAATGTTTGGTTTGAGTGTTAGCAGCTTCCATTCAATTCAATGATAATTATTAAGCTAGTGTGCTTTATAGATATTGTTTTTAGTATTGCGAGTACATGAATGATAATACCAGGTTCTATCCTTGCAGTGATTACCAATTTACCATAAAATGGTTAAACAATATGTTTATTACTGATGATCAGCTTTAATTTCACTGTTAGGTAGAAGGCAATGTTTTAGGACTCTGAGGTTTCCAAGTAACAAGATATTGTTATTATAGAAACCTACTGGGTTTGTGGTTTCTCTAGTCTTTGTTGGTAGAATTGTCTTTCTCTTTCCAAATACAGATTCCTGAGCTTTAAGTAATGCATGTAGATTTGCATTGATGGATGGAGCCAGAGAGATACCAGGAATTTGCAGTGATAATACAGTTCTAAGTTACTAAGAGTACTGTGTAAGGAACTGGAAAAAAAATTAGATAAGAGAACAGACACTATCTTCTAAGCAGAAAAAGGGAACTTTCTGGTTGTACACTTGAGCACTCTTTCATATATTAATAGGTTTTATGTGTGACCTCTATCTTCACCTCTGTGAAACACAGTGAATGTATGCATATATATCTTATTACTGGTCTTAAAAGCTGACCCCACCATGATGGATCAAGAATTGACTAAACTGAAAGAAATTCATCTCCTAATGGATAAAGAGCTTGGATATTCACACTTAATTCTGCAGGGTGGATCTTACACCAGGGCATTGTGGTCTCCAGTTGTGAAAAACCAATCATTACTGGCAAAGTAGGTCAGAAAAATGGGAAGAAAGGATAACAAATGAATGAGAGCACATGAATGTCTTGTTTCTATTTTTCTATCATCTGTTCTCTGAGATTATTTTTCTTATGTCTTATATCCCTTTAAGTATAATTTCTTTCACTGTACAGTAGAGTAGATGGGAAAATATGTATTAGGTATCATTTGTTAGTTTATTCAGTATTGAACAGATTTAATATGTATTTTCAATCTTCAGATTGAACATGTGTGTACACAGACACACACAGACACACAGACACAGACACACACACACACACACACACACACACACACGGACTAACGAAATTCTGTTGACCAAAGAAAAAGCTAATATGAAGAAAAGTGATATAAATGAAGAGAGAAAAGGATCCTGCCTAATGTATTTGGTTTGTGCCAATTAACCTTTTCCTCCTGGCTGAACTTCTTTTATTTTCTTCTTTTACTTTGAACTTACAATTCTTATCAATGTGAAATTATCCTTTACTGTGGCTAAGATGTTACACAAATTCCACTAAAAGGAACCAAAGGAGAGCAGCACTAAATAGTAGGTCAGAACCTAAAGCACATAATTTAGGCCACTGGCAGGTTATACTGGTCCAAATGAATGTATTTTATAAAAGAAGCAAAATACCTTTATGGAGAATTTAACTTATCCAGGCATACTTTCTATGAAAATTGAGTGAACTTTTCAACAAAGTTCATCATTTTCAGGCTTGGAAATGATGCTTTAGTTGGGTGCTACTAAATACTTAAAAGAAGGGGCTGGGGATATAGCCTAGTGGCAAGAGTGCCTGCCTCGGATACACGAGGCCCTAGGTTCGATTCCCCAGCACCACATATACAGAAAACGGCCAGAAGCGGCGCTGTGGCTCAAGTGGCAGAGTGCTAGCCTTGAGCGGGAAGAAGCCAGGGACAGTGCTCAGGCCCTGAGTCCAAAGGACCAGGACTGGCCAAAAAAAAAAAAAAAAGAAAAGCTGTATATATTGAGTGGCTCAGGTTTGTAATCTTAGAATTTAGGAGGCTGAGAACTGAAGATCTGGTCCAAAACCAGCTGGGGAAGCAAAGTCTGTGAGACTCTTATCTCTAATAAACTACCAAGAAATCAGAAGTGGAACTGAGGCTCCATTGGTAGCGTGCTGCCTTGAGCAAATGAAGTTTGGTGAAAGCACCCAGTCCCTGAGTTCAATCCCCCAAACTGGCACATATATATAAAAGAAAGGAATGTAGATTGTTCATCTTTTTTGATTAACTATACATCTATTTGCCCATTAGATCTGTTAGATCTGATCTGTTAGAGAACTACCATCGCCTTGTGGATATGCAGAAAGCCTTTATGGTTGTTTATGTGTCTTATAGGCACTTGCAGCAAAACAACATTTTATCTCCACTGTTCTTTTTATTCTATATGAAGGAAAATGGCTAGCAATATTCTGAAATACACACACCAAAATATTTACAGCAAGTAATCCAATGATAAATAGTGGAGGGGAAGGAGAAGAAACACATAGTTAGGACATTCTGTTTGCTAATAGAAATATTAAAGAAATAGTGATTTTTAGATTTAGAAAGATCTTTCAATGTTGTTCCTTCTGTTTGGGAATTGTAATCTTTACGTTTTCATAAACTCTTCTGAAATGTACAAATTATTTTTCCTAGGCAGTGTCATGAAGAGTTGGTACAGATTATATAGAGAGGCCCTGATGGAGATTTCATTATTTTCCTTCATATTGCAAATATCCCAGAATCAAATACCATAATTTCTAAAGATTGGCATAGCTCATGTGAGAATGCATTAGTGATCAATATTATTTTATGAATGAAAATATTGCTAATCCATGATGTCTTTTAGCCTTCTAATTTGAGAATTAAAAATTTTTATTTTTATTTGAGCTAGCTGTATTCTGAAATTGCAAATATAGTTGTGCCAGAAAGTATTTTGACAGTGGAAAGGCCATTACTTCAGAGAAGGAAAATATAAATAATTTAATTATGAATTTCATTTAAAGAAAAATGATATTAAGTGGGAAACAATACAATGTTCAACTTTACCAAATTAAAAGTTTGTCCAGTTTTGGGGAAAAAAAAAATCTTTAGTCTGTTATCTTTTTGGTATATTCTTTGAGATATTTAGGTTAATAGAAGCATTAGATGAGTAATTATCAACACAGCACTCCAGAACAATATAATTTTTATTGAAGGGTTTAATTATTTAGTTCCCCACCTTACTAGCTTTAAAAGGACTTGGCAAGTAATGCTGTCTATTAAATATCATTGACATAATATATGAATGACTCAGTTATGAGTCATACTCGTCTATGAAGATAATTGTGATTATTAATTAAATATACTTGCACAATCAAACCCTTTATAGCTAAAGTTATAAACTTTAAAACTATGTATGTGTTTATAGTTTTGTCTGTCTATAATATGTATATGTAATATGTATACATACACCCATAATATACATGCATATTTATACATGTCTATATTTAATTAGAATATATAATACCTCTACAGCAGTTATTTCTTTGTTTTTTTTTTCTGTGGCTTTTTTTTTCCATCTTCCTGGGGCTTGAATTCTGCCTTGGCATTGTCTCTGAGCTTTTGTGCTCAAGACTATTGCTCTGCCTCTTGAGCCACAGCTCCACTTTCAGCTGTTTGTGTTTAATTGGAAATAAGTATCTCATGGACTTTCTGAGTTTAGCTTTGAACTCTAATCCTCAGATTTCAGACACCAGATGGTAACTGGCTACAACACGTATTTCTGACAAACAAAATAATATAGCCTAAATAGTTGTCTTTTCCCAAATTGAGGTAGCTTCTAATTTTTCCCATTAAGAAGAAATGTGAATTCTCAAAACTCCACGTTAGATAGGTGGCAGCTGTGACGCTATTGTCTTCCTTGGCTTGATCATGATATAGGACAAGATACATCTGGCTCTGTGTGACACAGAAGAATTTTCCAAAATTAATACAGCAACATACTGTCAATTGGGACCCAAACTTAGATTGTGAATCAAGCATTCTCAACACACACACACACACACACACACACACACACACACACACACACACACACCAGCAGCTTGTGGCATTTCATTTCATACTGTGCTGCTCTCAGGACTCCTGAAATCTTAAGATTCCATACTGTTATTGGATAATTATATAAAAATTAGAAGCAATATTTTGTGACTACATTTCACAACATTTTTTAACTGTAGTAAGTAAAACTACTTGTTTGTCTTTGTGTCAGAGAAAAAAAAGTAAAAATAGTCATTTCTGTAAGACAGGCAATTAGCAAAGCTATTAGAAGGAAACTTCATGATAGTGGAAAACATATTTTCTCATGGTTCTTGGGTGCAGTCTGTATATCTTCATATATCCCTGAACAAAATGCAGAAACCAAAGACCTAGGAAATTTCAGGCTATCAAGTCCTATTTTTCAAAAGGTAGTCCAATAATATTTTTCCCAATTATTCACTCCTCAGTATAGCATAGTTGGGCAATGAATTGCTGAATTTAACTTATCCAAAATAACATCAGTTCTGCCATTTTATCATCTGAAGTAGTGGCAATATATGTTTTTGTTTAATTTTTTTATCTTATTGGGTTGGAAAAATCCAATGATATTTAAAGAAGTGAAACTGGTGAAAGTGAAACACACTGAGTTCACTCCCCCAAGTCTAATTCTAGTTCAGTCTAGCTTTAGTTCATTTACTATGGCAATTAATCAATAGAAATTATGAGAAACGATTTGCTAATCATCTCTCTTCTTGACAGTCAAAGAAGTAAACTTAAGGTAGAATCCAGAAATATCCATCCTTTACTCTTGGATTGCCATTGTTAGCATTATAACATGTATAGTTCTTCAACAGAAATAAATGAAGTATCAGTTAACCTGCGTATGTTAAAAACTTGTACGTTAAAAACTGCCATCCAATTTTTAATCAAATATTTTTAATATTAGGAAATTTGGGGTTTCTTTATTAATGAACTCTTTATGAAAATTGAATGTGTAAAAGCTTATAAAATACTTCCAAATAAAATGTTGGCATGGGCTCCAAGACCTCCTAGCTAGCTCCATTGCAAGCATAAAAGTTTCACCAAGTGAGGGAAAGAGGTGATAAAAATTTCTCTTTCTAGCAACCCTCTACCAGGCTAAGTAATACTTAAAGATATCTCTCACCATAAATAGACTGGTACAAAAAGCACATCAGTTAATTCTTACCTTAAAAGTGTCATGTAGCTATATATTTGAATCTGGAATGTTTTCCAGGGTCTTGCAAACAAATAACTCTGAAAAAGAAGACTGTGTTTGTGTGCTTAATTGCATTGTTGTTTTCCAATACATTTGCTTGCTTTCGTGGAAGCATATTTTACTCACAGTGCTCATTTCTCAACATATTTTCACATTTTCCAAGAAAATGATGCAAATGAGGAACTGCCAACATTCTTTGTGTGGTTTGAAGTTCAATCCTAAACAACACTGGGGCAACTCTTTAACATGAGTGAATTATTTCCCAAACATTGCAGAAGTGAAGATTCTTTCACTTTTATTCTTAATCCCATTTGAAAGATCTGGAGTCTTTCTATAATGAATATCAACATTACCTTCAATAAAAAGAAAGAATTTCACAATAGTGAAAAGGCATAAAAACCTAAAAATAATGCATATATATGCACATATATAATTTTTGAATGCAATCATATTTTCTACCAAACACAAGTGATATTACACATAGAACATCCACTACAAATTACCTGATAATGAAATAAAAAATAATTTATTGCCTAATGTAGTCTTCTTTTTATCCACATTGTCATTGAAATCTTTAAAAATCTCAATTTTTAATAAATCTGAGATTAATTTGTAATTATTTGAAAGTCATTTTAGTAATCATAGCATCCATTAATATTAAGGGATAAAATATCTAAAATTCATAGATTTCATGTTAGAAATAAACTATAGTCTCTCAGAATTAGGTGGATATCATTAAGCATTCAAATGATAATTTGAAACAAAAAATTAATGAAATGCTTTATATATTAAAAAGTTATTTATTTTCTCATTTGTTGAGCTTTGAAAGACTGGTAGGTATTTGAAACCCATATATCAACTTGCAATTGAATAGGGATTGTTTTGCTATGTAGAATGGCTGGAAACATACAACACAGGCAGGATGGTAAGCTTAGCCCAGTAGCAAATGCCTGTAAGTTCTAAGCTCAGATAGAAGTATTGTGAATTCTACACAACATGAGATCCTGTCCCTTATGTACAGGTGTGAATGAATATGTTTATGCACAGGCATATGTGTATATCACAGAAAAGGAAGGAAAGTGAAAGAAGCAAAATGAAAAAGTACAAAAAAGTTGAGATCGTTTTTATACTAGAATCAAGTCAATATGTGACTATGAATTGAGTTACCCCCTTTTTGCTAGGCATTGTGAAGTCTCTGTATTGACATACAAAAGTGAAGAAATCAAGTCATACATCACGTAGTAAGGAGATCAATTTGGCTCCATTTTTCTGAGATTCCCCTGAGTTTAGCAATAAAATTTTTAACCCCTTCCCCCAAAGCACCTTACTCTAGGGAAAATTAAAACAGTTCATTCCTCTTTAAGATCTTGTCTTCTGATAACTGACACCTTGTGCTTATTTCATTGATAAGAGTGATGCCAGACCATGTGGACTGCTAATAAACAGTGGTGAAGAATGCCTGTTTCTAACTTGGGTGAGGTCATGGCAAGGTGCAATGTGACTTTTGCATCCACTCTTACAGCATGGTTTGTAGAAAACACTCAGGAAAAATCCATCACCTGTAGAGCACGATTTCCCAAGGTAGGTACACTCCTTTTCATTTCAGAGCAGAAGACATGGAGGGTGTGCTCTCTGCTGCACAAAATACCCCAGGACAACCAAGGATGAAGCATGAGAATGGAGGAATCTGAATGAAGACCCCAAGTCTTGTTTTACAGTGGCATTTGTGATTCAGAACAACACACTTGACGCTTTCTTTGGAATGTTTCCTTGTGTGTGCTCTATAGTTCTGATTCTCTTAAGGAAACAGGCTTCTCTTTGGGGACACATTTTGGTATTTTATATTACTTTTATTCTTGGTGGTTTGATCTTACTAATGAAATAGCATAGGGCTTGGTTCATGTGGCAGCATTTGAAATATTTCTCTCTCTCTCTGTGTGTGTGTGTGTGTGTGTGTGGACTTTTATTGAATTTTATACAACTTCATATGGAAGGAATGGATTCGCTCACATTCAAAGTTGAAAATAAATCAATCAATGCTATTTTTATCACAATTCAGCTTTAGGCATTTTATTTTTAGAGTTGCATTGTGATTCACTTTTATATTCTAATCAAATGGCATTGATGGATGTCTCTGAATAACTCAGTAGCTTAAATATCATATTTCAGTGCTTTTCTATAAAAAAAAAAAAAACTTCACGTTTAGCCTCAATAGTTCTTTACCATTCCCTTATGTAAAATGGTGTGTTGAAACTAATTCACACTTCTCATAAAAAAAACATATTTTAAACCAATTAAGAGGTAAACATAAAATCACTTTCTTTTAGCTTGCCAATATGTGAGAGGAAATGTTACATAGGAAATGACTCACAAGCAAAAGATTTATTTATTTTTTAATTTAGGGGCTCAAACAAACAATATTATCAACAAAATTATTTAATTATCTCACTCAACTCTTAAGCATCACTATCTTTCAGTAAAACACTACCTTTGGTGACTATTAATCGCTACTCTTGTGAATATATTATCATGAAACTAATGGTGATATGAGATAAATGTTTCATTCGTACAAACTATTATTGTAATATAATAGAAAAGGTTTTTGTCCACATGAATTCTTGAATAACAACATTAAGAATGGGACACTAGTTGTAGGCTATTTAGAATGGACTGAGTGGCTACTTGTAAACCTTTGAGCCAATGTATTATACTACCTTTTATTGTTGTTTTGGAATTCTTTTTATTGTTTTCACTTTATAAAACTTTTAAAATTAGTATTGATTAGTTGTACAGGGGTTTCATTTTCATTGTCCATATATGTATTTAAAACACTTTGATCAGATTCATCCTTTGCATCACTCTCCCTCTTCTCCTTACCTTATACACAAATCTATCTCAAGAAGCTTCATTCATCCTTTTTACCCATGTTTTAGTTTATTTTCACTCCTGGTTGTTGAATACTTTCATTCCAAAATACATTCATTCATGAAGCCCTCATTGATTGTTCTATGCCAACAATGAATACAAATGTTGAGATCACAAGAAATTAAGGAGTTTACAGTTTTGCAAATAGAATTTGGTAAATTGGATGGAAGAGGCAGTATGTAGTGTGTACATATCATAGGTGAGAAGGGCAATAGACTGTTGTTGTTATTCTTGCTTTGTTTGTTGTTGGGGAAATGGAATATGGTTTGCTTCGTATATGATAGGACTTACAACTTCAGTCTTAATTGATGGATTTAAGTCAGGTAGTGGAAGGCAGTATTCTCAACCTGATGTACAGAAAAGTTAAGGAACAATATCAAATGTACTAACACTACAAGTGGTTTTGGTGTTTCTAAAGAGAAAATAAACAACGGAGAGACTAGTAACCACAAACTTTAGATGTTTGTAAATGCAAGCAAATTGACTCATAGATGAGTAAGTATTAACATTTTCTATGTAAGTAGCATTGTCAGATTAGAGTTTGGGATAAGACCTTAGCATGAATAAAGAATGATATAGAGTTAACAAGAAAGGAGGAGAGAGAAATCCACTGTAAGAAGGTGCATCTTACTACATTAGCAAAGCGTGGAAATTATAGTTGGGGTGAGATGAAGAGGCAAAGTTATAAAAAATAGAAAGGAACATACATAGTAATCCAAGTTATCTGAAGTGTCTCATTGGAAAAATGAAAGGAGACAAAATCAGATTACTTGTATTTTTTCACTAGTGGTAATATTGGAAGGGGGATGGAAGTAAAACATTTACAGTTAATACTAAAATAAAAAGTCATCATTCCTAAAATGATTAAGAGAAGTAGCTGTCTTCACTAAGTTTTATATATGTGGGATTGGAAGACATACGGAAAATTCTGAAAGAGTGGTCCAGAAAATGCTTTACTGAGCTGATATTATTAATTTTGTAGTCCTCAATGTAAAATATGTGGTGAAAACAGAGTATGTGAAACTACCAAGGATGCAGTGCAGGAATCTAGTCGATGTAAGACAAGTCTGCAAAAAAATAATATTGGCAGGTATGAAGAAAGAAGAGAGTTAATTAATTCAAAATACATAAAAATCACTTTAATCTTTACTGTATGGACGCATTTTGCTAGGCTCTATGGTTACCATTTTATCTTATTATTAGTGTTAGCATTTAATTTTTAATTTTTAATTTTATTTTGTTGTAAAGGTGATGTACGTGGGGGGTTACAGTTACATATGTAAGTTAGTGAGTTCAGTTCTTGTCAAACTTCTTGTCAAAGGAAGGGTACTTGGCCAGTTGGAAGAAATTAGGCTTTACCTAGATGAAATCAAGTAGTCAGGAAAAGAAAACATGTATGGGCCAATATTTTACATCACACTCATTAATCCCAGAGAATAAAATGTACATCCATGAAATAATTACAAATTCTCATGTAGGTAGCCTTAAAGGAAGGGCAAAAAGTAGGTTTTCTCATGTTAAAATGAGTTTTAAGTACAGAGCTGAGCTCTGTACTTTCTCATGCTCATTGCATGTTGGCTCACCATAATTGGGAGGTGAAAAGAATTTCACACAGAACAATAGTCTCATGTTTTCTGTATTCAGATCAGTTTCTAATTTATAATGGTTGAAAGAACAGGAAACAAATGTTTTTGATAAGTTTCCTGAATAGGCAATTAATCCATTTTAGGAGGTGCTTTCGTCCTTGATGCACAACGAAGTAATAAAATTTGCATTTAATGGAAGAACAATGAAACATGGAATTCAAAATACTCCTGAGTCCATTATGGGGCTGAAATTAGGTTATTATCTATTAAATAACATATTAATTGATGTCACAATAGCTCAGAGTTAAGGAGTGCCTTTGCATATTTTCAGTGCAGTCAGATAAGGAATATAATGAATAGGAAATATATTCAGGCTTTTAAACTTAGAATTTAGAAGAGGATTTCAAGAAGAATATTGGAGGACCTAATGTGGAACAGATGAAATCTCTGGAGATCAGATGAGAGGCAAGCGTTTTCTGTGAACTCCAAGACACACACAAAAAGTATCTCTTTTTTTATCACTGGGGCCTATCACTCAAGAATTAGTTTTATCACATGTGTTATTAATCCAAGGATCTGGCAACTTTTAAAAAAAAGTCTTGAATTTTTTTTCTAAGAGAAGGAATATTACCTTGGTAAGTAGCAAACCATGATTTCGAATTTGTTTTTCCATAAAACATTTGGTTCATACTGCTTTTGGTTCATACTGCTTTGCACAGCATATATTCATGACACAACAATGATTTTAATTTCATACCAGAAAACTTTATCCAGGAATTTGTATCCAATACCTAAGTGCTCTTCCATTGAACTCCACTCCTATCCTCCTAACTCCAGTAAAGAGCAATATAATAATAATAATAATCATCATCATCAGACAAAATAGTAATAGCTAAGTCTGGAAGGGAACCTGGGCTGGGATCTTGTTGTTTGCGAACAGTTCAAAGTAAAACGTACTCATGTTGACCATTAAACATTGTATGAAATCAAGTCTTGAGAAGATGTCACCTAGCCCAAAGATAACAATTAGAACTGGGGACACGTTGGAAGCAACAATAAAAATTAGTTTTGGGGTGAGTTTTCATTTTTGGTGCCAGTTTTTAAACTCAGGACCGCATGTCTTCCTAGCTTTTCGCTGGTTATTTTAGCGATTGAATCTCAAGGACTTTTCTGCTCAGCTGGCCTTTAATACTTCAGTGAGGAAATCCTTGTTCTCTGGACAGTATAGCAATAAAGCAAGAAAAAACAAAGCAAACAAGCAAACAAACAAACAAAAACCCCTTGAACAGATTTTTTTTTTTTTTTTGTGAAAAGGTGAAAGGAACACCATGAAAGAAAGTAGACAGAATTAGTAGACTAGTAGACTTCAAGGACATCTTCCCAAGAGAGAAAACATGAGGCTTCGTCTACTGACGCCTGTAGCTATTTGGTCCCAAGGTTCCTCCCACTTGAGGATGATATCTTTGATTTGTTAAGCACTGGTCACTCACTGCTGAAGGCTTTCCAGATTGGCTATAAATTTGGTTGGTTGGCTCTCTTGCATCCTGGAGGGACGTCAACTCGTTTAAGCACAAGTGTCATACTTGGAACTTTCTGCCTATGCCATGAGAGCCTTTGTCCCAGTTGCCTTCTATCTCTACCTGCCTATCTGGTGTCAGATGCCTGTCCCTCAGCTGACGTACATGAATCAACATCTCCTGCCTTTAAAACCATAAGTCAATAAGACATAAGTTCTTTACAAATGTAGCTTCAACCTGTAAATCCAACATGAGTTAGTTTGAAGGCTGAAAGCATAGGTTAGGGCCATCCCAGAGGACCATGCGGAGATAATCACAGGCAGGAGAAGAAGGTTCATAAAGAGGTTTATTAGTGGGGCCATAGTTCCCACGGGAGAGGGAGCTACATGGCTTCTGCACGTAATCCAGGTGGAAACTTCTCTTTTTGGGTGTAAAGGGGAAGTAGAAGTGAGTAGGAGTGGCTCATTAGGTATGGGTGGATCTGGGGGCTAGTGGGAGGAGCTGAGGACCTGAGGCTAGGGAAATGCTAACAAAGGCCGTCTTTTCCTTTCAGTTTTTTCATTGGATTTGTCTTGGAATCTAGAAAGAAGAAGTTGTCATCTCTTCTTTGATATCTTTTTTTTTTTTTTTTTTTTTTTTTTTGGCCAGTCGTGGGCCTTGGACTCAGGGCCTGAGCACTGTCCCTGGCTTCTTCCTGCTCAAGGCTAGCACTCTGCCACTTGAGCCACAGCGCCGCTTCTGGCCGTTTTTCTGTATATGTGGTGCTGGGGAATCGAACCTAGGGCCTCGTGTATCCGAGGCAGGCACTCTTGCCACTAGGCTATATCCCCAGCCCCTTTGATATCTTATCATATAACAAAATGGAAAATTTAGATAGATTCCCTATCTGGCCTTTATGATCTAGATGTCAGTGTTTTAATGATTAATTTAAATCCACTTAGCCACTAAACCATACCAATTAGTTTTCAACTCACGAAATAGCTGAGTTTTTAATCCTGCAATTAAAAATTGGCTTCTTTGGTCCTAAGAACATGAACACAAGCATGACTGGAAAACTAATACTTTTATTCCCTTTTAATTTATACCTGGAATTTTTATTTTTTTGTCCAGCTCTTTGATAGCTATAGGACATATTCTGCATGGTAAAATACACAGTAATCCTAGATACTCTGGAGGTTGAGATTTGCAAGATATTGGTTTAAGTCCAACTTGAGCAGAAAGATCCCTGAAATTATATTTTCAAAATAATCAGCAGAAAATTAGGAGTGGAGACATGTCTCAAGTAGTAGAGTACCAGCCAAGCAAGCACAAAGCCCAAGGCTCTCAGTTCAAATTCCAGTTCAGGCAAACAACAACAATAAAAACAAACATCTCATACTTTTGTGTTCTTAAGGAGCAGGAATATTACCAAAACCTTGCTTAAATTCTACATTCAACTATATGCTTTTTCACTTTGAAATGTTTTTATTGTTTTAGTAGGCAATCATAAATTATAGCATTTTCTCTTTATTTTGGGGGTTCAACTAAATTTTTTTTTTCTTTTTGCCAGTCGTGGAACTAGAACTCTGATCTGGGCCTGTGTACTGTCCCTAAGCTTCTTTTGGTAAAGATAAATACTCTTCCACTTGAGCCACAGTGCCATGTCCTGCTTTTTGAGTAATTTAATGGAGATAGTAGTCTCACGAGTTTCCTGCCCAGGCTGGCTTTGATCTTTGATCTGCAGATCTCAGCCTTCTAAGTAACTAGGATAACAGGCATGAGCCATGGAGCCCACCATATCTTATTTCCTCTACTACCTGCTGATTCAAATTTTATCATTTTTTTTAAGTGTGGAGGAAATTGTACCCTCAGTTTTTAATTTTCCTTATTGTCTACTTAAAATATTGAAGTTCATTTTTTACTTTAAAAACATACTCCTTAATATCTTTTCATTACCGTCTGAGCAAAATCATGCTTTCGCAATGCATAGATCTATTCATCTACATGGAGGTATAAAATAATTATAATCCTAAAAGTAATTATCACAAATGTTATTTAAAGATTCAAGAATTTTATTTTATACTCCTAGGCTTTCCCACTGTCCCTGACATTAACATTAAAGATCAATTTTATTAAAAAAAAATAAGGGATTAATTGAATATTCCAACAAGTTAGTGGAAATTAGGAACAGAATTGTATTTTAAAATATTACTTTATCCCATTGTACATTTTTGATAATTAGATGCTCTACTGCTCTACCTTTTTGTCTGTAAACACAATATTTTTGTCCAATCTTATTTGACAAATAAAAATTTTTATGCAAGAACTGAAGAAAGCAGTTAATAAGACCATAATTTAATGTTACTCAGACTCTCCAACACCCATAAAAAACAACAACAACAAAAAACATATTTTCCAAAGGTTCATACACAGAGATAGAAATTTGATCCTAAAATATTTCCCTGTCTTTTGGAAAATGTGTTTCAGAGTTACAGAACCATTTCAGTGACCTTATCACAGAGACCTTGGGAACAGAGCCCTGAAGAAAACCATTAGGTTATAAAATATAAATGTAAAATGTAAGACATAGTTTTTGCTCCATTGGTGCCAAGTTCTCTTCTTCTCTCAATACTTCTAACAACTATCCCACTAAAATGAGCTGAGTTTATTCAGGCTGGGGGATTGACCTCCTGACCACAGGCTTATTTTTGCCAAACTGTGTGAATTCAGTCTGAAGAGACCTTTAGAAATGATCTGATATGATGCTGTTTACAGAACTTTTTAAAGCTCATTTTGTGTGTCTCTAGAGTCAGGGTGGTCTTGCAAAGTGGGAAACCTGATCAAATTATATGAAAACACCAAGAAGTATGGAGATGTGGAAGTGGGCAGATGTGGTGATCAAAGCAATTTTTTTCATCAGTTATCAAACTCCCTGAAATAATTGTAACACATATAAAAGAAAAAAAAAACTTTTGCAACTGGCCACTGTTTCTGTTCCATGTCTTCATATGCTTAACTAATAGTTTGTGAGGTTACTTCCCAAATACTCTCTCTTCTCTGCTTATCATTTCCTAAGTACTGCGGGGTGTGTGTGTGTGTGTGTGTGTGTGTTTTACTGTGGTGTGGACTTTGGACCTTGTGTTTGCTAAAAGAGATGCTCTATCACTTGGATCCATAAATTTAGCCTTTTGTTTGTTTAGTTTGTATTTATTTTTCATCTAGGGTCTTTCATTTATGTGTACAGCCAACCTTGGATCAAGATTTTCTGACTTACACCTCTTCTTTTGCCAGGGATGCAGATTGCCCCACCAGATATGACAGTAGTTAAGCAAAGTATACTAACATTTGCTCAGATTAGTCTGTAACTGCAAATTTCTCAATTTCTACCTCTTGAGTAGATGGAATTACAGCCATGCACCACCATTCCTCACATTGTTTAAATATTTTAAGGGATTAAAATAGCATTGGGAGTTTATTAACTATCAAGTACCTATCAATGACCAATGTTGGTTAATAATGTTTTATTATGCATACCCATGCCTATTTGTGTATTGGCTGTGGTTAACTTAATACTTCTATGAAAAAGTCGAATAATTTCAACTGGTATGTGGCTAACAGTCTAACATATTTGCTAATGAGCTCTTTCTAATAAATCTGATAAGCCCTGAAATAGAGTATGGAGTCTCTGCAGACATGAGCAATCAATCGTTTGATATTAAATGACTTGAAACGATTGGGATTTGAGTCCAATCTCTATAGTTTTCATGACGTTCTTCCTTCCATTCCTCCAGTTCTGCACTGTCCATTGGTAGGATAAAGTTTGAACATGCATCTCATCACAAGAAAGAAAATAGTCATTGAGTTCTTGATCAAGAAAGTTTTAATTTTCAAACAAAAAAATAAAGGTAATATGTGAACATTCCCTACAAAGTTCCACACCACTCTAAGCTAAATATATATATATATATATATATATATATATATATATACATACATACATATATATGTATATATATATTATTCAGGTGGATGCACTTTTCTTGAAGAAATACTTAAGTTTGTATGTTGAATTTTTTTTTTTACCAATTAGAATTATTAGGGGCTGGGGATATGGCCTAGTGGCAAGAGTGCTTGCCTCGTATACATGAGGCCCTGGGTTCAATTCCCCAGCACCACATATACAGAAAATGGCCAGAAGTGGCACTGTGGCTCAAGTGGCAGAATGCTAGCCTTGAGCAAAAAGAAGCCGGGGACAGTGCTCAGGTCCTGAGTCCAAGCTCCAGGACTGGCCAAAAAAAAACCAAAAAGAATTATTAGGGATTATAGCCAGTCTGTATAAAAGGAAAAACGACAGGTGCTCAGACAAGCATTAAAAATGTAAATGGTTTGATTACCTCTCTGTGGTACATGATTTGTTTTATTGTCTGAAATAACACAATTACATTGTATTCTACTCCTATCTATAGTCACATCAAAAAGAAGATAAAAGAATAAATTGAGCTGCTCTCAAATATATTTTTAACAATAATTTTAGAAGATTTGAAAATTGGCAGGCCAGTAGTTGACATGTGCTCAAAAAATCAAGACCAATATTTAATATTTTGAAAATTATGACTTGATATATATTTTTGTTTCCATCTATCTTCCAAGTGCTTTTGAACAAATTCGCAATCTCCATTTGGAACAATGAATATTAAGGATATTTTTCTTGTGTAGTAATCCAAGGATACAGAGAAGGAATACTCTCTTCTACTATAGACTCAGTTTCTTATAACTATTTCAATTCCTAATCAATTAGAATCACCTTGTGAAGTTTTCTAAGGTAATGATAATCAAGTCATGCATACCTTAGATTGGATGTGTCCAGTGTGCCAACATAAACAGATACACTAATATTATCATATTATAGTACTCATGATTCTCATGTACTCTTGGAAGGGAGGGACTGCTGGTACAAATACTTTAGTATCTATAGATAAATTCTAAGGGATGATAAATTCCAAAGACTTGTTAGTAGAAGCCTAATATGTTTTTGAAGGAGATTGGACTACACTACAATAGAAAGGCAATGTATAGAGATTTTATTTATTTGTTTGTTTATTTATTTATTTTTTTCTGTCATGGGATTTGAACTCTGGGCCTGGGAGCTGTCTCTGAGCTCTTCAGCCCACGGCTAGTGCTCTACTACTTGAGCCACAGTGCCACTTCTGGTTTTCTGGTAGTTAGTTGAAGGTAAGTGTCTCATGGTCTTTCCAGCCCAGATCCTCAGAGCTCAGATCTCAAATCTCAGCCACCTGAGTAGCTAGGATTATAAGAGTGAGACACGGGCACTCTGCTGGAGATTTGCATTTTTTTAAATAGACAAATCATTTCCTGTCCTTTTTTAAAAAAATATTTTGGTTATTTATTTATTTTGGCCAGTCCTGGGGCTTGGACTCAGGGCTTGAGCACTGTCCCTGGTTTCTGTTTACCCAAGGCTAGCACTCTGCAACTTGAGCAAGAGTGCCACTTCTGGCCGTTTTCTGTATATGTGTTGCTGGGGAATTGAACCCAGGGCCTCATGTATACAAGCACTCTTGCCACTAGGCCATATCCCCAGCCCACAGATTTTCATTTTTGATGCTTCATTTAAGCAAATTTCTAGAATTGATTTCCCAGATTAATAAAGTACTTGTATATGTGATGTACCTGTATGGTAATACAAGTATGTGGTACACAATTTGCCATATGATTTCATACTTGGCCAATTCTTGCTGATGGCTTATTAAACATGAATGGGTGTGAATATAAACTATTTGTGCAGAACAAGGTAATCAGTTTTCAACTGCTTGGTTTTTGTCAGACTATCCAGTTTAATTTGCTGTCATAACCTTTGAGTTGAGAAGTTGTTGCAATTTAGACAAATAATATATGAGATTTGAGATGTAGGGATAAATAAATTTCTAATTTCCTATCACTGAGAATGAAGTAGTATGTTCTTGAATGAAGGAGAATGTTCTTGAATGGGAAGATATGAGATGCACTGAAGACAAGGCCTTCATTGAATTTCACAGATAACTAGTTAAGGGTTCTTTCTCCCCTAGGTTTCTCCTGGGGATGAGGAAGATAGACGGATTACAACAGAAGGAACAATTTCAACTATGGATGTAGCAATATGATCTAATTCTTCAAATCAGTTCCGTGATATTTCTAACAGAACATAAAGTTCAAATAATAATGTCTTAAGTTGATCAAAGGACAAATGTTGAAAATAAGAACTCTTACAAAAGACTTCATTCACCCATAAATATAAACTGAATTCCAAAACCCCACACATTTTGTATTTTCTTATTATAAAACCAATACCCTAAAGTCATTTTAAGTTAAATATTTAGCTACTTTCAAAAATGCTGTATTTCCCCCTAATACATTTTATTCTTGATTCTGGGATTTCTAATACATTAATGTTGTTGTTATTCTTCTTTTGTTTCTTCCTTCTCTCCTTTTTCCACTCCTTGTATATAGTTTTTTTTCTATTTTTTTATTTTTTAATTACAAGACTAATTACATACTGCTTCCCTGGGAGAATGAATAGAACAGAAATACATGATAAGATTATATTTATCATTACCCATCTGTCCCAGCCAACCAACATTTAGTTCTTGATGTCTGTCTAAGTGGTTAGTTTATTCATCATGCTGGTACCGGTTTTGTTTTGTTTTTCATTTTTCTTCAACAACTAAGCGAGTACCTGTATAGTGAGGTGTTTAAAAATCAGGTCCCTACATTTGGAATGCCTATTTTTATCTTACCTCCACTACTTATTACAAAGAAAACAGATTAAGCTCTGAAGGCTCAGTTTCCTTATCTGTACCATGGAATAAAAAAACAGTGCAGGGGCTGGGGATATGGCCTAATGGCAAGAGTGCTTGCCTCATATACATGAGGCCCTGGGTTCAATTCCTCAGCACCACATATATACAGAAAACGGCCAGAAGTGGCGCTGTGGCTCAAGTGGCAGAGTGCTAGCCTTGAGCAAACAGAAGCCAGGGACAGTTCTCAGGCCCTGAGTCCAAGCCCCAGGACTGGAAAAAAAAAAAAAGCCCCAGGACTGGCCAAAACAAAACAAAACAAAACAAAAAACAGTGCAAGAATTTCATGGAATGTTTGTCAAGCTTTAGATTTAGTGTATCTAAGCTATTCATTGTCATGTGGCATCTAGACAATCACAAATAGCATATGATTTGTTTTTGTATGTGTGTGTATTACTTGTGTAATTGGACCCAGAAACCTGTACTTGCTAGAAACAAAACTAAACATGTCACCACTTGTGCCATGCCTCCAGTTCTTGAAGCCAGTTTGTTTTTCAGACAGTCGTTTGCTAACTTTGCTCAGTGTGACTTTGAACCTTGATGCTCTTGCCTATCACCGCCCAAGAACCTCAGATTAAAGACATAGAAAACCATGTGTGGCTTAATAGAATCTTTATTATTGATCAGCTATAATGCTGATTAAGTTATATGTGTTAGAAAAGAGAAAAGGATTCCGTTCTTCTCTACAATCGATGCAGAAAGTATTTTCCAGTGTACTAGGAAAAGCTAGAGACCATAGGACCTCAAGTGGGATGGCAGATAATATAGAGTGATTTCAGAAGATCGTTTGAGTTGCATTGAATGTGAGTGGTTTATTTATAATATTTTGGTATAGAAGGACATTCAAACCAAGTAAGCAAGTCTGGAAATCAGTGCTTAAAGAACTGCACAATGACTTCTTTTTGGATATTCTACCAGAAAGAGAGAGGTTAGGGATGAATGGGTGAGTGAAGTAACTGGTTTACCTGAGTAATTAAGCAGGTCCTCTGAGAGTGGTAACCTTCAATATCTTCATGTTCTCAGGGATTTTCTTCAGAAAATATGGTATAGAAGGAGAGAGGGAGGTATGCATTTTTAAGGCACTAGATACTTTGTTCCCTGTGGGTAGGTGTGTAACAATTCTAAAATGCCAAATGTATAGTAATATCTTAATAAAGACAAATAGAGAGTGAATGGAAGAATGTATAAATAATTGTATTGTTGGATTCTCGGGTGGATTTTCCCCTTTCACCAAATTCCTGTATCCCCACTACAAAATACCAACAACACACCTAAGGGGCTGGAAATATGGCCTAGTGGGAAGATTGCTTGCCTTATATACAAGAGGCCCTGGGTTCTATCCCCTAGTACCACATGTGTAGAAAATGGCCAGAAGTGGCACAGTGGCTCAAGTGGCAGAGTGCTATGACTGAGCAAAAAAAAAAAGAAAAAAAAAGAAAAAAAAACCCACACACCTAACTCTATGCTTAACGCACACCCTTGGTGTCAGAGAGATTATGTTTAGACACTTCCATTCTTCAAACGTCTCTAGGATTTCTCATCTCCAAGATAGGGCTTATACTAAGTTTTGTGGTGCATACATTGTTTGAGGTAATGTGTATGCAAACATATTCACTGATATTACATATATATATTTTTAAAAAATGAAATGGGATGGTTGAAATATTAAATGTTGATCTTTCTATAGGACTGGTGTAATGCAAGAGATTATGAACTATTTGCTGAATAAATTAAGGAATAAGAAGATGAAATAATATATTAAAATTACATCAAGACTAAGCTTCAAATTTAAACAAAGTCCAGAATTTCTGCTGGAGGTTGAATATTTATACACTTAACACTAAGGGTCATTGTCAGATAGCTATGTCATAAACCCAGATTCCAATCTATTTATCTAGCTTATATCAATAGAAACCTTAAAAAAGGTTATTTTTCTCTCTCACTAAGTACCTATGTAATAATGTAAATATTGTCTCTTGACTCATAAAAAAATAAAGTATGCATTATCTGATTTTCTGCAGGAAAGTTTTTTGAGCTCGCACTGTTCGGTGAGCTTTCAATATGTGTCAAGTCTGATTTATGTAATATTATCTACTCACCATGTAATAACTCTTTGCAAGGCCTATGATAAATACTAAATGACTATTTAAAAGACAAATGAATAAATGAGTGCATGAAGGTGTCTTATACCAAACAGTCCTTATACTCATATTTAATTGAGAAATAGTTTTTATTACAGTTTGCAAATCAAGTATTTAAAATTTAGCAGTATAGTACCAGGCATCCTTGGTCACTTCTAATCCTTGTTTCTTAGGAAGATGAGACTGCAAGATGATGGTTTATAGCCAGCCCATGCAGAAAGTCCATGAGACTCCATTTCCAAACAATTAACAAAAAAGTTAGGCTCAAGTTATGGTTCAAATGGAAGACGATTGGCCATGGGCAAGAAAGCTAAGAGAATGATTTATTTTGGTATCTGTATGTGTGTACACGCACACACACACACACACACACACATACACACACAGAGATACACACACACACATACCATTATAGGAAAATTCAAGAATAATATGTGTCGTAGGAAATTATTTTTAAGTTATCCATAGCAGTAATTTAGTCATTCCCATTCTCTGAGATTGAAATTCCAGCGTTGTCTTTTTCCACAAGTAGATATTGCAGGAAGATGAGTTCAAAGAAACAGAAAAGCATTTTCCCAAGAATGAAGTTTACCTCAGAGCATTTTTCATTTGACTGGATCTTCCTTACACCCTTGGTAAAATTTTGGTGGGGAAAATCACGTATCTAATTATGGTAATGAAACCGCCAAAGAGTTTTTCTAGTGTCACTCTGTGCAGATTTCCCAGTGTGGAAAGATTAGCACTTAATACCACTCTTGCACTGTTTAAGAGCTGTGAGACTTAAAGTTAAGTACTTTCAAGATGCTCAGCACAAGGAGAACAGAGTCAATTTAATTGCATATGCCCTTTATTGCTATTTATAAAACCAATCAGCCTCTACTCTCATTTTTTTTCTCTCTTTGTTTTTTTGAGATGGAAATTTCTTCCCACAATTTTATCTTAGTTCTATGGTCCTTTAATGTAAATCACTTGAAGTTATTTTTTGAAGTAGGTAGAGTATTTGTAATTGCTAATTATATATATGACAGGTAATACTATGTAGTACATATTATATTATTTGAACTTTGGGATGTATCTGAATTAAACAAAGATTTTTTCTTCTGTGACTCCAATATTCAGTATATACTTGTTTTGAGGTGTTTCCACACTAGGTTTCTAGGATTTGAGTTAGACATACTGATGGAAGGACCTATAATATGTGTTAAATTAGAACAAAGTGATAAAGCTAACACAATATTTAATAAAATGTATTATGTATCTCAAATACACATGTTTTCCATCTTGGAAACCAGTATGGAGTCATCTTTCCTGGAATTCCAAACTATTACTGCTTAGTGTCTGTCACTTTCTCTTCTCCCCCAGATCCTTTGAGCAAAGTCAGTGGCTTCTGAAACAAAAGCATTGTGATTTACCCACCTTGCCCCTAAGCCTTCATTAAAATGAGCCTTAGAATATGCCTTAAGTTTGGGCAGGAATATCTAAACAAAACAAAAAAAAAATAGTGTCTTGTGCTGAGAACCAGGGACTCATGTTGTAATCCTAGCTACTCAAGAGACTGAGATCTCAGGATCAATTTGAAGTCAGCCCAGGCAGAAAAGAATCCATGGGGGCTGGGGATATGGCCTAGTGGCAAGAGTGCTTGCCTCGTATACATGAGGCCCTGGGTTCGATTCCTCAGCACCACATATACAGAAAATGGCCAGAAGTGGCGCTGTGGCTCAAGTGGCAGAGTGCTAGCCTTGAGCAAGAAGAAGCCAGGGACAGTGCTCAGGCCCTGAGTCCAAGACCCAGGACTGGCAAAAAAAAAAAACAAAAAAAAAACAAAAAAAACAAAACACAGAAAAGAATCCATGGGAATAAAAAAAATAAAAAGAAAACAAACAAACAAACTTGAAATATGGTTAAATTGATAGAGCACCAACAGTGAGGAAAAAAAATGAAAGAAAGAAAGAAAGAGAGAAAGAGAGAGGCAATGAGAGAAAGAAAGAGAGATAGAAAGAAAAAGAAAGAAACAAAGAGACAGAAAGAAAGAAAGAAAGAAAGAAAGAAAGAAAGAAAGAAAGAAAGAAAGAAAAGAAAAGAAAAGAAAGAAAGTTCTTTCATCCCTGGATTCCAGCTCTGATATTGGGTAACTGGGCTGTAACCTACAAGGTGAGTGTACGTTCTAAAGGTTGTGTCCATATGAACTTGTAGTTTCCTCATCCAATGAGACCAATTGTCTCTGAATGCTTAAGATTTCATCACAGTTTGCTTTTATTCAAGCACTTCAGTGAATGAATGCATTATGAAAATGTGATATGTATGTATTTTTGTATATACACACACAAATTTATATGTAAATATATATATATACATGCAAAAAAGTATATACACACATATATACACTCAATGGAATTTTTTTCATCCATCAGGAGGAATATTATATTTCCAGAGCAATAGATGGAACTGGCAAAAATTATAATAAGTGAAGTAAGTCTGGCACAGAAAGCTCACATATGCATATTTTCTCTCATATGTGAAAGATATATCAAAATTATAAATATATCCGTAAACATGTACATAATTATATGAATATATGTACAAACATATTAACTACAGTGTGTTATATGCAGGTGAAAATGCCAGTGGTGTAACTCCTTTGAAAATTAACCTAAAAACTTGGAACATGTGGTATTAGTTAGTGGATGTTTATGTCAAGGGAAGGTGGGTAGACAAACAAGGGAGAAAGTAGAGGACAGGAAACATTCATGTTCATTCAATGTACATGTGTGAAAATGGAGGTAGGAAAACTGAGGAGATTGGTAGTGATGAGGGAAAATAATAAAAAGGATAACACTGATCAAGATGCATGGTAGTCTTAAATTGATATGTTGAATTGGGACCCTTTATACAATTACTTCAAGATAGTTAGAAAATAACAACAAAACATAGATCAAAATTCATAAAATACAAACTTTCCTAACATGTTAAAAAAAACTTTATTTTCAGACTAAAATATATTCTGCATCTTCTCCCTCTATCTAATCAATGGAAGACTGGTGTGAATTTGCTTTCAAATTCTATTCACCTCTAAAGTAACGTGTCAGCATAACTATGTTCATCACAACTCAATTTACTATCACTAAAAGATGGAACCAACCCAGATGACCTACAGTAGATGAATGAATCAAGAAAATGTGAATTCTATGCTTACATCAGAAAGAATGACATTGCACCAATCCCTAGGAAATGGAAAAACTTGGAAAAAAAATCATATTAAGTGAAGTGAGCCAGACTGAAAGAAACATAGACCCCATGGTTTCCCTCACTAGTACTAATTAGTACATGTCTAGAATAGTCCTAGCAGAAGATCAAAATACCTCAATAGCTAATATATATGAATATATAAGACAATGCTAAGAAAAATGAGCTCCAAGTTATTTTATGTGTTTTATCATTGTTGTTGCTGCTTTAAATGTGTTGTGTGAAATTAACCATTGTCTTTTTGTCTTTATTCACCATGATTTTAACCCCTGATATCACTGTAACCGATGTTGGTACCCTGGGTATTGTATATTTGTTTATCAGAACTAGGGAAGGGAAGGGGGACATCAAAATGGAGAGACAAAGGGTAAAAGGTGAACCAATGCAACAGCAATACTTGCAAGACATTGTGCTATAAATCACTGTAAAAGTTGGTATGTGTGTGTGTGTGAGAATTGGAGAGGGGAGAAGGTGGGAGAAAAATGAGGGAGTAGGTAACAAGTTTGATAAAAAATGTACTTACTGCCTTACATAATCCCTCTGTACATCACTTTGACAATTAAAAAAAATAAAATAAATAAATAAATAAATGTAATTTATTGAATCCAAGTTTCATTATGCAACAGTAAAACATTTGAAACTCAATTCAGAAGCACAATTTCGAAGTGAACTCTAATGATCAAATGTACAGGGTACTTATTACAATTTATATTCCCAAGCCTTGTCTCAAAAATAATGAATTTTGGCTTTGTATCTGTATGTTCCATGACTGTGAATTTAACAAGTGCCCAGGGCAATTCTTTATGTACATTTACCTTTAATCTTACAATCCTTTTCTGATTTCACTGGTTTAGAAGCAGCCCATTGAAGGTATTTGTTTTAAAAGTGATTTTCAGATTAATTGAGTTATACAACTGAGAGTGAGAACTCCTAGAAAGTAGAAATACCTCTCTTTCCATGGTTGAACTTGGAGGAATATCATCTAAAGGTACAAAGGATTCCTGAGACATATTCATGCATTCAATATATCAAAGCTTAAATGATGCTGCACTCTGTGCTGGCTTCTGTGTTTCAAAAAGAATAAAAAGACAGAAAACCTGTTTTTATGTATCATGAATTAATGAAAGGGAAAAGTAAAAGAAAAAAATCTGGTTGCAACACACCTGAAATTGAAGAAATAGTAATATTTTACCTACTAGCATACATAGCGGGATATGATTATTTTTACAAGACATAAATGAGTACTCTGGTATAACAAATGAAAATACTACTGAGAAAATCTTGGGGAAACAGTAACTGGAGTAAATTTAAAGGTTATTGGCTTTCATGACATTACAGTTTTGGTTTGGTTTTGTTTGTTCAATTATAAATCATGATACACAGACTTCTTCAAGATACATAGTTGGAAGCTCTGTGCTGATTAAATCAAAAGGCTGCTTCAATGTTATGTTGATGTGAATGAAAAATTCCTTAAGCACCTCAGTTTTCATGCCTCTTGAATAGAACTTGGCATTTGACCAGCTTCATCTGCTTGCTTCTCATTTTTTGATCCACTGAAATATAGTTTAGACTGATACCTGGCTGAGTTGAGACATGTTTGATCTTAGAATAAGAGTCCAATAAAAAATAAATATCCCACAGAGCCTTTTAGGTTTTATCTAGGTGGAAAACTTCTTTTATCATCAGTGACTTTGATGTGGGAGACCCTTTGGTCTTTTAAAGTGCCAAGTCACCAGAATGGCAGTCAGTCTGTACAAACTAGCAAGCCCAATTTTGTCTTCATGGAGGTAATAAATCAAGTGACTTATAGGTAAATGGGAACTGCACAGATATGCAAAGAATTTAGTACTTTCCTTCTATCAGGGCCTCAAATTGCTCGCTAGAGCAAAAATGAAGTGGCAAGTTGTCATTTTTGGAATCATTTCTTATAGTTTTTTTTTTCCTGTACTTCTTTTTCACATTTTATTATGGCTTATAAAAAAAGACACTTTTTGATGCATAATGGGGTTACATTCAAATAATTCTACCATGAATTTGCAATGTCCTAAGTGCAAACCACATTTAAATGACTAATCTACCAAATACCATAGCTTTGTAACACAGTTCAGTGTAATGTACCCATGATTTACCATTGTGATGGTGAAGGGTTAGCTTCCTCACTGTATTTAAATTCAGAAGTGTGTATTTCTGTCTAAAGAGAACATCAAAATTCCAAGCTCAATAGGTGGTTTCTAGTAAAAACACAGATTCCTTTTGCACTATTTAACTTTTCTTTAAAAAAGCTTAAGTAAAGTCCCTTAAGTCAGAGGTCATCAACATTTACTTTTTCACTTTAATCATTACCTTAAATATTTCCTAATAATGACACAAATGTAATTAATGTAAATTATGGCCCCATCTATACAGACACAGAGGTATAACTATAAAGTATGTGGATCTATGGTTTAATGGGTGATGTCAATATCTCTGTTAGGATAAGTACATGGAAATATTTCTGACCCACATTTATGGTCACAGATAAGACTGAAGAAAATAATACTTAAAAAGTAACAGAGCAAAAGGAAAAAGGAGACAGACAGAGGAAGAATGAAGAAGTATTGGAAAATGTAGAAACAAAGGTTTCAAATAAACATATAGACATTACAAATTCTTTTGTAATGCCAATAAATTCTTTTTTTAACACAGATATCATTTTTTATTGAAGCTGATTGTCCCCTAAGGAAAGATACAGGTGTAATACAAGTGGCTCAAATAAAAAGACTAGATACATTTTAAAAATAAAAAGACAAAGCTCCTGCTTCTTTAACTTCTGTGGGTTTTGAATTTCAAACTATTATTTCAAACTTCAAGTTCATACCAAGTAGTGACACAAGGTGGTTTCGCCAAGGTTAATGTGAACTTTTTAGACCCACTTATGTGGTTTTGAGCAATATTCTGTCATTCATAAATTACTGGACTTAGTGCTTTTGTTTTGTCTGGCTGGATTACAATTCTTCCTCTCTGTAGACAGTAGTTCATGATATACTCATTTACTTTTATCAGAGCAAGAAAGCTAAAAAGTAAGGCATGGCTAATGAAAGTGATGGTTTTTGTAACCACTGATGGTGACAGTGGCATTCCATCATTTGTCTGATCCTGTTGGTTAAAGGTAAATTACAAATCAAGCCTCATCTCCAAGATGGTAGAATTTCACGGTGTTATGAATATCACCAGAGAGACTTATCAGGGGTTGCTTCAGATACTGCTATCACATGTAGTATAGTAAAATTAAGAAACTGGTAATTTTACTTCTATGGAGGTTAGATGGAAAGAAAGTAAAGAGAAATTACAATAGAGAGCTAAACACAAACTGGACTGCAAAGGAGTTTGAAAGTCATGATAATGAGTTGCTGTTTCACCATGAGAGCCGGAGTTTAAGCATAGGATGACACTGTCACATCGACACTCTAGAAAATTAAGTTGATCATTGATTGGAGACTGGAATGTGCTGGGTTCTCTTTGGAGCCTGCTATGACCATCTGAGATGATGGTCAAGTAGAGGGTTAGAATGGAAATAGAAAGAACTGGATGGGATAAAGAAAGTACTAGGTTACTAAAGTCAAAAGGATACAGCATTGGATTGTATTTTAGGTGGGTCAAGAAAAGGAAAATTGAAGGAAGGAAGATGGCACTGCCACAATAGGGAGGCACCCCGACTCGCTCCAACTGAATAGCGAGCTGGGAACTCCAGCACCCAACACCCCATCAAGAACCCAGCAAAACCAGCAGCCAGAAGCAGTGGAGAAATGCAGGAAAACACAAAGGAGTAAAAAAAGAAGAGCCAAAAACCTACACAGAGCCGGAGAATATGGGGCACCCTTTCCCCACCAGCCGACTCTGGCCCGAACAGGGCCAGGCTGGCAAAGGGGACCCGGCCAGCAGCAGACCGACTGCCGGGAGCACAGAGTCCAGACAGGGGGACTCCATGGACACTAGGGAGAGTGCGGACCAAGACATACAGCGATGGTGGCGACGGGAAGTTCAGGTCCACACCGGGAATGGACGGACACAAGCAGCTGGGGAACCCAGTGTGGCAGAAGGGGAGAGCCGGGGATGCCACCACGACACTTCATCAACCCTGAAGGACCAACGGCAGCGTGGGACACACACACAATCCAGGACCAGTGAGTCCCCCATTAACCCCCCACAACGGGAGACCAGCTATCAGAGACCCAAATCCTACAAAGAAACTAGAGCTCCTTCCCTCCCCCTCCCCACCCCGAGGGAACAAAGAACCCCCAAATCAGGCGGGAAGCTCCCATCAGGCGCTGGGAAGTCACAGGAATTTAGCAGGGGAAGGGCGGAGTAGCCCCAAGGCCACACCACAGGATCCTAAACTGGCCGAATCAGCCCTGGCCCCCTCCCAACAGGGACCAGGGGACGGCTGGCAGTGCAAGCCCCACCCAAGGTGCCTGAACCTTGTGGACTTTTACAACTAAAATCACAGGTGCTGGTGGGCAATACCAACACAGCAGGGATGCCTGGGACTGATCACGCGCCCCCCCAACCCCCCAGCGGAGGCGCAGTCTGAGGGCACTAACTCGCACCCGGACAGTTGATCCCACTGGGCCCCATAAATACCACCCCCCACAACGGACTCCCGGGAGGGCGCAAACACAACCCAACAACCCAGGGCTTGCTCTGGTAGGCGTACCCCGCTAAGGTGGACGGAGCCACAGTGCCAGCGCCTGTTGTAGCGGGCGCACAGTGCACGGGTGGGCGGGGCCCCCAGCGACAGCGCCCGCTCTGGTAGGCGTACCCCGCTCAGGTGGGGGGGGGCACAGCGGCAGCACCTGCTCTGGTAGGCACGCCTACACAGGAGGGAGGGCAGAGCTATCCTTTGGCCTGTATCCACTTTTGGCCATTTTGCACAAGTGGGTGGGTTGTCCCCCAACAACACAGGCCCCGTAGTGGTCCACACAGGAAGGCAAACTGCCTGAAAGGTGAGCTCCTCAGACCAAGAAACAGAGTGGAAAAAAGAACCAAAGAAGAGATAAGTCTCCATGCCACGCTGAATCAGCGACCAGCAAGCCCACAACAGGGGCACACTAGGGTCAGCACAGCACAGTGGCAGGACACTGTCCCGCAGAGAAAGACACACAACTTACCGGCCCCCAAGTGCAGGGAGAGTGACCACCTCAGCAACAACCGAGAAGGTCATGCTCACCCATTGGGAAGCAAGGTTCAAAGCCAAACCCAAACCCAGAGCCAGGACACCAGGACACAAGGCTCCCACCGGCAGACCAGCGGGAACCAACACAAAACCAAACCAGAGAAGCCACCCACAGATCTCCAGATGTGCAAATCACAAAGAAATATAACACAGTTCATCAAAGAGCAAGCCAACTCGTCAACTCCAAAAAGCAGCACGACTGAAGAGGAGATTGAGAATAAAAAAGCAAATGAGGCCATGTTAACAGAAATGATGGAAAGCGTCAGAAATGAAATCAGAAAACAATTCCAGGAGTTTAGAGTGGAAATCTTGAAGGACATCCAGGAAGCCAAGAAAGAAATGGAAGCAAAATTGGAAACAATGCAAGCCTTCTTTAAAGAAATGGAAGAAAAATAGATACAATGCAAGCCTCCTTTAAAGAAGATCTTAACATCCTGAGAATTGAAATGCATGAAAAAATAGATTTAAAATACAACTCTTTAAAGGAAGAAATTTCCACGATCAGGGCTGATCTGACAACCATAAATAGCTCTATGACATCCATAAACTCTGCAATTGAATCCACAGCACAAATAATTGACCATATGGAATCCAGAATCTCTCGCCTGGAAGATAAAACAGCCGACAACAACCAGAAAATTACCACACTCCAAGAAACAGCGAAGCTTCAGGATAGACTAATCCAGGAACTAATGGACAAAGACAAGAGATATAACCTGTGCATAATTGGAATAGAAGAAGGAGCCGAATACCAGAGCAGAGGGCTCAATCATGCTTTCAATAAAATTATTGCAGAAAACTTTCCCAATTTCACAAGGGACCCCAACCAGGTAACCAAAGCCTATAGGACACCTGGCAGGCCAGACCCCAGAAAAGCCACCCCAAGGCACATAATATTCAAGACTTCAGATCTCAAGATTAAAGAGCAAATTCTGAATTCAGCCAAAGCGAAGAAAGAAATTTTCTATAATGGGAAGAGGATTCGAATAACAGCAGACCTCTCCACACAAACCTACCAAGCACGAAGTGAGTGGAAGAACACCATCCAAGTACTTCAGGCTAACAATATGCAACCTAGGATCAAATATCCAGAGATATTGGAGTTCACATTCGAAGGGAAAAACCAGATATTTCCATACCAAAGAGGATCTAAAGGAGTATGTGAATAAAAAAACAGCCCTACAGCAATTCTAAGAGGGGAGCCTCACCCAACAGAGATCGTACAAGACACACAGACAGAAACAGAAAGAAACTATATTAGCCAAAGCCCAACAGAAAGAATAGCTCACTAAAGACAAAAAAAAAAAAAGGAAAAAACAGCCCAACAAAAAGTAGAAAGAGAAAAAACACCCTATCCTTGATCTCTTTAAATATAAATGGTTTAAACTCTCAGATAAAGAGGAGCAGACTGGCAGAATGGATCTGCAAACAAAAAATTAACATCTGCTGTCTACAAGAGACAGCAAGGGACAAAAACAGGCTCAGAATGAAAGGATGGAGCAAGATCTACCAAGCAAATGCACCTACCAAAATGGCAGGTGTAGCCATCCTGATCTCAGACAAGCTGGACTTTTCATTAAAATCAACTCAAAAAGACAAAGAAGGACACTACATATTAATACAAGGAAAAATCCAGAATCAAGACATCACGGTGATAAATGTATACTCACCGAATAAAAGAGGCCCTACATATGTCAAGCAAATTCTCACAGAATTACAGAACAAGATAGATGCAAACACAATCATAGTGGGTGACTTTAATACCCCACAAGCCTAGAACACAGAAAACAAAGGGGCATGATCTCCCTGATGTATGACTGTTAAGGAAGGGAGACAGAGAGACAGTAGAGACCAAGTCTGTGAAACCAAAAACTGCTTGTCAAATAGTATTCCCCACAGGATTGGGGCAGAGACCCAACAGTATGTAACTAAAACCAAGCAATTACTCAACATGAAAAGGTCAAAAATTGACCTCTCAGTGGAATACAATAGCTCAAAAGCTATGTATGTACATTCATATAAGACTATTGTCGATATATTGTCTAATATCGACATTGCATTTAAAGCCCTAGGCAAACTTTTTTGGGCGTGGCCACATGGCTACTGTATATGTTCTTGATACATTGTATATTGTATATATGTCTACCTGACCTAGAGAAGGGATAGAATAACAGGGCGTAAGATATCACAAGAAATGTACACACTGCCCTACTATGTAACTGTACCCTTTTTGCACAACACCTTGTCAAAAAAATTTGTGTTCAATAATAAATAAATTAAATTCAAAAAAGAAAATAAAAGGAAAATTGTGGATGTGATTTAGCTTCAGAAATGGGGACTCACCAAAATTAATTCCACCCATTGATTTAGGAAACAAAGAGTGAGTTGGGGTTCCAGGGAAGGCACCACTTCTTAGGAGATTGGTTTGGATTCAAAGAACTTTGAGACTACAAACATAAAGATGTCTAGGAAATATTTAAAAATCTGATCTCAAGCTCTTCAGTGAAACTTGGGAAACCTTTATGTCAAAGTCTCCAACACAATGGTACTTACTAACTGCAGCCAATGAAATGGATGAGATTTCAGAGTGACAACATTAGGTAGCAGTCGACAATGTTTTGTCCGTGACAAGCAAATGTTGTACTCTGGTAAATAATAGTACAAGAGACCAGGAAATACCCAGCTTGTATCAAGAAAGTCATTCAATAAATATTAAGTCCCTTTTCCTTTATGCACATCAGAAGCTTCTTTTAGTTTTATTCGTTTTCAGAACATAAGAATCACAATCACGTTTTATACTGGATAAACAGTGAATGCTTGTGGTATATGTGTTTATAGATAGATGGGAAACTCTCTGGTTATATTCATAATAAGACAAATAAAATGTGAAGTTTCCAGTAGAAGAAATTGAAAACACTAAAGTTGGTGATTGCTGAACATGGTTGAACGCTGCTGTAAGGAAACACTTGATTTTGACTAAGGGGATAACTTTGTCTTGAACAGTGATGAATAAAAAGGAAGAGCCTGCTCAGCAAACGTATTAGACCCATGGAACAGTGCATTTGAGATGCATTTGATGCATTTGAGACTTGTCTTTACGTCTGAGAAACAAGTCCCACCTTGTGTTTGCTTCTTACATTATTGTACTATCTTTTAAAAATATTTTCTAATTCTTTAAACTTTTGATTTAAATGTGATTGAAAAAATGACTTCATATAAGAATCACAAAGGAATTACCTGAGACAAACCCTTTGACTATGTTCCCACTTGACTTCATTTTACAGGAATACAAAATTAGAACTTGGAAAATGACATTTCTATTGAAAGATCTCACATTTTTGTCAATTATCTAGTTATTTCTATTGTCTAATCAGGTTCCAGTCTATATCTCACTATCTATTTAGTGATCATATTTCCTTGGGCTATTTTTAATCTTTCTTTGTCATTCGTCATGACCTCTAGACTGTTTGACTAGATAGTAATTCTTTAAAATATGCTGCTTGTTTTGCTGTATTTTTATGATTGAATTCAGGTTATAAGTATTCGGCAACAATATCATGAATGATGCAATCCATTAAATGTTTGGATTTCTGAGGGTTTCAATTAATTATTCTTTTTTTTTTTTTCAAACTCCAACTTTTATTCCTATTTTTTGCCAGTCCTGGGCCTTGGACTCAGGGCCTGAGCACTGTCCCTGGCTTCTTCTTGCTCAAGGCTAGCACTCTGCCACTTGAGCCACAGCGCCACTTCTGGCCATTTTCTATATATGTGGTGCTGGGGAATCAAACCCAGGGCTTCAGGTATAAGAGGCAAGCACTCTTGCCACTAGGCCATATCCCCAGCCCCCAACTTTTATTAAATGGGAAAGTAAACTGTGGAGTTAGAGGGTGTTCTAAGCCTGGACATATGTCCATTACTTTTATTGTTGTGACTACTACTACCACTATTATTGCAGTGCTAAGACTCAAATCCAGATTTCACAAATGATAGGCTATTGTTCTTCCACTAAGACACAAATCCAGTCTAGTGTATTTTATTACTTATAATAAATCATATCGCTTCAGTGAATACATTCATAGCAGATTTGAGTCTTGAGTTCTTCTCTGAACTGTCCAGTGGCTAAGGGAAAGTGGATGAACATGAGCAGAGACTCCCCCAAACAGCTGGTAACCACATTCTTAGTCCACAGAGGGGAAGTACAAGCATTTTACTAGCCCAGAAAATCCATGGGAATGTGAGTTACACTGTGGTTACCAGGAATTTCATTAGGAACACTTTACTTTGCTTTAAATAATGTTGGAAAATCATACTTTTCTGCCTACCACTGAGTAAGAGAAGTTACTTCCCCCAATACAATACACGACACAAATTAAATTGCTACAATGATGTTAATCACATCAATTAAATTAAATCAATTAAACAGTTGTATGTATGATATCTGTTATATGCTATTAACTAAGGAGCTTTTGTTGGGTCTTCTAATTTCACAAGACTCTTTCTAGATAGTTACTGCAATCGGTTGCTGCTGTCAATAAGGAGCTGAGGCTTGGGGAGATGTTAATTCTGCTACTGCACAGGCTCAGATAAAAGAAGTGACTGGAATGCAGATCCAGTTTTTATAGCTTAAGCTCTTATCCATCATGCACACAATTGAAAACAAAAAGCTTGAAAGAAGGGAGAATATCCTGACTTTGATCAAGATATACTGCATACGTAAATGAAGAAGATAAAATAAACCTCCTTTTTTTTTTACTATCAGAAGATGATAAAAATATTTAATCTAGGGTAGAACATTTGGTTATTAGTAGCTGGATTTTTTATTGTCTGTTACAAAATATCTCTTAAAAAGTTTGTGATGAATGTGTGTGTTTATATATAGAATCTTCTTTGAAACATTAAGTACTTATTTCCAAAGGCTTCTATAATAAATTACTACAGACAACTGGGTTTCAGAAAAATTAATTTTTTTTCTCTTTTACTTCGGGAGGCTAGAAGTTTCAAATCAAGGTGTTTATAGCACTGTGCTCCTTGTCAGGGTCAAAGTTTTGCTTGATTCTCCCTAGCTTCTGATGTTTTTGGCAACCCTCAAAATTTTATCCCTGAATTTGTCTTCACATGACTTCCCCCTGTGCTGGGTGTGTGCTCTATCCTCTTAATAAATAACAGTCATTCGATTTAGAGTTCACCTATCATATACTTGTTTTTTGTATTAGAGACTGTCTTGCCTAGTTTCAATTGGGGCCTATTTGGGAAGAAAATATCTCATTGAAAAATAGATGGAATATCTTCATATATATCCTATATACTTTTGCATATATATAGAAGGGGAGAGCGATGGAGAGAATAAAATTAGTAAATTAGTTCTGTGACAGGCTACCCTAGAACTTCATAATATGACCTCAATTTGAAGAAATAAATATCTTCACATAGAATGAAAATGAAACACTGGAATTTTCTTCTTTTGGAATATTCATTAATTGTGGATTTTTTTTCTTTCTTTCTTTCTTTTTTTTTTGCCAGTCCTGGGCCTTGGACTTAGGGCCTGAGCACTGTCCCTGGCTTCTTTTTGCTCAAGGCTAGCGCTCTTCCACTTGAGTCACAGTGCCACTTCTGGCCGGTTTCTGTATATGTGGTACTGGGGAATCAAACCCAGGGCTTCATGTATACGAGGCAAACACTCTTGGCACTAGGCCATATTCCCAGCCCATAGTTGTGGATTTTTTAAGGGATGGAATTGAAAGATATTATTTTGAAAAACATTGAAATGACTCAATAGCTCTCAAAACATAAAAAAGCTAATTTCCTTATAAGTAAGTTTTGAGAATTGTTTTAGATTGTGTGTATGTGTGTGTGTGTGGGTATGTGTTTGTGCAAATGCTACTGTTAGATAGGTAACTTTCGTATTATAATATTGAGAAGATCTTGTTTTCAAATGACAGATCTAAGACAGAGTAGTCTTCTTAACATAGGAAGGTGTCCAGTAATTTTGACAGAAATTTTAAATGTTTTCATTACATTCTGATACTGAGTGTTTTAAAATAAATGTTAGCTGCTGGTGTAAAAAATGCTAATATTTATTTCCTAGCAAGGTATGTAATAGATCTTAGAAATAACAGAAGAAATTGTTATTTGTCAAATTATAACAGATATTTTCCTGTCCCACTACTTGGGGTTATCTTACCATAACATTCATGTGTTTCCTCATTCCAAGCTTACAGCTATTAGTGGACAGATGGTTAGCTATTATTATTTAATATGCCACAACGAAAATTATATTCTTAGAAACTAAATTGTTTTTGTGCTTGCTTGACTAATTTTGCATCATAAAATGCATAACACAACATACACAAATGTTTTTGGCATTTGTTTGATGAATGTAAACATTAAATTATTTCAATTTTTTAAGTGAGGTTAAAGTAAAAGTTATAAAAAATTTAAATGTAAATATTAGAAACCATATACCAGCAAGTCTTAAAAATGTTCAGTCATATCCTCATATATTTTTTCTAGTTTTAACTTATTTTACATGCTTGTAATGAATATTCCCCATTTAGGGCATCTAGTAAAGTATGCCAACTAATATACAAAACTGTGTGAAAAACTTTCCTTGTCCTAATTGTAAGTAAAGTGAGGATGAAAAATATAACTGATGGAGGGTTATACGTGTTCTACAAAAGCACAATATAAACTTTTATGGAAACACAAAAATTAATCCCTAATGTTTTCAGATAGAGGACAGAAAGGAGAAGATTCCAGGTAAGGAGTAAGTGGAGGTATTAATACCAGAAGCAAATAAGATTATTGCTACAGTTTGATCTCCCCTTTTTCTAGCAATCTCTTGAATGTAAAAACAAGGAATTCATTCTTAATTTGGTAGAAATTGAAGAGCTTGAAAGTGTGAGAACAGGTTATTGTCATAGCTATAATTTAGGAAGATTAATCTGGTTGCTGAATGTTGCCTTGGAGAGAGTGAGAAAGCAGTAGAGCAGTGAGAAGGCTATTACAGTGACAAAGTAGAAACGTTATGAAGGCTTGTATTGGAGTAATGCAGGAGAGAAAGAACAAGAAAGGCCCTAGCATAGAGACCCTATGTGATTTGCGTAAGTGATTAGAGAAGGGGATAGCACAGGGAGGAACTGAATGAGTCTGACTGGTGCTATTAACTGGCATCTGTAAGGTGAGAGAAGAAAATCTCTTTTGATATGATGGTTCTGTAGTTATCCGTGGTCACTGGGAAAAACCACAGTCGGAGAAGTCAAGATGTAAATCACCTATGCAGGACAGAGATTACCAAAACGATCTCATAATAAGGAAAAGGCAAAATTCAAGAGAAGTATATTTGATAAAAAGCCCCCCATTCAAGTGATGAGGATTTCCAACTTGATTCAAGACATGAGAAGACAATGTTCCTTTCAATTTGCTGTCAGCCACAGTCATAAAATTGTGGACTCATCACAGCTTGTATTTCATTTAATAAGGACCAGTGTCGCCTTTCCAGTATCATCAAGGGTGCAAAGTATGCTTGGCGGAAAACTTGTTCTGGCAATTTTCCATTCTAATTTGCAAATCCCCAGAAATACTGATCTGCTCTACAAAGTTAGGTGCTCATTCTAGCACAGAGGAGCGGATATACTGCCCGTTAATCTTCATACTCAATTCTGCTGTTCTTTCTTCCTTTGAGCAAAATGATTTAGGGTAGTAATATGAAAGGAAATGAACTAACATGATATAAAAAATGGTGCATAACTTGGAACCTTAACTAAGTTCAGAGCTGCTCTTGATTACTTTCCGATCTCATTCTTTATTTGCAAATGCCACTGCCTCATGGTCACTGAGTTCTTATTATATTATTGCTTCATTAATCATTATAGAAATCCCAATAGAGCTCCAGGATAAACAGGAGCATGCTCTATCTTTCACTTGTGTCTCGCCACGTCGCTCCCTTTCCTTCATTACCATACTGGAGGTTGAATTTAAAGAGAATGTTTCTAATGTTTTCCATGTGCTTTATTGTCACTGATGTGTAGGTTTCAGGGGTGGGGGTAAGGTGCAAATATTTGAAACTCCATTGGAAAACATAATTATAAAAAGCGACATAAAAATCTCATGTGCATTTGGATGAGGAAAGATTCAATGTATAATATTAAACCAAGTCTTCTGGTCACTTATACTCTTTAAGTATGAGGAAATTAAAGCTTGATCAATTTGTCCTAATGATAAACGGATTAGATGCCAGGGGCAATATTTACTGAGCAATTATTTATTAAGAGCATACTTGTACTTGGTTTGATGAAAGGGACTTGTGATAGATTAGCAAAGGGAACTGCTAAAATCATTTTGATCACAAGGTGGTTGATATCAATCAGATAAAGAGGAATGTCCTATGTCCAAACATTGTAAGTACAGGGATCCCTCACCTATCATGACAGTTACATTCCAGAGACCCACTTGGTAGGTGAAAATCTGCCAATTAGCAATAAGTAAACTGAGATATAGTGAGGGAAAACTGTACCTTAAGAGAAAGGAAAGTAGAATAATGTAAAGGGAATTGATCTTTCAATGAGAGTGAAAGATGTTATCATTATAAATGGGTTGACCAGGTTAAGTGTTAATGAGATGGTACTTGATATCAGAAGAAAAGGAAAACAATAAATTGCCTATGTAGAGAGGGTAACTGGAGCATTTCAGGCAGAGAATAGTCAATAAAATATACAAATGTAAAAGCCACATTTCTTTGTTTTAAATTTGTTCTTTAATTTGGGTTAGCTTTAACAACTTTCACAAGGTGGTTTCAATACAACATCTCAGTTTATAAGTATAATGCACCTTGATAAACTTTATGACATCCATTCATTATTCTTCCCATCTCTCCCAATTCATCCTGTCCCTTCAAGTTACTCGGTTCCATTTTCAAAAAAATCACACTATTATGAACTATACTTTCCTATAGTTGTTTTTACCTGTACACAGAAGTATAAAACTATATTCAGGAATGCTACCGAACTGAAGAATTCCAATATTTAAGATCTTTTACTCTATGGGTAGTGGTAAACTATACTCATGGGTTAATTCTGACCCACTATGCTGCCAAAATATCTTTTATTGTAAAGCACATAACCTGATTTATTAAAATATTTCAGAGGTTTGCTTTCATGCTGAAGCAAGAAAGTGGAATACCGAAGCCATGGACAGTGAATATCTCTAATATTACTCTGTGACTATTTTTAGACAATTTGCCAACTTATTTTCCATTGGTATTCATAAAATAATGAAATATTGAATCAACTCCTGACAAGAGTTAATTAGGACTATTTTATTAAGTCTGGAAGTCTTAAATAGAGCATCAAGCACCCGCTCAATTAATGGTGGGGTTCTCTGTGACTTTTATTTAATGTATATTCTGGACCTTTGAACTTTGGGTCTAATTGCTGTCCCTGAGCTTTTATACCCAAAGGTAGTACTCTACCACTTGAGCCACAGCTATGGCTCCAGCTTTAGGGGCTAATTGGAGTCGCATGGGCTTTCCTGACTGAACTAGTTTTGTTTTTGTTTTTGTTTTTGTTTTTTTTTCTCAAATTTTTATTATCAAACTGACGTACAGAGAGGTTACAGTATCATACGTTGGGCATTGGATACATTTCTTGTACTGTTTGTTGCCTTGTCCCTCATGCCCCCCTCCCTCCCCCCCTTTCCCTCCCCCCCCCCCAGGTGTTCAGTTCACTTACACCAAACAGTTTTGCAAGTATTGCTTTTGTAGTTATTTCTCTTTTTTTACCCTGTGTCTCTCGAATTTGGTATTCCCTTTGAATTTCCTACTTCCAATACCAGTAAACACGGTTTCCAATATACTCAGATAAGATTACAGAGATAGTGTAGGTACAAACATAGGAAGGTGATACAAAACATCATCAATAATAGAAACTACACATACACATAGGACGTTGAAAGTAGTTACAACTGTGATATATCACTTGTTTCCATAACATGGAGTTCATTTCACTTAGCATCATCTTATGTGTTTCTAAGGGTATAGCTATTGGGCCTTGTGATGCTCTGCTATGGCTTGCCTAAACCTGTACTAATTATTCCCAATAAGGGAGGCCATAGAGTCCATGTTTCTTTGGGTCTGGCTCACTTCACTTAGTATAACTTTTTCCAAGTCCTTCCATTTCCTTACAAATGGAACAATGTCATTCTTTCTGATAGAGGCATAAAATTCCATTGTGTAAATGTACCACATTTTACTGATCCATTCATCTATGGAGGGGCATCTGGGTTGGTTCCAGCTTCTCGCTATGACAAATTGTGCTGCGATGAACATTGTTGTGCTGGTGGCATTACTGTGATTTTGTTTGTGGGCTTTTGGATAGATACCCAAAAGTGGGGCTGCTGGGTCATAGGGGAGTTCTATATTGAGCCTTCTGAGGAATCTCCATACTGCTTGCCAGAGTGGCTGAACCAGTTTACATTCCCACCAACAATGAAGTAGGGTTCCCTTTTGGCCACATCCCCTCCAACAATTGTTATTATTAGTTTTCTTGATATATGACATTCTTGCTGGGGTGAGATGGAATCTCAATGTTGTTTTGATTTGCATTTCCTTTATGGCCAATGATGTAGAGCATTTTTTCATATGTCTATTGGCCATTCTCATTTCCTCATCAGAGAAGTCTCTTTGTAGGTCTTTAGCCCACTTGATGAGGGGGCTATTGGTTCTTTGCAGTTTTGTTTTGGAAGAAGGTATTTTTTTTAGTTCTGCATATATTTTAGATATGAGGCCTTTGTCTGTTGAATGTCCGGTAAAGATTTTCTCCCAGTCTGTGGGCTTTCTGTTTATCTTGAGAGCTATGTCCTTTGCTGTGCAGAAGCTCTGCAGTTTGATGCAGTCCCATTTGTCCAACCTTTCTTTGATTTGTAGCCTTTCAGGGTCTTTGTTAAGGAAGTTCTGTCCTGTGCCAAGGAGCCCAAGTGTTTCTCCTACTCCTTCCTTTAGTGTCTTCAGGGTGCCTGTTTTGATTTCAAGGTCTTTAATCCATTTGGAATTGATTTTGGTGCAGGGTGATATATAAGGATCTAGTTTTAGTTTGTTGCATGTGTTGAGCCAGTTTTGCCAGCACCACTTGTTAAAGAGGCTATCTTTCTTCCATACTATTGTTTTAGCTCCTTTATCAAAGATTAAGTAGGCATAGTTCTGTGGGTTTAATTCTGGGTCTTCAATTCTGTTCCATTGGTCTTCAGGCCTGTTCCGGTGCCAATACCAAGCTGTTTTTATTACTATAGCTTTATAGTACAGCTTGAAGTTGGGTATTGTAATTCCTTGTAATTCCTTAGGTCTCAGCTTCCCTACTATCTAGGATTACAGGTATGAGACACTGGTACCCAGCACCTTGTGACTTTTAACTATCTATTTAAGTTTGTGTTTCCTTCTTGAATTCAATCAAAGGCTCAAGGAGGTTATATGAGATAGTGAGTGAGGGTAACAACTCAAATAAAATTAAATCATCTCTTGAACCTAAGAATGCTATAATAATGTGTACTAATTTCTTATTCCTTTGGTAACAAATTTCCAAAAACCTTAATAATTTAAAAGAGTATAAATTTGTTATGTTCAAATTTTGAAGATTATAGCCAAATGGGCATAATTGGTTTTATTTTTGAGAAGGCTGGATTTTCTCTTAGAGGGTCTATGGGAGAATCTGTTTCCTTGAGTCTTCCAGCATTTAGAGAGCTCCTCTCCATGTTCAAAGCCAGCAGTGTAATGACTTTAAATTTCTCTCTAACATAGACTCTGCTATCTTTTTTGCCCCTTGTAAGGACCTTTGTAATTACATTGAACCTTGTAGGAAAACACAATATAAATGAATTATCTTGATGTGTACTTGATCAGTAGTTTAAATCCCATCTGAATCTTTATACTTCTCTGGTAATATAAAATGGCATTCTGGTGAATAAGAGCTGAAAATTTTGAGAGTGTCATTGCTGCCCCTACAACAGTATTGTATGCCCCACAAGGTATCTGGCCAAAGTCCTCATTAATTACAGTCAAGACTAGGCTACATGGCTTCCTTTTGTTGGGTTCATTCTTATGCTGCTGTAAGTAATAAATGGCATTTGCCTAGTTTGATAGAAGTCACTGAAATACTGCCACATCAGTAAGTGTACCTTCATGTATTTTTTTGATTATTTTACAGTTTAATCCCTCTGCTGAACAGTAAAACAGCATTAAAAATAATTGTGACATGCTGGGGACTATGCATAGGCAAAGTGCTCTGCCAGTGATGAATGTCCCCAGCCCCTCCTCCCACTCAATTCCCTGTGAAATCCTATGGGTGAAAGGTTTTACTGTGCCCAGTCCTGACACATCCACAGATGGAAATACTTGGTTAAATACAAGCTGTATCAAGCTTCTACACAACCCATTATCCTTTACAATCACTCTTTGCAGTAAATTAACATCATCTCCATCTTATAGATGGCATTTTACAATATACTTGCTCTTTCACATCATTTATAAGCTATGAGTTTCTTACATGGGGTGTGTGTGTGTGTGTGTGTATTTTCAGATACAAATACCATTTAAAAATAGATCTAAAAGAAGAGAACTAGGCTAAGATAAAACAAAACTTTAAGTGTATTTTCAAGTTCATTACACTGAACATACACTGAACTTTTCAGAAACCAAATTTTGTGCTTACTGTTTGTTAAGAATCCTATAAGTTGAAGTAAATTTATTTTGAATATTCATGTGAAACATAAAGATTGAAGAGGAGAGAAAATATTTAATGCTACTGGAAATGGAAGAAGCAATCAGAGATGGTTCTGAATCCAGCTCAAGAAAACCATAATGCATAAGCCTTGGCAGAGGCCCAATTCTTTTTCAAGGCATTCTTATCATTCCAACTTTAAACAGTCAAGCAAATTCCAAGAATGCCCTTCTGAAAAGCAATGAATTACTATTTTACAAAATAATTTTGAAGTTTGTACCATAAGAAAATAGCGGCATCTTACTCTATAGCTTTCAAGGCTGAAAAAAAAATACACTAATGGAAAGCATCTTCAAAAAATACTGCCACACGTGCTAAAAATCAGATATCCATTAAAACAGTTATTACTTGTCAATAAAAGCAAACAAGAATTATTGTAAATGTTGCACCATAAGTGGTTGATATACATCTTGCAAGTCAAAAACATCCACAAATCCTGCCACATTCAATCTTGCTAGTCTAGGAGCTACAAGGGTTAGCAAGTCAGTAGCTTGTGGGTTTTTTTAAAATTATTTATTTACTGCCCAGATAAGCCCAAGGCATCTAACATTATAAAACAGTGAGATCTGAAGGCTACTTGAACACTTGTTCAAAAGTCTGAGTCATAGCCAAAGTGCCTTCTCGCCCCAGAATTCTTTGTTTTAGGAACTTCTCCAAGCAAGTTAGTCCTAGCCATCTAATATATGCTTAGATGCTTAATGATTTCTTTCTCCATGCTTCCTCATTCATCCTGCCACTCATCTCATCACATCTGATCCCATATTATTTTTTTAAATTTAATTTATTTATTAATTGAACACAAATTTTTTGACAAGGTGTTGTGCAAAAAGGGTACAGTTACATAGTAGGGCAGTGTGTACATTTCTTGTGATATCTTACACCCTGTTTTTCTATCTCTTCTCTAGGTCAGGTAGACATATATACAATATACAGTGTATCAAGAACATATACAGTAGCCCCGTGGCCATGCCCAAGAAAGTTCGCCTAGGGCTTTAAATGTAATGTCGATATTAGACCATATGTCGACAGTAGTCTTATATGAACGTACAAATATAGCTTTTGAGATATTGTATTCCCCTGAGGGGTCAATATTTGACCTTTATATGTTGAGTAATTGTTTCGTTTTAGTTACATACTGTTGGGTCGCTGCCCCAATCCTGTGGGGAATACTATTTGACAAGCAGTTTTTGGTTTCACAGACTTTACAGTCTCTCCGTCTCCCTTTGTTAACTGTCATATATCAGGGAGATCATGCCCCTTCGTTTTCTGTGTTCTAGGCTTGTCTCGCGCAACATTATTTGTTCGAGTTCTGACCATTTCCCTGTGAATAACAATATTTCACCATTCCTAATCGCTATGTAGTATTCCATTGTGTATAAGTACCATATTTTTTGGATCCATTCGTCTGTGGAGGGACATCTGGGTTGTTTCCATATTTTGGCTATTGTGAATTGTGCCACGATAAACATGGAAATACAACTGTCTTTTTGATATCTTGGGGTTTGCTGTTTAGGATAGATGCCTAGGAGTGGTATGGGTCATAGGGTACATCTATATTGAGCTTTTTGAGAAACCTCCATATTGTTCTCTAAAGTGGTTGTACTAATTTGCACTCCCACCAACTATGGAGAAGGGTTCCTCTTTCCCTGCACCCCCTCCAGCATTTGTTGTTGCCTGAGTTCAAAGTATAGGCCATTCTAACTGGAGTGAGGTGGTATCTCAGGGTTGCTTTTATTTGCATTTCTTTTACTACCAGGGATGTTGAGCATTTCCTCATGTGTTTCTTTGCCATTTTATATCTTCTCTTGTGAAGTCTCTCTTTAGCTCCTTTGCCCATTTCCTAATAGGTTTATTGGGTTTGGATGGGCTTAGTTTTTTGAGTTCTCTGTAGATTACAGATATTAGGCCTTTGTCTGTTGCTGTGCTGGTAAAGATCCTTTCCCATATTGTTGGCTGTCTTTGTATTTTGGTGGCTATGTCCTTAGCTGTGCAGAAAATTTTTAATTTGTAGTAGTCCCATTTGTCAAGTCTTTCCCCTATTTGTTGTGCCCCTGGGACTTTACTCAGGAAGTTCCTTCCTGTGCCTATAATTTCTAGCGTCTTTCCTACTCTGTCCTTCAGTAGTTTCAAGGGTTCAGGTCTTATATTGAGGTCCTTGATCCATTTTGAGTTGATCTTGGTGCATGGTTATAGGCTTGGGTTTACTTTGCGTTTTCTGCAAATGGCTGCCCAGTTCTCCCAGCACCAGTAGTTGAAGAGGCTATGTTTATTCCACTGTATGTCTTTAGCTCCTTTGTCGAATATCAGCTGACCGTAAGAGTGTGGTTTTATTTTTGGATCTTCAATTCTAATCCATTGGTCTTCTGGTCTGTTTTTATACCAATACCATGCTGTTTTTGTTATGATGGCCGTGTAGTAGAGCTTGAAGTCTGGTATTGTGATACCTCCTGCACTGCTTTTTTTTGCCTAGAATTGCTTTGGCTATTCTAGGTTTTTTGCTGTTCCATATGAATTTTTGGGTTGCTTTCTCTATTTCAGTGAAGAATGTATCTGGGATCTTGATGGGGATTGCATTGAATTTGTATAACAATTTGGGCAATATGGCCATTTTCACTATATTGATTTTGCCTACCCATGAGTATGGGAGGTCTTTCCATCTCCTTGTGTCTTCTTTGATTTCCCTTATTAGATTTTTATAGTTTTCATTAAATAGGTCCGTCACTTCCTTGGTTAAGTTGATCCCTAAGTACTTTATTCTTTTCTTGTCTACTGTAAATGGAATTGTTTCCATAATTTCCTTTTCTGTTTGTGTATTGCTGGTGTACAGAAAAGCTGCTGACTATTGTGGATTGATTTTGTATCCTGCTACTTGCCAAATTGGTTTATTAGGTGTAGGAGTTTGGGTACTTAGTTTTTGGGGTCCTTCAGATATAAGATCATGTCGTCTGTGAATAGGGATAACCTGATTTCTTCGTTGCCAGTGTGGATCCCTTTGATGTCCTCCTCTTACCTTATTGCTATGGCTATGGATTCCAGCGCTATGTTAAAAATAAGTGCTGACCCCATGTTTTACTGTGCACGTCTGAGAACGATTTTGGACTCTACTTATTTAACCTGAGATTTCCAAGCAGTCAATCCTCTGAAGAAGCCACACCTACACAGAATAGATAGTGTGAGCATCAAAAGGATGTCACCTCTTTGCCCCTCCCCTATGGTATTGATGGTCTCTGTAGTCAGTGTTCCTCTACAACTTATCCAATTTTAATGAAATTAGGTGTAACATTTTTTCCTTTTTCCTTCCTCCCTGATTGAAATAACAAAGTTTTAATGGAAAATATTAGAGTAAGTCTGCCACATTCAAATATGTTTAAATCTAGTTTTGTACTCTATATAAATTATTCCTGAATACCTATGATATGGGTATCTGATGGAAGGTCAGTTTAAAGGCATTTAAAGTTAAAGCCATGAACAAAATTCACTATTACCTGGGGTGATAAGACACAAAGAAAATCCATTTTAATGAATTCCATGCATCCTATAACTTTAGGTTCAGCTTCAAAACCAATTTACCTAGCATTCTCAATTAAAAGACCACTGGTTCTAGTTTCAGTTTTCTTTGAACATTAGGTAACTTCAATCCATCCAAGTCTAAGTTTAATCTTCTTCCAGTGCAGGAGACCTGTTTAATTTGACACGAAATGGGCCCTGAGGATAAATTAAGTGAACAGTAAAGATATAAAGCTGTGACATTCTCTTTGTCACTTAGTAGCTTTAGCCTGAATAAGTGCCAGCATTTGTCTCATTATTTAAAAAGTACATTAACGTACTTTTCATATCTTGCATATTTTCAGGCAGTCTTCCAGGTTAACAAAATATCATTATGGATATCATTAATCAGAAAAATAATGTATAAAATATTATAAAAAATAATACATTTTAAAAAAAGTTTGCTATGAAATAAAGCATATGTCATTGAAATATAATTGGAATAAAGTTGACTGAAATGACAGCGAAGACAAAAAGAATTAGATTGCTTGTCATGTCAATCTGTACTATTGGTCATCATACTCTTGTAGTCAGAATAGGAATGCAGGAAAGCCCCCACAGTTGATACCTGATAGCATCTGGGTTTTATTCTCACTTCACCTCCTTCGGTCAGTTTAATAAACCTTCCTTCCTTCCTTCCTTCCTTCCTTCCTTCCTTCCTTCCTTCCTTCCTTCCTTCCTTCTTTCCTTCCTTCCTTCCCTACTTCTTTCCTTCTCTCCTTCCTTCCCTTCCCTTCCCTTCCTTAATTTCTTCTTTCTTTTCTTTCTTTTGGTTCCCAGCACTGCTGGCTTCCTTTTCTTATCCTAGCTACTCAGAAGGCTGACTTATGAGGATCTTGGTTTGAAGCTAGCCCTGGCAGAAAAAAAATCCATGATATTCTCATCTCCAATTAACCAGCATAAAGGCATAAGTAGAGCTGTGGCTCAAGAAGTAGACTATCAGCTTTCAGTGCAAAAGTCAAGCAAGAGTTTCCAGCCTTCAAATCAAGCCCTTATACCAAAACACACACATACACACACACACACACACACACACACACACACACACACACACACGTGTTTTGTTTTGTTTTGTTTTGGTAGGGGGTACCAAGATGAATATATAGGCCATAAAACAAACAGAGCCTGGATCATCTTTAGATATTGAATGAATGTTGGAATCATATTTTGATCCTACTGATTTCTAATTCTAAGGATTGGTGGATATATCACATATCAAATAGAGTGCTTATCTGGAACATGCACACAGTAAAATAATTAGACATCAGAGAACAATTTCAAAACATGAGGGGACTTCTGGGAAGATAGCAGAAGAGCAGCAGATACCTAGCTAAGCTCCCTCAGAGATCCCAGTTTTACTACGGATAGGGCTGACCTGAAAACTGGAGTAACTAAATATAAGTTTTAGTGTTAAAATTATAACAGTTTCCAAACCCTGGTGATGACTCCATGATAGAGGGATGCACCCCTACCCATGTGACTAGTTTCTTATCATTTGACATTTAAAAATGTAGGGAGCATTTGTTCCCCTCTGTCTGGGTAGCACCATGGTAATGGACAGTAAAAAAAAAAATGATTATAGTCATAGACTGTAGAAATAACCATAAAAGTAGTAGAAATGCTATGGTAACTGTTGGGTTGGTTTACTTATGATTGAGTACTGGATTGTTTTAGCCCACCCAAGCTTGCTTAGTGGTAATGGGGAAACATGGTGGCAATTGTTAAAATAAAGTTGGTACTAGGTCAGCCTGACTACCGAATTCTGGTCCTGTAAATGGCTTGTTTAACCCATTTGTGACTTGCTCTACCCCCTGCACTAACCCCCTGCATCAGTGTTATGTGACCACCTATTGTCAATTTCTGATAACGAGGCCAGTTCCTGTTATCAAAGCCAAAATAGATAACTGAAAGGGTAGATAGCCAATAGAAATAGGACAAGACTTGCTTGCTAAATGCCGTCCAATCAAGTATCTACCAAGTTGGAAGTACCTTGCCCCTGCTGTAATCACAATAAAAACCCTGCCTATCTGAGTGTTGGGACTCTCAATCTAGATCCACTGTGTTGGTGACTGTTGGGAGTCCAGACAGCAGCTTGCAATAAAGACTCTCGTGCATTTGCATCGGTATCAGCTCCTTGGTGGTCTTTGGAGACTGGAAATCTAGGCATAACACTACTCCAGAGAAACTTTTACTCCTAGAAAGACAGCCCAAGTAAGTTATAACAATATAGGAATTCTGGCCAGAATGAAAAAATCGACTTTGATGGCCTGAAAACTCAGATTTGAATTCCAGGTGGCATCCCACCACCATGCTGGCACCAGCACAGCACTGGCACTCCACACAACTAAAGCACACAGTGGCGACCAGGAAGAAATCCTCCAGATGCCAGCAGAGAGACTTGGATTGCAGGTTGAGCATGGATGGGCAGAAATTGCAAAGAATGAAAGAGTACCCCCCTAAAAACATTCTCATTGACACCCACAGAGCAGCATCTGGAAGGTAGCCCTTCCCCCACCACCAGAGCAAAGCACCATCTATGACAATGGCATAGACCCAGCCAGAGAAAACTGGAAATAAAGCAGGCCAGGGGAAAGCAAGGATGAAGGGGCCATCTTTGAAAAAGGCAAGAGTAACTGAATGGTGAGAGCCAACTCTGCCCAGGAGAAAGTCCCTCTACCCACATGGGAGGATCTCCCCTCAGGCCACAGCTCACAGACTCAAGTAAACATAGCCAGATTTGCCCCAGGCAGTCCTGCCCCAACCCACTGCTCATTCCCTAACTGCAGGAAATTCTAAAATCAAACTGAAAGTGGTGAGCAGCAACTGGCCTCACAGAACAAACAGACGGGAGAGCAAACAGTTCCCAAGACCTATAAACATCCCCATTACAGATGACACCTAATTTCTACCAGCAAACCTAGCTGAATTCCACAGCCAGCTCCACCCACGGAAAGGTATCCCCACCCAGCTGGGAGGAACTCCCCTGGGACAAGCAGCTCTCAGCCAGGTAAACCAGGTCCAAGGCATCCCACCCTGCTGAGTCCTCAGCAGAGTCAGAGGCAGGTGTTAAAGGCAGCAGCCCAACAGCAGACAGGAGGAACCACAGTTCCCGAGACTGTTCAGCATCCCCCAACTACAGAAGAAACCCAACTCCTACCTGCAAGCTGTGCAAACAACAGAGCCCCAGGATTTAACTAGTAGGGGGGGAGGGTAAGAGCAGATCCACCCACTTCAAGCTGAAAGCAAATCAAAACAGCCAACCAGCAGGAAAGCAGGCTGTAGGTCATTGCAAGGAAACCAGAGGCTAGAAAGAGCCCAATCAAACAAGGAAAACTACCTTTTGCTTCACATGTTTGTCTGTACTTATTGCTTCTTATCCAATTTTTTTACTTTTTTATTTTTCATCTTTCATTTTGGAGTTGTTTTTTTATTTTTGATTTGTTTTTTGGTTATATTTTTTGTTTTGTGTTTGTTTTTTTGTATTTTTTCTTTGTTTCTCTTTTCACATTTTTTCTTTAAAATTACTTTGCTTTGACTTGCACCTTTACTCTTTTCTGTTGGCTCCCCATTGTTTATCATTTTAACCTTGTTCTTTCTACTGATTCTACTCTTCTCCACCTTTCCATTTCACTGAAACTAAACCAAAATAATCATCCCCCAGCCTATTTATTTTACTCTATTCTCTTCACTACCCCTAACTTACCCACCTAAATTTACTTCCAGGACGACCAGACTCCATTGACCCCTTGTTATCGGCAGACTAGATAGAAGGTATCCCTGTTCAATCTGAATGAGTCAAAGGGGTTCATAGAAAAATCCTACCAGTCCAAAAAGAACTAAATATAAGAACAAATTTTGTCATATGGTTATAACCTCAAATAAGTAACTACTGAATACAGGGCTCAGGGTTGGTTGTTATATTAAAATTGTATTCTGCGGGGACACCAAATCTTCTTTTATATACAAAAAAGAGAGGGAAGATACCTGTATATAACTGTGAATTTCTAAGATTTATACAACAGGGCTTGATAAAGTCTGCTTTGGGTCTTAAACGATGCTCACAGATGCTTGTAGATTGGCATTTCTAATCCAAATGGGCAGAAGAAGCACAAGAAAGATGGCAAGCCAGAGAATCTCATTCCCCACTCAAAATAAGCAGGAAGCAGAGCAGTCAATCAAAGATCTACAAGAGAACCTTCAAAATGCTCTACAAACTCTACTGATAAAAATGTTAAATGAAAAGTTTGAAGCTCTTCAGACAAGTATTCTAGAGTGTGAGGAGGGGAGCCAAAGTTTAATACATCAATCCGCCCATAAATTAATAGAAGATTTCATGGTCTCCACAAATAGAAAGATAAATGAACTTCAAGAGTCTGATAAAAAGATAGCTATCCAGCTAAATGATTTGAGAGACAGCACTCAGAACCAAATTAATGAAGTAAAGAAGTACATATAGGACCTAAGAGAAAATTATAGCAAAGACATGGAAGCTATCAAGAAAGACCGTTCAGAAGGAAGGGAGATTTGAAATCAAGTAGCTAGTCTACAGAGCAGACGAGTTGAAGCAGAGGATTGAATCTCAGGAACTGAAGATTCCCTAGACTCTATGGAGAAAGAACAAAAACAATACAAAACCAATCCAATCAGCAAAACAGATCCCTTCAGGAGCTCCAAGATACAATCAGGAGTCCCACTTTAAGGCTAATAGGTATCAGGGAAAATGTAGCAAAAGAAGTTAATGAAATAGGCAATATGTTCAACATAATAATAGCGGAGAACTTCTCAAATATCCAGAAGGATAGGCCTATCCAGATACAAGAAGCATTTAGAACACCAAACAGACCAGACCAGAATAGGACATCCCACCGACACATTGTGATCAAAACAGGATCAAAAGAGACCAAGGACAGGATCCTCAAAACTGCTAGGGAGAAGAAAACATTCACATATAAAGGAAAACCAGTCAGAATTATTCCAGACTTCTTAGCAGAGATCATGAAAGCAAGGAGAGCCTGGAATGAGGTATGACAGACCCTAAAGAAAAGTAACTATCAACCAAGAACACTGTACCCAGATAAACTCTCATTCATAGCTGAAGGTCAAATAAAAGTCTTCAACAGCAAGGAAAAACTGAAACAATATATCCCCACAAAACCAGCATTACAGAAAATTCTCAAGGATGCCCTACACATGGAAAACAATCAAGATCACAATACAACAGAGAAATGAACCCTAAATAGAAAACCAGGATATTAGGACAAGAATAGGGAAGACACAGCCTTCAAAAAGATAGCTATAATGAAAGGAACAAGCAATCATCTCTCAATCCTAACTCTCAATATTAGTGGACTTGACTCTCCAATTAAATGACATAGGCTCATAAGTTGGATCAAAACTCAAGAGCCAACTTTCTGGTTCCTCCATGAGACATATCTACCAAGCAAAAGCAAATATTTTCTAAACTTAAAAGGCTGGAATAAAATCTACCAAGCAAACAGCCCCCATAAGCAGGCAGGAATTGCAATCCTAGTATCAGATAAAATTGACTTCAAGTTAAAAAGGTAAGAAGAGGTAAAGAAAGTTACTATATACTAATAAAGGGATCTGTCCTTAAGGAGGATATAACCATCCTAATACAGGAGCACCCAACTACACCAAACAAACACTACTGACTCTAATACCATTCATAGATCCAAACACATTGATAGGTGGAGACTTTAACACTCAACTGTCATTTCTGGACAAATCAACAAGCAAAAAACTGAGCAAAGAAATCTCAGAACTAAACAACTGCATAGACCAACTAGACTTAACTGACATCTACAGAATATTCCCATCCAGCAACACCAGAATATACATTCTTTTCAGCAGCACATGGAACATTCTCCAAAATAGATCACATCTTAGGGCACAAGGCAAATCTGTACAAATTCAGAAGTATTGAAATCATTCCTTTTGTTCTCTCAGAACAAAATGGAGTAAAATTACAGCTCACCTCAAACAGCCACCACAGCAAATCCAACAATTCATGGAGACTAAACAACACATTGCTGAACCACCAGTGGGTCATTGAAGAAATTAGAACAAAAATTCAAATGTTTATGGGATTAAACTAAGAGGAGCATACAAAGAACTAGCTACTTTTGGACACAGCAAAGGCAGTACCCACAAGAAAATTTATATCTCTGAGTGCCTATATCAACAAACTGGAGAAACATCAATTCAACAACTTAAGGAAACTCCTTAAGCTCTTTGAAAGAGAAAAAACAAGGTTAACAAATTATGATTTTCCCCAAAGTATTTGACCAGATTGTGATTTTGAAACTTATATACTAACCTCCTGTAAGTCTATATAATAGAGGTCAAGCTATTGGTCACTATTCTAAATTTTTCAAAATTCCAAAAAAACAATTTTTTCAACAAATCCCATCTTGATTTTTGGACTGGCACTCATGGCCTACAAACCCATGGCTCATTTTAAAAGAAGTTGAACAGTTTTGATAGTGATGTAGGTTTTAATAAAGGTGTTTTCCTTTATTTTCTTCATTTCCCCAAACTTGGAAGAATTTGCTGCCCAAAGATCTTCTTTGGAAATATCCTGTGTAAAAGAACAGGCATTTTTTTTGGTCTCATGCTTAGAGATATTGATAGCAAACACTAAATGTGACTTTTGAATTATACCTAGATATATTTAACTGAAAAGCTACTATAAGAATACTCAGCTCCTAAGCAAACCATGTAGTTATGATACTGGCTCAGTCAAATGTCTTTGTGTGATAAATATAGAAACCCTGGTAAACTTATGAACACCTAAGGTGATGCTAAGTGAAATGAACTCCATGTTATGGAGACAATTGTTATATCACAGTTGTAACTACTTTCAACGTCCCATGTGTATCTGTAGCTTCTATTATTGATGATGTTCTTGTATCACCTTCCTGTGGTTGTACCTACACTATCTCTGTAATCTTATCTGAGTATATTGGAAACCGTGTATACTGGTATTGGAGCTAGGAAATTGAAAGGGAATACCAAAATTGAGAGACACAGGGTAAAAAAAGACAAACAACTACAAAAGCAATACTTGCAATACTGTTTGGTGTAAGTGAACTGAACACCTCAGCGGGGGAAAGGGTAAGGGAGAGGGGGGAGGGAGGTATGAGGGACAAGGTAACAAACAGTACAAGAAATGTATCCAATGCCTAAAGTATGAAACTGTAACCTCTCTGTACGTCAGTTTGATAATAAAAATTTGGAAAAAAAAAAAAAGAAAGAAACCCTGGTAAATACACTAACCATGAGGACTCAGGCTTGGAATGAAATATTTAGCACCGTCTGTGCACACAAGCTCACTTTGTACCCAAGGTGGGCTGCAAAAGAAATTTCTTTAAGACTATATTGAAATAGTTGAGGGACATCAACCCACAGGAAATTTTTATGTGGTATTTGAAAATTTAACCTGGTGTTTCCCAGTGGAGGAACAGTCAGAGTAGAGTTTATTTGGGAAGTCCTCTGAAAGTGTTCAGTTAGAAAAACATATACGTTAATCCTCCAGAAATCTTAAGCGCCTTTGCAGGGTAACTAGCTTTATTGGATGTGGTCACCAAGGTGTTTTGCTAGATCAACATAGAAAGCTTTTGGGTTTTCTAACTTAGTTTAATCAAGAGTAAATGATATTCTTTATTTTTTCTTTCATGAAATGTTAGAAAGTCACTGTTGAATATGGCCTATGTATTGAGGGGATTTTGCCTGGCTCATGGACTGAGCATTCTGTGATTATTTAAATTTTTTGATCACATTAATTTAGTTTATCCTCATCATTATTTATTTTATAATGTGAGTAAAAGTTGGCAGGAATAAAATCTAGGGAGACACTTGACAATATTGCTTTTAATCTTTACTTTTCAATATATTTATAAATAGCATGGTAAATTGTCAACCTCTCTCCTTTACAAATGCTGGTATCCCAAGGGCTTAGTCAGTTTCAAAGATTTTTTCAAGGAACTGTATTACTTGGCTTTTCTTTGAAATGAATGCAGTTATTAAAATAGCAATGAATGTAGCTACTTGCTGGATTGGCTCTAAAATTGGTACAGCCTGGGAGCTTGTTTCTAAAATTTGCCTGTACATAAACGTGTCCAAGTGAAGGTGTTAATAGACTGGCTTGAGCAGAGGAAATATGCTTAGATTACTCCTTAATTTAATATAATCTTTGGCTTGTGTTTGATTATTCTTATATGAGATACACACACACACATACACACACAACCATTGCCCTGCTTTTGTTGTAACACTTGTCAAAATAATTAAATTCTCCATATATGAAATAATTTCTAAATTTTGGGGTGGGAAAAAAGACAATTCTTATAGTACCAGGGTACATATGGAGATTCTACCACTGCATCATTTTTCAGTAGAATTCTGAATTCTTTTGAGCACAGTGTTATCTTATACTGGAATTTTTTTTCCCCCACAAAAAGCCAAGGAATGGGATCTTAAGAATACTTTCATTATTTCTAACACTTCCTACACACCAGAACAAAAATACCATCAGAACAGAGTTCCAAACTCAAGGCTCCTCCTTCTACTTTGGGACCTAGCTACAAAAGTGAAGAAAATGGCATCTGATAGTGTTCACATCCAGCCCATTTGAATCTTTTCTGGATCCTTTACATTTGGGCCTTTACTTAACATATTTGTGTTTCCAATGCTTGGTACGTGGGCTTGGCAAGTACGTGTGTTAGTGTTCTTTTGTCTCTATTTCTATTTTTGAGTTTATCTTTATCCTCCTACTATGGCTGCTGTTTCTCCTACTCCTTTCTCCACTTTATGTTCTGCCCTTTTTTCCTCCCCTTCCTCCTCTCTCTCTTTTTTCATATCCGAGTCTAAATTGCTCTTCTTATATGTTTTTTGCCCATGATTTCCTTAATGTGAATTTGTTTTTTTCCCCTTAACCTTTACTAAGGTGTTTGCTATATTCTCCAAGTTGCTTATTTTATTTCTAACAAAGCATTAAGATTCTACTTAAGAAGGGCTGACAGAAAGTTTTAACCATTGTCAACATGAGTCTCAATTTCTTGGCATCATATTTCTATCCAAGCTAACAGTTTAAGTTGCTCAGGCCACCTTGTTCTTATTAGGATCATAATCATATTTTTTATGAAATGCTGACTGTTTCTTTTGATTAACACATTAAAAAGCAAAAACATAACTCTTTCAGTTATAGACTAATACGCACAATATTTCTAATTCATTACTTAAGATTAGATGGGTATTCTTTATTACTACCAATAGACTACCATAACTGATAGCTACATGTTTTAATACAGGAAATTTATGGACACAATAGAGTTTATTTTGTGCCATCTGCTAATTCTGCGCTTGTTTTTATCTCTATTGTCAATGATCTCAATGAATGGCTTTATAATTTCAGCACTTGAAACTGTATTTCTGAATCTTTTGTATACTCATCAGAGAAGAGATGTTTCGTCTTAACTTTTACATATTCAGTTGAAACATAACCAAACTCTGGTAATTCCAATGCTATTGGTCTAAGAGTTACACCTTAAGCAGAACTGAGCTAATATGTACATCCTGAGTTAGTACATTTTATTGACCCAAGTCCTAACTTTATGTGCCAGGTAAGGTAGTGCATGTGTCAGTAATGAATGAAAAAACCACAAGTCACTGGTGCTGTAACAGTCCACACAAGCAGTGCTTAGACAGTAATGATAGATGAGTATGAAACGTGAATTCAGCATTTAGAGCCATAGACAGAATTTACTGTGAGACAGAAAAGCCTGGTATTTCTGGATAACTGGATCGTCAGTTTTTCTTTTTGTCTATTCAAAAGCCTACAGCAATGTGAGTAGGTAGAATTACATGCATATGAAACCATCTAGGGAACCAGAGAATGTGGCATCTTCTTTTTGAAGATCAGGAAAATATTTCAATAGTGAGCCAATAGAAAGAGTGATACTTCCATGAATCTTTTATGTTAAAAAGAAAGTTACTGTAATTTTACGTCCTTCCTGACAACTTTGGTCTTTCCTACATTACTAGTAACTGCATGGTTTCTTGAAATGAATCGCAAGGAAATTAAGCTAGAAAATATTAACTGTGAACAATGCCAATTAACAAGCATTAATATACTATAAATGTTTGATTAGTATACTGAATGATAATTTATAACAGCCTTCTTTAAAAATGTTTTCTTGATATTGATATGAGGTTTACTTATTAGAAACCTATAACGTTTATGGGAACATAATAATTATTATTATTGAAATATATTCATTAAATATATATAATTAAACAAGAAAATTAAACTGAATTACCTTAGATCATGATAGTAGAACTTTTTTTTTTTTTTGGCTAAGCTGTTGAATTCTAAAGTCAAGAGAAAGGGCTCTATGCTTACTCTTCACTTTAAATAATGGCATTTTGAATACATTCAACAATGAAATAGATTATGTGTAGTGCTATTTTGGTACTAATTGAGTCCAATAAAATGATTATTTATTAGTAGTACTTAGTAGTATTTAGTACTAATAATATTATTACTCTCCTCTATTCTTGATAGGAGGCATTATTTCCCATTTGTTATTATTATGTAAAGAAAAGGTGTATTTATCTCCAACTAATTGTTATCAATTACATTAATCATTTTGAGCAGAGAGTATATGCAAGAGAAGACTTAATTTTACTCATATCATACCCTTATTTTATTATGGTTTCCCTTTTGTTTTCCCTTCCCTGTATTCATCTCTGCCTTCAAACTACTTCCTCGTCTTGAAGATTGGCTCTGTTAAAGACGTGTAGTCACACAATATATGTTAAGTGTGTTGTTGTGTGATGCTAAAAATTCAGTTTATTCTTGTATTTCACTTCCACTGAGGCATTTCATAGATTATCCTATTATGTCTTACATGCATTTGGAAACTGTAGCAAAGTGACTGGCTTTGTATCCACAATCTACTGAAGAGAGGAATCATAGATGCTTTGTAGTGACACAGAACAGGGAATCTTTTAGAGTCTGGATATGCTTAAGCCCAACGACAAACATATTCTACCCTGATGGTCTTGACCAATGTAGGAATGTGAATTGGGTAGTTGCTTCCCACTTACTGGGCTAATGGGGATGCTTCAATAGAGATGACCTTGGTTAAATTGCACCATCATGTCTCACAAACATTGAGCTGTGCATACACTCTTGGCTGAAACTGACTTACTTTATATGTCTCCTCTTTTCACACGAATCAGAAGAGTAATAACTTTTCTTGACTATCAGAGGAAAATTCTTATTCATTTAGGACAATAATGCTGCTGTTGTTTCTTTGCCATCAATGGTTTAGTAGTAGGTGTGCAAAATTTAGTTCTATTTCATGAGCTATGAAGGAGGACTGGGAAGTATTCTGAGAAAAATGAGATGATTTTTAATGTGAAAACTGGTTCTTCCATAACTATTTTATGACCATAAAAGGAATCAAAGTGAAAGTATGCTAAAACACTGAGGAAGATAGAGATATTGAGGTAATGATAGCTTATGGTAATGTATTGAACCAGAGGCAAGCAGTCCCCAAACTGTCCAGCCTTTCTTCCTGTCATATGCGGTATTTCCATGTTGCTGATATCCACATGACTTCAGGTTGGATGTTATAATAGACTGCTGAGAGGAGTCTATCTGACATAAGGCCTTAGTGAGCCAACAATGTGCAATGTTGAAATGATAACTCAACTTTGATATCTTCATCCCTGAATATATATAGGCTCATTTTTGCATATACTTACCATCTTTGTCTTATTTTTAATGCCATCTGGTGATATGGTCTTCAAAGCTGCTTTGTAAGAGGAAGGGAGTTGGAACTATTAGATCAGAGGTTTTTAATGATTAGATCTGAGAAAGACTTAAAATTCTTTCATTGATTTTCTATTGGCTAAGATCCAAGTTGGCAGGGATGGGAGGGACTAAGGGGGGTAGGGGGGGTGTGGAGGGTGGGGAGTGCTCTGAAAATATGGTCCCCCATGGTTCCCAGGCTGAAGATGTACTGTGATAATCTAATGTCATTTTAGCTGCTATCCACTAGGAGTAGTGAGAACTGTGAGATATCTTGAAGTGAATTGTGATGTATTACAGATAGTACTTGGCAGGAGATTTTAAAAAATTTGTCTGTGATTGTGGGGTCTAGTCACTATTAGAAGGCTATGCTTGTAAACTAAGGCCCAGAGAAGAGCTCATGCTGCATTTTAAAGATAGTGTGGATCCATATCTTCCTTGAAGGATTTTCCTTTATTTCTGGTAAGGCTTTGTGTTTACTGAATGGGGGCACTCTCATTACGGGGCTGTTATGGTCAGTCTGCTTCACTCAAAGTTTCCTGAGCATAAGGTTCATCAACAAAAATGTATATCTGTAATGCCATTTAGACTGATATTTAACCAAATAGCTGGATCACTTGATCTTGCCAAATTGATTCATGTAAGTGAAACCCAAGCATGGTAAAGCACCTTAAAAGAAATCACAGACCCATTTAGGATTTTGTTTCATTTTGTTTTGACAACACTGGGAATCGAACTCAGGGTCCTGTATGGCAGGAGGGTGGTCTACCATTCAAGCCATTCCCTAATCATTTTTGCTTTTTCAAAAAAACTTTTAATTAATAGGCTCTTGCATTTAGGCATGTACTTGCCTACTTGCCTAAATTGTGATAATCCTATTCATCCTTCCCATGGTCTCAACATTTTCTTTGACTGAGACATTGGTCTCATGCATTCATTCCTCAGGTTAGGCTCAAACCATGATTCTCCCAATCTCTGCCTCCTAAATAACTGGGATTACAGGTGCGAGCCACAGAAAGTGGCACCATTTAATTTAAAAAATGGCCTAATATATCTAGTAAAAGTCATCTGATATTGATGATTGTGTCAATAGAGGGGAATGTTAAATAACTTGATATACATCATGACATATTACTAAGGGTTCTGGGAGAACAAGCTCAAAGAATTAATCAATAATTGTGGATTCTGGAATGTAATATCAAAGAACACTTGTAGGATCAGGGCCAGGAAAAATCCTCTGCTGCAGTTTAGTAGTGCAGATAAAAAAATTATGTCAGGAACTTTATTGTAGAGTTGTATGTGGTGAAAATACCATAAAATATCTTTGAGTTTGTCACTAATTCTGGATTTTAGCTCCACAGCTCTGGAAATTCACTCTCTACATCCTTTGGCTTTGATCAAAGCACCTTCCCTCTTGGAAATAGCCAACATGGCTTTGGGACATAATGGTATTCAATCATATCTATTCATCTTTGTACTTGATTTAAAAAAAACAAACAACACCTCAATGGCTGCAGTGGACACTGATGAAAGGGAACTACGCAACTCATGGGTCAAGATGGGAGGGCGGGAAGGGAAGAGAATGAAGGAACAGATGAAAAGGAAGGAAATGTACATATTACTGATATATGTTAAAGGTATCCCCACTGTATATCAACTCTAAAACAACAATAAATAATAAAAAAATGGAAACAAAAACCCTATAATTTCTTGTCACTTAAGGAAGGGAAGTGGTAGAATATAAATTAGGCAGAGCAATTTGTCAATCTAAAAAAAATGTTGAAGTAGTGTGGTAAAGCATCATGACCCACCACCCAGAGATTTTTATATCTAGTGTTAGAACACCCCAGGCTCTGCTGTCAGTGATATTCTAGACCCTTCCATCATTACTTCCTCTCTACCATAATTTCCAGTGATCAAATGCCAGGAGCTTTTCTTGGAACCCATCTGTATGTCAACTTTTCAATTTTCAAAACATTTTCACAGCACAATATGGTTTCAAGTTTGTACTCTTAAACTTTTTTTCCTGTGTGGGTATCATAGAACACACATATGTTACAATAATATGCAAAGACAGCATGTGATCAGGAAGCAATTACTGTGCATATTTATAAAAATGTCTCAAAATAGATCATTTGGCTATGTAAAATTTTAAATGTTTTTATACAATAATTATGCATACTTTGACAAAGTTATTTGGCTGTTTTCTAAAAGTAGTTTGGGACCTACAGAATAAGTTTATTGATAAAAATGTGTATTCTGCCAAACATTAAGTCATAATAAAATTGCCATTTTATCTTTTTCTAAATTAAAGTAAGACATCAATAGCCAATGCTCTGAATTTGATCCCAAATATAGCAATAAATAAGTAAAAATAAATACATAAAACATCAAGAAAGAAAGGGAAGAAGAAAGAAAGAAAGAGAATGAAAGAAATATAGATTAAAGTATAAGAAAAAAGAAAGAACCAGTTGTCTGACAGGGGTTGGAAAGATTAATTTTTTGGAAAAAGTTGAAGCACTTACTGCTGAAGAAAGTCTATCAATGTATTTGTTTAATAATTATAGTATGGAACAACTTACGTTGCTCTCCAATACTAATTGATACTTGACATTCAACTCATTGTGAATGTTACTTTATCCTTATAATTTTTTGTCTTATAAACTTTATAACGATTTTGAAATCTACATGATTATAAGGTAAATGCTATTAATGAGATTAATCATTTCCAAATCATTAGTCATTCAGTGCTTTAATTACAAAAAACAGTGGTAAACTGATAATATTTTCACATGAATATTTTATCTTTTATATGTAAAAAGAGACACACATATATATTGCTGGTCCCAGTTCTTAAACTTCGTGTTTCACATTCTTGCTCAGCTTGATTGCTTATTGCTGATGCTCTATCATCTAAGCCATGGTAGTTATTTGTAGCTGGAGTTCTGGCTCTTCAAACTATAACCCATCAAGTCACAGAATCCTGAGTAGATATGTGTATGAGTCATGGATGCCCGGCCAATTAAATTCATTTTAAAGATTACTAATTTACTTTGATCCAGTTTGAATCACCCAATAGTTCTGAAAAAAAAGTCCACAACAGAAATGAATTTTAGTGCTAGAGATAGAATAATTCCAAAAAGATCCAATCTTCCTAATTCTCCCTGCATTGTGATTTTGTAAGCATCCCATTAAGAAACAGGATCTATAACATGGAGATCATTTCACTTAACACCATCTTATGTGTTCATAGAGCATAGCTATTGGGCTCTTGTGATGCTTTGCTGTGACTAGCCTAAACCTATACTAATTATTCCCTATGAGGGAAATCATAGAGTCCATGTTTCTTTGGATCTGGCTCACTTCACTTAGTACAATTTTTTCCAAGTCCTTCCATTTCCTTAAGAATGGGGCAATGACATTCTTTCTGATAGAGGCATAAAATTCCATTGTGTATATGTACCACATTTTCCTGATCCACTCATTTACAAAGGGGCGCCTGGGAGTGTTATATCACTGTTGTAATTCTTTTCATCATGCCATGTGAAACCATAGCTTTTTGTTGTTGTTGTTGAACCTCTTGTATTCCCTTCCTGTGGTTGTCCCCACGCTATCACTGCATCTCATCTGAGTACTGTGGATACTGTATATACTAGTATTAGAATTAGGGAAGGGAAAGGGAATATCAAAATTGAGAGACAAAGGATAAAAAGACAAATGACTCCAAAAGCAATACTTAAAAAACAATTTGGTGTAAACCAACTGAACAACTCATGGGGGGAGAGGGAAAGGGGCAGGGGGAAGGGGTGGGGAATGAGAGAGGAGGCAAAAAATTGTAAAAGAAATGTACCCCCTGCCTTACGTATGAAACTGTAACCCCTATGTACATCACTTTGACAATAAATAAATAATTGTTCAGAAAAAAAGAAATAGGGTCTAAAGCTGTGTCCTTGAGATTGTGTTATTTTATTGAGTTTCTATGCACAGCAGGAGGTAGAAGATATAATGATGCATTTGTTCTGAAGTTGAGGGGTTCTATTCTGCTATCACTCATGAAGTTTTCTCTTCATCATGAATAATAAGCCTGGTTGAGGAAAGATGAGAAATTGAGTAGAATCATTTGTTCTACTGAATTAATACTAGGTTAACAGAGTAGCTTTAGAGCCAGCCTTGGCTATTTCAGCAAAACTGCCCACTGACAAAGAACCAAATCCATCTGATAGCCCATAGACTGCACAAAACCACATTTCTTGTTACATTCCATTGATGTTTGTGTGTTTTCTTAGACACATTATTATGGCAATACATGAAGTATAAATTGCTACATTTTAACACTATGTTATATATCTGATAAAATGGGAGAATTGTAAAAACCAGGGCACATATAACAAGACATATCAGATAGTGTAAAAATATCTGGCAATAATTATATATTAACTTATGCAAAAATTGATATATATTCTCTGAAATACCTAATGTCTAATAGGTCAGGTTTATGGTAACTCAAGCCCTCAAATAACAAAAGGAATTGCTTGAGCTACTAATCAATAATATAGACTATGATAGCTAGTGTGAATGGCATATATGTGTGTGTGTGAGTGTGTGTGTTTAAAATTCTTTATTGTATAAAACCCGTTGTCAATGAGCAAAAATGAGTATAGAACCTGCAAAGAAGCTTTAACTGTCCTTAATATGAAAAGTATAAATACAATCTGTCATTGACTTCTTTTTAGACATTTTTAATAAATGATGAAAATATTAATGCACACAAACATTAGCTAATATTTTGTATATTTAAAGGACAATTTAGGTTTTAGTAATATTTTGATATTTGTACTTTTGAAAATATCATGGAAACCTGGGAAATAGGATTGAAAGGTTTTTAACATTCAGTTGCACATTAAAACAAGACTATAAAGGGAAATACATAACATTCTCTTTCACATCCTTGTGTTATAACAATAGAAAATAATGTAACACCAAATGTGAACATGAGATGTGTCAGTGCATAAGCTCAGAAATGCAACAAAAATAGTACCTTTTATTTATGGCATGCCAGCTGGGCCAAAACAGAGAGGTAGACATAGCAGGGCACATGCTCCTGTTTGTCGTGATGTATTTTAAATGTGTTCTGTTTTAGTATGAGGAATAAAAATTAAGAAACATCTGCATTCCATTCAGGTTATATCATTACATGGGTAAATGGGAGAACAAATAAAACAGCCATGAAAAATAATATTCTAGCCATTAATTGAGAGCAATAAGGCAGGAGAATTTCAATACCAGGGCACATATAGCTACATAGCATGCAGAAAGAGGTCTCAGAAAACTTGTGCAGAAAAATAGAAATGTAAATATTGAGAAGGTAGATTTGAAAGCAACAGATCTGCGAAGTGAAAGATTTGCTTACTATTCCCAATGAGGAAAACCATGGAATGTATGTTTCTTTGGCTCTGGGTCATTTCACTTAATATGATTTTCCCCCAAGTCTTTCTATTTCCTTATGAATAGGGCAATAAAATTCTTTCTGATAGAAGCATAAAATTCCATTGTGTATATATACCACAATTTCTTGATGCATTCGTCTACTGAGGGACATCTGGGTTCGTTGCATGTTTTATCTATGGTAAATAATGCTGCAATAACCATGGTTTTACTGGTACCGTTAGTATGATCTTGTTTGTGAACTTTTGGGGAAATGTCCAGAAATGGGGTTGCTTAGTCATAGGGGAATTTAATATTTAATATTTTGAGGAAACTCCATATTGCTTTCCAGAGTGGTTGGACAAGATTATATTCCCATTCTATTTCTTCAGAGGATCACAATAGCTCAAAGATATGAACACATGATTATACAAGATGATGCTAAGCAAAATGAATTCCAAGACATGGAAACCAGAGGTTTATCATTGTGCTATTTTTAACGTACTATGTGAAATTATTTCTTTTTCCTTTTCTTTTTTTATATATATTTTTATTATTAATTGAACATAAATTTTTTTACAAGGTGTTGTGCAAAGAGGGTGCAGTTACATAGTAGGGCAGCGTGTACATTTCTTGTGATATCTTACAACATGTTTTTCCATCCCATGTCTAGGTCAGGTGGACCCATATGCAATATACAATGTATCAAGCACATATACAGTGTTCACAGACTTGGTCTCTACTGTCTCTCCGTCACCCTTTGTTAACAGTCATATATCAGGGAGATCATGCCCCTTTGTTTTCTGTGTTCTAGGCTTGTCTCACTCAACATTATTTGTTCGAGTTCTGACCATTTCCCTACGAATAACAATATTTCACCATTCCTAATCGCTATGTAGTATTCCATTGTGTATAAGTACCATATTTTTTGGATCCATTCGTCTGTGGAGGGACATCTGGGTTGTTTCCATATTTTGGCTATTGTGAATTGTGCCGCGATAAACATGGAAGTACAAATGTCTTTTTGATATCTTGTGTTTTGCTGTTTAGGATAGATGCCTAGGAGTGGTATGGCTGGGTCATAGGGTAGGTCTATATTGAGCTTTTTGAGAAACCTCCATACTGTTCTCTAAAGTGGTTGTACTAATTTGCACTCCCACCAACAATGGAGAAGGGTTCCTCTTTCCCCACAGCCCCTCCAGCATTTGTTGTTTCCTGAGTTCAGAGTATAGGCCATTCTAACTGGGGTGAGGTGGTATCTCAGGGTTGTTTTTATTTGCATTTCGTTTACTAGCAGGGATGTATAGCATTTCCTCATGTGTTTCTTTGCCATTTTTATATCTTCTCTTGTGAAGTCTCTCTTTAGCTCTTTTGCCCATTTCCTAATAGGTTTATTGGGCTTGGAGAGGCTTAGTTTTTTGAGTTCTCTGTAGATGACAGATATCAGGCCTTTGTCTGTTGCTGTGCTGGTAAATATCCTTTCCCATATCGTTGGCTGTCGTTCTATTTTGGTGGCTATGTCCTTAGCTGTGCAGAAACTTTTTAATTTGTAGTAGTCCCATTTGTTGAGTCTTTCCCCTATTTGTTGTGCCCCGGGACTCTATTCAAGAAGTTCCTTCCTGTGCCTATAAGTTCTAGTGTCTTTCCTACTCTGTCCTTCAGTAGTTTCAAGAATTCAGGTCTGATATTGAGGTCCTTGATCCATTTTGAGTTGATCTTGGTGCATGGTGATAGGCTTGGGTCTACTTTGAGTTTTCTGCATATGGCTGCCCAGTTCTCCCAGCACCAGTAGTTGAAGAGGCTATGTTTATTCCATTGTATGTCTTTAGCTCCTTTGTCGAATATTAGTTGGCTGTAAGAGTGCGGTTTTATTTCTGGGTCTTCAATTCTAATCCACTGGTCTTCCGATCTGTTTTTATACCAATACCATTCTGTTTTTGTTATGATGGCCTTGTAGTAGAGCTTGAAGTCTGGTATGGTGATACCTCCTGCACTATTTTTTTGCCTAGAATTACTTTGGCTATTCTAGGTCTTTTGCTGTTCCATATGAATTTATGGATTGGTTTCTCTATTTCAGTGAAGAATGTGGCTGGGATTTTGATAGGTATTGCATTGAATTTGCATAATAATTTGGGTAATATGGCCATTTTCACTATATTGATTCTGCCTACCCATGAGCAAGGGAGGTCTTTCCATCTCCTTGTGTCTTCTTTGGTTTCCCTTATTAGATTTTTGTAGTTTTCATTGAATAGGTCCGTCACGTCCTTGGTTAAGTTGATCCCTAGGTACTTTATTCTTTTTTTGGCTACTGTAAATGGAATTGTTTCCATAATTTCCTTTTCTCTTTGTACATTGCTGGTGTACAGAAAAGCTGCTGACTATTGTGGATTGATTTTGTATCCTGCTACTTTGCCAAATTGGTTTATTAGGTGTAGGAGTTTGGGTACTGAGTTTTTTGGGTCCTTCAGATATAAGATCATAGGGATAACTTGATTTCTTCCTTGCCGATGTGGATCCCTTTGATGTCCTCCTCTTGCTTTATTGCTATGGCTAGGGATTCCAGCACTATGTTGAACAGAAGTGGGGAGAGTGGGCATCCTTGTCTTGTTCCTGAGTTTAGGGGGAATGATTTAAGTTTCTCTCCATTTAATATGATATTAGCAGTTGATCTGTTGTATATGGCTTTTATTGTTTTGAGGAATGTTCCATCTATTCCTGTTCTCTCCAAAGCTTTTAATAGGTATGGATGTTGTATTTTGTCAAAGGCTTTTTGGGCATCGACTGAGATAACAATGTAATTCTTAATTTTAGATCTGTTTATGTGGTGAATTACGTTGATTGATTTACGGATGTTGAACCATCCTTGTGACTGAGGGATGAAGCCTACTTGGTCATGATGTATGATTTTCTTGATCAGTTTCTGGATCCTGTTAGCTAATATTTTATTGAGGAGCTTTGCATCTGTGTTCATTAGTGATATTGGTCTGTAGTTCTCTTTTTTTGTTGGGTCTTTGCCTGGTTTGGGAATGAGTATGATATTAGCTTCGTAGAATGAGTTTGGGATTTCTCCCTCTGTTTCTATTTCGCGGAAGAGTTTGAGGAGTATTGGTATTAGCTCCTCACTAAAGGTTTTGTAGAATTCGTTGGTGAATCCATCTGGGCCTGGGCTTTTATTAGTAGGGAGGTTCTTGATTACCTCCTGTATCTCACTGTAAGTTATTGGTTTATTTAGTTGATTTATTTCTTCTTGGTTCAGTTTGGGCAGTTTGTACTTCTCTAAGAATTGATCCATTTCTGTAAAATTATTGTTTTTTGCTGAGTAGAGGTTTTGGAAATAGCTCCTATGATTGTTTGAATATCGTGTGTACTTGTTGTAATTTTTCCAGTGGAGTCCCTGATTTTACGTATATGAGGCCCTTCTCTTCTTTATTTTGTGAGTCTTGCAAGGGGTCTGTCAATTTTGTTTATTTTCTCAAAGAACCAGCTTTTAGTCTTATTTATTTGTTGAATGGTCTTTCTATTTTCAATCAGACTTATTTCTTCTTTAATCTTTGTGATCTCTCCCCTCCTAGTCGTTTTAGATTCTGTTATTTCTTGTTTCTCCAGTTGTTTTAGTTTCATCATGAGGGTATTCACCTGCTCTGCTTCCATTCTTTTAATGTGGGTGCTGAGTGCAATGATCTTGCCCCTCAGTACTGCCTTAGCTGTGTCCCATAGGTTTCTTTGTGATGTGTTTTCTTTGTCATTGTGGCTTATGAATTTGTTGATTTCATCTTTAATTTGGTCTGTGGCCCAAGTGTTGGATAGCAGCATGGGTTTTAGCCTCCAAGAGTGTGTATAGTGTCTGTGTTTTCCTTTGTTGTTGAGTGTTACCTTTAATCCACTGTGATCACATACAATACATGGGATGATGTCAATACTTTTGTATTTTCTGAGGTTCTTTATGTGGGCTATGACGTGGTCTATTTTGGAATATGATCCATGGGCTGCTGAAAAGAAGGTGTATTGGGCCTCTGTAGGGTGAAAGGTTCTATATAGGTCTGTTAGATCCATTTGGGAAATGGTGTTATTTAGGTCCTCAGCTCCCTTACTAATCCTCTGAGTGTTAGATCTGTCTCTTGGAGAGAGAGGAGTATTAAAGTCACCCACTATGATTGTGCTTGCGTCTATCTTGCTCTGTAATTCTGTGAGAATTTGCTTGACATATGTCGGGCCTCTTTTGTTCGGTGAGTATACATTTATCACCATGATGTCTTGATTCTGGATTTTTCCTTGTATTAATATGTAGTGTCCTTCTTTGTCTTTTTGAGTGGACTTTAAAGAGAAGTCCAGCTTGTCTGAGATCAGAATGGCTACACCTGCTGTTTTGGTAGGTGCATTTGCTTGGTAGATCCTGCTCCATCCTTTCATTTGAAGCCTGTTTTTGTCCCTTGCTGTAAGGTGGGTCTCTTGTAGACAGCAGATGTCAACTTTTTGTTTGCAAATCCATTCTGCCAGTCTGCTCCTCTTAATCGGGGAGTTTAAGCCGTTTATATTTAAAGAGATCAAGGATAAGGGTGTTTTTTCTCCTTCCATTTTCTTTTTGGGCTGTTTTTTCCTCTTTTTTTTTTTTCTTCTTGTCTTTAGTGAGCTTGTCTTTCTGCTGGACTTTGGCTATTGAAGTTTCTTCTGTGTGTCTTTTACGATCTCTGTTGGGTGGGGTTCCCCTCTTAATATTCGCTGTAGGGCTGGTTTTTTATTCACATACTCCTTTAGCTCCTCTTTGGTGTGGAAAGATCTGGTTCTCCCTTCGAATGTGAACTCCAATTTCGCTGGATATTTGATCCGAGGTTGTAAATTGTTATTCTGAAGTACTTGGATGGTGTTCTTCCACTCACTTCGAGCTTGGTAAGTTTGTGTGAATAAGTCGGATGTTATTCGGATCCTCTTCCCATTGAAAAAAGTTTCCTTCTTCGCTTTGGCTGAATTCAGAATTTTCTCTTTAATCTTGAGGTCTGTAGTCTTGAATATTATGTGCCTTGGGGTGGTTTTCCTGGGGTCTGGCCTGACAGGTGTCCTATAGGCTTCGGTTATCTGGATGGGGTCCCCTGTGAGATTGGGGAAGTTTTCTGCAATAACTTTATTGAGAACATGATTAAGCCCTCTGTTCTGATATTCGGCTCTTTCTTCTATTCCAATTATGCGCAGATTATATCTCTTATCTTTGTCCATTAGTTCCTGGATTAATCTTCCCTGAAGCTTCACCTTTTCTTGGAGTGTGGTCATTTTCTGGTAGTTGTCAGCTGCTTCATCGTCCAGGCAAGAGATTCTGGATTCTATATGGTCCACTCTTTGTGTTATGGTTTCAATTGCGGAGTTTATGGATGTCAGAGAGCTATTCATGGTTGTCATATCAGCTCTGATCGTGGAAATTTCTTCCTTTAAAGAGTTGTATTTTAAATCTATTTTTTCATGCATTTCAATTCTCAGGATGTGGAGATTTTCTTTAAAGGCGGCTTGCATTGTTTCCATTTTTGCTTCCATTTCTTTAAAGGAGGCTTGCATTGTATCCATTTTTGCTTCAATTTCTTTCTTGGCTTCCTGGGTGTGTCCTTCCAGATTTCTGCTCTAAACTCCTGAAATTGTTTTCTGATTTCATTTCTGACGCTTTCGATCATTCCTGTTAATATGGCCTCATTTGCTTTTTTAGTCTCCAACTCCTCTTCAGTCATGCTGCTTTTTGGAGCTGGCGAGTTGGCTTGTCCTTTGATGAACTGAGTTATGTTTCTTTGTGATTTGCGCATCTGGAAATCTGGGTGGCTTCTCAGGTTTGTTTTGTAGCGGCAGCAGGTGCTGCCACTGTGGCCCTGCCCACCAGTGCAGGGTACACGCCTACCCGAGCAGGCGCTGTCGCCGGGGTCCCCGACCTCCTGTGCGCTGTTGTCCACTACAACATGCACTTTAGCGGGATATGCCTCCCAGAGCGAGTCCTGGGTTGTTGGGTTGTGCTTGCACCCTCCCGCGAGTCCGTTGGGGGGGGCGGTATTTGTGGGACCCAGTGGTATCGACTGTCCGGGTGTGGCTTGGCACCCTGAGACCTCGCCTCCGCTGCGAGGGGGGGGGACGTGATCAGGCTCAGGTGACCCTGCTGGGCTGGTATTGCCCACCAGGGTCTGTGATTTTAGTTGTAAGAGTCCGCAAGGTCCAGGCGCCTCGGGTGGGGCTTGCCCTGCCGGCCGTCCCCCAGCCCCTGTTGGGTAGGGGACGGGTCCAGTTCTGCCAGTTCAGGAACCTGTGGGGGCTTGGGGCTTTTCCGCCCTTCCCCTGCTAAACTGGCTTCCCAGCGCCTGATGGGAGCTTCCCGCCTGATTTGGGGGTCCTTTGTTCCCTCTGGAGTGGGGAGGCGGAGGGAGGGAGATCTAGCTTCTTTTCGGGCTTGGGTCTCCCATTGGGGGAAGGGATTATGGGGGACTCACTTTTGCTGCTTTCTGTGTGTGTCCTGCACAGCCGTTGGCCCTTCAGGGGTTGGCAAAGTGTCGTGGTGGCTTCCCCCATTCCCTCTTTCTGCCGCGCTGGGTTCCCTTGTCCGAACCCGGTGTGGACCCGACCTTCTCGTTGCTGCCGGTGTGTGTCTTGGTCCGCACCCTGCCTTGTGTCCGTGGGGTCTCCCGCTATATGAATTCTGCGCTCCTGGCAGCCTATCTGCCGATCGTCGGGTTCCCTTTTCCCAGCCTGACCCTGTTTGGGCCAGGGTTGGCTGGTAGGGGAAGGGTGCCCCGGTGAATCTCTGGCTCCGTGTAGGTTTTCGGTTCTTCTTTTTTGCTCCTTTTTGTTTTCCTGCGTTTCTCCACTGCTTCTGGATGCTGGTTTTGCTGGGTTCTTGATGGGGTGTTGGGTGTTGGAGTTCCCAGCTCGCTATTCAGTTGGTGCGAGTCGGGGTGCCTCCCTATTCTTTCGGCGCCATCTTTCGCTCTCCTTCCTTTTCTTTTTCTTTTTTTTTTCCAAATTTTTATTATCAAACTGATGTACAGAGGTGTTACAGTTTCATACGTTAGGCATTGGTACATTTCCTGTACTGTTTGTTACCTTGTCCCGCATACCACCCTCCCCCCTACCCCTTACCCATTCCCCCCCCCTGAGTTGTTCAGTTCACTTAAACCAAACAGTTTTGCAAGTATTGCTTTTGTAGTTGTTTGTCTTTTTTTACCCTGTGTCTCTCAATTTTGGTATTCCCTTTCAATTTCCTAGTTCCAATACCAGTATACACAGTTTCCAATATACTCAGAGATTACAGAGATAGTGTAGGTACAACCACAAGAAGGTGATACAAGAACATCATCAATAATAGAAGCTACAGATACACATGGGACGTTGAAAGTAGTTACAACTGTGATATAACAATTGTCTCCATAACATGGAGTTCATTTCACTTAGCAACATCTTAGGTGTTCATAAGGGTATAGCTATTGGGCCTTGTGATGCTCTGCTATGACTTGCCTAAACCTGTATGAATTATTACCAATAAGGGAGACCATAGAGTCCATGTTTCTTTGGGTCTGGCTCACTTCACTTAGTATAATTTTTTCCAAGTCCTTCCATTTCCTTACAAATGGGACAATGTCATTCTTTCTGATAGAGGGATAAAATTCCATTGTGTATATGTACCACATTTTCCTGATCCACTTGTCTACTGAGGGGCAACAAGGTTGGTTCCAGATTCTCGCTATGACAAGTTTTGCTGCGATGAACATTGTTGTGCTGGTGGCATTACTGTGATTTTGTTTGTGGTCTTTTGGATAGACATCCAAAAGTTGGGATACTGGGTCATAGGGGAGCTCTATATTTAGCCTTCTGAGGAATCTCCATACTGCTTGCCAGAGTGGCTGAACCAGTTTACATTCCCACCAACAATGAAGTAGGGTTCCCTTTTGGCCACATCCTCTCCAACAGTTGTTATTGTTAGTTTTCTTGATATATGACATTCTTACTGGGGTGAGATGGAATCTCAATGTTGTTTTGATTTGCATTCCTTTTATGACCAGTGATGTAGAGCATTTTTTCATATGTCTCTTGGCCATTCTCATTTCCTCATCAGAGAAGTCTCTTTGTAAATCTTTAGCCCACTTGATGAGGGGGCTATTGGTTCTTTGTGGTTTTTTTTTAGAGGAAGGTAATTTTTTTAGTTCTGCCTATATTTTAGATATGAGGCCTTTGTCCGTTGAATGGCCAGTAAAGATTTTTTTTCCCAATCTGTGGGCTTTCTGTTTATCTTGCGAGCTATATCCTTTGCCATGCAGAAGCTGTGTAGTTTGATGCAGTCCCATTTGTCCAACCTTTCTTTGATTTGTAGCCTTTCTGGGTCTATGTTAAGGAAGTTCAGTCCTGTACCAAGGAGCCCAAGTGTTTCTCCTACTTCTTCCTTTAGTGTTTACAGGGTGTCTATTTTGATTTTGAGGTCTATAATCCATTTGGAATTGATTTTGGTGCAGGGTGATATATAAACATCTAGTTTTAGTTTGTTGCATGTATTAAGCCAGTTTTGCCAGCACCACTTGTTAAAGAGGCTATCTTTCTTCCATACTATTGTTTTAGCTCCTTTATCAAAGATTAAGTAGGTGTTGTTCTGTGGGTTCATTTCTGGGTCTTCAATTCTGTTCCATTGGTCTTCAGGCCTGTTCCAGTTCCAATACCAAGCTGTTTTTGTTACTATAGCTTTATATTACAGCTTGAAGTTGGGTATTGTAATTCATCCAGCACTGTTCTTTCTACTTAGGAGTGTTTTTGCTATTCTAGGTCTCTTATTGTTCCATATGAATTTCTGGATTGCTTCCTCTATTTCATTAAAAAATGGTGTTGGGATATTAACGGGTATTGCATTGAATTTTAGATAGCCTTTGGCAATATTGCCATTTTGATTATATTAATCCTCCCAATCCAGGAGCATGGGAGGTTTTTCCATTTCCTTAGTTCTGACTTAATTTCGTTTTTCAAGCTTTTAAAGTTCTCATCAAAGAGGTCTTTCCCTTCTTTGGTTAAGGTTATTCCTAGGCATTTTATATTTTGGGGGGCTATTGCAAAAGGAGTTGCTTTCCTGATTTCAGCCTCCATCTTCGGGTCATTAGCATACGGAAAGGCTGTTGATTTTTGAAGGTTTATTTTATATCCTGCAAGTTTGCCAAAGTTTTGGATCAGCTCTAGTAGCTCGGAGGTAGAGTCTATGGGATTCTTTAGGTATAGGATCATGTCATCTGCGAAGAGAGAAAGTTTAACCTCATCTTTTCCTATTTGGATCCCCTTTATATTTTCGTCTTGCCTAATTGCTCTGGCTAGGAATTCTAGTACTATGTTGAAGAGCAGGGGAGAGAGTGGACATTCCTGCCTTGTTCCTGATTTTAAAGGGAATGGCTTTAGTTTTTCCCCATTTAGAGTTATGCTTGCTCTTGGTTTGTCATAAACTGCCTTGATTGTATTCAGGAATGTTCCCTGGAATCCCAGTTTTTCCAGGGCTTTTACATTAATGCGTGCTGGATATTATCAAACCCTTTTTCTGCATCCAGAGATAAAACCATGTGGTTTGTTATCTTGCTCTGGTTGATGTGGTGGATTACATTAACTGACTTGCATATATTAAACCAACTTTGCATTCATGGAATGAATCCAGTTTGTTCGGGTTGTATGATTTTTATAATAACCTGTTGAAGTCGATTGGCCAGAATTTTGTTGAGAATTTTTGCGTCTGTATTCATCAGGGAAATCGGTCTGTACTCCTTTTTCCGTGATGAGTCCCTGCCTGGTTTTGGGATGAGGCTTATACTGGCTTCATAGAATGAGTCTGGTAGGGAACGTTCTCTTTCAATTTCATTGAAGAGTTTGAGAAATGTTGGTATGAGTTCTGTCTTTAAGGCCTTGTAGAGTTCTGCAGTGAATCCGTCTGGACCTGGCCTTTTCTTGAATGGGAGATCATTTATTGCTGTTTCTATTTCAATACTGGATATGGGTGTGTTTAGAAGTTTTAAGTCTTCATGGTTAAGTTTGGGGATATGAATTTTTTCTAGGAAATCATCCATTTCTTCCAAGTTCTCGAATTTGTTGGCGTAAGGGTTTGGAAAATAGTCCCTTATTATTTTCTTTCTTTTTTTTTTTTTTTTTTTGCCAGTCCTGGGCTTTGGACTCAGGGCCTGAGCACTGTCCCTGCCTTCTTTTTGCTCAAGGCTAGCACTCTGCCACTTGAGTCAGAGTGCCACTTCTGGCCATTTTCTGTATATGTGGTGCTGGGGAATCGAACCCAGGGTTTCAAGGATGCGAGGCAAGCACTCTTGTCACTAGGCCATATCCCCAGCCCTCCATTATTATTTTCTGAATTTCGGTTATTTCTGTGGTGATGTTACGTGTTTCATCTCTTATCTTGTTTATTTGTCTGCTGCCTGTGTTTCTTGGTCAGGTTTTCCAGGGGTCTGTCTATCTTGTTGATTTTTTTCAAAGAATCAACTCTTTGTTTTGTTGATTCTTTTGATGGTTTTTTCGTCTCTAATTGATTTAATTCTGATTTGATTTTAATTGTTTGCTTTCGTCTATTGACTTGGGGTTTGGCTTGTTGTTCTCTCTCAAGGAAATTAAGGTGTTTCTTTAAATTATTGAGTTGGTGTTTCTCCAGTTTGTTGATGTATGTACTCAGAGAAATAAATTTTCCTTTGAGCACTGCCTTTGCTGTGCCCCAAAGGAGCGGGAACTTTGTGTCCTCAACTTGGTTGAAGTCCATAAACATTTGAATTTCCATTTTAATTTCTTCAATGACCCACTGATGGTTCAGCAGTGTGTTATTTAGTTTCATGAATTGTAGGATTTTCTGTGGTGGCTCTTGGAGTTGAGCTCTAATTTTATTCCATTGTGGTCTGAGAGTATGCAGGGAATGTCTTGGATACTTCTGAATTTGTATAGATTTTCTTTGTCCCCTACGATGTGATCTATTTTGGAGAATGTTCCATGTGCTGCCGAAAAGAATGTGTATTCTGTTGTTGCTGGGTGGAATATTCTGTAGATGTCGGTTAAGTCTAGTTGGGCTATGCAATTATTTAGTTCTGTGGTTTCTGTGTTCAGTTTTTGGCATGTTGATCTGTCCAGAGGTGATAGTGGAGTGTTAAAGTCCCCAACTATCAATGTGTTTGGGTTTATGAGTGTTTTTAGAGTCAGTAGTGTTTCTTTGATGAAGTTGGGTGCTCCTGCATTTGATGTGTCGATATTTAGAATGGTTATATCTTCCTGTAGGAGAGATTCCTTTACTAATATGTAGTAACCTTCTTTGTCTCTTCTTACCTTTTTTAATTTGAAGTCAATTTTGTCTGATACTAGGATTGCAACTCCAGCCTGCTTATGGGGGCCATTTGCTTGATAGATTTGATTCCAGCCTTTCACTTTTAGAAGATGTTTACTTTTGCTGGATAGATGTGTCTCTTGGATGCAGCAGAAAGATGGATCTTGATTTTTGATCCAACTGATGAGTCTATGTCGTTTTATTGGAGAATTAAATCCATTAATGTTGGGAGTTAGGATTGAGAGATGATCATTTGTTCCTTTCATTATCACTATCTTGCTTAAAGCTCTGTCTTACCATTTCTTGATCTGATGTTTCCTATTTAGAGTTCATTTTTCTGTCTGTGTTGGGATCTTGATTATTTTTCCTGTATGGTATATCTTTCAAGAATTTCTGTGAAGCTGGTTTGGTGGAGATATATTGTTTCAGTTTTTCCTTACTGTGGAAGACTTTTATTTGACCTTCAGCTATGAATGAGAGTTTGCCTGGGTACAGAATGCTTGGTTGGTAGTTATTTTTATTTAGTGTTTGGTATACTTCATTCCAGGCTCTCCTTGCTTTCATGGTCTCTGCTGAGAAGTCTGGGGTAATTCTGATTGCTTTTCCTTTATATGTGGTTGTTTTCTTCTCCCTAACAGCTTTCAGAATTTTTTCTTGCACTCTACTGAACCTGTTTTGATCACTATATGTCGGTGGGATGTCCTATTCTGGTCTGTTTGGTTTGGGGTTCTAAATGCTTCTTGTAACTGTATAGGCCTTTCCTTCTGGATATTTGGAAAGTTCTCAGCTAATATTTTGTTAAATAGGTTGCCTATCCCATTAACCTCTTTCTCCAAGTTTTTCTCAATACCTATTATCCTTAAATTGGGCTTCCTGATCGTGTCTTGAATCTCCTGTAGCAATCTGTTTTGTTGATTGGACTGGATTTGTATTGATCTTTGATCTTTCTCCATACAATCGAAGGAATCTTCAGCTCCTGAAATTCTCTCCTCTGCTTCAGTTAGTCGGGACTGTAAGCTAGCTACTTGATTTCGAATCTCTTTTCCTTCTGACTGGTCTTTCCTGATGATTTCCATGTCATTTCTTAAGTCTTGAATGGACTTCTTTACTTCATTAACTTCATTACTTTGGTTTTGAGTCTTGTCTCTTAAATCTTTAAGCTGGTTAGCTATCTTTTCATTTGACTCTTGAAGTTCATTTATCTTTCTATTTGTGGGTGCCATGAAATTCTCCATTAATTTTTGCTTTGCCTCCTCACTCTCTAGAATAATTGAGTGAAGCGATTCAAACTTTTCATTTATCATGTTTATCAGTAGGCTTTGTAGAGCCTTTTGGGGGTTCTCTTCTATGTCTTTGTTTGACTACTCTGCTTCCTGGTTGTTTTGAGTGGGGGATAAGACCATTGTTTGCCATCTTTCTTGTGTTCCTTCTGCACATTCGGATTGGGAATGCCAGTCTACCAGTACCTCTGAGCACCGTTTAAGACCCAAAGCAGTCCTTACCAAGCACTGTTTTGTAAATCTTACAAGTTCACAATTATATACAGATACCTTTTATACCTGTCTATAAAATTAGATTTGGTGTTCCTAAAGAATACAATTCAATATAATAACCAATCCTGGACCCTGTATTCAGTAGTTACTTATTTACTGTTACAACCCTATAAGCAATCCCTGTTTTTATATTAAGTTCTTTTAGGACTGGCTTTCTCTATGAACCTCTTTGATTCACTCGGGTTAAGCTGGGATACCCTCTATCCAATAACCGGGAGTCAATGGAGATTGGAGATCCAGGCAGTAAGTCAGGAGGGTAAGTTGGAGGTATTAAAGAGAATAGAGTAAAATGTATTGGGGAGGGGAGGTGGTGATTTTGCTTTAGGTTCAGTGACATGGAAATGTGGAGAAGAGTAGAATCAGTAGTAGAAAGAACAATGTTGAAATGATAGATAATGGAGAGTTAGCAGAAGAGTGGAGGTGTTCTTCATAGGAAAGTAATTTTTAAAGAAAGGGAACGCAAAGAGAGAAATAAAGTAAAAATAGTGGAAGACAGATGCACAAAACAGAGAAAAATTATTCATAAAATAAAAAAAGACAAAAAATCAGAAAAGGAACAACCCAAACAAACAGAAAAAAAAAAACTTGATAAAACAAACAGGTAAAAATAGAAACCATGAGAAAAAAAAAATGACATTTCCGAAGTAAAAAAAAAAATTTTTTTTAAAGTTTAAAAAATGTTGAAAAGAGAAAAAGAAATTGGTCCACCTTGTTTTGGTGGTCTTTTCCTAGTCTTTGGTTTCCTTGTGATTGTCTGCAGTCTATATTCCTGATTGGCTGGCTTTGGCTTGATTTCAGTTTGCTCCTCTGTCTGCTGCGGGGCTGCGGCCTTTAACAGCAGAGCGGGATGCCTCTGTCCCGTTTTACCGGCTGAGAGTTGCTTGCATGGGTGAGGCTCCTCCCTCCTGGGCAGGGCGGCCTCCTTGGTGGCGGCGGGTTTGGAAAGCAGCTCCGTTTCGGGCTGGGAATTGGGCTTCCTCTGTGACGGGACTGTTTAACGGTCTCAGGATCTATTCGTTCCTCAGTCTGGTGTTTCCATGCCTCCGGGAGCTGCTCGCTGCTTTGGCTTTAAGTTTAGAAGTTCCAGCGGGCAGGGCGGGGCACCTCTGGCTAAGCCATGGCCCGGGACATGCCTCCCGCCTGGGCAGGGGGCATTCTCCTGGGCGGAGCTGGCTCTCACTGTTCGGTCCCGCTTGCCCTTTTCAAAGATGGCTACATTGACCTCGCTTTCCCCAGGCCCACTTTAGTTCCAATCTGTTCTGACCCTATGCCAGTGGCAAAGATGGTGCTTTGCTCTGGCAGTGGGGGAAGGGCTGCCTTCCAGAAACTGCTCTGTGGGCGCCAGTGAGAATATCTTTCGTGCAGTACTCAAGCTTTCTCTGCGATTTCAGGTCATCCGTGCTCAGCCGCCGTCTGGTGTATTTGTCCCTGTCTCCGCTGTGTGCTTTAGCTGCGTGGAGTGCAGGTTGCTGTGCAGCTGCTTTGTGTGTGCCGGCACTGGCATGGCGGTGGGATGCTGCCCAGAGCTCAAATCTGTGTTTTCAGATGAGCAAAGTTGATTTTTCCTTCCTGGCCAGAATCCCTGTACTGTTACAACTTACTCTGGCTGTCTTTCCAGTAGTAAAAGTTTCTATGGGGTGAGAAGAACATGATGTCGGAGGGATTTCAGCTAGTGCACTGCAGCTCCTCCGCTGTCTTCCCAGAATTCCCCCTTTTATTTTTCTTATAAGTATTGCATGCTAACTGATTGCACTACTGGAGCTCCGTTCTTTTAATTTTCTTTCCTATGGTTTATCACCTGTTGTCATCGTATTTGATTTTGGTATCCTGGGTATTGTATATATGTTTATATGAATTAAAAAAGGATAGGGGAGCATCAAGATGGTGAGGCAAATATAAAAGGGAAATCAATGCAATAATTATACTCACAAGACAGTATGTTGGAAATTAATTGTACAACTCAGGTGGTGGGGGTTGAAATAGGAGGGAAGAGGGGAGAAAAATGAGAGAAAGGGTAACAAGTTTGACAATAAATGCACTCATCACCTTCCATATAGAACTGTAACCCTTCTGTACTTCACCTTGATAATAAAATAAAATAAAGATGTGCTCATGTACCAAACACGTCCCTGGAACTCTTTACTTGTTACCTTCTTTACCATCTATGCTGCCACAAGCACAGGTATGGTTTAATCCATTTGTCACAATGTTTCACTGCTATATTCCAAGCACCTAAACTCATATTGGATATAAAAAACACATCAGTATTTGCTGAACAGATGAGCACATGGATAGTACAGAATCTACCAATGTATTTATGTTGAAATACACTAATTTTAACAAGTTATCCTAAGAAAATGACCACGTGGATATGAAGGGTATTTATAGGCAGGTTTATATTTATGCTATGAAATAGCAAAAGAAAAAAAAACCCTAAATCTTAAATGTCAAATAATGAGAGATTACATTATTAAACTGACATTGCACACAAAAGATTGATATATGGACATGAAAGTTATCTATATATATTAATGCAGAAACATGTTACTAATAAATTATGAGAATGTCTTCAAAGTTAATTGCTTAAAATTTAGTATGCACATGGAATAAAGACAGAAATTTAGATCAGCAGAATAGAGGATCCAGAAACTAATTCTCAGAGCTACAGTCGTCTGATTCTGAGCAAAAGGTGCAGAAAACATACATTGGGGAAAAGTGGACTCTTATGAAGGAAACTGTCCTGGGAAAATTGGAAACTGTACCATTCTCTCAACATCCACAGAAATCAATAAAACAACTATCTCTAAAATTGGTTACAGATCTTTAATACTATAGACCTGAAAATTTGTAACTACCAGAGGAAATCATAGGGAAGTCACTTAAAGATATGGTCATAAGTAGTAATGATGTCAATAGGACAGGAAATTAGCATCAGAATAGATTGGGATTGCATCAAATTAGAAAGCATTTGCATAGCAAAGGAAATACTTGAAAGTTTACAGAATAGGTGAAAAGTTTTGTTGATAATTCATGTTCTCAGAGGTAAATATCTAGAAAATATAAATAACTCATATTGCTAATCACCAAATGAACAGATAATCGAATTGATAAAACAGGCAAATCTGTTGACCAGATACTTCTCAAAAAAAGCACAAATTGCCACTAAACACATGTTTTGAAAAAGTGTCACAGTGTTTACTACCAAGTAAATGCTAGTCAAAATAACATTGTGATAATCTCATTGTGGATAGAGTGGAAATAACCAATAGCACATTCTGGCAATGATGCAGGAAATAGTAACAATATGCATTGTTAGTGAGAATGTAAATTGGTACTGTGGAAGGTACTGTGGAAATCAATAAGATGGTTCCCAAAAGAACTAAAAATACAGCTATATATGGTATATATGGAAAAGAAAATAAAAGTCAACATACAAGAGAGATTTCTGTCACATTCATATTTACTGCAGAACTACACCTAGTAGCTAAATTATGGAATCAATCACCCATCAGTATATAAATAGATAAAGGGAAATAATGTGTATTCACTGTGGAATACTAATATCACAAAGTAAAAGAAAATTATGTCATTTGGAAGAAAATGGATGCAACTGGAGAACATCTTGTTAAATAAAATAAATTGGATTCAACAAGACAAATATCCTATGCTTTCCCTTTTAGGTGGAATCTAGATTTTATTTCAAATGATATGAAAGAAGAACATGGGAAAAGAAAGGTAGCAAGTTTTAGTGGTGGGTAATGGGGGATAGATATTAAAGTACAAAGTGCATTATATACATATGTGAAATTCATTATTTTGAGCAATCAATGTATACTGAAAAATATAGAACAAGAAATAGAAAGTTATATATATATATATATATATATATATATATATATATATATATATACTATTAAAATGACTGTAAAGGTTCTGAAATTGCAAAACAAACAAAGGAATCTATGGGTTAAATGATTAGTGAGTAAATGAGTACATCCAGACCACCTAGAACTTTAATTCAGTCATTTATAAAATGAAAGTAATGGTGCATTTTTCAGAGGAAGATAGGAAATCTTAGTAAGAACCATCAACTCACCTCCTGAGGGGAAAGTAACAGAGAATGTTTCCAGCTTACTTCCCCTTCCTTTTCCCAATCATTTTCATCTCCAGGGGCATGCAAGTTAGAGTTGGAATTTTAGAGTAAGAAGAATCCAACCATAAGTGACTATTCCAGGTATGTAGGAAAATCTACCTCCAAGTATTAATTTCACCCCAAGTGTTTCTGTGTCATTGGACTATGAATCCATTAAGGAAACATAATAGCTAACTCTTCTAAGGTGAGGATAAACATTTAATTTTAATTTTAAGGATATGCAAAGTAAAATGGTACCCTTCAAATGATTAATTAGAAGCCAGTGGGCAATTGGAACATGAAGATAGAGCAGGACTTATGAACTTGGCTTACAGAAACCTTGAATCCATTGGCAAATACCTACAGCTTTTATCCATTATCAGCTCAAGACACGCTCAAGCCAAGTGCATGGAGATAAAAAGCTGTGGATCTTATTACCAGCTCCCTTGAGCCCTGTGGCCAAATCATTTTGTAATTTGAGCTTAATTACCTTGAAAGAGGTGCAGCAGTTTTATGAAGTTACAAATAAAAAGGAAGATTTAGATAGCCCCTTATGGAATTGGTCTATAGATTGAATTCTAAACAATTCTCCTGGCCCTGACATTGTAAAAGACAAGTGGTTCCTTTCTTTAAGGAAACACAGTGCCAAATAAAATTGCCTTTCCTAATCCTCTTCAATTTCAAATATTATTAACACAAAATAATTAAATTTCCTATTGCTAACATCCTTGAAAACATTCATGTAAATATAAGACCCTTTGAACATTTACAATTTCTATTAAGCAAAAAATGTTTGCTCATGATTAAACTTAGTGATGTGCACATGTATGCACATCAATCAAGTTTTTTTCATATATCTGAAAAAAATATATATATATACATGCTTTTAAGTAATTCTTAATCACAATCAAGATCTTGATATTGCTGAAGATAAAGATAGGCTAACTTCCAATGCTGATAAAAACTGTAAAGTTCGGGGCTGGAAATATGGCCTAGTGGCAAGATTGCCTGCCTCGTATACATGAGGCCCTGGGTTTGATTCCCCAGCACCACATATACAGAAAATGGCCAGAAGTGGTGCTGTGGCTCAAGTGGCAGAGTGCTAGCCTTGAGCAAATAAAAGAAGCCGGGGAAAGTGCTCAGGCCCTGAGTCCAAGCCACAGGACTGGCAAAAAAAACAAAAAACAAAAAACAAAACAAAAAACAAAAAACTGTAAAGTTCATATAAGCCCTGAAAAAATTTAAATTAATGTATGAAGGGAAACACCTACATGAGATGAAAATATTATAGCACAGTTCATCTGCTCTTATAAATGTGTCTCAAATGAGGTGATCTAAGCAGTGTTGAATATGAATAACATTTAAAGGCTAATGATGGTGAAAATTATAATGGAAATTATGAGGAAAAACAGTAAAATGTCTTACATTTCACAATAATGAAACAAATTCAAAATGCATGTATGTATAATTAGCATATAAATAATATATACATATATACACATACATATATCTATATCCATATATATATAACATGATTATGCACCATATACACATATCCTTACAGATGCACATACATCTATAAATATATGGCATGTAGAATAATTAGTTGTATGTTTTTTCTTTATTTGACACATATATGAAGACTTTATGACTTTTCAGAAACTACTAGTGTTTTGTTGTTCACAGTATGAAAAAGCAGTTTATTAAAATCAGAGCCTCAGGGCCTATAGCTAAGAAATATTCCCCATGTAAAGCTTGGATTTGGTCATTGTTATGAGTAATTGATAAGAGGCTGGGAACTTCTTGCTTTCTTTTAAATTCTGAGATGAGAAAGGATGATCAAAGCAACCTCAAATGCATTTGGGATTACAAAAGCAAGAGGAAATATCTGCCCTACTTTCTAACTAGAGCTCTGCTGACAGATTTTACTACCAGAGCTCAGAGTGAGGTTGTAGTCTTTTAGCAGGTATATGAAAATACCATAATAAATTACACTAAAACTTAAAAAGGGAGGATGGGAAGAGAGAAGCGGATTAAACAAGAGTGATAGAGTCAGTCAAGTTGACCAAAAAATCCAGTGCATCTTTGAATGTAAATATCACAACAGACATCTTTCTACAATTAATTTAACCTAATAAAATATAAGTAAAATTTCAAAAGAACAAGGGTAGAGAGGCACATCTCTGTGGAAGACAGCGAAGTGTTTCTGAAATAGACATTCTGCATCCCCATCTATTTCTGGAAATGATATAAAATCTTCTATAGCACATCCAGCAGATGTACTGGAACAAAACCCCAAGAGATCAAATGTAAGATAATTTGGCCTAATTATGCTACATATAGGAACCATAATATATATACACATCATTATTACTATATATACATACACACACACACACACACACATATATGTATATATACTTTAACTGGTGTGCATATATATTATGGTATATATATTTTAAAGTATATATGTATTCTTTAAGTGACATTTTACTATAGCCATTTGTCTGCTTCTTTCCTTTTCCCTCACCCCCCCAAATGACAACTACATTGGCAACATAAACTGTAAACCAAAAAACAAACCAAAAACATCCTAAAAACAGAGTTTGCTGAATAAACTGTCCTTTAGATCACCTGTAAGTCAATGTCCTATCAGGCAATAAAGTTTTCCATTTCAATTTCCTTTAATATTAAGAATTAACTTTTCCCTGAATGGAATTCTCTTCATTTGCCGAGTAGACAAGACAGCTAATTTTAATAAAGATTGCCTCTCTATGGCTCTGCTGTGTTTGCGGATAGCTTAGGAAATATGAATTTTAGGAGGAAGAAAATCATTAGAAATAGAGGTATTTAGAAGTAAAAGGGTAAAATGTACATTTAGCACAAAGTAGCAATCTCTTAACTCATAGCTCCGGTGTTAACCTGGATGTCATTAACAGCTTTTTACTATGTAAATGTTTTCAAACAAAATAAACTAAATGAGTAATAAGGTGAAGGTGGCTCATTTCAAAGCACTTGTTCATTGTTGCTTGAAAAATTAAAGGGGAAAAATGGTTCTCTTCTGCCTCCTCTCCAAAACAGAATAAACCCCAAATCTTTACACTGCGTCAAATAAATTTGTGTCCTAATGTAATTTGGATTTTGTAGTGTTTGGCTTAAACACTGTGTTGAGAATCTTGCAAAGTAACAAATACTGTCACATATATTTTTTTCGACTTTATTATGCTGTATAGTAGGTTGTAAATTTTATTTTTATAGTTTTTTTTTTTTTTTTTTTGAGCTGAGTACCAAACTCGGGGCCTTGTGTTCACCAGGCAGGCACTCTTCCGCTGAGCCAGATCCCCAACCCCATAAATTTTATTTTGATGAAAGTCTTTCTGTGTCTCAAGATCTGACCTATTTTCCTAGGGGGAGGGGGGAGGAAAAGATAGATATTTTTTATAACATATCTAAAAAATCATATAGGATTAACTTGCTTACTTCAAAAGTATAACCAGAAATTTTTATGTGAACTCTTAAACAAGTTTACCACTTCTCAGATGCAGGTTCTCAGTAAGGTTTTTGAATAAATTCAGATCCAAATACTTTCCATTAAAATGTTCCTGTTCTATTACAGAGAACTTTAATTCATCATCCAGGCCCTACAATTAATTCAAAAATAACTAATTAGATAAATAAAATAGGATAAATTTAATTTTAAATGAATAAACATAAAATATTCTGTGACAAAGTCTATTACTATTTTTCATTATTATTACCTTTAATTGTACCAAGGAAAATAATTCGATAAGTCAGTTTCTGAGTACAATTCATCTCTTTCATCACTCTTCTCCATTTCTCCCAACTCCACCCATCCTCTGTTTCTATGTGTACACACACACACACACACACCTATATATACATACACATACATGTATATATACACACACATACATATATATATATATATACATTTAATATGACAAAATTTTCCCACCCTCTTTCTCATCATTTGTCTACTGTCCTCCTCCACAGCGTTGAACTCTATCCCACTTGACACCTCAAGTTTCAGCTTCAAATTTTTTTAGACTATAGATTCATTTTTGAGAGGAGTTACACACTTTTGAGCTTATTGTTTAAAATTTCATCCACTTCACAAATATTCAAGTCCTTTACTGAAAATATTTATTTTGAAGGAGTTATGCTGTATGTTCTTTTGTTTTCCCACATTACTTGTTTTTATGCCAGGGCTTATCCATCCAAGCCTTAGTTTTAATTTTAGTGTTTAATTCGTGTCCATTTTATTGAAGTATTTGCAGTGTTTACACTAGGCTGATTAGTGGCCAAACTGTGGTTTATGTTCTCACCACTGCACTAGCACCTCTCTGTAGTGAAGCATTTGCCCTTGATACTGAGGACAATGAGACCAACCCATCTCTTATATGACTCAGGATGGTAATGCCTAACCAACAACCATCACAACTGAAAGACCTGCTGATTGTAAGAAGTTACACATGTCATGATTTAAAAACAAGAAATAAAGGAAGGAAGATATTATTATATGAATCAAGATGCCCAAACTAATCAAGCCAGGAGCAGCTGTCTGATTTGTGGATTTCTTTGGTGGAAGTGTGGCTGTTCAAAGGCTGTTGGGTCCTCAGCAGGGTGCCTAGTACAGAAAAATAAATGTAAATACTACTTAGAATTTTCCATGCAGGTTCTGTGGGGGCAAGCTCCTAAACTTCCAACTCTGTTTCTAACGTATCACTTGATGATCTGTGTGGTCTTCCATGTCTCCCAGGTTTCTGCCAACTCTGTCGGTTTAGTAGACTAGAAATTTCCACATCTGTGACCTCTCTTCTGAGACCACTGAATACTGAGGATCCCAGACACCAGGAACACACTCATGAGGGTGCACTCCTAGCTGCCTGCAGACTGTGTTATTCGATGCCTGTTGTTTCATGCCCATCATTACTCTGGCCTGTGTCTGTGTCCTTGCTTCCTTCCATGTCTGCTGCCACCTGCTGATAGGTTTATAAAACATAGACTAAAAATGCTCTGTACCACCAATCCTGGTTTCCTTAGCACCCCTGGAGGAGAGTTGGTTGTGCAAAGAGCTGTTCCATTTGTTGTATTTGTGAGGAGTAATTCTGGGTTTGGGACTTGGAATACTTCTTCCCTCTCTTCCTTTTTAAGTTTACTTTTCAGACATGGCTTTTTATTTATTTTTTAAACTATGTTTTAGGATCTTTAAGTAGTTGCGCAGAGGAGCTGACACTCAACAAAGAAGTTTATGAATACAGTTCACCTTGATCAATGTCACCCCTTTCAACATTATCACCTACTCCCAACCTTTACTTAATTGTTCTAATTTTTAGTAGATGTAGTGACTCATTTATTTTTTGCAATTTAAGAAAGCAAATGATGTACACAGTGCATGTTGATCTATGTCATCCCTTGAACACCTTCAACCCCCTTCAACTCACTACTTCCCTTACTTTTCACAATTCTGTGATATATATATATATATATATATATAATAAATTATTCACTACACTCTTCCCCTTCCTCCTTCCCCTTTTATTCTTCCACCCTCTCTACTTGACCCCACACTCCCCTCTGGTAAACACCCATTTCCAGGTACTTATTTTGTGTTTCTTTCCAGAAGTTGATGACCCCACCTCTCCCTCTTGTGGAGCCTTGATGAGTCACATCATGCAGCCTATTGGTATTCTGTTGCTCTTGCTTTCAAGCAAGAGTCTATGTTTTTTCTTAACACCAGCGGTTCTTTTTTTTTTTTTTCTTCAAATTTTTATTATCAAACTGATGTACAGAGAGGTTACAGTTGCATACGTTAGGGATTGGATACATTTCTTGTACTGTTTGTTACCTTGGCCCTCATACTCCCTCCATCCTCCCCCTTTCCCTTTGCCCCCCTGAGGTGTTCAGTTCACTTACACCAAACAGTTTTGCAAGTATTGCTTTTGTAGTTGTTTGTCTTTTTTTACCCAGTGTTTCTCAAATTTGGTATTCCCTTTCAATTTCCTGCATCCAATACCAGTATACACAGTTTCCAATATACTCAGATAAGATTACAGAGATAGTGTAGGTACAACCACAGGAAGGTGATGCAAGAACATCATCAATAATAGAAGCTACAGATACACATGGGATGTTGAAAGTAGTTACAAAAGTGATATAACAATTGTTTCCATAACATGGAGTTCATTTCACTTAGCATCATCTTATGTGTTCATAAGGGTATAGCTATTGGGCCTTGTGATGCTCTGCTATGACTTGCCTAAACCTGTAAAAATTATTACCAATAAGGGAGACCATAGAGTCCATGTTTCTTTGGGTCTGGCTCACTTCACTTAGTATAATTTTTCCAAGTCTGTCCATTTCCTTACAAATGGGACAATGTCATTCTTTCTGATAGAGGCATAAAATTCCATTGTGAATATGTACCACATTTTCCTGATCCATTCGTCTACTGAGGGGCATCTGGGTTGGTTCCAGATACTCACTATGACAAATTGTGCTGCGATGAACATTGTTGTGCTGGTGGCATTACTGTGATTTTGTTTGTGGTCTTTTAGATAGATACCCAAAAGTGAGGCTGCTGGGTTATAGGGAGTTCTATGTTTAGCCTTCTGAGGAATCTCCATACCCTTTCCAGAGGGGCTGAACCAGTTTACATTCCCACCAACAATGAAGTAGGGTTCCCTTTTGGCCACATCCCCTCCAACAGTTGTTATTGTTAGTTTTCTTGATATAGAACATTCTTACTGGGGTGAGATGGAATCTCAATGTTGTTTGATTTGCATTTCTTTTATAGCCAGTGTTGTAGAGCACTTGTTCATATGTCTCTTGGCCATTCTCATTTCCTCACCAGAGAAGTATCTGTAAGTCTTTAGCCCACTTGATGAGGGGGCTATTAGTTATTTGCGGTTTTGTTTTGGAAGAAGGAAATATTTTTAGTTCTGCATATATTTTAGATATGAGGCCTTTGTCCGTTGAATGGCCAGTAAAGATTTTTTTTCCCAATCTGTGGGCTTTCTGTTTATCTTGCGAGCTATATCCTTTGCCGTGCAGAAGCTGTGTAGTTTGATGCAGTCCCATCTGTCCAACCTTTCTTTGATTTGTAGCCTTTCTGGGTCTTTGTTAAGGAAGTTCCATCCTGCGCCAAGGAGCACAAGTGTTTCTCCTACTCCTTCCTTTAGTGTTTTCAGGGTGTCTGTTTTGATTTTGAGGTCTTTAATCCATTTGGAATTGATTTTGGTGCAGGGTGATATATAAGGATCTAGTTTTAGTTTGTTGCATGTGTTGAACGAGTTTTGCCAGCACCACTTGTTAAAGAGGCTATCTTTCTTCCATATTATTGTTTTAGCTCCTTTATCAAAGAATAAGTAGGCGTAGTTCTGTGGGTTCATTTCTGGATCTTCAATTCTGTTCCATTGGTCTTCAGGCCTGTTCCGGTGCCAATGCCAAGCTGTTTTTATTACTATAGCTTTATAATACAGCTTGAAGTTGGGTATTGTAATTCCTCCAGCACTGTTCTTTCTGCTTAGGATTGTTTTTGCTATTCTAGGTCTTTTTTTGTTCCATATGAATTTCTGGATTGCTTCCTCTATTTCATTAAAAAATGGTGTTGGGATATTAATGGGTATAGTGTTGAATTTGTACATAGCCTTTGCTAATATTGCCATTTTGATTATATTAAGTCTCCCAATCCAGGAGCATGTGAGGTTTTTCCATTTCCTTAGCTCTGACTTAATTTCATTTTTCAAGCTTTTCATGTTCTCATAAAGAGGCCTTTCACTTCTTTGGTTAAGTTTATTCCTAGGTTTTTATGTTTTGGGGGCTATTGCAAAAGGAGTTGCTTTCCTTATTTCAGCCTTTGTCTTCGGGTTGTTAGCATAGAGAAAGGCTGTTGATTTTTGAAGGTTTATTTTATATCCTGAAACATTGCCAAAGTTTTGGATCAGCTCTAGTAGCTTGGGGGTAGAGTCTATGGGATTCTTGAGGTATAGGATCATGTCATCTGCGAAGAAAGAAAGTTTAACTTCATCTTTTCCTATTTGGATCCACTTTATATTTTCTTCTTGCCTAATTGCTCTAGCTAGGAATTCTACTACTATGTTGAAGAGCGGGGGAGTGAGTGGACATCCCTGCCTTGTTCCTGAATTTAAAGGGAATGGCTTTAGTTTTCCACCATTTAGAGTTATGCTTGCTGTTGGTTTGTCATAAACTGCCTTGATTATATTCAGGAGTGTTCCCTGGAATCACAGTTTTTCCTAGGATTTAGCATAAATGGGTGCTGGATTTTATCGAACGCTTTTTCTGCATCCAGAGATATAACCATGTGGTTCTTTACCTTGCTCTGGTTGATGTGGTGAATTAAATTAACTGACTTGCGAATATTAAACCAGCTTTGCATCCCTGGAATGAATCCAGTTTGATTGGGGTGTATGATTTTTTTGATGACCTGTTGCAGGCGAAAGGCCAGAATTTTGTTGAGAATTTTTGTGTCTATGTTCATCAGGGAAATCGGTCTGTAATCCTCTTTCCGTAATGAGTCTCTGCCTGGTTTTGGGATGAGGGTTATACTGGCTTCATAGAATAAGTCTGATAGTGAATATTCTCTTTCAATTTCATTGAAGAGTTTGAGAAATATTGATGTGAGTTCTGTCTTGAAGGCCTTGTAGAATTCTGCAGTGAATCCGTCTGGAACTGGGCTTTTCTTGGATGGGAAATCATTTATTGCCCTTTCTATTTCAATACTGGATATGGGTCTGTTTAGAAGGTTCAAATCTTCATGGTTAAGTTTGGGGATATGAATTTTTTCTACGAAATCATCCATTTCTTCCTAGTTCTCGAATTTGTTGGCATAAAGGTTTGCAAAATAGTCCCTTATTATTTTCTGAATTTCGGTTATTTCTGTGGTGATGTTACCTGTTTCATCTCTTATCTTGTTTATTTGAGTGTGCTGCCTTCGTTTTTTTTGTTAGGTTTGCCAGGGGTCTGTCTATCTTGTTGATTTTTTTTCAAAGAACCAACTTGTTGTTTTGTTGATTCTTTTTTCGTCTCTAATTGATTTAATTCTGATTTGATTTTAATTATTTGCTTCCGTCTATTGACTTGGGGTTTAGCTTGTTGTTCTCTCTCAAGGAAATTAAGGTGCTTCCTTAAATGATTGAGTTATTGTTTCTCCAGTTTGTTGATGTATGTACGCAGAGATATGAATTTTCCTCTGAGTACTGCCTTTGCTGTGTCCCAAAGGAGCTGGTACTTTGTGTCCTCAACTTGATTGAAGTCCATAAACATTTGAATTTCCATTTTAATTTCTTCAATGACCAACTGATGGTTCAGCAGTGTGTTGTTTAGTCTCCATGAATTGTAGTATTTTCTGTGGTGGCTGTTTTAGTTGAGCTCTAATTTTATTCCATTGTGGTCCGAGAGAATGCAGGAAGGGTTTGGATATTTCTGAATTTGTACAGATTGTCTTTTTGCCCTAAGATGTGATCTATTTTGGAGAATGTACCAAGTGCTGCGGGGAAGAATGTGTATTCTGTTGTTGCTGGGTGGAATATTCTGTAGATGTCAATTAAGTCTAGTTGGTCTATGCAATTGTTTAGTTCTGTGGTTTCTTTCTTCAGTTTTTGGCATGCTGACCTGTCCAGTTGTGATAGTGGAGTGATAAAGTCCCCAACTATCAATGTGTTTGGGTCTATGAGTGATTTTAGAGTCAGTAATGTTTGTTTGATGAAGTTGGGTGCTCCTGCATTTGGTGTGTAGATATTTAGAATGGTTATATCTTCCTGTAGGAGAGATCCCTTTACTAGTATGTAGTAGCCTTCTTTGTCTCTTCTTACCTTTTTTAATTTGAAGTCAATTTTGTCTGATACTAGGATTGCAACTCCAGCCTGCTTATGGGGGCCATTTGCTTGATAGATTTGATTCCAGCCTTTCACTTTTAGAAGATGTTTACTTTTGCTGGATAGATGTGTCTCTTGGAGGCAGCAGAAAGATGGATCTTGATTTTTGTTCCAACTTATGAACCTATGTCGTTTGATTGGAGAATTAAGTCCATTAATGTTGAGAGTTAGGATTGAGAGATGATCGTTTGTTCCTTTCATTATCACTATCTTGTTAAAAGCTGTGTCTTCCCATTTCTTGATCTGATAGTCTGGTTTACTAATTAGGGTTCATTACTCTGTCTATATTGGGATCTTGATTATTTTCCCTGTATAGTAAATCTTTGAGGATTTTCTGTAAAGCTGGTTTGGTGAAGATATATTGTTTCAGTTTTTCCTTACTGTGGAAGACTTTTATTTGTCCTTCGGCTATGAAGGAGAGTTTGGCTGGGTACAGAATTCTTGGTTGGTAGTTATTTTTATTTAGTGTTTGGTATACTTCATTCCAGGCTCTCCTTGCTTTCATGGTCTCTGCTGAGAAGTCTGGGGTAATTCTGATTGCTTTTCCTTTATATGTGATTGTTTTCTTTTCCCTAACAGATTTAAGGATTCTTTCCTTGTACTCTACTGATCCTGTTTTGATCACAATGTGTCGGTGGGATGTCCTATTTTGGTCTGGTTGGTTTGGGGTTCTAAATGCTTCTTTTATCTGTATAGGCCTTTCCTTCTGGATATTTGGGAAGTTCTCAGTCAATATTCTGTTAAATAGGTTGCCTATCCCATTAACCTCTTTCTCCAAGTTTTCCTCAATACCTATTATCCTTAAACTGGGTTTCCTGATAGTGTCTTGAATCTCCTGTATTGATCTGTTTTGTTGATTGGACTGGATTTGTATTGATTTTTGATCTTTCTCCACAGAATCTAAAGAATCTTCAGCTCCTGAGATTTGATCCTCTCCTTCAGTTAGTCGGTACTGTAAGCTAGCTACTTGATTTCGAATCTCTTTTCCTTCTGACTGGTCTTTCCTGATGATTTCCATATCATTTCATAGGTCTTGTATGGACTTCTTTACTTCATTAACTTCATTATTTTGGTTTTGAGTGTTGTCTGTCAAATCTTTAAGCCGGTTAGCTATCTTTTCATTTGACTCTTGAAGTTCATTTATCTTTCTATTTGTTGAGGCCATAAAATTCTCCATTAATTTTTTTCTTTGCTTCCTCATGCTCTAGAATATTTGACTGAAGAGATTCAAACTTTTCATTCATCATGTTTATCAGTAGGCTTTGTAGAGCATTTTGGGGGTTCTCTTCTATGTCTTTGATTGACTGCTGTTTCCTGCTTGTTTTGAGTGGGGGATAAGACCATTGTTTGACATCTTTCTTGTGTTCCTTCTGCCCATTTGGATTGTGAATGCCAGTCTACCAGTACCTCTGAGCACCGTTTAAGACCCAATGCATTCTTTACCAATCACTGTTGTGTAAATCTTACAAGTTCACAATTATATACAGATACCTTTTATACCTGTCTATAAAATTAGATTTGGTGTTCTTAAAGAATACAATTCAATATAACAACCAATCCTGGGCCCTGTATTCAGTAGTTACTTATTTGCTGTTACAACCCTATACGCAATTCTTGTTTTTATATTAAGTTCTTTTAGGACTGGCTTTCTCTATGAACCTCTTTGATTCACTTGGATTAAGCTGGGATACCCTCTATCCAATAACCAGGAGTCAATCACACCTGGAGGTCTAGGCAGTACGTCAGGAGCGTAAGTTGGAGGTAGTAAAGATAATAGAGTAAAATGTATTGGGGGGGGGTGATTTTGGTTTAGGTTCAGTGACGTGGAAATGTGGAGAATAGTAGAATCAGTAGAAAGAACAAGGTTAACATGATAGACAATGGAGAGTTAGCAGAAAATAGTGGAGGTGTTATTCATAGGAAAGTAATTTTTAAAGAAAGAGAACACAAAGAGAGAAGTAAAGTAAAAATACTGGAAGACAGATGCACAAAACAGAGAAAAATTATTTTAAAAAAATCAAAAGGAAAAAAATAACAGAAAAGGAACAACCTAAAGAAACAAACAACTAAAAAAATCTTGATAAAACAAACCGGTAAAAACTGAAAACAAACAAACAAACAAAAACAAAAAAAAAAGCCCAACGACGTTTCAGAAGTGAAAAAATTAAAAAAAAAATTTTAAGTTTAAAAAATGTTTGATAAGAAAAAAAAAAATGGAGTCCTCCTTGTTTGGGTGTTCTTTTCCCAGTCTTTGTTTTCCTTGCAATGGTCTGCAGTCTATTTTCCTGATTGGCTGGTTTGACTTGCTTTCAGTTTGCAAGGGGTTCATCTTTTCTGACCTTTCTCCCCTGTTGGTGCATCCTGGGTCTCTGTGGTTTGCACAGCTTGCAGGTAGGCCTTGGGCGTCCTCTGTAAATGGGGACGTGAGCAGTCTCGGGAACTGTGGGTCCTATATCTGCTATGGGGCCGCTGCCTTTGATGCCTGGCTTTGAATAGGCTGTGGACTCAGCAGGGCGTGGTGCCTCTGGCCTGTTTTACCTGGCTGAGAGTTGTTTGCCTGGGGGAGGTTCCTCCCTCCTTGGCTGGGCACCCTCCTTGTCAGAGGTGGCTATGGAATGCAGCTCTGTTTTGGGCTGGGAATTGGGCTTCCTCTGTGACGGGACCATTTAACCTCTCTCAGGAACTGTTTGTTCCCCTGTGTGGTGTTTCCGTGCCGCCAGTAGCTGCTCGCCACTATTGCTTTAAATTTAGAAATTCTGGTGGGCAGGGCGGGGCAGCTCTGGCTAAGCTGAGGCCCAGGACTCCCCTCCTGCCAGGGCAGGGGGCATTCTCCTGGGCAGAGCTGGCTCTGACTGTTCAGTCCCTCTTGCCCTTTTCAAAGACGGCTCCTTTGACCTTGCTTTTCCCAGGCCCGTTTTAGTTCCAATCTGTTCTGATCCTATGCCAGTGGCAAAGATGGCGCTTTGCTCTGGCGGTGGGGGAAGGGCTGCCTTCCAGAAGCTGCTCTGTGAGCATGACGGAGAATATCTTTTGTGGGGTACTCATGCTTTCTCTGCGATTTCAGGTCATCCATGCTCAGCTGCTGTCTGGAGGACTTCTCCCTGGTCTATGCTGTATGCTTTAGCCATGTGCGCGGAGTGCGGGTTGCTGTGCCGAGCGCTGTGCCAGCGCTGGCACTGGCCAGGAGGCAGGATGCCGGCTGGAGCTCAGATCTGTGTTTTCAGATGAGCAAAGTTGATTTTTCCTGCCTGGCCACAATCCCTGTACTGTTAGAACTTACTTTGGCTGTCTTTCTAGGAGTAAAAGTTTCTATGGGGTGAGAAAACTGAGAAAACTGCGATGTTGGAGGGAGCTCAGCTAGGGCTCTGCTGCTCCTCCGCTGTCTTCTGGAAGTCTCTCAACACCAGCGGTTCTTAAGCCAGCAAGTTCCCAGGTATTTGGGGAATCAATGTATAAATTGATGATGGATGCTCAAGACCAGTTTCAGACCTTCCAGACCTTCCTTTGTTTGTACTTACTCCCCTCCTTCTTTCCCTTCCTGTGGTGTACACTATTATTTCTCTGAAATATGAATGGGCAAGTTGGTTCCACAGCAGAATCTGACTTGCCATGGTTTCTTCCTGATGTAGCTTTTGCTCATTCATTGCAGTAGCTATTTGCTATAGCTGATGTGGTATAATGGGTGCTGCCATACACAGTCTAGCTCTTCAGATACTACAGCATCATGTCATGTGCTGAGTGCGTGTTTATTTTTTATTAAAAACTACAATACTTGTGTAGATACCGGGTAATCTGTCACCAATCCTGTCTTGTCCTTAGTGCTTTGCAATATTTCAAATTATGTTGCTGTTTTAACATCTGACTTGAAAACTCACACACTGCAATCTAACCTAGATGATATAGCATGAAAAGTTCCAGAATCAGGAAAAGTAATGAGGTAAAAAAAAGTACTTTTTCATTTATTAAAGCTCTAGACTCTCTGTTAAATCGACCTGAATATTTCCTAAGTCATAGAAAGAATCACCAATGTCCTGTAAATCCTCAATTTTGATGTCATAACTTAGACAATTCTCATGATGATGATGAATGTTTTTTCCCCTACCACATGAAGCTTTGTTTGTTCCCTACTATTGTGAATCTTCTTTCTCTAGCTATCTTCTACTGGCTTCAAAATATTGGTATAGGCTAGGATGTGCTGCATTCTAACTTCTTCAAATTCTTTGGATGAACTGTACTCTCAATACTGAAGAATGGGTTACATTTGGAGATGGAGTCTTTAAAATGACAATTCATCAATATAAGGTGCTAAAATTTGCAGATGAAACATCTCCTAAAGATCATTTATTGAAGAAGGCTTGGTCCATAGTTAGTGGGACTATCTTGGAAGTTTCTGGAAACTTTAAGAAGTGGGAACTACCTGGAAGATCTACCTGTTGGTCACTATCTCTACTTCCTATATATCAGACAGTGAGCATATCTCTTCTACTGCCCTCATGCTGCTACAGCATTTCACTTCACTCAATCTCAAAGCTACTGACTCAATGCACATTCAACTGGAAATCAGAAACCATGAAACAAAATGCAGCTTTCCTCACAATTTTCCTCAGATATTTTGTTATTGCAATGATGAGGGACTAATATTTTTGGTGATTGGGATAAGTCTTAAATCAATCTTCTGGTAGCTAAGAAGATAAAATTATCACATAGATATTCACACCAGGAAGACCAGGTGCACAGACTGGAAGAAGGTCATCTAGCAGCCAAGGGGTGATGCCTCAGGAGAAATCAACCCCTATGACAGTTTATCCTGGCCATCCAGCATATTGAGAGCCCTACTAAACACAAAGTTCCATTGTTTAAGTGATCTAAACTTTGGGAATTTGTAAATACAGCCTTATCACACAAACAGAGGGCATTATCCTTTCTCTAATTTCTCTTCAGGGCAATATCTCTAAACCCACAACTTTCACATCATTTTGAAATGAAAGTATTATATACATGATGCATACTCAATAACAGTACACCATTCTTTCTTCAACATGCTCATTTATAAACTTGAAGTCGTTATCATAAGTACAATTAACCTAAGAGTCACTTTTGGGTTTAAATTAAACTTACATTTTGGTTTGAAGAGAAAAGTGGTCTCCATTTGTTTCCTTATGGCTCCCTAATCAGGGAAGTATCCTCTGCCTATGGTAGAGTTATAAGCTGGAGACTAGGCTATCTAGATTAGTGATATCTTTAATTAGCACACAAAAGGTCATGTGAGTGGCCCAGGAGCTGCTCATGGCAGATGCTTTAACTAATTATTATTTGATCCAGTCACTATTAATCCATAAAGTTTCATTTGGGTTTTCAAGGGTTGACAGGACACAGCAGGTTTTTCTACACAGCCCATTGAAGTCATTCTTCTTGTCCATTAATTCTTATGAGGTCATGATGTTAATGCATTCCCATAAGGACCATGTATCTTTCTTTCTGTGCTATATGGGCTTGTGTAAATATTTGACCCTGGCTTGGATTGCATCCTTCCTTGGCAGGTCACATTCTTTCCTAATGGAAACATTCCTGTTTTCTGCCATGATAGAAAATTCATGGAATCCCAGAAACAGGGAGAGAAGCATAAGGGTCTGCATGCTCACACTTTATTATTACTTTGTGCTTCATTATGTGTGGTGCTGCACTAAAGCTAAACAGCTTCCTCTCCCTGTAGTGAAACTTCTTCAGAATATGGCCATATAATTTTAATTTGGACTGAGGCTTAAAGATTTGTTTTTCCTTACTCTTGTCTAAACTTGACAATAAAGCTGTCTGAAATTATAGATGACTTTTCATTTTTCTTAAAATTAAGAAATTATTAATGTGTTCTTGTAGAAATCTATGAATCTATAAGAATTGGAAAATTGAAGTCATTTTCCTTAAAGTTCTACATCCAAAGTAGTGCCCATTAGAAGCATTTGATTATCAATTTTCTTTAACTGTCTTTTGAATTCGATTGAGCATCACCAAACGATTACACCATGACTGTGCTGATTTAATTTTTCCTCTTTATGTACAATCTAACTAGGCCTATATTTAATAAATTATCACTTTGCTACCAAAATATAGCCAAATTTTCTTTATTGTTTTGATGATGGCTATGCAAGCCAATTCAGTTGAACAAATATTTCATGACCACTAATAAGATGCAAGCAAAGATGGCATCTATAAGTAATAAAATGACAAAGCAAAAAGTACACGTTTCATTTTCAAGAATATTAAAAAATAGGAGAGATAAAAGTAGAACGGTTGAGCAGAAAGAACGGTGCTGGAGGAATTACAATACCCAACTTCAAGTTGTAATATAAAGCTATAGTAATGAAAACAGCTTTGTATTGGCACCAGAACAGGCCTGAAGACCAGTGGAACAAAATTGAAGACCCAGAAATGAACCCACAGAACTATGCCTATTTAATATTTGATAAAGGAGCTAAAACAATAGCATGGAAAAAAATAGCCTCTTTAACAAATGGCGCTGGCAAAACTGGTTCAACAGCTGCAACAAACTAAACCTAGTTCCTTATATATCACCCTGCACCAAAATCAATTCCAAATGGATCAAAGACCTCCAAATCAAAACAGACACCCTGAAAACACAAAAGGAAGAAGTAGGAGAAACACTTGGACTCCTTGGAACAGGATTGAACTTCCTTAACAAAGACTCAGAAAGGCTACAAATCAAAGAAAGGTTGGACAAATGGGACTGCATCAAACTGCAGAGCTTCTGCACTGCAAAGGATATAGCTCTCAAGATAAACAGAAAGCCCACAGATTGGGAAAAAAAATCTTTACTGGCCGTTCAATGGACAAAGGCCTAATATCTAAAATATAGGCAGAACTAAAAAAATTACCTTCTTCCAAAACAAAACCACAAAGAACCAATAGCCCCTTCATCAAGTGGGCTAGAGACTTAAAAAGAGACGTCTCTGATGAGGAAATGAGAATGGCCAAGAGACATATGAACAAGTGCTCTACAACACTGGCTATAAAAGAAATGCAAATCAAACAACATTGAGATTCCATCTCACCCCAGTAAGAATGTTCTATATCAAGAAACTAACAATAACAACTATTGGAGGGGATGTGGCCAAAAGGGAACCCTACTTCATTTTTGGTGGGAATGTAAACTGGTTCAGCCCCTCTGGAAAGGGTATGGAGATTCCTCAGAAGGCTAAACATAGAACTCCCCTATGACCTAGCAGCCCCACTTTTGGATGTCTATCCAAAAGACCACAAATATAATCACATTAAAGCCACCAGCACAACAATGTTCATCGCAGCACAATTTGTCATACCTAGAATCTGGAACTAACCCAGATGCCCCTCAGTAGAAAAATGGATCAGGTAAATGTGGTACATATACACAATGGAATTTTATGCTTCTATCAGAAGGAATGACATTGCCCCATTTTTAAGGAAATGGAAGGACTTGAAAAAAGTTATACTAAGTGAAGTGAGCCAGACCCAAAGAAACATGGACTCTATGGTCTCCCTTATAGGGAATAATTAGCATAGCTTTAGGCAAGTCACAGCAGAGGATCACAGGAGCCCAATAGCTATACCCTTATGAACACATAAGATAATGCTAAGTGGGATGAACTCCATGTTATAGAAACAATTGTTATATCACAGTTGTAACTGCTTTCAACGTGCCATGTGTAACTGTAGCCTCTATTATTGATGATCTTCTTGTATCTATCACCTTCCTGTAGTTGTACCTACACTATCTCTGTATCTTATCTGAGTATACTGGAAACTGGGTATACTGGTATTAGAACTAGGAAATTGGAAGGGAATACAAAATCGAGAGACACAGGGTAAAAAAATACAAACAACTACAAATGCAATACTTGCAAAACTGTTTGGTGTAAATGAACTGAACAACTCATGGGGGGGGGAACGGGAAGGGGGAGGGGGGAATGAGGGATGAGGTAACAAACAGTACAAGAAATGTATCCAATGCCTAATGTATGAAACTGTAACCCCTCTGTAATTTAGTTTGATAATATATATATTATATATAGTAGTACAGTTGAACAGATAAGTACAGTACAATGACCTATAAGCTCACTTATATTCAGATTCGTGAAGTCCATTTTGCATTCAAAACAGAAGTCAATGCTTTAGTACAACACTGAAAGCAAATCTAATACACAAGTCAGCATAATGTTTGGGTTTGGATGTAAGAAGTACTTTAATGTTATTAGTCATGAAATATCTTTTTAAAGTTTAGTTAAATTGACCAAGGGTTGATACTCCATCTCCCGAGAGTATCTGCAATCATAGGCATGAGCCTCTGGCCTTCAGTTGCTTTTTTCAGTCTTTCATCACTAAGTTATTTCTCCTTTGCCTCTTGCTCAGCCACCTCTGTTTTAGTTAAGACTCATGCTTTAGGTAGAGCACAGTGCTTCAGCTAGCTTCCCTCATCACTCCCTGTGAAGATTCTTGTGTTTGAGACCTAAGTTCCTCGGTTAGATTCCTTGATGCACCTGATATGTGTATCTACGTCTTCAAAGAAATTCAGTTTCTGATGAGTATTGGACTTCTTCATGCCACTCTTTGGACCTATTTATGGATTCTTCCATATGATGGAACTGTGAGTACTTCAATTGCTAAAGACAAACCACAACCAAGAATTAGTTTGCAAACTATAGAAAGAAGATTTTACAATTCCATGGAACACTTTGAGAGAGAGAGAGAGAGAGAGAGAGAGAGGGAGAGAGAGAGAGAGAGAGAGAGGAACTGCAACTGCACTGCACTGAGGACTGTTTTACTTTATTTATATTTTTATTGTAATTCTTTTATTGTTATCATAAGGGTGATTTACAGAGGGTTTACAGTTACATAAGTCAGGTAAAAAGCACATTTGTTTTTTGGACAATGTTACCCCTTCCTCTGTCTGCTCCCAGTTTTTTCCTCCCATCCCCACCCAAATATTTTATACTTCATTTTCAACATAGTAGCTAGTGAGTACTACTGCCTTTGTGAGAAAACTAATTTTGTTTATATCTGGAAGCTGTTCCTTGTGCTCCAGTCTCTGGGGGAAGCAGCTTGCCCTGAGTGACACCTGTTGTCTTCAGATTCCTACACTTCTTTATTTTTTATCACCTTTTAGATGGATATTTTTGTTTGTTCTTTCAGCTGAATGTTCTGCAAACTTTCAGGTGAATTGATGATGAGGTGCTTCTTTACCACCTTTTCATAAACAACCAGTTTGAATTAGATACAAATGTAGAATAAAACACATAGCTACATTTCATAGGAAAGCCCCGCTCATGTTTTGGAACATAGTTCTTCATGAGTTTTTTTAAAAACATAATACTGTGCATCTTCAAGAAAGATGATATCCTTTGTTTCCCACCTTCAAGGAAGTTTGCATAATCATCACCTGTGAAGACACAGATAATGCATTCTTTGTTTTAAAAAAAAATCCCACGCAGAATCTCTCCGTCTTTATCCATGGTCCAGGAACTGCCCAGATTCCTCCAATACCCTCCAATTTTAAAAGCAAAAGATTTGGCACTGTTGTTGCCAATTTTCTGTATCCATTTCCTGTGAGCCCTTCATGGGAGAACTTTTGACTGTGTAATTGTATACTAATCTTCCCATTTTAAGTTGTGGAAATTAATCATATCTACAAATGTTCTTTTGTCATATAAGGTGATAAAAGGTTGTGGAATTCAGACATTAATTGGAGGCATTATCTTGTGTGTGTGTGTGTGTGTGTGTGTGTGTGAGAGAGAGAGAGAGAGAGAGATAGAGAAAGAGGGAGAGAAGAGGGAGGGAGGGAGGGAGAGAGAAATTCTCATCTAACAAATGACAATTCCGACTTCCACAAGGTAAATGGCCATAGTTTTCCCTATATTTTGCCCAGAAAATTTTCCACATATGCTTTATTTATTTATTTATTGATTTATGCTAAAATGACCATTTTATCATGTATCAATCCTTATGGCGCTACACTCGCTATTTCAATAAATGTTAACAATTGATGAGCAACATAATTCTTAACCATAATCGAATCTTCTATTTATGCTTAAATTGAACTCTTTTGGTTTCTTTTCTTTTCTTTTTTTTCTTTTTTTTTTTTTTGCCAGTCCTGGGGCTTGGACTCAGGGCCTGAGCACTGTCCCTGGCTTCTTTTTGCTCAAGGCTAGCACTCTGCCACTTGAGCCACAGTGCCACTTCTGGCCATTTTCTGTATATCTGGTGCTAGGGAATTGAACCCAGGGTCTCATGTATAGGAGGCAAGCACTCTTGCCACTAGGCCATATCCCCAGCCCACTCTTTTGGTTTCTAAATGTTATGTATGCTACCACTTTTCTGGTTCATTTCTTTTCTCCAACAGTTTTACAAAGTAGTTTCTTTTTTTTCCAATTTTTATTATCAAACTGATTTACAGAGAGGTTACAGTTTCATACGTTAGGCATTGGATACATTTCTTGTACTGTTTGTTACCTTGTCCCTCATAACCCCCACCGTACTCCCCATTTCCTCCCCCCCCACCGGGAGGTGTTCAGTTCACTTACATCAAACAGTTTTGCAAGTATTGCTTTTTATAGTTGATTGTCATTTTTTTTTACCCTGTGTCTCTCAAATTTGGTATTCCCGTTCAATTTCCTGCATCCAATACCAGTATACACGGTTTCCAATATACTCAGATAAGATTACAGAGATAGTGTAGGTACAACCACAGGAAAGTGATACAAGAACGTCATCAATAATAGAAGCTACAAATACACATGGGACATTGAAAGAAGTTACAACTGTGATATAACAATTGTTTCCATAACATGGAGTTCATTTCAATTAGCATCATCTTATGTGTTCATAAGGATATAGCTATTGGGCCTTGTGATGCTCTGCTATGACTTGCCTAAACCTGTACGAATTATTACCAATAAGGGAGACCATAGAGTCCATGTTTCTTTGGGTCTGGCTCACTTCACTTAGAATAACTTTTTCCAAGTCCTTCCATTTCCTTACAAATGGGACAATGTCATTCTTTCTGATAGAGGCATAAAATTCCATTGTGTATATGTACCACATTTTCCTGATCCATTCGTCTACTGAGAGGCATCTGGGTTGGTTCCAGATTCTCGCTATGACAAATTGTGCTGCGATGAACATTGTTGTGCTGGTGGCATTACTGTGATTTTGTTTGTGGTCTTTTGGATAGATACCCAAAAGTGGGGATGCTGGGTCATAGGGGAGATCTATGTTTAGCCTTCTGAGGAATCTCCATACTGCTTGCCACAGTGGCTGAAACAGTTTACATTCCCACCAACAATGAAGTAGGGTTCCCTTTTGGCCACATCTCCTCCAACAATTGTTATTGTTAGTTTTCTTGATATATGACATTCTTACTGGGGTGAGATGGAATCTCAATGTTGTTTTGATTTGCATTTCTTTTATGGCCAGTGATGTAGAGCATTTTTTCATATGTCTTTTGGCCATTCTCATTTCCTCATCAGAGAAGTCTCTTGGTAAGTCTTTAGCCCACTTGATGAGGGGGCTATTGGTTCCTTGTGGTTTTTTTTTGGAAGAAGTTAATTTTTTTAGTTCTGCATATATTTTAGATATGAGGACTTTGTCTGTTGAATGACCAGTAAAGATCGTTTCCCAGTCTGTGGGCTTTCTGTTTATCTTGCAAGCTATGTCCTTTGCTATGCAGAAGCTCTGCAGTTTGATGCAGTCCCATTTGTCCAACCTTTCTTTGATTTGTAGCCTTTCTGGGTCTTTGTTAAGGAAGTTCCATCCTGCGCCAAGGAGCACAAGTGTTTCTCCTACTCCTTCCTTTAGTGTTTTCAGGGTGTCTGTTTTGATTTTGAGGTCTTTAATCCATTTGGAATTGATTTTGGTGCAGGGTGATATATAAGGATCTAGTTTTAGTTTGTTGCATGTGTTGAACCAGTTTTGCCAGCACCACTTGTTAAAGAGGCTATCTTTCTTCCAGACTATTGTTTTAGCTCCTTTATCAAAGAATAAGTAGGCGTAGTTCTTTGGGTTCATTTCTGGGTCTTCAATTCTGTTCCATTGGTCTTCAGGCTTGTTCCGGTGCCAATACCAAGCTGTTTTTATTACTATAGCTTTATAATACAACTTGAAGTTGGGTATTGTAATTCCTCCAGCACTGTTCTTTCTACTTAGGAGTGCTTTTGCTATTCTAGATCTTTTATTGTTCCATATGAATTTTTGGATTGCTTCCTCTATTTCATTAAAAAATGGTGTTGGGATATTAATGGGTTGCATTGAATTTGTAGATAGCCTTTGGCAATATTGCCATTTTGATTATATGAATCCTCCCAATCCAGGAACATGGAGGTTTTTCCATTTCCTTAGTTCTGACTTAGTTTTGTTTTTCAAGCTTTTAAAGTTCTCATCAAAGAGGTCTTTCACTTCTTTGGTTAAAGCTATTCCTAGGTATTTTATGTTTTGGGGGGCTTTGCAAAAGGAGTTGCTTTGCTGATTTCAGCCTCCGTCTTCGGGTCATTAGCATAGAGAAAGGCCGTTGATTTTTGAAGGTTAATTTTATACCCTGCAAGTTTGCCAAAGTTTTGGATCAGCTCTAGTAGCTTGGGGGTAGAGTCTAAGGGATTCTTAGGTATAGGATCATGTCATCTGAGAAGAGAGAAAGTTTAACTTCATCTTTTCCTATTTGGATCCCCTTTATATTTTCTTCTTGCCTAATTGTTCTGGCTACGAATTCTAATACTATGTTGAAGAGTAGGGGAGAGAGTGGACATTCCTGCCTTGTTCCTGATTTTAAAGGGAATGTCTTTAGTTTTTCACCATTTAGAGTTATACTTGCTGTCGGTTTGTCATAAACTGCCTGGATTATATTCAGGAATGTTCCCTGGAATCACAGTTTTTCCAGGGCTTTTAGCATAAATGCATGCTGGATTTTATCAAATGCTTTTTTTGCATCCAGAGATAAAACCCTGTGGTTCTTTACCTTGCTCCGGTTGATGTGGTGGATTACATTAACTGACTTGCATATATTAAACCAACTTTGCATCTCTGGGATGAATCCAGTTTGATCGTGGTGTATGATTTTTTTGATGACCTGCTGAATTTGATTGGCCAGAATTTTGTTGAGAATTTTTGCGTCTATGTTCATCAAGGAGATGGGTCTGTAGTCCTCTTTCCGTGATGAGTTTCTGCCTGGTTTTGATGAGGGTTATACTGGCTTCATAAAATGAGTCTGGTAATGAATATTCTCTTTCAATTTCATTGAAGAGTTTGAGAAATATTGATGTGAGTTCTGTCTTGAAGGCCTTGTAGAATTCTGCAGTGAATCCGACTGGACCTGGGCTTTTCTTGGATGCGAGATCATTTATTGCTGTTTCTATTTCAATCCTGGATATGGGTGTGTTTAGAAGGTTTAAATCTTTATGGTTGAGTTTGGGGTATGAATTTTTTCTAGGAAATCATCCATTTCTTCCAAGTTCTCGAATTTGTTGGCATAAAGTTTTGCAAAATAGTCCCTTATTATTTTCTGAATTTCGGTTATTTTTGTGGTGATGCTACCTGTTTCATCTCTTATCTTGTTTATTTGAGTGTGCTGTCTTCGTTTTTTGTTTAGGATTGCCAGAGGTCTGTCTATCTTGTTGATTTTTTTTAAAGAACCAACTCTTTTGTTGTTGATTCTTTCGATGGTTTTTTCATCTCTAATTGATTTAATTCTGATTTGATTTTAATTATTCGCTTCCGTCTATTGACTTGGGGTTTAACTTGCTGTTCTCTCTCCAGAAAATTAAGGTGCTTCCTTAAATTATTGAGTTGCTGTTTCTCCAGTTTGTTGTTGTATGCACTAAGAGATATAAATTTTCCTCTGAGTACTGCCTTTGCTGTGTCCCAAATGAGCTGGTACTTTGTCTCCTCAACTTGGTTGAATTCCATAAACATTTGAATTTCCGTTTTAATTTCTTCAATGACCCACTGATGGTTCAGCAGTGTGTTGTTTAGTCTCCATGAATTTAGGATTTTCTGTGGTGGCTCTTTGAGTTGAGCTCTAATTTAATTCCATTGTAGTCTGAGAGAATGCAGGGAATGGTTTGGATATTTCTGAATTTGTATAGATTTTCTTTGTGCCTTAAGATGTGATCCATTTTTGAGAATGTTCCATGTGCTGCAGAGAAGAATGTGTATTCTGTTGTTGCTGGGTGGAATACTCTGTAGATGTCGGTTAAGTCTAGTTGGTCTACGCAATTATTAAGATCTGTGGTTTCTTTGTTCAGTTTTTGGCGTGTTGATCTGTCCAGAGGTGATAGTGTAGTGTTAAAGTACCCAACTATCATTGTGTTTGGGTCTATGAGTGTTTTTAGAGTCAGTAGAGTTTGTTTGATGAAGTTGGGTGCTCCTGCATTTGGTGTGTAGATATTTAGAATGGTTATATCTTCCTGTAGGAGAGATCCCTTTACTAGTATGTAGTAGCCTTCTTTGTCTCTCCTTACCGTTTTTAATTTGAAGTCAATTTTGTCTGATACTAGGATTGCAACTCCAGCCTGCTTATGGGGGCCATTTGCTTGATAGATTTGATTCCAGCCTTTCACTTTTAGAAGATGTTTACTTTTGCTGGATAGATGTGTCTCTTGGAGGCAGCAGAAAGATGGATCTTGATTTTTGTTCCAACTTATGAGCCTATGTCGTTTGATTGGAGAATTAAGTCCATTTATGTTGAGAGTTAGGATTGAGAGATGATCATTTGTTCCTTTCATTATCACTATCTTGTTTAAAGCTGTGTCTTACCATTTCTTCATCTGATGTTTACTATTTAGGGTTCATTTCTCTGTCTGTATTGGGATCTTGATTATTTTCCCTGTATAGTATGTCTTTGAGGATTTTCTGTAAAGCTGGTTTGGTGGAGATATACTGTTTCAGTTTTTCCTTACTGTGGAAGACTTTTATTTGTCCTTCGGCTATGAATGAGAGTTTGGCTGGGTACAGAATTCTTGGTTGGTAGTGATTTTTATTTAGTGTTTGGTATACTTCATTCCAGGCACTCCTTGCTTTCATGGTTTCTGCTGAGATGTCTGCGGTAATTCTGATTGCTTTTCCTTTATATGTGATTGTTTTCTTCTCCCTAACAGCTTTAAGGATTTTTTCCTTGTACTCTACTGATCCTGTTTTGATCACAATATGTCGGTGGGATGTCCTATTTTGGTCTGGTTGGTTTGGGGGTTCTAAATGCTTCTTTTATCTGTATAGGCCTTTCCTTCTGGATATTTGGGAAGTTCTCAGGTAATATTCTGTTAATTAGATTGCCTATGCCATTAACCTCTTTCTCCAAGTTTTCCTCAATACCTGTAATCCTTAAATTGGGCTTCCTGATTGTGTCTTGAATCTCCTGTAGCGATCTGTTTTGTTAATTGGACTGGATTTGTATTGATTTTTGATCTTTCTCCATAGAATCTAAGGAATCTTCAGCTCCTGAGATTCGATCCTCTCCTTCAGTTAGTCGGGATTTGTAGGCTAGCTACTTGATTTCGAATCTCTTTTCCTTCTGACTGGTGTTTCCTGATGATTTCCATGTCATTTCTTAGGTCTTGTATGGACTTCTTTATTTCATTAACTTCATTACTTTGCTTTTGATTTTTGTCTCTCAAATCTTTAAACTGGGTAGCTATCTTTTCATTTGACTCTTGAAGTTCATTTATCTTTCTATTTGTGGATGCCATGAAATTCTACATTAATTTTTGCTTTGCCTCCTCACTGTCTAGAATATTTGACTGAAGAGATTCAAACTTTTCATTTATCATGTTTATCAGTAGACTTTGTAGAGCATTTTGGGGGTTCTCTTCTGTCTTTGATTGACTGCTCTGTTTCCTGCTTGTTTTGAGTGGGGGATAAGACCATTGTTTGACATCTTTCTTGTGTTCCTTCTGCCCATTTGGATTGGGAATGCCAGTCTATCAGTACCTCTGAGCACCGTTTAAGACCCAAAGCATTCCTTACCAATCACTGTTGTGTAAATCTTACAAGTTCACAATTATATACAGATACCTTTTATACCTGTCTATAAAATTAGATTTGGTGTTCCTAAAGAATACAATTCAATATAACAACCAATCCTGGGCCCTGTATTCAGTAGTTACTTATTTGCTGTTACAACCCTATACACAATTCTTGTTTTTACATTAAGTTCTTTTAGGACTGGCTTTCTCTATGAACCTCTTTGATTCACTTGGATTAAGCTGGGATACCCTATATCCAATAACCAGGAGTCAATCACACCTGGAGGTCTAGGCAGTACGTCAGGAGCGTAAGTTGGAGGTAGTAAAGATAATAGAGTAAAATGTATTGGGGGTGGGGTGGTGATTTTGGTTTAGGTTCAGTGACGTGGAAATGTGGAGAAGAGTAGAATCAGTAGAAAGAACAAGGTTAACATGATAGACAATGGAGAGTTAGCAGAAAATAGTGGATGTGTTATTCATAGGAAAGTAATTTTTAAAGAAAGAGAACACAAAGAGAGAAATAAAGTAAAAATACTGGAAGACAGATGCACAAAACAGAGAAAAATTACTTAGAAATGAAAAAAAATAAAAAGGAGAAAAAAAATAGAAAAGGAACAATCCAAACAAAGAAACAAACAAAAAAAAAAACTTGATAAAACAAACCGGTAAAAATGGAAAACTAACAAACAACAACGTTTCAGAAGTGAAAAAATTTAAAAAGAAAATTTTTTTAAAAAAGTTTAAAAAATGTTTGTAAAGAAAAGAAAAAAAATGGAGTCCTCCTTGTTTGGGTAGTCTTTCCCCAGTCTCTGGTTTCCTTGAAATGGTCTGCAGTCTATTTTCCTGATTGGCTGGTTTGGCTTGATTTCAGTTTGCAAGGTGTGGATCTGTTTTGACCCTTTTCCCCTTGGTGCTATCCTGGGTCTCTGTTGTTTTACCAGCTTGCAGGCAGGCCTTGGGCATCCTCTGTAGATGGGGACGTGAGCAGTCTCGGGAACTGTGGCTCCTCTGTCTGCTGTGGGGCCGCTGCCTTTGATGCCTGACTTTGAATAGGCTGTGGACTCAGCAGGGTGGGGCGCCTCTGGGCTGTTTTACCTCGCTGAGAGTTGCTTGCCTGGGGGAGGCAGCCTCCTCGGAGGAGGTGGCTATGGAATGCAGCTCCGTTTTGGGCTCCGAATTGGGCTTCCTCTGTGACGGGACCGTTTAGATTTCCTAGGAACTGTTTGTTCCCCTGTCTGGTGTTTCTGTGCCGCCGGTAGCTGCTGGCTGCTATTGCTTTGAATTTAGAAATTCCGGCAGGCAGGGTGGGTCACCTCTGGCTAAGCCGAGGCCCAGGACTCGCCTCCCACCAGGGCAGGGGGCATTCTCCTGGGTGGAGCTGGCTCTCACTGGTGGGTCCCTTTTGCCCTTTTCAAAGATGGCTCCTTAGACCTTGCTTTCCCCAGGCCCGCTTTAGTTCCAATCTGGTCTGACCCTATGCCAGTGGCAAAGATGGCGCTTTGCTCTGGCGGTGGGGGAAGGGCTACCTTCCAGAAGCTGCTCTGTGGGCGCGAGTGAGAATATGTTTCTTGGGGTACTCATGCTTTCTCTGCAATTTCAGGTCGTCTGTGCTCAGCCGCCATATGGAGGATTTCTCCCTGGTCTATGCTGTGTGCTTTAGCCGCGTGGAGTGCAGGTTGCTGTGCTGGGTGCTGTGCTGGTGCCGGCACTTGCGTGGCTGCGGGACGCTACCTGGAGCTCAAATCTGTGTTTTCAGATGAGCAAAGTTGATTTTTCCTTCCTGTCCAGAATCCCTATACTGTTAGAACTTACCTTGGTTGTCTTTCTAGGAGTAAAAGTTTCTATGGGGTAAGGAAACTGCAATGTCGGAGGGAGCTCAGCTAGGGCTCTGCTGCTCCTCTGCCGTCCTCCTGGAACTCCCCCCACATATGCTTTATGAAGACCAATCTGCCCACTACATGGTTAGATTATCTCCCTCCCTTGAAATTTAAAGCTTTTTGTAATACACCTATTTTCTAATTTGTGACTTTCTACCATGAATTGTAGTGATCCCCATATAATAATTCTGTCCAGCCGATAAGGCTACCCAGGAGAGAAATGAAACATTAATGTAAAAGCTCTTTTTAAGGAAGAAAAAACAAAGGGTGGAAAAGGAGGGCAGGGTAAGCTACCCTTCCAGAAGCTGTCTAGACATAAGTCTTGCTTGGTTTGGTATAAAATCTAGCAAGTGAATGATACTTGAAGTTTACATCATAGTTTCTGAAACTAATGTTTTATTACTTTCATCTAAGATTAGGATTTGTGCAGATATCCCAGAATGCATGGAATATGCAAAGTGACACATTGGGGTGAAATCATCTCTTTTTTATATATGAACAAAATGGAAATTATACGTATTAATCATTTGGTGGTGGGGGATCATCTATCTATCTGTCTGTCTGTCTGTCTGTCTATCTACCTACCTACACACCTGTCTGCTCTCTGTCTGTCTATCTACTATCTATATAGTATCTTTAAAAACAATATTTTTGTACTTTCCCAGTGGCTCATCCATGTAAAGTAGGAGTATAACTTTTCTATATACTACTGCCAATATGAAATCTAATTTAGAAAATAGTTCCAAATTCAAGTACTTTCTTGTGAATAGGATGCACTATAATTGTAAGTGAAATCATTATCTCAAATATGGAAACAAATTTAAACATCCATCTTGTCTTGTACATATCATTCATTGCCTCTTCCTTTACTGTGTGAAATTCATTTGTTTGCCTTTTGAGTTTTTCATGGGCATTGTGGGCAGCTTGGTGATGAGATATCTTTAGATGTTCCATTTCCATTGTCATCACCATATGGGTTTGTCATACAGTGTGGGCTGAAACGTATGGAGGAGAAAAATGTTAGTGTTTTAATGTCTTCAACATTAACCTGATAAAGTATTTCTCTCTCTCCTTTTTTTAAGTTTAAATCTGCCTTGTTTGTCACATATACATGGTGGTCTTGATTACTAGAAATTGTAGCAAGTTAGCTAATAGAATGAGCATATGGAAAGTAAGCAATGAAATTATCTCCTATTTCAGTATCCATTGTACTACTACTGCCACAAAATTTATTAAAAGCAAGGGAGAGAGACAAAAATGTTTATGGACCTGAATGTTCAGTGAGTCAAGACTTCAAATTACTCCAGTCTCTTTCTAGTGTGAGTATAATGTCTATGGTTGCTGAAGGTGAAGATAAACCCTTTTACCTAACCTGGATCTTTTATTTGCATTAAAAGATAGATACATTCGCATTTTTAATTTTTTGTTGTTATAAAGGAAAGAAAAAAATAAATGAAAAGAAAGATGTAGGAAATGAGAAAAATTTTTAGTACATACTCTTGGATTAGTTCAGGGTTTCTGACCCTTCCCATTTTTGGTACTCAGACCAAATGATTTCTTGTTGTGAAGAATCATCCTGTTTTCTACAACTTCTTAGTAATATGTTTTAGTTCTCTTCCTACAAGATACAGAAGCAACTTCCTCTCCCAATGTGACCATTACAAACATACCCAGATAATTCCGGGCTCTAGTGTCTCATGCTTGTAATCTTAGCTATTTGGGAGGCTGAGATCTGAGGATCATAGTGGAGCCAGCCTGGGCAGAAGCGTCCATGGGACTCCCTCCTCTAATAAATTGCTTACAAATAGCTGGAAATGGCTCTGTGGCTCAAGTAGTAGAGCATTAGCCTTGCTTGTGAAGAGGCTCAGGAACAGAGCCCAGACCCAAGTTCAAGTTCCAGGGCTGGCAAAATAAAAAATAAATAAATAAATTAATTAATTAAAAAAAATCTGGATGCTATATAATGTCCCTTGAAATGATGCATACCTGAGAATCATTGTCTTAGAGCTGGATAATTTGTCTAATACGTTTCTATATTTTGTATAATTCTACAACCATACAAACTCTGTGAAATGAGTGATTGAATCTATAAATGAGAGAAAATTGATCTTAGGAAAAAGTTAAGTACATTATTTAAATAAGAATATTTGAGTAGTGAAATTATCATGATTCATGATTATTCAATATTTCATGAGAGGTTTTCCTTACAGACAATAAATTTAATGATTTGATGTGAACCAGAACTAATTGAAGGGCTTTAGATAACACACTGGGTTTCATTTATAGAGTGGAAAAGTCTTGAAATCTAGATTAGTTTGTAGTTTGTACCCTAACAAATTCCCTCCTGCTATTGAAGCTTCTGTCCCAGGGACAATATAATATTAATTACAGGTTAGGTAAAATTTTATAACATATCCAATCTATTTCAAAACACTATAGTCTTTTCCTTGGTTGTGAGTAATTTGTAGAATTATTGTCATCTCGAAATGACTTTTGTGGACATTAGTTGATGAATTCATTGAAATAGGTCATGATAATTACTTAACATAAGATCAAGGTCCTGAACTTATGGCCTTTTTTTTTTTTTTGCCAATCATGGGGTTTGAACTCAGGGCCTGAGCACTGTTCCTGGCTTCATTTTGCTCAAGGCTAGCACTCTACCACTTGAGACACTTCTGGCTTTTTCTATATATGTGGTGCTGAGGAATAGAACCCAGGGTTTCATATATGAGAGGAAGCACTCTACCACTAGGCCATATTCCCAGCCCCAGTCCTGAACTTATGTTACTGTTCCATTGGCTTGTCTTCCTTGAAATACTTTTAAGAAAATGAAAAACTCAACTGAATCGCTACTGTAAGTCTGTAGTAACATTTGGAAAGTATAACTGCAGTTCACTCACTGAATTTTAAAGGCCATATATGTAATAGAAAGTATTTTTTAAGTTGATGATCAGCTTCAGTGGTCTGTGTTCTATTATTTCTAAATCTTCTTCTGCATTGAAACTAAGATGAAAATGTCAAAGGCATTTGTTTTATTTTTCTTCCGAGATAACTGAGTAGCCACGAATCTATGTCATACTCTGTCAGTAAACCTCAAGCCTTTGTGCTTTTCCTTATGGTCTTGATGGAAAGTTTAATTGTTAGTTTGTTGAGTATTCTTCATTCTAGTATTTATAGTAGTAAATGACTTCATATGCACTCAAGTTCTTAACATTTGTTTGAAAAACCTAGCCTGCTTTTCAATTAATGAGTCAATCAAAAAGTCTAAAACTTAATTATGTCACTATTTGATCAAAAAAATTTGGAGATTTTTCTTCCTTTTCTTAATTGATGTAAATAATTAGAGTTTAGCTGCAAATACCATCATCTTTTGTCAACATAAAAACATTATTCTCTCTCTTTTTATTTTCACCAGAGAACATTTTTATGAATTGTATGTAACATTAAAAACAAATTTATTGGTAATGTTAAATCTTCATCTGCTTTGGTGAGTCACTGCTGCAGCAGTAACGAATCAGACTATTTAGGTGAGGAATGAGATAATGGCAACAGGAGAGATTCTCATGGCTTTGTGTTTGTATTTTATTTATGACTCACAGTCTTTTTTTAAGTAAAGACGATATCTAAACTTGGTTCTCAAAGCAATCACGTGCTAAAAATCAAATAGAGATGATTGTTACTTTTTTCTAAAATAAATGCAAATGTTTAGCTTCTTATCAAAAGTGTCATTTATCTCTAAGCTAGAAAACTGCTATAATGATCTACAGTATATCTCAATTTCATAAAAGGATTACTTAGGAAACATGGAAGAAAAAAAAAGAAACACAGAAGATTGGGCAACAAAAAAATAGAGTAAAAACAAAAATATATCCTCCTTTTTTTTTTTTTTGCTTTTTCTGTTTGGTTTTTTTTGGCTTACTTTCTTGATTCTTGGCAGTTTATCATTTGCAGAATTTTTCAAAACTTGATTTTCCCCTTCCAGGTCCTTTGCTGATGTCATGTATCAAGCCTGTCTACGCTGACCTCAAATCACAGTTCTCAGGATCTGAGTTTCCTGAGTAGCTAGCAATTCGAGTGTGAGCCACAGCACCCAGCTCCAATGTGTTCTTTAGAGTCAGTCATTGCCACTTCATTTGAGCAAAGGCTTATAGTATTAGCATTGAGATAGAAACCATACCAGAATTTTGAGGGACTTTGGACATAGCAATAAGAACTATAAGTAATTCAGTGACCTTGGGTGAGAGCCCTAGCTCTTCTACTCACAGCTTGCATGGCCAAGAAAATTCTTCCCCCTGCCCCCAACTTTAAATTTCTCAGCTACAAAATGTAGCCAAAAGTTGCACTAATTGTTTTAGGAATTATAATTGTGCATGAGAAGCTTTTTACTGCCTTGTAAAACACAAGATGCATCCTCTATACATATATGCTGTTAGGGCTCCAACAGCAGTCTTTGGCCATTTGTCTTCCTCTATTTCACTCCTGCATAGGATTCATGCTTCATCAACTGTAAAATCACATTAATTTGCTTACAGAGATATACCTAGGGTTTTTCTTTGTAGAGATTTGGTTGATTTCAATAAATCTTTCAGCAGTTCATGCTCATCACAGATTGTAAATGACTGAAAAAAATTAAATGGTACTACAATGATAAAATTGTTAAATGTGTTTAGGCTCAATGACAGTCTCATTGTTATTGTGTGCATCCTGGTTCAGAATAAGCAGCAGACACACATACCTTGTTAGTTGTTTTTGTTATATGCTTTGCAGAAGCTCAATTTGTATCTAATACTGGCACTATAAAAATGGTTGTTGCATCAAATGGTTTGTTTGTGAATAAATGGCCATAAATTATCTGTGAATGTTAAAAAAATGTACTCCTTATCTGACTTATGTAATGGTAACTACTCTGCACCTTACCTTTACAATAACAATTTTTAAAAAAGGAATAGTAATGATAAAGAATAACTAATCTATATTACACTCATACTGTGAAAAATAACATAAATCTATTCTTCTATTCATGTGTTTGAGATCCAAATTTCAGATTCTAAATAATGAACACAGCTGTGCATTATCATCTAACTGAAAGACCATAACTGAAGATTCATTGTAAAAGGACAGGAGGCATGCACCAGGTACAGAAATTATTTCAGAAAAAAATGTTCAAGGGAAAAGTTTTAATTGTGGGACACATAATATTTGAATACTGCTTCAAGCATAGGCAGTGTTGAGTTATCACTTTTACATAAAGGACTGGCAGCTTTGCATGTGTGTCACGAAGGATTCTGATAGCAGACACTTGATTTTTTTTTTTTTTTGCCAGTCCTGGGGCTTGAACTCAAGGCCTGAGCACTGTCCCTGGCTTCATTTTGCTAAAGGCTGGCACTGCCACTTGAGCCACAGTGCCACTTCTGGCTTTTTCTATGTGATGCTGAAGAATCGAACCCAGGTTTTCACTAGGCCATATTCCCAGCCCCAAAGCAGACACTTGATAACCAAGGATATTGATAAATTTTGCATGTGAATCAACAGGAGCCTGCATGTTTAAATGCTGTAATAAAAATCCATTGTTTATCAGTTGGCTCAAATGTATTTTCACTTAGAGCAGTAACTGTTGTAGAGTTAAAGTATGAAAAGTTGAAGGCTTATGAGAATATAGTTAATCAAGAGATGAATTTCTCCCTAGAAGTAGTAAACTTAAAGGCTCTTTAGCAGCACATGGGCCAAACAAAATATTTCCAATGACTTACTGGATTCCTGAATTAAGAAATCTATGAATGCTAAGGTTAAAATTTCAAACATATACCCATAAAAGGGAAGATGAGGCATATTTCCACTTACAGAATACATAACACCTGAATATTTCTTGTCTACTCTCACAACAAACAGCTTAAATTTAATCTAAACAATCTAGATTTCATATAGTATGGAAGTAAAATAGAAAATATTTATTTCTCTTATCTATAACTAATTGCAAAAGAATTAAAATTAGCCAAAAGCAAGTAAGGAAATGAGTTCTCAAGATCTGAAAATTGCTGTATGAAATGTCTTCTAACATTGAAAATATAAATTAAAAGAACAAGAGAAAAAATACACCTATAGAGACTTTCCATATGACTGAATTTCATCCTAAACAGCTTGCCTTTTAATTTCAGCCAAGCCACAATTATCTCCCCATAAGTTTAGAACTGCTTATTGATTTCAGATTTATAGTTACATTTTTAAAGAAATTCATTTAAATTATTTCTTTTCTTTATTTCTTGTATTATCTTGCCACATCTTCTGATACTACATCAACTCTGACTTTCAAGGCATAGGCTATTAAAATGACCATAATAACAATTATCCTTAAGCACTTACTCTGAGTTTAACATGTATTATATCACTTTCATTTCTACCCAACATTTATGACAGATAGTTAAAGAGGCCAAAATATTCAAGATTATTTAATTCAGGAGTCAAAAGAACTAGAAAACCAGCAATATTCAATTACAGTTGAGCTCAACTCCAAAGCCTGTAAATAAAAAAGACAACATGAGGTGACTTTAGAGGCCCCCCTCTAGAGGGAGAGAGGGAGGGAGGGAGAGAGAGAAAGAGAGAGAGGGGGGAGAAAGAAAGGGAGGGAAGGAGAGGGGGGAGAGAGAGAGGGGGAGAGAAAGAAAGGGGAAGGGAAGGATGGAAGGAGAGAGAGAGGGAGGGAGGAAGGGAGACAAAGGGAGAGAGGGAGAAAGGGAGGGAGGGAGGGGGAAGGGGAAAGGGGGAGGGGAGAGAGAGGGGTGGGGGAGAGGGATCTAATTTATGTAATCCATCTTGGAGAAGAGGACATCTGGCTCTTACGAAATGCTGTAGGGGAGAAAAAGAGATAGATAGCAGAGAAGGCAGGAGAAAGAGTCAGAGCCTGAACTGCTGGGGCCTTTCCAATTATGTCAGACCCAAAGAAACATAGGTTGTGTGTTATCCCTCATTTGTGGTAGCTATAATGTGCCCATAAAACTACAAGTAAACACATTGGATGGTTTAAAAAAATACACTGGGGTATGATAAATTATGCAGGACTTTAGGCTTTCACAGACAGTGAAACCAAAGGAAGGTTTTCCTAGGAGAAGAACACAAAAGTGAAATGATTATATGTATCTGATCATATAAAACAGTATTCATTGAACTCTAGGAGATGGAAACAAGTGGTTTTTATCTCTGTTGCTGTTTCCTTTTTCCTTTCTTTTTGTTTTGACTGTTCCCTTACCTGTATCTAGCAGGGTAAGGGAGGCCTCATAAATGGAAGTTCAAATATAGCAGTGGTACTCATTAGACACTATGCTGAAAATGAACAATTCAACCTGTAGGTGTGGATTGGAGGGAAAACTGGGAGAGAGAAAGAAAAGGGGTGACTTTGTTAAAAAAAGAAATGTACTCTGTACATAACATTTGGAAGAATAATATGCAAAACAAAACAAAGTACTCTTCATGCCAAGACATCATACTTTGATATACTATGTTCTAAGGTCCAATTTTGACAACAGGTAGAAAAAAGCAGAAGACAATGTGCTAGTCCTCCTATCTCAGCTTCTGCCACAGTAGCTCAGTCATTACTGGTTTATGGATTAGAAACGGTTATTAGAAGAATATAGAACTCGGTTGCTAAATTATGCTTAAAATCACTGTTTTGAAACAAACATTTCATAATATCAACAACTATCATTAATCTTTCCTTCATTCCTCTTTTTCCATATGCTTTCCTTTTCTTTAACAGCTGATTTTAAAAAGCAACCTCAAAATTTCTAGCTACCAAAAAGTCTCCTTTATCTTCTTCTGAGTGGCTCTAGCTTGGGGCTAGATTGCCATCAAAGGATCATTGTTCCAGATCAATTTGGGCAGAGAACTCAAGGTCATTATTTCTGGGACTGACATTTCATAAGCTTGATTTTGAAGTCATTTTCTCATACATTTCCATTCTTCTCATCCATTTCATTCATTTTTTTTTTTTTTTGCCAGTCCTGGGCCTTGAACTCAGGGCCTGAGCACTGTCCCTGGCTTCTTTTTGCTCAAGGCTAGCACTCTGCCACTTGAGCCACAGCGCCACTTCTGGCCGTTTTCTGTATATGTGGTGCTGGGGAATTGAACCCAGGGCCTCATGTATGCGAGGCAAGCACTCTTGCCACTAGGCCATATCCCCAGCCCCCATTTCATTCTTTTTAAATCTTTTAAATGACTGACATGCAAACAAAGTAAAACATCTTTACTTACAATCATAGATCCCTCCCAGTGAAACTAAGCACACCTTTCCCTTGCATTGGTGCAGGGGTTCAATTCCAGGGCTTCACACATGCTGAACTGGTACCCATCTACCATACAACTCTATCTCTGTCTGCAGATCTTCTTATTCTCATGGCAACAGATAGAGCTAGTGATGAGACTTGGGGGGATGTAATTATTCCATTTGCTTCTTTGTTCTGCTTTGGTGTGGGTACAATTATTCCATTGTAAAATAAACTTTTTTTTAACCTTTTAGTAGTTTATTCCCATCAATACTTGTAGGTTTGTATTTCTTCAAAGCTGCCACAGTAAATAAAACAAGCCTTATGAGTCACTTATTACTGCTTTGATATCAGGGACTTAATGATTTTATTTTGTGTTATTCCTTTCTCCTTAATATTCAAGTTTTCCAAATATTAAGATATTCATAAAACATTTTGTGGAAGAATCGGAGAAATAAAGGTATTCAAGAGAATGATCAAGTAAGGTCAAACTTATTGGTGATTAATTGTGAATATGTTTTTTCAAACATGTGTGTTTGTTCCCATATGAGTATTAATTTTGAAAAATGCCTTCTATTTAAATAGGAATATGCTCACTAAATTAGGGTAAATTTGTCTTTCCCATCACTGTGATCTTTCTACTTCAGAACATGGTAAATTCTCAATATGAGTTCAAGTACAATACATATGAGTTAAAGTAATGCAATAATTTATACCAATTTCAATTTTTACATTTTAATATATGCAAACTTGAAAGCATACCACCGTGTCTGCTGTGAAGCAAAATTTGTCCGACTTTGTCATGCTGCTGACTTATTTGATTATAAATTAATTTACTTTCATACCAAATTTATATACCTATTTATGGCTTACAGTGCAAGATAATTTCAAAGTTAGGCAAAAGAAGGGTGCTTATGAGTTGAGACTCATAAGAAATGCTTTTATGAGGATAATAATTACTTGACTGAGTTTTGTCTAAATTTATTGCCTTCTTCTGGAAGAGCTTAATGTAAGAGTTGTAAAAGATGCCCAAATGTAGAGCTATCACTCACTTGAGAGAAGGAGACTGAATGGAGAAATTAATGGTCAGCGATTTGTTTTATGTCTAATGTAGCATAACTACAAGCCTTTATAATATTTCAAACCTGATATTTATGAAGAGACATTAATATGTCAGTGAACAGCTTTATGATAGTTTTGATATGCCTGTAGTATATTTTCAAGCCGTTTTTATTTGGAAAAAATAACTACTGGGTAATACTTTTTTTTAGCCAAATCTGTTTCATCTTGAAATAAAAACATGGAGATTTAAGACCGTAGAACACATTTTATTGGACTGAAGGAGCTATACATTTTTAAAGGAGTTAATTGACAGCAATTATATTTACAAATGGTTCAAATTTAAGGGACAAGAAACCTTCATTGTTTTCTCAGATAATGATTAGTTTAAGTTACGAAAGGATTCATTTTTTAATGATTGAAATATCAGCATCATTATTGTTATAGGCCATGACTATATAGAATCAGATTAACTGATTTAAGTACATGTCTCAACCCATGTAAGTTTTAGAAGCATTCATTTGTGTATGTTTGTCCTCTACATAGAGCCCTTATGGAAACCCGCCAGTAAATAATGACTGATATATACATGTTACTTTTGCTTGGACTATGAGACAACTGGCTAATGGTTTATTTCTTTCAAACAGTTATTCATTAATTGCCATATTTTAGGAATAAACAGCAGCACAGAGGGACTATATTTTGTATAATGTAATCTGAGATGTTTTCCCCAATTGCAATGTATGTATTTCCCTCACACTGTCTTTAACAGATCCTCCATTGTTTACTGAAGTAGTTATTCCTTCTAAGGACAAATTGATTTAACTTTATTTTTTAGCTCCCATATCTGATGTCTTTTACAAACCTAAAGATGATTTGAATCAAGTTGTACTATGTGAAATTGTAATGTATTTTGCACTGGTATTATTGAACAATGTATGAACTGGAGCAACTCTACGTACCACCAAGGAATGGGAAATCAAATATCATTAGTGAATAACTGAAGTACATAGTGATTCTTCTGTCCATAATTTTTAAATCTCTCTATTTTATCTGCCCTGTAATGGTGGATAACAAAAAAGCCTTTACAGTTGAACATGTTGTTAGCAATACATAATTCTAGTAATTATTCTGAGAAAATAGGAAGATTAAGTAACAAGTTTTAGTTAAGATTGGTGTGATATGTACTAATACATAGAGAGGTTTCTCTGATGTTTTATTAAGGGAAGAAAGCTTTCTTTAATGTTATCCAAAGAATTACTTCCCTGACTGTGGTTTTATGTGTTTGCTAGCACAGTCATCATGAAAAAGTTAATAAAATAAGAGAGAAAAGATCTACTTTCAATCAAGTGTAGGGAACTTATAAATCTTTGGTTTATATTTAGGTTTCCTGATGGTCTCTAATGTTTGTCATTCTATAGCCAGTTTCCACAATTTGTTTCCTATCTTCACTAATACAGGTGGTTAATGAGCCATCAATCATGTGTACTTCTATTGTTATCTTACTAAATGTTCTAATCAAGCCATTGTTGTTGTTGTTTTTTTTTTAATTTAGTATAGGCTCCCAGAAATATGAGAAGTTCATTGCCAACTTTTTGAAAGTAATTAGAATATGCTGGAGCTAACATTGTACAGGTAATCATTGGGGCATGATAATTTAATTCCAAAATTATTTCATCATGAGCCAAATTTTATAATCTACCTACAGAATCAACAGGTGCAGTAAACACTTTTCCAACTTGTATTTTCTAGGTTCATTTAACTTTAAGGGGATCTAAAATGTTGAACGACTTTAATATTTTATTTAACATGTAGTGTATAAGGGTACCTTGAAATCTTCCATAATTTAAAATTATTCAATGTGTATTTCAATAACTTAAAATGTTAGCTCTATAATAATGGCAAAATACTGGTGTCTGCATTGATCTTTAATATGAGTTTTACAAATTTATCTTAAAAATGAGATATGGTAGAAAACTCAATTTAAGGCCTATGCTAGTATAATTTGGTAATTCCCAGATTATCTGGCAATCCCCACACATGGAGTTGTTCATACACTTTCTAAAGATTTTGAGAGCTTCCGTGTCTGTTTTACCAGAGAGAATTGATGGAAAACTCAGGCCTCATGTGTCCTAGAAGTTAGGATAAATTAGCCATTTCCTCCATAGTCGGGGAAAATGTGTGTTCTGTGTATCATTTTCAGAAAGGTAACTCGGTTTGTGAGTATCATGGGTATATGAATGTTTAGATATCTTGTATGTTATCAGCACAACACTGTTTCATTTGTTGAATAAAGCCAGTTGCTATACCATTAACAAATCAACATATATAATTACTCATGCACTGTATATGTTAATTTTTTGTTTTTTTTGCCAGTCCTGGGGCTTGGAGTCAGGGACATACGAATTTCCCTGGCTTCTTTTTGCTCAAGGTTAGCCCTCTACCTCTTGAGCCACATGGCCACTTATGGCTTTTTCTGTTTATGCGGGGCTGAGTAATTGAACCCAAGGCTTTGTGAATGCGAGGCAAGTACTCTACTGATAAACTACATTCCCAGCTCCAAAGTATATGTTAATTTTTGGTCAAATTTATTTGGTGGTACAGATGTTTCTAGCTTGCTGATGTCCTTCTACATGTGGTTCAAGAAGTCCAGTTCTGGGCTGGGGATATAGCCTAGTGGCAAGAGTGCCTGCCTCGGATACACGAGGCCCTAGGTTCGATTCCCCAGCACCACATATACAGAAAACGGCCAGAAGTGGCGCTGTGGCTCAAGTGGCAGAGTGCTAGCCTTGAGCGGGAAGAAGCCAGGGACAGTGCCCAGGACTGGCCAAAAAAAAAAAAAAAGAAGTCCAGTTCTTTTCTACTTTGTAGTTTTGCAACTGAAGCTTGTGACTTCCCCAGACATTCTGCACACTTTTCTTAACCTATCTGGAAGTGGTGAGTTTATACTAGCAAGGATTTGAATAAGCTTAAGATGGCACTCTTCCTTCTATTGTCTAGAATTCCATTGCATGCTAGTGTATATTGAGTTGGTTTCCCCTATTCTCACCTCATATGCCCTTGTTAAAACTTGAACTCCTATAAATAAGAGGGTAACTTGACTACATGGAGTTAATTTAAAGAGAATTCCTTGGCATGGGCTGTAATCCAGTATGGCTTCTGTACTTGTTATAAGGGGGGGCGGCATTATTCTAGAGACATACAGATAGTACAGATAGATAGATAGACAGAGATAGACAGACACACACACATATCTCAGCAGGAATACAATAGCAATAAAAGAGGACATGGAGAAAAGACTATCTATAATTCAAGCAGAGAGACCTGGAACTGTTTCTTTGTTTTATTTTTTGAATAGTTCTATTATATTTAAGTAGTTGTACAAAGGAGTTGCCATTCACCAAAGAGGTTAATGAACACAGTGCATCTTGTTCAATGTCCCCCCTTTCAACATTCTCACACATCCCTCCCAACCAACTGCTTCTCTCACTTTTCTTAATTTTCAGGTTTTGCATTGCATTTTTGGGCATTTAACAAAGCAGTGTATATATACAGATATATATATATATATATATATATATATATATATATATATATAATACACATAGACACACACACACACATATAATACATCTTGAAGTGCCTCATCACTCTGACATGTCCAACTCCTTGGACCAACCCCTTTCTTTATATTTCTCAATTTTGTGGACTATATGATGAATTCTTGCTTATATTATACTTCCTTCTCTTTATTCTTTTTTCTTCTTCTCTCCCCTTGGTCTCATCTTCCTCTCTTGCAAGTCTCAATTTCCTGGTGCTCTTTTTGTTGGGCTTTTACTCATTTTTTTCAAAGAATCATAGTTGTGCTCTCCATAGGATCTAGGATACTTTATTTAGTGTGGGGCATGCCTTGCATCATTAAGAGGCAATTATCTGGCCCCACCTGTTTTCCCAGCCCTGGGCCCACGTGGCTGTTATGCCACAACCCAGAGGGGCGGTCCTAGATAGCCCCACCTGCTTTCCGGGTTCTGCAGAACCAGAAAGGCAGTTCTAGCTGGCACCTTCTCCCAGCCTTGAGACCATGTGTAGCCAAGATGGCGCCTGGTGGTGAACCTGGAGGCAGTCCTGTGGGCTGTGACGTAGAATTAGGCTGCCTCTTAGGATTGGTCCCTTGGCTCTCTACCCTTGATGGACAGCTCAGGCTGCCCCTCATAGCCCATAGCTAGGTGCGCTACACCCCTCCCTTCCTGCCACTCTCTGACCCTTTTAAGAGTGTGACTACTCCCAGATAAACCGAGATTGCGAGACCTTTCTCCCGGGCTGTCTGATTGTCCTCCGCTGAAGGGAGTTTGGGTGCCAGAGGTTCATCGACCTTTCACCTTTTCTTGGTTCGCCTCAGTCAGGGCGCACTTCCCCACCTCTCCCGCTGGCTAGGAGAGCACTGGGGGTGAAGGGCCCCTACATTTAGTTCATTTGTAACAACTTACACACCACCCTGTCTGTTTACTTATAAATTTAATAGATACATTCGATCTACCAAAATTGAGGGAAAGCATGCAACATGTGCTGCAACCTGGCTTACATCATTTAGTTTTTTTCCCCAAGTTTTTCCATTTCTTTATCTTTCTTTCTGCCGGACAAGTAGAATTCATATATATATGTGTGTGTGTATATATATATATATATATATATATATATGATATATATATATCACATTTTCTTGATACATTAGTCTATTGGAAGGAATATGGGATGATTCCCTATCTTGGCTATAATAAATAATACTGCAATAAGCATGGTTGTACTGGTAGCTTGTTTGCAGTGTATTAGATAAATGCCCAGGGATGGAATTGCTAGGTTGTATGGTAGTTCTGTGTTTAGTTTATTTGAGTAACCTTCATACCACTTTCTGGAGTGGATGAACAAGATTATATTGCAATCAACATTGTAATAGAGCTCCATTTTGGCCTCATGTATACCAGCATTTCTTGCCTTTTTTAAATAATTCATTTATTTATTTTTATTGTCAAGGTGAAGTGCAGAGGGGTTACAGTTACATGCATTAGGTTGTGAGAACATTTCTTGTCCAACTTGATATCCCCTCCCTATATTTCTCCCACCTACTCTTTCCCCCATAACCCCCTGTTGTGCCGTTTACAACATATTGTCTTGTAAGTATTGCTGTTGCATTGCTTTGCCTTTTATACTTTGACCATTTTAATGTTCCCCTTCCCTTTCCTTCCCTAATTCTGATATATATAAAATACTCAGGGAATCAGAATCAAATACAGTGACAACAGGAGCTAAATCATAGGGATGATAAACTGAGGGAAAAAAGGAAATAATTTCATATAGTACATCTAACATAATAACTTCAATGACAAAACACTTGCTTCCATAATTTGGAGGCCATTTCTCTTAGCAGGATCTTATATAATCATGTGTACATAGCTACTGAGTTATTGTGATTGTCTACTAGAACTATCCTAGACATATACTAATTACTACCAATAAGAGAAACCATACAGTTTATGTTTCTTTGGGTCTGGCTTACTTCACTTAGTATGATTTTTTTCTAAGTCTTTCCATTTTCTTTCCAATGGAGCAATGTCATTATTTCTGATAGAATCATATCATAGAATCATTGTGCATATATACATCATAATTTCTTTATCCATTCATCTACTGAAGGGCATCTGAGATGGTTCCATATTTTAGCTATGGCAAGTAATGATGCTCTGAACATGGCTGTGCTGGTAGCTTTACTCAAGCCTTGTTTGTGATCATTTGGGTAAATGCCCAGAAGTGGGATTGTTGGGTCATAAGGGACCTCTATGTTTAGCTTTTAGAGCAACCTCCATATTGCTTTCCAGAGTGGCTGAACAAGTTTACACTCCCATCAATGATGTAGTTGTGTTCCCTTTTGGCCACATCCCCACCAGCAACTGTTGTTATTAGTTTTGTTGATAATATCCATTCTAACTGGGGTGAGGTATAATCTCAATGTTGTTTTGATTTCCATTTATTTTAGGGATTTTGAGCACTTCTTCATGTGTTTCTTGGCCATTCTCATTTCCTCTTCAGAGCAGACTCTCTTTCAGTCGTTAGCCCACTTTTTAATAAGGGAGTATAGCTTTCTTGATATTAGCCGTTCTAACTAGGGGTGAAGTGGAAATTCATTTGGCATAAACAAAGAAGATACCAAATAGCAAAAACAATCCTTATCAGGAAAAACTACATTGGAAGAATAATAATAGCAAATTTTAAACTCTATTACAAAGCAATAGTAATGAAAACCTCTTGCTACAGACACTAGACTAGACCTGAGGAATAATGAAACAAAATAGAAGACTGTGAAATGAACCCACAGACACTTGGTCTTATAATGTTTTATAAGGGAGCTAAACAAATATAGGCCAAAAGAAATACAGCCTCTTCAACAAATGGTGCTGGTAAAATTGTCTATTCACATGCAGAAAAATGAAACTAGATTAGTATATATCACTTTGCATCTGAATCATTTCAAAATGGATCAAATACCTCAATATAAGACCAGAACCTATGAAAATGTTACAGGAAGGATAAGAGAATCACTAGGATTCCCAGGTACAAATTAAAACTTTCCAAGATCCAGAATCACTACAAATCAAAGAAGACTAGATAAATGCAATTGTACCAAACTTAAAAGTTTCTGCATAGCAAAAGACAGAGCTAAAAAGCTAAATAGAAAGCCCATGGAGTGGGAGAAGATTTTAACCAGAGAAGATTTACATATGAGAAAAGAGTCTAACACCCAAAATATACTTAGATCTCAAAAAAATAAATCCTCAAAAAATAAATCATTAAGCCAGGTCACTCCTGTAATCCAAGCTACTCTGAAGCCTGAGATCTGAGGACCATGGTTCAAAGTCAGCCCAGGAAGGGAAGTCCATGAGACTCATATCAAATAAATGACTCAGAAAAAAGCCAGAAGTGGCACTGTGGCTCAAGTGGTACAACGCTAGCCTTGAGCACAAGAAGCTCAAGGACAGAACCCAAATCAAGAGTTCTAGCACCCAAAGGGAACATCAAAATGGTGGGACAAAGGATAAAGGCTAAATCAACTCAACAGTGATATTCACAAGACAATATGTTGGAAATTTATTGTACAACTCAGTGGGGGAGGGGGAGGAAAGATGGGAGAAAAATGAGGGAGGAGGTAACAAGTGTGACAAGATATGTACTCACTGCCTTACATATGTAACTGTAACCACACTGTACCTTCACAATGAAATTAAATTTAAAGAATATACTCAATACCTTATGTATGTGACTGTAATCCCTCTGCATATCACCTTGACAACAAAATTAAATTAGAAAAAGAACAAAAGAAACAAACAAACAAAAACACCTCAAAGAAACAACTACCCCATTGATAAATGGACTAAGAATGTAAAGAAATACTTCTCAGAAGAAATGAAAATGGCCAACGGACAGAAGAAGAAATGTTGGACATCTCTGGCTATAAAGGAAAGGAAATCATAACTCTTTTAATCCTCAGGGGATAACAAAACAAAACACAGATCTCACAACACTTTATTTGAATTTCAAATCTCAAGTACTACGTGGAGAGTTTATCCTGTTAAAATCACTCAGTTGTTATGTTAAGTATGTATGTTAAGGCTAGTATGTTAAGGCTAACACTCCTGACTACTGCAAAGAAGCCAGGTAATACACAGCCAGGTCATACATCACTTTTGAATTTCTAGAAATTATGGGGTAAGTAGTTTTGGCATCTTTTTATTTTTTAGGAGTTTTAATAAGAAATGTTGGTCAGAAGATTAATGTCTATTTTCAAAATATTTATTCCAAGAGACATTAAGGTCCATTGTATCTAATCAAAATGTATTTTTTTTGGGGGGGGGGCCAGTCCTGGGCCTTGGACTTAGGGCCTGAGCACTGTCCCTGGCTTCTTTTTGCTCAAGGCTAGCACTCTGCCACCTGAGCCACAGCGCCCCTTCTGGCCGTTTTCCATATATGTGGTGCTGGGGAATCGAACCGAGAGTTTAGGCCATACTCCCAGCCTCAAAATGTATTTTTATTAATTACCAGTTACCACTGTTGAATAAATAATTGTCTCTAGGTAGTAGAAAGGATACTGCACAGGAAACCTAGTAGAAATTATCTTCATTTCCAGTTTTATTACGATTAGTGCTTTTAGACATACCGCCTAGACACTCAGGGTTTAGCTTTTGTATCTATGAAACAAAAATTATGGCAATAATATTTAAGGATATTATTATGATAATTACTAAATTAAGTAATTTTAACAGCCATGGTTCTTTTGGTTGCTGTTTCATTGCTGCTTAAGTGGATATATTCCACAGATTTGCAGCACACATATTAAGTTTAGCAGACACTATAAGTAAGTAACTGTCTGCCTGCATAATATCTACTGAGTTTCCTCTATTATTCTTGTTTTGGTTGAAGCAACTATAGGATTTGAACTCAAGGCCTTGGGTTTGCTAGACTAATACTCTATTCCTTGAGGCTCATATCCTGTCTTGATCTTCTTTTGCTGGCTATTTTCTAGATTGAGGTGCCCAGGGTGGTCTTCAAACCATGATCCTCTATCTCTCAGCCTCCAGAGAAGCTAAGATTATCGACAAGAGCCACCAGTGCCCAACTTATTTTATTATTCTTGATCTTAGTTAACATCGACAACAGTTATCTGTTTTTCCCAAGCTAGAGTCTAGGAATGCCATTCTAAATATTTATTTCTTCTTTACTATTGAACTCTAATTAATTTCCTATTTTCAGGAGGGCAGAACTTAAGTTTCTTCTTTTAAAATATAAGTTCCCTTAAATGATAGTCTTGATTAACTTTTCAGTCACTTGTTTTCTCCTAGGAATCCTGCACTGCATTAATACTGAAACTTTTCACTTTTAAGTACATTTACTCTTTGGCCTTTTACAACTTATTCTTTCTGCATAAATTGCACTTGCTTTTTAAATTCTATATCTGCAGTTCTGATCCTTTTCACTCCAGTCTTAACTCAAATATAATTAGGTATTCTAGGTAGACTTGCAGATCCCTTTCCTGCAGTTTATACATTGTCTTTTTTTTTACCTCTCTTCTGAACTAGATGCATTTCCTCATAAGACTGTCTGAAATCAGGGACTAAGTGCTTTCTTCTCTAGTTCAAAGGACCTAGCTCATTGCTTAAAGAACAGTTGTATATAGTAAACATTTCTTTTTCTTCTTCCTTAATTTAAAATTTCTCTTTCAATAGTTGTACAAGGGAGTTGCCATTCAACAAAGCAGTGTATAAATCAAATTCACTTTAATTAGTGACATCACTTTCACAATTCTCTCTAATCCCTCGGAACCCTACTCCTTCCTTATTTTTAAAAATTTTTACAGGATATACATTTTCCTTCATTGAGTGTGAAATGTTCATATAAGAGGTCTTAAAGAAAAAGAACTCTGGAGAGGGTATTGGTATTAAGTAGATTGCTGATGAAATTTGGCTGCATTTTTCTTAAATTATTAAAAGGTCTTTATTTCTTATCACAGTTACTAACCAGCTATGCATTTTTAATTAGCTGTTACTTCCATGGGGATGTGCAGAAGTGAACAATTACTTGGTAAATTCCATCAGTATGGAGCATCTGGGTCTCTGTGGTTTAAGTTTTATGTTTAATTCCTGTGTAATTGTTCAACCTGGACACACACACACACACACACACACACACACACACACACACACACATCTTCCCAGACAAAGAAGGAGAGATTTGATGACAAGAATGCCTCCTGCTATTTTGCATGTGGTTGCTCCTTTAGACAATGATTTTTCATATTTGCAGTAACACTCCTCAGATCCAATGGAACAGTCTTCGATGGTTTCTCATTTATTTTCTTAGCTGTCCCATTAGAACACTTGCGTACCTGCAGACTGCAAAACCTGCTTTTCATGAGAGGACCAGGAATATGAAAATATGAAGACTCCAGTGTCATTCAGAAGTATTTATTGTCCCAGAAAAGCCCAGGAGTCATCAAAGGTTAGAATCAAACCTGACAGTGATAAAAAGATTATCCTGCCTGGAGAGGTAAAGGCACCAAAGTCATAAAGAAAACGAGAAGTTGAAAATATTTTTATTTGACATAAAATAATAGAGCAGCTGATGTAGTAGGGAAAGAAGGAGATTGCTTTATAATTTTTACTTTTTGAGACTGCAGTAGGGTTGGTGAAGATATTAATGTCCCTCAACTGTAAAATATTCTTGAGTAGCTCTGGGAATTGGAAAGTCTGCAATTTACAACCTACTCTGTTCCGTTCTTATAAGCAATTTAGCCCAGCTTCTGTTACCAAGAGACACTTAAGCAACAGAAATCCTGAAGAGTTTTTTAAGCTCATAGTAAAGATAATACAATCCTCCTACATAAAAGCAAAGGATTATTAATGCACTGCGGCTGGCAAAGTCTCATTTCACAAGTGATGTAACTCTGTCTTAAATCAACCCCACCAGTGCTGCAATGAGCCAAGCTCAGGCATCATTTATCACTTGCATTCTGGGTGCACCAACCATAGAGCCAGTCCTTAATTTGTCCCTTCTAAAGGCTTGCTCCCTGTGTGAGGGCAGGTTTTTTATCTATAGACAGGCTGATCTTTTTCAGGATTCAAATTTATTTTGCTGACATGGTTCAGGGCTCCTGTCACCAGGTGCTTGTCCTTTGAAGTAAGAGCCTGCCTCTGCAAGACACCAGACCCTGGAAGATCATATCTGTTTGGCAATTTGTAACACTGGCTCCGTTTCAACTCTTAAATCTTGGTTTATGACCCATTTACCTGAATAATTCTCAATCAATTGAGTTGATAATTTTGCCTTTTGCTGAATCACCCATGGGTATACATCCAGGAAGAGATAGACTTTTCAATGTGATAGATTTGGGGTTTGGGTCTTTATTTTGTTTTGGAAACCAGAGGATAACAGAATCGGATTCCTTTCCCAAATGAATATCTCTAATGACACTGATATTCTTATTTGTCTTTCCTTCTTTGCCCGCTCTTCCTCCTCTTCTTGCCTTTCAAATAATACAGTATATCTTGTAGAAAGCAGTGGAATACTGAATGTAAGGAAGTGGATCATTTGCTGATGTGTAGATAAGATAGATTTTCAGAGAATTTGGTGGATCCTTGTGCCTGTGTATTTTAGAAATACTGGAATGGTGGTATTGAACCCATATATTATCTGTGGTGTTACAGATGTGTGGCTTTATACACTAGCTCAGATTTACTGAGCTTATCTTTTACTTTCAAAAATGGTTAGGAAAGGGCTACAACATGTTTGTAGGTGTCTATTATAGGTCTTGAAAATAGTGTAAGAATAGATGGTATATGCTCTCATTAAGTTTGTAATTTATATTACTTAGGCTCCACTTTAGTAATATAATGATAGTGGATTTAATATCACAAGTGTGACTTTTTACAGCATCATAAAAAAGAGGATAGAATCATGGTTTTAAAGGATCATATTCTTTGTTTGGCTTTGTGACCTCAAATTATTTCATTTCTCTGAAACTCAAGGTATTCTCATTTGTAAAGAGCTACAATTATTTTCTTGGCCTATCCTAGAAAATTGAAGGACAAGATAAAATTTCATATGGACTTGATCATGATTTTATCATATGTCTAAGTGTGTAAAACATGTAAAGTAATGTCACATGCTTGCTTTCATGTGTTCTTATTTAATTATCTTCGTAAATACCTAAAATTTCATACCAGTATTTAGGCTTCTTGAATTTCTCAAATTTCTGTACAGAGAGGTAGTATGCATGAGACCTACAGATATTCATCTACCTCCTTACCCTTCCTACTGATAGCTCACTTGATATAGGAGATTGCACACACAAACACACACACACACACACACACACACACACACACACACACACACACACACACACACACACCCCTATAAAATCATGAGACAATCTAAGCTCTCTGGGAACCCCCAAAGAACTCTCCCTTGCCTACTCCTGGCCTCTGTAGTTCCTCTGGAAGCATTATAATGTACACTTGGAAGACAGATTTCAGAACAATAAATGTGCCTGCTTTGAAAATAGGCTTTTGATAAGATGAGAAAGTCATGAGCTCCACTACCTGAAGCTTTACCTATAGTTCGAGAGGGTTTCAGGATTCTGTCTGACTTGGTTTTATTGTATGTAGATTCTTTTCCAGTAGGACACTATAAATTAAGTAATTTTACTGAATGCCGTGATTCTCAATGGTAAATGGGTGACAAAATCCATAGCTTTGTGGTAAAGTCTTACTAAACATGGTATTTATGGGGACTTGCTTATGCGAATCATAGATTAATAACTGTTTATTTAATCTTTTAAAATGTATGCAATGGTGTATTTTTGTTATCACTTAGTGCCTTAGTGCCTAGTCCTTTCTCCACATATTTATTATCATCCATTAATTGTACAAGAGGGTTTCAATTTGACATGTTTATACATGTGTATATGTATAGTTATTTGTGTATGCCCACACATACATACACACACACAGACACACACACATACACACACCCTGACCAAACAACCCTTCCAACAATCTCTCTCACCCCTATCTCCTTTTCCAAACCAATCTCAATAAGCTTCATTGCTCTATTTTCGTGTGTGTACCATGAATATCAATCACATTCATTCTCCTTCATCTTGTCTATGTGTGCTGTTTTCCACTCTAGTATCCACACCTGCTTTACATTCTGTCATTTATTTAATTAAGTACTTGCAAACTGCTCAAAGGAATAGTACTCATTTCACATATGCATATGTTATAATTGAGTCATACTTCCCTATTCTTTTCTTTAGAAGTTACATGGTTTAATGTCTCACATTAAGAACTTTGATCCACTTTAAATTAATATTGGTACAAGATGAGAGACAGAGATCTTTCAGACTTTTGCATGTGGAAATCCAGTCTTTTCTCAGCACCAGTTTTTGAAGAGGCTATCTTTTCTCCAAATTTATGTTTGGTGTTCTTTTGACCAAAATCTGATGTCTGCAGGAATGTGCTTACTGTTCCTAAAGGTTCTGTTCTTTCCATGCATTATACTTATTGTTGTTAATATGTCTCTGTCATATAATTTCATGTCTACCTTTATAATATTCTTAGCATTGCCTTTTTTGCTCAGATCTGCTTTGGCCATCCGATCTTCTGTTTTTTCACATGAATATTAGAATTAGTTCTGTGATAAATGACATTATGACTTCAATAGGAATTACAGTAAACCTGGTGATTGTTATTGCTTTAGATAGTTCTTATAAGACATTCTCAGATTTGAAGAACTAGATATGTTTAAGACTACTTAAACATTAAACAGTATATTTACATATCAGCACAGCACTTGGTGACTCACTAGTATGTAAATTTTTGTAGTCTTTATGTACTAGTGGAAAATAAGAATTTTGGTTTATATTTGAATCCAATGCCAGAAGAATTAATGGACTTGAGCTCTTAAGGATTCTCAAGAGGTTTTCCTGCAACTCTGAGTTCATGCTGAGTCTGTAGGTATTTGAAAGCTACTTTGGGCAGTACATGCTGTGGATGGAGATAGTTTTTCCTCTGAGGATAGGAAGGAAGACATCATTGCATTTACATCAAACACCAAGCTGCCATGAAATTGCTCATCTTTATGATTTTTAATTTCATGGTCTTACAGAGGTGCACTCAAAGGAAAAGTAGTTTATTCCACTTATCAAAATGAGATGAATGGGTGAGATTTCACAGCAGCTTGATGAATGAATAAACACATTTTGGTGATATTAAGGTACTTAAAACTCACTATTTCTCCCCATGACCTCTTTCACATTGCCTTGGTAATTTCTTGCATGTTGGGAAGCATATTTTAATCTTTACAACAAGCACACCGAAAAACTAAACATATTTAGAGGACATTCCATAGAGTATCTCTTTAATAAGCTTGGACAAAATACAAAAATAAAAAGGAAAAATAGGGTATAACATGTACAGAAAGTAAATGTGAAATTGGTGAACACATAGTGAAAGATTGAATGTTTTTCCTGTAAAATCAGGACAAGTTAGCAGGGCTTGTTTTTGCTATTGCTACTAAGTATTTGCTGATAATAAAACAAGGAAAAGGGAAGAAAAAAAAATCCAAATGGGGAGAAAGAAACAAAACAATCTTTACCCCCAACATGATCTTCTGAATAGAAAAGTTAAGTAATACATTTGCAAACACAGTCAGAAATTCACATAAATTTCAAATCTTAAAAAGTGAATAGACAAGTTCAGAAAGGCCATAAGAATAATTTTTACACTAAAATATATATATTTAAAATAACACTGGCTTCTCAAGTGACTGAGGCCTGGAAGATTACTGTTCTGAGCCAAACTGGGCAGAGAAGTTGAGCAACTGCAACTTCAAATCAACCAGTGATGAGCTGGGCTGAAGATGTGACTCAAATGGCAGAGTATCAAGTAGGCAAGTGTGAGACCTTGAGTTCAAACCACAGCCCTGCCAAAAATAATTGAATGAATAAATAAGTAAATAAGTAAGTAAATAAATAAATACAAGACAAATCATAGCTAGGAAACCTCATTATAAATATGATAGATAATATCATATATATTGAGTGCCTTGGGTTGGATTTTGAATAATATACATATATAATATCTATATATATCATAAATAATAGTATTTATTTAGCTGGGTGACAATGGCTCATGCCTGTAATCCTAGATACTCAGGAGGCAGATATCTGAGGATGATTCAAAGCCAGCTTGGGCAGGAAAGTCTGTGAGACTCTTGTCTTCAATTAACCACCAGAAAACTGGAAGAGTTTCTATGACTCAAGTGGTAGCATGCTAGTCTTGAGCTGAAGAGCTCAGGGGACAGAGCCGAGGCCCAGAGTTCAAGCCTAATGACTGATAAAAAATAAATAAAACCCGAATAATATATGATCTTTCTACTCAATAACAAGAGGACAAATATCCTAATTCAAAATAGGTAAAGCTTTTGTCCTAGTCCACACAGCAATAACAAAAACACATCTCTTTCTTAAAGTACTAATGGCCAGAACTCTGTGATCCAATGTTCAACATGGTTAGGTTGAGGTAGGCAGTCTCTTTTGGGTTGCAAGCTTTCAGCTTCTTATTGAATCCTTACCTCAAGTGGTATAAAGAGAATGATGGATATTCCTGTAGTAGTTTCCATATGATCAGCAATTGTCTTGTTGAGGCTGCCACATTCATGATATAATCTTCTCTGAAAGGACCTACTCACTCATCTCATCGCATAATGAAGGGCTTTTGATTTCAACATTTAGATAAGAAAAGACCACATATATATCCAGTCCATAATAACTGAATAAATATTTCCAAGAAAAAAATCTAAGTTACCAGATATGTGTGAAAATATGTTCAACACCATTAGATATTGGGAGGTAAACCTGAAAGGAAATAACATGAAACACTCAAAGACTGGTTTCAAGAAAACACAATGACAAAATCTCTTCTTAGCCTGGACAAACCAGACCTCTCCCCCAAAATAAAAGGAAATGTATAATGATGCAACCATATTGCAGAAATATATTGATAGTTTCTTTAAAAAAATAAATGTATTGTATGGTCTGAAAGTTCTACTCACAGAAGTCTACCAGTGAGAAATTAGTCCACAAAAATATTCTTGTATGTGAATGCTCATAGCAATGTTATTCATAATAGCAACAACTGTTAACAATCAAAATATCCATCAATTACATAGAAAAACCAAATGTTTTTAATGGAAGAAATATGAACCTTCAATAAAATACATGGTACAAGATGATTTCAACTTAAATTCACATTTGAAAGATATAAGAATAGCTTCATAAAGTTAATCATATGAAATACTTCAGAAAATAATTGTATGAAGACAGAAGGTAGTTCTGTGATTGATGGAATATTGGTATGGGAGTAGAAACTGACTGCAATGGGACACAGGTATTGTTATTTGTTTTTTCATTTAAATCAGCATCATTTTATTATTTTTGTTTTTTTTCTTATTTGTTGACAAAGTGATGTACAGAGAGGTTACAGTTTCATACATTAGGCCTTGGGTACATTTCTTGTACTATTTGTTACCTCCCCCTCCCCCTTTCCTCCCCCCCACTCCCCCATGAGTTGTTCAGTTGGTTTACACCAAATGGTTTTGCAAATATTGCTTTTGGTGTCATTTGTCTTTTTATAATTTGTCTCTTGATTTTGATATTTCTTTTCACTTCCCTAGTTCTAATTCCAGTATATATATTATCCAGTGTACTGAGATGAGATACAGTGATAGTGCGGGTACAACCACAGGAAGGGATACAACAGGATCATCAACAATAGAATCTATGGTTTCACATGGCATGTTGAAAGTAATTACAACAGTGATATAACAGTTGTTTCTATAACATGGAGTTCATTTCACTTAGCATCATCATATGTGTTCATAAGGGCATAGCTATTAGGCATTTGTGATCCTCTGCTGTGACTTGCCTAAACCTGTGCTAATTATTCCCTATGAGGGAGACCATAGAGTCCATGTTTCTTTGGGTCTGGCTCACTTCACTTAGTATAATTTTTTCCAAGTCCTTCCATTTCCTTATGATTGGAGAAATGCCATTCTTTGTGATAGAGGCATAAAATTCCATTGTGTATGTGTACCACATTTTCCTGATCCATTCGTCTACTGAGGGGCATCTGGGTTGGTTCCATATTTTAACTATGATAAATTGTGCTGCGATGAACATTGTTGTGCTGGTGGCTTTAGTGTGTTCTTGTTTGTGGTCTTTTGGGTAGATGCCCAAAAGTGGGGCTGCTGGGTCATAAAGGAGCTCTATGTTTAGCCTTCTGAGGAATCTCCATTCCACTTTCCAGAGTGGCTGAACCAGTTTACATTCCCACCAACAATGAAGTAGGGTTCCCTTTTGGCCACAATCCCTCCAACATTTATTATAGTTAGTTTTCTTGATAGAGGACATTCTTACTGGGGTGAGATGGAATCTCAATGTTGTTTGATTTGCATTTCTTTTATGGCAGTGTCTGTTTTCCATTCTCATTTCCTCATCAGAGAAGTCTCTTTTTATGTCTTTAGCCCACTTGTTGAGGGGGCTGTTGGTTCTTTGCGGTTTTATTTCGGAGAAATTTATTTTTTTTTTAGTTCTGCATATATTTTAGATATGAGGCCTTTGTCCATTGTATGGCCGATAAAGATCTTTTCCTAATCTGTGGGCTTTCTGTTTATCTTGTTAGCTATGTCCTTTGCCCTGTAGAAGCTCTATAGTTTGATGCAGTCCCAATTTGTCCATCCTTTCCTTGATTTGTAGCATTTCTTGGTCATTGTTAAGGAAGTTTTCTCCTGTGCCAAGGAGCCACAGGGATTATTTTTATAAGGAGAAAAATGGTTCCAAATGTGGATTGTGATGATAGTGGCATAGCTCTTGAATACTATTACTAATAGTATTTAATAGGTGAAAAGACAACTGTACTATTAGAAAAAATGTTAAGACGAACTCAATGAATTCTCTGCTTCTGAAAAAACTTGGATTGAGATAAAGCCGCACTTTTCTCACACCTTAGCTGTGATGTATCTCATTAAGAAACTGAATTCTCAGAGCATAACTTTATATTTCTAGGGGTTAAATATAATGGCAAATATTTATATTTGAGAACATATGTTAAAAAACACGAATATTGCCTTTTGTACATCCAAAGTGTGTGCATGCAATCATTTTCCAACTATGGTACTGAGATAAGACATATGGACAATAGTTACATATTTCTAAAATATCAGTCAATTTTAGTGATTTTTTTTCTTTGACCAAATTCTGTTTACCAAAGCTTTTGGCCAACTGCAGAAACATTTTTCTTTCCTTGAATCAAACTACATACTTGATACTTGTCAAAACTCCAGTTCACACAGTTGCAGTAGCTGGGGCTGGACATAGGAAGCACGGAAAAATGTACTACCGATTTAGATTTGAGCTTATTTATGATAGCATTATCACCCCCAAATCCCCAGGTCCTAGTGCTGTCAATTTAGGAATATGTTAATAGAATTCTTTGAATTTTGGTTTCTTGGTTTCTGAGAGAGAAAGAAAGAGAGAGAGAGAGAGAGAGAGAGAGAGAGAGAGAGAGAGAGGCAGAGGCAGAGGGAGAGGGAGGGAGAAGGAGAGAGGGAGAGGGAGAGGGAGAGGAAGTGAGAGGAAGGGAGACAAGGAGGGAAGGAGGGAGGGAGGGAGGGAGGGAGGGATGACTGAAGAAACAGTCATGTGAAAAAGATAAATAATGCTCTGAGCATTCAGTGTCAGTGCTCTGAGTCTACTTTTTGTTTCCTTTAATGGTTGGAATATAAGAGAATTTTATGAGAAGCTAAACGTTCATGTAATTCCAAGTAAGAAATGTCTTCCATTTTGAACTTTTTTAATTGACTTTCCACAAATATATGTCCCCTCAAAGGCACTACAACCAATTCGAAAATTAAAAAGGACTTCAAAGCCTATGGTATGAAAATCAAATAAGAGCAAATCTCTCATTTTTTACTCCTTAGATACTTCAAGATTGATTATTATAATTCAATCAATGTATTCTTTTACACTCATTTCTATACTCCTGAAACTTCTGTCTCAACCTTGATTTGTAGCATTTCTTGGTCATTGTTAAGGAACTTTTGTCCTGTCCCAAGGAGCCATGGTGATTATTTTTATAAGGAGAAAAATGGTTCTAAATGTGGATTGTGATGATAGTGGCATAGCTCTTGAATACTATTATTAATAGTATTTAATAGGTGAAAAGACAACCGTACTATTAGAAAAAACGTAAAGATGAACTCAATGAGTTGAGTTCTAATTGGTTAATTATAGAGCCAAGCTTGATGTCAAGTGTGGTGGTGCTTGTCGAAAAGTCCAGCTACTTTGAAGGTGGAGTTAAGAACAGCATGATTTGAGGCCACATCAGGCAATGTTAGCATAAGATCTGATCTGAGAAACAAACATAAAGCAAAAGGGCTGGGAGAATGGATCCAGTAGTAGAACACATGTCCAGCAGGTATGAAGTCATTGGTTCAATTCTCAGTACTGCAGACAAAACAAAACAAGCAGAGCCCCCTTGCCTGTGGCTTCCAGTGGATTCAGGTAATTTGATCAGTATGCCAACCAGACAGCATGAAGGAACATAGATCAGGGCATTTATTCTCCCCAACAGCATCTTCCTGTTTTAGGTAGAGTGGAAATGGCACCTGACTCTTCAATGCCATTCTGTATGCAGTCAAAACCTTTAATTGCATATGTCTGTAATTTGGAGTGTCAATATCCCAAAACTGTTTATCATGTCCATATTGGTAAGATATTGAAACCTCAACAAAATTCCTTTTAGACTGAAAGTGAACAGACTTTAGAACAGACTTTAGAAGATTGTTGAAGAAATTAGAATTTAGTGCCAAGTGAGGAATATTTGTTGTACTCATGTTTACTCTCAAACACAAGGCTTTCTGATTTTTCAAATGTTCTGATTTCCCTTGTACTCAATTAAAATTTAGTGCATCTCTGGTGATGGTGGCATAGTTCCTGGCATTAGTGTGATTAAATGGAATTTATTAAAGTAAGCAGAGACAAATTAAAAGTACAGAATGCTTGGTGGCTGTGAGCTGATGAGTAATCCTCATTAAAAGTAAAAATGTACCCATTATTTTTTGTGCTATAGATGAACATGCACTTCATGAATCACAAAGATAAAAAAAATAGAACATTCATTGGCACTTTAGGTAAGGGCTCAGAGAAAGTGAAACATGTAGTTTTGTTTAAAGAAGAAAAGAAAGCCTGCTTAACCTTTTAGCATTCCGCTTATCTTTATTTCCATAAACATGAATGATTTACACCATTATTAGTTCACATCACAAATACATCAGAACGGGAACAATGAGCCACTCCTTCAGTGAAACTTGCATTTTAGCCAATTATCAGGAAACAAATCCATGGTATTTTTTTTTTTTAGGTTTAAGAACATATTAGCAAAAGCAGGTAGAGGCAGGGGACAGAAAGATCAGTCAAGGGCTGGGGATATGGCCTAGTGGCGAGAGAGCTTGCCTCATATATATGAGGCCCTGGGTTCGATTCCCCAGCACCACATATACAGAAAACGGCCAGAAGTGGTGCTGTGGCTCAAGTGGCAGAGTGCTAGCCTTGAGCAAAAAGGAAGCCAGGGACAGTGCTCAGGCCCTGAGAGTCCAAGGCCCAGGACTGGCCAAAAAAAAAAAAAAGAAAGAAAAAGAAAGATCAGTCAATTTTATTTTGGAGTTTTATTTTACCTTATTGTGTATTAATTTCATGACATGAAGTACTAAATTGATAACTTGTTACACAGTGAATCTGAGGTTGCTGATCATAGTGAAATGCCCTCATACAGAACCCTATCATTGAGCAGAGCATCTTACTTGGAAATAATATTCACTACCTGTTCAATACTATACAAATATGGAACTATTAAAATATCACTGTTGTAATTACTTTCAACATGCCATGTGAAACCGTAGCTTCTATTGTTGATGATCATCTTGTATCCTCTTCCTTTGGTTCGACCTGCACTATCACTGTATCTTATCTGAATACACTGGAAACTGTATATACTGGTATTAGAACTCAGGAAGTGAAAGGGAATATGAAAATCGAGAGACAAAGGATGAAAAGACCAACAACTCCAAAAACAATACTTGCAAAACCATTTGGTGCACACCAACTGAACAAATCATGAGGGGAGAGGGAGAGGGGGAGGGGGATGGGGAGAAGGAATAAGGGAGGAGGTAACAAACAGTACAAGAAATGTACCTAAGGCCTAAAGTATGAAACTGTAACCTCTCTGTACATCACTTTAACAATAAATAAGAAAAATAAATACATAACTAAAAATTTAAAAATAAAATAAATAAAAATAAGATGATGAAAAATCAGATAAAATAGAAAAATGGATGGATTCCTTAGCAAATACAACCCACAAAGCTTTAAGTATAAAGAGAAACTGAATAAATAAATTAGTAATCAGATTGAATCAGAAAAACAAAACGGTCATTAGGAAAAAAAATCCAGAATTTGATTATGATAGTACAGGTCTCTTATCCTAGCACTTGGGAGCATAATGAAGGAGAGTTAAGAGCACTAAGCCAGGATGAGCTACAAATCAAGGGCTTGTCTGAGGAAATATACTAACTAACCAATCAAATCACCACACATAATAACTAATGATTTCCCTCATAAAATTCACTATTTAAATAATAACTAATACTGGTTGTTAAACTTTTCCAAACATTTAAACTTTCAAACTCATTTTTAGAGATGACTTTCTTCTGATACCAAAGACAAAGGCAGTACAAGAGTTAACTATAGGCCAAACACTGGTGTCTCACACCTGTACATATAGAGTCAAGTGAGGAGACTTCAGCATTACAGTTTGAAGCCAGCCTGGGTACATTAGTTCATACTCCAGTATGCACACGTGCATGCACAACCTCCTCCCCCCTCCCAAACTGCCCCACACCCAAAGATAACTACAGGCTGAAATTCCGTTTGCCTTGTGAATTTAGATGAATGTTGGTATAAATTTTTTAATAAAATGAGTAAACTAATTTCAACAAGATATTAGAATGTAAAGATGCAAGAATGGCACAATCTATACAAATCTGTAGGTATCATGCCCCCCCAATAACAGAATAAATGACAAAATAATATGATCATTTAAATAGAAACAACAACAACAACAACAAAAACCTGGCAAAATCCAACACACTTTGGGGATGAAAAACTCTCAATAAAATGGCCCTGTGACTCAATTGGTAGAGCACTAGCCTTGAGCTGAGGAGCTCAGGGTCAGCTCCCAGGCCCAGCGTTGAAGCCCCAGGACTGAGAAAAAAATAAAATAAACAAACCTCTCAATATATTTGGTATTGAATGAATATATCTGTCCATAGTAAAGGTCATATAGAATGAAGTCATGGCTCACATCAATCATACTGAGAGGTGAAAAGTATAAAACATTATTTAATACCTCAAAAAAAAAAAAAAAGAGAAGGATACTCACCCTAGCACCTTCATTTAACATAGTATTAAAAGTTCTAGCTATTGTGCAAATCAGTAACACAAAATTGATAAAACTGGAAAGGACAAAATAAATTGCCCACTTGTAAAAGAAATTACCTTTTATGTAGAAATCCCCAAAGACGCTGCTAACAAAAATGTGGGAGTTAAAAATGAATTCAGTAATTTTTCAAAAAGTTAACAATTTAATTAATTATTTTTTAAAAATTAACGTATAACAATTAGTAACATTTCTAAAAATTAACAGGAAACTCCATGGAAAAAGAAGTAAAACTGATTTTCAATAAAAATAAAAATACTTAGACAAAAGTTTAGCAAAAAGAAGCAAAAAGGCCTAGACATAAAAAATAAAAACCTCTAAAACACTGATAATGTGAATTGGATAAAGCACAATAAATTGAATACATTCTATATTCAAAGATTTGAAAATAAAATGAGGGACTGAGTGTCTACACAACTCAAAGAAATCTGTAGGTCTAATGCATTTCCTATCAAAAGATGAATGACATTTTTTAAAGAAATGAATACAAAATGAAAAAAATTATATTAAATCATAAATTACTTAAATAGCTATGACTATCTTGGCCCCTAAATAAGCCAGAGGTATCACATTTGGCTTCAAAATATATTGAAATTTTAATGAAAGCAAAATGTAATGGAATAAAATCAGATATGTGGGTCAATGAAGACTTGCAAAAAGGATAGAGAGATATCAAATTTTAGTTATTCAAGATGAAGTCTTCAAGTCTGATGTGCCACATTGTGCTATAGTAAAACAATAAATTGTATTCTATAGCTAGAAATGTGTTAAGATGATCAATTTTATGGTAAATATTTCTGTCACAGAATAAATAAATGAATGTACAAAGTGATCATATAATAAACATCAGAGGTTTATAGTTGTCTTTGTTATTTCTTAGCAAATAATGATAAATATATGTAACCCAAAGATTATATTTCCCTTCAATACCTTGGTAAACTTTAGAAGTATCTGAAATAATATTTATCACTCCCCCCTTAGGCACTGACAATAGTGCATACTAGGGGAAATAATTATATGTCAAGACACATTCTATGTCCCTTAACTGATCTTCACATATAATGACAGATCATGTTTCTAAGATCTAACTTGAATTTGGCCTCCCACAGTACAAATAGTGTTTATTTAGATTGTAGAGGTATTTTTGAAAAATTGTAAACAATGTACTTAGGAAATAGTATCTGGCTATACAATCACTAAAGAAAATTAAAGAAACTATTGATAATGACATTTTAGTGCTAATAACTCCCCTGAGATAATGGTGAATGTGTTATCATTGGACAGGTAAAAATTGGTACCTTTATGTCACAGCTAGGCATCTCAAGGCCTTCCAAAATGAATATTTTGAATAATATTCTATAGATCTCAATAGTTAGAGTGGGGCTAAGAGAGGTTGAGATAGCACAGTTTGATAGAACTCTGAAGATAGGCATTTTTGTTCTAACAGTCACTAGTTTCATGTGGGTTACATTACTACTTTGAACTTTTCTGTTAACATATTCTGGAAACATTAACAAATATCCCTAAATTCTACCAAATTTGCCATTCCCTAATCTTCACTCAAAGCAGAGAGAGAAGTAAAATTTTTATAAGAAACTATTCCTAGCTTAAGAATTTCATTTATACTAATTTTCTAGCTAATTAATTTAACTATTCTTGTAAACCAAAGGACAGTATCAAAAGTGGAGTATAAATAAAAATCATCATAATATTTATTTTAATATAATACAAATAATATAGAACATGAAATACGGAATTAGACAAACGTGTCTCGGTTTATGAAATGTGTGAATGTGAAAATTTACTAATACTTTCTGGCATCAACTTCTTTGCTAAAAAAAAAATAGAATTAGCAGCATCTATGACATTATTATGAACCATAATATACATGTATATATTTTTTCTACAAAGAATAGCAGATAGCATTTAGTAGTAATTTATAATGCTGTATGTTAATTTTGTTAGTGTATATGATCAACTCTTGCTTACAAATTACTCTTATGCATATTAAAATCTTTACACATTCACTTGCCCTGTTACATATAAACATCTTGAGACTCTAGAAGTTAGATGGCTTTCTCAAACATTCTAAATGATTGTCTCACATTTACTTCAAAAATCTTCCATGATATTTATATGCTCTACTGTTTGATCTTTAAGACTACTGGGGAAATTCAAACACAGAAAGACTAAAAGAATAAAACTGCTTGCCAAGAGTCACAACAAATGTATGATGGGACCTGACTCGTTATTTCATCCCAATCTCAAGATTTTCAGACCACATCAAATAAAACTCTCAGACTTTCTGTCATGGTGTATTTATCCTATACAAAGTACAAGTTGTCTCTTGTTTCCTTTTCTTGGATTTCATTCCATAGAATATTATTTTATATGATCATCTGCACATAGCTATTGAGCCTTTGTCTTGTTTGTTTGTACTTGGGAGGGAAAGGAAGAGCACGTATAAGGTGGAACAAGGATGAACAAATACAATAGTGATATTCACCAGATACTATGTGGAAAATAAACAGGATATCTTGTGTGTGGGAATGGGAGGGAAATACCGATGGAAGGGGAGACATTTTTCCAGAACAATTGTACCCGTTACTTATTACCTGATTCGCATCATTATAACCCTCTTTTAACCCTCTTTGTATCAACTCTACAATAACACTTTTTTTTAAAGCACAAGTTGTTCTCGACATAGGGCAACACTCCATTACATTTTACTCATATCTTGAAATGCTTTTTCCACTTTTGTTACTTAACTACATTCCCTGCTTTCTTCCAATGTACACACATTGTAATGTCCTCTCTGAATTCATCCAACAGACACAAGACAAAAATAATCACATTTACGTTCTTATAGTTCTTTCCATGTATCATTTTTGTAATGTCCATGTTCTGGTATTTAAGTTGTAATAAAAGCATATACACTGTGACTGTGAATCTGCTCTAACCATCTTTTTGTTTGTTTGTTTGTTTTTTACCAATCCTGCGTCTTGGCCTCAGGGTCTGAGCACTGTCCCTGGCTTCATTTTCTCAAGGCTAGCACTCTACCTCTTGAGCCACAGCACCACTTCTGGCTTTTTCTGTTTATGTGGTGCTGAGGAATCGAACCCAGGACTTCATGCATGCAAAGCGAGCACTATACCAATAAACCATATTCCCAGCCCGAAAAACTAAGATGTTTTCTTTTTCTATCTTTTTTTTTTTTTTTTTTTTTTTTTTTTTTTTTTTTTTTTTGCCAGTCCTGGGCCTTGGACTTAGGGCCTGAGCACTGTCCCTGGATTCTCTTTTGCTCAAGGCTAGCACTCTGCCACTTGAGCCACAGTGCCACTTCTGGCCGTTTTCTATGTATGTGGTGCTGGGGAATCGAACCCAGTATCACATAAACAGAAAAAGCCAGAATTGGCGCTTTGGCTCAAGAGGTAGAGTGCTAGCCTTGAGAAAATGAAGCCAGCGCTTCATGTGTGCTAGGCAAGCACTCTACTGCTAAGCCACATTCCCAGCCCTAAGCATCGTAATTGTTTTCAAAACCTTGTGAATTAGTTGTTATTACTGCTCCAGTGTTACAGATCCTGAAACTGAGAACAAATCAAACAAATTAACTTCTCTAATGTCACCCAGCTCAGATGTCTTATAATTGTTCTTCTTAGATGGTATTTTTTCCATTCATTTCCTTTAAAGTTTTTTTGTTTTATTTTTATTGTTTAACTTATATAGGTCATGCATATTGAGTTTTGGACCTGGTTCATGCTGGCCATTTTATTTTCCATTAAATTTTTTGATTAATAAAATCGCAGTGTGGGTTGGAGACTACTCAAGTGACAGAGTAAACTTCACTTCTTCCATGAAATTCCCCCAAGCTTCCCAAATGAAAGGTGGAGGCATGGCTCAAGCGGTAGAGCACTTAGATGGCAATGCTGGGGGCTGTGATTTGAAGCCCCAGTACTAAAAAATCAAAATCACAAATGTGGTTTACCCTTGTGACTGTTAAGGTTATGGCTCACAAAACTAATTACTGTAACATCAAAGAAAATGGAGAGTCAGGGAAGGCTTCTTCTCAGTGGAGAGGACATGGACTTTCTCTTGCAAAATCTAGAAAAAAAAAAGGTTATGGAAAGGACAGTAGCAGTCTTAATGAAGGGATTAGCATATGTAATGAAACAAAGGCCCAGACCATACTAAAGTTGTAGAAGAATTTTGTTTTGTTCCTAATTGTTTTGCATACTTTGCTTTTAAGAATGTGTTATATATTCCACAAAAAATAAGTCTGTATCTTGTATTAGCATGTATTAATTATATAGTGGGGAGAGTCATTGTGATTTTCCCATATGTACATATAATCTTTGATTATAAAGGCCTCCTCCTTACTCTTCTTATCCTCCTTTCTACCCTCTGTTAAAAAGAAAAAAAAAAACTTTATAAATACTCCATGACCTCTAAGTTTAGTTGCACAATTAAACACAATTAGTCCTGTGTATGATAGGCTTACTGGCAGCATCATGATTAATGGGCTAGTTTCTCGAACATGCTTGTTAAATTACATCCATCGGTCTTTCCCTTGGAAAGATCTGAGTTAGGAAATGTGGATATTAGCATTGCAAAATGGTGACAAATCAAAAGACATAGCTGTGAGGAGAAGAAAGTCAACACCACAGGTTTATGAGGCTGCTTTGTCTTTGTTTACAGAGAACGGTATATTCTTTTCCATATCATTTCCATTTAGTAGCTGGGCACTGACTTCTTATTTTATTTATATGGACCTATTAGGTTTACTGCAGAGATGTTTTCAAGACTCCTATGATGCTTTTGAGGGTCTTCCCTAGAAGGGTAGTGAAAATAATAGTCTATAGCACCAGGGAAAACAATGTAAAAAATTTAAAAAAAAGAAAGAAAAGAAAAAAAAATCAACACAGTCCTTAGTATTTTCAGTATTTTCTCAGTACTTTTGTAGTGTCATGACATTAATATATAATGATACCTCACTGATATCAAGAAATAGCAGGGTGGTGTTGACCAGAAAGGAAATAGATACATGACATGAGATAGATTATATTTTTATATATTCTGTAAAGTGCTATACACTGCTACAGAATTACACAGACAGTGGAAGTACTGACTTAATATATGTGGCCACTGTGATTCTACTTACAGCTGGGATTGGCCATATTTTCATATTAGTGTGAAACAATACTAATCCAAAACAGTTTATTTAGAAAGGGACACACCATAAATCAGAGTGGTAAAGACATGATAGGCTATTTCTTTTGCATTAAGAAAAGAGACATACATACAAATCTGTTGAGTTGTGCAAGAGACTTGAATCAGCCCTAACAAATCTCACTGGCTGAAAGTTGATGCAAAAATAAATGGTGATAATTAACAGATTGGAGATCTGCAAGCCACAGGTAATTGGATTATCAATGGAGAATTTGTTTCCATGGAAGACTTTACTATCTGCATATCTGCAATATTTCATTCTTGTCATTTTGTTCTCTAAAAGAATGTCCTCAAAACTCAGTTCATCCCACATATGATCTCTGTAATTAAGTTATTTCAAGCAAATGGGAACTGCAGGTTTTTTTTTTGTTTCTGTGTTTTGTCCTCAAACAACATTCAATTATGTCACCATAGATTAAAATATTTAATTTTCCTGATATTTAAATGTCAGGATTACTGTGACAATTGTATGGCACAGATGAATAGTTTATGAAAAGTAAAAACATAAAAATCACTACTTTTTTCTGTATCTTCTTGTTATAATTTAAATTTAAAAAAATCATTAAACTATGGGGCTGAGAATATGGCCTAGTGGTAGATTTCTTGCCTCACATACATGAAGCCCTGGTTTCGATTCCTCAGCACTACATATTTGGAAAAAGCCAGAGGTGGCGTTGTGGCTCAAGTGGTAGCAAAAGGAAACCTGGGACATTCCTCAGGCCTTGAGTTCAAGCAGGACTGGCAATAAATACATAGATAGATATATACATAAATTTAAAAATCTTTAAACTATGTCTTCTAAAATTTCAGACCTGGGGCTGGGGATATGGCCTAGTGGCAAGAGTGCTTGACTCATATACACGAAGCCCTGGGTTCGATTCCCCAGCACCACATATATAGAAAATGGCCAGAAGTGGCGCTGTGGCTCAAGTGGCAGAGTGCTAGCCTTGAGCAAAAGGAAGCCAGGGACAGTGCTCAGGCCCTGAGTCCACGGCCCCGGACTGACCAAAAATAAAAATAAAAATAAAATTTCAGACCTGAAATTAGTTTGAATATTATAAAAATGAGTTCATTGTTTAAAAGCTCGAAACTTCTTAGTTTGTAATAGTATTTAGTTTAAATGTAGAACAGATATTTTAATATCAATTTTAAGATTGTTACCTACATTTAAAAACTTTTACTTTGCTATATCATATTTAGAGAAATATCCAATTTCTAAAGTCTCCTTTTTTATGTTAGTATATAGGAATGTCCAAATATCTCAATATTTAAATGCTTAGTAACTAATTTCTCTCTTTTTCGGATTAGGTAAATTTCAGTTACATATTTTAGAAAATAGATTAGTCTTTGTACCAAGAAATGAAAGTAACAACCATTTGACAGAATTGGTCTTAATTTTTTTCATACATGAAAGAAACAGAATCACTCTCTTGAGAGATCTGACTCTGTGGTCCAGGGTTATCATGATATATTCTATGCTAATCTAAACTGAGTACACATATTTCAATGCATGTGCAATTTCTTCAGTTATAGTCATAAGAGGGACTTTTGAACTAACAAGGTAAAAATAACACCAACACAATATGCTCAGTAGCTGTACATTTTAACAAAATCTTAGATCACATTTAATCTCCCAGAAGCATAGTGAGAAAGAAATGAAGTTTTCCCTTTTGACTTGCTGATCTTTTATCACAGCTTCACAATTGCATTTGTTTCCTTAAGAAGTGCATTTGCTTACTGTTAAAATTAGTTATAAGTCAGTACCTGACTTACATAACTATAACCCCTCAGTACATTACCTAACAATAACAATAAGATATATTCTTAAAAAGAAAAAAAAATAGTTACAGCTAAAATAAATTAATGCAGTATTTGGTTTAAATCATTGTTTTGTCACCGTATTGTCTATTTTTCATTGCCTATGATCTAAAAACAAAACCATAACAAACCAAAATAAATTATTTCATCATATGCCACAAAATGTGTTGGAGTAACAAGAAATTAAGTGTTGAAATCCTGGTTGACATATTTGAAGATTCCTGGGTTTTCATTCATGGAGATTTTAAAACATGTGTGAGATCAGTACACATGACATTTTGGGGGCAATGTTTTGAAGGGATACAAAATTCACTACATAACCTATTCAGTGAAAGAAAAAAAATAAGTTTTTCAATTTTACAACAACCAATTCTAGTCCTTCAAGATTTGGAGCCCAAAATTCATTAGACTATACCATTAATTACTTGGCCTTTTGAAACCTTTCACAAATGAGCTGAAACAACAAATATATTTAAGTTTTCTGCTAGAAGGACCTATGTGACAATATTGATTTAATGCTGATCAGACAGAAACCAAATCCTACTGTCTCCTCATTCATAAAAATGAACAAGTAATACAAGTAGAAATGAAGTCAAAGTTAGAGAATTCCTTTTTTTTTCACAGCTCTCTTCATAGATCATGTATTTCCTTTAAAATAAATGTATGCACATTAAACTGTGTAGTGCAGGAGGTAAGGTGCTTGCAGTTCTGAATTAGGAACATCAATGTTCACTGCAACTTCAAAAATATTAAGACAAATTTCAGGAAAAGAACACTGGAGAATAGAGAAAATATTCATAATTTCTCCTTTGCAAAAGGAGAAATATTCTCTTGATATATTCAGTTATCAAAAATGTTTTAATGAATTACATAATTATTCAAATTGCTTATAACTTCACTCTTCATCCTGTACTTTTTGCATATACTCTCCTTTTTGTTTATTTCTTGGTATTCAAGATTATATTGATAGCATTACTACTCCCTGTTGCTAAAGAAAATTTGAAATTTTCTCCAGTCTTCCTTATAACTTACAGCTTAGCAAATATAATAAAAAGGGCATTGATTATGCTCTTAAATGCTCTTAAAAGTTGTTCATTTTTTCCCTTTCAATTTCATTAATTTGATCTAGATTATGAGAATCTCTAGTGTGCTCTGCAAAATAACTGTGGATGAGCTGAGTATTTAAAAAAATAAAGTTATTTTTTAAAGTTTAATTAATTCTCAATTTTGTAGCAATTGAAAGCAATCCTTCACATTTGTCCATGTCAATCCAACTAGCTTTCCTAGTTCGCCAGAGGTACACATCTACACACACATATACTCTCTTAAACCAGATTCATCTTAGGAGAAAGTCTGAGATTCATGCTTGACATTCTTTTTCTGTTTTACTTCATTGTTGTTTTAGAGGTGCTATACACAGGGGTTACCTTTATATACACCAGGTAATAAGTATATTTCCTTTTGCAGAATGTCACCTCTTCCCTCATTCTCTTCCTTTCCTTCCCACCCATCACAACCCACCAATTGCATAGCTCATCTTCATCAATGAACAGTGAAAAATTCTTGTGTGAATAGTTTGATTTGTTTACCTTTCTCACTCAAAAAACACCATATATAAACTCATGTGTCCATTTTCAACTGTCTGGACTACATTTTTTACATAAAAAAATCTCCCATGGAGGCCCAAGATTCACTTTATTGTGATGGGTGAATTAGTCTGGCATGTGTTGTGTAACCACAAAAGACTTGCCATTGCTGAAATGACATCTTTCCTCAACCAAAAACTTGGACCTTCTGGTAGAGGATGTGATAGAAGCTTAGAAGACCACCTACCAATGTGTGCTAACATACTACTTACCAAATTTCAATGTGATACAAATTTGCTGGAATATAGATTTTGAATCATCTGGTAGAATGTGCGACTTGAGAATTTGAATTTATAACAAGTTCCTGGGTGTTATCTGTCAAGTTGCTGTTAGAATTTTGAATTGTGATGAAGTCTCATTACTTCCATGTGTATTAATGAAATAAGACTACTGTCATTAGTTGTCTGAGTTTAGGAGTCAGGAAGCCTAGAATTCAAATTCTAAATTTATCTTTTTAGCTGGCTTTTGCAAATTACTTAAATTATCTAAATTTTAACTCTCATGCATTTTAGGTAATGGTATCTATATCATAAAAGGTAGTGTGAATGTTAAATGAGGCTTTATGTGCACAATGTTTCAAACAGGCTTTGAAGCAATTTATAAATATGACCTTCGCTTAGGAAAAGTCAGCATTATTATATTAGCATATGATTATGAGATAAAATGCAACAAAACTAAAGATTACATGTTTCAAAAATTATCATATTTAGAGGCAGAACAAACACAGCAATGCAAAAAAAAATCCCGAGAAAACTCACAAGGGATAAAAATTCTGTAGCAATTAATTTAAAAATAATTACTTATAAGTTCTATACAATCTAAGATCCTTATAATTCATAATAGCTGAAATTGGGTGAACATCGTTATATCAAAGTTACATTTCTTTATAAATCTACTGGTTAGAAAACAATTTAAAATGAATTTCTTCCTAAAAGACCAAAATGTTTTAGTGTCATAATACTTATGAAATATTAGTTTCTCCTTTCAATTACATGCTAGTTTTAGTTCAAATTTTATTATTTTAATGTATTTTTTTTTTGGTAAGTCTTGGAGCTCAAACTCAGGGACCGGACACTATCCCTGAGCCTTTTTATACAAGGATAGCATTTCTACCACCTTGAGCCACAGTACCACTTCTAGCTTTTTTGATAGTTAACTGGAGATAGGAATCTCAGAGACTTTCCTGTCCAGGATCTCTTTGAACTTCAGTTCTCAGATTTTAGCCTCTTGAATAGCTAGGATTACAGCCATAGGCATCAATGTCTGGTTTTCTGGTGGTTAATTAGAGATCAGAGGCTCATGGCCTTGGCCTTTATTGCCTGGAATGACTTTGAACCATGATCTTAACATCTCAGCCTGCTAAGTAGCTAGGCTTACAGGCATGGGCAACCAGAGCCTGATTACTTCAGATTATTTTAGCATCCATTGTGCTATGCAAGGAGAGTTTCATTGTGACTTTTCAATACATGCATGAAATGTATTCTGACCAACACTAGCCATACCTCCTATCCCTAACTTCTTAAAACAATTTCAAAAGGTTTTAATCATACTACTTTTACATAGTGTATGAAGTACTTCAATCATATTCACCATCTCTGTTCACCCTCCCGTTTGGTCGTTTGGTCGTCAGAACTGAGGAAGAATGTTCTGGTATCCAGTGGGTAGAGGCCAAGGAAAGCTGCCAGAGTTGGTAAAATGCTATGTTCCATAACACAACAATTCAATTATGATGTTAATTATGTCAAGGAGCCAAAGGATCAAGAATTGTTATATTGTATCTTTCAGTGGTCTAAACCTGCAGTGGATATCTTTTGTAGTTACTTTCTGCCAAGTAACTTTCACATTATAGCTGCCATGAGAAAGAAGCATTGTGTAAATTTGCTTTCACAGCTTACCCATTACACAGCTGTAACCACTGGTTTTTCATTCAGTACACCATCAATGGAATATTTGAGGAAGGAATGTGAATACTACTTATCATCTCAACTCTTCTGTAGCAAATGTCTACACTCAGAGTTACAGTGTGAGTTTCAGTGGCTTAACACAGAGTCTGAAATTATGCTATGCTTTGAAGAAGTACTGAAACCTCTTCTTAGAACAAAGAAGGATATTCTGCAGAAAGCAGTTTAAAATACTAGGACCTAACATAGCACAACATTTTAGAGAACCAAAGATCAATTTTGTTCTGCCTCTATTTTTCCTTGTTTACTAGTTTAAGAAAGATACAGCACAGAAGATTTTAAAATGAATTTTAATTAAACCTTCTTCATGTAATGTGGCAGCTTTCATTTCTTCTTAGATATTAATAACCTATGGATACATTCTGTAATCACGTGAAAACAAATGTATTGAAGTATATAAACATCAACACTAGTATGACATTTTGGCTCATTTAAATACCTTTATAAAATGAAGAGAATGGAAAGATAAAGAGTCAGAAATAGGTCATTTTAGAGCATGTAGTATATACTTTGAGTATACAGATTTTGCAATGGTGAAGGAAAAGCAGAATGTTACTTGGTTATTTTCAAGGAGTGACTTTACTAAATTGAAGGAATTATCATTTCCCCCGCCCCATGTTTGTTGGATTCATGTGGAGTAGCTGCTCATTTTTCATCAGTTGTACATAGAAAGATGCATTGTGAGGATCTAGTTCTAAACTGAAAGGAGCTGGCTTCTTGAGCAGAAGCTTCTGAAAGTGTACCTATTGGTAAGATATTCTTGAAGCCTATATTATCCTTCCATGCAGTCTTATGCCATGAGGCCTGTGATTCAAATCAGTCTTCTGCAAAAAAAGATAACAAAAATGTCTTGTTGCAGAAGATTTCCTACCTCTTCCCACCAAGACACAGGATAGGGGGAAGCTATGATCAACAAGTTCCCCTACAAGAAAGGGTCTGTGTTTCACACTGTGCATTCTGAGCTTCTCACAAATAATATGAACCACTAATGCACAGAGAAAGCTTCCCTTTCCAGTATGCAATTCACAGTCAACTTTTACCAAGGGAGACAGGCCTGTAAAACTCTTTGTGTTATAGTTACTGAACAGGAAATAAGATTTGGACTGGCAAGCTGGGAAATACCCAAGGAAAATGTGCTATTTTATCCTTCACTCACTTTTGACTCAATCTCTAGAGTAAAATGTTTGCAATGTGGAAAATTCTGTGGCCTGAAAAAAAGTCAGCATTTAAGTATCCATCCAAATGAATAATATAGGAAAGAAAATGTGAAAGACTGAAAATGAACTTAAACTCTAAATAGTGGCAGACATTAGAACTAAAATGAGACCTGCCAAATGGTCTTTGTTTCAGACTTTGTATCTGGTGGTAGTTATTGTAATACTATGCCAATTTCGTAACTAGGCATAGTACTAATACTTATATAGTAGATTTGACTGGAGAAAAATTTCACTGTATCAAACAAGCTAAGACTATTAATATTGTTAACAAGCAAGATATGGGCAGTAACAAAGAGCTATTTCTACTACTTCCTGTTTTTGTCTTGTCCTGTTTTTTTCTGTGTATCACAACTGTATTTTAGGAAATGGAGCTTTGGCTCAAGAGGCACAGCATCAGTCTTGAACATGAGCACCAAAGCTAAGCGACTGTGCCCAGGACTTGATTCAAACTAGTTTTCTCTTTTCTCTCTGTCCCTCTGTCTCTCTGTCTTTTTCTTTCTCTCTGTGTCTCTCTCCAAACCAATATATTAAAATACATTTTTTTGAAGTTACACAAATGTGCAGATTGTAAACAATACTTAATTATCAATAGACAGACAGATAGATAGATTAGATAGATAGATAGATAGATAGATAGATAGATAGACAGATAGATAGTCTGGGTGGCTCATACCTGTAGTCCAAACTACTCAGGGGTGGGGGTAAGATCTGAGGATTGCAGTTCAAAACCAGGCCAAATCTCCAATAAACTACTCAGAAAATGGCAGTAGTGCTTTGGCTCAAGTAGTAGAGTGCTAGCTTTGAGCACAAAGAAGCTCAGGGACAGCACCCAGGCCCAGAGTTCAAGGTCCAGGACTGGCCCTTGAACAAATAAAAATAAAAATAAATATCTTGGTTTGAATTTACATCTCTTTTCTCAATTATCCTAGACGTTAGAGTTCAGAAGATCAACACTGTCTATTATATCTATTATAGATACAAAAATTAATTCAGGGATTGAGGATGAATCTATATGGAAAAAATAATATGCAGATGTGCTTTCTGATTTTGGCCTTTGGATTTTTATTTTTATTTGCCCCTTTATATTTTCTTAAATGTAAATACTAAAAAGGCCTTCACAACATAGTTTCAAAGCTTGTATGTAGAAGAATTGCTGCCAGGGAAAGTCCATACATGGCTCAAATCTAATTAAAATTTTAAAAAAACATATTATAATAGAATTCACAAGAAAGGAAATGGAAGGACTTGGGAAAAATCATATTGAGTGAAGTAAGCCAGACCCAAAGAAACATATAGAGTCCATGATTTCGATCACTGGTGATAATTAGTATATAACATAGTTAGTATACTCCTAGCAGAGGATCACACTAGCTCTATAGATATGTACTTATGATCAGATAAGATGATGCTAAGTGAAATGATCTCCAAGATACGGAAAAAATAATTTTTTTATTGTTTTTGATATTTTTCTGTGCTATGTAAAATTCTTTCTTTGTTCTTTCATTTTTCTTTCCTATGGTTTATCCCCTATTGACACTGTATTTTATTTTAATACCTTGAGTAATGTATATTATTAGTTTATCTGAAATAGGGAAGGGAAGGGGAACATCAGCATGGTGAGACAAAGGATAAAAGATGAAGCAATGCAACAGTGACACATGATGATACTTTGGAAATTAACTGCCAAACTTAAGGGTGTTGGGGAGACAGAAAGTGTGAGAAAATGAGGGATGGGGTAACAAGTTTGACAAGAAATGTACTCACTACCTTAAATATGTAATTGTAACCCCTCTGTACAACACCTTGACAATAAAATTAAATTTAAAAAACAGTGAGAAGAAACTACGTTGACCCAAAGGATTGCAATCATGACAAACTATAAAACAGAAATAAAGAAGTTAGAATAAGGTCAGTGTCTGAAAATGGTATCAAATCTTTATTCTAAAGGGAAAAAAAGAAAAAATGGAGATACCCATAATTGTTTGAAGTCCGTAAAAAAGGAATGTGATCATTGGAACAAGAAAAAAATACTTTTTATTTTGGAAACTTGAGAGTGTAAGCTAGAAAAATAATGTCACCCTCTACTACTAAGATTTTGAAAGATAAATACTATTGTATGTCTCTCAGGAGGTAATGAGTGGCTGAACTGTACATATTTCCTTCAAATAGGACAAAAAGAGACATTTTAACTCATTTAGTCTGAGTTCTCATTTCTACAAGGGTATTATGGATAGCTTTGGGTACTTTTGATACTCCATGCTTCTTGAAAATTTACCAAAAAAAAAAATGTTGAATAGAATATACAGACTCTGAAACCACATTTTTTACAATAGTATATAATTTTAAATCTAAAATTCTATATGAACATTTCTTAACTTTTTCAGAAAAAGTTGCCAAATTATGAATTGTAAGGAATAAAAATTTCCAATACTATTCATGAAAGCAACTTAGGCATGGAAATTTACAAAAATGATTTTGTGTTACTAATGCATATTTCATTTATTACAACACAATTTTACAAATTGTTTTTCCATATATATTTATTTATTTATCTATTTATTTATTTATTTATTTATTTTGCCAGTCCTGGGCCTTGGACTCAGGGCCTGAGCACTGTCCCTGGCTTCTTTTTGCTCAAGGATAGCACTCTGCCACTTGAGCCGCAGTGTCACTTCTGGCCATTTTCTGTATATGTGGTGCTGGGGAATCGAACTCAGGGCTTCATGTATACAAGGCAAGTCCTCTTGCCACTAGGCCATATCCACAGCCCCTCCATTTGATATTTTAATGAGGTCATTTAATTGAAATGAATCTGATTATATATACATATATATACAGTAAGTGTTTGTACTAAGAGCCCATCATAAGTATTTGTATGTAGAGACCAAAACTAATATACTCATGACATATTTTTTACCTCCCATGACAAAAACCAAGGGGTATTAAAATAATTTGCAGAGGCAAAATTTAATTATGGGACAATCAATTGACAGTTTACACAATAATTTAGTCAAAATTAAGGCACAGTAATGTCGCTCTAGGACTGTGTATATTATTCAATTTGTTTCTTAAAAGCAGAATTGAGTGTTTGGTTAAATAAGATTTTTTTTCCTTTATTGTCAAAGTGTGATACGGAGGGGTTACAGGTTCATATGAAAGGCAGTGAGTACATTTCTTGTTCTATTGGTTACCTCTTCCCTCATTTTCCCCCTCCCCGCTCCCCCTTACCCTTCCCTCCCCCCAAGAGTTTTGCAGTTGGTTTACACCAAATGGTTTCTAAGTGTTGTTTTTTGAATAGTTTATCTTTTTGTTCTTTATATCTCGATTTTGGTATTCCCTCTTCCTTCCCCAGTTCTATTACCCATATAGACAATATCCAGGGTACTCGGATTAATACAGTGGTAGTGAGGGTACAGCCAAAGGAAGGGACTACAAGAGAAACAAAATTAGACAAACCACTTAGTAAAACAAACAGACAAGGTAAAAGAGAAAAAGTAGTACGAGTTCTCATGGCCTCTTAAGAATAAATACAAAAGTGGTAAAAAATCTTGTTTCTATAATATGTAGTTCATTTCATTTGGCATCTTCTTATGTAAACATATGGGTGTAGCTATTGGGGTATTTTGGTCTTCTACCATGACTAGTCTATTCCTGTATTAGCTATTCCCTATGAGGGACACCATAGGATTTATGTTTCTTTGGGTCTGGGTCACTTCACTTAGTGTGATTTTTTTCCAAATGCTTTCATTTCCTTATGAATGAGGCAGTGTCATTCCTTCTGATGGAAGCATATAATTATATGTACCACATTTTCCTGATTCACTCCTCTACTGAGGGGCATCTAGGTTGGTCCCATGTATTAACGATGAAAAGTTGTGCTGCGATGAACATAGTTGTGCTGGTGGCTTTAGTGTGGTCTTGCTTGTAGTCTTTTGAGTAGATGCCCAAAAGTGGGGCTGCTGGGTTGTAGGGGAGCTCTTTGTTTAGCCTTCTTAGGCACCTCCACACTGCTTTCCAGAGGGGTTGAACAAATTTTCTATCCCACCAACAGTGTAGTAGAGTACCCTTTTGGCCACATCCTCTCCAGCATTTGTTATTATTAGATTTTCTGATAATAGACATTTTTACTTGGGCGAGGTGGAATTTCAATGTTGTTTTGATTTGCATTTATTTTATGGCCAGTGATGTAGAGCACTTTTTCATGTGACTCTTGGCCATTCTCATTTCTTCTTCAGAGAAGTCTCTTTTTTGGTCTTTAGCCCATTTGTTGAGAGCACTGTTGGCTCTTTGGTTTTTTTGTTTTGTTTTGTTTTTTGCCAGTCCTGGGCCTTAGACTAGGGGCCTGAGCACTGTCCCTGGCTTCTTTTTGCTCAAGGCTATCACTCTGCCACTTGAGCCACTTCTGGCCATTTTCTATATATGCGGGGCTGGGGAATCAAACCCAGGGCTTCATGTATACGAGGCAAGCACTCTTGCCACTTGGCCATATTCCCAGCTCAGCTGTTGGTTCTTTGATTGCTGTTTTGGAGGAATTTGAATTTTTGAGTTCTGTGTATATTTTAGATATCAGGCCTTTGTCTGTTGTATGGCTGGTGAAGATCTTTTCCCAATCTGTGGGCTTTCTATTTATCTTGGAAGCTATATACTTTGCCCTGAAGAAGCTCTGCAGTTTCATACAGTTCCACTGGTCCAGCATTTCTTTGATTTGTTTGATTTCTGGACCTTGGTTGAGGAAGTTTCTTCCAGTTCCAAGGAGACCTAGAATTTCTCCTACTTCTTTTTGTAGAGTCTTCAGGGTGTCTGATTTTATTTCCAGGTCTTTGGAGTTGAATTTGGTGCAGGGTGATAGATAGGGATCTAGTTTTAGTTTGTTATAGGTGTTGACCCAGTTTTGCCAACACCATTTGTTGAAGATGCTGTCTTTGTTCCAACCTATATTTTTAGATTCTTTGTCAAAGATTAGGTAGCTGTAGGTCTGTGGGTTCATTTCTGGGTCTTCATTTCTGTTTCATTGGTCCTCAGGCCGGTTCTTGTGCCAGTACCAAGCTGTTTTTGTTACTACAGCTTTGTAGTACAATTTAAAGTTTGGTAATGATATTCCTCCAGCACTCTTCTTTCTACTTAGGATTGTTTTTGCTATTCGGGGTTTTTTGTTTTTTATTGTTCCATATGAATTTCTGAATTTCTTCCTGTATCTCTTTGAAGAATGATGCTGGGATATTGATGGGTATTTCACTGATTTTGTAGATAGCTTTTGGTAATATTGCCATTTTCACGATGTTAATCCTCCCAATCCAGGAGCTTAAGAGGTTTTTCCATTTCCTTAGTTCTGCCATAATTTCCTTTTTTAGGCTTTTAAAGTTCTCATCATAGAGTTCTTTTACTTCTTTGGTTCAGGTTATTCCTAGTTATTTTATGTTATTTGAGGCTATTGCAAAAGGTGTTGCTTTTCTGATTTCAGCCTTGCTCTTCAGGTTGTTAGTGTATGTAAAAGCCATTGATTTTTGAGGGTTTATTTCATATCCTGCTATTTTGCCAAAGTTTTGGATCAGCTCTAGGAGCTTGGGAGTAGAGTCTATGGAGTTCTTAGGTATAGGATCATATCATCTGCGAAGAGAGAAAGTTTGACTTCATCTTTTCCTATTTGGATCCCCTTTATGTTTCTTCTTGCCTTATTGCTCTGCCTAGGAATTCTAGTACCATGTTGAAGAGGAGAGGAGAGAGTGGACATCCTGTCTTGCTCCTGATTTTAAAGGGAATGACTTTAGCATTTCACCATTTAGAATTATGCTTGCTCTTGATTTGTCATAGACTGGCTTTATATTCAGGAGTGTTCCCTGGAATCCCAGTTTTCCCAGGGCTTTTACCAAAAATGGGTGCTGGATTTTATCGAATGCTTTTTCCACATCTAGAGATATAACCACATGATTCTTTACATTGCTCCTGTTGATGTAGTGGGTTACATTAACTGACTTGCATATATTGAACCAACTTTGCATCCCTGGGATGAATCCAGTTTAATCTTTGTGTATGATTTTTTTTTTTTTTTTGAAGACTTGTTGAAGTCGATTGGCCTGAATTTTTTTGAGGAACTTTGCATCGGTGCTCATCAAAGAGATGGGTCTATAGTTCTCTTTCCTTCAGGTGTTTCTATCTGGTTTTGGGATTAGCGTTATTTGAGCATCATAGACTGTGTTTGGTAGAGAGTTTTTACTCTCTATTTTATTGAAGTGTTTGAGGAGTGTTGGTGTGAGATCTGTTTTGAAAGCCTTGTAGAATTCCGCTGTGAATCCATCTGGACCTGGGCTTTTCTTCAAAGGGAGAAATCATATTGCAGTTTCAATTTCATTGCTACATATGGGTCTGTTCATTAGATTTATGTCCTCTTGGTTAAGTTTGGGCATATCAATTTTTGTTAAGAATTTGTCCATTTCTTCCAGGTTCTCAAATTTGTTGGCATATAGGTTTGCAAAATAGTCCCTTATTATATCCTGAATCTTTGTTGTTTCTATGGTAATGTTACCTGTTTTTCTCTGATCTTGTTTATTTGGATTTGCTATATATGTTTTTTGGTCAGATTTGCTAGAGGTTTTTCTATCTTGTTAATTTTTTTCAAACAACCAACTCTTTGTTTTGTTGCTTCTTTCTGTTTTTTTTTTTTTTTTCCTTCTGGGTTCCAAGTCATTTAATTCTGCTCTGATTTTAATTATTTGCTTCCATCTATTGACTTGGGGTTTGGCTTGTTGCTCTCAAATAAGAATATTTTTGACTCTGAGACTTTCTAAAAAATCTCGGCTTTCATCAAATTTAGTTATGTGACAAATTGTTTAGCTTATTTTATTTTTTGTCACATGTGAATTAAAGCTATTAGTAATGTCCAACAAATGTGACATTGTGATTTAAAAACATTTATTGATCATTTAATATTGTCCAAAGGTGGAAAACTGTAAAATTGTAAAATACAACTGAATATTTGATTTTCTTTTTCCTGTTCATTGCAAGACTGTTATTCTTTTTTTCGATTTCTCTGTCAAAGTGATGTAGAGAGGGTTTCAATTTTATACATAAGTCAATGAATACATTCCTTATGCAACTTGTTACCTACTCCTTCATTTTCCTCTGCCTCTCCATTTTCTTCTCCCCCCGCCCATGGGTTGTACAGTTGGTTTATGCTATATAGTTTTGTAAGTATTGCTGTTGCATTTGTTTGTGTTTTTTTCCTTTGCCTCTCTATTTTAGTATTCCCTTTCCCTTCCCTAGATCTAATACACATATATACCATATCCAGGTACTAAAACCCATTACCGTGATATCAGGAGTAAAATCATGGGACATAAATACAAATGAAAAAAGGACATAATTTCACATGGCATGTTGAAAATAACAGCAACAATGATATACCATTTGCTTCCATAACTTGGAGTTCATTTTGCTTAGCATCATCTTATGTGTTCATATGGACATAGCAATTGAGCTATCTTCTGCTGGGAATATCCTAGATGGGTTCTAATTAAAATACAACTGAATATTTGTAAAAAAAAAATATACTGTGTAGTTAAGTATTTTATAAGTGTGAGCTATTGCTTTGTTATCTATAAACCTGTAGAATAGGTATGGGAAGTATTACATAAAACAACTTTTATTTGTATAATTTTTTATTCATTGTATATATTTCAAAAACTACATTTGATATTCGGTGATTGCCACTATGCTTTCATTTTTATTTTTATGGTATTGGACATTTTTTAGTTCATGTTTTCTAGCTAAATGCTTCAGTAGTAGGTTTTAATGTTCAACCGGAAGAAAAGAGTATCTTCTGAGAGAAGCTAATGATGAAAAACGTGTGAATCATGGATAATTACTCACTGTTTCTGTAAGTGTAAATATGTGAGAACTAGCTCCATGTGAGAAGAAATGAGTAGTTTAGAAATGAGTAGTTTAGTTTTGTTTGCCCACCAACTTCACATTGCAGAGTACAGTGTTACTGTTTCAGTGTCTGCAACTTTTCATTAATAAGCCGTCTGAACATTTTGGACTGGAATCTTTGTTTGCATCATGTCACTTTTTTTCCTTTCAGTTTGTGAGAGCTTGATTTAAGTCACGCTGAAGAAGCTGAATTAGGATTGAAGAAATATTTGGGATGGATAGTGTCTTCTTGTCTTGTGAAATATCCAATCACTGTTCCTGGTCTCACAGGACAGACTTCCTTCTTCATTTCTGACTTCTAACATATAGTTGTCATGATCCTTAATTGAGAAAAGCAAACCCAGTCTCTTTCTCATAGGCAATACATTACTAGGCAAATTTACTGTCCTACTTGGCCCCACACCATCTTGGAGCAGAAGAAATTGGGTTAGTGAATACAAAAATCTATGGGTCATAGGTTTGGAGCAGTGTTGGCAAGGCAACCAATATCCAGAGTTCATGCCTATAATGATTCCTGTTATGAAACCTAATGTCAGAAATTAAATTACTTATAGCAAAGCACATCACTTTACTGGGGAAAATTTATTAAAATTATTTATTTTGCAACAGGAATGTGGCAACTGATAGTAAGTGCCACAGACTATTATGGTGTAGACAATTTCAAAATATGAAATTTGCAAGACAGGATGAAACAATAGAATTTCATGATTTACAATGGAAAGGTCCTCTTCTGAAATATATCTAGTTATATGTAAAGATTACATTGGATTTTTTTTTCTAAATTGGGCAGTGTGTATAACATATAAGCTCACAAATATAAGATCATAGAAAATATCTGGAACTAACTCCATGTAGCTAATTTTAGTATGACTGATAGAAATTGGCAATACATTATTTTCAGAGCCTTTGTACTTGGATTATTTCATTTAATCTTCAAGATGTCCTTCAAAGTGTTTACGTAAATCCTCCATTTATCAGTTGAAAGATTCTATAAATTATCAAAGTCACATGGTTTATTAACATGTATCTCAAAATGACAGTGTTCAGACAGCTAATTATTTTTTGCCACTGGAATGGTTTTAGCTTTCTTTGAAGGAGTGTCTGATTTTACTCCCCCTTTCACATCTCACTTTGAGGAAATTTATTCAGAGGGAGAAATAGCATAATAACTTGTGAAAAAACATGAAGATTGTTAATGGTAAAGGAAAGGCTCACACATCCTTTACCCTAGAGATAAATCATTAAAAATTCTGAAGAAAATGAAAATCAGGGAAGCACAGATAGCCTTCCCATCTGTACTCAACCATTTTCATCCCTGATTTTCCATCTTCCTTTCAACTTGCTGAGATTTTTCTTTCTGTAAGAGAGAGAAAGAGAGAGAGAGAGAGAGAGAGAGACAGACAGACAGACAGACAGAGACAGAGATAGAGAGACAGAAAGAGAGCCAGAGAGAGAGATTCATCTGATACTATAAGTTAGCAGTTATTGGTGATCTAATAAATACTGTCCTGGTGATAATGAACATTTCTCAGTCAGAAAATAAAACAAACATATTTCTAGTAAAAAAGAAACCCAATATAAGGATCTAGTTTTAGTTTGTTGCATGTGTTGAACCAGTTTTGACAGCACGATTTGTTTAAGATGCTATCTTTCTTCCATGCTATTTTTTAGCTCCTTTATCAAATATTAAGTAGGCATAGTTCTGTGGGTTCATTTCTGGGTCTTCAATTCTGTTCCATTGGTCTTCAGGCCTGTTCTGGTGCCAATACCAAGCTGTTTTTATTACTATAGCTTTATAATACAGCTTGAAGTGTGGTATTGTAATTTCTCCAGCACTGTTCTTTCTGCTTAGGATTGTTTTTGTTATTCTGGGTCTTTTATTGTTCCATATGAATTTCTGGATTGCTTCATCTATTTCATTAAAAAAATGGTGTTGGGATATTAATGGGTATTGCATCGAATTTGTGCATAGCTTTTGGTAATATTGCCATTTTCACATTGTTAATCCTCCCAATCCAGGAGCATGGGAGATTTTTCCATTTCCTTAGTTCTGCCTTAATTTCTTTTTTCATGTTTATAAAGTTCTCATCATAGAGGTCTTTCCCTTAGTTGGATAAGGTTATTCCTAGGTATTTTGAGGCGATTGCAAAAGGAGTTGCTTTCCTGACTTCATCCTCGGTCTTCGGGTCATTAGCATATAGAAAGACCATTGATTTTTGAGAGTTTATTTTATATCCTGCAACTTTGCCAAAGTTTTGGATCAGCTGTAGTAGCTTGGGAGTAGAGTCTATGGGGTTCTTTAGGTATAGGTTCATGTCATCTGTGAAAAGAGAACGTTTAACGTCACCTTTTCCTATTTGGATCCCCTTTATATTTTCGTCTTGCCTAATTGCTTTGGCTAGGAATTCTAGTACTATGTTGAAGAGGAGGGGAGAGAGTGGATATCCCTGCCTTGCTCCTGATTTTAAAGAGAATGACTTTAGCTTTTCACTGTTTAGAATTATGCTTGCTGTTGGTTTGTCATAAACTGCCTTTATTATATTCAGGAGTGTTCTCTGAAATCCCAATTTTTCCAGGGCTTTTGTCATAAATGGGTGCTAGATTTTATCGAGTGCCTTTTCTGCATCCAGAGATATAACCATGTGATTCTTGACCTTGCTCTGGTTGATGTGGTGGATTACATTAATTGACTTGTGTATATTGAACCAACTTTGCATCCCTGGGATGAATCCAGTTTAATCATGGTGTATGATTTTTTTTTTTGATGACTTTTTGAAGTTGATTGGCCAGAATTCATCCCAGCACAATCTACATGTCTAAAATATGGAACCAATTCAGATGCCCCTCAGTAGACAAATGGATCAGGAAAATGTGGTACATATACACAATGGAATTTTATGCCTTTATTACAAAGAATGACACTGCCCCATTCATAAGTTAATGGAAGGACTTGCAAAAAATTATACTAAGTGAAGTGAGCCAGACCCAAAGAAACATGGACTCTATGGTCTCCCTCATAGGGAATAAGTGACACAGGTTTAGGCTAGTCACAGCAGAGGATCAAAAGAGCCTAATAGCTATGCCCCTATGAATGCATTAGATGATGCTAAGTGAAATGAACTTCATGTTATGGAAATGAGTGATATATCACGGTTGTAATTACTTTCAACATGCCATGTGAAACCATAGCTTCTATTGTTGATGATCCTCTTGTATCCCCTCCCTGTGGTTGTACCTGCACTATCACTGTATCTTATCTGAGTACATTGGAAACTGTATATACTTGTATTAGAACTAGGAAAGTGAAAGGAAATACCAAAATCGAGAGACACAGGATAAAAAGACAACTACCAAAGGAATACTTGCAAAACTGTTTGGTGTAAACCAAGTGAACAACTCAAGGGGAGAAAGGGGAAGGGGGAGGAGGGAGGAGGGAATGAGGGAGGAGGTAACAAACAGTACAAGAAATGTATCCAATGCCTAACTTATGAAACTTTAACCTCTCTGTACATCACTTTGACAATAAATAAGGGAAAAGAAAACATGAATAAAATAATGAAACACACACACACACACACACACACACACACACACACACACACACACACACACAAGAAACCCAATAGAAATAAGCAAAACCCATATATTTGGGAGAATGGAATCTGCATTGAAAAGGTTCAAAATATTGATAGTCACTCTATTTGGTATCCTGGAAAATTCTTAGTTAAAAATTCTAATCATTTCATCCTTTAAAGTTATTTTTAAAAGTTTGTTCTCCCCTTCCATCATTTTCCTCATCCAACCCAAGTCCACTCATTCCCCCAAGTTACTTGTTTGTATTTTTATACATGATTACAAAAATTGTTCCTATACCTCCATTTTGAATAATTATGACCTGACTTATTTTTCCTTTTTTTTCCTCTCCTGTTCTAGGAAAATTACAGCATTCTGAATAATAAAGATATAAGTTGAAAGGAACAGAAGCAGTGATTTCTGCCTTGCCCAGATATTTCAGAATTTTCAAAATACAAATAGTTTTCTTCCATTTCTTACAATTTTCCTCCGAGAATTACATGTGTAAAAGTCTTTTCAAATGAAAGTGCTGGACATGCTTTCATTCTGTTTTGTTTATATTCTTTATTACATCCCATTAGCCTGTCAGGTAAATGATTTTGTACCTGCCCCCCAAATGCCTTCATGGATGCATTTGTTTATATGATATCCCTACATCAAAAACAGCTGTTAAGAAACAAGAAGACAATGTTTGCCTGTAGACAGAAAAGTGATAAAACAAATGAACAGACAAAAACCATTTGATTAATCTTGTCACTAAAATGTCAAGACATGCACACCATTTGTAGTATTGTCTCAAATTGGTGAGGTTTAGGTTTGTTATCTTCCTAATAGTTTCCTAGATTGCTATTGCTTTGTTTTTTGTGTTAGAAGGCTAAGTACAAATTGAGGTAGGTATTCTTTTAATGGTTAGTGATCTTTGAAGGAAACATGAAAGGATCTCAGAGATACCTTTGGCTAATGTTAGAGGTAGATAGGAATAGAAAGGTTTTAAAGCCTTACTACTATTTGGGTTTCTCTAAATCGTTAAAAAATAAGAAAACAGAAAATAAGATCCATCAGTCTGGCCTCCAAACAGAAGAATCCAGGAATTAATTGTTCACACATTTAATCATAGGGACTCAAAAGGCTTAGCTTTCAGAATCATTGTTTAAAGATAGCCCCATGGAAAACAAAACTGAGAAAAAATGGTATCTTCAACTAACTAGCATAAAACTAGAACTAGAGTTATGGCTCAAGTGACAGAGCACTAGTCTTGTGCAAACAAGCCAAAAAGAATGTGTCGCCTGGAAATTAATACCCATTACTGGCACAACACCTTACAAAATACAAATAAACAAATAAAAAACCAAAGCAACATATATACATAGTGATCTTTATATCTCAGCCTCCTGAATAGCTAGCATTATAGGCATGAACCACAGACACCCAGCTACAAGAACTTTATTACAGACCTTTGTAGAACCACATACATAGCACTTTAAGTCTCATTTCCAGAGCCTGCTGGGTGTGTCATTTGGACAGAAATCTTTTAAACTATTCCAAGTTAATTTCACTGCTTATACAAAATGACAGTATAAATATTTAAGGATGAAGTGGTCAGAGATAGTGATTATCATGGTCCAATGAGACAGCAAATTAAGTTAACAAATATTAAGTATTTGTTTTATTCTTACTTTTTCTTCTCATTAAATAGCTTGTGGTACCTGGTGCCTAATTTTACAAGTGACTGCTACATATTTATATGGAACTTACTTGATACATAGTATACTTTCAGAGAACGAAAGAATAATGGTGGCTATATAGAAAATACCGGGAACCGGAGAGAGTGGACTCCATTTCATCTCCTTCATCTCTCCTATCTTCTCCTAAACTAAGACATCTACCTGATGTTGCATAAAATATTTAGTTCTTAAGTACTGACTAAAGACAACCTTGATTTTGCTGCAGCCTAAAGTCTTTCCAACCTTAATGATCTGTGGTAATCAGTTTCTAACCTCTCATGAAACTCTCCTGCCCCTCAGAAAATTCCACATCCATGTTTCACTCCATAGCCTGCACTTAGCTAAGTGACGAGAAGGCAGCAGTTATATTTGCTTGATGACTCCCCAGGACTTCCCAAGAAAGAACACTGCGTGCTTCCCGTGGGCTGTGGGAGGCCAGAACAAGGGGAGCCTAGAAATTCAAATCCTTTCCAAATTGCTTCTTCCTAGATTTCTGTACATACTATTTTTACCACAATGGTGTCAGTACTTTTCAGTAGAGATGGAAGCTTAGATTTGGGATCCAGAAAACTGAGGAGTTTAAAAAAAATTATCACACGGATTATCTATTATATCATTGCCTGTCCCCACCCTCCAAACCGTCTTTCCACTTTCAGGATACAATTGCATAGCACTGATATACATTGATATCTCCACTGCTTTATATCAAATGACAAAATTTTGTAAGAATGACAGTAATTCAGTTGATAGTAAACAGCTATGAATCTTAAACACACTTCTTTGACTAACAAGGAAACTTAACCATAAGAAAGTTATATTCAAATAGGAATATGTTAAAGGGTAGGGATTGGACAGTGTTACCCTTTGAATGTGAAATGTAGCACAAAAAGTCGTGTGAATTACCATGTTTAGGTATTAAGAAAAAGTCTAGAGTGGTGAGAACAATTATTTCCAGAAAGTTGGGAAGGTGGAGGGGGGTGTGCGGGGGTGGTTCTGGGTTCTATTCCTTTTGTTGGACGGTCAACTCAAATTGAATTTCTAGCCATGGTTACTCAACAGAACTCAGACTATAGCAGGGATAATCATGTGTTAATGTGTGCATGTGAGCTTTGGACCTCTCTCTCTCTCTCTCTCTCACTCTCTCTCTCTCTCTCTCTTTGTGGGTCTTGAACTCTGGGCCTGGGTGTCCCTGAGCTCTTTAGCTCAAAGCTAGTGCTCTACCACTTGAGCCACAATGCCATTTCTAGTTTTCTGGTTGTTAATTAGAGATAAGAGTCTCATGGACTTTCCTGCCCTGGCTGGCTTTAAACTATGATTCTCAGAGCCCGGCCTGCTGATTAGTTAGAATTACAAACATGAGCCATTGGTGACCGGCTATGCTCTTGCTCTTATCCATTGCAAGAAGGTAAGGAATAAGTTTTTGAAATGAAAGAAATAGTTTCATGGATATCAAAAAGAAGAAGATTGTGTCTAAACAATAATTCTCAGGATGAAAAGAGAAGTTCCTACATGCTTGCTCTGGTGAGGGGCAATGCTGGATGCAAATATTCAGTGAAACTTCAGTCTTCCACAGGTCCTTTACCTTCAGCTTGTGCTTTAACATTCCATTGAACCTTGTGGAACACATCTAGGATGTTGTTCAGAATAACTAGTCATTCATTGAGCATTCTTATTGTCATTCATAACTAGCTCATTCCATGAAGTCTTCTCACATCAGGTCAAGACCAGCTGCTGTGTCCAAAAGCCTTGTCTGGCCTTGACACTGCAGTGGAGTGATTTGGTCATCTCAAATTGAAAAAACAAATCTTTAAAGAATAATGCACAAAATATTGAACAGAAAAAGTAATGATTATTTGTATATAGAATATATGAGTCTTCAAGGTAACAAACTGTACAAGAAATATATCCAGTGCCTAACGTATGAAACTGTAACCTTTCTGTGCATCAGTTTGATAATAAAAATTTGAGAAAAAAAGAATATATGAGTCTTTTAAATTTTACTTTTTTTTAAATTTATCAATTCCTTCTTCCTTTTTCCCCATTATATCTGTTCATTCTGCTCATCAGCATATTAATCATTCTTCTCAAAAGATATTTCTAAGATGGCACCGTCACAATAGGGAGGCACCCCAACTCCCTCCAACCGAATAGTGAGCTGGGAGCTCCAAAACCCAACACTCCAACAAGAGTCCAGCAAATGCAACAATCAGAAACAACAGAGAAAAAAGACCAAAAAATAGAAGAGCCTATAACCTGCACAGAGCTGGAAAATCTCTGGGGTACCCTGCCCCCCGCCACCGCTGACATGGGCCCGAACAGGGCCAGGCTGGGAAAGGGGTCCTGGTGCCGGTAGACAGGACTGCAGACCATTAGTGACCAGAGAATCAACAGCCAAAAAAATCACACCAGGAGTGCACAGTCCAGACAGCAGGAGCTCCACGGACACCAGACAGAGTGCAGAAGGCAGTGCGGGACTGGAGGTGTGGGACCGAACGGCTGGGACCAGACAACAACAGCAGGGAAACCAGGCAGCACAGATGGGGAGAGCTGGATGGGGAGAGCCGGGACCGCCACCACCAAAGAACTGATCACCACACCCCAGCACGCCAGCCCTGAAAAGCACACAGCAGCGCAGGACACACTCAAAATCCAAGACCAGTAAGTTCCCCATTGCCGCCCCCCCAAATGGGAGACCAGTTCTAGCAGAGACCCAAACCCTACAAAAAAGCTAGAGCTCCCTCCCTCCCCCTCCCTACCCTGTGGGAACAAAGGATCCCATATCTGGCAGCTCTAGGACCCTACAACCTCTGGGAAGACACGGAAGCTAGCAGTGGTGGAGCAGCACCCAACAGAGTGACCGGGAAAAACCTTAGACAGGCGTCCCCCAAAGCACCAGCTGGGGAGCCTGAACGTGTCCATACCAGCCCCCTCCAAGCAGAGACCTGGGGACTGGTAGGCATTGGAACACCACCTGAGGTGCCCTGGTCCACGCAGACTTTTTGAACAACAGTCTTAGGCTTGCTGGTGTGCAATACCAGCCCAGCAGGGACACCTGGGCCCGAACACACACCCCTCTCACAGAGAAAGTGCAGAGAGTCTGTGGGCAATAAGCCGTGCCCAGAAACTTGAACTTGCTGGGGTCCATGCATACCATCCCCCACAGCAGACTCGCAAGAGGGCACAAGCACCCTCCAACAACTCAGGGAAACACACCCTCAAAGTAAACCCTAGAGCACACATGCACGTGCCCCTGGAGGGCCAGCATGGTTCATCGTGCTAGCCCTCCAGCAGGAGAAGCTCCTGCCCAACGCCCGCGGGAGTGCACAAGCAGGCAAGCTGCTCCCTCAGCAGGAACATCTGCTCTGGTGGCACACTGTGCACAGGTGGGCAAGGACCCCAGCAGCAGCGCCCACTCTGATAGGTGCACTCCACACAAGTGGGCAGGGGCCCCCAGCTGCAGCGCCCACTCTGATAGGCGCACTCTGCACAGGTGGGCGGGCCACCCTTCAACAACAACACTTGCTCTGACAGGAGCACTCTGTACAGGTGGGTGAGCCACCTCTCAGCAGAAATTCTTAATCTGAGAGTTGAGCTGTTTTGACTACAGCACCTAGTGAGAAAAGAATCAAAGAAGAGAAAAATCTCCATGCCACGCTGAACCAGTGGCCCACAAACCCCCATCAGGGACACACTAGGGTCAGCACAACACTGTGGCAGGGCACAGTCCTGCAGAGAAAGACACAGAACATACCCACTCCCAAGTGCAGTGAGGGTGACCACCTCAGCATCAACTAAGATGGTCACGCTCACCCATTGGGCAGTAATGTTCAACAGCCAAACTCAAACCCAGAGCCAGGACAGAAACAAGTCTCCACTGATGGACCAGCGGAAAATAGCACAAAGCCAAGCCAAGGTCACCACCTAGAGATCTCCAGATGTGCAAATCACAAAGAAATATTACAAATTTCATGAAAGTTCAAGCCAACTCGCCAGCTCCAAAAAGTAGCACGACTGAAGAGGAGATGGAGTACAAAAAAACAACTGAGGCTAAGATAGCAGAAATGATAGAAAGTGTCAGGAAAGAAGTCAGAAAACAATTCCAGGAGTTTAGAATGGAAGTCTCGAAGGACCTTCAGGAAGTCAAGAAAGAAATGGAAGCAAAAATGGAAACAGACCACTCCTCGGTTAAAGAAGACCTTAACATCCTGAGAAGCAAAATGCATGAAAAAATAGATTTAAAGTACAACTCTTTAAAGGAAGAAATATTCATGATGAAAGCTAATCTGGCAACCATAAATAGCTAGCTGACATCCATAAACTCGACACTCGATGCCACATCACAAAGAATTGATCACATCGAATCCTGAATCTCTCTTTTGGACAATGATGCAACTGATAAACCAGGATCAGAAAAATACCACACTCCTAGAAACGGTTCAACTCCATGGCAGACTAATCCAGGAGCTAGTGGACAGAGACAAGAGATATAACCTGTGCATAATTGGAATAGATGAAGGAGCCGAATACCAGACCAGAGGGCTACAACATATTTTCAATAGAGTTTTTGCAGGAAACTTCCCCAATCTCACAAGGGACCTCACCCAAGTAACTGAAGCCAATAGGACGCCTGGCAGACCAGACCCTAGAAAATCCTCGCCCAGGCACTGAATAATCAAGACTAAAGATCTGAAGAATGAAGAGCAAATTTTTAATGCAGTCAAAAAAAAAAAGAAAGAGCTATATTACGGTGGAAAAGGATCAGAATCACAGCAGACCTCTCCACACAAACCTAAAACACACAAAGAGCCTGGAAGAACACAATCCAAGTCTTCCAGGAAAACAATGGGCAACTCAGAATTAGATATCCAGCAACTAGAATTCAATTTTGAGGGATAAACCAGAACTTTCCATACCAAAGAGGATCTAAAGGAGTATGTGAATAAAAAACCAAACTTATAGCAAATTCTAAGAGGGAAACCCACCCAACAGAAAATTTGCAGGACCCTAGACAGAAACAGAAAGAAACTGCAATAGCCAGAGCAGAACAGGAAGGGCAGCTCAATAAAGACAAGAAAAAAGGGAGAGGAAAAACAGCCTAACAGGAAAATGGAAGGGGAAAAAACACACTTATCCATGAGCTCTTTGAATATAAATGGTATAAACTCCCTAATGAAGAAGAGCAGACTGACAGAGTGGATCCGTAAACAAAAAGTTGCTATCTGTTGTCTTCAAGAGACCCATCTTACAGCAAGGGACAAAAACAGGCTCCGAATGAAAGGATAGAGAAACATCTTCCAAGCAAACGCACCTACCAAAATGAGAAGGCCATCTTGATTTTACACAAGCTGGACTTCTCATTAAAATCAACTAAAAAAGACAAAGAAGTGTACTACATTTTAATACAAGGAAAAATCCAGAATCAAGATATCACGGTGATTAATTTATACTCACCGAACAAAGGAGGCCCTGCGTATGTCAAGCAAATTCTCACAAAACTACAGAACAAGATAGACCCAAACACTATCATAGTGGGTGACTTTAATATTCCACTTTCTCCAGGAGACAAATCCAATACCCAGAGGATCAGCAAGGGAGTTGAGGACCTAAGTAACACCATATCCTAAATGTATCTGATAGATCTGTACAGAGTATTTCACCCTAGAGAGACCCAAAACACATTGTTCTCAGCAGCCCATGGAACATACTCCAAAATAGATCATGTCATAGCCCACACAAAGAGCCTCAGCAAATACAAAAGTATTGACGACATCCCATGTATTATATCTGACCACCGTGGAATAAAGGTAACCCTCAATAACAAAGGATACCACAGAGGCTATACAAATACTTGGAGACTAAATCCCTCACTGTTATCTAACACTTGAGTCACAGACCAAAATAAGGATGAAATTAACGAATTCATAAGCCACAGCAACAATGAAAATACATCACAAAGAAGCCTATGGGATAGAGCTAAGGCAGTGCTGAGGGGCAAGATTATTGTCTACAGCACTCACATTAAGAGAATGGAATCAGAGCAGGTGAATAACTTCACGATGAAACTAAAACATCTGGAGAAACAAGAAATAATCTTTCTGTACACCAGCAATGTACAAGCAGAAAATAAAATTATGGAAATAATACCATTTACATTAGCTAAAAAAAGAATAAATTACCTAGGGATCAACCTAACTAAACACATGAAGGACCTATTTAATGAGAACTATAAAAATCTAAAAAGGGAAGTCAAAGAAGACACAACGAGATGGAAAGACCTCCCATGCTCATGGGTAGGCAGAATCAATATAGTGAAAATGGCCATATTTCCGAAATTGTTATACAAATTCAATGCAATCCCCATCAAGATCCCAGGTACATTCTTCATTGAAATAGAGAAAGCAACCCATAAATTCATATGTAACAGCAAAAGACCTAAAATAGCCAAAGCAATTCTAGGCAAAAAAAGCAGTGCAGGAGGTATCACAATACCAGACTTCAAGCTCTATTATAGGGCCACCATAACAGAAACAGCCTGGTATTGGTATAAAAACAGACCTGAAGACCAATGGAATAGAATAGAACACCCAGAAATAAAGCCACCCTCTTACAGTCATCCTCTTCAACTACTGGTGCTGGGAAAACTGGGCAGCCATATGCAGAAAACTCAAAGTAGACCCTAGCCTATCACCATGCAACAAGATCAACTCCAAATGGATCATGGACTTCAACATCAGACCTGAATCCTTGAAACTACTGAAGTACAGAGCAGGAAAGATGCTAGAACTTATATGCTCAGGAAGGAACTTCCTGAATGGAGTCCCAGGGGCACAACAGATAGAGGAAGAGACTCAACAAATGGGACTACTACAAAATAAAAAAGTTTCTACACAGCTAAAGACATAGCCACCAAGCTAGAAAAACAGCCAACCATATGGGAAAGGATCTTTACCAGAATAGCAACCGATAAAGGCCTCATATCAGTCATCTATAGAGAACTCAAAAAATTAACCCACTTGAAGCCCAATAAACCAATTATGAAATGGGAAAAGGAGCTAAAGAGAGACTTCACAAGAAAAGAGGTAAAAATGTCAAAGAAACATATGAGGAAATGTTCAACATCCCTGGCAGTAAAGGAAATGCAATAAAAACAACCCTGAGATACCACATCATTCCAGTTAGAATGGCCTATACTCTGAACTCAGGCAACAACAAATGCTGGAGGGGATGTGTGGAAAGAGGAACCCTTCTCCATTGTTGGGGGGAGTGCAAATTAATACAACCACTTTGGAGAACAGTATGGAGTTTCCTCAAAAACTCAACATAGACCTACCCTATGACCCAGCCATACCACTCTTAGGCATCTATCCTGAACAATAGGCCTCAAGATATCAAAAAGACATCTGCACTTCCATGTTTATTACTGTACAATTCACAACAGCCAAAGTATGGAAACCACCCAGATACCCTTCTACAGATGAATGGATCCAAAAAATATGGTACCTATACACAATGGAATACTACGTAGCGATTAGAAATGATGAAATATTGGTATTCACAGGGAAATGGTCAGAACTTGAACAAATAATGTTGCGTGAGACAAGCCTAGAATACAGAAAACAAAGGGGCATGATCTCCTTGATATATGACTGTTAAGGTGGGGGTAGGGGGAGATAGTAGAGACCAGGTCTGCGAAACCAAAAACTTCTTGGCAAAACTTCTTTCCCACAGGTCTGGATCAGCAACCCTACATTATGTAACTAAACCCAAACAACTATTCAACATATAAACGCCAAAATAGACCTCTCAGTGGATCACAATAGCTCTAAAGCTATGTATGTATGTTCGTATAAGACAAGGATAAGTAAACTCTATTGTTGATGTTACATTTAAAGTACTAGGTGAATTTCCTTTGGCGTAAGTCACGTGGCTACTGTATGTTTCTGGTACACTGTGTATTGTATATATGTCTACCTGATCTATGGAAGGGAAAGAAAAATAGGGTGTAAGATATCACAAGATATTTACACACTGCCCTATTAGGTAACTGTACCCCTTTTGCACAACACCGTGTCAAAATTTTTTTAATTAATAAAAAAAAATAGAAGTGGCAATAGTGAGAAAGAACACAAAGATGTGGATATATGTGATAACTTTCATGAGCCACAAATTGTCCAATGTTTTGGAAGTGGTTGTGCATAGAGTGCATACAGGATGCAATAAAATTTATTTAGTTTAAATGTCAGAAACATGCTTAGTAGATGATGACTTCTGTATTGGCACAGATAATTGAAGATAATAGCACGAACTAGTCTCCACCGAGTCAGTATGGGGAATAAATGAGATAGTGTGTGCCCCATGCCCATTCAGAAAGCCTCCTCAGCAAAGAGTTAATGCTTAGGTATGCTATACTTGTTTTCTGCCTTGCCAGACAACCTAGATTGGGTTTATGGATATCAGCCCAGATTTAGCAAGACTGTAAACTTGGTCTTTAAAGTAAAACTCATTTTATCTTCAGTTCTTTGGACACCACAAGCAAGTGCTCAAGAATAGGTCATATTTCTCATTTTGATTAAAGACTGTAATATTGACAGTTGTAAAATAAATACAGCAACAATGCTATTTATTTCGGACATCTCCTCTCATGTGCCAAGGTATGGGAACTGCAGGAAATGATAACCAAATAGGTTTGGTTGTGTTCAGACTCTTCACGAGTTAAGTAATGGTGTACATTCATTCTTAGGATCACTGTGAAAGAATTCTCCTGAAATTTGGTGCAAATCTCTTGTTAGTATTGTTTTCCTTCACATATCTATCTTTTTAAGAAGTGATTTTCTAATTTTCTTTATACTCAGCCACCTTTCTACGTGGTCATAGGAAGTGATAGGGTAATTCTCCATGGACATCTTTCTACTCTTCTGTGGCAATGTCTGTTCCCTAAAGAAGTTTAATCTAGAAAAGTCACCCAGAAAGATGTATGAAGCAATTACCCAGATTCTTCATACCCTTGGGATGGATCCTGCCTACTCTTGGCCTACATTTGGCACTGGAAACATCATCATTTTCTCCTGTGATGAAATTTTCTTATTAATTGGTACAAGCTCTCTCCATGGGGATAGGAAATTGTTGTGTTAGATTTATTTGGAATACTTATTTTACCCTGATCTACTGGCTGTCAGTTCTGCAAAATTTAAAAAAAACATATAAATATTATGCAAATAAATCCTCTGGAGTATATTTAGATGGCATCCACTTTAATTTTTAATTGGAAAAATTGTTATGTGGGCAAGGTAACATCTACAGTGCAGGTTTAGGAAATGCAGAAAGAATACTTTTTATCTTCTCTATCTAAGGTTATGTGACAAGTTTTGCAATCAGAAATTCATTTATTGTGACCAACTTTCAAAAACATAATCTCAGGAGCTCCAAACCTGGTGAGAAATGCTGCAGGACCGACTTTTTCAAGGTTATAGTTTGTTAATTGAGTATGCTGGCACTCTTGAATTCAACTTGGAATTAGTATTTGTTGTTCCTGCACAGAGATACTTTGCTGACAATTTCCTGTTTGTGAAGAGAAGGACTTAGAGCCTTGACATGGAGAGAGCATCTGAGCAGTTCCATTTGAAACACAAGTATTGGGCAATCCCAGAGTCATTGCCCAGTTATTTGGTTCTGCCGACCATAAGTCAGCACAACAGCATAGGCAGTTTCCAATGAGGCTTGATAAAGTCTTGCTGGACATAGTCCTATCTAATCTTAACAAGTTTGAGAGACAAAGAATGTGTTCCTCACATAAATAACTAGATATTGTTACTGTTGATGTCCTTTTCCATCATACAAAACCTTATTTTAAAGTTATAAAAGTTATTGTCAAAGTGATGTACAGAGAGGTTACAGTTTCATATGTTAGGCCTTGGGTACATTTCTTGTACAGTTTGTTACCTCCTCCCTCATTCCCCCCTCCCCCTTCCCCAGGCCACTCATTAGTTGTTCAGTTTGTTTACACCAAATGGCAAGTATTGCTTTTGGAGTAGTTTGTCTTTTTATCCTTTGTCTCTCGATTTTGATATTCCCTTTCACTTCCCTAGTACATACATTTTCCAGTGTACTCAGATAAGGTACAGTGATAGTGCGGGTACAACCACAGGAAGGGGATACAACAGGATCATCAGCAATAGAATCTACAGTTTCACATGGCATGTTGAAAGTAATTACAACAATGATATAACAGTCGTTTCCATAACATGGAGTTCATTTCACATAACATCATCTTATACATTCATAAAGGCATAGCTATTAGGCTCTTATGATCCTCTGCTGTGACTAGCCTAAACCTGTCCTAATTATTTCCTATGAGGGAGACCATAGAGTCCATGTTTCTTTGGATCTGGCTCACTTTACTTAGTATAATTTTTTCCAAGTCCTTACTCTTTTCTTGTTCTTTCTTTCTTTATGTTTTTCTTTCTAGTCCTGGGGATTGAACTCAGGGAATGAGTTTAGTTCTTGAGCATCGGTGAACTCAAGACTAGTGCTCTACCCCTTAATCCACAACAGCACTTCCAGCTTTTTCTGAACAGTTAATTGGAGATAAATCTCATGGACTTTCCTATGAGGCTTTGAACTGTGATCCTCAGATCTCAGCCTCCTGAATGGCTAGGATTATTGGCATGAGCCATCAGTGTCCAGCTCAAATAATATTATTTATTTACAAGTAAATTTCATCTTAGGTTTGAATTTTTTTTTTAAAAAAAGGACAAACCAGGTAAAGAAAAAAAGCAATGAACTAAATGAGATTGAATTCATATCTTCTGGGCATAAGAATATTGTTACTAGGCAGTATGAAATAAAGATTTCTGTGCAAAGAGTTGATTTGAGGATTTATGCTGAGGAAAATAATGAACTATGTAAAGAAACATTAACAGTGAATGGCAATGCTATATCTCTCTAGAAATTCATTGTTGTTTCCCATTGGAATCTTTAGAGAAATCTTCAAAAGATGTCACAGGACTTCCTATTCTGAAAATATAGGGTAACCTTTTTATTTTTATTTTTTCATACTTTGGGATAGGGGTTGTAACCTAAGGTGACAGTTTTGATTTTCCAAGTTGCCTGTGGGTGAACCAGAAATGAGAGGTGTGAAATGCTTTTAGATATAGCACTGCCAAGTTACAGCTGTGTGAGGATGGAGTATTTGTGGATTCAAATACTGTTGACACAGCATAAGCAGTACATAAATCCAAATGTGTTGGGGTGTGATGTAACAGTACTATGGTCTTGATATACAGTTTTATGTATATACCAACAACTACTACTTCTCATTTAGCAATATTGCTCAAATAACTTTTCTAAATGAATGAGCCTGCAATTTACTAACTAATTTGAAAATGAATATATATTGCTGTGGAATAACAAAACATTTGCTTAAAGATACATTTTTTGGAAAAGACAAAAATGATATTATATATCTTTCAACAAAAAATTCTAAAGAAAAAAATTAAATAAACCTTGCTATGTTAACTAATTTGTTTTATGTGATTTTTGAAGTAACCTCTTTTAAATGCTAAAACCACCATATTTTATTTAGAGACACACAAATTGATCAAGAAATAAAATTTCAATTAGCATCTATGCACAAAATATAAAGAGATAAATTAAAACATGAAAAAGTATTTGCAAGAATGAACACTGAATTAAAAATTATAACCAAATGCTTGTGGCTCACATCTGTAATCATACAAATCTGGAGATTGAGATCTGAGGATGGCAGTTCAAAGCCAGCTGTGGTTATGAAAGTCTAAGAAACTTTTTAATCTACAATTAACCAGACATTTATATCACGTTTCTCAAAACATAATCATTAAATACATTTGATATAATTACATGGATTTTACTTTTATATAAAAAATGTTAGGAAAAACGTGAATTAGATGCTCATTTCTGTCATGAAAATGTCAAATATATTCAAGCCATATCTCCCTAGGTTTAATTGTTTTACTTAACTAATTCTGGGTTATCACTCACTACATTTGGGATGAGATAAAATTAGTATATGGAGGAATGATATAATTAACTTTAAAAATGTGTTCTTCAGTTCTTGTCAGTGCACCAATTTTGGTATGTTTCTCTACTTTTAGCATTACTAAAAGCAATTTTGAATAAAGGTAAGGTACACACTATACTCTATGAACACTAGGAGATGTCTTATTGAAGTGTAGTTGCATTTCAACAATTTTCCCTAACTTTCAGATCACATTTTTTAGTACTTCCTGAGATTTATCTACAGTATTTTACAAAATATTATATAGAAAAAAATAAAATTAGTATTCAGAAAAATGTTCATTTGTTTTTACTCTACACCACAAGATGCCATATGAATCAACATTTAAGCTCAGTGACAAATGAGAATTCTTGTTGCTTCATAATTTATAAAGTCACAGATGGATTGGATTGTAAGTGAAATATTGCTTTCAGTAACATATGGCATTTGAGTTGATTAACATTCTAATATAAATGAATTGGTATTTTCCAGACACCAAATTGAAGTTCAAGCATTTCTTTTTTAGATAGTTCTGCAGAAATAATGTGTTTCTACTGATCTATAATGAGTTCAGTCAGGATTTTTGTCAGACTCTGATTGGTTTCATGTTCTTTCTACATGACACTGTGTTCTTTTGGCCTTAGGATCTACCTCTGAAGGCATATTCTTCATACAACTGGCCTTAGAGCATAGCAAAGCCCTGAAAATGCACAATTCTGGCCAGTTTCTCAAGTCAACTGGTGATACATATTATGCAAAACAACTCCTATGGACAACTACAATACATACAAACATTGGAATACATTGTAGCTATTTCTGCCTAGAATTAACTTGCATCAAGCCTTTATAGGAGGAATGACAAGGTCATACTTAAAGGATACTGGTGACAGAAGTCACTGAGAATAATTGTCCTGACTACCATATATACTTTCCTAAATACCCATTTTCTTCTACATTGGTTTTAAGACATGACTTGTCACCTAAAGTGTCAAAATTTTGGAGGAAAGCACAATGACTGTTGGCCAAAGTGATGGCCATAGAGATAAGTCTTCACACGATGAACATTTGCCATATGTGTTCATAGTATTAGGTAGAGAATTCGTATATTGTAATTGTGATTTTAAGTTTTACATAATGGATTGCCAATATACACAAGCCACTAGAAAGCATACAAGAGCCAAGTTCAGGTAAAAATAAAGGTACTGTCAGAACAACATATTAGAGAGAGCCAGAGAAAAATATCAACACTATTCAATAAGGCCATAGAGTCATTGTTAGTTTCAGAAAAAAAAAAAAAAGAAAAAAAGAAAAACTTAAGGTTTGCATAGGTTTCCCAGATAAAGGGAATATATGACATCACATTTTGCTGGAAAAATTGCATTAGTTTAGTCCATTTTATAGTGATCTATAACTGCTTTCATGACAGTATTAGCACATGTAAAAAACAATACATTTTTATCTGGGCACAGATGGCTCGCACTTGTAATCTGAACTACTCAGAAGGCTGAGATCTGAGGATCATGGTTCAAAGTCAGTCCAGGCAGGAAAGTCTGTGAGATGCTTACTCCAATCAACCACCAGAAAACCAGAAGTGGAGGTGTGGCTGAATTGGTAGAGCTCTAGCCTTGAGCTGAAGATTACAGTGACAGTGCCCAGGCCCTGAGTTCAAGCCCCATGACTGAAAAAACTAAATAATAAAAATTTGCATTTTTATGTATTACACTGAAAACAAATAATAACTTAATAATGTTATTTTCTTGAATACGATGATTGTGTATGGCTGTATATAAGAATATTTGTTTATAGGAAAGAAATAATGGTGTATTTCACATATGGATCAGTTTATTGGTAATTTATTATCAATACTTTTAGGGGAAAAAACCTTTCTTGCACAATTCTTATTGTGCCAATATTTTTTAAAAGGATTGTAAAATGTTATAATAGTAACAGCATGTAATGTAATTACACAAGAATATAAAAGAAATATTTAGACTTCTATGTGAAAGAATAAATTTTTGTTAAATTAAAACACATATTAAATACACAGATAGACCATGTCAATTGAAAATATATTAAAATATTTGCAAATGTTAACTTCTCTGGAATTATTATATTGATTAAATGGATTCCAATATAAATAGTAACAAAATGTTCATGGAAGTGGATATATTGGCTCAAATTTTGACATGGAAGAACAGGAGATTAAAATGTCATAATTTCTTACATAAAGTGAATTAGAAGATTTTGATACAATAAAGCATGCAATAATGTGGGATAAAATTGGTGCATTTGTGAAGATTGTGTAAGGATATTTGATTTCTTTTGTAATAACTGAAAAATAAATCAATAGAACAGAATAGAATTAGACCAATATACATAAGGCGACCTACTACAGAAATTTGGAATGATATTGGATGGGGAAAGAATATATATTTGCAAAGAATTTAGCCATGCGTCACAGAGCAATGAAATTGCACGAAAAAAAGATGCAGTGCTTGCTGATTTCATCATTACAAGACCATCAGAGTGTATTTATACAGACTTAGATGGCTACAATGTCACCAGGTGGTCTGATTTAATGGGATGATGACTGCCTATGTGGCCTTTCATCTACCAAAGTGTGGTAATGTGATGAATGATTAGATTAACCTATTCTACTGACAAGTTCAGTGCATTTTCAAATCTCCCAACCTAAAAACCATGACAATGTGGCTTACCATAGGGTATTTTGTATTCCTACTTAGTGTTGGGATAATGTGAGACACTGTTAAGACAGAAATTAGAGCAGTTCATTCAGTCTCCACAACCTTCTTGAACTAGTTACTGAGAAATTTTCTATACATGGATTAAAAATAGGGTTCAGTCCATTTTTGTTTTATTCTATTCATAGGGAGATTTGCACAAATTTATTTTGCCATATTTTATTTAGTTTTATAACTTTGACTATATTTTTAAGTTTCATTGGGGTGGGTTTCATTCTCAAAGTCTTGCTTCTCCTTCATAGGTTCTTTCTCATGAGAAATTTATTCTTTCTTCTTTGGATAAAGAACTATGAACACATAAGATGATGCTAAGTGAAATGAACTCCATGTTATGGAAACGAGTGTTATATTACTGTTGTAATTACACTCAACATGCCACGTGAAACCATACCTTCTATTGTTGATGATCCTCTTGTATCCCTTGTCTGTAGTAGTCCCTGTACTATCACTGTATCTCATTTGAGTACCGTGGATACTGTATATAATGGTATTAGAACTACGAAAGTGAAAGGGAATATCAAAATCAAGAGACAAAGGATAAAAAGACAAATTACTCCAAAAGCAATACTTGCAAAACCATTTGGTGTAAACCAACTGAACAACTCATGGGGGGGAAAGGGAAACGGGGAGGAGGGAGGGGGGAATGAGGGAGGAGGTAACAAACTGTACAAGAAATGTACCCATGGCCTAACATATGAAACTGTAACCCCTCTGTACATCACTTTGACAACAAATAATTATTCAGAAAAAAATCACATGGGAAAAAAGAACTAATTATAGCTTCTTTTAGCTCTTTACATATATTTTTCTAAAATACATTTCTACAATTTTTACAGAATTTTACAAAATTTCATTTAGAAATTTATTTTGCTTTATATATATCCACACAGAAAATTCACAAAAATATGGATAGACATTTTGTCTTTACACACACTAAAAAGAGAAATATCTAGACAAGCGCTGTACCACTAAGCCACATTCCCAGACCCCAGAAAGAATTTTCTATGGAGCTGAATGGAAACTTCATACATTCCAAGATTTTTGGTGGACTTTATTTTAGATTGATCTAGATGGAAGATTTTATCACTCCAGAGTTGAAAATCTCGAGTTGTATCTCTGTGTTTATACATACATTTGTATTCATGTATACACATAAATACATACATGTGCACACACAACATACATAGTACATATATTCTACACATATGTATAAACATACACAACACATACACAAATTAATTTCACTAAACAAGAATTTTCATTAGTTTGACTATGGATCCTAAACTTCATTATTATTCTGAGATCTAAGTAGAAGAATTATAATACACTCACATATATTGCCAATTTCCAACTCAATCTGGATATCTTGTCATCCATCTAATAAATATGCATATTTTGTTTTCAGGTGAGAAATTGAAGCACAAAGAAACTTACAGCAAAGTTGATGGGCTGGTTAGATATAAATCTGAGCTCAAAATTAAGAGATTCTACCCCTAAAGTATGTTATATGTGGCTTCTTCCCTGGCTTGGTGCACACCTCCCAAGTCCTATTTCTGAAAGTGAAATTCTCAGTCACTCCCAGTTCACATTCAGTCTATATTGTTGGTTGTTTATGGACAGCAGGCCTTCAGGTTTTTTTTAGAGTAGGGAAACTTCCATTGTCATTCAGAATCAAGCTTTTGAAGATCCATGTGCACATAAAGTTTATAAACAGACTTTAAAATAATTCTCCTGTATTCATATCCCCTGGATGTATTTACAGAGGCCCGTACTCAACTTCAGCATATTTCTAGGCAAATCCAGGGCAGAGAAGGTGATTCTTAGTTGTTTCCTCTGGCTATCTAAAGCTTCCACATCTGAATATGTTACCATGATCCATCTGTTTTATGCAGCTGTGTTCTTTCCTTATTACTTTATGTACTCTTTTATAATATTGGTCTTAAACATTCACTTTACTATGGCTACTACCTGTGGCTCATATTATGATCATAGCTACCTACATAGGAAGCTGAGTTGAAGAAGACCATGGTTCTAATCCATCCCAGGCAGAAATTTGCTAGACTCCATCTAAAACATAACCAGCAATCCACAGAAGTCTAAACATAGAGCTCCCCTATGACCCAGCAGGTGCACTTTTGAGCATCTACCCAAAAGATAACAAGCAAGAACACGCTAAAGCCACCAGCACAACAATGTTCATCACAGCACAATTTGTCATTGCTAAAATATGGACCTAATGCAAATGCCCCTCAGTGGGCAGGAAAATGTGGTACATATACACAATGGAATTATATTCTTATATCAAAGAATGACATTGCTCCATTCATAAGGAAATGTAAGGACTTGGAAAAAGTTATAATAAGTAAAGTGAGCCAGACCCAAAGAAACATGGACTCTCTGGTTTCCATCATAGGGAATAATTAGTACAGGTTTACTCTAGTCATAGCAGAAGATCACAAGAGCCGAATAGCTATGCCTTTATGAACACATATGATGGTGCTAAGTGAAATGAACTCCATGTTATTGAAATGAGTGTTATATCACTGTTGTAATTATTTTCAAGATGCCATGTGAAACTGTATTTTTTTTTGTTTCTCTTGTATTCCCTTCCTGTGGTTGTAATCCCACTATTACTGCAAGTCATCTGAGTATCCTGTATACTGTATATATGTATAATAGAACTAGGGAAGGGAAAGGGAATATCAAAATAGAGAGACAAAGGATAAAAAGAAAAATGATTCCAAAAGCAATACTTACAAAACCATTTGGTGTAAACCTCCTGAACAATTCATTGGGGGGAGAGGGAAAGTGGGAGGGGGCGGGGGGAAAAGTTAGGGAGAAGGTAACAAATTGAACAACAAATATACTCACTGCCTTACATATGAAACTGTAACACCTCTGTACATCACTTTGACAATGAATAAGGAAATATTAAAAAAAACACAGAAAAATGTAGGGCTTAAGATAAAGTGTAAGTGATACAGGAAATGTTGACCAAGTGTGAAGTTCTGAATTGAACCTTGGTACTGCTCTCCTGACTAAAAATTCACTTTCCCTTTTTTATGTGAGAATTTTGGAGGAAACTGAAGCAGGTGTGTATGTATTTCTTTTCTGATCTATAACAAGAATGTGCCTTGATTTTTCTTGAAACCAATTATCTGTAACTCAGCTCACACTTGCAGTTATTGGACTATAGTAGAGGTCCATATGCCAGAATGAACACATCCCATTTTATCAATTTATTTTTAATATGAAACATTGAATAAAGCCAACCACAAGCCTGATCCTGGAAACAATGAATCTCATAGACCAGCCAGAGACTATTTCACTGTGAATAAAAACATATCAAGAACTCAATTTTAGGAAGATGAACATTGAAACTGCTTGTAAAGAGCCTTACCTTTTAAGTTTCTATAGCCTTAAAGTTAGAAATACTACGTTTTTGAACTAAACAAAACAGCTATTACAAAGAACAAACAAAATTGAACTTTGTAGTCTATTGAAATTGTAGTCCCAATGAACTTTTGTATTAGTCTGGGAAAATGTACATGTCACATTTCAAAGACTTGCCTTCAGGACAATTAAACCTTGAATCTCTATGTTTGGGATTCCAAGGAATATAGCACTATGATCATGAACATTCAGGTTTGAGGAAACCTGAAAGTAACAGTACACTTTTTTTTTCTTATTTATTGTCAAAGTGATGTACAGGAAGGTTACAGTTTCATATATTAGGTATTGGATACATTTCTTGTGCTGTTTTTTGTTACCTCTTCCCTCATTCTCCCCTCACCCCTCCCCCTTTCCCTGTCCCCACATGACTTGTTCAGTTGGTCTACACCAAATGGTTTTGCAAGTATTGCTTTTGGAGTCGTTTGTCTTTTTATCCTGTGTCTCTCGATTTTGGTATTCCCTTTTACTTTCCTGGTTCTAATACGAGTATATACAGTTTCCAATGTACTCAGTTAAGATACAGTGATAATGCAGGTACAAACACAAGAAAGGGATACAAGAGGATCATAAAAAATAGAAGCTATGGTTTCACATGGCAAGTTGAAAGTTATTACAACAGTGAGATATCACTCGTTTCCATAACATGGAGTTCATATCACTTAGCATTAACTTATGCATGCATAGGGGCATAGATATAAGGTTCTTGTGATGCTCTGCTGTGACTAGCCTAAACCTGTGTTAATTATTCCCTAGGAGGGAGACCATGGAGTCCATGTTTCTTTGGGTCTGGCTCACTTCATTTAGTATAATTTTTTTCAAGTCCTTCCATTTCCTTATGAATGGGGCAATGCCATTCTTTGTGATAAAGGCATAAAATTACATTGTGTATATGTACCACATTTACCTGATCCATTTGTCTACTGAGGGGCATCTGGGTTGGTTCCATATGTTAGCTATGATAAATTGTGATGCGATGAACATTGTTGTGTTGTTGGCTTTAGTGTGTTCTTGTTTGTGGTCTTTTGGGTAGATCCCCAAAAGTGGGGCTGTTGGTTCATAGGGAAGCTCTATGTTTAGCCTTCTGAGGAATCTCCATACCCTTTCCAGAGGGGCTGAATTAGTTTACATTCCCACTGACAATGAAGTAGGGTTCCTTTTCGGCCACATCCCTCCAACATTTATTATTGTTGGTTTTCTTGATATAGGACCTTCTCTTGGGTGAGATGGAATCTCAATGTTGTTTTGATTTGCATTTCTTTTATGGCCAGTGATATAGAGCACTTTTTCATATGTCTCTTGGCCATTCTCATTTTCTCATCAGAGAAGTCTCTTTTTAAGTATTTAGCCCACTTCTTGAGGCGGCTGTTGGTTCTTTGCGGTTTTGTTCTGGAGGAATTTAATTTTTTTAGTTCTGTACATATTTTAGATATGAGGCCATTATCCGTTTTATGGCCAGTAAATATCTTTTCCCAATCTGTGGGCTTTCTGTTTATCTTGTGAGCTAAGCCTTTTGCCCTGCAGGATCTCTGCAGTTTGATGCAGTCCCATTTGTCCAAACTTTCTTTGATTTATAGCATTTCTGGTTCTTTGTTAAGGAAGATCCACCCTGTACCAAGGAGCCCCAGTGTTTCTTCTACTCTGTCTTTTAGTGTTCTCAGGGTAACTATTTTTTTTTTTTCCTCAAATTTTTATTTTCAAACTGACGTACAGAGAGGTTACAGTATCATACGTTGGGCATTGGATACATTTCTTGTACTGTTTGTTGCCTTGTCAGGGTAACTATTTTAAATTTGAGGACTTTGATCAATTTGGAATTGATTTTGTTGCAGGGTGATATATAAGGACCTAGTTTTAGTTTGTTGCAGGTATTGAACCAGATTTGCCAGCACCATTTGTTAAAGAGGCTATCTTTCTTCCATCTTAGTTTTTTAGCTCCTTTATCAAATATTAAGTAGGCATTATTCTGTGGGTTCATTTCTGGGTCTTCAATTCTGTTCCATTGGTCTTCAGGCCTATTCCCATGCCAATACCACGCTGTTTTTATTACTGTAGCTTTAAAATACAGCTTGAAGTTTGGTATTGTAATTCCTCCACCGCTTTTCTTTTTGCTTAGGATTGTTTTTGCTGTTCCATAGAAATTTTTGGATTGCTTCCTCTATTTCGTTAAAAATGGTGTTGGTATATTAATGGGTATTGCATTGAATTTGTAGATAGCCTTTGGCAATATTGCCATTTTGACTATATTAATCCTCCCAATCCAGGAGCATGGGAGTTTTTTCCATTTCCTTAGTTCTGCCTTAATTTTGTTTTTCATGTTTTTATTTTTTAACCTTTTTTTTCCTTTTTATTTTTTTATTTCATATATATATTTATTATCAAACTGAAATACAGAGAGGTTACAGTTTCATACATTAGGCACTGGATACATTTCTTGTACTTTTTGTTACCTCATCCCTCATTCCCCCCTCCCTCTTTTCCATCCCCCTTCCCCCCATGAGTTGTTCAGTTGTTCAGTTCATTTTCTACCAAACAGTTTGTAAGTATGGCTTTTGTAGTTGTTTATCTTTTTTTACCATGTGTCTTTCGATTTTGTTATTCCCTTCCAATTTCCTGGTTCTAATACCAGTATACCCGGTTTCCAATATACTCAGATAAGATACAGAGATAGTGTTGGTACAACCACAGGAAAGTGATACAGGAATATCATCAATAATAGAGACTACAGTTACATATGATACCTTGAAAGTATTTACAACTGTGATATAACAATTGTTTCTATAGCATGGAGTTCATTTTAATTAGCATTATCCTATGTGTTCATAAGGGTATAGCTATTGGGCTCCTGTGATCTTCTGCTGTGATGCCTAAACCTGTGCTAATTATTCCCTATAAGGGAGACCATATAGTCCATGTTTCTTTGGGTCTGGCTCACTTCACTTAGTACTCAGAGGGCTAAACATAGAACTCCCCTATGACCCAGCAGCCCCACTTTGGGTTATCTATCCAAAAGACCACAAACATAATCACACTAAAGCCACCAGCACAACAATGTTCCATCGCAGCACAATTTGTCATAGCTAGAATCTGGAACCAACCCAGATGCCCCTCAGTAGATTAGTGGATTAGGAAAATGTGGTACATATAAACAATAGAATTTTATGCCTCTATCAGAAAGAATGGCATTGCCCCATTTGTAAGGAAATGGAAGGACTTGAAAAAAAGTTATACTAAGAAAAGTTTTTCAAGTTTTTAAAGTTCTCATCATAGAGGTCTTTCACTTCTTTGGTTAAGGTTATTCCTAGGTATTTTATGTTTTTTGAGGCTATTGCAGAAGGAGTTACTTTCCTGATTTCAGCCTCAGTCTTCGGGTTGTTAGCATATAGAAAGGCCATTGATTTTTGAGAGTTTATTTTATATCCTGCAACTTTGCCAAAGTTTTGGATCAGCTGTAGTTGCTTGGGAGTAGAGTTTATGGAGTTTTTTAGGTACAGGATCATGTCATCTGCGAAGAGAGAATGTTTAATTTCATCTTTTCCTATTTGAATCCCCTTTATATTTTCTTCATGCCTAATTGCCCTGGCTAGGAATTCTAGTACTATGTTGAAGAGGAGGGGAGAGAGCAGACATCACTGTCTTGCTCCTGATTTTTAAGGGAATGGCTTTAACTTTTCACCATTTAGAATTATGCTTGCTGTTGGTTTGTCATAAACTGCCTTTATTATATTCTGGAGGGTTCCCTGGAATCCCAGTTTTTCCAAGGTTTTTATCATAAGTGGGTGCTGGATTTTATCGAACACCTTTTTCACATCCAGAGATATAAGCATGTGGTTCTTGACTGTGCTCCAGTTGATGTGGTAGATTATATTAATTGACTTGAGTATATTGAACCAACTTTGCATCCCTGGGATGAATCCAGTTGATCATGGTGTATGATTTTTTTATGACCTTTTGAAGTTGATTGGTGGGTCATTGAAGAAATTAGAACAGATATTTTAATATTTATGGAATTCAACCAGGATGAGCACACAAAGTACCAGCTCCTTTGAGACACAGCTAAGGCAGAACTGTGAGGAAAATTTATATCTCTGAGTGCCTACACGAACAAACTGGAGAAATATCATCTCAACAATTTAAGGAAACACCTTATCTCCTTGAAGGAGAACAAGCCAATCCCCAAGTCAATAGAAGGAGGCAAATAATTAAAATAAAATCAGAATTAAATGAATTAGAGACAAAAAAAATCAAAAGAAGTAACAAAACAAAGAGTTCGTTCTTTGAAAAAATTAACAAGATAGACAGCCCGCTAGCAAACCTGACCAAAAAAACGAAGCCCTCACAAGCAAATAACAGAGATGAAATAGATAACATCGCCATAGAAACATGCAAAATTCAGAACACAATAAGGGACTATTTTTCACACCTTTGTGCCAACAAATTTGAGAACCTGGAAGAAATGAACAATTTACTAGAAAAAAAATTGATATCACTGAACTCAACCATTAAGATTTAAACCTTCTAAACAGACTCATATCCAGCATTAAAATAGAAACGGCAATAAGTGATCGCCCATCCAAGAAAAGCCCAGGTCCAGATGGATTCACAGCAGAATTCTACAAGGCCTTCAAAACAGAACACACAACAATATTTCTCAAACTCTTCAATAAAATTGAAAGAGAATGTTCACTACCAAACACATTCTATGAAGCCAGTATAACCCTCATCCCAAAACCAGGCAGGCACTCATCATGGAAAGAGAACTATAGCCCAATTTTTCTGATGAACATAGATGCAAAAATTCTAGCAAAATTCTGGCCAATCGACTGTAACAGTAAATTTGTAAGAACATTTAACTATCATTTTTTTTATTTATTAAATTTTGTTGACAAGGTGTTTTGCAAAAGGGGTAGAGTTACATAATAGAACAGTGTGTCCATTTCTTGTGATAACTTACACCCTCGTTTTCCTTTCCATTCCCTAGATCAGGTAGGCATATATACAATACACAGTGCATATACAGAAGCCACGTGGCCTACGCCAAAGGAAATTCACCTAGAACGATAAATATAACATCAACAATAGAGTTTGCTTATCCTTGACTTATATGATCTTATATGATGACTTATATGACTTATATGATACATATCTTTTGAGCTATTGTGATCCAGTGAGAGGTCTATTTTAGAACTTTTTATGTTTAGTAGTTGTTTGGTTTTAGTAACATAATCCAAGGTTGCTGACCCAAACATGTGAGAAATACCATTTGACAAGAAGTTTTTTTTTTGTTTCGCAGACTTGGTCTCTGCTGTCCACCCTCCCCCCACCTTAACAGTCATATATCAAGGAGATCATGCCCCTTTGTTTTCTGTGTTCTAGGCTCGCCTCGCGCAACATTATTTGTTCAAGTTCTGACCATTTCCCTGTGAATACCAATATTTCATCATTTCTAATCGCTATGTAGTATTCCATTGTGTATAGGTACACATTTTTTGGATCCATTCATCTGTAGAGGGGCATCTGGGTTGTTTCCATATTTTGGCTATTGTGAATTGTGCAGTGATGAACATGGGAGTGCAGATGTCTTTTTGATATCCTGAGACCTGTTGTTCAGGATAGATGCCTAGGAATGGTATGGCTGGGTCATAGAGTAGATCTATGTTGAGCTTTTTGAGGAACCTCCATACTGTTCTCCAAAGTGGTTGTACTAGTTTGCACTCCCACCAACAGTGGAGAAGGGTTCCTCTTTCTGCACATCCCCTCCAGCATTTGTTGTTACCCGAGTTCAGAGTATAGGCCATTTTAACGAGTGAGTTGGCATCTCAGAATTGTTTTTATTTGCATTTCCTTTACTGCAAGGGATGTTGAACATTTACTCATGTGTTTCTTTGCCATTTTTATCTCTTCTCTTGTGACATCTCTCTTTACCTCCTTTGCCCATTTAGTAATTGGTTTACTGGACTTGGAGGGGGTTAGTTTTTTGAGATCTCTGTAGATGACGGATATTGGGCCTATGTCTGTTGCTGTGCTGGTAAAGATCCTTTCCCATATGGTTGGCAGTCTTTCTAGTTTTGTGGCTATGACTTTAGCTGTGCAGAAACTTTTAATTTTGTAGTAGTCCCATTTGTCTAGACTCTCCTCTATCTGTTGTGCCCCTGGGACTCCATTCAGGAAGTTCCTTCTTGTGCCTATAAGTTCTAGCATCTTTCCTACTCTGTACTTCAGTAGTTTCAAAGTTTCAGGTCTAATGTTGAGGTCCTTGATCCATTGTGAGTTGATCTTGGTGCATGGTGACAGGCTAGGGTCTACGTTGAGTTTTCTACATATGGCTACCCAGTTTCCCCAGCACCAGTAGTTGAAGAGGATATGCTTTGTCCATTGTGTGTCTTTAGCTCCTTTGTAGAATATCAGCTGACTGTAAGAGGGTGGCATTATTTCTGGGTGTTCTATTCTATTCCATTGGTCTTCAGGTCTGTTTTTATACCAATACCAGGCTGTTTTTCTTATGATGGCTCTATAATAGAGCTTGAAGTCGGGTATTGTGATACCTCCTGCACTGCTTTTTTTTGCCTAGAATTGCTTTGGCTATTCTAGCTCTTTTGCTGTTCCATATGAATTTATGGGTTGCTTTCTCTATTTCAATGAAGAATGTACCTGGGATCTTGATGGGGATTGCATTGAATTTGTATAACAGTTTGGGCAATATGGCCATTTTTACAATATTGATTTTGCCTACCCATGAGCATGGGAGCTCTTTACATGTCCTTGTGTCCTCTTTGATTTCCCTTTTAAGGCTTTTATAGTTCTCATAAAATTTGTTATTCATGCCTTTAATAAGGTTGATCCCTAGGTATTTTATTCTTTTTTAGCTATTGTAAATGGTATTATTTCCTTAATTTCTTTTTCTGCTTGTTCATTGCTGGTGTTCAGAAAATCTGCTGCCTTTATGGATTGATTTTGTATCCTGCTACTTTGCCAAAATGGTTTATTAGGTGTAGGAGTTTGGGGACTGAGTTTTCTGGGTCCTTCTGATATAAGATCATGTCATCTGTGAATAGGGATAGTTTGATTTCTTCTTTACTGATGTGGATCCCTTTGATGTCCTCCTGCCTTATTGCTATGGCTAGGGATTCCAGCACTATGTTCAAAAGACGTGGGGAGAGTGGGCATCCTTGTCTTATTCCTGAGTTTAGGGGGAATGATTTTAGTTTCTCCCCATTTAGTACCATATTAGCTGTTGGTCTATTGTATATGGCTTTTATTGTTTTAAAGAATGTTCCATCTATTCCTGTTCTCTCTAGAGCTTATAACAAGTAAAGATGTTGTATTTTGTCAAAGGCTTTTTGGGTATAGACTGAGATAACAAAGTGATTCTTGGTTTTAGTTCTGTTTATGTGGTGAATTACATTAATGGATTTACGGGTGTTGAACCATCCTTGTGTCTGTGAGATGAAGTCTACTTAATCATAATGTATAATTTTCTGATCATTTTCTGTATCCTGTTAGCTAATATTTTATTGAGGAGCTTTGTGTCTGTGTTCATTAGTGATATTGGTCTGTAGTTTCTTTTTTTGTTGGGTCTTTGCCTGGTTTTGGGATGAGTATAATATTAGCTTCATAGAATGAGTTTTAGATTTCTCCCTCTGTTTCTATTTCGCGGAAGAGTTTGAGGAGTATTGGTATTAGCTCCTCACTAAAGGTTTTATAGAATACATTGCTGAATCCATCCAGGCCTGCGCTTTTCTTTGTTAGGAGGCTCCTGATTACCCCCTGTATCTCCCTGTAAGTTATTGGTTTATTTAGTTGATTTATTTCATCATGATTCAGTTTGGGCAGTTTATACTTCTCTACGAATTGATCCATTTCTGTAAAGTTATTGTTCTTTAGTGAGTAGAGGTTCTAGAAATAGTTTCTTATGATTGTTTGAATATTGTGTGTATTTGTTGTAATTTTTCCAATGGAGTCCCTGATCTTACGGATATGAGGCTCTTCTCTTCTGTTTTTTGTAAGTCTTGCAAGAGGTCTGTCAGTTTTGTTTGTTTTCTCAAAGAACCAACTTTTAGTTTTATTTGTTTGTTGAATGGTCTTTCCATTTTCCGTCAGGTTAATCTCTTCTTTAATCTTTGTTATCTCTCTCCTCATAGTCATTTTAGGTTCAATTATTTCTTGTTTCTCCAGTTGTTTTAGTTTCATCGTGAGGTTATTCACCTGCTCTGATTCCACTCTTTTAGTGTATATGCTGAGGGCAATGATCTTGCCCCTCAGCTCTGCCTTAGCTCTATTTCATAGGTCTCTTTGTGATGTATTTTCATTGTTGTTGTGGCTTATGAATTTGTTGTCATTCTTAATTTGCTCTGTGTCCCGTGTGTTAGATAACAGTGAGGGGTTTAGCCTCCAAGTATTTGTAAAGCCTCTGTGGTATCCTTTGTTATTGAGGGTACCTTGATTCCACTGTTGATCAGATAAAATACATGGGATGACGTCAATACTCTTGAATTTGCTTTGTGTGGGCTATGACATGATCTATATTGGAGTATTTTCCATGGGCTGCTGAGAAGAATGTGTTTTGGGTCTCTGTGGGGTGGAAAACTCTGTACAGATCTGTCAGATCCATTTGGGATATGGTGTTACTTAGGTCTTTGGCTCCCTTGCTAATCCTCTGTGTGTTGGATTTGTCTCTTGGAGAAAGTGGAGTATTAAAGTCTCCCACTATGATAGTGTTTGTGTCTATCTTGTTCTGTAGTTTTGTGAGAATTTACTTGATATATATATATATATATATATATAGGGCCTCCTTTGTTCGGTGAGTATAAATTAATCACCGTGATGTCTGGATTCTGGATTTTTCCTTGTATTAAAATGTAGTGCCCTTCTTTGTCTTTTTTAGTTGATTTTAATGAGAAGTCCAGCTTGTGTAAAATCAAGATGGCCTTCTCATTTTGGTAGGTGCATTTGCTTGGAAGATGTTTCTCTATCCTTTCATTCGGAGCCTGTTTTTGTCCCTTGCTGTAAGATGGGTCTCTTGAAGACAACAGGTAGCAACTTTTTGTTTACGGATCCACTCTGTCAGTCTGCTCCTCTTCATCGGGGAGTTTATACCATTTATATTCAAAGAGCTCATGGATAAGTGTGTTTTTTCCCCTTCCATTTTCCTGTTAGGCTGTTTTTCCTCTCCCTTTTTTCTTGTCTTTATTGAGCTGCCCTTCCTGTTGTGCTCTGTCTACTGTAGTTTTTTTCTGTTTCTGTCTGGGGGTCCTGTAAGTTTTCTGTTGGGTGGGTTTCCCTCTTAGAATTCACTGTAAGGCTGTTTTTTTTTTTTTATTGACATAATCCTTTAGGTCCTCTTTGGTATGGAAAGATCTGGTTTTCCCTCGAAGTTGAATTCTAATTTGTTAAATATCTAATTTTGGGTTGGCATTTGTTTGCCTGGAGGACTTGGATTGTGTTCTTCTAGGCTCTTCATGTGTTGTAGGTTTGTGTGATTTGCTGTGATTCTTATCTTTTTTCCACTGTAATGTAGCTCTTTCTTTGTTTTGGCTGCATTCAAAAGTTGCTCTTTATTCTTGAGATATGAGGTCTTGATAATTATGTGCCTAGGCCAGGATTTTCTAGGGTTTGGTCTGCCAGGGGAAAGTGAATTATAGTTCTGTTAGCTTTTTTATGAAATAACCTCTCTCCCCAACAACCATCTTAATTTAATTACCACATGTTCCATCGCTGACTGATTTTATGACAATGCAGGTTTATGTGTCTCTTTCTTAATAAGAACTAAGGTGAACTTGCATTTGAAGAGTTAGGGTCAGACTAGCTAGTGGTTGAAGAGACTCTGTACATTACTTGAGTGGAAGAACTTTCCAGCTAATATACTTCAAAGAAGTATGCTCTTTTCTACTCTCTCCCCTCTCTCATTTTTGAAGCAGCATTCTGATGGTAGCTGTGTTGGGAAATAGGAGCACTGTGTTAAGAATACAATTGGCAGGCCATATAATGTGAGAGAGAGGGAATGTAGTTTTGAAGATTTTGAAGGGGACAGAAATGTTAAGCTCCTTACAATATTCAACACATCCATTCAATCAAATCTTAAGAAGTTGTCATTATAGAAGTAAGCACAGTGGAACCACTACAGGGCAACATACATGTATATGGTTTTCACAGGTCTAATAATCTTGACTAAATGAGGAATATGAATGCCTGGCTTTCCTCCTAGATTTCATTCTGGCATTAGTAAAGATTTACAGGATGTTTATTTCCAGCCAAGGAGGGATATGGAAGTAGTTTTAGTGGAGATCAACAAAAGATTCCTCTAGCTATATAGGATTTTATATGCATTCTCTTTTAAACTTTACTTGTTTGCTCTAGAATTATTCTGCAGGGTAGGTGGAAAGAATGATCAGAATTGCATAATGCTTACTTTTCATTAAAATGAAGACTCTTATATTTGACCTTGAAATAATCCTACCAGTATTTTGTCATAAATATAAAAACAAATTTGACAATTCTGAAGACATATAACAGAGTTTCCATTGGTCATCCCTGGGCATGAAGTGACTTGGGCAGTAAAGGAATGTGGGGGTGGGGGTAGGGTGGAAAATGGGAATGAGGTATAGGTATTGTTGGTTAAGAGAGAGGATGATACAGGATGCAAAAACAAGATAACTATTTTATGCTTGAAAAAGTATTGCCAACCACATTCTCAATCCATTCAATGGAAAAACTCATCTTATTAAACAATGGAGATTCTATCAAATGAAAAACAAACAAAAGACAAAAGTGTGTGTGTGTGTGTGTGTGTGTGTGTGTGTGTGTGTGTGTGTTTAATTAAAGCTTGTTTTGTTTGGAGTAATAGATTATCTTATTTATCCACCCTACATATTAGTAACATTGGAAGCTGGTCTGTAATGGCAGTCAGGTACATTAACATGACATTAACATTAACATTTGCTATAAAATAAGAAGTTGTATTGGTGAGGATATATTTGACTGAAAACTCAAAACAACAATTTTTCCTCTTAATAGAAATTCTGCTGATAGCTTATAAGCTACTTAGAATTAAGAACTAGAAAAAAGAAATGTAATACATGAATTACTGAAGTAAGAAACAAAAAAACTCTAAAATGGGAAGAAGAAAGAAGGGACTTGTATTAATGTGGTTATTTGTGTGTGACTGAATATTATTGTCACTAACATGACCACATATATCATAAACTATTTACATATTCCATTGCTGAAGGACATTTACCTATACCTATTTTTTTGCATAATTAGGAACACTGTCATTCTATGATTTATTTTTTAAAATTTTGTAATCCTTACATGATATGTGCTCATATTGATGAGGTAAAGGCATAATCTAATACATAAAAATCAACTACAAAGATCAAATCACGGTAATTAGGATTTTTATTTTCTCAAACATTATCACCAATAGTTGATAGGAGCCTCTGGACTATTCAAGTTATTTTTAAATACCAAATTAATTGCTGCTAGATGTAATTACTCAACTTTGCTATAGAACATTATAATTACTGCAACTTTATACTGGTACCCATAATCCATCCTCTTTTTTCTCCCCTATCTTTTAAATAAAGTTACCTCTACTTTCTTCAGGACAATTGTATATGTTCAACATTTTAGATTCCATAAATGAGTAAGAACATAGAGTATGTTCCATTCTGTCTCTGGATTATTTTACTTAACATAATGTCTTCTAGGTCAATGCACAGTGCCTTAGATGACAATATTTCATCAATTTTTATGAATTAATAAAATTTCTTAAGATATATTACTTTACATATATACAAATATATGATATATACGTATCCTTTTAAAAATCATCAAAATGCAAATTCAGACATTAATTTTTTGATTCCACACCCATGGTTACAGTGACTTGCACTGTCTTGAAACTCTGGAGTTATCTCTGAAATAAGAATTTCATGTAACCATATGTGGTACTGTCAGATTTGATGCTACTAACTCCATCATTTTGAGGAATTTCCATTCACTTCTTTAATAGGTGTATTAATTTACATCCTCTCCATAGTGCCTTTTTCGTGATCTCAGCAACTTTCTTTTTGGACAGGTCTGGGGCTTGGACTCAGGGCCTGGGTACTCTACCTGAGCTTCTTTTGCTCAATACTAGTACTACCACTTGAGCCACAGCATCACTTCTGGCTTTATCTGTTCATGTGGTAGTGAGGAATTGAACCCAGAGCTTCATGCATGCTAGGCAAGCACTCTACCACTAAGCCAAATTCTCAGCCCAGCAGCATTGTTATTTTATTTTATTTATTTATCAAGGCAATACTGGGACTTGAACTCAAGCCCTTTGCATGGCCCATAGATGCTCTTACTGATGATCTAACATTCCACTCATTTTTGTGCTGCTATTTTACTGAGATAGAGCATTATTTTTTGTCTAGGCATGAGCCACCTGCATAGGCTTCTCATCATGCTTCAGATGGCAGGAGGTATATAAGGGCCTACAGATCTTTTCTGAAAAGGTATCTCACTAATATTCTTTTCTTTGTATGGTCTCACACTATGATCTTTCCAATCCCAGCTTCTGAAAAAGGCAGGATTGCAGATTTGAAACATTTTTACTGGCTTGAGTTTTTGTTTTTATTTATTCTCATATTCATCCTAAATAGGGATATTTCCTTGTGGGTTTGATTTTTATTTCCCAGATAATTAGTAGTGATCATATTTTCATATGCCTGTGGCAATTGTATTTCTTCTTTTAGAAAGGCCTATTTTAGGTCATTTTCCTATTTTGTTTTCTCTATTGTAGTAACTTAGATGATTAAATAAATAGCAAATCATCCAAGTAATACTATGACCAAATATGCTGATTACTTATTATGCCTCTGGATTCCCAGCAGGCAGCAACTGTGTGGCATGTCAATAACAGCTTCATTCCATTGCCTCCTGAAGTTGTGCACAAAATTATACTCATTCTGAATGACGCTAAACATGAGAAAATGAATAAAATAATGCCAAGACTTTCTCAGATAACAAAATCCTCTCTAAAAGAATGTGCTTGCACAAATAATAATTGTATCTATATCCTAGGAAATTATAGTTTATATGGCACCTTGGATTTAAAGTATTTTAAGAACAAGCAACAGAAAACTCCCTAGAGAAAGACAGGTGTTAAAAACATGACAATGAGTTTAAATTTCCTGTAGCACTGATAACAGAATTCAAATAGAGACTCAGAGAAAATGCTCAAGCATCAGCAAACTTCGTTAGAGATTTTCTCACTGAATTGCATATGTGAGTGTATGTGCAGGTGTGGGTGAGAGATATTCCCATATACATCATAAATACATATATAATACTGATATATAAGTATATATTGCAAATAATATATGATATAATATATTATATATTGATATATACACATATATACCATATGTCTATATCACATAATCTTATAAATTTCTCCCAGCTTGAAGTTTTCACTCAACACAGGAGTTAAACTACTTAGCCTACACCTCCTTTTCTTTATTCATATTCTAATTAATAAAGATAAGTTAGCTGGGCACCAGTCACACATATCTAATAAACTTAGCTCCTCAGTAGGCTGAGATTTAAGAATCATTGTTCAAACCCAGCCCAGGAAGACAAATTTGACATAGAGCAAAAAAATTCAGAATTGGAGATGTTGCACAAATATTACAGCACTAAGAATGAGCAAGCAAGCTTAATGCAACCAAGGCTCCAGGGTTCAAGACCCAGTGGAAAAGAAAAGATATTAGTCTTTCAAATTCTTGAATATGTAGCAAGGAAAAACTAAAATCTTGAAAGTAATGAGTCAAAATATTCTTGGATTGTTTGCTTGCTTATTTGTATGATCTTACCTTGAATCTTAGCTTAATTTAATATTAGTATTTTTTTCTGGTAAATGTAGCCTAAGATATTTACAAGGATTCAACTACATAAAGTTATTAGTACAAAATCTAACAGTAAAGCAAACAAGATAAAACCTCTTTCTTTAAGTCATTTGAGTTATGAATCTTAGGTAGCTTTAAAATCATCAAATTCATCTTTTTTTGTATAACTAAACTTGGTATGAGGAGATCACTAGTAAATGTCATTTACTATTTTATTTCTTAAGAAATGGTTGATTCATATTAATTAATTGTTAATTGGTTTATTGCCTCTTTTAACTATTTACTTAAGACATGTCAATTTTTAACCCACCAATTATTTCCCAGAAATTATTTCAAAGAGGGATAATTTCTTCCTATGTGTTTTTGATTTAGAAAAAAAGATGGATATTTAATAGAGGTGATCTGAACTTCACTATGTCATGTCGCAGGTGTCTTTAGCAATAGGAGCATCTACATAATTGGTAGAAAATATCCATTTTAAGACAAAGATGCAAAGAACAAAGAGGCATAGTGTTTCAATGCTCTTCATGTTCTGCAAGTAAAAAACAGAACAATTAAAAATAATAATAACAGCCTCATCAAAGACCCAAATTATACTCCTTTATCCTGCCAATAATTGTGACAGCTTCAAAGGTGATTTCTTGATGAAAGACTTTGCTACCTCTCTTTTAAAATTCACTTGGTAATAGGCATCCTAGCTTGGGTCTGAGTCAAGGTTACTACTTTTTTTGAGACTTTTGTGGCAATTTTATGGAGAGATTGCTGTAAGGCAGTCAGAACATATTGCTATATGCCTCCTTCCCCCCATATATTATTAAGGGAATGAAAAAAAATAGGTAAATAGGGAGAGATAGTAAACCAGGTAGAAACAATGCCCTCTGCTAAGAATGGGGACACAGCACGATGGAGATAACATGTCTACCTCTTTTTCAAGAAAGAGGGAAATGAAGATAAGCCTTGATTGAAGTTTCCATCAGGTTGAGAGGAGAACAACTGTGGAGCAGCCTCATCCATGGAGTAGGTGCTTTTTCATCTGATCTGAGGGGAATCAGTCACCCAACCAGATGGAAGGGCAGCCAAGATTCAACCATGTAGAAGTATTCCCAGATCTCACAATCACAGGACCTATAATAGTAAAGAAAAATGGATAAATATTCTGTGGATATTTTTAGATTGAAAAGATATTTTAATTTCCTTTGAACCATCTAATGGCACAAGAGCATTTTACTTTTTTTTTTTAATGTCAAACTGATATACAGAGTGGTTACAGTTTCATACTTTAGGCATTGGATACATTTCTTTTACTGTTACCTCCTCCCTCATTTCCCCCTCCCCCTTCCCCTTTCCCTTTTCCCCCATGAGTTGTTCAGTCAATTTACACTAAAGAGTTTTGCAAATATTGCTTTTGTAATCGTTTGTCTTTTTACCCTGTGACTCTCGATTTTGGTATTTCCTTTCAGTTTCCTAGTTCTAATACCTGTATACATGGTTTCCAAAGTCCTCAGATAAGATACAGAGATAGTGAAGTTACGACCACAGGAAGGGCATGCAAGAGGATCATCAATAATAGAAGCTATGGTTTCACATCTCATGTTGAAAGTAATTACAACAGTGATATAACAGTCGTTTCCATAACATGGAGTTCATTTCACTTAGCATCATCTTTTGTGTTCATAAGGGTATAGGAAAAATTTTAATAAGTGAAGTGAGCCAGACCCAAAGAAACATGGACTCTATGGTCTCCCTCATAGGGAGTAATTAGCATAGGTTTAGACTAGTCACAGTAGAGGATCACAAGAGCCCAATATCATTTTACTTTTACAATGCAAAAAGCCTTGCTCCATTACTGATACAAAAATATATGCAGAGCTTATTTCTTCAATTCTACAACTCAATCCATATAGCAATACAAATGTAAATCTAAATAAAAAGCAAATGAGTAAGTGTAAAAATCATAAGAATTCTCCTCAGCAACTGTGAATTCTTAATTTATGTAACATATATACATAATCCACTAATTTATAGAAATTCACAAATAAGTGAACAGTCTAAACTAATATATATTTTCCATTCTCAATTAACAAAAGATATATGTCATTTATTTGACCCAAATGATCAAGTGTTTAAATGATAAAAGAAAGTATCCTACTTTATTACCACCACAATTGAATAATTAGTTATTTTTAGTTGTACTTCTAACTCTGAAATTTGCTCAAACCCCTAATTGGCTCCAAAGGTCAGTTGTATGGGAAAATTGTTATGTCTGCTAAATATGGAACTGCTTCCTGCTTGAATGCTGTTAGAAGTCAAAATAGAGGTTATTAAGGGTGAGCCAGAAAATCCTGAATTAAAGATGCATTAGTAAAGAGAAGAAATTTTAATCCTTTTGACCTGTTTATACATTTTGGACACCTTTTAAATAATTTTATGTAAAGAAAATAATAACCTTTGTTGAAACAGTAAAGCCATTGATCAGTTCACTCTGACTCAGGATTCACCTTTCAAATTCTGAAAGGGGGAGGGGGGAGGAGGAATGAGGGAGGAGGTAACAAACAGTACAAGAAATGTACCCAAGGCCTAAAGTATGAAAATGTAACCACTCTGTACATCACTTTGACAATAAATAAGTATAAAAAAATAAAGACATGTTGAGAGGATAAAGGATAAAAATGATCCAAATAAATACTGTAGGGAGTTGGGGTGATTGGTGCTAAGTGTAGAAACTCTGGATGTATGGACATGTTGCCATCACCAAGTTCTGTGTTGGGCACAGCTGTGAGGAAGGAAGAAGTTCGTATGCTACTTAGGTATGGAAAACTGCTGTCAGTAACACATGCCCTGGAATAAATATACTCTTAGTGGACTTGGCACAATGAATTTGTAAGAATGAGCAAAAGGTAGACAATGACAGTCACCAAAAAATGGAAATGAGTGCATGTGATGATCATCTCTAAAGCCAATAGCAGTGTTCTGTTCTATTTACAAGGATTAAGAGCCCTTTACACTGATAAAGTTGGCCCTCTAGAGAGTGTCTGTCTTCTACATTCTCAAGGAAAAATCAGGATGAAAAAAGGACGTATGCCATAAGATTGACCCTGGGAACTCCAAGAAGAATCAGGAAAGCAAGCACCATGGAAAATGAAAAACTGACTGGTACAAATGATACTATTGAAGGAGTAATGTCATGAATTTCTAAAACCCAAGGTATAGAACTAGATGTCTACATCCTTTATATAATCTCTAGTTATCTGATCAAAACAGAAACTTCCCATATGCTTTTGAATGAAATATGTATTTGTATTATTCATCTAGCAGAAAGCCCTGTGAGCTTTCAATATCTCTTCTCATATGTGTAGTGGTTTAATCTCATTCAAAATAGTCTAAGGGAAAAATATTCTTCTTTTTATATCCTTATGAATCTTAGCCTAAGAAAAAGTTTTGTGTATGTGTTTTTAAGATAGAAGAGGGGATGTGTGTAGTAAAGTAGAATGAATCAACTTTTGGAAAGAGGAAAGTCTGTGACAAAGGAATTAGGATTAAAATAGTCTGTCAGTTAAGTTGAAACTCTCTTCCATTTGCTTCCTTAAAGCTTAATTTCCAGAGTATATTTAAGGGGATACTCTCACACTCTAAGAAAATTATTAGGTAGCACACATCTTTAAGTTTTCTCCTCCTACTCTGTAATTACATTTCATTTTCCCAAGGCTTTAATTAAGTCTTACACACCTGCATATTTTATATAATGGTACCATGGAAAATAAGATATGAGCAATAAAATCAAGTGTGCCTTCCTCTACAGCAGTCTCTTCAACAGTTGCACATGGCAAAGTTCTAAATCCTATTCAGTAAAGAATGGCCTGAACCTAAAGAGTGTTATCCTCCAATTTTGAACCAGTGGTTGATACACAGAGAACCAAAATAATATCAAGAAACAGACAACATAAAAAAGAAAGACAAAGGAAACTAGTTTTCATTTAATAGCAATGGGGTAGTGAAGCTTAAAATTTTCTCACAAGCGAGGAACCTGAATGTTAGCATATGTGACCACAGAGACAATGATCCTCTGTCAAGGACAGACAGGATTGCACATGTATCAGATTCAACTGCAATATTCTACTTTCTGTATGGCTTTCTGGGAAGAGAGTTGATGAGGAAGTACCCAATAGATTCCATTTCAAGTTATGGAAAGAACACACTGCCTGCTAAACACAAACCAAAGGAAATTTTAAGCACCTGGATTCAAGGTTCTATTGGAACCCTCAGCAAATGATTAACTAATTAAAGCCCTAAGCCTTCTGTGGAAGAGTTAATTCCCTCTTGGAATGTGGTTTTGAGGTATAATTTCCTGCAATCTGAAATCTGATAATATAAATGTTCTCTAAAACTAAAGTGCTGAAAATAGGAGGAGAATTTTTTTTAAAGCAAATCCCTTATGCAAACCTACTTTTCTTCCCCTTCCATCTTTGAACTTACACAAGTCGGTGCCTTCACATTTATTCAACAAGACATATTATCTATAACCCTAGAATATTGTTTCCTTTATTTTTATTTGCTCTTAGTGGTACTGGGGTTGGACTCAGGTCCTGTGAGTGCTAGGCAGGTGCTCTGCCAATTAAATCATGTATCCAATCCATTTTGATTTAGTTGTTTTTCAGATAAGGTCTGGATTGTCTCCCAGTTCTGATATGGATGACAATTCTTCCCCTGTACCTCCCGTCTAGCTGGAATTACAGGTCTGTATAATACCATCACATATTGTCCCAATTGCCTCATCTTTATGTCTCTTCCAACTTCATCATTGAAAAGATTTGACAGAGTGACAGAATGAGGGAATTTAAGTGTTAAGTAAATAAATTATTAAAGTAATGACATACCAAATCTATTTACTATTCTCATTTTATCAAGCTCTTTGTTTTGTGCTTAGAAGCAATGAATTTTTTTCTTATAAGTCTGCCTTTTTATTTTGATTATATGATCTTTTAATTAATGTACTTGTTCTGATATCTTATTTTCCTAAATGATGTTATTTAAGTTAGGGAACCAGCCCAGTGATTATTTTTGAGGTGTTGGTTTAGATAATGTTGTATTATTATTTAAATACCACTTGGATATCTTAAGCTTCAGGAAGGTATGTGTTACAATTCTGGATCCAAGCTACAAGATCAAGAGGCTGTCTTGTTTGACAATGGAGAGTACCTCTTCCTGGTTTGTGGCTTGCTGCCTGTTTTATTCCCTTACATTGCTAAGAGAGACAATTTACCATTCCGTGCCAATTATTTTTACTTCATTGTTTATTCAGTACAGTGCTACTAATCTAACTCAGAAACTCCTGCTTGCTAGGCAAGTATTTTACCATTGTGCTATATTTCTAGGCCTTAATGTCACTTTCTTTGCCTTACTACCCTTTTTCCTTCCTTCTTTCTTTCTTTTTTTCTCTTTCTGTTTTCTTTCTTTTTTCTCTCCCTCCCTCCTTCCCTTTTTCCTCCCTGCTCCCTTCCTTTCATTTTTATTTTTATCATAGCATATCAACTCGGTTTTTCACCTGTTAGGTAAGTACAGTCTGTTACTTGAGCCATGCACCTCGTTTGTTATACTTAAGGTTATTTCTGAAATAAAGTCCCATGATTTTCTGTTCTGGATAGCTTAGACTAGGATTCTTTTAACTATGGCTTTCTGTACAGCTGAGACCACAAGTTTACACTACCATGCCAAGTTTGTTGGTTGAGTTGAGGTCTTGTATGAGTTGGCCCAGGACAGTAATCTATAGTTCTCTCTCTACATCGTGGGGATTACAAGAGCGCCTCTGTGACTGTCCAAAGCAGACTCATCTGATACTTGCACAATTCCTGTTTGTAAAGATTCTACATTTATAACCTGATTACTTCCTATAGGTCCCCATGTCTAAATGCCATCAGTATGGGAACAAGGTCCCAACATGTAAATTCTAGAGGTCACAAAAATTTATTTCAGAAGAGACAAAACATAAAAGCTTAATGTGATTAGTAGACTTGGTTTAAATAATGCTTAATTTGATCCTTATGATTTTGCTTGAAAGGTGAACACACACTCAAGCACACACACACACACACACACACACACACACACACAATCTTCTTATACTTAGATAAAACTTTCTTGTCCAAGTCTTGTAATACATAAAGCTACGTGTATTTAACAAATCCTTCTGCATTTGCCCACAAAAGATATTCACATGATATCCTGCTCTTCAGGAACACACAAGGGAGAATGGAGGAGTGAAGTAAAATAACAAATAAGGAAGATAAAGCGTTTCCCATTCTAAGATGATGCCTTAAACACCAGTGAGTTTCTAAAGGCCACTTCTCAGAAAGAAAAAAGGCCACTGCCATGCAGAAGCCTGCATTTAAAATTGGTCTTTTTGAGGATGATTAAAACATGATTAATTTTATCTTTTCATATCATTTCTCATTTCTCTTTACTATCCTCCTTTATAATATGACACATTCTCCTTCCTGGTAGGGAATTTTTCTGTGAGCTTACCATCTCACATAAAGAAATAATGAAAAGGCAACAATCAATCATTTTGTGTATTAATTTAATGACTTTATTTTCTGCATGTGATAATAAAATGCGATATTTTACACAATATAAAAAAGTTAAATATATTTTTCATTTGTATAGAAACTTTTGTTATATATGTATATGTATATATATACATATATATATATATATATTCAAACACATTTATCTAGTTCCATCCCATATGGATATGCTCATTATTTGTTCTTTATAGTCACTTCTAACTTTCAATGAAGAAAAATAATATTCATTCAATGATATAAATTCTTGGAAAAGAGCCATCTTTTTGGGAGAAGGTGTCTGATTATTGTACTACCGTTTCATTTTTCTTCTCACCCAAAGCTATTAAACTCCTTTGTGCTTACAACAGGAATTCTCCTGCATGCAATATAAGTGTAAGTAGAATGATTGGGAAGCTTTTCTACTCTTAAATGTGTAATAGGCTTACATGTTCCATATATATATATATATATATACACATATATATATACACACATACATATATGGGTGTGTGTATATCATATATAATATATATGCATATATACATATGCATACATATATACTATATAATATATAGTATATATGTATATGTGTATTTGTGTGTATATATAGACATATATATACATACATATATATATATATATATGCTATTTTGTAAAGAAGAAGAAAACTTTGGCTCTGGCCTGGGACTTGTCTGTAAGGTGTATACATTTTGGGTTAATGTCCATGCTATCTTACTATGAAAAGCGAGTAAACTTTTGGAAGAGGCTGTGTATGCTAATACTAGGACTTGAATCTAGAGACATGAGCACTGGATTGAATTGGGCTTTATAAATTTTGTGCTTCCCTGAATAGCACCAAGGAAGTGAAAAAGATGAACTGTATCTAAAGAGAGGAAATGTTTGCAAAGCAGATATGAGCTAAGGAACAAACACCTAGAATATGTAAAAGATGATGACAGCTCAATGATTGAAGGATCCGAAGACTAAGTGATTGGAGTTGAGCAAAAGATACCAGGAAGTGTTTCCATCGACACAGAATGATTGCATACGAAATATGTCTTGTAGAGTGAAAAGTTCACTCCACAAGTGGAAGACAGGCAGTCATTATTGACAGAATCTCTGCTGCAGAGCCTGAGCTCACACAGTCTCCTAGACAATGACAGGGCAAGTGATGCGAATCCAGCTTGGTATCTCTGCAAAGCCTTCTTCTGTGTGTGTGTGTGTGTGTGTGTGTGTGTGTGTGTGTGTGTGTGTGTTGCAGAGCCTTTTTACTTCACTTTCAACAAGAAGTGAAATTGCTCAAAAAGTTCTCCAATAAGGATCCATTAATGTGAGAAAAGAGTTTCTAATTCATTTGAATTGAAGATCCAACCTAACTTGAAAATATTTTCTAACATTTTTTTCTCTTTGTTCTTTTTTGTTGTTGTTCTAAATGTTACATATGAAATGGAAACATTGGCAGAAATCTTCAGCCCAGATGTACAACCTATTTCATTCTGCTTGGATTGACTGGACTTCAGTAAGTGATTTTCTCATAAGCAAAGGAGTATATTGGAAGGCTGAGGCAGAATTCTTTATTCCTTGCTGTGGCTATTGTTAATAAGCCTGAATGGTGATGTTTGTGAAGGCAAGGCCAACCGTCAACCGTCAACTCATTAGAGTTGAAGAAATATGGAAGTTATTTCACTTCAACGATAACGTTGCATGATAAAGGTGATCATGAACCACTTAATACTAAATGTTTGGGGCTGGGGATATGGCCTAGTGGCAAGAGTGCTTGCCTCGTATACATGAGGCCCTGGGTTCGATTCCCCAGCACCATATATACACAAAATGGCCAGAAGGGGCACTGTGGCTCAAGTGGCAGAGTGCTAGCCTTGAGCAAGAAGAAGCCAGGGACAGTGCTCAGGCCCTGAGTCCAAGCCCCAGGACTGGCCAAAAAAAAAAAAAATACTAAATGTTTATGGTGGGAATATGCCTAAAATGATGCTTGTTGTAATTGTAACAAATATTATCCACTTGTTTAAAACTCTTTAAGTAGTTTGCCATTGGTAATTTTTTTTTGAAGATCATTTTATTTTATTTTATTTTTACTTATTGTCAAAGTGATGTACAGAGACGTTATAGTTTCATACCTTAGGCCTTGGGTACATTTCTTGTACTGTTTGTTACTTCCTCCCTCATTCCCCCCTCCCCCTCCCCCTTGTCCTCTCCTGAGAATGGCCAGGAGACACACAAAAAGTGCTCTACTTCACTGGCCATAAAAGAAATGCAAATCAAAACAACATTGAGATTACACCTCACCCCAGTAAGAATGTCCTTTATCAAGAAAACTAACAATAATAAATGCTGGGGGGGATGTGGCCAAAAGGGAACCCTACTTCATTGTTGGTGGGAATTTAAACTGGTTCAGCCACTCTGGAAAGCAGTATGGAGATTCCTCAGAAGGCTAAACATAGAGCTTCCCTATGACCCAGCAGCCCCAGTATTGGGCATCTACCCAAAAGACTACCAACAAGAACACTATCAGCACAACAATGTTCATTACAGCACAATTTGTCATAGCTAAATTATGGAACCAACCCAGATGTCCCTCAGTAGACAAATGGATCAGGTAAATGTGGTACATATACCCAATGGAATTTTATGCCTCTATCACAAAGAATGACATTGCCCCATTCATAAGGAAATGGAAGGACTTGGGAAAAATTATACTAAGTGAAGTGAGCCAGACCCAAAGAAAAATGGATGCCATTTTCAATTTTTAATCTACTCACAGATCCATGGAATTAAGTGAAATTTAGTGCCGTTAGGTTTTAGGACTTGGCAACAGAGACCTGTATGAAATCTTTATCTTTTGAAAACTGATTTACCAATGAGAGATTTAGAGAGAGAAAAAATTATCTTGATAAAATTTTAAAACTTGAAAAGACATATGTGTGAGCTATAATTAAGATAGAGATAGTGCCAATATAAATATCTTGACAGTCTATCAATTTAATAATATAAAAACACCCTGTGGCCTTGTTCTAGTCAATTCCTTAATTCCTGGCTACACTGGGCAAAAAAAAAAAAAAATAGGTAGATAGATAGATAGACATACATAGCAAAGAAAACTCAAACATTAGAAAAGTAAAGCAGAAAATCTATTATAAATCCACTTATTTCCATTATACTGATTTAGGATTTGAATTCTGATTTTAAAAGGAACAATGATTTGTAAAAGATGTTGAACAAGTGAAACAAGAAAAAGACTAAGTCACTAATAAGTCTACATCCCAGATAGTATTATTTTTATACTGAGATCATTTAACTACACAATTGGCAGCAAATAGGTTGCTTAATGGAGAATTAAGCAGGTAGCTGGAAAAATACATGTTTTAATATTTAAGTAGATATTCTTATAGAATTTGCGGTATCTTACCACATGCAAATAGATTGTCTTACCTTTAATTTTAAAATCAGTACTTGCTTATGCCTTAGACTGCATTAGTCTTTAAAAGTATGATATAGGGCTGGGGATATAGCCTAGTGGCAAAGAGTGCCTGCCTCGGATACACGAGGCCCTAGGTTCAATTCCCCAGCACCACATATACAGAAAATGGCCAGAAGCGGCGCTGTGGCTCAAGTGGCAGAGTGCTAGCCTTGAGCGGGAAGAAGCCAGGGACAGTGCTCAGGCCCTGAGTCCAAGGCCACGACTGGCCAAAATAAATAAATAAATAAATAAAAGTATGATGTATTTGGTGAATAACATCATATAAAACAGACACCAAAGTTAGTGGAAAGTCTCTTCTATTATTTTATAACTTGGTTACATTTTCTTTTCTATAAAACAACTATTGAATATGTCTTTTAACCAAGTAGCTATTCTGTGTTCTTCCCTAGAAATAGATTTTTGAGAAGATTAATTTGGAAACAACAGAAGGAACCTAGTTTGCTTTCTTTTTTAAATATTAGCAAAATGATTTCCAGCCTTATAGTAAAACTTTGTCCTCCATTAACAATGAATGCTTCCTATCACAATGTACTCTTTATTAAAATATGTATTTCTATTCAAATTTTAGGCAGAATCTATTGACTGAATCAAATCACTGGATTAGTATTGAAGTAAAACTCTTCCTTACAAAATGCTCACCTTACATCTCTTTCTACTGTTACAGTTGTGTATTTTAGTGACTAGACTTTTAGACATTTGAAATTATATTTTGTCATGTTTATTATAAAAGTTTTTGTGAGTTTTTAATCTCTGAATATTGGATGCAAATCTTCCACGGTTTTAAATATAAACACATCACTTCAATCATCTCTGATTTTCCTCATAAATTATCATCACTTTAGATTCTGTTTATATGTTTCTTATTTTGAATTACTTTTGTTTTGCATTTACCATTTATTTAAACACCTTTAATCTGATTGAATTGGAATTGTTGAATTGAACAAGTACCAGCTTTCTTTTAATCAATATTCAAAGAACTTTAATTTAAATGGGTTTATATTACTATTTAATTCTCCATATATGTATGTGTATATATATGTGTGTGTATATATGTGTGTGAATATATCAATATAATATATGAATATGTACATGAATATATATGAATGTATATATACATACATATATACATACATACATATGTACACACACACATATGTATGCATACTTGTGTGGTCCTGGGGCTTGAACTGAAGGCATGAACACTGTCCCTGAGCTTTTTTGCTCAAGGCTATCACTCTGCCATTTGAGCCAGAATTACACTTGTGGCTTTGTTTTCTTTCCCTTTGGTTGTGAGGTTTAAACTCTGGGCCTAAGCCCTGTCCCTGAGCTCTTCAGCTCAAGGCCACTATTGCTCTACCACTTGAGCCACAGTGCCACTTCTGGTTTTCTGGTGGTTAATTAGAGATAAGAGTCTCCTGCTGCAGATGATTTTGACCTGCGATTCTCAGATCTCTCAGCTAGGATTACAGGCATTAACCACGGAATGCTAGCTCACTTCTGGCTTTTTGGTAGTTAATTGGAAATAAGATTCTCATAGACTTACTTGCTGAGGTTGCCTTCAAGCAACAATCAGATCTCAGCCTTCTGAGTAGGAAGATAACAGGTACAAGCCATGAATATCCACCCTTAGTTTTATAATTTTTAATATGAGAATTGAAACCAGGGCCTCATGAAGAGGCTAAACAATTACCCTGCCAATGAGCTACACTCCCACCCTCACATTTAATTCTTACATTTAGAAATTATCTATTAGCAATTTAATTCTCCTGGCCAGATGGAGCATTGACATTTAATTCACAGAGACAGTGCTGTGGAGGAAAAAGCATAGAGGTAAATTGAAGAATGTCAAGAGGTTAGTCTGTATAGCTTTGTCTAAATCATTTCCAACTTGAGAATGTAAAACTAAAACCCAGTATGTCCATAGTATACTTGTGTATTCTGAATGATTGTACAGAAATTGTGCTATTTTGGGGAAAGTCAGGATGGACCAACTTACTTTGGACAACTATGTCTTCTAGTATCATGTCTTAGTACTAAATACAGGAGTGAAGAAGGTTAAAGTGCTTTCATAGTAATAGATATTTTTCATGTCTATGATGTAATATCTCTAGAAATTATTATCTTTAGAAAATAACCACTCTGTATTAGTATTAGAATTAGATGGTATCAGAATAATCAGATATCCTTAGAAATCATACACGAGTATGTTTGGGTATATATGCATGTGTGTCTCTATGTTAATGTCTCTCTGTTTGGCATATACCCATTAAAGCACTTGGAGAATGTGATTGTTTAGTATCACTTTAGATAGGAAAAGAAGGATAGAATCTGATACTGTCTTATTGTGTGAATTGCCTTTATATTCATTTAATTTCTTTAGATGAACAGATGGTCTTAATATTTGTGCAATGTAGTTTAAGGTTTTACTTTCTTTATCTTGAAGCTTTTCAGCTTCTGTATGAAGTAGTTTTACTTAATCAAAGCTTAAAAAAAGTGTTCTTTACATTTTCATCAACTTTGTTTCCATGACAACGTTGGCAGTATGGGTATAATTGAGTGTTGTGGCAATGTGAAGAAAGTTTGAGATTCCTGTACTGACATTCAGTTTACCTAGCACTATTTATTTTAAAAAATCTCTTTCCCTGGTGGGATCACAGCTTTACTGTACTTCTATTATCAACCCATTGATATATATATATATATATATATATATATATATATATATATATATATGCATCCTCATTTCATAGCCATTGTTAGTTTCTATGATTTTGTTTAATTGCTATAGCATCTTGAAAACTACAACTCTTGTTTATTGCTGATCCCGGGGCCTGAACTCTGGGCCTGGGCTCTTTCCCTGAGCTTCTTATGCACAAGGCTAGGTCTCTATTACTTGAGCCACAGCACTACTTCCATATTTGTCTAAGTAGTTTAGTGGAGATAAGTGTCTCATGGACCTTCCTGCCTGAACTAGTTTTGAACCATGATCCTCAGATCTTAGATTCCTGAGTAGTTAGGGTAACAGAAATGAGCTACCAGCCACTAGAACCATTAAACATTTCCTATCTGTTAGTTTTAAGCTTTATCCTCTAAAAGTGCTTTGGTGATTCTTAGTTATGATATTCTTAAAACTAAAGGTTTGTCTCAAATGTTAGAGTGTAAGCTCCATGCAAGCAAGCCAGTCAAGCACATGAGGCATTACCTCAAGCCTGGTAGTATAAACATAAAATGAATAAATAAATTAAAAATATATGTAAAATTTAAAGTAACTAGACCAATATTAAATGAGCAAACAAATCCCACAATTTGCAGGATAAATAAAATGGATAATGATGCATAAAGAACGTTTGACATCTTTGGCCATAAAGGAAGTAAGAGTTCCTTTCAGCCCAGTTACCATGTCAATTATCCAGAAAGGAAATACTAAATGCTGGCAAGGATGTCAGAGAAAGAACTCTCCCATGCAATTGGTGTAAATGACCACTAATAACATCACTATGAAAATCAGCATGTAACATCCTCAAACCACTAAAAATAAAGCTGGCATGGGACCATGGCATAACACCCTTAGGCATATATCTGAACGAGTAAAAAATCAATATACAAATTCACAAATGATCTGCAAATAATCATTTTATTCTAGCTCTGATCACTATAGCCAAATGGTATTTTCAGATATACTGTGTTATTCACTCTGTAACTCACTGCCAGTATTTCACAGTTAGTGCCTCTATCATTCACTAATGCTCATCACAGTTCACTCAGGTGATTGTTAATTACCACTGAAGTTAGCAAAACAGCTAGGGGACAGATCTAAGACAAGTTCAGTTAGATGGAAATTTGTTGAAATATCTAAGCTACAATAAACCTTAAGTGCTTACTGCTATACTAAAAAAGGTCTAGTTTTCTCAGATCATTTAATTTTCTTTCCCAAGAAAGAATTTAATATAACATTTGGATTAAATTGGGAGCATAAAATACTCAATATAGTCGACTGCAAGAAATGTAATTGTGACTCTGTGGAGTAAAATGGGGTAGTGATCAGTGATCAGGAAGAGAAGGAGATATGTAGAGAAGTTAAGAGATTGTTCATACCAAACAACTTAATCCGTCAAAGGAATTATCTCACACTGATGTTGATAGCATTTACTTTCTTTATTCCAGAATCAGAGATGAAATAAAAGAAAGTAAGAGAATGATGCCGGTGGCTCCTTTCCATTCATTTGGGGAGGAAAAAGAATTTTGTAAATAAAATCCAACAAATGTTAACTCTCCATTGATCTGGATATTCACCAGTGCTGTCTGAATGGTCATATTGATAACCACCCCACCAAATGGCACCATTTCATAAATCTACCACTGAAATATTAACACCATCAATACACCTTTATTTATTTATTTATGTATTTGGTGTCAGGTAATTGATTTATTTTTTTTTCTTTGAATGTCTTCATTTTTTTAATTTTTGTTTTTATTTCCTTATTAGTTGTGAAAGTGATGTACAGAGAGGTTACAGTTTCATACGTAAGGCCTTGGGTACACTTCTTATACCGTATGTTACCTCCTCACTCATTCCCCCCTCCCCCTTCCCCTTTCACTCTTCCCCAATGAGTTGTTCAGCTGGTTTACACCAAATGGTTTTACAAGTATTGATTTTGGAGTCGTTTTTCTTTTTATCCTTTGTCTCTCAATTTTTATATGCCCTTTCATTTCCCGAGTTCGAATACCAGTACATACAGTATCCAGTGTACTCAGTTGAGATAAAATGATAGTGTGGGTACAACCACAGGAAAGGATACAAGAGGGTCATCAACAATAGAATCTACGGTTTCACATGGCATGTTGAAAGTAATTACAACAGTGATATAACAGTTGTTTCTGTAACATGGAGTTCATTTCACTTAGCATCATCATATATGTGTTCATAAGAAAATAACTATTAGGCTCTTGTGATCTTCTGCTGTGACTAGCCTAAACATGTGCTAATTATTCCCTACGAGGGTGACCAGAGTCCATGTTTCTGTGGGTCTGGTTCACTTCACATAGTATAATTTTTTTCCAAGACCTTCCATTTCCTTATGAATGTGGCAGTGTTATTCTTTGTGATAGAGGCATAAAATTCCATTGTGTATATGTACCACATTTTCCTGATCCATTCGTCTACTGAGGGCATCTGATTTGGTTCCATATTTTAGCTATGACAAATTGTGCTGCGATGAACATTGTTGTGCTGATGGCTTTAGAATGTTCTTATTTGTAGTTTTTCAGATAGATGCCCAAAAGTGGGGCTGCTGAATCATACGGGAGCTCTAGGTATAGCCTTCTGAGCAATCTCCATACCCCTTTGCAAAGTGGCTGAACCAGTTTACATTCCCAACAACAATGAAGTAGGCTTCCCTTTTGGCCACAATCCCTCCAACATTTATTTTTGTTAGCTCTCTTAATAAAGGACATTCTTACTGGGGTGAGGTGGAACCTCAAAGTTGTTTCGCTTTGCATTTCTTTTATGGCCAGTGAGGTAGAGCACTTTTTCATATGTCTCTTGGCCATTCTCATATCCTCTTCAGAGAAGTGGTGTCTTTTTATGTCTTTAGGCCATTTGTTGAGGGGGCCATTTGTTCTTTGAAGATTTTTTTTTGGAGGAATTTAATTTTTTGAGTTCTGCATATATTTTAGATGTGAGGCCCTTGTCTGTTGTATGGCCGGTAAAGATCTTTTCCCCATCTGTGGGCTTTCAGTTTATCTTGTGAACTATGTCCTTTGCCCTGCAGGAGCGCTGCAGTTTGATGCAGTCCCATTTGTCCAAACTTTCTTTGATTATAGCATTTCTGGGTCTTTGTTAAAGAAGTTTCTTCCTGTGCCAAGGAGCCCAAGTGTTTCTCCTACTCCTTCTTTTAGTGTTTTCGGGGTATCTGTTTTAATTTCCAGGTCTTTGATCAATTTGGAATTAATTTTGCTGCAGGATTATATATAGGGATCTAGTTTTAGTTTGTTGCAGGTATTGAACCAATTTTGCCAGCAACATTTGTTAAAGAGGCTATCTTTCTCCCAACCTATTTTTTTTAGCTCCTTTATCAAAGATTAAGTAAGCATAGTTCTATGGGTTCATTTCTGGGTCTTCAGTTCTGTTTCATTGGTCTTCAGGCCTATTCTGGTGCCAATACCATGCTGTTTTTATTACTAGAGCTTTATAATACAGCTTGAAGTTTGTAATTCTCCCAGCACTCTTCTTTCTACTTAAGATTGTTTCTGTTATTCATAGTCTTTTATTGTTCCATGTGAATTTCTGGATTGCTTCCTCTATTTCATTAAAAAATGGTGTTGGGATAATTATGGGTATTATATTTAATTTGTAGATAGCCTTTGGCAATATTGCCATTTTTTTTTTTTTTTTTTGGCCAGTCCTGGGCCTTGGACTCAGGGCCTGAGCACTGTCCCTGGCTTCTTCCCGCTGAAGGCTAGCACTCTGCCACTTGAGCCACAGCGCCCCTTCTGGCCATTTTCCATATATGTGGTGCTGGGGAATCGAACCTAGGGCCTTGTGTATCCAAGGCAGGCACTCTTGCCACTAGGCTATATCCCCAGCCAATATTGCCATTTTGACTATATTAATCCTCCCAATCCAGGAGCATGGGAGGTTTTTCCATTTCCTTAGTTCTGCCTTAATTTTGTTTTTCACATTTTTAAATTTCTCATCATAGAGGTCTTTCACTTCTTTGGTTAAGGTTATTCCTAGGTATTTTATGTTTTGTGAGGCTATTGCAAAAGGAGTTGCTTTCCTGATTTTGGCCTCGGTCTTTGGGTCATTGGCATATAGAAAGGTCATTGACTTTGGAGGCTTTATTTTATATCCTGCCACTTTGCCAAAGAATAGGATCAGCTCTAGTAGCTTGGGAGTAGAGTCAATGGGGTTCTTTAGCTATAGGATCATGTCAACTGCGAAGAGAGTTTAAATTCATCTTTTCCTATTTAGATCCCCTTTATATTTTCTTCTTGCCTAATTGCTCTGCCTAGGAATTCTAGTACTATGTTGAAGTGGAAGGGAGAGAGTGGATGTCCCTGTCTTGGTTCTGATTTTAAAGGGAGTGGCTTTAGCTTTTCACCGTTAAGAATTATGCTTGCTGTTGGTTTGTCATAGACAGACTTTATTATATTCAGGAGTGTCCTCTGGAATCCCAGTTTTTCCAGAGCTTTTATCATAAATGGGTACTAGATTTTATTCAATGCTTTCTCTAGAGATACAACCATGTGATTCTTTACCTTGCTGTGGTTGATGTGGTGGATTACATTAATTGACTTGCATATATTGAACCAACTTTGCATCCCTGGGATGAATCCAGTTTGGTCATGGTTTATGATTTTTTGGATGAACTGTTGAGGTCGATTGGCCAGAATTTTGTTGAGAATGTTTGCATCAATGTTCATCAGGGAAATTGGTCTATAGTTGTTTTCTGTGATGAGTCCCTGTCTGGGGTGGGATGAAGTTATACTGGCTTCATAGAATGTTTTTGGAAGTGAACTTTCTCTTTCAATTTCCTTGAAGAGTTTGACAAGTCTTGTTGTGAGTTCTGATTTGAAGTCCTTGTGGAATTCTGTTCTGAATCCATCTGGACCTGGGCTTTTCTTGTATTGTCATTTCTATTTCTATTTGTATTTCTATTCAGTGCTGGATACGGGTCTATTTAGAAGGTTTAAATCTTCATGGTTGAGTTTGGTGATATCAATTTTTTTTCTAGGAAATCGTCCATTTCTTCTAGGTTCTTGAATTTGTTGTCAAAAAGGTTTGCAAAACATTCCCTAATGCTGTTCTGAATTTTGTTGTTTCGGTGGTGTTTTCACCTGTTTTATCTCTGATCTTGTTTATTTGGGTATGCTGCCTTCGTTTTTTGGTCAGGTTTGTGGGGTCTGGCTATCTTCTTGATGTTTTTCAATGAACCAACTCTTTGTTTTGTTGATCTTTCGATGTCTTTTTTTTTATCTCTAAGTCATTTAATTCTGATTTGATTTTAATTATTTGCTTCTGTCTATTGACTTGGGGTTTGGCTTGTTGTTCTCTTTTGAGGAGATTAAGATGTTTCCTTAAGTTGTTGAGTTGTTGTTTCTACAGTTTGTTGGTGTAGGCACTCAGAGATATAAATTTTCCTCTGAGTACTGCCTTTGCTGTGTCCCAAAGATGCTAATATACCTTTATTTTGATGCAGGAAAATTTGGAATATAGAGCTTTACAATGAATTTGATAAGATATTCATGCAGACTAATATATGCTACACAAGTGCTAAAGAGAGATGTAGGGCTACATTCGTCTTTCCATTCTTAAAAAGTTTTGTTAGTGGACATTCCATAAAAATTGTGTGTGTGCGTGTACATGAGCATGTTTGTGTGTGTGTGTGTGTGTGTGTGTGTGTGTGTGTGTGTGGGTGTGGGTGTACTGAAGGAATTTGAAGACTCAAGCAAGCTTCAGAGATGGGCTAAAGCATATTGGAGGAAGTTGCTGAACAAATAGTATCATATTGACAAGAGTCTGTTGTTTGAATCATTTATTGAGTATACTTTCTGTAATAACTCCTGTTGTAACTGCTATGCTTTATTTAATGCAATTAATACAGAAGTTCAGCATGATACATAATTTCACTGAGTTCATTTTAAATATCTGAAAAGTGACACTGAAAAATCATAAATTGGTCATCAGTTGAAGTTGATTCTAAAATTCATTCTAAAGCCTATATTCTTAACAATACTATGGTATGACAAAGTGTATGTTTTGGTACACCAAGGATGTAGATGTGTGAAGAGCTTGGTCATTTGATACCTACTAATCCATGTATATATATATATGTAAATATATTTAAATATATTAAACATATATAAATTAAGTTAATTTATTAATTTAAATTAATTTATTAAATAAATTAAACATGTATATTTAAATTTATATAAATTTATTTATATATTATTAAGGTGTTGTACAGCAGGGTTGCCATTTCATAAGTCAGGTTATGAGTATGTTTCATTTTTGGACAATGTCACCAATACCTTTGCTTTCCCTCAGTTTCCCCTTTCAGTCCCTGATCACAAGTTACACAGTTCATTTCCCACATAGTCCACACTGAATATCATGACTGCATTTGTTCCCTCTTCCTCCCTTCCTTTCTGTTCCCCTGACTAATCCTTTGTGTTTATTTTTTCCATAACTCTTTGAATATCCATTACTTATATGATAGTAAGGAAAAGTATCTAAGTGGCATTAATTCACATTATAAAGGAAAAGAGAGAAGGGAAAATCAGGCAGATATGAAGTATGAAATGATTGTGTTGTCCAATAGTTAACCCTGAAGAAAGACAAGAAAATGTTAGAATATATACAAATGACCTCTAAGATCACAGTAAGAAAAAAATCCCACTATTTCCCAAGTATCGCTGAAAAGAGGAAATGGAGAATTTTACTGCATGTAACTGAAGGAACTGAATTCTATCTACAGAAGTGAGAAGGCAGCGCATTATTTCACAGAGACTCTAGAAAGGAAGAGCCTGGCTAATTCGTTGATGTGTATCTGCTGATATCATACACAGCAGCAGATCCTACTGAGCCTGTCTAGATTTCTGGTCCACAGAAACAGCAAATAACAAATTGGTGGTTATTCTAAGCTCCTAAATCTGTCATGGTGAAGCATTTAAAAAAAGTGAAAGGGAATATAAAATCGAGAGACAAAGGATGAAAAGACAAATGACTACAAAAAGCAATACTTGCAAAACCATTTGGTGTAAACCAACTGAACAACTCATGGCGGGAGAGGGAAAGGAGGCAGGGTAGGTGGGAATGAGGGAGGAGGTAACAAACAGTACAAGGAATGTACCCAAGGCCTGACGTATGAAACTCTAACCTCTCTGTACATCACTTTGACAATAAATAAGAAAAAAAAGAAAAAAAAAGTAAGAATTCCAAAAAGCACCAATAAGATTTTCAGAGAGCTTTAGGTAGACCAAGATCTCCTTGCTGCGCAATTACACATCAAGCATAGTTTGATTGTGTTTTAATTTGTTAAGTATAGTTTAATTTTTTCTTAGCAAATTGTTCTTTTTGTACCAAGACTGAAAGTTTTACTTGGAATATTAATGGTATTTTTAATCAGTGTCAAAAAATTGCCTTGTAATTGTGAAATTGAACATTTAAGTGGTTCTCACTCTCACCTGATTTAGTTCTTCCACTTTATGAGCTAGTCCAACATCTGCAAGAAACATTAGACAGGTGAAAAACATATTGAAAATAATATCCCCTTCAGAAATCGTACCTGTGATTTTATGTGGCAAAGTTTTTTTTCATGTGATTTGAGATTACCTGCCTGTTCTTAATGTAAATACTTATAATAAATGTAAATAATTATAATAAATAAATAAATGACAAACAAAAAACCCCAACAATTTTATAATGTGAGAACACATTCCACACACAGCCCTTGCTTGTTTCTGATGAAATGATAGACGATTGAAGACCATCTCTTTGGAACCATAGTTAACATGGGCTCTTGAGTCTTTCAGCACCCTACAATAAATAATGGCACAAAATAGGATTGTTGGTGTTTTTTATGGATTTCAAGTATCTATATAGGAATGAAATCCTGTTTAGCCAATCTAACAATACCTCTTGATGATTGTGACGTGACATGTTTGTTGAATGAGATAACTATACATAGGAGAGGACAGAATGCAGTCATTAGTTATAAAATGATTTGTCAAGAAAAGATGTAAATAAATCTATAGAAAATCACTTCCTTCAAATATGGTCATTATATATCCAGCAGGATTCTTAATAAGAACTCTTTCTTCTAGTCACAAGTCTATGACTCCAGCACTATAGAGAAGATAACAGGAAGAAGAAGAGTTCAAAGCCAGACTGGCAGCATAAAGACACTGTGTCAATATGCAAACAGATGAAAGAGATGGCAATAGATATGTGAAAGCATAGATAACACAAAGTAAAACATTGAACGGTTCTTCAATTTTGAAACAAACTATACCAACTCAGAATGTAAAAACTTGTTTTTTTTCCCTCAAATATCTATAATTTGTTATAGACCTCCAAAAATATTGAAATATTTTACGCTACCTTTTAGTTTTATCTATCATCTATAAATCTATCTATCTACTCATAGATGTATCTATGTATAGATAAATATGCATTGCTCAATCTAGATATATTATTAACAACCAGTTAACTTCAAAGGGAAGAATAACTTTCTCGAGTGTCTCCCATCAGTAAAAACAAAATATAATGAATACTGATTCTTCTAATGTCCAGTCTTTCTTTCCTCAGCATCATTTTCTATTTGGCAGGGATGCTTCAGCAATGGGAAGTAAAAACGGACTGTCCCTGGGATGAGAAAGAAATAAACTCAAATGTCAATGTTGGTTTTAACATAGTTCAGCTCTGAGAAATCATCATTCTGACTTGACACACATGCATTAAAAATGGGTTTCTTTGTCATCTTTTTACTCCATTAACTTTTACAAGACTACAGGCTAGTGACTTCCCTGAGGAGGATCATTCAAATATTTGAAATATTCTCTCAGATGTGAGGACACATGCCTGTGTCCCCAGCACTAAAGAGGCAGAGGCAGGAAGAAAGAGATTTCAGAGCCAGCCTGGGATACATAATGAAACTCTATGTCAATAAATATCTATTACTCTATTGTACTCATAACCATAGCAACCACATGTAAGCTAAAAGGTATTAATTTACTCTGCCTGACAACTTACCAGGAAAATATGAAGATAGCCTATTTGTCAAGTTTGTTAAAACAAGTGTAAATGTGTGAACAAGTAAGAGAAATTTTAAGAAAGTGAATCTAAAAATATTTTACATGAATATAAATCTCAGTGGCTATCCTGAGATAGCCACTAGGTGTTAAGACTACTGCCACAATTTCTGTATCTGCAGCACAAAACACATGGGTGATAAGGAATAATACTCACAGCAGTAAACAATGAGAATTTGAAATGTATATATTAAAGGAAAATCAACATACTTTATTCCTTTTAATTTTTACTTTAACGCTGGGTAACAAACTCTTGCTTTTAGACATAATTTATGTTTCATTTTGAAAGAATGTATGTTTCACCTCTGATAGAAAGTCAACCTATTTCAGAGCCCAGATGCTTGATAAATTTTGGTGAATGAAATGAATGTTGTTCTACAGTTGTAAGTTATGACTGGAATATCACTTAATTTTTAGAATGTATTTCTTCAAGGAGACATTCTAGATAATACCACCCACCTAAGTTTAAATAATATTCTTTCTTTAGTTTATAATTGACGTTATCTTTTTGAACAATTTTCATCTTCCTATAAATATGATAAAGTGTGAAACTATAAACAAGACAGTATATAATTTGTCACCATACTTTACATTCTTAGTTTTCTTATTTTTGTGTCTATTAGTTCTTTAACAGATATGTTGTGTGATGTAATAAGAAAACTAAAAGGTAAGAACTTCTAATTCCTTTTATGAACAAATAAAGTTTTGTTAATTTACATTAATAACTTCATAACTTCATGGAAATAGCAAAGACAAGTCACTCCTTATTTATTAATTTAAATAATACTTGTGTTGAGTAGAAAAGTTTGTATTTCCTATATGTATGCATAGATACAGTGTATATATACTGCACATATATATGCAGTATATATATCTGCTACATTTTGTATCTAAATTTGTGTGTGTGTGTGTGTGTGTGTGTGTGTGTGTGTGTGTATTCCTTAAAATGAAAGTATAAATTTGGACAATAAAACAGCATTAAACACTAATTTAAAAAAATTTCTAAAGGAATAAAACACTGACTTGGAAAAGGAATTCCAGATAATTTTGCATGAAGTTATAAATTCTTAACTACATCAATATTTGTATCAATATCTAAAATGCTTAGAATTGCAATTTGATGTTATTTGTAATTGAAATACTTATAGGCCAACCTAAGGTTAAATCTATTCAAAGTTTAAAAATTCATCAATGAGCACAATTTTATACATCATTTGATGTTAGTACAAATATAATGATTAATTCCAAAGGACTGGTGAAATTTGAATTATATGATTTGGTTTAATATAATTTTGAGTCACCCAGCTTATATAAAATATTGATACAATAACTGTTTCACCATATGTTATGCTAAATTTATATTATTAAGAGCTTTATGTGCGATCTCTAGGGTCATAAAAGCCATTCTATACATGAAACTCAAAAATATGTGAAGTGGAAATAACGTAAAATCAAACCCTATATACTTTGTTCAGCTTCAATAAAAGTAAACCTTTTGCCAACTTGTTTCAAGTTCTTCATAATATTTTATTCTTTTAATGTTGAAATACTAAATGTCTTATAGCATATAATTTTCTTGTTTATACATGCTATTCTTTGATAGAAACTAAAAACTGTCATGGATTCTTTTGTGATTTTATAAACAGAACATTATGATTTTTACCTTAATTCTTTAATACCATGTAATGTAAAAGCCATAATTAGCTATTCTTAAATAATAATTCTTGTACAATTGCTTGGTTCCAATCAGTATCCAGACAAGGGCTAAGCATTATGTCTGATTCTTTGTTTCTCCCATCTCTTTTATTCTGTCCTTTAAATGTACTCCTTCCTCCAGTAATTTTCCTTCACTGGGAGAGACTCCAGTGTTCAATAATCATGTCTTCTGCCTACTCCGAGCTATTCTCTAGACTCTTTTCCTAACTAGCTTGTAGAGGAAGTACAATTACTTATTATTCCACAGAAACTGTTATCCTGGGTTGGACCAATTACTTACTTTTTATATGCCCTGCCTTGCTGCTCTATTACTGCAATGTCTGAAAGTTTCTCAAAAGCAGAGACTTGGTTGTGTGTAGGCAGTGGTTTTCAAACAAGGATAATTCACACATGATGATCTAGACTTTCTTTACTTCATGGAGCACAGATTGTCTGGTTATCTTCTTTTTATGTTCCTGAGAAGGAACTACTTATAGGAGGGGTTATACTTCTCTATCCCATATCATAACATTTTAAGCAAGGTCCTTAATCTCAAACTACACAAATAAAGACAAGAGAACTTATAAGAACTTGAATCCTGGAGCACACCACCACCACCCCCATCACCAAAAACTGCAAGACTTATCTCTAAATGCTAAAAGAAAAATAATGGCTTGTGGTGTGAAGTGCCAGCTATGAGCTGAGCATGAGTGCCAAATTCCAGTACTGACACAGACACACATAAAAAATAGTTACTATTAACATGTATGTGACACACTAAGATAAATACTGGTTTGAAGAAAAAAATGGTTTGCTTGTTTTTCTCATTATTATGATTGTTACAATTCAACTTTCCTCCAAAAAATTGAGTAATTCATACCTGCCAACTCTACTACTAAGCACACATTGGCTTCAGCCAATCAAAATATACTTTGGAGTGTATTTGGAAAATTTGATGGAAGAGGGATTTTCAGTAATATCCTGACATGGGTGACTACAGAAATGGGTCAACACACATAGGAAACAAATGTGCAACAAATCTCACTAATTTAACACAGAGAGGAAAAGAAGACATTTAAGAATCACCAGAATCATAGGAAATATTCAAACCAAATATACTCCCCATCCTATTTAGGATGAGAGTTTGAATTGTTTAAACAAAACTGTAAATCTGAATACAAGTGAACCCAATGTATTGGGGAAACTAAGAAAATTTTGTGTCCTGGGACATAAGTTATTGTCACTCTCTGAAACAATCTAAAGCTGGTAGATTTTCTTAAACAGGAGAGATAACATCAATCAAGAAGCATTGTATCTATAAATTGATATGTGGAATCATAACTTCCTTTGTACAACTACATGAAGAATGCAAACATGTATGAAGAGTTAGAATTTTAAAAATAAAAATTATAAATAATTTCTTATGAAAATAATTTTAGGATGGTAAAGAGAAGACAAAGTACAACTGGTAATGCATAAAGAAAGAAGTATTTATCTGAGAGGCCTCTGAATTGCAGGGGAAATAAGTGGAATGTTTTGTGTTTAATTATTTCTTAAGATATGATTGTCAGATTGATAAATATGCTAAAGTTCTGCTTAGACTTGAAACGATCAAAGAGGTAGAAGATGGATAGGATATGTACTTTTTCCAATGTTGAGGTGTAAGTCCACTATAGCATGTGTCTAGAAAGTATCAATTGTCTTCATGACCATAATATCAAGTCTTCAGAGTCATCTGTGAGGCCAACACTGCACACAGTAGAGGAGAACCTATTTGAGGTCATACTTAATGGTATAAAAACACAGATCCCAGCATTCATTTGCAATATTTTTAATATGGCACTATTGAACTTGGAAATAATGGAAAGTGAATGCAGTTTCTGAGCGATTAGGAAAATACCATGTGAAGAATGTGGAAACAACTATCAAATATGTACTAAATGATGTACTAAGGTAACATTTTACTTCAAAAACTTTCATAGGAAAACAGATATTAAATACAAACATCAGCTTGCTACCACAAAGTTAATATTAGGATGATATTTTCTCTTTTTGTCAATGCTAAAAGAGACACAAAAGTATATCATAAGGTTTCACTATTTGGTTGGAAATAATTGAGATTAGTATGAATATGCTTTCAATGTAATTTGAATACGGGAATCACATTGATGAAGAACTAATTGAATCCTATGTTTTAAACTATAAAATGTATTAGAGACATATATCCTTGTTTTGATTGTATCATTTTTTATGGTGCTTTTACTGGGGCTTGACCTCAGGGTGTATACACCTTAACATTGTACTCTATGTCTTGAGCCATCATCTAATTCTGAATTTTGGTGATTAGTTGATGATAAGAGTTTCACAGGTTTCCCTGCTCTGCTTGGCTTCAAACCACAATGCTCAGATCTTGTCCTCTGGAGTAGCTAAGATCATAGGTGTTAGCCACTGGTTTTGATTATCATACATTTTATTTCTATTTTTTGTTATTCTAATATAGGTCCATATAGGAGACCAGAGCACATCTGTCTCTCAGTTTTTCCAGAACTTTCTCTGTCTTTGTGTACAGTTTCTTTCATGGTTTCCAAGAGCATTGTCAATTGTAGTCTGACATAAAGCCTTCATATTGTATATTTTCTCCTTGATTTATGGTGTTATAAAGCAGTAAGAATACATTGCCTTGGAGTAATAATTTGGGGCCATATCACATGTAAAATTTTCTTTGTACTTGGTGTATGGCTTTTCTTAAATTATCCAGGAGAACATGTGATAATAAAATTTTCTGGTTTTGAATTTCAGATAGAAGTAGTAAAAAGAATTTTGGGGAAATTTGTTCATCATTTTTCTACATAAAATATAGTCTTAAATTTGACCACGATTAAACATATTCATATACTCCTTTGCTGAATGGCCACTTCTGTGTTCAACTGAAGATAAAAATAAAATATAGAAATTGTTATAGTCTTATGGTTATTGTGGGAAGTTGAAATATCTATAGTGTAGAGATTCTGATATAAAAACATTTTATTTATGGATTAAATATAGAGTTAAGATGGTTATGTGTATACTTCTTACAATGGGTGTAAGATATCACAATAAATGTACTCATTTCCCTATTATGTAACTGTACTCCTTTTGCACAAGACCTTGTCAACAAAATTTAATTAATAAAAAAAATCAGGAGCTGGGTATAGTGGTTCAGAGCTGTAATCCTAGGGGGAAAAAAGAAGTATAGACTTAATTAAACATCACCTTTCATGTAATGTGAGTGTGACCATTTCTAAATAATAATATTGGTGAGCAAGGAAATAGTAAGATATGAAACCTATTTTAAGTCCTACGTCATCTCCTTCCCTGACAAGAAAAAAAAGTTCTCCAAGTGAAGTCAGAAAAAGTATGTATGATTTGCCCTAGGTAGCTCTTCCAGCTGAGCATTGTGGCACATGTCAGTAAATTCAAGCTCTTCAAAAGGAGGTGTGGTAGGATTGAAGTCTATGGCCACCCTGGGAAAAATTAGCAGGAGATTATGAAGACAAACAAATAAACTGAAAACAGTTCTAAAACAGTTCTGAAAACAAAAGGTCTAATGGCATGGGCGAAATGTTGGAGAATGTGATCAGTACTCACAAGATTTGAGTTCAATTGTTAGCAGAAAACACCCCTCCCCCCCAAAAAAAACCCTTTCCTTTAAATAAATAAGCGGTGAATTGAAAAGATCCACATTGATAATAGTCAGGTGCATACACACACACTCAAGGAACTCTTGCAGGCTAAAGCCTTGGCTGGATGCTTGGTTTACATTGTATCATCAAGTCTTCACGGTATCTCTGAAATTAGCGCCATTAACACTCTTTCATTGCCATAATAATTATATGTGCAAAACCTTGTTTTAAATTTCCACAGATAAAAATATCCCCAAATGAAATCCAGGTATTTTATTTAATGCTTAGTTTACTGAGTCTGAAGTGAACTATCTTATTACTAGGGAATTATTTAAATATGCTTTTAAAAAATAAATCTTATTCAATGTTTCCTGAAGCTTTAATACTATACATAAGTCCCCTCTTTGTAACCTTTCACAGGGAAACATTTAAATAGTAAGAATTTAAGATTATCACCCACCTCTGGCTTTCTAAATGCTAAAAGGAAAGCTATAGAACCTAAGGAACGATCCCTTTCTCCGTGTATCAGGAGAGGACTAACAAAAGAGTTAGGGTATGTGTTCAATTATCATCATCTTTTCTCTTAGTAACATACTGAGATATCACATGACAGTCCCTATATTACTCATCAACATTAAGAAAAAGGTGGAATAATGCATTCATACCTTTGGGGGCTCCTACCTTTCTCTGGATTTGGATGTCAGCATGGTATTTGTTATTCTTCTGGCTTCTGGTTTGCCAATCTGTCTACTATTCTTCTCTGCGTTCTTTCCATCCATTTGTCTCACTCTGTTTTTTCACTTTTGTTCTTATTTTCCTCTTACTCCTTCTTCCTTTACTTACATCTATCTCTTTCTCTCTCTCTGTCTTCTCCATGTTTCATTTTCTTTTCAACACTGGAATTTGAACTCAGGGCCTTAGACTTGTGAGGCAAGCACTCCATGACTTAAAGCACACCAAGGCCCAGTATTTCCTAAATAATGTCATGTGGTTTTGCTCATAATTTGCTTGAACAATTATCCCCCTACGAATGTCTCTTTGTAGCTGGCATGACACCTGAGCAGCACCCGTTCTCCCAGCTTATCATTTGAAATGAGGCCCCACAAAATACTTGCCAGGGCTTCCCTCAAGCCCCAAACCTCCTAATGTCTGTCTCTGAAATAGAGGTGAGAGCATTCAGGCGCAGCCTCTTTTTTTCTCTTTGTTCTGACCTCATTCCTGCTTTTAAATGAATGAATGTCTTTAATTGCTTTGCCTTTTAAGCTACATTGTACTTTTCATGCTTTTTGTTCCTTTGCTAGTGTTGTATCTTGCTAGGGCCACTTTTAAATGTATCTGTGGTAGCTGATGGAAACAGCTGCATTCAAAAGAAAACTTTCCCAGGAATCTCCATACTGCTTGCCAGAGTAGCTGAACCAGTTTACATTCCCACCAACAATGAAGTAGGGTTCCCTTTTGGCCACATCCCCTCCAACAATTGTTATTGTTAGTTTTCTTAATATATGACATTCTTACCAGGGTGAGATGGAATCTCAATGTTGTTTTGATTTGCATTTATTTTATGGCCAGTGATATAGAGCACTTTTTCATATGTCTATTGGCCATTCTCATTTCCTCATCAGAGAAGTCTCTTTGTAAGTCTTTAGCCCACTTAATGAGGGGGCTATTGGTTCTTTGCGGTTTTGTTTTGGGGGAAGGTAATTTTTTTAGTTCTGCATATATTGTAGATATGAGGCCTTTGTCCATTGAAAGGCTGGTAAAGATCTTCTCCCAGTCTGTGGGCTTTCTGTTTATCTTGCGAGCTATGTCCTTTGCCTTGCAGAAGCTCGGAAGTTTGATACAGTCCCATTTGTACAACCTTTCTTTGATTTGTACCCTTTCTGGGTCTTTGTTAAGGAAGTTCCGTCCGGCGCCAAGGAGCCCAAGTGTTTCTCCTACTCCTTCCTTTAGTGTTTTCAGGGTGTCTGTTTTGATTTTGAGGTCTTTAATCCATTTGGAGTTGATTTTGGTTCAGGGTGACATATAAGGATCTAGTTTTAGTGCAGCCCCACTTTTGGGTATCTATCCAAAAGAACACAAAGAAAATCACAGTAAAGCCACCAGCACAACAATGTTCATCGCAGCACAATTTGTCATAGCAAGGATCTGGAAACAACCCAGATGCCCCTCAGTAGACGAATGGATCAGGAAAATGTGGTACATATACTCAATGGAACATTACGCCTCTATCAGAAAGAATGACATTGCCCCATTTGTAAGGAAATGGAAGGACTTGGAAAAAATTATACTAAGTGAAGTGAGCCAGACCCAAAGAAACATGGACTCTATGGTCTCCCTTATTCGGAATAATTAGTACAGGTTTAGGCAAGTCACACCAGTGCATCACAAGAGCCCAATAGCTATACCCTTATGAACACATAAGATGATGCTAAGTGAAATGAACTCCATGTTATGGAAACGACATCCCATGTGTATCTATAGCTTCTATTATTGATGATGTTCTTGTATCAACTTCCTGTGGTTGTACCTACACTATCTCTGTAATCTTATCTGAGTATATTGGAAACCATGTATACTGGTATTAGAAGTAGGAAATTGAAAGGGAATACCAAAATTGAGAGACACAGGGTAAAAAAAGAAAAACAACTACAAAAGCAATACTTGCAAAACTGTTTGGTCTAAGTGAACTGAACACCTCATGGGGGGAAACGGAAAGGGGGAGGAGGGAGGGAGGGATGAGGGATGAGGTAACAAACAGTACAAGTAATGTATCCAATGCCTAACGTATGAAACTGTAACCTCTCTGTACATCAGTTTGATAATAAAAATTTGAAAAATAAATAAATAAATAAAAATATACTGTAAGACGTAAAAAAAAAAAAAAAACACACACACAAACAAAAGAAAACTTTCCAACAAGACAGATATGGAAAAAAAATAAAGCAATCATTTTCTCAGCTAAGGTTAAGCCCAAATTTGTTTGGTGTTGCTGATTGTTCTTTAGTAAAAACTGCCATCAGTGAACAATACTTTCCATTCTTAGCACATTTTGAAATTATGCAAATTAAAAGGAGACAAGGCTATTCTGATGTGCTAGAGTCTATCTCTGTGTAATGACCACAGTTGTCCTATTTATCTTTTCAAACTGTCAATATCAGAGGCTTCCAATGGTAAGTCCACATTAAAAAGGCAAATGAATCATGAATTAGCTTGCTCACTTTAGCTGTATCTGAAATGGACAAGTATGGTGGAAGCTAATGTAGGACTGGGAAGGGATAATGAGTAAGGAATGCATCCATTTATAACAGCAGTAATGATTTTAATTATTGGAGCTTTTAAATTACAATTTGGACTGGACACACAGAATTATCTGTATTTAGGTGAATGTTGTCAAGAAGTTCAGGACAATGGCACAGGCAGAGGAAAATGCCTTGAGATAGAAATACATCCTTCAGACCAAGTGGAAAATATTTCTTAAGTTTGTTTTGGATTGTATGTATTGTAAATATAAGTATATTTTATGCTAGTCTAAGCCCTTCAAATTTTACCCTTCAGTACAACAATAGATAGATATATGTATATCTAGATCACATATATGATTATATACATATATATGTATATGACACATTGTGTTTGTGTCACTTCTTTACCATCTCTTCTTTTTTTTTTCCATTTCTTTTTTTTTTTTTTTCTCAAATTTTTATTTTCAAACTGACGTACAGAGAGGTTACAGTATCATACGTTGGGCATTGGATACATTTCTTGTACTGTTTGTTGCCTTGTCCCTCATGCCCCCCTCCCTCCCCCCCTTTCCCTCCCCCCCGCCCAGTTGTTCAGTTCACTTACACCAAACAGTTTTGCAAGTATTGCTTTTGTAGTTATTTCTCTTTTTTTAACCTGTGTCTCTCGAATTTGGTATTCCCTTTGAATTTCCTACTTCCAATACCAGTAAACACAGTTTCCAATATACTCAGATAAGATTACAGAGATAGTGTAGGTACAAACATAGGAAGGTGATACAAAACATCATCAATAATAGAAACTACACATACACATAGGACGTTGAAAGTAGTTATAACTGTGATATATCACTTGTTTCCATATCATGGAATTCATTTCTCTTAGCATCATCTTATGTGTTTCTAAGGGTATAGCTATTGGGCCTTGTGATGCTCTGCTATGGCTTGCCTAAACCTGTACTAATTATTCCCAATAAGGGAGGCCATAGAGTCCATGTTTCTTTGGGTCTGGCTCACTTCACTTAGTATAACTTTTTCCAAGTCCTTCCATTTCCTTACAAATGGAACAATGTCATTCTTTCTGATAGAGGCATAAAATTCCATTGTGTAAATGTACCACATTTTCCTGATCCATTCATCTATGGAGGGGCATCTGAGTTGGTTCCAGCTTCTCGCTATGACAAATTGTGCTGCGATGAACATTGTTGTGCTGGTGGCATTACTGTGATTTTGTTTGTGGTCTTTTGGATAGATACCCAACAGTGGGGCTGCTGGGTCATAGGGGAGTTCTATATTGAGCCTTCTGAGGAATCTCCATACTGCTTGCCAGAGTGGCTGAACCAGTATACATTCCCACCAACAATGAAGTAGGGTTCCCTTTTGGCCACATCCCCTCCAACAATTGTTATTATTAGTTTTCTTGATATATGACATTCTTGCTGGGGTGAGATGGAATCTCAATGTTGTTTTGATTTGCATTTCCTTTATGGCCAGTGATGTAGAGCATTTTTTCATATGTCTATTGGCCATTCTCATTTCCTCATCAGAGAAGTTTCTTTGTAAGTCTTTAGCCAACTTGATGAGGGGGCTGTTGGTTCTTTGCAGTTTTGTTTTGGAAGAAGGTAATTTTTTTAGTTCTGCATATATTTTAGAGTTGAGGCCTTTGTCTGTTGAATGGCCGGTAAAGATTTTCTCCCAGTCTGTGGGCTTTCTGTTTATCTTGAGAGCTATGTCCTTTGCCGTGCAGAAGCTCTGGAGTTTGATGCAATCCCATTTGTCCAACCTTTCTTTGATTTGTAGCCTTTCAGGGTCTTTGTTAAGGAAGTTCTGTCCTGTGCCAAGGAGCCCAAGTGTTTCTCCTACTCCTTCCTTTAGTGTCTTCAGGGTGCCTGTTTTGATTTCAAGGTCTTTAATCCATTTGGAATTGATTTTGGTGCTGGGTGATATATAAGGATCTAGTTTTAGTTTGTTGCATGTGTTGAGCCAGTTTTGCCAGCACCACTTGTTAAAGAGGCTATCTTTCTTCCATACTATTGTTTTAGCTCCTTTATCAAAGATTAAGTAGGCATAGTTCTGTGGGTTTAATTCTGGGTTTTCAATTCTGTTCCATTGGTCTTCAGGCCTGTTCCGGTGCCAATACCAAGCTGTTTTTATTACTATAGCTTTATAATACAGCTTGAAGTTGGGTATTGTAATTCCTCCAGCACTGTTCTTTCTTCTTAGGAGTGTTTTTGCTATTCTAGGTCTTTTATTGTTCCATATGAATTTCTGGATTGCTTCCTCTATTTCATTAAAGAATGGTGTTGGGATATTAATGGGTATTGCATTGAATTTGTAGATAGCCTTTGGCAATATTGCCATTTTGATTATATTAATCCTCCCAATCCAGGAGCATGGGAGGTTTTTCCATTTTCTTAGTTCTGACTTAATTTCATTTTTCAAGCTTTTAAAGTTCTCTTCAGAGAGGTCTTTCACTTCTTTGGTTAAGGTTATTCCTAGGTATTTTATGTTTTTGGGGGCTATTGCAAAAGGAGTTGCTTTCCTGATTTCAGCCTCGGTCTTCGGGTTGTTAGCATAGAGAAAGGCCGTTGATTTTTGAAGGTTTATTTTATATCCTGCAACTTTGCCAAAGTTTTGTATCAGCTCTAGTAGCTTGGGGGTAGAGTCTATGGGATTCTTTAGGTATAGGATCATGTCATCTGCGAAGAGAGAAAGTTTAACTTCATCTTTTCCTATTTGGATCCCCTTTATATTCTCTTCTTGCCTAATTGCTCTGGCTAGGAATTCTAGTACTATGTTGAAGAGCAGGGGAGAGAGTGGACATCCCTGCCTTGTTCCTGATTTTAAAGGGAATGGCTTTAGTTTTTCACCATTTAGAGTTATGCTTGCTGTTGGTTTGTCATAAACTGCCTTGATTATATTCAGGAATGTTCCCTGGAATCCCAGTTTTTCCAGGGCTTTTAGCATAAATGGGTGCTGGATTTTATCGAATGCTTTTTCCGCATCCAGCGATAAAACCATGTGGTTCTTTACCTTGCTCCGGTTGATGTGGTGGATTACATTAATTGACTTGCGTATATTAAACCAGCTTTGCATCCCTGGGATGAATCCAGTTTGATCGTGGTGTATGATTTTTTTGATGACTTGTTGAAGTCGATTGGCCAGAATTTTGTTGAGAATTTTTGCATCTATGTTCATCAGGGAGATTGGTCTGTAGTCCTCTTTCCGTGATGAGTCTCTGCCTGGTTTTGGGATGAGGGTTATACTGGCTTCATAAAATGAGTCTGGCAGTGAACGTTCTCTTTCAATTTCATTGAAGAGTTTGAGAAATATTGGAGTGAGTTCTGTTTTGAAGGCCTTGTAGAATTCTGCGGTGAATCCATCTGGACCTGGGCTTTTCTTGGATGGGAGATCATTTATTGCTGTTTCTATTTCAATACTGGATATGGGTCTGTTTAGAAGGTTTAAGTCTTCATAGTTGAGTTTGGGGGTATCAATTTTTTCTAGGAAATCATCCATTTCTTCCAAGTTCTCGAATTTGTTGGCATAAAGGTTTGCAAAATAGTCCCTTATTATTTTCTGAATTTCGGTTATTTCTGTGGTGATGCTACCTGTTTCATCTCTTATCTTGTTTATTTGAGTGTGCTGCCTTCGTTCTTTGGTCAGGTTTGCCAGGGGTCTGTCTAACTTGTTGATTTTTTCAAAGAACCAACTGTTTGTTTTGTTGATTCTTTCGATGGTTTTTTTCGTCTCTAATTGATTTAATTCTGATTTGATTTTAATTATTTGCTTCCGTCTATTGACTTGGGGTTTGGCTTGCTGTTCTCTCTCCAGAAAATTAAGGTGCTTCCTTAAATTACTGAGTTGCTGTTTCTCCAGTTTGTTGATGTATGTACTCAGAGATATAAATTTTCCTCTGAGTACTGCCTTTGCTGTGTCCCAAAGGAGCTGGTACTTTGTGCCCTCAACTTGGTTGAAGTCCATAAACCTTTGAATTTCTATTTTAATTTCTTCAATGATCCACTGATGGTTCAGCAGTGTGTTCTTTAGTCTCCATGAATTGTGGGATTTTCTGTGGTGGCTGAATGAGTTGAGCTCTAATTTTATTCCATTGTGGTCTGAAAGAATGCAGGGAATGATTTTGATACTTCTGAATTTGTACAGATTTTCTTTGTGCCCTAAGATGTGATCTATTTTGGAGAATGTTCCGTGTGCTGCCGAAAAGAATGTGTATTCTGTCCTTGCTGGGTGGAATATTCTGTAGATGTCGATTAAGTCTAGTTGGTCTATGCAATTGTTTAGTTCTGTGGTTTCTTTGTTCAGTTTTTGGCGTGTTGATCTGTCCAGAGGTGATAGTGGAGTGTTAAAGTCCCCCACTATCATTGTGTTTGGGTCTATGAATGTTTTTAGAGCCAGTAGTGTTTGTTTGATGAAGTTGGGTGCTCCTGCATTTGGCGTGTAGATATTTAGGATGGTTATTTCTTCCTGTTGGAGAGATCCTTTTACTAGTATGTAGTAACCTTCTTTGTCTCTTCTTACCTTTTTTAATTTGAAGTCAATTTTGTCTGATACTAGGATTGCAACTCCAGCCTGCTTATGGGGGCCATTTGCTTGATAGATTTGTTTCCAGCCTTTCACTTTTAGAAGATGTTTACTTTTGCTGGATAGATGTGTCTCTTGGAGGCAGCAGAAAGATGGATCTTGATTTTTGATCCAACTTATGAGCCTATGTCGTTTGATTGGAGAATTAAGTCCATTAATGTTGACAGTTAGGATTGAGAGGTGATCGTTTGTTCCTTTCATTATCACTGTCTTGTTTGAAGCTGTGTCTTCCCATTTCTTGATCTAGTGTTTACTAATTAGGGTTCATTTCTCTGTCTGTGTTGGGATCCTGATTATTTTCCCTGTATAGTACATCTTTAAGGATTTTGTGTAAAGCTGGTTTGGTGGAGATATATTGTTTCAGTTTTTCCTTATTGTGGAAGACTTTTATTTGACCTTCAGCTATGAAGGAGAGTTTGGCTGGGTACAGAATTCTTGGTTGGTAGTTATTTTTATTTAGGGTTTGGTATACTTCATTCCAGGCTCTCCTTGCTTTCATGGTCTCTGCTGAGAAGTCTGGGGTAATTCTGATTGCTTTTCCTTTATATGTGATTGTTTTCTTTGCCCTAACAGCTTTGAGTATTTTTTCCTTGCACTCTGCAGAAGCTGTTTTGATCACAATGTGTCGGTGGGAAGTCCTATTCTGGTCTGGTCGATTTGGGGTTCTAAATGCTTCTTGTATCTGTATAGGCCTTTCCTTCTGGATATTTGGGAAGTTCTCAGCTAATATTCTGTTAAATAGGTTGCCTATCCCATTAACCTCTTTCTCCAAGTTTTCCTCAATACCTATTATCCTTAAATTGGGCTTCCTGATTGTGTCTTGAATCTCCTGTAGCGATCTGTTTTGTTGCTTGGACTGGATTTGTATTGATTTTTGATCTTTCTCCATAGAATCTAAGGAATCTTCAGCTCCTGAGATACGATCCTCTGCTTCAGTTAGTCGGGACTGTAGGCTAACTACTTGATTTCGAATCTCTTTCCCTTCTGACTGGTCTTTCCTGATGTGTTCCATGTCATTTCTTAGGTCCTGTATGGACTTCTTTACTTCATTAACTTCATTACTTTGGTTTTGAGTGCTGTCTCTCAAATCTTTAAGTTGGGTAGCTATCTTTTCATTTGACTCTTGAAGCTCACTTATCTTTCTATTTGTGGATGCCATGAAATTCTCCATTAATTTTTGCTTTGCCTCCTCACGCTCTAACATAATTGACTGAAGAGATTCAAACTTTTCATTTATCATGTTTATCAGTAAACTTTGTAGAGCATTTTGGGGGTTTTCTTCTATGTTTTTGATTGACTGCTCTGCTTCCTGCTTGTTTTGGGTGGGGGATAAGACTTCATTATTTGCCATCTTTCTTGTGTTTCTTCTGCCCATTTGAATTGGGAATGCCAGCCTACCAGCACCTGTGAGCACTGTTTCAGACCCAAAGCAGCCCTTACCAAGCACTGTTGTGTAAATCTTACAATTTCACAATTATAAACAGATAACTTGTATACCTGTCTATAAAGTTAGATTTGGTGTTCCTAAAGAATACAATTTCAATATAACATCTGATCCTGGGCCCTGTATTCAGTAGTTACTTATTTACTGTTACAACCTTATACGCAATTCTTGTTTTTATATTAAGTTCTTTTAGGACTGGCTTTCTCTATGAACCCCTTTGATTCACTCATATTAAGCTGGGATATCCTCTATCCAATAACCAGAAGTCAATGGAACCTGGAGGTCCAGGCAGTAAGTCCGGAGGGTAAGTTGGAGGTAGTAAAGAGAATAGAGTAAAGTGTATTGGGGGGGTGGTGGTGATTTTGGTTTAGTTTCAGTGACGTGGAAATGTGGAGAAGAGTAGAATCAGTAGAAAGAACATTCATAAAATGACAGACACTGGAGAGTTAGCAGAAAAGGGTGTAGGTGTTATTTATAGGAAAGTAATTTTTATAGGAAGAGGACGCAACGAGAGAAATGAAGTAAAAATACTGGAAGACAGATACACAAAAAAGAGAAAAATTATTTAACAAGGAAGTATAAGTAAATAAAAAGGAAAATAACCGAAAAGGAACAAACGTGGCAAATAAACAAACACAAAAAAAAACTTGATAAAACAAACCAGTAAAAATGGAAAACAAACAAACAAAAAAAAAACAAAAGAAAAAAAACAGCCAATGATGTTTCAGGTGTGAAAAAATTAAAAAGAAAATTTAAAAGAAAAGTTAAAAAAAAATGTTTGAAAAGAAAAAGAAACCAGTCTCTCGTTTCCCTGCAATGGACTGCAGTCTATTTTCCTGATTGGCTGGTTTGACTTGATTTCAGTTGGCAAGGGGTGGTTCTGTTCTGACTTTCTCCCCTGTTGGTGCAATCGTGGGTCTCTGAGGTTCGCACAGCTTGCAGGCAGGCCTTGGGAGTCCTCTGTCGATGGGGACGTGGGCAGTCACAGGAACTGTGGCTCCTCTGTCTGCTGTGGGGCTGCTGCCTTTGATGCCTGGGCTTGACTAGACTGTGAACTCAGCAGAGCGTGGCGCCTCTAGCCTGTTTTGCTCCACTAAGAGTTGCTTGCCTGAGGGAGGCGGCCTCCTTGGCATAGGTTGCTATGGAATGCAGCTCCGTTTTGGGCTGGGAATTAGTTTCCTCTGTGACGGGACCGTTTAGCTGTCCCCGGAACTGTTTGTTCCTCCGTCTGTTGTTTCTGAGCCCCTGGTAGCTGCTCGCAGCTTTTGCTTTAAGTTTAGAAGTACCGGCGGGCAGGGCGGGGCTTCAGTGGCTAGGCCCCGGACTCGCCTCCCACCAGGGCAGGGGGCGTTCTTCTGGGCGTAGCTGGTTCTCACTGATTCCGCCCCTCCTGCCCTTTTCAAAGATGGCTTTTTTGACTTCGCTTTCCCCAGGCCCGCTTCAGTTCCAGTCTGGTCTGACCCTATGCCAGTGGCAAAGATGGCGCTTTGCTCTGGCGTTGGGGACAGGGATGCCTTCCAGAAGCTGGACTGTGGGCACAAGCGAGAATAATTTTTTTTTTTTTTTTTGCGGGGTACTCACGCTGTCTCTGCGATGTCAGGTCCTCCGTGCTCGGCTGCCGTCTGGAGTATTTCTCGCTTTACCTGCGCGGAGTGCTGGGGGCTGTGCCCGGCACTGTGTCAGAGCCGGCACTGGTGCCGCGGCGGGACGCCGCCCGGAGCTCAAAACTGTGTTTTCAGACCAGCAAAGTCGATTTTTCCTTCCTGTAGAGAATCCCTGTACTGTTAGAAGTTACTTTGGCTGTCTTTCTCGGAGAAACTGTTTCTATGAGGTGAGAAAACTACGATATTGTAGGGAGCTCTGCAGGGCACAGCCGCTCCTCCGCCGTCTTCAAGCTACTCCCCTTTACCATCTCTTCTTCATGAGATATCTGCAGGTACTATCCAAGAGCCCACATCTAGATTTCAATCATGAGGACACATTTGCTTTGCACAATGAAAACATAATAAACTCTTGTTATTCAGAACTTTGGTAAGCTTTCAAAAGAGCTTTGGAATTGTGGAAAATCTGAGTTGTGGTGTGGGAAAGACCACAGGCTAGAAAATGTTGTTCAAGGTGATGATGCATCTACTTTACTATGAATCCATTGTCCTCTTGTGTTTCAGTGCACAGCTTTACCTCTGTCACTTTGGCAACAAGAGTTTGAAGTAAATGGCTGTATTTTGACAGCTGGTCTCGAAAATTTTAATGACATATGTCACATCCCTTTGGTTAATTTTCCCAGCTGTTTGTTGTCATTCATAAAAATCTTACAACAATTCAGGTCTCTCTGAGTAATGGCACAAACAAGATAGATGCTTTGCCTACACCAGTGCCTTTCCTAAAACATCCTCATAAAAAAACATTTACTCCTTCCTGGCTTGTGCTCCCAGATCTGATTTCAAAAAAAGATTTTCTAACCATCTACCTGCACCAAGTCCTTGCGTTAGCCTCTGTTCTTACTTAAGTCGAGACTGGTCCACAAGGCATCAAATACAACTGCTATCCCAATTTCCATAATTTAATTGAAAAATATTCATATGGCTTAAAAATACCTAGAAATTCTCCAAAGGGAAAAGATTTGATTATGTTTAGTTAAGTGGATAGATATGTAGACTCTAATTATTTAATTATTCATAAGACTACAAATTTTACTGGTGGTGGTGCCACTAGTTGGTGGCAAGGATAAAATGGAAATCAGCATAAAAAAGATGATGTTTAGTGAAAATAAGGAATAAAGAGTAAAATGGTAGCTTAGCTATTTGAATTTCCTTAACCATAATTGGAAATATAGATTTTTGTTTATAGCTAAGGTAATAATTGCTTTCTAAATACAACTTATAGTTCATTTACCACACTTCTCACTGGAATCCCACAACAGCTTTCACTTTCCAAACATCTCCTTTTCCATACAAATAATTTTCTCTTTAGACAATTATGGCATGTGAGTTTAGCATTAGTTTGGACATAAAATTACCTGAAGACATGTATAAAGTTTTGAAGACATGAGATGAAATTTCAATAAAGAAGGGAATAGAAAATATCTTTTTTTTTTTTTTTTTTTTTTTTTTTGCCAGTCCTGGGCTTGGACTCAGGGCCTGAGCATTGTCTCTGGCTTCTTTTTGCTCAAGGCTACTCTGCCACTTGGGCCACAGTGACACTTCTGGCCATTTTCTATATATGTGGTGCTGGGGAATCAAACCCAGGGCTTCATGTATATGAGGCAAGCACTCTTGCCACTAGGCCATATTCCCAGCCCCAGAAAATATCATTTTATAACTGCTTTTTTTTTAAGATTATAACAAGATAGTTTTAATATAAATACAATTGAATAAATAATGAATGAGTACACACATGAATGAGTAAATAAATATTGAAATATGGTGCTAGGACTTGAACTCAGGGCTTTGGATGCCTGCTCAAAGTTGGTGCTGTACCACTTGAGTCACACCTTCATTTGGGTGCATAACTAGTGAAGAGAGTCTCAAAGACTTCTGCAAAAACTAGCTTCAGATAATAATCCTCAGATCTTTATCTTCCTGAGTGACTAATATTACATGTATGAGTCACTGGCACACACTTCTGCTTTGGGTATTTTTTTGACTTGTAATTTATAAAATAATACCATAAAGATACAAAAAACACGTAAATATTCTAAGGCAATCTTTGCAGACACGACATCCTCTTTTCCATTGGGATGGGGGTTTCATAGAACAGTACATGATTTAGTGTGTGTGTGTGTGTGTGTGTGTGTGTGTGTGTGTGTGTGTGTGTGTTTAACATGATATGAAACGGCAGGGAGTCATTAGGTCTGATTTAACTTTGCTGTGCATATAGTAAATGAATGAAGTGTTTTACATGAATACTTCTTTCTTATTCCTCCCAGCGTATACTTTCCTCAATGGATATTTCTAACTCTGTCTTTCATGTATCTTGTTGTGCTTACATAATTCAGGCAAACTGGGTCCATATCAAACCTCTTGATCCCCTCCTAAGCAAAGATTTTCTGTCTATTGTTCCTTCATTTCTAATGCAAATGTTATGCATTGGTTGTTCAGGAATTTATCCTTACCTACTCATATTTTTCAACTCTCCTTTAATTACGGAAATAGCCCTGTGGACATAGCCTTAAGAGTAGGATCATAGGTGGTTTCAAAGGAGAGTGATAGGCTGGAGCCCAGAGATCAATGGGTGAGCCAGAGATATGAACCCAGAGATCAACTCTAACCACACTGGTAGGAACAAAAATCATAGGCTATATCAGTGATTGACACCAAAATGTACTAATGGGTAGGTCAACCATGTTTCATCATTCCATAAAGCCCCAAAGCAGAGCTAATTCAATTTTAAGTCTGTCTTCACCTTGATATACATATATAGTTAGTCCCCTCCTATCATTATGGATTGACTTGAAATGGAGAAAGAAAAAAAAGGAAATCTCAAAAATGATATATGTTCTAATGGCTTACATTATAAAATTAAATTGAGCTGATAAGATTTGACCACCTCAGTTAACTTTGATCGCAGGCCAACCATGGCTCCATAGAGTGCAGAAAATAACACATGTCAGAAGTTGCAGAGCTATAGAAGTACATAAATGACCAAAAAATTAATATGACCCCATCTTGGCAAACAAGCAAGGTATTTTTGTACATCCTGAAATCTCAGATATATAGAAGACATATAAAAGTAGAAAGATTGTAGTTCAAAGCCAGCAAAGGCAAAAATAATGCTATCTAAACAAACAAACAAAAAACCCTATAGCAAAATAGTCTAGAAGCATGGCTCAAGTGATGAAATGGTGGCCTCAGAAGTGCAAAGTCCTGAATGTCGGGGTCTGGCTATACCTAAGATACAGGTCCCTTCTCCCGCCCTAGGGCTGCTTGGCTGTTATCCCCTCCTACTCCTTTCCTGGTTCTACTGGAAGAGATAGCAAACCAGCCCCGCCTTCTGCCTCGGCCACATGTGATATCATAATGGCGCCAGGCTGAGCCCAAGAAGACTGTTCTGTGGGCTGTGGTCTCTGCCTCTGCAGGAAGTTCCATGACATCACTGTGATGGACAGTTCATTAGCAAATCCTTAATACCCAGTTATTCCCTCTTCTTCCTGCCGCCATTACTGTTATATAAACCCCTCCCTTAAATAAAACCTTTTGGAAGCCGGTAGACCATCTGACGGCTCCCCCGAAATCTCCATGTCCAGTGTCTGCTCTTAAACGTAAGGGGGGCTGGGAACACAGGGGATTTCGGCAGCCCTACTCTTCTCAGCTTAGCCCCAACCTGGACACACTCTGCCCTCCCGCCGGCGGGAGTAGCGCGCAGAGTGGAGTGTCCCCCACAATTAAAGGCTTGGCATCTCCCCAGAGGAGATGTGGAAATTAAGCCTTATACCTTAATTAAAATTACAGTATGGTAAACTGAATCAAATATGAGATGAAATAAAATAAAACACAAATGCACATGAGGTAATGTCACATTTGGGTTTCAAGAGGCATGTATTTTTTTGCAGCTATGAGGTGGACAAAGTAAACATCTCAGTGCTACATGTTCCATACATATTTTAAAGTATATTCATGTGGAAGCTTGTTTGGACTTGACTGTGTTAAACTCACTCTTGCTTCTGTCAGGTCATTGATTTGACATTGATCTGATTTGATGAGTTGTAGGCAGATGATATCAACTCTAATATTGAGGAAGTACACATTCCAAGGGAATTAGTCACAAAGCTTCTTTTCTTCTTTTGTAAGCCTCCAATATAATGAACTCTGCACAAATTTGTACATAAGCACAGTTCCCACGTTAATTTGATTTCTAAGCTCCAGATTTACCAAGGCTGTCAGTAATATCGGTCATTATTTTGTCCAATAAAATTAGAGGGTTAGCAATTTGACCTTTCCTGATTTCAAAACAATTATCTTTGGCATTCCCTTTCCTATTTAAGAAAAAAAGAAACAAACAAAAATTGTGCTTTCTTAAGGTTTCTCTTCTTATTGAACAGAGTTAGTTCTGGTTTCATAGAAGTGGAATGAACTACACACAAATATCAGAAATGAAGTTCAGTGTCAGTATAGAGAATATCCCAGGAAAGCAGAACTCAGAACCAAACCAAAGCAATCATGATTCTCCTGTGTTCTGTCTGGGTAGAATGTGGCTTCATCTCTACTGGTGCGGCTGTGGCTCTTCCATCTGGCTTGCGTTTGTACTGTAAATGCCTCAACTAGTCTGACCATTATTTTTAATTTATTATTTCTTCATTTTCAAAGTGATGTACAGAGGGGTTACAGTTCAATATATAGGGCAATGTGTAAATTTCTTACAACTTGTAACCTCCTCTTTATTTTTCTCCAGCCTTCCCATCTCCCTGTTTTCTGCCCTCCATGAGTTGTACAGTTGGTTTACAGCATATAGTTTTATAAGTATTTTTGTTGCATTGGTTTGTCTTTTATTGTTTGTGTCTCCATTTTGAAATTCCCCTTCCCTTTCTTAGTTCCAATACACCTATATACAATATCCAGGGTACCAAAATCAGTGACAGTGACAGCAGGGGTAAAACCATGGGGCAAAGACAAAAGAATAAGGTATCATTTCATATGGTATGTTGAAAATAACAACAACAATGATAAACCACTCATCTCCATTCCTTTAGAGTTAGAAATGTTTTCACTGTAATTTATCTAGAAACTAGAAATCAACATAAAATATTTTAATGGGTTTTTATTCACCTATCATATATCTACTAGAGGTATCCACCTATCATTTATTATCCACCTAATCTACCATATATCTATCATCTATACATCTCTGTCTTTTATCCATTTTCATCATGGATCTATTTTGATACTACTAGGGCTTAAATTTGGAGTCTCATACTTTTAAGCATGTACTTTATTACTTGAGTGCACCACTCTTTCTTTCTTCTTATTTTTCAGATGAGGTCTTGTATTCTTTGCCCAAGAAGGCTCGATTGTGATATTCCTTATACTTTGCATATTTGTGCTGACACGAATGAATAATGATGCACAACTTATTTGTAGAGATGAAGATCATATTACTTTTTCCCTCCTGGGCTGGCCTAGATCCATAGTAATCCCAATCTCAGGATTCTACTAAGTATCTGGGCTTTTAAACATGAGCCACCAATACTGGCAGTATTTTTCCAAAATATTTTTATGTGGGTGATAGAAAAAAGTGATAATAGCTGTTATTATAATATAAAATACAATAACATAATAGTTATTATTGTTGTTATTTCCATACTAAGCACTAAACCCAAAGTTTGGCACTTGTTAGCTAATAACTCTTCCACTTGATCTGTGCCTGTAGCCCTAAGGCAGAAAGTTCTTACTTTTAAAAATGTTTCAATAGGTAGTTATACAAAGGAGGTACAATACAATGAAGTAGTTTATGAATACTATACATCGTAATCAATGTCATCTCCTTCAAAATTCCCATCCCTTCCCTTGCTTTTCTTAATATTGTGGAATACACAATAAATTTGTGACTGCATTCTCTCCCTCTGCTTCCCACCTTCGTTCATATACTGCTTTCTCATTAAAGTAGAAAACTCTTAAAGTAGATTGTCATCCTATCAAGCTTGGTTTAGATAGTATAATTTTTCAAGTATCTAGCCTATGATATTTCATCTTAATTTTAGGCTTACCTGCCTTAGTTGGTTAACCTTTTCTCTGAGGTGAAGTCAGCTGATGCCTCTCTAGGGGATAGTGAATTCACCATTTCTTATTTATGTCAAGTTCTAGGGCAACAGTTCCCAGGTGTCAAGAAACACAGGACTAATATTTACTATGGCAAATTTTGGTGTGCACCTGAGAAAGTGGCTTATGTTTGCTGATTTTGTTTATATCCACATTGCAAAAACCACAACATCATTATAGGCCTAAATATTAATGACATAGTATAGAAGTCTCTGCATGTCTCTTGGGTACTATAAAATAATTTCTTTCTTTTTTTTTCCTTTTTTGCCAATCCTGGGGCTGGAACAAAGGGCCTGGGCATTATCCCGAAGCCTCTTTTGCTCAAGACTAGCACTCTATCACTTGAGAAACATTACCACCTGCAGCATTTTCTGTTTATGTGGTACTGAGGAACCCAAACCAGGGCTTCATGCATGCGAGGCAAGCACTCTACCACTAAGCCATATTCCCAGCTCTCTAATAAATAATAAAAGCTCAACTAATGATAACTATTTTATTTCCATCTATAACTATGCCTAATCATCCATAGAACTTATAGGCTCAGGTAGGAGCTTCCTGAACAGAGTCCCAGGAACACAACAGATAGGGAGAGACTTGATAAATGGGACTACTACAAAATAACAAAGTTTCTGCACAGCTAAAGACATAGCCAAACTAAACTAGAAAGATAGCCAACCATATGAGAAAGGACCTTCACCAGCACAGCAACAGACAAAGTCCTAATATCCATCATCTAGAGAACTCAAGAAACTAACCCCCTCCAAACCCAGTAAACCAATTATTAAATGGGAAAAGGAGGTAAAGAGAGACTTCACAGGAGAAGAAATAAAAGTGACAAAGAAACATATGAGAAAATGTTCAGCATCCTTAGCAGTAAAGGAAATTCAAATAAAAAGAACCCTGAGATGCCACCTCACTGCAGTTAGAATGGCCTATACTATGAACTCAGGCAACACCAAATGCTGGAGGGGATGTGGGGAAAGAGGAACCCTTCTCCAATGTTGGTGGGAGTGCAAAATAGTACAACCACTTTGGAGAACAGTATGGAGGCTCCTCAAAAAGCTCAGCATAGACATACCCAATGACCCAACCATATCACTCCTAGGCATCTATCCTGAAGAACAGGTCTCAGTATACCATAAAGACATCTGAACATTCATGTTTATCACTGCACAATTTACCGTAGCCAAAATATGGAAACAACCCAGATGCCCCACTACTGATGAACGGATCAAAAAAATGTGGTACCTGTACACAATGGAATACTACATAGCAAATAGAAATGAAAAAAATATTGTTATTTGCAGGGAAATGGTCAGAGCTTGAACAAATAATGTTGAGTGAGACAAGCCTCTCCTTGATATATGACTGTTGGGGGTGGGTGGGGGACAGTAGAGACCAGGACTGCAAAATAACAAACTTCTTTTCAAATGGTATTTCCACCTGTTTGGGTCAGCGACTTTAGATTATCTATGTAAAACCAAACAACTACTAAACAAACATAAAAAGGTCTAGGATAGACCTATCAGTGGATCACAATAGCTCAACAGCTATGTACACATGATTATATAAGATGAGGATAAGCAAAAAGAACTCCAAGAGAAAGACACAGGAGGATTCTATTGTTGTCATTATGTTTAATGTTCTAGGTGAATTTCCTTTGGCATATTCTACATAGTTACTGTATATGATTTTGGTACAGTGGATATTGTATATATGCCTACCGGAACTAGGGAAGGGAAAGAAAAATGAGCGTGTTACAGATAAGACAAGAAATGTACTCACTACCTTATTATGTAACTGTACCCCCTTTGCACATTACATAGTCAATAAAATTTCATTTATAAAAAAGAAACTCTACCTAAATGCCAAAAAATATATAATTTCTTTCTTTCTTCTTTTCTTTTTTACCACTAAGCCTTATTCCCAGCTCTCCAATAAATAATAAAAGATCAACTAATGATAACTATTTTATTTCCTTTTAAAACTGTGCCTAATCATCCATAGAACGAATATTCTTAGCAGAACATTTGTACTTCTGAAATGATGTCTAATGCAATTTGGAAGTTTCCAAGTGATGAGAAGGTCAACTTCCCACACTGTTTTGAATAATTAGATGTGTTTACCCAACTCTCTTATGCGATCTAAAATGCTTCCTTCTGGGTCAACGGGTCACCTGGAAAGGATCAGAAGTTACCAAATAAGTCGAACAGCTCTTTCTCAATATAGTACAGAGAATTCCACAAAGTGTCTTTAAGAAATTCCAGAGTGGAGTGGAAATTCTTAATTAGTGCTATATCCATTTGAGGCACTTTGGGACAATATTAAACTGTATTCATAAGTCGGTACTCTTCTGATGGCCTACTTCATGATTATCTATGTAGCTTTGTTCTTGTAATATGGAATAAAACCTTTCATCATAACAAATGTCTGGCTGATGTATAGTTTATGTTCAGTCCTTGGGCTAAGGGAATTTTTTAAGGATTATAGTTGAGTTCAATTGGAGCTGTGTCATGGGGCTACTACTCGGCCCCAAGTAAGTCTTTGGTTCACGACATTTTAAACAACAACCTGGATGGATGTTGATACCAGCTGATCCTTGAGAAGACTGAACTGTCTCCAGAATCTTGGCCTGGAGAGATACTGGTGGAATGAGGTCTGATTCAGGAAGGACAAGTGGTAGGCCTGTTGCTTGGTGAACGTACACCTATGGCTTCTGGTAATTCTCTGGAAAATTTTCCTCATGGGTATTATTTTTGTACCTGGGAGGCAATCACTAATTACAGATTTGCCTGAAAGTTGCTGCCACAGAGTCAGATGGCAGCCTTTTTATTCACACCCCATCTAGTAGTCTGTTCTGGAGATCTGGAATTGTACATCTCTTTCAGGTCCTTTCATAGGTAAGACTGTTCTCAGAGAGTGAATGAAGCTCTCTTGATTAAGGAAAGTAAAGGACTGTGTTTCTGTCTCAGGCAGTTTACCAGAAGAAAGCCAATGAGGTAACACTTAGTATTGCTACAAAAAGCATCTTTATATGATGATAGCATTAAAATGAAAGTTCTGAAAAAAAAATATATGGCATCCCATAGAATTGCATCCCACTTCACAGCTCTGGTTTTCTGTTTTCCAAATGCATAAAGAAGAGTGGAATTACTTTGCATTCATTTCCTATGGCTGGTATTATAAAATATTGGAAGTGTATTCTTCATAGTTTTGGAGGCTATAATCAAGGTGTTGCTTTCTTGTATTAATAAATAGCGTGGCAGAAACATTCTTTGCTACTTCATAGCCTTCCATGTTTTATAATGAGTTATCATCGAGAGAAAATTCAGTTCATTTGTTATCATTGAGTTATTACTTGGCTTACACTGCCTCCATTGCCATATGCTATACTGCTCTTGTATCCCTGTGGCTATCTATTTTTTCAAGCCTAAGGACACACGTTCTGGTGGATTACAGTGCTGCAATAGTCCAGTATTAGCTATTTATGTCTGCACTGCTTCTGTTCTCCAATAACATCATTTACTGAGTTAAAGGGCATATACAGTTTAAATGATCCACTGAGGAAAGATCATTCAACTCAGACCTTTCTCATGAACACCATTTTTTATTTTTATTTTTAGCATTTCTTTTACAACTTCTTTCCTTCCTGTTTCCAAAAAGCAAAAAAAAACATGCATTTACATGTATGTATAATGTAGCATTTCTAGCAGGAATAATCATTTAAACTTCAGTCAGGTATCACAGAAGCTCTTTTCTAATGTCCTTACATTTTATTCTTTTTTTTTTTTTCTTTCTTTGTCCTTCATGAAAGGGCAAATGATGCAGGAATACATCCCCAAGTGACTGAATTCATCTGCAAATTGCTTCCAGGTGCTCATATCACTTTCTCTACATCTTCAAACCAAATACAAAAAAGAAAAAAAAATCAATGTCACTGAAGAGCAAAATCAAGAAGAATTTAAATGCTTTATTTTTTTTCCTTCATTTTTTATCTGATATACTGTTTGCTTATACTTCCCAAGTTTATATTTACTTATTCTAGACAGATAAGACTACCAGTGTATGGGGGCTGGGAATATGGCTTAGTGGCAAGAGTGCTTGTTTCGTATATATGAAGCCCTGGGTTCAATTCCCCAGCGCCACACATATAGAAGAAAATGGCCAGAAGTGGCGCTGTGACTCTAGTGGCAGAGTTCTAGACTTGAGCCAAAAAGAAGCCAGGGACAGTGTTCAGGCCCTGAGTTCAAGGTCCAGGACTGGCAAAAAAAAAAAAAAAGTCCTTCCATTTGTTTACAAATGGGGCAATGCCATTCTTTCTGATAGAGGCATAAAATTCCATTGTGTATATGTACCACATTTTCCTGATCCATTCGTCTACTGAGGGGCATCTGGGTTGGTTCCAAATTTTAGCTATGGCAAATTGTGCTGCAATTAACATTGTTGTGCTGTTGGCTTTAGTGTGTTCTTGTTTGTGGTCTTTTGGGTAGATGTCCAATTGTGAGGCTGTTCGCTCATAGGGGAGCTCTATGTTAAGCCTTCTGAGGAATCTCCATACCGCTTACCAGAGTATCTGAACCCGTTTACATTCCCACCAACAATGAAGTATGGTTCTCATTTGGCAACATCCCCTCCAACATTTATTATTGTTAGTTTTCTTGATATATGACATTCTTACTAGGGCGAGAAGGAATCTCAATGTAGTTTTGATTTGCATTTCTTTTATGGCCAGTGATACAGAGCACTTTGTTTTAGTTCTGCATATATTTTAGATATGAGACCTTTGTCCGTTGAATGGCCAGTAAAGATCTTCTCCCAATCTGTGGGCTTTCTGTTTATCTTGCGAGCTATATCCTTTGCTGTGCAGAAGCTCTGCAGTTTGATGCAGTCCCATTTGTCCAAACTTGCTTTGATTTATAGCATTTCTGGATCTTTGTTCAGGAAGTTCCACCCTGTGCCAAGGAGGCCAAGTGTTTCTTCCACTTTCCTTTTAGTGTTTTCAGGGTATCTGTTTTGATTTCAAGGTCTTTGATCAATTTGGAATTGATTTTGGTGCAGGGTGATATATAAGTATCTAGTTTTAGTTTGTTGCAGGTGTTGAACCAGTTTTGGCAGCACCATTTGTTCAAGAGGCTATCTTTCTTCCATCTTTTTTTTTTTTTTTTTTTGCTCCTTTATCAAAGATTAAGTAGGCATAGTTCTGTGTGTTCATTTCTGGGTCTTCAATTCTGTTTCATTGGTCTTCAGGCCTGTTCCAGTGCTGAAACCAAGCTGTTTTTATTACTAGAGCTTCATAATACAACTTGAAGTTGGGTATTGTAATTCCTCCAGCATTGTTCTTTCTGCTTAGCATTGTTTTTCCTATTCTGAGTCTTTTCTTGTTCCATATGAATTTCTGGATTGCTTCTTCTATTTCATTAAAAAATGGTGTTGGGACATTAATGGGTATTGCATTGAATTTGCAGATAGCCTTAGGCAATATTGCCATTCTGATTATATTAATCATCCCAATCCAGGAGCATGGGAGTTTTTTCCATTTCCTTAGTTTTACCTTAATTTCTTTTTTCATGTTTTTAAAATTCTCATCATAGAGGTCTTTCACTTTTTGGTTAAGGTTATTCCTAGATATTATATGTTTTTTGAGGCTATTGCAGAAGGAGTTGCTTTGCTGATTTTATCCTCGGTCTTCAGGTCCTTAGCATATATAAAGGCCATTGATTTTTGAGGGTTCATTTTATATCCTGCAACTTTGCCAAATATTTGGATCAGCTCTAGGAGCTTGGGAGTAGTGTCAATGGGGGTCTTTAGATGTAGGATTATGTCATCTGCGAAGAGAGAAAGTTTAACTTCATCTTTTTGTATTTGGATCCCCTTTATGTTTTCTTCTTGCCTAATTGCTCTGCCTAAGAATTCTAGTACTATGTTGAAGAGGAGGGGAGAGAGCAGACATCCCTGTCTTGCTCCTGATTTTAAAGGGAATGGTTTTAGCTTTTCAGTGTTTAGAATTATGCTTGCTGTTGGTTTGTCATAAACTGCCTTTATTATATTCAGGTGTGTACCCTGGAATCCTAATTTTTCCAGGGCTTTTATCATAAATGGGTGCTGGATTTTATCAAAGGCCTTTTCCGCATCCAGAATTATAACCATGTGATTCTTGACCTTGCTCCTGTTGATGTGGTGGATTGACTAGTGTATATTGAAGCAAATTTGCATACCTGGGATGAATCCAATTTAATCATAGTGTATGATTTTTTTTTGATGACTTGTTGAAGTTGATTGGCCAGCATTCATCCCAGCACAATTTATCATAGCTAAAATATGGAACGAACCCAGATGCCCCTCAGTAGATGAATGGATCAGAAAAATGTGGTACATATACACACTGGACTTTTGTGCCTCTATCACAAAGAATGACATTGCCCCATTTATAAGGAAATGGAAGGACTTGGAAAAAAATTGTACTAAGTGAAGTGAGCCAGACCCAAAGAAACATGGACTCTATGGTCTCGTTCATAGGGAATAATTAGCACAGGTTTATGCTAGTCACAGCAGAGTATCACAAGAGCCTAATAGCTATGCCCCTATGAATGCATAAGATAATGATAAGTGAAATGAACTCCATGTTATGGAAACTAGTGATATATCACTGTTGTAATTACTTTCAACCTGCTATATGAAACTGTAGCTTCTATTGTTGATGATCCTCTTGTATCCTCTTCCTGTGGTTGTACCTGCACTATCACTGTATCTTATCTGAGTACACTGGAAACTGTATAAACTGGTATTATAACTAGGAAAGTGAAAGGGAATGCTAAGATTGAGAGACACAGGAAAAAAATAATAAAATGACTACAAAAGCAATACTTGCAAAACTGTTTGGTGTAAACCAACTGAACTCATGTGGGGAAAATAAAGGGGGGAGGGAGAGGGGGGAATGAGGGAGAAGGTAACAAACAGTACCAAAAATGTATCCAATGCCTCACTTATGAAACTTTAACCTCTCTGTACATCACTTTGACAATAAATAACAAAAAAAAGACTAGCAGTGTAAGATGTAATATATTTGATATTAGCATACATTGTACATAGATCAACATCTTCACTAAATATGTTTTGATTGACTATAACAAGAAATTACCAAATACTTTACTTCGAGATACCTAAATGCAATATTAACATATTAACAAGGAACAGATCAGATTATATTAACGTGGAACGGATCAGAAGCATTTTCTTAAATACCTGAAAGAGTAATACAAACTCTGAGTTCCCTTTCTATTATGACCTTCATCGGAGATGTAGATAGTACTATTAAGAAGCATGAAATTTTGCTTTGTTAAACATTTAATATATGATATTTAACTTGCTTTGATTTCCTTCATCTCTGTTCTTCCTAAGAAACTTAAAATTAATAATGTGCTATGGCTCATGTCTACAATCCTAGTCTTGAGACTTGTATGTCAAATTAACCAGCAAAAACTAAGGTTGTGGGTAAAGTGATTGAGTACCAATTTGAGCCTAAAAGCTGAGCAAGAATGCAAAGCCCTGAGTTTTAAGCCCCAGTATTGACTGGCACACGCACACACATACACACACACACACAACACACACACACACACACACACACACACACGTTTCTCTGGTTTTATGAGATGACAGTAAGAAAGAAAAATATAAATAAATAACTCCAAGTCAATCCATATAAAAGCAGAGTATGTGTGTGTATAAATGCAATAAAATATAAGTAGTGAGGTCATGCTTACATTTGTACTGTTTTGTGTCTCCATTAATTGATAGTGATTCTTAGTTTCAGTGAGAATTAAGAAAAAAAATCAATTCAAAGAAATTTCATTGTTACTTCTCCATCTCAATAACTTTTTTCTATTCTCTAAAGGTGTGTTTAACAGTGGGGATGATCTATTGAAAAGATACAAACGAGTCTTCCCAAACTCCAGTTGTATACCAGGATATTATCAGTTGTGTGTCAAGTAACTGGGATGCTCATAAACCCATGGGGTTCAGGAATGATCTTGAATTAAAGAGAATGAAAGGTATATAATGCCAATAAGCTCAATTCTCTTTCTCTCTTCTCTCTGTATCTCTCTCTCTCTCTCTCTCTCTCTCTTTCTCCCTCTCTCTTTTTTCTGCTGGTCATAAGGTTTGATTTAGTGCCTAGACACTGTTCCTGCACTGTTTTACTCAAGGCTAGCACTCTACTACTTGAATAGCAGCTCCACTTCCAGCTGTTGGAAGGTTAATTGGAGATAACAGTTTCATGGACTTTCTTACCCAGGATGGTTTTGAACACCAACCTTCAAGATTTCAGGTACCTGGCATTCGCCACTGGTACCCAGTTCAATCTCTCTTTCTCATTCTTTCTACCTGTGATTCTAGATCTTCTTTACCTTTTTAATCTTATTTTGTTCTTATCCTGAATTCTTAATTCAGGAAAAACTGAAAACATAAATTATTTACTTCTGTTTGACTTGATAATGCTTTAGCTCCTGCCCCATTGACCATGGGGTTTCTTATGAGAAGTAAAGAGTTGACTATGGCTGGGTGCTGGTGGCTCACAGGAGTTAGAGATCTGAGGATTTTAGTTCAAAGCAAGCCCTGGCAGGAAAGGCTGTGAGATTCTTATCTCTAATTAGCCACCAGAAAACCGGAAGTGACACTTGGCTCAAGTGGTAGAGCCCTAGCCTTGAGCTGAAGAGCTCAGGCACAGACCCAGGCCCAGTGTTTAAAGCCGAGGACCAGAAAAAAAAAAAGAGTTTCTAAATAGAAGTGTTATATTCAAAACTACAGAGTATGTATATGGAAAAGTAAATTCCCTACTCTTTAGAAATTCCATTTACATCATAATTATGTTTGTTTGTTTTGTTTTTGTTTCTGGGGCTTGGGACTCAGGGCCTGAGAACTGTCTTTAGCTTCTTTCTGCTCAAGGCTATCACTCTGCCACTTTAGCCACAGCACCACTTCTGGATATATATGGTATTGAGGAATCAAACCCAGGGCTTCATGTATACAAGGCGAACACTTTACCACTAGGCCATATTCCCAGCCCCTACATCAAAAGTAATATATATATATATATATATATATATATATATATATATATATATATATATACAGAATTTCTCAGAGTTTGTAATGCTTTTATTGTGTGTTTGAGACAAACACTCCAAATAATGTCTTTCCTACTGTGTTCTTATGCAGATGTGACACTTCAGGTTTCAGGTTCATTCAGATATTTGGGGGATCTAGACATGATGATGAAATCATAATTAGGAAGGTGAAGCACAGGTCCTTGTGATGTTGCAAAACTAAAAGAAAAAATATATTCTTTCACTATGAATCTGTTACCTAAAATAATGGAGAGAGAAGTTCTCTGAGTTGCTTAGTTACTATGTCTGTGGCTTGATTGGTGTTTATGGACTATATGGATAGGAAATATGATGAGCTTTTGTCTTGAATCTAGTCCACATTATTGTGCTAGAGAATTAAAAAATGTAACTGGCAATTAACTAAACCTTCATGGATTTTAAGACTGAGAGTGACCTATAGGAAAATTAGTATGTGAAAGACTTCTACACACAAAAAAGGCATTGTATGTGCTTTACAGAGCACTAACCAAACTGTGATTACATTGTCAATGTGACAGTATCACTTGGCCTTTAAGATTACAATGTATGAGAATTGTAAAAGTGCTTTCCATTCTAACTTGCATAAGTGACATAAACAGCCAATACAGCCAAAGTGACGTTTTATTTTGTGTGTTTACTCCTCACTCAGGTATAATTTATTTGCTTCAAGTAGTGAAGTGTGCAGTTCATTTATCTTACATCAACTCTCTTTTGGGAAATTTCAAATCTATTTGAAAGTTTAAAAAGCTCTACGGTGAAAACTCACATGCATTTGTTAAGTATTGTTAACATTCTACATTCTACATCTCTTTATCTTCTGAATCTTTTGAAAAGAAGTTGGATATATCATTTTTTATCTCAAAATACTTGAGCAACATCTCAGGAACAATAGGAACATGATCCATATAACTGTAAGTACCACTGTGGTATTTGACAAAAGGAAGCAGTAAAGCCAAACATGATAGCACACACTGGTAATCACAGAACTTTCAAGGCCTATGCAGAAGGAACAGTAGTTCGCAGTTCAGGAGAGTTTGTGTTACAAAAGAAAACTTTATTTTAAAAACAAACAAATAAAAAATTACAACTCTACTAACAAACTTCACACCAACTATTCTAGCTTTCTTAGTGTAAATAATTTGCTAGCTAAGAAACATATTTTTACAAAAGTATGGGAAGGGAAACTATGAAATCTGTGAAGGCAAGTCACCACAACACAAGACTCCCAAGCAAGACCTTTTTCATTTGAACTGAACTGCATAGGTATTTAAGATTTTTTTCTGTGAAATTTCTTCTTTTATTTATTGTTGTATGAGTACACTTAGTTAAAATCAAATGTAATAAGTGTACAAGTAGAATTAACTTTCTGTATATTTTTTTCATGACTGTAGAAGTATAATTTCAGCACAATTTTGCCTTCAAAACTTCCCCAAATTTGGTTTTTCGGAGATAGATTTACTTGCAATTTTGATGGATGATCAGCAATTGTCCTTCAGTAGTGATTATATGCCACTTTCTTTTCCAACAAGCAAAGTTCGTTTGTTTTTAGAGATACATCTGTTTTCCTGGAGATTTAAGAAATTTATTGTTATTTGAAAACATTGTCAAATAATGCCGTGGATTTTACTTAAGATTCAATTTCAACTTTTCCTTCTATGATAAAATTAATTATATTGTCTTATGTTTAAATATCATTTGCTTAGACATTTTCTGCGAAGTATAATTCTAAGTAGAGATTTTGGTCTTTTTTTCTTATTTGTTTATATCTTATATTTTCCTTTTACTCACTTTTTTATTTTAAATTACATTTGTACTACAAAACAGACATAAACATTAAAAACAATTATTAATACACACTCTGAAGTTCACTTTTCCCTAATGCTAATATTTTAGAGTCTGTTAACATGTTCAAACTCAGGGAGCTGGAAGTTTGTGAAAATATACACCCTATTTAAATGATCAGTATTTCTGCCAATGATGTTTCTCAAGTTTGAAACCTGATAAAAATCTTTATTTTCACCTTGAAGATGTTATATATTAGGGGCACTGACTCTTTTCCTATGACATAAGTTGCTAAGATACTCTCACACTTTTTCATTTATCTCCTCTTTGGAACATATTTTTCTTTTTGCCTATTGACTTCCCCTATTAATCCTTTAGCTAATTAGAATCTTGTAATTCTTACAATAGAATTCCCAGAATTATTATCATAGCAATAACATATTGATATTTCTTTCTTTGTTGTTGTTTTTTCTTTCTTGCCACCCAACTCTACATATCATGAACACAGGAGCTGTAGATATTTGTTATAATACAGCCAATTCCTAGAGTTGAACCTGCCATGTAATAAGATTTTATGGTTTTCTACTGACCATATTAAAAAGATGATCAAGAAACCAGGTCACAGAAAGAACTATTCAAGAAAGAACATGTAGTTTAGAAAAAAACAAACTGAAACTTTACAGATACTTTCAGATATTTAAAAAGTGATTATGCAGAAAAATTAGGCTTTTCTTATATAATTCAGAGGCCAATGAAGATAGACAAATGGAGATTTTTTCTAATGTATTTTCTAACATCGGGGAGGGGTACCATATTATATTGGAAGTATCGATAAAACCACAGAGTATTTTTCAGGAAAAATTATTATTTTTTATTTTTTTTGGCCAGTCCTGGGGCTTGGACTCAGGGCCTGAGCACTGTCCCTGGCTTCTTCCCGCTCAAGGCTAGCACTCTGCCACTTGAGCCACAGCGCCGCTTCTGGCCGTTTTCCGTATATGTGGTGCTGGGGAATCGAACCTAGGGCCTCGTGTATCCGAGGCAGGCACTCTTGCCACTAGGCTATATCCCCAGCCCCAGGAAAAATTATTTTATTTTGACAGAAATGTTGAAAAAAAGGCTCATCTATACAATTTGTTTGACTAAATATACTATGAATTTTATTTTAAAAGCTTTGGTTGTTCAAAACCATAGCAAGGAACTTCAAAATTAAGTGTGGGTATTTTATTAGGGCAAAGGAATTTTTTATGCTAGTCTAAATGAGAGAATTCCTAATAATAAAGTTTGAGCTATTTAGCAATGAAATATGAACCTAGTTTGAGTGAGCTATATTTCTTATTATCAGAAAATAATGATATGCTTGTAACCTTTTCCTGTGATTATTTTTATGGATAACGCTGAGTCCTATGATTCCCTATGAGTCATATAATAAACTGATGTACTTACTAAAAAGAGACAATTTGCATATATTTATCTATCTTTTATCATATTCAATAGAGCATATCAATTCTAAGTATGATAAACATGAACAGGGGTTTTGAAATTTATGCATGAGTTAATGAGAGAAAGCTGAAAACAAAGTTCTAATGCCTGAGGAGCTCAGTGGCACATTAAGGACTTCTGCAGGTATTTTTTCAGTAGCTAAAAGAAATGAACAGTCTTGATAAATGAGAATTATATTTTTTTGTGGTTTGTTTATTTGTGTTGGTATTGGGGTTTGAACTCAGAGCCTCTTACTTTGCATGGCTTTCCCATTTAAGGCTTGTGCTCTACCACTCAAAGCACAGTTCCATTTGCAGTGTTTTGCTGGTTAAATGGAGATAAGCATCTCCTGGATTAAACTGGGGATGGCATTCAACTTCAATTCTAGGATCTCAGCCTCTTGAGTGGCTAGGATTACAGGTACGGGCACCAGACATGTTATTAGAAACGCTGTAACTCATGGAACAGACAGCTAAAAGTAAACTTGGCCTTGCAATAATGCGGATATAGCCCAACATCGTGGCACACAGAAATCAGTTCATTCATGGACTGGGCCACTTTGAACTCATATTTTATTCACCAGTAATGAGAAACTCAGTGATTATATCTAATGAAATATTCATTAGAAGGTATCTAATAAAATGCTTACATACATATATATACTTCAGACTATAAACATAATATAAATTATATAAAAATATAAGTTAGAATGACAATATTATATTATAATATAAAAACATATATGTAATATAATATTGTATGTAATGTATTATACTTACATAACACTATAATGATGTAAATATGACATATAATTTATACATCACATATATGTACATATATAAAAACAAACACACATACAAACACACACACATATGTATTCCTAAGCTCATATTTAATTTACATATGGTACTTAAATCTGGGGAAAGGGAGTAGAGGTAAATCATTGAACAGTAAAATAATAAATTTTCACATATAATTCCATTTTTTCATTTTCTTCAGTTTACCATTCAGCAGCTACTTGATATCTTTCATCATTTCCCAAATAAAACTCACTTGTAGAGCTTAATTTTATTGAGCCAATTGTCTTTCAGGTTTTAGCAGAGATCAGGTTTTAGCAGAGATCAAATCCCATATACAGGATATTGATGTTTAAAATTTTCAAGGATTCAAATATATTTAATTTGCCAAGTCATAGTCTACATTATACATACACAGTTGGAAAGAAAGCTATGTTCTTTCCTAATCAGACTTTATGGTCATTTGCAAAGGAGACTGAAATGAAAGAAATTCACAAGATTTGAAATGGTTGGCTATCAAGTGGGAAGGGCCAAATATATTTCAGATTTACTTTCAGGGCAGACATTCTGCATGTCACCATATGCTCAAAGAAATTCTACAGTCTTGTAACTGGCTCTGCATTTATTTATGTCATTGTATTTTCTGCCTAGCCTAGTGTTCAAATGCACCTGAACTATTTGATGTTTAGAAAAAGTGGAATTATGATGAGGCACCATTGAAATAAAACTTTGCTGGATAGAAAATAAAGACTGAAAACAATGTTCTGCTCCAAACTATTATTTTTCAGGCATTCTATTAATCAAAGTTACAATTAATTTCTTCCTCTCCATCATCATTGTGACTGAAACAAAGGCCAGTAATCACACATCTGCTTCCACATTTTAAAAAGGAAACGTTTCCTTCTTTAACACAGCTCTTTAAGTGTTGTGTTTATATTGTTAAATGAGATGGTTAAAGTCCTCTGGGGAGCAATGTTTGATATTTATTGTGATTTAGAATCTGGAAAATCTGCAACTAAAGTATGTAAGCACTGTGTGGTTCAGAATAAATATCTTAAAACATTTCCACTTGTTTCCAGTTGTTTTGAAATGACTTTGATATCACTGCCTCTTAAAAAAAATGCCAGTGCAGAGTTTGTATCCATTTCATATATAATATGAAATAATGATTGTACTTTACATAAAAAGCATATTTTTCAAGAGTGAAACCTTCATTATTTCCTTACTTACAAACTGGCATTTCATTCAGCATTTTGCACTCTACTTCTTTAGTTCATTTTCCATGTTACCTGGCTTTACTTGTCCAACTATCCGTTGTTTTTCACATTCAGTTCCCCCTAACTCTTTTCTGATTGCTACCAATAATGTCAGTTTATAAACAAGCAGGGCATTAATATGGCCCTTCTCAAAATTGATGCTTGGGTTCTCTGTTTGTGATTCCTTGACTCTATTTTTTGCTGCTTTTTGCCAAGAAGGGAACTGTTCATTTTCTAAGGATGACCATACGAAAGTAGCAGAATCAGTCACTTGCTTAAACAACAGAATTTGTTTTCTCACAGTTCTGCAGGCTAGAAATATGAAATTATGGTACTAATAGATTTGGTTTCTCCCAGAGTCTTTCATTTTGACTTGAAGATGGTTATCTACCCTTTATGTCTTTAAATGTTTTTTTTCTTTGAACGTCTAGTTTAAATTCTTTCTTTTGTAAGATACTCTAGACATATTCTATGAGGGTACATTATAGTTTCATTGCCTCCTTAGAGGGCATCTGCCCAAATAAAGCCACATTCTGTGATATTGAAAGTTAAGACTCAAACTCATGAATTTTAGAGGAACAAGTCAGCTCATGTCAACAACCATACTCAAATATTTCAATATTTTCTTTCTTGATGCTCAGATTTGTTTAGACCTCCATTCTATCAATTTATGGAAACTTACTTTATATAGCTTATTAATAGATGAGTGTTTATTGAGAAAATTTAGTGTCAGGTGTTAGTACATGTCATATCTCAATTATACCCTATAAATCGCTGTTTCAAAGATGTAAGTAACTTTTTGGCTTGCAAGTCATATTCTTGATAATGAGGATACAGTAGTAAAGAAGGCAAAGTTCCTACTTTGAATTTATCGTTATGTGAAGGGGAAACAATAGCTGAAGCAGTATAGAAGGTCCCTCAAAGTATAAAAAAAAATTACAAGGGAATGAATGGTGATATTTGAGTTGGAAGAGTGAATGTAGGTTCTTTCGATTTAGAGAGGCATTTCTAAATAGTGATCCTGCATTAAACTCAAAAGATAAAAGACAAAATCCTGAGTAAAGAAATTTACAAAAGAAAGAATAGCAATAGAAAATGCACCAGAGGTCAGTATAATCAAAGAACAAAATGCAAGTCACTTTGGCCAAAACACATAAAGGGGAGTAATGCATTAGGTGAGGGTGGATTCTGCCCTGGATCCAACATTTCATTTCTTGACCTCACGGGCCTTGACAGATAGTGTGGATTCTAATCAAATGCATCCACACTTTGGTTTTTATACACAATTTTCAGGTTCATTTCTGGCTTATTGGGTTTTCTTGGGTTCTTTTTTAGAAAAAAAATTGTTGTAAAACATTCTACAACAAAAACCAGAATCTGCTAACCCTTTGTATTTTTGTACTGCTAATGCAAAGGTCAGATACTATACTTGAAAATAATAATTTATCTAGCTTCCTACTTAGCTTTTTCTGCCCTTGCAAACTATAATATTCTGTATACTTCTCTATATCATGCTAGTTATGCATAACTGGCAAAAACCATTATATCAGTCGATCCATGTCAACATTTACTAATTTCATGCAGCATTCTACATTTTCATACACTTGGAATATACAATTAAATCTGAAGTATAAGTTTTTTTTCCTTCCTTCCTTCCTTCCTTCTTTCCTTCCTTCCTTCCTTCCTTCCCTTTCATTCCTTCTCTCCCTCCCTACCTTCCTTCCTCCTCCCTTCCTTCCTCTTGTATTCCTTTCTTCTCTCCTTCCTCTTCTTTGAGAGTGAAGTAAACTCATGCCCTTAAACTTGTTAGAGAAAATATACCAACTGAGTCACATCATCAGTCCATTTTTTTAGGGTGTTTTGAGTTATAGTTTTGTGCTTGTGCTCACCTTGAACCATGATCCTTTTATTTATGTCTCCTCTGTAACTGAGAATACAGGCTCACAATACAATATCTTGCTTATTAGTTGAACTGGAATCTTGCTGTCTTTTCCCCATGTTGTGCTTAAACTGCAATCCTCTTGGTTCTTGACTCCTGAGGCAAGATATTTTCTCTCCCAAGAAATCTATAGTAGTGAAGGATAAAAGAAAATACCATATGAAAGAAAATTAAAATGTAAATATAATTTTCTATTTCTAAAAATTATTTTCTTAAAATAGGCAAATATTTCAGAGTAACAATCAAGGAAATTAAATCAAGATGCCATTTAAAAAATTAGTATTAATTAGATATTTAAGTAAAAGAAAAAGAATGAGAAGTTTAGGTGTAAATTGAAATGGGTTATATGATACAATTAGTTTAATACATGATCAAAATAGTAGATTTGGAGTGTCATAATTCATTAAGTGTCAATTATTCTCCAACCATCTCTCTCACTCACTTTATAGAATTACTTTTAACAATATTTTGGTGGTGGAGGGCAGGTCCTGGGGGCATGGGTGCTGTTCAAGAGCCTCCCTATATTCAAGGCTAGCACTCTACCACTTGGGCCACAGCACTACTTCTAGCATTTTTTTTCTGAGTAGTTTATTGTAAACAAGAGTCGCACATAATTTCCTTCCCTGGCTTGGTTTCAAATCTCTATCATCAGAGCTCAGCCTCCTGAGTTGCTAGGATTTTAGGTGTGAGCCGCTGGTCCCTGGTTGGCACCAGTGATTTTATAATATATTACTCTGCATAAGGAAAAGTAGTTTGGCTATTTATAGTATAGCTTGATTTCTCCAATGAAGATTGAACATAAGAGTGGTAGAAGAAAAGTAAGATGTATCCTTCAATCAAGTAACAGTGCTCATGGAAGCTAGTCAGGTTCCATAGAGTATAGAAATAAACTGTCTTGTTCCTGAATCATCTCTAGAGTATTCTCATCTATGTGATCCAACATGGCTTGCCACCTTCTCCGTATTTCTGCCAGCTGGGAGGTAAAAGGGAATTGGAGACAGATAGCATGTCTCTTTGCCTTCAGGAGATTAATCAGACCTTGCACACCTCACTTCTACTCATCATTAACCAAGTCATTTTGCCAAAAATGTGCCAAAGAACCTGGGACATACAGTGTTTATTCAACATGATCACAGCTTCCAATAAAGAGGTTTAATGTATACATTGAAAATGTGCAGACTCTACCACTGTTTCAGAGGGGCATCTGAATTGGTTCCATTTGTCTTTGCTAAAATATGGCACCAACCCAGATGTCCCTCAGTAGATGAGTAGATCAGGAAAATGTGGTACATATACACAATGGAATTCTATGCCTCTATCAGAAAAAATGACACTACCCCATTCGTAAGGAAATGGAAGGACATGGAAAAAAAATCATACTAAGTGAAGTAAGCCAAAGAAACATGGATGCTATGGTTTCCCACAGGGAATAATTAGTACATCTTTAGGATAGACATAACAGAAGATCACACTAGCTCAATAGTTATGCCTGTATGAACACGTAAGATAATGCTAAGTGAAATAAATGTTCTCCACGTTGTGGAAATAAATGGTATATCATTACTGTAGTTAATCTCAACATGCTATGTGAAACCGTGCCTATTGTTTTTCCTTTTCTCTCATGTTCCCTTTCTGTGGTTTTACTCCTGCTATTACTGAAACTGATTTTAGTACTTTGGATACTGCATATATGTTTATTGGAACTAGGGAACGGCAAAAAAATACCAGAATCTAGAGACAAAGGATAGAGGACAAACCATTCCAAAAGCAATACTTACAAAACCATTTGGTATAAAACAACTGTACAACTCATGAGGGGGATGGGGAGGAAATGGGGACAAAGCTAAGGGGGGTGGGTGATGGAGGAGGTAACAAGTTGGATAAGAAATGCACTCACTGCCTTACATATGAAACTGTAATACTTCACTTTGACAATAAAGAAACAACACCACCAACAAAAAGGGTATCAGAGAAAACTAGACACAAATCCTTCAGTTTAGTGATCATAGACAAGTTGTCAATCAGGTTAGGTCTTTCATATTATCACTAAATTCACAACTATGATATCACATGGTTTGCCTTTTGATTGCTCTCAGCACATGGAAAGCTTTATCAGAGACTCCAGAACTTGGGAGGTCTTGAGTAAAATATTGGTTATTTAATCTTTGTCAATCACTGTATTAATGAGAATGGCAGACATGCCAATTCACACTTTCTGGCCTTAAACACTGTACTGACTACCAATGGTTCACTTTGCATGTAATAAATGTCTCATTATCCTACTAATCTTTTTTTTGTAAAAAAGAAAATCAAGACATTTATTAGAATAGCTAATAAATTCCCTTGTAACATGAAAAGGCAGTTGTTCCATGCTGAAGCTATTTTAGAATGGTGGTAAATGTTTAATGGGAGGTACCATTTGTTTTACCATATGAACCCATTTGATATTAATAGGTGAATAAACTTTCTATTGGAAGGTTTTTCAAGCCATGTTATATGCCAAGAAGGATAAATTTTGCTGCCACAAAGTAATACAGACATTTCTGTCTTTTATGTGCCAGCTATAGTGCAAATATAGTTACATGGAAAAATATTTCTCTGAGCTTGTAAAATCAATATTTTATGTTTTGGACCAATAGGAAGAACAAGATTTAGAGCCTCGAGTCTTTAATGTGAACCTTTCAGATATATCATTTACCATTTATGTGGTTAGGGACATTATTTTGATGTTCTGATCAGTACTTTCTATATTCAGAATACAGATGTAACCTTTTTTCCTATATAATGTTGAAATGTAAGTGAAATAACTATACAAGTAGATATAAATAATAAAAGATAGACTAAAATTAGGCTGAAAATCAATTATCAGAAATTACTGTCAATAGTAAGTCTAGTAGACAACTAAGTTTGTTTTATTCCACATGATATTCAACACACTAGAGATACATGGATGGATTCATTATTTATCATTTCTGATTCTTCTTTTCTATTTCCATCTTTGTGTGCTTTGACAAGGAATCACTGCTGAATGAATACTTGTTTATTTTGAAAAGATAAGAGTGATTTCTAAAAAGAAAGCATTACCTGTAGTTTATGTGATTATAAGCACTGATGGACTTTTCAGTCTAGTTGCTCTGAACATGAAATTCATGAGTACAAAAGCACAGATAATCCTTTTCAGTAGTATTTAGTTTATTTATTCATTTGCTATTTCCATTTCTTCACTCACCCTCAAATAAATATATATATAAATATATATAAATATATATATTAATATATATAATTTATATATTTATAAATTTACATATAAATATATAATATATAAATAATATATAAATATATATAAATTTATATATATAAATATATATATATATATATATAAATTGAGCCATCAGCCACTGAAATCCAAATGTGGGAAAAATACATTTTCATGAGAGGCTAAAGGAAATCACTTGAAATTTCATGCTAATTTGAATGGTTGAAAGACTTTGTCAAACACTTTATTTGTATATTTATGAAGGTAGTGTTTCCTTGAGAAGAAAGACTTTTTTTTTCTGAAACCAGATGTAACATTTTAGTCTCCCTCTCCTCCATTCGGAGTTAGCTAATGACTTATGTACCGTCCCAAGATTACGCCTCTCTAACATTCTTAATCTCTTTCTTAATGCTTGAGAATTATGATGCTAATAACCTACTTGCTGCAATAAATGAATGATGTTTCATGCTTTACCCAATTCTTATAAAAAGAAGTGTTTTATGACAACCAAAGTTATATGTACAGTAAAGACTGGTGGTATGAAGTACTCTAGTTTAATAATATTATGCCTGTCAGCCAAAGGGCACCACTCAAGCTAATGGATTCTTCATTTCCTGTAATCACTATTCTACCCTTTGCATATAAGCAAAGGAAAAAGTACCAAAGAACTACTTTAAGAATGTGGCTTAAGAAGAAATGGAAAAAAATATTTTCTAGGTTTCTGAGTACTCAAAAATTCTGATATAATGATATCCCTCAATAAGTACCTATCTACATCATTTTTTTCTTTTTTGCCAGAGTGGCTTAAACTCAGGGCCTGAATACTGTCCCTGGCTTCTTTTTGTTCAAGGCTAGCACTCTACCTCTTGAGCCACAGCACCATTTTTGGCATTTTCTGTATATGCGGTGCTGAGCACTCTAATCCAGGGCTTCATGTATATGAAGCAAGCACTCTACCACTAGGACCCATTCCCAGTCCTATAAGTGCCTATCTAATACTCATTTTTCTATTAGTTTCTTGTAGGAAATTTAACTTTCGAATTAGAACTTTCAGTATATAACCCAAAATGTATACACATGAAAATTAGCTTGAATAAAGCCAACCAATGAGTGCTTTTCATTTCTCCTGTTGGAGAAACAGGAATACCTCATAAATCTCACAGACATAAATTTAGGGACAAGAAACAAGTGAATAAATGTATTTGCCCAAGACAATCCTATTTCCTGAACTTTTCAATAACATTACAATAATTTTATTAAAGTTTCAGATGGATATTGATATTATGTGCGTATGAAATTCTGAAAATGAAATAAGTAATTTTTACCTATTTCAAAATGATTTTAAGTGTCAGTTTAGTCATTTTGGGAAGTCATTAAATATTTTCCTCAGTATAACATAGTCAACTCGATATTTTTAACATTACACACCTAACACATCATAATTGTAATACTAAATATGTGTTAATACTTTTTACAACTTATAATTATATTAATTAGAATTTATAAATGTCTTTCAAACATAGTATCAATTCATATTTATTTAGTTGGCTTCAAATCTTAGAGATTGCAAGTAGAAAAGCCATTTTTAAAAATTATATACTAATAAGATTAAAACTTAACAGGAGACATGGCAAGAAGGCAGATTAGAAGCATGGTCCTTGGGGAATTCATCATGAGCACAATTGGATGACAAATGAGAGACCTTATTTTGAAGAAACAAAAAAAAATGTAGGAAGAGCATCACTAAACATGAGAGAGGGGCAGGGCTGCTGAGAAGAATGGAGAAAGGTGTAGGAACTAGAGAAAACAGGAAGCAGCTTGAAGAAGTGAGGTCTCCAGCTGCCATGGGGTGTTAACACTGAGGAAGGCGAAGTTGAATCCCATTTTAAGTCTGATCCTCTGGGCTCAGATGGACAATTCTAGCGGTTGTTTTCATGTTATTAGCATGTAATTTTAAAATGAACTCTTCAAATCTTCATTTCCTAATATTTTTGAAGTGAACTAGATATATATAAATAGGCAACATTTTTTTTTTTTTTTTTTTTTTTTTTTTTTTTGGGGGGGGTGGTCTGGAAGCTGTTCATAGGCTGAAAGAGGTGTGGCAATCACACGAATTGAAACCGGACTCGGGTCTGAACCAGCTGGAAACCAATGCACATAACCAGGAGGCAGCACCTGAAGTGGGAAAATTAAACCAGGCACAACTCAGGGTTTTGCTATAGCCCACATGTAATAAGACTAGATTTTCATCAGGGTGGACATTCTGACCAATGTATGCTTCACTGCTGAAGTTCCCTACTCTTGGAACTTTCCTGCTGGGCCTATAAAACTCTCCCCACCCCACCCCACACCCACCCTCACGGCCGTCAAACACACACACACACACACACACACACACACGTACGCTCGCGCACGTGTGCGCGGTGTTCTGACTGTTACTAGTTTTCAAGTCCTAAATACTAACTTCTCTCTCAGATTGTCTCTTGATATACCTCTCTCCAAGACAAGAGGAGTAACAGAATGTCTTTCTTCACCAAGGCTACTTTTCCACACTGGAGTAGTTATTTGCTCATCATATCCCTTTATTCCGTTTATGAATGCAGGGGGTGTGGACTTGACAGCTAGAATTGCTAGTCTGTTGCCAGGGGAATCTCTCCAGAAACAGCCTACAGGATGTTAGAAAATCTTTGCCAGCTACTCATTAGATGAAAGATGAATCTCCAGAACACATAAGCAACCCCGAAACTCAAACACCAAAAAGAACAAGCCAGCCAAGTAATTAATGAGAAAATGAATTGAATAGAAACTTCTCTGAGGAAGGAAAAAGTGGCCAGAACATATAGGAAGAAATGCTCAAGTTCTTAGCCGTAAATGATATCTAAATCAGAACAACTATGCATTCATTCTCACCCAGGTCAGAATTGCTCTGATGCAGAAAACTAGTAACAATAAAGCTACAAAGGATGCAATTGTAGGTGGAAATCTAAATTATTTTCAGTCTCCATGGATACTGATATGGTGGTTTCTCAAAACCCTAAACATAGAACTTCCTTTTGATTACTTCTTATACCATTCCTGGGCATAATTCACATGGAGATAAGTCAGCATACAATCAGGTAATATTCAGCTATAAATAAGAATTAAATTATTTTGTTTTCAGAAAAATGGGAGGAACTGAAGACCATCATATTTAGCAGAATGAGCCAGTTATAGAGAGACAAGTATCACCATTTTTATATGCAGATTTTGGAAGAAAAAACAAGAATGGCACAGACATAAAATATGGGCTTTTAGGAGGTAGAAACAGTAGTGAGGATGCAAGAAGAGCAGGGGAAAAGAGAGCAAGTGTTATATAAGTGCTTCTTATACACGTATGAGTAAAGAATAGTGAAGTACATGAAAACTTCCATTAGAAGTGAGACATAGGATACAAGAAAGAGTAAAGGAGGGAGTGATTTGAATAAAGTACATTCTATGCATGTGTAAAAATAATGAAATGAGGATCATTTGTACAAATAACATGTTAAGAAAATAAGAATTAAAAAAGTAAAATTACACATGATTAACTCTGGGCTGGGAGATTTAAATCAAAACTGCTTGTTCTCAGCCTACATTATAATTTAATTAGTTAATTCATTTGTATTTAAATGATGTGTTTATATTTTGTTGATACCGGGGCTTTTAAGTCAGGGCATAAGCAATGTTCATTAATATTTTTGCTCAAGACTAGGGTTCTGTCACTTGGGCCATAGCTCCACTTCTGGCTATCCTCTAGTCCACTGGTGACAAAAGTCTTACAGATTTCATTGCCCAGGATGGCTTCCAACTGAAATACTAATATCAGCCTCTTGATAATTAGGATTACAGACATAAACTCCCAGTTCCAGGTTTATATTAAAATTTTAATAGTGTTAATTTTTATAAATATTGAATTTTTATTCCTATTCAACCTTTTACATAAATTAAGAAATTTATTGCCTATTTTTGTAAAATATTTGTTATAAAATATTTTAGATTTACAAATACATTCACAAAATTACTTGTTAGAGGTTTTTTTTCAGTCAAGTGTTAAAAGTTTCAGCTATGTATACAGTTTTTATCTATATAGGATACTGGTGAAATTTTGCATGAGGTTGTAGGATAAAGAATTGTATGATTTTATTTCCATTGTTAAAGGAACATTATTAACTGTTATTCAGTTATTAATTATTATTAGTTATTAGTGATTGACTATTATTCGGTCTTCAGAGAGGAGAAAATAATACAATACCTTTATTTATTTATCGTTTTATTTAAAAAAATCCTTGGTTTCTCACATAGTAATAGTTTCTAAGAAAGTTGAAGCAAAATAATTCAGATCACTACAAGAAACTACCCTAGTGGTCAGTCAGTTATGGAACCTGTACAGTGAACAGATGACAAAAAATGAATAGAAACTTTGATCTAGTTCCCCAGATCTACAATGACTACTGCAACTAGTTACTTTAACATTCTACAACTTCCCAGGATACCTATACATACAGTTGCCTAAAGGAGGCACCCTTTTCCTATATACTAGTTTATACCAGAGTGTATTTCTAAAATGGTCAGGTGATTTTTAGTCTAGTAGTCTAAGAGTGGTGTCCGGTTCCTAGAACATTTAACATTATTTTAAAAATTAATATTTATTCCAACAGAGATATGACTGTAAGTCTATGAGACATGCAAAGATCTTTTACTCAAAATTGTGTGTCAGGGAAGTGGGGGGTGGGGAGGCAGGAAGGGGTTGCTAGTCAGAGTTTGGTAGTTAACAGTTGAAAATTAAACCTAGATAATTGTTGTTTAAAGAATGTTTCCAATAATTATAATTTCAGAAATGATATCTTTCCAGTATTTTTTTACTCCTTTTTATAAAGGATCTACTGTTAGCTCCTATTTTCAAAAGAGAATGACATGTCAAGGCATTGTTTAAGATAGATTACAAATAAGAATATTATGTTTTATTAACTTAGGGTTATTATTTGAAATAAAGGTACTACTTTGGTCATAATCTCTGTTACCCTCCCTTATCCTATTTCCCCCCATCCTTCTCCTGTTTCCCTTTCTGTATCCCAAATATACTCACTGTGGGTGTTTTGTTTACTCTCTATATTCCAAAAATAAGAGATTTCATGAATTACAGCCTATTTCTTTACAAAGAGGCAAGGCAAGTTTCAGAACAGAGATAGTACTTCCATTTATTAATACCTTTTCTATAATACCAAGGTTCTAAATAATGGAGACTAAAGAAGGCTCAGAAACAATTGCTGTGTGTGTGTGTGTGTGTGTGTGTGTGTGTGTGTGTGTGTGTGTGAATGGTTTTGTGTTTTCAATGAGTAATATGAATGTTAAGGGCAAATTTACTTTTTTCTTCTTAAAACTGAGTTGAGACATAATGGATCATGACATGTGACTGATGATATATAACTTCTCTGAGCATCTGTGTTTTCAGCTATAGCATCTTGTCTAAGTTTTAAAGTTCATGACGGAATTTAAACATGACAAATTTTGTAGTGTCGAGGTCAATGCTTAGCTGACAAATTATTTTACATAAAATTACAATTTAGAGAAAATACACAGTAAAAGACAGATCCTTACCAGTTGTGTGGATGAGGGGTTGTCAAGCTAGTGAAAAAACTTAAGAGACTTGCATGTTCTAAACACATGTGTTGCCACTGAGCTACACATTTTTAGAATTTTTTTATTATCTTTTCATAGTTAGCGGTACAAAGAGGGTATAAAGCAGTACATGAATACAATGCATCTCAAACTGTGTTGTTCCCTTCAGCATTCTCACACACTTTGACCCCACTTTAACCTTGTTTTTTTTTTTTTTTTTTATTTTGTGATAACATATTGAATTCTTGACTGCAGATCTACTCTTCTGATTCTACATAATCACTGGCTTTTAAGGACTTAAAAAATGCATGTATAGTATCCCATTTAGTATTTTCTACTTGACATTATGTAAGTAATTTGTTTAGCTTATTTCAGATTTTCATCTGTAAACAGAATGTTTCTAATGATTATTAAATACCATGCATGCAATTTGTGATTCACACACATTGACTAAGGAAAAATAGCAGAAAGGCTGTTCCTTTCCACTTTTTTTCCAGTAGTCATTCCTTTGATTTATTCTCACAATATGATTCTCATTTATTCTTGGGGATACCATACTTTTCTGGTAGTTAATTGCTAACATGTATGGTCTAGTGTCCAATTTCTCATTGGTTTCTGGCATTCTCAGATAATTAAAAGAAGTTTTCTTTCTTCTTTTCAAAATTATGAATCAAGAAGATAGATATTATCTATTCTATAGATTCTTGCTATGAGATATAGAGTGAAAGATACATATGTCTGAATTGATATTTCATTTGGGCATATACAGGGAGAGGTTTTAGGGAGCACTCAAGTTAGTCCTTTCTGATGTGCTTACCTCATTAGAATAGGTTTGTCTAACAATGACTACATGATTTGCATACAAACTTGAAGAGGAGGACTACTGCAACACATTGCTGTTACATTAACAATACGTAGAGAACTTCCGGGAAGATGGCAGAGGAGCAGCAGAGCCCTAGCTAAGCTCCCTCTGACATCGCAGTTTTACCACTCCAGAGAAACTTTACTCCTAGAAAGACAGCTCAAGTAAGTTATAACAGTATAGGGATTCTGGCAAGGAAGGAAAAATCCACTTTGCTGGCTTGAAAACACAGATTTGAGCTCCAGGTGGCATCCCGCTGCCATGCCAGTGCTGGTGCCAGCACAGCACCCCACACTCTGCACACCTAAAGCACAAACTGTGACTAGGGAGAAATCCTCCAGACAGTGGCAGACAGATGTGGATCACGGGCTGAGCAACGATGGGCTGAAATCACAGAGAAAGTGTGAGCACCCTACAAAAGGCATTCTCACTCGTGCCCACAGAGCAGCATCTGGAAAGTAGCCTTCCCCCACTGCCAGAGCAAAGTGCCATCTTTGACACTGGCATAGGTTCATAACAGATTGGAACTAAAGTGGGCTTTGGGAAAGCAAGGACAAAGGGGACATCTTTGAAAAAAGCAAGCAGGACCAACAAGTGAGAGCTCTGCCCAGGAGAGCAACCCCTGACCAAGTGGGAGGATCGTCCTGGGCTGTGGCTCACACACTCAGGTGAACTCAGCCAGATGTGGCCCCCCTACTGCTTGCTGGAATTTTGAAATTAAAACTGAAAGCAGCAAGAAGCTAATGGTGGCATGGAACAACCAAACGGGAGAACAAATAGTTCCCGAGAAAGATGAATGGTCCCATCACAGAGGAAGCCCAATTCCCAGCCCCAAACTGAATTCCATAGTCAGCTCCACACAAAAGACTGCCCCACCCAGGAGGGAGGAACCTCCCCCAGTCGAGCAACTCTCAGCCAGGTAAACAAGGCCAGAAGCACCCCGTCCTGCTGAGTCCACAGCCTATTCAGATCCAGGCATTAAAGGCAGTGGAACCATAGCAGACAGGAGGAGCCATGGTTCCCAAGACTGTTCACATCCCCTATCTACAGAGGACACCCAAGTCCTACGTACAAGCTGTGTGAACCACAGAGCACCAGGATTTCACTAACGGGGGTGGAGGGGATGTGTCAAGCAGATCCATCCCTTGCAAACTGAAAGCAAGTCAAACCAGCCAAGCATGAAAATAGAGTACAGACCATCACAAGGAAACCAGAGACTGTAGAATGCCCACCCAAACAAGGAAGACTACATTTTTCAAACACTTTTAAGCATTTTTTTTCATTTCTGAGACGTTGTTTTTTGTTTTCCATTTTTATTTGTTTGCTTTATCAAGTTTTTTTTTTTGTTGTTGTTTTTTTTTGGTTGGTTGTTTTTCTGTTTTCTTTGTTTTTTTTTCTTTTTTTAAAAATAATTTTTCTCTGTTTTGTTCATTTGTCTTCCAGTATTTTTCTTCATTTCTCTCTTCACATTCTCTTTCTTTAAAAATTACTTTCCTACAAATTACACTTCCACTATTTTCTACTAACTCGCCATTGTCTATCATTTTAACCATGATTTTCTACTGATTCTACTCTACTCCACATTTCCACATCACTGAAACTAAACCAAAATCATCACCACCACTGCCTCCCCCCCCATAAATTTACTCTATTCTCTTTACTACCTCTAACTTACCCTCCTGTTTTACTTCCAGGACCTCCACATTACATTGACCCATGGTTATTGGATCGAGGGTATCCCTGCTCAATCTGAGTGAATCAAAGTGGTTCTAAGAGAAAGCCAGCCAGTCCAAGAAGAATTTAATATAAGAACAAAAATTGCTCATAGGGTTTTAACAGTAAATAAGTAACTACTGAATACAAGACTCAGGATTGGTTGTTATATCAAAATTGTATTCTTTAGGAATACCAAATCTAATTTTATATACAGGTATACAAGGTATCTGTATACAATTGTGAGCTTGTAAGATTTACACAACAGGGCTTGGCAAGGTCTGCTTTGGGTCTTAAATGGTGCTCACAAGTAGGAAGAAGAGCAGTCAATCAAAGAGATAGGAGAGAACCTTCAAAATGGGCTACAAAGTCTACTGATAAAAATGATAAATGAAAAGTTTGAATCTCTTCAGTCACCTATTCTAAAGCATAAGGAGGCAAAGCAAAAATTAAGGGAGAATTTCATGGCCTCCAAAAATAGAAAGATAAATGAACTTCAAGAGTCAAATCAAAAGATAGCTAGCCAGTTAAAAGATTTGAGAAACAGCACTCAAAACCAAATTAATGAAGTTAATGAAGTAAAGAAGTCCATGCAGGACCTAAGAGATAATTATAGCAAGGACATGGAAATCATCAGGAAAGACCAGTCAGAAGGAAAAGAGATTCAAAATCAAGTATCTACCCTACACCCAAGTAGCTGAAGCAGAGGATCGAATCTCAGGAGCTAAAGATTCCCTAGAATCTATGGATAAAGACCAAAATCAATACAAAACCCAATCCAGTCGACAAAAAAGATCACTCCAGGAGCTCCAAGACACAATCAGGAAGCCCAATTAAAGGGAAATAGGCATTGAGGAAAACCAGAGAAAGAAGTTAGTAGAATAGGCAACCTATTTAACAGAATAGTAGCCAAGAACTTCCCAAATATCCAGAAGGATAGGACTATACAGACAAAAGAAACATTTAGAACCCCAAACCGATGAGATCAGAATAGGACATGCCACCAACACATTGTGATCAAAATAGGATCAATAGAGTGCAAGGAAAGATTTCTTAAAGCTGTTAGGGAGAAAAAAATAATCACATGTAAAGGAAAAGCAATCAGAATTACCCTAGGCTTCTCAGCAGAGACCATGAAAGCAAGGAGAGCCTGGAATGAGGTATGCAAAACCCTAAATACAAATGACTACCAACCAAGGATATTGTACCCAGCTAAACTCTCATTCATAGCCGAAGGTCAAATAAAAGTTTTCCACAGTAAGGAAAAACTGAAAAAAATATATCTCCACTATACCAGCTTTACAGAAAATCCTCAAAGATGTACTATACAGGGAAAATAATCAAGATCACAATATAGACAGAGGAATGTACCCTAAATAGAAAACCAGAATATTAGATCAAGAATTGCGAAGACAGAGCTTTAAACAAGATACATACAATGAAAGGAACAAATAATCATCTCTCAATCCTAACTCTCAACATTAATGGACTTTTTTCTCCAATTAAAAGACATAGATTGGGGCTGGGGATATAGCCTAGTGGCAAGAGTGCCTGCCTCAGATACACGAGGCCCTAGGTTCGATTCCCCAGCACCACATATACAGAAAACGGCCAGAAGCGGCGCTGTGGCTCAAGTGGCAGAATGCTAGCTTGAGCGGGAAGAAGCCAGGGACAGTGCTCAGGCCCTGAGTCCAAGGCCCAGGACTGGCCAAAAAAAAAAAAAAAAAAAAAAAAAAAAGACATAGACTCATAAGTTCTATCAATAATCAAGACCCATTTTTCTGCTGCCTCTAAGAGACACATCTATCCAGCAAAATCAAACATCTTCTAAAAGTGAAAGGCTAGAGTAAAATCTACCAAGCAAATCCCCCCAAGAATCAGGCTGGCATTGCAATCCTAGTATCAGATAAAATTGACTTCAAATTAAAAATGGTAAGAAGAGACAAAGAAGGTTACTACATACTAATAAAGGGATCTCTCCTACAGGAGGATATAACCATCCTAAATATCTACACACCTAATACAGGAGCATCCAACTTCATCAAACAAACACTACTGACTCTAAAAACACTCATAGACCCAAACACATTGATAGTTGGAGATTTTAAAACTCCATTGTCACCTCTGGAAAGATCAAAATGCCAAAAACTGAACAAAGAAACCATAGAACTAAACAACTCTATAGATCAACTAGACTTAACCAACATCTACAGAATATTCCATCCAGTAACAACAGAATAAACATTCTTCTCGGCAGCACATGGAACATTCTCCAAAATAGATCACATCTTAGGGCACAAAGAAAATCTATACAAATCCAGAAGTATCAAAACCATTCCCTGCATTCTCTCAGACCACAATGGAATAAAATTAGAGCTCAACTCAAACAGCCGCCACAGAAAATCCTCAATTCATGGAGACTAAACAACACACTGCTGAACCATCAGTGGGTCATTGAGGAAATTAAAACAGAAATTCAAATGTTTATGGAATTCAACGAAGATGAGGACACAAAGTACCAGCCCCCACCGGGCAGAGCAGAGGCAGTACTCAGAAGGAAATTTATATCTCTAAGTGCATACACCAACAAATTGTAGAAACAGCAACCCAACAATTTAAGGAACCAACTTAATCTCCTAGAAAGAGACCAACAAGCCAAACCCCAAGTGAATAGGTGGAAGCAAATAATTAAAATCAAATCAGAATTAAATGAATTAGAGACAGAAGAAAACAAAAACCATCTAAAGAATCAACAAAACAAAGGGTTGGTTCTTTGAAAAAAATTAACAGGATAGACAGACAAGTAGCAAATCTGACCAAAAAACGAAGACAGGATATCCAAATAAACAAGATCAGAGATGAAACAGGTAACATCATCACAGAAACAACCAAAATTCAGAACACAATAAGGGACTATTTTGCAAACTTTTATGCCAACAAATTCAAGAACCTGGAAGAAATGGATGATTTCCCAGAAAATAGTAATATACCCAAAATCAATCATGGACATTCAAACTTTCTGAAAAGACCGATATCCAGCATTGAAATAGAAATGGCAATAAACAATCTCCCATCCAAGAAAACCCCAGGTCCAGACAGATTCACAGCAGAATTCTACAAGGCCTTCAAAAGAGAATTCACACCAATATTTCTCAAACTCTTCAAGGAAATTGAAAGAGAAAGTTCACTTCCAGACACATTCAATGAAGCCAGTATAACCCTCATCCCAAAACCAGGCAAGGATTCATCACAGAAAGAGAACTATAGACCGATTTCCGTGATGAACATAGATGCAAAAATTCTCAACAAAATTCTGGCCAATTGACTTCAACAAGTCATCCAAAATATCATACACCACGATCAAACTGGATTCATCCCAGGGATGCAAAGTTGGTTCAATATACATAATCCACCACATCAATTGGAGCAAGGTAAAGAACCACATGGTTATATCTCTGGATGAAGAAAAGGCATTCTATAAAATCCAGCACCCAATTATGCTAAAAGCCCCAGAAAGTTGGGATTCCAGGGAACACTCATGAATATAATCAAGGCAGTTTATGACAAAACAACAAGAAGTATAATTCTAAATGGTGAAAAAATAAAGCCATTTCATTTAAAATCAGGAGCAGGGGAGGGATGTCCACACTCTCTCCTTCTCTTCAACATAATACTAGAATTTCTAGCCAGAGTAATTAGGCAAGAAGAAAACATAAATGGGATGTAAATACAAAAAGATGAAGTTAAACTTTCTCTCTTCACAGATGACATAATCCTACAACTAAAGAACCCCATGGACTCTACTCCCAAGCTACTAGAGCTGATCCAAAACTTTAGCAAAGTTGCAGAATATAAAATAAACCCACAAAAATCAAGGCCGAGGGTTAAATCACGAAAGCAACTCCTTTTTCAATAGCCTCCAAAAACATAAAATACCTAGGAATAACCTTAACCAAAGAAGTGAAAGACCTCTATGATGAGAAGTTTAAAAACATGAAAAAAGAAATTAAGGCAGAACTAAGGAAATGGAAAAAACTCCCATGCTCCTGGATTGGGAGGATTAATATAGTCAAAATGGCAATATTGCCTAAGGCTATCTGCAATTTCAATGCAATGTCCATTAATATCCCAACACCATTTTTTAATGAAATAGAGGAAGCAATTCAGAAAATCACATGGAACAATAAAAGACCCAGAATAGCAAAAACAATCCTAAGCAGAAAGTACAATGCTGCAGGAATTACAATACCCAACTTCAAGTTGTATTTTAATGCTATAGTAATAAAAACAGCTTGGTATTGGCACCAGAATAGGCCTGAATACAAATGCAACAGAATTAAAGACCCAGAAATGAATCTACAGAACTATGCCTATTTAATCTTTGATAAAGGGGCAAAAAAAAAAAAATAGGATGGAAGAATGATAGCCTCTTGAAAAAATGGTGCTGGCAAAACTGGTTCAACACCAGCAACAAACTAAAACTAGATTCTTATATATCACCCTGCACCAAAATCAATTCCAAATGGATCAAAGACCTCGAAATCGAAACAGATACCCTGAAAACACTAAAGGAAGGAGTAGAAGAAATACTTGAGCTCCTTGGCACAGGACAGAACTTCCTTAACAAAGACACAGAAAGGCTACAAATCAAAGAAAGTTTGGACAAATGGGACTGCATCACACTGCAGAGCTTCTGCAGGGCAAAGGACATAGCTTGCAAGATAAACAGAAAGCCAACAGATTGGGAAAATATCTTTACTGGCCATACAATGGACAAAGGCCTCATATCTAAAATATATGCAGAACTAAAAAAATTACCTTCCTCCAAAACAAAACTGCAAAGAACCAATAGCCCTCTCAACCAGTGGGCTAAAGACTTAAAAAAAGACTTCTCTGATGAGGAAATGAGAATGGCCAAGAGACATAAAAGAAATGCTAATCAAAGCAACATTGAGATTCCATCTCATGCCAGTAAGAATGTCCTTTATCAATGAAACTAACAATAACAAATGTTCCAGGGGATCTGACCAAAAGGGAACCCTACTTCATTGTTGTTGGTAATGTAAACTGGTTCAGCCACTCTGGCAAGCGGTATGGAGATTCCTCAGAAGGCTAAACATAGAGCTCCCCTATTTCCCAGCAGCTCCACTTTTGGGCATCTACCCAAAAGACCACAAACAGGAACACACTAAAGTCACCAGCACAGCAATTTTCATAGTAGCACAATTTGTCATAGCTAGAATATGGAATCAACCCAGATGCCCCTCTGTTGAGGAATGGATCAGGAAAATGTGGTACATATAAACAATGAAATTTTATGCCTCTATCAGAAAGAATGACATTGCCCATTAGTAAGGAAATGGAAGGACTTGGAAAAAATTATACTAACTGAAATGAGCCAGACCCAAAGAAATATGGATTCTGTGGTCTCCCTTATGTGGAATAATTAGCATAGGTTTAGTCTAGTTACAGCAGAGGATCACAAGCGCCCAATAGCTATACCCTTGTGAACACATATGATGATGCTAAGTGAAATGAACTCCATGTTATGGAAACGTCTATTATATCAATGTTGTAATTACTTTCAACATGTGATGTGAAACTGTAGCTTGTACTATTGATGACCCTCTTGTATCCCCTTCCTGTGGTTGTACCTGCACTATCTCTGCATCCATTAGAAACCATGTGTACTGGTATTAGAACTAGGAAACTGAAAGTGAGTACGCAAATCGAGAGACACAGGGTAAAAAGACAAACGACTACAACAGCAATACTTACAAAACTGTTTGGTGTAAATCAACTCATCAAGTCATGGGCGGAAAGGGAAAGGGGGAGAGGAGAGGGGGGAATGAGAGAGGAGGTAACAAACAGTACAAGAAATGTTTCCAATGCCTAATGTATGAAACTGTAACCTCTCTGTACATCAGTTTGACAATAATAATAATAATAATAATAATAATAATAATAATAAAACAATAGGGAACATATTACCTTCTATTCAAATGCCACTAATCCTACTCAAAAACGTTTTCTTATCAAGAAAAAGACATTTCTCAAATGTCCTAGATTTTGGAACCATCATGCTGGTAATTAGGGTTTTTGGATGATCTGAAGAAACACAAGCATTCCTGTTATTGCATTTCTATTTAAAAAACGAATGATCAGTGACAGCTGTAACCTTCATATGAAAGGATTCCTTTTGGTTTTTATTGACTTTATATTCAATGCACATGGTTGATTTCAAAGTTCTTTTAAATTCTCAATTCCTAGAAATTCTGGATTGTTTCCTGGACTCTCAAAGAAAGACAATTTATCTTCTTTCAAGTTTTTATACAAATACTATTTTTCCTTGAATGATGTATGATCCTACAGCACCTTAGTCATATTTCCTAGCATTAAAAAGGATAAAATATCTGCATCATATTTTTTAAATGTTTTTTTTGTGAATACCACTGAGTAGAATATAAATATATAATTAAATACTACTAAGCAATGTTTGGGTCTTACATTTCATATTTTTGATTATATAAATCCTATGGAAAGAAATATTACATTTTCTTTTTAATGATCCTAAAAGAAAGTTAAAAGTTAATACTGGGGCTGGAATTAAGACTGATAAGAGATTCCAGTGAAATGTTAAACCTTTTCTTCATGATTGATTGGCATATTGTCGGCACTATTGTCAGTTATTTGAGGTAAAAGGCTTTTAGAGGCAAAGGTAGAGAATACAAATGTACTAGAATCTAGTTTGGGTATGACTTATTAGGTGGATTTGGATAAAACAATGTTTTTGTAAATATAATTCCATAGGTATCTGATCAATATTTATGCTATTATACATTATTATATTATTTTTACTGCAATAAAGGGCCCGTATCATTGAAATTCCATACTGACTTCTCAGTAACTTAATTTTCAACTGGCATTAGACAGAATCAAAATATAAATTAGATTATAATGCTTTATGCTTGTCTCTTTGTAATCCCCTAAAACAAGATTTCTTGATGGTGAGACTCCTGGCATTTGAGGCCAGAATTTTCTTCATTTTTGAGGTAAATATCATGTGTATTACAAAACATTAAGCAACATTCCTGGCCTCTCATCATCAGATGTCAGTAACAACTCTTTCTCCTAGTGTGACAAAAGTATTTTGCTACTTTGCTAAGTGTCCTCTGTGGTTCAAAGTCATTATCTGTGAACCATTGCACTAGATCTCATACTGAAGTCAAAATAAACTTTTATGTCTCTTTCCTGGTCTTGTAAAACTCCACATGGATCATTTCTAATTAATCACATCACATAATCATCTCTCTCAGATCCTTACCATGTTCTGTATGCTGTTAACTTTTTTCTGGTCCTCCAAATTGGCAAATGTATTCTCATACTAAGAGCTTTTAAACACTGTTCTTTTAACTTGGAACACTCTTGATCTTCATGTAAGTAGATCCATATGCTCCTGACCTTCATGTAACTAGCTCTATATGATCTTGACCCTCATGTAACTAGCTCCATATGCTCCATCAACTGTCACTTCGTCAGGGCTGTCTTTCTTTACTCTATTAAAAATTTAAGACTTGAGGTCAAGTTATAGCAACCTATGTCAAAGGTGTGATTTGAGATTTATTTAAAAATAGATTGGTATTGGAGTTTGAAATCAGGAACTCATATAATAGGCACTTTACCATATGACCAAGCCTATAGTCCTTTATGTTTCAGTTTGGATTTTATTTGTTTGTTATTGTTCTTTTTGGTACAGGGTCTCACATTTATGCCTAGACTAGCCTAGATGGCTTATCTTTTATTTACATTGTGAATTAATGTTGGTGTTTGGGTTGATGTTTGCATGCATCTTTTGGTTGAAATCAGTTTACACTCATTTCACGTTTAACACTGACCTTCTCCATTTTCTGAGTCACTGGGATTGCAATCATGATCCAAACTTGGCCTAAATAAGACTGAAATCCTGGGCTGCTTGCCATGTATACATGAAGCTTAGGGTCTGATTCCTTAGCACCACATATATAGAAAAACCAGAGGTGGTGCTGTGCCTCAAGTGGTAGAGCAGAGGAAAAAAAAGATGTAATTTTTATAACCAATAGGGTAATGTGCTTCAGTATTATCTGTTGGAATGGTATGATAAAGAATGAAACATGAGACAATTATGAAACAATGAACAGCATGAGAATCATCACCATGAGAGATTTTGTACATTCTACAAAAAGCTCATGGACCTCCTATCTTCTCAAGAGAGAGCTGTCCATGTTTTGATTCTGAATACATTACTAGGAAAAAGAAAGACATTTTAATAACTAGCTTCTTGTCTCTACTTTGTTATAAGATTTCTGAGGGAAAAGCCATAATTTTCAACCAGATATGTTCAGTATATTTTAGCCTAGAGACCAGAAGATCATCCAACGTTTCTTCACTGACTTTCTGGTGTCTAGGAAGCACTTGTTCCTTGATTACACTGTCCACAAATCTCAGTTAATTTATTCCACCAGGAATTACAGTTATTCAGTAATGATGTAGTAGTATGCGAGTATGAGGATTTCAGTAGTAAGGGTGAGAACCTTTATTTTTCATTCTGTATGAAGTTATCATCCTTTAAAATCGTTATAACAGTAAGATTATGCTCCCTTTCAAAATAGAAGAGGGAAGAGAGACAGACAGGCAGACAGACAGACAGACAGACAGACACACACACACACACACACACACACACACAGAGAGAGACAATAAAAAAGTCAGTAACACTAAACTGACAGAGCTTCATTGCTTGAGCTTTACTTTTCTCTAATTTGAAAGCCTGTTACTCAGTCAATGAAATTAATGATGAGAAAATTGAGAATCAATGAAATGAAATATGTTCTTTGCATTCTGTGTAGTCAGGCAATAGAATTCTCAGACTCAGATGAGATCAAGTCAAATAATGTGGTCAGATATGAACATAGAAGAGATAGCTTTATCTCCAGCCAAGGCACTTGTAGTTATTACGCTATTGATCAAACAGTGGGAAATTCATCCTTTCCTAGTAGGCATACTGACATGTTGATTGTCTGGAAAGATATATGGGGGATATTTTGTCTTCTTTAGGATTTATGTTTCAGTGTGAAACCAGAAGAGGGCTGATGTGAGGGATTGATCATCACACTTCCAGAAAAGCTAAAGATCAGATATTTACACTGGTGTGGGAAATAGTAAAGATTTGCTCAGAGGCTGTAAAAAACAAGCAATGAAGCAGTTATTAATACAAAACTGAAAAATAAAACTGTAAATATGTATAATGTAAATCTATGTAGCTAGATAAACTAAAATGATTTACAGAATATTGACATCATACTAAGTACACTTTATTCATTCATATTAAAGTAGTTTTACAAAGGAATTTGAATTCAACATAGACATAACTATTCAAAAGACTGGGATCTGAGGATCATGTTCCAAGCCAGCCTGGGAAGGAAAGTCCATAATACTTAACTGACTACCTAAAACCCAGAAGTGGAGCTATGCCTCAAAATGGTAATATAGTAAAAATCCTGAGGGACAGTATCCAGGTCCTGAGTTCAAGTCCTGCAACTGAAAAACAAAAGGAAAATAAGCTTTGAACAGGTGGTAAATTGATTTTACTTTTTTATTTTTATTTTAAGCCCATGGATTTTGTTTAAAAAGAGCTCTAGGTTAGAGCTTGGCTCTGGTGGCTTACACTTGTTATCCTAGATAATCAGGAGGCTAATATCTCAGGATCTAATTTTAATTGCTGTCTGGGCAGAAAAGTCAGTGAGACTCTCATCTCCAATTAATCACCAAAAACCAGAAGTTTAGTTCTGGATCAAGTGGTTGAGTGCTAACATTGAGCATAAAAGGTAAGAAACAGCGATAAGGTTTTGAAGATCAAGAGCCAGGATTGGCATACACCCCTCTTCCCTACACACATACACTCAACACCTTAGATTTTGGCATTTAAAAATTATTTTGTCAAATATTAGATTGAAGATCTTAATACAGAAACAATTTAGTTGTCATATCACCAAAAAAAAAGAAAGGGATTTTTTTTTCTTTCTGAATCCCTGTGGTATGTGTCAGGGCTCTCAGCTCGCGCGCTTCTCCTGACCCGCGGGAGGGGCACGGGAGCGTGCCCAGCATGGGGTAAGAACTGAGAAAATGTGTAAGCTGTGAAACGCCAACCCCAGCCCCCTTACGTTCAAAGCAGGACTCAGGACACAGGCGATTTGGGGAATTGTCAAGGAAACTTCCGTTTTATTAAGAAAGGACAATCACATTTATAGCAGTAATGGCGGCAGGAAGGGGAGGGATTTGGAGTGGCTAACTAAGCACGGTAATAGGCTAATTTAGGCTGTCCATCAAGAGTGACTTCCCCTAAGGGCAGTTGTCACCTCCCCCAGGACCGCCCCTGGGCTCATCACCCGCCACCATCTTGGCGCACACATGGTCTGAGGTGGGAGGCAGGGCTGGTTAGAGCTCCCTTTCCGGTTCCGGACCCAGAGAAGGCAGGCGGGGCTAACAGCCACACGACCCCAGGGCTGGAGAAGAGGCGGGCCTGTTAGGACTGCCTTTTAAAGCTGCAAACCATTGCCCCACAATATGTTCTTCAGAATCAAATAATTTTGCTTTCTTATCTTCTAAATAACTGCCTTGGGACATTGCCTTACCATGAAGAAATTTAATTTGAACATTTCAATTGTGCTCTTAATAGAAAAGGCTTTCTTTTGAGAAATTAAATAATTACTTGAGAATAAAATGAAATTTAAATATTAACTTGCAAATATTGTGATGTTATTTGGTATAGAGCAAAATTCCACAAGAATACTCATCTGTGTTGTACTGCATGTTTCAAATCAGTGCTCAAAGCCTATATTCAATGCCTATATGTTAGCAAACAGGAAACTAGAAAGAAGAGCTGGTTGGGTAGCAGACCAGGAAACAAAATCACATAAGTGAAGAATTTGAAGGAGAATTACCAGTAAGTTTCCTTCAAATGTCAAGATTGACTAATAAAAGAAAATAAATGAACAATGCACTCAAGAAAATGATCTTGATATATATGTAATGTTATAAAAAGTGTGACTTAAATTCATTAGAGTAGCTAATATTTCAGAGAGCAAAAATGTTGAATTTTTAAGTGTCTAATAAAGTTTAAGATATCAGGTAAATAGCAAAGAAATAGTGATAATTTCAGAACTTTTGCATCAGTAATCTACTTAGAGAATACATTGTTTACAAAAAAGTACATATAACTAAAAATACACAAACACTAGCCTTTGTTTCTTTGTTTCTTTCTTTCCTCCGTTCCTTCCTTCTCTCTTTCCTTGTTTTTCTGTTTTCTGTTTCTATATTTCATCTTGCTTGCTTTCTTGCTTCCTTTCTTTCTTCCTCATTCTCTCTCTCACCTCCTTCCATCTTCCTTCTTTCCTTTCTTCCTTCTTTCCTTCCTCTTCCTTTTTTTATTTCTTGCTTACTTTCTTGACAGTGTCTTATTGTAAATCCTAGACTGGACTAAAATCTTGATTCTCTTTTCTTAGTCCCCTGAGATCTAGTATTCTAGAAACTAGTTTTGATAAAAAGATATGAATACAAGGATGGTAGATAATATGAAATGCCTATCCTCTCAAGAACTGGAAATTATTTACCTGAAGGTGGGCCTATAATTCAAGATAAGTGAGAAATTGTTTCAAAGTGACCAAGAAAGGAAGAGATAAATGTTAGAGGCTAGTGAAAATGCCTCAGCTCCCTTTGTGGCCAAAATTACCTCTCAGAGCTCAGCTTCTTGGTTTCCTTCATTGCTAATAGTACATGTCTAGCATAGTCCTTGCAAAGAATCACAATAATCAAAAGCTATGTACATATGATCATATACGATGAGGTAAGGTGAAATGAACTCCAACATATGGAAGTAAGTGGTTTTTCATTGTTTTTGTTATTTTTAATGTACTATGTGAAATTATTTCTTTTTCTTTATTGGTTTCCCTGTTTTCTTTATTTATTCCCTGTTGTCACTGTATTTGATTCTGGTACCCTGGATATTGTATATATGTTTATCAGAATTCGAGAAGGAAAAAGGAAAATCAAAATGATGAGACAAAGCATAAAGGGCCAACCAATGTAACAGCGATACTCAAAAGACACCATGTTGGAAATGAAGTTTACAACTTGGTTTGGGGATAAGTCGGGGGGAAGAAAGGTGGAAGAATAATGAAAGAGGGGGTATCAAATGTGACAAGAAATGTACTCATTGCCATTCGTATGTAGTGTATTCCTCTGTTCATCACTTTGACAATAAAATTAAGTTTATTAGAAAAGCTCAAAGTCTTAAAAACACACACATTTTTCTTATTATTGTAATATGAGTTGTACAGGTTGTTTGTCAAGCTTACCTGGCTTTTGCTTTGTTCTCTTGGGAACTTCCAGAATCAGGCTTGATTTGGCTCTATATATTTTCAATTTTAGTTTGTAGACACTCTAGATTTTTTTGGGGGGGATAGTTATATCACAGAAATTCAGAAGAGGAGAGAGACTGGTCATTCGGGTAAATTTACAGCTCCCTCTAGGGAGAGTCATATGTTACTGTTGACCACATTCGGCCTGACAAAACAAATTACATGGTCAAATCCAAGTAATGGGGTCAGATAATACATTCTGCTTCTATGAAGAGGGAAGAGAAAACAAATAATTGTGAACAAATAATTTACCACTGATATCTTTCTTAATCAGAAATATTTCCATCTTGTAAATAAAATAAATATTGCCTATTACAACACATCTAAAACCTCAGTCAAGTTTTAGAAGCAAAGCCCAGGATTTCACAACTTATCAGAGTTTCATATTTGTTTTCCTCTTATCAACAGTAATCTAGATGCTGAATATACAAAGTATCCAGAGATATATGACCTAATTATTTCCACTGTATAGACAGATAGACAGTCATTGAAGGGAGAAAAAATATTCCCTGTAAAGGAATGTAATTCAGAAAAGCATTTAAAAAGCAGGCAGGAAAGAATATTTACTGGTCCTTATCATTTGTGCAATCCTGTAGGAAATGATATTTTTACCTCTAATATACTGAAAACATTCATCAACATGAATAAGTAATTATTTCAAAGGAAAACTGAACTACTTGGTTCCAGTCGGTTCCATTCGCCAGTATCAATAATAGAAGGGCTCTCTCTCTCTCTCTCTCTCTCTCTCTCTCTCTCTCTCTCTCTCTCTCACACGCGCGCGCGCGCGCTCTCTCTCTCTCTCTTTCTCTCTTGTTCTTTTCTTTGATTGTTTTACTTTTGTTGTCAGTTATGGAGTTTGAACTCAGGGACTAGATGCTATCCTTAATCTTTTCTGTTCAAGGGTTTCACTTTACTTCTTGAGCCACAATGCCACTTCCAGCTTCCTGATACTTCATTGTAGATCAAAGTCTCACAGACTGTCTTGCCCAGATGGTTTTGAACAGCCATCCTCAGATCTCAGACTCCTGAGTAGCTAGATTATAGGTGTGAGCCACCAGAGCCTGGCAACAGCAGAAGTTTTTATTATTAGGTTGTACTTATCTAAGTTCCAGGATGGAGGAATAGGAGCCAGAAAAGGGAAAAGGGCAGATAATTTGGTGACTATTAAAGACACTGCTTGGAAACGACATGCCCTCACATTTGTTTCAGCACCATCCATCACTGAAGTAACCTAGAGTTAAGAAGGGAGGGAGGCAAAAGTACTTTAATAGGAAAAGGACAAAAAGAAAGACTGCATTTTTATAGGTTGTACAGAATTTTAGGGACTTTCGTTTATGCCTGTTGACATAGTACAGGAGAGAGGAGGGAAAAGTTTAGATAATTCATTGAATAGGCTGGGATGGTTTGTGAGTTATGAAAACACAGACAGCACAAGATCTTTATCTTCTGTGTACTTTTATAGAAATAAGCCAGTAAGTTTTCAGAGCCTGATAACTAGAGATCATGTTTATATTACTTAATTTTTTTAGGCACTGGTTTTCCACTAGGTAAAATAGTACAAAATATGACAGGAAGATATTAAGGTGCAAAAAAGGGAAGTTGGTTTGCTGTTTCTAGACAGGCAGGTCATTTATGACAGTACAGATTGATATTACACAGTTGCAAGTTTATAAAGTTGTGATCTAAAAATTGTGAGTCTTGGGCTTGGAATATGGCCTAGTGGTAAAGTGCTCACCTTGTGTGCATGAAGCCCTGGGTTCGATTCCTCAGCACCACATATATAGAAAAAGCCAGAATTGGCGCTGTGGCTCAAGCGGTAGTCTGCTAGCCTTGAGAAAAAAAAAAAAAAAGAAGAAGCTAAAAATCGTGAGCCTCTCCATTCCTGCAATTTAAAATAGACTATGTATGTATGTATGTGATTATTTATGCTGGTTCTAGGAATTAGACACTGTCCATTGCTTTTATAGTCAAGCCTAGAACTGAAACCCTTGAGTCCACTTCTGGCATTTTGGTGTTCAATGGGAGATAAAAATTTCATCAATTTTCCTGCCCAAACTGGCTTTGATCTTCAGATCTCAGCCTCCAGAGTTGCTAAGAGTATAAGGGTGAGCAACTGGCAGTCAGTACTCAGCTAGAATTTGTATTTCTAAATGTCTGATTTCTATTATCATGAAGCAACAGGAGAACTAAAACAGCCAAAACTTTCATTTAGCTTGTGCTCTCCACAGTTGTAAATTGTGTGACAATATCCTCAGGTTGATTACTTTTTATCCTTGCTCATAAGTTTACTGGACAATGAAAATATGCACATGAAAATGTAAGCCAAAGTTTCATTTTGGTCTTCAAGCACTTGACAGTTTACTCATAAGGAGCTAAATATTTCAGAGGTGAAGTTTTTCAGTGACATCTGAACCTGGTTTTTCATGTAAATAGAAGGAAATTTAAATTTATATGTAACAAGGAATCTTTCCTATATAAATATAAATGCATTCCTTTATGTGCCAGTTATAATTCTGTTACATGTAAGGATATGTTTTGTTATTTGACAATTTTATGTCACTTAAAATTGTTTCTGAAAACTATAAAACCAATATTTGCTCATCAGATATGTTCCTCTCATCTTGGAATGGGAATTGTTTTTTTCCTTTGCTTGGTGGTGTTCCAAGTAAAATATATGGTCCTCTTTTCTGTTAGTATGCCAGATAGATTAATAGTTTTAATTCTATGTATAAATTTAATCAAATTTATAGCATATAGATGTGTTAGTATAACTATAACTGAATGCATGTATTTCCACGGAAAAGTTACAGCCATTAGTAAGTTTGGAGTGATTTAATTCATGTGTATTAGTCTTACACATGTTTAAGCAATTTAGGCTCAAATGTTGATATATCAACATTCTTAAAATATTTTTGTTTCATGAATTTGTACTTTATTCACCATAACACACCATTCTTCTTCTTGAAACATGTTTCAGAATATTTTTATTAGGTCCTTGAATATGTATAAAATTTAACATCTTAATGTATATGATGAAGGCAAATGCTTTTTTCTAGATATTCATATTTCAACATATCTCTATGTACTAGTCTCATTTTTGTTCCTTTTAATTACTGTTTAGTTACTGTTTTGCTTTTCTAAAGCTATTTTGGCTTAATAAAGAGAGTAATTCATGAGAGCACATTTAAATTTCCACCTTAGTAAAGTCCTTGAGCTCTCTTTTTATTGTTGATTTCTGAAGTGACTGAATTGTACTCAGATAATGTGGAACATGTTGCTCATGCTACTGATGTTTCATGGTTCTAGCAGTGAAATAGTGATATCACAGAATGAACCACAATCACTAAAAAAAATATATCTCATGTTTGAATAAAAATTAAAAACTTGATAGCAATTTTAGTTTAATAGAAATAATTTTAAAAATCTCATACTTATTAAATTTGTCAGTGTTCTTCAGAAAATTCATATATTGCTTTGTATGAAATTCACCTTCTGAGGTTCATTTGGATATCTTTCCTTTCAATGTACTTGCAAAAGATTGTGGGAAAATCTCTTTTGAACATTTTTCTCTAGCTTCCAACTGCTTTCTTCATGCTATATTTGCATCACCTAATAAATACTTATAAGGAATAATTATTATTTCTTATATAAGCTCGAAGAATGCAGAGTGCACAAAGCAAGAAGCATAGATGCTATACTAGAAATAAATTGGGCATATGGAGGGGTTGCATTTCTCAGTAAGTTGAATTTATGCCATGTGACTTGAGCTCTCCTATCATGAGTTCCTCTTTAAGTACCTTGCTCTATTAAACTGGCTTCTGGAAGTGATGTTGTGGTTCAAGAGGTTGCGTGTTAGCCTTGAGCTAAAGAGCTCAGGGGCAGCGTCCAGAGTTCATGCCCCATGAATGACAAAATAAATAAATAAGGAAGTAGAGTATTCATAATAGAGGTCATTAACTTGGCTTCCATGTACTTTGCTTTAAAAAAAAATACTGCTCCTTTCTTCCAAACATTTGGACATTCTTAAGAGTTCAGTGACTCTTCTTTCTTCTAATAATTAAATGGAATGTCCATGCTTTCCTTACTTTTGCTCAAGATATAAATTAAAAGAAATATGTCTTGAAGATACAGTTGATATTTGAATTTTGGGTATAATTCTGAGTCATTTTTTATGGGTCCTTGTTGGGGATATTACACCCAGTAAAGTTAGAGATAAAGCTCTCTTCTAGCTACTAAAGTGCAGTAAATTACATCAGTATCAATTTTCAATGCATCTTAAAAATAAACCTGACATTGACTCTAGTGACTTCATTATACGATTATTAATGAACTCCAACTGGAAATACTAAAATGTCTGCATGGTTTATTGTTTTACCACTATTATTTGATAATATTTTCAATATTTTGTTTTTCTTATTTTTAGTAGTTATATATTCATTATATATAATATGAAAGAATACCATGTGAGATAAACATGCCTAGTAAATGTTTACTATGTTAGCCTGAAGTGTAAATTTAACATTAGTACTAATAACTTAGTGTACTTAGGAGTTACTGTTAAGGAAAACAAATTTATACATACTAGACAAAAAGCATTACGGCTGAACTTCTAATGGTGTGTTTTGAGAGACTCAAAGGTTGAAAATTTATTCTATCTTAAATTTTAAATACCTAATCCACATGAGAATATTTAAGATAAACTGTTATAACAACATTTCTTGTCTCAGTGTTACCAAAATGATAGTTGTATTGCACTATTCAAAAGAATACATAAATAAAATAATATATTCCTGAACTGTATAAATTGTATGTATGAAAATTGCAATAATTTTATGTCATCAAGTAAAGTATTCTGACAATTGTAATTATGTTTAGTATATCTACCACACTTGGTACTTGGTCTCTGAGTAAGTTATAGCCCTGAACCTGTTTTATGCATTCTATCATTGAAGAACTGCCTCACACATAAATGAACAACGATGAACTGAGTCACATGTCTATGGAACATTTTAAGTTTTGGTAGAGTTATTAAATTTTTTTTTTATATATTGATTCATGATGTTTGAAAATGTAGAGAAAAACATTGTTTTTGTAAACTACCAGATACAGAATTAAAAAAAAATTCTTATTTTTCATCTCATTTACGGCACTAAAATATTTGGTGGTTTTGGAATCATCTAAGTCTCAAATTAACAAAATAAGGAGAAAAAACACAATTTCTTGTGATATTTCAAAGGGAGAATATTGTGATTATCTTCTTTCCATTTTCTGCATCTGAAATGAGATCCTATATTAACACATCATAATTGCTAATATACATAGAGATGTTCTGAATAATTTAAAAAACTAACCTGAGATCTTTCAAGCCATTTACAAATCAGTGCCCTATATGCATAAACTTATGACAACCAGAGTTTGTAAAACTATTTTATTACTAAAGGTCAATGACTCTAAATACTATTTTCTTTCATGATTCTTTGTAAAGGTTCATGTCTAAAAAGCCAAATGAATACATATATAGATACATAGATAAACAGATAAAAAGATGTAATATATATTGAGACATCAAGTTATGAGTACATTTCTTTTTGAAGTCTCAACCATTCATTCGCTCTCTCCCAATTCTTCCTCCCTGTCCTAATCTACAAGTTTTTATTCATTTTCAACACAGTGTCTAGTAAGTATCACTGCTGCATTTGTTTAACCTTTGTCCTACACTTTCTGTGCTCCCCATACTCCCCAAAGACAGATCAACTTACAAATAAACACACGCTAAAGAAAGCAAATACAGCAACAAAGTGGGGGAGGGGGCAAGCTCTTTTTTCCATTCCTTGAAGTTCATTTTGATAAATATCATTTTATATGATCACATGCATATTGCTATTGAGCCTTTGTGATTCTCTCCTAAGAATATACTCCTTTCATTTTTTTTTATCCTCCTTTGCCTTTTTTAATATATGCTTTCCTGAAATTAAGTTGGACTTCTTTCAAAGAAGATCCTGTGAAGGCTGCAAAGACCAAGAACTTGCAGATTATGTGGTGAACACAAACACAAGAGGTGTTTCATGTGTCCTTTATGATTTAATATGACAAAATTGCTCTTAGTTTTGTTTAATTGAATTATACTTTATAAATTTCTGAATTGTGACTTCATAGCATGTCCATTATCAGAAGCCCCCAGCGCATTTTAAAAAGAGACTAGGCTTGAAATTACATTAACCTCAGTTTCCAATTGAATTAAATAAAAAGGAATGCACTAACAACCTCATTTTTTAAACTGCAAAATTTAATCTCAATGCTATTATCTAAGCTGATTTGATTTATTTTTATTGCGGTCACAAAGTAAGATTTCTTTAGACATTTCCAGGCAACAATTACCATGTGGGCAAGCATCAAGATATTCCTTGATGTGATAGCATGGTAAAGGAATTCATTCCAAGTGTTTCATTATTATTATTTTTTTTATTTTTTATGCTGCTCGAACTTAGTGCCTCAGTACTGTCCCTGAGCCTCTTTGTGCTCAAGACTAGCGCTCTACCACATAAGCCACAGTGCCACTTTTGCCTTTTTCTAAGTTGAATATTGTTGATAAGAGTCTCCTGGACTTTCCTGCCCAAGCTGGCTTTGAAATGTGATCCTCACATCTCAGCCTCCATAATAGCTGGGATTCCAGGCATAAGCCACCAGCACCTGGCTCTAGCATGTCATTAATGCAAACAAATGAGAATCTGAAAGGCAATTTGTCTTTTATTAGTAGAGGAGAAACTTATTCGACATTATCAGATAATTCTTGCAGATTCTTGTAGTGGCAAAACCCACAGAAAATAAATGCCTATTTTTATGCAAAAATGCATACTAAATATTTTTTTCAGAAAATTTCAAGGTAATTTATTCCATTCTTCTCCTTTTTTTAGCAGAATTTAATTTATACAGTGTACTATACATATATTCATAGCATGAACTTTGATGAAATTCACCCCTTATTACTCTTTCTCACTCTTCTTTTTAACAGTTTTTAATGAGTTTATTATGTTATTTTTATATATGAACATGTGTGCACACACATAACATGCACATGTAATATGTATTTACATATGTTGTTCTCTGCCTTCCCTTTCAACATGCTTGTGGTTCTACCCAAATATTTCCTCATCTTTATATCATCTTTTCAAGTCATTATATTGTACATTGTTTAAGTCTAGATTCCATCAGTGAAGAAGCTTTTGCTCAGCTTTATCATTTACTGTGATGTTTCCAGATTTCACCCAATTTTCTACAAAGGACATAATTTTGTTCTTCTTCAATGGTGAATAATATCTCACTATACATATGTATCATATTTTCCTTATCAATTCCACACTTGTTGGGCAGCTGGTCTGATTTCATAGTTTTGCTACTGCAAATAATGCTGTTTTAATGTTTGTATTTTATATTTTCACTAGTTCAGTAAGAACAGTAACAAAATATATCAGAGATTAGACTCTTGATACAAGTAGAAAATAAGGCTAGCTTCCGTTTCCATGGTATAGAGTGGAATTCAGTAAGACGTTCCTGTGAAGTAGCAGAGAGTGCCTATGTTAGTTCCTTTTTTGTTTTTGTGTGAGATGTTTCTCATTTGCTCTTGCTCTTTTTATTGCCTGCAGGAAATATCTAATTTTCTTGCTTGTGAAAACAAAAGAGGTTTTGTAGGACATTAAGATTGATACTTCTTCAAATAAGTCTTGGATATCCTATATATTTGCACTTAATCACCTATGGAAACTCACTATAAATTTTCTATTTATGTAAAATTACCTGTATGAATGTGTATGCTTAGAAATTATCTTCCTTAAAAAAATTCAGTTTAAAGAAAGCTACAACTACAGGTTGACTTCCAAAACAAAATGAGCATCAGAGATTAAATCAGTGTAGAAGGTATTGGTCTTAATTTCAAAATGATTGAAAACATCTAAGACAGGTATTATTGTTTGTGTCAATCACTATAGGCCATGATGAAGTTTTAGGCTAAGAATTATTGTGGTAATAGATTAATGGTTTATTTTCAACTGTGATGACACAAATGTAACACTTGGTATTCCTTTCTTTTAGGTTCTTTATACTAAATTCATTACTCAAAGATTATATTATATGCACATGTATAAAGTTCATGATAAAGCTCAATTAAAAATAACAAACAGAAATAAGAGGTAAATATGAGTGATGGAATAAATCTAGTCAAATTATATTATATTCATATATGGAAACAATATGATACCTTTTGCACTGAAGAAACAATGTCTACTAATAAAATATATTGCTTTCACATGAAAGGGTCAGAAAAGGTTTTCTTAGATCTATAAAACTTTCTATCACCTATTTTTTAAAAAATCTATAGGACATCTTAAATTTGCCAACTATACAATGGGTATGGTTCTTTGTTAGTGAACCAAAAACAGGGGGCTAGAACACAGGGCCTTGCAATTGGCAAGCTTTTTTTTTCTTTTTTTTTTTCTCACTATTGACACTCAACTTCTTTTTTTTTAATTCAAATTTTTATTATCAAAATGATGTACAGAGAGGTTACAGTTTCATACGTTAGGCATTGGATACATTTCTTGTACTGTTTGTTACCTTGTCCCTCAAACCCCCCTCCCACACCCCCTTTACTTCCCCCCCCCCCGGAGGTGTTCAATTCAATTACACCAAACAGTTTTGCAAGTATTGCTTTTGTAGTTGTTTCTCTTTTTTTACCCTGTGTCTCTCAAATTTGGTATTCCCTTTGAATTTCCTACTTCCAATACCAGTAAACACGGTTTCCAATATACTCAGATAAGACTACAGAGATAGTGTAGGTACAACCACAGGAAGGTAATACAAGAACATCATCAATAATAGAAGCTACAGATACACATAGGACGTTGAAAGTAGTTACAACTGTGATATAACAATTGTTTCCATAACATGGAGTTCATTTCACTTAGCATCATCTTATGTGTTCATGAGGGTATAGCTATTGGGCCTTGTGATGCTCTGCTATGACTTGCCTAAACCTGTACTAATTATTCCCAATAAAGGAGGCCATAGAGTCCATGTTTCTTTGGGTCTGGCTCACTTCACTTAGTTTAACTTTTTCCAAGTCCTTCCATTTCCTTACAAATGGAACAATGGAACAAATGGAACATTCTTTCTGATAGAGGCATAAAATTCCATTGTGTATATGTACCACATTTTCCTAATCCACTTGTCTACTGAGGGGCATCTGGGTTGGTTCCAGATTCTCGCTATGACAAATTGTGCTGCGATGAACATTGTTGTGCTGGTGGCATTACTGTGATTTTGTTTGTGGTCTTTTGGATAGATACCCAAAAGTGGGGCTGCTGGGTCATAGGGGAGTTCTATATTGAGCCTTCTGAGGAATCTCCATACTGCTTGCCAGAGTGGCTGAACCAGTTTACATTCCCACCAACAATGAAGTAGGGTTCCCTTTTGGCCACATCCCCTCCAACAATTGTTATTATTAGTTTTCTTGATATATGACATTCTTGCTGGGGTGAGATGGAATCTCAATGTTGTTTTGATTTGCATTTCCTTTATGGCCAGTGATGTAGAGCATTTTTTCATATGTCTATTGGCCATTCTCATTTCCTCATCAGAGAAGTTTCTTTGTAAGTCTTTAGCCCACTTGATGAGGGGGCTATTGGTTCTTTGCGGTTTTGTTTTGGAAGAAGGTAATTTTTTAGTTCTGCATATATTTTAGAGATGAGGCCTTTGTCTGTTGAATGTCTGGTAAAGAACTTCTCCCAGTCTGTGGGCTTTCTGTTTATCTTGCGAGCTATGTCCTTTGCTGTGCAGAAGCTCTGCAGTTTGATGCAGTCCCATTTTTCCAACCTTTCTTTTATTTGTAGCCTTTCTGCGTCTTTGTTAAGGAAGTTCCGTCCTGCAACAAGGAGACCAAGAGTTTCTCCTACTCCTTCCTTTAGTGTTTTCAGGGTGCCTGTTTTGATTTCAAGGTCTTTAATCCATTTGCAATTGATTTTGGTGCAGGGTGATATATAAGGATCTAGTTTTAGTTTGTTGCATGTGTTGAGCCAGTTTTGCCAGCACCACTTGTTAAAGAGGCTATCTTTCTTCCATACTATTGTTTTAACTCCTTTATCAAAGATTAAGTAGGCATAATTCTGTGGGTTTAATTCTGGGTCTTCAATTTTGTTCCATTGGTCTTCAGGCCTGTTCTGGTGCCAATACCAAGCTGTTTTTATTACAATAGCTTTATAATACAGCTTGAAGTTGGGTATTGTAATTCCTCCAGCACTGTTCTTTCTGCTTAGGAGTGTTTTTGCTATTCTAGGTCTTTTAATGTTCCATATGAATTTCTGGATTGCTTCCTCTATTTTATTAAAGAATGGTGTTGGGATATAAATGGGTATTGCATTGAATTTGTACATAGCCTTTGGCAATATTGCCATTTTGAGTATATTAATCCTCCCAATCCAGGAGCATGGGAGGTTTTTCCATTTTCTTAGTTCTGACTTAATTTCATTTTTCAAGCTTTTAAAGTTCTCATCAAAGAGGTCTTTCACTTCTTTGGTTAAGATTATTCCTAGGTATTTTATGTTTTGGGGGGCTATTGCAAAAGGAGTTGCTTTCCTGATTTCAGCCTCGGTCTTCGGGTTGTTAGCATAGAGAAAGGCCATTGATTTTTGAAGGTTTATTTTATATCCTGCAACTTTGCCAAAGTTTTGGATCAGCTCTAGTAGCTTGGGGGTAGAGTCTATGGGATACTTTAGATATAGGATCATGTCATCTGCGAAGAGAGAAAGTTTAACTTCATCTTTTCCTATTTGGATCCCCCTTTATATTTTCTTCTTGCCTAATTGCTCTGGCTAGGAATTCTAGTACTTTGTTGAAGAGCAGGGGAGACAGTGGACATCCCTGCTTTGTTCCTGATTTTAAAGGGAATGGCTTTAGTTTTTCACCATTTAGAGTTATGCTTGCTGTTGGTTTGTCACAAACTTCCTTGATTATATTCAGGAATGTTCCCTGGAATCCCAGTTTTTCCAGGGCTTTTAGCATAAATGGGTGCTGGATTTTATCAAATGCTTTTTCCGCATCCAGCGATAAAACCATGTGGTTCTTTACCTTGCTCCGGTTGATGTGGTGGATTACATTAATTGACTTGCATATATTAAACCAGCTTTGCATCCCTGGGATGAATCCAGTTTGATCGTGATGTATGATTTTTTTGATGGCCTGTTGAAGTCGATTGGCCAGAATTTTGCTGAGAATTTTTGCATCTATGTTCATCAGGGAGATTGGTCTGTAGTCCTCGTTCCGTGATGAGTCTCTGCCTGGTTTTGTGATGAGGGTTATACTGGCTTCATAAAATGAGTCTGGTAGTGAACATTCTCTTTCAATTACATTGAAGAGTTTAAGAAATATTGGAGTGAGTTCTGTTTTGAAGGCCTTGTAGAATTCTGCAGTGAATCCGTCTGGACCTGGGCTTTTCTTGGATGGGAGATCATTTATTGCCGTTTCTATTTCAATACTGGATATGGGTCTGTTTAGAAGATTTAAATCTTCATGGTTGAGTTTGGGGGTATCAATTTTTTCTAGGAAATCATCCATTTCTTCCAAGTTCTCAAATTTGTTGGCATAAATGTTTGCAAAATAGTCCCTTATTATTTTCTGAATTTCGGTTATTTCTGTGGTGATGCTACCTGTTTCATCTCTTATCTTGTTTATTTGCGTGTGCTGTCTTCGTTTTTTGTTCAGGTTTGCCAGGGGTCTGTCTATCTTGTTGATTTTTTCAAAGAACCAACTCTTTGTTTTGTTGATTCTTTCTATTTTTTTTGTCTCTGATTTAATTCTGATTTGATTTTAATTATTTGCTTCCGTCTATTGACTTTGGGTTTGGCTTGCTCTTCTCTCTCCAGAAAATTAAGGTGCTTCCTTAAATTACTGAGTTGCTGTTTCTCCAGTTTGTTGATGTATGTACTCAGAGATACAAATTTTCCTCTGAGTACTGCCTTTGCTGTGTCCCAAAGGAGCTGGTACTTTGTGTCCTCAACCTGGTTGAAGTCCATAAAAATTTGAATTTCCGTTTTAATTTCTTCAATGATCCACTGATGGTTCAGCAGTGTGTTCTTTAGTCTCCATGAATTGTGGGATTTTCTTTGGTGGCTGAATGAGTTGAGCTCTAATTTTATTCCATGGTGGTCTGAGAGAATGCAGGGAATGATTTTGATACTTCTGAATTTGTACAGATTTTCTTTGTGCCCTAAGATGTGATCTATTTTGGAGAATGTTCCGTGTGCTGCTGAAAAGAATGTGTATTCTGTCCTTGCTGGGTAGAATATTCTGTAGATGTCGATTAAGTCTAGTTGGTCTATGCAATTGTTTAGTTCTATGGTTTCTTTGTTCAGTTTTTGGCGTGTTGATCTGTCCAGAGGTGATAGTGGAGTGTTAAAGTCCCCCACTATCAATGTGCTTGGGTCTATGAATGTTTTTAGAGTCAGTAGTGTTTGTTTGATGAAGTTGGGTGCTCCTGCATTTGGTGTGTAGATATTTAGGATGGTTTTTTCTTCCTGTTGGAGAGATCCTTTTACTAGTATGTAGTAACCTTCTTTGTCTCCTTCTTACCTTTTTTAATTTGAAGTCATTTTTGTCTGATACTAGGATTGCAACTCCAGCCTGCTTATGGGGGCCATTTGCTTGATAGATTTGTTTCCAGCCTTTCACTTTTAGAAGATGTTTACTTTTGCTGGATAGATGTGTCTCTTGGAGGCAGCAGAAAGATGGATCTTGATTTTTGATCCAACTCATGAGCCTATGTCGTTTGATTGGAGAATTAAGTCCATTAATGTTGACAGTTAGGATTGAGAGATGATTGTTTGTTCCTTTCATTATCACTATCTTGTTTAAAGCTGTGTCTTCCCATTTCTTGATCTAGTGTTTACTAATTAGGGTTCATTTCTCTGTCTGTATTGGGATCTTGATTATTTTCCCTGTATAGTACATCTTTAAGGAATTTGTGTAAAGCTGGTTTGGTGGAGATATATTGTTTCAGTTTTTCCTTATTTTGGAAGACTTTTATTTGACCTTCGGCTATGAAGGAGAGTTTGGCTGGGTACAGAATTCTTGGTTGGTAGTTATTTTTATTTAGAATTTGGTGTACTTCATTCCAGGCTCTCCTTACTTTCATGGTCTCTGCTGAGAAGTCTGGGGTAATTCTGATTGCTTTTCCTTTATATGTGATTGTTTTCTTTGCCCTAACAGCTTTGAGTATTTTTTCCTTCACTCTGCTGAAGCTGTTTTGATCACAATGTGTCGGTGGGAAGTCCTATTCTGGTCTGGTCGATTTGGGGTTCTAAATGCTTCTTGTATCTGTATAGGCCTTTCCTTCTGGATGTTTGGGAAGTTCTCAGCTAATATTCTGTTAAATAGGTTGCCTATCCCATTAACCTCTTTCTCCAAGTTTTCCTCAATACCTATTATCCTTAAATTGGGCTTCCTGATCGTGTCTTGAATCTCCTGTAGCGATCTGTTTTGTTGCTTGGACTGGATTTGTATTGATTTTTGATCTTTCTCCATAGAATCTAAGGAATCTTCAGCTCCTGAGATTCGATCCTCTCCTTCAGTTAGTCGGGACTGTAGGGTAGCTAGTTAATTTCGAATCTCTTTTCCTTCTGACTGGTCTTTCCTGATGATTTCCATGTCCTTTCTTAGGTCCTGTATGGACTTCTTTACTTCATTAACTTCATTACTTTGGTTTTGAGTGTTGTCTCTCAAATCTTTAAGCTGGGTAGCTATCTTTTCATTTGACTCTTGAAGCTCATTTATCTTTCTATTTGTGGATGCCATGGAATTCACCATTAATTTTTGCTTTGCCTCCTCACGCTTTAACATAATTGACTGAAGAGATTCAAACTTTTCATTTATCATGTTTATCAGTAGAGTTTGTAGAGTATTTTGGGGGTTTTCTTCTATGTTTTTGATTGCTCTGCTTCCTGCTTGTTTTGAGTGGGGGATAAGACTTCATAGTTTGCCATCTTTCTTGTGTTTCTTCTGCCTATTTGAATTGGGAATGCCAGTCTACCAGCACCTGTGAACACCGTTTAAGACCCAAAGCAGCCCTTACCAAGCACTGTTGTGTAAATCTTACAATTTCACAATTATATACAGATAACTTGTATACCTGTCTATAAAGTTAGACTTGGTGTTCCTAAAGAATACAATTTCAATATAACAACCAATCCTGGGCCCTGTATTCAGTAGTTACTTATTTACTTTTACAATCCTATATGCAATTCTTGTTTTTATATTAAGTTCTTTTAGGACTGGCTTTCTCTATGAACCCCTTTGATTCACTCGTATTAAGCTGGGATACCCTCTATCCAATAACCAGGAGTCAATGGAACCTGGAGGTCCAGGAAGTAAGTCAGGAGGGTAAGTTGGAGGTAGTAAAGAGAATAGAGTAAAATGTATTGGGGGCGGGGGTGTGGTGGTGATTTTGGTTTAGTTTCAGTGATGTGGAAATGTGGAGAAGAGTAGAATCTGTAGAAAGAATAAGGTTAAAATGACAGACACTGGAGAGTTAGCAGAAAAGAGTGGAGGTGTTTTTCATAGGAAAGTAATTTTTAAAGGAAGAGGACTCAACGAGAGAATTAAAGTAAAAATACTGGAAGACAGATACACAAAACAGAGAAAAATTATTTAAAAAGGAAGAAAAAGGGGCTGGGGATATGGCCTAGTGTCAAGAGTGCCTGCCTCGTATACATGAGGCCCTGGGTTCGATTCCCCAGCACCACATATACAGAAAATGGCTGGAAGGGGCGCTGTGGCTCAAGTGGCAGAGTGCTAGCCTTGAGCAAGAAGAAGCCAGGGACAGTGCTCAGGCCCTGAGTCCAAGCCCCAGGACTGGCCAAAAAAAAAAAAAAAAAAAGAAAAGAAAAGGAAGAAAAAGTAAATAAAAAGGAAAATAACAGAAAAGGAACAACCCAAACAAATAAACAAACACACAAAAAAACTTGATAAAACAAACCGGTAAAAATGGAAAACAAACAAACAAATAAAAAACAAACCAAACAAAACAACCAATGATGTTTCAGATGTGAAAAAATTAAAAAGAAAATTTTAAAAAAAGTTTAAAAAAATGTTTGAAAAGAAAAGAGAGAAAAAAAAAGGAGTCCTCCTTGTTTGGTTGGTTTCTCCCCAGTCTCTTGTTTCCCTGCAATGGACTGCAGTCTATTTTCCTGATTGGCTGGTTTGACTTGATTTCAGTTGGCAAGGGGTGGATCTGTTCTAACCCTTCTCCCCTGTTGGTGCAATCGTGGGTCTCTGAGGTTTGCACAGCTTGCAGGCAGGCCTTGGGCTTCCTCTGTAGATGGGGACGTGAGCAGTCTCAGGAACTGTGGCTCCTCTGTCTGCTGTGGGGCTGCTGCCTTTGATGCCTGGACTTGACTAGGCTGTGAACTCAGCAGGGCGGGGTACCTCTGGCCTGTTTTGCTCGGCTGAGGGTTGCTTGCCTGAGGGAGGTGGCCTCCTTGGCATATGTGGGTATGGAATGCAGCTCCTTTTTGGGCTGTGAATTAGCTTCCTCTGTGACGGGCCCGTTTAGCTGTCCCAGGAACTGTTTGTTCCTCCCTCTGGTGTTTCCGTGCCCCTGGTAGCTGCTCGCAGCTTTTGCTTTAAGTTTAGAAATTCCGGCGGGCAGGGCGGGGCACCTCTGGCTAAGCCGTGGACCAGGACTCGCCTCCCGCCAGGGCAGGGGGCGTTCTTCTGGGCGGAGCTGGTTCTCACTGATTCCGCCCCTCCTGCCCTTTTCAAAGATGTCTTTTTTGACCACGCTTTCCCCAGGCCCGCTTCAGTTCCAGTCTGGTCTGACCCTATGCCAGTGGCAAAGATGGCACTTTGCTCTGGCGGTGGGGACAGGGATGCCTTCCAGAAGCTGGTCTGTGGGCACAAGTGAGAATAACTTTTGTGGGGTACTCACACTGTCTCTGCGATGTCAGGTCGTCCGTGCTCAGCTGCCGTCTGGAGTATTTCTCCCTTTAGCTGTGCGGAGTGCAGGGGCGCTGTGCTGGGTGCTGTGCTGGTGCCGGCACTGGCGCGGCGGCGGGACACCGCCCGGAACTCAAATCTATGTTTTCAGACCAGCAAAGTCGATTTTTCCTTCCTGTTCAGAATCCCTGTACTGTTAGAACTTACTTTGGCTGTCTTTCTAGGAGTAACAGTTTCTATGGGGTGAGAAAACTACGAGATTGGAGGGAGCTCCACAAGGGTCTGCTTCTCCTCCACCGTCTTCCTCTGCACCGACACTCAACTTCTTGAGCCATGTAATCAGCCCCTTTATTTCTTATACAGTGTCATGGAATTTTTCTTCATAGACTGGGTCTGAATAATGTTTTACTTTTTGAAGATGCTTCAATTTTTTAATGGTTCTGTCCAATATAACTCCTTTTGCATTTATAATAATAATAATGATAATAATAATACCCAATATGCTAGCTTTTAAATAACTTCATTTATATATATAAATAACTTCATATATATAAATAACTTCATATATATGTATATATATAAACATATATATATGACTTCTTCAATCAGGTACAATATGACATTAGAAATTCCTTGAAATGTCTGTTAAATATACAGCAAAAACTGGAAATGCCACAGGAAAACAGAAAGTAGGGAAGAGGAAGACAAGATCTGTTTGCAAGTTCAGATACAGTCTTGTAGGTTTACTCATCTACCACCTAAGTTGCCAATACCTCAGATCTTGTGCAAGTTAGTGAAATAATAGGAACATTCATCTGTTGATTATTGAAGAAAACCCAGACTGTTAAATCTAGCTTCACATTCTCTTTCTACCATCTGATTTTTATTCACGTCTGTAGTGTAGAAGTAAGTTATAACCATCTCATTGTATCTTAAAGTCTTCTGACCTGGTAAATTTGCACTTTTCTCTGAATAATTCAGTTTAGTAATTTCAGACTTTGCTCATTTCTTTTCTCTTTTATTAACTTCCAGCTGATACATTTTGACCAATTCTAGTTCATTCTACTTTGTGGTCAGGTGCAAAGTCCTATCTCCTAATTCCCCACTGAAAATTTAGTAATAAAATCCCTAATCACTTCTCGGCTAAACATTTTCCCCCATTTTAACCAGGCCTCGAATTACTTTTTCTTTCCATTAATGTTTATTTAAAAGAAAAGCACCTCACCTTGATACCATGATCATCTTTTTCAAATGCAAACTTGCTCAGGCTGCTTTCTGTATCATGTCTCTGGAAAGAGTGGATGCTCCTTTGATAGTATTAAAGACCTTTTGCGTGGCCATCAATATTTTGTATCTGTTTCCCATTAGATCAGTTTTAGAAGTCTGGTCCATGTGCTTTTGAATACTTATTTTCATTTTCTGGTTTGACTTCTCAGCCATTATTTACAAAGCGAAGACTCTGATTCTTGAAGATGTGTGTGTGTGTGTGTGTGTGTGTGTGTGTGTGTGTGTGTGTGTATCCTGAGGCTTGAACTCAGGGCTTGGGTACTATTTCTGAGCTTTTTGCTCAAGTAATACTCTATTATTTGAGCTTCTATTATTTGAGCCTCTACTTCTAGATTTTTGGTGATTAACTGATGAATAGTCTCATGGACTTTCCTGCCTGTGGTGGCTTCAGACTGTGATCATCAGATTTCAGTCTCCTAAGTAGCTAATAAGACAGGTGTGAGCCCCTACGCCTTTTCATTGCTTTTAACAGTAAAGTAATATCCCAAGTTTTGGTGTGCTAATTCAGATAGTTTACTGGAATCTCATTGAATTATGTTAATTTTTTCAATATATGCTTATAACCTGATCAAGGTTTAAGGTTTAAACCATAAACTTTCTCAAGGACTCCCATATGTAAACTGTACCTCTGACCTATGTTATACACACAGAGAAAATTCTCCAGACATTTATTGAATAGATATGAATACTACAAGGGTGTAGTAGGTGACTGTGGGGTTAAAATAATGGAGGTGGAGTTTTTTCTCATCATCGACATTCTTAAACTTAGAAAATGGGCCCACAACCAAGGTAAAGCACTACATTTTGCTTTTCAGTGAATAATAAATCATAATAGAGTCATATCAGTAATATGGCAATAGCAATCATGCCTTCTGGAATCAGAACTCTTTTTTTCTAACTGTGAGTAGGTGTAAAGAACAAAGCTGTTTTTCTTTTCTTTTTAAGAAGTATTGTAAAATTGATGTACAGAGGGGTTGTAGTTTCATAAATAAGGTAACGAATATATTTCTTTTTGAACAGTGTCACACCTCCCTCCTTTCTCCTGCCGCCCCCCAAAACTCCTCTCATACAAAGCTGTTCTTGTTAACCAATTCAGGTTTTTATTAATTTTGCTTTTGTTACTTCTAATCCCTTTGTATTGTCTTATATTGTTCAGGAGATTCTTTTTTTTTTTTCAATGTGGCTTTCTTCCCATGATATCTTTAGTGGTTAGTTAATTGAGAGCCAAATAAAGCATACATAGCAGAATTTACTGTCCAAAATCTCTATGTAAGGGAAAAGAGAAACATCAAAAATGCAAAGGAGAGTAAATTCATATATAATTTAGCTTATTTTTTACTTACGAAGACCGAGTACTGACATTTTTTCTATCCTGTTCTTGCTTTTTAGCTACAAAAGATGTTTCTTTTAAATAATGACTAGCTTCCTAGTCTTCTGAACAGCAAGGCAAAAAAAATTCATTTTGCCAATTTGATCAGATACAGCTCCATGAAAGAAACCAGATTCATTCTGAAGGAAGGCTTGACTTCTCAGGAATAAGCTTCCTGGTCAAAGGGAACTTGTGAGGGACAGCAAAGCCATAGGAAATTTAAAATAAATGAAAAAGTGAATGCAAGAGAGAGAGAGAGAGAGGAGAGGGTAAACTCTGGGCAGCTAAAAAGACTTTAAGGCAGAAATTAAAATCTTCAATGAATAAAAAGAAAAGAAAAAAGAGAAGAAATGTGTTTCTTTTGAATAGGGTATCTTGGAAAGATTAGCAATATAGATGAAATATTTTTGTACAACCTTTACTTATTAATTATTAACCTTTAACAATTATCCTTTAATTATTAATTCAGAGAACACTATGTATCTTTGAATATAAATATTAATTTCTATGAGCTTAATGACTGCCATGTTTGAATCTGGCATTTGTGTTCACATATATGTCAGTTTCATGCACCACACTTTATAGCTAAGAATTAAGCTGGCATATTTAATTTACTATTTTTCACAGGTTGAGTAAGTTATTTTCCATATTTATGCTAACATAGTCCAAAAACAGAGCAAATCACTTTTGCCACAAGAGAGTAACACTTGTAAAATTATTACATCTGTTTTAAACTTATCATCAAATTCAAAAATGATGAAAAGAAAACTTCAAGTATAATATCCTTGTTCACCATCAATACAGTCATTTATTCTTAACTTGGTCTTCATAGTAAAAGTTTAAAAACAGCAAGTAATACTAAGTCATTACACTAGAGCAATTCAAAATTGAGGTAAATAACTATACGTACATTGGAAGGTTTAGTTATTTATTTAATTTTTGCTTTCTCACTTCATTACTTACTATCATTTATGTAAGGCCAGTCCTATAATTCAAACTGTACATGTACTGAAGGAATCTTAAATATATGTTGGGATATGGTGATCATTGTGAATTTTTTGCTCCATCAGTTTCATGTGTTCTGAAGTTTAATGTCTTTGCTTAGGATCTTCCTACTAGTCATTTCCCACAGGACAAGCCCAGGCTAAAATACTTCTTTCTGTCTTTTTTTTCTCTTTTTCTTTCGACATTCAGCAGTAATTTGTTGAACTTCTATTTATTCCACTCAGAGGATACAACATTACTGATGAACAAAAACAGAGAATACTCCTTAGAGATATAACATCATTTTCCTTTTTATTTCACATATTTTATAATGGTATTTTTCAGCTACCATCATCAATACAAACACACTCTGTATTTTTAATATCTATCATTCAATTGAAATGTAAAAATAGAACACTCATTGTGTCAGGGGTGTGTATGCGGTAGAGAAAATACGAGTATCATCAATGAATATAACTAGAATGCAACACATGAAATACATAGTCTGCACAATTAATTTGTGTACGAATGTACTGCAGTAAACAAGGGCCATTGGGAAATAAAGGTTAGCACTTATTAAGGAGAATTCTTCCTTCCTCTTCCTTTGGTTACCCCAAACTGAGGTTTACCATAAATATTTGGACAAATATCCAGTGATGTTGAGTTGGAAATAAGGACCTGAGATTCGGTTTGATACCTCTTAGAATTTCTTAAGCTCTTTCTACAACCAGAAATGTTTCTCTTTTTTCTCTCTTTCTTTTATTTGTTTTTCTTTTTTTGCCAATTTTAAATTCAGGTATATAGTACTGGAAAAATTACCATTATTATTCCAAGGATAATTAAAGCAACTCAAAATTGTCTTTGCGGGTCTGAGACTCACTATCCAAAAGGCCATTATGTTTCCTAATGAATCACATTCTGCAGAATCCATTGTACAAATCATTCAGATGATACATTGATGGATCTTTTAAACAGGAATGCATAATTTAGGCTTTAGATCAACTCAAATACCAATTAAATTCGTGTGTGTGTGTGTGTGTGTGTGTGTGTGTGTGTGTGTGTGTGTAAAAGAATCAAACCATATCTACAGTTTGCTGCAGACTTACATGAAAATTTCCTCAAGAATAAGAAATCAGAATAAAAGATACTAAATTGCAGAATAAACACAGGAAACATACAATATATTTGGTAGAGGCATCCTTTTAATTGCTCACTTGGAATTCAAATCAAATTTTATTTGGTAAGTAATTAAGCCTCTCAAGAGGTTTTGTTGTTTAATAAAAATTAATATGTAGATAGCTGCCAGTGACTCACTTCTATAATCCTAGCTACTAGAGACTGAAATATAAAGGATCAATGTCCAAGACCACTGTGGACAGTAAAGTCACAAATTCCATCTTTACAACAGTCAGAAGAAAGTTAGGATGAAGGAAAGATTCCAGATTAACAGTTGAAGCTACATTCATATGATTACATAAGATGAGCTAAGCAAAATGAACTCCAAGAGGTGGAAAAAGGAGGATTTTATTGTTGTCATTATGTTTAATGTATTATGTGGATTCTCTGCTGCGTACCCCCTGTTGTCACTGTATATGATTTTGGTACACTGGATATTGTATATATGCTTATCTGAACTAGGGAATGGAAAGAAAAATGAGAAAGGGTGAAACAAATATGACAAAAATGTACTCACTACCTTATTATGCAACTGTGCCCCCTCTGTACATCACCTTGTCAATAAAATTTAATTTTAAAAAAGATTAACAGTCTAGTGAGCAAGCACAAGGATCTGAGTTCAAATCTGCACAAACCCACCCCCACACACATATCACATGAATGAAATTATGTTTAAAGTAATGACTACTTAGTAATAGCTAGAATGAATTCACTTCCTAGATATTTTCCTTGAAATTCCGGAAAGATAAGCCTTCTTTAACTTACATCCTTAGCATATACAAGAAAGAGAAAACTATTATCTCTGAATTTATACTTAAAGGATTTATTTTGCTTCACAAGCAACATGTAAGAAATTCTAGAGATATGTGAAAATCTTTTAATAAAAACAATCTCTTGCTCTCCTTTTGTGCTTCACAGAGGAGGAGTCATTACTTACTATGATGACACCATCTAATTGCTAAGGAAATCATTTTTCATCTTATTAGTCATTTTTAAGAATTTTAAATATCAGAAATAAAAGCAACAGTTATCAAAACATTTAGGAAAACTAGATGGAATAATTTAAGGTCTGGGTTTTTATTTAGTTACACAAAAGGAGAAATAATAAGCAGTTGTTCTAAATCCATTAGTTCAAAGTGAATCTACCATGTACCACTCAATTTTCGCAAAATATGTCATAAATTAAAGGTTTCCTATTAACCAGCAAATGTGGATTTTTTAATAACATAGATGTGATACTTAAAGACATAACACATTATATTAAATTAGCCTTGTGAAGGCGTTAATTCAACATTATAGAAAATACTGTTTTACATTGGGGATAACTATTTTCCTTGGTCAACTTTTAAAGGAAAAAATTAATCCAAGTTTATATTTACTAGATGGCAATACTATCTTGTTCATTAGAAAAAGTTTCTCAATCATCGTTTTACAAGGGGATTCTGTTTTGTTCTGTGCATCATTTTAGTGTCCCCTTGTTATACAAGTGCCCAAAGGTACAGATATTTTTCTCACACTAAATAAATTTTTTTGAAAAATTATATTATTTGTTCAAATTTTATCCTTTTTTCGGTATTGCTCAGTTTCATTTTCCAATACACAAATACACATGTATCTTTGTGTTTTTCTGTATATTCTTAGTCACATGGAGTTTAAATATGGGTGCATTTATGCTTATACATACACTTGTTATCTAATGATTCACTTTAGCATGATTGTATTGTTTTTTACTTAATTATTAAAACATGTTCCCTACTATTAGAAAATACTATACAAGGATATTAAATTTTTTGTGTATTCTGGAGTAAAATGTTCATTGATCATTCGTTGCATGTTGACTTTGTTATTGTACTTTTATCCAAAAGAAGGGCTGAAGAAACATTTCTAAGAAAAGAGGAGACAATTCTGAATATCTGTTTCTTTAAGAACTCCCACAAAAAAACAAAATTTAATGTGTTTGCATGTACCCATATATTATATTTTCCCCCCAAGGAAGGTTACTTGATAGCTTGGCACTCAGGGGTAATAGTGTGCACATTGCAACTTTCTGACTGAAACACCTTGGGATTGGAATGAGTCCTTTGTGGAAGCATTGGGCAGTCTGTCTTAAAGTCATATGGGTCTCAAGTTACATACCTTTTCATTGATTTAAACACACACACACACACACACACACACACACACACACACACACACACACACACACAAACAGCCACCACAGAAAACCCCTACAACTCATGGAGACTAACCAACACATTGCTGAACCACCAGTGGGTCACTGAAGAAATTAGTCCAGAAATTAAAATGTTATGGAATGAAACCAAGATGAACACACAAAGTACCAGATACTTTTGGACACAGCAAAGGCACTACAGTATAACCCTTAATCCAAAACCAGGCAGAGACTCATCAAAGAAAGAGAACTATAGACCCATTTCCCTGATGAATATCGATGCAAAAATTCTCAATAAAATTCTGGCCAAACAAATTCAAGAGATCATAAAAAAAAATCATACACTATGACCAAACTGGATTCATTACTGATATGCAGTACTGGTTCAATATAACCAAATCAATCAATGTAATCCATCACATCAACTGCAGCAAGGTCAAAAATCACAGGATTATTTTGCTAGATGTAGAAAAAGCATTTGATAAAATCAAGCTCCCATTTATGATAAAAGCTTTGGAAAAAGGAGGATTCCAGGGAATATTCCTGAATATAATTAAGGCTCTCCATGACAAACCCACAGCAAACATTACTCTTAATTGGGAAAAGTTAAAGTTATTTCTTCTAAAATCAGGAGCAAGACAAGTTTGTCCATTCTCCCCTCTCCTCTTCAACATAGTACTAGAAATCCTAGCCAGAGCAATTAGGCAATAAGAAAACATAAAAGGAATCCAAATAGGAAAAGATGAAGTCAAACTCTCTCTTTGCAGATGACATGATCCTCTATCTAAAGAACCCCATAGACTCTACTCCCAAGATACTTGAGTTCATCCAAAACTTTGGCAAAGTAGCAGGATATAAAATAAACCCTCAAAAATCAATGGCTTTTCTATATGCTGACGACCTGAAGAATGAGGCTGAAATCAGGAAAACAACTACTTTAGCCATAGCCTCAAAAAACATAAAATATCTAAGAATAACCTTAACTAAAGAAGTTAAAGACCTCTATGATGATAACTTTAAAAACATGAAAAACGTAATTAAGGCAGAATTAAATGGAAAAACCTCCCATGTTCCTGGATTGGGAGGATTATTATTGCCCAAATGGCAATGTTGTCAAAGGCTATCCACAAATTCAGTGCAGTATCCATTAATATCCCAACACCATTTTTTAATGAAATAGAGGAAACAATCTAGAAATTCAACAAAAGTCCACGGATGGCAAAAACAATTGTAAGCAGAAAGAACAGTTCTGGAGAAATTACAATACCCAACTTCAAGCTGTATTACAAAGCTATAGTAATAAAAACAGCTTGATATTGGAACAAGAACAGGCCAACAAATTGTACAAGAAATGTACCCACTGCCTTACGTATGAAACTGTAACCCCACTGTACATCATTTTGACAATAAATAAGTAATTATTCGGAAAAATAAACACACATGCATACATATACATATAGTAAAATATAATATTATATTATAAATGTATACAATTTAATGCATATATTATGTTATATAATATTATATGTAATAATATTGTATGCAATATATGTGCATATATTACATAAGCAATTGCTTAAATGTAACCTATGCGTACATATGTGTATATATATATACATATATAAAATCTCAGGTTATGGTTCTTGTTAGCAGCAAGTGTGTGCATGCAAGTGTATTATCTAAGTATAGAAAGAAGAAAAGGCAACATGAGATTGCTAATCCATTTAGCTCTGGCTTCAGGTAATGCTTAAGGGCTAAATCTTCTCCCCTGCAATTCCTGCAAAGTGTATTTTAAATGCAGAGGGAGTGTTTTAGTGAAAACCTCCACATATTTATGTGGTTTATCAACTTGTTCACTACTTTCAGTTTTGGTCAGTTTACAGAAATATAACAACCATAATAATTTTGTAGAGCAAGTTCTGTGTCAGTGATAAAATAAAGCATCTTGCGCAATTTTTCCCCTTTTTATTTAGTATGAATCTTATCAGATTTATGGTCCTTCTTTTTCATTTATCACTAGACTTTCCAAAATCTCTGGAAAAGGTGCAGTAATAAAATTGTGAAGTACTAAAAGAATGAAAAGACTCACTAGGAAAGAAGGAAATAGAGACTCATATACCAATATGCTATATAGAGAGATATATCCAATGAACTCCGAGAAGTAGAGCATATTTGGGTGGCAATTTCTTTCTTTTTTTTTTTTGGCCAGTCCTGGGCCTTGGACTCAGGGCCTGAGCACTGTCCCTGGCTTCTTCCCGCTCAAGGCTAGCACTCTGCCACTTGAGCCACAGCGCCGCTTCTGGCCGTTTTCTGTATATGTGGTGCTGGGGAATCGAACCTAGGGCCTCGTGTATCCGAGGCAGGCACTCTTGCCACTAGGCTATATCCCCAGCCCCTTGGGTGGCAATTTCTAAGCCAAGTTTAAAATATTTTTAAATGTGACATTTTTGTTTTTATATGCACTAAATGATATAAAATATCTTTTTATTTTATGGTTGATTATTTTATTTTTTAATTAAAATATATTTGAATCATGAGAGAGACTCATTGTGATATTGCATTGGGCAGTGGACTTTGAGTGAATTCACCTCCTACACAAAATTCCCATTTCTTCCCTGTTTTTCCCCTCCTTTAACAAAAGCAAATAGTGTGTTACATATGGTATATCTATATCTAAATCTATCTATCTATCTATCTATCTATCTATCTATCTATCTATCTATCTATATATCACCATTACTACTGTTAGGTAATAATTGTTATTGTCATCATCATCATCATCATCATCATCATCATCATTACCATTCTGGGTCTGCACTCTACAAACTAGCTAGACCATGTAATATTCAGCTTCAGGAGCTCAACTTACCTCGCTCAACATGATGATCTTCAATTTCATCCATTTTCAGCAAAGGACGCAACTTCACATTTGTATATGGTTGAGTAATATTCCATAGTGTGTATTTATCATGTATTCATTATTTGTTTATTAGTTGTTGGGCACCTTGATTGACACCACAGTTTGGTTATTGCAAATTGGGCTGCAATGAACACTGGTGTATAGGCATCTTTCTTGTATATTTATTTTATTTATATTTCTTTGGATATCCACTAGTGTCCATGATCTTTTTATAGTGGTATGATTGGGTCATTTGGGAAGTCATTCTTTTAAGCAACTCAGTAGTAATTTCCATAATGATTGACCTATTCTACATTTTAACTAACAGTATATGAGGGTTCCTTTCCCCACATTCTTTCTAGCAGGTATTGTTATTGTACACTTCTCTTTATACAGACAGATGTGTGTATATGTGTATAAATTCAGATTAGATAACGAATTTGAGCCTTTTGTATGTGAATACTTCATTCCAATTATTTGAGAAAGACATAATTAGGAGTTTATTGTCTTGTGGCTACACATCACAGTCTCAAAGTGAGATTGGTCTGTAATTTATACTTTTGGAAAATGACCTTTTTGTTGTTTTTTTTTTGTCTGTTGTGGGGCTTGAATTCTGGGCCTGGGGGCTATCACTGAACTCTATAGCTCAAGGCTAGAACTCTACTACTTGAGCCACAGCAGCACTTCTGATTTTCTGGTGGTTAATTGGAGATTCGAGTCTCATGGACTTTCCTGCCCAGGCTGGCTTTGAATCATGAAACTCACTCTCAGTCTCCTGAGTAGCTAGAATTACAGATGTGAGCCACCAGTGCCTGTCAATGACCAACTTTTGAATGACAGGAGTAGATATGAAAAGAGACACTTAATGTTTTCTGAGGTATCATGACTTGGGATTAATGCTTGTTAGATTCTCACTTCAAATAGTGTGAATTTTTTTTTACTTGGGGGGGGCTGGAGGGAGTGTGTACATTACTGTGATTGCAAGGCATGTGCTATCCCTAGTGCCACACTTGCAGTTCCTGTTGTTGTCATTTATAATGTTTTTCATTAACAATTATTTAAAATAACAAGACATGTACACAAAGTTTAATCTGTCTATAGAAAAAAATCTAAATAAATATCCATTTAGAATCCATTTAGAGAGGAATAAAGAGGGTCCCAGAAGGGAGTCTAAGCAATTGTAGATCATTTGAAAATTTCCTTATATTCAGATTTTCTTAGAGACTCTGTGTGTGTGTGTGTGTGTGTGTGTGTGTGTGTGTGTGTGTGTCTTCCTTATATTCAGGTTTTCCTTAGACACTCTGTGTGTGCCTTTCTGCTGCATTCATTTATGATACCACCGTTTGGATATTACATCTTTTATTTAGCATCTTAAAATGTTAATTGAGGTTTTAAATTAGCACCAGTGTAAAGAAGCCAAGTACCTGGTTATTTTACAGCTATGTTGGAATCTATTGAAAGCTATGAACTCACACTGAGGTATGCAAATATAGTTTCAGGGGTTTGTGACCTCTTTGAAGTCTTTTCCTGGGCCCTCCATATGCTACCCCTGTGAGGGTAGATAACCTCTCTGAATAGATACCATCTAAGAGGCTCAAAACTGGCTTTTGGCCTAAATTTAAATTTTTTAATTAAAGTGAAGGTATGTCTTCTTACTCTCTTGTACACCAAAACTGAAAATTGTAAAAAGTGTTTCTATAAAGAAATGAGAGTGAACATCAAGTGAAATTTAAAATAGAGAATTTTTGTAATGATACAGAAATGTTAGCCAAGTTCAGTTTAAATATAGTATTAAGTTATTTTTCATTGAATTCCACTAGATAAACATATGTATTATCTTATTCCTAGTTAATACAGATGGAAACAGGCCAATGCTAATATTTTGCCATGATTATTCATTTGCAATAACGGTTTAGTTATTGAAACTGGTTTTCACATATGCAAAATCCTCCCTGAAATGCAGCCAGAACTAAAAAAGATAGCCACAATTCATATTTATTTCAAGTTAAGTGGCCATCTTCACAACTATATTTGTTTTACATATTTATTGCTGTTGCCTTTCATATCTGGGTGAACTATTGGATTTGGGGTTGATAACTAATTTGAAAGACAAAATGTTAAAGGTGTTTAGATTTGCAGTTGTTAGCATGTCCCTAGCCTCAGGTCCTCAGCTCCTCCCACTAGCCCCCAGATCCACCCATAGCTAATGAGCCACTCCTACTCACTAAGTAACTACTTGCCTTTTACTTCCCTAGAGAGAAGCTGCCACCTGGATAAGGTACAGATGCCATGTAGCTCCCTCTCCCATGGGAACTATGGCCCCACTAATAAACCTCCTTATGAACCCTCTTCTCCTGTCTGTGGTTATCTCTGCCTAGTACTCTGGGATGGTCGAGACCTATGCTTTCAGCAGTGAATTATGATAATGTAGCTATGGACTGCAAAGGAATCAAACAAAATGCTGCAGCTTGAAGAAACCGAAACTAGATCCTTATATATCACCCTGCACCAAAATCAATTCCAAATGGATGAAAGACCTCGAAATCAAACAGAGACCCTGAAAACACTAAAAGAAGGAGTAGTAGGACCACTTGGGCTCCTTGGTACAGGACGAAGCTTCCTTATCAAAGACACAAAAATACTACAAATAAAGGAAAGGATGGACAACTGGGACTGCATCAAACTACAGAGCTTCTGCAGGGCAAAGGACACAGCTTGCAAGACAAACAGAAAGCCCACAGATTGGGAAAAGATCTTTACCAGCCATACAATGGACAAAGGCCTCATATCTACAATATATGCAGAACTAAAAAGATTAAATTCCTCAAAAACAAAACCACAAAGAACCAACAGCCCCCTTAACAAGTGGGCTAAGGACTTAAAAAGAGACTTGCTTGATGAGGAAATGAGAATGGCCAAGAGACATGAAAAGGTGCTCTACATCACTGGCCATAAAAGAAATGCAAATCAAAACTACATTGAGATTCCACCTCAACCCAGTAAGAATGTCCTTTATCAAGAAAACTAACAATAATAAATGTTGGAGGGGATGTGGCCAAAAGGGAACTCTACTTCATTGTTGGTGGGAATGTAAACTGGTTCAGCCACTCTGGAAAGCAGTATGGAGATTCCTCAGAAGGCTAAACATAGAGCTCCCCTATGACCCGGCAGCCCCACTATTGGGCATCTACCAAAAGACCACAAACAAGAACACACTGAAGTCACCAGCACAAAAATGTTCATCACAGAACAATTTCTCATAGCTAAAATATGGAACCAACCCAGAAGCCCTTCAGTAAATGAATGGATCAGGAAAATGTTGCACATACACATAAGGGAATTTTATGCCTCTATCAGAAAGAATGGCATTGCCCCATTCATAAGGAAATGGAAGGAGTTGGAAAAAATTATACTAAGTGAAGTGAGCCAGACCCAATGAAACATGGGCTCTATGGTCTCCCTCATAGGGAATAATTAGCACTGGTTTAGGCTAGTCACAGCAGAGGATCCCAAGCGCCTAATAGCTAGGCCCTTATGAATGCATAAGATGATGCTAAGTGAAATGAACTCCATATTATGGAAATGACTATTATATCACTGTTGTAATCACTTTCAACACGGCATGTGAAACCACAGCTTCTATTGTTGATGTTCCTGTTGTATCCCCTTCTTGTGCTTGTACCCAAACTATCACTGTATCTCATCTGAATACACTGGATACTGCATATACTGCTATTCGAACTAGAGAAGTGAAAGGGACTATCAATATTGAGAGACAAAGGATAAAAAGACAAACGACTCCAAAAGCAATACTTGCAAAACCATTTGGTGTAAGCCAACTGAACAACTCATGTGGGGAGAGGGAAAGGGGGAGGGAGGAGAGGGGAATGAGGGAGGAGGTAACAAACAGTACAAGAAATGTACCCAAGTCCTAAATTATGCAACTGCAACCTCTCTGTACATCACTTTGACAATAAATAAGAAAAAAATTGCTGCAGCTTGTAGCTGTAGATTTGTTCACATATTGTATTTCTAAGAGCAACCCACTCGGATACTGGTTAATGTCCTTTGACCTTCAGCATAAAATATAAAGTATGCACCTTTCTGTACCCTCATCTGAAAAATGAGGGCAATCACACCTCAGTGGCTTGTTCAATAGATGATAATGAGATAATTCTGTTGCAGTCTAACACATGCTTTTATTCATTATTGCTTCTTGGGATCACCAGGTAGCCAATAGACATGGAGGAATTTGGAATATTGGTATCAAAGTTTCATAGATTTTACATACATAGCAAGCTGAGATTGTGGGAGGGAGTATGAATAATGGGCCTCGTGTGGGCAGTCAAAAAAAAAAGTGATGGTAAAGTAAAAAAATATATATAGATATAGATATAAATACATATATGTATAGATAGATAGATATAGATAGATAGATATACCCTCCCATCTCATGAGGGTGTCTAGCTAACATTATTATCAGGGAGTCATCAGTCATGTCTCATGTTGACAATATCCATGTGCCATTAGAAAGAAAGAGGTAATATGTAAGCTTAGGTACTGTAGAAGGTCAGGATGGAAATATGGTCTCCAAGCCAGATGTAGGTGACTCATACCTGTAAGCCTAACTTCTGAGTAGGTTTATATCTGAGATTCCTGGTTCAAAGCTAGCCCAGGAAGGAGAATTTGGGCGAATCTTATCTTCAGCGAGCCACCAAAATGTCAATAGTGGAGCTGTGGTTCAAGTAGTAGAGTTCTAGCCATGAGCACAAAAGCTCAGTCACAGCAACCAGGCCCGAGTTCAAGTCCCAAGATAGGCAAAAAGAAAAAAAGGAAGGAAGGAAAGGGAAGGCAAGGGAAGGGAAGGCAAGGGAAGGCAAGGGAAGGCAAGGGAAGGGAGGGAGGGAGGGAGGGAGGAAGGAAGGAAGGAAGGAAGGAAGGAAGGAAGGAAGGAAGGAAGGAAGGAAGGAAGGAAGGAAGGAAAGAAGGAAGGAAGGAAGGAAGGAAAGAGAAGAATAAAGAAAAGAAATATAAGAAAGAAAAGAAAAGAAAAAATGAACCCTAGATTGAATAAAAAGACATTCATCCAAATGGCCTGTTATACAATCTGAAAATTAATTCTAATCTCTCTGTGTTCAACAATCTAAAAATGTATCCCCCTTGCCCATGTGGGTCTTGAACTCAGAGCCTACCTAGATGCTGTCGCTAAGCTCTCTATGTTCAAGGCAAATGCTCTATCACTTTGGGCCACAACCCCACTTCTCATTTTTGAGAGGTTAATGGGATATAAGAGGCTCACCAGGACTATTCTGCACAGGCTTGCCTCGGGCCTCAGTTCTCAGATATCAGCCTCCTAAGAGGCCTGGTGTGAAAATGTGTTCTTTAGAAGCAGAATTTTTAAATACTTGGATATTGATAACTTACTATATTTTATTTGATTCATGAATACTCATTATTTGTGCCTTAAAATATTTGACATTTAGGTCTAGGAATGTGGCTTAGTGTTAGAGTGCTCGCTTAGCATACATGAAGCTCTGGGTTTGATTCCTCAGTACCACATAAACAGAAAAATGCAGAAGTGGCATTGTAGTTCAAGTGGTAGAGGGCTAGCCTTGTGCAAAAGAAGCTCAGGGACAGGGGTAGTGCCCAGGCCCTGAGTTAAATCACCAAGACTGGTTAAAAAAGAAGAGGAGGACATTTAAAGTTAGCTCATTGCCAAAGAAATTTAGAGGTATGGTCTGCAATATCATCACATTATTTTATTCCATTCTACAAATACCAGACATATTTGCAATAAAATCATGTTGCTGTGTTCTTTTGCAGCACATAGTAAATATTTCTCTTTTCTTTTTATTTTTTGATTTAGTGATTTTTCAGGCCTGAAAATTAATTTTGAGTGAAGAATGAAGATCATAATCGAAATGGCATGCTTAAAGTTTTGCCAAACATAAAGGAAAAAAGTACTAATTAGATAAAGCACTTTTATACTTATCAACTCCAATTTAAAAGCACACTGATTGTAACAATTCTACTTCTCTTCTAGAGAGCTGTTCCTATTCACACACAAGTTACAGATCAAGAGATGCTAGTGGCAGTTTGATAGGAGGTTTTGAATTCAAAATCGCATCTAGTTCATTCTTTCTGTAGCTTCAACTCTGTTCAAGAAGTGGACTTGAGTTCCATAATCCTAAATTTCCCCTGTGACAACTGTAAGAAGAAAAATACCTCCCTTGAGGGTTATTGATTTAGAATTGAGTTATAAAATAAGTTAGCATAATCCAAAAGCAATCATCTTTATTATTACTAGCATTATATTTACTCTATGGGTGCATGTAAACACACTGAGTTATCTCCCACTTGATTTAATTTCTTTTTAGTTACTGGGTTTTGAACTGAGGGTCTCAGACTTAGCAGGCAAATATTTTATCAGTTGAACTACATTATGAACCCTTTTGTGCCTAAATTAATTTTCTGGCTGGGGTCTCATAATCTTTTTTGGTCCATTATTGGAGCATCATGTTTGGAGCTATGGCAGTATTATTTTTTCTAGTCCTGGGGCTTATACACGCTAGTCATGGGGCTTATATGAAGGGCTAGGGCACTATCCCTGGGAACCTTTTGCACAAGACTAGAACTCTACCACTTGAGCCACAGCACCATTTCCAGCATTTTCTGTTTATATGCTTCTGAGGAATTGACCCCAGGGCTTCATCCATGATATTCAAGCACTCTACTACTCTTAAGCCACGTTCTCAGACCCATTACGGGATTTTTAATCTAAGAATCCAATTGACCATTCTCCAGAACTCAAGGTTAAGATCTCCATTGAATTTCAGCTTTAAGAAACAAAATAAAAAAAGAAACAAAAAAGTCCTGTCATGCCAATAGTTACTGAAGGCCAGAACACATGAGCAAGAAGAGAAATTCTAATATGTTTACCAAGAGTTCAAGCTGCAGAGAAGATTTTGTTTTGTTTTACTGTGACAGAAGCAGGTAATCAGAATATAATCTTCTAGTTTTAAAGACATGCTTTGAATCCTTTTAAGTTTGGTTTAAATATAATCTGCTTGAAAATATTCAAAGGCCAAATGGATCAATATTCACCTATCTGGGATGTAAGTAAATGGATGGACTACATCCTAGCCATTATTATTTTCCTCTAGAATAAGATGCTGTCATCATTACCCCCCAGATTCCAGACCTTTTTCTAACCTAAAACCACTACAAATTTGGCCAAAAATTGATCAGCATCTGAGTATGCTACCATGACACAAAAATGAAACTTTATTGACCAAAGCAAAAAGTAAGTAAGATGGATGACATTTTTCTATGGATTCTAAAATTTTATGTTGTAATTTAGTCCTAGGCAGGTCATATCTATTAAAAGCAATATAAGTGAAGTATGTCTTCTTATTGCATATAATGCTTCTTAGGGATCTGTGACTGTATTTAGTATTTCCCTAAGAATACAATTATAAAAGAATTTATATATATATATATATATATATATATATATATATACATATATATGCTTCTAAATCATACACTGTGCTAATTTTGTTAAAATAGGCATAATTTTCCCAGTATGACATTGCATTATTTTCTATTAAAATTAACATATATTATCTGTACAAAAGGGTTCATTGATATTTTAATATATCTATAAAGTAATTTGGTCCTATTAAGCCTCCTATTATGTTTTCTTATTTCCTTAACTCTTCACATTTTAGATCTTTTTATACTTTTCATGGGTTTCATTATGATAGTCTCATATATATATACATAATCCATCATATTAATCTCATCACACTAGCTTTATTCCTTCACTGTTCCCTGCCCCTACTATTTTGCTTAAATCCAAATAGTCTATCCTTTAAGTTTATGTAATATATGTCATATATATGACATATATATGAGATATGCAGTATAATATATTGGTCACAATTGAATAGGCTAATCAAATAATGACATCACTAAACCATACTGATCAGAAAGGTAGAAATAATCACTATTGGATATGTTCTAAATGATTATAAGCTGAAAAAGGTAAAAAGCCATATTAGGGACTGTAGCAAAGCAAATATATTATACAGACTAAGGATTCAATGGGCTATGTGGCTTTGTTGTTGTTCTCTAGTAACCCAGGTACTCATTCTTCCTTCCCTCTTCTCCCTTCTTCCTTCCCCAAATTTCTCTTTTTCTTTCCTTATTCCTTCCTTTGTTTTTTTCCTTACTTCATTCCTCTCTTCCTGTCACCTATTCCCTTTTTCATTTATTTCTTTTCAGTTCACCTATACTTACATCTTGGATCCCGGTTGACATTTGCTTCTCTTTCTCCCTTATTCACTACGTGATTTTTTTCTCTTTATTTCACTTGAGATTTCCTGACCACCTCCTATATTGAATCTCTCTCTCAGTTGCTTGTAATACAGTATCTAACATGACAAATAGTCTCTCTGTAGTAGGAAACTTACAAGGAGCCAGGACATGTAACTTAAGAAGCACATTTACATAAAAATAAAGATGATTTCAAATGTGATTTCACCTAAAATGATTTCAAAGTGGTAAGCTATGCTATGGAATCTCTGTGGACTCAACTCATTAATGAATACCACCAAAATATAAAGGGAATATTAAATAGATTTCTTCCTTTGACATCTGTATCCCATACACATGGAAACAATAATCTTAAAATAATTCTCAAATTCACAAGTTCTCCTTAAATTCGATTAAAATACTCTAGACTTTACCACTGTTTTTTTCTTTATTGTACCCTAAAACTCGAGACTAATATTTGTCTGAAATGTGTTTATTGAGCTATTTCAAATATTAAACAGAAAAAGGAACTGGTCTTGCTGGTACAAGTACCAGCTGATGATTAGGTACTAGTTAGAACAAATAAAGACATAGAACTAAGAGGATGTTGATAAACTTTGAGGAAGGAAAGTACCCTGTACATGGAACCAATATTGAATGTTGGGAAATGGAGAAACTTGTGCGAGAAGATGATAGTCCAGCAGAAGGTATGCTTCTTGCCTCTGGTTTGGTTGAATTAATAATCAGATAGGAAATTTGTATGGCTGGTATAATAGCACTGGTGGCCGTCTCTGATGGGATTTGAGTAAAAATTTCATAAACACTATGGAAGGGTGGGTGCAGCCAAAGCAAGATCTTAAAATGCACATGCAGTGCTTAGGGTTGTACCTTGCTTGTCCTTTTCCCAGGGGAATGGCAGCTGTTTGGAAATGTTTGCAGGCATAATGATGGCCTTGGTAGTACATATTTGCAAGAATATCTTTATCAAGATCATATATATTATTTTGAAGCTACAAAAATATTCATTAATACAATAACCTCTATGGCAGGGACAACAAGATAAGACCTTAAATATTGCTTTTGGTCATCAAAATGTAAAAAAAAAAAATTAAAGTGACCTCTCGGGAGATAGTTTGGTTCAGTTTCAAAGATTTATCTTGTCTACTGACCCATAGTTTCTCCATATGAGTCCAGGGGAATTCAGAATCAAGAAAGTCAGATAAAAAATTCTCAAAAGCTCTCTTGTTTGAGGAATGGTGAATCTCATCTTCTTTATATGTGCATGTATTGTCCCTCACTACCTTCTCTGTATTTTCAATGGGAAAGATTTGTGATCATAAATATACAATTCTGTCACCTAAGCCAAAACAAAATCCCAAAGGCTTTTAAATAAGGACTACAAAGGTCTATCTTAGGGAGGTTAAAATCATTTGAAAGTACTGGGCTAAAGATTGATTTCTTTAGCATTTATTCAAGTGGAAGTCTTTCTGTAAAACCTCCATGAATTTAGTCTTCCTTTCTTCTCTTAGAGAAAATAAAGATGAGTGAAAACAAAGTAGCAGAATGCTGTATGTTAGCCAAATGCAAAAGCAAACATTTGGATTCTTTAGGAAACTGCTCTGACAAGAAGTACATCCCAGAAAGATGCTGCCAAGAAGAGTCCAGCTGGGAAATAAAACTCTCCTGTGTTGCCAACACTTATTCACCTATTGGCTGTGTTGATGAAAATGACTAATTCTCAATACACAGCAGCTCCACCCTACTCCACAATGATCTTTAGCTTCCATTGGGTGTACTTTACATTATTTACCGACATCACAAATGAGCCAACTTCTGTCACAATTAGTTTTAGAAGTATAGAGAAAATAAGTTTACAAATGCAGTTCAGAAGATTCCACTGAAGTTTAGCTTTTCTCAAGTGGTTAGCAGTGGTAATGTGTCTTACAGGGCAGGAATACAGAGAAAGGGTGGACTCTGGTCAATTGCATAGATCATAGCATGTTTTCAAGAACACTAATCACACCAAATAGGTTTTGTAATTTTGTAATTTTTTAAATTTTTTATTGTCAATACAAAGCACAGAAGGATTACCACATCATATGTATGGCAGGGAGCACGTTTCTTATTCAACTTGTTACATCCTCCCTCACTTTTCCCCTGCCACCCCCTCCCTATTTTCCCCCCGCCCTGCATGAGTTGTACAGTTGATTTGAACCAAATGGTTTTGTAAGTATTGCTTTTGTAATGGTTTGTCTTTTTATCCCTTATCTTCTGATTTTGGTATTCCCTTTCCCTTCCCTAGGTCTAATACATGTAGAGTATCCATGGTATTAAGATCAGATACAGTGATAGCAGGGGTAAAACCATGGGAAGAGAATACAAAAGAAAAACAATGGTACAGTTTCACATGGAATGTTGAAAATAATTACAACAATGATATATTACTTGTTTCCATAACGCGGAGTTCATTTTGCTTGGCATCATCTTATGTGTTCATACGGGAATAGCTATTGGGCTACTGTGGTCTTCTGCTATGATTAACCTAAACATATACTAATTATTCCCTATGAGGGAAACCATAGAGTTCATGTTTCTTTGGGTCTGGCTCATTTCACTTAGTATGATTTTTTTTTCCAAGCTCTTCCATGTCCTTTCAAATGGAGCAGTGTTTCTACTTGTCTAAATTTTCAATATCTTTCTTCATAAGTAAAAATAAAAATTCTAAATGTGTATGTCAGTACTGGGGTTTGAACTTGGGACCTATGACTCAGGCCTGGGACTTTATCACTGGAACTACAACTCCTTTTACTTTATTTTATTTTAGTTTATTTTCATTGTCAACTGAGGTGCAGAGGGGTTACAATTATATATGTAGGATAATGAATACATTTCTTGTCAATCTTGTAACTCCTCATCTTCCTTTTCTCCTACTTTCTCTCTCCCCATCATCCCCCCTTAAGTTGTACAGCTAATTTCAAACACATTGTCTTGTGATTATCTTTACAACAGTTCCCCCTTTTTCCTTAAGTGCTCAACATCTCTGGCCATAAAAGAAATGCAAATCTAAACAACATTGAGTGTCCACCTCACCCAGTTAGAACGGCCATTTTCAAGAAATCTAAAGGCAACAGATGCTGGCAGGGATGTGACCAAAAGGGAATGCTACTTCACTGTTGTTGGGAGTGTAAACTTGTTCAGTCATTCTGGAAAGCAGTATGGATGTTGTTCAAGACTCAACACAGAGCTCATATATGACCCAGAAATCCCACCCTTATTCAAACGATCATAAACAAGGTGATACTGAAACTACCAATACAACCATGTTCACTGAAGTATTATTTACCATAGCTAAGATATGGAATCAAGCCAGATGCCCCTTAGTAGATAAATGGATCAAGAAAATGTGGTATATATACACAATGGAATTCTATACTTCTAGCCTCATGGTGCTTCATGGTCTTTACTGCTTGGGCTACTTTCAAGTCATGATCCTAAGATCTCTGCCCGCCAAGTACCTAGTATCTCAACATTAAACGTTTCCACTTAACATGTTTTTTAAAGCCCTGATACCCTATTGATAGTACTAATTTGGAAGTTCTGGAGACTGTAGGAGAAAGTAGATCATCTGAGAGTATATTTCTTGTGCTTTACTGTCTGTTATTAGTCAGATTGTAAGTGCTCATGATCCTGCCACTATGATGCTGTGCCTCACAAGGGATATAGAAATGGACAGACAATACATCAGCATAATAAAGTTTGTATATGTCAAAATTTCACCAATATATTAAGTGGAAAAAACTGAAATCTTGTTCTTTAAAGTCTGAAACATGAAAAGAGATTTACACCCTCTTAACCCTTTATTTGATGTAGTTCTAAAATTTTTATCTGAAGCTTTAAAACATGAAGGTGAAATAAATGTATCAAAATAGGAAGGGAAAAGTAAAATATTACTATTTGAAGATGATATGATCATAACGGCTCAAAATAAGATCTCTGAAACCTGCTATATATTTCTGGCAATGTAGAAGTATACAAAATAAACATATAAAAACTATTTTTTCTCTATGCTATCAATAAACAAATATATAGAAAGGTCAGTAAAATCATTCTAATTACACAGATAGCCTCAAAAGCAAGAAAGTAATTGAAGAATTGAAAGATCTTTGCAATTAAAACTATTGAGCCTTAAAGAAATATATTGAGAAAAAGATATCAAAAGACAGAAAGGAGCTGGGAATATGGCCTAGTGGCAAGAGAGCTAGCCTCATATACATGAACCTCTGGGTTTGATTCCTCAGCACCACATATATAGAAAAGGCCAGAAGTGGCACTGTGGCTCAAGTGGTAGAGTGCTAGCCTTGAGCAAAAAGAAGCCAGGGACAGTGCTCAGGCCCTGAGTCCAAGCCCCAGGACTGGTGGAAAACAAACAACAAAAAAAAACACAGAAAGACCTCTTGTTATACATGGATGGGTGTGAAAGCCACTATGGAGCTTCTTCCAAAAAAAACATCTACTTTATGTTCTTGTCATTCCATCCTAGAATGTACATTCAAAGAACTGTAATCAGTATACCTGTCTACCCATGTTTATTGCACCTTCTTGGAAAATAGCCAGTTTGGGAGATCAGCATAGGTATACAACAAATAACAAATGGATAAAAAAAATGGTAGATTTATACCATATCATTTTACTCTGCCATAAAGAAAAGTGAAATTATGAAAGTGAAATTATCATGTGGAGTGAGATAAGCCAATTCACATAAGAAAAGTATCACACATTTGTGCTCATTTTTGGAATGTATATGTATCAATTATAATAATTTATTGTAAGTGTTTGATAAAATGGAGAGGGGGATGAAAGAGAATGATGGAGGATAAGTAACACCAAAATATATTGGGCCTATGTATCTAAACAGTGGAAAAAACTTTTTTGAAAGCTAGTGAACAAAAAAATGCGCAGAAGGAATTGGAAAAGGGGGAGCAATTGCATGTTGATCCTACTAATTAGTAATATGTATTTGTGTTTAATATAATGTTAACATCCTTAAATAACTAAAACATTCTCAAAATTGACAAGAAAATAAAATAAGCTAAGGTAGACATGTGGGTAACAAGGGTAAGTAGGGACTGCTCAATGGAAAGATTGAATGAAGAAAAATATTATTTCATACAAATGTACAGGCTTGTGTGAAAATAGAACGATGGAAGTTGCTGAAATTTCTTTAAGAAGAGGTCAGGGAATAAAGAAGAGTAGTAGAGAAGGTGAATTTGATCAGGGTACATTATATGCATGTGTGAAATGCAACAGTGTAATTCTCCTTGTAGAACTAATATACGCTAATCGAACAAAGTATAGGGGCGGAGAAAATGGCCTAGTGGTAAAGTGCTCGCCTGGTATACATGAAGCCCTGGGTTCCATTCCTCAGCACCACATATATAGAAAAAGCTGGATGTGGCGCTGTGGCTCAAGTGATAGAGTGCTAGCCTTTAGCAAAAAAAAGAAGCCAGGGACAGTGCTCAGGCCCCATGTTCAAGCCTCAAGACTGGCAAAACAAACAAACAAATGAATAAAACAAAGTACAAGCATTCTGTCAATGTGTTAAGAAAAGCAAAACATGGGTGGTGGTACAGAAAAAAGCATAAAAATACATGCAAAAAAATGGGGGTGTATTTTCCTTCTAATTTCTTATGTTTCTATTTCACTCAATTCAGCCCATGGGAAGTAATTTTGAAGAGTTTCTACAAACTTATTGAGGTCATAAGCTGTGTTTTTAATGTAGAACTATGGCTAAGGTAGTTTTAGACTGTGGATTTCATATGATTATTATGAAATTTCTTCATATAAATTGAAAGTTAAAAGTTTCTGAAAGAACTTAATTGGTGTATTTCTTTATTGAGGGATTTGTGAAATATACAAGTTGACATTGGATGACATGAACAATGGTAAATGACAATAAAAAGCCACTTGCCTCCTTAGGTTTAAATAATTGCTTACCCAGTTACAAAAGATAAATAATGATTGAACTATATCACACAAAGATAATACATCTTTATTTTGTGTATGGTTTGGGTTACATATGAGTTCACTTGTGGTTGGATATTGTAAGGAGAATTCTTTAGTATTTAATGAAACTAAGTGAAAATAATAAATAAATTAAATAACAATTAATTATAATAATGTGAGAATTAATGTTTGAATCCAAACTAAAACAAATCTAGTAAAATGCCTGGCTCTATCTGGTATATTATACATGGACCAAGTAGGAGACTGATCCATGGAGTATCCTCTATGATAAAATCACCAGTCTCATAGACACCAAATTATTTGGACACGTTCATTACTGCAGGAAATAAAGAAAGATTGCTTTCTTGAACAGATGTCTTCATGACTTACTTGAGGACCAATATACCTATGCTTGAATCTGCACTATTTGCTAAAGGTGAATGTTGAAAAAGGGATCTGCAGCCATAACAGTAGAAAGATTTCAAACACGTATTTTTTCTTTTATATTGTGTCATGGACTGACTCTTTTTAATCTTATGTAAAAACATTTCCTCTGAATAATTTACTCTTACTCTAGAGAGAATTTAAAGATGAAAATAAAATTGAGATTTATGTCATTCTTTAAGCTAAATTGTTTTCAATGACATTGGTAAGTTTCCCAAAATAAGTTTCTTGTGTCATATATAACTCCAAACTTAGTTGTTCCTCCATGAATAATTTACACAGAATAGCAAAGAGCATGATTCATTCATCCCTTTCCCCAAACCCAACACTTTTGAAGATTTTTTTCAAAGGGCTTTGGTTTTTGGTTATGGATATGATTTCTAAGTGAAGAAATATTGACATGGGGCCTGCAAGGGATACTTATTGGATGATCAAATTCATAATTTTTTCCATGGTGACCAGTGGGTTTGACACAAGACGGTAGTTGGTAACTGATTCTAAAGATGGCTACGGGTTCAAATGAGCTTATCTTGTCAAATACATAAGGAATATTTCACTGAAATACAGCAAAGTAGGGAAGGACAAAAGTTAAGATTCTAGAGGTAGAGCTCTGCTCTCATGTCTTGCTTCCATATTTTACTTTTTATGACATATGACCCTTTGGGAAGGTCACATATATTCTCAAGCACGCAATTAGAGTTTATAATCCAAAGGGTTACATAAGTATATATTTTAATGTTTTCATTATCCTTAGTTGTACATAATGATAGAGACACATCACACACCATTATACAGATACATTCATTTACCTCAGGACAGTTTCTACCCGCATTTTTTTTTCATTTCTTTATTGTCAAAGTGAGGTACAGAGGAGTTAAAGTTTCATAAGTAAGGCAGTGAGTACATTTCTTATCTAACTTGTTACCTCCTCTCTCATTTTTCCCCACCTCCCCCTCTCCATTTCCCTCTCTCTCCAGGAGTTGTACAGTTGGTTTACACCATACAGTTTTGTAAGTATTGTGGTTGCACTGTCTACCGCCATGTTTTATTTCCTTCTGTGTTTTTATTTGTTTCATTTACTTTGAGCTCTCCCATTTTCCTTCGGGATGATGATATCCTGACAGCTTGCTCATGGTGGCATCAGGAACCAAAATTTTGTGGTGTTAGAGCTATACTACTAAAAAGTGAATGATCTGGTACCATATTCTTCACCTATCCCATAGAAAAATTCAACCAACAACCTGGACTTAGTTTTATTTACAAATAGTTTCCTCATTTTTACATTCAGAGATGTGTTCACGTACTTGTGCTACTGTTTGGTCTTAGGTCTTAGCTACAGTATTATAAGAAAAATAACCAAATGTGAAAATATTTTGGCAGATTTTAATTGTATGAGAAATTGTAACGAATATTCCATACCCTTTATGGGATAATGTGTGATAAGGTTTTGTCTAATTATGTCTTTCTTTCTTTTTTTTGGTTGTTGTTCTTAATTTGAACTGATAGTACATAAATGGTTCACACAAATTAGATTGTTTTTCTTTGTTTTAATTTAATATCTGTTTTCTATTGCTTCTGCTTGTCATTGAAAGAATCAGCTTTGTTTGAGTTCTGTAAAAGTGAAAGACAAAAATAAAATCACAATGAAATTAATGTCCCTTGGCAGTAAAGTAGATCTGTCACCAAGTCATAATTCTATTGTTCTTTCTGCAGTGTGAAATTTGTCCAGTAGACAATGTGTTGCAATCACAACCCTGTGTGTGGAGAATAGTAATAGGCAGAAAAGAGTAGCTGTTTTCTCTGGTACCTTGAGTGACTTCATTGGGAAGAAAGAATCAGGTGCTTGAGTAGGTAAAATGGAGTCCTTGTAAATGCGAGACTGGTCAAATAGTCATCGTATGTGCAATTAGGCACTTTGCTATTCCAATTTCTACTCAAAATTTTCTCTTCAAGTAGCTTTCTTGCACAACATACAATGGACTATGACATTCCTCTCAGCACTAAGCAGAGCCTTTGTTGATTCACTGTTAATGTCCCAACAAAAAAGTAAAAAAGGCAGAACATGGCCTTCTCTCATCATCTCATCTGCTTCTTTAGTGCTTAACTGGTAATCAACAAATAAACCTGGACACATAAACTGATGTGCTCATGCATTTATAGTCCATGCCCTGTTTTTTTATTTTTCAAATTTTTATTATCAAACTGATTTACAGAGAGGTTACAGTTTCATACTTTAGGCACTGGTTACATTTCTTGTACTGTTTGTTACCTCCTCCCTTATTCCTCCCCTCCCCCTTTCCCTTTCTCCCCATGAGGTGTTCAGTTCACTTACACCAAACAGTTTTGCAAGTATTGCTTTTATAGTTGTCTTTTTTTACCCTGTGTCTCTCAAATTTTGGTATTCCCTTTCAATTCCCTAGTTCTAATACCAGTATACATGGTTTCCAATATACTCAGATAAGATTACAGAGATAGTGTACCACAGGAAGGTGATAGAAGAACATCATCAATAATAGAAGCTACAGATACACATGGGGAGTTGAAAGCAGTAACAACTGTGATATAACAATCGTTTCCATAACATGGAATTCATTTCACTTAGCATCATTTTATGTGTTCATAGGATATAGCTATTGGGCTCTTGTGATCCTCTGCTATGACTTACCTAAACCTGTACTAATTATTCCCAATAAGGGAGACCATAGAGTCCATGTTTCTTTGGGTCTGGCTCACTTCAGTTAGTATAATTTTTCCCAAGTCCTTCCATTTCCTTACAAATGGGGCAATGTCATTCTTTCTGATAGAGGCATAAAATTCCATTGTGTGTATGTACCACATTTTCCTGATCCATTCGTCTACTGAGGGGCATCTGGGTTGGTTCCAGATTCTAGCTATGACAAATTGTGCTGCAATGAACATTGATGTGCTGGTCCATGCCCTGTTTTTAACATAAATATGAGGAAACCAAACCTAAGGAAAAGCATCTTTCTCAAGATCATACACTAACCCTTCTTTGTCTTGATTTCCAACCCAAGTACTCTACTATGATGAAAGTTTCCATTAACTAGACAGACTAAACAACTAACCATTGTCCTGAGACTAAATACTGTTCTTCACAGATAACAAGCACAACAGCTGCAATAAGCAGCATAAAAAGAGAAAGATGTATCTGCACATCCATTAGTTTTCCTTGTATTTTACATAAACAAATTTAACAATGCCATGGGATTCAGTTTATGAAATCCAAAGAATTAAAGAAAATAGCTGTACTAATAACAGTATTATAAAATCCTCTTACTCTTTGTTTTCAATAGATTAACTTCACATTCTTTAATACACACATATAATAAATATACATCCAACACATTCACTTTTGTTTTCAAATCACATCAACTTACATTCTCCCATTTGATTTCTTGGTTAAAAATATCTAACATTATGAACATAACACTCTGCTTTATTGCTAGCCAGAATGCTTCTTTGATACTCTGTATGTGAAATTTATCTCATTTACCTAGTTAGAAATCATGAAGGGCAGAATATTTTAGTATTAGTTTAGTAAGGGTATCTTTTGCGATAGCCCTTAGGAATGCCTTATGAGCAGAAATGCACTTATTCTTGTGAATGATGATAAACCATATTTCTATAAGGAAAATGTCAGTAGGAGCATTGTGGTTTCTCTAATAATAACTGTCCACTGTGTGGTAAATATTCAAGTATTACGTATACTTTAGGAAATTTATTGTATTGAGTATTAAAAGGTAGTGATCCCAGTCAGTAACACTGCCAATCCTATGTACAGTTGTGCAGACATTCATATTGAGATACTCATATTTGTAGTCATATCAATAATTCTGAAAAAATAAAATGATTTTCATTAGCAACATGTAATATGAAAATACAGTATTATAAAGTGGTTAGAAAACTGTCCTATAATAGTAGGTTACAAAGTGTTAAGAAAAATGAAGACAACCATTGATTAAAACATATTTAATTCTTGTTAGTCATTAATCATCAAGTCCCATTTTTCTCCTAACTCTAGTTTTATGCATTAACTTATTAGAGCACACTCTTCATAGTTACCTTCTATCTATCACATGCAGGCCAAGCTTGCTGAAGATATAATCAGCAGGACTTCAGTGCTGTGAAGTCTTAAGGCATGGTTTTGCTCTTGAATATAGCAAGGGCTGTAATAAGCAAGTGGCAGATGCTGCTTTGTATATTGCATAATTTATTTTTTAAATTAAATCAGTATGAAATAAACAAGATCTTTCCTTTCATCTGCTGCTTCTGACTTTTTCCTACTTCAATGATGGAGTAGAGATAATTACATTTTTTTCATTTAATTTTATTGTCAAAGTGATATACAGAGAGGTTACAGTTACATAAGTAAGATAATGAGTACATTTCTTGTTGAACATTGTTACTCACACTTATTTTTCTCACACTTTCCCTCCTCTCTGACTCCTCCCACCAAGTTATAAAGTTAATTTTCAACATAATGACTTGATGACTTATGAGTATACCCTGGTCCTTTGTCTCACCATTTTGTTGTTCCCCCTCCCTTCCTCACATCAGAAAAAGTATATACAAGTTGAACAAGAAATGTACTACTCACTGTCTTACATATGAATCTGTAACCCCTCTGTACCACACTTTGACAATAAAGAAAAAAGTTTATTAAAAACTATAGAGAGTAACAAAATCAAAAACAGTTACAACAGGGGATAAACTAAAGAAGAAAGAAAAGAAAGAAAAAAAAAGAACTTCACACATTACATTAAAACACCAATAACAAAGAAAAATGTATTGTATCCTGTGGTGTCTCTTTATAAGAACAATTATTACCTTATGTTCTAACCTAATCAAAGTACTTTAATCTCCTTTTCAACTAATGTCAAGCTGTTCCTCATGGCCCTTATAATTATTTAGGTATTACCATAAATAATATTTATATTTAATTGTCACAATTACCCATATTGGATTATGCCAATGCAGACCAACTAACGATAGTTTAAAGCTATGAACAGAGCAATAACTTTTATGAAGATTAGTAACAAATAGAGAACAGTTTTGTTATTGTTCAGAAAAGTAAAAAGGACTTTCATACAAAGTCATGCTTCCATTTTATCTCGTATTAAAGCATTACACTACTTTGAAAGGTTACTTATATTCTATAATTTTTGTAGTAAATAAACAAATATTCTTTGCTACTAAGGCTTTAAACTCAGATCATTGTGCTTGTTTGGCTTCCTTGCTTGGATATTGCTCCATCACTTTAGACACGTGTGCAGCCCTACTTTTTAGTTGTTACTTTGGAGATGGGGTCTTGTGGCCTTTTCTGCCTGGTGTAACTTCAGATTGGTATCCTCTAGATCTCAGGCTTCTGAATAGTTAGAATATAGACATGAGTATCTAGTGGCAACTGCTTATCCTTGCTGCAGTCTCTTACCTCATTTTCACTTAGAATAAAATACCATTTTTCTTTTGGAAATAACCTTTTCCAAGTGTCTGGCAGTGTGTCATTACTAAAACCATGTCATGACAGATAGGGTTTATGAACAAGATTGGTTAATGAGCGTTCTCTATGTACTGGGTTTCAGGCATTTGGTACTATAATGTAAAAATGAATCAAATGTTAGCCCATGGCAGAAGGAAATAAAAATTGCTGGCATATTGTTTTACTGTAGGGCTTGCTGAGCTGGTAGAATGCAAGTCTGTCTTGGCTAATAGTTACTTTTGCCACCACATCTCAAGAGATAACTTGAGAATTAATTAACAAGCTAAAGCACAACAAAAGAAAGAAACTCACTACTGTCAATATATCTTCAATATCTATAATTCAGATTTATTTGAGTTTCATTCCTCTACAACTAAAAATTTTCTATTGTAGTCTTAATTGATAAAATTTAAAACAGAGTAAAACATATGAGTATTATTTATGAAACAATCTAATTTATTTCGTAAATGCATGACTAATATTTTAAAGGGGGAAAAACAGCACAGTAGACACTTTTCCAGCATTCCGTTCTCTAGATTGCTGGTAATGTATTATTTACTGTACATTGGTTCAGTTTGTTGTGATTATATTTCATATTCTCAAAGAGAAAATCTGGTATTATTTATTTATATATGAATATTTAAATAGATGGAAAACTGCATATGCACAAGGAATTTTAGCTAATAAAAATAAAATTTCAGTAGTGGTTGTCATCTTATAGAACATATGTGTGTTGATAAACCCACTGAAAGTTAGAACCTGAGAGTAATTTGATCAAAAGTGATTAATTTAACCCGTGTGATCAAACCTAAAAAGAGGTTAAAATAAAATGATGAGAAAAGAAGGAAGAAGAGTAGCATGAATTATTGTGTGCAGAATAACTAACATGTCATCTTAAAAACAGATAAACTTGATTTAGTTCTCCCAATTAGTAGTAGAGTAATACAAGTTAATTGTATCATTAATGTTTTGTATCATTAATGTTTTGTATCATTAATATATAGAACGATTTATATATGATATATTTAATGTGTAACACTTCATGTATCATATATAACACACATACATATATATCACATATGTTCATCCATACATTTATGTATATTGCTTTATGTTTAGTACAACTAAGCAAGAATTTTCTGTCAATTGTTTCAAAGAACTATAACATTTCTGTACAATGATAGAGAGCATGCTCAAAGAAAATGGAAAAGAATACAGTGATTAATTATAGAAGTGGATTTCTGCCAGTGTTTTATGTATTTTGTCTAGCTTTAAAGTCATCTTGATTTGAATAAATTTATGCTGTTTATGTGTATGAAACTGAAAGCACACTAGTATACTAATATGAAAAAATGTAAATATATCAGTGGGGTTTCACTACCCCTTAAAATAGAAATAAGCACAGGTTAGGAAGCGAGCAAAATATTTAGAAATTAAGGTTTGTATTATACGTAATATTACTCAACACAGAATCAAATAGCAATATATATCAAACACCCACATCATTGTAGATGATGGCACAGAAAAAGTTCATGTTTCTTCACCCCATTTGTTTCAATGTAAGGGGATAGGCCTTATGACATATCATTGTCATGGATAGAATTGTGCTATGAAACATTTCCACATATGCTTTCTCAATCAGTAAGTGGTAGGAAGATATATGTTGATTTATATTATTTATTCTCACAGGATTACGGTATTATATAATATGACTGTTCAAGTTGTATTTATTGATGAAAGGCAGAGGGCCTCATTTTAACTATCTAATCCCAAAGACACTGGGAAGGAAGAAATAAAAATGTGTTGAAGATCACTAATTATCATAAAACCAAGCTTATATGCAACAGGTATAGAGAACCTTCCCTCTTGCCAAGTATACCAACTAAGCAACAAGGACAAAACAAAATTTGGCCAACCTCAGAATTCAGAGTTGAAAAACCTTCAATGGAGCACTATCACAAGATGAATGGTATATAGCTAATTGTATCTGAATTATGCCAATGCAAAAAAATGATAGTCTAAAAAGGAACGTTGAATAAAATTCTCACAACAAAACTGTAAATTAGAACAGGTGTTATCAACAATTCATAAAAGGGACTAATGACAGCCACAGTAGTTATTGGCCTGTATTTATCTCTTAAATAATAGACAGAGGTTTGTAGCCCATCTTACCCTTAGGATAAGAAACAATGCTTTATTTACAGCAATCCTTCCATAGAAGAGATCAATTCTTCTTTTTTTTAAGGACTTGAATCTAGATGCATTAAAAAATATTATTGTAAAGGTGATGTACAGAGGCCTTACACTTACATAAGTCATGTGATACATATATTTCTTTTAGAACATTATCAGCCCTTCCCTGATATTCTTCTAGTTTTTCCCTCCTGACCCCCACCACCACCACTAAGTTTGTATGGTTTATTTACAACATAATGTCTAGAGAGATTCACTGCTGCATTTGTTCACACTTTGTCCACCATTCCTGTGCTTCCCTGTATCCTCCCCCAAACAGATAAACTTACATACAAGACTAAAAGTACAGAAAACAAAATCTTTTGATTCTGAGTTCAGAATATATATACTTGAAGCCATGTTTAATGTAATAGGATGTTCTTAGCTTATTTGTGGTATGATTGTCTGGTGAAAACTATCATATATATTATCGTTAACTATTATTAATATAGAATGGCCACATATTACCAATAATAACTATCAAAAGAATTCAGTGGGCTGGGGATATGGCCTAGTGGCAAGAGTGCCTGCCTCGGATACATGAGGCCCTAGGTTCGATTCCCCAGCACCACATATACGGAAAATGGCCAGAAGCGGCGCTGTGGCTCAAGTGGCAGAGTGCTAGCCTTGAGCGGGAAGAAGCCAGGGACAGTGCTCAGGCCCTGAGTCCAAGGCCCAGGACTGGCGCAAAAAAAAAAAAAAAAAAAAAAAAAAAGAATTCAGTGATCTCTATGTGCTTATAACCATGTAATAGTTCTTTTATAGAGACATTTTAGAATTTATATGCAGGTGATTTGGTTTGGAATATATATTATGCACAAATTATTCTTACAAGTATTTTTTCTTTCTCTCTCCCTCCCTATCTCTCATCATAATTACATACTTTACCTTCTGTGGGAGAGTGATTTTAGTCTCACTCTCCTGAGCTCTTTAGTCCAACCGAAGTATTTGATCTATTCAGAGGTTCTATCTCAGGACATTAGGCTCCAACCTTAGATTGCACCTTTCTGACCACGCTAAATTTTTCTCATATTTTTTCCATTCCAAACACTTCTCAATTTTGTCTTTGATTCTTTCGAATTCAGAAGAAGTTTACGTCTTTACCTCTGAAAAATCCCTCAATTTGTTGAAGTTTCTTTTTCCCTTACATTCCCAGTTGGAAATTGGCCATTCTTTCCTCGGTTCATTTCATTCATTCAGTATCTAACAAACTGCACACAGTAATCACACATGCTATAAAAGTTCTCCTTCATGGCCTTTTAGGGATAAAGTTTTTCAGAAATTTCCTTGAAGTTACAGCAAGTCACCATTTTACCCTTACCACATGAGATAACTTAGATTTCCATTCTTCAATGCTCTAATATCCACTTTCTCTGCCTTTTCTTTCTTTTCTTCTTTTTCTTTTCTTTCTACCTTCCTTCCTTCCTTCCTTTCTTTCTTCCTTCCTTTCTTTCTTCCTTCCTTCCTTTCTTCCTTCCTTCCTTCCTTCCTTTCTTTCTTTCTTTCTTTCTTTCTTTCTTTCTTTCTTTCTTTTCTTCTTCTTCTTCTTCTTCTTCTTCTTCTTCTTCTTCTTCTTCTTCTTCTTCTTCTTCTTCTTCTTCTTCTTCTCTCTCTCCCTCTCTCTCTCTGTCTCTCTGTCTCTCTCTTTCTTTCCTTTTTGTTTTTTGCCAGTCCTGGGGTTTGGGACTCAGTGTCTGAGTACTGTCCCTGGCTTCTTTTTGCTCAAGGCTAGTACTTGAGCCACAGCACCACTTCTGGCTTTTTCTATATATGTGGTGCTGTGAAATCTATCCCAGGACTTCATGTATGTGAGAGAAGCACTCTAGCAGTAGGCCATATTCCCACCTCTCCTCCCCAATTTCTCAAAACAGTGCCAAGTATTTATTTGTGTTTTGGTGTTGTTATTGTTGTTAAGAAAGATCATCATCTTCTGTACCACTTTCTGCTTTTGTCCAGCAAAGTCATCTTGGCATGAAAAGTAATGTTAAGTTTCCATGGTCAAACATTAATTACTTATGTCTCAAAGTACTTAAAAATCCCCAGATGAAATCTAGTAATTCCCTGAGCTCACCCCTTCTTATTCCTTTCCTTCAACATTGGTGTAGAATTTTGCAAGCAATCCAGCAGGAGGTGTGACAATATATCCAGGGGACTCTGAGAGATGCCACTACAGCCTTGCCCAGATCCAACCCATTTCTTTTGCCTGCCTCCATCACACCTGAATAATGAAGCCTGCTGATTTGAGATGGAAGACACAGCCACTTCGGATCCACTGAAACTGAGATTTTTACATTTTCTTAACCCTTTGCCCTCTTAATTGTTATTCATTTGTGCTCTCTTCCACCTGCCAGTAAGGTTAAATGAAATTATTTGATTTGATGGCTCATGGATCTCATTCAGTCTGCTGTTCTCTAAGTGTTACATCAGAACTCTGGCAAGTACTTGTTGGTCAATTCTCAACAAGTTACAGGTAAGCTCTACTCCTATTGTTCTCCTGTTGCTTTAATTGGAAATAAAAAGGGCTTTTATGGCTAAGACTCTTTGGATTGCAGCTTGAAGCCAGCCCGGGCAGGGAAAAAAAATCCCTTTAAAACTCCATCTCCCAACTAAACTTGGCTCAAGAGAACCAGCCAAATGCTGAAAGTGACACCGTGGCTCAAGTGGTAGAGCACTAGCCTCCAGCAGAAGTGCTCAGGGACAGTGCCCAGCCCTTGAGTTCAAACCCTGTGAATGCGACCTGGGACCAGCTATCAAGCAATGAGCACCTAGACCTTCAGGACAATGTCTATTCTGACAACAAGGAACTATGGAGAGGAGTAAGAGTAGATGAAGTCTCATCTTAAATGGACTCAATTTAAACTTGCTCTTCCAAAATTAATCAGAACCGGGAGATCAAGAGGAATAGTTGTTTACCCACCTAATGTCCATACTTGTCCATTTTCCATCTGGACAGAAACTTGAATTCTTGCCTTTATTACCTGCTATTTGTACATATAGATATTAGCCTCTGACTGGTTACTCCCAAGTAGTCCACTATCCCTACACAATTCCTTCCTGCCCTCAGTCCAGTTATTCCTCCTTCCTTGTAAGGAGCCACAATTGGATTTATGTTCCAAATAGAACACTTCTAGCTTGTGCCCAGAGTGTGTTCTCCCATGTTGTTCATGTTAACTGGTCCTGTTAACTTGTCAGCCTTTTGCCTGACCTTTTCAAAAGTCTCTTTTAACAGGATAACATCCCTCACCCAGGTCACCACCTGGAAATTTGCAGTTCAAGGCCATCCTCTTACTACACTGCTGTGCCCAGCACAGATCGGGACGCTGAAGACCCCAGCCCCAGGGACTCCTTGATGTGCCCAAGCTGCAGGAGGTAGCCAGAGGAGACGATGACACCCATTGGCCCTGATAACCATTCTCGTGTAAAGGATGAGGACTTTTACCAAACAAACTGGAGAGTACCAGGCCAAATGAGAAATCAGGGACCCCTGACTACTTTACCCCTTTTCAGCAGGAAGTAGCTCCAGAAGAGACAACCTCCGCCCATAATCCCGGCCTGGTACCCCTCCTAGCATTTCCCTAGCCTCAGGTCCTCAGCTCCTCCCACTAGCCCCTAGATCCACCCATAATCCACTAATGAGCCACTCCTACTCACTGTAAACTTATAGATGCTCCCCGGCCCATAAGCTCTGCTGTTTAGCAATATGACTCCGCCCGTGGCTGATGATACCTAAGGGGCAGGCGGAGCAACTCCCACCTTAGTTGATTGAAGGTATAAAGACCCCCAGAGAAAGAATCTGCCACCTGGATAAGGTACAGACTCCATGTAGCTCCCTCTCCCGTGGGAACCATGGCCCCACTAATAAACCTCCTTATGAACCTTCAAAAAAAAAACAAACATTAAACTAGGTCATTAGCTCTGAAGGAAGAGTCATCTAGCCTCCTATTTTAATGACTACCTTTTCCAGTTGAAATATTTTGATTCTTGGGCTGGGAATATGGCCTAGTGGCAAGAGTGCTTGCCTTGTATATATGAAGCCCTGGGTTTGATTCCCCAGCACCACATATATAGAAAATGGCCAGAAATGGCACTGTGGCTCAAGTGGTAGAGTACTATCCTTGAGCAAAAATAAGCCAGGGACAGTGCTCAGGCCCTGAGTCCAAGGCCGAGGACTGGGAAAAAAATTTGTTTGATTCTTTCACAGTTTAATCCATTAAAAAAAAAGAGGAAAAACATAATAGTAGCATGAACTAAAGGCCAAAATGGTAAAGGAAACTACATGGGAATCAATGAATTTGAGAAGCTCCATATAAATCATGTGATGATCAAATCTTATTGAATGAAAAGTATGAGTTTGCTCATGTACAAACAAGTTTCATATTTTAAGGAAATACATACACTAAAGATTTGTAGTAAAAGGAGTTAGAAAGGTACATACAAATGTAGAGAACATTTTTGTCAATGGCAAGCTCTTGGAAAAACAAGGGAGAAGAAGGAAAGGAAAATAATGTAAGATGAAAAATATTGAAATACACTGTGTTAAAGGTTCTGTAGCTATGAGCATATGACCATATAAAATGATATTTATCAAAATGAACACCAAGAAATGGAAAAAAAACTATTTTATGTTATTTTTCTTATTTTTCCCCCTCACTTGCCACTGTTTTTGATTTCTATAACTTTTGTTTTGTATGTAAGTTTATCTGTTTGGGAGGGTAAGTAGGATCACACACATGGTAGGACAAAGGGTGAACAAATGCAGCAGTGATACTCACTTGACACTATGTTGAAAATGAACTGCTCAACTTGTTGAAGAAAAGGGTACGGAAGGAAAAACTGGGAGAAAACAAAGGAAGGGGTGACAATATTGAAAAAGAAATGTACCAGTAATCTGACATATTACAGTTACCCTTCTGTGCCTTAAGTTTAAAATAACAATTAAAAAAACAAAATATAAAAATAATTTAAAAAAAGAAATACATTGTGTGTTTGGGTGAAGATAGCACAGGAAATCCATTGAAAGCTATTGCTGTCCAATGTAAAAAAAGGGCTAGAGGGATGGGGATAAAGAGAACTAGAGTAGGTTAATCTAACTGTAATATAATATACACATATGTGAATACCATGGTGAAACATACTGCTTTGTGCAATTAACATATACTAAAACATGAATGATAATCCAAAAGGAAACTGTGGAGAGATGAAATGGAAGAAGGGAGGGTCAATGAAGGGGCTGAATGAGGGAAATGGGGTCAAAGTACTTCATATGGTATAAATAAACAAAGAATTCTATTGATAGCATTTTAGAATAAGGAATAACAATTAAAGAGAGTGTTGGAGGGGGTGAAGTTGAACAAGGTACTTAGTATGCAAATAAAAATGCCAAAATGAAACATACTTGTATAACTAAAATATCTCAATAAAGGTTTTTGCTTTTGTTTTTGTTTTTTAAGCAAGCTTAGTGGCTGGGAATGTGGCTTAGTCATAGAGTGCTTGCCTAGCTTGCATGAAGCACTGGGTTTGAGTCCTCAGCATCACGTAAGCAGAAAATCCTGGAAGTGGTGCTGCAGCTCAAGAGGTAGAGTGCTGTCCTTGAGCAAAAATAAGCCAGGGACAGTGCTCGGGCCCTCAGTCCAAGCACCAGCATATACTGCATATTTGCAGTATAAGGAGTTAGAGAATATAGGAATGCATGTCATCATGGAAAATGTAAGAAAAGAAGTTTTACAATACTAATTATTTGCTTGCAAACACCATTCTATACCTGAGTAACAGAAAACATAAACACTTACTACAAGAATTTTATACACTGCAGTTTCACTTTATTTGATTTTATTGACCCATGGCCAATTATCACCTGCAAATATTAATTAGAATGTTATAGAAATAAGACATTTATAAGTTCTAATAGCTATCATTTCAGGGTATTATTATTATTATACGCTCACTGAATCCAATTAATAACTTTAACTTTCTCAGATGTGTACATGCTTAGGAAGAATTACAGTACTTTAAAAGTTTAATACTATACAGGGCTTTTAAATCTACAGAACATTTTAGTATGTATCTACACAACTGAACAAGAAATTAAATCAGAAAATTTGCAAGCAAAGTTGAAAAATCAATTAAGAAATGCAACTAAAATCTAGGTATATAAAATTTATCACTAAATTAATATTAAGGTAATGACGTTTTATCTCAGGATAATAGTTGAAATAAAAATGTTCAAAGTTGGGCTGGGGATATAGCCTAGTGGCAAGAGTTCCTGCCTCGGATACATGAGGCTCTAGGTTCGATTCCCCAGCACCACATATACAGAAAACGGCCAGAAGCAGCGCTGTGGCTCAACTGGCAGAGTGCTAGCCTTGAGCGGGAAGAAGCCAGGGACAGTGCTCAGGCCCGGAGTCCAAGGCCCAGGACTGGCCAAAAAAAAAAAAAAATGTTCAAAGTGATTAAAAAAAAGCCAAAGATACAGATTTATCTTACAAATTACAGTATACATAAAACATGCTTTTTTACAGAATGATTTTTTAAAGCAAATTGATTACATTGAAGTCATTACACTAATTTGAAAAGATGCATGAGCAGGGTATTTTTGTAGCAAAGTAAATATCTATGATAATAAAATATTAGCATGAACTCAGAATGTTATCATGAACTAAAATGTAAAAAGGCAAACAAATCTAAATAGCATTTAATATAATGTATTAGTAATTCCATTCAATATCCTGTCTTAAATCATGTAATCACTGAATATATTGTTTCAAAATACTTTGGATAGGTGAGATGTGCTGACATATAAAGGGGCCAAGATATTTCAGAGAAAAAGTAACTTTTTGAGGGTGGGGTTTTATTGTAGCTCTTACTCCTAATGCGTAGATTAATGTTTCACTTTCTTTAGTCGATATTCAACTCATAGGTAAACAAAATTCTTATTACTAAACTCATCTTCTCATTATGAATTGTAAGCAAAACCAAACCCAATAAAGAATATTTCTGGGAGAAAGATGGCGCTGACAGAATAGGGAGGCACCCCGACTCGCTCCAACTGAATAGTGAGCTGGGAACTCCAACACCCAACACCCCATCAAGAACCCAGCAAAACCAGCAGCCAGAAGCAGTGGAGAAATGCAGGAAAACAAAAAGGAGCAAAAAAGAAGAACCAAAAACCTACACGGAGCCGGAGAATCTCCGGGGCACCCTCCCCCCACCAGCCGACCCTGGCCCAAACAGGGCCAGCCTGGGAAAGGGGAACCCAGCGATCGGCAGACAGGCTGCCAGGAGCGTAGAATTCAGATAGCGGGAGACCCCACGGACACAAGGGAGGGTGCGAACCAAGACACACACCGGCAGCGACGAGAAGTTCGGGTCCATACCGGGTTCGGACAAGGGAACACAGCACGGCAGAAAGAGGGAACCGGGGAAGCCACCACGACACTTCGCCAACCCCTGAAGGACCAACGGCTGCGCGGGACACACACACAAAGCAGCAACAGTGAGTCCCCCATTATCCCCTCCCCCAATGGGAGACCAGCTATCAGAGACCCAAGCCCCACAAACAAGCTAGATCTCCCTCCCTCTCCCTCCCCACCCCGAGGGAACAAAGAACCCCCAAATCAGGCAGGGAGCTCCCATCAGGCACTGGGAAGTCAGTTTAGCAGGGGAAGGGTGGAGCAGCCCCAAGGCCCCACAGGTTCCTGAACTGGCAGAACCGGCTCCACCCCCTTCCCAACAGGGGCCGGGGGACAGCCGGCAGTGCAAGCCCCACCCGAGGTGCCTGGACCTCGCAGACTCTTACAACTAAAATCACAGGCATGGGTGGGCAATACCAGCCCAGCAGGGACACCTGGGCCTGATCACGTCCCCCACTCGCAGCAGAAGTGAGGTCTGAGGGTGCTAACCCACACCCAGACAGTCGATCCCACTGGGCCCCACACATACTGCCCCCCTCAATGGACTCGCGGGAGGGCGCAAAAACAACCCAACAACCCAGGGCTCGATCTGGGAGACATATCCTGCTAAAGTGCCTGTTGTAGTGGACCCACAGCGCACAGGAGGGTGGGGCCCCCGGCGACAGTGCCTGCTCTGGTAAGCATACCCTGCACTGGTGGGCGGGGCCACAGCGACAGCACCTGTTGCCGTAGACACGCCTACACAGGAGGGAGGGAAGACCTACACAGATCTCCAGATGTGCAAATCACAAAGAAACATAACTCAGTTCATTAAAGGGCAAGCCAACTCGCCAGCTCCAAAAAGCAGCACGACTGAAGAGGAGATGGAGACTAAAAAAGCAAATGAGTCCATGTTAACAGGAATGATCGAAAGCGTCAGAAATGAAATCAGAAAACAATTCCAGGAGTTTAGAGCGGAAATCTGGAAGGACACCCAGGAAGCCAAGAAAGAAATGGAAGCAAAAATGGATACAGTGCAAGCCTCCTTTAAAGAAATGGAAGCAAAAATGGGTACAATGCAAGCCGCCTTTAAAGAAAATCTCCACATCCTGAGAACTGAAATGCATGAAAAAATAGATTTAAAATACAATTCTTTAAAGGAAGAAATTTCCACCATCAGAGCTGATATGACAACCATTAATAGCTCTCTGACATCCATAAACTCCGCAATTGAAACCATAACACAAAGAGTGGACCATACAGAATCCAGAATCTCTCGCCTGGATGATGAAGCAGCAGACAACAACCAGAAAATGACCACACTCCAAGAAAAGGCAGGCTAATCCAGGAACTAATGGACAAAGACAAGAGATATAATCTGTGCATAATTGGAATAGAAGAAGGAGCCAAATACCAGAGCAGAGGGCTTAATCATGTTCTCAATAAAGTTATTGCAGAAAACTTTCCCAATCTCACAGGAGACCCCATCCAGGTAACCGAAGCCTATGGGACACCTGGCAGGCCAGACCCCAGGAAAGCCACCCCAAGGCACATAATATTCAAGACTACAGACCTCAAGATTAAAGAGCAAATTCTGAATTCAGCCAAAGCGAAGAAGGAAACTTTCTTCAATGGGAAGAGGATTCGAATAATATCCGACTTATCCACACAAACTTACCAAGCTCGAAGTGAGTGGAAGAACACCATCCAAGTACTCCAGAATAACAATTTGCAACCTTGGATCAAATATCCAGCGAAATTGGAGTTCACATTCGAAGGGAGAACCAGATCTTTCCACACCAAAGAGGAGCTAAAGGAGTATGTGAATAAAAAACCAGCCCCACAGTAAATTTTAAGAGGGGAACCCCACCCAACAGAGATCATAAAAGACACACAGTCAGAATCAGAAATAAACTTCAATAACCAAAGTCCAGCAGAAAGACCAGCTCACTAAATACAAGAAAAAAAAAAAAAAAGAGGAAAAAACAGCCCAACAAGAAAATGGAAGGAGAAAAAAACACCCTTATCCTTGATCTCTTTAAATATAAATGGATTAAACTCCCCGATAAAGAGGAGCAGACTGGCAGAATGGATTCACAAACAAAAAGTTGACATCTGCTGTCTACAAGAGACCCACCTTACAGCAAGGGACAAAAACAGGCTTCGAATGAAAGGATGGAGCAAGATCTACCAAGCAAATGCACCCACCAAAACGGCAGGTGTAGCCATTCTGATCTCAGACAAGCTGGACTTCTCATTAAAGTCAACTTAAAAAGACAAAGAAGGACACTACATATTAATACAAGGAAAAATCCAGAATCAAGAAATCACGGTGATAAATGTATACTCACCGAACAAAAGAGGCCCTACATATGTCAAGCAAATTCTCACAGAATTACAGAACAAGATAGACGCAAACACAATCATAGTGGGTGACTTTAATACTCCTCTCTCTCCAAGAGACAGATCCAACACCCAGAGGATTAGTGAGGGAGCTGAGGACCTAAATAACACCATTTCCCAAATGGATCTAACAGACCTATATAGAACCTTCCACCCTACAGAGACCCAATACACCTTATTTTCAGCAGCCCATGGAACATATTCCAAAATAGACCACATCATAGCCCACACAAAGAACCTCAGCAAATACAAAATTATTGACGTCATCCCATGTATTATATCTGATCACAGTGGATTAAAGGTAACCCTCAACAACAAAGGATACCACAGAGGCTATACACACTCTTGGAGGCTAAACCCCACGCTGCTATCCAACACTTGGGCCACAGACCAAATTAAAGATGAAATCAACGAATTCATAAGCCACAATGACAAAGAAAACACATCACAAAGAAACCTATGGGACACAGCTAAGGCAGTACTGAGGGGCAAGATCATTGCACTCAGCACCCACATTAAAAGAATGGAAGCAGAGCAGGTGAATAACCTCACGATGAAACTAAAACAACTGGAGAAACAAGAAATGACAGAATCTAAAACGACTAGGAGGGGAGAGATAACAAACATTAAAGAAGAGATAAGTCTGATTGAAAATAGAAAGACCATTCAACAAATAAATAAGACTAAAAGCTGGTTCTTTGGGAAAATAAACAAAATTGACAGACCCCTTGCAAGACCTACAAAAAAAAGAAGAGAAGAGACTCATATACGTAAAATCAGGGACTCCACCGGAAAAATTACAACAAGTACACACGATATTCAAACAATCATAAGGAGCTATTTCCAAAACCTCTACTCAGCAAAAAAACAATAATTTTACAGAAATGGATCAATTCTTAGAGAAGTACAAACTGAAAAAAAAGAAAAAAAAAGAGAAGTACAAACTGCCCAAACTGAACCAAGAAGCAATAAATCAACTAAATAAACCAATAACTTATGGTGAGATACAGGAGGTAATCAAGAACCTCCCTACTAAGAAAAGCACAGGCCCAGATGGATTCACCAACGAATTCTACAAAACCTTTAGTGAGGAGCTAATACCAATACTCCTCAAACTCTTCCGCGAAATAGAAACAGAGGGAAAAATCCCAAACTCATTTTATGAAGCTAATATCATACTCAGTCCCAAACCAGGCAAAGACCCAACAAAAAAAGAGAACTACAGACCAATATCACTAATGAACACAGACGCAAAGCTCCTCAATAAAATATCAGCTAACAGGATCCAGAAACTCATCAAGAAAATTTTACATCATGACCAAGTAGGCTTCATCCCACAGTCACAAGGATGGTTCAACATCCGTAAATCAATCAATGTAATTCACCATATAAACAGAACTAAAATCACGAATCTCAGTCAATGCCTAAAAGCCTTTGACAAAATACAGCACAGATACTTATTAAAATCTCTGGAGAGAACACGAATAGATGGAACATTCCTCAAAACAATAAAAGCCATAAACAACAGACCAACTGCTAACATCATATTAAATGGAGAGAAACTTAAATCATTCCCCCTAAGCTCAGGAACAAGACAAGGATGTGCATTCTCCTCACTTCTTTTCAACATAGTGCTGGAATCCATAGCCATAGCAATAAGGCAAGAGGAGGACATCAAAGGGATCCACATCGCCAAGGAAGAAATCAAGTTATCCCTATTCGCAGACGACATGATCTTATATCTGAAGGACCCAAAAAACTCAGTACCCAAACTCCTACACCTAATAAACCAATTTGGCAAAGTAGCAGGATACAAAATCAATCCAAAAAAGTCAGGAGCTTTTCTGTACACCAGCAATAGACAAACAGAAAATGAAATTATGGAAACAATTCCATTTACAGTAGCCAAAAAAAGAATAAAGTACCTAGGGATCAACTTAACCAAGGACGTGACGACCTATTCAATGAAAACTACAAAAATCTAATAAGGGAAACCAAAGAAGACACAAGGAGATGGAAAGACCTCCCATGCTCATGGGTAGGCAGAATCAATATAGTGAAAATGGCCATATTGCCCAAATTGTTATACAAATTCAATGCAATACCTATAAAAATCGCAGCCACATTCTTCACTGAAATAGAGAAACCAATCCATAAATTCATATGGAAAAGCAAAAAACCTAGAATAGCCAAAGAAATTCTAGGCAAAAAAAAGCAGTGCAGGAGGTATCACAATACCAGACTTCAAGCTCTACTACAAGGCCATCATAACAAAAACAGCATGGTATTGGCATAAAAACAGATCGGAAGACCAATGGATTAGAATCGAAGACCCAGAAATAAAACCGCACTCTTACAGCCAACTGATATTCGATAAAGGAGCTAAAGACATACAATGGAATAAACATAGCCTCTTCAACTACTGGTGCTGGGAGAACTGGGCAGCCATATGCAGAAAACTCAAAGTAGACCCAAGCCTATCACCATGCACCAAGATCAATTCAAAATGGATCAAGGACCTCAATATCAGACCTGAATCCTTGAAACTACTGAAGGACAGAATAGGAAAGACGCTAGAACTTATAGGCACAGGAAGGAACTTCCTGAATAGAGTCCCAGGGGCACAACTGTTAGGGGAGTGTCTCAAAAATGGGACTTCTACAAAATAAAAAGTTTCTGCACAGCTAAGGTCATAGCCACCAAAATAGAAAGACAGCCAACCATATGGGAAAGGATATTTACCAGCACAGCAACAGACAAAAGCCTGATATCTGTCATCTATAGAGAACTCAAAAAACTAAGCCCCCCCCCCCCCCAAGCCCAATAAACCTATTAGGAAATGGGCAAAAGAGCTAAAGAGAGACTTCACAAGAGAAGATATAAAAATGGCAAAGAAACACATCCCTGCAAGTAAATGAAATGCAAATAAAATCATCCCTGAGATACCACCTCACCCCAGTTAGAATGGCCTATACTCTGAACTCAGGAAACAACAAATGATGGAGGGGCTGTCGGGAAAGAGGAACCCTTCTCCATTGTTGGTGGGAGTGCAAATTAGTACAACCACTTTGGAGAACAGTATGGAGGTTTCTCAAAAAGCTCAATATAGACCTACCCTATGACCCAGCCATACCACTCTTAGGCATCTATCCTAAACAGCAAAACCCAAGATATGAAAAAGACATTTGTACTTCCATGTTTATCACGGCACAATTGACAATAGCCAAAATATGGAAACATCCCAGATGCCCCTCCACAGACGAATGGATCCAAAAAATATGGTACTTATACCCAATGGAATACTACATAGCGATTAGGAATGATGAAATATTGTTGTTCGCAGGGAAATGGTCAGAACTCGAACAAATAATGTTGAGTGAAACAAAGCTAGAACACAGAAAACAAAGGGGCATGATCTCCCTGATATATGACTGTTAACAAAGGGAGACGGAGAGACAGTAGAGACCAAGTCTGTGAATACTGTATATGTTCTTGATACATTGTATATTGTATATATGTCGACCTGACCTAGACAAGGGATAGAAAAACAGGACGTAAGATATCACAAGAAATGTACACACTGCCCTACTATGTAACTGTACCCTTTTTGCACAACACCTTGTTAAAAAAAATTATGTTCAATTAATAAACAAAAAAAAGAATATTTCTGTCTTAGAGAAGAATGTTTTATTCATACATATATTTCCCCATCATAAATCAAGAACTGGATATATAATAAAATTTTATTAATAAATAAAAATTAAAGAAGCTATCAGGAACAACAACAATAACAAAAACCACTACATTAATTCTAGCATTTGAGGCAAATCAATGTTAACAAACCATTAACTCTTTGTAAACACAATGAAAGAATGTTTTCCTATTTCACTTATACTTTTTAGGTCGTGAGCCAATGTTACAATTAGTTAATGTAGAATATTCAAACTGCTGTGGATTCAACTGGATTCCCTTAATAGTTAAGTGAATAGGCTTTATTAAATCATAGCACACACTGCATACATCTCTGTATGTTAGGGCCTCTTTTATTTAACTAACCCAATGTGATTTTCATTCAAAACAAATCATTACTCATGCATTCAAAGGGCAATGAGCAATTCCAGCATAATTGATCCTATTGAGCATCCAACTTCAGCATAGTGATGAGGAAAAGAACTCCAAACAATGTCTTATCCACTAGCAAAGTCGTCTAATTCAGAAGACATTTTCTTGAATGTGAGAGCAGATTTGACCTGAATGTGGGTTAACTGCCGTCACCAGCACTAAAGTCCAAAGCGCATCTCAGATTTTTTTTTTAATTTTTATTGTCAAACTGATGTACAGAGAGGTTACAATTTCATACGTTAGGCATTGGATACATTTCTTATGCTGTTTGTTACCTCCTCCTTCATTCCCCCTCCCCCTTACCCCTCCCCCTTTCCCTTTCCATGCCATGAGGTGTTCAGTTCATTTACACCATCAGATTTGCAAGTATTGCTTTTGTAGTCGTTTGTCTTTTATACCCTGTGTCTCTCGATTTTGGTATTCCCTTTCATTTTCCTAGTTCTAATACCAGTATACATGGTTTCTAATGTACTCAGATAAGATACAGAGATAGTGCAGGTACACCACAGGAAGGGAATACAAGAATATCATCAATAATAGAAGCCACGGATACACATAGCACGTTGAAAGTAGTTACAAAAGTGATATAACAATCATTTCCATAACATGGAGTTCATTTCACTTAGCATCATCTTATGTGTTCATAAGGGTATAGCTATTGGGCTCTTGAGATACTCTGCTGTGACTTGTCTAAACTGGTGCTAATTATTCCCTATGAGGGAGACCATAGAGCCCATGATTCTTTGGTCTGGCTCACTTCACTTCGTATAATTTCTGCCAAGTCCTTCCATTTCTTCCCTAATGGGGCAATGCCATTCTTTCTGATAGAGGCATAAAATTCCATTTTGTATATGGACCACATTTTCCTGATCCATTCGTCAACTGAGGGGCATCTGGGTTGGTTCCATATTCTGCTAGGACAAATTGTGCTGCGATGAACCCTGTTGTGCTGGTGGCTTTAGTGTGTTCTTGTTTGTGGAGGGGAGCTCTACGTATAGCCTTCTGAGGAATCTCCATACTGCTTGCCAGAGTGGCTGAACCAGTTTACATTCCCACCAACAATGACGTAGGTTTTCCTTTTGGCCACATCCCCTCCAACATTCTTTATTGTTAGTTTTCTTAATATAGGACATTCTTACTGGGGTGAGAATGAATCTCAATTGATTTGCATTTCTTTTATGGCCAGTGATGTACAGCACATTTTCATATGTCTCTTGGCCATACTCATTTCCTCATCAGACAAGTCTCATTTTAAGTCGTTACCCAATTGTTGAGGGGGCTGTTGGTTCTTTGCAGTTTTTTTTTTTTTTTTTTTTTTGTGGAAGGTAATTTTTTTAGTTCTGCATATATTTTAGATATGAGGCCTTTGTCCGTTGTATGGCTGGTAAAGATCTTTTCTCAATCTGTGTGCTTTCTTTTTGTCTTGTGAGCTAGGTCCTTTGCCTTGCAGAAGCTCTGCATTTTGATGCAGTCCCATTTATCCATCCTTTCTTTGATTTGTAGTATTTCTGTTTTTTTTTAAGGAAGTTCCTTCCTGTGCCAAGGAGCCCAAGTGTTTCTCCTACTCTATTCTCCTTTAGTGTTCTCAGGGTCTCTCATTTAATTTCGAGGTCTTTGATCCATATGGAAATGTTTTTGGTGCAGGGTGATATATAAGGTTCTAGTTTTAGTTTGCTGCAGGTGTTGAAACCAGTTTTGCCAGCACCATTTGTTAAAGAGGCTATCTTTCTTCCAGACTATTTTTTTAGCTTCTTTATCAAAAATTAAGTAGGCGTAGTTCTGTGGGTTCATTTCTAGGTCTTCTGTTCCATTGATCTTCAGGCCTGTTACAGTGCCAATACCAAGCTGATTATATTACAATTGCTTTATAATACAGCTTGAAGTTGTGCATTGTAATTCCTCCAGCACTGTTCTGTTTTTATTGTTCCATATGATTTCTGGATTGTTTCCTCTATTTCATTAAAAAATGGTATTGGGATATTAATGGGTATGACATTGAATTTTCAGATAGCCTTTGGCAATATTGACATTTTGACTATATTGATCCTCCCAATCCAGGAGCAATGGAAGTTTTTCCATTTCCTTAGTTTTGCCTTAATTTAATTTTTCATGTTTTTTTTTTTTTTTTTGCCAGTCCTGGGCTTTGGACTCAGCGCCTGAGCACTGTCCCTGGCTTCTTTGTGCTCAAGGCTAGCACTCTGCCACTTGAGCCACAGCGCCACTTCTGGCCATTTTCTATATATGTGGTGCTGGGGAACCGAACCCTGGGCTTCATGTATGTGAGGCGAGCACTCTTGCCACCGGGCCATATTCCCAGCCCCTTCATGTTTTTAAAGTTCTCATCATAGAGGTCTTTCACTTCTTTGGTTAAGGTTATTCCTAGGTATTTTATGTTTTATTGAGGCTATTGCAAATGGAGTTGCTTTCCTGATTTCTGCCTCGGCGTTTGGGTCATTAGCATATAGAAATGCCATTGATTTTTGAGGGTTTATTTTATATCCTGCAACTCTGCCAAAGTTTTGGATCAGCTCTAGTAGGTTGGGAGTAGAGTCTATGGGGTTCTTTAGGTATAGGATCATGTCATCTGCGAAGAGAGAAAGTTTAACTTCATCTTTTCCTATTTGGATCCCCTTTATATTTTCTTCTTGCCTAATTGCTCTGGCTAGGAATTCTAGTACTATGTTGAAGAGAAGGGGAGAGAGCAGACAGCCCTGTCTTTGTCCTGATTTTAATGGGAATGGCTTAAATTTTTCACCATTTAGAATTATGCTTGCTGTTGGATTGTCATGACTTGCCTTGATTATATTCAGGAGTGTTCCCTGGAATCCCAGTTTTTCCAAGCCTTTTAGCATAAATGGGTGCTGGATTTTATCAAACTCATTCTCCGCATCTAGTGATATAACTATGTGGTTCTTTACCTTGCTCCATTTGATGTGGTGGATTACATTAATTGACTTGTGTATATTGAACCCACTTTGCATGCCTGAGGTGAATCCAGTTAGATCGTGGTGTATGATTATTTGATGACCTGTTCAAGTTGATTGGCCAGAATTTTGTTGAGAATTTTTGCATCAATGTTCATCAGGGAAATCGGTCTATAGTTCTCTTTCTGTGATGAATCCCTGTCTGGTTTTATGATGAGGGCTATACTGGCTTCACAGAATGTTTCTGGTAGTGAATTTTCTCTTTCAATTTTATTGAAGAGTTTGAGAAATATTGGTGTGAGTTAAGTTTTGAAGGCCTTGCAGAATTCTTCTGTGAATCCGTCTGGATCTTGGCTTTCTTGGATGGGAGATCACTTATCGCCGTTTCTATTTCAATGCTGCATATGGGTCTGTTTAGAAGGTTTAAACCTTCATAGGTGAGTTTGGGGATTTCACTTTTTTCTAGGAAATCATCAATTTCTTCCAGGTTCTCGAATTTGTTGGCATAAAGTTTTGCAAAATAGTCCGTTATTGTGTTCTGAATTTTAGTTATTACTGTGGTGATTTTACGTGTTTCATCTCTGATCTTGTTTATTTGAGTGTGCTGCCTTCATTTTATGGTCAGGTTTGCTAGGGGTTTGTCTATCTTGCTGATTTTTTCAAAGAACCAACTCTTTCTTTTGTTGATTCTTTTGATGTTTTTATTTCTCTAATTCATTTAATTCTGATTTGATTTTAATTATGTGCTTCCATCTATTGACTTGGGGTTTGGCTTGTTGTTCTCTTTCAAGGAGATTAAGGTGCTTCCTTAAATTATTGAGTTGCTGTTTCTCCAGTTTGTTGGTGTATGCACTCAGAGATATAGATTTTTCCTCTGAGTACTACCTTTACTATGTCCCAAAGGAGCTGGTGCTTTGTGTCCGCATCTATAAACATTTGAGTTTCTGTTCTAATTTCTTCAGTGACACACTGATGGTTCAGCAGTGTGTTGTTTAACCTCCAAGAGCTGAAGGATTTTCTGGGTGGCTGTTTGAGTTGAGCTCTAATTTTATTCCATTGTGGTCTGAGAGAATTCAGGGAATGCTTTTGATACTTCTGAATTTGTAAAGATTTTCTTTGTGCCCTAAGATGTGATTTATTTTGGAGAATGTTCCATGTGCAGCTGAAAATAATGTATATTCTGTTGTTGCTGGATGGTGTATTCTGTAGATGTCGGTTAAGTCTAGTTGGTCAATGCAATTGTTTAGTTCTGTGGTTTCTTTGTTCACTTTTTGGTGTGTTGTTCTGTCCAGAGGTGACAGTGGGGCATTAAACTCCCCAAGTATCAATGTGTTTGGGTCTATGAGGATTTTTAGAGTCAGTAGTGTTTGATGAAGTTGGGTACTCCCATATTTGGTGTGTAGATATTTAGGATGGTTATATCTTCCTGTAGGAGAGATCCCTTTATTAGTATGTAGTAACCTTCTTTGTCTCTTCTTACCTTCTTAAATTTGAAGTAAATTTTAACTGATACTATGATTGCTACTCCAGCCTGCTTATGGCAGCCACTTGTTTGATAGATTTTATTCCAGCCTTTCACTTTTAGAAGACGTTTACTTTTGGTGGATAGATAGTGGCAGCAGAAAGATGGATCTTGATTTTTGCTCCAACTTATAAGCCTATGTCATTTGATTGGAGAATTAAGTCCATTAATGCTGAGAGTTATGATTGAGAGATGATAATTTGTTCCTTTCATTATAGCTATCTTGTTAAAAGTTGTGTCTTCCCATTACTTGATCTAATATTCTGGTTTACTATTTAGGGTTCATTTGTCTGTCTGTATTGGGATCTTGATTATTTTCCCTGTATAGTACATCTTTGAGGATTTTCTGTAAAGCTGGTTTGGTGGAGATATATTGTTTCAGTTTTTCCTTACTGTGGACAATTTTTATTTGACCTTCAGCTATGAATGAGAGTTTAGCTGGGTACAGTATTCTTGGTTGGTAGTTATTTTTATTTAGGGTTTGTTATACCTTGTTTCAGGCTCTTCTTGCTTTCATGGTTTCTGCTGAGAAGTCTGGGGTAATTCGGATTGCTTTTCCTTTATATGTGATTGTTTTCTTCTCCCTAACAGCTTTAAGGATTCTTTCCTTGGGCTCTATTGTTCCTGTTTTGATCATAATGTGTCACTGGGATGTCCTGTTCCGGTCGCGTCGTTTTTGGGTTCTAAATGCTTCTTGAATCTGTATAGGCCTATCCTTCTGGATATTTGGGAAGTTCTCCGCTAATATTCTGTTAAATAGGTTGCCTATTCCATTATCTTTTTTCTCTAGGATATCCTCAATACCAACTAGCCATAAATTGGGCTTTCTTATTGTGTCTTGGAGCACATCGAGTGATCTGTTTTGTTGACTGGATTGGTTTTCTATTGATTTTTTACTTTCTCCATAGATTCTAGGAAATCTTCAGCTCCTGAGATTTGATCCTCTGCTGCCACTATTTGGGACTATAGGCTAGCTACTTAATTTCAAATCACTTTTCCTTCTGACTGGTCTTTCCTGATTATTTCCATGTCCTTGGTATAATTATCTCTTAGGTCCTGCATGGACTTCTTTACTTCATTAACTTCATTAATTTGGTTTTGAGTGCTGTCTCTCAAATCTTTTAGCTGGGTAGCTATCTTTTCATTTGACTCTTGAAGTTCATTTATCTTTGTTTGTCAAGACCATGAAATCGTTTATTATTTTATGGAAGGATTGCTGTATTGATTGAAACTTTTCATTTATCATGTTTATCAGTAGACTTTTTAGAGCATTTTGAGGGTTCTCTGTCTTAGATTGACTGCTCTCCCTTCTGGCTAGTTTTGAGGGGGAGATAAGACTCCATTGTTTTCCATCTTCCTTGTGTTTCTTCTGCCCATTTGGATTGGGAATGCCAATCTACAAGCACATGTGAGCACCGTTTAAGACCCAAAGCAGACCATACCAAGCACTGTTGTGTAAATATTAGAAGTTCACAATTATATACAGATACCTTGTATACCTGTATGTAAAATTAGATTTGGTGTTCCTAAAGAATACAATTTCAATATGACAACCAATCCTGAGCCCTGTATTCAGTAGTTACTTATTGACTATTATAACCCTATGAGCAATTTTTGTTCTTATATTAAGTTCATTTTGGACTGGCTTTCTCTATGAACCACTTTGATTCACTCTGTTTGAGCAGGGATACCCTCTATCCAATAACCAGAGGTGAATGGAATCTGAAGATCCTGGAATTAAATCAGGAGTGTAGGTTAGGTGTAGTGAATGAATGGAGTAAAGTGTATCTGTGGGGTGTGGGTGATGATTTTGGCTTAGTTTCAGTGACGTGTAATGTGGAGAAGAGTAGAATGAGTAGAAAGAATATTTTAAAATGATAGACAATGGAGAGTTAGCAGAAAAGAGTGGAGCTGTTATTCATAGGAAAGTAATTTTTAAAAAAGGGAATGTGAAGAGGGAAACAAAGAAAAAATACTGGAAGACAGTGCACAAAACAGAGAAAAGTTACTAAAAAAAACCAAAACAAAAACAAAAACAGAAAAACAAAGAACCCCCCCAAAACCTGATAAAACAAACAAACACACACACAAAAAAAACACCAAAAAAACAATGATGTCTCAGAAATGAAAAAAAAACCAAACAAACTTAAAAATAGATGATTAAAAAATGTTGTAAAAAATGGAGTCTCCCTTATTTGGTTGGGCTTTCTACAGTCTCTGGTATCCTTGTGATGGTCTGCAGTCTACTTTCCTGCTTGGCTGGTTTGACTTGCTTTCAGTTTGCAGGGGGTCGATCTGGTTTGATCCCCCCTCCTCTGTTAGTGAAATCTTGGGGCTCTTTGGTTCAAAAGTCTTACAGGTAAGACTTGGGTGCCATCTGTAGATGGGGCACCTGAACAGTCTTGGGAACCATGGTTCCTCTCGTCTGCTGTGAGGCACTGCATTTAATGCCTGGCTTTGAATAGGCTTTGGATTCAGCATTGGGGGGTGCTTCTGGCCTGGTTTACCTGGCTGAACATTGCTTGGGGGAGGTTCCTCCCTCCTGGGTAGGGCGGCCTCTTGGGCAGAGCTGGCTATGGAATTCAGTTTTGGGCTGGGAATTGGGCTTCCTCTGTGATGGGACCATTTATCTGTCTTGGAAACTGTTTGGTCTCCCGTCTGGTTGTTCTGTGCCTCGGTAGCAGCTCTGCTTTCGGTTTTAATTTAGAAATTCCAGCGGACAGGGCGGGGCACCTCTGGCTGAGTTCAACTGAGTGTGTGAGCTGCAGCCCAGGATGAGCCTCCCGCCTGGCAGGGGTCATTCTCCTGGGTGGAGCTGGCTCTCACTGTTCAGTCCCTCTTGCCCTTTTCAAAGGTGTCCCTTTTGTCCTTGCATTACCAGGCCTGCTTTAGTTCCAGTCTGGTCTGAACCTATGCCAGTGTCAAAGATGGCACTTTGCTCTGGCAGTGGGGGAAGTGCCCAGAAGCTGCTCTGTGGGCATGAGCGGGCATGAGTGAGAATGTCTTTCATGAGGTACTCACGCTTTCTCTGTGATTTCAGCCCATCCATGCTCAGCCCGCGTTCCGCATCTGTCTGCCATTGTCAGGAGGATTTCTTCCTAGTCACAGTTTGTGATTTAGGTGCGCAGAGTCCAGGGTGCTGTGCTGGTGCTGATGTTGGCATGGCAGCCAGACACTGCCTGGAGCTCAAATCTGTGTTTTCAGGCCAGCAAAGTGGATTTTTCCTTCCTTGCCAGAATCCCTATACTGTTATAACTTACTTGGGCTATCTTTCTAGGAGTATCTTTCTAGGAGTAAAACTTTCTCTGGATTGGTAAAACTGCAATGTCAGAGCTAGCTCAGCTAGGGCTCTGCTGCTCCTCCCCCCTCTTCCCGGAAGTCTACCAGAATCTTAGAAATTTTAAATATACACTGGGTACATCAACAATAACAATAAGTTAAAAAACTGGTAAGTTATCTCCATACTTCTGGTACACCTGAAACACTATTCATTTGTTATTTGTTTCTGTGACACTGTGCTTCTCTGTAACTTGGAACTAAATGCTTTACTTAGACAAATCATCTTGATTTTGCTAGATATTTATTGAACTCATGCACTAAGTCAGGATCTCAGACAAACTAAGGAACCCCAACAAGGATGAATAAGGCAAATATCTTCAATGAATGTAAGAGTACAGAAACTTAAAAGAAATAGAAATTATTGATACGAATGGGAAGTTGAAGTTGGCACTAAAAGGTAGGATCAGGGCTGGGGATATAGCCTAGTGGCAAGAGTGCCTGCCTCGGATACACGAGGCCCTAGGTTCGATTCCCCAGCACCACATATACAGAAAATGGCCAGAAGCGGCGCTGTGGCTCAAGTGGCAGAGTGCTAGCCTTGAGCGGGAAGAAGCCAGGGACAGTGCTCAGGCCCTGAGTCCAAGGCCCAGGACTGGCCAAAAAAAAAAAAAAAAAAAAAAAAAAAAAAAAAAGGTAGGATCAAAGTAACCACACCATAGTTTAAAAAGAAAAGATAACTTGTGAAAACAGCTGATACTTTTAAAATGACTGATATTCCAGTTCTTTTTAAATGACATATGCTTTACACAAACTGTCTTTAATCCTCATGATATTTGACAGTTAGGTGTTATGATAATTTTATGTTCACATGGAAACTGAGAATCATACAAGTTAAGAATTTTGCTCAATGCATGCACTTGATGTGTTGAAAAGCCAGAACTGTAAGTTTTTTTCTCAATTCCTATCCCATAACATTATTCCTCCTTTCTAGAAGAAAAAATAGTAGGAAAAACCATTACATGACTAACAGGATATTTCTGGACAGGATAGAGTATGAATAACTAAATCATTGAATTGTAGAACCAGAGTGAAGTTGTCTGGATTGATACAGGCTACCTTGTTGTATAATGATAAAAATGTATTGGAAACAGTGGATCAAAGGGGCCTGAGATCTTCCAATCACCAATGAGAAACAGTTGAATGAGCTAACTAAGAAAACTGACTGATCTAAACATTAGAATACTGACAAGTAAAAGATGAGAATTCCTGATGCAGACTTTTGTAAACCACTATTAAGAAAGATGTCATGAATAAGTGGAATGAATCAGAAGTATAAACCTACTATTAACAAGGATGGTAGGTTTAGAAAGGACTAATCAGAAGTAGTTTTTTTTTTTTTTTTTTTTTTTGGCAGTCCTGGGGTTTGGTCTCAGGGCCTGAGCACTGTCCCTGACTTCTTCTTGCTCAAGGCTAGCACTCTGCCACTTGAGCCACAGCGCCACTTCTGGCCATTTTCTGCATATGTGGTGCTGGGGAATTGAACCCAGGGCCTCATGTATACGAGGCAAGCACTCTTGCCACTAGGCCATATCCCCAGCCCCTCAGAAGTAGTTTTTATTTTAAGGACACCTGAGGAAAAGAGGGTTGTCAAAGGGAGACAGTGAGAAACAATGAATGGGAAAAAAAATTATTCTGAACACTTTCCTATGCTATATAAATACTATCTAAAATTCCTTTTAGATACACTTATATGTGTTTTTTTTTAAAGGGCCTGGCCTTTATCTTTTTCTTTTCTTTTTCTTTTCTACACAAATGACTTCGTTTGGAATATGACAACATCCTCCATCTTTTCCATTTAAACATAAATGTTAGAGATCTTTTGAATTTAATAAAATAGATCAATAAATGTTTCTGTGGTTAGATGATACATTGTGCTCAAAACTGATAAGACATGAAGTAGGAAAGTGAGTATAAATGGTACCATTTTTCTCCAAGATTCTGTTTTACTTTAATTAAATATATTCTTCACTAATATGTCTTGACTGGTTGTCCTACTGAAAAGGCAACATGCAAGAGATGATAATTTTCAGTTGCGTAAAAATGTACCTTTCTGGGAAAGATTTCACATTCTCATAGAGGATGCAATACTGTGGATTACTAAGCTATAGTCGTGTCATTCTCCTGTGCTCATAGAGAATTTGTTTCAGAATAACCCTTAGATATGGACTCCAATGACATTAAATTCCCTGTTATAAACATCTGTGGCATTTGCATTTTTAGTTTTCATATCCTCCTGTTCATTTCAAATGATCTGATTGATTCCTCCTAATATGATGCAAATGTTATTTAAATTGTTATCATACTCTACATTTCTTTTAAAGTAAGAGAGGAAACCATGTGTTTATGTTCAGGCATAACTTTAGGGTGGATTTAGTGTCTGATGCCTGTCTTTCCAGTTACACTAGAGACATAAACAAAATGAGCACAATCTGAGACTAGCTCCTGGCAAGAACATGCGATAATGTCTGTAGAAGAACTTAATCAAAAGATGGGTAGGAGTGGTGTTCAAGTGGCACATTGATTCCTTAAGGTTAAGACCAATACTAAGAGTCAATCAATATTAGTTTATGAACACAGAGTGGTAAAATGGAGTAGCAAGTTGAATAGAGACATTAAAGAGAAGCAACTTGCACTAGAAGTTGCTAAAGAGACAGGAAACAACAAGGTAAAGATCCATGAATTCTTGAGATTGGAGACCACCTGTAAGATAATTTAATATTACTTGTAAAGGAAGCAAAACACATGGAAAGGTGGAGTTTTTTTTAAAACGTGTGTGTGTGTGTGTGTGTGTGTGTGTGTGTGTGTGTGTGTGTGTGTGTACTGGCCACAGAGAAGATTTGAGAAAGGATTATTCCTTGAAAAATGATGTTTGGGTTCAGGTAGGAATGGAATAAAATGAACTTATATGATTGTGTTGTATATCAAAAAGTAAGGAAGTGTTCTTGATGTTCATAGGGGCAACAGGGTAGCACCCACTAGCATCCTATAGGCAAGAAGTGTTCATCATACTATATTGGTTCATTCTTCTGATAAATATTGAACACTGAACACCAAAACAGCAAGGGGCAATAGTGAGTCACAACTAAGTCACAAAACACAAATCCACTGCTTCATAACAGCCTTTAATAACAGAAGAAGTTGAAGACAAATGCATGGACACACAATGAAATACCAGTGATGGAAAGATTAAGGAAGGAGGAATGTAATTTAGAGGGCAGCTCGTGCTGTGTAAAAGGTCCTGTCTGAAGAAGAAAAAGAGGAGGAGAAGAAGCAGGAAGAATAGCATGAAGACCAGGAGAAGGAAGAATTAGTTGAGGAAGAGGGAGGGCTATAGTTCCCAATAAAATACGAAAAAACAAACTGATAAATCTGGAAAGGATGTGTCCTTCTCTGTCTTAATTGGCTTTATGTTGCTAAAACAAGATATAAAAAACTTGAATTGCACTGTTGTGGAGGACAGGATACCCAATATCAACAATGAGGGGGCTGCATCCACTTAGCTTCTTCAGAACTCTGCACAATGCTTCAACTCATGGCAGAAAGTGAAAGACCAGACAAGCACATGCCAAACATAGAAAGTGGATCAAATCTCCTCCAGACCTTATCTATTTCTTGAAGAATGAGATGCGTTTGTTCTTGAGATGTTTCCCCATTATCCAACACCACCAATTCTGATCCAATTCCATTTTTTTTTCAATGAGGAATTAAGGACCCACTGTGTAAATTCAGGAAACACATCAGATCTTAGCATTAATCCTCATTTAAACATGAGTTCGGTTAAGAATTATCCATGTATGATGAATTTAGAGAAGAAAACTTGGGGTAAGAACAAATAATGTTCTGAATCTAAACACTCTTTCTGTAGCTTATTCTCAAGGGGAAAGAAATATTAACCATACCATCGAAACTTCACATTTTATGTAAAATTAATATAAAATGAAAACCTTATGAGGAGGAGCAAATAAGAATATCAAGATTATCTAGCTGGAATACCTCAAAACTTCTAAAGTCACAGAATTCAAGGAATGATGAGAAAATGTCTCAGATTTATGCAGTTTAGAAAGCTATGCCTATTGAATGCAATGTGGTGTCTTAGATTGGTTCTTCAGACAGGAAAAGTCATAAGTAGAAAATTTGGTGAAACAAGTGAAGTTTGTTGTTAAATGACGCAACAGTAAAATATGAAAGCTGAATTTTGTAAATATTCATATAAATATATACTACATATAAACAAATGTGATATATTCATGGGTTATAGAAACTGTGTGTAGAAACTAAGCATTATCATCAAATCTTTCTATAAATTTCTTATGATTCAAGAATAAAAGTATATTTTTATAAATTGATGTCCAAATGCCTTCATTTTTATTTTTATTTTTATAAAGTGATGTCCAAATGCTAAAAAAGAGCACAGATTACATCCCTAGTAAGATTCACAATGTAAATTTATAATTTAAACTCCGGTGGAGAGTATCTTGTTATGATACATAAAATTACTGTATTTTTTGAGATTGCAGAATAAATTCAAATCTCTTAGTGACAGAAAAGAAACAACAAAAAAAAGCAGAGAACATATTCCAAATGGAAGTATATTAAATGTGTGACTACTAAAGACAGCATAGGCTCCAAGAGTATGTTTTTGTCCTGAAAGGAATCAAGAATTAAGAGATATTAGTAGATTGATCACAAAATATTGTAATATACATTGTAGACTACAGAAATGTACTATGACATTTAAATTCGATTGATATACACTATAAATTAGAACTGCTAGGGAGATGGAACTGCATTATTTATGAGATAAGGAAGAGGAATGCAGTACATTCTCTTAATCTAATAAAGTTAACAAAAAGGGCTGGGGATATGGCCTAGTGGCAAGAGTGCCTGCCTCATATACATGAGGCCCTGGGTTCGATTCCCCAGCACCACATATACAGAAAATGGCCAGAAGTGGCGCTGTGGCTCAAGTGGCAGAGTGCTAGCCTTGAGCAAAAAGAAGCCAGGGACAGTGCTCAGGCCCTGAGTCCAAGCCCCAGGACTGCCCAAAAAAAAAAAAAAAAAAAAAGTTAACAAAAATAAAATGACATAGGAATGATAGAGAAACATAGAAAATTGGGGAAAATATTGATACTTGGCACATGTGAATAAAAAGCATGTAGTTATTCCCCATAGTCTTTATAATATTTTTAAATATATAGTTGATTTTTTTGCTACTGGAAATTAAACTCATGGCTTCAAGCATGCAATTGAGCCAAAACTATAAGCTCTTGGTGTTTTTATTTGATTCTAAACTAGGTCTCACAATAACTTTGGGTTGACCTGAAACTTGTGAGACAATTTTTCTCACATCAGAGCAATTGCAATTGGGATTCTAGGATAGTACAATCACACGCAGACAGTGTTTGTTTTTGAAACAGTTTCTCACTATATAGTCCTGGCTGGCTTTGAGCCCCCTGCTTCCATATCCCAAGTGTTGGGATTACAGGCATTTGGAAAAAGTTTTCTGGATAGAGTTGAGATTTAAGCTGAAGGAGATATCTGCAAAGTTGAGATACATTGTTCAAACCATATTCCCAGCACTTTGAATGATACTCAAAATTCACCATCTGAAAGCAGGAAAATGTTAATAAATTCTATTAGGAGAAAAAGTCCAGGACTTGAGATATCAACAATTAATCCTTAACAGATTTTCCCCTTTCCTAAAATAAATATTTCTTGCAATACAACCTTACAGTGCTGTGCTTAACCCCATAGAGGAATATCTGCAATGTGTGGTATTAAGACATTAACATATTTAACCATCACTGGGAGAATGACCTTGATGACTGATTGTAATGAAGATAATTAGAAATATAAGGAAAATTATATTGAAGCATACATAAAATCAAAGGTCATGATTTTGAGGATGTACCTCCTAGTCCAGGTTCTTCTGCCATAGTATTTTAGGCAAATAGGTTGGCAAATGCCAATGTTCTTTTAGTTTTTCTCAGCAAAACAAACCAAATACATTTGCTACGAGGACATATGTGAAAGATAGTAATGGACATTTTCTTTTCTCACATTTCTACACTTAGCAAAGTGGCTGACAAACTAAAATAAGGGGGAGAATGCAGTCAGTCATTATATTCAATTTACCATAAATACCTTGCAAATGCTTAAAATGTGTGCACAGTGGATGGTATACCTTTTGGGTATAAGAAGCTCGTGCGTCTTATGCAGATTCAGAAAGTTTCCTAATAACCTCTTACCTGAATTTAACACCTCCAAATCTACCTATGAATATGTTGACACATACACAACCTCTTCCCTGAGATTGGTGGAGGGTACTTCTTAAATCGTCATAGAGCATTGAGTCATCACATAACCACAACACTACTTCTTACTGCCTTTCACAAAGAGCAACATATACAACATACACTTCTCTCAGTTATCTAAATGAAAACAAAATTGGATTCTCACATTTCATGAAGGAAATTCCAGTAACTGTTCTATAATAGAATTTTTTAAAAGATGAAACAAAAACATGGGCCTTTTTTTGTTATAGCTCTCTCACTACTGAAAGTATCTGCTTATCAAGGTGGTTTTCAATAGGATGTGTTAAACACAAGTGGGGAAGTGACTGATAGAAACAAAGCTTTTAGTGTTCAGGCAAAATGTGAAACTGGAAAATCCTTCTTTTGCCTATTTAATAGCATTGAGCCAGAAGTGGAGGTCTTCCTATATATCGCCCTAGGCAAATGCTTCTGCCATTCCATACACAAATTAATGTGCTGCTGAGCTGAGGGTTGGTTTATTTTTGTTTGTTTGTTTGATTTTTGTCTTTGATTGATTAACATTGGTCTCTATTACAGAGTCTTCAGATGAACGTCTCTGCTGAACCAAAGTCTGGTGTAGGAAGGAGAAAACCAGAGATCTCAGTTCAGGAGAGCATTCTATGTTTGATCACAATGATTATTGTTTGTCTTTAAGACAACATTTATGTGAAATACCCAGTATAATAAGCTTAATTTCCATTTCATCAGGATAATTTGATACACTGCTGTTCATGCACCTGAGGAGTTGGAAAACTCAGAGACAATGAAGGTGAATCATAATAAGGGGAAAAAGTTAACTGAATGAAATATAAACTCAAAATTCAGATAGGGCTTAAGGAAAATTCAACTTTGAATAAAGTTAAAGAGAATTTGTGACTCTAACTTTAGAATCTCAGTTGGGCTGTCTTGAAAAATAATGTCCTTAACAAATTCAAGAATTAGCTCTTATTTTCCAAGTCCATAGTGAGTCTCTTGCTTCTATAACAGCACAATAAAGGTAACATTGTCCTTTGATCTTTCTGTTCTAGAATGCCTTTTGAATATTATTCCTGTTGAAAGTTTAGTACAAAACAAGTATTGTCCCTTTAGTTTTCTAAATGATGCTTAAGATCAAAAGTAAGAAAAAAAGGAAAAATATACACAAAAGAAAAAAAGACTTATTCTTCTGAGAGATCCACTCAAATATACTTGTTTGTACTTAAAATGGATTCTTCTTTTTGCAAAGGAAACTTCCCTAGATATATATGTTTTGTGGCACTTATGGCCTTGGTATTAATTCAAAAGAAAAGAAAGCATTTAGAATGGGAAAAAAGCTTTTCAGCTCTCTAAGGGAGACAAGGAATTCAAAATGTACAGTGACCTCATAAAACTAAACTCCTAGTGTCAATAACATAATTAGTAAATGAGCTACACAGAAAATTCCTGAATTAAATACAAATGTGACCATATTCTGAACATCGCTGGTCATAACGAAAATGCAAATCCAAATGTCATTGAGATTCTATTTCCCATCTGGTCAGGGAAGAAATCAGTCATCCTCAGGAACACAGATACCAAAAAAAAAAAAAAATGTTTGTTAACATGCAGGGCAAAAGGAACCACTGATACTCTGTTGGTGGTAATGTGAATCATACAACCATTATGCAGTGCAAATAACTATGAAGATTCCTCAGAAAACTAAAAACAGAACGACTGCATGATCCAGTGGTAGCATTTTTAGCATATCGCTAGGAATGAAAATCAGAATACAATAGAGGCATATACAAAGCCATGTTCATTGCAACACTATTCACAATAGCTGAGTTATCATACAACTCACATACCCTACATCTGATAAATAGTCCAAGAAAATTTCCAGGACCAATATTCTGTTTATTTTTACATAATTATATGATCCAAACTGTGCAGGAAGGCTGTTAATCCAAATAATATGCATTTGTATCTGACACCATGGGTTCTTTTGTATGTGTCAGTACCGGACATGAAGTCAGGACCTTGAGTTTCCATTCACAGATGTTATTCTAACACTACAGCTAGACTTGCAAATTTGACTGTTTGATGGTTATTTGTATCTAAGAACTTCTCTGATTTATCAGCACAGGCTGTCTCCAAACTGATATTCTTGGACCTCAGCCAGTTGAGTAAGCTAGGATTATAGGTGTGAGCCACTGGAACACAGCTCTATTTTCTTTAAGAATAATTCACCCTAAATCAGCATTAAAACCTAGAGATGTTCTACTTTGGGGTGTACAAATAAGAAGCACCATCTTCATCTGAGACTAGTTCAAGTAGTTGCTCATTTTATGAACACTTATATGAGCTGTTCATTATGATCTTCTTACTGTAGGCTTCTGTAGCCTGGTCCCTCAAACTTTTCCACCCTTTTCCAATAACCCATGTTGAAAGCCTTTTCTATGTTTGATTTACATCCAAAACTTTATTCCGTGGCACCAGTTTTCCTTATTCACTCATTTTCTGTTGCTACAATGAAATACCTCTGACTGGGGAGCCTTGAAAAGGAAAGGAGTTCATATTCCTGCTCCAAGGCAATGGCCTTCATACAGTGAGGGTCTCTTGCTAATAGAGCCTTGAGGGCACAAAGATCATTTCATAACAAGAAACAGAGTATACAGTGTGGTGGGGGGGGGGTTGTGTGTATGTGTCATTGTAACATATTCTTATTATGATAAAGCAACCAGTCATTGGGTCTTGGTGTCTGAAAATTGGAGAAGGTAATATTGAAATCTCATAACCTCTCCTAACTCTAACACATATAACAAATAAGTAGCTTTTTTGATAAAGAAGCAATTGGTACTCAGAGCATGGAATGCTGACATGGTTGCTATTTGAATTGAAAATATTCAGACCAGTCTAATCCAGATAGTAAGAAGTAGTTTGTTCATAAGTATGAATTGTATCCATTTTCAGTCCTGACTTTTTACCATCATACTCCTTACAAGAATTGAACGTGATTTTTGCAACAAATATGATGTAAAATTATACATGAGAAGGTTAGAAATAATCAAATAATACTGACAGCAAGTATCCCATGAACATAAAATGGTTTACTAGCCTTGTCATTTCTTTTGGTCCAAAGTGAAAATAGCTTTGTCTTTTGTCAATTTTAAGGCAACTGTCCTCATTAAAAATTTACACAATATATTTAAAAATTCTTTTTAAGAGAATTGCTAAATGCAGAATCGCTATAATGATGAATTTTATTGTATATCATGGAATATTTTTGGAGCACACACACATAGATAAAACTACTCTTTTATTAGTAAATAAAGTGTTATTTACTTGGTGTTTATTTTGTTTAATTTTTACAAAATAAGGATGTATTCACATTCTTCTACATGTCAATCCAAAGAGAAATGAGATAGGGAGTATCAAGTGTAAAAAAAATGTACTCACTCATTGCCTTACATATGAAACTGTAACCCCGCTGTACTTTAATTGTTTACATATGAAACTGTAACCCCACTGTACTTCACTTTGACAATAAAGAAGAAAAAAAAAACATACTCCCTACCTTATGTATGTAACTGTAACCCCTTTTTACAGCATTTTGAAAATGAAATTAAGTTTAAAAATACATAAATAAAAAAATTGAAAAAAACCAAGCCTAAGAATAGGAAGTCATCAAATGAGGGTCACAAATTTCTTCACTAAAGCTACTGACGAGACTATGAAAAACAAGAGGGATTGGCAACATGTGAAACAAACGAAAATAACAAGACCCATATGATTTAATAAGATTTAATGATTTAATCAGAGCATTCCTGAAAGAGAAAAAGAAATAACAAGATAACCTCTAAAGCTCTCAGTTGGAAAGCTCCTAAACTGATGTAGTCAAGGAAACATAAAACTTTTTAAAGTAAGTATAAACCTAACAAAATTATTTGAAATGTAAGGACTTTAAATATTACACATGACATAGAAGGGTAATGTTTAATCTCATCTTACCTAGATTTCAAGTGTAGGGAATCAATAATGAGAATCTGAGCTATTGGTGACCAAGAAAACTAATAAAGTAATTCCTCCAGCAATACCAAACTTCAAGCTGTATTATAAGACTATAGTAACAAAAACAGATTGGTAGTGACACAGGAACAGGCCGGAAGATCAGTGGAATAGAACTGAAGATCTAGAAATGAACCCGCAGAACTATGCCTACTTAATCTTTGATAAAGGAGCTAAAAAGTAAGATGGAAGAAAGATAGCCTATTTAACAAGTGGTGGTGGAAAAAACAGTTCGACACCTGCAACAAACTAAAACTAGATCCTTATATATCACCCTGCACTAAAATGGATCAAAAACCTCGAAATAAAAGTAGATACCCTGAAAGCACTAAAAGAAGGGATAGTTTTGTCTTCGCACAAGACAAATCTTCCTTAATAAAGGCCCAGAAAGGCTACAAATCAAAGAAAGGTTGGACAAATGGGACTGCATCAAACTCAGAGCTTCATAGCTTGAAAGATAAACAGAAAGACCACAGATTGGGAAAATATCTTTACCGGCAATACAACAGACAAAGACCTCACATCTAAAATATATGCAGAACTAAAAAAATTAAATTTCTCCAAAACAAAACCAGAAAGAACCAACAGCCCCCTCAACAAGTGGCTAAAGACTTAAAAAGAGACTTCTCTAATGAGGAAACAAGAATGGCCAAGAGACACATGAAAAAGAGCTCTACATCACTCACTGAGCATAAAAGTAATGCAAATCAAAACTACATTGAGATTCCACCTCACCCCAGTAAGAATGTCCTTTGTCAAGAAAACTAACAATACCAAATGTTAGAGGGGATGTGGCCAACAGGGAATCCTACTTCATTATTGGTGGGAATGTACACTGGTTCAACCACTCTGGCAAGCAGTATGGAGACTCCTCAGAAGGCTAAACATAGAGTTCCCCTATGACCCAGCAGCCCCACTATTGGGCAACTACCCAAAAGACTACAAACAAGAACAAACTAAAGCTACCAGCACAAATAAGTTCATCCCAGCACAATTTGTCATAGCTAAAATATGGAACCAATCCAGATGCCCCTCAGTTGATGAATGGATCAGGAAAATGTGGTACATATACACAATGGAATTTTATGCCTCTATCACAAATAATGACATTGTCCCATTCATAAGGAAATGGAAGGACTTGGAAAAAAATTATACTGAATAAAGTGAGCCAGACTCAAAGAAACATGGACTTTATGGTCTCCCTCATAGAGAATAATTAGCACAGGTTTAGGCTAGTCACAGCAGAGGATCACAAGAGCCCAGTAGCTATGCCCTTATGAATGCATAAGATGATTCTAAGTGAAATGAACTACATGTTATGGGAACGAATATTATATCACTGTTGTAATTACTTTCAACACGCCATGTGAAACTTTATCTTCTTTTGTTGATGATCCTCTTGTATCCCCTTCCTGTTATTGTACCTGTGCTAACACTTTATCTCATCTGAGTACCCTGGATACTGTATATTAGAACTAGGTATTATGACTAGGGAAGTGAAAGGGAATATTAAAACTGAGGCACAAAGGATAAAAAGAAAAACTCTGGAAAAACTCTGTTTTGAGTTGCTATGTTTCTGTTAGTAGAGTTTTTGTATAGGGTTAGTCACAAATATCAGAATAAATACTTTAAGAAAGAGTCATAGGAAAATATTGATCTCCTCTCTTCAAGAAGTGTTTTACATAAAGTTTCTACATTTTGTACTTCTAGCTATATTCATTACAATATTTTATTTCCAAACATGTTCTAATATTTAAGTTTACAGATGGTAACTATTTGAGAACTTTGACAATTAAAAAATTAAATAATCCAATCTTTGTGATGTTTGCTATGGTCAAAAAACATACTAGATGTGTGAAATTAGCATAATGAAGTCCACTTCAAACTCTCATAAAAGATGAACAGGGGGCTGGGAAACTGGCTTAGTGGTACAGTGCTTGCCTTGCATGCATGAATCCCTAGGTTCGATTCCTCAGTACCACAAACACAGAAAAATCCAGAGTGGCACTGTGGCTCAAGTGGTCAAGTGCTAGCCTTGAGCAAAAGAAGCTCTGGAACAGTACCCAGGCCCTGAGTGCAAGCCCTGGGAAGGGCAAAAAGAAGATAAACAAAAGTGGGATTTAAGAAAGGGTAATATAGAGGCCTTGGATATGGCCTAGTTGCAAGAGTGCTTGCATCATATACATGAAGCCCTGGGTTCGATTCCTCAGCACCACATATATACAAAAGGTCACAAGTGGCGCTGTGGCTCAATTATCAGAGTTCTAGCCTTGAGCAAAATGAAGACAGGGACGGTGCTCAGGCCCTAGGTTCAAGCTCCAGGACGGGCAAAAAAAAAAAAAAAAAACTAGTAGAAAGAGTAATATAAATGGTTGTGTTTGATCCATCGATATATATCAATATTGATATACAAAATATATTGTATATATGTGGGTTTACATATACACACATATACATATATATGAATAAATTTCTGTATATACATGTATATGCACATAAACATTGTTTGCGTTCATTCAAATATCATAATATAATGGGTGTCCTCTGGACAAGTATTTTGTGCTAATATTTTTAAATGACCTTTTAATATATTCTAGCAGAACAATTTTGGCTTTTACTTTTATGAAAATATAGGCAATGCATTCCTATTTTTTTCTTTCCTTTGTCTTCTTATTGATCACTTTCAGTTCTAACTAAGCTTCATTCAATTAGGGCCATTATTAGAATGTTCAATGAAATATATGAAGCAAAGAGAGCAAAGGAACAACTTGTCTTTTTTACCCAAGTCTTTTACAAAACTAGCTGTAGTTTTATTTGTCTAGTTATTTCTGCAGAGCTACTCAGTAATATTTTTCTTGTGTTTTCCCTTCTCTACTTTTCTGGATGGCTATAAATATATATACTTAGGTATTTGGAACTGAATAAAGAATGCAGCTAATAGTGACAATTATTTATAGCAGAAACCACAGCACAGGAGGACCATGGATTCTTTTACAAACTGAATCCTCTGTCACTCTTTGTCCTGGCTAATGAGTAGCCTACTGGAAACAACAATCTTGCAAACCACCAATATTTTAATAAAAATGGTATAATTGGTTTAGAAATTGTACTCAAATTATGTTAATCCAAGAAAGCAAATGTGTCATCAAGCTCTCGAAAAAACATGGGGGAAAATATCATATTTTGCCAGATGCTGAGGGCTTACAAATATAATCCTACTTATTTAGGAGATCATGCAGAAAGCTCCACTAGACTGAATCTCTAAAATACCCTGGCTGGAGGCATGGCTCAAGTGGTAGAGTGCTAAATGAGGAAGTAAGCCAAGCAAACCTGAATACCTGAGTTCAAATGTTCGCTCTCATACTTCTTAAATGGCAAAGCTAAGTATGGAAAAATAAGTATTGTGTGTATTTATTTATATGAATACATTTAAGTAGATTATTTAAGTAGATTTCATTATTCTTATCACTAACTTTAAGTAGTTGTAGAAAGGAATTTCAATTCAATATGTCAGTTTATGATACAATGCATGTTCATCACTGTTTAAGCTTTTACACACACAGTATAGTATTTGAAAATATAGAAATGTTAAACAAATATAAAACCATAGAATGATCTTTCACTTTTTATCATATATATTATCTTATAATTCCTAGGTTATCTTGCATGGCTCAATAGTATCATGCCTACACAGATTCAAAAACATTAAATGGGTTTGTATGTATGAAAATGCCCTGAAATATTTCTGATGATTTTTATATACTTACAGAGATGTTTATGTTGCAGCACTAGAAAATGTATAACTAATACACCCAGAAAATCTGCTAATAAAATAGCAAGTCCATATTGTCCCCTATACTAAAAATAAAGTCTAAAATGTGAAAAGATGGGAATCAGGAGTGAGGTCACAGAGAGAACTTTCAAGGTGAGATAATCTCTCCTTAGAGGACAAGATGTTCTTTACTACTGCAATGCATGTTTTCTTAAAAACAAAAACAATAAACAAAACAACAACAACAACCACAAAAACTAGTTCCACCCAGAGGCCTTTCCTCTCCAGGGTGTCCTAGTTGTTACTTCTGATGAAAAGAGACTTGTGCTGAACCACCATACAGTTTTCCAGAGTGGTTGAACAAGTGTACACTCCCATCAACAATGCAGTAACATTCCCTCTTTGCCACATCTCTACCAGCATCTGTTATTGTTAGTTTTCTTAATAATGGCCATTCTAACTGGTGTGAAGTGGAATCTCAATGTTGTTTTGACATGCTTTTCTTTTATGGACAGAGATGTGGAACATCTCTTCATATGTCTATTGGCCATTCTTATTTCTTCTTTGGAGAAGTTTCTCTTTAAGTCCTTAGCCCTCTTAGTATATGGGTTGTTCCTTTCAGGACGTTTTTTGCAGCATTGCTTACCATTAATAAGAAGAGATAGGGAATCAACCCAGATGCCCCTCAGTGGACAAATGGGCCAAGAAAATGTATATACACAATGGAATTCTACGTTCCCATCAGAAAGAATGGCACTGCCTCACACATATTATATATACACTTTCCATTTCCTTATGAGTGTGTGTGTGTTTGTGTGTTTGTGTATTGAAGCAAGCCACACTCAAAGAAACATACGTTGCATGGTTTCTCTCATTTTGATCAAAATGATAGGAGTTATAAAACTCAAACAAATAAACTCATTTTTCCAGCCACACACATCTTATGAGTCAAATAAATATCAAGAATTTTTGTTAAATTATGTGGAAAGTACGCCTAATGTAATAAGGCTATTAATTGCCCCACATGAAAAACAAGGATTAGGAACATTTCCTGACTAATTTTGAAAAGTAACAACTCACTGGTACTCGTAATCAGAAAAATATTCATTCCTGAAAATGGCCCAAATCCTCTTGAATCTTCCAGTGTCATGGATTTCTATACATTGAAGACATGTCTTATTTATCAATGATTTAAAAATTATACTGTACTCAATAAAAAATGAATCGGTGATACACATTTTGAAATCCAGGCACCTAAATACATCTGGTGATTGGTAGACCCCAATTGTCAATTAACCTTGGAGCATCTTTTCTTTTTCTCACCTGTTCATGGGGCTTGAACTCTGTCCCTGAACACTTCAGTTCAAGGCTAGTGCTCTACCACTTGAGTCACAGAGACACTGTTGGTTAATTGCAAATAACAGTCTCACAGACTTTCCTGCCTGGGCTGACTTTGAACTGTGATCCTCAGATCTCAGCCTCCTGAGTAGCAAGGATTACAGGTGTGAGCCACCGGCACCAGGCTGGAGCATCAAATTTATAAGTTCATTTATCTTCTGTCTAAATTTACTATTACTGTTTGTTTTTTGTATTTCTTGTGCCTTATTTTTTTATTGTCAAAGTTTGATACAGAGAGATTACGGATTCATATGAAAGGCAGTGAGTACATTTCTTGTTGTACTTGTTACCTCCTCCCTCATTCTCCTCTCCCCCTCCCTGTTCCCCTCTCCCCCTACAGTTGTGCAGGTGGTTTACATCAAATGGTTTCTTTTTTTTTTTTTACTCATTTTTTTCTTTTTTATCATCAAAGTGGTGTACAGAGAGGTTACAGTTTCATATGTTAGGCATTGCATACATTTCTTGTACTGTTTGTAACTGTTTGGTGTAAACCAACTGAACAACTCATGTAGGGAGAGGGACAGGGGGAGGGGGGACGGTGGGAATGAGGGAGGAGGTAACTACTACTATTTTGTACTTGATCATAGAAACTTAAATCTTTTCTTTAAAACCTATATGAATTAATCCATAATAAACCCGAATTATTTTAAATAGCTACTTTTTTCTGCTTTTCAACACTTGTGCCCTTTTCTCCTTGCAGAAAATACATAATTTTGAGATCTTACAATTTGTCTGAAATCTTAATTTATCTGTAAATTTATGATCCTTCCCTACCCTTCTCAGAGCCCTTATGCCTATCCTTCCTAACAATCACTTATTTTTCACTCTGACCTTTCAACATAGTAATTTTTCTTCTTGTGTCTTAGGGTATGATGGGATTAGAACACAGAGCTTCCTACTTGCTAGTAAGGCATACTGTCAGTTGAGCCACACCTTTAGCCTTTGGCTCAAGTAACATTTTAGATGGGGTATTACTTTTTATCTATACCAGCCTAGAATGCAATCCTCCTATTTATACTTCCTTAAATAGCTAATTGGCAGGTGTATCCCAACACAGCAAATTTATTCCATGGAGGTAGGGCCTTACAAACTGTCTGGGCTGACCTCAAAAGGAGATCCTCCCAATTTCTTCCTCTAGAGAACCTAGGATTAAAAGAATGAGACACTGGTGATCTGCTCCAATAATTATATCCTTTGAAGAGCAATAACAATCTAGTTTGGCTTGTTGTTAACAAGTCCATCATTTTCTTTTAGAAGCTTCAGTACCTGTGTGTTGTTTATATGAAAAAAAATCTTTACTTTCTAAGGTTTTGTACAATATTCATACAGGAGGATTTAAACTAGTGTGATGTATACAGAGAGACGATACACAGGATGTGTAAGATATTTTTAAGACCTAGCACCCTGGTAAGAAGTCCACCCTTTTAACTTCACTCTTACATATATGGAATTAAAATTTAAAGAGTTAAAGTAAATATTCCATAGTCACCAATCTAGGAAATGGTTTGCTTAGAATTCACGTGGCCAGTGACTCTCTCCTCAAGGAGACAATATAAGAGCACTTTAGAGTTCAAAGGACATCAAAGAGTTTGTGGTAGTTTATATAGGACTGTAAGTTTTCAGAATGAATGTGTGAGGGGGGAATCTTTTCTTTAGGCAAGGTTAATCTTAGAAGATAATCTATTTCAAGACTTGGCATATTTGCCATGTTGCAATGGTATTTTTGTATAACATAAAAACGTCTATTTCAGGGCCATGCGAGTGTGAATTTATATAGAATGTGAAAGTATAGCACAAGGAAAGGAAATGCTTACTGTTTTAGCACTGTGAGATGCTCCAAATAACATGCCTGTCCTCACAGATTAGAGGTGAACCAAAAATCCTTGCAGTGAGGAGAATGTAGATGTTTGGTTCTTCAGCCAAAGAGGATCACCTGTTGTGTTATTTACATATCCTGCCATTGTTGGTGACAGTATATTACCATACAGGCTTGGAAAAAGTTATAATTGCATGCTAGATTAGATTCCTTCATTCAGTAGAGCTAGGAGAGAATTTACCTTGGCAAAATGTTGGATAAAGAGTAGATGAAAAGAAAGAGCCCTATACCAGATTTCAGTGCTTCTCACATTGTGAGAGAACAATGACGATCATGAGAAAGCTTCAATCTTTGATACTGGCTCTGTACCTCTCTCTGTCATTGTGAGTAGGGGAAAAGGTTGCTAGAGTTTAGATCTTGAAGGTTCTCCCAAGACTGTGTGTTCATTATTTGGAAGTGTAGTAGAATCTTTAATCAGTGGCATCCAGTCATGAGATTTTATGCCACTGAGGATGTAACCTTGAAGGAGGTACCAGAATCTCAACATGCTCTTTTCTCTATCTTTTGTATCCTGGACATAGTGGAGTGGTTCTCCTTTACCATGTACTTCCCCAAGATGTTCCTCAGATAGACCTAAAATCAATGTAGATAGCCAATCATGGATCAAAACTTCCCAAACTGTAAACCTAAATAAAACTTTAATCTTACATGCTGATTAGCTCAAGTACTTGTTATAGAAACAAGAAAGTTGAATACCAAAACATGTCAACCTCCATGGAGGAAATACAGTGGTGTGACATTGAAGAATATTATCTTCTCTGATTAGTCGTGACTCTGTGACTTGATTCATCTCTTTACTTGGCAGAAAAATGAATTACTGTATTATAAGACCAAATACTTAAAAAAGAAAAAAAAGAGATTTTCCCAATATTTAAGTTTTAATAAATATGCACTATATTTAGAGTGCTAAAAGTGTATTTGTTGGAAAGTAATAACCAATATTTATTTTGCATTTCTTAATAAAGTGTCCCAAAGATTGCCTTAATTGCATACATAGTCATTACTGGAAACATTATTCTAGTAAAATAGTTGAAAAGAAATGGTGCTATTTTTGGTGTGAGCTCCAGTAGAAAAAGGTGATAAAGGAAGATGAATGATATGGCTTAGGATCCCCTTTCTATTTTAAACAGGCACATGCATCTTAAAAATCTATTTAATATTCTATGTAGCCAAGTAATATGTCATGTTTAAAGTATTTGAAAATTGTAACTCTGTACAATTCTTTTGAAGTAATTTGAAAGGATATTTGAAGTTCTTTGAAGAGATGTGACTTGAAACAGATTTGTCAATATTTTAATGTAGACGAGACTGTGGTTATTTGTATTTCTTAATATATCCTCTACCGTTTTGTTTGTCTGTGAGCAATATAAAGGTGTGTTGGCAAAAATGGAAGGAAAGAAGGAAGGGAGGGAGAGAGGAAGAGACAAAGAAAAAAGATGAATGAAAGAACAATGACATGAAGAAAAATCTGAAACTATTTGTTTCAATTAGTTTACAAGGATGACTGGAACAAAGTACCACAAATCCGATTGAATAAAAGAAATGTACTATGCCCGGTTAGGGAAACCAGATCTGAATTTCCAGATGTTGGCAGGTTCATGATCACTTGTTGCAAAGCTTTTACAGGAGACACAGCTTTACCTTTATCAGCTTTGCTTAACATCGGGTACTCCTTGGCTTATAAATGCCTTACTAAAATTCTGCCATAGTGTTCAGAAGGTGCTTTCTACATGTCTTATTCCATCTTCTCATAAGGACACCAGTCATACTAGATTAAGAATCCTTCCTATTGCAGTATAACATTATCATAACTAATTGTATATTCTATGGCCAACCTTCAAAACAGGGTTATATTTGAGTTACCAAACAATAAGTATCTCTTTGTAGAACACAGTTCAACCTATAGCACTAATTGTTTTGGAAAAATCCAGGTAGCTTTCTGAGGAAAATATGAAGTTTTAACTGATCAATACATATGGCTGGCTCCCCTGGAAGACAATGTAGCTCAGAGGAACATTGAAATGAATCATACCCCAAGATTCTTCCCCACCCTAAATCCTTTTACTAATTTCAATACACACCTGTTTGAATAAATTGTTGTGCTCATTAAAAATCATTTATCCCTCAATATATAGGTGCTTTAATTTTATTTAATTTGCATCCTTAGAATAAATGAATTTATCATTTTTTTCTGAAGTCAACTTTTGAGACCATGGTAGAGAATATACTATGAATAACCACTCATCTGAACAGAAATCAAGACCAAGAGAACAGAAACTTGGAAGTGGTTAATTCAGTATTGAGATGGAAAAAAACCTTTTTCAAAATTCCTCACTAGACTTCTGGGAAGACGGCGGAGGAGTAGCAGAATCTTAGCTAAGCTCCCTCCGAAATTGCAGTTTTCCCACTTCAGAGAAAATTTTACTCCTAGAAAGACAGCCCAAGTAAGTTATCACAGTACAAGGATTCTGGCCAGGAAGAAAAAATCTACCTTGCTGGCCTGAAAACACAGATTTGCACCCAGGCTGCATCCTGCTGCCACTCCAGTGCTGGCGCCAGCACAGCACCCTGTACTCTGCTCACCTAGAACACACAGCAGCAACCAGGAAGAAATCCTACAGACAGCAGCAGACAGACACAGAGAGCAGGCTGAGTACAGACAGGCTGAAATCACAGAGAAAGCGTGAGTACCCCACGAACGACATTCTCACTTGCACCCACAGAGCAGCATCTGGAACATAACCCTTACCCCACCACCAGAGAAAAGTCCCATATTTGACACTGGCATAGGGTCAGACCAGACTGGAACTAAAGTGGGCCTGGGGAAAGCGAAGACAAAGGGGACATCTTTGAAAAGGGGAAGAGGGACCAATCAGTGAGAGCCAGCTCCGCCCAGGAGAAGGCTCCCTGCCAAGGCAGGAGGCTCATCCTGGGCTGTGGCTCAGCCAGAGGTGCCCCGCCCTGCCCGCCGGAATTTCTAAATTAAAATAGAAAATGACAAGCAGCTACCAGCAACTCAGAACAACCAGACAGGAGAACAAACAGTTCCTGAGACAGATAAATGGTCCCGTCACAGAGGAAGCCCAATTCCCAGCCCAAAATGGAGCTGAATTCCATAGCCAGCTCTGCACAGGAGGCCGCCCCGCTCAGGAAGGAGGAACCTCTCCCAGGCAAGCAACTCTCAGCCAGGTAAACCAGGCCAGAGATGCCCCAACCTGCTGAGTCCAAAGCCTATTCAAAGCCAGGCTTTAGAAGCAGCTGCCCCAGAGCAGACGAGAGGAGCCATGGTTCCTGAGACTGTTCACATCCCCCATCTACGGAGGACACCCAAGTCTTACCTGCAAGTTGTGTGAACCACAGAGACCCAGGAATTCACTAATGCGGGGGAGGGTCTTAACAAATCCACCCCTTGCTAACTGAAAGCAAGTGAAACAAGCCAAGCAGCAAAATAGACTGCAGACCATCAGAAGGAAACCACCAGAGACTGTAGAAAGCCTATCCAAACAAGGAAGGCTCCATTTTTTTTATTTTTAAAAACATTTTTTAAGCTTTTTTTTCTTTTTCATATCTAAAACGTCGTTGTTGTTTTTTTTCCATTAATACCTGTTTGTTTTATCAAGTTTTTTTTTTTTTTTTGGTTGTTCATTTTTCAGGGTTTTTTTTTTCTGTTTTCATTTTTTAAAAGTATTTTTTTCTCTGTTATGTGCATCTGTCTTCCAGTATTTATTCTTCATTACTCTCTTTACATTCTCTTTCTTTAAAAATTGCTTTCCTATGAATAACAGCTCCACTCTTTTCTGCTAACTCTCCATTGTCTATCATTTTAACCTTGTTCTTTCTACTGATTCTACTATTCTCCACATTTCCACATCACTGAAACTAAACCAAAATCTTCACCCCCCCACTCCACCGATACATTTTACTTTATTCTCTTTTCTTCCTCTAACTTACCCTCCTGACTTAATTCCAAGACCTCCAGATTCCATTGACTCCTGGTTATTGGATAGAGAGTATCCCTGCTCAATCACAGTGAATCAAAGGGATTCTTAGAGAAAGCCAGTCCAAAAAGAACTTAATATAAGAACAAGAGTTGCTCATAGGGTTATAAAAGTCTGTAAGTAACTACTGAATACAAGGTCATATTGATACTGTATTCTTTAGGAACACCAAATCTAATTTTATATACAGGTATACAAGGTATCTGTATATAATTGTGAGCTTCTAAGATTTACAAAACAGTGCTTGGTAAGGTCTGCTTTGGGTCTTAAACCGTGCTCACAGGTGCTTGTAGATTGGCATTCCCAATCCAAATGGGCAGAAGAAACATAAGGAAGATAGCAAAAAATGGAGTCTTATCTCCCACTCAAAACAAGCAGGAGGGAGAGCAGTCAATCTAAGACAAAGAAGAGAACCCTCAAAATGCTCTACAAAGTCTACTGATAAACATTATAAATGAAAAGCTTGAATCAATACAGCAATCCTTCCATAAATGAATAGACAATTTCATGGCCTCAACAAATAGAAAGATAAATGAAATTCAAGAATCAAATGAAAAGATAGCTAAAAAATTTGAGAGACAGCACTCAAAACCAAATTAATGAAGTTAATGAAATAAAGAAGTCCATGCAGGACCTAAGAGATGAAATGGAAATAATCAGGAAAGACCAGTCAGTAGGAAAAGAGATTTGAAATCAAGTAGCTAGTCTACAGTCCCGACTAACTGAAGCAGAGGATCAAATGTCAGGAGCTGAAGATTCCCTAGAATGGCCTCCATAAGCAGGCTGGCATTGCAATCCTAGTACCAGATAAAATTGACTTCAAATTAAAAATGGTAAGAAGAGACAAAGAAGGTTACTACATACTAATAAAGGGATCTCTCCTACAGGAAGATATAACCATTCTAAATATATACACACCAAATACTGGAGCACCTAACTTCATCAAACAAACACTACTGACTCTAAAAACACACAAAGACCCAAACACATTGATAGTGGGGAATTTAACACTCAACTATCACCGCTGGACAGAACAACACATCAAAAACTGAACAAAGAAACCACAGAACTAAACAACTGCATAGACCAACTAGACTTAACCGACATCGGCAGAATATTCCATCAAGCAACAACAGAATACACATTCTTTATGGCAGCACATGGAACAGTCTCCAAAATAAATCACATCCTAGGGCACAAAGAAAATCTTTACAAATTCAGAAGTATCAAAAGCATTCCCTGCATTCTCACAGACCACAATGGAATAAAATTAGAGCTCAACTCAAACAGCCACCACAGAAAATCCTACAATTCCAGGAGACTAAACAATAGACTGCTGAACCATCAATGGGCCATTGAAGAAATTAGAATTATGAAATTCAACCAAGATGAGGACACAAAGTACCAGCTCCCTTGGGACAAAGCAGAAGCATTACTCAGAGGAAAATTTATATCTCTGAGTGCCTACACCAACAAACTGGAGAAACAGCAACTCAATAATTTAAGGAAGCATCTCAATCTCCTCAAAAGAGAACAACAAGCAAAACCCAATCGAAGGAAGCAAATAATTAAATCAAATCAGAATTAATCAATTAGAGACAATAAAATCCCTTGAAAGAATCAACAAACAAAGAGTGGGTTCTTTAAAAAAAAATCAACAAGATAGACAGTCCCCTAGCAAACTTGACCAAAAAACAAAAGTAGCACACCCAAATAAACAAGATCAGAGATGAAACAGGTATCACCACAGAAAAAAACAAAATTCAGAACACAATACGGGACTATTTTGCAAATCTTTATGCCAACAAAATTGAGAATCTGGAAGAAGTGAATGATTTCCTAGAATAAATTGATATTGCCAAACTCAACCATGAAGATTTAAACCTTCTGAAAAAACCCATATCCAGCATTGAAATAGAAACGGCAATAAGTGATCCCCCATCCAAGAAAAGCCCAGGTCCAGACGTTTTCACAGCAGAATTCTACAAGGCCTTCAAAACGGAACTCACACCAATATTTCTTAAACTATTCAATGAAATTGAAAGAGAATGTTCACTACCAGACACGTTCTATGAAGCCAGTACAACCCTCATCCCAAAACCAGGGAAGGACTCATCAAAGAAGGAGAACTGATTTCCCTGATGAACATAGATGCAAAAATTCTCAACAAAATTCTGGCCAATCGAATTCAACAGGTCATCAAAAAAATCATACACCACAATCAAGCTGGATTCATCCCAGGGATGCAAAGTTGGTTCAATATATGCAAGTCAATTAATGGAATCCCCCACATCAACCAGAGCAATGTAAAGAACCACATGGTGATATCTCTCAATGCAGAAAAGGCATTGAATAAAATCCAGCACCCAGTTATGCTAAAAGGCCTGGAAAAACTGGGATTCCAGGGAACACATCTGAGTATAATAAAGGCAGTCGATGACAAAACAATGGCAAGCATAATTCCAAATGGTAAAAAACTAAGGCCATTCTCTTTAAAATCAGGAGCAAGACAGGGATGTCTGCTCTCTCCCTTCCTCTTCAACATAGTACTAGAATTCCTAGCCAGAGCAATTAGGCAAGAAGAAATCATAAAGGGGATCCAAATACGAAAAGATGAAGTTAAACTTTCTCTCTTCGCAGATGACATACCTAAAGACACCCATAGTCTCTAATCCCAAGCTACTAGAGTGGATCCAAGTCTTTGGCAAAGTTGCAGGATATAATATAAACCCTCAAAAATCAATGGCCTTTCTATATGCTAATGATCCGAAGACCAAGGCTGAGCAACTGCTTTTGCAATAGCCTCAAAAAACATAAAATACCTAGGAATAACCTTAACCAAAGAAGTGAAAGACCTCTAGGATGAGAACTTTAAAAACATGAAAAATGAAATTAAGGCAGAACTAAGGAAATGGAAAAACCTCCCATGCTCCTGGATTGGAAGGATCAATATAACCAAAGTGTCAATATTAACAAAGGCTATCTAAAAATTCAATGCAATACCATTAATATCCTAACACCAATTTTTAATGAAATAGACGAAGCAATCCATAAATTCATATGGAACAATAAAAGATCCAGAATAGAAAAAAAATCCTAAGCAGAAAGAACAATGCTTTAGGAATTACAATTCCAAACTCCAAGCTTTATTATAAAGGTATAGTCATAAAAACAGCTTGTTATTGGCACTGGAACAGGCTTGAGGACCAATGAAACAGAATTGAAGACCTAGAAATAAACCCACAGAAATATGCCTACTTAATCTTTGATAAAGGAGCAAAAAAAATAGTCTGGAAGAAAGCCTCTTTAACAAATGGTGCTAGCAAAACTGGTTCAACACATCACATACAATATACTAAAACTAGATCCTTATATATCACCCTGCTCCAAAATCAATTCCAAATGGATCAAACACCTCAAAATTAAAACAGATACCCTGAAAACATTACAAGAAGCAGTAGGAGAAACACTTTGGCTCCTTGGCACAGGGTGGAACTTCCTTAACAAAGAATCAGAAATGAGAAAAATCAAAGAAAGGATGGGAAAAATGGGACTGCATCAAACTGTAGAACTTCTTCAAGGCAAAGGACGTAGCTCACAAGATAAACAGAAAGACCACAGATTGGGAAAAGATCTTTACCAGCCATACAATGCACAAAGGCCTCATATCTAAAATATATGCAGAACTAAAAAAATTACATTCCTCCAGAACAAAACCGCAAAGAACCAATAGCCCTCTCAACAAGTGGGCTAAAGACTTAAAGAGAGACTTCTCCAATCAGGAAAACACAATGGCCAAGAGACACATGAAAAAGTGCTGTACATCACTGGCCATAAAAGAAATGCAAACCAAAACAACATTGAGATTCCATCTCACTCCAGTAAGAATGTCCTATATCAAGAAAACTAACAGTAACAAATGTTGGAGGGGATGTGGCCAAAAGGGAACCCTACTTCATTGTTGGTGGGAATGTAAACTGGTTTAGTGACTCTGGAAAGTGGTATGGAGATTCCTCAGAAGGCTAAACATAGAGCTCCCCTATGACCCAGCAGCCCCACTTTTGGGCATCTACTCAAAAGACCATAAACAAGAACACAATAAAGCCACTAGCACAGCAATTTTCTTAGAAGCACAATTCGTCATAGCTAGAATTTGGAGCCAACCCAGATGCCCCTCAGTAGACAAATGGATCAGGGAAATGTGGTACATATACACAATGGAATTTTATGCCTCTATCAGAAAGAATGACATTGCCCCATTCATATGGAAATGGAAGGACTTGGAAAAAAATTATACTAAATGAAGTCAGCCAGACCCAAAGAAACATGGACTCTACGGTCTCCCTCATAGGGAATAATTAGCACAGGTTTAGGCTAGTCACATCAGAGGATCACAACAGCCCAATAGCCCTTATGAACACATAAGATGATTATAAGTGAAATGAGCTCCATGTTTTGGAAATGATTGTCATATCACCGTTGTAATTACTTTCAACATGCGATGTGAAACCGTTGCTTCTATTATTGATGATCCTCTTGTATCCCCTTCCTATGGTTGTGCCTGCACTCTCTGTGTATCTTATCTGAGTAAATTGGAAATCGTGTATACTGGTATTAGATCTAGGAAATAGAAAGGGAATACCAAAATCGAGAGACACAGGGTCAAAACAGACAAACGACTACAAAAGCAATACTTGCAAAACTGTTTGGTATAAATGAACTGAATAACTCATGGTGGGGGGGGAGAGAAAGGGCGAGGGGTAAGGGGAGAATGATGGAAGAGGTAACAAACAGTACAAGAAATGTATCCAATGCCTAATGTATGAAAGTGTAACCTCTCTGTACCTCAGTTTGACAATAAAAATTTAACAACAAAAACAAAATTCCTCACTAGATAACAAAGGTACTCTCTGAGAAACTATATAAAATGTGACAGTGATTCTGTATTTTAGGTTGGATTTTTTAAATGTAAAAACAAAAGTTCCAAGGGAACATACACATTACACTACTGTTTGATTTGTGTTGCGAGGGAAGAAAAATCAAGTTATTCTTTCTCCATTGAATATCCCCAAGTTTTTTTCTATGTGCTAGTGAATTTCTGTTTTGTCATTCATGTAGTGCCTAAATTAATCTTTTCATTCTTGTCTGTGACTGTATTTTTTATATTTCACCCTAAAACTCATGTTTTCAAAGAATTAGATACCAAAAAGAGTAAAGAATATAAAAACAATTTGGCTCCATAGGCACATCAAAATTGACAGGTACATAGTAGGAATTAACTCTTAAGCATGCCAGATTACTCACTATTGTGTTGCTTTAAAGCCTAAAGTGGCTCAAATACTGAGAAAGGCATATTAATGGAATGGAATTTTGTCTTTAAAAAATGTTTATTAACATTTTGTCAGTATGAACGGTTTTTATATCAAAGATAAATAAGGCAGTTTATATATCATGCCTTTGGTAGATATCAACTAACATAATCATTACTATGGTTTGGATATAATTTGGTGGCCTCTGCCAAGGGTTTATGTGTTGAAATTTAATTTTCACTGTGAGCACTAAGTGGGCAGAAAGTCAGTCCCACTGTGAGGAGATGGTTGGGATTAGATAAACTCATCAGGGTGGGATCCTAGAACTGAGGATGACTTGACTTGAGAAGAGAGGGCAGAATACCGATGCACACATGTGTGTGCCTGACTGTTGGTAGCTGATGTTTTGTTTGAGAAATATACTTACCTACTCAAGCTCAAAGAACAAGAAATTCAGTGGGTCACTTTAGTGGCCATTTGGGAAGATCTGCTATCTGGTAGGCATGCACATCGCTTGATCTTTCAGCAAGAAATTTATTTTCTAATATGTAAGCCACTACCTTCTTCATTAGCAGAAGACTGTGGCATGTAAAATCTTTCCAGATGTCATCTATACTTCATTATTTCCTCATCCTGTTTCATTCTCAATTTAAATACAGTGCTACCTTGCTCCTCCCCACATCCTGTATGGATGGAGAGCTTCCCAGGTGCATAGGCTATGGGTTGTCTTAAGCGTGTTCTTGGTAATTTCCCTTTCTGTGGAGACACCTAATTTTGTTAAAAGACCACCAATTATTATTTATCATATCCTCTGCTACCTTAGGCTCTTCGTACAAGAAGGTTACCAGATGTGGCCTGTTGGTTTTATTAATTTAAACTAACAAGCTGAAGTCAATCTCTTTACATACAAAACTGTAACCACTCTGTAATTTCACTTTGACAATAAATAAAAATAAAAAAATATAAAAAGTAGGCTCTTTTAAGTATAATGTTACAGTAACAGAAAACTGTGTAAGATAATCACATTGTTCCCATCTTCTGTTTTGGATAATAGAAAAAAAGCACACACACATTACTAGAATCTGTGCAGGAGAAATTTATACAGCTTCGGAATGTTGACCACACAGAGTTTTTGATTTGCATCTATTTATACTTGATAAGGGGAAAATAGGAAGAAAGCAGGTTATTTGGTTTGAGCATACACACAACTTCATAGTTCACACAGATCTCGTTTGGACCGCAGATACCAATGTTTCAAGGGACCACAGTGATCCTCAGATAAGACAGTTCAGCAATCCATATTGAGCAGAGTATCATAGGGTTGTAGAGGCCTTGAGACCACATGTGTAGCAGTAAAAATACCCTTGCCAGGCCCAGACTTTCCACACAATTTCCTCTTCTCCTTCACACAGAAGCAGTGGCTGTTGTAAGACTGCTTTCTTTTTCTTCTTCAAGTCCATGCACAGAGCTTTTGAGCTAAGATGGTTCTAGATGAGTAACTCTTCATTACCATAGAGATTATATACTTACTCCCAATAGTAAAGATGCAAGAATTAGAATCTTAACTTCCATTCATATTTCTTTAAAAATGGGACGTGACAATAGGACATGAGCAGGTGTAGAAATTTGTGATCCTGCAATCTTAGGCAACAGGCTTCATTGTGTGAGACTATTTGAGTGCTGGAGATTAAATGTCACACACATCCTTGTGTGAATAAAATGAGTGCATGCCTGGTTTGAAGAAAACTATGAAACCCTTTCCTATATCAGAAAATAAAAAAGAAATTCCTTCATTAATGAAACCTAATGTTGAGCGAGATGGACCACACACTGGGAAAGGAATGAACCAGTGAGAAAATTCATGTATTTCATATTCTTTTAGACTCCCAAGAAGTTGTGGAAAACTGTAAACATGCCTCTAGGACCCTCAAAACGTGTATGATGAAATGAACTCTCCAGCACTGTTTTATTCATAACAACTGCTACATGATCTGGTGTTATTGTTTAATACGTAAGAAAGACCTTACTTTTTTTTTCAGAATCTCCTCTGGGAATAGGAAAGTTATAAGGAAAATAGTTAATTGTAAATAAAATAATATTCTCATTACTACAAAATTTTATTCTTGTTCTTTTGCTTGCAAAACATCATGCTCTCTGACGATCTCATGGTGTTGCACATGGTATGCCTTCTGAGCAGAGTATGCTAACTATTTAGCATAAACATATCTTCATGGTAAACTTACATATCTGCAAAAACTCTTTCTCCACTCAACATTCTTTAGCTGACTTAACTATGGATCACTACAGAACTTTATGAGAATTCTATTGTAGTATTATGTTATATTACAGCTTGCAAATTGTTTAAAAGCTCTCCAGGGACTATTTCACTTGTCTCTGTGCCTCTGGCACAAAACACAGTGTGTAGCAAAGTGTAAGACCTCAAGCAATGAATTACAGAATCAACTTAGTAGATGAATGAAGGGTATTAGGATAAGCAAATGGACATTTCTAAAAACGTTGAAGTCCTATTAGTACTGGTTCCAGACTGGCCTAACTTGCCAAGTGGTGGTTTGTCTATTTGTCTAGGTAAATTTCACATGTATATTTATTTAGCAGATATTTCATGAGAATTTACTCAGTGCAGTAACTATACTATATATTTTGATTTTTAATGTATAACAGAGTACTTGGTCCTGTATCACAAATAAAAAAAACCTCAAGTCTAAAATATCTCCACACAGAGATTTTTCAGCTCTGAGGTTGGGATTACAGAGCTGAACTGAAAAGTGAATTTCATAGCCTCAAATCCATGTATACTATTTACTAATTGTTTTTAGCTTTTCCCAGCTGCCCATTCCTGTTCCATCCTATTGTTAGTCCATGTTCCTTTGTTCTAGCTGCTGGTGGCTTGTTATAGAAAGTTTGCATACTTCCTTTGCATTCTTAGGGAAATGAGTTGTTGTATTTTTACAAGTTGTTTCCCAGGGACAATGTTTCAATAATAACTACAGGAATAACAACCAAACAAATGCACTTACATAGATACCTGTCTTTGAAATCACTGACAGTGATTTAATAGAGTTTGGAAATGGATTGACAGTAACTGGGTTCTAAATTGATACAGGTCTTATTAACATGCCTAAAATTGTGACTCTTGCAGAGTGGATAAATAAACACACCTACGATAATTGATATGACCATGTGTCTGTGTCCATTTACAAAAGGTACATTTATGACATAATTATCTCTGAATACACACCAATTCTCCTGGATGCTAGAGATATTCTGTTGGCTGAAGAGGTAAATTTTCCATTACTTTTGGCCATGTTACATATTTTATACTCATCCAAATTATTCATGATATGTACTTAATCAAAAATAATCTTATAACACCAACACATTGTGCTTGATCATTCCAAATTAATCCATTATATGTATTTCAACTTTGCATGACATTTTTAAATTTTGATTAGAAGAGCTGATATTGGAACTCAGTAGAAAAGGGTACTTAGCAGGAACAAGGATATGGACCCAATCCCCAGACACTAAATAAATACATACATATATACATACATATATGCATAAATACATATACATAAATAACAGATTTTATTTATGAATTATCCTGTTCATTTTGTGATGTATAGCCACCCAGTGCTTTTTCTTGTCCCTTTCCATATTAGACATAGACCTCAGTTGAGGTACATGGAGTCTCAAATTTCCTGTCAGTCTCTTAAATGTCAGATTACATCTAAATGATTTAAATTGCTTTATGTTAGCAGCGTCCTACCCTATAATGTTCTTTTGTTAGGAGATTTTGTTTTTCTTTGGTGGTCTTTGGGGCTTGCACTCTGGGCCTAGGAAATGTCCCAGAGCTACTTTTGCTCAAGGCTAATGCTGTACCACTTGATCCACAGTGCCACTTCTGGCTTTTTTTCTTAGTAGTGAATTGGAGATGAGTCTCACAGACTTTCCTGTCTGAGCTGTCTTCAAACCACAATCCAGATCTCACCCTCCTAAGTAGCTAGGATTACAGGCATGAGTAACAAGTGCCTAGCTAACAGAAACTTTTATCAGTTTACAAAGAACTGTATTGAAATATTAACAAGATGACCTGAGAGCCTGTGACTCATAATAAAAATATATGCACACTTATTTTTGTGCTTATTTCATATACAGAAAGATCTAGAAATCTCTTAATCAATATATAAAATAATTTTTACATAGTAGTAATGATGAAAACTTGGTGTTGTGTTTAAGCAGACTCATATGACCTAACAGAAGTAAAGGGATTTTATTGTATTTTTCTTTGGGTTGATTTAATGAGTAATAGTTTTGAATATCTTAAATAGAATAATAACTGTTTTCATTGGTTGGTTAGTATTTGGTATAAACTCTGCATCCTAAACTTGTTAACAGGCAATCTACCACTTGAACAACATTGTTTTGACAGAAGGGTCCTTACATTGAAGCATAACATTTGAACATAGTTCTGGAAATGGTATGATAACGATACATGCAGAAAATGTATAATGATTATATCAGGAAAACTGGCAGTTCTTTCTCCTTAAACATTTATAATGCTTTTATATTACAAAAGGTTTACTGTGGCTCTTGTAGCTGTCATGAACTGTATGCTTTATTTTGAAATATAGTCACCTTTCTGTGCTATGGAACATTAGGAATTAGCTTTTTTGAGATTTTTCACTTATATGTGGAAATTAAGTCAATTATTTCATAAAAGTAGACTGTAGGTTTCTGGTCATTGTCTACTGAAATGGAAGAGAGAGGTTGGATAATGCATAGCAAACAAAATAATAGGAACATTTGAAAAATATTTGAAAGCAATAAATGTCTATGATCTCACAATGCTCCATAGTATGCAAAGCTCATTATAGTAAAAATTATGAATTTGGTAAACAAATGAGATTTTACAATTAACATGTGTTTGAAGGACCAAGAATAAGAATATTGCAATGTGAACATGAGACATTTTGTCTGTCCCAAGAAGATGGCAGTTGTTGTAACAGCCAAGTAGAATTAAATTTATTTTTAATGAGGCTTTCAAATTATAAAGTAGATTATAACTATGCCCCATAGCCATATTTTTATTGCATTATCCTTACATAGAAGCCTTCGTGATTCGGATGGCAGAGATTATCTTGAATAGGTGGTACTGAGTTAATTCATATCCTGGTTGCCCCGAGAGACCTAAATTTGAGCTTCCTATTCTTTCTCAGGGCGTGAAATAAAAATAAGTTGAGTGCCATTTTCTTTGTTGCTGTGCATTTTAAAATCTAGGCTCTGTCACATCTCTTCTGTTAGAATTACCATTTGCTTTCTTTTTAAAAAGAGGTTACATGCAGGGAAGTCAAAGCCAATTTGTTGAATGCAGTGTTATGGAGTTTAGGCACTGAATGGATGGACCCATGAGTAAGAAAAGTGATGATTTCTAGTTCATTCATTGTAGATCCATGCCTTTGAAAAGGAAAAACAGCTTTACATTTTCCTAAACATGACAGTAAATGTCTTGAAAAATAGGAACTATATCATTATCTAAGTAGCCCTGCCTTTTGATAAATTCATAGCAAGTGCTTTTCTTGTGTCTGTATTTTATGTGTGCAGAGATGATCTATATTAATGACATTCTTTTTATGAGGGCTTGCAGTCTGTAGTAGTCAAATTATTATTTGAATTGAGTGTTTAGAACAAAGTAGAATACTTTGTATTCTCTACAGTTCTTCCTATGGACATCTGCTTGCAATAAACAATAGCTGAATTAATGTTTCTTGAATTAATTGATATTTACAGATGAAGGTTACTACAAATGCAAAAGGGATTTATTAGGTATGTCCCTTAAGACATATTTTTCAATGTCTTTAAGAATATTTACAAGTGCAATAAAAGATCTAATTGTTTTGTTCTGCCATTCACTGCTGTGATTCCTTTGAAGAATTATAGGTGGAAGGTACTAATATTATATTTGATTAAAATCAATGCACACTTAGCTCCTAAAATATTTTCTGTAGCTACCCATAGGAAAAGTTCTCCAGTTCTCCTACATACTCTGATTAAGAACAGGGGAAATGTGAGAAACACAGTCAAAATCTGCCTGACCTTCTGTACAGAGCTGTTGTCAAAACTGTTACCATTTTGCACTTGTTTGATCAAAAATTTCTGCAGTGTTGCATAAAATAAAGTAAAATGACAGATCTGCATGTAAAACAGAGCTCTGAGTGTCTCTTCCTGCACCCTCTTCTCAGAGGTCTCTCCAGTGCTTGCTATCTCCACGGTAACAGCATCACTGGTATTCTGTTGAAGTGTATTTTGAAAGTTGCCTTCACCTAAGAGCTTAGAATATGATAGAACTGTCTGTATTTGTGGTTATCTCATATTAGTCTTTTAATCAAAAGTACACATAGAATAGCATTTATCTATTAACACTAAATATATGTATTATTTCTTTTTTTTTCTTTTCCAGAACTGGTATGGTGTATTCCAAGTAATGACAATACTTAGGGTTTATCATCCCCTTCAAAAGTACAATTTTGCCTAGTTTTATGAATGAATAAATAGAGACACTGCAGTTTTTCCAGAACATTAGGACTATATTTAGGGACATCAGAAAAGAGTCATAGTTATAAGTTTTGTTTTAGTACTTGAGGACATTTGTCTTTTTCCAGGTTTTGCTACAAACAATTGTAATTTTAGAGAAGTTAATTGTGTGCAAGCACTTGGTCTTCTCACATAAAAGTAAGATAATTTCCAGGTTATTCCCTGTTCCTTTCCCATTATTTCATTATCTCTGTAGTTCAAAAGTTATATTAGTAAACAAATGGTTTTGTCACTTAAAACTAATCCTGTCCCATTTAACACTAATAATTACTGAATGGCCATTTTTTTGGTGATACTATTCTCTATTTTGATCAATGTTCCTTTTTGTATATTTTGATCAGAATTTTACAGTAGCATAATAGCGGGACTAATTCTATACTAGTTCAAGGAGAAGTCAAAAAAGCACAGATTTGGGCTACTCTTCTTTTTTTATTGTCAAAGTGATGTACAGAGGGCTTACACTTTCATACATAAGGCAGTGAGTACATTTCTTATCAAACTTGTTACCTCCTCCCTCTTTTTTCTCCCATGTTCCCTCCTTCCCAATTATTTTCCTTTCTTAAGTTATACAGGTGGTTTACAGCATATTGTCTTGAAAGTATGTTGTTACATTGTTTCACCTTTTACCCTTTGTCTTTTCATTTTGATGTTCCCCTTTCCTTCCTTAGGTCCTGTAAACCTATATATAATACCCAGGGTAACAAAATCAGTTACAGTGACATCAGGGGTAAAAACATAGGGAAGAAAAACAAAAGAAAAGGCATATTTTCACATAGTACATTGACAATAACAACAACAATGATAAACCACTTATTTAAATAACTTGGATTTAATTTTTCTTAGCCTCATCTTATGTGATCATATGTACATAGCTACTGGGCTATTGTGATCTTCTGCAAGGACTATCCTAGACATGTTCTAATTATTACCAATGAGGGAAATTATAGAGTTCATGTTTCTTTGGATCTGGTTCACTTCACTTAGTATGATTTTTTCCAAGTCCTCCCATTTCCTTATGAATACCATTCTTTCTGAAAGAAGCATAACATTCCATTGTGTATATGTACCACATTTTCTTGACCTTTTCATCTACTGAGGGGCATCTGGGTTGGTTCCTTTTTTTTAGCGATGGTAAATTGTGCTGTGATGAATATGATTGTACTGGTAGCTTTATTGTGGCCTTCCTTGTGATCTTTGGGGGTAAATGTCCAAAAGTAGGGTTGTTGGGTCATAGGGAAACTCTATGTTTAGCCATTTATGGATCCTCCACACTGCTTTCCAGCGGTTGTTGAACTGTACTATTTTTTTTTTCTACTGGCTGCGTGTAACTATTTAAAGTGTAAATTAAAGTTCTAGAAAGTAAATTAAATATTTTTGTCCACAATTGTACAAATCACATGTGAATAACAGTGAATAACCAAATCAGAGGTGTGGTCCAGCTGCAGAGCACCGCCTTCTATGTGCAAGGCCTCCAGCACCACACACAGACAACCGTGAGCTCATCTCCCTCTGCATCTGCAGCTTTAAAAGGTGGAAAGATAAAAATGACAAATATAGAGACTGCTTCCTCCTTATGCCCATCAACTACCTCCTTAAAATGCTCTCTACCAAGCTGTGAATGTACACTCAGGGAAAAAAAATTAATATAGATCCTGAATGTAATAAAAACCACATTGTGACATATTGTCATTTCAGGACCCACATTTTCTGGCCTAAGCCTGCAAGTGTTCTCATCATTTGAACAAGTATGAATGAACATTTATGGTTTTGCTGTTGAATGAGTACAAAATACTCTTCTTTTCTGAACCACAACAAAAAGCCATCTCCCTTCCCAGTGCCTCCATTGTCTCCTTTTCATAAAAATATAAGGGTTTGTCTTTTGCAAACAGTAAGTTATAGAGTTTAATTTGCTGATGGCTAAGAACAGCTCAGTATTTACTAAGTTATTCCTTTAATGAGGATTTTTTTTTTTTTGAAACCAAAGGTCAGAGCTGGTAGGTAAGTTACTAAGATCTAGTAACGAACTCTGGGAAAAGAAGGGAATACATTTAGCAAAGGAAGGAAAAAAAATGGCATGCTCTTTTGATTATGTTCTATGTGTCCAAATTATTTGATTCCAATTAAGAGCTGAGAAGATAGGCTTCTGTGATTGGTTTAGAATTCTGGGGCAGAAACATCCTAGAACCATGTTATTTGATAAATTGTCTCCTAAAAAGCCTGGGAAAGCGTTGTTATCCCACAAGTCTGGCCTGTTAGTTGGTAAAGATAAAGTTTTAAAAGTACTTGGGGAAAATAAAATTAATTTTAGTCAGGAAAAAAAAAAAACACCAACTACCAAACTGAATGACAGGTTACAGAGCATCTCTATAATGGCAAAATATTTTATTATTAACTGTGTGGATCAGTTCTTGTACGGAAAGATGCATTCCTTTCTGTTAACATACTTCATCTTTTCCTTATATATTCATCTACCATAGGAATGTCATTTCTCAGTCTTAAGCAAAAAGAAACATCAATCTTTGTCTAAAGAACCTGTGTTGCTTGACAACTAAAACATGGCTTTGTATTAGCATTTTTTTAAACAAAATATTGTCCTAACACAAAGAAGACTCCAAAGGCAATACCTAAAAGAGGCAGAATTCCTAAATATTTTACTGGATTAATGATTAATTTACTGGGCTAATGATTAATTGAGTAAATTATTCAATTAAAAACCAAATTATGTGATTTATTTCAAAACTGGAGAAACCAGTTTAGTGAAAGCTCAGCAAATGACTATTTTTTTGTAGCAGCTATTGACTGCAATTTACTGATGCGATAAACATAATATCTAATATAACTTTTACAACTTGAAAAAGTAGTCATAAACTCAGTCTACATAGGAAGACCTATTATGAACCAAAGTGGTTCGGCTAAAATTTCAGAAGTTCTACTAGAAATTTTAATATTTTTTATGAAAATGAAGCTAGAAATCCAGATATTTACATGAAGCCCCTACGTAGAAATTTTGGTAAGTAATCTATCTGTGTATTTTTATTATTCTATAAATAATTCTACAGAATATTTCTTTAATATTTTAAGTATACCTTTTTTGTTTTCACATAAAGCGATGGTTTTTAAAGGCTTCCAAAATAGAAGTTATGGCTTTGAGAAGAAAAGTCTCAAATTTTCATGTCAAAGAAGAAAAAAACTTCAGGAAATTCATTCACATATGCTGTGGCTAATTTCTGCTATCTTTTTTTCTGGAATGATCACATAGTAAGGACAATGAAGAATATTAAATGTAAATTTAGAAGAGGCTATAAGTTTAGTTAAAAGGAAGATGCTCTAATTCTGTTTCTGCATAACAATTTACCTCCAAACTTGTTACTGTTAAGGAAAATACTAATAAAAGGCCTTTTTGTTTCTTTAACTTATATGTAAAGGAACGTTCATGTCTGTTAATAAAATTATTCTTTAGTCATCAATACTTGTGAAATTTCTATTAGGATCCAGATATCAAATAAACATAAGGCACAAGTTATATGGATAAGTAATACAACGATGACAAAAATTACATAAATAGTCTTATGGCAGAGGGATTTATTACATTTACAATACATAGGGCAAGATACTTTAGGTAACTTTTTGTTTGATTTTTTTTTATCAGTGCTGGGGTTTGAACTCAGGCCCACATGCTATTAGGCAAGCATTCAACTGTTGATCCATGTACTCTTCAGCATCAGGAGAGATTGTTTCAACCACTCTTACCTAATATTGTAACTGGGGGAAAAACCAGGCCCAATTTGCTTGTTTCTTCTCAGGTTGTAGTTGTAATACAGCTAAGATTGGTTTCTTGTTTTAGCTCAAGCACCTGGCAGTTAATGGTTGCTGGTGTCTGGGTCCTCAGGGGAGGTATTGATCTGAACATTTATATGTGATCTCTCCATGTGGCCTGAGCTATCTCCCAATGTGATGGCTGGAAGCAAAGAATAGGAATTTTTGGTGAATGAAGGGGAAAAAATGTTGTAATTCCATTTTGACATGACTTAATTTTAGAGGTCATATAACATTATGTTCACCATGATCCACTAGCCAAAGGCAGCTATAAAGATATGCCCTCATTATCAAGGGACATTTTCTTGGCTCTACCTTACTTAAGGAGTACAATATGGTTCTAGTGGGGCCTCTGGAATGAATAATACTTCAACAGCTGTGTCATTGGGACTGCAATCTTTACAGATTGCCTTTCTCTAAGGACACATCCATCGTGATTTTTTTCAATTATGTGGTTTTTGATCCCATAATAGTTACTGAGTTTCTCTCAGATTTTGGATATACTTTTGACAGTTTCTATAAGAAGCCAAAACCTACAAACGTAGATATTAATATAAATGTTCATAATAATACCAACAAGGTGCTCCAGTTCCTATTGGAAGGCAAATGTAAGATGCAAGGGAAATTACCAGGAAATGAGAACTTACCAGCTTCCCTCAGTCAAAGGGCATAAAAGTCACTCATTATTATCCCTAATTCATAATAACTAAACCACACCATCCCCACTGACACTGTCAACACATGACAATGCCATTTCTTCTTCATCAAATGTTCTTTAAAAATTTAGGTAAATTATTGTTATATACAACAATATAGTCAACTAATTAACTCTCAAAGGCATTGTTATATTTGAGAAAAATCTGGTCTCAAAATCTGTACACTATCTAAAATCATTGTTATGAGCATCCTTAAAAGAAAAGCCAAAATCCTATTTATGCAAGGGGCTGAGATCTGAGGATCATGATTCAAAGCCAATCTGGGCTGGAAAGTTGGTGGGGTTCTTATCTCCAATTAACCACAGCAAAAAGCCACAAGTGGCTCTGTGGCTCAAGTGGTAGAGTGATATCCTTGAGCAGAAGGAGCTCAGGGACAGTGCCCACGCCCGGAGTTCAAGCCCAGGCTTGGCAGAAAAATAAACAGAAACAATAGAAAAAAAAGCTATATTCAAGATACAATGAGTCAGTGACTCCAGGAGCATAACCGGTGAAGGTTGACTGCAAACCCACAGCAGGAGAACATTTGTTTTGTTAATTGAATGTAGTGATAATTATATAGATCTACATATATTACACATATTAATCCTCATAGAACTATTTGCAAAGGGTCTCTTTAATTGTATGTTAATTCAAATAATGATAATAAAATGGAGAATTGCTTTCCTAGTTATTCCATAAATACTACTGAATTACAACTATTTGCACAACACTTAACATTAATTATGATAAGGACTTTAGATATGATTTAAGTCATAGCAGAATATGTGTTTGAGTTACATACTGCAGTATTTTATATCGGTGACTTCAGCATCCACAGAATTTGGTATTCACAGGATTCCTGTAATGCCTATAGATACTTAAGGACAAGTAAATGTGGCAAAAAATGCTTTCATGTGGCAAGAATATGCTAGTACATGCCGTCATGTATATTTCTTTCAACACCATGTCTGTTCTTTTCAGAATCAGTGTAACAACTTTGTCCTCTTGAGAACCATGCCTCTTCTATCCTTCCTTTATTCCAATCCTTAATGCAGTTTTCTGTGTCATGAGTGAATGAATCACATTGAGTCTATAATAAAAGTGTATTTAATTAAATTGCATTAGAAAGCCTTCTTTTGTATACATACATATACATGTATGTATATGTGTGTATGTATAAACACATATAGAGAGAGTTGCATTTAAACATGGAGGAAAATGTCTGTAATTATTAATCTCAAGTGTGGACACTTTACTGGGATCTTTGGTTCAATTAATAATAAATATTCAAAATGTGAGTGATGGAGAACTTGAAAAGTAAGGAAACTTTCTCTAATCCCAGTCACCTTGAAGTACATCTAGAAATATTACAATGCCTGTGACAAGGGAGCATGCAGAGAGTTTTGGAATGGCACCTTGGTTGGCCAGCAGCATACAAATTCCCTGCAAAGCAAGTGTCACCAACCTGAAAAGCATATTCAATGACACTTTGATTTAAAGCAAGTGATCTAAGGCTGTGGAAGAACAATTCAGAAGGTGGGAAATGTCTTTATGAAGAGAAAGTTCAATAGCATAGAATGTCAGGTGAGAGGTGAAATGACAGTGAACATATTCCAGCAAGACATTCACATTGTCTACAGCTAAGCATCCTAGCTGAGGTTGGTCATACGAGTTTAAAAAGAACAGAGAAGAAAGGGGAAGCTCTACGTACCACATCAAAATCTGTAAACACTGTGACACTGACCTCTTGAACAAGGGAAAAAAATAGAAGAAAATATATTATTTTTCTTTGGATAAAAAAATAACATTGAATGAGAGGGTGTTTGAAACAACAAAATTAAGCAAAGGAATTCCACTCTGTATTCTTTTTCAGCAGGCAGCTGGTTCCTTTCAAGAGTAATAACAATTATAAGGGGATCTACAAATATAAAGGAATCGCATGAATAAAATGTGCAAAAATGTCACGTGTTTAATTAGTAAAAAAAAAGCAAAAAAAGTGGATTGCACACATCACATATTTTTCATAGTCTCAAAAGTGACAACAGAAAAGATCGTAAAACAAAAATGAGGAAATGATAAATATAGAAGGAGAGTATGGAAAACAATGAAAAGAGAAACAATGAAAAAATAAGCAAGCAAACTTCAGAGAACCAATTGGAAGACATATAAAAAAATCCTGCAGAAATGAATGCCACAGGAAAAGTATGAAAAATAGAACGAAATAGCAAAATAAAGTGATTCTTCCCCCCAAGTTCTGTTGAATATATGTGTGTTACAGTGCGCATATTCATAAGTGTGTGTCTACAATCTTAAAGACAATAGATCACATGGAATTTCATGACATAGTGATATCTGACAGATAAACATATTGCTACACATAGAAAAGGAAGACTATCCATATAAACATTTTTTTTTCCTGAGACAGAGAAAACCATGCACCTTATAGGAACAATAATCCACATTATATAACAAAAGTTTGGTTGCGTTGTGACCTAGAACGTATGTTTAAAATAATCAGTCTTTTCTGGACAGAACTGGTAGTTTCAACCAAATCAAAACACCTCTTGTAAAATTAATAATATTAAAGGAAAATGCCTTGTGAATATACAAAGCTTACAAAATGTTTCACATGTTTCTTGAATGAGTACAGGTCATCTTTATGCTTTCTCTAGAAGCAAGATTACAAGAATTGTGAAAATAGGGGGAGAAAGTAAGTGCGGCCACAGCTGTATTTATTAAGTATGATCCTACAGAGAAAACAAACAATATTACAATGAGAAATAAGAAGAAAAAGAGCAGTCCTAAGGGACTGACTTTTGTAGTTATAAAGAATATGCTGTCTACAAGCTGAAGTCTCAGGAAAAGAGGTGGCATCCTTCCCTTCTCAATCCAGGAGGCTAAGAATCAGAACATCCAATGCTGCAAGATGCATCTCAGTTCTTAAGAACTGAGAACCAGGAAAAACCATGTTAAAGGCCAGGAGCAGATAGATATCATAGCTCAAAAGCAAAGAAAATATTTCCTACTTCCTACTTCCATCTGTTTCTTCAGTTCAGGTCCTGAATAGATTGGATAGGTGAGCATTCAGTCTTCTTTAGTCTACAAAATGAATCCTAACCTCTTCCACAAATGTCTTCCAAGAGACAGGAGCAACTAGCTCTGTGGATATCTACCAGTACAATCAAGTTTACTCATGATATTAGCCATCCCGAAGATATATAATTTATATATACAAGATATAATTCAGCCAATTTGGTTTTAAGGCTAAGGGCAATAGAAAAATATTTTCAAGTTTTATGAATTTTAGGGACTACAAAACTCATGCTGTTCAACGTATACAAACTACTAGCTAATGAAATATTTTCATTAAAGTAAAGACATTAGAATCGCCTAACCTTAGTGAAGAACCAAAGGAAAAACTGCTGAAGTGATTTAAATATAAAATTAAGCAATACAAACTTTTAAAACAATGCAATCATTATATAGTGGAAGCCAAAATGGTATAATGTACATGTAATGTAACAAATATGGATACTATCAATACACATTACCTGAAGTTATAATATTAGGTAACTGAAATCCCAGTTTTTCCATGGCTTTTAGCATAAACAGGTGCTGGATTTTATCAAACGCTTTTTCTGCATCCAGAGATAAAACCATGGGGTTCTTTACCTTGCTCCGGTTGATGTTGTGGATTACATTAATTGACTTGCGTATATTAAACCAACTTTGCATCCCTGGGATGAATCCAGTTTGATCGTGGTGTATGATTTTTTTTTTTTTGATGACCTGTTGAAGTCGATTGGCCAGAATTTTGTTGAGAAGTTTTGCGTCTATGTTCATCAGGGTAATCGGTCTATAGTCCTCTTTCTGTGATGAGTCCCTGCCTGGTTTTGGGATGATGGTTATACTGGTTTCATAGAATGAGCCTGGTAGTGAACGTTCTCTTTCAATTTCATTGAAGAATTTGAGAAATATTGGTGTGAGTTCTGTTTTGAAGGCCTTGTAGAATTCTGCAGTGAATCCGTCTGGACCTGGGCTTTTCTTGGGTGGGAGATCATTTATTGCCGTTTCTATTTCAATACTAGATATGGGTCTGTTTAGAAGGCTTAAATCTTCATGGTTAAGTTTGGGGATATGAATTTTTTCTAGGAAATCATCCATTTCTTCCAAGTTCTCGAATTTGTTGGCATAAAGGTTTGATGGAACTTCCTTAACAATGACCCAGAAAGGCTACAAATCAAAGAAAGGTAGGACAAATGAGACTGCATCAAACTACAGAGCTTCTGCATGGCAAAGGACATAGCTCGCAAGATAAACAGAAAGCCCATAGACTGGGAGAATATCTTGTACCGGCCATTCAACGGACAAAGGCCTCATCTCTAAAATATATGCAGAAATAAAAAAATGACCTTCTTCCAAAACAAAACCGCAAAGAACCAATAGCCCCCTCATCAAGTGGGCTAAAGACTTACAAAGAGACTTCTCTGATAGGAAATGAGAATGGCCAAGAGACATATGAAAAAGTGCTCTACATCACTGGCCATAAAATAAATGCAAATCAAAACAACATTGAGATTCCATCTCACCCCAGTAAGAATGTCATATATCAAGAAAACTAACAATAACAATTGTTGGAGGGGATGTGGCCCAAAGAGAACCCTACTTCATTGTTGGTGGGAATGTAAACTGGTTCAGCCACTCTGGCAAGCAGTATGGAGATTCCTCAGAAGGCTAAATATAGAAGCCCCCTAAGACCCAGCAGCCCCACTTTTGGGTATCTATCCAAAAGACCACAAACAAAATCACAGTAATGCCACCAGCACAACAATGTTCATCGCAGCACAATTTGTCATAGCGAGAATCTGGAACCAACCCAGATGCCCCTCCGTAGACGAATGGATCAGGAAAATGTGGTACATACACACAATGGAATTTTATGCCTCTATCAGAAAGAATGACATTGCCCCACTTGTAAGGAAATGGAAGGACTTGGAAAAAAGTATACTAAGTGAAGTGAGCCAGACCCAAAGAAACATGGACTCTATGGTCTCCCTTATTGGGAAGAATTAGTACAGTTTTAGGCAAGTCATAGCAGAGCATCACAAGAGCCCAATAGCTATACCCTTATGAACACATAAGATGATGCTAAGTGAAATGAACTCCATGTTATGGAAACGATTGTTATATCACAGTTGTAACTACTTTCAAAGTCCCATCTGTATCTGTAGCTTCTATTATTGATAATGTTCTTGTATCACCTTCCTGTGGTTGTACTTACACTATCTCTGTAATCTTATCTGAGTATATTGGAAACCGTGTATACTGGTATTAGAAGTAGGAAATTGAAAGGGAATACCAAAATTGAGAGACACAGGGTAAAAAAGGAGAAACAACTACAAAAGCAATACTTGCAAAACTGTTTGGTGTAAGTGAACTGAACACCTCAGGGGGACAAAGGGAAAGTGGGAGGAGGTAGGGGGGTATGAGGGACAAGGTAACAAACAGTACAAGAAATGTATCCAATGCCTAACGTATGAAACTGTAACCTCTCTGTACATCTGTTTGATAATAAAAATTTGAAAAAAATATTAGGTAACTTATCTTACAAAGATTTCAACAATATTGCTCTTTGAAGCAATTTGCTAGAATATAATGTACATGCTCATGAAGAATTTTTTTTCCCTGAAGTTTGGTAATTCAGGACCTTCTCTTGCACTTTCTTCCCCCACCCCCCACCAATATTGCTAAATTTAAATAACACTAAGCTTAACGTGTTGGTTTTAATTATCTGCACATAATATTTAAATATCATATACATGTATGTTCATGTAATCATTAATATGTATGATTCTTAGACACAAATGAGAATGTCAATAGTTAATGGTAGCGTTTTATAAATTGTCACATTTTATTTGTTTCTCTAAAGAGCAGTCATCATTTCTTTAAAAATACAATCAAGGAACAACTTAAAGTGGTGCTCATGAAAAAGTCATCTCCCCATTTGCCTGGTTGGGATATCAGCACGTACATTTGAGACACAATGATTAGTAGTATTTTGTTGGTATAAGAAAGACTAATCAATCAACATGCAGGTGTGTGGTTCTTGTGCTATGCTTGACAAACCTTCACTTACCGCTTTTCATCATGCTCTTGTTTCAGTCCAGTTAGTGGAGTTCAGGCACACTGGGAAGGGTGGCAATTCTGGAGTTCTTTTAAATTTTTGTTATAAGGGTGATGTACAGAGGTGTTACAGTTACATGAGTCAGGTAATGAGTACATTTTTTTAAAACTGTGTCATCCCTTCCCTTACTTCCTCCAAGTTTTTTCCCCTCCCGGCCCCTCCTCCACAGATTGGATAGTTCATTTTCAACACAGTGTCTACAGAGTATCATGGTTAAATTAGTTCACGCTTAGTTCCGCCGTTTCCTGCTTGTTCCTCCCCTTCCCAAATCAGATAAAGTTACAAACAAGACAAAAGCTACAAAACTAAAAAATAGCGACAAATAGGGAAACACTGACAAAGAAACCGCACAAAAAGCACAATAAAAAACCTAATTTCTAAAAAAAAAAAAAAAATACAAAGGTCATTAGCCCTTTAAGTTTGCAAAAGAGTAAAATAGCTCAAACCAACTGATTTTTGAGATTGTCCCTCAAACAGATGGAGAATCTGGCAATGTAAATTAATCCCACCTCTTCAGGAAACCAGTAGGATGGTCTGCCTCTGTGTGTGTGTATGTGTTATGCATCCATTTTTATATGTGTTTATGCTGTTTAATTTGGTGAGGGATTGGTTACAATGGTGTAAAGTTTGCCTTCCAAACAGAACAATGCTCACTTATGTTTCTAGCTTATCTGTGTGAGGAAAGGGATGAGGCGTGAAGAGCAAAACCAGTTACTCAGCCAGTGCCCTGGGAATTGGTCAATGGCAGAAGTGCAGTAGTCAAAGCCTACACCATGGAAAAAATAAAGTCTGGGATGCTGCAGCTAGAGTATTTGATGTTGTCAGAGTCAAGTCAGTCAGTGGTGTTGGGGCAGGGGAGCGGGGATGGGCAGGGATAGAAGAGCCTGAATGAGAGAAAGGCTCGTTTGTAATGCCATCATTCTTGCTGTTAGGGCTTTTCAGCAGACCACAAAAGCCCAGTCTACTGGAATACGAATTGTATCTAGTCAAGGCCCCAGTCAATAAGGAAAAGGCTTCAAACACCCTGGTTGGATACTAATAGCTTTTTCCACCTCAATGACTTCTCACTGTAAGCCAAATACCAGGACTTTTTTTTTTCCTTTTCCTTCCCCTCACTTATTATTCTGAGTTTCCAGATCACTGTCAGAGATATACCCAGCAATGTGCAAATCTATGAGGCAAGCTTTTTAAAATTATTTGGTTTCCATTATTGGGTCTGTGGGTGTAAAAGAGTTGACACTGGAAGGATCAGATCACCAGGTAGCAGAAAAATATAAACAGCAGAGGAAGCATTTACTTGACAATTTCTTGCTTCAATACAGATCAGGTAGAACACCACTTTGAGTAATGTGGCCAGTTGAAGTTAACAGAAACAAGCACACTGACTTCTCACTTTTAGTTTTCCACACTGATTCATCTTGCGGTCAATCATATTTCACATATACCAAGAAGTTTGCATCCTCTCACCAAAAGAATTTTTTAGAAGCTCTTGAATAGAAGGATGACAATCAAACAGGAGCTTAGTGCCATAACTTACATTTTCCAACACTTTTTAAAGTTAGGTCATGCAGAATTTTAATAGTGTTATTGAAGGAAGCTAGCTTTTTTCCAAGTTTTGGTGTGATCTTTTTCTTTCAAAGACAGAAGACAAGGGCATCATTTTGGCCTTATTCTGTTGTGGATTTTAGACTCTGAAAAGGAAGTTTGGAAATCTCAGTGATTGTACTGGCTTATTGTAGATCATTCCTCCAATTCCTTCTATCATGCCTAGACTCTTAGATTCTGGAGACTAGAAGGGTTTTCAGATTGTGATCCTTGGCAATTTCCTCTTGAGAAATACATCCTACATGTGGCAGCCCAGTCTATAAATAACTACCACAAACTAGGTATAACACTATGACTTACTCTAATGTAACCAGTATCTGGTTCTATTTGTATGCATGCTTATGATTATACTGTAACATCAAGCACAGTAGATATTTAGAAAATTATTAGTAAATGGAATTTGTTTTAATGACAAAAGAAATAAAAGTGGCTGATAATTAGACAGTGGGGAATTTGATATGGTGTTCTGTTAATTTATGTTCTACTGTCAATTTTGTTAAGCTGGGAGAAAATTTTCCCCAAATTTCCTCCTTGAATTAGTTCCACATGGAGAAATTCAAAGGAGAAGCAATGGAGGATAGGTGCCAAGAGAAGCAAAGGTCTCAAAGGTGTAAAATGTGGCTGGAATGAGGAGACAGAAGGAAGGTTGGTAGTAGCTTGGTTGTCAGCATCCTTTCATTCCCATTCACTCTTTCCAGCTCTTCTTTCACACGAGCACTCTTCTGTCTGGAAGCAATCCATATCTGTATGACCAGATGGATTATAGATTTCCCCTGATATCTTAAACAGTTCTCTTTTCCTTGGTTTAGAAATAACTGGGGACTGAATGCAGGACCATGCCAGCTAACCACTCTACCACTGAGTCATTCTCCTCACCAACCTTTTAGTTTGTAAAATAGTTTCATGATTTCTTTGTCTAGGTTACCTCAACCTTGAGATAACTTCTGTCTCTGCCTTTCAAATAGCTGAGAATGCATATGCATACCACCATGCCATATGGGCCTACCAGTTACCCTTTGACCACCAATTTGTCATCTAACTATGAGCTGCCTAAGTGACCTGTCCTTTCTACCAGTGCTCAAGCAAGGGTGTTCAATGGCAGTTCTCTGATATTCCAGCTTTTTCTAATGCTTCTACATTTTCTTCAGTAATTGTGTAACCTCTTCATTCTATAATAAATCCCTCATGCCACACCAATTATAATTCTCTTCCCTTAGTTGAACTTTGGAAGAGATTTATTTTTATAATACAAATTTTGGGAATTTATGAAATCTTCCAAGAGCAAAAGTGTCATTTTCTATAGTATCATACCAATTCTTTCTCTCTCTCTCTCTCTCTCTCTCTCTCTCTCTCTCTCTCTCTCTCTTTCAACTTTTCTCTGGTGTGACATATTGTTGGTGGGGGGGGGGATTTATTGAATAATTCAGAACAGACATCCCATACAAATTATGTATGACTTTTAGACATCACGAATTAATATTCTTTTCTCAGTGTTCTATTCTGTCCTTGTAACTTAAAAATGTATACTCTTCTACAGAGTTCTACTGCCCTACTTGGAAGGCATATATATATATATATATATATATATATATATATATATATATATTTAAACTACTGGGGTCAAAGTCTTCTAACAAGATTTAATTGTTTTTGCATGGTGTTGATAAAGTTAAAGTTTACAGAAAAGTCTTTTTCTGTGTACATGAATTTTAACATAATTCTAGCTATGTACTATTTTTTCATATAGTTTTCACAGAAAGAACAATCAAAAATCTGTTGGTATACTTATGCATGAGCATTCTTGGTTCTGGGGCCAAAAATTTCTCTTCACTTAGTATCTGTTTCTTGAATAAAAGATTCCTATGCATAAATTCCATTGTGTATATGTACCACATTTTCCTGATCCATTCGTTTACTGAGGGGCATCTGGGTTGGTTCCAGATTCTAGCTATGACAAATTGTGCTGGGATGAACATTGTTGTGCTGGTGGCTTTAGTGTGTTCTTGTTTGTGGTTTTTTGGGTAGATGCCCAATAGTGGGGATTCTGGGTCATAGGGGAGCTCTATTGTTTAGCTTTCTGAAGAATCTCCATACCGCTTTCCAGAGTAGCTGAATCAGTTTACATTCCCACCAACAATGAAATAGGGTTTCCTTTTGGCCACATCCCCTCCAACATTTGTTATTGTTAGTTTTCTTGATAAAGGACATTATTACTGGGGTAAGGTGGAATCGCAATGTTGTTTTGATATGCCTCTATAAGAAAGAATGACATTGCCCCATTCAAAAGGAAATGGAAGGACTTGGAAAAATTTATACTAAGTGAAGTGAGCCAGACCCAAAGAAATATGGACTCTATGGTTTCCCTCATGGGGAATAATTAGCACAGGTTTAGGCTAGTCACAACAGAGGATCACAAGAGCCTAAGACCTATGCCCCTATAAACGCATAAGATGATACTAAGTGAAATGAACTCCATGTCATGGAAACGAGTGTTATATCACCGTTGTAATTGCTTTCAACATGCCATGTGAAACTGTAGCTTCTTTTGTTGATGATCCTCTTGTATACCTTCCTGTGGTTTTACTGGCACTATCACTGTATCTCATCTGAATACACTGGATGCTGTACATACTCGTATTAGAACTAGGGAAGGGAAAGGGAATATCAAGATCCAGAGACAAAGGATAAAAAGACAAATGAGTCCAAAAGCAATACTTGCAAAACCATTTTGGGTAAACCAACTGAACAACTCCTGGGGGGAGAGGGAAAGAGGGAGGGGGAGAGAGGAATGAGGGAGGAGGTAACAAACAGTACAATAAATATATCCAAGGCCTAACATATGAAAATGCAACCTCTCTGTAAATCAATTTGACAATAAAACAAAATAAAATAAATAAAAATAAAATTAAAAGGAAACTTAGGAAAAGTTTCCTAGGACAAATTTTAAGCCCCACAAGGAAAAATAGACCCTACGTGCATCAATCTGAGGGGTAAATAGGGTATTTCTACCAACTCTAACTGAATTCTTGAACTCTGAACTTTGCTGGTATTTCAATGACCCTATGGATGTTTTCAAATTCTGGATTTGTCTTATTTTGTCCAAAACCTCCTACCCCAAAACATAAATATACATAAATATACATATAAATATAAATATACATCAGAGCTCACTACAGTAAAGATAATAGAATGTAGAATATAACAGGCAAGTGTAATGTAAATTATTCTTACCTGGTTGAGAACAAACCTGTAGGAACTGCTCCCTTCCAGACAGAGAAAAACAAAAGCATCCTAGTTTTGAAATCTTAATTATAATCCTTCAGAATTCCAGAAAAGAATGTGCTATGTAAATCAACACATGCACTACTATTACACATAATATTTGTTGATAGAAAATTTAATAGACAAGCCTGATTTTATTTGCTATTAATAATAATTAAATAAAAATAATTGTAGGGCTGGGAATATGGCCTAGTTGTAGAGTGCTTGCCTTGAATACAGGAAGCCCTGGGTTAGATTCTTCTGCACCACATATATAGAAAAAGCCAGAAGTGGTGCTGTGGCTGAAGTGGTAGAGTGCTACCCTTGCTCAAAAAGAAATCAGGAACAGTGCTCAGGCCCTGAGTTCAAGCCCCAGAACTGGCAAAAAAAAAAATTGTATTGTGTTTTGATCTTTTAGCTAACCACTGTTTTTGGCTACTAAGGCCCAATGATTTTTAATTTTTCAGTAGAAAACCTGGAAACTTTTAGATATTCATCTACATGGAGATATTCTTTTACCTCAAGCATAGTAAGGCATGGAATGATTAAAATAATATGCTTGAAGAACTGAGAGATGACTGACAAATGACAGATAGACTTATAAGTTACTGTTTTGCTTTAAATAATGTCAGTGCTACGTAGGCTTTGTAAAATGAGAAAATGACAAAATGGCAAGTAGTGCTTTCAGCTTTAAAATAATGCATTTATAAAAGGACATACCATGAAGTTTAAAGTTTAACTTTCAAAGAATATTATGTATTACAAATTCTTTTATCCCATTGGATTTACATACAAAGAGAATGTACTGTAATTGGATAGAAGTATTTTTAATCTCAAGAGTCAGACAGATAAAAGAATACAATAGGGCTGGGGATATAGCCTAGTGGCAAGAGTGCCTGCCTCGGATACACGAGGCCCTAGGTTCGATTCCCCAGCACCACATATGCAGAAAACGGCCAGAAGCGGCGCTGTGGCTCAAGTGGCAGAGTGCTAGCCTTGAGCGGGAAGAAGCCAGGGACAGTGCTCAGGCCCTGAGTCCAAGGCCCAGGACTGGCCAAAAAAAAAAAAAAAAAAAGAATACAATAAAAATGTGAGAGTCATGTTTAGGCATAAACACTCAAACTTTTCTATTTTTAACCATAGTTAGCAACAACAAAAAAAGCATTTGAATACATTTCTGAAAACTTGTAATTTTGAATTGGAATTTAAAAGTAGAAAAACTAAAAAAAGAAAAAAAACAAAAATAACCTCTAGAATTATTAATCAGTATACATATTCCCTCTTTATTTTCTTTGCCAGTCCTGGGGTTTGAATTTAGGCCCTGGGCACTGCTCCCGAGCCTCACTGTGCGCAAAGAAAGGACTCTACAACTTGAGCTGTAGTGTCACTTCTGACATTTTCTGAGAAGCTTATTGGAGAATATCAATGACTTTCCTGCCATGGCTGGCTTTGAACTGAGATCTTTAGATCTCAGCCTCCTGAGTGCCTAGGATTACAAGTGTGAGCAACCAGAGCTTGGCTAGCATATATATTCTTATTATATATAATTTAAGTTACATTAAAATTTATGTTCCCATATTACAGTAAACTGCAGAATTTTTGTTTACAGTATTTCTGCAAGCATACTACTATAAGCTTTTCCTATTTTGAGACAAAATACAGGGCCACTACTGAACAGAATATCACATTAAATTTGTATGTTAATCACAAGCAAACTTTCAGAGTTGATAAATGAGTACATATTTGAGACTCTTTACCTGCCAGCAGTTCACTACATCTGGGTATTTTTGAAGAGTTTAGAGTTTCTTTGGGATTTAACACACACACACACACACACACACACACACACACACACACACACACACACACACACACACCATAAAGTATATTTCAGATGAAATAAATTGTGAAATTCTACTTATAAGTTTAATTTTTTCTCCACAATTACATTTAAATACAGAATTCTGTTTATTGATGATTTTATACTGTACCAACTGAGGCAAAGTCCTAGCTAGCTCTTGGCTAGCAAAGAAGTAAGACTCAACCTAATGCATCAAAGCAGCAAACAAAAACAGGAAAAGAAAAAATTCTAAATGTTTTTTACATTTTTAGAGAATAGTGTTTTAGTTTGACTATGATATATGCTTGAGGATGAGGAATAACTGATTTTCATCCTTCCTTTGATGTTGCAAGTTTGTTCTTCTTTTATGGCCTGCACTGGCCATTGTTGTCTATGCATTATTCTATTATTTTATCTATCCTGTTTTCATTTGCCTTTATGTGCCTCCCTAAATTCTCATCTTCCTGCTTCTCATTACATCATTCATACCTTTACTTTTTTTTATTTTCTTTAAAATTTTTGCTATTCTTCGTTTTTATGTTTTTTTTTGAATTTTTGAATATTTTTTCTTCTTTTATTTATCAGAAACCATCATTTACATATGAGGTTTTATTCAATGTTTTATTTTTTTTCTGATGAGAATTACAAGTCTCCATGTGCATCTTGTGACTTCTTTCTCATAATGCCAATGTATGAATGGCAATGCCAAAGATGTGTGCAATATTTTCATAGTGTTTCACACAGTTTTTCAAAATGGACAGCGCTTATTTTCTTCATATTTTAATGTCCTAATGATTGGCATTTCTTTTTTTTTACTGTTGCTTTTGTTGTTATACTGGGCACTGGGTATTGGGCCTAGAATGGAGGGCCCTACATTTATTAGACAGATGTTCTACTACTTGAGATATAACCCCAAGGCATTTTTGTTTATTTGTTTTCTTGCTTAGTTTTTCTTTTTCATGTACACTTTGGAGATTTTGTCTAGGACTAGCCTCCAAGAGAAATATTCCTAACTCTGCCTCTGTTATAACTAGAAACATGGGTATGTACCATCATTTCCAGTTTAGGTTGTTGGGATTTTTTTGTTTTGTTTTTTGGGTGTTTTTTTTTTTTTTTTTTTTTTTTTGTCTTTTGCATTTTGCTTATTTGAGAGAGGCTGTCTGGAGGAGCCTCACATTACCTTCCATCCGTTGACATGGATCTGGGAGAGGAAAAGCCTCGTAGGCAAGGCCTAGGGCTGAGGCTGTGTTTGCTTCTCCTACTTCTTGCATTGCTAAAGACATGCTTTATAATTTGTATTTGTAACATATTTTCCGAGACATAAGGGAATTGTAGAGAATAAAGTGCATGACCGTGTGACTAACACCAAAATAACTACTTCCTCACCAGTGGGAGAAACGACAGTTGTTAAAGCCCAGTGTTGCTGCAAGGGGAAAACCTTCAAGAGAGCTGTATGAGCAACTTAGAAAGAAATCTATTCATGATGAAGATAAAGACCCAGAGTCCAATTAGCCTCTCATGACCCTAGCTTTAAGAGCTAGAAAAAACATCTTAAATCCCAAAATTTGGACTTGTTATTTGGGGCCCTACAACCCCGTCCGCAAAAGAGAAACCATTAATTCCCACCATAGGGGGACTTTCGATGAGGCATATATTATAGGAAGTAGGGTTTGGAAGGCCCCCATAGGAGCAGCAGTTAATGGGAAAAGGTTGTTGACCACACTTAGCCTGGAAAGATTTTGGACAGGATATTATGACCATGAGGGCAAAAGGGAAGTTAGGATTAATGGGAAAACAATTAGATTCACAAATCTTTCTATTTGGGAGAGAATTAGGCAGTTTGGAAAGCCATGGTGCACAAATGACTTAACATAAAAGGAATAATGGGTAAACAGTTACAATAGTGTTTAAAGAAGGAAATGTGTGCAGGAGAATATTCACAAAAAAGGTGTACTTATGCCTATCTTGAACCTGACAGTAAAGTGAAAGGATATGGATTTTAAAGCACAATTACAAAAAGAGAGAAGCCCTTTGAGATTTTACAATTACTAACCATGTTAAATATTTGGTTAATTTACTTGGCATTTGGTAAGATAAATGAAAAGTAATGCAGAAACTGCAAGCTTTAAGACAAAGACATGTTTCACACCTCTGACCATAGCTTTACTGTGGTTAGAAACCCAATGTCTAGTAGGACAGGATATGTTAAAATAACTATAGAGAGTTGAGCAATATGCAAACGATTGGTAAGAGTTTACTGGAAAAGGAAAAAACCTTGGAGTCGTGTGTGAAAGATACTAGCTTTAAATAAACAGATGTTTTTATATAACCATTTTCCTGCTTAAAAATAGTATAAATAAAGACCTCTGAACTATTTGGGCCAGAGACTAACTCATCACTTATGACTCCGCGCCTCTCACTCCTGTGCCACCTCCGCACTCCTTTCTTCATACCCTGTCAACTACTGTGGCTGGCCAGCGGCAGATCTCATGAACAATTTTTGCCCCCATCTTGCCTTAACCACAAATGCTTCTATCATCTTCCACACAGCTGGGATTAGAGTTGTATACCATCACACCTGGACAATATCTCGTATTTTCTAATCGCATATTAAAAGTGAAATGTCTCTCATAGAAAATGAGAAATCAACAGTGAAGAAGAATGTATATTGTTCATCTTCATGTTTTCAATATGATAAGCTGTGAGAATACACATATGCATGTTTATTATTCCCATTGTCATATGAATCTATGTGCTTTGATCAATTAATTACACATTTTAAACTTATTTTGTAAATGTTCTACATCTGTTAAATTGATCCTATAATTTATTAGCAATATGTAGATGTCTTATGTAGGTTTATAATCCTTTATTAGTTAGCACATAATATGTAGAGAAAATGGATTCCAGAGAGCTGTTGTTAAGGACCTATGAAATATATCACCTACTTTTTTGCAAAGACCACAAAAGTGATTCTGAATCTGTTAAATCTGTTGGTTCTGTTATTCTGGAGTTAGGACAATAAATGTTCCTCATCATGAAAGATTTATTTTCTGCTCCATCATAATTAAATCAATCAATAAAATATAATGTTCCCTTAGGCATTCTGCTATTCATAACACATGTTATCAACAAATGCACATTAACAAACACCTAACTCCACAATAACAGACATGTTGTTTTATAAACATACTACTAACCATAGGGTCTGAGAATTAAGAGGATAATGTTTGCTTGTGTATAAAAAGGTACTTGTATACAAAAGTACTTGTCCATTTGTAATCTTCAGTGTAAATATAAGACTTTTGAATAGAAAATGATAGCTACCATTAAGAATATTAGATATAGAATTGTTGATGACAGAATAAAGGAGAAAATTACATTATCTACATATAGTATTCTGCTTTCCCACTCAAATGAAGCATTTGTTTTTATTCTGTATTTATCATACTTGTCCTTAAAGGAATTGATATCACTAGGTAACAATTATCCTGCATCAGTATTGCATTAGGAAACAACAACAACAACATAAATCCCTTAGCTACATCAGAGTATTTGGCTTTTGCTATAAAAATGCCACCTTTACTGAATATCCGGTTTTATTGTAATACTTTCTCTCTTTCTCTTTTATAGACACCACACACACACACACACACACACACACACACACACACACACACACATTTCCTTTTCTCTCCATTTTTTTCACCTTGGCAAGCATATGATAAAATGAAAGAAGACTTTTTTTTTACACCAATATACAATTATATAATAAATATTACCTGAAATCTCAGTAAAACCAAAGACCATGGGATCATTTTCATATTAAATGCTTTTTTTTTTCCTGAGTCAACCTCCAAAGTGAATGCACATTAAATTTTAAATTTTGTTTTAAGGTCTTTAAATTGAAAGTATGATGATTTTTATTAAATATATGTCTACTAATGGAAATGGTACCAGAAGAGAAAATGTTCAGCCATATCATACATTAACATAAAGTCAGTAATGTTTGCAGAAATACAGTCATTAGTGTGGAAGAATTGTCAGGATTTATTGAAGATTACACAGTAGGATGCACCACTTAATTTTGTTTGTACTGAGAGACAGCTATATACTTAGGTCTGGCTAATGTTCATCGTAAGGCAGTAGAATTAAAGTTGTTCCTTGTCTTATTCTTACTGAAATTATATTCATCCTCTAAAATAAACATCAAATATCTTATATAGTAATTAATTTTGTTACTAATATGCACTCCTTGATTTTTATTAAATTAGGGATGAAGGTGTAGAGTTTGGATAATGAAAGAAGTAGAAAGCCAATCTCACTGGCTCTTTCTTAGTTGTCTTACAAATTTGTAATTATTGTTATTATTATTATTACTCTTGATCGTTTTTCTTTATTGAGACAGAGTATAACACACAGCACAGAGTGAGTTTAAATTCATGATCCTCTTGCCTCAGTGTCTAAGTGCTAGAATTAAATTGTTTTTGGCAGGTAGAAAAACACCAATATTCATTCTGAGTTCAGATCTGTTCTATGTTCCAGCTATGGTGGCGGTGAAAAGCCTGCCTACCAGGCTATCCTTCACCGTGTGGGAAGAATTTTGACTTCCACGCATTAGCCAGGTGGCTCAATCTGCACATTAGCCAGACCTAAAAAAATACCATAGGTACTTAGCACTACCTATGTATTTTTACATACTGTATTATTTAAATGACATGTAGATTCCCATCTGTCTAATTTGTCTTTTACTCAATGATGAACTCAACCGACAGAAAACTGTGTTTTTCATGCATGCCAAGTGGATTAAATTCTAAAATACGAGCTTAATGTAATTGAGAAAACAAACTATGTTATACAAACAAATACCAAGTTTTAAAGCTTGCAGGAAGATTCCTTTTAAGAATGAGACTGTGTAACTATTCTGGAAGAAAGTATAGTTTCCAGAGTAAGACTCCATCAACATTAGTACAGTTTGGTGGCTGAATCTGGATTTCTACAATGCAAACTATATGATTTTAAGAGCTATTTCCTCTAAAATCAGGAGCAAGACAAGGTTGTCCACTCTCACCTCTTCTCTTCAACATAGTACTAGAATTCCTAGCCAGAGCAATAAAGCAAGAGGAAGACACGAAGGTCCTTCAAATAGAAAAAGATGAAGTCAAACTCTCTCTCTTTGCAGATGACATGACCTTGTATCTAAAGAACCCAGTAGACTCTACTCCCAATCTACTGAAGGTGATCCAAAACTTTGGCAAAGTAACAGGATATAAAATAAACCTCCAAAAATCAATGGCTTTTCTATTTGCCAACAACCTGAAGACCAAGGCTGAAATCAGGAAAGCAACCCCTTTTGCAATAGCCTCAAAAAACATAAAATACCTAGGAAAAACTGTAACCAAAGAAGTGAAAGACCTCTATGATGAGAAATTTAAAAACATGAAAAAATAAATTTAAGGCAGAACTAAGGAAATGGAAAAACCTCCCATGCTCCTGGATTGGAAGGATTAATACTGTCAAAATGTCAGTGTTTCCAAAGGCTTTCTTTGTCCTATTCATAAGGAAATAGAAGGACTCAGAAAAAATATATACTGAGTGAAGTGAGCCAGACCCAAAGAAGCTCTATGGTTTCCCTCATTAGGAATAATTAGTACAGGTTTAGGCTAGTCACAGCAATATCTATGCCCTTATGAACACATAAGATGATAATAAGTGAGCCTTCCGGGAAGACAGTGAAGAAGCAGCAGAGCCCTAGCTGAGATCCCTCCGACATCGCAGTTTTCCCATCCCACAGAAACTTTTACCCCTAGAAAGATAGCAAAAGTAAGTTATAACAGTACAGGGATTCTGGCCAGGAAGAAAAAATTGACTTTGCTGGTCTGAAAACACAGATTTGAGCTCCGGGAGGCATCCTGCCGCCATGCCAGTGCCAGAACCGGCAGAGTGCCCTGCACTCCTCACAGCTAAAGCACTCAATGGAGACCGTGGAGAAATCCTCCAGACAGCGGCATACAGACAGATCTCAGGCTGAGCATGGATGGGCTGAAATCGCAGAGAAAGCATGAGTACCCCCACAAAAGTCACTCTTACTCATACCCATAGAGCAGCTCCTTCCCCCACCTCCAGAGCAAAGCACCATCTTTGACACTGCCATAGGGTCAGACCAGATGGAACTAAAGCCCACCTGGGGAAAGAGAGGAAAAAGTGGCCATCTTTGAGTAGGGCAAGAGGGACCGACCAGTGAGAGCCAACTCGATCCAGAAATACAACACCTGCCCAGGTGGGGGGGGTGTGCTTGTCATGGGCCTCGGCTCAGCTAGAGGTGGCCTGCCTGGACTGCCAGAATTCCTCAATTAAAAGCAAAAGCAGTGAGCAGCTACCGTACCTGCGACACAGAACAGCCACACAGGAGAAAAAACAGTTCCCAAGACAGAGAACGGTCCTGTTTAGAAGCCTAGTTCTCAGCCTGAAATGGAGCTGAATTCCATACCCTGCTCTACCAAGGAGGCCACACTGCCCAGGATGGAGGAACCTCCTCCTGGTGCTCAACTCTCAGCTGGATAAACCAGACCAGAGGTGCCCCATCCTGCTGAGTCCACAGGCTATACAAAGCCAGGCATTAAAGGCAGCAGCCCTACAGCAGACGGGAGGAGCCACGGTTCCCAAGACTGTTCACATCCACCACCTACAGAGGACGCCCAAGTCTTACCTGCAAGCTGTAGGAACCACAGAGCCCCAGGATTTCACTGAGAGGGGAAGAGGGTCAGAGCAGATCCACTCCCTGTGAACTGAAAGCAAGTCAAACAAGCCAAGCGGCAGAATAGACTGCAGAACATCACAAGGAAACCGGAGACTGTAGAAAGCCCACCCAAAAATGGAAGAATCCTTTTTATTTATTTTTATTTTTTCTCAAACGTCTTTTAAGCTTTCTTTTTTTATATTTTCATTTCTGAAACATCATTGGTTTGTTTCTGTTTTCCATTTTTACCTCTTGGTTCTATCAAGTTCTTTTTTGTTTGTTTTTTGTTGTTTGTTTTTTCTTCCTGATTTTTTTCTTTTTTCCTTTTTATTTTTTAAAGTAATTTTTCTCTGTTATGTGCATCTGTCTTCCAGTATTTTTTCTTTATTTCTCTCTTTGCATTCTCTTTCTTTAAAAATTACTTTCCTATGAATAACACCTCCACTCTTTACTGCTAACTCATCTTTGTCTATCATTTTAACCTTGTAAAGAACAAGTAGAAAGCTACTGATTCTACCCTCCTCCACATTTCCACGTCACTGAAACTAATCCAAAATCATCACCCCCACATACATTTTTACTCTATTCTCTTTACTACTTCTAACTTACCGTCCTGACTTACATCTAGGACCTCTAGATTCCATTGACTCCTGGTTACTGGATAGAGGGTATCCCTGCTTATTCCGAGTGAATCAAAGGGGTTCAAAGACAAAGCCAGCCAGTCCAAAAAGAACTTATTATAAGAACAAAAATTGCTCATACTGTTGTAACAGTAAATAAGTAACTACTAAATACAGGGCTCAGGATTGGTTGTTATATTAAAATTGTATTCATTAGGAACACCAAATATAATTTTATACACAGGTATAAAAGGTATCCATACACAACTGTGAGCTTCTAAGATTTACACAACAGTGCTTGGTAAGGTCTGCTTTGGGTCTTAAATGGTGCTTACAGGTGCTTGTAGATTGGCATTCCCAATCCAAATGGGCAGAAGAAACACAAGGAAGATGGAAAACAATGGAGTCTTATCTCCCACTCAAAACAAGCAGGAAGCAGAGCAGTCAATCAAAGACATAGAAGAGAACCCTCAAAACGCTCTACAAAGTTTACTGATAAATATGATAAATGAAAAGATTGAATCTCTTCAGACAATTATTCTAGAGTGTGTGGAGACAAAGGAAAAATTAATGGAGAATTTCATGGCCTACACAAATAGAAAGATAAAAGAATTTCAAGAGTCAAATGAAAAGATAACTACCCAGCTAAAAGATTTGAGAGACAGCACTCAAAACCAAATTAATAAAGTTAATGAAGTAAAGAAGTCCATGCAAGACATAAGAGATAATTATAGCAAGGACATGGAAATCATCAGGAAAGACCAGTCTGAAGGAAAAGAGATTTGAAATCAAGTAGCTAGCCTGCAGTCCCAAATAACTGAAGCAGAGGATCTAATCTCTGGAGCTGAAGATTCCCTAGGATCTATGGTGAAATATCAAAAAGCAATAAAAAACCAATGCAATTGACAAAGCAGATCGCTCCAGGAGATTCAAGATACAATCAGAAAGCCCAATTTAAGGATAATAGGTGTTGAGGAAAACCTAGAGAAGGAAGTTAATGGAATAGGCAACCTGTTTAACAGAATATTAGCCGAGAACTTCCCAAATATCCAGAAGGAAAGGCCTATACAGATACAAGAAGCCTTTAGAACCCCAAACCGACCAGACCAGATTAGGACATCCCACTGACAAATTGTGATCAAAACAGGATCAATAGAGTCCAAGGAAAGAATGCTTAAAGCTGTTAGGGAGAAGAAAACAATCACATATAAAGAAAAATCAAGCAAAATTACCCCAGACTTGTCAGCAGAAACCATGAAAGTAAGGAGAGCCTGGAATGATGTATGCCAATCCCTAAATAAAAATAACTACCAACCAAGAATAGTGTACCCAGCTAAACTCTCATTCATAGCCAAAGGTCAAATAAAAGTCTTCCACTGTAAGGAAAAACTGAAAGAATATTTGTCCACCACATGAGCTTTACAAAAAATCCTCAAAAATGTACTATACAGGGAAAATAATCAAGATCCCAGTGGAGAAAGAGAAATGAACCCTAAATAGTAAACCAGAATATCAGATCAACAAATGGGAAGACTCAGCCTTTAATGAGATAGGGATAATAAAAGGAACAAATGATCAGCTCCAAAGCTAACTCTCAACATTAATGGACTCAATTATCTAATCAAACGACATAGGCTCATAAGTTGGATCAACAATCAAGACCCATCTTTCTGCTGCCTCCAAGAGACACATCTATCCAGCAAAAGTAAACATCTTCTAAAATTGAAAGGCTGGAATCAAATCTGTCAAGCAAATGGCCCCCATAAGCAGGCCAGTGTTGCAAACCTAGTATCAGACATAATCAACTTCAAATTAAAAAAGGTAAGAAGACACAAAGAAGGTTACTACATACTAGTAAAGGGAACTCTCCTACAGGAAGAGATAACCATCTCAAATATCTACACACCAAATACAGGAGCACCCAACTTCATCAAGCAAACACTACTGACTCTAAAAACACTCATAGAGCCAAACACAATGATAGTTGGGGACTTTAACACTCCACTATCACCTCTGGATAGATCAACACGCCAAAAACTGAACAAAGAAAGCACAGAACTAAAGAAGTGCATAGACCAACTAGACTTAATCGACATCTACTGAGTATTCCACCTGCAACAACAGAATACACATTCTTCTCAGTGGCACATGGGACTTTCTCCAAAATAGATCAAATCTTAGGGCACAAAGAAAATCTATACAAATTCAGAAGTATCAAATCCATTCCCTGCATTCTCTCAGACCACAATGGAATAAAATTAGAGCTCAAGTGAAATAGCCACCACAGAAAATCCTACAGTTCACGGAGACTAAACAACACACTGCTGAACCATCAATAGCTAACTGAAGAAATTAAAACAGAAATTCAAATGTTTATGGAACTCAACCAAGATGAGGACACAAAGTGCCAGATCCTTTGGGACACAGCAAAGCCAGGACTCACAGAAAAAATTTATATCTCTGAGTGCATACACCAAGAAACTGGAGAAACTGTAACTCAATCATTTAAGGAAGCACCTTAATTTCCTTGAAAGAGAACAACAAGCCAAACCCCAAGTCAATAGATGGAAGCAAATAATTAAAATCAAATCAGAATTAAATCAATTAGAGAGAAAAAAAACCATGAATGAATCAACAAAACAAAGAGTTGGTTTCTTGAAAAAATCAACAAGATAGACAGACCCCTAGACAACCTGACCAAAAACGAAGGCAGCACACTCAAATAAACAAGATAAGAGATAAAAACAGGTAACATCACCACAGAAACAACCGAAATTCAGACCATAATAAGGGATTATTTTGCAAACCTTTATGCCAACAAATTCGAGAACTTGGAAGAAATGGATTATTTTCTTGAAAAAATTCATATTCCCAAACTCAACCATGAAGATGTAAACCTTCTAAACAGATCCATATCCAGCATTGAAATAGAAACAGCATTAAGTGATCTCCCATCCAAGAAAAGCCAAGGTTCCGAAGGACTCAAAGCAGAATTCTACAAGGCCTTTAAAACAGAACTCACACCAATATTTCTCAAACTCTTCAATGAAATTGAAAGAGAACGTTCAATACCAGACACGTTCTATGAAGCCAGTATAACCCTCATCCCAAAACCAGGCAGGGACTCATCACGGAAAGAGGACTATAGACCGATTTCCCTGATGAACATAGACCCAAAAATTCTCAACAAAATTCTGGCCAATAGACTTCAACATGTGATCAAAAAAATCATACACCACGATCAAACTGGATTCATCCCAGGCATGCAAAGTTGGTTCAATATACGAAAGTCAATTAATGCAATTCACCACATCAACCAGAGCAAGGTAAAAACCACATGGTTATATCGCTTGATGCGGAGAAAGCATTTGATAAAATCCAGCACCCATTTATCCCAAAAGCCCTGGAAAAATTGGGATTCCAGACACATTCCTGAACATAATCAAGGCAGTTTATTACAAACCAACAGCAAGCATATCTGTAAATGGTGGAAAAATAAAGCCATTCCCTTTAAAATCAGGAACAAGACAGGGATGTCCACCCTCTCCCCTTCTCTTCAACATAGTACTAGAATTACGGGCTGGGAATATGGCCTAGTGGCAAGAGTGCTTGCTTCTTATACATGAAGCCCTGGGTTCAATTCCTGAGCACCAGATATATGGAAAACGGCCAGAAGTGGCACTGTGTCTCAAGTGGCAGAATGTTAGCCTTGAGCAAAAAGAAGACAGGGACAGTGCTCAGGCCCTGAGACCAAGCCCAGGACTGGCCAAAAAAAAAAAAAAAAAAATCCTAGCCGGAGCAATTAGGCAAGAAGAAAATGAAAAGGGGATCTGAATAAGAAAAGATGTAGTTAAACTTTCTCTCTTTGCAGATGACACGATCCTATACCTAAAGACCCCCATAGACTCTACCCCCAAGCTACTAGAGCTGATCCAAAACTTTGGTAAAGTTGCAGGATATAAAGTAAACCCTCAAAAATCCATGGCCTTTCTCTATGCTAATGACCCAATGACCAAGCCTGAAATCAGGAAAACAACTCCTTTTGCAATAGCCTCAAAAACCATATAGTACCTAGGAATAACCTTAACCAAAGAAGTGAAAGACCTCTATGATGAGAACTTTAAAAACATGAAATATGAAATTATGGCAGAAATAAGGAAATGGAAAAACCTCCAATACTCCTGCATTGGGAGGATTAATATAATCAAAATGGCAATATTGCTAAAGGCTATCTACAAATTCAATGCAATACCCATTAATATCCCAACACCATTTTTTAATGAAATAGAGGAAGCAATCCAAAAATTCATATGAAAAATAAGACCTAGAATAGCAAAAAAAAAAAAAAAAAAAAAAAAAAATCCTAAGCAGAAAGAACAGTGCTGGTGGAATTACAATACCCAACTTCAAGCTGTATCATAAAGCTATAGTAATAAAAACAACTTGGAATTGGCACTGGAATAGGCATGAAGAACAATGGAACAGAAATGAAGACCCTGAAATGAACCCACAGAACTATGCCTACTTAATCTTTGATAAAGAAGCTAAAACAATAGTCTGGAAGAAAGATAGCCTCTTTAGCAAATGGTGCTGGCAAAGCTGGTTCAACACATGCAACAAACTAAAAACTAGATCCTTATATATCACCCTGCACAAAAATCAATTCCAATGGATCAAAGACTTAGAAATCAAAACAGACACATTGAAAACACTAATCGAAGGAGTAGGAGAAACACTTGGGCTCCTTGGCACAGGACGGAACTTTCTTAACAAAGACCCAGAAAGGCTACAAATCAAAGAAAGGTTAGACAAATGGGACTGCATCAAACTACAGAGCTTCTGCAGGGCAATGGACATAGCTCACTAGACGAACAGAAAGCCCACAGATTGGGAGAAGATCTTTACTGGCCATTTAATGGACAAAGGCCTCATATCTAAAATATATACAGAACTACAAAACCGCAAAGAACCAATAGCCTCCTCATCAAGTGGGCTACAGACTTAAAAAGAGACTTCTCTGATGAGGAAATGAGAATGGCCAAGAGACATATGAAAAAGTGCTCTACATCACTGGCCATAAAAGAAATGCAAATCAAAACAACATTGAGATTCCATCTCACCCCAGTAAGAATGTCATATATCAAGAAAACTAACAATAAAAATTGTTGGAGGGATGTGGCCAAAAGGAAACCCTACTTCATTGTTGGTGGGAATGTAAACTGGTTCAGCCACTCTGGCAAGCAGTATGGAGATTCCTCAGAAGGCTAAACATAGAACTCCCCTATGACCCAGCAGCCCCACTTTTGAGTAGCTATCCAAAACACCACAAACATAATCACACTAAAGCCACCAGCACAACAATGTTCATCGCAGCACAATTTGTCATAGCGAGAATCTGGAACCAACCCAGATGCCCCTCAGTAGATGAATGGATCAGGAAAATGTGGTACATATACACAATGGAATTTTATGCCACTATCAGAAAGAATGACATTGCCCCATTCGTAAGGAAATGGAAGGACTTGGAAAAAGTTATACTAAGTGAAGTGAGCCAGACCCAAAGAAACAATGGCTCTATGGTCTCCCTCATAGGGAATAATTAGCACATGTTTAGGCTATTTACAGCAGAGGATCACAACAGCCCAATAGCTATACCCTTATGAACACATAAGATGATGCTAAGTGAAATGAACTCCATGTTATGGAAATGACTGTTATATCCCTGTTATAATTACTTTCAACATGCGATATGAAACTGTAGGTTCTATTATTGATGATCCTCTCGTATGTCCTTCCTGTGGTCGTACCTTCATTACCTCTGTATCTTATCTGAATACATTGGAAACCGTGTATACAGATATTAGAACTAGGAAACTGTAAGGGAATAACAAAATCGAGAGACACAGGGTAAAAATGACAAGCTATTACAAAAGCAATACTTGCAAAACTGTTTAGTGTAAATCAACTGAACAACTCATGGGAGGAAAGGGAAAGGGGGAGTGGGGAAGGGGGAATGAGGAAGGAGGTAACAAACAGTACAAGATATGAATCCAAACCCTAATGTATGAAATTGTAACCATTCTGTATATCAGTTTGACAATTAAAAAAATTTTCAAAAACAAAAACGAAAAACAAAGAATTGAGCACCTAATGCCTCATGGCGGTAATCCTAGCTCCTTAACAGGCTGAGTTCTGCGGATTGAGAATTGAAACCAGCCCAAGAAGGAAAGTCTATAGGACGCTTACCTCTAAATAACCACCAAAAAGCTAGCAACAGAGCTGTGGCTCAGGTGGTAGAGCACTAGCACAAAAGCTAAAAGACAGCAATCAGGCGATGAGTTCAAGCTTCAGGAGCAGCCCAAACAAATTGAAACAAAAGTAGTTTCAATGCTATCTGCAATCTCTTCCAACATGGACAATGCAGAAGTCATGGTTGCTGTTGTTTCACGACTTTGATTTCAGAGACACTACTATTGGTTTATGTTCCTCACAACTTGTTATTGTTGTTTAGATTCAAAATGGCTTCCATATGTTGATGAATAAGAAAACAAAAGCAAAAACAAATGCTAAAACATTACCATTGCTTTTTTTTCTTCCCATGGATAAGAACTAATAATCACTTTCTAATCTATAGTCTCTTTCCCACAGCGGAAATATTAGCTGTTTAATTCATGGCCTGCCAGAACTTGTTTGAATCAAGATGTATCCAACTTCCTCAGTAGTTAGGGGAATAATTCTAAATAATAATAATGATAATAATAATAACTTCAACTAACTGTGTGGCTATCCAGCAAGATTATCTGTAGCATTAGTGATGACTTAGGGCAGTTAATCTTCTCGAATTCTAGCACTAGGAGTCCATAGCATGAAAAAAATAATCTATCAGGACAATTCAGCAAAACACACTGGGTTCCCCTAATGGATTTACCATCCTTTTCCTCCACACATCAGCTTGTGAGGAGTCAGTATAAAGAAATATTTACAAGAAATAAGAAGTTTCTTCACAAGGATAGTGTACACAGACTTTCTCTTGGTGGGGATGGTAATAGGTTTGAATTCAGGGCCTCATGCTTACTAGAGAGGTGTTGTACATTTGCAGACTCTCCTTCAGCCACTTTTTAAATTGGATACTTTTTCCCCCTATTTTTTTCTCCTCAGACACTATTTATTTATTTATTATTGTCAAACTGATATACAGAGTGGTTACAGTTTCATACGATAGGCTTTGGATACATTTCTTGTACTGTTTGTTACCTCCTCCCTCATTCCCCTTCCCCTTTTCCCTTTCCCCCCATGAGTTGTTCAGTAGATTTACACTAAACACTTTTGGAAGTATTGCTTTTGTAATCATTTGTCTTTTTTACCCCGTGTCTCTCGATTTTGGTATTCCCTTTCAGTTTCCTAGTTCTAATACCTGTATACACGGTTTCCAATGTATTCAGATAAGATACAGAGATAGTTGAGATAAGATTTCACTTATGCTGGCCTGGGCTAAAGACCTCTTACTTGTACTTTATCATGTCACCGAGGAAGATAGGCATATGTCACTGTGGCCAGCCATTGGTTGAGTAGTCTTAACCTAAGTCTTGCTCAGGCTGGACTTGAAGAGAGATCCTCTGATTTCTTCCTTCCAAGGAGCTAGGATTACAGGCTTGAGCCACCTAACCTGGCTATCCTTAACATTTTTAACCTGAGTTAGTCTCGGTCTAGAATCCTTCTGCCTTCACCAACAAATAAGTAGGATTATAGTCACTGCATCAAGCCCCAGATTTTTCAATATATTGAAAAATGTGTAATAATTTAATTTGTACTCCAGTTGAATTATTCAGAAGGTTACTACAAAGAGGTTCTACTGAGTATTGTGTAGGAAGTAATTACTACCACATAATAACAAAAGATTGTTTTCTGCAAGTATTACATAGGAATAAAAATACACAAATGTAGGACATATTTTTATATCAGTTTTGTAGCTAAAGTTTTGTTCAGAAAAAAGATAATTGCAAACAATTTAGTTTACAGTGTGGCCTCTAAGTATAATTTGGGGTAACAAAAAGATACACATATTTTGAATTTTAATTTCCGTGTATTTCCTAAATTGTCTACAATCAACATGTTTTCTATAACTTTTCCAATACTGCCATAAAACTTTATTTGAAGAAATAGAAAATACATCTTTTATTGTTTATTTTATTTCTAATTACTGATGGCACAAATAGAACTGTTAATGAATGATCTATCATGACTCACCAAACTAAGAACACTGGTGTGGAGACTCACCAGTGCAAGCTCCTTGCCAAAGAATATAAGATTGGCAAACTCCCTGATCCAAAGTTACTACCAAGAATGGGCAATCATGCTACTGCAAGTTTTAAGTTCATTCTCTCTACCATAAAAGGAAAATTGATCTTAAGAACAATGTCCAGATTCAAAAACAAAACAAAACAAAAAATAAAAAAAAATTCATTAGTAACAAGACACCTAACTTTTGGCAGAACTTGGGCTTTAAGGAAACTGTCATAAAAAGAAGTTGGGCCATGTATGGAAAGACTTTTGAAAATGTCACTTGTTCAATATTTGTTGATTATTTTTTCTATTTGACATCTACAAGTATCAGACCCATGATGGATTCAGTTACATAGAGTATGCATTTAGTATGTGATTGAACTGAATTTCTAAAGTAGTGGAACATCAATTAGTATGAAAGAGGGAATAGTCCAAATTCACCAGAGTTGATGTATTCTTGGGGATAGTCTTTAAAGGAAAATTCAGAATTGCCTTTTCAAGTCCAACTTCAAAGCACTACAGTGAGATAAAGCAAGACAAAGTATAATTACAAGTAATTAAATTCATAAGTATGAAAAATTATTTAAGTATACAATGATCCACTTTTAATTTTATTGTTGAATTCATTTGTTCTTAATTTCAAGGAACATCATTTCGTTAGTGCAGAATACATCTTATGGTGGGATGCTCGGGGAAGGGAATGATATTATTACAGAGCTTTATTGCATCTGAAACTTGAAATAAGATGGTTAATGATTAAAACCTCCCAGGACTTTATATTTACAAGTTTCTCTCTTATTACAGAGATCAGAAAGGATGGGATGTTTTACATTTTGTAAATGAACATATACTGTGTGTGTGTGTGTGTGTGTGTGTCTGTCTGTCTCTGTGTGTGTGCCTGTCTGTGTGTGTGTATTTGTACTGGGTTTCTGTAATCTCACAGTGACTGGCAAGCATCAGGTTAAACAAATTATCATTTCAAAAGACAAATTGTTTTGCTAAACTTCTGGGGTTAAATAAAAAGATGTGGTTTTTGTTTGTTTCTTAGAAAGTCCACATTAATTAACAACAGAGTGGGCCTCTGTGGCAAGGGGCATGCTAAAAAAGTGAATTACATGAACTACATTTTTTAGTTCACCTGGATTTTTTTGTTGTTGTTATTTTGTTTATTTTTGTCAGTCATGGGGTCTGAACTTGGAGCCTGAGTACTGTTCCTGGCTTCTTTTTGCTCAAGATTAGCACTCTACCACTTGAGCCACAGAGCCACTTCTCTCTTCTTCTGTAGATGTGGTGCAGAAGAATCAAACCAAGGGCTTTGTGCATGCTAGGCAAGCATTCGACCACTAGGTCATATTCCCAGCCTTACTTGGATTTTAGAATGAAGTTGTTTTCCTCCTTTCAAAAACATAACAAAAATCTTAATCAGAAAGAAAAGCAATGATTTCCTGGGACATTTGAAGTCAGAAGAAACAACACATGCCATGTCACACAATGCTAGAGAGAGTTTAAATTAATAACTGCCCTGGTGGAACAAATTGTATGGAAGGCAGTATGATCCCTAGAATAGCATAAAAAAGCAACATAAATTTTAAAAAAAGTACTAATCACTAATAATAATTCTCCCCATTGGAAAACTAAATCCAGAACAACAACCACAAAAAAGCAATTACAAAAAGCATAGATGATTTAATTTATAATATATTTAGTAGTCTATTTTGTATCACAGTACGTTTCAGAGTTTGAAGTATTTTAGGCATGAACTACATATAAGACTGACAAGCCTGCAAAATAGGTTAAATATTCAAATTCTATCATGTGGTAAAGGGTAGGGTAGTAGCATACAATATATCAGTACTTGCTAAAGTGACGTTTTATTTTATTTTACTGTATAAATCACTCATATCCAGAGTTATGACCTTGTGAATCTTTACCACATGTTTCTTTACCCTGTCTCTTTTTTTTAGGTATAGGAATAAATACAAGTATACTTGCAGAGTAAATAAACCTGTAGAGAAAGTAGAAAACACTGTTTGCTATTCATTACCAGATATATGTAAGCACAGCATATAAGAATAATCTTTCAACCTATGGTGTCCCATGTTACTTTAACAAGGTTGAAAAATAGTATCTGAGAAAAATAATCAGCTTTCACCCAGTCATTTAGAGTGGTAGCAGAATACTCGCTATGCAATGATGTTCATTCCCTTCTTCCTGGAAAAGTGGCAGAAAATATCTTAGATGACAAAGGAGCTTTCTGGATATAATTAAGCAAAAGATTTCAAGATGGGAAAGATATCTGTAATTTTTATCAAGGTAAGCTTAATGTCACAGAGGACTGTGTTTGGGGAGACATGATGCTCAGAGCTGAAGTAGTAACTGTGGAAATACAATCTAGAAGCTAAGATAATGGCAAGAAATGGTTTTCCATCTCTATCTCCAGAAGCAAATATGTTAATATGTTTTTAATTTATGCCCCATAGATACTAAGTTTGTGCTTTTTTTGCTTTACTAAATAATTGGTTATGTCAGTAAGGAAAATTACAACACCTAATTGTGAAGTTGCATAAGCAAATTGAAAAGAAATAGACTTAAGTTTATGTCCTGGAGTCTAAGTGCTGTCAATGCCCAGGCATTTTGTTCTTACCAGCTAATTTAATCTAAGGTCAAGTCATTTTATTGGGCTCTTATTATATCAAAGTTCCAAGACAGACATTTATTTGTTTATATGAGCAGCCCAAAGTAAAATAATGCCATTTAATATAATCTTATATAAAATGTCCTCTTTTAGACCCTTTACAAGTTTGACGCCTTCTGTAAAATATTAACCTCAAATTGGTGGACTATATAGGTGACTTTATGAAAAATACACCACATTTACACAAATCTGGTCAAACAACATGAGACCTTGAAGGATTTTTTAGGTCTGAGACTGGAACTCAAATTCAGTGTCTGATGCTTTCACTTGCTTCTTAGCCTTCTACCAAGAGAGCCATACCTCTAAGTTGTAAAAGAACTTTCTAGGTTATACAAAATATAACATGTACAGAAATTAATGGATATTAGTCTGAGACACATAAAACTGCTGGTATAATATTTTGCATACACAGCAATGGCCTTTTCACATGTATCAATGCCACAAATGCCTCTGATGGATGGTTGTATACTGCCCCACTGAAGCTTAATGACATGTTGTCCCAGATATAATGAGGGCTGTAAGCATTTGATTGTTAACCCTTGCCGAGGATCACACAGTGCCTAGACCCATTGGCTCATGTAAGAGTGTAATGTCTTGGCCACTGTGTCCTACCTGGGGACCACTCTGAAAGACTGTTGTAGTTCCAGCTCCAGAGATTGCTATGGGTTGAGAAAACACTTTTGTCAGACCTACAACACACTGACTCATACCTCTGCCTGCTTCTGCTTTATTCACTATTTTTCCAAAGATCATTTCAAGGGCACTGCTGACTGAATATCCCTCAACTTTGCATCCTTAGATCTGAGAGGATTCTGTCTGAAATGATGTAAATTTAGTGTCATAAAATATAATAAAACTCAGTATGTGCTACCTTATCCAGTGGTTGTAACTTTGTAAAAATCTCTTAAGTCTATATGAGCAAACACTATAAAAATACCTGCTACTTAATTACAAATCAAATGTTAGTAATTTTTCATTGTATTCTGATATTCTGTGTTCTGTTTCCTATAGTACTATTTTCTATATATTAACCTTTGTTTTCAATCTACATAGTCTTCTAGATAATCAATAAGACAAGAATACAGATTATTGCTGGGAATATGGCCTAGTGGCAAGAGTGCTTGCCTCATATAAATGAAGCTCTAGGTTCAATTCCTCAGCCTCACATATATAGAAAAGGCCAGAAGTGGCGCTGTAGCTCAAGTTGGCAGAGTGCTAGTCTTGAGCAAAATGAAGCAGGGGACAGTGCTTAGGCCCTGAGTTCAAGGCCCAGGACGGGCAAAAGAAAAAGAATACAGATTCTTTCCTTACCCTTTTCAGGCAATTCACTACTGCTTTTTATTAATTAAAAATTGCAGTATTGGGCTGGGGATATAGCCTAGTGGCAAGAGTGCCTGCCTCAGATACACGAGGACCTAGGTTCGATTCCCCAGCACCACATATACAGAAAAACGGCCAGAAGTGGCGCTGTGGCTCAAGTGGCAGAGTGCTAGCCTTGAGCGGGAAGAAGCCAGGGACAGTGCTCAGGCCCTGAGTCCAAGGCCCAGGACTGGCCAAAAAAAAAAAAAAAAATTGCAGTATTAAGTTTAATTTGGTAGTGTTTAAGGGAGGGTGAGACCTAACGATTCCCAAATGTACACACACACATACACAAATCACATGGCTGATCTGCCTTTCAAATTTTAAACATTTAATAGGAACAAAATGCTTATAAAGTAATCCAACCAGAAAACCAATATAATATAAAGCTTTGATTTAGTCCTTCAAATTCAAATAACTATCAGTCTTAGAGATTCAAGAGTTCAGTTGCTTTTAGAGCTATTGCTTTGGTGTGAATCCAAATATATACATATATACACATACACACATACACACACTTACATTAATTTTGTTTTTTTCAGGTCAGTTTTATGGGATAGTAATGAAAAGAAAGTTAAGGTTGTCCAGTCTTTCAAGAAAAATCAAAGATTTAGGATCCTTTACATAAATGTCCAATGATATCTAAAACTTGATTCCACATTGGCTTCTGTGTCCCTTGTTCTATTTGCTTTGGTGGCTGTATTAATTGTCCTCTCATTTGCCTTAGCTTGACCTTCCTTCCTAGCTGCTTCCTCTTAGCTTCTCTGTACTCTTGAAATACTATTCGTCTCCAGATGCTTGCCCAGTTCTAAGCTGAGCCCTGCCTTGTCAAGATGGTATACCATAATGCCATAAAACCTTACTTAACTTCCTCTCACAGCATTTTAGCAGCCAGTATACTTGTCAGAAACTCTTCCATACTGTCTATATATCTAGATTGAGGACAGAAATCAGCAACTAAATTTTAACTACTTTGCCTTCCTGCTCTTTCATCTCTTTGTTCCCATGCCTTAGAAATGAAAAAGGCATGAATCCTAATTTTTTTTTTTTTTTTTTTTTTTTTTTTTTTTTTTTTTTTTGGCCAGTCCTGGGGCTTGGACTCTGGGACTGAGCACTGTCCCTGTCTTGTTTTTCGCTCAAGGCTAGCACTCTGCCACTTGAGCCACAGCGCCACTTCTGGCCATTTTCTGTATATGTGGTGCTGGGGAATTGAACCCAGGACCTCATGTATATGAGGCAGGCACTCTTGCCACTAGGCCATATCTCCAGCCCAATTTTTTTTTAATATAATGTATGTTCTTTGTTCTTTATTCAAGTTAGGACATAAAGGTTTTCTTCTCAAGATGCAGGGGATCTCAGTCATTTAAATCCTTAAGATCCATTTTTGATATGCTAATGTAAGATGGTCTTTGCTAATGAGTAGGGTACAGTTCTTTTGGATTTAATTTAAAGGTTAAATACTTCTCTTGAATCTGGTCAATTTGCCTAAGGGATCTGAAGTTTGTATTGTATGTGTGTGTCATGGCAAGCCAAATGGTGGAAGACTGATGATCTTCACTTAAATTAAGAATTTAAAATGAATCTGTTTAATGTTCTATTACTGCAGACACATGGAAATATTCACAGTTACTCAAATTGTCCCTTAATTTTTCACATTCTGCTTTTTTGCTCAAGTCCATTTCTATTTCTATTTCCCACTGTAAAACTTTGAGCCAGTCTTTGAATGTAAAGTCATAGGTCAACCCAGTGAGGTACATTCAGATGCTCTTCTTTAGACTCTTGATATGAACTTTGGATCTGATATGAACTCCTCTTTATGATTTATAGAAGTTTATTTATCTTCTCTGCTTGATTCTTTTTAATATGTCTTTACAATTTGTCTTTACCAGCTTTTACTACCTAGACATATTCCTGGAACTGCAAAGACATTCAGAAAGCATATTCTGTGAGGCTCATGTAATCTCAAAGTTGAGTTGAAGAAACACAGTAAAAACATAGAGAGTACCTAGTTTAACAATTCAATTTATTTAATGCAATAGTACACATAAGATTCCAGGGCCGTGCATGACTAACAATCAAAGAAGTAATACAAACATTAAGCCCTCCCAGCATTGAAGAATGGGGAGACTGATGTGGTCTAGAATGCATGCATTATTTAGCATTGATATATATGACATACATGCATACCATATATACATGTAGCTTATATATAATTCATATATATATGTACATGTGCATTATTTAACAATTCTGTATCTTAATTAAATACAGAACTGACAACTGTCAGACCTCAAAGGTGTCCTACATTGTAATAATTTGGTGGGCAAATCTGTATGCTTCACAAATAAAAATGAATGAAGTGTGATAATTTCATGTTTTATGTATTTTATCCACAGCTTTTTTTTTTTTTTTTTTTTTTGCCAGTCCTGGGGCTTGGACTCAGGGCCTGGGCACTGTCCCTGAGCATCTTTTGCTCAAGGCTAGTACTCTATCACTTGAGCCAGAGTGCCAGTTCTGGCTTTCTCTGTTTATTTGGTACTGAAGAATCAAACCTAGGGCTTCATGCATGCTAGGCTAGAACTCTACCACGAAGCCACATTCACAGCCCATAGCTTTTTATATTAGCACATTGAGCTATAATACATTCATTTTGCATCTAAAATATTTAATGCTTTCTGCTATGCCATGGGAACATTAAGGCGGCTACAAGTCACACTCAAGGATTTTCATTGTTTCCTAAGGGAGAAGAACATAAACTAATCTGAAATAAACCATGATAGACACCTTTAAAAGAAACATATGCAGGAAATTATTGGTCACAATAAAAGTATTCTTTTTGAAGAAATTACCAACTTTGTTCAGACTGAGATAGAAAGGTAAATATATGTTCACCAGGTGGAATAATACACAAGGCAAAGCGGTAATGTAAGTGGGAGAAGGGTCAAACTTAAGAAATGGAAACGCTTAATTGCACTGGGAGTCTGAGGTGGTGTTATCACAGATGCATTCCTGTAGGGGGTGGGCATCACATTGCTTTCAATGTCTGTCTACTACTAAATTTCTGTTCAAACTTAACCCCCCTTTGTGATAATAGAAAGAGATCACTTTTGAAAACTGACGAAGTCACAAGATTTTTGTCCTCAGGAATGTAGTCCCTTCTTTAAAAAAAGGCTGAGAGGAAGTAAATGAGGTCTTTTTGCTCTTTAACTTTTCTGACATGTGGTCACCTGAATGGCACCTTCTCTGAATGGCACTGAACTTGCGTCTGCCTTGATCTTGAACTTTTAGCCTTCGTAAGTATGAGAAATAAATTTCTGTTTCTTATGACTTACCAAGTTTTAGCTATTTTATTTTAACAGCACGAAGAGGCAAAGCCACATAGAAAAGGGCACTTGAGGAGAATGAATCACTCATTTCTCTATTAATCTTTTGCTATACTGAGAGTAGCCTGCTCTTTACTAACTTTATTTATCAAGGACAATAAAACATTTATTTTCTTTGACTTTTTACAAAGCAATTATTGACATATATAAAGTGTACAAGGGGGTTTTGTTCTGATATTCCTATGTATACATTTAGTATATTGAATTTATATTATTCTCTTATCACCTCACCCACCATGTTTTTTCTTTATTAATTAACTGAAGAAATGAATAATTTAGGGAAATGGACAGTCATAGGTACTATAATAAGAAAATGGCAAAAATTGTATTTAACTCTCTTTAGCTAGAACATTTCATAACATTGCTTCCATACAAGTTTATCATATATTAGGTGATATTCACTTGATCCTGTTCTTTCTTCAGCATCTTTCAAGAGTCCTACATTGACATTCATATCACATTATCATTATCATTGTTATTTATTTTAGATACAGATTCCACATAGAGAAAAAATACAATCTGTCTTTCTGATCTTCGCTGATCACATTCAACATGTAGATCACATCAATATGATCCCACACATTTTCCCCAAAATGACTTTATTTCATTTTTAAGGCATCTTAAGGTTGAATTGTAAGTCATCATGTGTATATACACTTCTTATTGTTAAGAACAGGTTTCTTAGTTGGAAGTTCTACTATCTTGAAAATGTAGCTACTCTTCTGAAATGCACATAAATAAATGGATTTCCATAAAAGATATTTGTTTCATTTCTTAATTACTAATTTTTTTATTGTTGTTGTGGGGCTTGAACTCATGACCTGGGTATTATCCCTTAGCTCCTTTTTCAGTTAAGGGTGATGTTCTACCACTTTGAACCACAGCACAACTTAGGGCTTTCTGGTGGTTAGTTAGAGAAAAGATTCTGATGGACTTTACTGCCCTGGCTGGCTTCCATATTTTCTTCTCAAATACATTGGTCCATTGTTGCTTTTATTCTTTCTGCTCTACATTGTCCTTTCTTTTATCTTGATGCAGTCTTCTTGATGGTTGTGGCAATATGCTCAGCATTCTTGGCGTTTATTTGTTTATCTGTACAGGAACGTCAGACTTATAACTTCTGAATAACTGGTATTACAAGTGTGTGCCACTATACAGCCCTTCAGTAATAATCTTGAGGATGAGATTTGAGCTAACAGCCTGTTAACTGACCAATAATTATGAATTTCAACATCAATTGGATTTTTTTCTCAATGTATGGCACAGAAACAGCCTTAGCAATACAAAGAGTAAGATGCATTGCAGTATTAGTATCTACCAAAAGGATTGTTGTAACAACATTTCTTAAACAGGAGTAACAGATTTTTGAGTGTATACACAAATAACAAAATACAACCTGCGAAACTGAAGTGACATGAAAAGAAAGCACTAAGATTGTAGGAGTATGAGCTCTCTAATCAAAGTATGTGTTAGGTCCTCTCCCTGAGGGCTACATGCAGATGCCCCCACCTCATTAAGTCTCCACCCAGTTACCTGGGTAACCTGCTGGAGGCAGTTACCTCCATTTTCCCTGAGGTCACCTCCTAATCCACCTGGCCACACCCCTTGCCCCTGCCCTAAATAAAGCAGGGCTGGGTGGGGGTCTCTCTCTCTCTCTCCCTTCTCTCCGGCCATGGATCATCTTGGCCACAGGCCAGCAGTTCGGTAATAAACGTTCTCTCCTGCCTGAATACCGCGTGGCGTTCTCCTTTACCGGGCTACCTACTTTAAAAACCTAACAGTATGTAGGTTGGCTATCTTGCCAACATATATGAGATTAGTTTAGTCACCCATTTAGGTGATTAATTGAAATGTATAAAATGAAAAAAAATTAATAATTTCATATTAAATAGTACCATTAACAAATAAATTTAAAAATACCATGTACCTATGTGTATGTGTTTGTGTTTGTCCTAATAATGAGAAATTAAAATTGTTTGAAGCTCTATTAAAGCTCTCATGTCTCATTTTTAAAATTACTGAGACTCCAAAATGCCTATTCTTACTCTTTAGAGCTAATGTATGATTTTAAAACAGCCATACTAGTAACCAAACACACACACACACACACACACACCACACAATTATTTCACTCAGTGTATGTCTTCTATTATTTTAAGCTAATTTACAAATTGCAGAGATTCCATATGTATCACTAAGATGAAGATGAGGTGAGTAGCATAGTATTTTAAATTGTTCATTTAATGAAACTTAATAAACTTAATAAATGTCAGATTTCAACACTGCCTTGTGTTGAGCTTTAAAATATGATTTGTAATTTTCCCAGGTATTGCATAAGGGTTTCATGAGGAAACAACCTTATATCAAGTAGAAATAATTTATGCAAAGGAAACCTCTGCTGTCCTTTTGTCCTTATACTGAATAGCTAGAGGCAGTCTACATATTAAAGGAGACATTAGTGAACTAAGAGTGCTGAATATTTAAAGGCAGGAACTTGTGTTGACTTAACCCTGGAAAAGGCCCCTGGCCCTCTCATCATGTGACTGGAGACAATGGCAAGAAAGTGTTCAGGAGCAAGTGACCTTACAAAGCTTTCTATTTTGCGAGGCTCAGGCATTTACAACTCTCCACCAGGGAACAGCCAAGAGATTGCATGAGCACCATTTTATGCTCTTTTAAGAGCTGGTTCTTCAATAAAGTCAGAACCTCTCAATTGGCCCCAACTTCCATTAGACCGTGCTATCACTGTACAACCATGATGCCCCACACGTGGGTTCACAGGGGACCAACCCAACCAAAGCAAACTGGATTTTTTTCTTTTTTAAAATTTTTATTGTCAAACTGATGTACAGAGAGGTTACAGTTTAATACGTTAGGCATTGGATACATTTCTTGTACTGTTTGTTAACTCCTGTCTCATTACCCCCTCCCCCCATGAATTGTTCAGTTGATTTACACTAAACAGTTTTGCAAGTATTGCTTTTGTAGTCGTAGCTCTCGTTGTGATTTTTGTTTCTTTCTCTCTCTTTCTTTCTCATATATCAGATACAGTATCCGTATTTTAGGTTAGTAAAATGTATGTGCTCTTAGAAAATAAATTTTGTAACTTACATAATAACTTCAAGCTACCATAGTAACATAGAGTATAGTTTCCCCCCAGAATTATTTCTATATCATTAAAACTTTGGTGATAATTTGTTATTTAGTATTAGTTAAGTCCATTTAAATTTTAGTATTTTATTTATCTTACAAATTATGTATGACAAAGGAGAAAACTTTCAGAACAATAAACAACACTATTAATTACCTAATGAAAGAGGAAACCACTATATTTTTGTAGCATTATGTCTACAACATAATACCACTGAGTAAGTATGAAAATATTCCATTATTGAGACATATGTGTGTTTTAAGTTTATTCATATAATGAAAGAAAAACTGGTTCTAGAGAAATTGCATTTATCTGAGTGACTATATTCTATTAAATCAAAGCAGAGGGAATATCAAGTATTGTCTCACAGTGCCTAAGAGAAAAAAGGTTGCTGTGGCAACTGTGCTTCATTTGTTATATAGCCTTTATTAAACTACCTGAGGTGATTACATCGAGGAGAAATACCCTTTTGTGCGGCGGGCGGCAACCCCGTCCAGCGAGGAAAGGCGACCACCACACGAGGATCCTTCCCAATCACATTTTATTGAGGAGCTGCTTGGTTGAGGGAGAGCTGAAGCGAGGGGCGCCAAAAGGCCAAAAACGCCTGCTTATATACCGTTGGGTGAGCATGGGTCGTTCCCTGATTGGTCTGTGACCGGTTGCTACTAGCAGCCGCCACGGGATTGGCTGGGACTAGAACTCACTTGCGCATGCGCGGGGTTCAGGCCAGTAAGTCCGTTAGGCTTTGCCGTTATTTACCAGTAAGGCTGCAAGGAAGTAGGCGCCATCTTGTAATGGCGTTGTTGCCGGCTTCCTGCACTTTTGATTCATGTTAATAATTTGATGAGGACATATATGTGTATTTTTGCCTTGAAATACTTAGGCGGTATTATATTTATTTGAGAATTATGTAACTACTTTGGGGGTTTATAGAGAAATTTAATGGAGACATTGAATTTCACAAAACTTAAGGTCATTGTAGTTGATTTTCATTTTTTTTTCCTAGTCTAGAAAGAAAGTATGAATAAAGGAAGGCTTATGTGGAAGAATAATAAATTATGGATTGTTTCCTTGGCTTCTAGATTTTATATTTATTATTCTATAACTTAGGAGATCAGGTCATTTGTATATATGAATATATATATATATTTATGTTTGTTTATGAGTACATCTACTCATATTAATATACATAAATATCTGACATCCACCAAGTAGAAGTACCATTAAATATTATGGCTTATATGCTAAATATGATGATTTCCCCTTATACAATCAGTTTATTGTACATGTGGTATGTACTGGGTAAAGAAAAATTGCCTCAATAAAGGGAAATGAAACATCAGTCTCCTGTGTCTCAGAATTCCCAACCATCTTCTCTCTCTTTTACTCTAGTAGTTATAAAATCCTGATGATAGTATTATAATGAAATGCCCAAAATTCGAGACCCCCCAAAGACCACTGAGAAGCCGATTCTGATGCAAAAGCAAAGAGTCATTTATTAGCAAGATCAAGCTCTGACCTACGCTAAGCAGGACTGGAGCACAGATTACACCAGGTTTTTATAGTACTATTCTCAGCTAAAAGACATGTAATTGGATAACCTTCATGACCTTTAGTAAAGTCAGAGTATGCAGGTGTTATCTATTCCTGATTAGCTGAGGTTTTGTCGCTTAAACTCAAGACAATTAGTCAAGGTTTGCAAAAGACATCTGGCATCAGTCTTCTCTTACTATCAACCGCTGGACTGTTAGCCAGGGCATTGTAAGGGGCTTGTGGCGTCAGTCCCTGCCTGCTATGTATAGATTAGTTATTTATTGGGACAGTAACTTATTCAGAGTTCATCCGGGTCCTAAAAAATGGCTGCAAAATTCCTTTTTCTTAATTGGGGTAACATTAGCCTCTCAATAAAATGTCATTACTTGATAAAGTAGAAAATTATATTAACCTTGATACATCTATAATTCAAGTTTACTCTGGATATGGTTTTTAAACTCAAAAGTGCAAATACAATCAAATACAGGGATACCTGGGAATTGTCTTATTTCTGTACATAGGAATAAAATTCTCACCTCATTATCATCGAACTGTTTCTGCTAAGACTGAGATGATTTCACATTTCCAAGTTATTGTTTCTTTTAAGTTCTTGCACACAATCAGATTTCACGTGTGCCATTAACATACAATCTATCCTATCACCTTAAACATGCAAATATGTTTTCCTTTATATATTCCATGCATCTTTTTATCAGTATCTGTACAACAATTTAAATTGGAGCTTTGCACATTTTGAAGTAAAAATCAAACTGTTTAAACAGTTTTATGGTTATAAATTACTGTACATTACTGGAGGTATAAAGATGTGTTTACTATTGACATTTCCAGTAATACACAAATACTAAATGTTCTTGTGACTATCATTTTTCCCTTCAAAGCAAAACAATTTTTTTCTGCCTGTTGCTGCCTGTGACAGTCTGTCATTAAGAATGCAGTGACTTTTCATGGAAGTTCCTAATACATGTCTGGTTTACATTAAGTTAGCTGGTGAAATTATCCTTGTCTCTGTCCAGTGGCTAATAAAATTACAGCCTTAAGCAGTATTGAAGAAAATGACTGAAAATGCCACTTTTGAGTAGTGCTTTATCAGTGCCCCTAGCTTAATGCCTGGGTAGAGATCGTCAAAGCTCTTTTCTTTTCTTTCTTCTTTCTCCTTCTCTTTTTTCTCCCTTGAAACATCTTTAATTCCTTAGTCCGAAATATTCACATCCAATGTAAAGGTTGGAGTGCTGGTTTTAATTTTCTGTGCATGACTGGGACCTCCAAATACTCACTAACATTTCACTGTACAAGACTATTTATTCCATAGCAGGAATTAGACTTAATGAGTAGAATTTATAAGGTTCATTCCATAAGCCTCACATCCCCCTCCTCCCAAGCTACTTGAATTTGTAAAGCAATGCATTTCTATCAATGAGAGATTGGGAAATAATTGCTAGGAAATTACATGTATTTTGAATCCAGGGAAACTTTATAGTACTAAACTTTTCAATTGGTTGTGAGAGAAAGAACATTAAAAAAAAGTGTGATGTTATTCTACTTCTCCTGCTTCCTATTCCATCTCCACATGGATCTTATCACCACCCAAAATATAAAAACTGAAACAGTCTTCTGAGGGCGGGGAGAGAAATGTGTAAACACTTAGCAGAGTATGTACATGGGTTTTAAAAATATTGATACATATCAAGGTTCAGAAAAACAACTGCTTTTCATTTTATCATCCTTCAGCTATGTACAAGAAGGCACAATATATTTTTCTTGAAAAAGTCATGCTATTTATTATTTAACTAGTGACCACAAATGAATAACAATAATAGAATATTGTTAAATTACTCATTATAGAAATCCAAACATGATAACATCATAAATATTGCATTTATTTTAAGAGAGGGATGCCATATTGTTTTAATCATGAGGATTTACTCAAACAGTCAAGTAAACTTTGAAGTCAATCAAAATTATTTTTCTATCTGATTTGTAATACTTTATTTTTCTTTCTATAGCTCTATGTGTTTCGATAAATGTCTTTTCTCTGAAAATCAGTTTGTCGTTGTTGGGATGGAGCAATTAATAGAGGTACTGTCATAAGACTTTGTGGTGAAAGTGAATACATAACTTTATATTAGCATTCTGAATATCTTGTATAAATTTTAAGTCAATATTCATATCTACCTCCTCATCATTCTAAAGTCATCATTAATATTATCACTACAACTCCTGCCATCATAACCATCATCATCATTTACTACCACTATCAGTAGCATATTTTTTTAAATTTCAATATCATAGGTTTCTCGTGAAGACCATAAAAAGGATATGCAAGTGTTGATACAGGCTTTAACAATGAAGACTTACCTGGTTTTAACTCTTCTGCTTCTGTGAGCTGCATGAGCTTCTACTCTTTTCTTTTTATTATTAAATAGATTTATTTATCATCAAAGTGATGTATGGAGGGGTTACAGTTTCATAGGTAAAGCAGTGAGTAGAGTTCTAATCAAACTGTTAGCTCCTCCCTCACTTTTCTCCCCTCTACCCTCCCCAAGCATCCCCCCCTCACAGCCTGAGTTGTACAGTTGGTTTACAGCACATAGTTTTGTATGTATTAGTGTTGCATCACTTCGACTTTTACCCTTTGTTTCTCCATTTTGATGTTCCCCTTCCCTTCCCTACCTCTGATAAATGTATATACAATGCCTAGGGTACCAAAATCAATTACAGTGACATCAGGTATAAAACCATAGGGAAGAAAGACAAAAGAAAATGCCATAATTTCACATAGTATGTTGAACATAACAACAACAATAATAAAGTACTTATTTCCATAACTTGGAGTTCATTTCACTTAGCATCACCTTATATGTTCATATGTACATAGCTATTAACCTATTGTGATCTGCTAAGATCATTCTAGATGTGTACTAATCATTACCAATGAGGTAAATCGTAGAGTCTATGTTTCTTTGAGTCTGACTCACTTTACTTACTATGATTTAATGCCCCACACATAGGCTTCTAATTGTGAAATTGATTTAATCACAGGTCCATTTTACAGAACTGTAAGCGGAAATTAATTCTGTAGCTTCTAATGCAATAGAACTGACACTTATTTTTGTTATCATTATTATTACTATGTTAGAATCTATTATTACTATGTTAAAATCTATTATTACTATGTTAGGATTAAATGCTATTTCACAAGACGTTATTTTCCTATTCTTTCTGAATCACTTATTTTGGCTACTATATGTAGTGTATAGGGTACTTTCTTCCAAGGAGTATACTTTGCCTGCTGAGAGGAAATTTTTAAAATAAGGAAATAAAATGATTTACTAATTATTGAGATTTGAATTTATGCTCAGAATCAACTGTAATGATGTATAAGTTACATAAAATGTAATGTTTTTAAGGTACCCAATTTAATGAGTAGTGACAGAGAAATATCTATTTGCATGTATTGGTTTATATTAAGTTTTAAAACTAAAGACTTTACAATAACAAAATGCAAGGTCTTTGTTGTGCCTGTACACCTACTTACTAAGAAAGCTTATGCCTGAGGATCTTGGTTCCAAGCCAACCCAGGCAGGAAATTCCATGATATTTTAACTTCTAGTTAACCAACAAAATCTAGGAATAGAAATTTGGCTCAAATGCTAAAGTGTTAGGTTTGAGCCAAAGAATTCAGGAACAGTTCCCAGGTCATGAGTTCAAGCCTAGGGACACACAGACACACACACACACACACACACACACACACACACACACACATACACACACACACACACACACACACTTTTCACATTCCTAGATTCTTCAGGACTCAAAGCATGATACTTATACTCTCAATAAAAGATGTGTGAATTTACCTAACTTATATCCAACATTCCATACGTAGGGGCAATAATAAGCAAGGTAAGACATTCATCATGTCCTCTACCTTTCAAAGTAAGCTGAGTAGGAGCAGAAAGGAATGGAAGAAATTCCAGATAAGTTTAGAGGCTTGGAAGCACAACATGAAAGACCTCTGTAGTTGGCCAGCCTCAGAGAACCATATGCGCAACACGATTTAGGGGTAGTATAGGTTACCATCGCATAAATCTCAGGAGCAGATCTGTAACCTTTTACTGCACTTAAGAGAAGAGTGATGTGAATCCCATGATGCCCAGAGAAAATCCAAAACATGTGAGAGCTGGCCAGAGCAGCATGAAAGGAAAATGAAAAGACACAATTGTAGACAAATTATTCAACATGAAATGATACTTAGGGCATGGCTTATATCCAAGTGCACTATCTGAAAGTCTACAAAACAGCGTCATAAAATTTACTACACACTAGAAAAAAGAGGAATAGACTTGAGACAGAAGATGGTGGAGGTGAAGCAGAGCCCTAGCGGAGCTCCATCCGACATCGCAGTTTTCTCACCCCATAGAAACTTTTACTCCTAGAAATACAGCCAAAGTAAGATCTAACAGTACAGGGATTCTGACCAGGAAGGAAAAATTGACTTTGCTGGTCTGAAAACACAGATTTGAGCTCCGGGCGGCATCCTGGCACCGCCCCAGTGCCTGCACCAGCACAGCGCCCGGCACAGCAACCCGCACTCTGCACGGCTAAAGCACACAGCATAGACCAGCAAGAAATACTCCAGACAGCGGCTGAGCACGGACGACCTGACATCGCAGAGAAAGCGTGAGTACCCCACAAAAGATATTCTCACTCGCGCCCACAGAGCAGCTTCTGGAAGGCATCCCTGCCTCCACCGCCAGAGCAAAGCACCTTCTTTTCCACTGGCATAGGGTCAGACCAGATTGGAACTGAAGCGGGCCTGGGGAAAGTGAGGTCAAAGAAGCCATTTTTGAAAATGGCAGGAGGGACGGAACAGTGAGAGCCAGCTCCGCCCAGGAGAATGCCCTCTGCCCTGGCGGGAGGCGAGTCCTGGGCCATGGCTTAGCCAGAGGTGCCCCGTCCTGCCCGCCGGAATGTGTAAATTTAAAGCAAAAGCTGCGAGCAGCTACCAGCGGCATGGAAACACCAGAGGGAGGAAAAAACAGTTCCTGGGACAGCTAAAGGTTCCCATCACAGAAGAAACCCAATTCCCATCCCAAAACGGAGCTGCTTTCCATAGCCACCTCTGCCAAGGAGGCTGCCTCCCCCAGGCAAGCAACTCTCAGCCTAGCAAAACAGGCCAGAGGCGCCCCGCCCTGCTGAGTCCACAGCCTATTCAAATCCAGGCATCAAAGGCAGCAGCCCCACAGCAGACAGAGGAGCCACAGTTCCCAAGACTGCTCACATCCCCATCTACAGAGGATGCCAAGGCCCACCTGCAAGCTGTGCGAACCTCAGAGACCCAGGATTGCACCAACAGGGGAGAAGGGTCAGAACAGATCCACCCCTTGCAAACTGAAATCAAGTCAAACCAGCCAATCAAGAAAATAGACTGCAGACCATTGCAAGGAAACCAGAGACTCGGGAGAGACCACCCAAACAAGGAGGACTCCATTCTTTTTTTTTTTTTTTTCCTTTCAAACACTTTTTTAAACATTTTTTAAAATTTTTCTTTTGAATTATTTCACATCTGAAACATCACTGGTTGGTTTTGTTAGTTTGTTTGTTTTTTATTTGTTTGTTTTCCATTTAAACCGGTTTATTTTATCAAGTTTTTTTTGTTTGTTTGTTTGGGTTGTTCCTTTTCTGTTTTTTTTTTCCTTTTTATTTATTTTTTCTTCTTTTTGAAATAATTTTTCTCTGTTCTGTGTCTGTCTTCCATTATTTTTACTTTATTTCTCTCTTTGTGTTCTCTTTCTTTAAAAACTACTTTCCTATGAATAACACCTCCACTATTTTCTGCTAACTCTCCAGTGTCTGTCATTTTACCTTGTTCTTTCTACTGATTCTACTCTTTTCCACATTTCCACGTCACTAAAACTAAACAAAAATCACCACCACCCCCACAATACATTTTACTCTATTCTCTTAACTACCTCCAACTTACCCTCCTGACTTACTGCCTGGACCTCCAGGTCCCATTAACTCCTGGTTATTGGATAGGGCGTATCCAAGCTTAATACGAGTGAATCAAAGGGGTTCATAGAGAAAGCCAGTCCTAAAAGAACTTAATATAAAAACAAGAATTGCATATAGGGTTGTAACAGTAAATAAGTAACTACTGAATACAGGGCCCAGGATCGGATGTTATATTGAAATTGTATTCTTTAGGAACACCAAGTCTAACTTTATAGACAGGTATACAAGTTATCTGTATATAATTGTGAACTTGTAAGATTTACACAACAGTGCTTGGTAAGGGCTGCTTTGGGTCGTAAACGGTGCTCACAGGTGCGGGTAGACTGGCATTCCCAATTCAAATGGGCAGAAGAAACACAAGAAAGATGGCAAACAATGAAGTCTTATCCCCCACTCAAAACAAGCAGGAAGCAGAGCAGTCAATCAAAGACATAGAAGAGAACCCCCAAAATGCTCTACAAAGTCTACTGATAAACATGATAAATGAAAAGTTCGAATCTCTTCAGTCAATTATGCTAGAGCGTGAGGAGGCAAAGCAAAAATTAATGGAGAATTTCATGGCATCCACAAATAGAAAGATAAATGAACTTCAAGAGTCAAATGAAAAGATAGCTACCCAGCTTGAAGATTTGAGAGAAAACATTCAAAACCAAATTAATGAAGTTAATGAAGTAAAGAAGTCCACACAGGACCTAAGAAATGACATGGAAATCATCGGGAAAGACCAGTCAGAAGGAAAAGAGATTCGAAATCAAGGAGCTAGCCTACAGTCCCGACTAACTGAAGCAGAGGATCGAATCTCAGGAGCTGAAGATTCCTTAGATTCTATGGAGAAAGATAAAAAATCAATACAAATCCAGTACAATCAACAAAACAGATTGCTACAGGAGATTCAAGACACGATCAGGAAGCCCAATTTAAGGATAATAGGTATTGAGGAAAACTTGGAGAAAAAGGTTAATGGGATAGGCAACATATTTAACAGAATATTAGCTGAGAACTTCCCAAATGTCCAGAAGGAAAGGCCTATACAGATACAAGAAGCATTTAGAACCCCAAATCGACCAGACCAGAATAGGACATCCCACCGACACATTGTGATCAAAACAGCTTCAGCAGAGTGCAAGGAAAAAATACTCAAAGCTGTTAGGGCAAGGAAAACAATCACATATAAAGGAAAAGCAATCAGAATTACCCCAGACTTCTCAGCAGAGACCATGAAAGCAAGGAGAGCCTGGAATAAAGTATACCAAACTCTAAATAAAAATAACTACCAACCAAGAATTCTGTACCCAGCCAAACTCTCCTTCATAGCCGAAGGTCAAATAAAAGTCTTCCACAATAAGGAAAAACTGAAACAATATATCTCCACCAAACCAGCTCTACACAAAATCCTTAAAGATGTACTATACAGGGAAAATAATCAAGATCCCAATACAGACAGAGAAATGAACCCTAATTAGTAAACATCAGATCAAGAAATGGGAAACACAGCTTTAAACAAGATAGTGATAATGAAAGGAACAAACGATCATCTCTCAATCCTAACTGTCAACATTAATGGAATTAATTCTCCAATCAAACGACATAGGCTCATGAGTTGGATCAAAAATCAAGATCCATCTTTCTGCTGCCTCCAAGAGACACATCTATCCAGCAAAAGTAAACATCTTCTAAAAGTGAAAGGCTGGAAACAAATCTATCAAGCAAATGGCCCCCATAAGCAGGCTGGAGTTGCAATCCTAGTATCAGACAAAATTGGCTTCAAATTAAAAAAGGTAAGAAGAGACAAAGAAGGTTACTACATACTAGTAAAAGGATCTCTCCTACAGGAAGAAATAACCATTCTAAATATCTACACGCCAAATGCAGGAGCACCCAACTTCATCAAACAAATACTACTGGGCTCTAATAACACTCATAGACCCAAACACATTGATAGTTGGGGACTTTAACACTCCACTATCACCTCTGGACAGATCAACACGCCAAAAACTGAACAAAGAAACCACAGAACTAAACAATTGCATAGACCAACTAGACTTAATCGACATCTACAGAATATTCCACCCAGCAAGGACAGAATACACATTCTTTTCGGCAGCACATGGAACATTCTCCAAAATAGATCACATCTTAGGGCACAAAGAAAATCTGTACAAATTCAGAAGTATCAAAACCGTTCCCTGCATTCTCTCAGACCACATGGAATAAAATTAGAGCTCAACTCAAACAGCCACCACAGAAATTGCTACAATTCATGGAGACTAAACAACACACTGCTGAACCATCTGAGGGTCATTGAAGAAATTAAAACAGAAATTCAAATGTTTATGGAATTCAACCAAGTTGAGAACACACACTACCAGCTCCTTTGGGACACAGCAAAGGCAGTACTCAGAGGAAAATTTATATCTCTGAGTGCATACATCAACAAACTGGAGAAACAGCAACTCAATAATTTAAGGAAGCACCTTAATTTCCTTGAGAGAGAACAACAAGCCAAACCCCAAGTCAATAGACAGAAGGAAATAATTAAAATCAAATCAGAATTAAATCAATTAGAGAAGAAAAAAACCATCGAAAGAATCAACAAAACAAAGATTTGGTTCTTTGAAAAAATCAACAAGATAGACAGACCCCTGGCAAACCTGACCAAAAAACAAAGGCAGCACACTCAAATAAACAAGATAAGAGATAAAACAGGTAACATCACCACAGAAATAACCGAAATTCAGAAAATAATAAGGGGCTATTTTGCAAAACTTTATGCCAACAAATTTGAGAACTTGGAAGAAATGGATGATTTCCTAGAAAAAATTCATATCCCCAAACTGAACCATGAAGATTTAAACCTCCTAAACAGACTCATATCCAGTATTGAAATAGAAATGGCAATAAATAATCTCCCATCCAAGAAATGCCTAGGTCCAGATGGATTCACTGCAGAATTCTACAAGACTTTCAAAACAGAACTCACACCAATATTTCTCAAACTCTTCAATGGAATTGAAAGAGAACGTTCACTTCCAGACTCATTCTATGAAGCCAGTATAACCCTCTTCCCAAAACCAGGCAGGGACTCATCATGGAAAGAGGACTATAGACCGATCTCCCTGATGAACATAGACGCAAAACTTCTCAACAAAATTCTGGCCAATCGACTTCAACAGATCATCAAAAAAATCATACACCACGATCAAACTGGATTCATCCCAGGAATGCAAAGTTGGTTTAGTATACGCAAGTCAATTAATGTAATCCACCACATCAACCGGAGCAAGCTAAAGAACCACATGGTTTTATCTCTGGAAGCGGAAAAAGCATTTGATAAAATCCAGCACCCATTTATGCTAAAAGCCCTGGAAAAACTGGGATTCCAGGGAACATTCCTGAATATATTCAAGGCAGTTTATGACAAACCAACATCAAGCATAACTCTAAATGGTGAAAAACTAAAGCCATTCCCTTTAAAATCAGGAACAAGGCAGGGATGTCCACTGTCTCCCCTGCTCTTCAACATAGTACTAGAATTCCTAGCCAGAAGAATCAGGCAAGAAGAAAATATAAAGGGGATCCAAGTAGGTAAAGATGAATTTAAACTCTCTCTCTTCGCAGATGACGTGATCCTATACCTAAAGAATCCCATAGACTCTACCCCCAAGCTACCGGAGCTGATCCAAAACTTTGGCAAAGTTGCAGGATATAAAATAAACCTTCGAAAATCAACGGCCTTTCTCTATGCTAACGACCCAAAGACCGAGGCTAATATCAGGAAAGCGACGCCCTTTGCAATAGCCCCCCAAAACATAAAATACATAGGAATAACCTTAACCAAAGAAGTGAACGACCTCTTTGAGGAGAACTTTAAAACCTTGAAAAACGAAATTATGTCAGAACTAAGGAAATGGAAAAACCTCCCATGCTCCTGTATTGGGAGGATTAATATAATCAAAATTGCAATATTGCCAAAGGCTATGTACAAATTCAATGCAATACCCATTAATATCCCAACACCATTTTTTGATGAAATAGAGGAAGCAATCCAGAAATTCATATGGAATAATAAAAGATCTAGAATAGCAAAAAAAATTCTAAGCAGAAAGAACAGTGCTGGAGGAATTACAATACCCAACTTCAAGTTGTATTATAAAGCTATAGTAATAAAAACAGCTTGGTACTGGCACCGGAACAGGCCTGAAGACCAATGGAACAGAATTGAAGACCCGAGAATGAACCCACAGAACTACGCCTACTTAATCTTTGATAAAGGGGATAAAACAATTGTTTGGAAGAAAGATAGCCTCTTTTACAAATTGTGCTGGAAAAACAGGCTCAACACATGCAACAAACTAAAAATAGATCCTTATATATCACCCTGCACCAAAATCAATTCCAAATGGATTAGAGACCTCGAAATTAAAACAGACACCCTGAAAACACTAAAGGAAGAAGTAGGAGAAACACTTGGGGCTCCTTGGCACAGGACGGAACTTCCTTAACAAAGATCCAGAAAAGCTACAAATCAAAGAAAGGTTGGACAAATGGGACTGCATCAAACTGCAGAGCTTCTGAACGGCAAAGGACATAGCTTGCAAGATAAACAGAAAGCCCACAGACTGGGAGAAGATCTTTACCGGCCATTCAACGGACAAAGGCCTCATATCTAAAATATATGCAGAACTAAAAAAATTACATTCCTCCAAAACAAAACCGCAAAGAACTAATAGCCAGCTCATCAAGTGGGCTAAAGACCTACGAAGAGACTTCTCCGATGAGGAAATGAGAACGGCCAAGAGACATATGCAAAAGTGCTCTACATCACTGGCCATAAAAGAAATGCAAATCAAAACGACATTGAGATTCCATCTCACCCCAGTAAGAATGTCATATATCAAGAAAACTAATAATAACAATTGTTGGAGGGGATGTGGCCAAAAGGGAACCCTACTTCATTGTTGGTGGGAATGTAAACTGGTTCAGCCACTCTGGCAAGCAGTATGGAGATTCCTCAGAAGGCTAAATGTAGAACTACCCTATTACCCAGCAACCCCACTTTTGGGTATTTATCCAAAAAACCACAAACAAAATCACAGTAAAGCCACCAGCACAACAATGTTCATTGCAGCGCAATTTGTCATAGCGAGATTCTGGAACCAACCCAGATGCCCCTCCGTAGATGAATGGATCAGGAAAATGTGGTACATATACACAATGGAATTTTATGCCTCTATCAGAATGAATGACATTGCCCCATTTGTAAGGAAATGGAAGGACTTGGAAAAAAGTATACTTAGTGAAGTGAGCCAGACCCAAAGAAACATGGACTCTATGGTCTCCCGTATTGGGAATAATTAGCACAGGTTTAGGCAAGTCACAGCAGAGGATCACAAGAGCCCAATAGCTATACCATTATGATCACATAAGATGATGCTAAGTGAAATGAACTCCATTTTATGTAAATGATTGTTATTTCACAGTTGTAACTACTTTCAACATCCCATGTGTATCTGTAGTTTCCACTATTGATGATGTTCTTGTATCACCTTCTTGTGATTGTGTCTACACTATCTCTGTAATCTTATCTGAGTATATTGGAAACCGTGTATACTGGTATTAGAATTAGGAAATTCAAAGGGAATACCAAAATTGAGAAACAAAGGGTAAAACAAGAGAAACAACAACAAAAGCAATACTTGCAAAACTGTTTGGTGTAAGTGAACTGAACATCTAAGGGGGGGGGGAAAGGGGGAAGAGGGAGGGGGGTATGAGGGACAAGGTAACAAACAGTACAAGAAATGTATCCAATGCCTAACTTATGAAACTCTAACCTCTCTGTACATCACTTTTATAATAAAAACTTTAAAAAAAAAAAAGAAAAAAGAGGAATAGAGATAAGAATAAAAATTCATTTGATAAAAAATATGGAACATTTTTAAATTTTTAAGTATTTTAAAGTAGTTGTACTGAAAGGGTTTCATTCCAACAAGTCAGTTCATGCAAACAATGCGTCTTAATCAATGTCACCCTTTTCACAATTCTCTGCACCTCCCAGTACCACCTACTTGGCCCCCCAATTGCATAATATGCATATATGGAAATATGTTAATAATATCCCCTTGTACAATTAATATAGGCTAATAAATGAGACATTGCTTATCTTAGCATATTACTGTATGAGTGGATGACCAGGACTCAGGCACATATAGCCTCCATCCTAAGCAAGGTTTTGACAATAAAACAGAACAAATAGCTTTGGAAACTGGAAAATACTCCAATCACTAACCTTTTCATTTGCCTAAGCTAAAATTTCTAACCCTTTCTGCCAATGAACTTAGGGTTAAACTAGATTTAAAGTTTTATTGTAGGGAAAATAAGTTGACATGTATATTCACTTTCTTCAATGAGCTTTCTTACCATTACTAATAAGCATAAATTGGAAAAGAAAAAAAAACTAAAGTTAAGCCATTCTTTCAATATAGGGAATATTCTATATCTATCATAAAGGCTTGGGAATATGGTGTAAGGTGTTGTTACTAAATAAGCATGAATATACTAAACACATAAAAGAAAATGGCTTATTTTTTCATATAACACAATCCTTTGTTTTTGTAACCACCATCTAGCTATTGATATGTTGATAGTATATCTAAAATTACATTTCCTTTGTTTGGCTCTGGTGATTGCTTTTTGTGTGCTGAGCACACAAGTTTTAATTGGCTGACCACCATTAACCCTGAGTTTCTTTCCTAGTTTCTTTTCTTTTCCTATTTTTTTCCAGTTGATATACTTTTCTTTTGAACTAAAACTGTTGATGAAATAGATTTAACAAAGACATAGAGGGCTGGGGATATGGCCTAGTGGCAAAGAGTGCTTGCCTCGTATACATGAGGCCCTGGGTTCAATTCCCCAGCACCACATATACAGAAAACGGCCAGAAGCGGCGCTGTGACTCAAGTGACAGAGTGCTAGCCTTGAGCAAAAAGAAGCCAGGGACAGTGCTCAGGCCCTGTGTCCAAGCCCCAGGACTGGCCAAAAATAAATAAATAAATAAATAAGCATTTAGATATATGGAAAGTACAACAAAAATGAATTGCTCAGAGAAAAGAAATTTCAAAAAAGATATGAAAGACAAAAATAAAAATAGTCAAGTGCCAGTGACTCTGACCTAGTTACTAGTTCTAGCTATTCACGAGGCTAGAATTTAAGAATCAAGGCTCAAAGGCTGTCTGGGCAACCATTTTCTTATTTTATACATCTAGAATACATTTTAAAAGGATGTATATATTTCTACTCAAAATAATTATTTCTATTATTATCCTGATGACAGTGTCCTCTGCTTTCTACCAGGCTAGATCTGCAGCTCTGTCACATGTTTGCAAAGGAAATTTGCAAAGGGACTAATTTTTTGTTGACTGGGATAATACTTTATATGGACTTTCCCTTCTTTTTTTGGTCTATTAATTGTTTAAACTTCTTACTTTCATAATTAATTGACTTTATTTTTATTGCCATGGCATAGGATCCAGTAAATATTGGCATAACCCCACGTTTCCATTTGGAGTAACTTGAAAGGGCTTTGCCCTGACTTTATTTAATTGTCCATTATCTCCCACCTCTTGGATACTGGAGAAACATGCATAACAGTGGTTTTGTTTCTCTCCTGTGGATGAGTACTACACAGTGTTTTTAATGCATGTCTTTATTTCCACAAACTATTGGAATAATATATGTATGCTTATGAAAGTATCAAGATATCCCAAGTGTAGACTTTTGTTTGAATTTTTATATTTAAGAATCTAATGAACTTAATTGATGTGCTTGTACAAATTTGTTATGTGAAACTGATACGGGTTGTTAATTCATTTTGCTTTCTTTTTATTGTGGAAGCACAGTAATGTCTTAGGTACAGTTAGGACAGTAAGTTTAAGTTCACTGTTCATAGAGAAGTTATGTAAATACATGATGCCAGACTGTTTTCCAGAAGAAAAAAATATTGAGATACTGTTTTGTCTGTCAATAGAAAATCAGTTAATTAGCAAACTCAACCATTTGACATCTATGTTAATAATTCAAATGAAATTAACAGAATGTGGTAGACTCACTTTATTTTCTTAGGATGATCTGCACAAAACACTGGTAAACAAATATATTTTCCAACTTAATGTTTAAATCTATAAATCATATATGTATGTGAATATGCAGGTAGGTGCATTTGTGGGTGTATGTCTATTTGTGCTTTCTAAATTCTTATTTGTGTGTATTCGGAAGATCTGAGAAGTAACATCAAAATGTAAGTCAGGGCTACCCTTAGAGAAGAAAGTTGAATTTTGGTAGAAGACCAATATTTAAAAAAAAAGAAAATATACTTTAACTCTACAATCCATTAGTTTTCTTCAGGTTCATGTTATTACAAAAGTTAGATAAGTATCATTGTAGTATATTTCTTTAAAACCTATGAACATAAATTAAATCTCAGAGGCTATATGGTTTCCTATACTAAAATATGAAGGATACAGAATCTACTTCTATAAGAAAATCTCTAACTGACAAAATCTTACCGATTATACCACTAAAATATTTACACTAAAAACACTTCAAATATTCATTTTGTAGACACACCAGGATGTTGTATATCTAAACCTAAATATATGGTTTTCCTTAGTTGAGAAAAATGATCCAGTAGGCCTAACTCACAAAATGTATTTGGTACTTTTCCAGAGTGCTAATTTATTTCTGAAGGCTCTCCTTCCTTGTATCAATGTAGGTACCTTTCACAGAGTATTTTGGTAAGTGTTTACTTGCTGTACTTGGGTGAAATGGAGATTTTTGGTGAAGTGGTTTGAGAATAAAATGTGCAATTGATAAAGGATAAGAATGGCCTACATTTAATAGCCATTTCCTTGAGCTGGCTGCAAACAGATGACTTGAACTTTCTGATAAGAGCATTCACTCAAGCAGCCTTTTTAGCCAGTGAGAAACTTAACAACTGTTCTCAAATGAACTGCCTTTTATCCCTGAAATGTGTCATCCACATGAAGCCACAAAAATCAAATGCCTGTTGCTAGGGAGTTTTACTGAACTGCAGCCCGAACCCTCATAGTTCAAAATTAAATAGAAACTTTGAGATCCTCAAAAGGGAAGCTGCAATAAAAGGAAGCCATATTCAGAAGAAATAAATATATATTGCTCTTTCTCAAATTTTTTTATATTTTGAGAACTAAATATAAAATTTACACTGTTTGCACTTAGCAGGTATTAATGTGGTGTAGTTTTGTTTGCTTGTTTTGTGCTGGTCCTGGGATTTGAACTCAGGTAAAGGGTACTGTCCTGAGCTTTTTTGCTCAAGGATACTTCCAGCATTTTTGGTGAATAATTGGAGATGAGTTTCTCATGTACTTTCCTGCCCAAGCTTCAAACCTCAATCCTCAGATCTGAGCCTTTTATAAAATGGTTAGGATTATGGGTTTGAGACCCCTGTGTTGGGCAAAATTTTGTTGTCTTTTCTTTTCTTTGTCTTATATAATTTCCTTATCTAAGCCTTAGAGGACACAGATATTTTATAAGGCTTAGAAATTAATCCACAGCTTTGCGTTAAATTTTTCATGGAAAGATTTAACACTTCAATTGGAGAATCCCTTTAAGCATGTCCTACAAGGTCTAGCTCTTGCTGATTCACTCTCTGAATCAATGTTTTTTAATTCTAAATTCTAGTCACTCTTTCTAGACCATGTTTAGATCACTCAAGCAGAATATTTAAGCTTTCCATTCTCTCTGAAATGTCCTTTACCTAGAACTTTTTATATTTAACTATTTCTACTTAATGATACCATGTCTCCTCAAAGTGTCTGGTAATTTGACCACTGTATTCTACATTTTATGGCATTCTTTCTTTCATTACTTAGTTCTAACTCAAAAATATTTCCTGACATTTTCTGATTTGCCTTTTTTGCTTATTTCCTATTTCTTTCCTACCTGTGCAGTACTAAACTTGTGATAGCAGAACTCTGTTTTATTAATGCTTTTTAGATTCAAATTCAAAGAGATTTTTGCGAATGATATTTAAAGTGATTAATCAACAAGCTAAAATGTGAAATGATGATTAGGTGTGGTAAGATGAAACACATTGAGTTTTGATGAAAATTGCAGCGGCAACAGAATTGGAGACAAAAGACACAGAATGAAATAAAACTGAAAAAACATTTGATTAGGAAAGTGTTCAGAATTTGTTAGACTAAAGCATTTCGACTGTGGGATTCCACTTAGAAGACAGACATACTCTTCCCATGCAAAATTACTCAGAGTTACAAATCTTCCACTAGAATAAAAGGATTGCTGTTTGGTGCTATCTCCATGATTCAGGCCCTACAGAAATAGACTAGGGGAATGAGCTTCATTTCTCTACTTCTTAATCATGTTTTCAATGGAAAGAAAATTCACACAAATAAAAATTAATCATTTTCATATACAATTCAGGCTCATTTTTGGTGCATTCACAATGTTGTACAGCGACCACCTCTATCAAGTTTCAAATAAAATTACATTCCTACTGAAGAGTTATTTCACATTTTCATTTCTGCTCTCAGACCACAATCTGCTTTCTATTTGCTATGGATTTGTTTTCAGTGGTCTGAATATTTGCAAACACAGAACACTCAGACTCATGTTTAGAAACCCAAAACACTAATGTGATGATGCTTCCACAATGAGGCACTGAGGAGGTAATTGGAACATGAGGAGAGAAGCCTTAGGATGAACATTATTCTCTTTATAAAAGAGATCCATGAACAGCCAGGCATTGGTGGCTCATGTTTGTAATCCTAGCTGCTCAGGAGGCTGTAATCTGAGGAGTGCAGGTAAAAGCCAGCCTTGAAAAAAAAGTCCATGAGACTTTTATCTCTAATAAACTGTTCAGAAAAACAACAAACAAACAAACAAAAAACTGTGAGACATGCTGTGGCTCAGGTGGTAGTGCTATCCTTGAGCAAAAGAATATCAGGCCTAGTGCCTAGGCCCTAAATTCAAGCCTTACCACTGGCAAAAAAAAAATAAAAATTCATGAAAATGAATTGGTTCCTTCCATTATATTAGGACTCAAAAGTAAGATGTATGAAGTAAAATATAAGAATAAAGATATATACTCAGTGAAATGAGTCAGTACCTTGATCCTGGACTTCGCATCATTCAGAACTGTAATAAATAAACTTGTTCACAGGCAGTCAGTTGATGATTTTTTTCTTGGACCATCCCTAAGATACTCAGAGACTATTCTGAGTACTTTACATAAATGGAATTAAACAATGAAACTATGAGTATATGGCTACTTTCAAATACATTAAAGGTTAGAGGTTCATTTTTACTGCAATTTATTTTTTTCCTGAGGCTGAGTGATATTCTATTATGTGCTCCTGATACAATTTTTCCGTTCATCCATTGATTAGCTCTTTTTTCAATTTTTGATACCAGGGAATGTATTGTCATATATTATAGTTTTTTATTGTTGTTGTTGTTGTTTTTATCAAGTGTGGGGCTTGAAATCAGAGCCTGGGTACTGTCCCTGAGCTCTTTATGCCATGGCTAGCATTCTACCACTTGAGACACAGTGCCACTTCCAGTTTTTTGAGTGGTTAATTGGAGATAAAAGTCTCTGGAAACTTTCCAGCCTGAGTGGCTTTGAACCGTGATCCTGGGATCTCAGCCTCCTGAGTAGCTAGGATTACAGATATGAGCCACCAGAGCCCAGCTAGGGTATTGTTTTAAAGTTATGGTAAACATAAATTTTATCCTATTTCAAATGTTCAAAACTATAGCTAAATAAATTTCACAAAGAACTGTGACTGTATATTTTACTTTTATATACATTTTCAGTAGAAATGAAAATATATGTTTATATATTTGACTCTTGATTGATTTACTGGAATCCTGTAGTGAGATTAAAATGGAAAATAACTACTAAGCTGGATATGAATAGACCAACTTTTTAAACCATTTTTAATGTTTATTTTTATTGTACACAGATACCACTTAAATGTGTTTTCCCTGATGCAATACATGGTTCATATCTCTTTCTGTTGTCTTAATTTTCATCTCTCAGCTTGAAACCTAGGAGATGTTTAATGAATACCATGATTTGAATTAATGAATATGAACATACTTGCATCTCAACTTTCATCATTCATACAACCTGATACTATCAGCCACCATACTTTTTAAAACATATAAAACACTTTTTCTAATTTTCAGCATATAACTAAAGGATTACAGTTCAAAGCCAGCCCCAGAAGAAAATTCCATGAGATTTTATCTCCAAATAACCACCAGAAAACTAGAAGTGTAGCTGTATCTAAAAGCGGTACAGTATTAGCCCGGAGTAAACAAACTCAGGGACAACTTGTAGGCCCTCAGTTCAAGACCTATGACTAGCCAAAACAAACAAACAAACAAACACAAGAAAACATCAACTAAATTTATGGGTGGAAATAAACGGTCATCTTAAAATATATTTTAATAAGAAAATTTATTTGAGTATTGCAGTTATATATGTGAAAATAAGGTCCAGAATCCACACTTTCACTTGCAAGTCAGCAAAAGACTATATTTCTCCTTTACTTTTCTTTATTTTTGCAGTGCATTTTCAATGACATCTGGCCATTTGTTGAGAGAATGACTCAATTGAATAATGAACCCAAAGACCTTATGTAAAGAGACTCAAACCCCCTTTCTTAAATTATGAAATTTACAGTTAGAGAAATCTTTGGGTAAACATTTGTGGCCCTGGCAGTCCTTCCTTTAAAAGAGTGTCATTGCATTAAAAATTTCTCAAGGTCACTTGTTGGTTTAATTATTTGCAAGACAGGCTCTCAGAAATCAGAAAAGATGCATACTTTAGAGATACATTGTTATAGAAAAAAAGACATGGGATCAAATCTGGCAAAGAAAAAATTGCATTCGTAGAGTCTAGGAAAACACAGGAGGAAGATTCTAATTTTCATCTATGGTAGAGTCACATCAGAGAGTCTGAGTTTCTCATAATGGTAAGTCAATTTCAAATTTGTGAGAGTTCAAACAGGGACCCAGACCCTTGAAGTAAAAAAAAAAAAAATCACCAAAAACCTTCCCAATATGTGATAGACAAAAACACTCACGTACATATATACATACATACATACATACATACATATATACATACGAATGTATTAACAATGAAGACTTGTATTAACAATGAGACTCTTGTCTCAAGAATTTACACGCCAAAGTCTAAAGACTAATTTTAAAGATTGGGGATTTTTCTGGGAAACTTGGAACTTCTAAATTAACTATTTTAGAGTTATTATGTGTCTTGTTACCAAAGGAAAATTAATTCAAAGCTGGGAAGGATTTTTTTTTTCATATGAAATTTATAGCGAAACCAAATCTGACTATCTTTGTTGGAAGTCCTTCAGGATTCAGCTTAGTTCTAAGTGCTATCTGCTGGGATATTCGCATGTAATTTAAAGGACCTTTGCATCAATGATGTTAGGATGTATAGCCCTGCATGAGAGGTGTTTTCTCTTTCTCATGTTAATGAATTTTCCAAATCTCTGAACACCAACTGGTTTTCCGAAAACTTAATTCAATTGTGACACTGTTTATGGGTAGTTAGCATTAGCTGTCACAGGTTAAAGTGCTGTCTTAAATTTCAGACACCAGGTGAGAGCCTCATCATCTCCCCCTTAGTTCTGACCTACAAGCTAATGATTGGGGATTCCCATGAGCCCTTCCTTGGAGTCAATAACGTGCTAGAAGAGGTCACAGAATTCAAGAAGTGAATTTACTAATAAACCAGAAAAATAAAATAATCCAGGAACAGCAGAATGGCAAGTAAATACAAGCCTCAAGGAAGAAAGGGTGGGAAAACCTTCCATGACTTCTGCAAGCCTATCAGCCTTTGATCAAATGGCTTGTATTTTCAACCTTAAAGTTTCAATGAAGTAAGATCACTTAGGATATTTATGGAGGCATCCTTACTTCAGAATGATTGGTTAAATTATTCTTCATTGATGATTTTTTCCCAGCCCCTCTCTGAAAGTGCAGGATAGAACCAGAAGATCAGATCCTCAAATATAATGCATTATATATTAATACATAGCTATACATTATATAATATGAATATATGCATTTTTACTGATTCACAGTACTATTCGCTCTGAATCCCCACTCACACCCACTCCTATAAAACAAACACCTGTCATAGAAAGAAGAAATAATGATAGATTTCTTTAAAAAAATGTTATTGTCAAACTGATGTACAGAGAGGTTACATTTCATACATTAGTACATTTCTTGTAATGTTTGTTACCTCCTTACTCATTCACCACTCCCCCCACCCCCATTTCTTCTCCCCCATGAGTTATTCAGTTCATTTACACCAAACAGTTTTGCAAGTATTGCTTTTGTAGTCGTTTGTCTTATTACCCTGTGTCTCTCGATTTTGGTATTCCCTTTCAGTTTCCTAGTTCTAATACCCGCATGCATGGTTTCCAATGTACTCAGATAAGATACAGAGATAGTGCAGGTACAACCACAAGAAGGGGATACAAGAGAGTCATCAATAATAGAAGCTGCAGTTTCACATCACATGTTGAAAGTAATTACAACAGTGATAAAACAGTCGTTTCCATAACATGGAGTTCATGTCACTTAGCATTATCTATGTGTTCATAAGGGTATAGCTATTGGGCTCTTGTGATCCTCTGCTGTGACTAGCCTAAACCTGTGCTAATTATTCCCTATAAGGGAGACCATAGAGTCAATGTTTCTTTGGGTCTGGCTCACTTCACTTAGTATAATTTTTTCCAAGTCCTTCCATTTCCTTACGAATGGGGCAATGTCATTCTTTCTGATAGAGGCATAAAATTCCATTGTGCATATATACCACATTTTCCTGATCCATTCGTCTACTGAGGGGCATCTGTGTTGGTTCCATATTCTAGCTATTACAAATTGTGCTCCTATGAAAATTGCTGTGCTAGTGGCTTTAGTGTGTTCTTGTTTGTGGTCTTTTGGGTAGATGTGCAAAAGTGGGGCTGCTGGGTCATAGGAATGCTCTATGTTTAGCCTTCTGAGGAATCTTCATAGCGGTTGCCAGGGTGGCTGAAACAGTTTACATTCCCACCAACAATGAAGTAGGGTTTCCTTTTGGCCACATACCCTCCAACATTTGTTATTGTTAGTTTTCTTGATATAGGACATTCTTACTGGGGTGAGATGGAATCTCAATGTTGTTTTTATTTGCATTTCTTTTATGGCCAGTGATGTACAGCACTTTTTCATGTCTCTTGGCCATTCTCATTTCCTCATCAGAGAAGTCTCTTTTTAAGTGTTTACCCACTTGTTGAGAGGGCTCTTGGTTCTTTGCAGTTCTGTTTTGGAAGAATGTAATTTTTTTAGTTCTGTATATATTTTAGATATGAGGCTTTTGAACATTGTATGGCCAGTAAAGATCTTTTCCCAATCTGAGGGCTTTCTGATTATCTTGAAAGCTATGTCCTTCGCCGGGCAGAAGCTCTGCAGTTTGATGTAGTCCCATTTGTCCATCTTTTCTTTGATATTTAGCATTTCTGGGTCTTTGTTAATGAAGTTCCGTCCTGTGCCAAGGAGCCCAAGTGTTTCTTCTACTGCTTCATTTAGTGTTTTCAGGGTATCTGTTTTAATTTCGAGGTCTTTGATCCATTGGTGTTGGGGATTTAGTTTGGCCTTGAAGAGGGAAGGGTGATGAGAGCTCCTGAGATGCTGCCCTTTCCCCAGCCCTGGGACAGTGTGGAAGGTAGTCACTCCCACCTTCCAGCTTCAACCAGAGGAGAAGCAAAGCTGCCCCTGCCTCTTGGTTCCACCATGTGTGTAAGGGCGGAGACCCAGTCCTTGGGGGCCTGTGGTCTTCGCCCATAGAGGAAGTTCCGTGGCATCACCTGATGGACAGTCCTTTAGCCAATCGTTAAGATCCAGTAGCACCTCTCCTGTGTGCGCCTCTGGGGGTATATACTGTTAGCCCCTCCCTTGAATTAACCAGAATGCCCCTGAGGCTTTCTCTGGGACCCCCAAGCACCCATGTCTTCCTTGGCTGGCTGGCATGGGGGTCTCACAACTACACGTCACCTGAGGCTACCCGTGGACTCCGCTTCCTCAGTTATTTCCCAACTGGCCAGGGGGATGTGAGAGGGCAGTAGAGGACCACACACGGAAGAGGCAGAGAAGCCCAGGACCCCCCACGTGGATGGGGGGCAGAGCGAAGCCCGGCACATTTAGAATTGATTTTTTGTGTAGGGTGATATTTTAGGATCTAATTTTAGATTGTTGCATGTGTTGAACCAGTTTGCCAGCACAATTTGTTAAAGAGTCTATCTTTCTTCCAGACTACTTTTTTAGCTCCTTTATCGAAGATTAAGTAGGCATAGTTCTGTGGGTTCATTTCTGCGTCTTCAGTTCTGTTCTATTTGTCTTCAGGCCTGTTCTGATGCCAATAACAAGCTGTTTTTATTTCTTGAGCTTTAGAATACAGCTTGAAGTTTGCTATTGTAATTCCTCCAGCACTGTTCTTTATGCTTAGAATTGTTTTTGATATTCTGGGTCTTTTATTGCTCCATATGTATTTCTGGATTGCTTCCTTTATTTCATAAAAAGTGGCATTGGGATATTAATGGGATTATCTCCACCAAAGCTTTACAGAAAATCCTCAAAGATGTACTATACAGGGAAAATAAATAAGATCACAATACAGACAGAGCAATGAAATCTAAATAGAAAACCAGACTATTGGGTCAAGAATTGAGAAGACACAGCTTTTAACAAGATAGCTATAATGAAAGGAACAAATGATCTTCTCTCAATCCTAAGTCTCAACATTAATGGACTTAATTCTCCAATTAAATGACATAGGCTCATAAGTTGCATTAAAAATCCAGATGCATCTTTTTGCTGCCTCCAAGAGACACATCTATCCAGCAAAAGTATACATCTTCTAAAATTGAAAGGCTGGAATCAAATCTACCAAACAAATGGCCCCCATAAGCGGGCTGGAGTGCAATCCTAGTATCAGACATAATCGACTTCAAATTAGGAAAGGTAAGAAGAGACAAAGAAGGGTACTACATACTAATAAAGGGCTCTCTCCTACAAGAAGATATAACCATCCTAAATATATACACACCAAATACAGGAGCACCCAATTTCATCAAAAATCACTACTGACTCTAGAAACACTCATAGACCCAAACGCATTGATAGTTGGAGACTTTAACACTCCACTGTCACCTCTGGACAGATCAACATGCCAAAAACTGAACAAAGAAACCACAGAACTAAACAATTGCATTGACCAACTAGACTTAACCAACATCTACAGAATATTACATCCAGCAACAACAAAATACACACTCTTTTCAGCAGCACATGGAACATTCTGCAAAAATAGATCACATCTTAGGGCACAAAGAAAATCTGTACAAATTCAGAAATATCAAATCCATTCCCTGCATTTTCTAAGACCACAATGAAATAAAATTATAGCTCAACTCACACAGCCATTGCAGAAAATACTACAATTCATGGAGACTAAACAACACACTGCTGAACTATCAGTGGGTCATTGAAGAAATTAGAACAGAAATTCAAACGTTTATGGAATTCAACCAAGATGAGTACACAAAGCACCAACTCCTTTGGGACACCGCAAAGGCAGCACTCAGAGGAAAATTTATATCTCTGAGTGCCCTCACCAACAAACTGGAGAAACAGCAACTCAACAACTTAAAGAAGCACCTTAATGTTCTTGAAAGACAACAAAAAACCAAACTCCAAGTCAATAGATGGAAGCAAATAATTAAAATCAAAATCAGAATTAAATGATTTAGAGAGGGGAAAAAAACTATTGAAAGAATCAACAAAACAAAGAGTTGGTTCTTTGAAAAAATCAACAAGATAGACAGACCCCTAGCATAACTGACCAAAAAATGAATGGGCAGCACACCCAAATAAACAAGATCAGAGGTGAAACAGTTAATATCACTACAGAAACAACCGAAGTTCAGAACACAATAAGGGACTATTTTGCAAACCTTTATGCCAACAAATTCGAGAACTTGGAAGAAATGGATGATATCCTAGAAAAAGTTGATATCCCTAAACTCAACCATGAATGCGGAAGGACGACATTCCTTTGACAGTGGGGGAACTTAGCCTCAGCACGAAATTCTGAAGCCTTTTCTTGGAACAACAAACGGCCAGTGTGGGAAACATTCCACTAAGGGATTTCCTCTGTGTGTTTGCCAAAGGAAACCACTCTATCATGAAATTTTCCATCCCTGAGTAGAAAGTTCCTGGGTTGTATTGTGTGCCCAACTACCCCGGAGAAGGGCTTTGAAGGGTTTCCACAACTACTGGAGAGAAGGGCTTTTACATGTTGTATTGTCTACCCAATTACTCCTGAGAAGGTCTTTCACAGTATTAGGGAATTCCATTGTCAAGACAATTGAGTTTTTTGGAAACTAAATAGAGCTTTACTTTTGCTAATCTGATCTTTTGTTAAAATGATATCCTTGGTGTGAATGGAGCTGTAAATCGTTCTGTTTTGCTCTTGGATTTATGAATTGATCTCTAACCCTATATAACCCTCACTTCCCAAAAATAAAGCAAGTGTGTTCTTCACACAGAATCATGTCCTCCACGTCCTGTCTTCATTGAAGTTACCCATGCCCCAACACATGAAGATTTAACCCTTCTAAATAGACCCATATCCAGCATTGAAATAGAAATGGCAATAACTGATCTCCCATCCAAGAAAAGCTCAGGTCTAGGTGGATTCACAGCAGAATTCTACAAGGCCTTCAAAACAGAACTCACACCAATTTTTCTCAAACTCTTCAATGAAATTGAAAGAGAAAGTTCACTACCAGACACATTCAATGAAGCCAATATAACCTTCATCCTAAAACCAGGAAGAGACTCATCACGGAAAGAGAACTATAGACCAATTTCCCTGATGAACATAGATGCAACAATTCTCAACAAAATTCTTGCCTATCAACGTTATCAGGTACTAGAACTAGGAAATTGAAAGGGAATACCAAAATCGAGAGACACAGGTTAAAAAAAGACAAACAACTACAAAAGCAATACTTGCAAAACTGTTTGTTATCAATGAACTGAACAACTCATGGGGGGCGGGGAAAGGGAAAGGGAGAGGGTGGAAGGGAATGAATGACGAGGTAACAAACAGTACAAGAAATGTATCCAATGCCTAACGTATGAAACTGTAACCTCTTTGTACATCAGCTTGATAATAAAAATTTAAAAAAAATCATACACCATGATCAAACTGGATTCATCCCAGGGATGCAAAGTTGGTTCAATATATGCAAGTTAATTTAAGTAATCCACCACGTCAACCAGAGAAAGGTTAAAAAAACCACATGGTTATATCTCTGGATGCAGAAAAGACGTTCGATAAAATCCAGTTCCCATTCATGATAAAAGCCCTGGAAAAACTGGGATTCCAGGGAACACTCCTGAATATATAATCAAGGCAGTTTATGACAAACCAACAGCAAGCATAATTCTAGACGGTGAAAAGCTAAAGCCATTACCTTTAAAATCAGGAGCAAGACACGGATGTCCGCTCTCTCCCGTTCTCTTCAACATAGTACTAGAATTCCTAGCCAGAGCAATTAGACAAGAAGAAAATGTAAATTGGATCCATATAGGAAAAGATGAAGTTAAACTTTCTCTCTTCACAGATGACATGATCCTATACCTAAGGAACATCGTAGACTCTACTCCCAAGCTACTAGAGCTGATCCAAAACTTTGACAAAGTTGCAACATATAAAATAAACCCTCAAAAATCAATGGCCTTTCTATATGCTAATGACCTGAATGCTGAGGCTGAAATCAGGAAAGCAACTCCTTTTTCCATAGCCTCAAAAAAACATAAAATACCTAGGAATAACCTTAACCAAAGAAGTGAAAGACCTCTATGATGAGAACTTTAAAAACATGAAAAATGAAATTAAGGCATAACTAAGGAAATGGAAAAACCTCCCATGCTCCTGTATTGGGAGGGTTAATATAATCAAAATGGCAATATTGCCAAAGGCTATGTACAAATTCAATGCAATACCCGTAATGATGGATTTATAACTCTAGAGGTATACAATGTCCACTGTGTCAGCTACAGCAAAGTAACACAGAACTTCACTCTCAATTAGAACTAAGTAAGAATGGCCTTCTCTTAAAAGCAAGGGGAAAATACAATTTAAGAAAGTTTGATGAAGCCGTCAATCTCTAAAAGTCATCCACTACTCTGGAGAGAAAGGCAATATTATGAGAAAGAACATGTCTTCATTGGCACAGAAAGAATTCCTTCTCTTACACAAGTAAATAGAAAGGATAGAAATGGTGAAATGATTCCATGGACAACTTTCTGACAGTAGTAGTCTTTTTCACCTTTAACCACAGCTAAATTTCCCTTTTCAATCAGGCCAGATCACTACTGCTCAACTATTACTGAAAATGGGAACTAAGGCTTAGACTGTTCTGAGGATTTTTATGCTTCCCCCCCCCACCTCCAAAAAATATTTTAAAAGTATATTTAATTCAGGATAAGACAATGATCCAGATTTTTCTTCACAGAATTAGTTCCACCAGAAAAATAGGTTAAAGACTATTGGATTCAATTATTGTGGGCATAATGCAGATATTGACCATGAACTCACTGCCTCCATGCATACCAGGCTATATACGCTATGAATAAGATTAGAAAACTAAACTAACAAATAAAACCAGGCATTGCAAGTCCAGATCAGTCTACACACTTACTTTTTTTTTTTCCTGTGAAGGGAATAGCTTCTTATTTCCAATGGTGGTCATGTTCTTTTCTATAATCACTCCATGTTAAATTCAGGGAAGGTTTATTTATGTTTCCTTTTATTGAAATATGTATTCAGAATTAAGTTTGAAACCTAGGAAGGGATTAACAGAGTAGGTGGAGACTTGGATGAGGCCTTAGATATATTTTTTATTTCTGTCAGTCCCTTATATTTTTCACCAAACTTGTATTAAATTTCACATTCCTCTCTCTCTCTCTCCACTTTCTTGTCTTTCTTTCTCTGTCTGTGTCTCTTTCTCATTCTCTGTCTTTCTCTATGTCTCCTTCCTTTCTCTCTCGCTTTCCCTTCTCTCTATCTCTTTCCCTCTGTCATTCATATTTACACAATATACGCTGTTTTTTAGTTCATGTCTATATTTCAAGTTACCATAGCCCAAGAATTTCAGAGGCAAATTACTTGTAGTGTTCTACTATGTGGTAAGGATTCTTAGTAACTATTATTTACGTCTCTGCTCTTAGCCTAACTTACTACCAGGCAATTCCTATGCACATAAGCTTCACATCTTTCTCTTTTTTTCCTGTCCTAGGGCTTGAACTCAGGCCATTTCTCATAAAAGGCTATTTATTTATTTATTTATTTGTTCATTCTGTTCATTCACAAGAGTGATCATTTACATTGTGTACTTCTAAATCAGAACGTATCATCATGAGGAAAACAAATTATTATTTGAAAAAAAATTCTACTCTAATTGTAATTGATGTTGGATTTTTTCCTTCTTTTTGAGTACTTCCAACTGAGATTTTGACATTTTCAATCTTAAAATGAATAACTTAGTTTGGTAATGTGAGTACAAATATATATTCTTGTGTAGGGAGAAATATTCTCACTGATCCAAAGAAAAGGTTGTCCAAGCCTGCAATATGACTTAATACCTCTCCTTACAAATAAGCAGGCCATAGAAAAAGTAAAAAAGAAAAAACCAGCAGCAAAGAAGAAGAAATAAGTAAGAAAAACATAGGTATAGCCTCATTTGGATGAAACTCAAAATAGAACAATTATTGAGTCAAAAAGGAGAAACTACCTAATGAGAGAGATTGAGAAAACAATACTAATTAGTAAAAAAGAACTAAAATGCACCATAAGATATAACACAGGCAGAAAAGCTACAGTAATGCATAAGTACAAAAAAATTAATGCAGAATATGGTGCCATGTTCTCTAGGTACTACAGCATTATTATTTCTTTTTTATTCTATTTTTTTGTTTATTTGACATTTCAATTTTTGAATTTCTCAGAGTTCAAGTTTGATTATTTTTATCTCATCACTTTCCTCAGTCAATCTTAGCTCATATCATGATTGTGTATATTAGTTATTTATTATTATTATACCGATGTCAGGATTCTTGAACGTTTCCAAGGTGTGATATTGAGCTTTTTGAAATGTAAATTTATAATATTGTAAATACAGTATTTCCAAGTCCTCATCCGTATTACCAAAAAAGATAGATAAAACATATTCATCCTACATGTTTCTTCTCCTTAGAAAATGATATCAAAATCTACCTAGTTCTTTTTTTTTCTTATTTATTGTCAACGTGATGTACAGAGAGGTTACAATTTCATACGTTAGGCATTGGGTACATTTTTTGTACTGTTTGTTACCACTACCTAGTTCTTTAAACTAAAGAAACTTGTAGGGCTGGGAATGTAGCCTTATGGTAAAGTGCTCACCTCATATACATGAAGCGCTGGGTTCAATTCCTCAGCACCACATATATAGAAAAAGCCAGAAGTGGAGCTGTGGCTCAAGTGGCAGAGTGCTTCAGCAAAAAAGAAACCAGGGACAGTGCTCAGGCCCTGAGTTCAGGCCCCAGGACTGGCAAAAAAAAAAAAAAAAGAAAGAAAGAAACTTGTAGGTTTTTTTGGTTGTTACTTATCCATTCTGATTGTTTCTATTTAGGAGAGAGAGATTTTATTTTCCTTCATATCTAGCGCCATTATGTCATTGTTTAATATCAGAATCCTTATCAATCTTGCTTCTTTTCTGTCTTTTAAGAAACGTTCTCCACTCACAATAACCAACTATCATTTCAATGTGTACATACTGTTTGAAAGTATTTCAATTCAGAGCAACAATATTTTGTTTCCATGTAAATACTCTGTCTATATAAATACACAAACTTGCCAACAATCCTCATCTTGCATAATAGTGTTAAACCTGTTAAAATGGAAAAGCCAGACCAACACATCATTAGCATCTACATTTTTTATGTTTTCCAAAATATATAAATTTTTAATAAAATATGCAAGAGCATAAAGAGTGAATTAGGTTTTGTTTTGGAAGTTTATTGTCAATTCAATTTTTCATGGATATAAGGCTCTTCATATTCATATTTTCTATTTCTTCTTGCTTATGTTTCAGCAATTTACACCTTTGAAATACTTGAGCCACATCTTGCTTAAAATATTTGTTAGCATGTGTTAGTTCATAGTACTTTTTTCTTATTTTCTTAGTGCCTGTTCACTCTGTAGAATTGTCTCCTCTTTCATTTTTGATGTTAGTCATTCAAGTTTTATTCCTTCCTCTCCTTTTCTCTTTCTCTCCCCCCACTCATTTGCTAATCAATTTTATTGATCTCCAAAGTAATGAGCATTTACTTTTGTTGATGAGTTGAATTCCTGCTTTAAATTATATGGATTTGTGCTCTAAGTGTTATTGTTTATATCCTGCTTAAGTGAGATTTAATCTGTACTTCATCTTATTCCCTAAAGTGAAAATTTAGATGGGTTATTTTTATCTTCTTTTCAAATGTATACTTTCAATGCTGTAATTTTTGCCTTTATCACTGAAATTCTGTTGTTACAGTTTCATTGTTCAAACATATTTAAGCACTTGCTTCAACAGCATATATGCTAAAAGTACAAGTATACTGAGAAGATTAGCATAGCTCCTGGACAAAGAAAACACCCACATTCATGAAGTGTCCCATATTTTACATTTTTTTGGTGACGGTAAAGGGAAGGCACGGAAAGTGGGGAAAGGGACTTAACACATGTAATCAAGCTATTCAGTGTATACACTATGTGGAAAATGAATTATGCAACTTGTGGACAGAAAGGGAGGTAAGGGGGAACCTGAAGTAAAGCAAAGGGAGAGGTGACAGTATCCAAAACAGGAAATACACTAATTACGAAGTAGTATAGTAGCCCCACTGCACAACACTTTAACAATAATACAATTATATTCTAATAATATTTTCTATTTTTTCTCTTAATTAAAAATGTTTTAAGCTATGGTTAATTTATTTTTAACCTACTATTTCGACTCCCACTGTTCTCATTAAATTGGCCCTTCCTTTGGAAGAAATATCAAACTGAATACAGCTGTCATCTATATTCCATCTTCTTTTCTACTTCTGTAGCTTCTGTGTGATTTTCTTCATGTCAGCAATAATGATCTCTTAGGTGATGTTCAAATGTTCCACTTTCTCTCTATATGCTGAGTATTTGCTCTTTCCACTCTTCTCCCTGGTGACATTTATTCATCCTTCCTGTTCCAGCTTAAATGCGACCTTCTTTGAGATGCCTCCTGTGACTTTGTAATTACTCTTCATCAGAAAACATGGTATTACTTTCTTCTTAGCTCCATTACCACCCCTATAATTATTTTGTTTTCTTGTTTACTCTTACTTATTTTTGTCTGTCTTCTCCAGACTGGAATGAAAACTTTAAGGAACAGCTTACTGTCTGTGATTTTCACAATTTGTTATATTCTTAGCCTAGCGGGATAAAAGGAATCATGATTTTGTAAAATTAACCTAATTGACCTAATAAGCTCACGAAACAGGATCTAATATTGCAAGAGTTTACTTATTTGCTTATTTATTTCTACAAGGCCCAAATGCTTAAATGATAATGTATGGTGTATGGTTGCAACTCTAAACTTGCACACATTTTTATTTAGTTTTGAAAAAAAAACATATGTATATTCATAAATATATACCTATTTGTAATTTATTTCAATAGACAATAGAGAATATAATAGTTAAAAATAATAATATATCAATGCCAGAGCCAGCCGGCAACAAAAGGGAATCCTGATTGAGGGGGCAATGATAAAAGAAAAAGAAAAACACAAGACAAGAGAAAAAAGACAAAGACAAAAGATGGGGTTTGGGAGGTCTGCAGCTCAAGTTTGTAGCTCAAGACTGCAGGCCCACTTATTCTTAACTTTCAGCTTATATGCAGTTTGGGAACCAGGGAAAGGCATAGGGTTACTAAAGTTCAAAAAAACAAAAAAGCTTTGAAGTCGGCAATACCTGCTGGCAGTAACGACAAGATAAAGTTGGTTAACATAAAACAGACTCTTGTAGACATAGTAAAACATCTCTGATTAGTGCTGTCTTTTAAGTAAGGCATGTCCTTGCACGTTCCTTAAGATAACAACAGTCAGACCAGCACCCCCTCTTACCCGTCTCTGGCTGCAGTTCCTCTCGGGGGAAATTCATTTACTTGGAGCTTAATCTTATGTAACTGGCTGGCTAAACTCATAAAAGAATTTTGCAATATACGTACAATGAAAGGAAGCCATAGGAAAACCATAAGCAAAAGTAGGGCTTGCATAGTATTATGAGCAAGCTGATTAACATAGTGAGCTGTCTACACACTTTGTTGGGTTTTTTTTCAAATTTTTATTATCAAACTGATGTACAGAGAGGTTACAGTTTCTTTTTTTTTTTTTTTTGGCCAGTCCTGGGCCTTGGACTCAGGGCCTGAGCACTGTCCCTGGCTTCTTCCCGCTCAAGGTTAGCACTCTGCCACTTGAGCCACAGCGCCGCTTCTGGCCATTTTCTGTATATGTGGTGCTGGGGAAACGAACCTAGGGCCTCGTGTATCTGAGGCAGGCACTCTTGCCACTAGGCTATATCCCCAGCCCAGAGAGGTTACAGTTTCATACGTTAGGCATGGATACATTTCTTGTACTGTTTGTTACCTCGTCCCTCATACCCCCCTCCTTCCTCCCCCTTTACCTTCCCCCCCCCCCCCCGGAGGTGTTCAGTTCACTTACACCAAACAGTTTTGCAAGTATTGCTTTTGTAGTTTGTCTTTTTTTACCCTGTGTCTCTCAAATTTGGTATTCCCTTTCAATTTCCTGCATCCAATACCAGTATACACGGTTTCCAATATACTCAGATAAGATTACAGAGATAGTTTGTTTTAAAGCCACAATAGCTGCTGCAGCAGAGGCAGCCAAGGAAATAAAGGCTACAATGCCGACTATCAATAGTCCTATAAATCGTCGAGGGCACATGAGCTCTTTTAGATGTTTTAACACTTGAATACCTGTTTCTTCATACCAAGCTTCAGATATGTTCAAGGGAAGCATAACAAATGGAGGCTGCTTAATAACAATTACAGAATCAGTAAGACCACTATACAAGCAATTTGTAAAAGAACAGTTAGTACAAGTATTGAAATACATGGCTCCTATAGAAATATTAAAGGGTCCATACATAATTGTATAAGGAGGTGCTATACAACTCATACTATTTTTAAAAAGAAAGAAGATGGACAGGAGTTATTATTTAGGGCAGCCACTAACATCCGGACATGACATTGAGGGTGCCCATTCATCCACCACAGACCTGGATTGTACTTGTTGGTGAGATTCGCTCCTGACCAGTCCATCAATTGAGAATTAGTTCCTGAAATATTGGTTATAAAAGGACGTTCATGTCTACACTTTATGAGGTGCAGTTCTCCCATGGATTCTACAATTTGAGAAGAATTGATGCAGTGAGTTATCATAAAGGACGATGTAGAATTAGCATGTACAGAGAACCCAGTAGGCAATGAAGTCATTTGTATATTATACACTTGACTATTATCAGGAATCTAAATTTGATGATTTATGGATTGCATTATAGTGCAGCCTGGAATATAGCTGTTGGAGTCAATTGTAAAACATAAAGGGGTTCCAATGCCAGAAGCTTCAAAGTCTCCCATTTTAATGTGTTGAACAAAAGGATCTGGAGCCATACCATATGCTGATCTGTTGACATGGACGAACACCTCAGCTCCTTCCCAAGTCACAGGGTGTACTATCGGTGGATCTGGCATGTAAGCCCAGTGAGTCAGCACTTGTACCATCCTGATGAGCTTCCACAATCCTAATGCAACACTCAGGTAGCCAGCGGGAGTCAATTTCATCCTGTGAAAAAACACAGACATGTCCTCCACCCCATGTCAATATTGGATTGGGTCTGTGCCAAGCACCTGTTAAAGGATCTTTCCACTTAACTTGGGCAAAAACTCTTTGCTTTCTCTTTTCCCAGAACTTCTGTGCTCAAGAAAGGCCATTACAGTCCAAATTTAAAAATTTTAGTACAAATAAAGCATGAGAAAGAATATTAATGGGAGAGAAGGGGTATAATTCCCCCCTTTCTGATTTAGAAATTTGATGTTTTAACAAACTGTCGGCCCACTCAACAATTCCTTGACCTTGAAGATTATAGGGAATTCCTGTAGTGTGAACAATCTGGTAAGATTTACAAAAAGTTTGAAAAGCTTGTCTGACATATCCTGAACCATTATCAGTTTTAATGTATTTAGGAAGTCCCATAGTGGCAAAGCAGTGTAGGGCATGGCAAATACAAAGTTTGCTAGCCTCCCTGGCAAGAGAAGTAAGCATAATAAAATTAGAGTAGGTATCTACGGTAACATGAACAAAGCGAAGCCGTCCCAAAGAGGGAATGTGTGTAACATCCATCTGCCAAACATGGTTGGCTACTAAACCTCAAAGGTTAATGCCATTGGAGGGCACAGGAAAAAAAATGGAGAAGCAAAATCTTAATCTATACCAAAGAATTGTCAGGATTAGATGTACACTTGACATTTAGCATATATAGACATAAAGAATAACACACTGGTTTTACATCATTGTACTTACATCACATGCTGTATATTAGAACCTTTTGGAGTTTTTCTTAGACAAGTTTGCTTGCATCCAAATATGGGTTTAAAACCTGTTTTTGTTGGTTTGTTTGTTTGTTTTACAGACAGACTGACAGACAGACAGACAGTTGTGCACAAGCTTTGGGGCATGCTTAGAATTGTTCTTTAATTGGCCATGTAAGTTTTCTGGAATTCCAATGGCAAAATGATATTATTTTGCCCATATTGTAGAACCACGTGACTAGTTAGAAAACAAAAAACCTTTTCAGTAAACCAAAATTTTCACAGATTATCCGATAAGCCACATTTTGAGAAACCAGTTCAGCTCCCATGGGGAGCCAAAGTGGGATGCTATAACCAGAGAAGGTCCAGGAGATGGGAGACAGGACATGAACAGAAAGAACACAGACATGTGGCAAGGCATAATGGTGGAGGAGCTGGTCAGAGCCTTAGCAGGCTCACAGCAAGACATTTTTACCTTCCAGCATTTGAATTTCAAGGTACCTTTGAATTGCAAGGCCACAGTTCCAGAGTTCAGGGTGGGGGACAGGGTTACCGGGAGCTGGAGACTCCACATCCCTGTCCAGCCTTGAGAAATTTGGCACTCCCATCACCTGGGGGATGGGTGGGTTTCCACCTCCAACCAATTCTATTGTCCACCATGTGCTCAATACTAGAGAAACCTTAGGATTTCAACAACAACAAGCAGAATTTAACTGAATCTCCAAACTTAACTAACATCAATAACAAGAACAGAAAACTTCTTTGTGTCCTTCAAAGCAAATGTTAAACAAATATTGATACCTTTGGAAGTCATTTTCTATATATGTGGTGCTGAGGAATCAAACCCAGGGCTTCATGTATACAAGGCAAGCACTCTTGCCACTAGGCTATATTCACAGGCAGGCAGGCAGGCAGAGTTTAGAGAGAGGCAGAAAAAGAGAGAGAGAGAGAACATCATCTGCCCAAGCACTCATGGAAGTTATGTAAGTCCTGTAAAATATTCCAAATTTGTAAGCTTGGGCTCAACTTGAGCAGTACTCGGTCAGGAGAAGTTACCTCAGTGGTGTTAGCATTTCCCTAGCCTCAGATCCCTCCCCTCTGTGAGCAACCTGAGCCAAGGAGAGCTGTATGTCTTCCAGGACTGTCGGTGGGGACTCACCAGTATCTACCTTTAAAGGAGCTTGTTGTTCTGGATGAAGCTGTGACAATAGGGTTATAACTGATTTCAATATACTCTCAACATGGGTCAATCTATCTTTAGTAGGCTCATTGTATATATTTTCCTCAGTGTCTGAGCCATCTGAGACTTTCTTAATATCTAGCCCAGAGGGTTCAGATATTTTTAATTCTCTCAGCTCTTCTTGGACAGCTTCATTAGCTCCCAGGGCTGGGCAACACTCATCAGGTCCCAGTTCAGTTCCTCCAACTGACTGATTGAATTTAATCTGTTCATGTCTAGGATCCAAACAATCTCGAACCAGATTCCAAAAAGTAAAAGCATCCACTGGGTTTTTTTCAAGGCCATTTGTGTCATAATGTCTCTGAATCCTTTTTCCAACTTTTTGCCAAATTTCTGAGTTAATCAGGGGCATGCTTCCTCAGTGCCAACTTTCACTCCCTGGGCATGAAGCATCCCTTTAGGGGTCTGCACTTATAGCATGTGGCCGTTACTTTATCCCATAATTTCCTACTCCCAATGATACTCTTCCTACTCTCTCCCGCTTTCCTTCCCAAGTGATCGGGGAGGTCTTCTTACCTCAGCGGGGTCCTCTGCCATAGTCCCAGGTATTTACGTCCCTATTCGGGTGCCACTTGCCAGAGCCAGGCGGCAATGAAAGGGAATCATGATTGAGGGGGCAAGGATAAAAGAAAAAGGAAAATACAAGACAAGAGAAAAAGGACAAAGACAAAAGATGGGGTTCGGGAGGTTTGCAGCTCAAGTTTGTAGCTCAAGACTGCAGCCCCATTCATTCTTAACTTTCAGCTTATATGCAGTTTGGGAACCAGGGAAAGGCTTAGAGTTACTAAAGTTCAAGAAAACAAAAAAGGTTTGAAGTCGGCAATTCCAGCTGGCAGTAAAGACAAGATAAGGTTGGTTAACATAAAACAGACTCTTGTGGACATAGTAATACATCTACTATTAGTGCTGTCTTTTAAGTAAGGCATGTCCTTGCACGTTTCTTGAGATAACAACAGCCAGGTATCAGGATGAACTTTGCTCTTGGCTCCCTACGTATCAATATATAATACAGAAAAAATTTCCAGCTTAAACATTGTACCACTTTACGTTTTCTTCTTTGTCTTTGGTTCCACTAGGGTTTGGATTTAGGGCTCTGAATTTGCTCTCACGGTTATTTAAGTTATTTAAACCATGCTTTACAGCCAATTTCACTTTTACTTTATTTTCCAAATGGATTTTCATGGTATTTGCAGGGCCAACCTCAGACCTTTGCCTCCAACATAACTGGAATTACATGTGTGAATCACTGAGCCTGTCTGGCTTATTGAGATATAGATCTTGCTAATGTTGTGTTCGTCCGGGTCTCAAAATATGATACTCTTGATCTTTACTTTCTGTGTTTCTTAGACTACAAATATGAGCTACAACATCCTGCTCTTCAGGTAGATCAGATAGACAGACAGACAGACAGACAGACAGACAGACAGACAGACAGATAGATAGATAGATAGATAGATAGATAGATAGATAGATAGATAGACAGACAGATTTCAAGCTGAATACTCAGGAGTAAAAATAATAGAAAAACGTTGGAAAACAGTCACTAGTTAATTATACTGTTTGCTACATGCCTAGTACTACTAAAAGAAACACGTGGTCAAATACTAATGTAACCTAAATTTAGTCTCCTTAACATTGTGTGCGTGTGTGTGTGTGTGTGTGTGTGTGTGTGTGTGTGTGTGTGTGTAATATATAAAGGAGAGTTTTTATGTGCTTTCTGGTGTTATCTTTTATTCAGAATAACTGCTCTAGACTTTGCATATTATTTATTATACTGTCCTCCTCAAAACTTTGATGCATGCCTCTCCAAAGATTTTCTCGGGCTTTGTTCTAAAATGACCTAGTTTCATCTGTTGAAAATATGTAAGGAAAACTCATAAGAATTTTGAAAATTTCACAAAAATTAGAAGGCACTTATAAAACAAACAGAGGGAAAGGAAGGATATGGGAAGGAAGGGGAAAGAAGGCAGTGGAGGAGAGAGGTGAGGAACAGGAGTAGGAAGGAGCAGAGCAGAAGGAATGGAAGAAAGAGTGAAAAGCAAAGTACAGACTCAAAATGTTTCCAGATATCACTCTTCCCAACTCCATTAATTCAGCTATACACTAGACCCTCCTACTGTTATGGACATTCTTTCACTTCATTCACATTCCTCTTGCAAAACATAAATGTTCTCGAACTTTGATAATTATCAATATTCCCTAGATTTCACTTTTGCCCTCTATAACCTAAAGTCTTCTAAAATAGGTAAAACATATAATGGCATCTGCACTATTAACAAGAAATGGCTTACTGAACCACGGCTGTCTGGTATGTGAAGGTCTATGAATTTGTTTGTATCTAGGAAATGTCTCTGAGAAGATTCCTCAATGAATATATAACCATATTTAGGACTAGGGAAATCTATCACCTCTCACCCTGTTCTACGGTCTTGTGCTCTCTGTGTTTCTCTTCTATCCATTGTAACATTTTTGTTGAGTTTCATGAACTTCACATTGCCAAATACACTTGACAACTCAGCCTTACACATTGTGGAGAAGGCTGCTTATTATAAGTGTTCATGTTGGTCTCAGTACATTGGAAGACAAAAGTCCACATGTGTGTTTGCACATTGATAAATTATATACCCAACAGGGAGATCATAGCAAACCTAGAGATTTCCTGTAGTTTATTTAATAATTTAATGACCCTGGATATACAAGACTGTTTTCATAAATGTATCCGGGTGAAGAACTTCCACAGTTGCTACCGTTTTGACTTTAGATTAATTCAAATACTTCATGTATCTATTTTTCCTCCAAGAAGAAATTTTGGAATTTTTATTTATTTACTTCTTGGAGAAAGACTAATATCTATCTAGGAAACCTGCCAATGTTATATTGCAAGTATCAAATGAAAAATGGTAAAGAAATCATTCTAATATTTCCTACATATCTCACTTCTTTCATTGTCAAGCTAGAGACTATATTACTAACTTTTATATAAAATGATTACTTAGACATATTTTTGTAGTTAATAAATACTCAATAAATAAATAATTGGATAAACCAATTATTATTGATCAGATGACTTTTCTGACTGAAGTGGGATGTCTAAAATTGATTTATCTTAGTATTATTTAAAACCATTGCCAATAGAAAGAACAGATACAATTTTGACTACATGGTTCTTACCATCAACTTCAATTACTGAAAGTTACTAAATATAAATATGGCAGGGAACAAATAGCATAATATCGCCAAATATTCTCGATTGCATTATCCAATAACTTGTAACTTCTCTGAGGTAAAGACATCAAGTAGTTTCTATCATTAACAAGATGTAATATATTCCTATCTACTTAATAATAAAAACTGTAAAAACTTGCCATTAAATTATATTTGAAAATGTTCAATACAGATGTGACCTGCTTTCAAGAGTTCTAATATGGATGCAAATTTTCAAGGAAGTAAAGATTATAAAATTAAACTTTAATCAAGAGAAGCATAATAAAGTTTTCTTTTCCTTTTTTTTTTTTTTTTTTTTTTTGGCCAGTCCTGGGCCTTGGACTCAGGGCCTGAGCACTGTCCCTGGCTTCTTTTTGCTCAAGGCTAGCACTCTGCCACTTGAGCTATAGCTCCCCTTCTGACCGTTTTCTATATACATGGTGCTGGGGAATCGAACCCAGGGCTTCAAGTATACAAGGCAATCACTCTTGCCACTAGGCCATATCCCCAGCCCATGATAAAGTTTTTAACTTTGAATTTTTTATTTTACAATTTTTATTATAGTTTAATAGGTTGTACAAAGTAATTTCAACACAACATGTAGATTTATGTACAGAAGATACTTAAATCTGTCACCCTTCCTGTAAGTCTCCCTTTTCATTTCTTCAGTATTTAGCATTTGATTTTTGACATGTCACACAAGTAGCAAAATTTTATTTTGCTGTGTGGATTTATTCTTTAATGGCATTATTATAATCAAGTGAACACATAACCAAACGAAATGTAATATTAAAGGAAAGAACATAGAATTGTCTTATCTAGAAAAAAAATGGCTTTTTTTGTTTTGCTTTCTACTATCAAAATACACTGTAGTCTTTTAATCACAAATTAGGTTTATGGTTTATCAATTCGTTAAAATTTGGTTTTTCAGTTAGTTATTTGAAAGGCTTATATTCTTTCAAACACATTTATTAAAATGGACAATAACCTCCCTACAATCCACTGTTTTCCTTTGCTCATGTTTCATTCTCCTTACCCCTCCTCCCTTTCTCTCTGTCTCTTTCTCCATCTCTCTATCTCTGTCTCTGACTGTCTCTCTTTCTCTCTCTCACACTCCCTTTCTCTCTCTCTCTCCCTCTGTGTGTGTGTGTGTGTGTGTGTGTGTGTGTGTGTGTGTGTCTTTCATTTGATTTGAGGTTATCTTTCACTCTGTAGCCCAAGGTAGCCTAGAACTCATGATCTTCCTACTGTGGCTTTCTGAGTATCGCGATTACAGAAATATGTCACCACTGTTGCCTGAATTGTTTGTCTTCAACCTAAATTATGTTTCCAAATGGAATTTCTCGAAAATTTGAGCTTCTTTTTTGTCCTTTATATGCACATTTATTTACTACTGACACACCAAAATCTCCAATATTAATGAGCCAGTTATCTCTTTCCTAATTACTATCCAACATATAAACAACCCAGTGTGGTTTACATGCCTTCAAATGACTATCTAACCTCTACTATACTTTAACCAACAATTTTCTGGCACTAATGTAGGAAGAAATCCATCCACAAGACCAAATTAAAACAAAAAGTTGTGGGTTTGGACAGAAGGGAAAAACTGAGAGAGAGCCAGGGAATGGATAACATAGTCCAAAAACAAATTTATTTTTTAACTCATTTCTGTAATTGTAACCACTTTGCATTTCACATTTTAAATAATAATACATTTTAAGACAAAACAACAAAAGAAAAATACCTCCAGAAACCTAGGAAAAGGAGTTAAAAGATTCATCTTATCTTCAAAATGCTTGCACTATGAAGCCAGTGTCTCTCTTGTACCATCCAGGAGCTTTGACTGTGTAGACTGATTGACATGTGTGGGTCACTTACTAGGATTATTTGCCCTTATCACCCTCCCCCCAGTCCTTCATTTTCTTAACCCTCCCCGTCACTATTAAAGGAGACACTGCAGGTACATCAGAATGGCCTGTCTTTAATTGAAGATGACCTCCAATTTGCCAGCTTGCTTCTCCTCTGGCTTGAGGTCCAACTTTCTCTGCCATTCTGGGCCAGCATTTCTGTGGCTGGAAGGTCCAGGGTTTGAGTGCTTGTTACTGAGAACAGCTCTGAACAGTTCTGAAATATAGCCACCATGATTTGTGAAAATTCTGAGAGGAAGATGAGGAGATGGATCAGTGATCCACCCATGGATTTTTTTTCATGGGACATTTGAGCAGAATCCTGGGTCAAAGTTCTTGGAAGCCCTTCTGTGGGAGCTTTTATTTGACTAAGGACAAATCTGAACTGTGACAGCTTTCTGTTTTCTTTTTTTCTTTTCTGTTCCAATAACACTCTCTGGATCCCAGCCGCCATCCAGAAGTCTAAATGCTAAGCTGGATGGATACATGATTTAGAAAGCCAATTAAAAGCTTTAAGAATCTGTTTTTCTTCTGTACCTCAAACCACAAAGCTAACTATCTGTTTAGCTTATTCATTGTGCATCAATTATATGTCATTAGTAAATAATATTAGGCATGTATTTTATAGATACAAATGTACTTCACATGTACTAATCAACCTCAGGTTTTTTTTTTCTTCTGCAAATATTAATTTATGGTTTAAAGCAAAAAAAATCTTCAGATGACTTGAAATTCAATTTAAAACGTATTATATGAGGCATTTCTTCATAATTTAGTCCCTTCTGGAATATATAAGTCTATGCAACTCAAATGACATTGATTAAACTTTTATTCAATTTTATTGTTCTGTTCTTTTTATTCCTCAAAAGGTCCAAATAAGGGAATGTGGCCTAGTGGCAAGAGGGCTTGCCTCATATACATGAAGCCCTAGGTTCGATTCCTCAGGACCACATATAGAGAAAAGGCCAGAAGTGGTACTGTGGCTCAAGCCTTAAGTAAAAAGATGACAGGGACAGTGCTCAGGCCCCGAGTTCAAGCCCCAGGACTGGCAAAAAAGGTCCAAATAATTTTTATTTATGTAACTTACTAAAAATATTTTAGAATAAACTGTCTGCCTAGATATTCATACCAAAATTGTTTACTAGCTTCAAATTATTTATATTCTATTTAATTGATCTTTCATACAGTTTTATTTGAATGAGAAGAACTTACTGCTTTATCTGAATGATAAAACTTACTGTTTATTGAAGAAATAAGAGCACAAATTTAATAAGGAATATTAACAAAAATAGTAAATTAAATGTCAACTCCACAGTATGAATACAGCTAACAAGTATTAGTACCCTAATAATAATAATATATTATTATTATGGTACTATATTATTAGGGTACTAGTACTTGTTACTATTTTAGGGAATCCTAGCAATGCCCTAACACGATTACATTATTCAGAAAGTTTGCTGTCTTTTCACTATACTGTGTGTCAGAAAATCACTTGCCAAAGTACCAACAAATGATCTCACAATATGAAGAACCAGTGATTGTGTAAATAAACACATCAAACACAGATCTTTGAAAGGCATGTATTCTTCAATTTCTATAAAGAGTGAATAAAGATTTCCAATTTATCTGTTTAGATTATGTCTGAACATTTTCAGTTGGATCATTCATAAAGAAAAGTGACCGCCTTCCTGTTTGCTATTGGCACCCTCTCCCATAGCAGTCTCACTAGAGAAGAATATTTTACATTTGAAATCATTACATGTATGACAATCTTCCTTAGAAAATGTATGCTAGTTTCAGCAAGAGTGACATTTATTCCTATTTCAGATCTCAAATGGTCTCAAGGAATAAATGGCTCCCATGTCAAGCAATGAACATATAACTGCAAGCTCTGAAACACATAGATTGCCATTCTCTATCACAGCATTATTTATCTTGTCATGATCAAGAAAAAACAAAATACTTCGTATATGCAAGTAGATTCTCTTTTCCCAATGCTGACCTTATATGCTTATGGAATTCTCTTTCCATTAGATAAAGAGAGGTACTCAAGTTTTCTTTGGAAGAAAAAATCCTCAACACAACATCCTCAGATCTGGAATAATATGTGATAATCAAATATGCCCAGATTTGCATCATTCTGAGATTTAAAGAAAGCCTACACAATAGAGAGAAGAACAAACTCTAGCACATGTTATTTATCAGTCTTCTGCTTTTCATATGATTCTTGGGGGGAGAGACTATTGCTTTGTTATGAAATTAAATGTTATTTTCATCATTGGAGGTAGATTTTGCCAAGTTATATGCACTACTTTTCACTGTGCTCCCTTTTATCATCATTTCTAATGCCCCTCACTCTTACAAACATTATTTTAGGCAATATGAAGCCCAAATCCCAGACTGCATTTGACTCTCTTTGGTACTTCATTCATGTTTATAAACCCTGATGGAGAGTAATATGAACCTGATTTAGATCACATGCCTCTGGCTTCAAAAATCATGTATGCTCACAATCATGTCATGTAGTTGAAGGTTTATGCTCTTGCAGCTAATGTCCTTAGTTCAAGTATCTGACAGGTTTCCAGGGCCTTCAGTTATTACAATGCTTTGAATACTTACAAATGTTAAATATATTCTATTTCCTTTCCAGTAATTACTAATTGATTCACAGGACAAATTATACATTATTTATAAAATATTGAGCTCATTCAAATTCATCTAGATTGCTCCATTACCACTATACTTTTAGATTTAAATAAATTCCCTGAAGGTAAGGATTACCAACACTTTGATCACTCCACTCACAAAAGATGTATGGAGGTTTAATTTAATCCAGGATACACATAGGAGAGATTTTTGAGTGAATAAACCATTGAATAAAAAGAGTATTTCAAGTTCTTCATAGATCAGAATAAATCAGAATTAATATTTTTATATGACGGTATTCATAACTCTAAAAGTACCTGGATCTCCTAAGTCTAAGCTAAAGAAAATACTAAATTTCATGACTGGAACTTGAATTAAACCTAATTTAGAAAATTACACTACAACCTGAGCCAAAGCTAGGTAATTTTGAATTACCATAAACCTATTTCTGAGTAAATTTATAAATAGATAAGCATAATAAATCAATATATTTAAATATCAGATTTCCATAACAATGTTATGTACTTTCCAAGTGACTTGTCAAATAGTTTAAAGGGTCTATTTACATAATGAAAGTACCAGCAAACACCTAAGTGAAGTTCCATTATTTTAAATACCTATTTAATTTTAATTATAATTCTAAAATTTACCCTTATATGAATATTTTCCTCTTAATGAGTGATACAACTTCTGTGAGCATAAATTTGTATGTCAAACCATGGATCGATACAGTTGCTTTGTTTGAATTACAGTGATTATATTCCCTGACTCCAGACCTCGGCTTTTCTTGGATGGGAAATCTCATTGCAGTTTCTATTTCAATGCTGGATATGGGACTGTTTAGAAGGTTTAAATCTTCATAATTAAGTTTGAGCATAACAGTTTTTGGTAGGAATTCTTCCATTCCTTCCAGTTTCTTGAATTTGTTGGCATAAAGATTTGCAAAATAGTCCTTTATGGTGTTCTGAATCTTGTTTGATTCTGTGGTGATGTTATCTGTTTCATATCTGATCTTGTTTATTTGGGTGAGCTGCCTTTGTTTATTGGTCAGATTTGCTAGGAGTCTGTCTATGTTGTTAATTTTTTCAAAGAACCAACTCTTCCTTTTGTTTATTCTTTCGATTTTTTTATTCCAAGTCATTTAATTCTGATTTAATTTTAATTATTTGCTTCCATCTATTGGCTTGGGGTCTGGCTTTTTGTTCTCTTTCAAGGAGCTTATGGTGCTTCCTTAACTTGTTGAATTGAGCTTTCGCCATTTTGTTGATGTTGGCACTGAGAGATATAAATTTTCCTCTGAGTACTGCCTTTGCTGTGTCCAAAGGTGCTAGTACTTTGTGTACTCATCTTGGTTTCATTCCATAAATATTTAAATTTCTGTTCTAATTTCTTCAATTACCCACTGATGTTTCGTAATGTGTTCTTTAGTCTCCAGGATTTTCTGTGGTTGCTCTTTGAGTTGAGCTCTAATTTTATTCCACCATGGTCTGAGAGAATGCAGGGAATGATTCCAATACTTCTCAATTTGTACAGATTTCTTTATGCCCTAAGATGTGATCTATTTTGGAGAATGTTCCATGTGCTTCTGAAAAGAATGTATATTCTGGTTTTGCTGGATGAAATATTCTGTAGAGGTTTGTTAAGTCTAGTTGGTCTATGCAATTGTTTAGTTCTGAGGTTTCTTTGCTCAGTTTTTGGCATGTTGATCTGTCCAGAGGTGACATTGGAGTACTAAAGTCTCCAACTATCAATGGGTTTGGATCTATGAGTGTTTCTTGAGTCAGTAGTGTTTGTTTGATGAATTTTGGTGCTCCTGCATTTGGAGTGTAGACATTTAAGATGGGTATATCCTCCTTCAGGAGAGATCCCTTTATTAGTATGTAGTAGCCTTCTTTGTCTCTTCTTAGCATTTTTAATTTGAAGTCAGTTTTATCTAATACTAGGATTGCAACTACAGCCTGCTTATGGTGGCTGTTTACTTGGTAGGTTTTATTCTAGCCTTTCACTTTTAGAAGATGTTTGCTTTTGCTGGATAGATGTGTCTCGTGGAGACAGCAGAAAGATGGATATTGATTATTAATCCAGCTTATGAGCCTATGTCATTTAATTGGAGAATTAATTCTATAAATGTTGAGATTTAGGATTGAGAGATGATCATTTGTTCCTTTCATTATAGCTATCTTGTTAAAGGCTATATCTTCACAATTCTTGATCTAATATTATGGTTTTCTATTTAGGGTTCATTTCTCAGACTGTATTGTGATCTTGTTTATTTTCCATGTGTAGGACATCCTTGAAGATTTTCTGTAATGCTGGTTTCGTGGAGATATATTGTTTCAGTTTTTCCTTACTGTGGAAGACTTTTATCTGACCTTTGGCTATGAATGAGAGTTTAGCTGGGTACAGTATTCGTGGTTAATAGCCATTTTTCTTTAGGGTGTGGCATACCTCATTTGAGGCTCTCCTTGCTTTCAGGGTCTCTGCTGAGAAATCGGGATAACTTTAATTGGTTTTCCGTTATATGTGATTATTTTCTTCTCGCTAGCAGCTTTAAGGATTCTTTTGTATTTTTTTTAAAAATTCCGGCTTCTGGAGGGTTAGCAGCCACAGAATCGGCGTGGTGGGGTGGTGCAGGGCACCTCTGGCTAAGTTTACTTGACTCTGCGAACCGTGGCCTGGGGAGAGATCCTCCCATGTGGGCAGTGGGTCCTTCTCCTGGGCAGGGCTGGTTCTCACTGTTCAGTAACTCTTGCCCTTTTCAAAGATGTCCCTTTTGTCCTTGCTTTCTCCCAGCCCATTTTAGTTCCAGTCTGGTCTGACAGGGTCTATGCCAGAGTCAAAGATGGCGCTTCGCTGTGGTGGTGGGAGAAGGACTACCTTTGAGATGTTGTTTTGTGGGAGTGAGTGAGAATGTCTTTTGTGGGGTACTTATGCTTTCTTTGTGGTTTTGACCCGTCTGTGCTCAGCCTGTGATCCATGTCTGTCTGCAGCCATCTGGAGGATTTCTTCCTGGTTGCCACTGTGTGCTTTAGGTGCACGGAGTGCCAAGCGCTGTGCCAGAGCTGGCACCAGTGTGGCAGCGGGATGCCACCTGGAGCTCAAATCTGTGTTTTCAGGCCAGAAAAATCAATTATTTTTTTTCTGGCCAGAATCCCTAGACTGTTATAACTTACTTGGGCTGTCTTTCTAGGAATAAAAGTTTGTCTGGAGTGGTAAAACTGGGATGTAGTAGGGAGCTTAGCTAGGGCTCTGATGCTCCTCAGCCATCTTCCTGGAAGTCCTATTTTAGCCTTTTGAGGAACCACCGTACTGCTTTCCAGAGTTGAACAAGTTTACACTCCCACCAACTGTGTAGTAGAGTGCCCTTTTTGCCACATCCCTGCTAGCATGTGTTGTTATTAGTTAAGAAGGGTATGTTTTAAACATCAGACTTGGAAATAATAAAAAACTAAATTATTAACATCCTCAAATTTCTATATTTTGAGTGTGACCCAAAACTATAAATATATTTTATCCCAATGAAACTAACTGAAGTATAGCTTGAACTTACAAATGACTTATGCAAGTTTCTGAAATTATCTTCCCACTAATTTTCCAGAAAGGTAAAAACAAAGTATTATCCAGTGAGCTAAATTCTCAGCAGGGGAAATTTTTAAACTTGGTTGCTATGGTAATTCCATTCCTGTATGCAATTCCCACTCAACAGTTTGATGGCATTTGGTTTGAGTAATGAAATGGAAGGAAAGGACTAATGATTTTACTTGCTTTGAAAATACCCACAATTAGATCTGTGCATAATTTACACTTTTCAGTTATTTTCTCTTCAATTCTTTGGTCCTTTTTAACAAAGCTGCCATTTTCTTTCCTGCATCTATCCATTAAAATGCTTTTGTAAAAATTATGGAAACATCAAGGTAGTCCATGACCGGGTTAAATTCTTAGACACTGCACATGTATTTTCAATTGTCAACTGTAGTATTAAAAAACTGTATTTCATGTCATATTTGGAAATATTCACCTGATATTTGCAAACCTTGAATATTTCACATAAAAATTTATAATAAATACTGTTTTCACATCCCAGAATTATGAGTACAAAACCTATGGATGTTTTTATATTACCAAAGAATATGGTTTCCTATTTTCTAGAGGTGAGATACTGAAAAGTTTATTAGAAAAAAATTATGGTATTAATGAACATCAAAAAAAAGCAAATGGGCTTGGATATGGCTTAGTGGTAAAGTGCTCACCTTTTATACATGAAGCCCAGGGCAGGGTTCGATTCCTAAGCACCACATATACAGAAAAAAAGCTGGAAGTAGAGCTGTGGCTCAAGAGGTAGAGTGGTAGCCTTGAGCAAAAAGAAGCCAGGGATAGCACTCAGGCCCTGAGTCCATGCCCAAGGACTGGCAACAAAAACAAAACAAATAAAACAAAAAGAAAGCAAATATCCAGGCCCACACATACCTCAGAGAACAATGAAAAAAATGGATATTTTGAAAGAACTAGGTCTTTCTCTTCCATGTCTTTTTCTAAAATTGGAAAATAAGACAGATATTATCCTCCAGACTTGTAATCTCATGACATAGGAGGCTGAAGCAGGATCATACGTTTAAGAGTATCCTTTGCTATATAGTGAGCCTTGTATCAGAGAGAGAGGCAGATAGCAAGAGAGATAGACAGAGGAAGGAAGGGAGGGCTGGAGAAGAAAGGAGATTGACAGAAAAGAAGGAAGGAAGGAAGTAAAAAAGGACATGAGGGAGGGAGAGAGGGTGGGTGGGAGGGAGGGAGGGTGGGAGGGAGCAGGAGAAAAAGGGAAGGAAAACAAAAGAGAGAAAGAAAGGAAGGAAGGAAGGAAGGAAGAAAGAAAGAAAGAAAGAAAGAAAGAAAGAAAGAAAGAAAGAAAGAAAGAAAGAAAGAAAGAAAAGATAGAGAGAGAAAAGAACAAAAGAAGAGAAGGAGGGAGGGTGGGAGGGAGGGGAGGGGAGGGGAGAGAAGGAAAGAAGGAAGGAAAGAAGGAAAAGAGAAGGAGAAAAATTGGAGAAAAAAGAAAGGAAGTAATTCCATATAACTCTTGTTATATTGGTTTAAGGAAAAGTTGAAATTATCTTTAAAAGATAATATATGGGCTGGGTGCTGGTGGCTCATGCTTATAATATTAGCTACTTAGGAGACTGAGGTCTGAGATCCAGCCAGGGCCAGTAAGTCGTTGAGATTCTCCTTTCCAATTAACCATAGAAAACCAGAGGTAGAACTGTGAATTCAAGTGATAGAGGGCTAGCCTTGAATAAAAAGCTAAGAGATTGTGCTCAGGCCCACCCTCCCCCAAGAAATGATAATAAACACAATTGTAATGTTGTAATGATAAATGGATACTCTATCACACACATTTATATTTTAACATTCAAACCATTTAGCACTTCTTCTTCTTCTTCTTCTTCTTCTTCTTCTTCTTCTTCTTCTTCTTCTTCTTCTTCTTCTTCTTCTTCTTCTTCTTATTTTGCCAGTCCTGGGCCTTGGACTCAGGGTCTGAGACTGGTCCTGGCTTCTCTGTGCTCAAGGCTAGCACTCTGCCACTTGAGCCACAGCACCACTTCTGGCCATTTTTATATATGTGGTGCTAGGGAATCGCACCCAGGGCTTCATGTATATGAGGCAAGCACTTTACCACTAGGCCATATTCCCAGCCCCCATTTAGCACTCTTGGTAGAAAAATCTTTGTGTTAATAAGAAAGGAGAATTGTGCCAAAGCAACATACACAATCCACATACTTAGTTTCCTTCCTGATTGGGATATCTGTTAATGTTAGCTATATTTTATTGAGTAGATGTATTCATTGAGCTATGACTATAGAAGGCAATTAAAAACTTTAGTGGCAAAAGCTAAATCGAGACCAGTGAATGAGAAACACAGGTGTATCTATTTCTAGAATTGATTGCAATACGTTTAACAAATTATAAATTCCATATTTTATTCTAAAATTACACTCCCTTTTCTTCAAAGAACTGCTAGGAAATAACAAGAATAGTTAAAGAGAAATTTTCTTGTCCTTGGGTGTAGTGTTTTTGACAGTTACCATTTTTATTTTTTTAGATAAGCTTGATATTTTGTTCTAGATTGTTCTTGCCCCATTAGGCCCATATTGAAATAGTAGATTTCCTTTTTTTCCTCAGGGTTTTGTTCTATGGGAAAAAAAATCTCTCATATTGATTTAATGTGAATTTCCATAAAGAGCTTTCTTCTTTACTGTGCTCCCTGAAAAATCTTTTTATTTGTTAAATTGGGAATTAAATTTTTTTCTCCTTTTAGTACTTTAGTTTTCATCTTCCAATCATTTTGGTGCTATGCTAAAGAAAGTGTATATTCTACTCCTTGTGTCAAGTACAGTTGTCTAGTCACTTGTATCTAAGATGGATAGTAAGTATTTGCATGACTTAATACCACTGTGTTATTGCACAATAGCAGTAGGCCTATACTGCTCCTCAGTTAAGTCTGAAGTGGCATAAATTACATTAGCTTCTAGAAACAAGTTGAGTAATGATTAGACTGAATCTTCACATGTTAGGTAAAGATTCATTGACAGCTAGGCTGATGGTACATGTCTTGTGCTTAAACTATGAGAGTCAGAGTATATGTCATAGGATTTTAATTTTCTGTTTATTCTGTCAATTTATTTACTTTTTTAGAGTCAGTCCCAGAGTTTGTGAAAAGACCCATTCTTAGTAACTTCCAATGTTATAACTAATTCATCAGCTCAAACTATTGTTGATTCCTCATTTCAGTTTAGATCAAACTTGTTGATTCCTCATTTCAGTTTCTGACCTTTTTTGAAAAATTATATTTGTATTATTTGCAAGTACTTGTACTGTTTCATCTCCAGGGGAATTCTGCTTTAGGTTGAGGAAAGAATTCATCAAACAGAGATTTTTCTTTGATTCTGGAGATCCCTACAGATCTCTAATTCAAGTTCTATAGCTTCTCAGTAACTCACAGTGCAGATTCACTTTACTTTTCCCCCCAAACATTGTTAGTCATTTGGTATATAGGACTTCTTTGTGTTGTTATTGTTTCTTTTGTTGTAATATTTCTTGAATCTATTGCCTCCTTTCATTTTTGTTGCAACTATTTCCTTTGAAATCATTCTAATATTTACTTGGACTCTCATTTCTTTCTAAATTGTTGCCAACTTGTGGATGTATCACACACACACACACACACACACACACTCAGGGTCTCATACTTGCAAGATAAGTGCTATGCTTTTTGAACCACATTCCCCAGAACTTTTGCTTTAGTTCTTTATTTTTTACTTCATATGCTAAATGTATAAAGGAGTTTTATTATGATAGTTCTATGCATAATATGTTTTGATCAAATTTATCCCTCTATTTTTTTTGCTCTATCACAATACCTTAATTTTCTCCAAATGTTATTAGTTTTCATACATGTATATAAAGTACATTAATAACATGGATCTCCCTTCATTCTATTCTCCCTCCATCAGTAATTCATACACTGAAACAGCTTCTTTAATCCTATTTCAGAGCGTCACAATTCTTGATCAGACTAGCCTCATGCCATGCTTTTTTTTTTTTTTACTATGCCTCTAACATAGCTCAGATAACAGATATGAACCCTAATGAGCACTTTGTTCTTTGAGACAGGATCTTCCTAACACTTTTTCCTGGTTTAATCTTGAACTAGGATCATCGTATCTCTGCTGAGTTAGTAACTGAGTCTACACATGTGATCCAGTGAGCCAGGCTTGTCTTAACTATTTCTACAGTTATATAATTATCTAAACCATTAATATTTTGTCTTGCTCTTTCTGAAAAATAACAAATGGCTCACCATTTTTCATTTTTGTTGTCAAAATGATGTAAAGGAGGTTGCAGTTACATAAGTAAGGTAGTGAACATATTTCTTGTCAAACTTCTTACTTCTTCCCTCATTTTTCCATTTCTTTTAGCCAAAGCTGGCAAGAATTTTCTGTGGCAGGTCAGGCAAGTATTTCCATTCAGTGACAGGTATGGCATCAGTCACTGATGCTCAGCCTGTCATTATGATGCAAAAACTGCTATCCATGATGCAATAGATGTATTTTCATCCCAGAAAAATATTATGGACAAGGATATGTGGGCTGTTTCACTGAGCCCCTTATTTACAAATGTTTGTTATAGAACTGTTTTTTTTTTCCAAATTTGTCTTTATAAGTAGCTAGTAAATATAAAGACCTTAGCTCTTTAAGAGGGAAACTTTGGCCAACAGATTACATTTAACTTTTATTCTGTCCTTCAACAGCACTCATTAATGTTGTGTGCATGTGTGTTTGTGGTTGTGTGTGTATTCTATAATTTTTCTATTTAGAAAGTGCTATTTACAAGTGGTACATATCACTGGCCTTCAGGAGTCCTCTAATCTCTGTCTGGGTCAGGGCCAAATCACCTTGCCATTTTCTATATATACATGTTTGCTGCTTTCTGGCGCTTGCCCTCTCTGCTTTCCCCAAACATAGGTGAACTCTATCTATTTCTGAATTCCCATAGAGACTTTCTTCATTTTTCTCATATTACGGTATATTCACTTACTAATAGACCACATCTTCTCAATTGATCACAATCTACTGAGAAATTCAGGGTTATAAATCTTGTGCTTCTCTTAAGTCCTGCATTTATTCATGCAAATATGAGTGGATATAAATGTTCTCTTTTTATTCCAATAGAAGAATTTACTTGAAGAATTTGTTTTTGGCCCACTAATAGTGGATTGTCAAAATAAATGTATACTTTCACAAAATCTTTGCTTGTCCTTTTTTTCCCCATATTTTCACTTGAAAAATAGTCATAAAATATTCAGTGTAGACTAGAAAAGCATTTTGCTACTGGATTTAATAGGTGTTATCAGACAAATGGACTTTATTTTTATAGGTAACCTTGTGGAGACAGGGTTAGTGAGGAAGATGAAATCATAGATGACATCAAAAATGCCTGGAATTTCTGTGTGATCCAGTGGAGAAAAGTTGGAGTTGTGACATATAATGTGTGTAGATGGTTTACCTACTTTTAGATCAGGAGATCCTAAGAGATTTCTCTGAAGAAAAGGCAGATAAACACATACATGTAAATAAATTATGATGCTCATCACAGTTTTAAAAAAGATGAGTTTAAGAAGAAGAATTGAATGAAAATAAAGAATTTGAAGCAGAGAAAAACTAGTGTATCTCACAATGATCTCTGAATGTGTCTGTATTGGGGAACAAACCTTTTTATTCCCTCCTTCCTTCCTTCTTTCCTTTCTTCCTTCCTTCCTTCCTTCCTTCCTTTCTTCCTTCCTTCCTTCTTCCTTCCCTCTCTCCCTCCCTCTTTTCTCTCTCAACTCTCTCTTTCCATATTTCTTCTTTCTTTCTTCCTGTATTCTTTCATCATTATAACTACTGATGTTTGGTTTACAGAGTCACAGCCATTTAGAAATAAATGAATTAGTATTCAATTATCTTAGACTTTTTAAGGCAGAATACAGAGTGATAATGCTAGGAGTTCAGGAAAAACATCAGGAGGAAGATATAGAGGAATTTTTATATAAATATCACAAGGATGAATTTTAGGGGAAGGTTGTGATCCAGAAGTCAAATGGCTTCAGTTGCTGAGTTGAAATTTGAAATTAAAAGTATCAAAAAGAGGTTTTATAGAGAGGTCCGATAAAATCTGCATAGGTATCCTAGATTTGTTCAATATCATGTCAGTCAATAACACCACCGTATATATTACACAAGTTGAACAAAGCTTCCTCTAAACTCTTAGTAGGAAACAAAACATCTTCCTGGCACAGAACGCTTGCTACTTTTGTTGTGTATGAGGATATGTGTATGCATTGTGTTTTGTTTCCCCTCTTTCCTCTTCATCCTTAATATTTACAATTCAGGGACATTCTAAAATCTACCAAAGCTCCCTGCTGGTATTCAACACACATCAAATAATAATGAGAAAGATTTTGAAGGTGACATCCTTCTAATTCAGTTACCAGGGACAAGTTTGTTCTTGCAATCTCATACCACAAAGCTTCAAATAATTGAATAACATCCTCTCTCTAGTTCTCTTTTCCTGACACCCTCTATGGGACTGAAAATAATTCTATGACTATGTTAAATTTAAATGTGTATGTGTGTGTTTACACACATAAATACATACAAAAATTTAATATAAAATTATTTATAATAATACATATATTAATTGTAGAGGGAAAACTCCCAGAGAGACATAGAGGGCTGGGTGGTTAAGGACTTTCTTCTCCCATAAATAAATATGTTTCTTAGTAATCTTGAGGTCATTGCAAAACATGAGGGCAATGAAATGTGCTGTTGTGAGTAAAGGAATCAAAGGAGAGTGGAACTGTAAGTGATGCTTCCTATAGGGAAGCAAAATTGGACACAATAAGATAATGTCTGAAAGGATATGTCGTGGCCATCCCAGAGGACCATGTGGAGATAATCACAGACAGGAGAAGAAGGTTCATAAGGAGGTTTATTAGTGGGGCCATAGTTCCCACAGGAGAGGGAGCTATATGACATCTGCACCTTATCCAGGTGGCAGCTACTCTCTCTAGGGGTAAAGGAGAAGTAGGTAGGTAGTGAGTAGGAGTGGCTCATTAGGTATGAGTGGATCTAGGGGCTAGTGGGAGGAACTGAGGACCTGAGGCTAGGGACATGGTAGCATTCTCCCATTTGTTGTTTATTAATAACAGAGGAGGGGTACCAGGATGGGAGTATGGGCAGAGGTTGTTTCTTCTGGAGCTACTTCCTGCTGTAATGGGGCGAAGTAGTCAGGGGTCCCTGATTCATCATTTGGTCTGGTACCGTCCAAGAAGTATTTGTTTGACAGTTTGGTTGGTAAAAGTGCTCATCATTTCCATGAGAATGGTTATCAGGGGCAATGGGTGTCATGGTCTCCTCTGGCTACCTCCTGAAGCTTGGGCACATCTAGGAGTCAGTGGGGCTGGGGTCTTCAGGGTCCAGATCTGCACTGGGCAGAGCAGTGTAGTAAGAGGATGACCTTGGACTGCAAGTTCCCAGGTGGTGTCCTGGGTGAGGGATGTTATCCTGTCAAAGAGACTTGTGAGAAGGTCAGGCAAAAAGTTGACAAGTTTACAGGACCAGTTAACATGAATGACATGGGAGAACACACCCAGGGCACAATTCAGAAAAGTTCCATTTGGAACATAAACCCAATTCTGGCCCATTACAAGGAAGGAGGAATAAGTGGACTGGGGGCAGGAAGGAAGTGTTTAGGGATAGTGGACTGGTTGGGAGTAACCAGTCAGGGGCATATATATATATATATATATATATATATATATATATATATATATATATATATATATATATATATTAACAAAGGCAAGAATTCAAGTTTCTGTCCAGACAGAAAATGGACAGGTATGGACATTAGGTGGGTAAACAACTATTCCTCTTGATCTCCCGGCTCTGATTAATTTTGAAAGGGCAAGTTTAAATTGACTCCATTTAAGATGAGAAATCATCCCCTCTTATTCTTCTCTATGGTTCCTCATTGTCAGGATTGACCTCATCCTGAAGGTCTGGGTGCTCATTGCTTGGATAGCTTGTCCCAGTTGGCATTCATGGGGTTTGAACTCAAGGCCTGGGCACTGTCCCTGAGTTCTTCCGCTTGAGGCTAGCACTCTACCACTTGAGCCACGGTCCCGCTTTCAGCATTTGGCTGGTTCTCTTGAGCCAAGCTTCCAGTCTGGCTCTTTGCTGGTTAGTTGGGAGATGGAGTTTCAGAGGGATATATATTTTTTTCCTGCCCAGGCTGGCTTTGAACTGCAATCCAAGGAGTGTTAGCCATAAAATCCCTTTTTATTTCCAATTAAAGCAACAGGAGAACAATAGGATTAGAACTTACTTGTAACTTGTTGAGAATTGCCCAACAAATACATGCCAGAGTTCTGCTGTAATACTTAGGAAACAGCACACTGAATGAGATCCATATGCCATCAAATCAAATCATATCATTTAACCTTTCTGGCAGGGGGAAGTGAACACAAATGAATAACAATCAAGAGGGCAAAGGGTCAGGACAATGTAAAAGTCTCAGCTTCAGTGAATCCGAGGTGGCTGTGTCTTCCATCCTGAATCAGCAGGCTTCGTTAGTTATGTGTGATGGAGGCAGGCAGGAGAGATAGGTTGTATCTGGGCAAGTCTGTAGTGGCATCTCTCAGAGTCCTCTAGGTATATTGTCACACTTCCTGCTGGGTTGCCTCCACATTTCTACACAGACTGGTTAAAGATATTTGAAATTTCCCAGTATTCCCTTATTGCTTACTCTGAGTACTCTGACTTTTGTAAGCTGATGCCCTACTGGTTTAAGCAGGGTGACAACTTTAAAATGATTTTAGAAGGCTTGGGCCTTCAACTATCTTTCTAGTCACAACATCCACACAGACCAAAGGCCAACCAAATCTGATCTCTTCATCAGCCACGACAATTTCTGAGACATGGAGGGGGAAGACACCAATGCTACCCCAATGCAACCCTTTGGCCACCAAACACATCTCTGATGCTTTTAACCTTGGAGTAAGTCTAGGTTGCAACTCTGTCATGATAGGCCTGCTATAAGCCCAACTCTAAACTTGAGGGGTGGGATGGGGCAGAGCCAGGGCAGGAGCACTCTGGGCCTGTCAAAAATCTTCACAGGAACACCACCAGTGATTCCTAGATTCCCTGAGCAGTTTTCCATGCGAGAGAGAGAGAGAGAGAGAGAGAGAGAGAGAGAGAGAGAGAGAATAAGGAATCACTAGTAGTGAAACTAGGCAGTTTGGGAGCAGACTGTGGAGGCACCTTCCTGTACCCACAGACTGCCCCAGTCCACACAGTTAGCACACATGTCGACCTGCATCCCATAAAGCAAAATATTAATCCTGGGTCAGAAAAATCTAGTTTAGCAGCCACATTTGCACACTTGTTCCAAACTGACTCTGGTCCCTTGATCTTAAAGAGTTTATGAGAGCACAGGAGAGAAAAATGGAGAAGCGAAAGCTTAGTCTATACCAAAGAATTGTACACTTGAATTTTAGCATAGATGGACATAAAGAATTACACACTGGTTTTACATCTTTATGCTTGTACCACATGCTACATATTAAAACCTTTTGGAGTTTTTCTTAGACACATTTGCTGGCACCCAAACATGATCAGTTGGGTTTAAAACCTGGGTTGTTTTTTTTCTTTTGGCTTGGAGTCTGGTGATAAGAGTCAGGATTGTTTCCAGGCTGTTCACTGTGACTCCACCCAGAGGCTGCAAAGATCAGCTTAACACAAGACTTAAAAGTAAGTTAAAATAGTAGTCAAAAGCAAGTAATTTTGAATCCATGATGCCAGTTTTTACATGTTTTACCAACAGACAGACAGACAGTTGTGCGCAAGCATTGGGGTGCACTTAGAAAATTTTTTTCTTTTAAATTGGCCATGTAAGTTTCCTGAATTCCACTGGCAAAATGATATTATTTTGCCCGTATTTTAGAACCACGTGGTCAGTTAGAAAACAAACAATTTTCCAGCAAACAAAAATTTTCACATATTATCTGGCAAGGAAATGAAGAAGTCACATTTTGAGAAACCAGGTCAGCTCCAATGGGGAGCTGAATTGGGATGTTATGACCAGAGAAGTACAGGAGATGGGAGACAGGACACGAACAGAACACAGACACGTGGCATGGCATGATGGTAGTGGAGCTGGTCAGAGCCTTAGTAGGCTCACAGCAAGAGACTTTCACCTTCAGCATTTGAATTGCAAGGCAGCAGTTACAGAGTTCAAGGTGGGGGGGCAGAGTTACCAGGAGCTTGAGTCTCCACATCACAGCCCTCCTTTGAGGAATTCAGCACTCCCATTATCTGGGGGATGGGTGGGTTTCCACCTCCAAAAGATATTTTTTTTTGGAACCTTGAGGGAACCAAGATGGCGCTTGCTAAAAATCAATTCTATTGTCCACGTGGTCAAGGCTAGAGAAAATTTAGGATTAAGTCAACAACAAGCAGAATTTAACTGAATCTCCAAGCTTAACAAACATCAATATCAAGAACAGAAAACCTTTCTTTGTGTCTTTCAAAGCAGATGTTAAACAAATATTGGTACCTTTGGAAGCTAGTACCAGCCCATCCTATATCACAGGCAGGCAGGCAGAGTTTAGAGAGAGAGAGAGAGAGAGAGAGAGAGAGAGAGAGAGAGAGAGAGAGAGAGAGAGAGAGAGAGAGAGAGAGAGAGAGAACTCCATCTCCCCAAGCACTCATAGAAGTTATGTAAGTCCTGTTAAATATCAGAGGTCCCATGAAGGGCCCACATGGAGTTCCAAATTTGTAAGATTGGGCTCAAACTAGAGCAGCTTTTAGATTGTGCCCCTCCCATGGTAAGTGATTAGCGGAGCTGAAGAGTTAAATACCAAGCGTCCTCAGTATTACTCTGGTCAGCTGAAATGAAGGAGACAATCAGCAATGAGGTTGTCACCCCAGTTGCTCTGTCACGGACCGAGTGTGGATGCTAAGGTTGCCTGGAGTGGGGCTCAGAACTTGGAGCCATGATTTTTCCATTTTTCGATTCTCTTTGTGTGGTTCTGAAGCCTTTCTAGTGTGGATCTGAAGCCTTTTTAGTGTGGCCTGAAGCCACAGCCCTGTGGCCCTATGGTAAATCGGAAAATTAGATCTCAGCTCCCAGTTAGATGATCACTTACACTGGATGTGAGGGCAAATTTGAAGATTGGCGTGGTGAATGGAAGTAGATAGCTCGGGCAGGAGAGGTTACCTTGGTGGTCCACTGGGTGGGCTTAAGACAGTAGAATAGGTCCCAGGGGCATCTTGGACCCCCCAGAAATGGGGGAGCAAATCCACCAGGAAACCTATCCTGGGTTTGGCACCAATGAAAGGATATGTCCCGGCCATCCCAGAGGACCATGTGGAGATAATCACAGACAGGAGAAGGTTCATAAGGAGGTTTATTAGTGGGGCCATAGTTCCCACAGGAGAGGGAGCTACATGGCATCTGCACCTTATTGAGGTGGCAGCTTCTCTCTCTGGGGGTAAAGGAGAAGTAGGTAGGTAGTGAGTAGGAGTGGCTCATTAGGTATGGGTGGATCTGGGGGCTAGTGGGAGGAGCTGAGGACCTGAGGCTAGGAAAATGCTAACAATGTCAACAGTCTAGTCTTTTTGTTTGTATTTGTGTGTGTGTGTGTGTGTGTGTGTGTGTATGTGTGTGCGCACATGTGCTAAAAGTATGGTTTTGTAGCTGTGGAAGTCTACCCACAGGAGTAGGTTGTAGAAGAAAACATCTGTTTATACATGCCTGCTCATAGGTTTAAATATTCCGTATTTCATGAAATAGATCAAATGTCATGTAGATAAAAGATTAAATACTAACATGTATTTTTTGGTATAATAATATAAAACCATTAATGTTCAACTGTTTGAAAAGAAATTCTTATATTCTCCCAGAACGAAAACTAATGTGTTCTCTTTTCTCCATGGAAATTTTTCTTGACATTCTGACAGACAGACAGACTGACAGACAGATGTTAGATAGATAGATACATAGATAGATGATAGACATGTGATAGGTAGCCATGTAAACAATAAATATAAATACTTTATCATGAGTCAGTGCCTTATCATGACAATTATGAAACAATGAGAAAAAAATTAGTCTATTGGAATTTTTTAGTAAGTTTTAAAATATTATTAAAGCAATGGATTCTATTTAAAGATCCCAAGATGTCAGAAAAGTTGCTTCTAAGCTAAGGGATGTTAAGTTAAGCAAAGAAGAAATTTCTATCACAATTATAAAATAAAATGAGCTACAAGTAATGTGATGAAAGTTTCCCCAGAAAGAAAAATAAATCATTGAACTTCAGAACCTCCAATTATTGTTCTAGTTGGAAATATTTCAAGGTTTATTTGTATCCCAAGAAATAGCTTGCTACTGCCAAATTGTAAGGATTTTCTCCAGTGCTTTCGTCCCATAGTTATGGTATGTTAACTTACAAATTTAAGTATATATTCTATCTCATAGAAGTGTGTGTGTGTGTGTGTGTGTGTGTGTGTGTGTGTGTGTGTGTGTGTGCATAATAAGTCAGTGTTTCATTTGGGCATATGGATATCCAATTAGATCAATAACATTTATATATTAAAAAACACTACCATTTCTCATGAATTATCTTGTCACTTTGACAAATCTGAATTGATGCTTTATATTAGGCTCCTTGTAGTTTTAAAGGTATTTGAAGAAACAGAATGCTTTGTAGTTTTCACTGAACAACACCAGTTTTGTTTTCTGTTTGTGTCTGTTAGCTTGTATTCTGAGTGGAATTTTTCTTTTTTGGAGAAAAATTTGATAAAGCATTTCAGAGCCTGACAAATTCAGAGACACTTTCTACCTCAGCAACGTAAATAAGATAATTTATTTAGTCTCATTAGGAAGAAGGTGAGGGGCAGAGAAAGTAATTGTTCACAGTTTTAGAAAAATGACTGAAACCATCACTATTATATCTTGAATTTCTAAGGCTAAAAGACTTTAAGTTATATTTGATCACCCAGTATATTGTCACTGGTTCATCATGGTAGGGTGCTGATAATTCTGGGTGGCCATCTGGTTCTTATTTCCAATGCCAGAAACCAGTCACTTGGCAGGACTGAAACCATAAGCATTTCAGTGGTATTTAAAGGCAAACTGGACATTTCCTTCTCAGTTTGAAGCCATGAATTATATAGTTTAACTTCAGAACTCAGACTGGGAAAATAAGGACATGATTTATCTTTTTATGTCAACTTTGACTGCTCAGCTGATATACTTAAGTTACTTACAGTATACATACTGAAAGAAAAACTGAACTGGTTTGATTTTTTTGTCTTTGTTCTCTAAAAATTGTAATAATCTGTCATTTGAAAGTTACATTTGCATGATATTAATTTCTCATTTCAATGCAAATGAAAATAAGTTCTGTAGTATCTACAGATATTACCTTAGTATTAAATTTTTATTAAAATCTTATTCTAGCAGAGCGTTTCTGCAAAGGTAGGTCAACTCAATTGTAATTTCGTCCAAAAGTATGAGTTACATCTTATTAATTCTGCTAGAAAGATGGATAATATAGCATTTTACTTTATGTGATCTAGTGGTTTCATGTTAAGGAGACTAAGATCAGTAATGTGGAAATGAATAGGAATATTTAACTTCAGTGACCAATGCCAGACTTAAGTCTGTAGTTACAAACTCAATGAGATTTTTGGTCTCTAAACTGTATTTTCTAGTTCTGATTAAGAAAAACTTAAAGCATCTTACATTCAGAAAATTTAAGATGTTCTTTGCTGTCAGTAAGTAAATTCTGAACTTCTGAATTTGTCATTTAATTTCTCATCATCTCATCCAAACATCTAATTGTCTTAAATCTAAACTTTACCTTCCACACATCTTGCAGAAGTATGCTTAGAACAGATTCCAGGTAAGCTGTTTTCTTAATTGAATATCACCATTTTTCTACTATGCATTGCTTTTAGGTTCTTTGAGACTATATTAAAAGATCAAATCTTGGAAGACTGTGTTTAAGTGGCAATTGATCTACAATATATTGTTTTGTTAGTTTCTAAAGGTTGTTTTCGAAATAGTATTTATTTCATTTGTACTTGAATTGGTCGTTAAATTTTCCCAGATTCTTGACTGTATAGGACATATAGCATTCCATTGTGAATCAGTATCTACCTTAGGGCATCCTAATACTTTTCTAAAGAAACTTTGTTATAGTAAAGATCTATAGGAATTTCAGTAAAATAATGAAAAAAAATGCATCTTATTGTTTGTCACCTGGAGAAGACCACACAGAAATGCTTCAGACTATTCTTCAATCTGGACTCATACATTTTTCTACTGGCAGACATAAATCATTTCTGGCAACGGCAGTCTCTTACTTTAGTAACTCAGTATTAAGTCCTGCTAAATGAAGTGAATGCATTAATCAGCATCTGATATGAATACATCTGGCATGATTCAATTTCAAGGATCTAATTCACACTCAAGTCTTACTACGATAAAAATTATTCTTGTAATCATTTCACTGTGTTATGGGTGGTGCATAGCCTTTCTGATCAAGTACCTTCTAACTGAAACATAAACATAGCATATGTTACATACTCTTCTTTAAAAATTCTTTGTAGGATATATTTAGATATATTTTAGATTGCTATTGTTCAGAAAGTTAAAGGAATTCTACATCATACCTCTGCATTTCCTATAAAGGCCACATTATTATTTGCCAATAGCAAAAAGATATGGGTAGAATTAAGTGCTAATTGTTGTCATGTTAAACTTGTAAGATGTTACCAAAACAATGAAATAGAAAATGTATGTGAAATTGTGCATGATACCCAATTTTGTGGTAATATGAAGTTCTTCAATGGCTTCATGCATTGTATACTATTTAAAAGAAGTATAATATTACCTGTATACATTTTATTATATTTCAATAAGGTATAATATATTTATTCAAATATGTTTCATGTCTAAGGTGCAAACTTTCCATTTTGTTCTTCTAGGTTTTTGAAAGGTACTGTGAAATATGATTATATGTAAGTACTATCCTGTGCAATGGAACATTCCAGAAATGTTGGTAAGTGTAGCCTGACACCATTGATCATTTGCTGTTCCCACTCATTCTGCTCACTGGCATCTGACATTTGCAATTCTATTCTCAACTCCTTTGAGAGCAATCTTTCTAAATTACATGTTTAAATGAAATGATACTGTCCTATGCCTGGTTTTTTCCCTATGCACACAGTGACCTACAAGTCTCTTCACATGGTCTCATAACATAATATTTCATTATTTCATTCATAACTGAATAATAGCCCACACTATACATGTAACACAATTCACCAATTGGTGGTCATTTAGGTTACTTTCGTTTTTTTGTTATTGTTGAATAATTCTGCAATAAACATGGGAACATAGATAACTCTGCAACATATTCATTGTATTTTTCCTGTCTCATACAATAATTCTATTTCTAATTTTTGAGAGGAAGTTCCATGCTGTTTTCTGTAATGACTACACTAAGTCATAATCTCACAAAAATGTATGTGTCTCTTTTTTTCTCCACATTCTCATCAGCTCATTCAAATTTAGTAGATTTTTAAAAACAGTCATTTTTGCAAGGGTGTGACATCCAAGTTGATTTTTTATTTGCATTTCCTTCATGACTAGTAACACTGATCTTTTTCTCATTTTCCATGTTTGTGCTACACTTATGTAGATCTATTAATTACTTTGGATTAGGACATTTTGTTTATTGCAGTTCTTGAGTTTCTAGGCTTCTTTATACAATAGATATCAATGACTTATTAGGTGCAGTTTACAAGTTTTTTCCACTGTGTAGTTTTATCTGCACTCTGATGATGGTTTCCTTAGTTTTTCAGAACCTTTGTCATGTCTAAAAAAATCTCATCTAAAATTTAAGGAGTGATAGTGTGATTGTATTTAATCCAGGTCATATTTAATCTAGTTGAATTTACTTAGTAGAATAACAAAAATGCTGAGTCTTCATGTTAATGGAAAAAGTAAGCTAAAAGTAAGCTATTATCATTTTTCTTTTATTACATATATAAGTATTTCAGAGAAGGCATATTAGTCCATAGGTCAATCTTGGAAGCAGTAATTTGAAAAGACTTTTGTGTGTGTTCAAGTCTCTTAGGAAATGTTCTATATCAGATAGACCTTGACAGAATCAAAATGGGGGTAATCCAAAAATTCTCCTACTGCCATAGTCAGGGAACAGCCTGGGATAATGTAATAAACAGCAAGGCAAAATTATGCTTGAACCTATTCTTATAAATTCCTCCTTGGTTTCTCAAGATAAATTCCTAGAAATTAATTACTAAGTCAAGAGTTAGCAAAATTAGATAAACACTTTCACTTTTACTTAGGGGGATTTCTTTTATCATGATTTGTTTAGAAGTCCCAGTATACCTAAGAGGAATTTCTTCTACCATTATATAGGGTGCATTTCAGGGTATTTCTCATGTATGTGTGGAGATGTCACAAAGAACTGCTGTTGTACAAAAAATACATGCTAATAAAAATAGAAATACATACACTGTTTTTGCTGAGTGATTTGAATTTGTTTTTGTGCTGTGTGTATGAAGGTTAGTAACAGTATACTAGCGATTATGAGCACATGTGTAATTCTAAACTCTTCAAGCTTTCAATATCATTTTAAATTACTTTTCTGCATAGTATTAATTATTTAATAAGCACATGCTCAGTATTAAATCTGGGGAGCGTAGGCTAAGTAATATCTACATTTTTCAAAGACCCATTAGCAAGACAGTGAGTAAGGTATGTTATTGACACGTGTAAATTTTATTTCAGTCACTCTGTTATTCCTCTTTCAATGTGTGTTAGCTTTTAATTTATTTTTATTCAGCACTAATTTCAGTTGCAGGTTTTGTTTTCTGGAAATTCTTTGTCAACTGCAGATGACCATTTCAGTTACTATAATCTTTGATATTCTCTGAGGTCAAAGATCTACACAGCTCAGACCTCTTCCTCTATCACCACATGACATTTTATCATTGTCTTTTTATCATCTCTCAGTAATGGCAAAAATTGCATGGAATAGAGTTCATATTCTGTAACAACATACCACAGGAAAGTACTCAAGCAACAAATACTTACTGCTCATAATTCTGACTTGGAATGTACAAAACTAAGGTTCAGTCGAATAAAATGATCTTCAAGGCACCCTTCCTTGTTTGAACAAGACCATTTTTCATGTGGCATAAGTAATTGTTTTTTAAAAGTCTGTATTACATTGGGTCTGGCTTGTATCACTTAATAAGACTTTTTTACAAATTTTTCCAATTCCTTACTACATTTTCTTACCACATTTTCTTTATCCATTAATCTACTGAGGGGCATATGGGTTGGTTCCATATCTCTTAGCTGTGGTAAATAATGCTGCAATGAATATGGCTGTGCTGGTAACTTTAGTGTGGCCTTGTTTGTGGTTGGGCAAACCAATACAACAGCAATACTTACAAGATAAAATGTTGTAAATGAACTGTACAACTGGGGGGGGGGGAGAAGTGATTGGTGGAAAGGGAAAGTGGGATAAAAATGATGGAGGTGGTAACAAGTTTGACAAGAAATATACTCACCACCTTGTGTATATCACAATAAAATTCGTGCATATCACCTTGACAATAAAATTTATTTTAAGAAAAAACGTTATTGGCTAACCGTGGTAGCGTGTCCCTGTAATCTCAGCTACATACAATGTGCATACCAGAGGTCATGATATGAGATCAGGTTGGGAAGAAATTTATCAAGACTATCACTAAAACAAACTGAAAAAAATCAAGTGACTGCTGCAGCTCAAGATTATAATAGGGGCTGGGGATATGGCCTAGTGGCAAGAGTGCCTGCCTCATATACATGAGGCCCTGGGTTCAATTCCCCAGCACCACATATACAGAAAATGGCCAGAAGTGGTGCTGTGGCTCAAGTGGCAGAGTGATAGCCTTGAGCAAAAAGAAGCCAGGGACAGTGCTCAGGCCCAGATTCCAAGCCCCAGGACTGGCAAAAAAAAAAAAGATTATAATAAGTAATCCTAGGTTCACTCCCTTACTAAAAAGTAAAACCAAAAAAAATCACAGAAAAACGAAGGAAGAGATAACAAGATTGATAAGAAATGTGCTCAGTGCCTTATGTATGTAATTGTAACCCCTCTTTATGTTACTTTGACAATAAAAAAAAGTTAAAACAAAAATGTCCTGCTTACGAAGTAAGTGCCACACCAAAAATTGGGAGGCAGGAGGTTCATTTGTTTTTTGGGGAGAACAATAATTCACTCCATAGCAATAACAAAGAGATTAATTTATTCAAATGAATTTAAAATTTTTTCAAGAAATGTGAATGTCTTCCCAATATCCACTACACTCTAGATCATTCATGTTCGATTGTAAGAATGGCATCAACTCCCTTTTGGTCTCCAGAGACATATACATAGCATTAGTTTTTAAAGTGAATTGGCATATCTTGTAAGTTATTTGCATCACCTACCCTATTGTAGGAAGAAGCATGGATTGAAGCTCATATCCCATTTTATGTAACTGAATTGCAAACATTGTAAATGCTGAGGCTTGTAAAGTGTTCTTGTTTTAGGAAACCTCTATGTCTTTCTCTGTCTCTCTGTCTCTCTCTTTTTCTCTCTCTTTAATCTTCTATAATTATGAGTCTGTCATCATATATATAGAAAAATAATTAAGCATGTATACATTTATACACAGATAGAGCTGATCCTCTGTATAAAGATGCAATAAATAGTAGATCAAGTTGTATGAGAAATGTATTTGTACAGATTTCCTTTTCCTTTCATTATTCTATAGCAATTGCTTATATAACATCTACACAGCAATAGGTATTATGCAAAATGTAGAAATAATTTAAAGTATATGTAACAATGTGTATAAATTATAAGTGAACACTGCCATTTTATATAGGAAGTTTTAGAATTTATTCCTTTAGTTTTCATATGTATTGCTGGGTACAAAGGAAAATCTCTATCGGGTGGGAGAGGTGGGGGAGGGAATCGGAATGAATTATGTTCATCTCCCTTAAAGACCCTGAAAATTTCAAATTATACTTTAATGCACTCTTTCTAGTAGTATTTGTTTTATTAGACAGAACTAATATATGTATAATTCCTTTTCAAATCAAAGCATAAAATTAAAAATAAATATAATATGAACATATTTTCTTTCTTATTTTTCTGCAAACATTTCTATGATTAATAAGGTATGTTAGACACCCAGTCTCTTCTGCTCTTGGTTATGTAAGGTTAATATATCATAATCAACAAATTACCAAAAACTTCAGAAGTTATCTTGGATATTCTTTGAGGGCTGGATACCAGTGGCTCAAGCCTGAAATTTTGGCTTCTCCGAGAACTTTGGTCTGGAAGATCATGTTTTGAATTAAGCATGGGTGAACTATTTCACAAGACTCAATGTGCAAAGTGAGCAACAAAAACCAGTGTTATAGATGTGGCTCAAGTGATAGAATGTCAGTTAAACTAACAAGGTCAAGGGATTTAAGTTAAAACTTCAGGTCTGAAAACAAGCAAAGAGAGCAAGAATTATATTTTTTAAAGGAAATTAAATGTACTAAATTGATTTCAAAGGAGAAATGTGCTTTCTTCCCTTTTCTGCTAATCCTCAGAAGTTGTCCTTGTTAGGAGCAAAATGCTAGTTAATATGGTGATTGAAAGGGACCAAATCTGATGTGCTTAATAGATAAAAACATGACTCAGTTTAGTCATGATGTGATGACTGTTTACCTTGCCAGATTATGTTATATTGCCTTTACAAATACAAATATCCAGACCTTATAGTAACTATATCATGCTTTACAGAAGTTTTAAAATCTCACTTTGGGGAAGATGGTGGAGGAGCAGCAGAGCCCTAGCTAAGCTTCCTCCTACATTCCAGTTTTACAACTCCAGAGAAGCTTTTACTCCTAGAAAGACAGACCAAGTAAGTTATAACAGTATAGGGATTCTGGCCAGAAAGGAAAAATAGACTTTGCTGGCCTGAAAACACAGATTTGAGCTCTGGGCAGTGTCCCGCTACCACAGAGGTGCTGGCATCTGCACAGTGCTCACCACTCTGCACACCTAAAGCAGAGAGCAGCAACCATGAAAAATCCTCCAGATGGTGACAGACAGATGTAGATCACAGGCTGAGCACAGATGGGCCGAAACTGCAGAGAAAGCGTGAGTACCCCAGGAAAGACATCCTCACTCACATCCACAGAGCAGCATTTGGAAGCTAGTCCTTACCCTATCACCAGAGCAAAGCGCCATCTTTGACACTGGCATAGTCCTGGTCAGACCAGACTGGAACTAAAATGAGCCAGGGGAAAGTGAGGACAAAGGGGCCATCTTTGAAAAGGGCAAGAGTGACTGAACTGTAAGAGATAGCTCTGCCCAGGAGAAGGTCCTCCCACACACATGGGAGGCTCTCTCCCTCGACCGAGGCTCACAGACTCAGGTAAACTAGGCCAGAGGTATCCTGTCCCATCCTGCCTACAACTTTGCAGCTGCAGACTCTCCAAGAGGCGAAAATTCTAAAATCAAAGTGCAAGCAGCCAGCAGCTACTGGCAGCACAGAACAAACAGTCGGAAGAGTAAACAGTTCCCGAGATAGATAAATGGCCCCTTTGCAGAGGACATCCAACTCCCAACTCCCACCAGCAAACCCAGCTGAATTCCACAGCCATCTCTGCCCAAAAGAATGTCATTCGGCCCAGGAGGGAGGAACCTCTCCTGGGGCAAGAGGCCCTCAGCCAGGTAAACCAGGCCTGAGGAACTCGACCCTTTTGAGTTCTCAGCCTATTCAGAGCCAGGAGTGAAAGGCAGTGGGCCGACAGCAGACAGGAAGTGCTATGGTTCCTGAGACTGTTCAGCTTCCCCAACTAGAGAGGACACCCAAGTCCTACTTGCAATCTGTGGGAACCACAGAGCCCCAGGATTTAGCTAACAGTGGAGGAGGGTCAGAGTAGATCCACCTCCTGAAAACTGAAAGCAAATCAAACCAGCCAGGAAGCAGGAAAATACACTGTAGACCATTGTAAGGAAATCAGAGACTGCAAAGAGCCCAAGCAAAGAACAAAGACTCCATTTTTTTTTTAATTTTTAAAACTTTAAAAAAACTTCCATTTTTGAGTTGTCATTTGTTTTCTGTTTGTTTGTTTGTTTGTTGTTTTTTTTGATAATTTTTTTGTGTTTTGTGGGTGTGTTTTTCTGCATTTTTTCTTTGTTTTTGTTCTCACATTTTCTTTCTTTAAATTACTTTCCTAGGACTAACTCATTTACTCTTTTCTGGTGACTCTCCATTGTCTATCATTTTAACCTTCTTCTCTCTACCGATTCTACTCTTCTCCACCTTTCCACTTAGCTGAAGCTAAACCAAAATCATCACCCCCCAGCCCATTCATTTTACTCTATTCTCTTCACAACCGCTAACTTACCCTCCTAAATTTACTTCCAGGACATCCAGACTCCATTGATCCCTGGTTATTGGATAAAGAATATCCCTGTTAAATCGGAGTAAATCAAAGGGGTTCATAGAGAAATCACACTAGTCCAAAAAAAACTAAATATAAGAACAAAAAATGCTCATAGGGTTATAACGGTAAATAAATAACTACTGATCACAGGGCTTAGGGTTGGTTGTTACATTAAAATTCTGTTCTATGGGGACACCAAATTTGATTTAATATTATCTGTATATAATTGTGAGCTTCTAAGATTTATACAACAGTGCTTGGTAAAGTCTGCTTTGTGTCTTAAATGGTGCTCACAGGTGCTTGTAAATTGGCATTTCCAATCCAAATGGGCAGAAGAAGCACAGGAAAGATGGCAAACAAAGGAATCTCATTATCCAATCAAAATAAGCAGGAAACAGAGCAGTCCATCAAAGACTTAGAAGAGAACACTCAAAATGCTCTACAAAATCTACGGATAAAAATGTTAAATGAAAAGTTTGAATCTCTTCAGACAACTATTCTACAGCGTGAGGGGCAAAACAAAGATTAATACATCAATACGTCCATAAAGTAATAGAGGATTTTATGGCCTCGACAAACAGAAAGATAAATGAACTTCAAGAAACCAAAGAAAAGATAGCTACCCAGCTAAGACTTGAGAGACAGCACACAGAACCAAATTAATGAAGTAAAGAAGTCCATATAGGACCTAAGAGAATATTATAGCAAACATGAAAACCATCAAGAAAGACCATTCAGAAGGAAGAGAGATTTGAAATCAAGTAGCTGCTTACAGATCAGACTAGATGCAGCAGAGGACCAAATATCAGGAACTGAAGATTCCCTAAAATCTATGGAGAAAGAACAAAAAACAATACAAAACCAATCCATTTGGCAAAACAGATCACTCCAGGAGCTCCAAGACACAATCATGAAGCCCAATTTAAGGCTAATAGGTATCGAGGAAAACCTAGAGGAAGAAGTCAATGGAATAGGCAACCTATTTAATAGAATATTAGCTGAGAACTTCCCAAATGTCCTGAATGATAGGCCTATACTGACACAAGAAGCATTTAGAAGCCCAAACCGACCAGACCAGAATAGGACATCCACCAACATATTGTGATCAAAACAGGCTCAATAGAGTTCAAGGAAAGAATCCTTTTTCTTTTTTCTTTTTTTTTTTTTTTTTTTTTTTTGGCCAGTCCTGGGCCTTGGACTCAGGGCCTGAGCACTGTCCCTGGCTTCTTCCCGCTCAAGGCTAGCACTCTGCCACTTGAGCCACAGCGCCGCTTCTGGCCGTTTTCTGTATATGTGGTGCTGGGGAATCGAACCTAGGGCCTCGTGTATCCGAGGCAGGCACTCTTGCCACTAGGCTATATCCCCAGCCCCAAGGAAAGAATCCTTAAAGCTTCTAGGGAGAAGAAAATAATCACATATAAAGGAAAACCAATCAGAATTACCCTGACTTCTCAGCAGAGACCATGAAAGCAAGGAGAGCATGGAATGAGGTACGCCAAACCCTAAATAAAAGTAACTATCAATGAAGAATACTGTATCCAGCTAAACTCTCATTTATAGGTGAATGTAAAATAAAAATCTTCCGCAGTAACGAAAAACTGAAACTATATTTCCACCAAACCAGTATTACAGAAAATCCTCAAGGATGAACTACACATGGAAAATAATCAAGATCAAAATACAGACAGAGAAATGAACCCTAAATAGAAAACGAGATTATTAGATCAAGAATTGTGAAGACACAGCCTTTAACAAGATAGCTATAATGAAATGAACAAAGGATCAACTATCAATCCTAACTCTCAACATTAATGGAATTGTCTAATTAAACGACATAGGCTCAGAAGTTGGATCAAAAATCAAGATCCATCTTTCTGCAGCCTCCAAGAGACACTTCTATCCAGCAAAAGCAATTATCTTCACAAAGCGAAAGGCTGGAATAAGTATAGCAAGCAAACTGCCCCCATAAGCTTGCTACAGTTGCAATCCTAGTATCAGATAAAATTCACTTCAAATTAAAAATGGTAAGAAGAGACAAAGAAGGTTACTACATACTAATAAAGCGATCTATCCTAAAAGAGGCTATAACCATCCTAAATATGTTCACCCCAAATACACAAGCACCCAACTTCATCAAACAAACACTACACACTCTAAAAACACTCATAGATCCAAACCCATTGATACTTGGAGATGTTAACACTCCACTGTTAACCTCTTGACTGATCTACACGCCAAAAACTGAACAGAGAAACCACAGAACTGAAAACTGCATAGACCAACTAGACTTAACCATCACCTATAGAATATTCCATCCAGTAACACCAGAATGCACATTCTTTTTAGCAGCACATAGAGCATTCTCCAAAATAGATCACCTCATAGAGCACAAAGAAATCTGTAAAAATTCAGAAGTATTGAAATCATTCCCATTCCTTCTCTCAGAACACAGTGGAATAAAATTAGAGCTCAACTCAAACAGCCACCACAGAAAATCCTACAGTTTATGGAGACTAAACAACACATTGTTGAACCATCAGTGTTTCATTGAAGACATTAGAATAGAAATTCAAATATTTACGGACTTAAACCCAGGTGAGCACACAAAGTACCAGCTCCTTTGGGACATAGGAAAGGCTGTACTTAGAGGAAAATTTATATCTCTGAGTGCCTACATCAACAAACTGGAGAAACAGCAATACAACAACTTAAGGAAGCACCTTAAGTTCCTCAAATGAGAACAACAAGCTAAACCCCAACCAGTAGACAGAAGCAAATAATTAAAACCAAATCAGAATTAAATGCCGAGAGTAAAAGAAAACCATTGAAAGAATCAACAAAAGGAAGAGTTGGTTCTTTGCAAAAATTAACAAAATAGACAGAGTCCTAGCAAATCTGACCAAAAAACCAAGGCAGCCCACCCAAATAAACAAAATCAGAGATGAAACAGGTAACATCACCACAGAAACAACTAAAATTCAGAACACAATAACGGACTATTTTGCAAACCTTTACGCCAACAAATTCAAGAACCTGGAAGAAATGGACGATTTCCTAGCAAAAATTGATACGCCAAACTCAACCATGAAGATTTAGACCTTCTAAACAGACCCATATCCAGCCTTGAAATAGAAATGGCACAATAAGAGTTTTCCCATCCAAGAAAAGCCCAGGTCCAGATGGATTCACATCAGAATTCTACAAGTTCTTCAAAACAGAATTCACACCAATATTTCTCAAACTCTTCAAAGAAATTGAAAGAGAAAGTTCACCACCAAGCACATTCTATGATGCCAGTATAACCCTCATCCCAAAACTAGGCAGGGGCTCATCAAGGAAAGAGAAGTATAGACCTATTTTCCTGATGAACATTGAGGCAAAAATTATCAACAAAATTCTGGACAATTGACTTCAATAAGTCATCAAAAAAAATAATACACCATTATCAAACTGGATTCATCCCAAGGATGCAAAGTTTGTTCAATATAAGCATGTCTACTAATGTAATCCACCACATCAACCGGAGCAAGGTAAATAATCAAATGGTGATATCCCTAAATGTGGAAAAGGCATTTGATAAAATCCAGCACCCATTTATGATTAAAGCCATGCAAAAAACTGGGATTCCAGGGATCATTCCTGAATATAGTAATGGCAGTCTATGACAAACCAACAGCAAGCATAATTCTAGATGGTGAAAAGCTAAAGCCATTCCATTTAAAATCAGGAGCAAGACAGGGATTCCCACTCTCTCCTCTCTTCTTCAACATAGTACTAGAATTCCTATCCAGAGCAATTAGGCAAGAAGAAAACATAAAGGGGAACCAGAAAGGAAAAGATGAAGTTAAACTTTCTCTCTTCACAGATGACATGATCTTATACCTAAAGAATCCCATAGACTCTACTCCCAAGCTACTAGAGCTGATCCAAAACTTTGTCAAAGTAGCAGGATGGGGGCGGGTGGTGGAAAGAGGGAGAAGGTAACAAATAGACAAATAGTACAAGAAATGTACCCATGGCCTAACATATAAAACTGTAAAAAAAAAAATAGCAATAAAGAAAGAAAGAAAATTTAAAAAAGAGAAAAAAAAATAAGTTTGTTAAAGACATGGCCATGTAGAGGAACCCTAGTTATTTTATTAAATTTATAGTATCACCTAATCTTTTCTTCAGAGTCTCAAATCCTAAGGCGGCCCTTTCCTTATTTTTTTATGATTCATATGTGCTATTATCTTTCGTTTCCCTTTGATTGTAGATATATCCCAACTTGCATCTTGCCACACTTATAATTGATTAAAGAGTTGTACTATTTAAGAGATAATTGCTGTATTTACTAAAATCCTTAGCGTGACTCTAGCTAAAATAATTGACCAAATTTTGAGTGATTATTTTATTCTGTTTAGCGTGTTTACATCCAATGCAACTACTCATCTGTCTTATAAATTGAATACACTTTTACAAAGCTAGTTTTTCTTTATTTTGTTCTGTTTTTGGAAATAAGAGGGTTAATTAAGGATTATTTTTTTCCTGTGTTATTTTTCTTTTAACTCAAAGTACTATGACTTACGGTAATAAAAATATATTTATTCATGGTTGTGTGGGTTTACACCTTGATAAGTTTCATTCTGGTACTATAGGAACAGTTTAACATAAATAAATACACAAAATACAGAACATAAATAGAATTGAGGCAAAAGTAACATGTATCGCAGACAAAGCCTTTGAAATAAATCAACTTCTCTCCTTGTTAGTCATGAGGAGACTAGAAATTATTGCTCATATTATATCAAATTAGGGAAAACTAACATTTTCTCTAAAATCAGGATGAAGACAAGAATGCTTCCTCTCATTTTTCTTCTTTAATGTGTGTTTAAATACTTACTTATAACAGCAAGTCAAAAAATAAAAGATAAATACAGTAGTTAGTAAAGGAAGACGTGAAATAGTTAATATTTTCAGGCAATACAATCCAATATGTAGACTTCAAAGACTCCACTAAAAAAGCCTTATATATCTGATTTCTTTTAGCAAAGTACTTAGCAGGAACAAGCTGAAGATACAAAAATGAACTGAATTTTTACTATATACCAATAGTGAATATTACGTTCATAGTATCTATACTTCAAAAATAGTCATAGGAATAAGTCAAAATAGAATAGCATAAATGTGCCTCCATATTTATTACAGCAGTATTCACAGTAGCTATTTCACAGAATAGGTTAAAGAATCAGACTCAGAACACAACTGTGGCTGGAAGGGTGATAAAAATGTGCTATCTGTAATACTGATTTTAAAAATCAGGTACAAAGAAAATTTTTTTTATTTTTAGAAATATATGTGCAACAGGAGATCGTCTTGGTAAATCAATTAATCTATACTTGGAAAGACAAATATTTCATGTATCTTTCAAATGAAGCATCTGAAATTTTAAAAGCATATGAAATTAGAAGATTTGGTTGCTTGGGGAAAGTAAGATATCAGCAGAAAAGAGAAGAAAAAATAATGCAAGTGTGAATATGTTCAAAGTCAAATATATGCCAAAAACAGCAAAATGAAATCTACTACTATTTTATGCCATTAGCATATGCTACCAAAAAGACATTTAAAAAGTTACAAATGACAGCCTAACTCTACTTTTTGCTGTACAATGTCACCAGCTAAGTCTAACAGTATTATCTATGAACCCAAAGTGTGCTATCTGCATTTTTCTCTGCACTGATTACTTTAAGATCCAGGACTTAATTGCACATTACATCTAATGTGGGCACAGCCTGTAAGTGAGCTCAAGAAAATTTTAAAAAGGAATAAGTGAAGATGGCGACTGTCTTAAAATAAAACACGCTGGTGAAAATAGTAATTAAGGCAACTACAGTAATAGGAGAAATGTTTAGAACAAGCTACAGATGGCCTTCTTAAATAAATATCCCAAATTGCAACTAATTTGGCTAGAGCACACCCAGAGGGAATGAGTTGACTGGTAACAATCTAATGGAACAATCACTTATGTCGTACTCTGGATAGTGTCTTGGATGGTACCAACTGACAACTCTCCCTATCATTTATTCATGTTATCCGAAGGTTTTCATTACAGTTTACTGAAATTCCTGTGTATATATACTCTCTGCATCTAGATTTAATATTAATGAAGGCAGAGGCAGTATTTTATTAAATCGTATCTAATATTAGCCAATGTCAACATAGCTAATCCAGTGAAGATCAAGAAATTAGAGTGCACTGTAATTTTAGAGTTAGATCACCACTAAATTGTATGAATCTTTTCTTCTGGATTCCGGAATCTAATACAGAAATTGAAATGCTGATACCAATTTCATAATTTTAAGAAATATTCAATGGTATTATGAAAGACTCATATATTCTAATTTAATAAGTTACATTAGATTACTGTCCATATGGTGTTTTCCATTACAATGTGTCAATATATGGAAATGTTTTAAATGAAGAATAATTATAATAATTTTTATTCTGAAATAATAATATGATATACTATGTTACATTAAATAGTACAGTAACTGCATTCAAACCTTGTTATTACCTCGTCCTACTTTTAGAAAGTTATCAAATATAAATGATGCCTTAATTGTTCTCATATATAAAAGGTAAAATATAAATTTTCTATTATTATAAGGTTACAGTTTCATACTTATTATTTTCTATTATTATAAGGTTACAGTTTCATACTTCAGGCCTTGGGTACATTTCTTGTACTGTTTGTTACCTCCTCACTCATTACCCCACACACCCCTTCCACCCTTTCCCTTTCCCCCCATGACTTATTCAGATGTTTTACACCAAATGATTTTGAAAGTATTGCTTTTGGAGTCTTTTGTCTTTTTATCCTTTGCTTCTCAATTTTGATACTCCCTTTCACTTCCCTAGTTCTGTACGTAATGTATCTAGAGTACTCAGATGAAATACAGTGATAGTGCCGGTACAACCACAGGAAGGGGATACAACAGGATCATTAACAAAAGAAGCTGCAGTTTCACATGGCATATAGAAAGTAATTACAACAGTGATATAACATCCTTTCCCATAACATGGAGTTCATTTCACTTAACATCATCTTTTGTGTTAATAGGGGCATAGCAATTAGGCTCTGTGATCCTCTGCTATGACTATATTAAACCTGTGCTAATTATTCCCTATGAAGGAGACCATAGAGTCCATGTTTCTTTGGGTCTGGCTCACTTCACTTGGTATAATTTTTTCCAAGTCCTTCCATTTCCTTACAAATGGGGCATGCCATTCTTTCTGATAGAGGCATAAAATTCCATTGTGTATATGTACCACATTTTCCTGATCCATTCGTCTGCTGAGGGGCATCTGGGTTGGTTCCACATTCTATCTATGACAAATTGTGCTCCTATGAACATTGCTGTGCTGGTGGCTTTAGTGTGTTGTTGTTTGTGGTCTTTTGGGTAGATGTCCAAAAGTGGGGCTGGTGGTCATAGGGGAGTTCTATGTATAGCCTTCTGAGGAATCTCCATACCACTTTCCAGAGTGGCTGAACTAGTTTACATTCCCACCAACAATGAAGTAGGGTACCCTTTTGGCCACATCCACTTCAACCTTTGTTATTGTTAGTTTCTTGATATAGGACATTCTTACTGGGGTGAGGTGGAATCTCAATGTTGTTTTGATTTGCATTTCTTTTATGGCAAATAATGTAGAGCACTTTTCATGTGTCTCTTGAACATGCTCATTTCCTCATCAGAGAAGTCTCTTTTTAAGTCTTTAGCCCACTTGTTGAGGGGGCTGTTTGTTCTTTGCAGTTTTGTTTGATACACCCACACTCACACCAATATTTCTCAAACTCCTCAATGAAATTGAAAGAGAAAGTTCACTACCAAACACCTTCTTTGAAGCCAGTATAACCCTCATCCCCAAACCAGGCAAGGACTCATCACAGGAAGAGAACTATAGACTGATTTCCCTGAAGAACATTGATGCAAAAATCTTCAACAACATTCTGGCCCATCAACTTCAACAGGTCATCAAAGAATTCATACACCATGATCAAACTGGATTCAGCCAAGGGATGTAAAGTTGGTTCCATATATGCAAGTCAATTAATGTAATCTGCCATATAAACCAGAGCAAGGTAATAATCACATGGTATATCTCTAGATATGGAAAAGGCGTTCAATAATATTCAGCTCCAATTTATGATAAAAGCCCTGGAAAAAACGGATTCCAGGAAACATTCCTGAATATAATGGAGGCAGTCTATGAGAAACCAACAGCACGCATAATTCTAAATGGATAAAAGCTAAAGCCATTCCCTTTAAAAGCAGGACCAAGACAGGGATGTCCGGTCCTTCCTCTCCTCTTCAACATAGTACTAAAATTCCTAGCCAGAGCAATTAGGCAAGAAGAAAACATAAAGGGGATTCAAATAGGAAAAGATGAAGTTAAACTTTCTCATTTCGCAGATAACATGATCCACATCAAAAGAATCTACTCCCAATCTACTTGAGCTGATCCAAAACTTTGGCAAAGTAGCAGGATATAAAATAGGCCCTCAAAAATCAATGGCCTTTCTACATGCCAATGACCCGAAGACCGAGGCTGAAATCAGGAAAGCAACTCCTTTTGCAATAGCCTCAAAAAACATAAAATACCTAGGAATAACCTTAACCAAAGAAATGAAAGACCTCTATGATGAGAACTTTAAAACCATGAAAAATTAAATTAAGGCAGAACTAAGGAAATGGAAAAACCTTCCATGCTCCTGGATTGGGAGGATTAATATAGGCAAAATGTCAATATTGCCAAAGGCTATCTACAAATTCAATGCCATACCCATTAGTATCCCAACACCATTTTTTAATGAAATAGAGGAAGCAATCCAGAAATTCATATAGGACATTAAAAGACCGCGAATAGTAAAAACATTCCTAAGCAGAAAGAACAGTGCTAAAGGAATTACAATACCAAACTTCAAGCTGTATTATAAAGCTATAGTAATAAAAACGGCTTGGTATCAGCACAGGAACAGGCCTAAAGACCAATGGAACAGAACTGAAGATCCAGAAATGAACCCACAGAACTATGCCTACTTAATCTTTGATAAAGGAGCTAAAAAAATAGGATGGAAGAAAGATAGCCTCCTTAGCAAATGGTGCTGACAAAACTGGTTCAACAAGGGCAACAAACTAAAACTAGATCCTTTATATCACTCTGCACCAAAATCAATTGCAAATTGATCAAAGACATCAAAATAAAAACATACCCTGAAAATACTAAAAGAAGGAATAGGAGAAACACTTGGGCTCCTTGGCACAGCACAAAACTACCTTAATAAAGGCCTAGAAATGTTACAAATCAATGAGAGGTTGGACAAATGGGACTGCATCAAACTGCACATCTTCTGCGGGGCAAAGGACATAGCTTGCAAGCTAAACAGAAAGCCCACAGACTGTGAAAAGATCTTTTCTGGCCATAGCCATCCAACAGACAAAGGCTTCATATCAGCTATTAATTTAGTAGAATCTTCTCTACTTCTTGAATTGACTAAACTTTGTGACTTTTTCTGTTATTATTTTACTTTGTGAAACTTTATATCATTCAACCATTTTTCCCAATATCTTTTCCTTCAATAGGCATATTTCACTCTGCATTCCTTTATGTTGTACTCTTGATCTTCTTAAGCCCAGTCATTTGAAATTCAGGAAAAAAATCCTGTCCCTATCTCTTAAACTTGTAAATTTAGAGTTTTAAGACATTCTTTTTCCCTGTATTTTCTAAAAAGTATACTTACAAATTTGGAAACCTCAAATTGGATTTAGCTATTGCTTAATTTCATACACTGAAAGCAAAGAAGGAAGAAAATAGTTTCTGTTTCTTGTTGTCTGTTTAAAACTATTTTTATTATCTTTAAGTTATTATACAAAGAAGTTGCCTTTCACCAAGGCAGGTGAATGCAGTGAATCTTGATCATTGTCACTCTTTCAAAATTACCATCGACCCCTTCCAATCCAGCCCTTCACTTCTAGCCTTAATTTTAGTTTATCATTTTTGTTTTTACCTTTGAACAAAGCAGTGTGTGTGTACAATGCATCTTGCTTAATGTCACCCCTTCCAACATCACATCCATTCCTTCCCATACCCACCCCTTCCCATACTCTTCTTAATTTGGAAGGATCTACATTTAATTCTTGACTGTATTCTCTCCCTCTTCTCTTCTGCACTGGTCTACCCCTTTCCTTCCAACCCCACCCTTACGAGTACCCTCTCATTTAGTTGAGTTTTGACTTTGCGTAGGAATTACACTATTCAACTTCTCCCTTGAGTATCATATTTTAGTCAAAACAATTTATATACAAATGTTAAACATCCCATTCTCTCTTGTTACTACAAAACCTCCTCCCACCACCCTGTTTTTTCACTCTGCTGCCTTGAATAATGCCCATGTGCTCTGAGTTGCATATAATATTCTTCAGGCTGAGTACACATGTGAAGCTGTCCACCCAATCCTGTGCAGTATGATAGGCCATCCTCATGATCCCACTGTAGGAATCTCTCCTCATAACAAAGTCTAAATCGTCTTATTCAAATCTCTGTTTGATTAGCTCTGTTTGAAATCAGTTAAGCATTGTGCTAGGTACTTTGAAACCTGCTAATATTTACTCCGTCTAATACTCTTCCAATATTACAGACATTATCTCCAGTTTAAACATTAATAAACACAACTGTGATTACAAAGACAGGTTTAAACCCAAGTCTTGTTTTAAACCCCATAGTATTGTCATCACACTACATTATTTTCATTAACAATAAATTTACTCTGTGTGAAAATTCAGGAAAGTGTATTATAAAAACAAGTGCATTTATTGTGTGCTGCTTGCTTTATGCTTGTATTCCTAGCTACCCAAGGCTGAAATCCAGGAGATCATACTTTAAAGCCAAATAAGAAAGACAAGTCCTTGAGACTCTTTTTCCAGTTAATCAACTAAATGCCAAACTAGAAACATGACTCAAATGGTAGTGTACCAGCCAAGGACAAGAATGCAATGATCTGAGTTCAAGTCCTGGTACCAGCACTAAAAAAAAAAAAAAAAAATCATAAAATGAGAGGAAGCCATGCTGTTAAGATAGATAAGTAGATTTTCTGTTAGTATGTCCACTTTCACAAACAATACCAGTAACCATTCACTTTAACAACTACTAACATTAAAAATAGTAGTGAAATGATGCTACTACAATATACAAAACACATGACATCTGTTTATGTGGTTCTTCTCTGGTGGAAGTTAAAGTTAAGAAAGTAATACTAAGCCAGGAAACTTGTTTAGCTTCAAGTCTTTTTTAAATGGCCCCACATTTCTTTAGCAATCTTACAATAGCTGTATTCCATTTATTTAGAATTTTTCTGAGTTTATCTGATTAGTTTATTTCATTCATCACAATGCATATATATTACATAGTATGCTCTTATATTTTGTTCATCTATGAATTCTCTGTAGGACGTTTGGATTTATCCTTATTTTGAAATTGTGGGCTCTGTTGCTTTGAATTAGTATGATTAATATACCAAGGAAACGTGGGTTATTTTACAAAGTACATGTGTAATTTTCAATCCATGCAAATATGTGATGGGAAAGAGAGAGAGAGATATAAGCATTGGGATGTAGGCAGGGAGACTATGGAGGTTCTCTATTTCCTATTCCTGTTGGTAATGTATAGTGGTTTAGATGCTGAAAGCAAACATTTTATATTTCTTCTCTTTTTGATAATAGCCATCCCACCAGGTAAAAGGCCATAGCTTATTATGGCTTTGATCTGCAGTTCCCTGATGAATGACATTGAGTAGAATACCTTTGGCTACTTACAGGTTTATGTTGGAACAGATCATATACTTTTCCCATTAATAAAAAAACAAGTTAGGGGCTGGGAATGTGGCCTAGTGGCAAGAGTGCTTGCCTCGTATACATGAAGCTCTAGGTTTGATTCCTCAGCACCACATATATAGAAAATGACCATAAGTGGCACTGTGGCTCAAGTGGCAGAGTGCTAACCTTGAGCAAAAGGAGCCAGGGACAGTGTTCAGGCCCTGAGTTCAAGGCCCAGGACTGGCAAAAAAAAAACAAGAATGAACAAACAAACAAAAAAAGCAACAACAACAAAACAAGTTATCAGTTTGTGGTTTATATGCTAAAACTTGTGTGGCTTTTATTTATTTTTGAATAATAAACTTAAGTCTGAACAATGATTTACAAGTATTTTACCCTATCCCATAGATTGGCTTCTATTTTATTGTTTTCTTGGCTTTGTAGAAACTTTTAGTTGTGTATCACCCTCCTTATCTATTTTTAGTTGCCTTCCCTGTGCTTTTGGTGTCATGTAAGACATCAATGCCAAATCTAATCCCAAGAAGTTTGGTCACTTAACCTTGAAGAATGCAGAAAACACTAGTGATTGACAGGATTCTGAAAGGGGCAGGGGGAGGAGGCAATAGTAATCACTACTTCATGTATATAAACTCACATTTTTATAGGATAAATCAGCTAGAACAGAAGTTATGTTTAACAAAACAAACTTCTAAAATATAAAATACAATAAGACAAACAAACATTATTTTCAGTGGTCCTAGAAATGTGTTGCGAAAACTATACAGACAATTTAAAAAGCACAAACTTGCACAAACATAAGAAAAACCATATGGAAATTTGCAGTGGCAATGGATAGTGCTCAGTTGTATACGTGCTGTCACAAATGTGTATGTATGTCCAAAGTCATAAAAATATAAACACCAACATAAGCACATCTTGTATGTTCATTACATTTTGATGACATTTAAAAGAGATGTATACTGAGCATGAGAACATCTTGCATGCCAATTACATTTTGATTAAACTTAAAATAGATGATATAGGCTCAGATTTAAAAAAATACATCACAGGAAAATATCATTGTCTCTAAAACTTACACTTTTTCCTCACAAAGGATGTATCAATTAGAAAGTGGTATGGGAAAATTCTCTTTACACAGACAACTCAAATTAAGGAAGCATGTAACACATATAACTGATTCCCACCTTTGACTTCTCCCGTGACTCATTATCACAGTTAAAATGCACAGAGCATTTGAAATTGTGAGAGACAATGCATGATTTACCATATATTCATGATCATATTTCAGTACCTATTTGTATCCTCACAAATGGTTATTTCTACTTATCAATGAACAAATCAGTTACATATATAAAAATAGTAAGTGAAATTCAGACATCAAACTCACATAAACTAGGCAAACTGTTATTGCCTTATATTAATGAACTGTATAATTTGAAAATACCATATATTGTTTTGTAGTTCAAAACTGCTCATGAACACAATATTGTTAGAGGCAGGACTTTTCACTGGTTTGCTTGCTGCCTACTTAGTTCCTAAAAATATACGTTGGTTGTCCATAGCTTTAGGGAAAAAAAAAAATCTCTTTTGCCTAAAGTACCCATTGTAGTGTGTCAATGAATATGATAATGTGCTTCACTTATCTCAATGGAGTATATAATTTGAAAGTTAACCTTTTACTTTTCTCCTGTTAATCAGTTGTAGGAAATGATGGGAGAATAAAATGTTAGCAACGGTGTCTTCTGTGCTATTGTATTTGTAATTTCAAAGTTAGTAGAGAGAAAAAAGATGCTAAAAGGAAAGAGGCAAGTATATGTTAAGCAGAAATGACATTTTGCATACAGAGAGTGACCTAATTCCCCTCATCTGCTCAAAAAATGCTGTCAAAATTATCCATTCATGGGGTGGTATTTTATTCAAATGAAGAAGGAATTGAAGAATTCTATTATTTTTGTACCTCTAAAACCTTGCATACTTGTCACACAGTTCAGCATATGTGTACTTCCATAAAAGTGCTAGAAATGTGAAATAGAGTTAGCAGTGTTTTGAGAAATTCTGAAAGACAAGTAGACCCATTGCCCAACAAATGTGGACCAGTACTTCTATCCCCTCTCCTAGAGAAGGGTAATTCACTAAAATACAAGAAAACACTCATTCTCATATTGATAGCTTTCACTTCTATCACTGCAATCTCACAGATGACCCAATGCCTTTAACATGACTCAAAATCACTAGGTCATGGATACAATATTTAACGTGGCATTAGTGGAATTTTCTTCCTTACACAGGCAGTAAATTTAAAGATGTGTTGAAAGTATGTGTGCTGAAATGGAAGCACAATCTCTTCGAAAGTCACCAAGGACTCTGGAAACTTTTATTGGTTGTATGGTTTTGAGGGCATCACTTCTGTTTCAGGGCTTAGAGGTTCAGTTTGAAAAATGGGGATTTTGTTTGTCCTCTCTTCCCCCTTAAAGAATTTCTAAAGTGGAAAACTGGGACAAAACTCATGGGGTGAGAGGAAAAGGAGGAGGGGGAGGGGGAAATCGGGGACGAGGTAACAAATTGTACAAGAAATGTACCTACCACCTTCCTTAAGAAACTGTAACCCCTCTGTACATCACTTTGACAATGAATACATAATTATTCAAAAAATCAATGAAATTCTAATATTACAATTGTAGTGATCAACATAATGTATGAAAGTGAAGTATTTTTCCTACCAACTACTACCCTTAAGTGTCTATTGTGTGTGTGTGTGTGTGTATATATGCGCCCGTGTGTGACTAACCCCAGATAAAGGTGAAAATTCTTTCTTCTCATTCTTAAATTGCTTGCGAATGTAACTTCTCATCTTCCAGAACTGTTGTATAGCTACTAATCTCAGAGATCCTTCCTCCATAGCTCTTGACAACAAAGATATATTTTACTTTTTCAACCTATTGATTAAGACCATTTGAGGTAGACTAGAAAAAGGTTTGTTATTCTTTTTTTTTTCAAATTTTTATTATCAAACTGATGTACAGAGAGGTTACAGTTTCATACGTTACGAATTGGATACATTTCTTGTATTGTTTGTTACCTTGTCCCTCATACCCCCCTCCCTCCTCCCACTTTCCCTTTCCCCCCCTGAAGTGTTCAGTTCACTTACACCAAGCAGTTTTGCAAGTATTGCTTTTGTAGTTGTTTGTCTTTTTTTACCCTGTGTCTCTCAATTTCGGTATTCCCTTTCAATTTCCTAGTTCCAATACCAGTATACACGGTTTCCAATATACTCAGATAAGATTACAGAGACAGTGCAGGTACAACCACAGGAAGGTGATACAAGAACATCATCAATAATAGAAGCTACAGATACACATGGGACGTTGAAAGTAGTTACAACTGTGATATAACAATTGTTTCCATAACATGGAGTTCATTTCACTTAGCAACATCTTACGTGTTCATAAGGGTATACCTATTGGGCCTTGTGATGCTCTGCTATGATTTGCCTAAACCTGTACTAATTATTCCAAATAAGGGAGACCATAGAGTCCATGTTTCTTTGGGTCTGGCTCACTTCACTTGGTATAATTTTTCCAAGTGCTTCCATTTCCTTACAAATGGGACAATGTCATTCTTTCTGATAGAGGCATAAAATTCCATTGTGTATATATACCACATTTTCCTGATCCATTCGTCTACTGAGGGGCATCTGGGTTGGTTCCAGATTCTTGCTATGACAAATTGTGCTTCTATGAACATTGCTGTGCTGGTGGCATTACAGGGATTTTGTTTGTGGTCTTTTGGATAGATACCCAAAAGTGGGGTTGATGCTTCATAGGGGAGTTCTATATTTACGCTTCTGAGGAATCTCCGTACTGCTTTCCAGAGTGGCTGAACCAGTTTACATTCCCACCAACAATGAAGTTGGGTTCCCTTTTGGCCACATCCCCTCCATCAATTGTTATTGTTAGTTTTCTTGATATATGACATTCTTACTGGGGTGAGATGGAATCTCAATGTTGTTTTGATTTGCATTTCTTTTATGGCCAGTGATGTAGAGCACTTTTTCATATGTCTCTTGGCCATTCTCATTTCCTCATCAGAGAAGTCTCTTTGTAAGTCTTTAGCCGACTTGATGAGAAGGCTATTGGATCTTTACGGTTTTGTTTTGGAAGAAGGTCATTTTTTTAGTTCTGCATATATTTTAGATATGAGGCCTTTGTCCATTGAATGGCCGGTAAAGATCTTCTCCCAGTCTGTGGGCTTTCTGTTTATCATGCGACCTATGTCTTTGCCGAGCAGAAGCTCGGCAGTTTGATGCAGTCCCATTTGTCCAACCTTTCTTTGATTTGTAGCCTTTCTGTGTCTTTGTTAAGGAAGTTCCATCCTGCCCCAAGGAGCCCAAGTGTTTCTCCACTCCTTCCTTTAGTGTTTTCAGGGTGTCTGTTTTTATTTCAAGGTCTTTAATCCATTTGGAATTGATTTTGGTGCAGGGTGATATATAAGGATCTAGTTTTAGTTTGTTGCATGTGTTGAGCCAGTTTTGCCAGCACCATTTGTTAAAGAGGTTATCTTTCTTCCATACTATTGTTTTAGCTCCTTTATCAAAGATTAAGTAGGCGTAGTTCTGTGGGTTCATTTCTGGGTCTTCAATTCTATTCCATTGGTCTTCAGGCCTGTTCCGGTGCCAATATCAAGCTGTTTTTATTACTATAGCTTTATAATACAGTTTAAAGTTGGGTATTGTAATTCCTCCAGCACTCTTCTTTCTGCTTAGGATTGTTTTTGCTATTCTAGGTCTTTTATTGTTCCATATGAATTTCTGGATGGCTTCCTGTAGTTCATTAAAAAATGGTGTTGGGATATTAATGAGTATTGCATTGAATTTGTAGATGCCTTTGGCAATATTGACATTTTGATTATATTAATCCTCCCAATCCAGGAGCATGGGAGGTTTTTCCATTTCCTTAGTTCTGACTTAATTTCGTTTTCAAACTTTTAAATTCTTATCAAAGATGTCTTTCACTTCTTTCGTTAAGGTTATTCCTAGGTACTTTATGTTTTGGGGGGCTATTGCAAAAGAAGTTGCTTTCCTGATTTAAGCCTCGGTCTTCAGATCGTTAGCATAGAGAAAGGCCGTTGATTTTGGGGGGTTTATTTTATATCCTGCAACTTTGCCTGATCATGTCTTGAATCTCCTGTAGCGATCTGTTTTGTTGATTGGACTGGATTTGTATTGGTTTTTTATCTTTCTTCATAGAAGCTAAGCAATCTTCAGCTTCTGAAATTCGATCCTCTCCTTCAGTTAGTCAGGACTGTAGGCTAGCTACTTGATTTTGAATCTCTTTTCCTTCTGACTGGTCTTTCCTGATGATTTCCATGTCATTTCTTAGGTCTTGTATGGACTTCTTTACTTCATTAACTTCATTACTTTGGTTTTGAGTGTTGTCTCTCAAATCTTTAAGCTGGTTAGCTATCTTTTCATTTGACTCTTGAAGTTCATTTATCTTTCTATTTGTGGATGCCATGAAATTCTCCATTAATTTTTGCTTTGCCTCCTCACACTCTAGAATAATTGACTGAAGAGATTCAAACTTTTCATTTATCATGTTTATCAGTAGACTTTGTAGAGCATTTTGGGGGTTCTCTTCTATGTCTTTGATTGACTGCTCTGCTTCCTCCTTATTTTGAGTGGGGGATAAGACTTCATTGTTTGCCATCTTTCTTTTGTTCCTTCTGCCCATTTGGATTGGGAATGCCAGTCTACCAGCACCTGGAGCACCATTTAAGACCCAAAGCAGCCCTTACCAAGCACTGTTGTGTAAATCTTACAATTTCACAATTATATACAGATAACTTGTACACCTATCTATAAAATTAGATGTGGTTTTCCTAAAGAATACAATTTCAATATAACAACTGATCCTGGGCCCTGTATTCAGTAGTTACTTATTTACAGTTACAACCCTATAAGCAATTCTTGTTTTTATATTAAGTTCTTTTAGGACTGGCTTTCTCTATGAACCCCTTTGATTCACTCGGATTATGCAGGGATACCCTTTATCCAATAACCAGGAGTCAATGGAACCTGGAGGTCCAGGCAGTAAGTCAGGAGGGTAAGTTGGAGGTAGTAAAGAGAATAGAGTAAAATGTATTGGGGCAGGGTGGTGATTTTGGTTTAGTTTCAGTGATGTGGAAATGTGGAGAAGAGTCGAATCAGTAGAAAGAACAAGGTTAAAATGATAGACAATGGAAAGTTAGCAGAAAAGAGTGGACGTTTTATTCATAGGAAAGTAATTTTTAAAGGAAGAGAATGCAAAGAGAGAAATAAAGTAAAAATACTGGAAACAGATGCACAAAACAGAGAAAAATTATTTAAAAAAGAAAAAAAATAAAAAGGAAAAAACCATAAAAGAAACAACCCAAACAAACCAACAAAAAAAAAAAACTTGATAAAACAAACTGGTAAAAATGTAAAACAAACAAACAAACAAACAACAAAAAACCAACAACGTTTCAGAAGTGATAAGATTAAAAAAAATTTTTTTTAAGTTTAAAAAATGTTTGAGAAGAAAAAAAAAATTGGAGTCCTCCTTGTTTGGGTGGTCTTTCCCCAGTCTCTGGTTTCCTTGTGATGGTCTGCAGTCTATTTTCCTGATTGGCTGGTTTGACTTGATTTCAGTTTGCAGGGCGTGGATCTGTTCTGACCCTTCTCCCCTGTTGGTGCAATCCTGGGTCTCTGTGGTTCACACAGCTTGCAGGTAGGCTTTGGGCATCCTCTGTGGATGGGGACATGAGCAGTCTCAGGACCTGTGGCTCCTCTGTCTGCTGTGGGGCCACTGCTTTTGATGCCTGACTTTGAATAGGCTGTGGACTCAGCAGGGAGGGGTGCTTCTGGCCTGTTTTTCCAGGATTAGAGTTGCTTGCCTGGGGGAGGCTCCTCCCTCCTGGGTGGGGTGGCCTCCTTGGCGGAGGTGCCTATGTAATGTAGCTCCGTTTCGGGCAGGCAACTGGGCTTCCTCTGTGACGAGACCGTTTAACTGTCTCAGGAACTGTTTGTTCCCTCGCCTGGTGTTTCTGTGCCACCAGTAGCTGCTCGCCCCTATTGCTTTAAATTTAGAAATTACGGTGGGAAGGGCGGGCACCTCTGGCTAAGCCGAGGTCCAGAACTTGGCTCCCGCCAGGGCAGGGGGCATTCTCCTGGGTGGAGCTGGCTCTCACTGGTTGGTCCCTCTTGCCCTTTTCAAAGATGGCTCCTTTGTCCTCGCTTTCCCCAGGCCCGGTTTAGTTCCCATCTGGTCTGACCCTATGCCAGTGGCAAAGATGGCACTTTGCTCTGGCAGTGGGGGAAGGGCTGCCTTCCAGAAGCTGCTCTGTGGGCATGAGTGAGAATATCTTTTGTGGGGTACTCACACTTTCTCTGCGATATCAGCCCATCCATGCTCAGCTGCCGTCTGGAGGATTTCTCCCTGGTCTATGCTGTGTGCTTTAGCTGTGCAGAGGGCAGGTTGTTGTGCTGGGTACTGTGCTGGTGCCGGCACTGGCGCAGCGGCGGGACATCTCCTGGAGGTCAAATCTGTTTTCAGACGAGCAAAGTCAATTTTTCCTTCCTGGCCAGAATCCCTGTACTGTTACAACTTATTCTAGCTGTCTTTCTAGGAGTAAAAGTTTGCATGGGGTGAGAAAACTGCAATGTCGGAGGGAGCTCAGCTTGGGCTCTGCTGCTCCTCCACTGTCTTCTCGGAAGTCTGTTATTCTTAATATATAAAGAGCCTACATGTTTTTTTTTTTTCTATTCATTTATTTATTTATTGTCAAACAGATATACAGAGTGGTTAGGCTTTGGATACATTTCTTGTACTGTTTGTTGCCATTTTATCTTCAACAACAACAACAACAACAAGAGTGTCTTTTCACTTTTTATTTGAAGTTCTTGTGATGGAGCCATTACCCCATATAATCAAGCAGAACTTTAACTGAAATTACAGGGTCCATATGAGAGATGTTAAATGGAAATTTGAACTAGCAGAAACAGACTTCGTAAGCAGAGGGACAATTCCAGCCACCTCAATCTGAAAGAAACTAGGTGTGTTTTCACTCCTTTAAAGATTTAATGTGCTTAAATCTTGGGATTTTTCCAGTAAAATTGGATTCCCCTTTGGCCTCTAGAGCTGTGAGAAATTACTGTGTGTTGTTTAAAAATCAACACGTTTATTATCTTTTCCATAGCCACCAAGGGAAATGAATATACCCAGTCTTTTTGCTTATAGTGGCGAGGTTTGTTTGTTTTCCCAATATGTGCAGGAGCAGTCAGTTTCTAGTAAAAAGCTACTTAAAAAAACAATGTTAGTTGAAAAGAGAATCAAATTCTAAGATGTGCAATATTTTACTATTCTGCTCAGGATTTTTAAAATTGGAATTATAGTATACCACCAATCATTTTAGAAAGGACCAGGGTGGGCACAGGTAGACACGGATGTAATCATAGCTACTCAGTAGGCTGAGATTTGAGGATCCTGGTGCAAAGCCAGCCTGGCCAGGAAAATCCCTGATGATTTCCTCCAATTAATTGCCACAAAGCTAGAACTTGAGTTGTGGCTCAAGTGGTAGAGTGCTGCCCTTGAGCACAAATGCTCAGAGACCCAGGATATGCAAAGGAGAAAAAGAGAGAAGAGAGGGAGGGAGAGAGAGAGACAGACAGACAGACAGAGAGAAAGAGACAGAGAAAGACACAGAGAGAGACAGAGAGAGAGACAGAGAGAGAGAGACTGAGAGAGAGAGGGATCTTCATAACATCAAAGAGACTCTGGATACTTCTTATAAACTGCATGTTCCTTTAGATTTTTTTTTCTAATTAATGCCCTTTTCTGAATGTCTTATTCACTTAAATGTCACTTGGATAAGTAAAGAAGAAATAAAGTGCCTGAGACATTCAAATATATTCAGTGAAATAAAAGAGAGATCAATTTACAAATAACATTAAGATTATTGACATGTCATAATCTTGAGTTTTTGAAAATATATTCGTTTTTAAGGAAAACATTTACATTTAACTTAACTGTAAATTTTCTTTTGGTTTGTCAGGTTCTTTTATTGGTTTCAGTAAGCTCTAATGCATTCATCATCTTACCAGTGTCGAGTTTTTATTTCACCTATGTTTTTCCTTTGAACTTATGAATAAATCTTAAAGTCAAATGGCCTGAACTTCCAGTAATATATTCAAAATCATCTTAAAGTTAAGGTAAACAGCAGCAAACCTTCTATGTTTAATTGATTTCATTTATTTATGAATAGGATATATATATATATAAATACATATATATATATATATATATATGAACATTGTATTCTAGGATATGCATTGAGTAATGATTAAACAATTAGCCTATCCATCACCTTGAGTTTTATCATTTCTTGATGACAGTAAGTAGATTTGAAATTCTGTCTTCCAGCTTTTTTAAGATCTACCATGCAATATCGTGACTATACTTACCTTATGTATCATTTTGCACCAGAATGTATTTCTCTCCTCTAAGCCATATTGTCCTCAGAAAGCCCCATTGCCTTTCCTCACTATCATTCCTCAACCTTTTGTAGCTACTATTTTTCTCTCAGTTTCCATAAAAATCACCTCTTTTATTGTTTAAGATTTCATATGTGGGTGAGATCTTGTGTTATTTTCTGTACCTCTTATTTCACTTAAAACTTTGATCTTTGTTGTGACAAAAGGCATACTTTCATCTGTCTGATTAGACTGTATTAATTGTGCAAAGTTACAAGTTTCATTACATTTTCATGTACTTCTCTCATCCTTTCATGGCTGCTCAGCATTCTATTGCATGTGTGTTTTTTGCACATGGCTTTTCTTGGTCCATTCAGTCTTGAATCACAGGCTAATTTTATGTCCTGGATCTTCTGAATAATGCTAAATAGAGAACATGGAAATGCAGATATTTCCTCAGCAGGCCAATATTTAATTTTATTCTGTAGCTGTGGAATTTCTGGATCATATGGTTGTTACATTTTTAGTTGTTTTTTTAAGGAATCTCTGTATTCTTTTCCACAATGTCTATACTAATTTACATTCCTACCAGCAGTTATTGAGTTCTTTTTACTCTATGTCCTTGGCTGCACTATTTTAAAAAAATAATAAAACAACTGGTTTTAAAGTGGTCATTTTAACTGGCAAGAACAATTATCTCAATGCAATACTCATGATCACTTCCCTGGTACTAACATCAATTAATGTTCACATGTCAACTGACCACATGTATATCCTCTTTTGAGAAATGTCTTCCCATAATTTAACCCATAATTTTTCACTTTTTTTGATATTATTTATTAGTATTACTTAGTTGTTCAGGGAAATTTTGTTTTGGCATGCCCATATACGTACACAAGGAAGTATGATCAGATGCATCCTTCTGTTACTCTCACTATTCCTTCTTCTCCCTTCCCTAGTCAATCTCACAGAGTTTGGCAGTTCCATTTTTAGCACATGTTCATAAATATTATTATCATTCCATATTTATCTTGCTTCAAAAGATCTCCTTGCCCTCCCTCTCCAATTAGTGCTCTTAACTCAGAATGAACCTGTTTGTCATAATAGAACCTACGTTAAATTCCTGTCATTCATTTAAAAACTATATTTGCTGTTTAAAAGTTTCCACCACAGTAATGTGATACACATACATAGTATTTTAATTGATCTTTTACTTACTCTCACTTTCTTCCAACATTTACCTTCTGTGTGTGTGTGTGTGTGTGTGTGTGTGTGTGTGTGTGTGTGTGTGTGTGGCCAGTCCTGGGGTTTGTACTCAGGGTCTCAGCGCTGTCCCTGAGCTTCTTTGTGCTCAAGGCTAGCACTCTACCACTTCAGCCATAGCATCACTTTCATCCTTTCTGAGTAGTTTATTGGAGATAAGAGTTTCATAGACTTTCCTGCCCAGGCTGGCTTCCAACTGTGATCTCCAGATCTAAGCCTCCTGAGTACCTAGTATTAGAGGTGTGAGACACCAGTGTATGGCTCCAAATTTTACCTTCTAATATTCAACAGCTTTCAGTGTGTTTAATTTTTTCATCTTCATTGACGGATGCAATGTATTTTCTACCCTTTTATCATTCTCCCTTCCTTTATTCTTATGATCCCCTCAGTTCCACAATTACAAACATATTGTATATATGTCTATGTATGTGTATAGGGTACTGTATTTGCTTACATAAATGTTTATGTTTTAAATATAACATTCAGAGAAGAGAGAATTTTTCTTTCTCAACCTGGTTTACTTTGATTGACATGAGAATCTCCAGTTCCATTTACTTTATGTTCTTTTTTCTGGCTTAATAATACTTTATTTAGTAAAAGTATCAAATATCCTTTACCCATTCATTAGTTGTCAGGGCAGAGATCCAGGCTTTTTCCATTCCTTGGCTCCTGCAATGAATACGAGATTGCATGAAACTCTATTCAGCAAATATCTTGAACAGCTTCTTCTGAGTTTTTTTCTATTAATTTTATAATTCCAGGTCTCAGATTTAAGTCTACAATCATATTAAAATGGCTTGGTGAAACTATTAAGATTTGTAGTCATGATTCCATTGTTTTTCAGATGATATTCTATTTTCTCAGCATACTTATTGAAGCATACTTATTGAAATATATATGTTTTGGGCTTCCTTGTCAAAAATCATTTGACCGTCAATGTGGGAAATTGTCTTAGTTCTTTTTTTTTTTTTCTTTGCTAATCCTGGGGCTTTAACTGGAGCCTGAGCACTGTTCCTGGCTTCTTTTTTGCTCAAGGCTAGGACTCTACCACTTGAGCCACAGTGTCCCTTATGTTTTTTTTCTATTTATGTGGTGCTGAGGAATAGAACCCAGGGCTTCATGTATGCAAGGCAAGCACTCAACCACTAAGCCATACTCCCAGCCCGTGTGAAATTATTTCTAGGCTCTCTAATTTGTCTGAATTTAAAAAAATACCATAATGTTTTACTGACAATAGTTTTATAGTACACTTTGAAGTTAGGAAGTACAAAGACTCCACTTTATCCCTTTTGTTCACAAATGCTCTGCCTATTTAGTCTTTTGTCTTCCATATGAACTTTCCTATGTCAATTTTTTTCTCTTTCTGTGAAGACTAGCATTGGTGTTAATTTATGCAAAACACAGGAATAGCATCAGAAATCTATTCTTTTCCTGAAGTTAAGTGTAAATTTAAATAAAATCACAATCTTTTATGTTTGTAAATGAACTGAAGGAAGGTTAACTTCTGCATTTTCTCTGAGCATTTCCTTTGTGATGGCATAAAATTGCAGCACAATTCTCTCATTTTTGTCAACGAGAATGTGGAAAATTTCTCTAAATAACAATGTTTGAACTATTAAGTGCATATTCTGCTCCATTCCAATCCCTGGAGCACATAAACACTACATGAAAATTTGAAGTTACGAGTCTCTAGTCCTTTGGGTTATCAAGTCAAGACATGAAAATGCACAAAGATGTACTTAAACTCTTCAAATTCCTCTTTGGAGAAGGAATCGCTGCAGAATTCTAGGTTGGATATAACGTGTTTTACAAAGAAGGACATAAGGAGGCTGTGAGGTGGCGACAGATAAACATGTGAGTGAAAGCTAAGCAAGAGTAATGTAAAGGGGCTGGGAATATGGCCTAGTGGCAAGAGCGCTTGCCTCCTACACATGAAGCTCTCTGTTGACTCCCCAGAACCACATATATGGAAAATGGCCAGAATGGGCGCTGTGGCTCAGGTGGCAGAGTGCTAGCCTTGAGCGGGAAGAAGCCAGGGACAGTGCTCAGGCCCTGAGTCCAAGACCCACGACTGGCAAAAAAAAAAAAAAAAAAAAGAATAATGTAAAATGACAATCGACTTCCATTAAGATCAAAGTATAAAGGCATCACCATGAAAAAGCTAACTGAAAAATTGTTCAAAGGAGAAATGTTAGGTAAAGAATGGGAGCTTGTGGTTCATGCCTGACATCCTAGCTACTCAGTAGGCTGACATTTAAGGATTTCAGTTAAAAGCAAGCTCGGGCTGGAAAGTCCTCGAAAGTCTTACCTTCAATACATCACACTTTCAACAAAACAAAACAAAACAACAACAGCAAAATAAATGGAGCTCTGGCTCAATGGTACAGCTGTAGACTTGAACAAAAGTAGCTCATAGACAGATAGTGTCCAGACACTGAGCTAAGGCCCCTGCATCTTCACAAAACAAACAAAAATGGAAAAAAAATATGCAAGAGAAGCTATTCATTCAAGGGTCAATGTTAGACTGCTTAATTTGAAGGAAAGTAGACAAACATTGTAATCTAGAACTCACATCTTTCCTCACAAATAATTTGGGAACATATTGGTCTATGTATTTCTCATGACAGAAAATAATTAAACAGTACTAGAAAAACTGGTTAAGAAGTTCCAGAACACTCCAGGAGGTACACACAGATCTCCCTCTTAATCTTCTCTTAAAAATTGTGTATATGTATATATAATACAAATTATATTTGTTTAATTTCATTATATATATATGAAAATACTATAATACCTCTCTAACATTTTTTCCCTCTCAGCTATCTATCTTTTGTATTTAATATAAGGGGCCTAAGGATTACTCTGCTTTCACACCTGGTACCTTTTTTGTTATAACACTGGTCTGTGCAGACCACTAATAGATTTTCTACTTTTCTGCCTCTATAGATCTCTCATCTCACCAGGATTTTACCAGTCCCAAGGTCAGAGCATGATATTAAGGTCTTCTTGCTTTCTCTGCTTATCAGCTTAGTTTTGATTCTTGTATTTGTTCACAAAGAAAAAATATATATTTAATACTGCTCTGCCTCTTTGTGTAGTTCTTGATATACAAGGCCTTCAGGAAAAGGCTAGGGTAGCCAACATTTTACAGACTTTTGTGGTACTGGGAGAGATGCTATATACATTTTAAAATTCATAGAAGTTGTGAGATTTTTACCTCTTTATTTTATTTTGTATCAGTCTTAGGGTTTGAACTTGGAGCCTGGGCATTGTCCCTGAGGTTTTGTGCACAGGCTAGTAGTCTACTAATCGAGTCACAGCTCCACTTCTGGATTTTGTGTGTGAGTATGTGTCGATAATTGAATATAAGTTTTGTATGGCCTTGCCTCCCTGGGCTGGAAATGAGTCCTAATGCAGCAAGAACACTAGTTGTGTGAGGACTGGGCTAGAAGTATGCTGCAAATAAAAGTACAGAGTCTCAAAGCATACCAAGAGGATTTTAATAGTACAAAAGTCAATACCATGGCACCAAAATATCACCATTGTGTAGAATCTTAGTGTGTTCTCAAAATAAATAATGAATGTCTTCCCAGAAGATGAGGAGCATTTCACGTAATAGCAAAGTTGCTTATTTCTAGATCACATATATTAGTATATTAACACTTTCAAACATTGAAGAAACCCATTGATTTTTAAAAAGAGAAAACAAGAAGTAGAACCATATGACATGACACTAAAGAAAAAGAAATAGGTTGTGGAAAAAATCTCTATTCTAGGCCCAGTAGAAAGTCAGTGGGATATTTAAGAGAAGATGGCATGGCATTGTGCTTAAAATTTTTCAGTGGATGCAATCATGAAATCTAGTTAGAAAGATGACTCAGACAAAGCTATATTTAGCTTGGTAAAGTCTTAACACTGTATTATATGTACATAGAGAGAAAAAGAATTTGAGAAGCTTATACATTTCTGGTTTGTGTGTCTTAAAGATATGCCTGAACTATTCAAAAGATAGCAACACTGGAATAATATTGGAATTCTTGTGCAAGTCCATGAGTTCAATTTGGTCATAATAATGCCAATATGACTTTAAAATATCCGGGCAGAGATGGAAAAATAGTTAGGACCAAGAATAGGTTTTGTTTATTTTACATTACAACCTGAATGGGATTAAATCCACCAGAGTATAAGATTGCTTAATGAAAATATGCAGTGTAAAAAGAAGAGAGCCTTCACCTGAAGCATGAAGAAATTTAACCAAAAAAAATAGCAGAGAAGGAAATGAAGGCAGTATTGATTGCAGGATGCAAAATATGAGCCGTTCTAATAGCAGAGTTAGCAGCAACACCGAATGCAGCTAAGAACCAAGAAGCTAAAAATTGAAAGTAAAATCTTTCTACAGATGTTGACTATTCAACATCTGATACTTGAGAAAAAAGGACTGTGAACAATGTCTCATAACATTTGCCTGCACATTAAAAATGTAGGATAAAATATAGGAAAAAGGTGGATATTGGTTGAAAGAACCTATTAAATAAAGTAAGATCGAATTGACAAATTTAATTTTAATGGGATCTTGCATGATTGATATGGCAAAGAAATGAGGAAGGAGAAATGGAGTCCATACTGCACACCTTAGAAAAGAAAATTGATTTCTTGAAATAAACCAAAAATTGGAAGAGTCACTTTTTAAAATTTTTTTTAAAGTTGTCAGACTTTGAATTAGTCATGGACCTGAGAAATACAGAGAAATCACTGTATCTTGTGGGATTGTGTTTGTGCATGGTAAAAAAAAATATATAATTGGTGCCAATCTGTATTTTGGGGGTGATTTTTTTCGATAGACCACAATTATTTTGGTTCTGAAGGTAATGAACAGGGAATAGCACAGATAGACTTGTCCAGCTTGAAAGTCTTTGCCAGATATGAAAAATAGAAATGAAAACCGATGTGGCATACAATGGTACCGACAAGTGTAAAACTGAAATGTGGGGCTGTTGATTTTCCTTTGAATAAGGAAGAAAATTGTATTCATTCCAATGTACGTGTTTAAGTGCAGTTGTTTCTGCATGCATGCAAAGTTTGTGAAGTGTAGAGATTATAATCAAAAGTACAGAATATCTATACCAAAAAGGAGTGAGGAAAATCTAGCCTAATATGTTTACCTGTAGAAGTCCTCTGAGTCACATCAAGGATACAATGGTGAAGAGCACATGCATCATCTTTCAGTGTGTTCATTTACATTATATTTACTGGTCCTTTAATTTTTTTTTTTTTGCTTGCCATACCTGAGGCTTGAACTCAGGGCCTGAGCACTGTCCCTGGCTTCTTTATACTCAAGGCTAGCACTCTACCACTTGAGACACATCTCCACTTCCGGATTTTTCTGTACATGTGGTGCTGAGAAATTGAACCCAGGGATTCACGCATGCTAGGCAAGCACTCTACCAGTAAGCCACATTCCCAGCCTTGTATTTACTTCCAGCAACCCTCACTGATTATCTCTCCAAGTTATTACTGTCAGATACTTCTAAGCATACTTTCAACCATGGTACTTAAAGAGAAAACTAAGGAAATGTTTATTTTTTTAATTTTTTAATGTTATGTTAAATTGAAAAGTGCAACATGGAGAAGACCATGGCTTCCTCAGGATTCCTGCAACTTAAGCTGACAAAGATTGAAACTCATCCTAGATTGTCACCATTCATAGACATGGATGTCAATGGCATAATGTCAAAACACACTGCATTCATAAACCACTGGTTGAATGGCAATTCCCTTTTACAACTAAATGATAAAAATATTTTAAATGAATAAATAATAAAGAAAAATTATAATATTATTTCAGGAACCAACATGCATTTGGGTTCAGTGACATAATCACTTGGTAGAGCGATGGCTATCTATGCATGATAATTGATGAAATTAATATTTAAATAATCCTTCTACACTCTACCCTCTCACTATTTTTTGTCAGTTGTGGCACTTGAACTCAGTCCCTGGGCATTATTCCTGACTATCCTGGAGTGTTTTGGTCGATGCTAGCATTCTATCTGGTTTTCTGGTAATTAATTGGAAATAAGAATCACATGGAAACTGTTCCCAGGCTGGATTTGAACCACGATCCTCAGATTTCAGCCTCCTCATATGGAGCTGGGATTTCAGGTGTGAGCCACTAGTGCCTGACTCTTCACATTAATTTTAACAAAAATAAATCTCTATTTTAGGCAGACATGGTGATATGACTATACTCCTAGCATTTGGGAGCCTAAAGCAAGAATACCCCAAGTTTGAATACAGTTTGGGAAAACAAGTCTTGAAATCAAGCTAACCAAATGAACAATCAAACTGGATGTATGTATCTGTATACATACATATAGGTACATATACATATACATGTATATATACATATATATATAGTTTTGATTGGTATGTAAAGGTTTGTATGTGTAGGTGCATAGTTTTCACATGTATATATAATTTTATATGTACATATAGTTTTATATATTTGTATAGTTATATATAGTTGCATATACATGTATACATACACATATGCATATATGTGTGTGTGTATGTTTGCTAGGAAATAATTTGTGAGATTTTAAAAAATTTAAAATATATGTTTAAATAAATAACTACTTTATACTGGACATTTCATTAATACTCACTAGCTGGAGAACTAAAACATAAAGAAACCAAAGCCAATGTGTTAGAATTGGGTGAAACTTTTCCAGTTTAATCAATTAAAGATGTTGTATGTGTAATGACCAATGAAGCCTCAGCACACACAGGATCACAAGTGCTTGCAGAACCAAAGGTCATAGAAACAAATTAATGAAATGCTTCAATCATAGTGTTCCTCAGAGTGGTTATGTGTTGTCCAATTTTACAAAAGCCTATATTGTACCCAGAGGTACACTTGTTAGAACAGGATAATGGTAACAAATCATTTCCTAGAAGTTGGTAGCAACTTGAGAATAGTAAATTGTGATGCTAGAGGCAAAGATCTATTTTAGATATTGCAATTCATTCACACATTTTTAGCAAGGGATGTACAATAATAGGATGTCACATCTTTTATTAAAAAAATCTAGCAGAGAAATTATAGTAACAGATGCAACAGAGATTCCAGTGTTGAGTGGTCATTGAAATAATGAAGTCATTTGCATACTAAATGCTTAAGATTTGAGAAAATAGTGTAAATAGTTATGTGTATGTGTGCACACACATGTTCATGTGCATGCGTGTGGGAGCACGCTAGTAATGGGTCTTGAACACAGGGCCTGGCTCTATTGCTGGAATTTTTTTTTTAGCTTAAAGATGCTGCTGTAATACTTGAGCCATATATCCATAATTGACTTTCTGGTAGTTAATTAGGCATGCAAATATCATGGAATTATCTGCTTGGGATAGTTTTTAACCATGATCTACTCAGATCTTAGCCTCTTGTGTAACAAGAATTATTGGTGTGAGACACCAGAGCCTGACAAATATTCTTATTGCTAGAGAGATAGTTAACCATGTATAAAGTATCAAAATTAATTTTCAAGTTGTTAATTTTCTGCAAAAGATCTCTTACAATCTATTTGCATTGCCTTATGCCTTTGGGGGAAAAATTTCAAAAGGATATAGCAACTTTGGTGTGCTAGATCTCTGTATATGGCATGACCTCTTTTACAGTACTGTTAAATAGTCATTCTACTTAGCTACCAATATCTATTGTGATTCTTGCATTAACTCTAGTTATTTATAAAACTCTAGGTTATTCTGGATACGACATTTCAATTTTAGTTGTTGGTGAATGTAATATTGGATATTCATTTTGATTCCGCCTATCTCACGTTTGTTACATTTACAGATGTAAGAATACCTCACCATTCTTGGATTTCTTGTATTTTAGGAGCAAACTGAAACATATAAAAAGTTCCAATAAATAACATATTACAAAATACGTACAAAGACAATACTTGGTAATAGAGGAAAAGGGAGTAATGTCATAATGTGGTAGCTGTAATGCACTCAAAAGTGAGAATCATTGTCCTTTTAAACAGGTATTAAGATAGTTTTTAAGGACTATTTAAAAAGAAATTTGAAGAATGTAGAAAGACTTCTGGAAGGAAAACATTAAAATGTTAGGCGATGTCTCATGAAAAATTTTACAAGGAAGATTCTGAAAATGGGAGTATAAAACTTAAGAATATAAGAACCATTTCCTAATCAGTTAAAAATGGCTTTGCAAGGTTCAAGTAAAAGAAATAAAAATGACAAATGAAGAGAAGAGGGGGAGAGTGAATTGAAGACTCCAATGAATATCTTACAAAATTAGAAAACATGAAGGAAGGGGTGGGGAAGATAAGACTGGGTAAAAATGTAGAAAGGGATGACATTGATCAGGATATATTGTATTCACAAAATGCTTTGTTAAATGGCAAATTGTTTGTACTTATACTTAAAGATAATAACAAACAAACAAACAAATAAAATATAAGCCCAACATAAAGATCAAAACAAAAAGGAATATTATTGAAGACTTACTGGGCAATCAAATACAGAATAAAGAGAAGCAAGTCTGTTAATGTTCAAAAGTCAATTACAGAACAAAAACTGAACAAAACAAAGAGCAATTCAGAACAATAAGGATACCTTATACTTAAGTATAATGGAAGCTTCATATGTGAAAGAAATGTCAAATTTTAGAAAGAAAACCCAATATGTGTAGAGTGACACTGATATAAGAAAGAACATTTCATTGTACAGTAATGGAATTTAATTTACATATCCTGGGTCAGATCTAATTCAGGGGGAAATAATGTTTTGTAACAAGGCAGATACAAGCAATTTAACATAGTGGCAGCTTAAAGTGTTAAAAAAATACAAATACTACATTTATGTACATACATAGTATATAGTTACAAGGATTCTCTATACAGGCAAACATCTGGCAATGAGTACAGGACAAGTGATCAACAGAATGATGAAAGAAATAACATGGATCAAGATTAATAGAATTTATGTACTACTTTGTTGAATGCAGCACCTTTGAAAAATACTTAAAGATTAAAAAGTAAAAATAAAGAGGTGGCCATTAATGTTTTCTTTCAAGAAGCCTAATAGAAAAATAAAATGGATATAAGTTGACAATTTATGAAGGGAAATACATATAGTTAGTGAACAACTTAAGTAAGTTTTTATATCTATTTTGTGAAAAAGTGGAATTGATGTAATACTAAAGTATTTCTCTTTCCATTATACTATAATTATTTATACTTGAAGTCCCTTTGAATCACAGTCAAGGAACATGTTCTGAATTTATTGTATACATTCTTCATAGTATTACAGTTCTGAATTCAAGGAAGAATCTTTTGACAAACATAAAGAAGTGTGTAAGAAGACTTTTTAATTAATGCTATTCTTTATGGCAAAGTTGAAAGGAATGTAGATTTTCATGACAAAAGAAAACTCGAATACATTAGCTACATCCATTGATTTTAATCTGAGGGGATTACTTGAATGGGGGAATGAAGAGTTAAAGTAAACCCCATTCTCAGACAGCCCCCGTTTTGTTGGCTGTTTAAACTATGAGCAAACCCAGGGCAAGCTTATTAGGGCCCAGCTGGTCAAGAACTCTAACTGCCTAGGAACACTTAACTCTAACCACCCCCAGAATGCCTCGAGCCCTGAGCCAATCAGATTTGTACCCGTGTCCTAATCTTGCTTGCTTGAACACCTGATTGCTGAAACTTTGTTTTTTGCCTTTATAAGCCCTGTGCAATCGCAGCTTAGGGCTTCCTCCTAACCTCCACTGTCTTGGTGGGTAGGACGAGGCCCAAGTTGCAGCTCGCCAGAATAAAACCTTGCCTTGCTTTTGCATTTCGGAACGTCTGAGTCTCAGTGGCCTTCTTGGTGCGTCTTCTTGCGACTTGGCATAACATTACTAAAATGTCATATGTAGCCTAAATTGCTATTTCTCTTCTTTAAAGGCACAAACACACTGTCTCATCTCTCCTTCTTTTCTCATGTATCTATGAGAGGTCTTCTTGGATGTTTGTGCTTGTTAATTGTTATTAACAACTTGACTGAATTGAGAAAGACTTAGGATATAAGAAAATAATATTTCTGGATTGACTGTGAAGGTATTTTATCGATGATTGGATTATGAGCCAGCCTCAATATGATGGGGGCTTGAATGGAACAAAGATAAGAAGGAGCTTGACAGGCAAACCACAACTCATACTCTCTGCTTCCTGACCTCCATCAGGTAAGCAACTGTGCTCTACATGAGTATGCTGTGGTGAAGGTCTGTCTTACCACAGAAACACTGCTGTGGAGCAAGTTAACCTTGAACTAAAACTACGTTAAAAAAAATTTCTTCCTTCAAGTTGCTTTTCTTAAGGAGTAATCAAAATAAGAGAAGGTATGACTAACTCACTGCAGTGTAAATGGAAAGATAAATTAAACTAGAACATACAATTTCCCTTTACTTTGATGTTTCTCCTTAGTTCTATGATCTACAATATTGTACATACATTATTATGCATTTAATTAGAGGCTTGGCTATTTCTGAATGCTTAGTAAATGCTTGCTACTTATTTCATAGTTTTCCATAAATTTTGTTTCATTTGATAATACTATTATTTTGTTACACCCTTTATTTTAAGATTAGTCATAACCTAGTATGTTTTCTAACATTTTAAATTTTAAATTTCTGTGTCATTTATTCAAAAGATAATTTGTAATTAGATATACATTGATTTCTCTTTATTTTGTCCAGCCATATTGATGAAAAGTCTGCATAATATTTATCTTTCTTACTACATAGGAATCTTTAGGATGGAAGATTACTGATGTTATATTTCTCCATAAGTAGTATTGTTTGTTTCTATGATATTATTTTAGCTTATTAATGTGTGAGTTGAATGCTGTTAATAGATGAATACTGTTTTCAAAATTATAGTACTTGGTAACAACTTTCCGTGGAAATAGTACAAGCTGTGAATTTAAAATAACATGAGCTGAAATTTTCCACAGAAATGAATATTAGTTTTCAAATTTCTCAATTCCTATTCACACACATTCATAATTACAAAATAAGCATATATTGTACTGAATTAAAATGTAAATGACATAAAATTTTAACAACAGAAATCATCTATCGCACACCATTTATTACTTTACCTCATAATAAATATTTTTCATCATACTGGTGCTATGAAGGTAAAACATTTCATTATTAACTTTTATTTTATTCCCAGAGTAATAAAAGTCTCTTTCATGGAGTAGGTTAGCATAAGACAGAAACACACCCATTACCACATGTTAACAATTCTTTCTCAAACATAGTTATTATGTAAAGACATGTTTGGTATTGATCATTCCCTAAGTTTGCTGTTGAGAAATAGCACAAATAAATTTCTCTAGCTTAAAAGCATTGATAACTTGTGTTATACCTATTTTTCACTTTTATTGGTTATACTTTAAACGATTGTTCTATATGAGGAAAGGTGGCAATGTAAGCATCACAATTCAATTTTTGACAAACAAAATTAGGGAGAGAAAGGACAAAGGCTCATAAAACACAAGCAGCTAAAATCATGAGGAAAATCTCCATCTAATGAATACTGTGAATTTCATAGTGAAGCAGATAATCACCATGGTAAAGGCTTTGGAGACAGAATAGGATAGAGTAAATCTTGAAAGATAAATTAAGGAAGTAAAATCCCAAAATCCCATTATTATGGCTAATACTATTCAGATTACCATGTCAGAAGGGCTGAATATATTAAATAAGTTTCCTCTGCTTTAGACATAAAATAATGTTCTACAAAACATTTTATGATTATGTTCAATCTTTGAGATGTAATAAAAAAATCCTCTGACTTAAATCTCATAAATATTTCTGTATAGGTAATAAAGATGACAACAAAATATTGCTGATTTTTTTACTGTACCTTCTTAGAAATGTAAACACTAAAGACCTAAGAAAGGTAGCCAGAATTTTCCCATAACTGGAAAGGAAGCATATTTTAATTGTTTTTTAAATTTTCTATTAGTATTTTTAATAATATTCTGATTTAGCTTAAGTGCATATGAATTTGATTTCCAATTAGATAATGGTTTACACTATGTTCTGATAATACCTCTCCCCAATTTCCAATCTATGTTGTTATTACATCTCTTTTTTTCAAATAAAGACTGCATGAATCATTTGTAAGCATGGTGGGCTTTCGGTTAAAGAAAGCTTAGGTAGTAAACTGATTTTTTACTCTCTCAGAAAGGGAATATTACTGAGGCAAATCTCCTGTAAGTAATGAATCGGGAGATATAGGCATCGATGTTCTGTATATTGTGATCAGTCACTAGTCATTTTACTTGTATTTTGTTTTTTAAGAAGTAGGTCTTGGGCTGGGTATATGGTCTCAGGCTGGGAATATGGCCTAGTGATAGAGTGCTTGATTTGCATACATGAAGCCTTGGGTTCTATTTCCCAGCACCACATATATAAAAAAAAGTCAGAAGTGTTACTGTGGCTCAAAGTTAAAATGCTAGCCCTGTGCAAAAAGTATCCAGGGACAGTGCTCAGGTGGACTGGCAAAAAAAACTAAACAAACAAAAAATCCAAACAACAACAAAAAAAGAAATATGACTCAGTATCTTTACCCAAAGTGGCCTACAACTCTTGATCCTTTCTCTTCATTGTCTCATTTTTCTAATCATTTGCTTGTCTGAACTTTACAGACTAAACAGATATATTTTAGAAAGGGAAGATGCTTCTTGGTGTCTTCCTACTGATTTCCCAAATACCATGTAACATCTCCTATGAATTTTTTTCTGAATAATTACTTATTTATTATCAAAGTGATGTACAGAGGGGTTACAGTTTCATACATAAGGCAGTGAGTACATTTCTTGTCCAATTTGTTACCTCCTCCTTCATTCCCCCTCTCTCCCTTTTCCCTCTGCCCCCATGAGTTGTTCAGTTGGTTTACACCAAATGGTTTTGTAAGTATTGCTTTGGAGTCATTTGTCTTTTTATCCTTTGTCTCTCAATTTTGATATTCCCTTTCCCTTCCCTAGTTCTAATAACTAAGACATGTCTTCTCTGTGTCTTTGTAGTTAGTTAGGTATGAGGATTGATAGCACAGGGAAGCCCATGTCTATCATCACATATTTATATTAGAAGAGTAATGTGCTAATATTGTTGAATATAACAGAATTAACGAAAGTAAGGGAGAATACATAGCTAAATACTGACAGGCAAAATTAACACCATCCCACATACACCATTAAACACTTTCCACCATTCCCTACAATACAAATGCACAGGTTTTTACTGAAACACGTATATATACATACTTGAGAGAAAACAGTGATTAGAAAGTGATTAAAAAATAATAACTGGAGAGCAGAGAGATGCTAACAGAAGACTAGATCTGTCTCTAAAGCTTGATATGCATTCCTTAGGACTCAACAAATTCATACCTCACCTACATAATATTCAAAATAAATAGAAGAAAATGAGTGAAGAATGAAGGGAAGAAAAAAAGAAGGAGCAGTTAGGTCATATTGGGTCATTAGCATATTTAAATAACATATTAGGCAGATTGCTGGTGGTTAGTAGACATTCAATAAATTTTCTGAATTAATAACTAAATGAGCTTTCAAAGACATATGCTCTGAAGCCATAGAGCAATGCAATTATTAGCAATTTAATGAAGCAGGATAACCTTATTAAGAAATTAACTGCCTCATTTCTTTCCTGTAGGCTTCTCATAAATAATAAAATATATGTTACATTTACATTTAAAGAGGAGCCATTGTAGATTTTTTTGGGACTTAAAGTCTTCTGACTCTCAACTCTCTCAGAGCTGTGATGCTCTTAAGAGTATACTCTTAAAAATATTTTAATTTCTCTTCAATTCACCTGAACCGAAACACAGGATAATTAAAACCATCTAATTCAGAATAAAAAGTCACTTTTAAATAATTGAATAAGCATAGAAATGAAACTGAATTTATTTTCACTTTGAGTGGACGGCGCCAAAAATCCTATGAAAAATGCCAAAGAGCATTCCTTGTAATGATGGAAGTGAGAGCATCCTTCTTCTCTTGATACTAAGAGGATTTGAGTTCTGCATCTCACATTTGTTACACAGGAGCTCCACTCATGAGCCATTCCTGTAGCTCTTTTTTAGTGCACTAATTACTTTTTAGGTAGTGTCACATTTCCTGCCCTGGTACTTTGCCAAGGCAGGCTTCCTACCATAGACAGGATGGCCTATATATGCTCTACAGCATCCAGCTTGTTCTGCTGAGGTGTAGTGCAGACTTTTCTAAGGCTGGCCTGAAACTTCACAAATTCTATTATCAGCTTCCCATGTACTTAGGATAATAGTTCAGGCACTATAGTCATAGCTATATTAGTAAAGGTCTCTCAAACCTTTCTGGCCTGGGCACTAGACATCCAATATGAAGCTAAACTCCAGGCTGTATCTTGCATCTAGGATTTTAAGATAGGTAAAAGAGATATCTTGTTAGAAATGGCTTGAGATGTTGGAATGTGGCATAGAAATAAGGATACTCACTGGAAGGAACTTGGCATGGTAAAATATATTTCTGCAGAAGAGTGCACCATCGGCCAAAGATCTGGCCAGCAAACACACAGAGCAGGCAGGCAGCTCCATTTTTATTCCTAATCCAGTAGGCTCTGCCCTTCTGCTCACATAGGCTGATCTCAGGTTCACAATTTGCTAAAGAATGTATCTTCATTAACAGGATGTAACTAAAATTCAATGATCTTCTAACAGGATGTATTAATTAAAGTGCAGCAGGAAAAGAATATTACTAAAATGTATACAAGGGCCAAGTCACCTGGCCAAAGCACAAGAACTTTCAGAAAGACAATTTTCCCAAGATTGACAGAAATGAAGCAATTTACTTTGATAGAAAAGAATATTTTCTTCCATATTTTTATCTTATAATGACATACTTATCTTTTCTTACCTCTAGGAACAAGTATGCAACTGTTTTCTGTTTTTCTCTGGTGCCTCTTTTTGTCTCCATTCTTTACTGACATCTTGCTTGCTGCTTCATTCATGAGTCCTGAAACAGTTCCTCTCCATTTTTTAGACTATGTATGTTGCCTAATTCTTCTCACCATGAAGGAAAAATGGTTGATGCTGCTTTTAATGCTTCCATTTGCTTTTTGGAGCCACGGATTCATGATGTAGTTCAGGATAGCCTCAAATACATAATCCTTCTACCCCTGTTCTCAATTGCTTGAAGTTCTTCAATACTTGACAAAAATATGTTTAACTTTCAGAAGTTACTTACTATTTTCTTCCATATATTGGAAGTTGAAATCAATATTTTAAAATTATTTCCATCTTTCACGTATGCACTCAACAGTTATGTATGAAATACTAACTTCATTATTGGATACTATGAAACAGTTGTAAGAAGAGTTATTTTTTATTATTGCTGATTTTATGAAAAGGATGAGTTTCTAAAACTCTCGGCTTCTAAACTTTGTGAAGTAGGACAATAAATCCTTTTATGTATCGAGTGTATCAAAGTACCTCTGAAATAGTGTCCAATAACATTTACTTATTTTCCCTTCTCATAGATTCTATATTATATAAAATTCATTATTTCTGCTTTCAGATTTATAAAGAATTCCTTATTATCATCTTTTACTTTATTAAAGTAGATTTCTCTATTAGCTTGTGTTAAGTATATCCAGATACATATTTGAGGTAAATGTAATATGTTTTGAGTGCTTATAACACTAGAAAATTAAGTTTAATAGCACTGCTGAAAATACTACTCAATGAAATATTGAAATTAAGACGGCTAAATTTTTCAAAAAGAATAATAGTAAGCCTTTTTAGGTTTATTATTTTCTAAGCGATTTGAGACAATTTCATGTGCTCTTTTCTTCTGTGTATTTTATATAAAGCATTCATTCATACATGTTTATAATTTGTTTAAAAGTTCATATTGTTTATAAATATATCATGAGACACTTATGGATTAAATAAAATGTAGAAAATTGCTAAGTGGCAGGAATAGTTTCTATAGTACCTCATGAATACTATTTGGAAAAATATTGTCTGCCCCTGAACTAGTATAGCTCTGGATTATATTGTAAATCAAATTAAAATGGAGATTATAAGATTTTGCAGTAATTACATAACTAGTACAAGTCTCAAGAGGAGAGTGATATCAGTTTTAATCTCTGTTAATCGGATTATGTTGCAAACCCTAAATTGATGTGATTTACTTGGCTTTCATAATCATTTGAGCTCCTAATTCTCAGTTCATACACCATGACTTTCTTAATATTTTTAAGTGACCCTACTCAGTTACTCTTAAACTAATATATATAATATATAATGTAATATGTATTACATTATATTATGTACATTATATATTATAATATTATTATAATATATAACATATATTATAATGTATTATAATATATGTATATAATTTGTTATTTGTCAGCAGGGAGAGAGTGGGTGTAGAAAAGGGGGAAGGGAAGAAAGAAAGAGAGGGAGTGGACAATGAGAAGGAGAGGGAGAAGGGGAAGGAGAGAGAGGGAGGAGAATTAGAAGGGGAGGAGAATGGAAGGAAGATAAGAGAAGCTCCTATAATTTTACTCAGTTCCTGGCATAATTATCAATTTGCAGAAAGCATCTAAAAGTCACCTTAAATAAAGTGTTTAAAGACTACAGAACTTGACCACTTAAAATTTCTTCTCGCATCCTCAGAATCACTTAGATAGCATTCATGAAGACTAAATACAGGCATATTTTATTCAGAACTGCATTTCTGACAAACTATATATAAATCATACCCTATTTTTCTCAATGACTATAAAATAAATTCCAAGAGGCTTTATCCTCACATGCAATTTATTTTTAGAAGACTGTGGTACATAAGCCTTATTTTTGAGCCCTTAAATACCAGGCAGAGTTCTAGGTCACAAACATCAAAAATCAATTCTAACTTATTTAAGCATAAAAGGAGTTTTAGAAAGGGTATTGGACAGTGCCCAGAAATGTGGAGGGCTGGAAAGTCAGCCTAGAATGTGAGCATGGATGAATAAAAGCTATGAACAGTTAGGCAGAGCTGCTAATGGACAACAAAGCTGTGGCACCCAGGCCCCATCTTCTGATGCACTGCAAACTACACGGTGACTTCTTGATTCAATAGCTTACTGAAACAAATTTGGTGTCCTTCACACCATTCAACTTCTTAGGAACAATAACTACCACTACCATCATAACAATTACAAAAGATTATGTAAGGCATGGCATGTAAACCTTCTATACTGGAAAATGTTTTGCATCCCTAACAGGATACTTATAATAGGATAATCTTCAATGACTTAGAACTTTCAGTTAAAATATGACAGTAGTTCAAACTATTGTATTCACAATATTTCAATTAAGCAATTAATGACTTTTATTGATATTTTTGTGTGTGCTGGTTCTGGGGCTTGAACTCAGGGCCTAGGTGCTGTCCCCTCTTTATGCTCAAGGCTAGCACCCTACCACCTGAGCCACAGCACCACTTCCAGCTTTTTTGGAACAGGTTATTGGAGATAAGTGTCTCACAGACTTTACTGCCTAGGCTGGCTTTGAACTGTGATCTTCAAATCTCAACATCCTGAGTAGCTAGGATTACACATGAGCCACCAGTGTGTGGCTAATGAATGACTTTTAAATTAGCACATGACCCAAAGAACAGAATAAAAACAAAAGCTTCAATACAGGAGAGAATGCAATTATAATATTCAATGTACATCCAATGAAACTAAGAAATTGGAGGGGAAGGTTTGGGCTGGGAGGGACGGAGGGAATGCTGAAAATAATAATGTCCATCAAGATGCATTTTACTAATAAACTAATTTATTGAATGATAAGGAAAATAAAAATACAGTAGCAAAGAAAAAATGTAAACCTTCAGAAGCTGGTAATTGAAACCTTATTTTGTGCACATAACTTTGAATTATTAATTATTTTGTGTTACATATTGCATTTTCATCATGATACATCTATTCATACATTTTTCTATCAATGCTGCAAAGAAAGCCATTCTGTTCTTCCCTATTTTACACCAGCTCTTAAACAAACCTATTGCACATATGCATATCAAGCTAATTTACATATATGACAGTGATTGTCCCACAAACTCACTACTACAAAATCAGTGTATGGTTGTACGTACTTTCCAAGGAATCAATCCCAACAACAGAGTCATCCTAGAAAATCAAATTGTTCCATAACACATGTTTTCTAACATTACTGAGAGAATTTGAGTCTCCGGTTTTGTTGAAGCATGGAATCTGTCAAGAGATCTGAAGCAAAATAGAATCCATGCATGCATAGGGTATGCACTACAGAGAAAGAAAGGTGGAACCAATTGATAAAGTAAGTCTTGGTGACACCCTAATAAATTTGTTCCTCTTCTTTCCATTCTGCTTTCAAACATTTCTCCAAGTAAAAGTTATCCCCAAATATTTTTTCCAATACATTACTCTTCATTACCAAATCGGTGATATTTATTTTCTGATACTTGCTATTCAAATTGCTTTCACTCTGACATTGAACTACAACTCGAAATGCTTCCTTTTCTGACTGATTTTAGGAGGACTTCTTATTTCTCCATTTGTTACAGATCTTTGTGCTTGGGTTCCCACAGATAGACTATTGGAAGAGAATTTTCTCTTAGTCTTTCTTTTCCTATACTTGAACAACCCAATAACCTGACAAATCAGGAAGATATATTACTTATTTTTTTTGTTTCTAAAAGCATAATCATATCTCTCAAAATCTTAAAATGAGTGTTTTGAAAATAAAAAACCATCTCCTTCAATACTGGAGGTAAAGTGTAGCTTTAGAGGAATATAGGTTTCTCTCTTTCTAGAAATGAAGATTGTGAGTTTTGCTGATGGGTTCACAGAATTTTTTTGTAGTTTTGTTTTGTTTTGTTAGATTTGTTTTCCCTTATATACAGGCAAAATTTTAAAATTAAGTAGTATGATTAATGGGAGTTTTACAAATTACTCACTATAGGTAATCTAGTCCCATAAGAAAACCCTTTTCTTATTAGATCTTTAAAACTTCAGTGAAAAAACTTATGCGATGTCCATAATTAAGCTCCCTAAATCTTACTTAAAAATTCTAAAGCTTAAATCCAGATACAGAAATGGTTGATAAAATGGAGTTTGGGCTATGAAATCTAAGTGGAGATTTTAGTGTCAATTTAGTGTAGACTCACAATTATTTGAGAGTTTATTATGGTATTTCATGTATACTTAACACAAGAAAAAATCATCCTTTTAAAACATGTACTTTATTGTTATTGTAGAGTTGATGTACACAGGGCTTACAGTCTCCTAAATCAGATAATGAGTACATTTCTTTTTTAACCATGTCACTCTTTCCCTTCCTTTCTCCCAGTTTTTCCTTTCTGTCCCCAAACACAAGGTACATAGTTCATTCTCAACATGGTGTCTAGTAGGTGAGACAAAGAGTGAACAAAAACATCCTTTTTACTGATTTATATGTCAGAAACACATTTCATTATTACTCAGTTACTCAGATGTTTAACAACTATTTTCTCATCAATAGTAATATGGGGTTGTGGGTAAAGTACCAGGAAAGATGAGAGAAATAGTACAGGTCATGTCTTTTGTATTGTCTATAAGTAATTGTACAAAAGAGTTTCTATTCAATAAAGTGTTTTATGAATATAATGCATCTTGTTAAATGTCAGCCCTGTCAATATTCTAACCACCACTTCCCCCCTCACTATTCTTTCATCTACCCACTCCCTTGACCCCACCATAATTTTATCAAGTACCTCTTTTCTGGTGTTAATTTTGTGAAATTATTATTTTGTCTTTCTAAGGAATTACACAGTTTGAGTTCTTCCCAAATCCATAGTATTTCAGTTAATACATGTATATACACTTGCATACCATCCATTGTTTTTCAACAATACATTTTTTTTTTTGGCCAGTCCTGGGCCTTGGACTCAGGGCCTGAGCACTGTCCCTGGCTTCTTCCAGCTCAAGGCTAGCACTCTGCCACTTGAGCCACAGCGCTGCTTCTGGCCGTTTTCTGGTGCTGGGGAATCGAACCTAGGGCCTCGTGTATCCGAGGCAGTCACTCTTGCCACTAGGCTATATCCCCAGCCCTCAACAATACATTTATAAACTCATTCTAGCTTGTATATAGGAGTTTTTGGGGACTAGTGTGTCAACTTTAATCAGAGATTTTTGTCCTTTTATATTTTCTTTAGGGTAATGGTTTCGTCCCCCAAATGCCAATTAGTCTAGTAAAACAAAACAAAACTTCACTCTTCTTTGTTCTATTTTCCTCATATTTGTGAAGTATTATATAATCAAATCTTCCTTACCTATTTTATAAAGCTATAGTGAAGATCAAATGAAACATTTGTATAAATAATTTGAAAGGTACAAAAACTACAAATTATCGTGCTATTATTGATATGTTTTCCCCATGATGGTCAGAAATAAGTTACAGATCTTGGAATTAAAATAAAAACAATAACAGTAACAAAAACTAGCAAAACAACAAAACACTATTTTAAACAGTTCAAATTCCTAAAACCTACTGAGGAAGGTGATGATGGTGACCACATTTGAAATGTGGTTCTTTGGTTTGACAAGTTATACACATTATGAGGTGAACTTTAAAAGAGTCTTGCCTAGAGAGCATATGCTTTTTTGGGGTTGGCTCACTTCACTTAGTATGATTTTTTTCCAAGTCTTTCCATTTCCTTATGAGTGGGGAAGTCATTCTTTCTGATATATAGAAGCATTGATTCCATTGTGTATATTTACCACAATTTCTTTATCCATTCATCTACTGAAGGGCATCTAGGTTGGTTCCATATTTTAGCTATAGTAAATTGTGCTGCAATGAACATGGCTGGTAGCTTTAGTATGGTTTTGCTTATGATCATTTGGGAAAATGCTCAAAAGTGGGGCTTCTGGTTCCTAGGAGAGCCTTTTGAGGAATTTCCATACTTTCTTCCACTGTGGCTGAACAAGTTGACACTCCTACCAACAGTGTAGTAGGGTTCTCTTTTGGTTAAATCCCCACCAGCATCTGTTTATATTACTTTTCTTGATAATAGACATTCTTATTGGAGTGAAGTGGAATCTCAATGTTGTTTTGATTTCCTTCATTAGTAATAATTAGTGTATGTCTAGGATAATCCTAGCAGATGTTCACAATAGATCAATAGATATATACATAATATCACATAAAATGATGCTAAATGAAATAGACTCCAAGTTATGGAAATAAATGTTTTCATTTTTGTTGTTATTCTCAAAGTACGATGTGAATTATGCCTTTTTCTTTTTTTTTTTCTTCCCTATGGTTGTACCCCTGTTGTCACTGTACTTGATTTGGGTACTCTGAGTATTATATATGTTTATCTGAACTAGGGAAAGGAAGGAGAAAACCAAAATGGTGAGACAAAGGATAAAAGATGAATTTATGCAACCCTAATACTTCAAAGACAATATGCTGTATACCAAATGTACAACTCAAGGGTGAACTTGGGTGGGGGAGGGAAGGTAGGAGAAAAATAAGGGTCTAGGTAACAAGTTTGAAGGGAAATGTACTCAATGCTTAGTGTATGTAACTGTAACCCCTCTGTACATCACCTTGACAAAAAAAACAAAACAAAAAAAACAGGCTTGCCTAGTTCACAATTTAGGAAAGTAGTGAATAAGTCAATTCTCTTTTCCCCACAAGAACATTAGTTCTCACATCTCAGGGCCTATGCCCCATTCTTCACTGTCCAAATCACAATCAAGTTTTATAAAATGACACATAGAGTGAAATCTAGAATTTCTAATGCATCTATATGCTTTCTTTCTGTGTTTTGTTTCTGTGATACTTATTTATTCATTCATTCTCTACTAACATACTGAAAACCAAGTACAAGAACACTGCTCAAGGTCCTAGGTTACAGAAGTAATTACACAATATTTCTAAAAATATGGTTTTATCATTAATTTTTTTTCTTAATTGCTTCTGGAAAAGATTAACAACTAAAAACCCTTCCTCTTCTATTGTTTCCAGAATGGACACTGCAAGAAAGGATCTTTTCCAATAGGAAATTAGGTAAGATTCATGGATATTTTCTTAATTTACTTATGGAATATTGCATTTGGCCTCTCCAAATTCTCTCTTCACAAGTATTAGTTATTTTGTGTCCAGTGGAGCAATCTGAGCAATACACATGATCCCTTGACTTGATCAATATTTAGTTAAGTTTCTCTCCTTATCTAACCCTCTGAACTTTGATTTACCCTTAGCCAGAGGGAAACTATAATCCCTTTTATATAATGCCCTTGGGATAAAATAGCTTCTCTTCTATTGTACTATTAAATACACTTTCCACCACACTCATTAATACCCAATTCTTTCTGACCTGATGTAGAACTTTCTAAAAAAGCAAAATCAGTTCCTGATGAGCATACAGTTCTAACAATCCAATTTTTTTTTTACTTCATCTCTATCTATTGCAGTAATCCTTTCCCCTCTCCTTGCAATAATATGTTTCTTATTGTTTCTTAACATTAGTGTGGACGTTTTATTTTTGTTAAACCGTGTTTACATACCAAAAAACAGTTGCTAATTTGCATATAGAGTTATATTGGGTCTTATCCTGGCCATAGTTCTTAATGTTTCTCAGAAAGTAAAGAGAGGATTACAGTCTCATTTTATTGTTTATTTGTTTATAAAAAGAGAAACTTAAGCATTCATTCTAGATGGGACCCTACTGTTTTGAAGTATTATAATCCAGGATGGGTTCCCAGAGAGACATTATTTTGTAGTTACAATTGTTTTGGAGGATTGTTCACCTTTGTAAACTGAGATGTGTATGCTGTGTACTGCATGTGACTTTATACTATTATACTGTTGCACTCGTTGGTTTACATGACATTTACATCTTATTATCACATTCCCATTGACTATAAATGTAAAATATCTCTCCTTACTGGTTGCATTAACTATCTGAAATGTACCTTAAGATTATCAGGAGAAAAAGTTTTATTTCATTTTCTTTGTCATCTATACATAAACCTCTCTCTCGCTCTCTCTCTCTCTCACACACACACACACACACACACACACAGTATCATTTCTCTTGTGTGATCTGAGTCCTTTCTTTCCACTGTGCCTTTTTTTTTTTTTTTTTTTTTTGGCCAGTCCTGGGCCTTGGACTCAGGGCCTAAGCACTGTCCCTGGCTTCTTCCCGCTCAAGGCTAGCACTCTGCCACTTGAGCCACAGCGCCACTTCTGGCCGTTTTCTGTATATGTGGTGCTGGGGAATCGAACCTAGGGTCTCATGTATCCGAGGCAGGCACTCTTGCCACTAGGCTATATCCCCAGCCCCCACTGTACCTTTTTTGTTTTACTTCTTTGCTCATGTAACAGAGAATTCTGGCTTCTTTTTCTTAGAGCAAACTGATTCAGTTTCTCATTTTTGAGTATTATAATTTTAAAAAGTAACTTCTCAATACAAAACTAACTTTCTCTACTAAGAAATTTACATGGAAGATAATTTTAATCATAAACAGTCATTAATAAACTTCATTTTTCTTCCTGATGTGGTTCACAGTTTCTCAAAATCTCTAATTTGCTGTACAGAATATTAAAAAAGTATAATTTTGAATTTGGATATTACATATACATTTGGAAATTTATGAATGAAAATCATGCTTGTGCAGAAGCCCCATGAGAACGAAGAAAGATGGTGAGCATGACAGGAATGAAAAGGTACAAAAGTTTGACATTTCATCTAATCAGAAAAAGAGTTAAATTTTTATCTGGCTTATTTTTTTTTCTCATATGCTTTTGGAGTTTTACTCCCTAAATAATATGAACTATTTGAATACAAATGAATGCTTTCAATGGAGACAGGAATCTTTCATGTTATTTTACCTACATACATGCCAAGATAACAAGAATGAACTAAGCTATTAAATGTAGACTAGATAAATGATAAGTGAAAATACCCCATAGACCATTCCTCTTTCTTTCGTGAATGCAATAATGGGAATTTTATCTTTTCATAAAACTGGAATTCATAAGAGTTTTCCATGCACCTTTCTTTTTATTCTCAATTTCACCTATCTTGAACCTGAAAACTAAAATGGCAAAAATGCAATTCCTTTCCCTTCTTTTTCATCTATCTATCTATCTATCTATCTATCTATCTATCTATCTATCTACCTATCTATCTATCTATCTATCTATCTATCTATCTATCTATCTATCTATTTGCAAACCATCCAACCATCTGCTACTATCATGTAAACAGGCCCAAAGTACTGAACAGAGGAGAGAGTGTCTGGCATGGTTGTCCCATCAGCTGGCTCAATTCTCTGCCAGGCTCCTGCCCCAGAGGTGTGGAAAATGTGGGGATACTGATTCTGGAAAGCATTTGCAGTCATGCTTATGTTCTATGAACAATAGGGAACAGATGCAGGGAGCAGGGGTGGGACAGCAGGTTGTGAAATGAGATATGGGGTTATGTCAGAGTCATTAAGCCTTTCTGATAAATGTGCCACAAATTAATTGCAGGTTTCACTAATTACTTTATTGCAGTTGCTGAAATCCTCAGGCCTGCTTGTGACTTGTAGCAGAGCAAAGTGATATGTCAAGGTAGAGAGTGCTATTTTTTTCCCTCCTCCAAATAAAGAGGTTGGATTCAGGCATGTATACTAATGGAGCTTTCCAAAAAAGATCACCAACAAAACAATAAATGATTAACAGTTATTTTGGGGAAAAAATTTCACAGTAAGTTTTGAAATCAGAAGACCAATCATACTGCAAATATTTATAGGTGAAATTGGATGGCTTAGGAAATATCAAAAATGTCAAGGACAGACCAATATGAAACTGTTATCTTTAAAAGTAGCTAAAATGGGCTAGAAATATGGCATAGCAGGAGAGTGTTTGACTTGCATGCATGAAACCCTGGGTTCGATTCCTCAGAACCACAAAAACAGTAAAAGCAAGAAATGGTGCTGCGGCTCAAGTGGTAGAGTGTTAGCAAAAAGTAGAGTTAGCAAAAAGAAGCCTCGGACAATGCTCAGGTCCTGAGTTCAAGCCCCAGGACTGGCAAAAAACAAAAGTAGCTGAATGTATATTGTACAGTATTAGGGAAACTGAGTCATTTATATTAGTAAACTGATTTATAAACACACCTATACATGCAGATACACAGATATACACATACATACAACCATACACGCAGATACACAGATATATACATACCCACATATATATGTGCATGTGTATATACGACTCTACATATATATGTTCATATAGATGTATTCCAACCTACATTCATAAGACTCCAATGAAAGCAAAATGAGGATTTTGTGATTGCAGTATAATGTATTTTACCAAAAAAAACCCAAGATTTCTTAAAATAACTTGGTTGGGATTTGAAATCTTTACATATAAAATTTGGATAGTCAATTTATTTCAATAATTTATATAGCTATTGACAAACCCAACCAAAAAGGAGAAGTAGTGAATTTGTTTTGTTACTCAACAGGAGAAAGTGGTTGTAACTCAGAATCTTACTATTTGATTGAGAAGTCCAAGCTGTAGGTTATGTCTATGAGAGCAGCATTTGTCAAACATGAACAAACAATCATCCAAACTCTGTTAAGAGCAGAGAAAGAAGTTGGGAAACCATGATTTGGGGTACTATCTCAGAGAACTCTGTGGCCAGAGTTCACAACATCCATCTATCAAAATTTTGCCTTGCTTGGCCCTTGTAGATTGCTTTGGTCTGACTACTGTGTACTCCCAGAGGGCTGGAGATATTTGTAACTAGCCCCTACTGCTTGGGAGTATCTCAGCCTACAAAGAGCCCATTTTCTGGTCAATATTCTTTGTAGATTCTAAAGCAAAAAGAAGAGGATTGGGTTGGGGTGAAAATCAATTCATTCATGTAAGTAAAAAAGATGCTTTAAATGGTGGTTTCTTTTTTTCTCAAATTTTTATTATCAAACTGATGTACAGAGAGGTTACAGTTTCATACATTAGGCATTGGATACATTACTTGTACTGTTTGTTACCTCGTCCCTCATACCCCCCTCTCCCCACCCTCTTTCCCTTTCCCCCCATGAGGTGTTCCATTCACTTAGACCAAACAGTTTTGCAAGTATTGCCTTTGTAGTTGTTTTTTCTTTTTTCACCCTGAGTCTCTCAATTTTGGTATTCCCTTTCAATTTCCTAGTTCTAATACCAGTATACATGGTTTCCAATATACTCAGATAATGTTACAGGGATAGTGTAGGTACAACCACAGGAAGGTGATACAAGAACATCATCTATAATAGATGCTACAGATACACATGGTACGTTGAAAGTAATCACAACTGTGATATAACAATCATTTCCATAACATGGAGTTCATTTCACTTAGCATCATCTTATGTGTTCATAAGGGTATAGCTAATGGGCTCTTGTGATCCTCTGCTATAACTTGCCTAAACCTGTACTAAAATGTGGTGCATATACACAATGGAATTTTATGCCTCTATCAGAAAGAATGGCATTGCCCCATTTGTAAAGAAATGGAAGGATTTGGAAAAAATTATACTAAGTGAAGTGAACTAGACCCAAAGAAACACGGACTCTATGGTCTCCCTTATTGGGAGTAATTAGTACAGGTTTAGGCAAATGGTGGTTTCTTTTCAGTGCTGTGTCTTTTTTTTTTTTCCTGTACTTACTGTGTTTGTCTTCCCTATTACATTTTATAAATCATCTTACATTCCTTCTTTTTTCTATCTTCTCTCTATTCCTGTTTCCACAATCCTCATTTTTCTAGTATTTAGTACTACCTTAAACTTTACTAATTATTAAATTCTTAGGTGATCTATAACTGTGCAAGTTTCTTTTTTCCTAGTTTGGTAAAAAATGTGGATAATTTCAATTGTTTTATACTACACTGACATATGATTTATTTTTGAATTTTTGTTACTGCCATCTGCTTTCTATCCTATGATAGAAAAGGGAGGAATTCCTAAAAAGAAGAAAAACCATAATGAAGTCCTTGATTAAAAACTACAAATATATCCAACAGACATACAAATTGTGGCCTAGAAGCTAGGAATACGCAAAACCAAGGCAACAGGATTAGTGCAGGAGATTCACAGACCGAGGCAGATTATTGTAACAGGAATGCACATCCTTCTCAGCAATCAGAAGTCTAGAAAAGTCTGGGTGCCCAGTGCCTTCCTGAATTTTGCATTCTCCATTTAGTTATGTACACTGGACATGGAAATGGGAAGAAAACTGCCTGTCTGCCATCTTGAACACCCGGGGTCCTCAGGGTGTAAATCAGTACCCAGTTGATGGTAGGGAACATTCCTAAGACCTGAACCCCTATTGCTCAGCCAGGTACCTGGTCATCGGAATTTACTCAGAGAGGGTCCAGAGGATCCAGAAGATGATGACCACCAATTTTCTTTATATTAATAAAAAGAATTAGTGCTAGAACCACAGGACAGGAGCTGCATCACTGAGGTAGGGATTTTTCTTCTAAATAGACCATATCTTTTGCCAAAGAGAAAGTTTGGGAAAAAGTTGAAAAATGGAAATCATCCCCTGCATCTCATTAGATCACATGCGATATAAGAAGACATTAGTTCCAAAAAAATCTACAAAAATTATAAAAACATAGATATTGAAAAACTGTCTTCTGAATAACTCCCTGGGTCAAAGAGGAACTCAGGGAAGAAATTATAATGTTAATAGAATTAAATAAAAATGAAAACTCAATGTACTAAGACTTTTGGGAAAGAGCAAAATAATGAATCAAGTTAGAAAGAATTTCAAATTGTATCTCAAGTGCGGATTTAAGAAGCAACAACAACAAAACTTCATGAAAATAAAAAGGGACTTAGAGTAAGAGTTAGAGAAAGGAAAGTTGATAACTAAGTATAATAGATGTTGAAAATAACCACGTACAAGTATGTATGAAAACAACACAATAAAACCTATTAGATTGGCTCGCTGGAGCCCGTTTGCGTCGACTGACCAGAGTCCGCGAATCCTCCAGCCCGAGCCCCGGAACCGCCCTGACCCCAGCTTTCTGTTGTTAGAAAACACTGAGAATCATGTCGCTGCACCAGTTCTCACTAGAGCCCATCACCTGTCATGCCTGGAACAAGGACAGAACTCAGATCGCCCTTAGCCCCAATAATCACGAGGTACACATCTACTAGAAGAATGTGAGCCAGTGGGTGAGGACTCAGGAGCTAAAGGAGCACAATGGACACATCACGTGCATTGACTGGTGATCCAAAGAGCAACATCATAGTCACTTGCAGACCGAAATGCTTATGTCTGGAGTCAGAAAGACGGCATGTGGAAGCCCACGCTGGTGATCCTGAGGATTAATCGTACAGCCACGTTTGTGAAGTGGTCACCCGTGGAGAACAAATTTGCTGTGGGCAGTGGTGCACGACTCATTTCCGTTTGTTACTTCGACTCTGAAAATGACTGGTGCGTGAGCAAGCACATCACGAAGCCGATAGGCTCCGCAGTCCTTAGCCTGGACTGGCATCCCAACAACGTCTTGCTGGCTCCAGGGTCATGTGACTTCAAATGCAGAGTAGTTTCTACCTATATTAAAGAAGTGGATGAGAAGCCAGCCAGTACACCCTGGGGCAACAAGATGCCTTTTGGTCAGCTGATGTCAGAGTTTGGTGGCAGTGGTAGTGGTGGCTGGGTCCACGGGGTCAGCTTCTCCACCAGTGAAAACCATCTTGCCTGGGTCAGCCACGACAGCACCGTGTCTGTGGTTGATGCATCCAAGAGTGTGCAGGTTTCCACTCTGAAGTCTGAGCTCCTGCTACTCCTTACCGTGTCCTTCGTCTCTGAGAACAGCGTCGTAGCTGCCGGCCACGACTGCTGCCCCATGCTATTTAACAATGACGACCGTGGCTGCCTGACCTTTGTCTCCAAGCTGGACATCCCCAAACAGAGCATCCAGCGAAACATATTAGCCATGGAGCACTTCTGCAACATGGACGAGAGGGCCACCACGGAGGACCGCCCTGGAGACGCTGCACCAGAACAGCATCACCGAAGTGTCTATCTATGAGGTCGACAAGCAAGACTGTCGCAAATTCTGCTCTACTGGCATCGATGGAGCCATGACCATTTCGGATTTGAAGACCTTGGAAGCTTCCATCCAGGGCCTCCGGATAATGTGAAGCGAGGGGGCCTCCTCCAGCCTGCATGAGGACCCGCTTGAGGACCCGGCCGGCCGCCCGCCATCCGCATGAGGGTGAGGACGGCCACCCGGAACACTGACAAGGCTGAGTGTTCAGTGTGTGTGTGTGTGTGTGTGTTTGTGTGTGTGTGTGTGTGTGTGTCTGTGTGCGTGTGTGTGTGCGAGCACAGCAGTGGTGGATGTGGTTGTTTTAAAGGCAGCAGTAGGTTTTTCATCTTGTTTTGTGTTTGCTATTTCATTCCATTCTTGACCAAAGCTTTTAGTTTATTATGGAAATGTCACACTAACTTAAAGGAATGGGGAGGAAGTATGTATGTTGTCTGCTAGAAAATGAAATAAATATCCTGAATGTGAAAGCAAAACAAAACAAAAAACCTATTAGATTGTACAATTGGTGAGACAAAGAAAAAAATAAAAGAACTCTATAGATATTGTCAAATAAAACCCCAATGGTAGTTACCATTCACTCTTAAGAATATGACAGGATTTTCTGGAAGGTTGCAATAGCCTATGTCATAGACATCGAAGAAGTTCAGTAAATATTTATTGAGTAAAGAAAGGAAGAACAAAATAGGCTCCGAACTTCATACTGCTTTATTATATCCTGAGAGCAAGAAAAATCCATGGAGGCACAACTAAAGGTGGGAAGGGGTTTTATTTACAAAGGAACTTTGTTTACAACCTAAAATTAGGAACTAGAACAACCCTCCATCTCCAAAGGCTGGCCTGCAACTATCTTCTCCTGGTCTAGTTACCCAGAACCCAGAACCCAGACCAGAACTGACCTAGGAGCCTTGACTCCTTAACCTCCAACAGCTTCAACCTCCAAACTTCCAGAAGAGTGAGCTTCTTTCTATTCCTCCTTCTTTCAGGAATTTCCTCTCCTCTGGCCTTAGGCCTCTCCTCACTTGTATGCAATGCCTGGTAGATGAGTAGGCCTTTTTTTTTTTTTTTTTTTTTCTAAATTGTAGTTTCTCTCTGTCTCTCTGTCTCTCTGTCTCTCTCTTTTAAATTTCCTAATTTTCCTATGGTCTAGTCTCATACTTTTGCCTCCTATATTTACAAAAATCTCCATGTGTTTTGAAGCTCCATGGACTAGCTAAAATAAAATGCTTGGCCCGCTACCCCCTAAATACATGTTTTTACTGTATTTTCTCAGGATATGCTGTTTACTTTTCTAAAATTCTTTATCTGGAAGTGATATCAGAGAATTTGCAAGTCTACTTCAGAGATGATCAGATTTCTCTATATGATGGAAAACAAACAAAATTTTCTTCTATAGTTCTAGACATTTAGATAACTTTTAAAGTCATCACCAATATTTATTACTAAGTTAGTCAATATTCCCAAGCTTAGAAGAGTTTGAGATCTGTTAGACCATTATGCTTGTATTTCCAGTCCAATAGTCATCATTAGTGACATCACTGTTAGTGTAGATAACTTTCAGACATAATATAAACTACAATTGAAAATAATGCAGAAGATATAGTATGACTAGGTCTTGACTCCCTTTGTTTTAATTTATATACCATGTACTCATCTTTAGTATTCCATGTATAAAGATACCTAGCCAGAATTAATTGAATTAATATTCAATTTAATAAATAGACCTTGAGTCAATGCAATCAGATTTTAGCCAGATTTTATGTGTAATATTGTATTTTCTTTTTGATTCCTTTTTTTTCTTCTCTAGTACAGCTTACCTTCCTTTGATCTTAACCTTGGTGCCCTTTAAGGTTAAGTAAAAGGTTGATTTACTGCACTTGTAATTTGACATAATTTGGGTGATAGTCTATTGTTCACTTTCTTTCAGTGAGGCCTATGGGAGTCTTGCCAAATCCACCTTGTTAAAATGTAATTGTGGTAACCCTGCTTTTGCTGCAGACAGATCCTCAAACAGCAGTACTATGAAAAGCACTAAAAAAATAGTCCTGCTAAAATCTGTAAGTCCACCAGTTACAAGTCTTCATTTTAAATCTTTTGCTTCTTAGAAGTATAATTAATTAATTAATTAATTAATTAATAAAATCTAGGTAACACTCTTTTTAAGAATTATCAGTATCATTTATCTCCCCCATTATAACCCTTATATAAATCCACACTCCCGCAAGAGTATCACACAAATGAACAGATCCTTTGAGTTCCTGGAATTCTTCCATGCCTACGTTTGTACTTTTGATCAATATCACCTTCTAGCGATATTGCTGTTTGCTCTTCAGAGTTCAGATGAGCTATTAATTTCAAAGAAATACTGTCATTTTCTAGCACAGTTGGGTTTCTCTGAGATTCTTTAGGACCCCAGTTTACTTGTAATTTTACTACTGTTATTATTATTGGTTGTAGGTCATGAACTCAGGGCCCAGACCCTGTCCCCGAGCCTCCTGGTGCTCAAGGCTAGTGCTCTACCACTTGATCCACAGCATCACTTCCAGTTTGTGAGTTGGTAATTGTAATAAAGAGTGTGGGATTTTTCAGCCCAGGCTGGCTTTGAATTGCAAACCTCAGATCTCAGCTTCCTGAGTAACTACAGCTGTGAGCCACCAGCACTTGACCTCATATTACTTTTTGTGGCTAAAATGTCATTTCAATAAAACTAGTAATAGCTTAGTGCTTTACTTCCCTACTTAGGACAAGAATCATCATTCTTTTATGATCATAATCTCTCATATAAAAAAAATTTCATTAGCCATAATCCCAAGTCTTTTGACAGATTATTTGTTATTTTAATTGTAGTAAACAATATCACTTTTGTTGCAAAAATAAGTGGGTGAAGTAAGAATCCTGGTTCTTTATGAAGCAGCATGTTAAAAATTTAGATGATACAGCCACGCCTGGTTGCTCATGCCACCTCAGTTGGCTAAGATGTCAGCATCATGGTGTAATGCCAGCCTGGGAAGCAAAATGTGTGAGACTGTTATCGTCTATTAACCACAAAAAAGACAAGTATTACAGCTGTGGATTAAATGGTACAGCACTATCCTTGAGGCAAAGACCTGAGTTCAAGCCCCAGGACCTAAAAAAAAAAGAAAAGGTGATTAAAACCTTTGTATTTATTTCAGATCCATAAGTCTGAATCATTTATAAGCAAACTTCTGTTATCAATCCTAGCCATATGCTTCCTACTTGGCAGGAGTTACAATATGACAAAAAATTGTAAAACACAAAATATGATTTATGTAAAGCTTACCATTTGGTATTTGGCTTTCTACTGGACAGAAAATATCTTTCCTGACTTATAAAGATTTCCATTTGTTTAAATCAAATTTATAAATCATTTTAGATGATCTCAATAGTATTTCCAATTGAGGCTAAATGGTTAATATGCATTTAAAATGTAATCAGGCCCAACACTGATTCATTATCTGGTTCACTCACTCATTATGTATCCAAGAGCATCATCAAAGATCCTGGCTGCATTTGTCATCAGAAGAAAATTACTAAACAAAGGTTAAGTCTATATCAGCATTATATCTTTAAGACAGAATGATTTAGCCACAATTCAGCACCTGGTTTTAGAAATGAACCATTCAAATACACCAATGTTTGCTGTTTGAATCTTCTCCCATGCCTTTTCTTTTTCTCTATTTTCACAAATCTGGATATATTTATATAGTTATGATGAGAGACAGGACACAAGAGTGGAATTATATGAAGAAGCATTTCATCTGACAAAGACATTGGTAAAAATCACAGAAGACATAAAGTTTAAACTTGCCTATGAATACATGTAAAAGTATCTAAACTATTCTCATGAACTTTTGTCTCTATTTTGCCTTTCCACATCTCAGTTTGTAGTTCCCACCTTATGCTTACATGTAGCTGTCAAATTTTGTCTACAAAAAACAACACCAATGTGATCTCTCTGACCTAAACCCATTGAAAAAATTCTGAGCTCTAGTCTATCTGCACATGCACATGTGTAGTTTGAGAGAAAAATAAATAGGGAACCAATAGTCATGTCGTTTCTATGATTGAGACATATATTGTAATGTGGGATAGAGGTAAAAACCACATTTTATTCCCATTTTACATTCTTAGTCCTCATAAATAGGTACCATTTAAGCATTCTACACCTTAGGTTAGGAAGTATTAGTGAAAGAGTAGAAATAGCCCTTCCTAGATTAAGCCTCAGATGTGTTGGCATTTGTGAAGACTTCATTATATACAGTCAAACAATTCAAGGATGATGAAGTCTCAGATCACTGTTCAGACAGGAAGTGTTCTGCCAACAATGTAGTCCCAGGGCAAAAAAAGAACTTGAGTGTCACAAAGTGTTCCTTCCCTCATTTTCTTTTTAATTTCTTTCTTTCTTTCTTTATTTTTTTTTGGAATTAAGGAGACGCAAATCTTCACTATTTCCTCTAATCTACATTTCCATGCCAAGAGAATGAGCTTACTCTGCATCAGGACAGTACTATGATACTAGAGTGGTTGGGTAGATTCTTGTCAGAGATAAGCTATTTTACATGCCTTAAGAAAACCATATAAGATAAAGACATATATTATTATAATATTGGTATTATCTTCAACTAGTAGCACATGTAAAACATTTACTATGATTCCACTTTCATATTCCACATATAATTTACTAAACAATATTTTGTTAAATTTTAGTCATGTTTTATCCATCAGGAATCTGAATTCTTTTTTTTTTTAATTTATTTATTAATTAAACAAAAATTTTTTGACAAGGTGTTGTGCAAAAAGGGTACAGTTACATCGTAGAGCAGTGTGTACATTTGTTGTGATATCTTACACCCTGTTTTTCTTTCCCTTCCCTAGGTCACATAGACATATATACAATACAAAATGTAACAAAAACATATACAGTAGCCACATGGCCTACGCCAAAGAAAATTCGCCTAGGGCTTTAAATGTAATGTCGACATTACACAATATGTCGACAATGGTCTTATATGAACGTACATACATAGCTTTTGAGCTATTGTATTACACTGAGAGGTCAATTTTTGACCTTTATATGTTGAGTAGTTGTTTGATTTTAGTTACATAATGTTGGGTCACTGATCCAATCCTGTGGGAAATACCATTTGACTAGAAGTTTTTGGTTTCACAGACCTGGTCTCTACTGTCACCCCATCACCCCATCTTAACAGTCATATCAGGGAGATCATGCCCCTTTGTTTTCTGTGTTCTAGGCTTGTCTCACTCAACATTATTTGTTCAAGTTCTGACCATTTCCCTGCGAATAACAATATTTCACCGTTCCTAATCACTATGTAGTATTCCATTGTGTATAGGTACCATATTTTTTGGATCCTTTCATCTGTGGAGGGGCATCTGGGTTGATTCCATATTTTGGCTATTGTGAATTGTGTAGCAATAAACATGGAAGTGCAGATGTCTTTTTGCTATCTTGGGACCTGTTGTTCAGGAGAGATGCCTAGGAGGGGTAAGGCTGGGTCATAGGGTAGGTCTATATTGAGCTTTTTGAGAAACATCCATACTGTTCTCTAAAGTGGTTTTACTAATTTGCACTCCCACCAACAATGGACCACATTAAAAGCAACTCAAAAAGAAAAAGAAGGTTACTACATTTTAATACAATGAAAAATCCAGAATCCAGACATCATGGTGATGAATATATACTCCTACCGAACAAAAGAGGCCCTACATATGTCAAGCAAATTCTCACAGAACTAAAGAACAAGATACTTTACTACCAGGGATGTTGAACATTTCCTCATACATTTCTTTGCCATTTTTATTTCTTCTCTTGTGAAGTCTCCCTTTAGCTCCTTTGTCCATTTCCTAATTGGTTTATTGGGCTCGGAGGGGCTTAGTTTTTTGAGTTCTCTCTAGATGGCAGATATTAGGCCTTTGTCTGTTGCTGTGCTTGTAAAGATCCTTTCCCATATGGTTGGCTGTCTTTCTAGTTTGGTGTCTATGTCCTTAGCTGTGCAGAAACTTTTTATTTTGTAGTAGTCCCATTTTTGAGACACTCCTCTAACAGTTGTGCCCTTGGGACTCTATTCAAGAAGTTCCTTCCTGTGCCTATAAGTTCTAGCGTCTTTCCTAATCTGTCCTTCAGTTGTTTCAAGGATTGAGGTATGATATTGAGGTCCTTGATCCATTTTGAGTTGATCTTGGTGCATGGTGATAGGCTTGGGTCTACTTTGAGTTTTCTGCATATGGTTGCCCAGTTCTAACAGCACCAATAGTTGAAGAGGCTATGTTTATTCCATTGTATATCTTTAGCTCCTTTGACAAATATCAGATGACTGTAAGATTGCGGTTTTATTTCTGGATCTTCAATTCTAATCCATTGGTTTTCCGGTCTGTTTTTATACCATTACCAGGCTGTTTTTGTTATGATGGCCCTATAGTAGAGCTTGAAGTCTGGTATTGTGATACCTCCTGCACTGCTTTTTTTTGCCTAGATTTGCTTTGGCTATTCTAGGTCTTTTGCTGTTCCATATGAATTTGTGGATTGCTTTCTCTATTTCAGTGAAGAATGTGACTGGGATTTTGATAGGGATTGCATTGAATTTGTATAACAATTTGGGCAATATGGCCATTTTCACTATATTGATGCTGCCTACCCATGAGCATGGGAGGACTTTCCATCTCTGCGAATAGGGATAGCTTGATTTTTTTCCTTGCCGATGTGAATCCCTTTGATGTCCTCCTCTTGCCTTATTGCTATGGCTAGGAATTCCAGCACTATGTAGAAAAGAAGTGGGGAGAGTGGGCATCCTGTTCCTGAGTTTAGAGGGAATGATTTTAGTTTCTCTCCATTTAATATGATGTTAGCAGTTGGTCTGTTGTATATGGCTTTTAGTGTTTTGAGGAATGTTCCAGCTATTCCTGTTCTCTACAGAGCTTTTAATGAGTATGGATGTTGTATGTTGTCAAAGGCTTTTTGGGCATCGACTGAGATAACAATGTGATTCTTGACTTTAGTTCTGTGTATGTGGTGAATTACATTGATTGATTTATGGATGTTGAAACATCCTTGTGACTGTGGGATGAAGCCTACTTGGTCATGATGTATGATTTTCTTGATCAGTTTCTGGATCCTGTTAGCTAATATTTTATTGAGGAGCTTTGCATCTGTGTGCATTAGTGATATTGGTCTGTAGTTCTCTTTTTTGTTGGGTCTTTGCCTGGTTTGGGAATGAGTATGATATTAGCTTCATAGAATGAGTTTGGGATTTCTCCCTCTGTTTCTATTTCGCGGAAGAGTTTGAGGAGTATTGGTACTAGCTCCTCACTAAAGGTTTTTTAGAATTCGTTGGTGAATCTATCTGTTCCTGGGCTTTTCTTTGTAGGGAGGTTCTTGATTATCCCCTGTATCTGGCTGTAAGTTATTAGTTTATTTAGTTGATTTATTTCTTCTTGGTTCAGTTTGGGCAGTTTATACTTCTCTAAGAATTGATCCACTTCTGTAAATTTATTGTTTTTTAGTGAGTAGAGGTTCTGGAAATAGTTCCTTATGATTGTCTGAATATCGTGTGTACTTGTAATTTTTCTGATGGAGTCTCTGATTTTAAGTATATGAGCCTCTTCTTTTTTTTTGTAAGTCTTGCGAGGGGTCTGTCAATTTTATTTATTTTCTCAAAGAACCAGCTTTTAGTCTTATTCATTTGTTGAATGGTCTTTCTATTTTCAATCAGATTTATCTCTTCTTTAATCTTTGTGATCTCTCTCCTCCTAGTCATTTTAGATTTGATCATTTCTTGTTTCTCTAGTTGTTTTAGTTTCATCATGAGGTACTTCACCTGCTCTGTTTCCATTCTTTTAATGTGAGTGCTAAGGGCGATGATCTTGCCCCTCAGTACTGCCTTAGCTGTGTGCCATAGGTTTCTTTGTGATGTATTTTCATTGTCATTGTGGCTTATGAATTCGTTAATTTCATCTTTAATTTGGTCTGTGGCCCAATTGTTGGATAACTGTGTGGGGTTTAGCCTCCAAGAATGTATATAGCCTCTGTGGTAACCGTTGTTATTGAGGGTTACCTTTATTCCACTGTGGTCAGATATAATACATGGGATGACGTCAATACTTTTGTATTTGCTGAGGTTCTTTGTGTGGGCTATGGCATGGTCTATTTTGGAGTATGATCCATGGGCTCCTGAGAAGAAGGTGTATTGGGTCTCTGTAGGGCGGAAGATTCTGTATAGATCTGTCAGATCCATTTGGGATATGCTGTTACTTAGGTCCTCAGCTCCCTTGCTAATCCTCTGGGTGTTGGATCTGTCTCTTGGAGAGAGAGGGGTATTAAAGTCACCCACTATGATTGTGTTTGGGTCTATCTTGTTCTGTAGTTCTGTGAGAATTTGCTTGACATATGTAGGGCCTCTTTTGTTCGGCAGGAGTATATTCATCACCGTGATGTCTGGATTCTGGATTTTTCATTGTATTAAAATGTAGTAACCTTCTTTGTCTTTTTGAGTTGCTTTTAATGAGAAGTCCAGCTTGTCTGAGATCAGGATGGCTACTCCTGCCGTTTTGGTAGGTGCATTTGCTTGGAAGTTCTTGCTCCATCCTTTCATTCGGAGCCTGTTTTTATCCCTTGCTGTAAGGTGGGTCTCTTGTAGACAACAGATCTCAACTTTTTGTTTGCGGATCCATTCTGCCAGTCTGCTCCTCTTTATCAGAGAGTTTAAACCGTTAATATTCAAAGAGATCAAGGATAAGAGTGTTTTTTCTCCTTCCATTTAATTGTTAGGCTGTTTTTCCTCTTTTTTTTTCTTGTCTTTAGTGAGGTGGTCTGTTGTTGGGCTCTGACTATTGTAGTTTTTTTCTGTTTCTGTCTGTGTGTCCCGTATGATTTCCGTTGGGTGGGATTCCCCTCTTAGAATTCGCTGTAGGGCTGGTTTTTTATTCACATACTCCTTTAGATCCTCTTTGCTATGGAAAGATATGATTTTCCCCTCGAATATGAACTCCCTGGATATTTTATTCTAGGTTGGCAGTTGTTGGCCTGTAGGACTTGGATGGTGTTCTTCCACTGTCTTCGCGCATGGTAGCTTTGTGTGGAGAGGTCTGTTGTTATTCAGATCCTCTTCCCATTGTAATAAATTTCTTTCTTCGCTTTGGCTGCATTCAAATTTTGCTTTTTATTCTTGATATCTGAAGTGTTGATTATTATGTGCCGTGGCGTGGCTTTTCTAGGGTCTCGTCTGCCAGGTGTCCTATAGGCTTCAGTTACCTGGATGAGGTCCCTTTTGAGATTGGGAAGGTTTTCTGCAATCACTTTATTGAAAATATGTTGAAGCCCTCTGCTCTGGTATTCGGCTCCTTCTTCTATTCCAATTATGCGCAGATTATATCTCTTTTCTTTGTCCACTAGCTCCTGGAGTAGTCTGCCCTGGAGCTTTACCGTTTCTTGGATTGTGGTAATTTTCCTGTCCTTATCGGCTGCATCATCGTCCAGGCGAGAGATTCTGGATTCCATATGGTCAATTCTTTGTGCTGTGGATTCAAGTGCGGAGTTTATGGATGTCAGAGAGCTATTTATGGTTGCCAGATCAGCTCTGATCATGGAAATTTCTTCCGTTAAAGAGTTGTATTTAAAATCTATTTTTTCATTCATTTCACTTCTCCTGATGTTAAGGTCTTCTTTAACGGAGGTTTGCACTGTATCCATTTTTGCTTTTATTTCTTTCTTGACTTCCTGGATGTCCTTGGAGACATCTACTCTAAACTCCTGGAATTGTTTTCTGATTTCATTTCTGAGGCTTTCCATCATTTCTGCTATCATATCCTCAGTTGTTTTTTATTCTCCATCTCTTCAGTCATACTGCCTTTTGGAGCTGGCGAGTTGGCTTGCCCTTTGATGAAATTTGTTATATTTCTTTGTGATTGCACATCTGGAGATCTGTGGGTGCCTTCCCTGGTTTGGCTTTTTTGCTGGTTCCCTCTGGTCTGTCCGTGGGAGACTTGTTTGTGTCCTGGCTCTGGGTTTGAGTTTAGCTGTTGAATCTTACTGCCCAATGGGTGTTCGTGACCGTCTTGGTTTTTGCTGAGGTGGTCACCCTCACTGCACTTGGGGGTGGGTACGTTCTGTGTCTTTCTCTGCAAAATAGTGTCCTGCCACTGTGTTGTACTGACCCTAGCATGCTTCTGGTGGGGGTTTGCTGGTCGCTGATTCAGCATGGTGTGGAGGCTTTTCTCTTCTTTGGTTATTTTTTCCACTTGGTATCTTGGTCAGAGGAGCTCACCTCTCAGGTGGTTCACCCACCTGTGTGGATTGCTCCCAGGCCAGTGTTGTTGAGGGGTGGTCCACCCACTTGTGCAAAATGTGCCAATCTGAGTGGGCGCTGCCTCTGGGGGGCTCTTCCCTCCTGTACGAGTATGCCTATCAGAGCAGGCACTGCTCTTGGGGGTCCCTGCCCACCTCTGTGGGTTACGCCTACCAGAGCAGGCCCCAGGTTGTTGGGGTATGCTTGTGCCCTCCCACGAGTTTTCTGTGGGGGGCGGTATGTGTGTGCCCCAGTAGGATCAAGTGTCCGGGCGTGGGTTTGTGCCCACAGACTCTGTGCCTCCTCTACAGGGGGTGGGGGAGCATGTGATCAGACCCATGTGTCCCTGCTTGGCTGGTATTGCCCACCAGCGAGCCTGTGACTTTTGTTCAAAAAGTCTGCGAGGATCAGGCACCTCAGGTGGTGCTTCCAATGCCTGCTGGTCTCCATGCCACTGTTGCGGAGGGGGCAGGGCCGGTGCAGCCGGTTCAGGCTCCTCTGCTCCCTTGGCGCTCCTCCACCCCTGCTAGCTCCTGTGTCCTCCTAGAGTCTGAAGGGACCTTTTGCTGCCTGATTTGGGTGTTTTTTGTTCCCTCGGGGTGGGGAGGGGGAGGGAAGGAGCTCTAGCTTCTTTGTAGGATTTGGGTCTCTGATAGTTGGTCTGTCATTGGGGAAGGGGTAGTGGGAACTTACTGGTCCTGGATTGTGTGTGTGTCCAGCGCTGCTGTTGGCCCTTCGGTGGTAGGTTGCTGGGGTGTGGCGATTGGTCATTTGGTGGTGGTGGCCCCGGCTCTCCCCTTCTGCACCGCCCAGTTCCCCCGCTGCTCACTTCTGATCCTGGCTGTGTGGTCCCGCACCTCCTATCCGCCGCCGTCTGTCTCAATCAGTCCGTGCTCCCCCTGGGGTCTATGGAGTCCTGCTGTCTGGACTCTGTGCTCCTGGCATGACTTTTCGGCAGTCGGTTTGTTGGCGTCAGGTCCCCTTTCCCAGCCTGGCCCTGTTCAGGCCAGAGTTGGTGGGTGGGGGGAGGGTATCCCGGAGATTTTCTGGCTCTGTGCAGCTTATAGGCTCTTTTTTTGTTTGTTTGTTTCCTGAGTTTCTCTGTTGCTTCTGAATGCTGGGTTTGCTGGGTTCTTGATCGGGTGTTGGGTGCTTGAGTTCTCAGCTCGCTATTCAGTTGGAGCAAGTTGGGGTGCCTCCCTACTGTGGTGGCACCATCTTCCTTCTCCTGAATTCTTAAATTATGTGTGACTTTTAGTTATTCAAACTATAATTCTGATTTTGGTTTATGGACCTCCACCAAACCTCAAGCTATTTCTGAAGCCCTGGAACATTATTATTATATGGGATACTTGCACTCAAATATCACCATCTGCATGCATGTCCTGTATTGCACTCAATGTGTGTGCTTAAAATGTAATAATAATTTATTTTAGATAAAGCACTCTACAAAGTTCCCTGAAATTTCCAAACAGCTCATTAAACAACATTTGGAAAACAGTGATATGCTCAATATATTCAGACTTTATCTTTAAAGGATCCACTGCATATTTGAAAGCTCAGTTATTTATTATAGTTTTACTGCTTGCAATCAGGAAGTTTTCAAGTCATATTGATACACTCTTCTTAGTCAGCTATGGAAATATTCAGTGTTGAATCAAACATTTCACTACTAACCAATTGACAGATCAATGGAGGTGGATTGTCTGGAACTAAAAGTAATTTTATTTTGATGAGCATCCAATGTCTACCAAATGATTGGAAAATGAGTATGTGTTTCTGGATTAGTTGTGACCAAGATAAATCTGGTAAATGACAAGTCTCTCTCCCTTAGGAGCATGCTATGATTTAGTTCTCTGAGTTAAATGATGGGAAAAGCTTGATACTATGTAAAATGTGTACAATTTTTGACTAAATATCCCTGAAAAGATACGTTACTTTTGTCTACCTGCTACCTCTGTATAAATCAGGGATTCTACCTTAGAAATAGGAGAATGTATGGGGAAATAACTGAAAAATGTGTCATACTGTCAAGAAGACTGCGTGAAAAGATTATTTTTTGTGGATGCCACATCCATGTGCAAAAGAATAATCTCCTAGAACAGTTACCCTCTGTGTAGACTCATGTTGTTCCTGTCCAATGTGATTACCCTGTGTGCTAACTGTGCTGTGTGGAAAATGTTCTTTCTGATCCCTTTAGAAAGTATTAGGTAACAGCTAGCCATGAACAATCAAAATATGCACAAGAAACTGAAAATGAGAAATACTTAAGAGCCTTCAGTTCTTAAGGAAAAAGTTGTAGCAGAAAAAAAATAATCAGTGACCATAGGAGGAGTACTTTAGAAGGCCTCTTTGAAGACAAACAAAAAGAAAAACAATAACCACAAAAATCATTGGTAATGGTGGCTCACATGTGTAATCCTAGCTATTCAGGAAGCGCAGATCTGAGGATCACAGTTAGAAGCCAGCCCCAGGGAGGGAAGTCCAGGTAGCAAGAAAACCAGAAGCAAAAGTGTGGCTCAAGCAGTAGAGTAGCTACGTATGTAAAGCAGTGAGTACATTTCTTATCAAACTTGTTACCTCCTCCTTTGTTTTTTTTCTCACCTTCCCCACTCCCCAGTTCCCTTCCCAGCCTCCCCCTTGTTGTACACTTGCTTTACAACATATTGTCTTGTAAGTATTGGTGTTGAATTGGTTCTCCTTTTATCCTTTGTTTCCTCACTTTGGTGTTCCCCTTCTCTAGTTCTGTACATACAATAACCAGTGTACCAAAAACAGTTCCAGGACATCAGGGGTAAAACCATGGGGAAAAATGACAAAAGGAAAAGGCATAGTTTCATGTGGTACATTGGAAATCCCTGCAAGAAAGATAAGCCACTTATTTCCAAATCTTGTTGTTCATTTCACTTAGGTGCTCTTATGTGATCATATGTACATTGTTCTTGAGCTATTGTGCACCTATGCTAGGACTATCCTACACAAGTATTAATTGTTTCTAATGAGTAAAACCATAGAGTTTATATTTCTTAGAACTTTCATTTTTTTCCAAGAAAAGCAAAATAAAATTGCAAAATTAGTTAAACAGAAAACATAAATGCTTTCTTTTGCAATGTATAAATTTTACTTATTTGATGAAAAATATAAATATTTTGACCGAAAATGACAAATCCATTTGGAAACTCTGGTCATAATTATTGGTCTGGCTGATTTCCTGTGTAAAATAAGGAGGAAGTGGCATTCACTTTATGATTGTTCTACATACTTGAATACTGTGATGCAAAAGAGTTTTTCCTATATTTATTTTTTTTTAAGTTTTTTATTGTAATTTTATTATGATACCTGGTATGTTCTATGATTGGTGATAGAAGGCCCTTCTCAAGACTGTCAAGATAGATAATCATGAATTTGCCACAAACTAAAGTTAAAGAGTTTTCACAAGTGCACATTACACATTAAATTATATTCATAGTTTCATGAATGCTGTATTAGTAACATCATATTACCCTCTGTTTTAGATGAGAAAATGGAGATAAAAGGGCACTTAAATACCTGTGTTTGTCATATTGCTTATAAATGCCAATAGGACATTTCATTTCACACTCTTCCAGTAAAAGAGTTGTGTTTGCTAACTGGCCCTTCCCAAATGATAAGTAAGCTTATCTTTATGGCAGGAGCTACTGTTGCAACTGAGAGAGAGGCGCTTACACAAGTCAATTAAGTATTCTGCAACAAAGACTTGGAGAACAGAAGGTTCCTCAGGTCTCTGAGCAAACATACAGACAAGAAAACAAACAAACAAAAACCTTCCTGCTTGCATCACTGAAAAGGCACTTAAAAATTTTACATTTTAGTAGGCAGAATTTTTACAATCTCACAGTTCCTTAAGGAAATAGTAGAAGTAAAGGTAGAATAAAGTCCTTTGTACTCCTTTGTACTTAGACTATCTGGATTCTGTAAAGGCTAAGCTGACAAAGAGGTCTGCACTTAGAGGCTGCAGGAAGCTTATCTAAAAGTTATGTTAAAAGTTATGTTAAAAGCTTTAGCAAAACTTTTGTTTTGAAGGGAATTGATAAAAAAGACAACAGTAAGCAAGCTATAGTGTTCTCAAAAATGTTTTTCTGGAGTGGTTGAATAAGTTTATATTCCCAACAACAGGGTAGCAGTGTTCATTTTGAGACACATCCAACCCCCTTTGTTGTTTTTTCTCTTTCTCTCTCTCTTTCTCTCTCTTTCTTTCTTTATTGCTTTCCTTCGTTTTCTCTCTCTCTCTCTCTCTCTTTTGTTCCTTCTTTCGTTTTTTTGTTTCCCTTTTGGTTTATTCCCTATTGTCACTGTTTTATATTTCTCTGTCCTTTGTCTTGTATATATGTTTATCTGATTTGGGGAAGGGAAGGGATATTACAGAAACTGTAGGACAAAGGGTGAACTAATTCAACAGTGATACCAGACACTGCTGGAGATGAACTTCACAACTTCGGAGGGGAGGGAGTGTAGGGGTGTAAGAAAAATGAGGGAGGGGTGACACTGTTCAGAAAGAAATGCATTCATTACCTTACTTTTGAAACCGTACATTATCTTTACATTAATTTTTTTTACAGAAAATGTTTTCTCCTTGGTGCCCAGTGTCTTAAACATCAGATCCCCTGTGGTTAGTCGCTGTGACCATTCCACCCATGAGGAAACAGCTGAGTGTTGCCAAGTAAGGGCTGACTAATTAGGGAAAGATTTCCCTGGGAAGATCTGAGTAAGGTAAAGCACTGGTTAAGAGCTGGGATGTCAGTTCATGTGGATCAGGGGCATATTTGATTGTCAAGTGGGAACAATAGAATCAATATCGACAGCCAAATAGAGTTCTGAACGACCCCCATTCCTTTTCCAAATTTCTCCAGCAATGTTGCAAGAATGCAAAGGTTAGAGCCCTAGCTGAGCTCCTGCTGACATCTCAGTTTTCCCACTGCAGGGAAACTTTTACTCCTGGAAAGATAGCCCAAGTAAGTTATAAGAGTACAGGGATTCTGGCCAGAAAGGAAAAATCAATTTTGCTGGCCTGAAAACACAGATTTGAGCTAGGGGCGGTGACCCGCCACCACGCCAGTGCCGGAGCCAGCATAGTGCCCCACACTCAGAGAACCTAAAGCACACAGCAGCGACCAGGGAGAAATCTTCCAGATGGCAGCGGACACATGCAGATTGCAGGCTGAGCATGGACAGGCTGAAATCACAGAGAAAGCATGAGTACCACATGAAAGACATTCTCACTTGCGCCCACAGAGCAGCTCCTTGAAGTTAGCCCTTCCCTCACTGCCAGAGCAAAGTGCCATCTTTGACACTGGCATAGGGTCAGACCAGACTGGAACTAAATCGGGCCTGGGGAAAGCTAGGACAAAGGAGCCATCTTTAAAAAGGACAAATGGGACCAAGCAGTGAGAGCCAGCTCTGCCCAGGAGAAAGCCCCTTGCCCAGGAAGAGGCTTGTCCAGGACTGCAGATCACACACTCGAGTGAACTCAGCCAGAGGTTCCCCGCCTTGTGCGCCAGAATTTCTAAATTAAAACCGAAAGCGGCGAGCACCTACCAGTGGCACAAAACAACCAGATGGGAGAACAAACAGTTCCTGAGACAGATAAACGGTCCCGTCACAGAGGAAGCCCAATTCTCAGCCAGAAACAGAGCTGAATTCCATAGCCAGCTCCGCCCAGGAGGCCACCCCACCCAGGAGGGAGGAACCTCCCCTAGGCAAGCTACTCTCAACCGGGTAAACCAGGCCAGAGGCGCCCCGCCCTGCTGAATCCACAGGCTATTCAAAGCCAGGCATTAATGGCAGTGGCCCCACAGCAGATGGGAGGAGCCACGGTTCCCTTCATGACCCCCATCTACAGTGGACGCCCAAGGCCTACCTGAAAGTTGTGTGAATCACAGAGCCCCAGGATTTCACTAAAGGGCGGGGGCAGGGGTCCACGCAGATACACCCCCTGCAAACTGAAAGCAAGTCAAACCAGCCAAGCAGCGAAATAGACTGCAGACCATCGCAAGGAAACCAGAGACTGCAGAAAGCCCATCCAAACAAGGAAGAATCCATTTTTGTTTTCAAAACATTTTTAAGCCTTTTTTTCATTTCTGAAACATCATTGGTTTTTTGTTTTCCATTTCAATCTGTTTGTTTAATCAAGTTTTTTTTTGCTTGTTCATTTTTCAGTTTTTTTAATTTTTTAAAATATATTTTCTCTGTTTTGTGCATTTGTCTTCCACTATTATTTCTTAATCTCTCTCTACACATTCCCTTTCTTTAAAAGTTTACTTTCCTATAAATAACACCTCCACCCTTTTCTGCTAACACTCCATTGTCTGTCATTTTAACCTTGTTCTGTCTACTGATTCTACTCAGCTCCACATTTCCATGTCACTGAAACTAAACCAAATCATCACCCACCCCATACATTTTACTCTATTCTCCTTACTACCTCTAACTTACACTCCTGACTTACTTCCAAGACATCCAGATTCCATTGACCCCTGGTTATTGGATAGAGGGTATCCCTGCTCAATCAGAGTGAATCAAAGGGGTTCAAAGACAAAGCCAGCCAGTCCAAAAAGAACTTAATATAAGAACAAAAATTGATCATAGGGTTGTAACAGTAAATAAGTAACTACTGAATCCAGGGCTCAGGATTGGTTGTTAAATCAAAATTTTATTCTTGAGGACCACCATATCTATTTTTTTACAAAGGTATACAAGGTATCTGTATATAATTGTGAACTTCTAAGATTTACACAACAGTCCTTCGTAAGGTCTGCTTTGGGTCTTAAGTGGTGATCACAAGTGATTGTAGATTGGCATTCCCAATCCAAATGAGCAGAAGAAACACAAGAAAGATGGAAAACAATGGAGTCTCATCTCCCACTCAAAACAAGCAGGAGGCAGAACAGTAAATCAAAGAGATAGAAGAGAACCCTCAAAATGCTCTACAAACTCTACTGATAAAAATGATAAATGTAAAGTTTGAATCTCTCCAGTCACCTATTCTAGAGATTGAGGAGGCAAAGCAAAAATTAATGGAGAATTCCATGGCCTCCACAAATAGAAAGATAATTGAACTTCAAGATTCAAATGAAAAGATAGTTACCCAGCTAAAAGATTTGAGAGACAGCACTCAAAACCAAATTATTGTAGTTAATAAAGAAAAGAAGTCCATGCAGGACCTGAGAGAAAAGTATAGCAAGGACATGGAAATCATCAGTAAAGCCCAGTAAGAAGGAAAAGAGATTAGAAATCAAGTAGCTAGCCTACAGTCCCAATTACCTGAAGCAGAGGATTGAATCTCCGGAGCTTAAGATTCCCTAGAATCTATAAAGAAAGATAAAAAATCAATACAAACCCCATCCAATCGACAAAACACATCGCTCAAGAGCTTTAAGACACAATCAGGAAGCCCAATCAGATCAGATAAAATTCACTTTAAATTAAAAACGGTAAGAAGAGGCAAAGAAGACATTCTAAAAAAGGGATCTCTCCTTCAGGAGGATATAACCATCTTAAATATCTATACACCAAATACAGGAGCACCAAACTTCACAAACTAACACTACTGACTCTAAAAACAATCACAGACCAAAACACATTGATAGTTGGGGACTTTAACACTCTTCTATCACCTCTGGAGAGATCAACACGCCTAAAACTGAATAAAGAAACCACAGAACTAAACAATTGCATAGACCAACTAGACTTAAACGACACCTACAGAATATTCCATCCAGCAACAATAGAATACACATTCTTTTTGGCAGCACAAGGAACATTCTCCAAAATAGATCACATCTTAGGTCACAAAGAAAATATGTACCATTTCAGAAGTATCAAAACCATTCCCTGCATTCTCTCAGACCACAATGGAATAAAATTAGAGCTCAACTCAAACAGCCACCGCAGAAAATCCTACAGTACATGGAGACTAAACAACACACTGTTGAAGCATCAGTGGGTCATTGAAGAAATTAGAACAGAAATTCAATTATTTATGGAATTCAACCAAGATGAATACACAAAGTACCAGCTTCTTTGGGAAACAGCAAAGGCAGTACTCAGAGGGAAATTTATATCTCTGAGTGCTAACACCAACGAACCGGAGAAACAGCAACTCAATAACTTAAGGAAGCAGCTAATCTCCTCTAAAGGTAACAAACCAAACCCCAAGTCAATAGATGGAAACAAATAATTAAAATGAAATGAGAAATAAATGAAATAGAGACAATAAAACAACATCAAAAGAATGAACAAAACAAAAGTTGGTTCTTTGCAAAAATGAACAAGTGGGCTTAAGACTTAAAAAGAGACTTGTCTGATGAGGAAACAAGAATGGCTATGAGACATATGAAAAAGTGCTCTACATCATTGGCCATAAAAGAAATGCAAATCAAAACAACATTGAGATTCTATCTCACCCCAGTAAGAAGGTCCTATATCAAGAAAACTAACAATGACAAATGTTGGAGGGAATGTGGCCAAAAGGGAACCCTACTTCATTGTTGGTGGGAATTTAAACTGGTTCAGCCACTTTGGAAAGCGGTATGCAGTTTCCTCAGAAGGCTAAACATAGAGCTCCCCTATGACCCAGCAGCCCCACTTTGGGGCATGTACCCAAAAGACCACAAACAAGAACACACTAAAGCCACTAGCACAACTATGTTAATTGCAGCACAATCTGTCAGAGCTCGAATTTGGAACCACCCCAGCTGCCCCACAGTAGATGAATGGATCAGGAAAATGTGGTACATATACACAATGGAATTTTATGCCTCTATCAGAAAGAATGACATTGCCCCATTTGTAAGAAAATGGAAGGACTTGGAAAAAATTATACTAAGTGAAGTGAGTCAGACCCAAAGAAACATGGACTCTATGGTCTCCCTCATAGGGAATAATTAGCACAGGTTTAGGGTGGTCACAGCAGAGGATCCCAAGAGCCCAATAGCTATACTCTTATGAACACAAAAGATGATGCTAAGTGAAATGAACTCTAGGTTATGGCAACGACTGTTATACCACTGTTGTAATTACTTTCAACATGTGATGTGAAACCGTATCTTCTATTATTGATGACCCTCTTGTATCCCCTTCTTTTGGTTGTACCTGCACTATCTCTGTATCTCATCTGAGTACATTGGAAATCGTGTATACAGGTATTAAAACTAGGAAACTGTAAGAGAATACCAAAATTGAGAGACACAGGGTAAAAAAGAAAAACAATTACAAAAGCAATAGTTGAAAAACTGTTTAGTGTAAATCTACTGAACAACTCATTGGGGGAAAGGGAAAGGGGAACAGGGGATGGGTGAATGAGTGAGGAGGTAACAAACAGTACAAGAATTGTATCCAATGCCTAAAGTATGAAACTGTAACCGCTCTGCTGATCAGTTTGACAATAAAAAAAAAAGTAAAATAAAAAAATAAAGAATGCAAAGGTTAGATTTGACAAGCCACTGTTTTATTTTCTCACGGGTTTGGTGGGTAGGAAATTCAGGCAAGACATGGCAGGAATGATATGACACTACTGCATAAGGCCAAGGCCTGAGGTAGGCTGATGGTGGACAGGAGAAATAAAAGATCCACTTTAAAGTGCTACTTCCGTTTTCAATGTAGCAGGGGTTCATTTGAAACTGCCATTTATTGTTTTGTCTCTTCTTTCTGCCATCTTGTCATCCCAATATTTATTTCCTGAAGAGCTGGCCTTCTTTGGAATTTGGTTCATTAAGTGAAGCAAAGTAAAACTCACTTTGAGTTTCTATCCCACGGGATGGAGAAAAACACACTCTGAACAGAAAGACCTGGCTCAACGTTGACATGCTGCCCACCACTGTCCCTCCTTACTCTCGACTTCCAACATTTTTTTTTAAAGTTCTTTGAGCCCTACAGCTCCCACAATATAAACCTGTGAAATGTGGACTATCTTTTGTCCTCTCCAGGACCAGTTTGAATAAATCTTTTCTCTTCTATTTTCTTTCTTTTGTGTGTTTTGGTTTTGTGGTGAGCAGTATGGATTCCTTCACACCTTTGCAAGATAGACAGAGAGTGAATCTTCGCTGAGAATTCCTACACGTGACTTCTCCCTGTAGAGGTTTCAGGACTGTGGGACTTCTTACCCAGTCCCCAGGTGTACCTGGGAAAAAAGTGCAGGTGAGTATGCTGATATAACCTCTGAATTTTCCCATCGTGATAACTGGTTGATCCAGACAATTTCACCTTAAATCAGCATCTTGGAAAGTCTCAAGGGAGAGTTACCAGAAATTTATAATTATATCTAAAGCTTTCATATTGTCTAAAGTGAAACTGTTGTTCCATTGAAAGATCAGTGAGTATACTGTTCACAAAGCAGACTCCAAAAGACTGAATTATATGAAAGACAATCATGAACACCATTGTTTCTCTATGCTTTTCTGCTTTGCTGAATACTCTTGGAGCTTTCAAACTGTTGTGTCTCTGTGCTCCGTCATATTTCTTATGTGCTAGGGTATGCATTACACTGCTTGGAAAGTTTTGCGTGATAAATATTTTAATCATAATGTCGGGCATATAGACAACCTGTGACTTTATTTCTTCATCTTTTAAAAAAGTATAAAGAAATTGGTCAGTGAAATTGTTGTTGTAATTTTAAACTCTCTACATAACATTTAGCACTTTTTGATGCATAATACATGTAAAAGTGAATTCCCTTGCTATCTATGCATTTAGATTTCCAGTAGATGCATGTTTGGAAATAATAGAAGATAATGTCATTTCAAGGGTATGGATCATACAGATTTCCCTGAGGGGGGAAGGGGAAATTATTTAATGATTTTGATTTCCAATGATATATTAGAGCTTCATGGAAAACTTATAACAAATACATATTTATAAGCTTCACCTTAGACATACTAAATCTGAATTTCATAGTGAGATGTCCACAACTCTATTTTTAATTAGCTCAGAGATTGTTTCTAAGACAGCCAGGCTGGCTGGCAGCACTCTGAGGGTCACTATCAAATATATCACATTATGCTGAGCTTCAAATATATACATTTTTTCTTCACCAACTGTCATTTTGATCAATCACTAAGCAAAGAGTAATATAACCTGTAGCAACTTAAAAAATGATGAAAGTAATTATCATCCTTTTGATTTTGTGTTTAGTTAATAAGAAAACACATCTAAAAGCACCTTTGCTTATGTGTCATCAACACCTTGGCAATTTGTCTACACTCAATGTTAAAATTATGCATATGTAAAAATTTAAAGTTATTCCATAGCACTTTGCATTTGGATAATTTTAACTGTATTTATAGAAATCATCCACATTTTTACTTAATACATACTAATGGCTTTGAAGTTACTATAATTCATTTTTTTCTCAAAGTTGGTAACTTCAGGCCAATTATACCTGTATAATGGCTTTTCTCCAAGGTGCTTCAACTATGAAAAAAATCTATATCCAAATTTGAGTTCTTTAGGTATTGTAAAAAACAATTTTAATTTTATCTGCCATCAACAAAAACTTATTTCTCATTTCAATGAATCCAACAGGTGAGAGAGAGAGAGAAAGCAAGACAGAAAGAGAGAGACTGAGAGAGACAGGGAGAGCAAAAAGAAATCAATTGAGGCAGAGAGAGAGAATTTGATAAACAAAAGGAATTCATTAAAATATTTGAGGGACTGGGAATATGGCCTAGTGGCAAGAGTGCTTGCCTCCTATACATGAAGCCCTCCCTGGGTTCGATTCCCCAGCACCACATATATAGAAAACGGCCAGAAGAGGCACTGTGGCTCAAGTGGCAGAGTGCTAGCCTTGAGCAAAAAGAGGCCAGGGACAGTGCTCAGGCCCTGAGTCCAAGCCCAGAACTGGCAAAAACAAAAAAAAGACAAAAAAAAAAAAAAGACAAAACATATTTGAGAGGAAGGAAAGGAGTGGGGAAAGGGAGAGATACATAGGCAGACAGACAGATAAACAGATTATATAGGCAGGTAGATAGATAAAGAGAGAGATGGAGGTACAAAGAAATACAAAGAAATAGAGAGATACAAAGAAATAGAGAGACAGAACCAGAGGTAGAGACAGAGTATCAGATTTCTGAAGCATTTATTAAAAACAATATGTGGTCTTTCCTTTAAGAAATATTTTAATCAATTCAACTATCTAATGCAAGATTTATAAGGATATATGCACATATGTTTGCACTCACAACAATTCAGTTTTAGAAAGAAGCTACCACTTGAGATGGTTTGAGGAACCACGCACACTACAATCCATGTCATATAAATCTTGATAAATTGTCTTCAGCAATATTGACTGTAATTCTGAAATGTGAAGAGAAGTTGTTTTTATAATCCCAAGATCTGACATCCATTTTAAATGAGGAAAAATGAAAACATCTCATTCAACTGAAAACTAGTATTCAAGTACACTTTTTCCTCAACAGAAGTCAGAATTCCATTTCAACTATAATGATATTTCTGGTATTATATATCAATCAGACTATGGTAAATATTTGTTGTTGTTGTTGTTGTTGTTGTTATAGTGAAAAATAATTTCTGGTGTTATATGCTACCTAGATTATAGTACATTTTTTCTTTGTTATAGCATCTACAATGGCCTAAGCCATTATCAATAAAGTAGTCACAGGAACATCGGATTTATCACCTGTAAGGTAATGTAATTTTTCTTCAATGTCTAAGAAAGGTGAAAAATAAATGATGCAAAATATTTTATTCAAGTAATTGTACAAGGTAAAGAAACACATTTTCACAGGCATTTAGATGATCGTGGAGGTCTGTTTTTTAAAATAATATTTTCATCAAGTCAAAAAAGTTTATATTTAGGGAAAAACACTTCAAAGAGAAAAAAATCCTCAATTTCTAATTCAGAGCACTTACCACACTTCTTAAAGACAGGAGTGTACAATTACCTCAAGGGAAGGTATTGGAAAGAAAGAAGATAAGGGGGCAAATTATGTATTCAGTAAAATAAAATAGATTACATAAAGCTAGTAACACCATGCATCAATGGGAAGAGATATTTAGGTAGTTGCTATCTATAGTAATCTGTTCATTCATTTATTTTAGGCACTAGGTACACACAGCCACTGACTTGGTTTGGGCATATAATCAATTGTGGAATCATCCCCTCCATCTCCTTTAAATGAAAAACAACACACCACAAAAATTCACAATTTTTAATGAATCTCCAGCAGGCCTGTATCCTTGGGGACATTTCTGCTTAGGGATCCCCACTTTTAAAACAAATTCTATGTTTTTTTGTTACTCTAGAGGTGATGTACAGAGGGATTAGATTTACATAAATTGGGTAATGAATGTATTTCTTTTTGAAATATGTCACCCCTTCCCTCATTTTCTTCCAGTTTTTCCCTTCCATCTTCACCCACAAGTTGTATAGTTCATTTTCCACTGCTGCATTTGTTGACTCTTTGTCCTACCTTTTATGTGTCCCACCGCCACTTAACCTCTCTATAATAAATATACTAACAAACAAGACAAAATGAAAAGACAGCAAAAACAGCAACTACAACAATAAAATAATCCTTTGTTTCCATTTCTTGGAGTTCATTACATGAAATATTGTTTTCCATGATCATATGAGCATAGCTATTGAGCCCCATGACCTCTATTGAGAATAACCCCATTTGGTTTCACCGGGAGAATGTTTAGAGCCCTGTTTATCATGTGCAAGAGTAATATTTTTGTCTTTTATGATCCATTGGGTTTACTTATAGAATCAGAGGCACATTCTAGTCATCAGAAATGAAGAAAATTGTGCAACAAATGTTTCATTGGATCTGGCTTACTTGGTTTAGTTTTTTTCCAATTCCTTAGGAACTATACAATATCATTATTTCAGATAGAAGTGTAGAATTCCAACATTTTCTTTATCCTGAATAAATTTTTAAAGGACCATTTATCTACATAAAATAGAACAAAAGATCCTTTTGTTAATATAAATTATTTCATGTTTACTTCAAATTTAATTTTAATGTATTTCTCAATATTGTGTTTCATTGAACAGAAATTTCTCTTTGATTTAGGTGAAAACTGTTGCAAATGGTGCTTAGACAATTGTGTCTGCTATCTTCTTCTACTTTTCAATTAAATTCTTTTGGAACTCGACAAGCCACAATTTCTGTTTTTGAAGTTAAATCACTAACTCCCCAAAATTTAAGTAGTACATGCTTTGCCTCATTTGGTTAATATTGAATGTGAAAATGCTCCCTGAATAACTGCAATGCTTTTTGAGATTTTTTTAAATTTTCAAACTTACTTTTTACTTTCAAACTTAAATATATGGGAATATTGTCTAGTGGTAGAGTGCTTGCCTCATATACATGAAGCCCTGGGATTGATTCCTCAGCACCACATAAACAGAAAAGGCCAGAAGTGGTGCTGTCGCTCAAGTGGTACAGTGATAGCCTTGAGCAAAAAGAAGCCAGGGACAATGCTCAGACCCTGAGTCCAAACCCCAGAACTGGAAATAAATAAATAAATAAATAAATATCATAACGTGACTTTCCTTGTATTTCTTTTACTAAATAAGAATTTAACGTGTTAGTCATCAAATTAATTTTTCCTTACAATTGAAATCAACGTGCGTGTGTGTGTGTGTGTGTGTGTGTGTGTGTGTGTGTGTGTTCTGAGACTTGAACTCCAAACCTGGGTAGTGTCCCTGAGTATTTTTTCTCAGGGCTACCACTCTACTACTTGAGTCACAATTCCAATTCCAACTTTTAGTTTGCTTTTTATGGTTGTTAATTGTATATAAGAATCCCAGGGGGGCTTGTAAGGCTTAATGGTAGAGTGCTTGCCTAACATGCACAAAGCCATGGGCTTGATTCCTCAGCATCACACAAACAGAACACAGCAAAAGTGGTGCTGAGGCTCAACAGGTAGAGTACCAGACTTGAGCAAAAAGAAGCCAGGGACAGGGGGCAGTGCTCAGTCCCTGAGTTCAAGCCTCAAGCCTGGCAAAAAACCAAACAACAACAACAACAACAACAAAACCCACGAAAGAAATGGATAGCAGTGTCTTTCTTGGCCTGGGATGACTTTGAAGAGGCTCCTCAAATCTCACCATTCTGTGTAGTGAGCATTACAGTTCTATATTTACATGTAAAAGCAAGTGACATAATGAACATGAATCTGATTCATTCCAATTACTAACACTAATGGCAATGTATTCAACTTATTTTCGTAAGGGCTGTAACATATGGAACATTTTAAAGTATTTTTTGAAATTCTCTTTTAAATTTCCATTGGCACATATAATAATATTTCAGAATAAACACATTTTTTAATTAATTCTACTAGTTTTACAAATAGATGAAACAAGATGTAGTGTGAAAATCTCTCTTAGTACATTTAAACTACAATTAGTACTTATTTTTGTAATAATACTAATATAAGAGTTTAACAACTGATGAACTGATGTTTTTATGAAAGTTAAGTGGTTACTTACAGCAACAAAATTTTTATGATGTTTTTATTACCATTATTTTTTAAATTTCTAATCCTCATTATATTTTGAAATTGTTTGATAGAATAGTTTTAAAAGTTCAAAATATTATTGCCTTGTAAATAGTCACATTTTAATAATCGTAAAAATAATTGCCAAAGGATAAAAAGAATAGAAGCATATGTAAATTTTACCTGAAATTTGAAGATGTCCAATTCATGGACTTCAAATTGATATGTTGAATACATTAGGTTAATACACTTGGTATATTGAAACACCTTTGGGTGTTTTTAATATTCTTTTAGAAAGTTACTCTCATTTTATTTTCACAGATTATTGTCATTTAATGGGCTTATTATAATACCCATAGCAGTGATTTAAAAAAATATTCTCTGAGCACGTACTTTGTGCTAGGTGGCAGCTTGCTATTCACAATATTATAAACATTATTATAAGGTTAGATTAAAATTTTATTTACCAAAAATGTTTCATAAAATTATATTGTGTTGAAAGAAACTACTATTGTTCTGTCAAAGTACGTGTCCCTACCAAATGGCATAGAGTTTTTGAACTGATTTTGTTTTTATTTTATTATACACAGTACGTGGAACATCAGAGTAATTTTAACACCTTAAAAGATAATGCCCAACAAAAACAAACTGTACCCTGTATTTGTTTTTAATTTTAAGTGACCTATGCATTTTATACATTATTCTTTTCCAGTTAATTTTTTTTTCAGTGTTGTTGACAGTAGTTAGGGAATTGGTTGGTGCTGATATCTGACCTTTTATCTTGAATCTGATTAAATGGCATCTTATACATGACATTTTGTGTGTTGGTTTGTTTTCTGTCTTCACTTATGGGATTATTTAAGGAATATTATTCCCACTCACTGGCAACAACAGTAGATTATGTGTGTGTATGTGCATATTAAAGGCATGAAAAACTATAAAATTAAAAAGTGTTGTATGTAAATATACACACATTTGGCACAATAAAATTTTGTTCATGTGTTCTGATTATTGTAATAGTAGATAATTTTCTATACTTACAATTTAGTTCAGCTCCCCCTCCAAAAAAAAAAACAGCAGCTTTGCAAATTAAATATAAAATAAAGTTGGTAAGATTGGGATAAGAGTTTCCAGAGTGGATATAATTGATTAATACAGTGATAGAATCAACTTTAATGTAAGGGAAACTTGCATATAAATGTCTGCAGGCACAATTTAGCATATTGTGCTTTTCATGGAAAAAGACTGGCCTATGTGTAATATGCCTTTTAGGTTGATTTATTATTTGTTTGGGGTGGTACAGGGGATTGAACTCAGAGTCTGAGTGCTGTGCCTCATCATTTGCTCAAGAATGGTATTATACCACTTGAGAAACTCCCTTACTTCCGGATTTTTGGCCTTAAATGGTAAATAAAAGGCTTATGGAGCTGGGTGCTCATGTATCACACCTGTAATCCTAGACACTCAGGAGGCTGAGATCTGAGAATGACAGTTCAAAGCCAGCTGGGGCAGAAAAATCTGTGAGAATTTTATTTCCAATTAACCACCCAAAAGACAGAAGTGGTGCTGAGGCCCAAAATGGTAGAGAGGAGCCTTGAGCACAAAAAGCACCTATGCTCTGAGTTTAAGTCCCACTGCCATCAGCAAAAGAAAAATAAAGTCTCATGGGCTTTCTTGACCAGGCTAGCTTTAAATCACAATCCTCAGATCTCAGTGTCCTGAGTTGCTAGGATTGCAGGTGATATTAGGATTGCAGGTGGTTGTGTATATTGGAATTTTTAGAGCTCTGTAACTCATGATGTTGGGATAGAATGGAACTGGATTCCTGGAACTCTAAACACATTTTACATACAATTTTGACAGCTAAGATTCCTTGAAATATTTGGAGCACAAAGTCAACAAGTATAAATTAGTCCTTTCAAAATATTTGTGTAGAGAAAATTATGTATTTTAGGTAGCAAGGTGGTTTCACAAAGAGGCAGAGAGGCAAAATCTAACCACCTGGATGGCATAAGGAACGAAGATGCAAAATGGCTAGATATGCTTTCTTACAGTGATCTTTAATTTTTTTAGTGTATTTTTAGTTGCCATTTGGATATCCTTCAAATTTGTGGATATTTTCTTTGGTTCAAACAAGAAAAAAAAAAAAAAACAATAAATACAGCCAATGTAGTGTATGCACTGATTTCATCAACGTGGGCAAAAGTACTGTACTCATTGTGCAATCAATAGAGACCAGCAAATGGTTTTCTTTAGTGTCCACATCTCAGTTCAGCCTCCTCTTCCCCCCCCCCCCACTTGTGAGGAATTCCATTAAAGCTTTGGGTCGGAAGGAAAAAAAAAGTGAGCTATCAACTGACTCCAGGCAGCTTTTTACAGCCTTCCCATTTGTATATGCATTTCAATTGATTCTAGATCAGAAAGACAATAAAGAAAACCAATTTCAAGCTTTAAATTTTCCTTTGCTAGTGATAGGTGTCCAGCCTGGTGCTTACTGTTGACAAAATGGGTGATTTTGGCACTTTGCTCCTCTCTCTGTATTTTTCTAACACATACAGCAATTTCATTAGAGCTTTTTTTTTTTTTGAGATGACAATTAGAATAAAATGAAAGGCTCAAGATACCATTTGAAGCTTAAGAAAAATGAAATACAACCCAACTTCAACAAAAACAGATTTTAAAAACTCCTATATTTTCAAATATAAAAAATGTGGAGTGATTTCCTTTCTTTCTTTTTTTTTAATGCTTTAGCGTTTTACTGCTACCGCTGTACAGAAACAGTACCATCTAACAATGTTCTCAATGGTGACGCCAATTCCTATTTCCTGTACACACCCATTAACAATGCATTTTTTTTATAATACCTGGGAACCAGGATAACAAAATACAGGAAGTATAGTCAAAGTTGTTTTACTGAAACATATTAGAACACCTGTGCTCTATTGTTCTTCTTCTGGGTTTTGTTTATTTGTTTTCAATTTAGTTTTACACTGACAAGGATTTATTTTTTTCTCATCCTGGTGCTTGAACTCAGGACCTAGGAGTTGTCCCTGAGCCTCTTTGTGCTCAAAGCCAGCATACTTCCATTTGAGCCACAGAACCACTTCTGGCATTTTTGAGTGGTTTGTTGGAGAGAAGAGTATCATTGTACTTTTATGCTCTGGCTGGCTACAAAGCATAGCCCTCTGATTTCAGCCTTCTGAGGAGCTAGTATTATAGTCATAAGCCACCTTGACAGGATATTATTATGATGATACTTTGTTAGCAAAGATTTGGTTGGTGCAAAATTGTTAGAAATAATGTAGCCAGTTTTGGTTTGCTTAATAAGTGAACAATACTAAATGTTAAAAGCTTATATGAAAGCCCAGAACAGGTGTCTCAAGACAAAATGCAATCCTTACTACTCAGCAGGTTGAGATCTGAGGATCATGTCTCCAAGCTAGCGTGGGCAGGAATGTCCATGAGACTCTCATCTTTAATTAATCCAAAAAAAAGGAGGCAGAAGTAGAGCTGTTGCTCACGTGTTTGTATGTTAGCCATAAGCAAAACAAAACAACAAAGAAAAATTCCAGCAAAGCACTCAGGCCTCTAGTTCAAACTTTAGGACTAGTGCAAAAAAATACACATTTTATACACAATTTATGCTGAAAGCATAAATTTCATCCTCTTTGTGAACTGACTCCAAATCCTCTCTATTGTGAATACAGACAGCATTATTGAGAGCCCTGAATGCAAAGATGTAGATGATTATCAACTACCTATACTTTTACTACTGTACTTATACCACATAATCCACCATCACATTTTGTGAAAATAACAAAGGCAACTTATTTATTTTTATCAAATGGGAACAACTTTTATAGGTCAGACTATATTTAGAATCAATTTGCCACTCTGAGTGTTATTTTTGTGAGTCATTTTCTAGTTACAAGTGTTTGTTGGAATAGCTACCAAAAATAAATTGGGCAAACAAAGTAATTCATTGGTTCTCCTATGAGTGCCAGCCCTGATTTAGACATGGCTCTTCTTATAGAGTCAACAATATCCCAAAGCATCAGTCTCGACATTTCAGCTCAACAGATTTCTATTGATCATTCTTTGCAAAGGTTTTTTGTTTTGTTTTGTTTTAATATAATCAGATAGTGGGTATATGTTACTACAGTTTAGCATTTCCTAAAAATTGTGTTTCATCCCAATCTTTGTAGAATGTCCTGTGGAAACTTGACATGTTCTACTTAGATAGGTTGCTATGGGCACCAAAATAAAGGGTCGTCTTGCTGGGGCAAATTAGGTCTGCATTGTTCCATAACATACTGGAGCAATAATCTCCCCAGAGGCTTAGGAAGATAAGGTGAAAATGGCGGCCAAGTAAAACCAGCTTCTACTATCAGCAGGACTCAGCAAAAGGAGTAATACTTAAATGAATGTTTATTTTTGGTCACATTAGAAAAATGATAGGACCATATACAGAAATAACACAAGAAAGGAGACTTCCGGGAAGACAGCAGAAGAGCAGCAGAGCCCTAGCTAAGCTCCCTTCGAAATCCCAGTTTTACCACTGCAGAGAAACTTTTACTCCTAGAACAACAGCCCAAGTAAGTTATAACAGTATAGGGATTCTGTCCAGGAAGGAAAAATTGATTTTGCTGGCCTGAAAACACAGATTTGCGCTCTGGGTGGCATCCCACTGCCATGCCAGTGCCAGCGCCGGCACAGTACCTGACATTCTTTGCACCTAAAGCACACAACAGCGACCAGGAAGAATCCTCCAATCCTCCACACAGCCGCAGCCAGACCTGGATCACAGGTTGAGCACAGTTGGGCTGAAATTGCAGAGAAAGCATGAGTACCCGCAGAAAAGACATTCTCACTCGCACCCACAGAGCAGCTTCTGGAAGCTAGCCCTTCCCCCACTGCCAGAGCAAAGCACCATCTTTGACATTGGCATAGGGTCAGGCCAGACTAGAACTAAAGCCAGCCTGGGGAAAGCAGGTCATCCTTGAAAAGGGCAAGAAGGACCAACCAGTAAGAGCTAGCTCCTCCCAGGAAAACTACCCCTGCCCTGGCAGGAGGCATGGCCTGGGCCACGACTCACAGACTCAGGTGAATTCAGCCAGGGGTGCCCTGCCCTGCCTGCTGGAATTTCTACATTAAAACCGAAAATGGCAAGCAGCCACCAGTGGCAGGGAACAACCAGATGGAGAATAAGCAGTTCCCAAGACAGATAAATGGTCCCATCACAGAGGAAGCCCAATTCCCAGCCCAAAATGGAGCTGAATGTCATAGCCAGCTCCGCCCAGGAGGCAGCCCCACCTTGGAGGGAGGAACCTCCTAGGCAATCGACAATCAGCCAGATAAACCAGGCTACAGGAGCCCCACCCTGCTGAGTCCACAGCCTATTCAGAAACAGGTGTTAAAGGCAGCTGTCCTACAGCAAAAGGGAGGAGCCACAGTTCCCAAGACTGTTCACGTCCCCCACCTACAGAGGACACCCAAGTCATACCTGCAAGCTGTGCAAAACACAGAGCCCCAGGATTTTACTAACAGGGAAGAAGGGTTAAAGCAGATCCACTCCCTGCAAACTGAAAGCAAGTCAAACTAGCCAAGCAGCAGGAAAATACACATCTGGAAACATGAGATTGGAAAGAGTCTACCCAAATGAGGAATATTCAATTTTTTAAACATTTTTTAAAATTGATTATTTTCTATTTTTTATTTTTGAGATGACATTTATTTTTTGTTTTCCTTTTTTATTTGTTTATTGTTTTGTTTTTTCCTGGGTTTTTGGTAATTATTTTGTGTTTTGTGTGTTTGTTTTCCAATATTTTTTCTTCCTTTCGCTCTTCACATTGTCTTTCTTTAAAATTAATTTCCTAGGACTTACAAATTCACTCTTTGTCGCTGACTGTCTATTGTCTATCATTTTAATCTTGTTATTTCTACTCATTCTACTCTTCCCCACATTTCCATTTCACTGAAACTAAACCAAAATCTTCACCCCCACCCCATACATTTCACTCCATTCTCTACACTACCCCTAACTTACCCACCTAAATTTACTTCCAGGACCTCCAGACTCAATTGGCCCTGGTTATTGGATAGAGGGTATCCCTGTTCAATCCGAGTGAATCAAAGGGGCTCATAGAGAAATCCAGGCACTCCCAAAAGAACTTAATATAAGAACAAAAATAGCTCATAGAGTTGTAACAGTAAATAAGTAAATACTGAATACAGGGCTCAGGATTGGTTATTATATCAAAAGTGTATTAGTTAGCAACACCAAACCTAATTTTATATACAGGTATACAAGGTATCTGTATATAATTGTGAACTTCTAATATTTATACAACAGTGCTTGGTAATGTCTGCTTTGGGTCTTAAATGGTGCTCACAGGTGCTTGGAGATTGGCATTCCCAATCGAAATGGTCAGAAGAAAGAAAAGAAAGATGGCAAATAATGGAGTCTCATCTTCCACTCAAAACAAGCAGGAAGCAGAGCAGTCAATCAAAGAGATAGAAGAAAATCCTCAAAATGCTCTACAATGTCTACTGATAAAAATGATATATGAAAAGTTTGAATCTCTTCAGTCAACTATTATACAGCATGAGGAGGAAAGGAAAGATTAAAGGAGAATTTTACAGCATCCACAAATAGAAAGATAAATCAACTTCAAGAGTAAAATGAAAAGATAGCTACCCAGCTAAAAGTTTTGAGAGACAGCACTCAAAACAACATTAATGAAGTAAAGAAGTTGATGCAGGAACTGAGATAAAATTATAGCAAACACATGGAACTCATCAGGAAAGAACAGTCAGAAGGAAAAGAGATTCAACTACAGGCCAGACAAGATGAAGCAGAGGATTGAATCTCAGGAGCTGAAGATTCCCTAGAAACTATGGAGAAAGATAAAATAAAAATACAAAACCAATCCAATCGACAAAACAGATCACTCCAGGAGCTTCAAGACACAATCAGGAAGCCCAATATAAGGCTAATAAGTATTGAGGAAAACCTGGAGAAAGAAGTTAATGGAATAGGCAACCTATTTAACAGAATACTAGATGAGAACTTCCCAAACATCCTGAAGGATAGGCCTATACAGATACAGGAAGCATTTAGAACCCCAACCCGATGGGACCAGAACAGGACATCCCACCGACTCATTGTGATCAAAACAGGATCAATAGAGTCCAAGGAAAGAATCCTTAAAGCTGTTAGGGAGAAGAAAAGAATCACATATAAAGGAAAGGCCATCAGAATTACCCCAGAATTCTCAGCAGAGACCATGAAAGCAAGGAGAACTGGGAATGAGATATCCCAAACCCTAAATAGAAAAAAAACTATCAACCAAGCATACTGTACACAGCTAAACTCTCATTAATAGCCGAATGTCAAATAAAAGTCTTCCACAGTAAGGAAAAACTAAAACAATATATCTCCACCAAACCAGGTTTACAGAAAATCCTCAAATATGTACTATACAAGGAAAGTAATCAAGATCCCAATACAAACAGAGAAATAAATCCTAAATAGAAAACCAGAATATTAGATCAAAAATTGGGAAGACACAGCTTTTAACAAGATAGCTATAATGAAAGGAACAAAAGGTCAGCTCTCAATCCTAACTCTCAAGATTAATGGACTTAATTCTCCAATCAAACGACATAGGTTCATAAGTAGGATCAAAAATCAAGATCAATCTTTCTGCTACCTCCAAGAGACACATCTATCCAGCAAAAGCTAACATCTTCTAAAAGTGAAAGGCTGGAATAAAATCTAACAAGCAAACGGCCCCCATAGCAGGCTGGCTTTGCAATCCTAGTATCAGATAAAATTGACTTCAAATTTAAAAAGGCAAGAAGAGACAAAGAAGGTTACTACATACTAATAAAGGGATCTCTCCTACAGGAGAATATAAATATAATAAATATCTACACACCAAAGACAGGAGCAACCAACTTCATCAAACAAACACTACTGACTCTTGAAACACTCATAGACCCAAACACATTGATAGTTGAAGACTTTAACGCTCCACTGTCAACTCTGGACACATCAACATGCCAAAAACTGAGCAACGAATCCTCAGAACTAAACAAATGCATAGACCAACTAGAGTTAACTGACATTTACAGAATATTCCATCCAGCAGTACCAGAGTACACATTGTTTTCAGCAACACATGGAACACTCTCCAAAATAGATCACATCTTAGGGCACAAAGAAAATCTGTAATAATTCAGAAGTATCAGAAACATTCTCTCAGACCAGAATGGAATAAAATTAGAGCTCAACTCAAACAGCCACCACAGACAATCCTACAATACATGGAGACTAAACAACACAGTGCTGAAACATCAGTAGGTCATTGAAGAAATTAGAACAGAATTTCAAATGTTTATGGAAGTCAACCAAGATGAAACACAAAGTACCAGCTCCTCTGGGACACAGCAAAGGCTGTACTCAGAGGAAAATTTATATCTCTAAGTGCCTACATCAACAACTGGAGGAACAGTAACTAAACAACTTAAGGAAGCACCTTAATCTCCTCCAGAGACAACAACAAGCCAAACCCCAAGTCAATGGAGGGAAGGAAATAATTAAAATCAAATCAGAGACAAAAAAAATGCAAAGAATCAACAAAAAAAGAGTGGTTTCTTTGAAAAAATTAACAAGACTGACAGACCCCTAGCAAATCTGACCAAAAAACGAAGGCCACACACCCAAGTAAACAAAATCAGAGATGAAACAGGTAACAACACCACAGAAACAATCAAAATTCAGACCACAATAAGGGACTATTTTGCAAACCTTTATGCCAGCAAATTTGAGAACCTGGAAGAAATGAATGATTTCCTACAAAAATATTACATCTCTAAACTCAACCATGAAGATTTATAAAGAGCAGATATCCAGCATTGAAATAGAATCAGCAATATGTGATCTCCCACCCAAGAAAAGCCTAAGTCCAGAAGGATTCATAGCAGAATTCTACAAGGCCCTCAAAACAGAAATCACACCAATATTTCTCAAACTCTTCAATGAAATTGAGAGAAAGTTTACTACCAGATTCTATGAAGTCATTATAACCCATAACCAGGCAGGGACTTATCACGGAAAGTGAAGTATAGCCCGATTTCCCTGGTGAACATTGATGCAAAAATTCTGAACAAAACTCTGGCCAATTGACTTCAACTGGTCATCAAAAAAATCATACGCCATGATCAAACTGCATTTATTCTAGGGCTGCAAAGTTGGTTCAATATACGCAAGTCAATTAATGTAATCCACCACGTCTACCAGAGCAAGCTAAAGCACCACATGGTTATATCTCTGGATGCGGAAAAGGCATACGATAAAATCCAGCACCCATTTATGATAAAAGCCCTGGAAAAACTGGGATTTCAGGTAACACTCCTGAATATAATAAAGACAGTTTATGACAAACCAACAGCAAGAATAATTCTAGATGGTGAAAAGCTAAAACCATTCTTAAAATCAGGAGCAAGAAGGGATTTCTGCCCTCTCCTCTCCTCTTCAACATAGCACAAGTATTCCTAGCCAGAGCAATTGGGCAAGAAGTAAACCTAAAGGGGATCCAAATAGGAAAAGATGAGATTAAACTTTCTCTCTTCACAGATGACATGGTCCTATACCTAAAGAACTCCATATAATCTACTCTCAAGCTACTAGAGCTGATCCAAATCTTTGGCAAAGTTGAAGGATACAAAATATAGCCTCAAAAATCAATGGCCTTTCTATATGCTAATTACCTAAAGACCTAGGCTGAATTCAGGAAAGCAACTCCTTTTGCAATAGCCTCAAAAAATATAAAATACCTAGGAATAACCTTAAACAAAGAAGTTAAAGACTTCTGTGATGAGAACTTTAAAACCATGAAAAATGAAATTAAGGGAGAACTAAGGAAATGGAAAAACCTCCAATACTCCTGTATTGGGAGGATTAATATACTGAAAATGGCAATATTGCCAAAGGCTCTCTACAAATTCAATGCAATGCCCATTAATATCCCAACACCATTTTTTAAGGAAATAGAGGAAGCAATCCAGAAATTGATATGGAACAAGAAAAGACCCAGAATAGCAAATACAATCCTAAGCAGAAAGAACAGTGATGGAAGAATTACAATAACAAACTAAAAGCTATAGTAATAAAACAGCTTGGTATTGGCACCGGAACAGGCCTGAAGACCAATGGAACAAAACTGAAGACCCAGAAATGAACCCACAGACCTATGCCCTCGTAATCTTTGATAAAGGAGCAAAAAATATAGGATGGAAGGAAGATAGCCTCTTTAACAAATGGTGCTGGCAAAGCTGGTTCAACACCTGCAACAAACTTAAACTAGATCCTCATATGTCACCCTGCACCAAAATCAATTCCAAATGGATCAAAGACCTCAAAATTAAAACAGATACCCTGAAAACACTAAAAGAAGGAGTAGGGGAAACACTTGGGCTCCTTGGAACAGGACAAAACTTCCTTAACAAAGACTTAAAAATGCTACAAATCCGATAAAGGATGGACAAATGGGACTGCAACAAATTGAAGAGCTTCTGCAGGGCAAAGGACATAGCTGGGAAGATAAACAGAAAGCACACAGACTGGGAAAAGATCTTTACTTGCCATACAATGGACAAAGGCCTCATATCTAAAATATATTCAGAACTAAAAAAATTACATTCCTCCAAAACAAAACCACAAAGAACCAATAGCCCCCATAACAAGTGGCTAAAGATTAAAAAGAGACTTCTCTGATGAGGAAATGAGAATGGCCAAGAAACATATGAAATAGTGCTCTACATCACTGGCCATAATAGAAATGCAAATCAAAACAACATTGAGATTCCATCTCACCCCAATAAGAAGGTCCTATATCAAGAAAACTAACAATGATAAATGTTGGAGGGGATGTGGCCAAAAGGGAACCCTACTTCCTTGTAGGTGGGAATGTAAAGTGGTTCAGGCACTCTGGCAAGCACTATGAAGTTTCCTCAGAAGGCTAAACATAGAGCTCCCCTATGACCCAGCAATGCCACTGTTGAGCATCTACCCAAAAGACCACAAACAAGAACACAGTAAAGCCACCAGCACAACAATGTTCATAGGAGCACAATTTGACATAGATAGAATATGGAACCACCCCAGCTGCCCCTCAGTAGACGAATGGATCAGGAAAATGTGGTACATATATACAATAGAATTTTATGCCTCTATCAGAAAGAATGACATTGCCCCATTTATAAGAAAATGGAAGTACTTGGAAAAAAATTACACTAAGTGAAGTGAACCAGACCTAAAGAAACATATACTCTATAGTCTCCCTCATAGGGAATAATTAGCACAGGTTTAATACAGTTGTAGCAGAGGATCACAAGAGCCTAATAGCTATGCCCTTATGAATGCATAAAGTAATGGTAAGTGAAATGAACTCCATGTTATGGAAACGACTGTAATATCACTGTTGTAATTACTTTCAACATGCCATGTTTAATCATAGCTTCTATTGTTGGTGATCCTCTTGTATCCCCTTCCTATGGTTGTACCTGCACTCTCACCATATCTTATCTGAGTACAATGGAAACTGTATATACTGGTATTAGAACTAGGAAACTGTAACGGAATACCAAAATCGAGAGACACAGGATAAAAAGGCAAACGACTACAAAAGTAATACTTTTAAAACTTTTTGGTGTAAACCAACTGAAGAACTCATGGGGGGAGAGAGTAATGGGGAGGGGAGTGGGGGGAATGAGTGAGGAGGTAATAAACAGTACAAGAAATGTATCCTAATCCTAACGTATGAAACTGTAACCTCTCTGTCCATCAGTTTGAAAATAAATAAGAAAAAGAAAAGAAATAACACAGGAATGGGAAATATTCCAGAATACTATGATAGCTCCCTTCTATTATGCAAACATTTCATAAATATTTACAAAGTTTTGGTGGTATTCCAGACTCTTGGCTAGGTACAAAAAATACAGTGGCATGATAGAAAAAGAAATAATAAAAGTATTACTACAATAGAATGAAGAAAGGAGAGAGCACTGTAAATATTTTGCATTGGTCACTTTTTAGAATTGGAGTAAACTCTAAAGTTAAACAGTACACAACTCCTCTAAAAGTTAACTCACTTTTTCACCCATCCTGTAATTTCTCTTTGAAGCTAAGCATGCAATTATATTTGCTAACACTTTCACATGAACATTTTTGCTAGTCATGTTATACTTTTTCAAAATTTGAAAGTTACTTGAGTATTCAGATTTCATTAACTCCAAATAGCAAAGCCAACAGGTACATTATTTAAGTATGTTTTGGGTTTTTTTTTCCTATTTATTGTCAAAGTGATGTACAGAGATATTACCAGAATGCACATCACAATCACCTGATGGTGTGGAAAAAAATGACTGTAGGCTGGGTGCTGGTGGCTCATGCCTACAATCCTAGATTGAGGGTCAAGGCCAACCTAGGCAGGAAAGTCTGTGAGACTCTTATTATGTTCAATTAACTACCCCCAAAAGACAGAAATGAAGCTGTGGTTCAAATATGCGGTTCAATTATGACACTAGTCTTAAGAACAAAAGCCCAGGGACAGTAGCACCCAAGCCCTGAGTTCAAGCCCCAGGACAAGCAAAATACAAAACAACATCAAAAAACAAAACAAACAAACAAACAAACAAAAAATCACTAGTTGCTGAAACTCTCTCCAGCCTTTGTGATCCAAGCAATCTGAAAAAATCTAACAATGTTACCTGGGGTGCTGCTGTTGTTCTGGAAAATGACTCTTTGAGAAATCATTTTCTTAGAACAGTGCCTGGCATTCAGTAAATATCTAATAAACATTAGTTGTGATAGTGTTCTGGCTCTTATTTTCTTAATTCCTGGAAAAAACCACTTTATGTTTCAGTGCTACTGTAGGAGTAAAGCTTCTTTGCTGTAAAAGTGCTTGCTTGACACAAGTAATGCCATCTTCCATGAAGCTACTTTAATTAAGCTGCTATAAGAATTGTTTTTTTAGGGGATAAAGGCATAACTGCTGAGTGAGAATCATTTTTCTGACAAGTTCCTGCTTTGGCCACAGGTGTTCTGCTTTTTGGTTGACTGCTTGGATAAACTTTTTAGCCCCTTTCAAACTGGCCAACCGCACAAGACTGTGAACCTAAGTTCTGACCAATCAGAACAACGGGCAGTAATGCACTTGGGATAAATTTGGACAAAATGGCCAAAAAAAATTTACAGAAACAACTGTTGTAATTACTTTCAGCATGCCATGTGAAACCGTAGCTTCTACTGTTAACGATCCTCTTGTATCCTCATCCTGTGGTTATACCCGCACTATCACTGTATTTTATCTGAGTATATTGGAAACTGTATATACTGGTATTAGAACTAGGAAAGTGAAAGGGAATATCGAAATCGAGAAACAAAAGATAAAAAGACAAATGACTACAAAAGCAATACTTGCAAATCCATTTGTTGTAAAACAATTGAACAACTCATGGGGGGAGAGGGAAAGGGGGACAGGGAGGGGGAATGAGGGAGGAGGTAACAAACAGTACAAGAAATGTATCCAAGGCCTAACATATGAAACTAACTTCTCTGTACATCACTTTGACAACAAATAAGAAAAAATAAAATAAAATAAGTTGAGTAGAGACAACAGATATATACCAGGAAAAAAAAAGATAATCCAATCCAATTTCCACTTCAAGTAATTTGAACTATTCAAGAGAAACTATTGTAAATCCAGAGGTTACCTAAGCAAATAAAAATGCCTACTCATAGAAAAGCTTTCTTTTAAAAATAAAGAAAGTAAATTTAAAAAAAGACTCAAGGGGAAAAAAGTCATAAGGAAGACAGAAGAAATGTCTCTCTCTCTTTCTCTGTCTCTCTTTCTGTGTCTCAGTATGTGTCTATTCCTCTGTCATTGTCTCTCTTTTTTATGCTCTCTCATGTTGAGTATAGAACAAGAAATGTTTACAACTAAAATCATTTTTACATTCTCTTCAATATGATCAAATTTAAGTGAAATTTCTTTTAGAATCTAGATTACACATAAACCCTTTGCTGGAGTACATTGTATAGAAACCATGCAAATAATTTCTTTAATTTTTTATGTTTGAGTAGTTATCATTCAATAAAGCAGTGTATGAAGACAGTGTGTGTTGATCAATGTCACCACCTTCAAGCTTCTTACCCAGTCCTCGCACCCCACCCCTTCCCTCACTCTCCTTAATTTTGTAGGATGCATATAGACTTTCTTTTTTTTTTTTTTTTACCATTTAATAAGGCAGTCTATGAATACAATGCATCTTCACCTGTGTCACCCCCTTCAACATTTTTACCCTTGTTCCACCAAAGGTTGTATGGTTTCCCTAATTCATGATAGCTAGAATATGCTTGTAAATTCACAAGTAAACACAGTACCTCTAAAGTTTGGAGTAGGATGTAGAATACGAACATACCTACATTCAACATGTATTTCTTTCCCAACTGTAAAACTACCAATACCAGAAAGAAAGCCAAGAGGAAGTACCCTTTGTTTAGGGTCAAGTAGCACAGACAGTCTAAGACTTTCCCACTCTAGATCTTGAAATCTCTGCCAACCATTGTTTCAAGAGGGGTTAATTCAAGTTGAACTTCATCTCTTCTAATGACTTTGAAGAAAGTCTCCCTTCTCTGTTTAATATTGTCTGGTAAGAGTTTTTGCTTTAACATATAGAGAATGACACCAAGTAGTTGATTTTCTTTCTTCAGTGAGTACAATCCTGTAACAATCAGAAAAGAAAATAAGAGCTGAAGGTCCCTTACAATTTTACATTTTTATTCAGAATAAGTGATGTCATCTTCTCTTAGAAGTCCCCTTCAGTTCTGTTTATATATTGATCTCTGAAATATAGTTTATGAGTATATTTCTGGTGGAAGATAATATTTTATTTTATCACATGTTTATAGCTTTAAAAAGTCACACAGTTTGGAGTAGACAGTCAGGAGTTTTGGTTAGTCATTTAACATAGGTACTTTTACTACGGAATGAAGACCTGCACAGTAAGGTACAGCCTGTATTAAAAACAAAACAAAGCAACAACAACAAAACAACAACAAAAATGACTTTATCAATTTAGAAAAGAGGAAAAGTTTCCAAGGATATGGACTAATAATTCACAGGTTATACCTTTTCCTTAAAGCTTTATGGAGGCAGTGTTTGTTTCTCTTAATGTCCACGCTACTGATCATTACTGTTTTTAAAAAGAACATTTTAAGTATTAAATATATAAACTGAGGAAAATGGAACTGGACTCAAGAAAAAGACATTGTTAATCTCAGCACTTATGTGAATAAGAGAACTAGGTTTCAGAACTGAGTTTAGAGCAGCTAAGCAAATTTGATTCTTATATCCGGCAAAGCTGGCCATGGTATAAATACAGGAAGTTTATTTAAGGAGAAATATGGCAGAGAAAGAGAGCACAGGGCCTAGACATTCTGTGAAGCAAACATCTGTTTCACTTATCTCTGCCATCTTGAATTATGTTCAGCCATCTTCTTCCTTACAGAGCTTGGCCTTGGCTTTAATTGGAAGGTTTGATGGTAGATCTCCTTTCTATAAGGTTCATACACCCAAGATTTGCTTTCCTCTCCTTTGCTTGTCAATAGGCTTTTCTTATTTCTTCTATCTTTTCTAGTCCACTGCCCTCATTTCCTTATTTGGCAGGTTTTGGTTTATCAGCTAATCCTACCCTGGACCTGGTCTATGAGCTACAGTTCCCCACTGGCTTTTCTACTAACTCATATCATCCGGACACTTCTGCAGCTACAAGTAAATGCAGTTTTTGTGAAAGAGAACATTTTTCACAGTGTCTTGCACTATTGAGGAGTGTACAGTTTTGCGATTAAACAGCTGTCATGTTTTAACCCAGAGGCAGCTCAGCATCTGTGATAGCTGAGATGATCCCTGTTTATGTGACTTGTAATCAATTTTAATTTTGACTGTATACATGAGATATTTGCATGAAAGGCTGAGATAGGGAGCTCCTGTCATTGGAGGCTGGGATTTGCCGGCAGTCCTTGCAAATTTTTGCCTACAGGTAACACAAAGGAAGATAGCTCCCTTTAGGAAGAGAAATTAAACTGCAGGAAATCCTATTTAGATGCAGCTGTATTTTAAGACAACAGCATTCCAAATAGTACTCATGATTAATCATTATTATTATGACTGTCCCTTTCAACCTATGGTTCTGTTTTCACTCCTCTGGCAAATAATTGAGAAGATAGACAGGATACACACATTTCATGCTGAAAAAGTGTGTTTTAAATCCTTAGGTATGAAAGTGAAATGAGGCTAAATGCTTAAGTTTTTAAAATAATAATTATAAATCATAAATTTACATACAGTTCCAGTATATTATCAGTTTCTATTTTTCTCATCAGTAAGCTAGAGAGAACAAAAATGTTCTAGCCAGGCCAACCACCATGCCTATAATCCTAGCTACTCAAAAGTTTGAAATCTGAGGATCCAGGTTTGAAGCCAGTCTGGGCAGAAAAGTCTTTAAGATTCTTATCCCCAATTAGCTATCAAAACAGCCAAAAATAGAGCTGTGGCTCAAGTGGTGGAAAACAAGCCACAAGCACAATAAAGCTCACGGACAATGTCCAGGTCCTGAGTTCAATCCCCAGGATGGGCACGCACCTGCATGCCCATACACATATGTGCACAAGCACACGTGCACACACATGTCATTGGATTTGTGATCACCAAATGATGTATAACTGAAGAAGATAAGAGGAATAATTCAATACAGATATCAGGAGCTTTATGAGATTTGTCTCTATAATAGATTATGACAAAGTAATACAAATGAAAAATGTGATTGGTCATTCTTTAAGTTAGGGAAACTTGACATCTGCTTTAAAATGTGGAGAATATAATTCAAAATTACACACCCTGTAGAAAGAATAAAATAATGTCATTTGTAGGGAAATTGATGGAAATAGAACAAATCATGTTAAGTGAGGTACACCAAGCTCAGAAAAATGAATGGATTGTGTTCTCTGGCACAAACATAAATTAGCTTTAAAATGTACAGCGGTCTGATAAATTTTACAAGATTCTAGATACTACAGTGAAACCAAAAGAGGATACTCTTAGGAGAGAAACACAAAGGAGCAATGCCTACACACCTCTAGATATTTATATAAAATTATATACATATTGAAATGAATTCCAAGATATGGAAACAAGAGACCTCTTTTCTTCGTCTTTTTTATTTTTTTAGTTTTTGACTATTCTGTGTTCTTTACCTTAAGTATGTTGTTTTCAAATGTGTATGTTCAGAAGTGTTTGGGAGATAATTTGAGGCAAAAATGGTGAAAAAGTGCCAAAGTGGAGCTCAGAAGATGTTGATGAAGGTGAACTAAACAATTTGTGGGTAAAGACAGAGGGAGGGACTGGAAGAGTATGAACAAAAGATGCTCTCCTAAAAGAAATGAACTCACTATCTGACTCATAGTACTGTAATCCCTCTGTGCATCAGGTCTATAATAATAAATTAAATTAACAATAAAAAAGAGTACATTTTCCATATCAGTATTAAAATTATTTTTATTCCATGTAGATTAAAATTGTACTTTAACTGGATTGATTGCTTAGGCATCATAGGAGAAAATTCTTAGATGTGTTGTTGGGCTACATGATTGTGTTAAACTCTAGTGACTTTTCTTAGATTCATCAATATGCATGTGTACACTCCGTTTGTGTCCCAAATGGGGGTATGAATTTAACAGGGTTTTTTTTTTTTTTTTTGCAAATTTCCTTAAATGTAAAAAGTCTTAAAAATTCCTCTAGCATAACTTCTCATTCAAAACAGGAATATAAATATTAATTTACAATATTTATTTCTCATTGAATATATATTAGGTATTATTTCAACAAGTTATATTCAGACCTTTATATCATTTTTTACAGTGATCAAACCTCATTAATCCATTCTAATGTTAATACCGCTATTCATTAGCAATTTGTGTAATAAGCAAAAGCAAAGGAAGCATTTATGTCTGGACCACACTAAACCCTGATAGATATTTAATAATGGTTGAAAGAACACAATATAGATCCACCAAAAGTTTATGGAAACTGAAAGAGAGACTTGTTTTGGTTTAAGTGAGAATATATAAGTAGAAAGATTGGCAAATCTGAGTGAATGAGATGTAAAAAGTTATACATAACATATTTTCCATCTATATACTAACAGAGATGGTTAACTCAGTATTTTAATTCTTATTACCTGTATGTGCATTTCACAGTCAATTATCTTGTTCTTCTCTCTCTCTCTCCTCTCTCTCTCTCTCTCTCTCTCTCTCTCTCTCTCTCTCTCTGTCGTTCAGTACTCTATGGCAGTACGTATTAAAGATCAAAAGCACTTATATGCGAGCCAAGAGGGTCTCACAGGAATGGGACATTGGCCATATCACTTAGTCTCTACTCTATAGTAATTATTCAGGGACAAATGAAAAAGGTTTAAAGGAATCTACCAGACTAATTTTCAATCTTCTTTGAAAATGCAACTATTTTCCACACACAATTTGGAGACTATGGTATAGTACAGAAGTACAGGGTCAAAACACTCAGTGTTCGAGGTATTCAATGAGTTGTTTTTGTGGAGAATAGAGGACATGATGTCCTATTATTCCATTAGAACATAAAATATGTATCTTCTCGTTTGAGGCCCAGAGAGAATTTCATTTTACTACTGACTGGAAATTTGGCTATGGCTAGACAATTTCTTTCTTTGAGTTACCAGTACGGATTTCTTACATTTTCATAAGTCCTGTCCTCTCTTAACCTTATGCATCTAACATTCAGGTATTTTATAAGGGTAAAAACATGCATGTCTGGTGTACCTTACTTCCTCAGGATTTACTGTTGTTCTGAACACCTAGGACAGGAAAATTTTTGAATTAATGAATGAAATATGGGCCACGTTGAACTAGTACATACTACAGGGATACAGGGAAAAGTCTTGGCTAGGTATATATGGATGTCTTTTAAGTTGTGGTCAAAAGAGAGGAAAAATTGATGTGCTTTTTTCTAGCGTAATTTTGTGTGAGGTACTGATAGAGACAATTTATTAAATCCTAACAAATCCAAAAGTTTTAGCTACGATCTTTCATCTCTGGCAAACTAAGAATCATAAACAAGATAATGGTTGCATTTGGTTGTTTCTACAGAGAGAAATTATCCATGAGGTAAGAAGTATTGCCAGAATATTTAAGCTTTTTTTAAACAGATCAATAGGTGAATGGGTTAGCTCTAAGAAGCCTTATGATGAAATACAGAACTGGATATATTTCAGTTATTATAAATATAAAATTGATCACCACAATTCAAAATTTTTGAAAGCCAACTACAGTCATCTTATAGCCTTTAGCCTTTTTTCTGAGGAAAAAAATTCAAAATAATATCAAAGAACAATTTCTTATTGATTGGTTTATTCATAATTTGTATGTAGGACTGAACCATTGTTAAAATGTGCATGATTTGTTCTTTTCATAATACAATAATAAATAGTCTATCTATATACTTTTAAATAACATCTTAATGTTTCAGAAAATTAGCCACTGAGAACATGCATTTTAAATATTTTGAATTTTACACATCTAAATGCAGACAAGTATAGCGTTTCTGTGCATGCTTCGGGTACCATTTTGTTTTTTTCTGGGCCCTGGATGGAAAAGGAAAGCAAACAAAACCTTCTGTCTTACAGTTTCTCTTGATTGAATTTGACTTTGTCCCAAGATCCTTGTACTCTCTGACACGTCATGGGGAATATTGATTTATACACATTTCTGGCTTTTTTTCTCATGTGTACTTTTAAATTATGTGGTCACTGTATCAAAGCTGGGAAAAAATGTATTTGGCCAAAAATGATAATTGAAAAGACAAAGTCTTGTCAAATAGAAGCCCTGTTCTATGTGGATATTCATCAAATATTATCCTGTTCTTAACTTTGATGCTAGGTGTGCTAAGAAAATCCAGGGTATATTGTCCTAAATAACGCATTCTGTATAAGCTTGCTGATAGGGTTATATAAATTGGAATGCCCTGCTGATTATTGAGAAATATGCATTATGAGAAATACAGAAATGTAATGAGACATATAAAAACACAAGAACTATACGAAAATTTTCTAGTGTGAATAAATTAAGAATGAATGTTCTAAGACTGATGGAAAAAGATCCAAAAAACATTGGAGATAGATCCTGTGGATGTTATAGTAAGAGTTTGAAAGCATGAGTTTATCAGTTTGAATTCTGAGACTTAGATTGCCTGGGGCCTTCTGACCATAAGAAAAAAAAAATAATTTCAAGAACTTGGCAGGTTTGTTCATCTGAAAAATGTAGATGCTGCTAGACAGAGATAGATGATAAACATCCTCTTCAAATTTTCCAAATCTCCCTAGATGCCTAGATGTCTAATCTATCTTTGACTTTCATTTTTCCATCTGTTATGTCCTCTCTCTGTGTCTGTGTCTCTACTGGCTCACCAGCTGAAATACAAGTTTTGTTCTAATTGGTTCATTTCCAAGTGAAAATGAATCAGTTGTCATTCAAGTTGAAACCTGTCTTTTCAGGATTTTTGTTGTTGTTTTTATTGTTGTTTTGTTTATGCAAATGATCTACTGAAGTTGAATTCTGCTCAAAATAAAGTAAAAATTCACACATTTCCAAGATAAAATTCTAAATCAGTTATTATATCATCATGTAGATAATTGAACCTTTATAGGCCTAAATAGATTTATGGTTCCATTGTCTTGTCTACATCAAGAGTAAAAACAAATAATATTCATTAGGCACTGAAGAATAGAAAGTTTTAAATAGATTTCTTACTAGCCTGAAATAAGTGCAGATCTCACATCCTGCAAATAAACAACCTCTGTGGTGCAATCAGACCTCAGCACATAAAGGAAGAAGTATTTGTATAGCCCCATGTTTATGTCTTGGTTGTGTCTTTAAATTGTAGATATAAGAAGTATCTTCCCCATATGAATCTATAAATATACAACCTTAGACTAACTAAAACTATTCCCTACTTGACTTTCAATTTCTGCATCAACATGCATTTGTGATTTTTGTAGAATCCTTAGTTCTTTTGACCTCTGCTAGCTAATGTGTTTATAATTTAGTATTTTTTATCACAAAGATTGTAAAGTAGGGCATGGAGTAAGCGAGATTTCTTTCTCTTTTTTTCCCTAAACTAATCTCATCAGAAGACCTATCTGAAAAGCAGTTGTTAAAAAAAAACAAAAAAAAAAAAACACTCATCGGGGCTGGGGATATGGCCTAGTGGCAAGAGTGCCTGCCTCATATACATGAGGCCCTGGGTTGGATTCCCCAGCACCACATATACAGAAAACGGCCAGAAGGGGCGCTGTGGCTCAAGAGGCAGAGTGCTACCCTTGAGCAAAAGGAAGCCAGCGACAGTGCTCAGGCCCTGAGTCCAAGCCCCAGGACTGGCCAAAAAAAAAACAAAAAACAAAAAGCACTCATGTTCAAAATCTTGATTAAATATTGAGGAGAAAATATTTTTTATGAATTCCATTTTTACAAAACAATAGTATATCTGAGATCATCTCAGGTTGATGCAGTGTCTATACATTACTGGATTCTGGGTCTAGGGCCAAGAACTCAGTTATTATTAGCAAGAAATCAAGAGCAGGGAAACTCTGAATCATCATTAAAGGCTAGGTGTGTGGTTATTAATTATATAGATGCACCCTGTTCTCTAAGAGAAGACCGAGTCTCCTATCCCAGGCAAAGTACAGCCATGGGTAAAGAATGCAATGGTTTCTTATTCCCAGAAGGAAATGACCTTGTTTTTCTTCCAGGAACATACTGTGTACATTCCTGCCTTCAGGGGTTTGCAGTTATTCTCAGTTCTCCCTGTAATAGTCTGCCTCCATCATAATATTTGTGGGCAACATCTTACTACAGTTTTCATCTCAAAGGTGACTTCTGGATTTAATTTCCTTCATCTACTAACCTTTCTGAAAAAGTATATTTCTGATTAATTAGTTATTAGAATACACACACACACACACACACACACACACACACACACACAAAGTGAATGGTATGCATCACATCATGTTCCATCCTATTCAGGATATGGAGATGGAAGAAAATGATCATGGGCCATTTACTTTCCTGAAACAATCAAATATCTGTTCATGCATTCAACACAACATGAAACTACTGCACATTCTTCCTTCATATCTAGTAATTTTAACATTCCTGCATTTGAAAGACCTTTATGAGATGATATGAGATTTTTCTTAGCTTCCTCTTGAGGAAATGTACCATTTGTAATGGGTGAGACTGATGTAGTACAATTCCAAGGGTTATTAATGAAATGTGAGAAAATGTGAGCACTCACAATATGGTCACTAAGAAATAATAGGATCAAAGGAATTAATTACCTTTATTGTGTCTATTGAAACGGCAACTTGACACTGAAATTAACTTTTCCCATTTGTAATATTTGTCACCTGTAAACTTGGTCAAAAACTATATAGTGTGTGTGTATGTGTGTGTGTGTGTGTGTGTGTGTGTGTGTGTGTGTGTATGAATTTGGTCAAATACTAGAATATATTCTCCAAAATATGAGACAGTAAACTAGCACAGTATTTATTTGTGTATCTTAAAATTAACACTTTAGGAATTCATTTTTTATGTGATAGAATTGAGTTTGGCTAGTTCCATTATCTCTCTTCCACCAAATTTCTTATTACTCTTATCAATTTTATACTCAAAGAGTATAAAAAAAAATCAAGCAATCCCTGCTTCGCTCACCAATTGTTAGTGTCACACGACTTGTATTCTCTCCTAAACATGGTTTCCTAATAACACGTGGTTTATGTAGACATAAAATATAAAAATGTCTGCATGCGTTTAAAAATTTTCCCCCGTTAGAAGATATGAAACAAACTTTGAATTTTTCATTTCTTTGCATTTATTTCAAAGTTCTTGCAAGCAGCATTTAACTAAATCAATCCAGATAAAAGTAATTTTTGTATTGTTGCCACTATTGTTAATAGGTTTTAATTCTTGTGACAAACCCTTATTGTTTATCAGAATTATCATATTGTATGTTATTAATCGAGTGATATGCCCTATCTATATAAATAAATGCACTGAAATTATATAAATGTATGCTTTCAATTAATCAAGTAAAATAATCTTTAAATAATATAATTTTATTTAAAGTTCTTTCTGGTATCTATTGCTTTTTATTTATCAATAAAGATTTGTCCCATAATAATTAGCACAAGAAATTCTCCTGATAAGTTCTTATTTCCCCAGACAGACATTGAAGACTTGATGTTTTTATCTTTCCCCTTGTTATCAGAGCTACTCAGACTCTCTCAATTTTCCATGTTAAAGTAAAATGAAAAATCAAGAGGGTCATTCCAAGTTATTAGGAAGCCAATTGATTTGTAAGTGAAATATTTTTTTTAAGAAAATGTGAATTCTGTTCAGACTTTAGCTTGAGATAGCCATTAGAATAGGATCTGTGACATCTGGAAGAAAGGAAGCTCATGAGAAAGGTTTTGAACCACTTCTGTAGATTGAGGTTTTCTTCCTTCAATATCGATTATGTCTTTGCATAAAAGCCCTTATGAACGTGTGTGCCTGAAACATTTTGCTCAGTGTTGTCAGATTCTCTCATGTCTAGTGAAAATTGATGCACAGCTTCAGGAAGTTCAAAATGTAAATAGAATATCTATATGAATGTTGAATCAAATGACTGATATTAATTCAGTTACAAGAAATAAACCAGTAGTTTAAAGTCCAAGGGAACAGAATACAGAAGTAAGTTTGTGGCTTTCAATGTTTTGAAATACAGATTTGAATACTTTAAAGAGATTCAACAGAGTAACTAAATGTCTAAGAGCTCTAATATAAAACTCAGTTATGAAAGTGAAATACTTCATTCCTTTGGCCATAAACCCAGAAGTGAAATGGTTGGAACATATTGCAGTTCTATTTTCAATTCTTGGAGTCATCACCATACTATTCTACATAATAAACCTATTAATGTGTTAAATTAAATTCTCATCAAGTATAGAACTTTCTGTCTCTAAATCCTTCCTAGCCAATGGAAATAGAGCAATTATACCAAAAAGATCACTGTATTTCCATGATAATTTCAGCATTACTCATGAAACCCAAGATATGACATTAATCCAAATATCCATCAATGTGTGAGTGGGAATATATAATATTGTATACTTACAAAATGTAATGTTTTCGGCCACCAAAAAGTTGGGTCAGGCACTGTGGCACATGCTTGCAATCCCAGTACTAAAGGATGCCAAAGAAGGAGGCTTATGAGTTCACAGCTAGCATGAGCTGCAATGAGACCTTTAAAGACAACAAAAGCAGAAAAAAAAAAATAGAACAAAATGAGGAGAATTATTTCATTTGTGGCAACATGGATAGAATCAGAAGATATAATAAGTATAACAAAGGACTAATACTGTTTATGCTTTTGCACACTAGGTTGTTACTCCTTTGTCAAAGCTAGCACAGTTGATATTATGGAAGTAGATTCGAATATTAGAGGGAAAGGAAATAGAAGTTTTCTGAATGGTAGCAGAGTTAAACATCAGAAATTAGGAGTGAGATATTATATCAGGGATGATAACTACAAGTTGGAACAATATATATTGTATGTTTGAAAATATCTGAAAGCATTGAAGTATAATGACACTTAGAAGTGGTAGACATAAGGGAAGATGGAAATTCTAGTTGCCTTATTAAATCATATTAGATGATAGACATGTTTTGAATTAGATTAACACATGAATGTTTAGAAATATAACCTGTTATATTCCTTCAAAGAAAGGACATATTATTGAAATCTTGAATGAAGCATTTTTATCCCATTAGTCTTCAGTACAAACATTTAAGTAGTTATACTCCTGTGTTATAGATGGAGAACTTTAAACAAAGACATGTGAATTAAATTACCGAAAGTTATATAGAAATGCATAAATTTTCTACAAGAACCTATTTATTCCCCAAGTTTTATTTCCTTACTGCAGAACAATTCACTTAAACTCTGTAAATGTAATTTAAAAATGATTTCACTTTCACCGATGATTAGCCTGACAATTCTCTCCACTCAAATTGCCTTTATGGGGAGAGGGCAATATTAACATTGTATACATTGTTATTAAAGGAATACTAAGTGAATTATCTTTATTTGGGTAATATATTACCTTTATTTTATTTCTGATTAGAAAAAATCTTCTAATTACGGAAAAATTAATGCTACTCGTAACAATATTGAAAAATAATTTCAACACTAAGTAATAGTTACTTGAAAGTCTTGGATCTATATAATCTCAATATTTTCCTTGGTTTCATGAGACAATTTGTATGATATTTGTAGGGAGCTTTAATTTAGTAATAGATAATTTGTTTTACAGATTATTATGAAATAGTGAATCTTACCCTGTGAGTATATTATAGTTTAATTAAGATTGTTTTTAGGGGCTGGGAGTATGGCCTAGTGGCAAGAGTGTTTGCCTCCTACACATGAAGCTCTCATTTCGATTCCCCAGCACCACATATATGGAAAACGGCCAGAGGGGGTGCTGTGGCTCAAGTGGCAAAGTGCTCGCCTTGAGCAAGAAGAGGCCAGGGACAGTGCTCAGGCCCTGAGTCCAAGGCCCAGGACTGGCCAAAAAAAAAAAAAAAGATTGTTTGTAGATTTATGTAATGTTAACTTAATTGTTCATTTAGAAAACACAATTGGAATGCACTGTGTATGCAACTTAGGGACTTGTCCTCTTGTCACAAGGATAGAAAGTTCAGCACAGTGAAAATGGACAGGGCGATTTCATCTGTATGTTAAACTACTACACAATCACTATCAGATAACTGAAAACAAATGCTCAACAACCATTCTTAATAGAATATATGCAAAGCTTAAAGAAGCTATCCAACAACTTCTTTAGGCTGAGCATCTTAGGGTCGAATTGTTACATCAGCAAATTGTCACTTCTATTTATTTTCTTCATATTGAAAATTCACTTTGCTAGTCAAAATTCGTTAATTTTTTAATTTTTATTTTTTATGTTGATCCTAAGTGGTGAACTCAGGGCCTAGATGTTCTCTCTGAGCTTTTTGCCCAGGGCAAGCACTCTAGCAACCACTTGAACCACAGTTTCACTTCTGCCTTTTCTGTTTTCTGATTGTTTGGGTTTTTTTTTTCTTTTTCTTTTGTTTTCTTTCCCATCTTTCTTGTTGGTGTTTACTTAGAGATAAGAGTCTCCAGGATGTTCCTGCCCATGCTTGTTTAAAACAGTGATCCCCAGATATTAGCCTCCTGACTAGCTAGGATTGGGGGGACCTGAGCCACCAGTACCAGGCTAGATTGTGCTAAATTTTACCCTAATGAGCAAAATATAGGGAACTTATTTTCTTTGACAGTCATATTGAATTTTGTTAATTCATCACAACTTTGCAAATATAGTTTGAATAATCATATCATTTTATGAATAATGAAAATTTCTGGATCTGAGAGTCTTTCACTAAGACACATATATTTATATCAAACTATATTCATTTATTTGCTTATCCTTGTATATTTTTTTATATTTAGTTACAAAAATAACACTTGCATATATGTGAAATATAGGAAAGCAAATTAGACATGAGCTATTGTTACTGTTTCCTTATGTATCCCCTATAGAAAGAGAAAATATTAAAGTATCACTATACCACCTTTATCTAACTCAGCAAATTAATAGTGATAACCTAATGTCACCTAATAAGTGTTTAATTTTCATTTAACTTTCCCTTAAAATGTTCCTGTATAAGCCTTAGAGATCAAGACAAGGAAACTACCTGCTAAAAGTGTCCTAAACGCTCACAACAACTAATGTACCAAAAACGTAGGATTTACTCTCTGTAAATTTCTGAAGTGATAACAGCCTTGCAAGTAAATACAGGAAAGAATTTTCAGAAAAAAACAACATGATAGAACATAGAAAGGTTCAATTTTTTGTGTGTTTTCTTCAGTCAAACGTATAACCCATTTGAAAAATTATTTTAATAAAATACTTCAAAAAAAAAGTTCCCTCAAAATATCCAAAGTGGTCCAGAAGGTCTTCTGTTTTGTCTTGCTTGGGGAAAATCAAGTATTATTTTGCTTCATTCAGCAATAATTTGCCTTGATTGTAATCTGTTCTTTATCCTTAATAAGTGACTGAGAGTGCAACAAGATATAAGCATATCTATGGATCTTTCTGAAGAATAATTAAATCTAAGAGTGTTCTGTGGCTCTCTAGTTTCACTCTTCTTGGGTGAAAACAGTCTTGTAGGCCTCATTTGCTGTAGTGTTTGCAGGTTGTCGGAAATTCCCCTCTTCCCTCATCATGTCTCAGAGCATTTGCTCTAAGATTGTCTCCACTGAATCTGAAGGTTTATAAATCAAAAGTGATTTTACTTTATTGTATTCATTTATTAAGTTATTTTACTTTGTGTGTTGTAGGGCATGAACTCAGGATCTGGGCACTCTTCCTGTGCTCTTTTTCTCAAGGCTAGCATTTTACCTCTTAGAGCCACAATGCCATTTCTACTTTATTTATATGTTTATTTTTGTTTGTTAACTTTAATTTTATAGTCAAGGTGAAGTACAGTAGGGTTACAATTACATACATAGACAAGGGAGGGAGTGACAATACTCAACTTCTGACTTTTGAGTGGTTGACTGAAGCTAAGAGTCTCATGGGGACTTTTCTTCCCAGGCTGACTATACTGTGATCCTCAGATTTCAATCTCCTGATTAGAGATATGAGCCACTGGCATTCAGCCAAAAGTGACAGTAAAGTGGTGCTGATTGCTCAGGTCTGTAACTCAGCATTAATTTGAGTCTTGATGATCAAATTTCTAAGCCAATTTAAGCACAAGCATCAGTGAGACTCTTATCTCTAGATAACCACCAAAGATCCCCAAGTGAAACAGTGTTTCCAGCAGTAGAGTGCTAGCCTTGAGCTCAGAAGTTCAGGGATAGAGCCCATATCCTGAGTTCAAGCCCTAGGACTAGTGGAAGAAAACAAACAACAACAACAAAAAGATTTTATAAAAACATTATAAAATTATTCTATGTTGTGGATGCATAACTTTCTCTTGGTTCCCAATAATCATAACATCTTTCTTGCTTTCTTCTGAAACTCAATGCCTATCCTTAATAATTGAGTTTAGTGTGTTATATTACAAATGTTATTCTGTATATTTTCCAGAAGTTAAGAATTATTTTCTGCAATATTAGGTAAAGAAACTGTATCTTCTATGGTAATATTGCCTCAGTTTATACCTATAAAGAATCTCACATACACATCAATGTGTGAATATTTGCATTCTTCAAATATGTCTGAACATACCTTTTATTACAGCTTCATTACCTTATACACTGCTTATATACAGTGTAAAATATTTACACTGTAGTATTCACTCATTAATTTGAAAATATTTGCAATTTTACATTTACTTTGTATAAAGTTCACTGGAAAGGAAACCCATCACATGGTTCAGGTAGAAAGGAATTTATTGGGGGGAAAGCAAACTGCCAGCCCACACAAGATGGAGGTGTGAGGAAAGTGAGGGGAAGGAAGAAGAGAAAAAGAGGGAAATGAGAGAAAAAGAGCAAGAGAGAAAAGGAAAGAGAGTTGGGACTCCTGTTGAGCAGGATTATATAGGAGAAGGCCACATGTATGGCCAGGTGGATTGGATGTGACTTCAGAGAAGGGGAAGGTAACTGCCTCCAGTTTTGCTAGTTACCTAGATAAAACAGGTACTGGGTACATACTTAAGCAGGTGGGGGGCATATTCATGGAGCCCTTCTGAGGGTGGACTTTACACTTCAATGACTTAAAAAGTTTATGTAATATTTGCATGTACCTCTTAAAAATCATTTTGATAAAAAAGATCATTTACACTATCTAAATTGTCTTCCAGAACAAAAATAATTATTTTTCCCAAATATAATCATGAGTTTTAAGGATATCTAACATAATGTTTGGTAGATTTCAATATTTTATATTAAATTATTTGCATTTATACTTTTGTGAATCTATCTAGTCAGAATTTCTGGAAAGTAGAAAACTACACATTTTTGCATAGTTTTGCCAAATACAAAATTAAGCTATTACATTTGCTTAGTAAATATGCCTTCTTTATAAACAATCTAATTTCCCATTTATATTTTGAAAACCATTAAGAAATTAAGAAATGTTGGGGTAAGCTCTCATTCTCGTCTTATTCTGGTTTCAAAGAGAATTCTTCACATTAATTATGATGTGTTTCACTGATGTAAAATAGATATTTTATAATGTTACAGATAATCCTATAGAATATTCAGAGACAGTAATAATATAAAGAACATTTTAAAATTTGCTGAATGCTTAACATAACCTTGCTATTGAGTAAATATTCATTCATTGATATACAACTATATTGGAATTTCCGGAATCATGTTACCTGTGTTGTATATTAATACCTATGCCACATTTTCATTTTATTTAGGATTATTTTCTTTTCTACTTGAAGTCAGATATTGAGTTTTTTTTCTCAGAAGTAATTCAGTCTAAAATAATATTTTATTATATATTCACCTTATTATTTTAATGCCTAACTATCACCGTAGTATTTGCTCCTCCCTAATAATTGCTTTAATTTTAAACATTCTCTTTGTATGACAATCCAATGTGGCAAGCCTGCTCAGGAAGGGTTCACACGATGAGCTGTAAAGTGCTGTTATAGTGATCTGTAGGACTTTGAAGAAGAATTTCTAAAATGTGTTAGGCTTCATAATTCAAATCAACTATCTACCTGTAGATTATCCCTATTTTGAACCTCTAAATTATGTGCATTTGAATGTAATGGATCTATTTTCTTTAGGCATTACTATATAATCTGTGTCATAGAGAAGTGACAAATACAGTTTTTTTTTCTCTCCAATTATTAAGAAATAAACAAATCTTAGGGCCTCACTGGAATAACACCAGAAAGCCAAAAGTCTGAATTTATATGAGTGTCTATTATTGGAAAATGTCTAGGAATGAGTTAGATGATGGGAAGAATGGCAGTTCTTGAACAGAGGGATCAAAGATGGGTCAGGATATGGCCTAGTGGCAAGAGTGCCTGCCTCGGATACAAGAGGCCCTAGGTTCGATTCCCCAGCACCACATATACAGAAAACGGCCAGAAGCGGTGCTGTGGCTCAAGTGGCAGAGTGCTAGCCTTGAGCGGGAAGAAGCCAGGGATAGTGCTCAGGCCCTGAGTCCAAGGCCCAGGACTGGCAAAAAAAAAAAAAAAAAAAAAAAAAAAAGATGGGTCAGGAGAAGGAAAGGAAGAGAGGATGAAGAGGGAGTGAGATAGGGAGAGGGAAGGGAGAGTAGAGGAAGAGAGAGGGGGGAAAAGGAGATGAAGAGTGGGAGGGTCTGACAGAGAGCGGTACAGGGAAGATGTTGCAAAGATAGATAGTCAAGAGGCAGAGAATCTGGAAGAATAAAAGGGAGAGAGGAAGGAAGGAGGGAAGAAAGGAAGGGAGGAAAGAAGGAAGGAAGGGGAAGGAAGGAAAGAAAGAAGGAAGGGTGGGTCATGTATCAGTTGGTTGACATTGCTTTAAACACATGAAAATGTGAAATGTTATAAATGACTAACTAGAAATATAACAACAGGAATCTTACTTAATGAAAAGAACAGAAGCAAAATTTTAATTTTATATATGCTAATACTGTATTCAAGCAATTCCACCCTCTCCACATTCCTTTCATAATTTCCTCAAAAAATAATTTTCAGAAGAATTTCTTTGTCTACTTTCATAGTTGGGAATGGATTGTTGTGACAATCAATCTTCTCTACCCTCCTTCCCGACCAACACCCCCCATCAGTCCCTTCCACCACCCAGGGTCTATTTCTCTTCCTTCCCATATCCCCATTGATCACAAGTTGATTAATTTCTCTGTGTTTCTTCCATATGTGCTTGTGATATGTTACACAATTATTCATCCACTTTCTTTTGCCATTGTACCGTCTTCTCCTCGGGAATTGTTCACCACGATTTATTTTCTATGTTTAACTAAGTGTGATTATGTATATTTATGCTCATATATACACCCACAAGTATGGATATCTTTTAATTCTAGCAAAAGCAAAAGCATTGAAAAGAAATTTCTAAGTGTTGTGCACAACTCCAGGAAGCACAGAAACAAGATCTAGAACAACATTCCTATGCTTCTAATTAGAAAATTATGTTGTATCATCCATCATTAACTTAAGGACTTTTGACAACTGAATGAATATCTCAGATCTTGGCTTCCTGTTTATGAAAATCAGTTTAGATAATAGAAAATATCTAATGTAGAGTCTGGGACATAAACACCCAGCAATGCCTAGCTACTGAAACAAAAGTCAACTAGGATAGGTGCACTATCTTTTATCCTCTGCACATATAACATTCAGTATATAAAATTAAAATATCAATGGAGGTTCTGATTACAGTTCTCATATGGTTCCATTTGCTTTTAACCTTTTTTTTTTCAAAAAGCGATTTCTGTAATATGCATATATTCCTCTGTGTGTGTGGGGGGGGTGTGCACACGCGTGCATGTGCTTGTGCATGCATGGGTGCATGTTTGTGTTTAAAACATGTAAAAAGACTAAGAAAAGGCTAGCCTTTTGGAAAAATGTGAATGAAAAAGCTGAGAAAATGCTGCATATCCTATTGATTCACACACACACACACACACACACACACACAATCGCTTGTAATTGTGGTAGAATTTATGTTCACTCTGCTGTTCGGAAACTGAAATTTACAATTGAAAATTGGACCAGAACACACAGAACATGTTAATGATATCTTTGACAAAAAGGTTGTATTGCATTCTTTGTGAGACCAAATAAAACATTATACAATATGATATCATTTGAATTGTAAAGTACTGGTAACTTTCTTCATTTCAGATGTATATCATGCAATTTTCTTTTTAATTTGTCTTTGCAAATATTCCTCACTTCATAATTGCCAGGTTTTAAGGAGTGAAGAATGTACAGAATGGTTAAATGCTTAAGTAGCTTACATAAGGCAGAATGGCCTTGCCTGTAACCTAAACAGAAGAGGAAATTTTTCAAAAGAAGGCTTTTATTGCAGGAATAAGGATTGTTAAAATCCATGGTTCAGTAAATGTATAGATTTGTCATTTTAAACATAGTTTGCAGTTTTATCTTGGGATTTTTGAAAAATGATACATATTAAACATAAGCTGGGATTTTCAATATCCAATTAACTTTGAATACAAGTTGGTCCATTAAAAACAGAGCCTATTAACATAGCTTTAAATATATCCGATTTTTTCTCTATAGTAAAGTAATTCTTCTCTTTCTTTAACAAAGATGAGGCTTACTTGGCAGTGTTATTATCTATACATGACTGTGGCTATTAAGACTAAATCCTCTCAAACTTTTCTACTGATTATCTTTAGAATATTCAGTGTAGCTCTTCTGTTACAGTTTAATACAAGGAGAGATTCTGAAAAAAAATATACAAAGCAATACCACCATCCCTAATTGCCTGTCTAGTGCTCAAATATTTTAAGAATGATTTGCTTCAGTTCAGTTCAAATCAGTTTGATTCTGTCCAATGTTGTGGGTTCAATAAATATAGCTATGAGACTGTAAAGAACAGAAAATCTCCTGCCTTTCAAATGTTCTAGATAAATATCACTAAGGTGAAGGAAAGACATTTAAGTTCCATTTCATGCAATTTGAGGCCCTATCTTAAAATAAGTAGAGTTTAAATCCAAGTTTTGAGAAATACTTTAATGAAAAAAGTCCATGTATGTGTAAGGTGATTCCTGACAATTATTTAGAAGATAGGAGTTCAAAAATGTAGTTTGACAAGTAACTATGAGAAGCACTAATGGACCTAGGGAGAGAAAATTATTTTTTTTATTGTCAAGCTGAGGTACAGAGAGGTTACACTTTAATACATTAGGCATTGGATACATTTCTTGTACTGTTTGTTACCTCCTCCCTCATTCCCCCTCCCCTTTTCCCTTTCCCCCCATGAGTTGTTCAGTTGATTTAGACCAAACAGTTTTGCAAGTATTGCTTTTGTAGTCATTTGTCTTTTTACCTTGTGTCTCTCAATTTTGGTATTCCCTTTCAGTTTCCTAGTTCTAATACCAGTATACACGGTTTCCAATGTACTCAGATAAGATACAGAGATAGGGCAGGTACAATCACAAAAAGGGGATACAAGAGGATCAGCAATAATAAAAGCTACAATTTCACATCGCATGTTGAAAGTAATTACAATGATATAACAGTCGTTTCCATAGCATGGAGTTCATTTCACTTAGCATCATCTTATGTGTTCATAAGGGTATAGATATTGGGCTCTTGTGATCCTCTGCTGTGATTAGCCTAAACCTGTGCTAATTATTCCCTATGTGGAAGACCATAGAGTCCATGTTTCTTTGGGTCTGGCTCACTTCACTTAGTATAATTTTTTCCAAGTCCTTCCATTTCCTTATGAATGGGGCAATGTCATTCTTTCTGATAGAGGCATAAAATTCCATTGTGTGTATGTACCACATTTTCCTGATCCATTCATCTACTGAGGGGCATCTTCTTCATTCCCTAATTTTGGTAAGCCACATGCCACATAACTAGTCAGGATTTTTCCTAGAGACCTTTAAGAGAAGAAAAGGGACACATGATGTTTGTTGATTGGATAAAATAATTGGAGAGACAGAAAAAGAGTTAAATGCAGAGTCTATGGGACAGGGGATACAGTCAGAGCTCTGGGGTGAATTTAAGCTAGGAGTTTAGCCATCTCAAGCTGACCTACTATAGCACATTGTATGCTGGAACTCCAAACCATGTTTTCTTCCATGTATTTACTCAGTATCATTTGCCAAAACCATAGTCAGATATTCTTAAATCTTCTCTTCCCATATTGGACCTGCTATGGCTACCTCACAAGGCACAGAGTTCCTTATCAGGTATTCAAGAAATATTGATCATCAAGTAACTAGATTCTTCCTTTTTCAAATATTTCAGCACCCTCAGACTATGGCACTTAGTCTCGGTTGTACTTGTACTGCTACACATCCAATAAAGTTGCATTCTCTAAAAACTGCATGTAGATACACCACAATATGATAGCTTGTAGAAAAGTCTTTGAGAGGTAATTAGGTTTAATTAAGGTCAGGAAACTGGGATTTTCATGAGTATGTACTCCTACAAAAAATACCAGAGAGCTCCCCTCTCCTCCATTCCTCTTCCATCCTTTCCTCTTATTAAATACTGATCTTTTTCTTAAACAGATCACTGCAATTTTCACACTAGTTCAATTTGGTACCCCACAAATCAACAAATGGATATTCTAGTTGTTCTAATTCACACTGAATTGAATTAATTGAAAAGTTGAATTATTCAATTTATTAAGACAAACTATTTTAAATGTAAAATAACATCAAATTTTGTGACTGTAATATACAATACATATGCTTATAAGTGAGGTTGTTAATATTTTCTATGTGGAATAGCCATTTGAGTTTTACCCTTCGGAAGTGGGTTTTTCTGGTACTTCCCTCCTTATTTGAAGGGTATTCTGTAGATTTACCTTAAAGCTTTAAATGCACTCACGTTGTAGTTTGACTACTATTTCTTTTTGAACCACCTGTATTTGGAATACACTTGATTTTGAATTGAATGGCTTTTCCCAAATTTTGCATGTATGACTGCTTAAAATTGGTCAAATTTGTGGCTCATATTCTTTATGTTTTAACACAAATACCTGATGATCATAAACATAATCTCTTGTTATCTAAAAATGTTAGAATTTTACCTAATGTGGTAGGATATTTATTGTTAACTTGCTATTACTGTCACTATAACATAAGCCATTCCTTTAATTTTATTTGGGATAATTGCACTATGTATGCTCAGGCTGGCCTTGAATTTATAATCTCTCTGCTCCTACCTATTCTAGAGTACTAGGATCTCAGTAAAAACTCTAGTAAACATAATAAGCTGTAACATCTAGCATCCCTACTTTTCTGTAATCTCATCTTGAGCATTGGTTTGACCTAGTGACTCATTACTAATAAAGGCATATTGCAAGAGTGCTGGGGTATTTCTTCTGAAATAAGTTTAGGGAAAATCTGTAGCTTCCACCTTGGATGTCCCCTCTAACTGCTTTTTTTGTTTTAGGAAAACCATCTGACACTTTTTAAGTTCTTTGTGGAAAGGTATATGTGCTATGGAATTGAGAGGTGCCTTCAGCCAAGAAGAATTGGAAATTTTTAGCAAAATAACCAGGGAAGAATTAAGTATTTCCTATAAATTCATGAGTGAGATCAGGAGAAGGTTTTTTATTATCTATCTATCTATCTATCTGTCTGTCCGGAGCCGAGCTAGCAGCTAAGCTGATCATGACCTCTGGCTGTGCCGATGTCGCCAGAATGTTGGGAGCCAAACTTGCAGCTTAAATTCATTCTCACCTCTGGCTGTGCTGTTACCGCCAGGATATGCTAGATGCAAGGACCTTTGTTCATGGCCACTATCCGGACTTGCTTTGCTATGTCCGCACCTTGCCATGTCCTCTGGAGTAGATTCCTATGTTAATCAACCTTATCCTGTGTTTACTGTAATCAAATGTTGCAACCTTCAAAGCCTCTTTGTGTTCTTGAATTTTAACAACCCTATGCTATTCCCTGGTTCCAAAACTGCATATAAGCTGGGAGTTAAGAATAAACTTGGCTGAAGTCTTGAGTTACAATCTCGAGATGCAGACTTCCCGTACCCCATCTTTGCCTCTTGTCTTTTTTCTCTTGTCTTGTATTTTTCCTTTTCTTTAATCCTCGCCCCCCTCATTCAGGATTCCCTTTTCGCTGCTGGCTGGCTCGGCAGGGCTATCTACCTACCTACCTACCTACTTATTGTAGGAACCTACAACTGAAAGCACAACTCTAGCTGGCAGCTCAATAGCAACTTCATAAGCAAAACTTCAGCCAAAGGCCACAAGTTAATGCAAACCATGCTTATAAACCTATGGCAATTTTCTATGTAACTCTAAATCACTAATACTAATAAGTTAATATTACCAAAGTTCTACATCTAGAATCAATGAACACAATAGAACACGTGAAACAGTTTCTGTAGAACTGGTTGTACAGTAATATAAGTCATCATAAAATTTGTCATGGTAAAGGGATTAGAAAAAAGAATTAAGAATACATTCTAATTAAAGCTAATTAAAATTTGAGGTGATGAAAGAAAAAGTTAATATTTGAAGGGAAAATGTCTGAGAATTTTCCATGAGACAACACAGACAGTCACACTCAGTTGCATGTAACTCCATGAAATCCCAAGCAGAATAAAATAATTACAATTCCACAACAAGGCATATAAAAAGTATATCTGGCAATAAAGAGTTTCATTATGTCTTATAGGAACTTAGAGGAGAAAGAACACTGAAAATCATGGACTGTGCAGGGCAGGTGGAAGAAGTACCAACTTGCAGGTTCAAGAAATAGAAATGTTTTAATTTGTAGTAGTCACACAGTTGGCTTTTTTATTTTGGTGGCTATGTCCATAGCTGTGCAGAAACTTTTTACTTTGTAGTAGTCCCATTTGTTGAGTCTCTCCCCTATTTGTTGTGCCCCTGGCACTAAATTCAGGAAGTTCCTTCCTGTGCCTATAAGTTCTAGCGTCTTTCCTACTCTGTCCTTCAGTAGTTTCAAGGATTCAGGTCTGATATTGAGGTCCTTGATCCATTTTGAGTTGATCTTGGTGCATGGTGATAGGCTTGGGTCTACTTTGAGTTTTCTGCATATGGTTGCCCAGTTCTCCCAGCACCAGTAGTTGAAGGGGCTATGTTTATTCCATTGTAGGTCTTTAGCTCCTTTGTCGAATATCAGCTGACTGTAAGATTGCTGTTTTATTTCTGGGTCTTCAATTCTGATCCATTGGTCTTCCGGTCTGTTTTTATACCAATACCAGGCTGTTTTTGTTATGATGGGCCTATAGTAGAGCTTGAAGTCTGGTATTGTGATACCTCCTGCATTGCTTTTTTTGCCTAGAATTGCTTTGGCTATTCTAGGTGTTTTGCTGTTCCATATGAATTTATGGATTGCTTTCTCTATTTCAGTGAAGAATGTGACTGGGATTTTGATAGGGATTGCATTGAATTTGTATAACAATTTGGGCAATATGGCCACTTTCACTATATTGGTTCTGACTACCCATGAGCATGGGAGGACTTTCCATCTCCTTGTGTCTTCTTTGATTTCCCTTATTAGATTTTTATAGTTCTCATTAAATAGTTGCATCACGTCCTTGGTTAGGTTGATCCCTAGGTACTTTATTCTTTTTTTGGCTACTGTAAATGTAATTGTTTCCATAATTTCCTTTTCTGCTTGTACATTGCCGGTATACAGAAAAGATGCTGACATTTGTGGATTGATTTTGTATCCTGCTACTTTGCCGAGGACTTCCCAAATATCCTGAAGGATAGTCCTATACAGATACAGGAAGCATTTAGACCCCCAAACCGACAGGACCAGAACAGGACATCCCACTGACTCATTGTGATCAAAACAGTACCAATGGAGTCTAAGAAGAGAATCCTTAAAGCAGTCAGGGAAAAAAAAATAAATCACATATAAAGGAAAAGCAATCAGAATTACCCCAGATTTCTCAGCAGAGACCATGAAAGCAAGGAGAGCCTGGAATGAGGTATGTCAAACCCTAAATAAAAACTACCAAACAAGAATACTGTACCCAGATAAACTCTCATTCATAACCGAAGGTCAAATAAAAGCCTTCCACAGTAAAAAAAAAAAAACTGAAACAATGTATCTCCACCAAATCAGGTTTACAGAAAATCCTCAAATATGTACTATACAGGGAAAATAATCAAGATCCCAATACAGACAGAGAAATAAACCCTAAAGAGTAAACCAGAATATTAGATCAAGAAATGTTAAGACACAACTTTTAACAAGATAGCTATAATGAAAGGCAGAAATGATCATCTCTCAATCCTAACTCTCAACATTAATGGACTTAGTTCTCCTATCAAATGACATAGGCTCATAAGTTGGATCAAAAATCAAGATCCATCTCTCTGCTGCCTCCAAGAGACACATCTATCCAGCAAAGTAAACATATTCTAAGAGTGAAAGGTTGGAATAAAATCTACCAAGCAAATGGCCCCCATAAGCAGGCTGTCGTTGCAATCCTAGTATCAGATAAAATTGACTTCAAATTAAAAAAGGTAAGAAGAGACAAAGAAGGTTATACATTCTAATAAAATGATCTCTCCTTCAGGAGGATATAACCATCCTAAATATCTACACACCAAACACAAGACACTTAAATTCATCAAACAAACACTACTGACTCTAAAAACAATCATAGACCAAAACACTCCACTGTCATCTCTGGCCAGATCAACATGCCAAAAACTGAACAAGGAAACCACAGAACTAAACAACTGCATAGACCAATTTGACTTAAATGACATCTACAGAATATCACATCCAGCAACCATAGAATACACATTCTTTTCAGCAGCACATGGAACATTCTCCAAAATAGATCACATCTTAGGCCACAAGAAAATCTGTACAAATTCAGAAGTATCAAAACCATTCCCTGCATTCTCAAAGACCACAATTGAATAAAATTAGAGCTCAACTCAAAGAGCCACTGCAGAAAATCCTGCAATACATGGAGACTAAACAACACACTGTTGAACCATCAGTGGATCACTGAAGAAATTAGAACAGAAATTCAAATGTTTATGGAATTCAACCAAGATGAGTACACAAAGTATCAGCTCCTTTGGGACACAGCAAAGGCAGGACTCAGAGGGAAATTTATATCTCTGACTGCTAACACCAATGAACTGGAGAAACAACAACTCAACAACATAAGGACGGACCTTAATCTCTTAACAGAGAAGAACTAGCCTAACCCGAAGTCAATCAATGGAAGCAAATAATTAAAATCAAATCAGAATTAAATGAATTAGAGACAAAAAAAATCGAAAGAATCAACAAAACAAAGAGTTGGTTCTTTGAAAAAATTAACAAGATAGACAGACCCCTAGGAAACCTGACCAAAAACAAAAGCAACAAACCCACATCAAAAGCTCAGAGATGAAACAGGTAACATCACCACAGAAACAACCAAAATTCAGACCATAATAAGTGACTATTTTGCAAACCTTTATGCCAACAAATTCGACAACTTGGAAGAAATGGATGATTTCCTAGAAGAAATTCATATCCCCAAACTCAACCATGAAGATTTAAACCTTCTAAACAGACCCATATCCAGCATTGAAATAGAAATGGCATTAAGTGATCTCCCATCCAAGAAAAGCCCAGGTCCCGATGGATTCACAGCAGAATTCTACAAGGCCTTCAAAACAGAAATCACACCAATGTTTCTCAAACTCTTCAATGAAATTGAAAGAGAAAGTTCACTACCAGACACATTCTATGAAGCCAGTATAACCCTCATCCCAAAACCAGGCAGGGACTCATTACGGAAAGGGGGACTATAGACCGATTTCCCTCATGAACATAGACGCAAAACTTCTCAACAAATTTCTGGCCAATCGACTTCAACAGGTCATCAAAAAAAATCATACATCATGATCAAATTGGATTCAACCTAGGGATGCAAAGTTGGTTCAATATACGCAAGTCAATTAATGTAATCCACCACATCAACCAGAGCAAGGTAAACAACCACATGGTTTTATCTCTGGATGCGGAAAAGGCATTCGATAAAATCCAGCACCCATTTATGCTAAAAGCCCTGGAAAAACTGATATTCCAGGCAATAATCCTGAATATAATCAAGTCAGTCTATGACAAACCAACAACCAGTATAATTCTTAATGGTGAAAAACTAAAGCCATTCCCTTTAAAATCAGGAGCAAGACAGGGATGTCCACTCTCTTCCTGTTCTTCAACATAGTACTAGAATTCCTAGCCAGAGCAATTAGGCAAGAAGACAATATAAATTGGATCCAAATAGGAAAAGATGGAGTCAAACTTTCTCTCTTCACAGATGACATGATCCTGTACCTAAAGAAACCCATAGATTCTACTCCAAAGCTACTAGAGCAGATCCAAAACTTTGGCAAAGTTGCAGGATATAAAATAAACCCTCAAAAATCAATGACCTTTCTATATGCTAATGACCAGAACGCTGAGGCTGAAATCAGAAAAGAAACTCCTTTTGCAATAGCCTCAAAAAACATAAAATACCTAGGAATAACCTCAACCAAAGAAGTGAAAGATCTCTATGATGAGAACTTCAAAAACATGAAAAGAGTAATTAAGGCAGAACTAAGGAAATGGAAAAACCTCCCATGCTTCTGTATTGGGAGGATTAATATAATCAAAATGGCAATATTGCCAAATGCTATTTACGAATTCAATGCAATTCCTATTAATATCCCAACACTGTTTTTTAATGAAATATACAAAGCAATCCAGAAATTCATGTAGAACAATAAGAGATCCAGAATAGCAAAAACAATCCTAAGCAGAAAGAATAATGCTGGAGGAATTATATTACCAAACTTCAAGCTATATCATAAAGCTATAGTAATAAAAACAGCTTGGTATTGGCACTGGAACAGGCCTGAAAACCAATAGAACAGAATTGAAGACCCAGAAATAAACTCACAGAACTATGCCTACTTAATCTTTGATAAAGGAGCTAAAAAAAAATAGTCTGGAAGACAGATAGCCTCTTTAACAAATGGTGCTGGCAAAACTGGTTCAACACCTGCAACAGACTAAAACTAGATCCTTATATATCACCCTGAACCAAAGTCATTTCCAAATGGATCAAGGACCTAAGAATCAAAACAGACACCCTGAAAACACTAAAGGAAGGAGGAGGAGAAACACTTGGGGCTCCTTGTCACAGGGCGGAACTTCCTTAACAAAGGCCCAGAAATGAAGAAAGGATGGACAAATGGGACCGCATCATACTGCAGAGCTTCTGCAGGGAAAAGGACATAGCTCAGAAGATAAGCAGGAAGCCCACAGATTGGGAAAAGATCTTCACCAGCCATTCAACAGACAAAGGCCTCATATCTAAAATATATGCAGAACTGAAAAAAATTACCTTCCTCCAAAACAAAACTGTGAAGAACCATTAACCCTCTCAACACTTGAGCTAAAGACTTAAAAATAGACTTCTCTGATGAAGCAATGAGAATGGCCAAGAGACATATGAAAAAGTGCTCTACATCACTGGCCATAAAAGAAATGCAAATCAGAACTACATTGGGATTCCATCTCACCCCAGTAAGAATGTCTTTTATCAAGAAGACTAACAATAACAACTGTTGGAGGGTATGTGGCCAAAGGAAATCCTACTTCATTGTTGGTCGGAATGTACACTGGTTCAGCCACTCTGGAAAGCAGTATGAAGTTTCCTCAGAAGGCTTAACATAGAGCTCCCCTATGACCCAGCAACACCACTGTTGGGCATCTACCCAAAAGACCACAAACAAGAACACACTGAAGCCACCAGCACAGCAATGTTCATAGGAGCACAGTTTGTCATAGCTAGAATTTGGAACGAACCCAAATGCCCCTCAGTAGAAGAATGGATCAGGAAAATATGGTACATATAAACAATGAAATTTTATGCTTCTATCAGAAAGAATGACATTGCCCCATTCATAAGGAAATGGAAGGACTTCGAAAAAAATTTTAATAAATGAAGTGAGCCAGACCCAAAGAAACATGGACTCTTTGGTCTCCCTCATAGGGAATAATTAGCACAGGTTTAGGCTAGTCACAGCAGAGGATCACAACAGCGCAATAGCCTTTATGAAGACGTAAGATGATGCTAAGTGAAATGAACTCCATGTTATGGAACGACTGTTATATCACTGTTGTAATTACTTTCACCATGCCATGGGAAACCATAGCTTCTATTATTGATGATCCTCTTGTATCCCCTTCCTGGTGTTGTACCTGCCCTATCTCTGTATCTTTCTGAGTACATTGGAAACCGTGTATACTGGTATACACGGAAATAGAAAGGGAATAAGAAAATCGAGAGACACGGTAAAAAAGGCAAATGACTACAAAAGCAATATTTGTAAAACTGTTTGGTGTAAATGAACTGAACACACTCATGGGTGAAAGGGAAAGGGGGAGGAGGTAGGGGGGAATGAGGTAGGAGGTAACAAACAGTACAAGAAATGTATCCAATGCTTAACGTATGAAACTGTAACCTCTCTGTACCTCAGTTTGACAATAAAAATTTAATAAAAAAATAGAAATAGTAATTAAAAAAATTCTCATGATTCTAAATATATTTATAGGTAAGATCATTGCATCTTCAAACTATGACAATTTGACTTTCACTTGTCCATTTTGGACTTTATTTCTTTCTCCTGTGTATTGCTATGGTTAGGACTTCCACCATTGAACAAAAGTTATAAACTGGGCATTCCAGTCTTATTTCAGAATCTGAGATAGATTTTAGCTTTTTCTTTTATAGAGTTTTGCTACGTCATTGAGACTTCTAAACGGTCCTTACTAATTTGTTCATTCTAATCTACATTGTTTAGTGGTTTATTAAAATACCTTAAATTTCATGAATTCTTCTTCTGAATATAATGAACGGACATAGATTTTATGTTTAGAGTCTTGATGTAGCATATCACGTTTATTGAGTTAGACATGCTGATTAATCTCATTTTTTTTCGTGGTAATGTATTTTTAATGTGTTGTTAAGTTCAGTTCCTTAGCATTTATTTGAGCATTTCTGCATCTACGTTCATAAATTAAATTGTCCTATGGTCTTCATTATTTGTTATGTCTTTATCTTGTTTTGATATCACAGTGATGCTGCTTTCATAGATTGTGTCTGGAATAGGTAATTATTTTACTATTTTTACTTAAAGAAAATAAATTTTTTCTTATTTACATATTTATATTTATATTTACATTGTGCTAGAACTCTGAATGAAACTACTTTGTCCTGGGCATTTCTTGATTGGAAGACTTATCATCAATTAACACAAGCCTTAATACTCTTCAAGAATTTTCAGTTTCTTCCTCACTGTAAAGTATGATAATTCTGTCTAGGTAAATTTTCCATTTAGTCTGGATCATCAAATGTGTTGATAAATTAGTCTTCATATTTATGTCTAATGATCTTTTGTATTTCTGTACAGTGGTCTGAAATAATTAGTTTTTATATTCTCTGATTTTGTTTATATAACTTCTTTCTTTCTCTTTTTTTTTTTTTTTTTACTTATTTTATTGTCAATGTGATGTACTGAGGGGTTACAGTTTTATAGTTACTCAGTGAGTACATTTTTTATCCACCTTGTTACTTCCTCCCTCATTTTCCCCGCCTCTCCCCTTCCTATAACCCCCATGAGTTGAACAATTTTTTACACCATATAGTTTTGTAAGTATTGCTTTTGCATTGGTTTGTCTTTTTATCCTTTCTCTCTCCATTTTGGTATTCTCTTTCCCTTCTCTAGTTCCAATACACGTATATACAATATCCAGAGTACTTTTTCTTTTTTTTTCTTAACCTAGCCAAGTGTTTGTGTTCTTTATTTGTACTTTTAAAGTACCAAATCTTGATTTCAGTGAATCACTGAATACACAACTCACTCTGCAAACTTCCATGGTCATACTGTTTTGTTATATTGCATAGGCTTTATTAACTTTATTTCCATTTTCACTTATTTCAGTAACTTTGAAACTTCCCTTCTTTGTTTCTTTGATTATCCCATGATTCTTTAAGCTCTTTAATTTCCATAAATTGGTAGAGCTTCTAAAATTTTCTTCTTAATAAGTGCTTTCTAATTTTAATTGCATGTGTTCAGAATTAGACTGTTTCAATTTTTGAAAATTTATTGAGAGTTTGTGTTATAGCACAGACTCTACCTAAAAAAGTTCCATATGAATTCCATTGTCACTGGTTTGACAGAGCACTACATAACCATGGGCATCATTTGGTATAGGGAACTCTGCTGTTTCTAGCTTGATATTCTGCCTAAATAGGCTCTCTACCATTGACAGAATGGTGCTAGAGTCTCCTTTTATTATTGTAGTTGCATTTATGACTGTTCTTAATTCAATTCATGTTGCTTGTATGTATTTGAATAATCTAATATAAAATATTATTCACTTATACTTAAAAATATTTTTATTACTAAATCGAATTCTTTATCACTATGTAATGACTTTCCTTATCTCTTTTTATAGCTTGTGGTTCAAAGTCTATTTTATCTGAAATAATTATGGCCACTCCAGCTTTTTAAAAAACTCATTTTGCAGAGAGTATATTATTCTTCAGGTAAATTGAATATTTGTAAGCCACATATAGTTGGATCTTCAAACCCCTCCCCCATCCTAGCCCTTAGTCAATGCCTCTATGTATTATTGGATAATTTGAAAAATATATGTTGAATAAAGTTTTTTGAATGAGTTAATTTATTGTCAGATTGATGTACAGAGGGCTTAAAATTTCATAAGTAAGGCAGTTAGGATATTTCTTACAAAATTTGTTACCTCCTCCTCCCTCATTTTTCTTCCACCTTCTCACCTCCTAAATTCCCAGTAGTTGCACAGTTGGATTACAGCATATTGTCTTCTAAGTATTGCTGTTGCGTTAGTTCCCCTTTTACCTTTTGTCTCTCCAGTTTCATGTTCCCCTTCCCTTCCCTAGTTCTGATAAACGCATATACAAAGCCCAGCATACCAAAATCAGTTACAGTGACATCAAGGGTAAAACCCTGGCAAAGAAAGACAAAAGAAAAAGGTATAATTTCACACAGTATGTTGAAAATAACAATAAAGTTTTTTAGTAGCTTTTACTACAACTATTTAAAAAATTGTACCCAGTTTTATATTTGCATTTTATTTTTCTACATTTGTATCTTTTTCCATTGTGGATAAATGATGCTCTAGAAATACTCCAATTATTGTTTATTTTTGATTTGGAAATTAAAAACTTTTACTCTGTGATTACCAGGAGATTTGCAAAAAACATCTTTTGATGAGCATTTAACATTATCCTAAAGATCTAAATAGAAAATATGTTAAGGAGAAGTGCATTGATTAAAAATTTACATCTTCCCTCAGTTTCTCATAATGATTTGAAATTTTGAGACTTATATTTCTATTTCTTCTTATATCAATTTCATCATTTTTCTTTTTCTTTTAAGTATTCATATGAAGATATGATTTTTTTTAAAGATCCATTAATGTTTCTTTCAGATTGCATCAGTCTCAGTCTTTTTTTTGACAGTCCTGGGGCTTGAACTCAGGGCCTGAACACTGTCTCTGGCTTCTTTTGTCTCAGGCTACCACTCTGCCAAATTGAGCCACAGAGCCACTTCTGGCCTTTTCTATATATGTGGTGCTGAGGAATCGAACCTGGGGCTTCATTTATATGAGAAAAGCACTCTTGCCACTCGACCATGTTCCCAGCCGCCAGTCTCCTTAGTCTTTTATATTGGAAAGGACTGGTTAAAATCTAGTCTCAGCTTTTGGCATATTTAGACATATTTTTATCTCTTTTTCATTTCTAAGGATAATATTGCTGGATACAGTATTCTTTGCACGGTTTAGTTTTCTTTTTTACAGTACTTTAAGATTAAATATTTTCTCATGGAATTAGTATTTCATTAAAAATATATTTCAGGGAAATAGACATATCCTTTTTATTGTTTGCTTCCACTTTCTTGTGAATCTTCTCTTCATCATTTACATTGAGAGCTTGAACAAAGTTTGACTTGAGAGAGTTGAGTTAAATTTGCTTGGTAACAACTGAACTCTATATAATTTTTTTTCTGTAGGTTGGGTATGACTCATCATTTTTTTCCTTGAACAAATTTTAATATTTTCAAGTAGCCCCTAACTCTCCACAACCCAAGCATTTGCTCTTTGGATATCATTTTAAGGTTCTTACGACTTTTCTTCATTCTTTCTCATCTTTTACTAAATTTAACAGTATTTATTCAAATAGCTTATGGATTATTTATTCTGTGTAATATATCCTGCTACTCATTCATGCTATTGCATGCTAAATTTTTCTAAATGTATTGTCTGTTCATGATTATATGCTTGTTTTTTTTTTAAGTAGGTTTATCTCTTTGAGTTTCTGTGTTAGATAATTCATTTTCTGTGTTACTGTCAAGCATATTAAATTTCCTTACAATTGTATTTAAATTCCTTATTTGATGTTTATACCACATGGCTTTCCATCCATATCAGACATAGTTGTTTTTATTATTATGATAAGTGCCAGATAGATATGAGCAATGCAAATACACTGAGAAAACCCAAACTTTAAATATATTCAAGGCATTCAGCTCGGGAAGGTGGGGCAGAGATACATACATGGTAGCCATGGGAAGAAAACATCACCTGTCTAGTGTGAGAAAACAATGTACTATAATTCAACATTAGCCCTATAGGCTGGATATAGGTTTAGGAATTTCTTACATGGCAATTTTAATAAGTACTCTAACCCCAACTGCTGATGCTGTTCACACCTGAAGTACAACCTACTTTCACTCTAATGGAAGTGCATTCAGTAAAGTACTTACATTGTTTTCAATGAAAAATGGCAATTCCTTACTGGGACCACAAATTAACTATAAGTTGGAGATAGGCTCACCTCCTGGCCTTCATTTAACACTTGTCATTGCTCTAAGTACTTCTATCCACATTCGTTTCACAAATACCCTGGGTTTTAGGAAAAACTGGACTGATAAAATCTTTATGAAAAGAGAATAAAACTACTCTTAAGGAAGAATTGAGTGGCACAGGGTAGACTACCTTCAAATGGACACAATTTTCTAAAATAATGAAGGGGAAATTTGGAGTTGGAAAAAATGTATTGTGGGACCCAGATTGTTCCCCTAAAGTGATGATAGTGGCAACAAGTTTTCCCGAATCAGAACTAGGAGAGCCAGCATGGAGATAATGACCAACTGGGCCACACCTGTAACTGGAACACACACACACACACACACACACACACACACACACACACACACACACTCATATATATACATATATATGCATATATACACACATGTATGTGTATATGTATATACATATATATACATATATGTGTACAGATATGTACTTAATACATATTAATACATTATATATATTACTCATCTGCTTAAAACTAAATACTCATCTACACCCCAAGATGAAATAAAATGCTATGGTCTGAAGGCAGGAAAATAAATCCCTTTATTCTGCCCTTCATCCTGTTCTTTTTTTCTTTCTTTCTTTTTTTTTAACTTTGATCCTAAGTACAAGTCACTGGTCCTTTCACAATTCCTTTGTTAACAGACTTTCCCAAAACTTCCCCTGTTTTGTATGTTGCCTGAATTCTCATGATAGTGGTACTCACGGTCTGGGAACAAATGCTAAGTGCAATCACAGTTTTCTGAAAGGTTTTTCTGCTTGTTGGTGGACAGTGTCATCAGAGTGTTGAAGGATAAGAGATTTATTCCCATCCTGAGCTTCGTTTGTGTGCTTTTCAGGAATTTTAAGCAGACAGCTGTTTTCTTATGCCTAATTTTCTTTCTTTCAGCACTAGATGGTGCCCAAGGCCAGGTATGCCATGTATCTGCTGCTGGTGTTTTGTCATTGTTTTAATACTAGATGGTGATCCAAACTTGATTTTGTTTCATATTTTCAGTTGGTAGGTTCTACAGAACAAGAGATCTCATTCTCTGGTGAGAACAAGGCAAGCCCAGATGCCTTATCCACCACCACCAACTTGTAGGCAGGCACTGTGATTTCAATGCATCAAGGCCAAATCACCATGTATGTGGTCCAAGATTACACTTAATTCCTCTGCTATTCTGGGTACCAACACTACCATGTACCAAGCTATATTTGAATTTGGAGTATTGAACAGCAAGTTAAAGTCAAGCATATATATGATAAAATATTCCTATTTTCAAGCATACTTGAAAGTTGTAATCACTTATCAAAAGTCATTAATTACATTTGACAACAAGGAATAGTAAAGGAGAAAGTATGCTACACTTTTTCCCCTGCTCATGAACAAAACATAACTTTGATGGTTTTAAAAATGACTGAGTGCGGGGCTGGGGATATGGCCTAGCGGCAAGAGAGCTTGCCTCATATACATGAGGCCCTGCGTTCGATTCCCAAGCACCACATATACAGAAAACAGCCAGAAGTGGTGCTGTGGCTCAAGTGGCAGAGTGTTAGCCTTGAGCAAAAGGAAGCGAGGGACAGTACTCAGGCCCTGAGTCCAAGGCCCAGGACTGGCAAAAAAAAAAAAAAAAAAAAAAGACTGAGTGCTCGTGGCTGATGCCTGTAATCCTACAAATACAGGATATTGATATCTGACAGCTGAAGCCAGCCGTTTGTGGAAAGTCCAAGCAACACTTATCCCCAGTTCGCCTCCAAACAAAGCCAGAAGTGGAGGTATGGCTCAAGAGTAGAGTCAAACCTTGAATGAAATATCTCAAGGAGCAAGACTTAGGCTCTGAATTCAATTTCAACCCCCACATCCACACCCATACTTACCCCCACCCTCAAAGACAGTTTAAGGAATGTATATTGTGTAAGTAGTTCTTCAGAGAAAGTAAGGTACACATGTACAAAAATTGGGAAAGACAAACTCCTTCACATTGATCAGTAATGAAACACAATAATCTCTTGTGAATAGTTAACCTTTGAATCCCAGGGAAAGCAGAGAGCAAGGTATTATAACATATTAAAACTAAGAACAAAATAATTATATTTTTATTTCTGGACCATAGGCCATACCAAAACTTTAGCCTAGTATAGAGTTGGGCAAGTAGATAGATAGATAGATGTTTACTTTGGTAGTTAAATAACACAGGCCATTCAATAGAAAGAAAGCTGTAGGCATCTCTTGCATAATGGGGAATGAACCACTGCACTCAGACCTGGAAGGGTTTTTTGTCCCATATGGATAACTTTTCCTTTAAGTTTATGATTTAGCAGGTAGAGGATAAAAATGTGCACTTGTAAATCCATAAGAGACATTGATGCTACTGAGATGAGGCTAGCCTTTGAGGATCATTGGCTCTATGTCACTAACATCAACTTCTGTTGAATTTATGCTATACAGAGAAAATACTTTGGGTAAAAAAAAATGAAGTTTGTTTTCATCATGTAGCATGTGTATAATGTGGGATGTAAGGCAATGTGACCTTTTTGTATTTTTACTAAAGGAAGACTAGTTCATAACTGAAGTTTTCTTAGAACCCTGTGACAAATGAATTACTTCCAAAAATTAAAAAAAAATTTCCAAGCATTTTATGGCTGATTGTTTGACAATTTATTTCCTAATGCTTAATAATTCAATGTAAAATATTCATGAGATCCATACTTTTCAAAGAAGATACAGTAATTATTGTTCAGGGACAGCATTGTATCGAATAATATTCAGTTGAAGTCAATTTTATACTAACTCAGAGAATGTGGGCCATTTATATTAGGGCATAGATTTCATGTCTGTGAAACTATCTCACATAATTATCTTTTTTTTTTCCTCTGTGGAGCTTTTGATAAAAATGAATGAGGGCATAATTAGAGACTAAGTGTTGTCAAGTATATGAAAAAAGGATTTCCTATACTGCTAATTACAGGTGGAATGCTGTAGTTTAAAAATTTAGTGGTAGAGCTTATACTTTCAAAACTTAAATGGTATGCTTATTATTGTGCTAGTAACAAGATTCAAAAATGTTATGTGATACCATTTTTTAATTTACCTGTATTTTGTTGTACCTGAAACACAGAAAAAAAGCAAAAATAAATTTCCCTGGTTTGGCAGGAAACTGAATCTATAATCTTTTTTTTTTCTTTCAAATTTTTATTATCAAACTGTTGTACAGAGAGGTTACAGTTTCATACGTTAGGCATTGGATACATTTCTTATACTGTTACCTCGTCCCTCATTCCGCCGCTCCCCCTCCCCAGTCCCCCTTTCCCGTTCCACCCCATGAGGTGTTCAGTTCATTTACACCAGTTTTGCAAGTATTGCTTTTGTAGTTGTTTGTCTTTTTTTTTACCCTGTGTACCACTGTTTACCAGTATACACGGTTTCCAGTATACTCAGATAAGATACAGAGATAGTGTAGGTACAACCACAGGAAGGGGATACAAGAAGATCATCAATAATAGAAGCTACAGTTACACATAGCATTTTGAAAGTAGTTACAACAGTGATATAACAATAGTTTCCCTAACATGGAGTTCATTTCACTCAGCATCTTATTATGTGTTCATAAGGGTACAGCTATTGGGCTCTTGTGACCTCAGCTGTGACTTGCCTAAACGTGTGCTAATTATTCCCTATAAGGGAGACAACAGAGTCCATGTTTCTTTGGGTCTGGCTTACTTCACTTAGCATAATTTTTTCCAAGTCCTTCCATTTCCCTACAAATATGGCAATATCATTCTTTCTGATAGACGCATAAAATTCCATTGTGTATATGTACCACATTTCCTGATCCATTCGTCTACTGAGGAGCATCTGGGTTGGTTCCAAATTCTAGCTATGACAAACTGTGCTGCGAGGAACATTGCTGTGCTGGTTGCTTTAGTGTGATTTTGTTTGTGGTCTTTTAGATAGATACCCAAAAGTGGGGCAGATGGATCATACAGGAGCTCTATGTTTAGCCTTGTGAGGAATCTGCATACCACTTTCCAGAGAGGCTGAACCAGTTTATATTCCCACCAACAATGAAGTAGGGTTCTCTTTTGGCCACATCCCCTCAAACAATTGTTATTGTTGGTTTTCTTCATATAGGACATTCTTACTAGGAAGAGACGGAAACTCAATGTTGTTTTGATTTACATTTCTTTTATGGCCCGTGATGTAGAGCACTTTTTTATGTCTCTTGGCCATTCTCATTTCCTCCTCAGAGAAGTCTCTTTTTAAGTCTTTAGCCCACTTGATGAGGGTGCTATTAGTTCTTTCAGGATTTGTTTTGGAAGAATGTAAATTTTTTTAGTTCTGAATATATTGTAGAGGTGAGACCTTTGTCCATTGTATGGCTGGTAAAAATCTTCTCCCAATCTGTGGGCTTTCTGTTTATCTAGCGATCTATGTCCTTTGCCCTGCAGAAGGTCTGCAGTTTGATGCAGTCCCACTTGCCCATCCTTTCTTTGGTTTGTCGCACTTCTGGGTCTTTGTTAAGGAAGTTCTGTCCTGTGACAAAGAGCCCAAGTGTTTCTCCTCCTCTTTCCTTTCATGTTTTCAGGGTGTCTGTTTTGATTTCGAGGTCTTTGATCCATTTGGAATTGATTTTGGTTCAGGGTGATATATTAAGGATCTAATTTTAGTTTGTTGCAGGTGTTGAACCAGTTTTGCCAGCACCATTTGTTAAAGAGACTATCTTTCTTCCAGACTTTTTTTTTTTTTTTTTTTTTTGCTCCTTTATCAAAGATTAAGTAGGCGAAGTTCTGTGGGTTCATTTCTGGGTCTTCAATTCTGTTCCATTGGTCTTCAGGCCTGTTCCGGTGCCAATACCAAGCTCTTTTTATTACTATAGCTTTATAATACAGCTTGAAGTTGGAATTCCTCCAGCACTGTTCTTTCTGCTTAGGATTGTTTTTGCTATTCTGGGTCTTTTATTGTTCCATATGAATTTCTGGATTGCTTCCTCTATTTAATTAAAAAAATGGTGCTGGGAAATGAATGGGTATTACATTGAATTTGTAGATACCTTTGGCAATATTTCCATTTTGATTATATTAATCCTCCCAATCCAGGAGCATGGGAGGTTTTTCCATTTCCTTAGTTCTGCCTTAATTACTCTTTTCATGTTTTTAAAGTTCTCATCATAGAGGTCTTTAACTTCTTTGGTTAAGATTATTCCTAGGTGTTTTATGTTTTTTGAGGCTATTTCAAAAGGAGTTTCTTTCCTGATTTCAGCCTCGGCCTTCGGGTCATTAGCATATAGAAAGGTCATTGATTTTTGAGGGTTTATTTTATATCCTGCAACTCTGCCAAAGTTTTGGATCAGCTCTAGCAGCTTGGGAGTAGAGTCTATGGGGTACTTTAGGTATAGGATCATGTCATCTGTGAAGAGAGAAAGTTTAACTTCATCTTTTCTTACTTGGATCCAGTTTATTTTTTCTTCTTGCCTAATTTCTCTGGCTAGGAATTCTAGTATTATGTTCAAGAGAAGGGGAGAGAGTGGACATTCCTTTCTTGTTCCTGATTTTAAAGGGAATGGCTTTAGTTTTTTCACAATTTAGAGTTATGCTTGTTGTTGCTTTGTGATAAACAGCCTTGATTATATGCAGGAAGGTTCCCTGGAATCCCAGTTTTTCCAGGGCTTTTAGAATAAATGGGTGCTGAATTTTATTGAACGCTTTCTCCGCATCCAGTGATATAACTATGTGGTTCTTTACATTGCTCTGGTTGATGTGGTGGTTTACATTAATTGACTTGCGTAATTGAACCATCTTTGCATCCCTGGGATGAATCCAGTTTGATCATGGTGTATGATTTATTTGATGCCCTGTTGAAGTCGATTGGCCAGAAATTTGTTGAGATTTTTTGCATCTATATTCATCAGGGAAATCAGTCTAGAGTTCTCTTTCTGTGATGAGTCCTTGCCTGGTTTTGGGATGATGGTTATACTGACTTCATAGAATGTGTCTGGTAGTGAACTTTCTCTTTCAAATTAATTGAAGAGTTTGAGAAATATTGGTGTGATTTCTGTTTTAAAGGTCTTGTATAATTCTGCTGTGAGTCCTTTGGGACCTGGGCTTTTCTTGGATGGGAGATCATTTAATGCTGTTTCTATTTCAATGCTGGATATGAGTCTGTTTAGAAGGTTTAAATTTTCATGGTTGAGTTTGGGAATATGAATTTCTTTTAGGAAATCATCCATTTCTTCCAAGTTCTTGAATTTGTTGGCATAAAGGTTTGCAAAATAGTACCTTATTGTGTTTTGAATTTTGGTTGTTTCTGTGGTGATGTTACCTGTTTCATCTCTTATCTTGTTTATTTGAGTGTGCTGCCTTCGTTTTTTGGTCAGGTTTGCCAGGGGTCTGTCTATCTTGTTGATTTTTTTCAAAGAACCAACTCTTTGCTTTGTTGATTCTTTGAATGTCTCTAATTGATTTAATTCAGATTTGATTTTAAGTATTTGCTTCAGTCTATTGTTCTCTGTCGAGGAGATTAAGGTATGTCCTTGTGTTGCTGAGTTGCTGTTTCTCCAGTTTTTTGGTGTTAACACACAGACTGATAAATTTCCCTCTGAGTATGGCTTTTGCTGTGTCCCAAAGGAGCTGGAACATTGTGTACTAACCTTGGTTGAATTCCATAAATAATTGAATTTCTGTTCTAATTTCATCAATGACCAACTGATGGTTCAGCAGTGTGATGTTTAATCTCCATGTATTGTAGGATTTTCTGTGGTGTCTGTATGAGTTGAGCTCTAATTTCATTCCTTTGTGGTCTTTGAGAATGCAGGGAGTGTTTTTGATACTTCTGAATTTGTTCATATTTTCTTTGTGCCCTAAGATGTGATCTATTTTGAAGAATGTTCCATGTGCTGCTGAGAAGAATGGGTATTCTGTTGTTGCTGGGTGGAATATTCTGTAGATGTCGTTTAAGTCTAGTTGGTCTATGCAGTTGTTTAGTTCTGTGGTTTCTTTGTTCTGTGGTTTTTTGGCATGTTGATCTATCCAGAGGAGACAGTGGAGTGTGAACGTCACCAACTATCGATGTGTTTTGGTCTATGATTGTTTTTAGAGTCAGTAGTGTTTGTTTGATGAAGTTGGGTGCTCCTGTATTTGGTGTGTAGATATTTAGGATGGTTATATCTTCCTGTAGGGGTGATCCCTTTATTAGTATGTAGTAACCTTCTTTTTTTTTTTTTTTTTTGGCCAGTCCTGGGCCTTGGACTCAGGGCCTGAGCACTGTCCCTGGCTTCTTCCCGCTCAAGGCTAACACTCTGCCACTTGAGCCACAGCGCCCCTTCTGGCCGTTTTCTGTATATGTGGTGCTGGGGAATCGAACCTAGGGCCTCGTGTATCCAAGGCAGGCACTCTTGCCACTAGGCTATATCCCCAGCCCCCTGTAGTAACCTTCTTTGTCTCTTGTTACCCTCTTTAATTTGAAGTCAATTTTGCTGATGCTAGCATTGCAACTCCGGCCTGCTTATGGGGCCATTTGCTTGGTTGATTTGATTCCAGCCTTTGACTTTTAGAAGATGCTTACTTTTGCTTGGAGGCAGTAGAAAGATGGATCTTGATTTTTGATCCAACTTATGAGCCTATGTCATTTGATAGGAGAATTAAGTCCATTAATGTTGAGAGGATTGAGAGATGTTCATTTGTTCCTTTCATTATAGCTATCTTGTTAAAAGCTGTGTCTTACCATTTCTTGATCTGATATTCTGGTTTACTAATTAGGGTTCATTTCTCCATCTGTATTTGAGGATTTTCTGTAAACCTGGTTTGGTGGAGATATATTGTTTCAGTTTTTCCTTACTGTGGAAGGCTTTTATTTGACCTTTGGCTATGAATGAGAGTTTAGCTGGGTACAGTATTCTTGGTTGGTAGTTTTTTTATTTAGGGTTTGGCATACCTCATTCTAGGCTCTCCTTGCTTTCATGGTCTCTGCTGAGAAGTCTAGGGTAATTCTGATTGCTTTTCCTTTATATGTAATTCTTTTCTTCTCCCTAACAGCTTGAAGGATTCTTTCCTTGTTCTCTATTGATCCTGTTTTGATCACAATGTGTCGGTGGGATGTCCGGTTCTGGTCCCGTCAGTTTGGGGGTCTAAATGCTTCTTGTATCTGGGTTTTTTGTTTTGTTTTGGTTTTGGTTTTTTTGCCAGTCCTGATGCTTCTTTTTGCTCAAGGCTAGCACTCTGCCACTTGAGCCACAGCGTCACTTCTGGTCATTTTCTGTATATGTGGTGCTGGCGAATTGAACCCAGGGCTTCATGTACGGGAGGCAAGCACTCTTGCCACTAGGCCATATTCCCAGCCCTGCTTCTTGTATCTGTATAGGCCTATCCTTCAGGATATTTGGGAAGTCCTTGGCTAATATTCTGTTAAATAGGTTGCCTATTCCATTGTCTTCTTTCTCCAGGTTTTCCGCAATACCTATTAGCCTTAAATTGGGCTTCCTGATTGTGTCTTGGAGCTCCTTGAATGAACTGGTTTGTCGATTGGATTGGGTTTGTATTGATTTTTGATCTTTCTCCATAGATTCTAGGGAATCTTCACCTCCTGAGATTCGCTCCTTTGCTTTAGCTAGTCGAGACTTTGGCTAGCTACTTGATTTCTAATCTCTTTTCCTTCAGACTCTTCTTTCCTGATGATTTCCATGTTACCTCTTAGGTCCTGTATGGACCTCTTTACTTCATTAACTTCTTTAATTTGATTTTGAGTGCTGTCTCTCATATCTTTTAGCTGTTTATCTATCTTTTCGTTTGTCTCTGGAATTTTATTTATCTTTCTATTTGTCGAGGCCATAAAATCATCTATTACTTTATGGAAGGATTGCTGTATTGATTCATAGTATTCATTTATCATGTTTATCAGTAGACTTTGTAAAGTATTTTGAGGGTTCTCTTCTATGTCTTTGATTGAGTGCTCTACTTCCTGCTTGTTTTGAGTGGGAGATAAGACTCCATTGTTTGCCATCTTTCTTGTGTTTCTTCTGCCCATTTGGTTTGGGAATGCCAATCTATAAGCACCTGTGAGCTCCGTTTAAGACCCAAATCAGAACTTACGAAGCACTGTTGTGTAAATATTAGAAGTTCACAATTGTATACAGGTACCTTGTATTCCTGTATATAATATTAGATTTGGTGTTCCTAAAGAAAACAATTTCGATTTAACAACCAATCCTGAGCCCTGTATTCAGTAGTTACTTATTTACTGTTACAACACTATGAGCAATATTTGTTCTTATATTAAGTTCTTTTTTGACTGGCTGTCTCTATGATCCCCTTTGATTCACTCAGATTAAGCAGGAATACCCTCTATCCAATAATCAGGAGTCAATGGAATGTGGAGGTACTGAAAGTAAGTCAGGAGGGTATGTTAGAGGTAGTATAAAGAATAGAGTAAAATGTATGGGGGGTGATGATTTTGGTTTAGTTTCAGTGACGTGGAAATGTGGAGAAGTGTAGAATCAGTAGACAGACATGGTTAAAATGATAGAAAATGGAGAGTTAGAAGAAAATAATTGAGGTGTCATTCATAGAAAAGTAATTTTTAAAGAAAGAGAATGCAAAGAGAGAAATAAAGAAAAATACTGGAAGCCAGATGCACAAAACATAGAAAAATAATTTTAAAAAATTAAAAGGAAAAAAACCAGAATAAAATGACCAAAAAACAAAAAGAAAAATAAAAAACTTGATAAAACAATCAGGTAAAAATGGAAAACCAAACAAACAAAAAAACCAAAGATGTTTCAGAAGTGAAGAAAAAACTTAAAAAATGCTTGAGAGAAAAAAAATGGAGTCTTCCTTGTTTGGGTGGGCTTTCTACAGTATCTGGTTTCCTTGCAATGGTTTGCAGTCTATTTTGCTGGCTGGCCAGTTTGACTTGCTTTCAGTTAGCAGGGGGTGGACCTGCTCTGACCCTCTCCCCCATTAGTGAAATCCTGGGTCTCTGTGGTTCACACAGCTTGCAGGTAAGACTTGGGCGTTTTCTGTCAATGGGGGACCTGAACAGTCTCAGGATCTGTGGCTCCTCTTGTCTGCTCTGGGGTGGCTGCCTTTAATGCCTGGCCTTGAGCAAGCTGTATCAAGCTGAGAGTTGCTTGCCTAGGGGAGGTTCCTCCCTCCTTGGTGGAGCGGTCTCCTGGGAAGAGCTAGCTATGGAATTCAGCTCCTTTTGGGGCTGGGAAATGGGCTTCCTTTGTGACAGGACCATTTATCTGTCTCGGGAACTGTTTCTTCCTCTATCTGGTTGTTCAGTGCCACTGGTAGCTGCTCACTGCTTTCACTTTTTAGAAATTCCAGCAGGCAGGGAGAAGCACCTCTGGCTGAGCCGCTGCCCAGGACAAGCCTCCTGCCTGGGCAGGGGTCCTTCTCCTGGGCGGAGCTGGATCTCACTGGTTGGTCCCTCTTGCCCTTTTCAAAGATGGCCATGTTGTCCTCGCTTTCCCCAGGCCTGATTTAGTTCCAGTCTAGTCTGACCCTATTCCAGATGGTGCTTTCCTCTGGCAGTGGGGGAAGGGCTATCTCCCATAAGCTGGTCTATGAGCGCGAGTGAGAATGTCTTTCGTGGGGTACTCACGCTTTCTCTGCGATTTTGGCCCTTCCATGCTCAGCCTACCATCTGCATTTGTTCACCTCTGAATGGAGAATTTCTCCCTGGTCTCCACTGTATGCTTTTTTTTTGCTGCAAATAGTTTTTTTTGTTTTTTCTTTCAAATTTTTATTATCAAACTGATGTACAGAGAGGTTACAGTTTCATATGTTAGGCATTGGATACATTTCTTGTACTGTTTGTTACCTCAGCCCTCATTCTCCCCTCCCTCCTCCCCTTTCCCTTTCCCCCCAGGAGGTGTTCAGTTCACTTACACCAAACAGAACTAGGAAATTGAAAGGGAATACCAAAACTGAGAGACACAGAATAAAAAAAGACAAACAACTACAAAAACGCTGTGTGCTTTTGCTGCAAGGAGTGCGGGGCGCTGTGCCGGTGCCGGCACTGGCGTGGTGGCGGGACACCGCCCAGAGCTCAAATCTGTGTTTTCAGACCAGCAAAGTCGACTTTTCCTTCCTGGCCAGAATCCCTGTACTGTTATAACTGACTTTGGCTGTCTTTCTAGGAGTAAAAGTTTCTATGGGGTGGGAAATCTGCAATGTTGGAGGGAGCTCAGCTAGGGCTCTGCTGCTCCTCCACCATCTTCCCGGAAGTCTCTATAATCTTTTGACTGTACTTATACTTAAATTTTCCTGGTCACAAGAATCTTTTCTATCAGATTCCAAGCATTGGAAATTCTATTTTTCGTATTACTTCTGGTGCTTTCTTCCAAGCAGAGATTGGATAAGAATTTGTTGACTGGTTGACCAGAATATTTCAATCACTTTATGTTAATGAGCCTTGTAAGATGAGATGTTGTCAGGCACTGATGCCTCATTCTCGTAAATCCTAACTACTTTGAAAGCATAGATCTGAGGATCCTGGTTCAAAGCCAAATAGCAAGAAAGCTATATGAGTATTATCCCAGTTCATCACCAAAGAGCTGGAGGTGGAATGTTGTTCAAGTGGTTGAGCAATAGCCTTGAGAAAATAAGCTCATTGACAGAGATTGCGCCCTGAGTTCAAACCCCAAGACTAGCAAAAAACAGGAAAAACAGATGAGATTTTAATTTCTGTATTGATCAGTTCAATCCATCACTGTATATGCACTGTGACAATAAATCAAAATAGTCAAAAAAAATCTGTTGAATGTATTTTAAATTGCAGGGGAGATGAAGCAAAATATCACAATGAAAACTCTCTTGCACAACTTACAATTGCTAAGAAAAGTTCTTCGAAACAAGAAAATAAGAGCTTCATTCCTACAAGATTGTCATATGATTTTGTGTAGTATCATTGTAGCTTTTCCTATTAGGTTTGCCAGCTATTATTTTGCACAATCTTTTCCTTGTAATATTCATTGCTTAAATACAGCCTTTCAGCCATGCATGCTGTATGATTTTGAGCCATTATGACAAATTTAGAAAGCATTATTACTTTGTAAATGTTGAGGATTAATAAAGAAGTAGCTGAGCATGTAGCTACAGTATGCTGTGGAGAGGTAACCTTCTGAAAGAAGATTCTGCAACTCTCAGTGGGAATTGCCTGACATGGCTCAAAACAACTACCTCATCAGCCATAATCACATCACCCAGATCATTTTAATGATGCCAAACTTTAAGTCAGGGTAAAGAAGAAGCTCACAGCATGCTTCTGGAAATTGCTGTCCTTTTAATCAAAAGAAATGATACCTCAATGAGGACTTTTGTCTCTGGAATTAAGTGTGATGCTGAACTTGTATGTCTCTATTAAAGTGTAAAAAAATATTCTTTCCATCTTATTGATGGATTGGTCAAAACTAAGAAAGACTCACAAGGGTGTGTCTTAACTTCCATAAATGGTGTGTTCTCTTATAGAATTTTCCTTAAACTTTACTTTTTTAATTTTATTAATTGAATTTTGTTGACAAGGTGTTGTGCAAAAGGGGTACAGTTACATAATAAGGCAGTGAGAACATTTCTTGTGATATCTTTTTTTTCTCAAATTTTTATTATCAAACTGATGTACAGAGAGGTTACAGTATCATACGTTGGGCATTGGATACATTTCTTGTACTGTTTGTTGCCTTGTCCCTCATGCCCCCCTCCCTCCCCCCTTTCCCTCCTCACCCCAGGTGTTCAGTTCACTTACACCAAACAGTTTTGCAAGTATTGCTTTTGTAGTTATTTCTCTTTTTTTACCCTGTGTCTCTCAAATTTGGTATTCCCTTTGAATTTCCTACTTCCAATACCAGTAAACACGGTTTCCAATATACTCAGATAAGATTACAGAGATAGTGTAGGTACAACCATAGGAAGGTGATAGAAGAACATCATCAATAATAGAAATTACACATACACATAGGACGTTGAAAGTAGTTACAACTGTGATATATCAATTGTTTCCATAACATGGAGTTCATTTCACTTAGCATCATCTTATGTGTTTCTAAGGGTATAGCTATTGGGCCTTGTGATGCTCTGCTATGGCTTGCCTAAACCTGTACTAATTATTCCCAATAAGGGAGGCCATAGAGACCATGTTTCTTTGGGTCTGGCTCACTTCACTTAGTATAACTTTTTCCAAGTCCTTCCATTTCCTTACAAATGGAACAATGTCATTCTTTCTGATAGAGGCATAAAATTCCATTGTGTATATGTACCACATTTTCCTGATCCATTCATCTATGGAGGGACATCTGGGTTGGTTCCAGATTCTTGCTATGACAAATTGTGCTGCGATGAACATTGTTGTGCTGGTGGCATTACTGTGATTTTGTTTGTGGGCTTTTGGATAGATACCCAACAGTGGGGCTGCTGGGTCATAGGGGAGTTCTATATTGAGCCTTCTGAAGAATCTCCATACTGCTTGCCAGAGTGGCTGAACCAGTTTACATTCCCACCAACAATGAAGTAGGGTTCCCTTTTGGCCACATCCCCTCCAACAATAGTTATTATTAGTTTTCTTGATATATGACATTCTTACTGGGGTGAGATGGAATCTCAATGTTGTTTTGATTTGCATTTCCTTTATGGCCAGTGATGTAGAGCATTTTTTCATATGTCTATTGGCCATTCTCATTTCCTCATCAGAGAAGTTGCTTTGTAAGTCTTTAGCCCACTTGATGAGGGGGCTATTGGTTCTTTGCGGTTTTGTTTTGGAAGAAGGTAATTTTTTTAGTTCTGCATATATTTTAGAGATGAGGCCTTTGTCTGTTGAATGTCCGGTAAAGATCTTCTCCCAGTCTGTGGGCTTTCTGTTTATCTTGAGAGCTATGTCCTTTGCCATGCAGAAGCTCTGGAGTTTGATGCAGTCCCATTTGTCCAACCTTTCTTTGATTTGTAGCCTTTCAGGGTCTTTGTTAAGGAAGTTCTGTCCTGTGCAAGGAGCCCAAGTGTTTCTCCTACTCCTTCCTTTAGTGTTTTCAGGGTGCCTGTTTTGATTTCAAGGTCTTTAATCCATTTGGAATTGATTTTGGTGCAGGGTGATATATAAGGATCTAGTTTTAGTTTGTTGCATGTGTTGAGCCAGTTTTGCCAGCACCACTTGTTAAAGAGGCTATCTTTCTTCCATACTATTGTTTTAGCTCCTTTATCAAAGATTAAGTAGGCGTAGTTCAGTGGGTTTAATTCTGGGTGTTCAATTCTGTTCCATTGGTCTTCAGGCCTGTTCCGGTGCCAATACCAAGCTGTTTTAATTACTATAGCTTTATAATACAGCTTGAAGTTGGGTATTGTAATTCCTCCAGCACTGTTCTTTCTGCTTAGGAGTGTTTTTGCTATTCTAGGTCTTTTATTGTTCCATATGAATTTCTGGATTGCTTCCTCTATTTCATTAAAGAATGGTGTTGGGGTATTAATGGGTATTGCATTGAATTTGTAGATAGCCTTTGGCAATATTGCCATTTTGATTATATTAATCCTCCCAATCCAGGAGCATGGGAGGTTTTTCCATTTTCTTAGTTCTGACTTAATTTCATTTTTCAAGCTTTTAAAGTTCTCTTCAAAGAGGTCTTTCACTTCTTTGGTTAAGGTTATTCCTAGGTATTTTATGTTTTGGGGGGCTATTGCAAAAGGAGTTGCTTTCTGATTTCAGCCTCGGTCTTTGGGTTGTTAGCATAGAGAAAGGCCATTGATTTTTGAAGGTTTATTTTATATCCTGCAACTTTGCCAAAGTTTTGGATCAGCTCTAGTAGCTTGGGGGTAGAGTCTATGGGATTCTTTAGGTATAGGATCATGTCATCTGCAAAGAGAGAAAGTTTAACTTCATCTTTTCCTATTTGGATCCCCTTTATATTCTCTTCTTGCCTAATTGCTCTGGCTAGGAATTCTAGCACTATGTTGAAGAGCAGGGGAGAGAGTGGACATCCCTGAATTGTTCCTGATTTTAAAGGGAATGTCTTTAGCTTTTCACCATTTAGAGTTATGCTTGCTGTTGGATTGTCATAAACTGCCTTGATTATATTCAGGAATGTTCCCTGGAATCCCAGTTTTTCCAGGGCTTTTAGCATAACTGGGTGCTGGATATTATCGAACGCTTTTTCCGCATCCAGCGATAAAACCATGTGGTTCTTTACCTTGCTCCGGTTGATGTGGTGGATTACATTAATTGACTTGCGTATATTAAACCAGATTTGCATCCCTGGGATGAATCCAGTTTGATCGTGGTGTATGATTTTTTTGATGACCTGTTGAAGTCGATTGGTCAGAATTTTGTTGAGAATTTTTGCATCTATGTTCATCAGGGAGATTGGTCTGTAGTCCTCTTTCCGTGATGAGTCTCTGCCTGGTTTTGGGATGAGGGTTATACTGGCTTCATAAAATGAGTCTGGTAGTGAACGTTCTCTTTCAATTTCATTGAAGAGTTTGAGAAATATTGGAGTGAGTTCTGTTTTGAAGGCCTTGTAGAATTCTGCGGTGAATCCGTCTGGACCTGGGCTTTTCTTGGATGGGAGATTATTTATTGCTGTTTCTATTTCAATACTGGATATGGGTCTGTTTAGAAGGTTTGTCTTCATAGTTGAGTTTGGGGGTACCAATTTTTTCTAGGAAATCATCCATTTCTTCCAAGTTCTCAAATTTGTTGGCATAAAGGTTTGCAAAATAGTCCCTTATTATTTTCTGAATTTCGGTTATTTCTGTGGTGATGCTACCTGTTTCTTCTCTTATCTTGTTTATTTGAGTGTGCTGCCTTCGTTCTTTGGTCAGGTTTGCCAGGGGTCTGTCTATCTTGTTCATTTTTTCAAAGAACCAACTCTTTGTTTTGTTGATTCTTTCGATGTTTTTTTCGTCTCTAATTGATTTAATTCTGATTTGATTTTAATTATTTGCTTCCGTCTATTGACTTGGGGTTTGGCTTGCTGTTCTCTCTCCAGAAAATTAAGGTGCTTCCTTAAATTACTGAGTTGCTGTTTCTCCCATTTGTTGATGTATGTACTCAGAGATATAAATTTTCCTCTGAGTACTGCCTTTGCTGTGTCCCAAAGGAGCTGGTACTTTGTGTCCTCAACTTGGTTGAAGTCCATAAACATTTGAATTTCTGTTTTAATTTCTTCAATGATCCACTGATGGTTCAGCAGTGTGTTCTTTAGTCTCCATGAATTGTGGGATTTTCTGTGGTGGCTGAATGAGTTGAGCTCTAATTTTATTCCATTGTGGTCTGAAAGAATGCAGGGAATGATTTTGATACTTCTGAATTTGTACAGATTTTCTTTGTGCCCTAAGATGTGATCTATTTTGGAAAATGTTCCGTGTGCTGCCGAAAAGAATGTGTATTCTGTCCTTGCTGGGTGGAATATTCTGTAGATGTCGATTAAGTCTAGTTGGTCTATGCAATTGTTTAGTTCTGTGGTTTCTTTGTTCAGTTTTTGGCGTGTTGATCTGTCCAGAGGTGATAGTGGAGTGTTAAAGTCCCCCACTATCATTGTGTTTGGGTCTATGAATGTTTTTAGAGCCAGTAGTGTTTGTTTGATGAAGTTGGGTGCTCCTGCATTTGGCGTGTAGATATTTAGGATGGTTATATCTTCCTGTTGGAGAGATCCTTTTACTAGTATGTAGTAACCTTCTTTGTCTCTTCTTACCTTTTTCAATTTGAAGTCAATTTTGTCTGATACTAGGATTGCAACTCCAGCCTGCTTATGGGGGCCATTTGCTTGATAGATTTGTTTCCAGCCTTTCACTTTTAGAAGATGTTTACTTTTGCTGGATAGATGTGTCTCTTGGAGGCAGCAGAAAGATGGATCTTGATTTTTGATCCAAGTTATGAGCCTATATCGTTTGATTGGAGAATTAAGTCCATTAATGTTGACAGTTAGAATTGAGAGGTGATCGTTTGTTCCTTTCATTATCACTATCTTGTTTAAAGCTGTGTCTTCCCATTTCTTGATCTAGTGTTTACTAATTAGGGTTCATTTCTCTGTCTCTTCATCTATGAATGAGAGTTTGGGTGGGTACATAATTCTTGGTTGGTAGTTATTTTTATTTAGTGTTTGGTATGCTTCATTCCAGGCTCTCCTTGCTTTCATGGTCTCTGCTGAGATGTCTGGGGTAATTCTGATTGCTTTTCCTTTATATGTGATTGTTTTCTTTGCCCTAAAAGCTTTGAGTATTTTTTCCTTGCACTCTGCTGAAGCTGTTTTGATCACAATGTGTCGGTGGGAAGTCCTATTCTGGTCTGGTCGATTTGGGGTTCTAAATGTTTCTTGTATCTGTATAGGCCTTTCCTTCTGGATGTCTGGGAAGTTCTCAGCCAATATTCTGTTAAATAGGTTGCCTATCCCATTAACCTCTTTCTCCAAGTTTTCCTCAATACCTATTATCCTTAAATTGGGCTTCCTGATTGTGTCCTGAATCTCCTGTAGTGATCTGTTTTGTTGCTTGGACTGGATTTGTATTGATTTTTGATCTTTCTCCATAGAATCTAAGGAATCTTCAGCTCCTGAGATTCGATCCTCTGCTTCAGTTAGTCAGGACTGTAGGCTAGCTACTTGATTTCGAATCTCTTTTCCTTCTGACTGGTCTTTCCTGATGATTTCCATGTCATTTCTTAGGTCCTGTATGGACTTCTTTACTTCATTAACTTCATTACTTTGGTTTTGAGTGTTGTCTCTCAAATCTTTAAGTTGGGTAGCTATCTATTCATTTGACTCTTTTTTTTTTTTTTTTTTGGCCAGTCCTGGGGCTTGGACTCAGGGCCTGAGCACTGTCCCTGGCTTCTTCTTGCTCAAGGCTAGCACTCTGCCACTTGAGCCACAGCGCCACTTCTGGCCATTTTCTGTATATGTGGTGCTGGGGAATCGAACCTAGGGCCTCATGTATAAGAGGCAAGCACTCTAGCCACTAGGCCATATCCCCAGCCCCTTCATTTGACTCTTGAAGCTCACTTATCTTTCTATTTGTGGATGCCATGAAATTCTCCATTAATTTTTGCTTTGCCTCCTCAAGCTCTAACATAATTGACTGAAGAGATTCAAACTTTTCATTTATCATGTTTATCAGTAAACTTTGTAGAGCATTTTGGGGGTTTTCTTCTATGTTTTTGATTGACTGCTCTGCTTCCTGCTTGTTTTGAGTGGGGGATAAGACTTCATTATTTGCCATCTTTCTTGTGTTTCTTCTGCCCATTTGAATTGGGAATGCCAGTCTACCAGCACCTGTGAGCACTGTTTAAGACTCAAAGCAGCCCTTACCAAGCACTGTTGTGTAAATCTTACAATTTCACAATTATATACAGATAACTTGTATACCTGTCTATAAAGTTAGATTTGGTGTTCCTAAAGAATACAATTTCAATATAACATCCGATCCTGGGCCCTGTATTCAGTAGTTACTTATTTACTGTTACAACCCTATATGCAATTCTTAATTTTATATTAAGTTCTTTTAGGACTGGCTTTCTCTATGAACCCCTTTGACTCACTCGTATTAAGCTGGGATACCCTCTATCCAATAACCAGGAGTCAATGGAACCTGGAGGTCCAGGCAGTAAGTCAGGAGGGTAAGTTGGAGGTAGTAAAGAGAATAGAGTAAAGTGTATTGGGAGGGTGGTGATTTTGGTTTAGTTTCAGTGACGTGGAAATGTGGAGAAGAGTAGAATCAGTAGAAAGAACATTGATAAAATGACAGACACTGGAGAGTTAGCAGAAAAGGGTGTAGGTGTTATTTATAGGAAAGTAATTTTTAAAGGAAGAGGACGCAATGAGAGAAATGAAGTAAAAATACTGGAAGACAGATGCACAAAACAGAGAAAAATTATTTAAAAAGGAAGCATAAGTAAATAAAAAGGAAAATAACAGAAAAGGAACAACCCAAACAAATAAACAAACACAAAAAAAACTTGATAAAACAAACCAGTAAAAACGGAAAACAAACAAAAAACAAACAAACCAAAAACAAAAAAAAAAACAAAAAAAAAAACAGCCAATGATGTTTCAGGTGTGAAAAAATTATAAAGAAAATTTAAAAGAAAAGTTTTAAAAAAATGTTTGAAAAGAAAAAGAAACCAGTCTCTGGTTTCCCTGCAATGGACTGCAGTCTATTTTCCTGATTGGCTGGTTTGACTTGATTTCAGTTGGCAAGGGGTGGTTCTGTTCTGACCTTCTCCCCTGTTGGTGCAATCGTGGGTCTCTGAGGTTTGCACAGCTTGCAGGCAGGCCTTGGGCGTCCTCTGTCGATGGGGACGTGAGCAGTCTCAGGAACTGTGGCTCCTCTGTATGCTGTGGGGCAGCTGCCTTTGATGCCTGGACTTGACTAGGCTGTGAACACAGCAGGGCGGGGCACTTCTGGCCTGTTTTGCTCCGCTGAGAGTTGCTTGCCTGAGGGAGGTGGCCTCCTTGGCATAGGTAGCTATGGAATGCAGCTTCGTTTTGGGCTGTGAATTAGCTTCCTCTGTGACGGGACCATTTAGCTGTCCCCGGAACTGTTTGTTCCTCCGTCTGTTGTTTCCGTGTCCCTGGTAGCTGCTCGCAGCTTTTGCTTTAAGTTTAGAAATTCCGGCGGGCAGGGCGGGGCATCTCTGGCTAAGCCCCGGACTCGCCTCCCGCCAGGGCAGGGGGCATTCTTCTGGGCGGGGCTGGTTCTCACTGATTCTGCCCCTCCTGCCCTTTTCAAAGATGGCTTTTTTGACCTCACTTTCCCCAGGCCCGCTTCAGTTCCAGTCTGGTCTGACCCTATGCCAGTGGCAAAGATGGCGCTTTGCTCTGGCGGTGGGGACAGGAATGCTTTCCAGAAGCTGGACTGTGGGCACAAGCGAGAATAATTTTTTTGTGGGGTACTCACGCTGTCTCTGCGATGTCAGGTCCTCCGTGCTCGGCTGCCATCTGGAGTATTCAACGCTTTAGCTGTGCGGAGTGCGGGGGGGGGGGGGGGGGAGGGCTGTGCCCGGCACTGTGCCAGAGCCGGCGCTGGCGCAGCGGCGGAACGCCACCCGGAGCTCAAATCTGTGTTTTCAGACCAGCAAAGTCGATTTTTCCTTCCTGTTCAGAATCCCTGTACTGTTAGAACTTACTTTGGCTGTCTTTCTCAGAGAAACAGTTTCTATGAGGTGAGAAAACTACGATATCGGAGGGAACTCTGCAAGGGCTCAGCCGCTCCTCCGCCGTCTTCCTCTGGATCCTTTCTTATGATATCTTACACCCTTGATTTTCCTTCCCTTCCTTATATCAGGTAGGAATATATATATATATAACATCCAGTGTACCAAAATCATATACAATAAACATGTAGGGTACGCCATAGGAAATTCACCTAGAACATTAAGCATAATGACAATAGAATTGTCCTGTGTCCTTGTCTTAGAATTATTTTTGCTTATCCTCATCTTATATGATCATGTACACATAGCTGTTGAGCTATTGTGATCCACTGATAGGTCTAATCTAGATTTTTTTATGTTTAGTAGCTGTTTGGTTTTAGATACATAATGTAAGGTCGCTGATCCAAACCTGTGGAAATACCATTTGAAAAGAACTTTGTTGTTTTTCAGACATGGTTTCCACTGACCCCACCCCACCCCACCCTAACAGTCATATATCAAGGAGGCCATGCCCCTTTGTTCTCTGTGCTCAAGGCTTGTCTCACTCAACATTATTTGTTCAAGTTCTGACCATTTCCCTGTGAATACCAATATTTTATCATTTCTAATTGCTATGTAGTATTCTATTGTGTATAGGTACCACATTTTTTGTATCCATTCATCTGTAGTGGGGCATCTGGGTTGTTTCCATATTTTGGCTATTGTGAATTGTGCAGCAATAAACATGGATGTGCAGTTGTCTTTATGATATCCTGAGACCTGTTGTTCAGGATAGATGCCTAGGAGTGGTATGGCTGGGTCATAGGGTATGTCTATTCGGAGTTTTTGAGGAAACTCTGTGGGGGTGCGGTCCCCGATTGACCTCCCCTCCTCCCCCCCAGGACCGAATGGCTGGAAGCCACTCCTACGCCTTCCAGGTCAGGAACCGGAAAGAGTAGTTCTGGCTCAGCCCGCCTCCCATCTCCATCTCAGGTCCACGTGGATGCCTTCAAGATGGCGCCACCGGTGCCCAGGGGCGGTCCTATTGGGGCGTGACGTCAGCCCATGGGGGTAGTCCCAAGATGCCACTCTGGCCAAGACAGCCCGGCTCAGCCAATTAACAAAGCCCCCCTTCCCACCTTCCCCACCATAATAAAAATCTTCTCTTCTTTATTTTGTAAGTCTTGCAAAGGGTCTGTCAATTTTATTTATTTTCTCAAAGAACCAGCTTTTAGTCTTATTTATTTGTTGAATGGTCTTTCTATTTTCAATCAGATTTATCTCTTCTTTAATCTGTGTGATCTCTCTCCTCCTAGTCATTTTAGATTCGATCATTTCTTGTTTCTCTAGTTGTTTTAGTTTCATCGTGAAGTTATTTACCTCCTCTGCTTCCATTCTTTTAATGTGAGTGCTGAGGGCAATGATCTTGCCCCTCAGTACTGCGTTGGCTGTGTCCCATGTTCGTTGTGATGTATTTTCTTTGTCATTGTGGCTTATGAATTCGTTGATTTCATCTTTAATTTGGTCTGTGGCCCAAGTGTTGGATAACAGTGTGGGGTTTAGCCTCCAAGAATGTGTATAACCTCTGTGGTAACCATTGCTACTGAGGGTTACAATTAATCCACTGTGGTCAGATATAATACATGGGATGACGTCAGTACTTTGTATTTGCTGAGGTTCTTTGTGTGGGCAATACATGTTCTATTTTGGAGTATGTCCCATGGGGTGCTGAGAGGAAGGTGTATTGGGTCTCTGTAGGGTGGAAGATTCTGTATAGATCTGTCAGATCCATTTGGGATATGGTGTTACTTAGGTTCTCAGCTCCCTTGCTGATCCTCTGGGTGTTGGATCCATCTCTTGGGGAGAGTGGGGTATTAAAGTCTCCCATTATGATTGCGTTTGGGTCTATCTTGTTCTGTAGTTCTCTGAGAATTTGCTTGACATATGTAGGGCCTCTTGTTCAGTGAGTATAAATTTATCACTGTGATGTCTTGATTCTGGATTTTTCTTTGTATTAAAATGTAGTGACCTTCTTTGTCTTTTTGAGTTGATTTTAACAAAAATTCCAGCTTGTCTGAGATCAGTATGGCTACACCTGCCCTTTTGGTAGGTGCGTTTGCTTGGAAGATCTTCTTCATCCTTTCATTTGGAGCCTGTTTTTGTCCCTTGCTGTAAGGTGGGTCTCTTGTAGACAACAGATGGCAACTTTTTGTTTGTGGATCCATTTTGACAGTCTGCTCCTCTTTATCGGGATATTATACCATTTATATTTAAAGAGATTAAGGATAAGAGTTTTTTTTTCTCCTTGCATTTTTTTGTTGAGCTGTTTTTCCTCTTTTTTTTTTCTTCTTCTCTTTAGTGAGCTGCTCTTTCTGTTGGGCTCTGGCTATTGTAGTTTCTTTCTGTTTCTGTCTGTGTGTCATGTACGATTTCTGTTGGCTGGGATTCCCCTCTTAGAATTCACTGTAGGGCTGGATTTTTATTCACATATTCCTTTAGATCCTCTTTGCTATGGAAAGATCTGGTTTTACCCTCAAATATGAACTCCAACTTCGCTGGATATTTTATTGTAGGTTGGCAGTTGTAGGCCTGTAGAACTTGGATGGTGTTCTTCTACTCTCTTTGTGCATGGTAGGTTTTTGTGGAGAGGTCTGTTGTTATTCAGATCCTCTTCCCAGTGTAGTAAATTTCTTTCTTTGCTTTGGCTGCGTTCAAAATTTGTTCGTTATTATTGAGATCTGAAGACTTGAATATTATGTGTCTTGGTGTGTCTTTTCTGGGGTCTGTCCTGCCAGGTGTCCTATAGGGTTTGGTTACCTTGGTGGGGGGCCCTTGTGATATTAGGGAATTTTTCGGCAATCACTTTATTGAGAATATTTTGAAGCCCTCTACTCTGGTATTCGGCTCCTTCTTCTATTCCAATTATGCCCAGATTATATCTCTTGTCTTTGTCCACTAGCTCCTGAATTAGTCTGCCCTGGAGCTTTACCATTTCTTGGATTGTGGTAATTTTCTGGTCCTTATTGGCTGCATCACCATCCAAGAGAGAGATTCTGGATTCAATATGGTCAATCTTTGTGCTGTGGATTCAAGTGCAGAGTTTATGGATGTCAGAGAGCTATTTATGGTTGCCAGATCACCTGTGATCGTGGAAATTTCTTCCTTTAAAGAGTTGTATTTATAATCTATTTTTTCATTCATTTCACTTCTCCAGATGTTAAGGTCTTCTTTAACGGAGGTTTGCACTGTATCCATTTTTGCTTCCATTTCTTTCTTGGCTTCCTGGATGTCCTTCGAGACCTTGGAAAACTCACTGGTCCTGGATTGTGTGTGTGTCCCGTGCTGCCGTTGGCCCTTCAGGGGTGGAGTGTTGGGATGTGGCGAAAGGTCGTGGTGGCAGCCCTGGCTCTCCCCTTCTCAGCTACTCGGTTCCTCCGCCGCTCACATCCCATCCTGGCTGTGCGGTCCGGAACTTCCCGTCGTCGCCGTGTGTCTAGGTCCACGCTCTCCCTGGGGTCCGTGCAGTCCTGCTGCCTGGAGTCTGAGCTCCCGGTGTGGGTTTTTGTCAGTTGGTCTGCCATTCACCAGGGCCCCTTTCCTAGCCTGGCCCTGTTCAGGCCAGGGTCGGCTGGTGGGGGTAGGGTACCCTGGAGATTCTCCTGCTCTGTGCAGGTTATAGGCTCTTCTTTTTTTGCTCCTTTTTGTTTCTTGCATTTCTCCACTGCTTCTGGCTGCTGGTTTTGCTTGGTTTTTGATGGGATGTTGGGTGCTGGAGTTCCCAGCTCATGATTCAGTTGGAGCGAGTTGGGGTGCCTCCCTACTTTGGCGGATCCATGTTCCTCTCCCTTTTTTTCTGATTTAAACATCTGTCATCCATACTTCCTCCTCATTTTTGTTATATTATCTGTTTCAGTTATCAGCCACTGTGGAACAGATCATCCATAAATTTCGCTAAATAATTTAGCCTAACTATATCTGGGAGAATATGGAAAACCTTGTTTGTCCAAGTGCCACTTGAATATTTATAACACCATTGGGGGGGCATACAAAATTATTATTATATGCAGCTGACTGTGGATTGACTAGTTTCATAGTATGAGTATATGTGTCTGCTCCATAATGGACAAAACAATTTTGTGGGTCTCATATGGGCTAAGGGCAGAATATTTTCCACCCATGAATGATCTCCACTGATGTTGGCTAGGCTCTTTTATAAATCTTAATAAATTAGCTGGAAAGTTGACTGTTGGGTCTATAACATCTCCACTCACATAGCCTGCTTTTGAATGTGATAATGTTAATAACTGGGCCATATATTTCTCATTATCCAACGAGTTAGCTAAGGTCTATTCTCAAAGAGCCAGTGGCAGCCCATGAATTCTTCCAGAAAATAGCTGCAAACCAGCACATTGTCATTTTTGTCATATTACTATGTAAACAACAACAAAACCCAAAGGCAATCAGTTGCCACACAACACAGTAGCTTTCAGTGAGTTTCATGTTGCTATTTTTAGTAATAGATGTATTTCAGTACCATTTACCCTACAATGTGCTTTAAATTCCAAATTTACCATAGTGCTTCTGATTATGAAACGATGTTGAATTTTGCCAAAGGCAAAAATGAGGATGACCATACAGTTGTAGTACTTTACTCTTTTTTATGTGTTTTATTATGTCAATTGATTTTTATACATTGAACCAACCTTTTATCTCTCGGATAACTTCATCATCATCTATTATTTTTTATTAGCATATGCTAATTGAACAAAGGGGTTTCCAGTGTTTTCCTTGTCAAACACATCACCTCCATAATTTTCTTAACCTTGCTATCCCCTTCTTCAAACAATGTCAACAGGATCCACAGTTCTGTTTCCACATCTAACATCAGAAGATTATGTGTTCTTCTCACAGTTTATGATACTCTCTCAAATAGATCATATCATAGTCCATAAAAAGTCTCAGCAATATGCAAAAGAAAGCTATCAAAATTCAAAAGAAAGCTTTCTGTATTCTGAAAGACCATAGTGGAAGAAAATTTGAAATTGGCAGTAAGGTAAATTTTAAAACATACCAGACACATGAAGACTGAGGAACATACTGAATGATCACAAGGTCACTGAAGCAAATAGGAATAAATTTTCAAAATTCTGAGATGCAAATATCACTTAACAGGTTTCTTATACCTATTTCAGCTCCTCCTATTCCATTTAAGATTTAGTCTTTTGATCCTGTCTTATATTTTCCATATTTTTCCATTTTTCACCTTTACTGTCAAAGTGAAGTACAGAGGGGTTACAGTTTCATATGTAAGGCAGTGAGTACATTTCTTGTTCAACTTGTTACCTCCTCCCTCATTTCCCCCTTCCCCCTTTCCCTCTCTCCCACATGAATTGTACAGTTGGTTTACATCAAATGATTTTTCAAGTATTGCTTTTGGAATGGTTTGTCTTTTTATCCTTTGTCTCTCCATTTTGGTATTCCCTTTCCCTTCCCTAGTTAACTAGCTCTTCCTTTTCCTCCTTTGTTATTGAATTATTGTCTGAATGTAGTATTGCCTTGGTTTTAGTCTTCATCTCTTCTGTTTCTTCTGCTTGGCCTTGTCTTATGATAACAGTACACACTTTAGTTTTCATTTGATTTACTGAGTTATCCATTCTAACGTTTCTGCTTTCATTTCAGAAATTTTATTTCCTTGATGAATTTCTCAACCAGGCAGCTGAAATCTGAAATTCTTCTGTAGGTTTTGAATACAATTCTTAACTTAACTTTTCTCTTCATATGCCTATTTGAGTCCTCTTCAAGGTCACTGGTTATTTTTTCCAAGTGGACTTTTTGGTACTGTGTGTGTGTGTATGTGTGTGTGCTTATACACTTTCCATTCCTGGGCTTTTTTCTGCTCAAAGAGAACACTCCTTAGTTTGAGTCATGGCTCACTCCTGGATTTTCTGTGATTAATTGGAAATAAACACTTCACACATTCCTGGATTGGCTGGCTTTCAACCTGGATCCTCAGATCTCAGTTTTCTGAATAGCTAAGATTATAGGTACAATCCACTGGTACCAGGGTGACTTAATACTCTATTGACATTTTAGCCATTTAATTATCTTTAGATTCAAGTTCTGGGTTGCTGTTAGGTTTTGAGGCAGGAGATCATCTTTCTTGCCCATATTGGATTATATTCGTGTTGTAATCTTCATATCCGTTGAGGTGAGTTTATCTTTCACTTCTTCTCCAATGACAGAGATAGTGGTCATAATAAGGTTTACAACTGGGCAATAACCAACTATTTCAAACAATAAAGAAGCTATTAGAACCTGCATTTTTCTCTCCAATATAGTTGAAGAATAATATGCTAGGAACTAAATGATGGTTAAAGTTATAGTGAGTATTAGGTAAGATTAGGGATGTGATGGAGAAAAGAAGGAAATATGAAGATAGAAACCCAAACCTGAGAGAGGATAGTGTGAATGAGTACCGAATTTCAACACAGAGAAATACAGAATATTTGCAAAAATAGAGAAATAAAGAAACAAAACAAAATAATATATAAAAACAAACCTTCACAGCAAACTCATAGGCCAAAAACAGAGCAAAACCAAACTAATAACTATGTATGTATAAATACATATGTTTATATGTGTATGTATGATGTATGTATATATAAATGTGTGTGTGTGTGTGTGTGTGTGTGTGTGTGTGTGTGTGTGTGTGTGTATTGAGGTAAGGTGCGGATTGAGGCTTGGAACAAGGGCCCATCATTCTTATCCTATCTTTTGTCCTCAGATTGTCATCTATGGTTAGTATTTTCTCAAATTACTCTTTTCCTGATGGTGGAAGGTGCAATCTCTTCTGGAAATATAGGCCTCTTCCAGTGTCTACAGTCCCATATGAACCACAGAACTCTACATTTTCTAGGTACATCTCCTGTTTGAGCTGTATGCTGATTGGTGAAGTTTATTGACATAGGGACCTACTAGAGTGAGGTTCAGTGGAATAGCAACTTGTTCCAGGAACTAAGCTGCTCTGTCTTAATTACAATAGAGATGAACAGTTTCCAGGCAGGTGAAATATTCCTTATGGCAGAGTTGGTGGTATTTCAGAGTAGATAGGATGAGTTAAGAAACACTCTGCCACTCTTTAAGCCTGTGTCTTGATCCCACACAAATTTGGCTGGAGAGGCAGTTTGGCTGGTTTCACTTATCCTCCAGGCCAGGGATGGATTTGTGAAGTCTTACTCTATCTTAACAACAGTCACTCACTTCCACATTGCGTTGTGCTGGACAGCAATCTTAGGGATGATGCCAATTAAAGAGAAGTCTGTATGCTTTTGTCTCTGTACAGCTTTTATGTTAGCATTTTATAACTCAGACCCATTCAGTTAAAAGCTATAGGGTTTTTGAAAGAAGTGATCGTGGTCCTGATGGTCACTAAAAGTATAATAATTTCTTTGAATTACAGGGTTAGAATATAAAATAAATTATAGATAGATGATAGATAGATAGATAGATAGATAGATAGATAGATAGATAGAGTATTCCTAATTAATTTCTGAGCTGGAATAAATGAACTCCAATGTAAAGGAAGAGGATGTCAGTGTTTGGATCTCTCTCAACTTCATGTCATGCCCAGGAAGATGATAGAAGATCCTTTCATGGAAGTGAATGTGAAGGATCCATTAAAAGTTATCTTCCAATAGCAGCATTTAGTTACTTCCATGTTATAAAGCCAGTTATTTTCAGTAGCATTTTATAAGCAAAAAATTAGTTTTCCAGTTATTGAGAACCTATTACATTTAAATGAAGAAATGTAGACCCAAAAAAATTAGTGTACTCATAATTCATGGGAAATTCAAGTGTTATTTATTCATCCATTTGGGAAATAAACTTGTTGGTAAAACCTTTGGTTGTATATATGTTTGTCTGAGTTAGGAAAGGAATGGGGAACATCAAAATGGTGAGACAAAAGGTACAAGGTAAACCAGTGCAACAGCAATACTAACAAGACAATATGTTGTGAACTAACTGTACAACTAGTGGGGAGGACTGGGGAAGAGGAAAGGTGGGAGCAAATTGAGGGAAAAAGTACCAAGTTTGAAAATAAATGTATTCATTACCTTACATATGTAACTGTAACCCCTCTGTATATGACTTTGACAATACTTTAATTGGTGTACAAGGAGCAATATATAAAGTACAATTTACGTTGTCTAGAGTTGCTACAGTGTACATTTATTAGGATGTAGGCTTGGTGTGCATCGTTGTGTGCTGGAACCTTGGCACTGCACTCATTTTTACTCATTTCGTCGTGGTTACATATCTTCTAATTCATAGCATTCTTCTCCATGAAATAACAATGACAGTGGATACTTCCCGATTCTTTTGAAGTTAAATTTAAATGAAAATATTTAGAACAGAGCCAGTGATAATGTAAGTGCTTGGACAATAAAGCATTGTATACTCCTTTATCTGCCTTCATTAGTAAAAGTTTAACTTTATAGAAATAAATAATAATGGAACTGAAGACAGAAACACAAATAATAAAAATGGTCACATGCTAACCAATTTATAAGAAAAGTAAAAGGTAAGGAAGTTGAATATATATGGTTTTCTGGTATTTTGATGGTTGCTAATGTACAATTATCAAAATAAGAGGTTATAAGAAATACCCGCTGAATACAAATGGATGGATAGATAGATGATAGATAGATAGATTGATTGATTGACTATGAAAGACAAAGGCATAAATGTTTCAGTAGCATGCAAGGTAAAAGTCTTAATATAAAGGAGTGAAAATTGTCTGAACAAAATGATAATTATAAGACAAAGATGATTTTAGACTTGAGTTTAAAAGCTCAATGGGGCTGCATAGAGATATAGAAATCATATAAAATGACTGAATATCTGTTGTTATATTTATAAAGTTAGTTTAAAATAACACTCTTGTTTTTGATAAATTAAATACATGTATAAGTAAATTGTACACAGGTATACACATATACCTTTGTATAATATGCATGCATACATATATACATACATATAATTATTTAGCACATATATATAAATAATCTTCTTTGTTGTCTAGTAAAAATGTGGCATTCTATTCACCTTAATAAGCTCTTCTGATCTTTCTGAACTCATCTGTCATGAGAAAATGAGAAGCAGAGCTTATAAGAAATGCTTTCTCTCAATTCATGATGCTTTCAAGGCCCTTGGCTTATGCATTTTGGCATTCTCATTATCTATAGATGATACTAGTTTCCTGATGTGGCCAAATATTCCAGTGTCCTAGTTATGCTGTATATTCAACATACGGTTTCTTTTTTTTTTTTTTTTTTTTGCCAGTCCTGGGGCTTGGACTCAGGGCCTGAGCACTGTCCCTGGCTTCTTCTTGCTCAAGGCTAGCATTCTGCCACTTGAGCCACAGCGCCACTTCTGGCCATTTTCTGTATATGTAGTGCTGGGGAATCGAACCCAGGGCCTCATGTATATGAGGCAAGCACTCTGGCCACTAGGCCATATCCCCAGCCCAACATACGGTTTCTAACTCACCCATTTAGAAAATAATTTCCCCCCTCTTGTATAATAGGGTGTCTATATTATTAGTTGGGTGTCCTATGTAATGGCAGCTTTTAGTGATTTTTTTAATCGTTAGAATTATCAGAAAAATAACTAAAGGAACAAAAGTAAATTCTGTAGAAAATGTGTCATGTTATAGGATGAGATGGGCTCAAAAGAACTGTTGCAACATGGACCATATAGTATAATTACAAAGATGGTGTAAAGAAGAGTGAAAATTTTCTCTCTACAGATTGCATTGTCTGAGGTTTTCAGTAAACCACAACCCCACTCCTTTGTCCAGTGAAGCAATGTTAACTTGACTGAATGTTTAAATTTTCTCTCATGAGGAAATTCAGAAAATAAAATATTTTGAATCAAAAGATAAAAATGAGGTAATCATGAAACTTTAATTGAATCTAAGCAAAATTTTAAATGTATATTTTGGAGGAATTTACCTTTAAAATTACTCATCATCTTTAATCCCAAATGACTACTAGTAAAATCTTTTAAATTTTTCAATAAATAAATATTATAACAGGTCAACATCCATTTGTAAGAATTAGCTTTTTAAAATATTATTTTGATTTTATTGTCAAGGTGATGTAGACAGTGGTTACAGTTACATTTGTAAGATATTGAATACATTTATTGTCAAACTTGTTACCCCCTCCCTCTTTTTTCTCCCACTTTTCCTCTTAACCAATTTGCCCCCTCCCAAGTTGTACAGTTCATTTTCTACTTATTGTCTTGTGAGTATCATTCATTGCTTTGGTTCACCCTTTGTCTCTTGTCTCACCACTGTGTTCTTCCTTTTCCCTTCCGCAAATCGGATAAATGCATGTATAAGACATAGGGTACTAAAATTTAAAGAAAAAAAAGTGACAACAGGTGATAAACCAAAGGATCAAATAAAAGAGGAATGAAAGAAGGAAAAGAAGGAAGGAAGGAAGGAAGGAAGGAGAAAAAGAAAGAGAAAGAAAGAAAGGAAGGAAGGAAGGAAGGAAGGAAGGAAGGAAGGAAGGAAAGAAGGAAGGAAGCAAGGAAGGAAGGAAGGAAGGAAAAGAAAGAAAGGAAGAAAGGAAGGAAAGGAAAGAAGTAACTTCACACACTATATTAAGAACAACAAAGACTCCTGTTGTTTCCATTTCCTGGAATTCATTTTGAATTCATCATTTCATATGGTGATATGTACATAGGTATTGAATTAGTGTTCTATTTTATTAGCTAGAACTTCTGGTGAAACATTGAGAAGAATCACTCCTTTCTAAATAAGGGGTCATCATCTCTGACCTTAATTACAATAAGAAAGCTCAGCACTAATCAACATTAACTAGGATGTAGTTTTAGGAGCTTTGTAGATGCTGTTTGACACCTTGAGAAACATAAGGTCTCTCTTCATTTGCTGGCAAATTTTATTATAAAAAACCTTGGTTTTGTTGTTGTTTTTCTAAGTGATTTTTCTTCATCTAATGATGGAATCATGTGATTTTTGCTTTTTGGCTTTTTAGATTACATTAACTGATTTATTAAATTTATTATAACTTTTCTTTTGAGAGAAATACCACATGTAGTAGCCTGTCTGCGTGCGCATGTGCATGGGTGGCTATATATATATATTTTTTTTTCCCATGTTGTTGGACTCAGATTGTAGGCTTTTTGTTGAGGAATTGTCATATTTTTATAGTAGTTTTTAATCATCAAAGTACCTGTAGTAATGACCTATATTTCATTTTGGATAGTAATAATAAATACCTTTTTTCCATTTTTCATAGTTAGATTTTCTAGAGATTTGCTGATTGAATTAATTTCCAATAATGCCTTTTTTAAATTGTTTCCTATCAGTATTTTTATTCAAACATATTGCTGTCCAATGTAATTCGGCTCATTTTGTTTTTTCTGACACTTTGGGTTTAATCTGTTTTGCAATTTTACTTTAATATACATTACTAACTAGAGAGTAGTTGTTTATTTGTAAATGTAAACTTCTTACTAAACAGTGATTTTATTTATTTTTTTCAAATTTTTATTATCAAACTGATATACAGAGAGGTTACAGTTTCATACGTTAGGCATTGGATACATTTCTTGTACTGTTTGTTACCTTGTCCCTAATACCCCCTTCCTTCTCCCCCTTTCCCTTCCCCCCCCCCAGGTGTTCAGTTCACTTACACCAAACAATTTTGCAAGTACTGCTTTTGTAGTTGTTTGTCTTTTTTTACCCTGTGTCTCTCAATTTTGGTATTCCCTTTCAATTTCCTACTTCTAATACCAGTATACACGGTTTCCAATATACTCAGATAAGATTACAGAGATAGTGTAGGTACAACCACAGGAAGGTGATACAAGGACATCATCAATAATAGACAGTGATTTTATTTTATCCCACAAATGGTGGTATTTTCCTTTACCTCAAAGGAGTTTAAATTTCATTAAAAGTCTTCCTTTCATCTTATGTGTTAGTTAGAAGAGTAATAAATTTTTGGGTTTTGTTATTGCTCAATTTTCTTTCAGTTGTTGATATTTAATTATACTGTCTGAGAAGAGACATTATACGAATGATTTCTATTAGCTTGGGTTTATGAAGGTGAATATCCTAAATACGTTTTCAATTTTGGTGAATATTGCATATTAATTTAAGATTTGTAATGTTTTTTAACTTAAGTATAACTATACATAACAATCATGGCCAATAAATTGACATTGTTGATCAGTTTGACTCTGTACTAATTTTCTGCTTTGTGAGTATCCGCGTTACTGATAGAAACATCTATGTCTCCAATTTTGATAATGGAGTCATCTGTTTCCCCTTGCATTTGTGTCAGCATGTGCTCACAGTTTCATTTTTAAGTATAGATGTGCTTTTATCTAAGGATTCTGAAAGTTTATGTTAAAGCTAAAACTAAAGTCTATCCTATAACTTGCATATTTACATGTTGCCATAATATTTTCAACATAGTTAAAATAGAATTGCTAAATTAATGTAATCTGCTTTTCTTTGCTTTTGTACAAATTGTAAATTCTCATAGCCTGAAGGGGAAGGAATATTTTGAAGTAACACATTCCCAATCTTTTTGGTCAGTAGTAGACAGAGTTTAAAAGAGGCACTTATAAGATTCATCTCAAAAAGAGGAAAAGCAGTGAAGTTCAGGTAGAAAATGGAATAAATGCTACAAGTCTTTGAAAGCTATTAAGCAAATTACTATCTACAGAATTGAGATTCTCACAGACCTGCAACTGCAGGGGAAGGCATTGTGTATGAGTGGAATGCATATAGGGAAAAGTAAAGATAGCAATTTAAGAATGAAGGAAATTTGAATTCTGACAAACAAAGACAAAGAGGAATGTGGGAATAGAATTAATCTACACTGCCATGAAGGAATCAAATACATACCATCCCAAACTGTGTACTCTGGAATAGGAACCTTTTTGAGTTAAATAACTTGAAAAAGAGTATGTATAAATCACTTGACCATTTGTTTCCTAAAAGCAAGAAATGTACTTTTCATGTGAAAGATGTTTTCCTTACATAAAAAGGAGAGTATCATTATCACAAATAGAAATAAGGAATTGAGATAAAATAAACCTACACAAACTTTGGAAATTAAACTTTATTTTGATGAGCTCTTCACCCAGTAACAGTTTACTCTTCTTCACCAAATTCGGTTTATAATTGTTTCAAACTTTTATATATTTTTTAATCTTTGATCTGTCTGAGGTCAATTTAATTCTCAAGGTCTGTTTAAAAATATTAAAAAGATATAGAGATGGAATATTGTCTCACAGTCTTTATGTAATGAGTAACCTTCAAAATATGTTGTGCTTTAATAAACTTTATTTACCGACATAGAGTGTAATGGAGTTTCTATCTCAACATTGGAACGCTCAAGAAGGCAGGTCCTTGAACTTGAGTGTCATGAGGGAGAAGGTAACAAGTTTGAGAAGAAACCTACTCACTGCCTTATGTATGAAGCTGTAACCCATCTGTACATCACTTTGACAATAAATAAATTGATTAATAAAAAAGCTTAGACATACAAGTAATATATTTTATATTTACTAATCCCCTGACTCAAGGAGGAATATTGACTAGTGTCTAAAGTTTAGATAATTGATTCATTCATAGATTTTTTCCAAATTATAATTGTATTTATTTATAGAGTTATTATTATAATTTATTTTTTGATTTGTTACTAGCTATGTATGGCCTGGATGAAGTTTCTCAAACTTTCCTAATCTCACTTCTTTTCCACTAGCTAACAGAATAAAAGAAAGAATAGCTTATATTTTGTACTCTCCTTTTTAATTTTTTTATATTTTGTTTTTCTATTAGAGAAGAAAGTAATTTGGTCACTATTGGTATCTAGTAGTAATATACCTAATAAATATTTTTAAGGCAACAGGAAATTATTCACTTGGAGTCTATTTCAGGTTATTTTTCCTTGAATTTGCCTGACTGTACACTTTTTCTATTGTTTTTTATTAGAATTGCTTGAAAATACACTATTCTTTTTTCTTTTCATTATTTTATATTTTCGGTGAAGATGTATTCAGGATAATCTCTACACCAGAAATAATTTAAAAGTATTAGGAATGAAAATTGTCTTCAGGAGACTTAATTATCCATTAGACATGTAGAAGGACAAAGTGAATGTAATAATAGCAACTTTTAAACTATAATAAAGCTGTTTTATATGACAGCATTTAAATCAATAAGTTATAAATTTCTTCATAAGAAATTCAGTGAGTCATCTTAATCATACATAGTTTATATTTACATTGGAAAATGTGATCTATGTTATTTACACATACTGTCTCTGTGTAGTTTATGTTTAGGTTTACTCATTTGGATTTGAATATTGTAATAAACCAATTTATACGTAGCTGAGCTTTTTGTTTATTTTTGCAATTTGAATTCTTGCTCTTGGGTGATTTGTTTATATTGTTACTGTAACTAATAAAAGGGTGGTCTTGGTCTATTACTTTCTTAAAGACTTGAATATACTCTGCCCTGTTAAAAGTACTTAAAACTTTAATACTGTATATTTCATTACTCCTGAGGACCTTATAATATTCTTAGTAGTTCAAGGCTATGGTATATTGATTACTGTGTACATGATTAAATGAAAAGCAAGTTCCTTCAAAAAAATCTAGTAGTGAATTTTCTAATTGCAGAAATGCAACCTGCATTTGTAGAAAACAACATTGGACTCGTCTATTTCTTCAACTACTAGCAAAAATAAACAGAATGATCTAAATCTAGTAAAATTTAGTACTGTAACTTTCATTTCAATTTGAAATTAACCTTTTTTTTGCCAATTGTGTGGAGATTGTGGGCCTTTTTGATCCATCTTTCCACTTAAGAAATACTGACTTGTCTGTCAAGGTGGTCGCTGAATTAATTTACTAACTGTCAAATAAAAGATTTCCAAGTATGATACCTAAGATAAGCAAAGAAACAAAGAGAAAAAAAGCAAACCAAACCCAAACAAAAAATCTTGGGTTTTGCTTCTGACTATTCAGTTAAATGTAAGTATTTTACATAAGCCACTTTGAACCCAGGTTTCTCTCCATTTGTTTATTATCTTTTTAGTCTAGTAGAGGTGAGGAAATGGGTCACATTTGTATTAGAAGAAACAATGAGACGAATGTTAGATATACTAGGTCAGCTAGAAACAGATGTCTAATAAACTATGGTACCTTTCCCTCATTAATCTTTCTTTTTAATGCCTGCGTTTAAATTCTACTCTTTCCATAGATCTCAATATTATTGAATGACACTTATAAAATTTATAACCCTTTTGAATCGGTGTATGAGCTACTGAAAGCAATCCCACAATTCATTTGCTTCAGCACTGCGATAGAAAAGATAAACAGGTAGAATCATCACATCATTGAAAATCCTAAAACTTATTTCTCTGGAATGGTTGGCAGATAAGGGTAGTATTTCTGAATGTTTTCTAAGCAAAGAATAATGATAGACAATGACTCCCTCTGAGTCAGAAATAGATATAATTTTTGGATGTAGTCGGAATGTAGTCTAGGATAGTAAACAGAATATTTTTCTTCCAGGTTTCCTGAAAGTCCCTTCCAAAGCTTTAGGTTCCATTGCTAAGAAGATATATTTGAGTAAATAGTATATGCCAATAATTGTATTTCCACAAAATGAGACTGGAGAGCAAGAGAAACCATGAAAGATGAGGCGTTTGCTTTATGTTCCTATCTTCATCAATTTGGGCTTCTTGTATCTTTCATAATCTAAGGTATAGCAGCATTGAACTCAGTATAAAAGCTACTCTATAAATTATAAGTCACTTGATTTCTTTATTTGACATGAATTTAGGTCACTTTCTGTTGCTTTTTGACAATTCTCAGTTCTACATATTTTTAAGAAGACTGTGGCTTTAGACCCACATTTAATTTCAGAATCTTTCTTTGAGACACTCTTATCACAATTATTGTTTGGCTCATTGGTTTTGCATAATGAAACCAACATGTATGGATATATTTATAGTCCAGTAGATTAGAAAAAGGAGAAATAATTTGGGCTAGAAATCTAATTTTATAATATGTTTTCCAAAGAAATTGAGTTTTGCTTACTTCCTAAGAGTCTCAGACTTAAACTAAGAATGACAAAGTCTTCAAAAACAATCCTATGGGGAAAACATAATGTTGTTGTTACATTACTATAACTGTGATTATGTACTCGAATTCTGGATGGTAATGAGATTTTTGGCAAAGTGGATGAAAAATTGTAGCTGCCCGTCATTTTTTCAAACAATGATGTCCATAACATTATGCCCACAACACATAAAATTTCTGATCCTGAATCATCATAGAGAAAAAAAAATCCTCTATTTATAGCAGAAGTAAATAATAGTACCTCCTCTATGTTACATGTTGGATATCACCCTCTCAGATCTTCATTCAGTGAGGTTGATAATTACTGATCATCATCTACGTGTAATCTTTTGCATTGGAATCTGTGAGGGAATTTGAAATAAGTAATTTATAGTTACTTGAAGAGCTTTTTTTTTTTTTTGCAGAATGCTGCATCCAAAATATCAGGCAACCAAAGACAAGAAAAAGTGCTGAGGAAGAAATAAAAACTCTAAAAAGCACTGGAGCTTCGATGAGTTTTTATTTGCTAGTAAATACCTTTCACCCAATATAGAAAAGATTTGCTGGTAGGTTCTTTATGTTACAAACTCTAATTTTTTTTTTTTTTTTTTTTTTGGCCAGTCCTGGGCCTTGGACTCAGGGCCTAAGCACTGTCCCTGGCTTCTTCCCGCTCAAGGCTAGCACTCTGCCACTTGAGCCACAGCGCCGCTTCTGGCCGTTTTGTTTTTTATATGTGGTGCTGGGGAATCGAACCTAGGGCCTCGTGTATCCGAGGCAGGCACTCTTGCCACTAGGCTATATCCCCAGCCCTCTAATTTTTTTTTACAGTAATAGTAAGAACCATTATAACCTACGTGTGTTGTTCAGTCCTTTATTAGAAAATACGTGAGAAAGATTATTTACTTTCATTCTTTTAAAATTTATTTTATTTTCTTTAATAGTTGTATAAAGGAGTTGCCTTTCAGCAGAAAAGTTTATAAATTCATTACCTCTTGACTAATATCACCAATTTGAACGTTCTCAAGCACCCCTCCCATCTCAACCCTTCCATTGCTTTTCTTCTTATAGCCTCATATACTTCGTTTAAATAATTTATAACTCCTTGGATATTACCCAGTGTGTTACATCCACATTTAGATGTGCTTTCTAGTTCCTACAAATGTGGGAAGCCATGCAACCTGTGTTTCTCTGACTTACTTCATGTAATTTTTTCCAAGACTTTCCACTTTCTTATTTTTTTTAACTTTTTTATTGTCAAAATGTGGTACAAAGGGGTTACAGATTCATATGTAAGGCAGTGAGTACATTGATTTTTTTTCAACTTGTTACCTCCTCCCTCATTCCCCCCTTGCCCTCCCCTCTCCCCACAGGAGTTTGCAGTTGGTTTACACCAAATGGTTTTGTAAGTTTTGCTTTTGGAATGGTGTGTCTTTTTATCCCTTGTCTCTCAATTTTGATATTCCCTTTACCTTTTCTAGTTCTCATACCAGTATACACAGTATCTAGGGTACTGAGATGAGATACAGTGAAAGCTCGGGACAACCACAGGAAGGAGATACAAGAGGATCATCAAAAACAAGAAAAAAAGGGACGATTTCACATGACTGAAAGAAATGATTGTTGCTCATATTTTCTATTATACAATCTGATGTGTGGAGATTGTATTCGTTGTAATAGTTTTCAGAAAGGTAGCTTAGGACTTTTAGATAGGCTTTCATGTTTTCTTTTTTAAAATATTTACTTATTTATTGTCAAAGTATTGTACAGAGGGGTTACAGATTCATGCATAAGGGAGTGAATTACATTTCTTGTTCAACTTGTTACCTCCTCCCTCATTTTCCCTTGCCTCTTCTCTCCCCTTATCCCTCTCCCCCCAATGAGTTGTATAGTTGCTTACACCAAATGTTTTTGTAAGTATGGTTTTTAGAATCATTTGTCTTTTTATACTTTGTCTCTCAATTTTCTTATTCCCTTTTCTTTCCCCAGTTCTAATAGAGTATCCTGGGCACTCAGATGAGATATGGTGGTGGTGGTAGTGGAGGGGGTACAACCATAGGAAGGGAATACAAGAGGAAGAAAACTAAACAAAACAATCAAACAATCAGACAAGAAAAAATGTATGGTTTCTCATGGAATGTTGAAAATAATTACAACAGTGGTATAATTATTGTTTCCCTAATGTGGAGTTCATTTCACTTGGCATCATCTTATGAGATCATATGGGTGTAGCTATTGGGGTATTTTGATCTTCTACCATGACTAGCCTAATCATGTACTAGCTATTCCCTATGAGGGACACCAAAATGTTTATGTTTCTTTAGTGGTACAATGCCATTATTTCTGATGGATGAGTAAAATTCAACCTACACCAGTTAGAATGGCCATTAACCAGAAAACTATCAACAACAAATGGTACCGTGGATATGGACAAAGAGGAACTCTGTTGGTGTTCAATCACTTTGGAAAGAAGTATGGACGGTCCTAAAAAAGCTAAGCATAGAAAAATCCTGTGACCCAGAAAATCCATTCCTGGACATTTATCCAATGAATAACAAACAAGGATACACTAAAGTGCTGGGACTATGGATTAGTGGCAAGAGCTTTTGCCTCATATACATGAAACCCTGGGATCGATTCTTCCACATCACATACCTAGAAAAGGCCAGAAGAGGTGCTGTGGATCAAGTGGTAGAGTGCTAGCCTTGAGCAAAAAGAAGCCAGGGACAGTGCTCAGGCCCTGAGTCTAAGCAAAATGACTGGAAAAAAAAAAAAAAAAAAAAAGGAGACACTAAAGCCACCACTACAACCATGTTTCATGTTTATTGCTGCCTATTTACCATAGCCAAGATATGTAATCTGCCCAAATGTCCTTCCATGGACAAATGGATCAAGTAAATGTTCTGTATATATACACAAGAGAGACAATCTAAGTTAAAAATTATATATTTGGGCTCACGTGTTTTAGAGGTTTCAGTCCATGCTGACTGAAATTGCTGCTTTTATATCTATAGTAAGGGCATAAACTTCATAGAGAAATGGGAGGATAGGTGGAAACTACTCATTTCATGGCTTTCATGCAGTGACACTAGAAGGTCAGGAAGAGAATCTAACCTTTGAAATCATGTGTCTGACACGACTCCAATTGCATCTCATTTTCTACAATTCTATCGCCTCCCAATTCTGTTTATTTTTTGAATCAATTTATAAATCATGAGTTAGACCAGAGCTCTCATGTTGTAGTACTCGTTGGAAATGCCTTCACAGATATATCCAGAGGTGTGCTTTGGTATATTCTCCTGGGCATCCATCCATTCAAGCAATTAGGTAGTCATAGTTTAATATCATGTAGTTTTTATAAGTAACAAAACTGAGTTTCAGGCACAGTCTACAATGAAATTCATCTCCTTTATAGCCTCAGTAGTTTCCTCTATCACATACCTATTTATCATTAGAAAAGAAGTACATGAGATTATTGGTCCTGTTTGAGTAAAACAAGTCAGTACAAGGAAATTCTATGACAGTTGAGTATGTAATAAAATTTTATGCAAGTACAGGAAAAGAAAAATAAAGCTGGTGGTATCTCAAAATATATCAAAAATAAAGAAGGTAATTTTCTTTGTTTATCACATAAATCTGGGGTTCTATAAAAATCTGTATGCACTATCTATATACCTACCACCTAACTAGATATAAATTTTATCAGGATGTATGTATATACATACGTATTTATCTGTGTCTATTTGTCAATCTATCAATGAAAAATTCATTTAATAACAAACAGTACAAGAAATGTACCCAAGGCCTAATGTATGAAACTGTAACCTCTCTGTACATCAATTTGACAATTAAAAAAAAATCTAAATCTGCAAAATAGAAAAAAAAAGACCACTAACAAGATTGGCAAGATTTTAGTTGTTAATATTCAGATTCTTGTGAAATTTTGTAGCACTAAATGCAATCTCAAGAGCAAGAAAAACAGTAGGTATTTAGCCCTGCCGATTTTTGCTTCATTTTATATAGCCCATGGTATTTCTTTACCTGTGTAAATATCTAAAGGACCCTGAAAAGAATAAGGCTTGCCTGGTGTTACCTGACCTGAAATTTTAGCTACTAAGGAGGCTATAATTTTGTAGACTGAAAGTCAGCCCAAGATAAAAATTCCACAAAAGAGCTGGGATGTAGCTCAGTGGCAAAGCGCTTGCCTTACATGTGCAACATCCTGGGTTCGATCCCCAGTATGAAAAATGAAAACGACAAAAATAAATCCACAAGATTCTATCTCCAGAATAACCAGTACAAAGCCAAGTTGCAGGCATGACTTAACTAGTGGAGTCCAAGAAAAACAAGGGCCAGGCCTTGCATTTAAATTCTAAACAAAAGGTTTGACAAAACATGGGAGACGTAAAGCACAATATCAGATATTTATTATAAATACACTTGGAAAAATTAGCACTGAAGATATTTATTTCTTGTGTTTAGTCATGACAACATTTTATGCAAGATTTCAGAAATGCATCTGAACTATATCAACTAGTATAAACCAACCATTTCACAGGAAAAGTAAAGATTACACTCAAGAGCCAGGTGTTGTGGTTCTCAACTTCAATCTATCTATTTGGAAAGTGACAAGAGGATTACAGACTGAGGATAATGTGGACAGAATGTTGAGAGGCTGTATCTCAACAAGTGAAAGGAACATGATGTTTGGTCCTGTTATAGTAGCTAAGCAGGAAGCATAGGTAAGAGGATTGTAGTCGCAGACTAGTGGGGGTGGAGTGGGGAAGAGAACTTAATTTAAAAATAATTAGAACAAATGAAAGCTGAAAGAGTGGCTCAAGTGGTAGGCTAACTGCTAAGTAAGTGCAAGGTTTGAATTCTAATCCTGCCACTACCAAAACACATCCATCAACAATAATACATTCATATATGATACTTATCGATACAGAAGAATAAGGCCATGCATAGCTAGAAAAAGTGAGATATAGGTTTTTGGGGCAAGCTGGGAAAGCTTACAGAGCATCACCAACATCAGGAGAGAAACTCGGTACATGGCTCAAGTGACAATGTTTAAGTATTTATGCCTTTAGTGTCAAGCTAGGAATTTGGCATAAGATGTAAGTGACATTCAATTATTTATAGTGCTGTTGTTGATCAAGTTTTAATGAAAGAATATGTTAAGCTTAAATTTTATTTTAGAGAAAAGAATTTAGCAGTATATGTATCTGCTAAAAGATTGAAAATGTAGTTTGGAATAACAATTTGCATGCTCTTATGAATCAGCCCAGTTAGGAATGAAAGTTGAAGGTAGCAACATGGTTAAAAAATATTAACACATATTTAAGAGTAGTGAAATATGTATAAAATTTCACTTCTAACATGTTGAGATTGTGAGACTATGCCAGTTCTGTAAAGTCTATAAAGCTATTAGCAAAAATGAGAGAGTCAAGAAGAGAGATTAGTTTGAAATCCTACTTGTAATTACAACTATGTCCTTTGATAGGGTAGTTAATTCATTTTTAACTTCACTCCTCACAATTGATTTTAATAGTAACAGCTCTTTTTTATGACCATCATTTCACAAGTTATTTTATTTACTTACATATGACAATTCCCTGAGTTAATTACATGGGGGAAACATTGAGGAAATTAAGCCATACAGGTAATTTAAAAATCCTGTTCAGGGCCAAATAACAGATAAAAACTATAATCAGAATTTAACCTTAAACTTCAATTCCTGAATTTAATTCTTATTATCACTATGTCTTATTATCATTATGATATCTAAATCAATTGCAAAGTAACAGTATATTAGGACCAATACATTCAAGGATCGGTTATTAGCATTTATTATGGATATCATACTTATTTATCATCTTGAAAATGTTAAAAAAATATTTGTTTCATTTTTCCTCTACTATATTTTCTAATGAGTATTGAAGGTTTGGTTGTAGATATTTCAGACTATCTACTGAAAAAAAATATTTTCCAGATGAAAGGGAGTGAAATTTGCATTGGTTCTTAAGTATTTAACTCTAAGAAACAAATATTTCCCAAGAATACTGTAAGACCCTTCTACTGAGTTGACTTCTAGGAGAAAATCTTTTAAAATTAATAATTTCAGAAAAATAATTAATTCCAGAAATTGCCTAGGTTTTTATTAAGCTGACAATATGAAATTTAACACTTCTTTTTGAATTATTTTAACTTAATATATTTTAATTAATTCTTAACAAAATACATATTAAAAAGGTGCAGGTGATATTTTAATACATGCACTCATTTTATAATATTTGTATCAGGTAAGACATATCAATCTTCTCCAATATTCTTTTTTGTGATAAATATAGTAATGAAGACTCAAATAATGAGTTATTTTATTATTATTATTTTATTTATTTATTTATTTATTTTTTTTTTGGCCAGTCCTGGGCCTTGGACTCAGGGCCTGAGCACTGTCCCTGGCTTCTTCCCGCTCAAGGCTAGCACTCTGCCACTTGAGCCACAGCGCCGCTTCTGGCCGTTTTCTGTATATGTGGTGCTGGGGAATCGAACCTAGGGCCTCGTGTATCCGAGGCAGGCACTCTTGCCACTAGGCTATAGCCCCAGCCCATTTTATTATTTTTATACCGAGAATAATATTTTTCTAAAGAATGCCAATTGTAGATATGAGGAGAATCCATGAAAAAATGATTATTACTTTACTGTGAAAGAGCTTTTTCATAGAGAATTGAAGTGATGGCCAGAAGATGCATGACATAGTTAAGAGACTTTTACCTAATAGTTGTTAAACTTCCAAATGAGCTCTTAGTTCTGCTGAACTGGCACACTCTTGTGGGACACTTTCCACTTATGTTCTCTGACAGTGTAATTAAAAATCCAAGACCTACAACTGGTTGATAAAAATGTGTATGTATGTACAATTGCATATATGTAACGCATATGCTGCAGTCATTTTCTGTTCGCTAAAGGCATTGAGGTACCACGTTCTAAGACCACCAAATGTTAAATAAGTAAAATAATAATGTAAAACATGTTATAATTCAAACGTATTGACACTATTCTCAACCCAAACACAGGCCCCAGTTAAGGACTGGGTCACTTAGAAGTCCAGAAGTATGTAAATTAGGATGTGTTAATTCATTAAGATGCATCAAGATTTAGCTTGTAGCTTGCTTTCTTGCATTCTTTAAAATGGAATCAAAACAAACTCAAAGCAGTCACGTTCATACAGCAATACCAGGTATATAGTATCACTGAAAACTCTGAGTCTGTATCCCTTGTTCGGCATGCAGGAAATTCTTATGCATAACTTCTTATTGTGAAAATACTCAGATCATGTGAAAGAAAACTCTTGAGACCTGTATTTTCAATTACTGCTTTTCTAGCTGTTATATAGAATCTTGAAAAAAAATCAATTTTTTTTGTTTTAAAAATATTATTTAACTATGCATGTACACTGCAGCATCAACAGTGGGGATCAGATGTGGAAAGTCATTGATTAAGGTCATCCAGAATGTTGAACCCCATGCCTTGCTTACCTGTAGTTCATGTCTCCATTTCTCCTGGTGCTTTAGAAGATAGAACGGAGGAACTTCAAACCATGGATTTCTACCAATAGGTGGCACTGATGACATCTTTTAATTTTTGTTCTCAATTATAAAATAAAACTCTAGGTATATGTGAAGTCAGAAAATATAGTATGTTAATGGGAGAAATCAAGAATTAGGAAAAGCTCAGATTATCTTCTGCTAAAAGACACTTTAGTAGATGCTCATTCTCACAAGATTGTACTTCATCAGAGAAATGAATACAGATGAATAATTTTGTCTTAGAGAATCTGATCTAATTTCTATGCATACACACATATATGCATACATATACATACACACATATATATGTATCACTGGGAGCTACTGAAATATTTAGGTACCTAGAATTTACAAGCTTTCAAAGTCAACTCTTTGTGAACATTCTTTCCTATTGTCACTTCCTCTATTTTCACTTCTCACCACAATACTTAGCTTCATGTTATGAATTACAATCAATGCCAGAAGACTATATTTTGTCTGATAACATGATAAAATAATGGATTTTGTAAAACTACACAAATAATAAAATGTGCACAATAGATATGTTTTATCATTATTCCAAGGGTTTATCAGAGTTTATCTCCACACAGTTCTTATCTGATCTACTAGTTTGTCTCTCTGGAGATGAAATGCTATTTTTTTATGAGATCAGGTTTTATGTAAGTTCACCTGGCCACAAGATCTAATACTGCAATTTTATCACTATTCATAGAAGAAAATGTTTACTAGTACAATAATAATGTATGCATTTCTGATGTTAATGAAAGTTTTCTTAACCTTGATTCAGACTAGGTTAATTTCTATCATTTTCAATCATTGACATATAAAAGTCTTTCAAGCCAAATATATATTAACCCAATCACTCATCAGAAGGATGCCTCTTGCCACCTGTCCTGTGTCATTTACTCTCATTGACAATGGAATGACAAATTGAATGGAGCAACTTCTGTTAGTCACTCACTTGTTTTACCTGTTACATAGAGATTTCAATAATATGCCCGAATAATTCATCCAAATGCATGCCGAATGCCCTGCCAATAAAACATTATGAGCATGGATTCCTCTGAAAAATATTGCTACCATGTAAGAAGCAGAGTGGTTAGAAGGAGGTCTTCTATGTATTTGGTCCTATATTTCAGGAATTCTTTAGCTTCTACATATTATCAAATCTCTGAGAACTTTCGCAGCCTAGATTTCATCAATGAACTTATATTTCCTGCTGGCACTATTGGAACATTAACAAGACCTCTGGGTATCTTTAATCATCTTTATTTTCCTGAAAAAGACAGGAGTTGGGATATCATAAAACTTATTTCTCTTCAAATCCAGAGTATAACATTGAGAGAACAGCTCAGAATTATGATGAAATTTATTCATGGTTACTTTGGAATTGATTTTATTTAATCAATTAATGGCACAGCTCCAGTTACTTGCCATTATAATTGTCATTACTATTGTTCTGTTCTTGCATTATCTTTCTTGTTATTGCTCTATATCCATTATATTACTGTTACTTTATCATTATAAATGTTGTAGATCACTGCTAAGCTTTTAATCTACTCTAGGACATATAAACTACACATGTTGTATGCAAAAGCATGGTTGTATAAATACAAAACTCTTTGAAATATGACTAATTAAGGACTAACTCCACGAGTCAAAGGAAGTATCACCAAATCATTACTATAGACATTAGGACCACATATGTGTCTCAAAAATTAAGCTGTAGGAATTAATAAGTATTGATTTGGGAACAAGTTTATTTTAGCCAAGGCAAGCATAACAAATTTCTAAAACAAGATCATAATTTAGCTTGCCCAAATGCTATGGACTTGGGGAGAAGATAACCCATCCTGATTCACAGATTATGACAAATTTAGTATTTATAGCTGTATAAGTAGTAGAAAACCTTCATTGGGGTAAAGCGTTACATTCTACAAGTCACTTTTTAAAGGGACTAAAAATGTTTATATTTGATAATGCCTGTATTTTCTTCCTAAGGAAAACCTTGTCTTTATATACTGTAATTGTATTTTTTATTTTGTTTAGCTATCAAAATATTTTAGTGCCAGTGCTCAAAATGAATTGTGATTATAATCAGGAAAATTGGGGAATAGATGCCTTATCTCTCTAAAAACATGTGCTTTTACATCACTCTATTCAAGATATTTTCCTTTAATATGTCATAGCATTGACTATTGAAATTTTTATTATTTTCTTCCCACATACGTTCATTCACTCATAACACCATTCTCATAACTCAACAAGTGACATGCTACTGAAATGTGCAGATGAAACTGTATGAATTCTTCTTTCAATATATTTATTACAAATTAAAAATTTATCAAGGAAATGAAATGGCCTTCTTTGTGGTTTATTTTTTTTGTGGTGGTAGTTTGGTTTAAATTCTTGGCTTCGCGCCTGTTATTCATACATTTTACCAATTTAGCCACGTCTTCAAATTCTTATTGATGCAATTATTTTTGAGACAGGGTCTTACTGTGATACTCTTATAAAGGCTCCCTGAGGTAACTGTGATAACAGGTGCATTCCATCACACCAGTACTTTCATATTGAGGTAGAGGATCTCATAAATTTTTTCCCCCTTGGGTTGGCCTAGTAACATTATCCTTCTAATCTCAGTTTATCATGGAAAGAAACTTTTTCCTTGTTAATGATTTTCATTTCAGAAAATTTCCATGAAAAGTTATTACATAAATAAACTTTGAAAATCACTAGAACAACACAACAATCAAGACAACCAAGTGTTCAAGTGCTTTTGTAAGGAGAGATACAATAAAGCACACACATACACACACAAACACAAACACACACATATTCAACTCCTAGAAGCACACATTAGAAGCTCACTTTTTATGCTTTCAAGAGCAGTGCCACACATGTTAAGTTTCCTTGTAAAATGTTTGGGGAATATTTTGTAAAATTATTATTATTATTACTGCCAGTCATGAAGCTTGAAGTAAGGGCATGGTACTGTCTCTAAGCCTCTTTGTCCTCGAGGCTAGCACTCCACCAGTTGAGCCACAATACCACTTCCAGCTTTTTCTGAGTAGTTTATTGGAGATAAGAGTCTTATAGACATTTCTGCCTGGGCTGGCTTGGAACTTTGATCCTCAGATCTCAGCCTCCAGAATAGCTAAGAATACAGGCATGAACCACTAATAAATCTAATGATTCCTTTATTTAGCTGATTGCTTCAATTTTCCCAGCAGGTATCTGTTTACAACAGTGTCAAATTGGTTAGAGTTTTAGAGTGGTTTCCTTCTTCATTATATTTCTACTGCAGGTATTCATGTATCAGGATGACTCACTCTAAGCTTATCACCTTCATTAATTTAAAATAATAACCAATATCACTACTCACATAATGCATTTTATTATTAACAACAGCAGCAGCAGCAGCAGCAGCAACAACAACAACAGTAATAATAAGAATGAATCAATGGCCACTAAGTTTCCTTTGATATATCATGCACCTTCTAAAGGTTTATAATTGTGAAAAGGGCAGGGGTCAGAATGATGCATTTTATTGTCTGTCTTTCTTTGTTTTGCTCTGTCTTTCTCCCCTCTCCCTTTCTGCCTTGCTCACTATTTCACTCCTTAGCATGAAATTCTACCCCATTAATTACTTTAATTATACTAGTCACACTTATATCTTTAGTTCTCTCTCACTCCTGTTCTCTTACCCTTTCATTCTTTCTCTCCCTCTTTTTTTTTTTTTTTTTTTTGCCAGTCGTGGGGACTGGACTCAGGGCCTAAGCACTGTCCCTGGCTTCTTTTTGCTCAAGGCTTGCACTCTGCCACTTCAGCCACAGCGCCACTTCTGGCCATTTTCTATATATGTGGTGCTGGGGAATCGAACCCTGGGCTTCTTGTATAGGAGGCAAGCACTCTTGCCACTAGGCCATATTCCCAGCCTTCATTCTTTCTCTCTTTCATTAAAAAAACTTACAGAATCACCAAAGTATTTTCACTGTTAATGGAGAAATGGGAACAAACTGAAAATACTCTTCAAACAGCATAAGCATAGGTGATCTGTATAAGAAATTCATCATGTCTCTGATTTTTGGCAGGCTTAACATTTCAAACCTGTGTTTTCCCTGAAAATGAGCAGTCACTTTCAAAAGCAAAACAATATCAGTTTGCCTAGAGATAGGAATTTTTGTGTCATTCTTAAAAGCAAGCACTCTCAGCAGCTTAAAAGATACATAGCTGTTAATAGATTTAACCTTTCCTGGGAGCTTTTCAACTGTGGTATGCCTTCATTCATAACTGACAGTTTACAAAACAGTCACATGGAATATGAAGGCATAAGAATGGCATATACAAAGTACTTATATTTAGCGAAATTCTAGTCCATTAGATTGGGAGGGTCAGACTGCTTATAAAGGGAAAGATTCACACAGGCTCCCGGCTAACAGTGATAAGAAGTTCAATAGATGGCAATATTCCCTCTGCTTTGAGCTCACTCCTCAAGCTAGCTCAGATTTCCAGTTCTCCCCATCTGCTTTTGGGGTTCACATCTTTATCTCTTCTACATGTACCCATATATGAAACCAGTTGTCTAAATTTTCCTCGCTGAATCAGCCACAACACAATAATCATGGATACTTTTTCATATCATTCTCCATTAGGTTCACAAGGGACTACTCCTTTGTGAAATGTTCTAATCTGAGGAATCCTTGCCTCCACCATTTGTTCAAAGACAAAAGTTGGTCTACTGCTGACTCTTACTCATCCTCTTGCTCTAATTCCTCCTTCTCCTCTTTCTCCTCTTTCTCTTATTCTCTTCTTCCTCCCCCTTCTTTCCTTCCTCTACCTCATTCTTCCTCTCCTCTTTCTACATTTTGTCTTTCCACACCAGCATGTTTACTATCAAGGTACTATATTATACCAGAGCTCCTACTTGGAGTGGGAAATATCACTTTAATTGTGCTTTCATATTCCTTTATAAAATAAGCCCTTGAAAAATGTAAGATTGCAATCCTTCTATCTGCCACATTATAATTAGTAAATAGTTACCAAACTAAAATAATAAATGGATGAATTTAAACATCAACGATCTTCTCCACCATGTTTGATAAGTTATTCACAACATATGGAAAGCAGACTTTTTTTTGTGTGTGTGTGTACACATTTAGTTTTATTGTAACAAAGCAACTTGTACACTTTTAACGTTTAAAACTGAGCATTATCTTTCCTTTCCAGTGAAAACAAAATAAATTTTAAAAATAAATGAACAAAATTACAATAAAGAATGTCAATTCCTAATAAGATCCTACAGGGTCTGCTGATTCTCCCGTAGTGGCAGGGCTCAAGTCATCATTAGGAGAGAATTGTATTTTAAAAGTGTCATCTTAAACTGCAAGGATGTTGGTTAAACATCACAATTACACATGCCAAAGGAGAAGCCATGTTGTCAAAATGCCCACTTAAGTTCTTTTCCTGTTTTGTTCTGAGCAAGGTATCCACCCCCCCCCCCCCCCCAATAAGTTGAGAACCATGGTGTTGAGAAAAAGAGACCTCAAGAATAGGGTGACTGAGCACAGAGGGGGAGAAGACTGCAAACTTGCTCCCAGGGACTGGAGAAATTTTTTTAAAAAAAGTTGGGGGCTGGGGATATAGCCTAGTGGCAAGAGTGCCTGCCTCGGATACACGAGGCCCCAGGTTCGATTCCCCAGCACCACATATACAGAAAACGGCCAGAAGCGGCGCTGTGGCTCAAGTGGCAGAGTGCTAGCCTTGAGCGGGAAGAAGCCAGGGACAGTGCTCAGGCCCTGAGTCCAAGGCCCAGGACTGGCCAAAAAAAAAAAAAAAAAAGTTGGAATCCATCAGTGTTTTCTATTAGTCATTTTCTCCTTCATCCTCCTCTCCCTCTTCCCCTTTATCATCATCTTCGTCTTCTTCCCCTTCATCCTCATCCCCTTCTTCATCAATATCTTCCAATCCTTCCTCCTCTTCATCATCATCATCATCCTCTTCCCCTTCTCCTTCCTCATCATCCATGTCAGGCACCAGGTAGTACTGCAAGGGGTTTGGCCAGATGTCGTCTTTGATGACCTCTCCCAGCTCGTCTGCACCGGCGTCTGAGTGGTCAGCGAACCAAGTGAAGAAGCTCTCAAGCTCTTCATGCTGCCATTTCCTGCTGGCTTTATTCTGCGTTTGACTGGAGCGCTTTGTCAAATCCTTTCCAGATTTCCATTTGATTTCAGTGGACTTTGAAGATGGATCCCCGCTCTCATTCAGATGAAATTGTTTGGAGAGAACTTTATTTTCAAAGTAAGGATTTTCATCAAAATAAAAATCTATTCTGTAACCTGATTTTATGTCTTCAAATTCTGTCACTTCAACTCTGTTCAGGTAATGCAGCTCTTCGTCTTCCTCCCCCAGCAGTGCAGACACTTGTGGATGGTTGACAAATGTTGTTACCCAAAAATTTGGGATTTTGGCCATCAATTCTGACCACTTCTGAAAAAACGGCTGGTGGAGTTTATTATATTTCTGTTCTACTTTCAAGGACGGAGCGGGTCCCAGGTGCCGCGTCTTCAATCTGGAAAGCAGACTTTTACACTTCATCTGAATTTGTCCTTCACTCTCAGGACAATTGGTTACCTTTATTTAAATTTTCTGTACATCATAATTCAGACATTAAAATGTTCAGGTTAATGTGGCATTGTGCTATGTTTTTATACAATTGTACATTGTATAATTTCTAAATCAAGCTCAGTATATTTGTCTTTTCCAACAGTCAGCATTGCTGTAGTATTCATTTTTTTGAATGTCATCTCTGCTAATTTGTTGGAATTCAGAGTACACTTGACCAACTGTAGTCAACCTCTGCAAAACAGCGCACCCTATTTTCTGAGTACTATGTCGGATTTTTCCTGTAAGTTCTTGTATTTTCATGTAGTGACATTTTATTTATTTATTTGTTTATCTATCTATCTATCTATCTATCTATCTATCTATCTATCTATCTATCTATCAATTGCTGGTCCTAGGGTGTACACTCAAGGCTTAGATGCTGTTCCTTACCAAAAAGAATCCAGGGACAGTGTCTAGGCCCTGAGCTCAAGCCCCAGGACTGGCAAAACAAACAAACAAACAAACAAAAGCAGCAATCAGGATAAATACTTAGGTATATTCAGTTTTATTAGTTATCATGTTTACTATGTGGAAACAATCATGTAATCTTGATTTCTGACTCCATATAATCAAAACTCATGTGATTTGACCAGGATCTTTTCAATTCAACTCAGTCCATTTTTTATTGTCAGGAAGATGTACAGAGGGATTACAGTTATTTTTATTTTTGAAACTCGATGATTTTATCTACACAATATCCATGGGGGATTATAGTTATATATGTAAGGTAGTGAGTAAATTTCTTTTCAACCTTGTTACCTCCTCCCTCATTTTTCTCTCACCTTCCCTCCTCCTGAGTCTCCCACCAAACTGAGTTGTACCGTTGGTTTACAACATATTGTCATAGAAATATTGCTGTTGCATTGGTTTCCCTTTCGCCTTTGGTCTCACATTTTGATGTTCCCTTCTCTTCCCTAGTTCAGGTAAATGTATATACAAAATGAAATACAATGAAAACAGGAGTTAAACCATAGGGAAGAAAAACGAAAGAGAAAATGCATAATTTCACATAGTATGTTGGAAATAACAATAATGATTAAATAATTATTTTTTCATAACTTGGAGTTCATGTCTCTTAGCATCACCTTATGTGATCTTATGTAAGTAACTACTGAGCTACTGTGATCATCTGTTAGGACTATCCTAGACATTTACTAATTATTGCCAATGAGGGAAACTACAGAGTCTATGTTTCTTTTGGTGTTGCTCACTTCACTTAGTATGATTTTTTCCAATTCTAAAATGAAAGATAGATCCTTATATATCACCCTGCACAAAAATCACATGGATCAAAGACCACGAGGTAAAAACAAATACCCTGAAAACATTGCATAAAGGAATAGGAGAAACACTAGGGAGCTTTGGCACAGGTCGAAACTTTCTTAATAAGGGCCCAGAATCACAACAAATCAAAGGTTGGACAAATCGGATTGCATGAAACCCCAGAGCTTCTGCATTGCAGGGGCATAGCTTGCAAGATAAATAGGAAGCCCACAAACTAGAAGATCTTCACTGGCCATACAACATGCAAAGGCTTCATATCTAAAATATACTTAGAACTCAAAATATTAAATTCCTCAAAATAAATCCTCAAAGAAACAACTGCCCCCTTAATAAGTGGGACTAATACTTAAATAGAGACTTCTCTGAAGAGTAAATGAGAATGGCCAAGAGGCACATGAAGACGTGCTCACACACACACACACAAATGCAAATCAAAACACCATTGAGATTCTACCTCACCCCAGTAAGAATGGCCATTGTCAATACAATTAATGACAACAGATGCTGTCAGGGATGTGGCGAAAATGTACCCCTACTGCACTGTTCCTGAAAGTGTAAACTTGTTCAACCATTCTTTAAAGCAGTGTGGAGGTTCCTCAAAAGGGTAAACATAGATTTCGTCAATGACCCAGTAACTCCACTTCTGGGCATTTACCCAAAGGATCACAGCAAGACCATATAAAGCTATCAGTACAACTATGTTAATTGCAGCCCTATTTACCATAGCTAAAATTTGGAACCAACCCAGATGCCCCTCAGTAGATGAATGGATTAAAAAATGGTGGTACATATACACAATTGAATTCTATGCTTCTATCAGAAGGGAAGACTTTGTCTCATTCGTAACGAACTCAGCCCAATATAAAACAGCACTTATGGAATTAGTATTCTGAAGAAAATGTTTCTATTAAGTAAGGCATATGAAGCTCTAAACAAGACAGACCCAGATGCCAACTTCCACCATTTCCTTCGGGAAACCTTTATCCTCTCATAAGAGAAATGGGCAAGCAAAACTTAAGAGAAAATTGTTTGCTGTGTACAATGTCTACTAAGGTTGCACATGGCAAGTTCAAAGTGTTTAATAATAAGTAATTTTATCCAGTATAACCTACAAAGGGTGAACAATATAAAGATATTTGGTCCTTGTATTCTTCACGATTTTCATAGTAGTGTTTGTCTATAGTTCAGAAAATGGATTATCAGCAACAGCTTTTCACTGAGATATAAGTCATTTGCACAATTCTGCCATAAAGTCTCAAATGAATTTGTTAAAATGTTTTCTCTCCCCTTGTTTCTCTATCTGAAAACAGAGACACAATTTTTTGCAGGTAAAAAGTGCTTACTAACATTGCTTGCTGTTATTATTACTATCATTTTTATTCTGCATTTTTTCTCAGAAACAAATGTGAGACTTGCTTTGCAAAACTCGAAGCAAGGGGAAATGAAGAGTGGTTCATATTCCAGCATAAAATTAATGAGAGCTTCTCAGACTCTTATATAGCAAAATCTATGAAATGATGCTGACTTCTCTTGGTACAGACAGATAAGAAATGATACATCCTAATGAATAATATATAAACAAACACCAAATAAATAATGTAGAAATTTGTAACTTAACTTGAATATACAAATAATAGTCCCTACAGGAAATGAAAGTAAGTTTATTTACAAAACTCTACTAAATAATAGATCTGTGGGTGCATATTGTGCTTAGATGGAAACACACACTTTCATTACTTTGTCCCATGTTAATGAGGTTAAATTTCATTACAGATTGATACAAGAAAGATCTAAGCTTCTCCCTTTTTCAGGTGGAAATTTACAACCCCAAGAGTATTGAGACATGAACATTTCTCATCTTATCTGTGGCTATTTGTTTTTGAGGCTGTGATTAGAACTAATACCTAAACAGAAAAATATGCAGGTATAACAAGAACAAAAAGATACCCTCTATATTACATATGTCAGAAAGTGCAAATTGAAACAAAAAAATACCTTTATAGCCCTACTAACATTAACATAACATTACACAACTTAACATGAACTAATTTTTCTCAAGAATGTTAGCAAAGCAATTCTGAGTCATTGCTACTGGAAAGGTGAAATTGTACAGCTAATGGTTTGAAGGCATTGAAAGAATAAACATACTATTAAAATGCAGCCCAGTAAGTTTTCTCTGTGACATTTAAATAAAGTAATTGAAGACGTATATTTGCACAAAACCTTCAAAACTATCTGAAAGTCTTTATTTTTAAGGGGAAAGTTCTGAAGCAACTAAATATCCATGAATTTGTAAAAGGATGAAAAATATTTTGTGCATCCCAATCAATAGCATAGTATTCAGTATTTAAATAAATTTACTATTAAGCCAGTAGAAAACATTGAGGACATTTCAATAAATATTGCATACTGTATAATTCATCTATATAACATTCCAGAAAAGAGAAAAACCATTATGAACAAATATAAAATAGTGGTTGCCATAGTTTTATGCTGGAGGAAGAAGAAATTGTTTATATAGACTAATCACAAATTATTCTTACAAATTAAGGATACTCTATATGATGCTAGAATCATGAGAACTTGCCATTTTATACTTATCTAAACTAGGAAAGTGTACCATACCAAAAGTATATAAACCCTAAATTAAAATATTTTCTTGGAAAAATTATAATGGGTCATTATGGGGTTACCAGTTTTTTTTAATTAAGTTTACCACTCCTGATGAGAATGTTAAAAATGTATTTACATGGAATGGAATTGGGGGCTACACATGAATTATTAGTATATTCCTACTAATTTTGCTGCAAATTTCAATGAAACTTTCAATGAAACAAAAATGTTAACCTAGATCCCTTAGCAAAAAAAAAAAACAAAACTGTGAATATGGCAATCATTTTAATGATTTGTGTACTGTTTAATTAAATGATTCATTTTAAAATGTATACAGCACATTATCACTATGTGTAGGCTTGTGTAGTATGTACATGAATTCATTTTTCTCTGAACAGTTTTGTGGCCTTTATCCCCAATCTTTTATATCCACTGCACTGGGCAATTTGAAAAATGTGACAGAAAATATAAATATAATGCTATACAAAATATACATTGTTCTATATTTTTTATTTAAATGTCTACATTATCAGAAACAATTTAAGATGTATAAATATTTTTATTTGTTTGGATATACAATGGATCTGTGGAATTTGGACTCATGTTATTACTCTCATCTTCCTTTTAGTATTGTGAGTGAGTCCACAGGAAATCTATATATGCACTGTGGTCAAAATCAAGTTGAAGCTTGTATTTGTATGCAAAGCTTCTAGATTTGGGCATTGTGTTGAATTTCAATTTTATAATAAGAAATTATTTTAGTACATGTATTTGCAATGCAAGTTTTGTTTCATTTGTTGCCAGTCCTGGTGCTTGAACTCAGGGCACTGTCTCTGGCTTCTTCTTGCTTAAGGCTAGCACTCTACCACTTGAGCCACAGAACCACTTCTAGCTTTTCCTATATATGTGGTGCTGAGGAATGGAACCTAGGGCTTCATGTATACCAAGCGAGCACTTTACCAGTAGGCCATATTCCCAGCCCTACAATGCAAGTTTTGTAATGCACTTACAAATGATCTGAAAATTTCCGGAAAACAAGAGTTAGTAATGACTTACACATTACATTCTACTCAAATGGAAAAGGAGAAATTCTCCCACCTCCACCCACACATGTCTTCTTTTGTGTCCTGGCAAAGGTGGCATGTGAAGCTATTTTCCACACAGCCTCCTCTTCATGGTATTCTGCTTTACCATAGGTTTAGAAGCAGTGGAGCCAGCCAAATAAATAAAATTTTTGTGAAGTTATGAGCTAACATTATTCTTCTTTCCTCTTAATGTGTGGATCTCAGGTATTTAACCATATACAAACAAAACAAATCTAACAAAGTTCCCAATGGTTATAAAGTATTGTTGAGTTTAGTAGTGAAATTCTACCATAGCACAGTACTTCTTTGGTAGAATTTGTTGTGACAAAGAAAAGCATTATTTTCCTAACTGTTCCATTCCCACTTTAATCTTAAAAAATATTAGTCCTAGTCAAGAAGTTTCTCTGACTAGAGAAGTATTCATGTACCACAGGGTAAATTTATTTTATTTTTGTTTCTTTATGGATGGATTCATTCTCATTGTCTGTGATACTCAAATGATGGCATACTTGTTAAATTTTTCTAAATATTCTGACTAGTAAAATCAATCTATTCATATTTTTTAATTTTAGTGACATCATCATCCAATCCATTTAATCTTTCTTATTGTTATTTCTAAAGACTTGCACAAAGATGTTGCAATTTCCCAAGTCTGTTTATGAGTACAATGCTTCTTGGGAAATGTGACAGCTTCCTTAACTTTTCCTTCTTGTTCTCCTTCCCCTTATCCTTATCCACAAGTTATTAATTTTTTACATGAATGCCATGAATACCATGGTGATGTTTGCTCATCCTCCATTCTTGTACCTCTTCTACTTTTCCCAGCCCCCCAGAAAGACAGATAAGACAAAGGAAGACAAAGGAAACAAACCATGTTTTTTCTATTTTCTGGAATTCATTTTGATAAAAACTACTTTGGATGTTCAGAGGAGTTATGCCTTTGGATTTCACCCCTACATATATTTTCCTTTAGTTAATTTGTGTATAAATGCAGAGAGCTTCACACATGATAAAGACATTTCCATATTCATTGCCAAACTATTCATTTCAAATTTTTGATAATCAAAACCAAATTATCTGAGGGAGAAGATGGCACCAACACAATAGGGAGGCACCCCAACTCTCTCCAACCAAACAGTGAGCTGGGAAATCTGACACCCAATACCCCATTAAGAGACCAGCAAACCCAACAACCAGAACAAACAGAGAAAAACAGGAAATGAAAAAGAACAAAAAAAAAGAAAAGCCTATAATCTGGACAAAGACGGAAAATCTCCGGGGTACCCCCCCACACACCCCAGCCTGAACAAGGCCAGGTTGGGAAAGCAGCCCCGGCCCCAGCGACTGGGACCAAACATTTTCAGTGAGTTCAGAAGCAATAGCAGAAAATTCCTGCTGCTAATGCAGAGACCAGACTGCAGGAGCTCCACCAGATCCAGACTGTGCACAGACCAGACAGAGCCAGCCAGTAGTGCAGGATCAAACGGGCCAGAACCACACAACAGCGAGGGAGCCAGGTATTACAGATGTTGAAAACTGGGGCCACTGCCACCAAAACACCATCACACCCCACCCCAGAAAACCCCACAACATCATGGAACACACACACAATTCAGAACCAGTAAATTCCCCATTGCCCCCACCCCCCAAAATGGAAGATCAGCTCTGGCAGAGACCCAAAACCTGATGTAGAGCTCATCACAAGGGGACAAAGAAGCTAGAGGCCCCTCTCTCCTCCTCCCTGCCCTCAGGGAACAAAGAGCCCCATATCTGGCAGCTCTAGAACCCTACAACTCCTGGGAGAACACAGGAGCTGCAGGAGGCAGGGAAAGTCCTAACAAAGTGGCCAGGGAGACAAATTAGGCCAGTTTACCCCAAAGCCAATGCTGGGAAGCCTGAATCTGCACACAACAGCCAACCCAACAGGGACCCAAGGACTGGTGGGCAGTTGACCTCTGATTGAGGAGTTTGGGTTTGTTCAGACTTTTTGAATAACTGTTCCACTCGTGCTTGTGTGCAATTGCAGCCTGGCAGGGTCACCTGGACACAAGGACATGGCCCCCTCACAGCGGAGGTGCAGAGAGGCCATGGGCACCAACCCATGCCCAGAAATTTGAACCTGCTTGGGTCTATGCATACTGCCTCACAGCAGAATCTTGAGAGGGCACAAGCACCCTCCAATAATCTGGGGCAGTGTCCCCCCAAAAGAAGCAGGAGAGCTCACATGCACACACGCCCCAGAGGGCCCCCGTGGGTCAGTGTTCTAGCCCTCTAGCAGGTAGGTCCCGATCCCACTTCCCCGCAGGCATGCCCAGGTAGGAAATATGCCCCTCAAAGGCAACACTGACTCTGATAGGAGCACTCTGCACAGGTGGGTGAGTGGCCCCTCAGCGGCAACACTCACTGTGAGAGGTTAGCACTCTTAACCAACAGCAATTAGCAGAGAAAGAAACAAAAAAGAGGAAAGTCTCCATATCACGCTTAATCGGTGACTGATGAACCCCCAACAGGGGATCGCAAGGGTCAGCACAGCACTGCAGCAGAACACGGACCTGCAGAGAAAGCCACAGAACCTACCCATCCCTATCTCTGGTAAGGATAACGGCATTGGCAACAACTGAGACAGTCACACTCACCAATTGGGCAGTAAGGTTCAACAACAGAATTAAGGGTACAAAAAAATCCCCGCTGGCAGACCAGTGGGAACCAGTGCAAACCCAAGCAAAGGCCGCCAACTACAGGGCCCCGAAAGGACACACAGGAGGGAATCAAGAATCCATAACTCCTTCAAATCAGATGCATAAATCACAAAGAAATATTTCTATTTTTATGAAAGATCAAACCAACTTCCCTGCTCCAAAAAAACAGTACGACCCAAGAACAGATGGAGAATAAAAAAAACAACTGAGGCTAAGATAGCAGAAATGATCGAAAGCCTCAGGAATGAATTCAAAAAACAATTCTGGGAATTTAGAATGGAAGTCTCAAAGGATCTTCAGGAAATCAAGAAAGAAATGGAATAAAAAATAGATACAGTCTACTCCTCCATTAAAGAAGACCTTAACATCCTGAGAAACAAAATGCATGAAAAAAAATAGATTCAAAATACAACTCATTAAAAGAAGAAATTAGCACAATGAGAGCTAATCTGTCAACCATAAACAACTCACTTGACTCAATGTAAACCACACTCAAAGCCACATCACAAAGAATTGATCATCTTGAAACTCGAGTCTCTCTTTTGGGTGATGATTCAGATGATAAGGACCAGAAGATTATCATACTCCAAGAAACTGTAAAACTCCAGGGCAGACTAATTCAGGAAATAGTGGCCAGGGAGAAGAGCTATAATTTGCATATTATCTCAATAGATGAAGTAGAGGAGTACCAGAGGAGAGGTATACAACACGTATTCAATAAATTTATTACAGAGAATTTCGCCAATCCCAAAGGGAAAACCTCACCGAAATAACAGAAGCATATAGAACACCTAGCAGACTGGACTCTAGAAGAAACACCCCTGTTGGAGAATTAAAGTCTCCAACCAGTGGAAAAATTTAGCCCCGGCACGGTTACTCTGATACCTCATTAGCACACTAATAGGCCCTTGGGAACACATTCCCAGTAAGGAGTTTCTGGTGTTTGTGGGCCAAAGGAAGCCACCAGTTGTTGTGAGAATCTCCTTTTTCCCCCTACTTAGCAAGTCTCCCTGAGGAGACTAGCTAGACCAGCTGCCTTTAGTGTTAGATTCTCTCTGTAAACAGGAAAGTCTCCTCACTAGATTCTCACTGTAAACAGGAAAGTCTCCTCACTGTTATTTCACAAGTATTTGGAGAAGTCAAGATTGATGTTATCTAGCCTTAAGGAGATAGTAGCTAAGAGATAATTATAGTTCTACCTCGGTTGTATACAGTTCCTTGGTTTTTTTTTTTTTTTTTTTTTTTTTTTTTTTGCCAGTCCTGGGCCTTGGACTCAGGGCCTGAGCACTGTCCCTGGCTTCTTCCCGCTCAAGGCTAGCACTCTGCCACTTGAGCCACAGCGCCGCTTCTGGCCGTTTTCTGTATATGTGGTGCTGGGGAATCGAACCTAGGGCCTCGTGTATCCGAGGCAGGCACTCTTGCCACTAGGCTATATCCCCAGCCCCAGTTCCTTGTTTTGATATCAATAATCTTTGTAGTCACTACCTCCTGTAATTAGAAAGGCATTTGTATCAAGTTCCTGCCCTCACAGTAGGAAATTTCCTCCACTTCTGTATTTGAGACAAATGTCATGCTGTATTGATCTTTTACCCTGTAATTGTAAAATTGGCTTCTAACCCTACATAAACCCTGGCCCTCTTGGAATAAAGTATGCATTGGTTCACTCGCCTTGCATCCCCCGTGTCCTGATTTCGACTGCAGTTACCCAGGTTCAACATCTGGCGTCCGGACCCAGGGACCTGACAATTGATCCACAGGAGATTGCGGAACTGCCGAGCTCTCGAGTGAGGCGAGAGATATTTTTAATTCACAGGAGACAAGGGATCTGTGTGTAATTCACAGGAGACAAGCTCCTATTCTTAAAAAATTACGGGGTTATGGGACAAGCTAAACCAACTCCATTTTCTAATTTTATCCACCATGTATTGAAACGGGACGGAGCTATGGTCTCGTGTTCACAAAGAGATGAGTGTGTACAGGTAGTGGAGTATAATCTATGGTTCCCAGAGGGAGATACTTTAGATTTAGAAGTCTGGGAACGAGTAGAGAATAATATGGAAAATGAATATCGGTGTGGAGACAAGGTTCCAGTTACATTTTGGTCTGTTTGGGCATTAATACATACAGCCGTGAGCATGATGTCTCCTGATGCTATCATAACATCAGCTGCTGAGCCAGAGGCTGACGTGGAAAAAGCTATGAAGGCTTATAATTTGTCTGGGGAGGTAAAAACTCAAATTGGACAGGAGCTAAAAGACATGGCAACACCTGAACTATCTCCTGTCAGTTTTGTTAAAGAAAAATTAACATCAAATAAGCCTTCAGCCTCTACCTATGCTCCTTTAGAGAATGATGCTAATTTAGGCAGCTCAGCAGTGCAGTCAAAGTGCTACAGATGCTCTTTCGATCTGCCAGGGGCAGTCAGGAAGGTGAAAGTAAAGAACAAATAATTGTGGCCGCGGAGCCCACTTTTACTTTAATTAATCTAAGTCCTAAGGTTCTGCTTCTCTCTCTTGCTATCAAACTTTTCCTGTCATTGAACCCCCTCCAACCAGAGGTGTGGCACAGCCCCGTCATTATCAAGATATTGACCAGATTCACTCAATTTAGGACAGCTGTAATACAGGGCCGTCTCCTGGCTCCCTTCCAGTGAAGGAGGCTTCCCCATCATCTTTTCTTTACAACCAGGCACTAGCAGGGGAGCTGACACTCCCTGTTTTAGTCCATCAGCCTGGAATTGGGGAAGGACTAGTGATTTTTCTTTTACTTCTCAAGAGAATTTTTACTGCAATTGCACTTTTAATTTGCGCCTGCGCTACATGTTTCATGTGTCTTTGTCCTTGTTTGATTAGTTGTGTTTCATGTGGAGTGCTAAATTGGGAAAAAAGTCCTCTAGTGGGCGGCCTCGGCAGGTTGATTGCCAGGGGATGGAAATCTCCACTGGGGAGGATCCCCCTGAGAATTTTCAGGGCCCTATGGACTTTCCATCACTCTGGCTGGCAGCTTGTGGACGCTGGACATGCCATCCAAGGCGTAAAAGCCTCTGTTTCTATGTCCTGTTTTGTCTTGACTAGTTTTGTCTTTGAGATTGGTACCAGTTTTAAACATAAACTTTTGCTTCCCATATTTCTGTCCATTTACATGTCTATGGGCAAAACATTTACTAGGTACTGTGTCTCCTACTGCAAGAAGGCAGAAAAAGTGCAGGCTGCTAAGAACCGAGTTCAAACAGCCGGCTAATCTTAGCCTGAGAGTAAACACTAAGAGTCAAGTGCTAGGTGGACTCAGTAATACTCCAGGGGACCCCAACCCAGTTATCTTCAGCTAAAAAGTGTTTAGCATGCTAAGATACTTTGCTAAAACTAATAGGACCTAGCAAATAAGACTAAACGATGCTAAAATCATTCATTAAAGGTTTTGTTTTAAGTTTTGGTCATTACAAGAATAAGATTGGAAAATATACATTTTGCCACTAAAAAATGTACGGCTGATAGTTGTTTGGACTGTTTTTAAGTTCTGTTTACATTAATACCTACATATGTGAATGTATGTATGTGTGTGTGCGCGCGCACAAATGTATGTGGGTGTGAATGTGTTCAAGATTAAAAATGTATGATATAAAAATAGGTTAGTTTAACTTTAAACTTCAAAAGATCATCGAGTTTGGGCTTTACCAAAAGCTTTAAAGGATTATTACTTTATTTTAAAAGGAACTATAGTTAAAAATTCTTTAATTCATGGTTAAAAATAAATAAATAAATAAGAACTTAGCATGGGCCCTTGAACCTATCCTCAGTAGTGAGGGGTAAACTGACAAAAGTGCAGTTTAGCCGATCCACGTGATGGGACAGCCGTAGGGTGGCGTCCATTCATAGTGGGAGAGGGCAAGCTGGCCCCAAGGCAGTTCATCAAGCTCTAAGGAGTAGGATGGAGATAGGCCCATTCTATAGGACAGGCCAATGGAGGCCTTTCTTTTATTTCTTTTGTTTTCAGGTATAAACATTGGAAACCTCAGGGTAAAATGTATGATTTGACTGATACTTCTAAAACTGCCCCTTAGGATGGATTAAAATTGGAATATCTTAAAGGAGAGTTAAAAGTTTATTTACCTGATATAACTCGATTTCTGTACAGGTTTGCAATTTGGATGTATCAAAAAGGCAAATATGCTAACTCTGAAATCTCATGGTTATAATTCTGGGGCACACTGCTAAGTGTACTCTTGTTACAATTGTTTTGGGTATCACTTTAATGAATCAGGTACTAAATTTTTTAAGTGTAAACTGTACTGTAATAGTAAGATTAACTATCTTAAGTCACATATAATCAGGTAAATATTTTAAAGTATATAAACTAATGGGGGATAGAAGTACACAACTTTCATTAACTCTCTGTATATAGGAAAATGGCTCTTTTAAAGCAGACAACCAGGAGGCAATGTGCCCCCTGGGCTTCAGTTTTTCTATGCAAATACAGGCTAAGGTAAAGGTGTGAAAGCCTCTACTTTAAAAGGTTTTAGAATGCCTTTCTAGATAAGAAATTTGGAAGTGAAAAACAAGCAGCATGAAGCAATGGGTGATACCTAGGCTCCAGATTTCTTTTAATACAACCAGGCTTGGTAAAAGACTTGAGATCAAAAATGTATTCTGAGATATGAAATTAAAAATGTTTGTTTTAAGTTGGATATAGGAAAACGATGGCTATCAAGATGATTGTTTAATTACTACTCCAGTTTGTTTTACAGGTTTTCAATAAAATGATTTATTATTTGCTGCACCTGATAAAAATATTGTATCAAAATTGTTACAAATTTTGCCTTTAGACTTTCAACAGTATAATTTAATAATTGCCCCTGATAAAATTCATTTAAACAAAAGAACCATTTAAGTATCTGGGATATTTAGTTAGAAGACAAGTAATTACCCCCCAATTAATAAAAATTCGTACTGAAGAGTTTAAAACTCTTAATAATTTTCAAAAGTTACTAGGGACATCAATTGGCTTTGCCCTTCCTTAGGAATTCCCAGAATTCCTAACCTATTTTCCATTCTTCAAGGAGATTCGGATTTATATAGCCCTCAAAAATTAATTGACACGTCAGGAACTGCTCCTAATAAAATTTGGCAAATGGATGTAACACACATCCCTGAACTTGGCCGCTTACAATATGTGCATGTATCCATTGATACACATTCTTCTTTTATTTGGGCAACACCTCTACCAGGGGAAAAAGGGACTCATGTCATTCAACATTTACTAGAAACATTCGCAGTCATGGGGATTCCTTCTCAAATAAAAACTGACAATGCACCAGCTTATTCCAGTAAACAAGTACGAAAATTTTTAGAATTTCATAACATTTTTCATGTTACAGGAATTGAATACAATCCTCAAGGTCAAGGTATAGTAGAAAGAACTCATTATACATTAAAAACACAAATTACAAAACTAAAGAGGGGGAGTATGGATAGTACTGAGGGATATGCAACTTCTATGAAAAGTATTTATAAAACAGCCCGAGCTGTTATTGCAGAAGCATTATTTGTCCTTAACTTTTTAAATTTGCCTCAAGGAGATGTTTTAGCAAGAGCTGAGCGACACTTCCTAGCTCCGCCTATGCTAAACAAACCCCAGCCAGTTTGGAATAGATTGGGGGTTGGGCTAGATTGGGTCCCCGGGGAGTTGTTAACCCAGGGGCGAGGGTATGCTTATGTTTCTACAGAAGACAGCCCATCTTTCTAGCACCTGCTCCAGTGGATCCAGCAACAAACACCCCTCTGTCCATCTAGGGGGTGAAACATTCTCATCCAAGTGATAAGGCCATTCTAATGGACAGGTGTGCACTGGTAACCTGTAGGGGCTACATCAGAGGTAATGTATTGGGCCTATATTTCTAACCCTCCTTTATGTCCATACTTATGGACAAAAGCCCCTGTCTCTGTTTTTACATCCATTCCTAATTTACTCTCTCCCCCTACGGGTCTGACATTCCAGTCTTTCCTATGGAAGAGGAAAGATCATTTAACTTCTCTTATTCTCAGTTCTCTAAAGCTATCTGTCAAGGCCATTCCCCATGTTACCCTTTTAGATATCAATATTGGATTCAGCATGGAGGTTCGTATAACTCCAGTAGAACTCGGCTGATTAGACTGTCTTCCTGGTCTGTGGGATCTCATACCTATAAATTAGATAATTATCCTAGCCCTGCTGGCCTGCCTAAATGTGACAATTTTACTTATCTGAACCTGAACTTTACTGAAAGACATTGGGAAAGTTGTCGAGGAATTTTTCCAACTATTTGGAATACATCCCAGCATACTTGGTATGATTGGGGACCTTTTGGTGTGTGGTTGAAAAACTGCACTGAATATAACTCATCTTGTGACCCTACTTTATCTATGAACATGTCCAATGCCATGTCTGCTAAACAGCTTTTAGGGTGGTTTGGAGCAGGCTTTAGTGACCCCCGGCCTGCTCTCGCCCATGGAAACAGGCTATTTCCTCCACAACATCATCTCTAGAAATTAGCAGCTTCTCAGGCTCCTGTATTGCTGGCCAATGGAACTTACTCAGGAACTAAAGGATCCTCGGCCTCCTACAACTTCACAGTTGTAAAGACCTATAATATCTCTGCTTGTGTTCATTTTCCACAAGTACTGATTGTAGGCCCCATAAACATAACTAAGAATGCCATTACCTGCATAAATTGTAAATTGTATACTTGCTTGAATAACAATGTCACCTTTAATTTTAGTCAAGATAGGATCATGATTTTAACCCAGCGCAACTCACTTTGGGTTCCTGTTCGTATGCATCGTCCCTGGGCTGGAGGACCTGTACAAGGATTAGTAATGCAGTTTTTTTAAGCGGCTTCTGAAGAGGAGTCGTCGTGCCATTGAACTGATTATTGCAGGACTCGTTGGACTGATTGCCATTGCTACAACTGCAGCAGTATCCGGAGCCGCATTGCGACAATCTGTACAAACTCATGACTTTATGGTGCAGTGGCACCAGGACTCCCACAATCTGTGGCAACACCAGCTGGAAGTAAATGCCCAACTTCAAGATGAGATAGAAGCTGTTAAAGGAGGAGTGTTTTGGCTTGGACAGAAATATCTGGCTTTGCAGCAACGATTGTTTTTGACTTGTGATTGGAATTCTAGTCATGTCTGTGTAACACCTTATAAATATAATGCCTCTGAATGTGAATGGAATGATATACAAATGCTTATAGATGGAGCCCTACTAAATGGTACGTTAAGTGAACAAAGCTTGTACAGGGAGGTTTTTGAAGCTTTTCAAAAGGAATTGCCAGATGCCTCCTCTATTGATGACATAGCCCAAGGACTGGCTCAGACCTTAGAAGGACTAGACCCTAGGGGGTGGTGGCAAAGTATTACCCATAGTGTTGGAAGTGCTTCTATTGCCTTAATACTTATGATATGTGTCTTTTTCTTAGGATATTGTTCTATCATAGCTATAATGAAGCGTTACACTAGGAATAATTCCTCTGATGTTTTACTCACTGCCCTTAAACTTTCCAGAGAAGCGGCTGTGGAAAATTAATAAAAAAGGGGGAATTGTTGGAGAATTAAAGTCTCCAACCAGTGGAAAAATTTAGCCCCGGCACGGTTACTCTGATACCTCATTAGCACACTAATAGGCCCTTGGGAACACATTCCCAGTAAGGAGTTTCTGGTGTTTGTGGGCCAAAGGAAGCCACCAGTTGTTGTGAGAATCTCCTTTTTCCCCCTACTTAGCAAGTCTCCTCAGGGAGACTTGCTAGACCAGCTGCCTTTAGTGTTAGATTCTCTCTGTAAACAGGAAAGTCTCCTCACTGTTATTTCACAAGTATTTGGAGAAGTCAAGATTGATGTTATCTAGCCTTAAGGAGATAGTAGCTAGGAGATAATTATAGTTCTACCTCGGTTGTATACAGTTCCTTGTTTTGATATCAATAATCTTTGTAGTCACTACCTCCTGTAATTAGAAAGGCATTTGTATCAAGTTCCTGCCCTCACAGTAGGAAATTTCCTCCACTTCTGTATTTGAGACAAATGTCATGCTGTATTGATCTTTTACCCTGTAATTGTAAAATTGGCTTCTAACCCTATATAAACCCTGGCCCTCTTGGAATAAAGTATGCATTGGTTCACTCGCCTTGCATCCCCCGTGTCCTGATTTCGACTGCAGTTACCCAGGTTCAACACACCCCCACACACATCATAGTCAAGGCCTCAGATTTCAACAACAAGGAACATATTCTGAATGCAGTCAAAAGAAAGACAGGGAAATGGTCAGAACTTGAACAAATAATGTTGAGCGAGGCAAGCCTAGAACATAGAAAACAAAGGGGCATGATCTACTTGATATATGACTGTTAAGGTCAGGGGGCAGGAGGGGGGAGAACAGTAGAGACCAGGTTTGCAAAACAAAAAACTTCTTGTCAAATGGTATTTCCCACAGGTTTGCATCAGTGACCTTACATTATGTAACTAAAACCAAACAACTACTAAATAGAAAAAGGTCTAAAATGGACCTCTCATTGGTTCACCATAGCTCAAAAGCTATATATGTATGATCATATAAGACAAGGATAAACAAACTCTATTGTTGACATTATATTTAAAATATCTAGGTGAATTTCCTTTGGCATATGCCACGTGGCTACTTTATATGTTTTTGGTACACTGGGTATTGTATATATGCCTACCTGAACTAGGGGAAAAAAAAGAAAAATGAGGGTGTAAAATATCACAAGAAATGTACTCACTGCCCTATTATGTAACTTTAACCATTTTGCATAACACCTTGTCAACAAAATTTAATTAATAAATAAAAAATAAAATAAACAGCAACAAAGAAAGAAGTACACTACAATGGGAAAAAGATCAGAATCATGACAGAACTCTCCACACAAACTTTACAAAGCATGAAGAGCATGGAAGAACACCATCCAATTCCTGCAGGCCAATAACTGCCAACCCAGACTTAGATACCAAGCAAAATTAGAATTTATTTTGAGGGAAAAACCAGATCTTTCCATAGCAAAAACAAACTAAAGGAATATGTGAATTAAAAGCCAGATAGCCAGAAAAAATGAAGGAGGGTGTAACAAATATGACAAGAAATGTACTCACTACCTTATTATGTAACTATACTCTCTCTGCACATCACCTTACCAATAAAATTTAATTAAAAAAAAAAAAGCCAGCCTTACAACAAATTATAAGAGGGAAATACCACACGAAAGAAAACATACAGGACCTCTAGACAGAAACAGAAAGAAACTACAATAGCCATAGCCCAACAGGAAGTTCAGCCCAATAAAGACAAGAAAGAAGGGAGAGGAAACACAGCCTAACAGGAAAATGGAAATAGAAAACCACACCTATCCATGATCTCTCTGAATATTAATGGGTTAAATTCTCCAATAAAAAGGAGACAACTATCAGAGTGTATCTGCAAGCAAAACATTGCTATCTGTTGTCGTCAAGAGACCCATCATACAGCAAGGGACAAAAACAGGCTCCAAATGAAAGGAAAAAGCTAGATCTTCCAAGCAAACGCACCTACCAAAATGGTAGGGGTAGCCATCCTGATTTCAGACAAGCTAGACTTCTCATTAAAATCAGTTCAAGAAAATAAAGAAGGACAATACATTTTAACACAAGGAAAAATCCAGAATCTAGATATCACCGTGATAATTTATACGCACCAAACAAAAGAGGCCTTATATATGTCAAACAAATTCTTTCAGAACTATAGAACAAGATAGACCCAAATAGAATCATAGCAGGAGATTTTAATACTCCACTCTCTCCAAGAGACAGATATAACACACAGTGGGTTAGCAAGGGAGCCAAAGACCTAAGTAACACTATATCCCACATGGACCTGAAAGATCTGTACAGTGTTTCACCCTACAGCGACACAATACACATTCTTCTCAGCAGCCCATGGAACATACTCCAAAATAGATAGTGTCATAGTCCACACAAAGAACCTCAGCAAATACAAGGGTATTGACTTTATCCCATGTATTCTATCTGATCACAGTGGAATCAAGGTAACCCTCAATAACAAAGGATACCACAGAAACTACACAAAAACTTTCAGGCTAAACCCCTCATTGCTATCTAACATTTGGGTCACAGAGCAAATTAAGGACGAAATTAATGAGTTCATAAGCCACAACGACAATAAAAATACATCACAAAGAAACCTATGGGACACAGCAAAGGCAGTGCTGAGGGGCAAGATCATTGCCCTCAGCACACACATTAAAATACTGTAATCACAACAGGTAAATAACCTCACAATGCAGTTAAAACGACTGGAGAAACAAGAAAAAAATTGAATCTAAAATGACTAGGTGCGGAGAGATCACAAAGATTAAAGAAGAGGTAAATCTGATTGAGAATAGAAAGATAATTTAACAAATAAATAGATATAAAAGCTGGTTCTTTGAGAAAATAAATAAAATTGAATGACCCCTTCCAAGACTTACCAAGAAAACAAGAGAAGAGACTCATATCCCTAAGATCAGAAAAATTGCAACAAATACACAGGATATTCAAACAATTATAAGGAACTATTTCCACAACATTTACTCACTAAAGAACAAAAATTTTACAGAAATGGATCAATTCTTAGAGTAGTATAAACTGCCCAAACTGAATCAAGAAGAAATTAATTAACAAAATATACCAGTAACTTACAGCAATATACAGGAAGTAATCAAGAGCCTCCCAACAAAGTAAAGCCCAGGCCCAAGGGATTCACCAAAGAATTCTATAAAACCTTTAATGAGGAGCTAATACCAATACTTCTCAAACTCTCCCGCAAAATAGAAACAGAAGGAGAAATCCCAAACTCATTCAATGAAGCTAATATTATACTCATCACCAAACCAGGCTAATACCCAACAAAAAAAGAGAATTACATATCAATATCACTAATGAACACAGATGGAAAACTCCTCAACAAAATATTAGCTAACAGGATCCAGAAACTGATCAAGAAAATTATACATCAAAATCAATTAGGCTTCATCCCACAGATGCAATGATGGTTCAGCATCTGCAAATCAATAACCATAATCCACCACTTCAACAGAGCTAAGACCAAGAACCACATCATCACTTCGGCCAGTGGCCTTAAATCCTTTGACAAAATACAACATCCATACATGTTAAAAGCTCTGGAGAGGACAGGAACAGAGGGAACATTCTTTAAAACAGTAAAAGCCATATACAATAGACTAATCGCTAATATCATATTAAATGGCGAGAAAGTAAAACCATTTCCCCTGAAGACAAGGATGGAACAAGACTAGATGCCCACTCTCCCTGCTTCTATTTAACATAGTGCTGGAAACCCCATTCATAACAATAAGGCAAGAGGGGGACATCAAACGATCCACACTGACAATGAAGAAATCAAGCTATCCCTATTAGCAGATGACATGATCTTATATCTGTAGCAGTCCCAAAACTCCTAGAACTAATAAACCATTTTGGGAAAGTAGCAGGATACAAAATCAACCCACAAAAATCATCAACTTTTCTGGGCACCAGCAATGTACAAGCAGAAAAGGAAATTATGGAAATAATACCATTTGCAATAGCTAAAAAAGAATAAATTACCTAGGGATTAACCTAACTAAGGACGTAAATGACCTATTAAATGAGAACTATAAAAATCTAAAAAGGGAAATCAAAGAGGACACAAGCTCATGGGTAGGCAGAATCAATACACTGAAAATGGCCATATAGCCCAAAATGTTATACAAATTCAATGCAATCCCCATCAAGATCCCAGCCTCTTTCTTCACTGAAATAGAGAAACCACCCATAAATTCATATGGAACAGCAAAAGACCTAGAATAGCCAAAGCAATTCTAGCCAAAAGAAGCAGCACAGGAGGAAGCACAACACCAGACTTCAAGCTTTCATTAAAAAACAAACAAACAAACAAACAGCCTGATACTGGTAGAAAGACAAACCTGAAGACTTAGGGAATAGAATAGAGGACCCAGAAATAAAGCCACACGTTTATAGCCAGCTGTTACTTGACAAAGGAGCTAAAGACATTCAATAGGAAAATCATAGCCTCTTCAACTACTACACTGGCAAAACTGGGCAGCCAGATGTAGGAAACTCAAAGTAGACCCTAGCCTGTCACCATGCACCAAGATCAACTCAAAATGGATCAAGGACCTCAACATCAGATCTGAATCCTTGAAACTACTGAAGGATAGAGTAGGAGAGATGCTTGAACTTACAGGCACAGGTAAGAACTTCCTGAATATAGTCCCAGGGGCACAACAGATAGGGGAGAGACTGGACAAATGGGGCTACTACAAAATAAAAAGTCTCTGCACAGCTAAAGACATAACCACGAAACTAGAAAGACAGCCAACCATGTGCCAACGGATCTTCACCAACACAGCATCAAAGGCCTAATATCTATCATCTACAGAGAACTCAAAAAACTAACCCCCTACAAACCCAATAAACCAATTATCAAATGGGCAAAGGAGCTAAACAGAGACTTCACAGGAGAAGAGATAAAAATGGCAAAGAAACATATGAGGAAATGTTCAACATCCCTGGCTGTAAAGGACATAAAGGAAATGCAAATAAAAACAACCCTGAGATGCCACCTCGCTCCAGTTAGAATGGCCTATACTCTGAACTCAAGCAACAACAAATGCTGGAGGTGATGAGGAGAAAGAGGAACCCTTCTCCACTTTTGGTGGTTGTGCAAATTAGTACAATTATTTTGGAGAACAGTATGGAGGTTCCTGAAAAAGCTCAGCATAGACATACCCTATTACCCAGCCACACCACTCTTAGGCATCTATCCTGAACAACAGGTCTCAGGATATCATAGAGACTTCTGCATGTCCATGTTTATTATTTCACAATTCACAATAGCCAAAATATGGAAACAACCCAGATGCCCCACTACAGATGAATGGATACAAAAATGTGGTAACTATACACAATGGAATACTACATAGCGATTAGAAATGATGAAATATTGGTATTCGCAGGGAAATGGTCAGAATTTGCACAAATAGTGTTGAGTGAGACAAGTCTAGAGCACAGAGAACAAAGGCGAATGGCCTACTTGGTATATGACTGTTTGGGTGGGGTGGAGGGTCAGTAGGAACCAGGTCTACAAAACAACATAGTTCTTTTCCAATGGTATTTCCACAGGTTTGGGTCAGCGACCTTACATTATGTATCTAAAACCAAACAACTACTAAACATAAAAAGGTCTAGAACAGACCTATCAATGGATCACAATAGCTCAACAGCTATGTACACATGATCATAAAAGATGAGGATGAGCTAAGCAAAAATAATTCTAAGAGAAGGACACAGGATGATTCTATTGTCGTTATGTTTAATGTTTCTAGGTGAGTTTCCTATGGCGTACCCTACATGGTTATTGTATATGATTTTGGTACACTGGATATTGTATATATTCCTACCTGATCTAAGGAAGGAAAGGAAAAACGAGGGTGTAAAATATCACAAGAAATGTTCTCACTGCCTTATTATGTATCTGTACCCCCTTTGCACAACACCTTGTCAATAAAATTTAATTAAAAAATAAATAAATGACAGGCAGCACTGGGAAGAAAAACAAAGAAACCAAATTATCTATAATTATAATTGTGTATTTTACATTTGAATCTACTTTAAGTCCATTCTGAGAGAGAAGTTCATGTCAAAAATGAATACTTTTCTTCTAATAGAATGTTGCTTTATTACAATCTAATGAGCATATTTGTTGGCATGCATTTCAGGTTTCTCTCTTGTACTCTTCTGTCCTGTGTCTATCATTACTTTGTACCATACTACATTGATTACAGTGACTATGTTGTATACCTTAGCAATGAGAAGAAAGATTCCAAATTGCAGAAATTTTTCTTTAAAATTGTTGTAGCCACTATGTGAATGTTATCTCTTCATATAGACTTTTAGACAAGATTGTTTATATTTAAAGAGATATTTACTTACACTAGATAAGAGCTACATTAAATTAGTATTATTAAATCAATTATCTAAGACTTCAAGGCGAAGTATCAAATTTCAAGGCTGAGGAAGAAAAGCCTCTAATGTTGTCTTTTTGTTTCCTTTGGTTTGTTTTTCTTTACTATCTATTTTATTTTTATTGAATGTGTAATAGGTAATTGTGTCACAGCTGCCTAGTCTACCCTTTAACTTATATGTAAAATATAATTGTTTAGATATTAGTCAAAATTAGGCTGAGATGTTTTAATTTCTTGGTCATATAGAACTATTTCTACTTCCATTTTTATGTATTTTTTCTAGACTATTAGTAGTCTGTGTCATTAATTATCCTATTTAGTGTCTTGAGCACAATATCTTTATTATTAGTTATTTGGCTTGACAAGTCTATTCCCATCTTAGTTGTAACTTTCCCAGAGTTTTACAAGTCTGTGATCTCTGGGAGGCTTATAGTCAACTTTTAAGTACCTTTAAGTATATATAATTTAAGGTCTTGTATTTGTAGGAGTAAAGCCATAGCCCTTAGATGCTTCCTATCATAGAAGCCTTTTTACTACTAATGGATCTTCTTTTACAAGAACAATGTGAGAGAATCATTATTGTAACAATTACACTCACCGAGAACAATCTCTTTTTTGATTAACTCAAAATGATTTTGTTTGCATCTGCAAAATTCCTTCATCATCATATTGAAATGAAGCTCGTCATAGGAGTCAAGTTCACCATGCCCTCATTCAAACAGGCAGAATGGATTATGAGAAATATTATTACAAATGATTTTAGAAATATACCTAGCAAATGACCTAGTCTTTCATATGTTTATTTTGTAAACTGAGATAATATTTCTACCTTAACACAGTTTACAAAACAATTAAAGAAGCTAGACCATCTGAACTCACCACATGATTTCAATAAATGTATTCTTGTTATTGCTATTAGATTTAACAGTAGTGGTTTTTCATTGTGGTAAAATGTCTTACGAAATGTGGATAAAGCCACATGACAAAACTTTAGAGGCTATTGTAAGTTGAAGTGGAATCATAGGTAGTTTTTATTCTTTATTTTTCTTATTGTATACAATTATCATAGTCTTGTATTTTATCCAATTATTACTGACATTTCATAAAACATTTCCCATTTTCCAGGATAGGAGGACAAATTATTTGAATAAATTAACTCATTTAATCTTCTTGAAATTCTGTAAGGCTTTATTAATATCCTTACGTATAAGCTAATTTAACTGAAATCAAGAAAAATTGAAGCATTTACTCAAGATGACTTAAGCAGTAATGCCACAATGAAAGTAACAACGTGAGCAGGTTTTTGATGCTAGTCAGCTTTGACTTTCCATGAATATGATTTTTTAGTAATAAGAAAGAATAATAAAATATAGCTTAAAATAAAGGGTGAAGCTATGCGAAAACAAGAGCAACTGTAGTTGATTAAACATTGGCAAAGCAGAGCTTCTCGCATTTCTTTTCTTTTTTTCATTTTTTCCAATATAGCCTTTTAATAGTGGAACTTCAAATAGTCAGTGAGCCAGTACAGTGAACTGAAAACTTGCTGTGGACTCCACATGGCACAGATGGAAAGAGAGGAAAATTGTTCCTGGGAGGTAAATCTGCATTTTCCTACAAACTCGGTGCTTGAGGTTGAAATGGCCTTATCTTTGTTCTCAATTAGTTTGCTCTTCTCCAAGGTCTGGCCTTTACTTTTCTACTTTTTTTTAAAACCTCTTTGTGACATCATTTTGCACAGTGTTTTTGGTTAAAAAAGCTTGTTCCCCACAGCAAATGGTTTCTGCCCAATCACACACATAAATCATTCAATTTCTTTGATTTCTTGAAGCCTTTTCTGGCTGATTTTCAGTGTTTGACAAAGGCAGCACCTTATAAAGCAAGATAGGACTCCTGCAATGAGACATGGCTTCCTTCTATTTTTTCTGTGCATATTTAATGTGTGATGCAACAGAATAGCTTTAGCACTCTTCTCCAAACTGTGGTTAAAATGAATTCCCTTGACAACTGCTGCTCAACATTTGTTCACCCTTAGTCACTATGGAGAAAGACAGGTCTTCTTTTCCCTACAATTATGATTTTTTTTTCTCCGTTGCCTTCTGCATTGTTTGTTTTCTGACCTTTGCTTCATCTTTTACAAGTACACATATTAAAATAAAAATGCCAAGGCCAAATACCTCATTCTCATTTCTGCACAGCATGCTCTAAATTTTATTTCTTTCCAGGTTAGGCATGAACTATAGTGTACATGTGAGGGGGCATGTGTGTGGGTGGGGTTTCAGGCTGAATGGAGGTGAGGAAAGAGAAGTCAAGGAGGGCAAAAAGGAATAGAGATATAGAAGTGGCTGTTTCCTTGTTGATACTATGTCATTTCTTCAGTTTGTATCACGGCATATTCCAAAAACCAAGTAGAATGCCAGTTAATTTCTTCATCCATCTATCCAGTATTTACAGTGATAAGTGTGCATCCTTAAAAGAATAAGAAAAAATAAAAAGGAAGCACTAATTTTCAGTAATCCATTTAAATTAGAAATCTATATATGTTCAAAGGAGACACATGGAGAAATGTGTGACAAGCTTTAGACTATTTAGCATAGAGCTTTATGAATGTATTTCCCTTTCAAAGAGGTCTATAAAGGCTAAGAGGTTTATAAATTCCTACATTAAAAAATAATTGTAAAGGTAACATATAGAGTGGTTACAGTTACATGTCAGGTAATGAATATATTTCATAAACCCATTCAAATATACAGATAACCATGAAAACCTATAAGGAAGAGAAATATCAAAGAACATGACCAATTTAAGGAACACCATAGGTTCCCAGTTAAGGAATCTAAAGAATGGAAATCTATTACTTGGCTAAAAATGAATTGAACATTATTATCTTAAGTAAACTTAATGAGTAGCAAAAGAGCAGAGATCTAAACAAAATCAGGAACTTAATATCAATAACAAAACAAACATATCGACCAAGACATGATTACACAAAAAGTGCCAACCAGAACTTCTAGGACAACATAGTATGAAAGACAAATATTTTCAAGTGGGTATGAACATCAGATTTAATCAAGAGACAGGTCATTGGAAATCATTTAGTTAGACATACACAAAAGATAATTAGTAAAAAACAATGAAACAAAGGCAATTGCTTTGTGGCTAAAAAAGCCAATGTATACATATAGATGATCCTATGAAAAAGGTTGGGTTTTTGTTTGTTTGTTTGTTTTTCCAGGCCTGGGGATTGAACTCAGGTCCTGAGCACTGTCCCTGGCTTCTTTTGCTCAAGGTTAGCACTCTGCAACTTGAGCCACAGTGCCACTTCTGGATGTTTTCTATGTATGTGGTGCTGAGGAATTGAACCCAGGGCTTCGTGTATACAAGGAAACACTCTTGCCACTAGGCAATATGACCAGCCCATATCCTATGAAAAAGAATGAGTAAAAGATATGGTAAGGTGACTATAGGAAAGTAGTGACTAATACCTTCCCAAGTGTGAGAGATGGAAATGGACACTCAAAGTTATGAAAACCTGCAGATCAAAGAAAATGAATTTAAGGAATCTGTACTAAGACCTATGGAAATGGTCATAAAAGTCAAACACAAAGATAAAATCATAAATGCAGTAAGGAGAAAGATACTCATTAAATCATACTCAAAAAATCATGATAATACCAGCAGGATATTCTATGCAAAACCATGTAGGCCAGAAGGGAGTGGGATGATGATACATTGAGAATACTGAAAATGCTAATTGCATATAGGAAACACAGACTACCATTCTTCAACAGAGAGGGAAAAAAATAGAGTCCTAAACCAACCAAAGCTTCAGGAGTCAGATTTTCACCACTGAATATTCTTACAATAAATGATAAATAACTTCTTTGAGGTGAAGCAAAATGCAGTCAAACTAGCAAAGCATAAAGAAGTGAGGTTCATATGTTCAAATAACCAGAAACAAATCTGGAAACAGAGAGACACTAGCCATGAATTTAAAAAAAAAATCAGAGCCAAGAGCATGTGGTTCTGAGTTCAAGCACCAGTACTGACAAGAAAATGAGAGAAGGAAAGATGGAAGTAAGAAAAGAAGGATATTAATACAAAAATCCACAAGACAAAAGATAAGACAATGGAGAAATAGCTAGGAATACGAATATAAGAGTTAAAAAATACCAGTAATTTCCTACTGCCAAATTATCCATTATTAATTTCAACTAATGAATTATACAATCAAACAAAGAGACATTGCATCTCTAATCCCAGCCACAGGCAGGGGTAAAGCAGTAGGATGGCTTTAGCTCAGAATGTAAGACCACTCTGAGATAGTGGAATAGTATCTCAAATATGAAGCAACTACTATTATTACAATCATGAAAAAGCAAAAATCATCACAGTAGTGGAGAATATAGGAAAAATCCAACTAATACTGATGAAGCAATATTTATTTTTTTTAGAATTAAAGGCATACTTAAGCTCAAAACACAGGGATATTAACCTGAAATTCTTTTAAAAGACTAGCATGTATTTGAGAAAAACTAGATTGTAAGGAAAACATTAGAGACACAAAAGCTTACTTTGCAACAAAAAAGAGTCAAATTATTGTTAGGATAAAACAAATTATATATATAAGTATAATGAACATCTAAATACTTTAATATATAAAGCAAATTGATAGTACTGATCATTATTAAGGGTACTGAATAATGAAGGCATAAAAATGATAAAAAAAAATCAACACACTTTTATGTTAAAAAGTCTGACAAAGTAGGTATAAAATGAATTCACTTGAACTTAATAAATGCAGCATACAAAAATCATAATTCTCAACACTAAAATTCAGAATGCTTTTCTTTTAAGACAAGGAAACAATAAGATAAATACATCATTTTGATTGTTATTTATTTGTTTTCAAATTGATGTACAGAGGGGTTACAGTTTCATACATAAGGTAGTGGGTACATTTATTGTACAATTTGTTACCTCCTCCCTCATTCCACCCCCGTTTCCCTCTCCCCGCATGAGTTGTTCAGTTTCTTTACAGCAAATGGTTTTATAAGTATTGCTTTTGGAGTCGTTTGACTTTTCCTCCTTTCTCTCTCAATTCTGAAATTCCTTTGCCCTTCCCTAGTTATAATACCAGTATATACAGTATCCAGGGTACTCAGATGAGATACAGTGATAGCACAGGGACAACCACAGGCAGGGATACAAGAGGATCATCAACAAAAAAAAAACTATGGTTTCACATGGCATGTTAAAAGTAATGATTTTTGTTTAATTATTTATTTGGAGGTTTATCAAAGAGTCCTCTGTTTTTTTTTAAATTACTAATATTATTATTTTAAAGATCACGTACAAAAGAATTACAGCTAAATAAGTTAGATGAACAGTACATTTCTTTTCCAATAATGTCACCTCTTCCATTGTTCTCTCCCAGTTTTTCCCTCCAGTCCCCAACTACAAGTTTTATAGATCATTTTCAACAGTATCTATTGAGTTTCACTGCTGCATTTATTCACCCTTTATTCCACCCTTTCTATGCTACCTCTTACCCTCCCAAAGACAGATAAATGACTAGACAAGACAAAAGGAAAGGAAAACTAAAACAGCAGCAAAGGGAAGAAAAATAAACTTGTTTCTATTTCCTGCAATTAATTTCCATAAATATTACTTGATACGATCAGTTACACATAGCTACTGCAACTTTGTGATCCTCTCCTAAGACCATTCTCCTTTTGACTCGCTCTGTGTGACTGCCTACAGACTGGTATAATTTATCATGTCTCAGTGTATTTTTTTTTCCTTTGACCATCACTGTGTTTACTTGTAGATTTATAGGCACAGTGTAGTTACCACTAGTGAGAACAACCATTTTACCTATATTTCTTTGGACCTAGCTTACTTCACTAAAACAATTTTCTTCCAAGATTTTTCATTTCCTTACAAATGGTACAATATCATTCTTTAGAATGGAAGAGTGGGATTCCATTGTGTATGTATACCACATTTTCTTTGATCCAAAGTGTCCTGCATTTTGTCTGGGCTAGTCATAGATGATGACCCACTTTGCCTACGTCTCTTGCAGAGATAGAATGAAATTGTGTGCTATCATGTCCAAGTCTTTCTACTGAATAAGGACTTGCAATTTTTTTTTTTTGTTTTTGGCGTAGCCTGGCTTTACACCATAATTCTTCAATATCCACCTCCCAAGTAACTGAAATGACACACAGGAGCCACCATCTTCCACTCAGTGATATATAAGAATGGTTAATGTTGATTGTCAACATGATTGGACTGAGAAATGTCAAGGAGATTATTAAAACACACTCTGTGTATCTGTGAGGGAATTTCTAAAGGAAAATTAACAGATGGAGACCAATCTTTAATTGGGTGCCATCCTCCAAAAAGTACAGATGTCCAAATGGTGAGGAAATATAAAACCTGCTAAGACAAACACAGATTTACAGCCCCCCCCCCCCCAATTCTCTCCCTTCTTTCTCTCTTCCTGGCCCTCTCCTTGCCCCCTTTCCGTTCCCCTCTCTGAATCGTGGTTAACACAAGGCTCAATATCACCTCAGGCACAACAACACTAGAGCAAGTTGGCATGTACTGAAACCTCTATAATTTTGAACAAAAATATATCCATCCTCTCTTAAATGATCGCTCTCAGGTATTTGTCATAGTGACAAAAAAAAAAACACCACTGAGACACACAATTCTATTCATTGCAATACCAGAATTTCTGGGCAAGGTCATTAGGAAAATAAAGAAATAAATACAAGGCTTCTTTTCAAAATTGGAACAAAAATAAAATTTATTTTCCATCATAGAAGATATATATTATATTAGAGAAAGAATATTGTAAATATTCTCCTCAAAAATGTGTGTATTTGTGTGCATGTACTAACTTCAGTACAACCACAGCATACAAAATTAACATAAAATATCTGCATTTCTAAGCGTTAAAAATGAATTGGCCAAAACCAAACATTAAACTCAAAGTTCAGAAAAATAAACACCAGGACGTGGTACTTGAAAAGATTGGGATGAGATCAAGGGAGAGGGACAGATGGCTAAATAGTAGAAATGGGGAGAATGCAGTGAAGAATTCAATGCATATGCTACAAAAGTAAAAGGGAAGGAAAGGGTGGTAGGTTGGGAGGAATGAGTGAAATGTTGAAAGTGACTGATCAAAACACATCCTTCACAAACTACTTTACTGAAAGGCAACTCATTTGTGCAACTACTTAAAAATAATACTAATAGAAAGAAGAAATTGATTACATTTCTTGGGCATGGCTAACATGACAGAACATTTGTCCAAGAAGTGCTAGGCCCTGTGTTCAGGGCCTCTAGAAATGCAAAAGCCAGACCAAAAGGGGGAAAAATCCATATGCAATTGCCAGAAATCTAGTAAGAGGCTTAGAAGTAAAATAAACCAAAGAAATGAGAGCTTTGTACACTTAGAAGTACAAATCATTGATAAGGTAAAAAATGATTCAAATAATTCAAAAGGCTTTTTACACTCATACATTTGTGTAGATAATATAGTTAAATATCCACACTATCAAAAGCAATCTGCAGATTCAATGACATCTGTATCAAAGTCCCATTGGTGAGGTCAGGGACGGTTTTCAAAAAGTAATTTTGATGCCAAGAACCCATGGTTTGGCCTTAGGTGTTACTTTAGGAAGGATGTATGTTGACAATTCACGGAGGAGCAAGAAACTGAATGAAAGAAAACACAAACATTTTGGATATTTCAGGCTCCCTAGGTCAGAGTAGAATGGTCTTGTATTTTCTAATTCATAGAGTAAAACTGAGTATGGTTCATTTTAAGGAAGTAAATGAAGGGCTACTATACCCTAGAAATGAATGAATGTCTTTTGTACTTAACCACTTTTTCATAGTTTAACTGAATGTGGTTTGTCAAAAAAAAAATACATGGCAAGGGATTGGCTAAAGAATGCAAATCCTCTTATGACCAATTTAGTTGAGTCATTTAAAATAATGTAGAATTATCTAGTAGTATTCATACACACATCCCTAAGCTTCGGAATTTTTCTCTTTTGTGAGTTCTCTCTTCATGGTTCTAATTTATTTATTTAGAAAAGCAGATGCTACCCATAGTGCACAGTAACTATAAACTCAAATGAAATCAACATAACTAAAGATGAAATATAGCTCTAAATTAAAGTATTTTATACATGAGCAAGCATTAAAAATTATTCGTATAGTAATAAACCTTGTGAAGTACACTGAATAAAAACAAAAGCAAATTTACTTAATGTGTTACCTTGGATCTATTTGTATGAGAACATTTTCACACAACATTTTGAGAAAAATTCCATTTTGTTGATTTTTTTCCAGTGTTCAGTCACCTCAATAAATAGTTCTGTTTATCGTATTATTTTGTTTTTGTAAAAAGTAAATTTATATTCAGAGCAATTTCCTAACAGGTGTACATTTCATTAGGATAAACAGTAGAAACCAGAAGATGATATATTAGAAGGTGAAAGTGTAAGGTCCCTTTTAGTTTAAATATGCATAAGGGAAATATAAATTGTGGCTTTTAGTGTCATACATACACCTCTTAACTTATGTGTTCCTATCTACTTATGCGTACTGGACAGACACTGGGGGCTTGGGTCCTTTTTTCTTTCCTTGGGACAGTGGATATTTACTTGACATCTTCTGAACTGAGCATCTAACCTCTCTCTAGAACTCTGATCTGCACATATGTTCCTTTCACTTTCCATGATGATTATTGTTTCAAACTTGCATGGCTGACCTCCACTTAATGTAAGTAGAAGGACAAAATGCTAAACCAAGAGGTACATATTTATCTTCGCAGGCAAGTGGATCTCTTTTATGGGGTTTAAAATGGTGTTCACAACAGTGGAAAACAAAATAACCCTCAGAGATAAATTGAGATTTTTCTGGCTCTTCCTGTTAGTTCTAGGGGGAAAAATGTTCTCCCTATTACTCAGTTTTTCTTCCTCACCTACTGGGTTGAGCTTACTCTCCTCAAGGTTGTTTTGTTTTCAGTGATTAGCAAAGCATGATCCTCTGATCATGTGGAGATAGAAATGCCATCTTTTGAAGCTGCAGTCCCCAGTATGTGCGCATTTCAAGTGCCCCATGAGGCTAAAGTGACATAGCCAAATAGAAGGGCCTATTTCAATGAGACTTTTATTTGATGCAAGATTTGTATCTCTGACATTGAATAAAACAAGGGCATTTGTGTTCCTCACCTCTGCTTGTATAGCTGACAGATACAAAGGTGAGAGTTGACTTTCCATTCTTTAATAAAGGCACAATGTAAAGGTATTGCAGTTGAAGTAGTCTGTAGTTGATGTTTCCATGAAATGTTTGTTCTTTCATCAAGGGGCATCTTCTTCCTTTTACCTTCAGAAGTGCCAGCTATGAATGAAAAGTCTGTATGGGGGGCAAGGCTCTTAGTTTCAATTCATAGTGCCAGCAATAGAATTGTATTGGAAAAAAATCTTTAAAACAAATTGTATTTTTCTCGTAATAAATTCATTTTGGAAAGACAGAAGGACGAATTTTAAATGGTCTCCAACCCTAAACTCTTTTCTCTTTTCGGTCACATAGTGAGTAGTACAGAGAAATAGTTTGAGTATCAAAATAATTTCTATTTCTTTTCCAGATATCTTTTGTTCTTCTGATAAATAAACTTTACATAGGAAAACTTTCCTTCCTTCCTCTCTCTCTCTTTCTCTCCTTTCCTTCCTTCTTTCTTTCTTTCTTTCTTTCTTTCTTTCTTTCTTTCTTTCTTTCTTTCTTTCTTTCTTTCTTTCTTTCTTTCCTTCCTTCCTTCCTTCCTTCCTTCCTTCCTTCTTTCTTTCTTTCTTTCTTTCTTTCTTTCTTTCTTTCTTTCTTTCTTTCTTTCTTTCTTTCTTTCTTTCTTTCTTTCTTTCTTTGTTTCTCTGTTCCTTCCTTCCTTCCTTCCTTCCTTCCTTCCTTCCTTCCTTCCTTCCTTCCTTCCTTCTTCCTTCTTCCTTTCTTCCTTTCTTTCTTTCTTTCTTTCTTTCTTTCTTCTTTCTTTCTTTCTTTCTTTCTTTCTTTCTTTCTTTCTTTCTTTCTTTCTTTCTTTCTTTCTTCTTCTTTCTCTTCTCTTTCTTTCTTTCTTTCTTTCTTTCTTTCTTTCTGATTTTTTCCCCCAGTGTAGACTATAAAATATTTATTGGTGCCCTAGTGTTATTGAACAAGGAGCTTGTTTTCTTAATACAAGAATCTTAGGTTTCCACAAAACTCTTTACACACACACACACACACACACACACACACACACACACAGATATTTGACAGAAAAAAGCTTGAAACAGTACTAATAATACAATTATAGATATTTTAATTCAATAAAAATATATATTCATTTTTTTTCTTTTTTCTGGTCCAGGGACTTGAACACTCCTGAGTAAATTAAATTAAAACAGCCTTGGCTCAATACTAGAGTTCTACCATTTGTACAACAGCCCCACTTCCAGCTTTTTTGGTCGTTTCATGAAGAAGTGAGTCTCACAGACTTTCCTGGTCAGATTGGCTTCAAACTGTGATTCTCAGATCTCAGCCTACTGAGTAACTAGGATTACAGGAATGAACCACTAGCAGTCAGTAGTGATTCTTTCATTGTTTTTTTTTTTTCCTGCTGCTTTCCATTTACGCTAGCAATGATTTAATATGATGTTACTTTTTGTTACTTTCTGAAAATAATCAAAATTAAATGGAACTCTATTTTAAAGTACTTTAATATGTTAAAGTTCATAAGCATTCCTGCTTGAATTAGTTATATATATATATATATATATATATATATATATATATATATACATATATATCATATAGAACATAAACTACTGAAAATGACAGCAGGAACACAATAAAATAAAATTTGGAAGGGAGTTATTTGTACTTTAATAATCTCCAACATTTCTTTTTTATACGTAATCATAAGGAATTTCAAAGTTACATTTTAGGCTTCACCAGGAGAATTGATTCATGGAATGGGGAAATGTGAAAAGCCTACAGGTGATAAGGGAATAAAAACTAGAATTATTTTACCCAAACCTTAAATATAATACTGAAAATTAATAGCTTTTATTGCATATAAGATTATTATTGGAAAATACAATAAGATTATTACCAAGTAATCTTTATATATGATGCATAACTGCCTTAAAAGAAGTCTTATTTCAGCACAAGACCATCACTCATTCAAACATACTCCCAGCTACTTGGCAGGCAGGTAGAGACTTGGGGATCTCTGCTTGAAGTCAGCCTAAGAAAAAATATAAATGAATGAATGAATAAATAAATAAATAAATAATGATCAGGCTTCATCTCAATCATTGACTGAGTACAATGGTGTTCACCTACCATCCCAGGAGGCAACAAAAGTATCACAGTCCAGGATTATGCTCACATAAATCATGAAAAACCACTGAAAGTGAAGTACGGCTCAAGTGGTGGAGTTCATGCCTTGCAAGCATGAGTTCCTGAGCAAAGTCAAAAGAATTTTTGAAAAATATGTTTATTTATCCTAATAGGAATACTGACCTCCTTGGTTCATTAAAGAGCATCCATCTGGAATCTCTACCAAGTGTACACTGTGAGGAAATGATTTTTTTGAAAGCAAATTGTGTTTATAATTTTCATTCTGTAACAAAGTTTCAATAGCCATAACAACAAGCTAGCCCAGTGTCAGACAGTGTCTCTGAAGTGTGTGTTCTGTAGAAGTGTAGCAATGCATATTTAATTTTCTCTACAGAGTCCAAGCTTGTCTCTACAAAGGAGACGGTAAACTAGCTTGCCAAGTAAAGACTATTTTAGGCAAATTATAGTAATGGGATAGATGATATTTTTCTTGTTTAAATGCAACATTTTTTCATAAAATTAAAAAATATGTGAGATAGATCGAAGAAAAAAAATAACAACAAAGAGCTTATTCTTTGACACCATACTACCACAATTTTTGTTTTCTTAGAAACTCAAAGAGAATGTCTCAGGTTTGGTTATGCAAATTTATTTTTCTCAGGCATATGTTTTATCAACCTAGTTATTTCCTCCAAAATCTCTATGCATTCAGGAATAATGAAGTAAGAGTGTCCTGACTTGTTTGTTTGCTTAGCATTTATCTACATTGTAAGCTCCTTCTAACTGTTGGTTGGGTAGTTGCTTCGCCAATTTGAGATATTTTCCCCATCCACCATTAGAGTAAGACTCTGAATATATTCCTCTTAGGAGAAATCATCAAATATCATTGGATATAAGCTTTGTTCTAAAAAGGATATCCTTAGTAAGTCACTTTCACTTTTGTTTTAGTCCTGTTTGCAGATTCTAGTAGTCACACAGGAGATGAAAAAAAGTGTAAAAAAATTTAAAAAAGAATATTAACTGTATGCACTTAGAATACATAAAGGAGTAGAAAAATATAATAAAACTAAAATATAAAAAGGAAAGAATAAAGGAAGTTGGTGGCAGATAGAGAAGCAGTGGCCAAAGATAGGCAAAGGAATGCCCAAATCATTTCACTTAACCTTACTTTTCGGGTGGATTGCTTTTGAGAAAGAGACAAGTTTAGTATTGCTATTCTGAAAAAGGATTATTAAGTGTGATTAAAGTACACTCTTGAAATCCTTTTCAAAGTTCTTTGTCATATTAGACTTTCACAAGGACAACATAAGTAGTCTCATAAAAGTTATTTTAATGGAGGGAATAGAAGACTGATGCTATATGAATGGAGGACCTTGGTTGTCTTAATTTAAAATTTGGTCAAGCAAAGAAGACACAGCACTCAAAAAAATAAATTCTCCTCAGAGTTCATGGTGAGTTGAAAATGATTCTGCCATGGGCTTCTTATAAGAATGTTAAAGTCAAGTGCAGCCAATATTGACACAATCTCAACCAAGGCTCATAAACACTCCCTTCTTAATTCCAGTGTTGTAATTCTTTTATTTATTTTTTTTTTTGGCCAGTCCTGGGCCTTGGACTCAGGGCCTGAGCACTGTCCCTGGCTTCTTCCCGCTCAAGGCTAGCACTCTGCCACTTGAGCCACAGCGCTGCTTCTGGCCGTTTTCTGTATATGTGGTGCTGGGGAATCGAACCTAGGGCCTCGTGTATCCGAGGCAGGCACTCTTGCCACTAGGCTATCTCCCCAGCCCCCAGTGTTGTAATTCTATTACAGATGCCTTGCACACATTATGCCAATATAAAACTTGGATAGGGTAATTTTCAAACATGTGGGTCAGGACTGCTGGATCAAGTTGTTTTTTAAATTTTATTTATTTTTATTTTTTTGTTGTTTATTGTCAAAGTGATGTGCAGAGAAGTTAGAGTTTCATATGTTCAGCCTTGGGCACATTTATTGTACTGTTTGTTACCTCTGCCCTCATTCCTAGAATGACAGTACTGTTATTCCTTTGCCATCTCAAGTTGTACGTAGAAGGAAGTGACTGTTCTGCAGGCATGGAGGCCCTTCTATCATGGGACCCCATATGCTTAAAATTGCTGAAGATTAAAATGATCAGAGAAGGATTTTATGGTTTTCTCCAGGTCATGAGAAGGTATGTAAGATCATTGGATGGCATGTTCACTAAAGGTTACTGCAGATATCTATGTGAGATTTCTCAAAAGGAAGTCACGGTGTCCTTTCAAGGAAATTAAGAATTTTGGTCACTGAAAATCATTGTTAAAAGTAGTTAATGTGTTTCAGTATTGAAAACAGGCAATTGCTAATACAGCTTATGTGGTTTAGCTCAAATGCAGGCTCTGACATACAATTTGCTTTACTACTTTAGACAAACAATTGTTTATTTCTGGTGTTTCAACTTCTTTCCTATAGAATAAATTTGAGAAGAGAGGTGGGATAATATGGCACTCTAGAAACTATCTCCACTTACTCTGTGATGAGATAAGTCAAGATAACAATGGAGAGGGGAAGAACATTTTGAGAGAAAGATTGTCTGTGACTGAACAGACTAAAAGAACAAGGCATTGATAGTCACAGGCATGATCATGGAGATAATGAGGTCTTACCTTAGAATTAAAATAATTCACAGAGTTACTAAGATTAAGTATCTTTGCTTCATTTTCTAGACTTGAATTCATTTTCATAGTTTTTAAATGTTATCATTTTATGAGGATTGCTGTATTCCATAAAAAATTTTAATATATGGAAGAGGGTATGAACTGTTGAGGTGTAAGTAAAGGGATAGGTCATTAACTTTAAAGGTGAAAGAGACAATCAATCAATCAATCAATCAAGATTCATAGTATTCAGATACTACTTTGTTGAATGGCATCTCCCTTTTCTAACTATTTAAAGCTAAAAATAACCAATAAAATAAAATAAAATTCAGAAACACAAGTAAATTTCTCCACATAGTTGCTACTGTTGTGGGGATAACCAACTTTAGTCTACTGTAAATTACCTGAACTACCTCTGTTCCCCTTGCTAATCTTCTCAAGATTTTAATATGCATCCTCAGATGTGTCAAAAAAATGCTAGAAGGCATTGTTGATGTTAATATTTCAGGAAAAGACTCATGTCATGTTACATTCACTGTCTAAAACAAGCGTAATATATAAGGATGAGTTTTCTTAAGTATAGATTGGCATTTATTATGAAACATTTCCCCTCCCCACTTTCTAGCCACAACCTTAGATTATGCTACATCAAGAGGTAAACAAAACTGATCTGAATCTCTATACTCCCAGGTGAGTGCTCAGGACAAAGATTTACTTAGAGATACAATATTTCCAGGTTCACCAGTCTGGTAACAACCAAGAGCTATTCTTGGCAACCTTGACCAGATTGGTGCAGGAAATGTCAGATGTCAAGTGTACCTGGGTTTGGAAAAGTCATTATATTTGGTGAAGCAAATATACATATAAATATATAAATTTATATATAATACATATATATCATATATATTTATATAAATATATAATGTATATTTATATATTTAATAGATATATAATTTACAACTTTTAATAAGAAAATGTTCTCTTTCCCCATAAGACAAAATGATGGTATAAACCACAGCAATGTCTGCTTTTCCAGTGAAGAGTGCTTAAATCTATCCGGGACAAGAATTCTGAGATATTAAAGACAAAGTCGTGAGCTTTACTTCATCCCCATCCAACTGAAGTCCAGCAGCCATTACATAACAGAGACTTTGGTGACCCAGGATGAATGTTCATGCCAGATCCTTGTCCCAATATCTGTTAAGAGGTAGTGCTTTTTTATTACTATTTACAAAAGCTGTCTTCCACAAAGAGACCTTGATGAAAGAGTGATTCCTCTCCCATAAAAAGAAAAAAAAAACAAAACAACTCCTGCTAAATCCTGCCTGACATTAAATTTGTTGTGTCCTACCTTTGGTGAGTTTTTGAAACTGCAGACCTTGCACCTCCCAGTGAATATCTTTACCCCCCAAATTGCAGTTTGAACAAAATCCAACTGCATTTGACAAAGTATGAAATTTAGAATGTTTTCTGGGATTGGCATGTAAATCAAGTTTTATAAATACAATTGACATAGTCTTGCTGATCTCCTTCTAGCCAATGAGCACCTGAGCCTACTGGAATAATGACTCTAAATGTTTTGCTTCTTACCAGAAAATGAGTTATTCAGTAATGTTACAGCAATCACCCGTTTAAGTGAGGAAGGCATTGAAGTGATTTATGTGAGAGTTTTAATTCTTCAGCACCAGTGTCCTTATTAGAATGTTTCATAGACAAATCTGAAAACAAGCTGCTTTCATACATAAAAGATGTCCCCTCTTGATCGTACTTTTGTGATGACCAAAAAGATTTTTTCCTGTTTCAGGGAATGGATTTGGATAATATGTTTACTGCCTAAGCTATCCCTGTCCCACGAAATAATATTCTGAACACTTGGAGAAATGCTCAGTTTGCTGAAATTCCCTTTGTCCTATTAAAACACTGCTGTAAATAACCTCAGTGTATATTTGCCAGGGTTAGAATTCATATGTGACTTATATTTGGTTTTATATTTTCTTTTTTGCATCCATGCACACCATTTCTGTTTTTTATTATTATCTTTATGTAGTTGTACAAATGGTTTTTAATTCAACATGTCAGTTTGTGAGCACAATGCTCTGTGATTAATGTCACCCCTTTCATCATCCTCCTCCACCTCTCCCAATCTCATCCATCCCTGCAATTTACTTGATTCCATTTTCATATATGTATGTTGAATGTTGTGACTGCATTCCTAACTTTCATTAGAGGCTTATCTCAGGTTCCCGGGAAACACCAAAACACTGAGCAAAGCAATTTCACTAAAACTGCCCTATCCATACTAAGGCTTTCTCTGTTCTTCTAAGGTTGTAATTGACATGCACATCTAGAAATTTAAATGATTGATTTTCATCAGCCTTCACTTAGAATTGGTTGTATATTTAGCCTCCTCAAAATTAAAATTCTGAAGGAAGAGCTTTTATTTCTTCCACAGATATGGCCCTGCTCATGACTTATGACAGTGAGTTATGTAGGATGCTAATCTCAGGTTTTTATTGGTTATGCTTATAGAGGCAAGATTCTTGCTTGCTAAGCATAGAAACAGTCTAAGTGGAATCTTTGCGGAACAACTACTATGGATAAAATTAGCTTTGTTTAAAATTCAAATTAGAACACAATATGTGTCTATCACATGTTCTTTTTTCCCTACATTTAAAAATCATAAACTACTCTAAAATTGTCATTTCTTTTATCTTCATTTTACATTCTAGTGCTTAGTTTGCATTGGCAATCAAAAGAATCACCATTTTACAGAATTGCAAACATTAACAATGAAAAAATCTCCAAGCTGATTAGAACTTTGGGAAGATAGCTCTAGGGTAAAAAGAAAAGAAATCTTGAATAATGTGCTATTTATGTAAACTTACTTAATCTCTGTTTTATTTTTCAATTTTTATTTTTTAATCACTAAGGAGGAGACCAGCCCAATAATTCAATACTCACTTAACTTTAAAAAATTTATAAAAATTTTCTTCATAGTGGTAAGTGTATGAAATTTCGTAAGAATTATCCTAGGCAGAGTGTTATCTGAAAGAGTCTGGTGACTCTACAGCACTAAACATTCTTAGTTACTCAACTCTTGTAGTGCCACAAGGAGTGTGCTTGGGGATATAGTATTCAGGGTAGCTGCTTGATTGCATGCCTCCCTCTCCACAAAGCCTCTCATCTTGAAGAGCATCTTTACATGACATGACAAAAACCTCTTCTTTAAAGTATGAAAATCTCAGATCAGTTCTTCTTTTCACTCGTTGACTGGCTTCCCAAAAGTAGTGTCCAAGCAAAAGATGTGATAGATTACAATTAGCCTGAATGTATTGAAAAGAAACCCACTAATTTACTTATTTATTTTTTTATTTTATTGTTGTTGTGAAGATGATGAAAAGAGGGGTTACCGTTACCTAAATCAGATATTGAGTACACTTATCACCTCTTCCCTTGTTTTCTACCAGTTTTTCCCTCTCAACCTCCCTCCTTAACAAGTTGTATAATTCATTTTTACTATAGTTTCTCATGAATATCATTGCTGCATTTGTAATTTGTATAACCATTGTCCCATCATTTCTGTGGTTCCCCTTTTCCTCACCAAGCCAGATAAATTTACCATGCAATACAAAGGGTAAAGAAACTAAAAACAATGACAAAGGGGGAAAAACAATAAGAAACAAAATAACATAAAACCTCCTGTTTCCATTTCTTGCTGTTAATTTCAATCAATATAATTTTGTATACATGCACCCGTAGCTATTACACCTTTTTAATCCTCTTCTGAGAATATCTTCCTTTGGTTTCACTGTGCTAATGTTTGGAGTCCTATATAATTATCCTGTCCAAGAGTAGGATGTGTGTGTGTGTGTGTGTGTGTGTGTGTGTGTGTGTGAGAGAGTGTGTGTTTTATCATCCATTGTGTTTATTTGTAGACTTACAGAAACTTTCCGGTTATAACAAATGAAGAAAATCATGCAACCTATGTTTCTTTGGATCTGGCTTAGCTCACTTAGTATATATCTTTTCCAAGTCTCTTTATTTCCTTACAAATGGTACAATTTTTCTTTCTGTACATTGACTACATTTCTGTGATCCATTTGTCTGCTGAGGGGCATCTGGGTTGATTCCATATCTTGACTATTATAAACAACACTGCAATGAACATGATTGTGCTGATACCTTTAGTATGACCTTGTTTTTAGTAATTTGTTTATAAACAGAAAGAAATCAGTCACACAAATAAATTAAAGGGCATGGTACAACCAGTACTAGAAATGTATCCAATGCCTAACATATGAAACTGTAACCTCTCTGTACATCAGTTTGACAATAACATTTTTTAAATGAAAAAAAAGCAAAATAAAGTGGTAATCCATGAATTAATAGAGAATAGGGACTGGGAAGTATGGAAACAGGATGGAATACATATATTCAAGAAATCACCAGTCAAAATGTTATGATATTTTTAAAATCATCCATGTAACTGAGTTTCAGAAATATATATTATGGAGAGGAAACAATGGTGAGAGAGAAAGTCATTGCTAAAATATGATAACATGGGAGACAATGGAGTTGATAAATTCACACAGTTTAGTCAAAAATATGCTCAGGATTCCAGAATCACTGGAGTTCATAGGGAAAGAACTAGAAACCACTTTGATAACTAAAATATTCACAAAATCAATATGGTTATTCAATGAATTTAAGGGATGAGACTAGGAAGTCAGGAGAGAAGAGGAGTCTCAGAAGTCTTGTTGCAAACATCAGATAAGCAAGTCTTTATTAGAGGCTAGGAGGTTAACATTCTAAAATGTAAACAATGAGCCACAGATACAACTAATTATATTACCAATATGGATCAAAAAAATTAAAGCCACCACATTAGTTGCCAGTAGAAGAAGCCATCTCTGGGTAGCATTTTCATTTCAATTAAAGAGTTGCCAGGGATGTTTAACAAATACTTGCAAGGTAAGAAAATAGATAGCAATTTGTTAGAGGTATAGAGAATAAGGTGAAAAGGATTGAAGGGGTAAGGATGTACTGGTATGAAGAATAGGAGTGGATAATTGAAATTATTGAATGAAGAAATCTTAACTATTTAGTGATCATTGTTGTAGAATAACTTGTGGAGGGGGAAGGAGGAGGATACAATTTCCTAAATCCTGGCAGTGTTTTAATTGGTATCTCCTTCAGTCCCAGACATCTGAGAATCACAAACTATGTCAAAAGATATGAAATTTTATTTGGCAAAGAAAAGATAAACCTTCAAATCACAAAAGAGATCAGTCACCTGGGAAGGAAATGATAGAGGGAGGAAAATTAATTTAGAGTGTGGCTCGCTCTGTAGTGGAATAATATTTGGACTTACAAGTAATTTTTAGATAAAAGTATCCTATAAAAAGACTACTTTTGTGGACAGAAATCACAGCTCTGTGAACAGATCTGTGCCATGATCTGTTAATATTTTGGAGGCATGACCTTATAGTTTTATCCTGTAGGTTAGCTTCATACGGAAACAGTTCTTGAAGACATTGTAGTTTCATGCCTTTATTATAAAACAGTGAACTGTTAGTTCTTGTGCTTTCAGACCGAATAATTCAGGTTTAGAGAAGGTACACTGACAATGTTCGTAGGGTACTACATTTTTTTTTGTCCTTGAATGAACCACATGGATTATGCAAGTTCGGTATGCTGTGGCAACGTGTGCCTTTAACTTTCACTTCTCAGGAAGCTGCAGTAGGAGAATCATGCATTTGATGGCAGCCAGGATACATTAATGAGACTGTGTCTCAAATTATCTATTTATCTATCATCTATCTATCATCTATCTATCTTATGAAACAAATATGTAATACCCATGCAGATTCCATTACACTCCTCATAGAAATAGAAACCAATCTTAAAGTTCATACAGAAGCAAAAAAGCCCGTTTCTTGCAATCAAAGTAATCCTTAACCAAAAGAGGAATGCTGTACACTTCCCTGAACTTTTCTTTCTATTCTAGGCTGACCCTCTACCATTTGAGCCATAGCTCTATTGCCAGCCTTTTGGTGATTAGTTAGAGATAATTTTCCTGCCCAGGATGGCTTTGAACTATGAATTCTTGGATCTCAGCCTCCTGGGTATCTAGGAATATAAGTGTGAGCTAAAGGCTCATGACCTGTAAAGTGTTTTTTTTTTATGTCATCTACATATTTAACTTATAATATCTTAAATGGCCCTGCTTCCAAATGATCACATTTTTATTAAGGTGAGCAAACAGGAAACTTAAATCCCCAAACTTGACCTCAACTATATCCCATTCAGCTTGCTACTTTTTTCCCCCCAATCAGTGACTTAAAATATCAGTGCTTGGTGGGAAGCTGATGGGTAGATGTCCCTGTCTTGTGATGGGGAGATAAAAGATTCAGAATCCAAAATTATCTCAAGCAACTAGTGTGGCAAACCAGAAAAATTAAATAAAAATAGAATCATGTCACACCTATAACATTGTAAGTGCAAGAAGATAAGAACCACCTTCTGCACTGTGATGCCCAGAAAAAGTCTGATAATATTGCATTCAAATGTAGATGTCACACATTTAAAAGGACCATTGACAACTGAAGAGATTTTCCAGGACAAAAACTGAACAGGACCGTGATTTAAAGCTGTGGCACATACTCACTGCCCTTCAGTAGAGACTTTCATCTTATATTGTTGGTCATAGAAGTAAACGCATAGACATGAACCTTGACACAAGGTCTTTAACTGGCTTCTGAGCCTACTAGCACTTGTATCAGGAATTCTAATGTTTCCTTTCTTCGAACATTCCACACATTCTACCCTTATCTTTAGTATAGGTTAGCACACAAGTTCTTCCAATAATAGGCAAAAGACAATACCAATATGTAAGACACTTGTACACACACTTGTACACACATTTCTGAATATATAAAATACTTATCGTTTGATTCAATCTGTAAATACCTTCTTAATATCTGATATGAGAAACATTTTTCAAGGAACTTAAAATGTGAAAAGATTTGGTGAAGAGGGGCAGAAATTGAGTGGTTGGCTAGAATATATGGGAGCCTTATTTAGGATGATCTGTTTTATTGCCAAAGCAAGGAACAGAATTAAAAAAGAAGAAGAAAAAGTTTGAAACTATTGTCTCAGAGTTTAGCTCAACAATTGAGAAAGCTTTCTATTTGAAATAATTATCTAAATAATAGATTACTTTTGAAATACTGAGTTTCTGTCAAAAATGTTCAGGAACTTTATTTTATTTTATTTTATTTTCACTTTGAAGTAATTTTGTGATTTAATGAACCTATATTTTGGAGCTTTTCTTTTTTTATTTTTATTATAAAACTGATGTACAGAGAGGTTACAGTTTCATATGTTAGGCATTGGATACATTTCTTGTACTGTTTGTTACCTTGTCCCTCATACCCACCTCCCCCCTCCCCCTGTCCCCCCCTGAGGTGTTCAGTTCACTTACACCAAACAGTTTTGCAAGTATTGCTTTTGTTGTTGTTTCTCATATTTTACCCTTTGTCTCTCAATTTTGGTATTCCCTTTGAATTTCCTACTTCTAATACCAGTACACACTGTTTCACATACACTCAGATAAGATTACAGAGATAGTGTAGATACAATCACAAGAAGGTGATATACGAACATCATCAATAGTAGAAACTACAGATACACATGGGATGTTGAAAGTAGTTACAACTCTGATATAACAATCATTTTCATAAAATGGAGTTCATTTCATTTAGCATCATCTTATGTGATCATAAGGGTATAGCTATTGGGCTCTTGTGATCCTCTGTTGTGACTTGCCTAAACCTGTGCTAATTATTCCCAATAAGGGAGACCATAGAGTCCATGTTTCTTTGGGTCTGGCTCACTTCACTTAGTATAATTTTTTCCAAGTCCTTCCATTTCCTTACAAATGGGGCAATGTCATTCTTTCTGATAGAGGCATAAAATTCCATTGTGTATATGTACCACATTTTCCTGATCCATTCGTCTATGGAGGGGCATCTGGGTTGGTTACAGATTCTTGCTATGACAAATTGCGCTGCAATGAACATCGTTGTGCTGGTGGCTTTACTTTGATTTTGTTTGTAGTTTTTTGGATAAATACCCCAAAGTGGGGTTGCTGGGTGGTAGGGGAGTTCTACATTTAGCCTTCTGAGGAATCTCCATACTGCTCGCCAGAGTGGCTGAACCAGTTTACATTCCCACCAACAATGAAGTAGGGTTCCCTTTTGGCCACATCCCATCCAACAACTGTTATTGTTAGTTTTCTTGATATATGACATTCTTACTGGGGTGAGATGGAATCTCAATGTTGTTTTGATTTGCATTTCCTTTATGGCCAGTGATGTAGAGCACTTTTTCATATGTCTCTTGGCCATTCTCATTTCCTCATCAGAGAAGTCTCTTTATAGGTCTTTAGCCCACTTGATGAGTGGGCTATTAGTTCTTTGCGGTTTTGTTTTGGAGGAAAGTAATTTTTTTTAGTTCTGCATATATTTTAGATATGAGGCCTTTGTCCGTTGAATGGCTGGTAAAGATCTTCTCCCAGTCTGTGGGCTTTCTGTTTATCTTGCAAGCTATGTCCTTTGTCGTGCAGAAGCTCTGCAGTTTGATGCAGTCCCATTTGTCCAACCTTTCTTTGATTTGTAGCCTTTCTGGGCCTTTGTTAAGGAAGTTCCGTCGTGCGCCAAGGAGCCCAAGTGTTTCTCCTACTTCTTCCTTTAGTGTTTTCAGGGTGTCTGTTTTGATTTCGAGGTCTTTAATCCATTTGGAATTGATTTTGTTGCAGGGTGATATATAAGGATCTAGTTTTAGTTTGTTGCATGTGTTGAGCCAGTTTTGCCAGCACTATTTGTTAAAGAGGCTATCTTTCTTCCAAACTATTGTCTTATCCCCTTTATCAAAGATTAAGTAGGCGTAGTTCTGTGGGTTCATTCCCGGGTGTTCAATTCTGTTCCATTGGTCTTCAGGCCTGTTCCGGTGCCAATACCAAGCTGTTTTTATTATTATAGCTTTATAATACAGCTTGAAGTTGGGTATTGTAATTCCTCCAGCACTGTTCTTTCTGCTTAGGATTGTTTTTTCTATTCTAGGTCTTTTATTATTCCATATGAATTTCCTGATTGCTTCCTCTATTTCATCAAAAAATGGTGTTGGGATATTAGTGGGTATTGCATTGAATTTGTAGATAGCCTTTGGCAATATTGCAATTTTGAACTTTATTTTTTAGGAACGTTTTCTTTCACATTATAATGTCTCTGCAATTAGAAGCTGTCTTTTATGCAATGTTGACCTAAATTTAGTATTGTAATTATTATTTTCCATGAGCTATTTCGTCATTAGACAATGTGGTCTTTAAACAGGAGGAATGGTTGTTATTGGATTAAGAGTTAACTCCACGAATCACCACCTTTCCTTCTATAAAACAAATAGCTAGGCAAAGAGAAGAGCTGATAAGCAGGTGTTCTGATGCTTAGTGTCATTCCTGATGTAAACTAGTGATGCTTCCTGGCTAAGAAGATAGATTGGTAATACACTTCATTGACAAAGGTTGAACTTATAATGAAAATAATCATTTCTGTCTTGAGGGGATTAAAAAAAGCCAGGTCTGGGAATATAGAAGTTTTATATTTCTTTACTAAATTGTCTCACTTATTCTATGTTGACATAAAAGTAATAGATGAAAAAAATCTGTGCTCAATTAAGTGAAAAACATAAAGCTGTGACTAGCTAATAGCTTTAAGGCTTGAATTAAATTAACAGAGTTAACTTATCTTTCACCTTTCAAATGACAAACTGATATGTCTAGCGATCTAATTTTTGGGGGGTATGTCTTAGGGCTTGAACAAAGGGCCTGAGTCCTGTCACTGAGATTTTTTTGCTAAAGACAAGTACTCTCTATTATTTTGAGCCATGGCTTTGAACTGCATGTCTCAGATCTCAGCCTCCTGAGTACCTAGGAGTACAGGTGTGAGCTATCAGCACTCAGTTTATCAATCAAATGGATCTAAGTTTTCTGTGATGTTTGATATAGATTCCAGAAGATGCAACTATTCAGTTGTAGAAGAAGGAACATTGGAATTAGATGAATAACTGGAACTTAGCATGTTGCAATTCCATTTTGACTTGGACTTTTTCTGCTTAGTATGTTGAAATTTGACTGTGGGTCACTAAAAGGCATAATAAAGGGTATTCACTACTACCTGAAAATGTGAGATTCTGTGAAACATAGGATCTTTGCAGATATATTCAAATCGGAATCTTTAGAAAGTGTTTTCCACATTGGTGAAACTTAAAATATCAGCCAGGTTCCTTCAGTTTCTTGACAGAAAACATCAGGGCTGCTTGTAAATATCCTTTTAAATTCATGTTATAATATGCTAAATTGTGGTTATGAAGCAATAAAACTGTGCATACTTGTTGACATACGGTATTGTTTTACTGGAGTTCTGACATATTTGTTCCACTGTGGTTTATATTTCCCTGTATCCACTAAGATGAACTTTTATTTCTTCTCAATGTCTATTTTAAGACAGTGAAATTGTAATATTTGAATTACAAATCATTACTCCGAAAAGATGGACATAGGGGCAGGGATGTAGCTTAGTGGCAGAGTGCTTGCTTAGCAAGGACTGGATCCAAGGTTCCATTCCCAGTACCAGAAAGGCAAGACCAGGAAAAGTGCCATTACAAAAAAAGAAAAGATGGGCATATCATCCTATCTATTCTTTTAAAACTGTACACTTTAAAATAAACAATGCAAAGGACCAAGCTAGCTATATTTTATTGTAAATAATCAGAATCTAGCCTAAGAACAAGGTGACATTCCCAGCCCCAGGTGCTGACTTCTCATAGTTCATATGTTCTGAGTCAAAACAACTGTTCTGAATTGTGAAAATGTTTATTTGATATGTTGTTCTTTTTAATAATGTCAGTTTACCTAGAGCCCATGTTTTTAATGATTTCTCCTTTCTCATGGCTGAGTTAAATTTTAAGTATTCCCAGCAATTTCTATCACTGATAGTCCAATGAAATAATATTTTATTCTAGAGGTTGGAGTTGGTAATGTTACTATGTGGTGTGTAGGTATACATGCATATATATATATATGTATATATATATATATATGTATATATATATATATATATATATATATATATATATATATACATGGCTAGTTTTGAGCACTAGGTGCAGTCATAGTAGGAATAGAAAAAAGTATTAAATTAAAAAAATTAGAGTATTTATATTTTTTATGGTTAAAGCACCAGAAATTTCTCCTTCAGTACATAATCATAATTCAAAATGTACTAACAGCTAATTGGAATGCACCATCTATTAACTAGAAATAAATGCTTTGGGAAACATCTATCAAATCATTTGTCAAGTCTAGGGTAAAGAAAAGCCACCTGTGTACTTCTAAATATTTTTGTTGTTAATATACAGTGCAAAACGTTCAAAGAAACTTCCTAAGAAGCCCCTTGGATTTTACTTTTGTAATAATTCCTGTCAGATCCACTTTGTCTTCTACCTTAAAAGAAGGTGTTATTGCTTGTCATTAAAGTTGTTATTAAAGCCAATGGGAGAAAGGAACAACTCTTTAAGAGGATAAGGGTGAATAAATTGAGAAAAGGAAGGCTTAAAAGACTAACCCCTCCTACTGCCAAAAGATGTCATTTTAGGGTCTTACTAAGAGCAAGGATACAGCGATATCTCAAAGTTCCTGCAGATTTGTCAGACCCTTCCCTAAAGTGAAAAAAATAATTGACAGCACTTGCTCTGTGTTCTTATGAAAAATTAAGGGCCTAAAATACTTGTAGTGAAGGTCCAATGTGGTTGTATTAACTTGGTATTAAAGAAGTATATGTCTCCTTTCTCTAATCCAGAAATAATAAGGCTAGTCACATTTATTGTAATATGTCTTGTAAGCTCAGAATACTTAATGCATCTTAAGTAGTACTTATTAGAAATATTTTTCTCCACAAAATATCCTGGGAAAACTGTAATGGCATTCGAGGGGGGGGGATCCCCCCTCCAAGAGTCCATTACTCAGAGACAGTCTCAAGTAAAAAGATGAATTTATTGGGGAAATTCTGGATGGACCAGTCCCAGGTTTCAGAAAAACATATAACACAAAACAAAACAGTGGCACAGAGACTTACTTCGGAGGATTTCCAAGTACCAACAAGCCAATTCAGCTCCAATGGAGAACTGAATTGAGACGCCATGGGGACAAAAGAAACAAGACTCGAACATGTGTCAAGTCGTAATGGCACTTGAACCAGCCACTAAATAGGGTCAGGTCAGGGCGCAGGGTCACAGGAAGCTCCCAGTTCCAAGCACTTGACTGACAGGTTCAGGAGCCTATAAGCCTTGTGCCCACCCCTGTCTGTAGGGATTCAGGAACTCCCATTACCTGGGGATAGGGCTCCCTTCCTGTGGGAATTGAAATGAGAGTACCTCCTTTACATCAGTTTACATTTTTCTTAATAGAGCCAGTCAACTCTAGTCAACTCAGAGGAATAAAAAGATTACCACAGAGAATGATCCCTTCCCCTGCAATCTTAGTTTCAGCAGATCCAGAGTGGCCTTCCAGCAGAAATCAGCTGCTTTTGATGGAGTCTAATCTGCTTTTAACATGGTAGAGGTACACAGGGTGAAGTTGTAGATTCTTCCACATGACTGTCAGGCTTTCCTCCACCTTACCCCAAATAGGATGGGCAGGGGATGGTGGCAGCAGCAGGCAACAGTGTCTCCCAGTGACTATAATAGAATGTCATAGCTTCTGTTGGGCTGCCTGCAATTTTCTGCATAGACTGGTTAAAGAAGGTTAACCTAATATCTGACCTTAGTGAAATACTCTAATATTTTCCTGGTTGCTTTTTAAGTACACTGGATTTTGCAGGCTGGTGCCCCACTGAATTTCAAAACAGCTTCAGGAAAGCAGTGACACTTGGGAAATCTTGCCATGGTAATGACTTTTACTAATCAGATATTTTTAATAAGTCTAGGGTTTTCTAGGCCAACATATAAGGTTTGGCCTGTAACCATCTCCCACAAGTGCACTCTCTACCCTTGTATAGTTGTTAGCACTCTTTTCTATACCTCTGGTTTATCCCGCCTCATCTTTGTTTGTTTTTGTTTTTTGCAAGTCCTGGGGCTTCAACTCAAGGCCTGAGCACTGTCCCTGGCTTCTTTTTGCTCAAGGCCAGCACTCTATGTCTTGAGCCACAGTGTTACTTCTGGCTTTTTTCTGTGTAAGTGGTGCTGAGGAATTGAACCCAGGGCTTCATATATATGAAGCAAGCACTTTACTTGGCCATATTGTCAGCCCTGCCTCATCTTCTAAAAATAACTATAATCCCTCAATCCTAAAGGGGAACTGATGGGTGAAGATCATCCATCTTCTGTAACTTCTTCAGGCTGACTCAGGGGTGTTGACCTTACCTAGCCAGGAACCTATACTCTTATCCTATTTTACAAAGGGGCTGCAGGATCAGATGTCCATTAGGAGCTTTACTGAAAACTGGAAGTCACATTTAACATTTAACTTTTAACAAGTATACAGACTTCTTCTCGGGCTACAGCACTGTAGCCTTTTAACATGCTAATTTGCAAAAGCATTTTCCTGACTGGCTGGGGAAACTTATCTTTGATGACCTAACAATGTCGAAATTACATTTGTAGGCCTTAGAGCTCAATAAAGACAATCTCAGGTCCACAGCTTCCTTTCCTTAGCAGATATGCCAGCTCAGAATCTCACTGCCAGTTAGGGCTTTGAGCAGATGCAGGGAGTTGGAATTTTAAATTATCCACCCATTTGACAAACTTAGTTTTACTACCCACTATCACAGATGACCAGCAAGTTCCTGCCCAGTAGATAGACATGGGCATTAGAAAGGCATGCTTACAAACTATACTTCTAGGACCACCAAGCTCTGATTAACTTTTGAATTGCCAAGCACACATTACTGCAAGATCTGACACCATCTTTGCCATCGAAGCAGTGGCCTACTGCCTCTGGATGCTCCATTACTTTGTCCCAGGAGTGACATGTTCATTCTGAGGTAAATGCACCTTTGGCATTACTTTTGGTCCATCACTGGACTTGTCCTCAGGACCTGAGTGCTGTCACTCAGCTCTCCAGCTCCAGGCTAGCACTCTGGCAGTTTGAGCTCCAAAATAACTCCATTCCCAGAACTCTGCTGGCAGATTAGAGACAAAGACTCTCACAGGGACTTTTCTCTGGCAAGGCTGGCTTTGAACCACAGTTTTCGAATTAATGAGTCTGGATATAAGGCCACTTTGCTCCAACTAAAGCAACAAGGTGGTCCTCATAGAAGTAGTTTTTTTAGCATGATCTTATTGAACTTTTTAAGGGCTAAAGTTATATTTGACAAACTTGTAGCAATCATCTCCTCTGTGGGTCTGTTGGAAACTGTTATGAAAAACCTATAGAAAAACTGGAATGGCAATTAAACAATCATCTTGGTAGCCATAATTTTCCTTTATCCAACTTAAAACAAATATTTAGGACAAGTCTATTTCCAAATCTCATATCTAGAAATCCATTTGTGATCTCTAAAGTCTTTTACCAAATTCTGCTATAACACTTACATTCTTACGGGATTCGAGGGAGGGGATTCCCCATCCCTCCAAGAGTCCACCACTCAGAGACAGTCTCAAACAAAAAGATGGATTTATTGGGGAAGCAAAAAGCAAATTGATTGGCCAGGGACTCAGCACAGACTTGGGAGCTGAAACTGCACCAGTGGAAAGTGGGCTGACTGGCCAGGGACACTGGAGTAGACTCCAGTGTAGACTCTGGAGCTGCGACCCTGACCCAGAGCAGTCCTCAAATTGGGGTTTATAAAGGTAAAAGCATAGCACAGATGTAGAGGCTTTGCTCAGGGGGGTAGAGAAAGCAACATTAGCAAGTAAGCATGGCACAGATGTAAGAGGTTGATGCAGGGGGCACAGCATGCAACAAACAAGTTACGCAAGCCATTTACAGAAGCAGAATTTTGGGGTGAGGTTTACCTAATCAATTCCCCCCAACATTTCCTACCATATTTCCCTAAGCAAAATGAATTCAGCACTGCCCCCTACAACAACACTTTAGCTTTCTCATTTGTATTTGAAGAACTCTGAAACCCAAGTGTTGCCCATTGCTTCAGGCTGCTTGTTTTGACTTCCAAATTTCTTATCTAGAAATACATTCTTGATTTCTAAAGCCTTTTACTAACTGCTGTTTTAACACCTTCACCTCAGCCTTTATTTGCATCCCCAAATTTCTGAAGCCCAGGGGGCACATTGCCTCCAGCCTGCCTGTTTTAAAAGATCCATTTTTTTTCTTCAGTTCCACTTACATTTGAACTCAAATGACAATTTTTCCTCAATGCAAGGATTACAATTACAAAATTAGAAAAACTTGGGGCTGGGGATATGGCCTAGTGGCAAGAGTGCCTGCCTCATATACATGAGGCCCTGGGTTCGATTCCCCAGAACCACATATACAGAAAATGGCCAGAAGTGGCGCTGTGGCTCAAGTGACAGAGTGCTAGCCTTGAGCAAAAAGAAGCCAGGGACAGTGCTCAGGCCCAGAGTCCAAGCCCCAGGACTGGCCAAAAGAAAAAAAAATAGAAAAACTTATCCATTCAGTTTTCCAATGAGAAGTGTTAGCCTATTTTGCCATTCTTTCTAAATACAGAGGGTTAATGAGAGTTTACTTCTATCCCCATTAGTTTAATATATATAGTATAAAATATTTGCCTGATTATATGTAATCTAAGAGTTAGTCTTAATATTACATCACAGAATACACATAAAATTCAGTACCTGAGTCATTAAACTGATACCCAAAACAAATGTAACAAAAGTACATTCAACAGTGTGCACAAGAATTACAAACACAATATTATAGACTTAGCATCTGCACTTTTTCAGTACATCCAAATTGCAAAATAGTACAGAAATCAAATTATATCAGGTAAATAAACTTTTAACCCTCCTTTAAGATTTTCCAATTTTAATCCATCCTAAGGGGCAGTTTTAGAAATATCAGTCAAATCATTCAATTTTTTAGCACCAAATTTCTGTAATGGAGTTTGAGGGGGAGAGAACCACCAACACCCCAAGAGTCCACCACTTGAAGACAGTCTCAAGTAAAAAGATAAATTTATTGGGGAAGTTCCAGATGGAACAGTCTCAGGTTTCAGAAAAACACATAACACAAAACAGGACAGTGGCACAGACACTTACTTCTGGAGGATTTCCCAGTACCAACAAACCAATTCAGCACAAATGGAGAACTGAATTGGTACATTGTGGGAACAAGAAACACAAGACTTGAACATGTGGCACTGCTTAATGGCGCTTGATTTCGCCTGCCCTAAATAGGGTCAGGTCAGGGGGCAAGGTCACAAGAAGCTCCCAGTTCCAAGCACTTGACAGACAGGTTCAGTCACCTATAGGCCATGTGCTCACACCTGTCTGTTGGGCTTCAGGAACTCCCATTACCTGGGGATGGGGCTTCCCTTCCTGTAGGAATCAAGGCACACCCATCAAGAATTAGCACAAGCAGACAGATCTGGGGAGATAGTGCAGATGGAGTCAGATTCTGCTCTTTTGCTGGCCAGATCTGACCTCCATATGTTAGGGATGACCTGAAAACTGGAGTAAATAAACATAAGTTTTAGTGTTAAAATTATAACAGCTTCTAAACTCTGGTGATGACTCCATGATAGTGGGCTGCACCCCCACTGAGACTAGTTTCTTATAGTTTGACATTTAAAAATGTAGGGAGCACTTGTTCACCTCTATACCTGGGTAGAAACCATGGTAATGGACAGTAAAAATGATCATAGTCATAGACTATAAAAATAACCATAATAGTAGTTGAAATGCCATGGTAACTGTCAGGTTGGTTTACTTATGATTGAGTACTGGATTGTTTTAGCCCACTCAAGTTTGCTTAGCGGTAATGGGAAAACATGGTCGCAATTGTTAAAATAAAGTTGGTACTAGGTCAGCCTGATTGCAATATTCTGCTTCTGTAAATGGCTTGTTTAACCCATTTGTGGCTTCCTCTAACCCCTGCACTAACCACCTGCATCAGTGCTACATGACCACCTGTTGTCAATTTCTGATATCGAGGCCAGTTCTCGATATCAAAGCCAAAATAGATAACTGAAAGGGTAGATAGCCAATAGAAATAGGACAAGACTTGCTTGCTAAATGCCATCCAATCAAGTATCTGCCAAGTTGGAAGTACCCTGCCCCTGTTGTAATCACAATAAAAACCCTGACTATCTGAGGGTAGGGACTCTAAATCCAGATCCGCTGTGTCGGTGATGGTTGGGAGTCCAGGCTCAAGCTTGCAATAAAGACTCTCGTGCATTTGCATCGGTATTGGCTCCTTGGTGGTCTTTGGGAACCGGAAATCTGGCATAACACATATTACAAAAACTTTGTAAATGACAAGTTTCCTTTAGAAGTGAGCAAACTGTTAATACAACCTTTATTTTCCTGAGATATACTTGTTGGTTCCCTATTTATTTCTTAGCATTAACTCTGGGGATTTGTAAATATGTGAGATACTGCTCTTTTATAAACTGATAAATTATAAACATAGAAATTTTGTGCATTCACAGGGAACCCACAAATATTGCAATGTCTATATTAGGTGATGTTTATATGTAATTTTTCCAACACTACATTTATTTTGGGTGAAAACTTTTAACATATTTATATTGGGTACTTTTCAATGAATACTTGAACTGTGATAGTCTTATTATTTGTCTGATAATTGGCTCATCACTACTGATTTGTAAGTGACATAGAGGAGCACCGTGGCTGGGGCCTTGTTATCTCCTGTAGCTGGGTGTTCAGTGGCAACCTCTGCCATTTATCAGCATGCATGGATTAGATATAACCTACTTTTGGGACTTTAGAAGAGGATAGTGTGTGAAGAGTTAGGGGTCCATTTCAAAAAAAGGGACAAATCTATAGGTCTATGAGGATGGAAAAACATGGGAGTTGAATCAGTCTTATCCTCAGGGGTATTTCTCCATAAAGAGTTCATTTTTTTCCTCACTTGTGATAAAAGGCAGCTGACATATTCATGCTTTGATAAAGTTGCCAATTATAATTCATGTGGGCACAGCTCAGTCCAGGTTTACGGATCCATCAATGTGCTTTAATTCTGACATGTTTTGCCATGTCAGAATGAATTAACAGTTAATCCTTCAGAAATTAAAAGCAGAAAGTTGATACTCCCAAGGCTATTTATTAAGCCCAATTTGGGGTACTATAACCTGCTATTGAAATCATTATATAATAAATGCTTCTTTTCATCTTTTACTTAAATTTCTAGTTACTTTGTTAAACAAAAAAGGCAATATCTCAAGCCTCCCAAAGGACTACTCAAGTAGACTTCAGGAGCAAACATTCACTTAATCCTTCAAATATTTAATGTATCTGAAAGCTCTTTTCTTCATTCACTGAGAGTTTCTGCTGTTCACATTGGCAGCACAGATGTTTGCCTCTCTATGTTGTCATAATTAGAAAACTCAGCTCTGCTATAAAGATGTGGGAGTGATAAAGCATCCTTTAGTCATTAACTGCTTTATGAGATATAAGTGTGTCTGTATAACGGAATTATGCTAGTGAGAGAGCCATAAAAAGCAAAGGGTTTCAAAGAAAAGAAGAATGATAGAAAACATAAGGTTGATAGTTAAATAGTCAACTTTGTGATGGTTTATCCTGAGGAAATAAAACAGAATTTCTTTCCAAGCCTAAAAGATTGGTTAGTACACCTGCTTCTAGATGTATACAAATATTCATAGAGGTCGCTACTCACACTTGTACTATGCCATCAGACAATTTGACACTGTACCGTTCTTAAATTCTTTTTGAGAGAGAAATAGTACTCATGAAAAATCTTTGAGATATTTAAGGATTAACTGTACTCCCTGCATCCCAAATGCAACAGTAAAATTTAACATTTTCTCTCTCAGACAGCCATTGCAAGAGCAATAGTTACTAACCAAGTTTTGGATAAAGACATCATACTTTAGCCATTCAGGAGCTATATAATTGTAGTAGAATATCTCTTTGCTAAGGCAAATTACTGTGGTCATAGCTATCATCTAGCACCCAGGAATCATGCAAAATTTGATATCAGAAACCAACAACCATGAGAGTAAAAAGCAGAGGCTTTTGGTAGATTTTACATATTATTTTGTGTAAAATTGAGGCATTTATCCAAAGTATTTCCCCGAACTAATATAACTATCTTTAATTGGATCACAGAAGCTCTGTTTATTGCATTCATGATTTCAAGAAGAGAATATCATTTCATTGGTGGAAAATTTGTTTTTGAGCTGAGAATGGGAATGCAAACCTGGAATTCCAGCTCTGCAGAGTCCAAAGCAAGAGGATCATGAGTGAGAGGCCACCCAGGGCTTCACTGTAAGAAACAATCTCAAACAAAACAAAACAAACTCTTATTGATTGAACTTGTTATACTTGTTGAAAAATATTGGGATTTAAAGTGGATTAAAGACTGAATTGTGCTTCCTTTATGTTAGCTGACCTGTATTATCTCTTAAATTGCAAACAGAAATCTGCATTGCTTTAAGACACATCTTTCAAAACAAATTACAGATACTACAAAAAAGATTAACCAGTTTGAACTGAGAGAATATGATTTCATTGACAATGCTAGCAAAATATGAATGATTAAGAAGTTTTCATTTTAAATTATATAACTGTGTTAACTCAATAGTCTCCTGACAATATTTTTAGAAAAAAAAATCATCAGTCTGAAATCAAGAGCATGGGATAGATTTTTCACTCCATAACAAGTTGAATAATCTGGTGAAATTCAGTAAATCCCTAATTTGATTTCCTATTTTTTAAATTGGTTGAAATTCTCAAATTAAAAAAAAAAGAATATATCAGTAGAATACATTTAAACACAATGCTTGGCCCCCAGTGCCCATAAATTTATTTTCCTTCAGGCTGAATTCACAAAATGGAAATAATCTCTGTTGATAATTGAGAACTGGTGGTAACTACATAAGAACACACAGTATACATTACTTCCAACTTAGAAATTCCATTCAACTGAATAAAACCCATAATTTTTTTCTTTTCTAAGTTAATTTTATTTTTATATAATCACCTGATATTAAAAAAAGGTACAGATTTGTGGGGTATCATGTGATGCTTCAAAATAAGGATACATGGCATAATGCTTAAATTAAATTAAAGGTATATATGTGCTCAAACACATATTGTTTCTTTGTGGTGAAAACATTCAAAATTACCTGTTGTATTTGAAATGTGTGCTACATCACAACCTTTTCAATTTGGGGCAGTCACACGAATTAGAACAATATAGACAAAAGAACTGTATTTCAATGAATCTTTAAGGAGTACATAATGCTTTGAGTGTGAAGGACTTTGAACCACATTGAATTAGTGCAGTTCTCATTTGTTAATTACTTAAATTTTGCTTTGTTGACCAGTTATTTATAGGAAATTTATTATACATTTTATTACACTAAAATTGCTTGTGTCATCTAAGAAAAACTATTATTCTGTTTGGGTCCAACTTCCTCTTTCCATTTTTCAAATACTTGAAGAAAATGGAGCTTGAAAAACTTCTCACTGATGGTTAATAATTGGCAAGCAAATTCTTGCACCTGTGTCTTTGAATTGATACCTACAAAATGTGAATGATACCGATGAAAATAACAGTGATTAAATACCTGCATAATTCTTAACAGTAAAGATTTCTCACAAACGCAGGGGGATAAAATAGCCAAGCACTCTAGTCCTTTAAAGAAATATCTTCTTAAAAATTACACACACACACACACACACACACACACACACACACACACACACTCCATTTTCTTGAAGAAACCTTCAATATTAAAAAAATAAATACTATTTGAGGTGTACCGAGAGTTACTTAGGCATGTTTGCTGATTTTAGTGATTTCCACTGTTACATTGGAAATTACTCTGAAAGTTTATACTTATTTAAGTGTAGCATATAGTTATTTGTAATATATATACATATATTTCATTTCTTTATCGTCAAAGTGACAGAGGGGTTACAGTTTTATACATAAGGCAGTGCGTACATATCTTGTCCAACTTGTTACCTCCTTACCTTCTCCCTCACATAGTTTAAGTATATAATTTTCTTCTTATAATTGGGTGATATTGTGAAGCAGGCAAAGCTAACAAGTATATAATGGGTTACAATTTTAAGCAATTTTTTTGAAACCACTTTGTCATATATATATATATATATATTATTGTCAAGGTGATGTATAGAGGGTTTACAGTTACATATATAAAGTAGTGATTACATTTCTTGTCAAACTTCAAATTCTCAAAAGATAACGTATTTTTTTATTATCTCATATAATTTGAACTCTTTTTTTTGTCAGTACTAGAGCTTGAACTCAGGGCCTAAGTACTGTCCCTGGCTTCTTTTTGCTCAAGGATAGCACTCTACCACTTGAACTACAGCGACACTTCAGGCATTTTCTGTGTATATGGCACTGAGGAATCAAACCCAGGGCTCCATGTGTACTAGGCAAGCACTCTACCAATAGTCCACATTCCCAGCCCCATATCTCATATAATTTCATTATTAGGTTTGGCTGAGGAATATCATGTATGTAGCTCAGATGCATTTTCATTTAAAGAAAATATTGTAAAGTGGTGTACAGAGGGGTTTCAGTTTTGTGAGTCAGATAAGGTGTACATTTATTTTTTAACAGTGTCACCCCTGCCATCCTTTTCTTCCAGTTATTTCCCTCTCTCCCCCCTCCTCCAAGTTATATAGTTCATTTTCAACATGGTGTCTAGTAAGAATCACTGCTGAATGAGTTCATCCTTAGTCCCCTCCACCCCATTTCTGTGCTTCCCCTTCCTTTCCCCAAATCAGATAAACATACATGAAAAACAAAAAACACAAAAATTCAAAACAGTGATAAAGAGGGAAAAGCAGCAAAAAATTCCACAACAACAAAAACCTCCATTTCTTGAAGTTCATTTTTTCAAGCATCATTTTATATGACACACATTTTCTATATATTATTATTTTTACTAGAATGGAAAATTAAAACATGAGATTCCTTCCATTCTCCTTTATGGTCTCCAGTCTGAGGACAGGGTGCCTTGTAGCTCTTCAAAATGAATTCTCCAATCAATTTTCTTAAACTCTTCCTCAGACTTTGTCTTCATCTCTGTTTCACAGATTATAACTTCTGAGTTCTCCACCCCTGTGGTCTCTCTCTCACCCTCTCACACTCTGTCTTCTTTTTCTCTTTCAAACTCTTTCTTGTCTCATTTTTTCTTCCCTTGTGTAATATTATCTATTCTATCTACTCATCTTCCTTATGTATCTTATATATTGCTTTTTTTTATCCTTCTCTTCCCATACCCCACATTTCTGTGTTTTTACTATATACCTATAAAATGTGTTCTTCCTAAATTATTTTGTCCCTGCTTATCTTCTTTCATTTTCTTCAAACTTGTGAGCTCACAGTAGGTAACTGACTTACTGATACTTCTAAATCCTGTGCATTTTTTTCTTTTTTCTTTCGGTGAATCATCGCTCTTTTGGATAACATTCAATTCAAGGATAAGTGATAGAAAAGAAATATCTACTTTTAAGGAAATATTTGTCCTAAGCAAACAAGACGTAATTGCAGTAGTGCACAAAATAGTCTAAAAATGACATTAGCTTTTAACTCTATGGGGTATCATAACTGTAAATAAGAAAGAACACTGCATTTGAGACATGGAAATACCAAGTTCTGGGTCACATAATAACTATTACAGTAACATTTACCTTTTGTGTTCTGATTGCTTAAACAGGAGATAAAGAAACTTTCTATGTTGTTATTTTTACTTTATCCCAATTATTTAGTTCTTTTGCCTTGTAGTGCCTTACTTTGAGAAACCTGTTTAAGTAACCTGATCACTTTAGCTAAGAACTCTATAATGGCCCAGACTGGAAAGTTTGAAGCCATTAATATTTTTAAGCCTTTCTTCCTCAATATAAAAATGGAAAGATTAATATCTTACCTATTTGAAGGCCATCGGCTTTATCTTTATGGATAGTATTGCACATCATCTACTTTATTCAATAGTAACGTGGTAAAGAGATGTCTGAAACCTGACACAATTCAATAATGTAGCTTTCTAGATTTCTATCCATAAAAATTTAATAATACTGATAATTTGTGATTTGTTTCACCTGAAATCTTTATTATTAGATCAATATTGAGCTTGTAGTGGAAGAGTTTGAATCAAAGGCAGAGGCAAGCTATGACTCATTTGCAAGCCACTATTTTATATGCCATATGTCAATTTTTAAAAATGATTTTCTCACCTCTTAGTTCTTACAAAGGTTTATATTGATCAAGTGCTGTTGCATGCATTTCATTTAATTGTCATGGCCCTTAGAAAAGAACACAAAGGGGATTTCAATTAAAATAAGGCTACACTATTTTTTTTATTACACTTGCTCTTTTACTTGATTAAATCTGTATAAAACTCCTGATACTAATTTTCATCCTTTTCAAATAAGGTTCTGTAAATTTTCCTGCTACAGAAAGTAGAGTTTTTTTAGGCTGAGAAATAAGTGGCCCATTTTAAAAAGATTTAAATATTGCGTGTTTTCCTTAAAAATGCAAAACAAAATAGAGAATTTTTTTGAAGTTTCAATTAATTTGAAAAAAACTGAAATAAATTTCCTACTTTTCACACACACACACACAAACACACACACACACACACACACACATACACGAGAAATATTTCCTCTCTTCTTGGCTTATCACAGTCTTTGTCATCATAGATGATTTTACATGTCCATAACTGCTTATTAGTAAATGCAATCCAGTTTGCCATAAGTGGTTCTGAATTAATCAGCAGTCAATACAGTCTATAGAAATAAGAACATATTTTCTCCATTAACAGATTTTTTCTTTTATGATCCTCACGAACACAATATTATTTTGATATTTTGCTTGCTCTTAAGTACTTCATTTTCTTCTACCCTTCCTATATACTGCTTTAATTTTATTGTCTCTGAGGTAGTATCAAAATTTTGTGATGGTGTATTCCCTGACTATTCTTTGGCTTCTTTAAATAAATAGGTACATTATCCTTGGGTTCATTCATCTACTTTTAAGATATTAGTTTTGACCTTTTTTCTTTTTTTCTTTTTTTGGCCAGTCCTGGGCCTTGAACTCAGGGTCTGAGCACTGTTCCTGGCTTCCTTTTTGCTCAAGGCTAGCACTCTGCCACTTGAGCCACAGTGCCACTTCTGGCCATTTTCTGTATATGTGGTGCTGGGGAATTGAACACAGGGCCTCATGTATATGAGGCAAGCACTCTTGCCACTAGGCCATATCCCCAGCCCTTGACCTTTTTTTAATTACTTTGTTTTTGTTGTTATTGGTAGTGGTGGTGGTCTTGGGGTTGAACTCTGGGCCTTGGTACTATCCTTGAGCTCTTCAGCCCTAGGCTAGTTGAGTCAGAGTGCCACTTCTAGTTTACTGGTGGTTAATTGGAGATAGGAGTCAAATGCAGTTTCCTGCCAGGACTGGCTTTGAAATGCCACCATCAGATCTCAACCTCCTTTGTAACTAGATTTACATTTGTGAGCCACTGGCACACAGCTTTTGCCATTATGTGAGTATGAAAATTAATTAACTCCTCAATAAATTTGTTGGATGAATAAACTGTGCTGAATTTACCTTCTAGTCATTTCTTCTGAATACATGGTCTTCACTATTTGTTCATTAAATCTAAACCTTAGGGTATTCACTGCCCTGAAATTGGTAAAAAAAAAAAAAAAAAAAAATTAAAAAATAATTTATTTCTCTTACTTATTGTCAAAGTGATGTACAGAGAGGTTACAGTTCCATACGTTAGGCCTTGAGTACATTTCTTGTACTGTTTGTTACCTCCTCCTTCCCCCTCCCTCTACCCTTCTCCCCCCATGAGTTGTACAGTTGGTTTACACCAAATGGTTTTGCAAGTATTGCTTTTGGAGTCATTTGCCTTTTATCTTTTGTCTCTCAATTTTGATATTCCCTTTCACTTACCTAGTTCTAATACCAGTATATACAGTTTCCAATGTACTCAGATAAGATACAGTGATAGTGCGGGTATAACCACAGGAAGGGGATACAAGAGGATCATCAACAATAGAAGCTACGGTTTCACATAGCATGCTGAAAGAAATTATAACAGTGATATAACAGTAGTTTCCATAACATGGAGTTCATTTCACTTAGCATCGTCTTATGCATTCATAAGGCATAGCTATTAGGCTCTTGTGATCCTCTGCTGTGACTAGCCTAAACCTGTGCTAATTATTCCCTATGAGGGAGACCATAGAGTCGATGTTTCTTTTGGTCTGGCTCAACTCACTTAGTATAATTTTTTCCAAGTCCTTCCATTTCCTTATGAATGGGGCAATGCTATTTTTTCTGATAGAGGCATAAAATTCCATTGTGTATATGTACCACATTTTCCTGATCCATTCATCTACTGAGGGGCATCTGGGTTGGTCCCATATTTTAGCTATGACAAATTGTGCTGCGATGAACATTGTTGTGCTGGTGGTTTTAGTGTGTTCTTTTAATTATTGTAATTACTTGATAACACAATAAGAAAAACATATATTATTATTAAAATTAACATTTGATTCTGATTCTCTCATGAACCAAACATAATTATTTCATTAAATTCTCCCATTAATTTAAGCAGAATATTATTTCTTTCTTGTCCATAATTCTTGATAATTTATCTCTTTGTAGGAAAAATACCAGTTCAATAAAAATTTCCCAGAATAGTGTAGGATTTTTGCATATGACACAGGTATTGTAAGGTTTGACCTCTTCCCTTTGCTGAATCTCTGGGATGTTTACCTTGTAAAAGTGACTATATCAGCCTTTCTCTATAAGGATCTGGACCACATGAGGATTGGCGCAAGGATTTGAATCATGTGAAGCAGACGAACATTGAGTAAAATAGTTATTTTTTTTCATACAAATGCAGATAGCTTAATATGTATTTGCATTTTAGAGTTCTTTTAGGCAGTGCTTCTAATCCCAGATGCACAAGAAGTTAAAGCAAGATTAACATAAAGAAACACATCTCTGTTTTGCTGATGTTGATCAGTTGTTTCCTGTTGAATGTGTTTTGTAGGCTTTCTCTCTTTTAATTCTTAATGTTTAGGATCCAGTGATTCTTACATATACTTACACATTAGGATCTTATTGTTTACATATGTCACTGACGCTAAAACTTTTAGTCTGTACATCCTAAAACTCCTAGGATAAAAATGATAAAGCCAAGATTTCAACTAGTGATTTCTTCCCTGATATACTAGAGAATATGCAAAGCCTGTTTGATGCAGTTACCTATAATATTTGATGGTGCTATATTTTTTTATAAGTCAAGCAACAGACTGACAATTCTGACAATTTCTGTCGCTTGGGTACATGCACAGATGTAGATTTGCAAACTTGTTAAATATTGTGTGACAGAAAATTGCGTTTGTTAACACAGAACTAAAGCCATCAGAAAATTTTAATAATGTGATAAATATTTGTTTATGAATAGCAAATTCTATTAACCCTTTTTAAATGCCTTAGTAAGTTACTAGCCTATGGTCTGAAGCTTGGGACTCATTATTTTATCTCAGTAATTACTTGTTAGCAACTGTAAAAGTGATGTGTGTGTGTGTGTGTGTGTGTGTGTGTGTGTGTGTGTGTGTGTGATTCCATATCAGGCTTTTGTAATCACTCACATGCATATATTGTCATGAGTTTTCTGGACTTATTAATATATTATATCATGCTTATGTACTCACAGTTTGTAAAAATAATGGCTAAACACATTTCAAGTCTGTTAGAATAGAAATTTCCTCATGAATATTGTGTTATAACACCCCCTGACTCTACCTTCTCATTGGCAAAATTCATTTGTTTTTACACACCTCCAGAATATTGTAACTAAAGATATTCCAGTGACATAAGCGAGGAAAAGCTTCCAAAAACCCACATTGTTTCCACATTTTTGAAATATTTGCTTCTCATTATAGCTCAAAAGTATTTCCCAAATGGTGTGCAGTACTACAGGGTACATAGATATTACTTATTAAAATATTTCAATCTAGGCTAAAGGTGATGACGCCAGACACTCTTGCATCTTTTAACACCTCCACTTTTTCTCTCTCTAATAGCACCAACCTCTGAAGAATTTAGTTCAGCTTTCTCTGCTTATCTTCAAACTTAAGCAGGAATGCATGTATTCCTGTTTTCTTTCATGAATTCACTTAACATAAAGGAATTGGCATGAATTTGAAGACTAGATATGTAATTGTGGATTAGTGCTCATATTCTTTGATAAAAAATTTATTGTCTCATTTGTAAAATAATCGCATCCTCATGTTACTTTCACAGGGTTTTGTAAAATGCTTCTTTTCAAATAATATAATCTGAAATATTGTCCTGGAGGGAACAAAGGCTATGTAAAATATGTTTGGAAAATCATGAAAGCTTTGCATTAGTCTTTAGCTGTCCACATCAATTATTGGCTGGGTGCTAGTGGCTCATGCTTGTAATCCTAGCTACTGAGGAGACTGAGATCAGAGAAACATGGTTCAAATACAGCCTACAAGGAATAGCATTGAAATTCTTATCTACAAGGAAAGTCAGAAGTGGAGTTGTGATTCAAGTGGTAGAGAAATAAGTTTGTGCAAAAATGCTCAGCCCCAACACCGAGATCCTGAGTTCAAAAATGGCATTCAGTGAGCATGTGTGTACACAACACACACACACACACACACACACACACTTTGACACACACACACACTTCGTTGAATTAATATGCAGAAATAAATTAGAGCAAAGTGCCTCATTTTCCCCCCCAGGAATTTTTCCTACATAAATTTTATATTTGTTACTCTTTACCCTAGTACAGAAATACAGACCTCTTTAGTATATCTTGAGATTATTCTATGGAGTTTAGAGTATATTTATATAGATATTTACTTGATAAAATTTCAGTTGACACACAGTTTATTAATAACTTCATGTATGTATTCACAAAACCAATAGCATGTACAATCTGAAGTCTTGATCTTCCCAAACCTATATCTTATACTGTTTGAACTAAATAAACTACAAATCCATACAATGGCTTCCTGAGGTATCTTTCATACCTCTCTTCCTCTGCTACTCCGCCAGTGTAGCCAGGGACTCTTGCCGAACATGTAAGCATAATTTGTCCAGCTGTCTCTGATTCTGACAACTCTGATCTTAGCCCAAGCCATTTTATTTCATCAGGCTAGAAATTTTTTATTGAGTTTCCGTAATCTCCTACTAGTATAGTTTAAAATTTAAAGCATTGTGTGCCACACTCTTGTTCAAGATTTTCCATTTCCTTACACAGACAAGAAGCCAATATCTGTATATATTTTTCTAGAGGTTCAAGATCTTGTCCATTTCATGATTTTGATTTAATTGGAATGAATTTATATCTTGCTCTTTGAGCCACATTTGTTTTGGGGTAGTCTTTAAGTGTGTGAATTATGTTTCCAGTTCAAGGATTCTATTACCATAACATCCTACCTCCACAAACAACATTTTGATTAGATAGCCACACTGCAATAAATGAAAGAGGTTAAAATGAAAAAAAAAAAAAGAATCTTTCCAGAACTTCTGTGCTCAAGGGTAGTTATCTATCACTTGAGCCATAGCTCCACTTCTAGCTTTTTTTTTAGTAGTCAGTTACAGATTATTCTCCCTGGCTATATGGCCTGGTCAGGCTTGAAACTGATCCTCAGATATCAGCCTCCTTAGTATTTAGAATTACAGTGCAAACCAAATGCCTTCAGGCTTCAAAATAAAGTAGACTACAAATCCTTACAATGATTAAACTGTCATTCTTGTGGATGTCCTTGATGGCTTCCTGAGGTATCTTTCATACGTCTCTTCCTCTGCTACTCTGCTCAGTGTATCCAGGGAATCATACTGAACATGTAAGCATAATATGAAATAAAACAAAAATATTGTTAGAACTGGTTCCATCTGCAGATTCCAGGGTATGCTCAATTTCTAGCCTTTTTCAAATGTTAGTGCTGGAGGTAGCTGACATTCCATGGCTCATGGCCACAGCACTCTATCTTTTGCTTCAGTTTTCACAGCTCCCAGGAGACAAACTGATATCCTCTATGCTCTTCTCATGAGAACAATTGTAATTATGCGACTCACGCAGGAATTCCTGCTATCCATTTAATCACATCTGTAAAGTATTTCATTAGGGATATTTATGATAAATTTCATATTTTAGCTGTGAGGAATAATATCACAAGAGACATATCAAATTTTTTAAAAAATAAAACACAAAAAGAGAAGTCCTACAGAATATAAAAGACTAGAACACATGACTTAAAGTAAAATGTATCCTGAGGAACAACAGGGGAAAAAAAAAAAAAAACCTTGACAAAATTTGAGCAGATTACGTTGTTTGGATAATCATGTTTAAATACCATTTCTTAATTTTTTACTGTGCTTCTTTTAGTTATATATGCCAATGATGTTATTTAGAAACTTCAGTATCTCTAGAATTCTCATGAAAGGATAAACTTTTTTCAAAGTGGATAGCTGAAAAATAAGTTTGGTCACTCTGGAGGAAGTATTAGGAGGACCAGAGTCTCAGGACGTTATCTGAAAATCAAGATATAAGCAAAGGGACCTAAAATATGATTTCAGCATTAGAGTATTGCTCAGTGAGTTTGAGACTTTGAGAACCTCAAAAGTAAAAGCAAGAATAACGATTTCAGTAATTGAGCTAATATCAAGAAATAACACTTTCATGTTGTACAGGATTTCATAATTTAGTTTTCAGGACAGATTTGGGAGAAAATAACAGCAATTATACCTGACAATATATTATTCAAAACAAATCAAATCTCTATGGAAAGGAAAAGGAAGATATAAATAAAACACAAGTTAAAGAGTTAAAAACGTTATCTGGTATGATAAATAGAATAAATACATTTATCTTCTGATTATAGTTAAGTAAACTGGTTTAAATTCAATAGAAAAATTAAACCAACAGCTAAACAAATTTTGTATGCATGTAAACTTCAATCCAGCATTTCCAATAAGGATCTTTATATACGCAGAAGCAGTCTTGTACAAGAAAATCTCTTGCCTACGAAAACAATGAAATCTTCCAAAATTCATCAAGAACAGCTCAATCACACCCAATTATTTTCCTGCTACAGCATCTACTAATCAAAATAACTATATTAAAGCTGTATGTTTTAAATCAGTGGCAACTTGTTCTGAATATTGATGTAAGAAGCAGTGTTCCTATATGTACACATGTAGGTTCTCAGAGAATATATTTAAATTTAATTAAATATTCAAACAATATGTAAGTAGGAAATCATGAAGGTTTGTAGGTCATGACTATTTATTCAAGACTGGGACTTTTCTTGGGGTGGTATGAGGAGATGTGTGGAAAGGTCTCACATTCACAGTAAAAATTCACCTCCATAGGGGATGAGATGATACACAAATGCTTACCTCAAAAATATCCTTAAAAATCAAAACTGTTGGGCAGAGAATATGGCCTAGTGGTAAAGTGTTTGCCTCATACACATGAAGCCTTTGGTTCAATTCCTCAGCACCACCTTGAGCGCCATGGCTCAAGGGGTAGAGTGCTAGCCTTGAGCAAGAGAAGCCAGAGACAGTGCTCAGGCCCTGAGTCAAAGCCCCAGGACTGGCAAAAATAAAATTCAAAGCTGTTGCCTGGATAAATGGAAGCAGAATTGGATGAGAGCAGTTTATAAGCTATAGTCATGTTTGACAAAAGAAATCAAGGACATAACTTCAGCAAGGTATGTTAATATATATTAACAGCCATTCGCAGTTATTGTGAATATTCACTAATTCAAGGATCTTAATGTGAGAGAAATTTCATATGCTACCATTAGAACGTTATTTACAAACTGCTCTGTAAGGACCTAAGTACATGAGTTAAAAAAATAATTCCTTCAGTAAATTGACAATGACCTATTTGTTGGTACTTTATAAAAACAGTTATTTACATGTCGCACTTACAGCCTATAGGCTAATTTTTTGAGCTTCTGAGCAAATTAAATGTGTTTGGGGAACCTGTATGCTCACGTGTTACTTTTAAATGATTGAGAGTCACCAAAGCAAATGTCAGCAGAATTCACAGTACTTTGCTAGAAAAATAGTTCCATAGAAGAGAAAATACAGCCCGGACTTACATCCCATTAGAATGTAAATATACATACACATTAATGTTTTTCTCCCAAACTTTTTCATAAAAATTGAGCTATGCTTTATGCATGAAGCTGTAGCTGAAATAGTCTTGATGCACATCTCATTGGAGATTTTCAGTATTAGGTGCCAAGACACAACATGTTTCCACAGATCCATCTGGAGAAAAAAAATTGATATTAAGATTTTATCTTCATATTTATACATTACAGACTTCTGAAGATCCAGAAAGTGTACAGCACTTGATTTAACTTGGAACATTCATACAAAGAGAAGGTCAGATGATTGAGTTTTGTGAGACCCTGACAAGTATGTCACTGTCTCATATTCTAATTGTTCTTAGGCTGGACTTGGTTGCTCACACCTGTAATCCTAACAATATGGAATAAAGAACCTTGGAACAATATCTCGAGGAATAAACAAAAAAAAAGGTTTATTTTTACTTGAAAGAGTCTTCAATCTCATGAAACACCTATAATTATATTACAGCAGACTTCTTTCTAGTAAGATGATATTATCCATTCTCAAAGCTAAAGATAGTAAGAGAACTTGATATTTTTGAAAAGCAGCCTACAAGGAGACTGTCCTGACACAACATATATATGTCTGTGTGTGCTTAGGTACATATATATGTATGTATCGATACACATATATATGTATGTGTGTATATGTGTGTGTGTATACATATGTATATATGTATTCAGCAATGCATTGGTGACTCATGCCTTTAATCTTAACTATTTAGGAAGCTGAGGTCAGAATGGGAAGACTGAGGCAGACTGGGCAGAAAAGTCTAAGTCTTGTATCCAATAAACTACTCTGAAAAAGCCAGAAATGGTGCTGTGGCTCAAGTGGTAGAGTGCTCTCCCTTGAGCAAAACAGAGGCTCAGGGACAGCACACAGATCCCAGGACTGGCAGGAAAATAATAAATCTAGATTTTTTTTTTATCTATAACCTACATACATGATCAAATCAGAAACTTCTGAGCCTTTCAGAAGTTAATTGACATGACTTATCTGGCGAAGCTTTTGTGCAGATCAAATGACATAAATTATCTTGATGATATCACAGACATCTTAGGGAGTGAAAACTTATTGGTACTAATGGTATTATTATTTCAAAGTTGATCTAAATTTTAAACAACAGAAAGTACACAATTACATTTTTTAGTTCCATGTACACGTTTTCTAATATTGATGCTTGTTAAAGACTTGTACTACAGTCCTTGGACTACAGGTGGTTTGATCATCTCTGCCTTCTTCACAACCATCTTCCTACCTCCTCACTTTAATTATGTGATTAGTGCCCTTTCCAATTAAAAAAAATGTTACCAAGGGTATTTGAATAATCATCTGATGTAAATTTATTCACTTGCAAATCTTTACATACATTTTTCAATAATTATTAGATTATGATATAGTTATTTGCATCACTTATATTCATAACAGAGGTAGCTTTCAGGTTTGAAAATCAGATGCTTTAATTAATTGATTTATAAAGCTTAATTTTGTTTTTTAAATTATATTTTTGCCATTTTCTCTTCCCTCCCTCTCTTCTTCTTACTTCCCAACTTCCTCTGCACATACCTGTATGTCTGCATCTCCATCTTTCTTTCTCTCTCTCTTTCTCTCTCCATGTCTGCTCACTTTCCCTCCATCTTTTCTTTGTACTTTCTGCCTCCTGTCATACTAAAATGCAACAAGAAAGGTCTCACCAAGTACTATTTCCTTCATCGTGGGCTCTGAGCAATCATAGATTTGCAGGAATAAATACTTCTTTTTTAAAATGAATCATCTGGTCTGTAACATTTCAGTATAGAAACACAAAACATATTATGACAATTTTCTAAGCTGTACTTTTTATTTACTTTTCATTAAGAAAATATATCAACTATATAGAACTTGTAATGGAAAAAGATGGAAAGTTGAACGAGAATATTACTCATATTTATCAGTATATTATTTTATATGTATTTAACGAAAGAAAACTTCCTGCTTATTTGTTAAGATATATGTCCATTGATATGTCAAGATTTTAACTACAGCTCTCTCTCCCTTCTCTCGGGCCATGGATCATCTTGGCCACAGGCCAGCAGTTCGGTAATAAACTTTCTTTCCTGCCTGAATACCGCGTGGTGTTCTCCTTTACCGGCTACCTACTTTAAAAACCTAACATATATGGTGCTGTGACTTGGATGGGGCTTAAGAGTCAGGATAGGTGGAATTCCCATCTATTTTTCTTCTTTTTCTGGTAGTATCCCCAGTCCTGACGGCCCTTTTTCTGCGAACCAAACTGTTGCGAGTCGCCACTTGGCACTTTTTACTAATACCATTGCTGACCTCCACATCCACATCCACCTCCACACCACTTGTCTACCCTGGTGAGTGAAACTGCTGCTGCTCTGGTTCTCTGCTGCTCTGTCCGCCGCTTCTGCCCCTTCTGCCCAGTATGCTCATCCACTCATCAGGTGCCTCCCTCCCGTGCTTTTTGCGTTTTGCATCACAGTCACACCCAAGCCTAGAAAATGCTAGCACGCCTCTTGACAGTGCAATGAGGCCTGCTCGAAATACTCGCTCAGATAGTTTTTGCCACTGTAAATGGCCAGAAGTCACTTATATTCAGGCTCTCTTTCTCTCTTTTCCTCTCTTTCTCTTCCTTTTTCTCCCTCTCTCATCTACCTACTTACTTGCTTACTTTATAAAAACTCCAAGTCGTACCATCCTGATAACGTGCCTTGCTCACAAAGCTGCCTCTTTTCACAGACCTCCGATACTGAGGCTTGACCACCAATGTGCTTTGTCAGCAAAAATATCTAAAAGTTCTTTTCTCTAGCATTGACCACGTGGTGGATATTGGGTTTAACAGGCATCAGCTCAGGCACCATTATGCCATGCCACGTGTTCTCTATTAGTGTGTTTGTGTCCTCCTGCCAACCCCCTCAACATGGCATCCCACTAGAGTTTATCAAAATATGATTTCTCCATTTTATAATCTGAAAATTGTTGTTTGCTAGCAAAATTGTTTTTCTAACCGACCACGTGGTTCTAAAATATTGGACAAAAAATGTCATTTACTATTGGAATTCCGAAAGAGTCTACTGCTGAAATTCATTTTTGCATGCTGTAAAACCTATGTGCACAGTGTGTATGTGTGTATGTATGTGTAAATGTCATTTGTTAGTATGTCCATCTAGCTATATATCTGTGCTAAAACTCATCACATCTACTGAGTTTTGTCATTGCAGAATTCTGGCAAGTATTTGGTCAGTTCTTGACAAGGTACAGGTAAGCTCTAGTCCCCTTGGTCTCCTTGTTGTTTTAATTGGAAATAAAAAAGGGCTTTTGTGGCAAAGACGCCTTGGATTGCAGTTCGAAGCCAGCCCGGGCAGAAAATCTCTCAAACTCCATCTCCCAACTAACCAGCAAAGAGCCAGGCTGGAAGCATGGCTGAAGAGACTTATCTCTTACCAGACAAATGCTGGAAGTGGAGCTCAAGTGGCAGAGTACTAGCCTCGAGCAGAAGTGCTCAGGGACAGTGCCCAGGCCCTGAGTTCAAATCCTGTGAATGCCAACGGGGGCAAGCCATCCCAGCAACAAGCACCTAGACCACTGGTACTCAGCCAGTTCCGGGAACAAGTATCATGGAGTGGAGTAAGAGGAAAATGATTGCATCCAAAATAGAGTCACTTTGTCTTTCCCTTTCAAAATTAATCAGAGCCAGGGGATCAAGAGATAGTAGCATGTCCATCTAATGTCCACGCCTGAGTATAAGAACTGTCCAAGTCATCCAATTTTTAATTTTGTGTCCTAAACCCTTCCTTTTTCCTTAATATTTTGTCCAGCCCCTGCCTCATGAGACTTCTTCCAGGCTTCATTCAAGGACTGGCATCTACCACCAAGGGACTCTGCTGCTCGCCTTCTACAGGAGGGGCCAAATTTCTGCATTTTACCCCTAATGTTGACACCCCTTGCCAGCAGGAAGCAGCCAGAAAGAGTCTTCATCCTTTTTCATAAGTATTAAAAGGCTGGAAGGTAAGGTCCTCTCCCTGAGGGCTCCATGTAGAAGCCCCCACCTCATTAAGTCTCCACCCAGTTACCTGGGTAACCTGCAGACCTGGAGGCAGTTACCTACCCTTTCCCTGAGGTTACATCCTAATCCACCTGGCCACACCCCTTGCCCCTGCCCTAGATATAAGGCAGGGCTGGGTGAGGATCGCTCTCTCTCTCCCTTCTCTCAGGCCATGGATCATCTTGGCCACAGGCCAGCAGTTCGGTAACAAACTTTCTCTCCTGCCTGAAAAAAAAAAAAAAAGATTTTAACTACATATCCCTGAGTGTAATTTTAAAAAGATATGTAGGGATTTGGGTTAGTAGAATAACAACATGTGAGAAAGAATCTTTAAAAAATGACCCAAAGTTATGCCAGTATTGTTTCTTGAACAGTGCTGATGATGTTTCCATTAAAAAAAAGAAACAAGGAAAACTCATATATTATCCACAGAGGTTAAATATTTTCAAGATACATTTACTGGCAAGAAGTTTGAAAAATAATTACAAGAATTCAGTTACAATGTTAAATGCAGCTATCCATTTAAAAAATGTTAGAAGGAAAAACACACTCCATAAACATACATACATACATATATGCATAGATACACAAGTATGCACATACACACAATGCAAACATACATACATACATATGCATACTCACATTCTGAATAAAAATGTAATTAACTTGAGCTTATTTCTTGAAGTTGCATTTGCAAGAGAAACGCAGAATAGTGCTGAGCCTATCCTAACTACTACAATTTTTTGAGAACATTTCACTAGTTATGGGTTGTCAGACTTTCTTTAAAATAATCCCATAGAAAAGACCACTTCAAATATAATGGAATGTGTTTTCCAGAAAAATCTACATTTTTGATACATAATCATAAAAGTTCACCTAATGTACAATGAATCATGTAATTGCCAATATTACAGAGTTATTTAGAAGCAGAGTACTAAGAGAAGAGAAAATAGCAAGTGAAATGTAAATTTCATCTCTTTTCTTGTATACTGGTCATATTTATATGGATATGTTCATATTAGCTAAAGATATGAGGTTGTTCTGAATTTTACTTAGCTACCAAATATCTGGTCAAGGCTCTGGCTTATTAGGTATGATATTTAATGAAAAATGCACTAAAAATATTACACTGATTTGGGCTTGGCCAATGGCAAGGTCAGTTGCCTTGAGATGCCTCTAGATGATTTATCATGCTTCCTCTTCATAGGTGGCCTTGTACTCGGATGAGAATCTGTAGTTCACATTGATCATAACTGAAGGATTCAAATTGAATTAAATGAAAAGAATTAGTTGGTTTCATTTCTGTGTTCAAATAAATAAATAGATCCGACCAAAGGACTAAAGGGATTTCCATATACTCCAATTTAAAAAAACACAAAACACAAAACTTCCTCAGTTTGAAGTAGGTTCAAATGTGAGACACTATTAATTGACTATGTTTACTTGAGTAAAAGACATATATTTTTTTTAGATTTAAAAAAAAAATATTGACCCATTAACATTTACATCTTTTAAATTCATGCTCTTCTAGGGAAATACAGTAAATATGATTTTCTAGAAAATGTTTTGATCACTGTGTCTTATAAAAATTACATAAAAGTATGACGCTGCTTTTACTAGTCATGAAGACTTAAAAAGGGATAATTTAGAAAGTATTCCTGACTATATAATATTTTTTTAAATATCTATAGAAGCAAATTGGATACATGAGACTTTAATTTCAAAAAGGGTATTTGATTGTCAGTTTCAACATTGCCTAGTGAAACTAGAATAAACTGTAATTTATCTTTTTTTCTTTCCTAGATATGCTGTGAAAGAAAGCAATGTTAAATCTGTCACTTTTTATCCCGACAGTTATTTTTTTCCCAAGTTCGGGGGCTTGAACTCAGGGCCTAAGCACTGTCCCTGGCTTCATTTAGTTCAAGGCTAGCACTCTACCACTTGAGCTAGAGCGCCACTTCTGGCTTTTTCTGTTTATGTGGTGCTGAAGGAATCAAATTCAGGGCTTCATACATGCTAGCTAGCACGCATTCTACCACTAAGCCACATTGCCAGTCCAGTCAAATCACTTTTTATTTCTTTCAAGTGTAAGACAAAATATCTCACATCCATTTAATTTTGAATAATCGTTATCAGTATTTTGATCACCTAATTATGAATAAAAAGAAATATAATCATGTATCATTCACAAGGGGACCATTCTTATATTTTTCCCAGACCTGCTTTGATGAAAGCAATAATAAATCATTATTTAAATGATATCCCTCCAACTCCATGCCACAAGACAGTGTAAATAAAAGCCGGTAGTTGTACATGAAGAACCCATTTTCCCATGTCTAGTTGGGTTCAAAATTAGTTAAGCCAGTTTTACTATATGACACAACCAGAACCACTAAAGTGTGAATTCTTATCACTTAAAATCATCCCATAAAATATTATTCTAGAAGTGTGAAACTGGATTTCTATCTAATAACCTTACAATATGTGTATTAATGTAAGACTAGAAACATTGAAACTACTGAAGAAGACTATGGATAATACTCTTGAACAGACAGACATACATATTGCTTTTCTAATTACAAACTCAAATATACTTAGATCATAAGCTAAAGAACTGAAAGATGGAATGGCATTAAATTAAAAAACTTGGGGACAGGAATGTGGGAGGAAAGAGTGTAGTCATGGAAACAAATTAGTATAGTTTCTATGGAAATCAGTTTAGAGTTTCTTTTAAAGGTAAAAAATAGGGGCTGGGGATATGGCCTAGTGGCAAGAGTGCCTGCCTCATATACATGAGGCCCTGGGTTCGATTCCCCAGCACCACATATACAGAAAATGGCCAGAAGTGGCACTGTGGCTCAAGTGGCAGAGTGCTAGCCTTGAGCAAAAAGAAGCCAGGGACAGTGCTCAGGCCCTGTGTCCAAGCCCCAGGACTGGCCAAAAAAAAAAAAAAAAAAAAAAAAAAAAAAAAAAAAAAAAGGTAAAAAATAAATCTGCAATGTGATTCTAATATATTATGTGTAAGTACATATCTTCAGGGAGATAGTCAATACATAGTCAAAATGCCTGTACACTCATGTTTGTAGCAGCACTATTTATATAATAACTTAATAGGAAATTTCCCTAGGTATTCAGTAAATGATGAATGGATAAGGAAAAAAAAATGCTATACATGCCTACAAACAGACATACACACACACACACTCACACACACATACAAAATACTAATCAAATACAAATAATAAAATTATGTTATTTGTAATCAGATATCATGTTACTGAAATCAAATATCATCATGTTAAACAAATGAGCATACGGAGAGACAATTATCATGTGTTCTCTCATAAGTGGTAGCTTACTCTTTAAAATAAATGACAAAGCTGGTGAATGCCAGTAGCTCATGTCTGTCATTCTAGCTACTGTGGAGGCTGCCATGGGAGAATCACAGTTCACATTCAGCTCATGTAAATAAGTCTATGAAACTCTTATCTCCAAGTAATTACCAAAAAAGGGAAACTGGAGTTTTAGCTCAAGTGGTATAGTGCTAGCTATGAGGAAAAAGAAAGATCATGAACAATGTGTAAGGCCATGAGTTCAAGCCATATAACCACTAGCACAAAATAAAATAAAAAAAATTGTAAAAGAAAGTACAGAAATGTAAAGTGGATCTGGTTGGGAATGTACTCCAGCAGAAATTGGAAGAGAGAATGCACACTGTATTGAAGGTGAAGATTACTGAAATATGTTATTTACATGCATGAAAATAAAACAATGAAACCTATAAAGAAGAAGGAAGAGAAAAAAGAAGAATCAGCGAACCATGTTAAATGGTATATGACATGTGCATATGGAAACACCAAAAGGAAAACTCTTTTGAAAGTAATTTACTTTATTGTTATCATAGAGGTCATGTACAGAGCGATTACAATTATATGAGTCAGGTGGTGAGTACAACCCCCTATCACCTACCTTATTCTTTAAGTTTCCCAACTTTGTTCTATATATAATGGATTCTTGACTGCACTCTTCCCCTTCCCCTTTTCATTGTCTACATTTTCCCCCTTCCCTTTCCTTGAAAGTGCTGATTAATTGGTGCTTATTTTGTTGGGCTTTGAGTTAGCCTTTCAAAAAAGTTGAATTATTTTAGCTGTCCAGAGCATCTATTATAATTCAGTTAATTAATGTAGAACTGCTTGAATATCATCCAATGTGTTTACTTATAGATGTATAGGCACATTATATCTACCACTCATTAGTGAAGTAATGCAATAACCTTTGTTTTTCTGGACCTGACTTACTTCACTTAATATAATTCTTTCCAAGTCTTCTCATTTCCTTACAAATGGTACAATAATATTCTCTCTAATGGATGAGCAAAATTCCATTGGGTCTTTATCCTGGCTAACTAAATCCAATAATTAACTACAGAAATCTTACAATATGATCATATGGGATTTATTCCAGGCATGCAAAGCTGTTTCAACACATATAAATTAATAAAGGTAATACAACACATTAGCAAACACAAAAGCAAAAACATGATCATTTCAAAGATAGAGAAAAAGCTCTTTTTTTTTAATCAGTAAAAGCTTTTGGGTCAAGACTGGAAGATAATGGGGGAACTATACAAAAGAAAATTTGTAAGTGAAAGACTATGCCACTGGAGCCATAAGTTTCCCTAGGACCACCCAATTTAGGAGAGTCTCTGGGCAATCGTGGGCCTTCCCTCCTATCTCCCACTCAAGGACTACAATTAGTCCGTGAAGGGCAGACCTGGAGAATTTTACATAATGTACATGTAAATTTGCATACATGCATACATGCATACTATATTGCAGAGACTAAATTTCCTCTAGGTGGTCAGTGCTTATTTACTCCACACAGCATCAGTCATTAGAAGTTAGCTCTGTGTAAGGCATGACCAGCCAAAATTACTGCATCCCGATTGGCTTTTCTCTGCTTTCTGACAAGGAGCCAACGTCTTCAATGAAACAAAGATAATGAGATTACTAGAATTTAATATTCTTGCCTTGTGACCAACTTGAAAACAATGTTATTATTACAATATCAGTGACCCATTTCCCCAATCTAGTGCTAATGTTTGCAGAGATTGTTCACTGCCTGTGAAGATAGCACATCACATTAGAGGTGAATTCAAACCCTAGAAAATAAAACAATGATAGCTTGGCTATAACAATTAGAAGTTTTGTTTCTCCACCAGGACAACTAGCTGTCCGAAAGACAAACTTTAAGTGTCAATTCAAAAACTCATTCCTAGGATTAAAGCAAAGCACAAAGTCTGGCAAAAATTATGTCATACTGCTAGGCAGCCTAAGATCAATTGTATTAGGGAAAGTATTGATTTTACAGTAAAGATCCAGGGTCATATAGCTATTCCATCAACGTCAGCCATAGATTATTTCCTTTGCATGATTTCTTTAAATTATATTTTATTGTCTCTAAATAGTTTTACAAAGGTATCACCACTCAACAAATCAGTTAATAAGTACAATGCATCTTGACTGATGTCATCCCTTCCCCATTCTTCTCCATCCCTTCCATCCCCACCTGTACCCTCAATTTTCCTTGTTTTGCCTGGATATGCTGAATATTGTTTCTGCATTCTCCCTTCATCTTACTTTCTTCATTTCCTAACTCCTTCTTTTGACTTTCCTACCACATATTTCAAGTACCAGTTTCCTGATATTCATTTTGTTGCACTTTGTGTTAGTTACTGTGAGGAATTTCAATTCTCTCCTGCATATATTATACTTCAGTTAATATATATGTATATATATATATATATATATATATATACATATGTGTGTGTGTATGTTTCACATGACCACATGTATTTACTTGAATATTTATAAATTAGATCTAGCTTCTGCATATGTGGAATCATTTAGCTTCCTTCCAAATGGGGCTTCTGGTCTGTTTCCATACCTTGGCTGTGGTTCATTACTCGGTAATGAACAGGGTTGTGTAAGTGACTTTACTGTATCCTGATTTGCAATCTTCTGAATAATGCTCAAGTAGGGTATTGCTGGGCCATAGGGGAGCTCTATGTTTAGTTGTTTTTCGTAGGTTTGTTATTTTTTCTGAGGAAATTTCCAAAGTGCTTCCCAGAGTGTCAACTATAGATTCTTGGATATCATTGAGTTATTTATATACTTTTCCAAAAGATTGACCAAGAAAACTGCATACTGATACCAAATATAGATAAACATATCTGAGAAAACTACAGGATAATGTCTGATAGGAATATGTGTACAAAAATTACCAAGAAGACACTGACAAGCTGAATCCACCTTTTTGTACACTGATAATGATACAAGATATATTAGAGAAATACTTATGGTATTTAAGATATGAGTATCAATTAATATGATGGACTTGATCAATAGGATATATGACAAAACAGTTATCACAACAGATGGAAAAATCATTTCACAAAATAGAAAATCCTTTATTGAATAAAATACACCAAAGAGTAAGAATACAAATCAACTTTGTTTGTTTGTTTGTTTTGTTTTTGTTACCAGTCTTGGGGCATGGACTTAGGGCCTGAGCACTGTCCCTGGCTTCTTTTGGCTGAAGGTTAGTTAGTACTCTACCTCTTGAGCCACAGCATTACTTCCGGCTTTATCTATATATGTGGTGCTGAGGAATCAAACCCAAGGCTTCATGTATAGGAGGCAAACACTTGACCACTAGACCATATTCCCAGACCAGAAATCAACTTTCTTAACTTAAATAAAACATCTATCAAAAAACCTCATACTTAGTGGTCAATATCTGACTGTTCTCTGCATAAGATCAGAAGGATGAAAAAGATGTCTAACCTTGTGATTTTCATTGAATATTGCAGTGAGTATTTTAACCAGGATCATTATTTTTGAAACTGGAAAAAAAGAAGTAAGGGGGAAATCTATCAGTCAGTGAATTAGTATTTGAAAGATGAGTTTTGAAGTTATTACAATACACATATTAGAAATAAGTTCTTGGCAGGTATTGAATGTAGAATATAGATTATTTATTTTTCTCTAAATTTTGCTACTTTAAGATTACATAAGCTTGCAAATAAGAAATTCATCTCTTCTTAACATATCAGGAAGTTTGTAAGTCAGTGTTAAAAACAATACCATCAAGCAAGGGAAGGGGAGACATGGTTTGAAATGAACTGTTCTATTATCTAACCCATGTAACTTCAACCTCTCTTTATATCACCTCTAAAATAACAATAAAAATATATTTAAACAAACAATAAAACCATTCCTAGAATCTAAGATAGGGTTTCATGTGGAAGCAACATTCAGAAGCTAGCTGTCTGCAGGAGTGATATTGCTTGAGACACATCTTAGAAATTCAACTAGGTAAAATATGTTTACAGATGTGTTTGAAATGTATTATTGAGGGTGAGGTGATTAGGGACTTAGGAGAGTTCAGGGAATGGAATTTTATTTCTATATTCAGTTATGAGCACTACACTGAATTCCTAGCGGATAGATCCTAGCTCCTGACTTCTTTTTGTTAAATAGAAAGAAGCTAGTATCTCATGCATGGCTATTAATCTCTACACCAGATTAAAGAAGGTGGAGGAAAACTGGGCAATGCTTTTTGTCATTAGTGATTCATACAAATTAGAGATTTTTGGAGCAATTTTTGTTTGGAAATGGATGTTTTCATTGATACGTAGTCACGTATCAAAGTCACGTAACTCATGGGGAGAGAGGGAAAGGGGGAGGGGGAGGGGAATGAGGGAGGAGGTAACAAATAGTACAAGAAATGTACCCATGGCTTTACGTATGAAACTGAAACCCCTCTGTACATCACTTTGACAAGAAATAAGTAATTATTAAAAAATAAAATAAAAAAGAACTCAGCATACATCAACTAGAATGTGAGCTTTAATCAGGGCTTTTTATTTAGTATAACTATTACCTAAAGATGCAAAGTTGATTGTGATTTTTGTTTGCTTCGATTATACAGAAGCAAAGTAAAGTTTATTTTAGAAGGTGATGTTTGAATAAATTTTCCCTCTTTCATAATTATTTGACTTAGTTTCTCTCTTTTAGGCAGCCACAGCTATTGACTAAAGTATGTTTAGTGATTTGCATTTTAGGTTTAAGGAAAAAAATTAATTGAGGGAAATAATCAAAGTAACCATCCACATGAAGTAGCACTTACAATAATTTACTTTTAATTTCTGGGGGTATTAGTACAAGTATTATATAAGGAAGATTTTATTCTGAAATTTGCATTCATACATATCATGTACATTGTTCAAATTCACAACCTTTGTAACTTTCTTATTTTTGCTTATAATTAACTTTAAAAAATAAAATTCCTTTTCCATTATTATGCATAACATTTAATTACAAGTTATAGAGTTTAATATCTATCAAGAAGGGAACAACAACAACAACAACAAAACATGATTTCTCTGAAATTACAAGGAAAAAGCCTGGAAACAGGCTTGAACTCTGTGCCTAGGGCATGGCCTATGAACTTTTATGATGAAGTCTAGTGCTCCACAACTCCACTTCCAGCTTTCTTGGAGAAAAATTGGAGGTAATAGTCTCAAGGACTTTTCCAAGCTTGCTTTCAACTGCGATCCTCAGAATTCATTCAGCCTCCTGAGTCGCCAAGTCAAGATCACAGGCATGAGCCAATGGCACCCAGCACAAATATATATTTTAATCTACAGTTAGTGGAACAACAGTTTCAGGACCAATATATTCAAACACTAATTGTATTTCTTTCTTCAGTTTCCAAAATATATTTCAATAAAAGCTATGCATTAAATTGAATTAAATGTATAACAAGACATTAATTTGTGTATAGCTCAGAAATAGCTTCCTAGACAAAAAGTTAATCTCTTGGAATTTAAAACCCAATGAGGGTGTATAAGGGATATATATGATACTAATAAAGCCACCAGTGTTGTTCACTAAAATCTGAATAAATAGAATCTCAAGTGAGAGTTCAGGAGAAAAAAGGTTAAGTTTTACTAGTTGTTATTAGATAGAAAAATATGGCTGTTATTTTTCTATTATTTACAGCTGATAAATACACAAACATAAACAACATGTATTAGGTAAATGGCTATCATTTCAATTGATATAAAATCTGATAAGCCTTCCATAAAAAGATGGATAAAACTATGCAATTCCATAAGCCCTTCAGAATTTGAGACATTTTTTTCGTAAAAGAATCTCAATTATTCAGAAAGACAATGCTTGTATCTCTACGAGCAAGTATTGACAAATGGGATTTTACCAAATATGCATGCTTCTGCCCAGCAATATAAACAATTTCCAGAATCAAAAGACCACTTCCAGATTGTGAACCAGATTAAAGATTAATATCCAGAATGTAACAAAGAACATTTGATTCAATTACTAAATGGTAAAATGAAGTGAATTAGTAAGTATTTGGGTGTCGGATGTCGGGATCTGAACGATCCCCTTCTCCCCTACCCCACGGGGAGAATGGTGAACCCCGTAAAACTATGAAAGAGCACTCAGCCTTGCCCTCCGCCAGCGGAAGGCCAAAGGCGTACTCACATAGACCTGCACTAAGTTGAGGAAAGGTTGCTGAAGCCTCCCCCTCCCCCCAGTCCCCTCACATGTTACCAAGAGCGGGGGCGAAAAGGAAGGCATCAGGGACACGCTGTGGTGGTGGGATGCGTCTCAAAGACTTTAATATGGAAAGGCACTTATATAGAAGTAATGGTGGGAAAGAAAGGGGGCTGGCCAAAGGGCCAGTCATAGGCTAAGGACCATGTCCATCAAGTGACATCACGAAACTTCCTTTGTGGGTGGGACAACCCCATCATGGTGGCAGGCACGTGTTCACCTCCCAAGGGGTGGAGGCCAGAAGGTGGGAGGGATTTCCATTGTCCCAAGGCTGGTGGATGGGCAGCCTTCCCCCAAGGCCATAATAATCCCCAACATTTGGGCTCTTGAAAATATCAAAATATCAAGCACACAGTTTTAGTAAATAAAACTCTTATTTTTATATAAATGCTCTAATGTTTCAAATATATAAATATGTTGCAACATGAACAGAAAGTTGAGCAGATCTGAGTTTTGGTTCCCCTATCCATTTATCCATTGCAGTAATGTCTATTGTGATAATGTCAAGGGGTTATGCCTTATGGGAAAGTAGTTAGGTCATGAGGGTTCTTCCCACATTAGTGGCTTAGTGTACTAGTACTCTTCCCCAGTATAGGGTGACTCCACACTATGTATAATGCATTTCAACTACTTATAAATTACTCAGTCTAAAGCTAATGTACTAGTTTTGATCACTTTAAATTTCTAGACAAATGGGTTCTAAAATATCTGTGAAGTCATATGTAAAGCTTTTGTATATTTTACTTAAATAAATTCTTCTGTTTTCCCCATCCCTTTGCCCTTAATGACATTTCCCAAAGCTTCAGTAGAGTGTTTGTTTATAGGAAAATGAGGGAGAGAGAACATGCCATTCTTCATTCAGTTGAATGTACTGATCAATTTTAAAACTGCAAAGATTGACATATGAGTTAACTCTTTCCCATAGGCAATATAAGTTGATTTAATATGAAACCACAAAACTCCAGTCACTGAGTTGCTGGCAGTTATATATTACTGCCAGTAAAATATACAAAGAGAGATTTTTGTCTTACCTTATGCTTTTTGAAGTCATGTAAGACGAACTTAAGATCTTCTGATAAAGATGATTAAAAAGTGGTACAACACAGGCATACACAAATTTACACACATGCATGAACACATATATATTAGGTTCTGTAAGACCCTATAAAAGGAATATATATGCATATCTATGCGTAAAGTAGAATGTATACTGAAATTAAACACACATATAAACATATTTATACTAGAAATGCTTATGTACATATACACATTAATATATTAATAAATATATATGTATAAACGAGAATGTACTATATATCATATGTATATCACACATATCTTAGTTATACATAATATGTTATAATATAAATTATATTGTATATAGTATTGTATGATATGTTATACATTATACATTGTATATGCGTATACATATATTACACACGTATATACATAATTAAAATTTACACTAGTGTTAAAAGTGTGCATGTTGTCGCACTTCACTAATGTAAGCATACAGTGATTTTTAGGACTGCTTGCTATAGTGAGAATGCTCATTCGTTTCTTATTTTTCTTAATTTATTTATTAATTAAACAAAATTTTTTTGATAAGGTGTTGTGCAAAAAGGTTACACTTACATAGAAGGGCAGTGTGTACATTTCTTGTGATATCTTACACCCTGTTTTTCTTTCCATTCTCTAGGTCAGGTAGACATATATACAATACAAAATGTACCAAGAACATATACAGTAGTCATGTGGCCTATGCCCAAGAAAATTTGCCTGGGGCTTTAAATGTAATGTCAATATTAGACAATATGTTGACAGTAGTCTTATATGAACGTACATACATAGTTTTTGAGCTATTGTATTCCACTGAGAGGTCAATTTTTGACCTTTGTATGTTGAGTAGTTGTTTTAGTTACATAATGTTAGGTCGCTGCCCCAATCCTGTGGGAAATACCATTTGACGAGCAGTTTTTGGTTTCACAGACCTGGTCTCTACTGTCTCTTTGTCACCCCTTCTTAACAGTCATATATCAGAGAGATCATGCCCCTTTGTTTTCTGTGTTCTAGGCTTGTCTCGCTCAACATTATTGAAGTTCTGACCATTTCCCTGCAAATACCAATATTTCATCATTTCTAATCGCTATGTGGTATTCCATTGTGTATAGGTACCATATTTTTTGGATCCATTCATCTGTGGAGGGACATCTGGGTTGTTTCCATATTTTGGCTATTGTGAATTGTGCAGAGATAAACATGGAAGTACAAATGTATTTTTGATAGCTTGGGACCGGCTTTTCAGGATAGATGCCTAGGAGTGGTATGGCTGGGTCATAGGGTAGGTCTATATTGAGCTTTTTGAGAAACCTCCATACTGTTCTCCAAAGTGGTTGTACTAATTTGCACTCCCACCAACAATGGAGAAGGGTTCCTCTTTCCCCACACCCCCACCAGCATTTGTTGTTGCCTGTGTTCAGCGTATAGGCCATTCTAACTCGAGTGAGGTGGTATCTCAGTGTTGTTTTTATTTGCATTTCCTTTACTACCTGGGATAATGAACATTTCCTCATATGTATCTTTGCCATTTTTATTTCTTCTCTTGTGAAGTCTCTCTTTAGCTCCTTTGTCCATTTCCTAATTGGTTTATTGGGCTCGGAGGGGCTTAGTTTTTTGAGCTTTCTGTAGATGACAGATATTAGGCTTTTGTCTGTTGCTGTGCTGGTAAGGATCCTTTCCCATATGGTTGGCTGTCTTTCTATTTTGGTGTCTATATCCTTAACTGTGCAGAAACTTTTTATTTTGTAGTAGTCCCATTTGCGAGACTCTCCCCTATTTGTTGTGCCCCTGGGACTCTATACAGGAAGTTCCTTCCTGTGCCTAAAGTTCTAGCGACTTTCCTACCCTGTCCTTCACTAGTTTCAAGGATTCAGGTCTGATATTGAGGTCCTTGATCCATTTTGAGTTGATCTTGGTGCATGGTGATAGGCTTGGGTCTACTTTTAGTTTTCTGTATGTGGCTGCCCAGTTCTCACAGCTCCAGTAGTTGAAGAGGCTATGTTTATTCCATTGTAGGTCTTTAGCTCCTTTGTCGAATATCAGCTGATTGTAAGATTGCAGTTTTATTTCTGGATCTTTAATTTTAATCCATTGGTCTTCCGGTCTGTTTTTATACCAATACCAGGCTGTTTGTGTTATGATAGCCCTATAGTAGAGCTTGAAGTCTGGTATTGTGATACCTCCTGCACTGTTTTTTTTTTTTTTTTTTTTTTTTTTTGCCTAGAATTGCTTTGGCTATTCTAGGTCTTTTGCTGTTCCATATGAATTTATGGATTGCTTTCTCTATTTCAGTGAATAATGTGACTGGGATTTTGATAGGAATTGCATTGAATTTGTATAACAATTTGGGTAATATGTCTATTTTCACTATATTGATTCTGCCTACCCAAGAACATTGGAGGTCTTTCCATCTCCTTGTGTCTTCTTTGATTTCCCTTATTAGATTTTTATACTTCTCATTAAATAGTTGCATCACATCCTTGGTTAGGTTGATCCCTAGGTACTTTATTCTTTTTTTGGCTACTGTAAATGGAATTGTTTCCATAATTTCCTTTTCTGTTTGTACATTGCTGGTGTATAGAAAAACTGCTGACATTTGTGGATTGATTTTGTATCCTGCTACTTTGCCACAATGGTTTATTAGGTGTAGGAGTTTGAGGACTGAGTTTTTTGGGTCCTTCAGATATAAGATCATGTCGTCTGCGAATAGGGATAACTTGATTTCTTCCTTGCCGATGTGGATCCCTTTGATATCCTCCTCTTGCCTTATTGCTATGGCTATGGATTCCAGCACTATGTTGAAAAGAAGTGGGGAGAGTGCGCATCCTTGTCTTGTTCCTGAGTTTAGGGGGAATGATTTAAGTTTCTCTCCATTTAATATGATGTAAGCAGTTGGTCTGTTGTCTATGGCTTTTATTGTTTTGAGGAATGTTCCATCTATTCGTGTTCTCTCCAGAGATTTTAATAAGTATGGGTGTTGTATTTTGTCAAAGGCTTTTTGGGCATCGACTGAGATTCTTGATTTTAGTTCTGTTTATGTGGTGAATTACATTGATTGATTTACAGATGTTGAACCATCCTTGTGACTGTGGGATGAAGCCTACTTGGTCATGATGTGCAATTTTCTTGATCAATTTCTGGATCCTGTTAGCTAATATTTTATTGAGGAGTTTTACATCTGTGTTCATTAGTGAAATTGGTCTGTAGTTCTTTTTGTTTGTTGGGTCTTTGCCTGGTTTGGGAATGAGTATGATTTTGGCTTCATAGAATGAGTTTAGGATTTCTCCCTCTGTTTCTATTTCACGGAAGTGTTTGACAAGTATTGGTATTAGCTCTTCACTAAAGGTTTTATCGAATTCATTGGTGAATCCATCTGGGCCTGGGCTTTTCTTTGTTGGGAGGTTCTTGATTACCCCCTGTATCTCGCTGTAAGTTATTGGTTTATTTAGTTGATTTATTTCTTCTTGGTTCAGTATGGGAAGTTTATACTTCCCTAAGAATTGATACATTTCTGTAAAATTATTGTTTCTTAGTGAGTAGAGATTCTGGAATTAGTTCCTTATGGTTGTTTGAATATCGTGTGAACTTGTTATTTTTCCGGTGGTGTCCCTGATTTTACGTATATGAGTCTCTTCTCTTCTTTTTTTTGTAAGTCTTGTGAGGGGTCTGTCAATTTTATTTATTTTCTCAAAGAACCAACATTTAGTCTTATTTATTTGTTTAATGGTATTTCTATTTTCAATCAGATTTATCTCCTCTTTAATCTTTGTGATCTCTCTCCTCCTAGTCATTTTAGATTTGATCATTTCTTGTTTCTCTAGTTGTTTCAGTTTCATCGTGACATTATTCACCTGCTCTGTTTCCATTCTTTTAATGTGAGTGCTGAGGGTGATGATCTTGCCCCTCAGTACTGCCTTAGCTGTGTGCCATAGGTTTCTTTATGATGTATTTTCATTGTCATTGTGGCTTATGAATGTGTTAATTTCATGGTTAATTTGGTCTGTAGCCCAAGTGTTGGATAACAGTGTGGGGTTTAGCCTCCAAGAATGTGTATAGCCTCTGTGGTAACCGTTGTTATTGAGGGTTACCTTTATTCCACTGTGGTCAGATATAATACATGGGATGACATCAATACTTTTGTATTTGCTGAGGTTCTTTTTGTGGGCTATGACATGGTCTATTTTGAAGTATGATCTATGTGCTGCTGAGAAGAAGGTGTACTGGGTCTCTGTAGGGTGGAAGATCCTGGATAGATCTGTCAGATCCATTTGGAATATGGTGTTACTTAGGTCCTCAGCTCCCTTGCTAATCCTCTGGGTGTTGGATCTGTCTCTTGGAGAGAGTGGGGTATTAAAGTCACCCACTATGATTGTGTTTGGGTCTATCTTGTTCTGTAGTTATGTGAGAATTTGCTTGAAATATGCAGGAACTCTTTTGTTCAGTAAGTATGCATTTATCACAGTGATGTCTTGATTCTGGATTTTTCCTTGTATTAAAATGTAGTGGGGCTGGGGATATAGCCTAGTGGCAAGAGTGCCTGCCTCGGATACACGAGGCCCTAGGTTCGATTCCCCAGCACCACATATACAGAAAACGGCCAGAAGCGGCGCTGTGGCTCAAGTGGCAGAGTGCTAGCCTTGAGCGGGAAGAAGCCAGGGACAGTGCTCAGGCCCTGAGTCCAAGGCCCAGGACTGGCCAAAAAAAAAAAAAAAAAAAAAATGTAGTGACCTTCTTTGTCTTTTTGAGTTGCTTTTAATGAGAAGTCCAGCTTGTCTGAGATCAAGATGGCTACTCCTGCCGTTTTGGTAGGTGCATTTGCTTGGAAGATCTTTCTCCATCCTTTCATTCGGAGCCTGTTTTTAATCCCTTGCTGTAAGGTGGGTCTCTTACAGACAACAGATGGCAACTTTTTGTTTGCGGATCCATTTGGCCAGTCTACTTCTTTTCATCGGAGAGTTTATACCATTTATATTCAAAGAGATCAAGGATAAGAGTATTTTTTCTCCTTCCATTTTCTTGCTGGCCTGTTTTTCCTCTCCTTTTTTTCTTGTCTTTAGTGAGCTGCTCTTTCTCTTGGGCTCTGGCTATTGTAGTTTCTTCTTGTTTCTGTCTGTGTGTCCTGTACAATTTCTGTTGGGTGGGATTCCCCTCTTAGAATTCGCTGTAGGGCTGGTTTTTTACTCACATACTCCTTTAGATCCTCTTTGCTATGGAAAGATCTGGTTTTCCCCTCGAATGTGAACTCCAACTTCGCTGGATATTTTATTCAAGGTTGACAATTGTTGGCCTGTAGAACTTGGATGGTGTTCTTCCACTCTCTTTGCGCGTGGTAGGTTTTTGTGGAGAGGTCTGCTGTTATTCAGATCCTCTTCCCATTGTAGTAAATTTCTTTCTTTGCTTTGACTGAATTCAAAATTTTCTCTTTATTCTTGAGATCTGAAGTCTTGAATATTATGTGCCTTGGGGTGGCTTTTCTGGGGTCTGGTCTTCCAGGTGTCCTATAGGCTTCGGTTACCTGGATGGGGTCCCTTGTGAGATTGGGGAAGTTTTCTGCAATCACTTTATTGAGAACATTTTGAAGCCCTCTGCTCTGATATTCGGCTCCTTCTTCTATTCCAGTTATGCGCAGATTATATTTCTTGTCTTTGTCCACTAGCTCCTGGATTCTTCTGCCCTGGAGCTTTACTGTTTCTTGGAGTGTGGTAATTTTCTGGTTCTTGTCGGCTGCATCATCATCCGAGAGAGATTCTGGCTTCCATGTGGTCAATTCTTTGTGGTGTGGATTCAATTGAGGAGTTTATGGATGTCAGAGAGCTATTTATGGTTGCCAGACCAGCTGTGATCGTGAAAATTTCTTCCTTTAAAGAGTTGTATTTTAAATCTAGTTTTTCATGCATTTCACTTCTCAGGATGTTATGGTCTTCTTTGATGGAGGTTTGTACTGTATCCATTTTTGCTTCCATTTCTTTCTTGGCTTCTTTGATGTCCTTTGAGACTTCTACTCTGAACTCCTGGAATTGTTTTCTGATTTCATTTCTGAAGCTTTCCATCATTTCTCTTAACAAAGCCTCTGATGTTTTTTTTTTATTCTCCATCTCCTCTTCAACAGTGTTGCTTTTTGGAGCTGGCAAGTTGGCTTGCCCTTTGACAAATCTTGTTATATTTCTTTGTGATTTGTGCATCTGGACATCTGTGGGTGTCTTCCCTGGTTTGACTTTGTGCTTGTTTAAGCTGGTTCATCAGTGGGAGACTAGTTTGTGTCCTGGCTCTGGGTTTCAGTTTGGCTCTTGCTCTGGGTCCGGTGTTGTTGAGGGGCAGCCCACCCACCTGTTCAGAGATGCACCAGCAGAGTGGGCGCTGCTGCTGGGGGGCCCTGCCTACCTGTGCAGAGTGCACTCACCAGCGTGGGCATTGCTGCCCGGGGGCTCTGCCCACCTGTGTGAGGTGTGCCACCAGAGAGGGTGCTGCTGCCGGGGTGCCCTCCCCACCTTTGTGAAGTGTGCCCTCCAGAGCGGGCGCAGCTGCTCGGGGCACCGCCCACCTGAGAAAAGCTCCTGTGGCGGTTTGGGCAGGAGATCCTCTTGCTGGAGGGCTAGCACGCTGGCCCACACTGGCCCTCGGTGGGGGGGGGAGGTGTGCATGTGCAATCCAGTGCTTCCTCCGGGGGCATGCTGCCCCGAGCTGCTGGGGGGTGCTTGTGCCCTCTCACGAGTCCGCTGTGGGGGGGGGGGCGGTGTGCGCAAGCCCCAGCTGGGCCAAGTGTCTGGGCGTGGGTTGGTGCCCACAGACTGTGCCTCAGCTGCAAGGGGCGCATGTGTTCGGGCTCAGTGGGCCTGTGACTGCTGTTCAAATAGTCCACGAGTACCAGGTGCCTCAAGAGGGGCTTCCGATACCCACCGGTCCCTGGGCCCCTGTTGGGGAGGGGGCAGGGGTGAGGCCAGTGCGGTTGGCTCTGGCTCCTCTGCTGGCTCCTGTGTCCTCCCAGAGACTGCAGGGGCCCCTTGCCCCCTGACTTGTGGCTGACTCCTTCGTTCCCTCGGGGTAGGAGGGGGAGGGAGGGAGTTCTAGCCCCCTTGCAGGCCTTGGGTCTCTGCTAGAGCTGGTCTCCCATGGGGGGTGCTAATGGGGGACTTACTGGTCTCGGGTTGTACGAGCATCCTGTGCTGCTGCGGGCTCCTTGGGGATGTGGTGCTGGTGTTTGGTGACTGGTCTTTGGTCATGGTGTCCCTGGCTCTCCCTGTCCACGCTGCCCGGTTCCCCTGCTGCCTACATCCGATCCTGGCCATTTGGTCCCGCAGCTCCGGTGTCGCTGTTGGTCTGCACTCAATTCTGGGGTCCATGGATCTCCTGCTGTCTGGACTCTGTGCTCCTGGCATGACTTTTCAGCAGTTGGTTTGCTGGTCCCCTTTCCCAGCCTGGCCCTATTCGGGCCGGCCAAGGTTGTCGGGTGGGAGAGGGGTAACCCCAGAGATTTTCTGGCTCCTTGGAAGCTACAGGCTCTTCTTTTTTTTTTTTTCTTTTTTGTTTCCTGAGTTCCTCTGTTGCTTCTGGTTATTGGGTTTGCTGGATTCTTTTTTTTTCTTTTTTTTTTTTTGGCCAGTCCTGGGCCTTGGACTCAGGGCCTGAGCACTGTCCCTGGCTTCTTCCCGCTCAAGGCTAGCACTCTGCCACTTGAGCCACAGCGCCGCTTCTGGCTGTTTTCTGTATATGTGGTGCTGGGGAATCGAACCTAGGGCCTCGTGTATCCGAGGCAGGCACTCTTGCCACTAGGCTATATCCCCAGCCCTTTGCTGGATTCTTGATGGGGTGTTGGGTGGTGGAGTTCCCAGCTCACTAATCAGTTGGAGCTAGTTGGGGTGCCTCCTTACTGAGGCAGTGCCATCTTCCCTCCGTTTCTTACTTTTTGACTTGAACTTCAATAGTGAATTTTGGATTAATGCTATTTAAAAAATTAACCGTTGGTTATCATGACACTCTCCTTGTCCACTCATTAATTCTTTTAGTTAAAAACTGCATTTGTGATTGCATGACTGAAAGGACAGGTTAGACTATTACAGTTAATATTAACATTCACCATTAGTATTGCATTGTATCCCATCTCAGCATGACCTTAAAATGAGTTGTGGCTGTGACTTCCATAATTATTTTTATTGTTGTTGTTGTTGTTGTTTCAAATTTTCTATAATAAGTACTTTTCTCAAGTTCTTCTCAAAGCTACTTGTGCTGAACCAGTGATCAGTTATGGCATCTCTACTGTTTCATAGGATACATGCCTATTTGAGTCATTCTATTACATTATCTTTGTCAGGTAATTTATCTCCTTGCATATAAAGTTACCTAAATGGGGGATCATTTGCTTATACTTATCACTATTGTATTTATTTAATCCAATTATCTCTTCCAAATTGATACAAAAACAACAATGAAAATTAGCCAAAAGAAAAGAAAAACAAGAAAAGCAACACTCCCAAACCAAAAATGTTGTCCAATGAAGAGCCGTTGACTAGAATACAGAAAGCCCTGAGTTCAAGCTCTGTCACTTCAAAAGTATGAGAATTGCAGTGTACGGGTCGCATAAAACCTATGCCATTAACAGAAACAAAAGATAACCTACTTGAAATATTACATAATTGGCCAATATTTGATATAGAAATAGGAAAAAAAATCACTCTAAAGTCTGGATACAGAAATTGGATCATTTATCACTTAATTGTTGTATACTGGGCTAGCAGGACATTAATGTTTAACTCTGTTATCCTGTTTTCCAGATCAGCATCCAATCGCCAGCATGCATTCCAGGAACTTTGTGCCATCCTACAAGAGTTATTAAATTCCTCATTTTAAAACTTAACTCTGCTTTCTAAACACCACAATGGACAGGATTGCTTCTTGTAACCTTTGTACTTTTGGGCTAGCAAGAACATGCTGACTGCTCCCACTGCCAACTTTTCTTCCCTTAATTTGGGAGTGGGTCTCACACTAAGTCAAGCTGCTTTGGGCTTACTTGGAATGGCTCAGCCTCATTTTCTAGAACTAAAAATGAATTTTCTCAGTCTGGATGTCTCATATATTTAGAGAATTTGATCATTTACAGAGAAATTTGTTCAACTTAACACAGGAAGGGACTTAGTGTGGTAAGAGGCTGGAATGGGAACATGAAAAACTGCCCGGACTTTGTAGCTAGCCTATACATTGCAAGATCCTCTCTCTACAGAAAAAAAAAAAAAAAAAGCAAAATCAACAAAAACAGAAGTGCACATTTTTTTCAATTTTAGTTTTGTTAGTATAATTTTTGCCTACATAGTAATAATTTTATATGAAAAATTACAATTGGAAATATATCAGCAAACAAACACAGCAGGGGGAGCACACATGCATACAGTTTCAAGGATTCCTGTCATATCCACCAACCAGAGGTGCCTTAATTCTCAAAAGAGGGCAGATTCACTGGTGTTCATTCAAAAACTTGCATTCTCTTTTCTACTTTGGCTTCCTTTCTAAGTCTTAAGTGTCACTGAATTAGAACATGGGTAGTCTGGCAACTGACTGACAGTTACTCTGATGTAGACAAGCCAGCAATTTCATGAAAACCAGGAAGAAAAATAATGGGATTTACACCTGGCTTCTTTAACAAACTAGCCAAGCACAGCCAAAATCCTGGAGAGAAGGCGTACTGAGTGAGACTGACTATCACACTCTGACTGTATTTCTCCCTGAGTTATTTTCCAATTCTTAATGTACAGTGGAACAAAAATCTTGGTGGAAGGAAGCTGAAATGCCTAAATGATATTTTGACAGACTTCAAATACTGAATAATTAACATTTCTGAGAAGCAGTTGCTGTTTAGAACTTGGCAAGTTGGAGTAAGATGAGTCTAAAAATGAATAACGCAATATATCTCTGCAATTGAAGTTTCAGTTTGAATAATTCAACATGGAATAAGGTGATCTTCGTTTACTTTACAGGTTTGATAGAGTAAATTGTGAATATTTTCTTGAGGCAAGCACTCTTACCACTAGGCCATATTTCCAGCCCTGGATATTTTCTTGAATAAAATATTATCACCAAATCATCTGTTATGGCTTATGCACTATTCCTGACATACTGTGAGATATTAGTAGAAATTCTAAGGGATGGAAAAAGTGAAAATGAACAACAACAACAAAAAAAGATGGTAAAAATTTTGTGACAAGAATTTTCCAGATATAAATGTTAATATCACTGTACCTTAATAATATGGTTAAAACAAAAATAAAAAATGATGATTAAGAATACAATGATAGAAAACTATGACATTGAGATATATGGGAGACACTTAAGAGTAAGCCAGAAAAATCCAACAGATAATTGTCCAACTGGAATAGTTTAATAGAAACCAAACAAACATGCAAACAAAAGTGAGTGGAAGGCTGGGAACCTGTGGCTCATGCTTGTAATTCTAGTTACTCAGAAGGCTGAGATCTAAGGATCACGGTTCAAAGCCAGCCCAGGCAGGAAAGGCCATAGGACACTTATCTCCAATTAACCACCAGAAAACCAGAAGGGGCACTGTGGCTCACACTTGTAGAGGATTTTCCTTGAGCAAAGAGCTCATGGACAGTGCACAAGACCTGAGTTCAAGCCCCATGCCAGAGAAAACTAACAAAAAAAGCAATTGGAAATACAGAAGAAAATTCAAGAGACATTTGGGATTAAAATCCATAATACAGTAAAAGATTTATCAAAATGAAAGCATGAGCCAGATGTTGTAGCTCATGCCTGGTACCTGTAGTTCTGGCTCTTCTGGAAGTTGAGATCAGAGAACCTGGATCAAAGGCAGGATGAGTATGGAAATCTGTAAGATTTTACTCTCCAGTTAATCAAAAAGCCAGAGTGGAACTGTGGCTCATGTGGTAGAGCATTAACCTGATGCACAAAGAGTTCAGGGGCAACTCTCAGGCCCCAAGATTAAGTCAAAGAAGGTTCTAGAAAGCAATAAAGCATGTTACATTCATGTTGACTTCATCAAGAAGGTCCAACGTTGCTGACAGGGATGTCTAGTGGCTCGTAAATGAAGTACATATTTTTAAATCTTTTAAAACAATCTTATAATGTAAGTCTGTCTTATTATGACATCTTAACCTATACCCTAATCAATTTAGCTTTCCAATTGTATTTTCATACATCTTCCAAGTAAAATTTAGGATAATTTGGTCTGTTTGGATGGAGGAAAAAGTTGTGTATTATTTTCAAATAATAAATTTGTCTTTTTGTAAATACATTTTTGTCCTAGGTTTATTCATTCAACTCAGTAAATTTAATTTGTTTAAAAAATGAACAGGGAGGATTTAAGAAATGATATTCATATATATGTACATATATACATATGTGTGTGCATATATATGCTAAAACTGGTGAAAAATTATAATCCACAAATTTAAGATTAAACTAACTCCACATAGTATACTAGAATTAATCAGACAACTAGAATTAACAGAAGAGAGGTAATACGTTGAAGAGAAATAAGTATGTTGCATTAAGTCTTCTAAAAGTCAAAACAAAAAGTCTATCTTAAATTCAAAAATGAGGAAATGATGCTATTGCCTTTAAATGAGCAATAGACAATACTTCTCCTACTAACAGTCAAAAGAATGAAAAGAAAGAACATACTTTGAATCTTTGAAAACTGATCTTTTTTTTTAATTGTCAAACTGATGTACCTCTGTACATCAGAGGTTACAGTTTCATACATTAGGCATTGGATACATTTCTTGTACTGTTTGTTACCTCTTCCCTCATTCCCCCCTCCCCCCATCCCTTTTCCTCTCCCTTCATGAGTTGTTCAGTTGGTTTACACCAAACAGTTTTGCAAGTATTGCTTTTGTAGTCGTTTGTCTTTTTATCCTGTGTCTCTCAAATTTGGTATTCCCTTTCACTTTCCTAGTTCTAATACCAGCATACACAGTTTCCAATGTACTCCGATAAGGAATAACCTTAACCAAAGAAGTGAAAGACCACTATGATGAGAACTTTAAAAACATGAAAAACGAAATTAAGGCAGAACTAAGGAAATGGAAAAATCTCCCATGCTCCTGCATTGGGAGGATTAATATAATCAAAATGGCAATATTGCCAAAGGCTATCTACAAATGCAATGCAATATCCATTAATATCCCAACACCATTTTTTAATGAAATAGAGGAAGCAACCCAGAAATTCATATGGAACAATAAAAGACCCAGAATAGCAAAAGCAATACTAAGCAGAAAGAACAGTGCTGAAAACTGATGTTTTCAATAGCTTCCCAGGTAGATATTCACCACCAACAAAATTTTGATTTTTTTTCATGAAAAAAATCAAAATTTTTCAGGTCATCAAAAAATGAAAATCAGCTAAGTGTTGGTGGCTCATGTCTCAAAAACTCTGAGATCTGAGGATCATGGTTTGAAGCCAGCCCTTTTAAGAAAGTCTATGAAATATTTATATCTAATTGACAACCAAGAAAGCCAGAACTGGAGATGCTAGCCTTGTGTAAAAATAGCTCATGGATAGTGCTTGGGCCCTGAGTTCAAGCCACAGGACTGGCAAAAAAATTTAAAATTTTAGATATCCTACTTTCCTAAATTAACTTCAATAGTATATACAGAATAAAGCATAAGGCTATATAACATTTACATGTATTTTAGCTGGTTGAGAAATACTCACCCAATCTGAAGAGTGAATCATAAATCAGTTTGAATGTATCAAAGCTTATTGTTCTTAAATTCATAGTAGACTGCCTTAAAACTCATATAATATAATAAAGGCACAGAATACTTTTGTGCCTTTGAGAGGGATAGTGAGTTCATATATTACTCAGATTACACTTTGGCGGGGCCGGGGGTGGTATGGTTGCTTATGTAAGGTAATTCAGTGTTGTTCATTAAGGTCACGTTCCTCCTTGGGTTGTAAATGAAAAGCTATAATAAGGCTCTTGGTGTCTGTAGTAGACATTTCTCTGGGAGCTCAATTTGGCAGGGGAACATAACACTTTTGTTCTCTTCCATGTTACTTTTCCACATTCCTTGACAGCACTGGGGTAGAGAAGGTGAATTTAAAAAACAATTTCTGTGCCACTTCTTAAGGGAATTTTTCAATCTCTGTTTGAAAAATAATAGACATCCCTCTTTATGAGTTTAGAAATGCTCAACCAGTCCACGAAAAATCACATCATTGTATTTTGAAATAACTATCATGTCCTAGATAGACACTGGAATACCTGTAGACAGCCGCAAGGCCAAGGGAAAAAAATTACAAGATCTACATATTTTTTTTCACATTAAGATCTGTGCAGATGGCTTCTCTCCTCCAAGAAATAAGAAAGAAAAAGATCCCCACTAGCATCGGTGCCCTTAGGTTCCAGATGGATGTACATAGACACATCTGTAATTCATCTCCACCTTACTCTAACGCATCTAATTTCTTCATAGTTCTATGGTCCCAGACCGAATAAACAATTGGCTGGAGAGACTTGAAGGTTGATACACCTAAAAGCAGAATAGTCTGTGTATGTGGCGTGTGTGTGTGTGTTTGTGTGTGTGTGTGTGTGTGTGTGTATGTATGTATGTAAGAGATAGAGAGACTAAAAGAGACAGACACAGAGACAAAAACAGAGTTGGGGGTAAGGCAGGTTGTGTTGAATAGGACAAGGAAAATCAGAATAAAAATGGCATGTTTTATTTACTTTTCTAGTGGAAGTGCTTCAAAAAACAGACATTTCATATCCTTCTCATTTTGACACGGAGCAAACAGTCTATGACACAGAACAGATAAGGAAGAGGAGACCTTTTTCTCTTGATAAATATACCTAACTTAGTGCTTAAAGTCATATAAAATCAGATTGCTCAATTTTGAGTCCTTTTTGTATCCCCAATATTAAGAAACTGCCTGAAATGTTTTTACCTTAGGAGAAAATTGTAGAGAATATGTGTAGTCATACCAAGCTAATAGTAATGCAGTTGTTTGGAAATTGTTACATTTTAAACTAAAAGTTAAGATACAAACTGGTATTTTTCTGTTTGCCTATTCAATTTCATTTTGCATTTGAAACTTTAACCCCTTTGGTTTTGTTCACTTAGCTAAAGTAATTCCAGACAACTATTAGGAATGTTTAACTTTGAAAGATACTGAACGTTCTTTAATCCCCTATGGTGTTAACTCTAAATAATGTATAAGGCTCAGATAACTACTATTTTTTTCCTTGAAGTCAGATTTTCACTATTAAATTGACCTTTAAATGTCTCATTTTCTTAGGTAAACAACACTACTTGAAGTTAGTCACAGATTTCTTGCTTTTCACCAGGTAAGCTTGATAACAAGCCTTTATATAAGACTTTTATTCATTTTAATAACTCATACTTTCCTGCCTATCAGCTTTAGAATTCTAAAAGAGGCATTTACCTATAAAACTTACTCATGGCTGCATTTTATTTAAGTGCAGAGCAACAAAACTCCAAACATAATTGGTGCAATCTGTTATTTAGAGATACATGGTGAGACACAGGTGGCAAGTCCTTCTTTAGTGTTGTAAGAAAAAGGAAGAATTTCCTCATATTGAGTAATGGGAAAAAAAATGAATCTTGGGCTAGAGATTATCTATTGCAATTACAGATGTTTCTTACTTGGTACTGAATCTGTTCCCTACTGAGTGCTTTTTCTGTTCCCCTCTAAACTAGGGTTAATACTTTGTGTCAAGAACATTTATTCTTTTTTAAAATTGCCCCATAAAAGAATATTTTGGTATAGTCCTTACCAAATATTGACAATGAATTGGTTTATAATTTTGTTCAAACAAAATCTCCCAGAAATGCTTTCTGAAATCATAAATCGTAATTTGTTTTTGGATTGCTTCAATCAGATAATTGACCCAGGTATTTGTACTTTTTTCAAAAATTAACTGTAATAAATGACTCAGTTTAAGGCTAAATAATCCAAGTGTGCATTAAATTAACAAGAGCTTTATTTGTACTTACTTGCCATACAAAGAAATGACCATATTGAATTCAAACAATTTGATGTATTTCATTACACTCTAATGCTGAATTCATATAAGTAACTGAATTCATAAGTAACTGAGAGATGCAATGATTTCCCCCAAATCATTTAACAAATATTAAGCGCTGTTGATATCTAAAGAAACTTAGCAAGGCTTAAAACCTAATGCTCAACCAAAATACTACTCTATTATTTCTGGACAGTAATAGTGTTAATTTTGGTTGGAAAAGACTTTTTGTGTAGCATGATACTGTCAATTATATTTGTTCACTAATAATTCCCAATATACTTCTGTTGAATTCTCATAAGTGAATGTGTTATGAATGAAAGCAAGTGTTTATTTGTTTTGGGAAAGCATTAGTAAGATTGTGGTTTCAGAAGCCATTCTGTCTAACAGAACTTATACCGCTCAGAGGGTAGTTTTATACCTACATTACTATAGGCTGTCACACAATCATGACATCTACAAGGATTCTATTGGTACAGTATAAGGCAGAAAGGAATAATACTTGGATGGGGGGGAACTAACACATTTTAGTGAAAAGCAAACTTTTCCAGTGGCTTTTGTGTCAGGATCCATAGAATAAGAACCTGCTTTAATGTCCATAGACACTGTGTTATGCACAGAAAGAGAAACACTAGAGACTCATCAGAGCCAAATCAGGTCTGATGGCAACTCCACTGAGCCAGAAGTGATACCGAGTTCATGTGTAGAAAAGCTCTAGCAGGATTCTCCGGAATATTTGTAGCATTATTTTAGTTAACAACAAACATGGAAATATAGGAAATGACATATATGGATAATGACTGCTTATTATGCTGGTTTTATTTATGTGTATCACCTTGTAAAATCACAGATATCACAAGTCAGAAAGTATCTCTGTAATAAATTTATCTAGAGTCTGTGATATGTGACAAACACATATTTGACTTAGTAACAGGATGAATTGTAGCTCATTGTCTAAGGAGGATGCCTAACCCTGCTTTCAATTCTTTTTTTATGGCTCTAATTTCTCATGGTGGGTTGATCCTGCCTGAATGAATTCTGTGAACTTAGTGTATGACAGCAAATTTCTTTTGCATTTTCTGTTTGATCCCTTATTTATTTTGTACATTGAGGAACATAAAACTACAGGATAAATGCATGTAATGGAGTCTATTTATTCCTTGTACTTATGTTCTATAAGCTATGCGCAAACACTGATATAATGAACACTGAAACACTGAACTAGAAGTAATACAGGACTTCTTTATGTATAGTTATAGATCATCTTCATCTGATCAATGTGTAGTGTTATTTTATATAAACTTCATCCATAAGTAAATTTACAAATACACATTCTACAAATAATAAAGACTTCTGTATAGATGAATATGATTTAATATACAATTCAGTTAATATCTATAACATCTTTTCTGTTTAAGACTGGGTGTGCTAAAGTGGTTGTAAAGTACGCATGGTCAGCCCAGAACTTGAACCCCATTACCACCAACAAAAGAATAGTATGAACTTATAAAAAATAACTGAAACCCAAATGATAGATAAAAATCAATATATTTTATAAATTAAATGGAATACTTATCGTAATTAGAAGACAAAAATATTTAAAATCTTATGTAATAATCATTTTATACTAATATTTTAGAATTAGTGATTGTCTATTCATGTGCTTTTACTGTATTTGTGAGTTTTTGTTTACTATCTTTCTAATATTTTTTACAAAAATGAGTTTTTAATCTCCATGGATGATGATAAAAACATACATAGTCCAATTTTGAGTCCAAACTACTTTATTAGACACATAATAAAAATCATTTGTCTTTGTTTGGGACAAAATGAGTTTTTCAAGATTAGTTTTTTGTTAGTACACATTGGCCAAGAAAAGTATAATTGTACCATTTCCATACATAAACCCAAGACACTTTGGTTAAATTCATCCTGTCCATTGCTCTACCTATGAGACTTGGGAGGGAAAAGGAAAAGAGAATGACAAAAGATTAAAATTATTAAACTACATTGTTTCTTTTGAAAAATGGGTAGAAGGATGAGGTAGAGCAACGGAGAGGATGTATTTAGCCAAAGTGCTTTCTGTGTATGTCACAATGATACTATTTCCAACCATTTTCCCTACAGATGGCATATGTCACTTTTTCTTTATACTTAAGTAATATCCTGTGGTCTTATAAATATCATATTTTGAATCCAAGACTGTATTGTAGGATCATAAAGTACATTTATTTTTAGCTTATGGTGAAATTTCCACATTTATTTTGACCAAAATAATTTCTATGTGTGGTGATCCATTGGAATAATGAAGAATTTATCTTATGAGATGTTTTGATGGCAATAATGTAAAGCACATAGGACAATATGAAATATTACTTCTCTTCTTTTGTATTATATGTGTGCAACTTTTTTTTATTCCTCTGTTAAACACACATTGTGGTTCTGAGACTCCAGAACCTAAGGGTCGATTAAGTTGTGGGGTTTCAAATTCTTGTTATCTAAGTTTTATAGGTGATACAAAATTGTCAATAGAAAGCTCCTGGCATGAGAGATAGACTGAGCCAGTTCCATCTATTACTGAAAACAGAAATGGTAGACCATTGCTAAGTTAATTCAGGATGAGAGAGTATGACTGGGTTCCACAGTTAGACTCAATTTACAAACTGATTATCCAGGAATCAGATCTACTACACTTGTATATCAATTGAAGGCTGACATGTGTTTTTGTGTGCTACCATTAAACACAAACACATATCAGGACATAATTCATAGGATCTTATTGGAAGATTAACCTTCAGGCAAAACCCACTAGAACAAGAAGACATCACTTTACTCCTGTCTGAAGAAACTGACTATGGATACAATTCACCATGGTTTTCTAGTCTCCATTTTCTGTAGTGGTTTTTTAATATCAAAAGAAATTTAGCACATTGGATTTTATCTGTCAAAAAATATTCTCAATGTACAAAAAGAAGTCACATATTCACAGATAAAAAATGGAAATATCTTTATCCTCAGGCTTCTAAGTTAAATCTTACAAGGACAACACTTGACATGATATTAATCAAGAACTAGCTCCCTCAGGCAGAAGAGACCTGAACAGAATGGACTCATGATGTGATGCTTGTGAAAGGCCTACAAATATTGTTACCCTTGCTGGGGCTCTGGATGCTGCTGATACTCATGTCAACATTCTATCTCTCCATGGTACCTTCTTGTTCATACACTTTAGGCTTCTGTTTGATGAGCCAAGAACACACTCAAAATTTGCCTTTTCTAGGTAAAGTAAACCATTTTTAGTAAAGAAATTACAAGCAGCTGTGGCTAAATGTAAGCCTCTCTGATTGCTTTTACTGTAGGTATTGGGTCTAGAATGGATGCCACAGAATGCCACTAATTAAGAAGCTAAAGAAAAGTCATCCTTAACAGCGATGAATATTTTGCTGGGGTACACTGGAGATAGGAAGACTACACTGAGCACTTTTGCACTGGGATTTTGTTCTTAAGACTTAATCTTTTTTCTTTATAAAATAGCAGAATCAGACTGTCCATTCCCAATGTCTTTTCTCTGATCACAAACAAAAACTAAATGTCCGTATCTCATGATGGTGATGAAAGGAGTTAGTGAAAATAAGCAAATAAACTTTTCACAATATTAGATTTTTGAAAAAAAAGAAAAGTCATTCTCTATATCATTAGCATGAAACCACATAGTTAGTGAATCTACAACGTATCTGGCCCAACATTAGAGTGATGTCACAATAATTGTCTGGAATTACATATAAGTACATTGAAATAGTTCAGTTAAATTATAAACATATATTCGTAAGGTAGGTTTGATGAGATATGGAAATATTTTTATTTCAATTCCAGGAAATCATGAAAGCAAATCCTATGTGTATTTAGCTTTTTAGAACTAATTGGATTATACAATTGGTGACTATTTGGGACTGTAGTAGATTTCTTAATTCTTTTATATCTCACTCAAAGTTTACAAAATGATGAAACATGTAAGAGATAATTAAAATATAAATGATAACTAAAAATAAAAATACAGCAGAGGGCTCAGTGTAAGGATAAGAAAGCTTCTCATATATCAATGCATTGTGAGGTTACATTTTCACAGGGATGAAAAAGCTCTTCATTAACTATGGTCAAATTTCCAAGCTTTAAACAGGGGTTGACAAACAAGAAGAATATCCATTCTGATTTTGATGGCTGTCCTTTATCAGTTTAAACTTTTTACCATGGCACAGTATTCATTTTTGTTCTTCATATGTTTTGGAAATTAACCACTTAGTTGCAAAATTTGCAAATAAGTTTTCTCATTTCTTAGATTGATTTCCATATTTAAAAACACACATATTTTATTGTTATTGTAAAGGGGACGTACGCAGGGATTACAGTGACATAAATTAGGTAATGAGGACATTTCTTTTTGAAGACTGTCACATCTTCCCTCAATATCTCTGTCTTTTCTTCTTGGCCCCAACTACAGATTGTATAGTTCATTTTTTAACATAGTATCTACTGAGATTCACTGTTGCAGTTGTTTGACCTTTGTCCCACCCTTTCTGTGTCTCCTCTTACCTGCCCCAAACAGATAAACGTACACATAAAACAATGTGCCCATGATCACATTAAATAATATTTATCAAAATATATTTTAAGAAATGGAAACAAGATGATTTTTCTATTGATGCTATTTTTGTTTTCTGCATTCTATTTTTGACTTTTAGTAATATATTTTTAAATTCTGATAATGATGCCAATGGCTTGGTTTTACTCTCTCTGGTCTTACATAGTTATTTTATTTTAGCATCAATTACAAGGGGATTTAATTTTACCAGGTCAATTTATGTATACAGCACTTCCATGATTAACTTTCTCATTTGGAGTTCTTCCAGAACAACCTCCTCGGGCTGGGGATATAGCCTAGTGGCAAGAGTGCCTGCCTCGGATACACGAGGCCCTAGGTTCGATTCCCCAGCACCACATATACAGAAAACGGCCAGAAGTGGCGCTGTGGCTCAAGTGGCAGAGTGCTAGCCTTGAGCGGGAAGAAGCCAGGCACAGTGCTCAGGCCTTGAGTCCAAGGCCCAGGACTGGCCAAAAAAAAAAAAAAAAACAACAACCTCCTCAGTCTTTTTTTTTTAAATGTTTTATTGTCAAACTGATATACATAGAGGATAATATTTTCATAAGTTAGGCACTGGATACATTTCTTGTACTGTTTGTTTCCTCCTCCCTCCCCCTCCCTCTCTCCCCTCCCCCTTTTCCTTTCCCCCCATGAGTTGTTCAGTTGATTTACACCAAACAGTTTTGCAAGTATTGCCTTTGTATTCATTTGTCTTTTTACCCCGTGTCTCTTGATTTTGGTATTCCCTTTCAGTTTCCTAGTTCTAATACCAGTATACATGGTTTCAAATGTACTCAAATGAGATACAGAGATAGTGCAGGTACAAACACAGGAAGGGGATACAAGAAGATCATCAATAATAGATGTTACGGTTTCACATGGCATGTTGAAAGTAATTACAACAGTGATATAACAGTGGTTTCCATAACATGGAGTTCATTTCACTTAGCATCATCTTATGTGTTTATAAGGGTATAGCTATTGGGCTCCTGTGTGTTCATAAACCATAATCAAACTAGATTCATCCCAGGGATGCAAAGTTGGTTCAATATACACAAGTCGATTAATGTAATCCACCACATCAACCGGAACAAGCTAAAGAACCACATGGTTATATCTCTGGATGCAGAAAAGGCGTTTGATAAAATCCAGCACCCAGTTATGCTAAAAGTCCTGGAAAAACTGGGATTCCAGGGAACATCTCTGAATATAATCAGTTTATAAGGCAGTTTATGACAAACCAACAGCAAGCATAACTCTAAAAGCCATTCCCTTTAAAATCAGGAACAAGGCAGGGATTTCCACTCTCTCCCCTGCTCTTCAACATAGTACTAGAATTCCTAGCCAGAGAAATTAGGGAAGAAGAAAATTTAAAGGGGATCAAAATAGGAAAAGATGAAGTTAAACTTTCTCTCTTCGTAGATGACATGATCCTATACCTAAAGAACATCGTAGACTCTACTCCCAAGCTACTAGAGCTGATCCAAAACTTTGGCAAAGTTGCAACATATAAAATAAACCCTCAAAAATCAATGGCCTTTCTATATGCTAATAACCCGAATGCTGAGGCTGAAATCAGCAAAGCATCTCCTTTTGCCATAGCCTCAAAAAACATAAAATACCTAGGAATAACCTTAACTAAAGAAGTGAAAGACCTTTATGATGAGAACTTTAAAAACATGAAAAACAAAACTAAGGCAGAATTAAGCAAATGGAAAAACCTCTCATGCTCTTGGATTGGGAGGATTAATGTACTCAGTCTTTAGCTATTTCAGTTTTTGACAGTATTTTACACTGTTCACAAGCTCTCTTGCAGAAATTTTTCTCCATGAAAAAGCTATCAAATTATTGTTACTATGGGGCCTTGGAACTGGGATTCTGCTTCTGTGACTTAGCTGACATTGTATTTCTAAGTAACTTGGTTTTCAGCAATGTAAAATATCAGGACTGATTTATTACTCCAGTAGAAATATGATGATTGTTGATTTCTACCATGTTTTGTGTGTTTGTGTGTTTGGAAACATTACATAGATGCCTTACATCTTATTCCAATCCAGCAACCTGAAGTCAATGACAAAAATTAGATGCAGTTCTGATGGGAAAATGTGAGACATTCCATTTGAAAGAGAGAGAGATAGAGAGAGAGAGAGAAAAGAGAGAGAGCAGTTGTTACCACAACAAAGGCCATGTCCTTTTTTAAAAAAAATTCACTGCTCTACAATATCACACTATGATGAGTTAAAAAATGTTTTACTGTCAGAAAACGAAGAAGTTATCTTCTACAATTTACATTGTTTTCTATATTATAAAAAAATTCTCCATTCTGGGAGATGGGGCTATAACTTGTCACATTTTTTTATGCCCAAACTCAATCAAGCATTAGTACAACATGAAAATAAATTGGATTTGGAGGAGCTTCAGATTCTGTGTAATAAAAAATTAGTAACTCATAGGTTGGTAAAATGACAAGCTAGATGAGCCTCTGAAGTGTTGAGGATCATTATCTTCTTCTTCATGGAACATTAGGTCCCCCAGTTGTTTCTCAAACTCAGGCACGTACCAACATTTGCCATCACTCACAGTATACCAATGTCTTTCCCAAGTGAACCTCCCCACCTCCAAAGATAAGAGAGGGAAGAGAGGCAGGAGGGAAAGAACAAGTCTGAGACAGAGAGTATGGAGATCAAGAAACTCCTGCTCAATTTAATTACAGGAGTATAGACAGTACAGAAATCTAGACTATCACCAGCAAATCATGGATTTTAAATGCACCCAAATCCATTCTAGAAATGGTGCTTCAATGAAAGATCCATGGCATTACACTGTGGGCAAAATGTCAGCTGATATTAGCACCTACTTACATGATAATTGGGAAATAGTCATACTTAGATGAGTATTGAGAAGTGGCATATTTGATTATTAATAACAAATAATAAGTGGTTTTGCACTTGGAATATTTGTGTGCTCTTTATTTTCACTTTGTTTCATGTTCCCTCTCTCTGCTCATTGGCCCTTTTCCATCAGATGATGCACTCTTGCTGTCTTTATGGGAACATGACGCAGTGTTGAAAGGAAGAAGCAGGGTGTCAGCAACATCACAGCTATGAGTACATTGTATTGCCTATGTTAGTTTCCCTTACATCTACTAGTCAGTTTGAATTTTTCTCCAATGGAAGCCTCTTATGAAGCCTCTTGTGAATTAATAGGATTTTCTGGACTGTAGATTTGCCACATACAAGATGCAATGGATGACCACGTACACTCAACAACCACACTATCATCAAGAGATATTCTTATGTTAAAAAAAACACACACACCAATATTTCATGATCCCAGCATCTTGTATCTCATAGACTATGGATACATTATTAGTAGTAATTAGTTTGTATTTTCAAAGACAGCATTTTCACCCCAGAGTCATTTGTTGATCATGAATAATTCAAAGGGTAAACCTATTTTTCATTTTGAATTTCTACTAAGTCAAAAGTTGTATATATTTCATTTATTCACACTTCCAAATAACAATAATGGGGAGGTACATATGAATTATTTAACATAAATATCATTAGAAAATGTGAGCCCATATCTTTATATAAAATGAAACATGCATTTGCAGAGAGGTTGCCAATGCTGCTAAGTTTAACTTAAACTGGCAATACATGAACACAATTCTAATTTATATAATAGGCTACACCTCACTTAAAATAAGCGCAGCAAAGCATCCTCAGCCCTTAACCTCAAGTTTCAACTAAAACAAATATTAAATTTCAAGAACTAGCATTTCTTTAATTCACTAGTGAGTGAGATCTTATAGTATGAGGGAAAAAGTGTAATAGCATTATGGAGGAATTACCAGTAAGAAAAGAAGTATGGCTCTTTAAGCAGCTGGTAATTTGTGAGAAGAATATTTGATATTCACCTGTGGACTTTTAAAGTCCTTTTAGAACTCACTATCATTAGAATTTCAAATTACTCAAATTTTTTATTTTATGTCACATTTCTCATAAGCCTAAGTAAATACTTTACATAGAATAAATAATACAAGTGCAGATTAAGTATATAAAAATTTTAGCAACAGAGCATACACATACCTGCTTCTAGGTAATATGTAGTCATTATTTCCATTTCTATATACATGTGTCATTGCCATCCATAAATATTTGTGTATGTTTAATACATATGAATATACTGAATACATATGCACAGATGCATCATAGACTCATTGTATATACACATGTGTGTATGGAAATGGTATTTAAATTCAATATAACTTGCTGGTAGACATTCTACCCATAGAGGCATAAATGCAGCTCCACCATTTCATTTTCCTTAGTTATCTTTGATATAGGGAAGCTTAATAAGTCTTTACATTACTATTATCCTATCTTTGTCTATCTGAGATTATAGGTATGTGTCACTATGCTCAGCTAATTTTTAAAATCATGTTTTATATTGCTGTCATTAGGCAGAAACAAAGCTATGTACATAAACAAAAGTAATGGATCATTCTATACTTCCAAATAAAGAGATTTTATTCTATCTTTACTATTCCTTCATATTAATTTTTCTGTGACTTAGAGTGACATACTTTATATCATTCTTATTTTTTCTCATCTTACAATTTTCCATGTGTTTTAAGCATCCCATTACCTTTTAACCATCATTGTATCTTCATTATATTTTAAATTTTCATTTCATTTAAATCTATGAGCTTGAAGAGAAATATGAGTTTTCTATGAAACGGATGTTTGCAATCTATTCCTGAAGCTACCAACTTCCACCAATATTTGCATTAGTAAATGTTGGGGAACAAGTAGGGACAGCTGGTAAGCTGATGTGCAAGGGTGCTAATATTTCTATTATCATTAATAAAAAATATAGTGCTAATTGCTAAACAAGATACATTTCAAAATATAATTAAATTTCTTGTTTACATTATTTACAATCTCAGTTTTTTCAAGTATATGGATGATGAATTTAATTAAATATACCCAGCCTTCAATTTTGAAGAAATACTGGAATCCATAACAGATAGATTAAGTGACTCCAAGAGAAGTAATCAGGGAATTTGGGTATGGATTTTGGCCATTTGTGGATATAAGTCCTTAAGTTTCCTTTGTTCTTTATTTTTGTTACACAAAATCAGTTCATCTGTTCACATTCATAGGTATCTATAAAATAGTATCGTTTATATTCTAGGCCATGAATTTAAGATATAACTCGAATTAATCATTATGCTTGGTGGAACGGTTATTGTTGAATTCATCTTTTTTATAGTTGAAAGAGTTAAAAAATCTTAAAATTACACACTTGAACATATTGAAATGAAAACAAAAATTATTCTTACTTCAAAAGTTTATACTTTTGCCTATGAGGCCATTATATTTTCAGGTGGTTCCTGGAAAAGCTGCATCACAAATCTTGAAGAATGTATTAAGTACAAAACTGATCCTGTGTCCACTCAATCCAATTCTCTGAAGATAGAAATCTAGTCTCCTGCCTTTTACAATAAATTTGCAGAGTGTATATAAAAGATATGATTCTTAGTGTCTGGCACAGCACCAAACTCTCTAGTCATTTGAATTAAAACAAAAACAAAGAAGATAAGCATAATCAAGTGAAATACAATAAAAAGTATACAGTCGTTTATTTTTAAAATAGATTAAAAGGAAGCAGAGAAATGAGTTCAAAGCCTCATTTATCCCATCTTTACCTTGTGTTTTCAAGTACCGCTCTGTGCTTTGGCACAGACCTTGGTTTTAGTACCAGGGTCTGTTCCCTAACTCAGAATCAAAATCAACATGATACTTTTTATGTCTGACTTTGGCACTCTCTCATCATCTTCACACAACCACTCACTTATTCTTCCCATTGATGCTTTCTATTTGGGAGATATTAACTCCATGTAACTTTTGAGCAAGCACATCACAGCTAATATTTCTGGCCATTATCTTGACCCAGTCTATCAGATAAAATAAATTTTGATTAAGTTGTGACTTCCTGTGACAGTTCATACTTAGGATTTGGGAAAATGGACTAGGTAAAATATATTCATAATGGTAAAAATTGCTGCCAGTTATTATTATTATGTAAAAGCTACTCAAATATTTCACATTTCTCACCAACTTATATTAAAAGTCAATTGAGTCAATGACCTGATTATTTCCCATTTGTAAGAGATATACTACTTTCTTGAATCAGTTTATTTCTATATATCTGAAAAAAATGCTCTTTAAAGCATTCTCTACTTCCTTGCTATTAGCCTTTTTATTTGATTTTCCTTATTATTTTCTAATTCTGCCATGTAGAAGTGAGCTACAATACTCCACAGTGTCTCTTTTAAAGCCTAGAAGTTTCTAAAACTTAATTTTTCCCAATTTCACTTGGATATCAACTCTTAGGTGTTTAACCAATGGTCACACACTCTCTTTAATATTAGATAGACTATGGAGCACTTCATATACTCATCTACTCTTCTGTGTATTTTTCTTTTCCCTTCTTACTTTCTTCTTTCTTTCCTCCTTTCCTTCCTTTCTTCTTATGGGTACTGGGGCTTGAACTCAGGACCGGAATATTTTACATGATGATTGTCTACCAAAATGTTCAGAAGAGTACAGTTTCATTTGTCCCTAGCCCAGGAAAAGATCAAAATTTGAAATTTCATTTTGATAATTTATTTTTATTGTAAAGGTGACATACAGAAGGGTTACAGTTATATAGTTCAGGTAATGAATACATTTGTTTTTGAAGAGTGTCACCATTTTTCTCATTTTCTACCTGTTTTTATCTTCCTAGCTTCCTCCTCCACAAGATTTATAGTTCACTCTCAACAGTGTCTAGTGATTATTACCGCCTTGTTTCTTCACCTGTTGTTCCACTATTTCTCTGGTGCTTTCCTTTGCCCTACCCAAGACAGATAAAGTTACATATGTAAGATAATATATAAGACAAATACATATTACAATATATAATATTATACAATATATTATATATTATAGAATTAATATATAGACATATATGATATAATTATATGTGTAATTATATATAATATATTATATATAAATATATGTAAGATTAAAAAATCCAGAAATCAAAAACAGCAACAAATGGGGAAAAACAAAACAAAACAACAAAAATTAATAAACAACACAAAAATTAAATTATAATATCACTTGTTTCCATTCCTCAAGTTCTTTTGATCAACATCATTTTATATGATCATATGCACATAGTTATTGAGCTTTTGTAATCCACTCCTAAGAACATCCTCCTTTGGTCTCACCGTGTAAATGTTTAATTTATCATATCCAACTGTAGTTTTTTTTTCTTTTATTATCCATTGTGTTTATTTGTACATTTATAAGTACACAGTAATAAACACAAATGAGGACAGCCAGACAACACATGTTTCTTGGATCTGGCTTAGCAGTAAGAACTGTGCTAGAGGAATATCAATACTAAACTTCAAACTCTATTACAAAGCCATAGTGATAAAAAAAAAAAAACAGCTTGATACTGGCAGAAAAATAGGCCTGAGGACCAGTGGAATAAAATAGAACACTCAGAAATGAACTCACAGACCGACTGCCAGCTAATACTTGATAAGGGAGCCAAAAACAAAGGTTAGGAAACAGCCTCTTCAACAAATGGTGACGAAAGAATTGGCCATACATGTGCTGTTGTGGATATGGCCAAAAAAGAATGCTATTATAGTGTTGGTTGGAATGAAATCATTTAAGCATTCTGGAAAGCAGTATGGAGATTCCTCAAACGACCAAACACAGAGCTTCCCTATGACCCAAAAATTCTACTCCTGGATATTGGTCCAATTGACCACAAACCAGGCAGACAAAAGCTACCAGTAAACCACCATGTTCATTACAGAATTGTTTACCAGAGGCAAAATATAGGATCACCCCTGATGCCCCTCAGTGGATGAATGGATAAAGAAAATGTATACGTGTGTGTGTGTGTGTGTGTGTGTGTGTGTGTGTGTGTGTGTGTGTGTTTGATGGATATGATATATGTGACATAGTATATGTTAGGTATATATGATAGATAGATAGATAGATAGATAGATAGATAGATAGATAGATATGCTTCCACCAGAAATAACAACATTGCTCCCTCCATTCATTAGGAATGTAGAAGACATGGAAAAATAGAGTAAGTGAAGTGAGCCAGTGAGACTCTTCTCTGATAAACTACTCAGAAAAAAGAGCAGTGCACTGTGGCTCAATTGTTACAGTGCTATCTTCGAGCCCCAAAACTTCAGGACAGCTCACAAGCTCACAGTCTTTGATAAAAATTTTAAAAAAATTCTGAACAACTTTCATAATTCTTACATCAATCCTTCCTCATTGCTTAGGAAGTATACTTGGAAATTTAAAGTGCATATTTTATTTTAACTTTGTCATTGCTCAAAAAGAAATGATAACATAGATAAGCATAAGAAACAAAAGTGTTTGAGAAAAATGACTTTGTGGAGTTTAACAAAGTACAAATCAGGAAAGCTGATATATTCTTTTCTGATGGAGATGGGCATTCAGAAATGGGAGGATGGGTAAACGGAGCAAGAAAGGTGGGTGCACATACACTTAACACTATATGGATATTTGTTAAATGAAACCAGGGAACATGAGGGGTGGAAACGCCATAGATATGGGGAATTGGAGAAGGAAATGATGAAAGAGGTGAAACTGATCAAGATGCATTGTACTTGTAAATTTCACAACTATTTAAAGAGAACAATAAATTTTTAAAAGGCACCTATAATTTGAGAAGTTAATTTGACAATTTTATGGCTGCATCTTAAGGTATACAATGGCCATTATACTTAAAATTCATACCCTTGAGAGTTACAGCCTTTTTTTTTTCTAATTTTTATTATCAAACTGATATACAGAGAGGGTACAGTTTCATACATTAGGCATTGGATATATTTATTGTACTGTTTGTTACCCTGTCCCTCATACCCCTCCTCCCTCCTCCCCCTTTCCTTTTCCCACACCTGAGGTGTTCAGTTTACTTTCAACAAATAGTTTTGCAAGTATTGCTTTTGTAGTTGTTTGTCTTTTTTTACCCGGTGTCTCTCAATTTTGGTATTCCCTTTCAGTTTCCTACTTCTAATACAAGTATACACGGTTTCCAATATACTCAGATAAGATTACAGAGATAGTGTAGGTACAACCACTGGAAGGTGATACAAGAACATCTTCAAAAATAGACTATACAGATACAGATGGGACATTGAAAGTAGTTACAACTGTGATGTAACAATCGTTTCCGTAACATGGAGGTCATTTCACTTAGCATTATCTTATGTGTTCATAAGGGTATAGCTATTGAGCTCTTGTGATGCTCTGCTTTGACTTGCCTAAACCTGTACTGATTATTCCCAATAAGGGAGACCATAGAGTCCATGTTTCTTTGGGTCTGGCTCACTTTACTTAGTATAATTTTTTCCAAGTCCTTCCATTTCCTTACAAATGGGGCAATGTCATTCTTTCTGATAGAGGCATAAAATTCCATTGTGTATATGTACCACATTTTCCTGATCCATTTGTCTACTGAGGGGCATCTGGGTTGGTATCAGATTCTAGCTATGACAAATTGTGCTGCGATGAACATTGTTGTGCTGGTGGCATTACTGTGATTTTGTTTGTGGTCTTTTGGATAGATACCCAAAAGTGGGGCTGCTGGGTTATAGGGGAGTTCTATATTTAGCCTTTTGAGGAATCCCCATACTGATTTCCAGAGTGGCTGAACCAGTTTACATTCCCACCAGCAATGAAGAAGGGTTCCCTTTTGGCCACATCCCCTCCACAATTGTTATTGTTAGTTTTCTTGATATATGACATTCTTACTGGGGTGAGATGGAATCTCAATGTTGTTTTGATTTGCATTTCTTTCATGGCCAGTGATGTAGAGTACTTTTTCATATGTCTCTTGGCCATTGTCATTTCCTCATCAGAGAAGTCTCTTTGTAAGGCTTTAGCCCACTTGATGAGGGGGCTATTGGTTCTTTGTGGTATGGTTTTGGAAGAAGGTAACTTTTTTAGTTCTGCATATATTTTATTTTATTTATTTTATTTTATTTTATTTTATTTTTGGGCCAGTCCTGGGCCTTGGACTCAGGGCCTGAGCACTGTCCCTGGCTTCTTCCCGCTCAAGGCTAGCACTCTGCCACTTGAGCCACAGCGCCGCTTCTGGCCGTTTTCTGCATATGTGGTGCTGGGGAATCGAACCTAGGGCCTCGTGTATCCGAGGCAGGCACTCCTGCCACTAGGCTATATCCCCAGCCTGCTCTGCATATATTTTAGATATGAGGCCTTTGTCCTTTGAATGGCAGGTAAAGATCTTCTCCCAGTCTGTGGGCTTTCTCTTTATCTTGTGAGCTATGTCCTTTGCCATGCAGAAGCTCTGCAGTTTGATGCAGTCCCATTTTTCCAACCTTTCTTTGATTTGTAGCCTTTCTGGGTCATTGCTAAGGAAGTTCCATCCTGCACCAAGGAGCCCAAGTGTTTCTGCTACTCCTTCCTTTATTGTTTTCAGGGTGTCTGTTTTGATTTTGAGGTCTTTAATCCATTTGGAATTGATTTTGGTGCAGGGTGATATATAAGGATCTAGTTTTAGTTTGTTGCATGTGTTGAGCCAGTTTTGCCAGCACCATTTGTTAAAGAGGCTATCTTTCTTCCAAACTATTGTTTTAGCTCCTTTATCAAAGATTAAGTAGGCATAGTTCTGTGGGTTCATTTCCGGGTCTTCAATTCTGTTCCATTGATCTTCAGGCCTGTTCCGGTACCAATACCAAGCTGTTTTTATTACTATAGCTTTATAATACAGCTTGATGTTGGGAACTGTAATTCCTCCAGCACTGTTCTTTCTACTTAGGAATGTTTTTTTCTATTCTAGGTCTTTTATTATTCCATATGAATTTCTGGATTTCTTCCTCTATTTCATTAAAAAATGGTGTTGGGATATTAATGGGTATTGCATTGAATTTGTAGATAGCCTTTGGCAATATTGCCATTTTGATTATATTAATCATCTCAATCCAGGAGCATGGGAGGTTTTTCCATTTCCTTAATTCTGACATAATTTCATTTTTCAAGCTTTGAAAATTCTCCTCAAAGAGGTCTTTCACTTCTTTAGTTAAGGTTATTCCTAGGTATTTTATGTTTTGGGGGGCTATTGCAAAAGGAGTTGCTTTCCTTATTTCTGCTTCGGTCTTTGGGTCGTTAGCATAGAGAAAGGCCATTGATTTTTGAGGGTTTATTTTATATCCTGCAAGTTTGCCAAAGTTTTGCATCAGCTCTAGTAGCTTGGGAGTAGAGTCTATGGGATTCTTTAGGTATAGGATCATGTCATCTGTGAAGAGAGAAAGTTTAACTTCATCTTTTCCTATTTGGATCCCCTTTATATTTTCTTCTTACCTAATTGCTCTGGCTAGGAATTCTAGTACTATGTTGAAGAGCACAGAGAGAGTGGAAATCCCTGCCTTGTTCCTGATTTTAAAGGGAATGGCTTTTAGAGTTATGCTTACTGTTGGTTTGTCATAAACTGCCTTATAAACTGATTATATTCAGGGATGTTCCCTGGAATCCCAGTTTTTCCAGGGCTTTTAGCATAACTGGGTGCTGGATTTTATCAAACGCTTTTTCCGCATCCAGAGATAAAACCATGTGGTTCTTTAGCTTGTTCCGGTTGATGTGATCGATTACATTAATTGACTTGCATATATTAAATCAACTTTGCATCTCTGGGATGAATCCAGTTTGATCGTGGTGTATGATGTTTTTGATGACCTTTTGAAGTCGATTGGCCAGAATTTTGCTGAGAATTTTTGCATCTATGTTCATCAGGGAAATCGGTCTATAGACCTCTTTCCATGATGAGTTCCTGCCTGATTTTGGGGTGAGGGTTATACTGGCTTCATATAATGAGTCTGGTAGTGAATGTTCTCTTTCAATTTCATTGAAGAATTTGAGAAATATTGGTGTGAGTTCTGTTTTGAAGGCCTTGTAGAATTCTGCAGTGAATCCATCTGGACCTGGGGGGAGATCATTTATTGCTGTTTCTATTTCAATACTGGATATGGGTCTGTTTAGAAGGTTTAAATCATCATGGTTAAGTTTGGGGATATGAATTTTTTCTAGGAAATCATCATTTCTTCCAAGTTCTCGAATTTGTTGGCATAAAGATTTGCAAAATAGTTTCTTATTATTTTCTGCATTTTGGTTATTTCTGTGGTGATATTACGTGTTTCATCTCTTATCTTGTTTATTTGAGTGTGCTGCTTTCATTTTTTCGTCAGGTTTGCCAGGGGTCTGTCTATGTTATTGATTTTTTCAAAGAACCAACTCTTTGTTTTGTTGATTCTTTCCATGGTGTTTTTCATCTCTAATTGATTTAATTCTGATTTGATTTTAATTATTTGCTTCCTTCTATTGACTTGGGGTTTGGCTTGTTCTCTCTCATGGAAATTAAGGTCCTTCCTAAAGTTATTGAGTTGCTGTTTCTCCAGTTTGTTGATGTATGCACTCAGAGATATAAATTTTCCTCTGAGTACTGCCTTTGCTGTGTCCCAAAGGAGCTGGTACTTTGTGTCCTCAACTTGTTTGAATTCCATAAACATTTGAATATCCGTTTGAATTTCTTCAATGACCCACTGATGGCTCAGCAGTGTGTTGCTTAGTCTCCATGAATTGTAGGATTTTCTGTGGTGGCTGTTTGAGTTGAGCTCTAATTTTATTCCATTGTGGTCTGAGAGAATGCAGGGAATGATTTTGATACTTCTGAATTTGTACAGATTTTCTTTGTGCCCTAAGATGTAATCTACTTTGGAGAATGTTCCATGTGCTGCGGAGAAGAATGTGTATTCTGTTGTTGCTGGGTGGAATACTCTGTAGATGTCGGTTAAGTCTAGTTGGTCTATGCAATTATTTAGTTATGCGGTTTCTTTGTTCAGTTTTTGGCGTGTTGATCTGTCCAGAGGTGATAGTGGAGTGTTAAAGTCCCCAACTATCAATGTGTTTGGGTCTATGAGTGTTTTTAGAGTCAGTAGTGTTTGTTGATAAAGTTGGGTGCGCCTGCATTTGGTGTATAGATATTTAGAATGGTTATATCTTCCTGTAGGAGAGATCCCTTTACTAGTATGAAGTAACCTTCTTTGTCTCTTCTTGCTTTTTTAATTTGAAGTCAATTTTGTCTGATACTAGGATTGCAACTCCAGCCTGCTTATGGGGGCCATTTGCTTGATAGATTTGATTCCAGCCTTTCACTTTTAGACGATGTTTACTTTTGCTGGATAGATGTGTCTCTTGGAGGCAGCAGAAAGATGGATCTTGATTTGTGATCCAACTTATGAGCCTATGTCGTTTGATTGGAGAATTAACTACATTAATGTTGAGAGTTAGGATTGAGAGATGATTGTTTGTTGCTTTCATTATCACTATCTTGTTTAAAGCTTTGTCTTCCCATTTCTTGATTTGATGTTTACTATTTAGGGTTCATTTCTCTGTCTGTATTGGGATCTTGATTATTTTCCCTGTATAGTACATGTTTGAAGATTTTCTGTAAAGCTGGTTTGGTGGAGATATACTGTTTCAGTTTTTCCTTACTGTGGAAGACTTTTATTTGACCTTCGGCTATGAATGAGAGTTTGGCTGGGTATAGAATTCTTGGTTGGTAGTTATTTTTATTTAGTGTTTGGTATGCTTCATTCCAGGCTCTCCTTGCTTTCATGGTCTTTGCTGAGAAGTCTGGGGTAATTCTGATTGCTTTTCCTTTATATGTGATTGTTTTCTTCTCCCTAACAGCTTTAAGGATTCTTTCGTTGTAATCTACTGATCCTGTTTTTATCACAATGTGTCGGTGGGATGTCCTATTCTGGTCTGGTCAGTTTGGGGTTCTAAATGCTTCTTGTGTCTGTATAGGCCTTTCCTTCTGGATATTTGGGAAGTTCTCAGCTAATATTTTGTTAAATAGGTTGCCTATCCCATTAACCTCTTTCTCCAAGTTTTCCTCAATACCTATTATCCTTAAATTGGGCTTCCTGATCGTGTCTTGAATCTCCTATAGCGATCTGTTTTGTTGATTGGACTGGATTTGTATTGATTTTTTTATCTTTCTCCATAGAATATAAGGAATCTTCAGCTCCTGAAATTCACTCCTCTGCTTCAGTTAGTCGGGACTGTAAGCTAGCTACTTGATTTCCAATCTCTTTTCCTTCTGACTGGTCTTTCCTGATGATTTCCATGTCATTTCTTAAGTCTTATATGGACTTCTTTACTTCATTAACTTCATTACTTTGGTTTTGAGTCTTGTCTCTTAAATCTTTAAGCTGGTTAGCTATCTTTTCATTTGACTCTTGAAGTTCATTTACCTTTCTATTTGTGGATGCCATGAAATTCTCCATTAATTTTTGCTTTGCCTCCTCATGCTCTAACATAATTGACTGAAGCCATTCAAACTTTTCATTTATCATGTTTATCAGTAGACTTTGTAGAGCCTTTTGGGGGGTCTCTTCTATGTCTTTGATTGACTGCTCTGCTTCCTGCTTGTTTTGAGTGGGGTATAAGACTTCATTGTTTGCCATCTTTCTTGTGTTCCTTCTGCCCATTTGAATTGGGAATGCCAGTCTACCAGCACCTGAGAGCACCATTTAAGACCCAAAGCAGCCCTTACCAAGCACTGTTGTGTAAATCTTACAAGTTCACAATTATATACAGATACCCTGTATACCTGTCTATAAAATTAGATTTGGTGTTCCTAAAGAATACAATTTCAATATAACAACCGATCCTGGGCCCCGTATTCTGTAGTTACTTATTTACTGTTACAACCCTATAAGCAATTCTTGTTTTTATATTAAGTTCTTTTAGGACTGGCTTTCTCTATGAACACCTTTGATTCACTCAGATTAAGTTGGGCTACCCTCTATCCATTAACCAGGAGTCAATGGAAACTGGAGGTCCAGACAGTAAGTAAGGAAAGTAAGTTGGAGGTAGTAAAGAGAATAGATTAAAATGTATTGGGGAGGGGAGGTGGTGATTTTAGTTTAGTTTCAGTGACATGGAAATGTGGAGAAGAGTAGAATCAGTAGAAAGAACAAGGTTAAAATGATAGACAATGGAGAGTTAGCAGAGAAGAGTGGAGGTGTTATTCATAGGAAAGTAATTTTTAAAGAAGGAGAACGCAAAGAGAGAAATAAAGTCAAAATAGTGGAAGACAGATGCACCAAACAGAGAGAAATTATTTTAAAAAGAAAAAAAAAGTATAAAAAACCAGAAAAGGAACAACCCAAACAAACAGAAAAGAAAAAAAAATTGATAAAACAAACAGGTAGAAATAGGAAACATAACAACAACAAAAAAAAAACGACGATGTTTCAGAAGTGAAAAAAAAAATTTTTTTTTAAAAGTTTAAAAAATGTTTGAAAAGAAAAACAAAATGGAATCCTCCTTGTTTGGGTGGTCTTTCCCCAGTCTCTGGTTTCCTTGCGATGGTCTGCAGTCTGTTTTCCTGATTGGCTGGTTTGACTTGATTTCAATTTGCAGGGGGTGGTTCTGTCTGACCCTTCTCCCCTGTTGGTGCAATCCTGGGTCTCTGTGATTCGCAGAACTTGCAGATAGGCCTTCGGCGTCCTCTGTAGATGGGGACTTGAGCAGTCTGGGGAATGGTGGCTCCTCTGTCTGCTGTGGGGCCACTGCCTTTAATGCCTGGCTTTGAATAGACTGTGGACTCAGCAGGGCGGGGCGCCTGTGGCCTGTTTTACTGGACTGAGAGTTGCTTGCCTGGGGCATGCTCCTCCCTCCTGGGTGGGGCAGCCTCCTTGGTGGAGGTGGCTATGGAATGCAGCTCCGTTTTGGACTGGGAATTGGGCTTCCTCTGTGAAGGGACCTTTTAACTTTCTCAGGAACTGTTTGTTCCCCATCTGGAGTTTCCGTGCCACTGGGAGCTGCTCACCGCTTTTGCTTTAAATTTATAAATTCTGGTGGGCAGGGCGAGGCACCTCTGGCTATGCTGAGGCCCAGGACACGCCTCCCACCTGGGCAGGGGGCGTTCTCCTGGGCAATGCTGGCTGTCACCAGTTGGACCCTCTTGCCCTTTTCAAAGATGGCTACTTTGACCTCGCTTTCCCCAGGCCCGCTTTAGTTCCAATCTGGTCTGACCCTATGCCAGTGGCAAAGATGGCGCTTTGCTCTGGTGGTGGGGGAAGGGCTGCCTTCCAGAAGCTGCTTTGTGGGCTTGAGTGATAACATCTTTCGTGGGGTACTCATGCTTTCTCTGCAATTTCAGTTCATCTGTGCTCAGCCGCCATCTGGAGGCTTTCTCCCTTGTCTACGCTGTGTGCTTTAGCTACATGGAGTGCGGGTTGTTGTGCTGGGCGCTGTGCCATCACTGGCACTGGGGCGGCGGTGGGACGCCACCTGGAGCTCAAATCTGTGTTTTCAGATGAGCAAAGTCGATTTTTCCTTCCTGGCCAGAATCCCTGTACTGTTAGAACTTACTCTGGCTGTCTTTCTAGGAGTAAAAGTTTCTATGGGGTGAGAAAACTGCGATGTTGGAGGGATCTCAGCTAGTGCTCTGCAGCTCCTTTGTTGTCTTCCCAGAAGTCACCAGTTACAGCCTTTTTGTTTTTATTGGATTGGTTTTGACTGAACCTCACTTAAATCGGATATCAAAATGAGAGAATACATACTTTATGCTTTATTGTGTTTACTTTTGCATTATCAAATACTTCATTCTAGTGAAAACTATTCTGCATTAAAAAAATCATTGCCAAACAGAAGAATTATTCTTGTTGGCATAAGAATAAAATATAGCACTCAGGATATATTTATATTCTGTTACATAATGGTGCAATAACTTTTTATTAATTCAAAGTCTAAAGTCTTGGTATAGTTATGTTTATATTTTATTTAAAATTTAAAAATTTAGCTATTTAATTTTACAATATTAGAGGTTGAAGCCAAGACTTGTACATGCTATGCATAATACGACAATATATGAACCACATTATAGTCCTTTGGTTTGTGCTTTGCTTTTGGCATAGGGTCTTGTTAATTTTTACCCATGTTTATCTCGAAGTCATTATATTTCTGCTTTGAATTCTTGTTCTTTGAGATGTGTGTGTGTGTGTGTGTGTGTGTGTGTGTGTGTGTGTGTTCCACACCCATACCCACTGTGGACTATTTTTCTATTTTTGTATGTTCTAGAGTATGACACAGTGAATAATGCTTAACATATTTAAACATGCTTTGAGGCCCAGTAAATTTTTAAAAAATATACTCAGCATTTTATCATATAAATAAATTAATATCACAACATGTGTAGACCTCAGCTACGGATGTAAGCTTTGATTCTAACTTGTTGCAATTAATTTCCTGGGTAAGCTGGACATAATGATGTCATAGGTTAGATATAGATTTCAAGTTTTCCTTATATGATTATTTTTATAATTTTCAACTAACATCCAACCAGTATTTCACCTATATCCTGATTTTTTTTTATCAGAAATTACCAACTTTTGCAAAAAAGATATATTTTCCTCAATTACATTGTCAAACATCCTTACCAATAGTCTTTCTCCAGTATCAGTCATTTAGTAATATATTATGTCTGCTTTCGTTTTAAAACAAGACACTAGGAGGTTTCCGTGGATTACCAGGTTGGCCTGGGCTCCCATGTGGGGTTCCCCTACTAGTCTGAGTAACCTAATAAGTTAGGGATTCACTTCCAATTGAAATGGGTACCCATTGGTCTGATATTGTCTCCTTGCAGATATGTTGTCCCTGCTCCACCTAGTCTTTCCTAAGATTGAAGTCTCAAAACCGCTCAAAGGCTTCCCATGAGAGGGCAGCCCCTGAAGAAAAATTCCTCATAGAGGCTTTCTTATTCTGGCTGTTCCATTTGTTGCAAAGTGGGAAGAAAGGTGGCAATGTGGTTCACATCTTTCTTATAGAAAGCACACTATTTTGAAATGGTGTTCACAGGAGGCAATGATACAGATGTCAAAACATAGCTTGGATTCTCGTGTCCTTTGTACCAGTCTTTCGGATGTGTGAACATTCTCCTTAGGTAAGAAGTTTGGCAATGTCTGAGTCCTGCCTCAGAGAGACCTTCTGTGGCAGCCTGGAAGTGGCCATGAGCCAATAAGGATAGAACCTAAATCTTTCAGTCATTACAATGATGGTGATATTCAGTAAGCAAAGATTATGAAGATAAACATAAGCCTAAAACCACAAATTGAATGAAGAATCATTTCATCTTTAAGGTTCAGATACCCAGTACTTACGCTATTCTAGATTGGGAATAAACCAATCTGTGCATTCTAAGTAAGGATTGAAATCATGAAGATAGATAGCCTTATTGTGATCCCATTAATATGAAGAGATCATGGTAGTGCTATTAATCCAAAGCATTCATTTTTAGGTAGGAAAACTTAGTAAGATACACATTGTTAAAAGTTGAGAACTATTTATATTTAAAGGGTTTACATATCTGCAGGATGACTCATAATAATGTGATTGACAAATTTTGACTGTCAATCCACAATAGTGATTGAACTTACTCTTTCAGTTTGAGTATAATAAAAATTGATTGTCCTTATTAGTTTCCTGCTTCACTGTCTTAGGAGTTGAGGAGGGAAGTATGACAAGTTCTATTTGCAGCCACTTATAGCCGTCAAACATACATTGCCTTCAAATTAATCATCATTTTCCTCCTCAACCCTAAATTAATATTTTTAGAGGAAATTTGGAGAAATTCCATTCTCCAGTTTTTGAGTTACTGAAGCAATAAAATTAGATTTTTTTCACCTGCATGTGTTTTAGGTACAATTTAGAGGAGTTTTCAGTGAAGGTCATTGAAGAAATCTCTGGAGGGAATGTGTTTCAATAGTGGAAAGAATATTGGGTTGTTTTAAATGCAAATCTTTTGCTGGATATTATTTTTATGGTAAATAAATACATAAAAACTAAGAATGTCCATTCTTTCTAGCATACAACAGATCTATCTGCAAATTTTCATTAATTGCACTAGTTCTTTTTGTAGTATTAGGGTTCCATAATCATAATTTGACCAATATTGGAGCTCAAATTCAGTGTTTCAAGGTTATGCTTGAATTTTTCACTCAAGGTTGATGCCTTGCCACTTATCCACAGTTCTACTTTGGGGCTTTGATGACTGAAAAGAAGCTATTGGATTTGTGTGCTCCAGGTAGCTTACATCCTCAATACTCAGCTAGAATGATAGGCATGAGCTAAGGGAATGTGGCTTCAAATTGTCACCAATTGATATTCTACATTAAAGTGAAGTTGTTTGTATGATTTTTGTAACTTCTGTCCTGTAAGTTAATCTATTGCTTAACAATTCATATGGTTTTCTCTATACTATTTCCCTATTTCTATTAACTACCAGAATTGAGTCAAGAAAATAAGGAGAACCCACATGCAGGAATAAAATTATTTTAAAGGTAAAGAAGCAGATATTATATAAAATTAAGCAAATAATAAAAGTAAAATGGAAACTCATCTTTTACCCCCAAATTTTGCCAATTCATCCATGTTTGGATTTTTAATCAGTTCTTGACGAAAACGATATTAGTGTGGTCATATCATGGTTGACTCTGGAAATGAGAATGATACCATCTTTGGCTTGGAAATGCACTACATTATGAATAATGTAGCATTATGTAAAGAAGGGATGTGAAGTTGCATCTTGTGAAATCTGCCATCATCTTCAGAAAAGAATTGATGTGGTGCAAATATAAAGAAATATATTTAAAATATTAAGTTGAATTTAAAGGTTTCACTTGACTGCTGAATATTGCATTTATCAGTGAATTGCGGACACATGATTTCAGGAAAAGGAAAGTCAGTATATATATTTTTTAATATTACACTTATATACTCTAAACCCTCTTAGAAGAGATGTAAAATTTTGATCTAACTATATATCAATCAGCTAGTGATTCTCTTCTCCACTGACATTTTTTGCACATAGATTATAGATGTTTGTGTCATTTTAGGGTTTAATATGTTTTTCTCAATTGCACATGTTAAAAACTAAAAGAACCAAATGGATTTCTTCAGGTTTGTGCACAAAACTATACGGTTTGAAGCCTTCAGATCTATTCTTTGCTAGCTTCACTTGCAGTGTATACTAGAAAGAGAAGGATCATCCCAGTGAAGGAAATAATATAATTTTCAACACAACGTTTTCATTTCTTCAGCTTGTGTATATTACTGTGTGAGAAAGACTGATGACAAGAATGAGACAGAGACAGAAACAGAAACAAAGAGAGTAAAGAGATAGGGACAGGGAAGTAACAGAGAGGTGAACACTTCAGCACTGGTGTTTAAATGGTTGGACATTAGCAATAGATAGTGATAAGGTTTATTTTTCCTATAGAGAGTTTAATACCAGTAACTTTAATCTTCAGAGATTAAAGTAATAAGGAACTACATTAAAGTAGCTAGAAATACATAATTTTATTTGAACTAGAGGAGTTTAAAGAATAGGAAGAAAGAGGTATGCTTTTTAGTTTCTTTGGCTACCCTATCAAAGTGTTACATAAAACAAGAATGTATCATCCCAGTTGTTATTAAAGTCTGAAATCAAGATGTAAACAGGGTAAGTTTTTTTCTGAAAATTATTGAAAGAGAATCTATTTCAGATTTCTCTTGTATTTGAATACTTTTAAATTCACTTATAACTGTGAGTTTTTCCAATAATTATGCTGTTTGAATTCTCTCTTGCAAATACAATACTTCCTTTAGTACATTTGTGTACACTTTCATACAATCCCATTGTGTTTACTTGAACATTTATAAATTAGTACAGGCTTCCACCAATAAGAGAAAATATCTACACTTTGTCTCTGTAGGTCTGACTTACTTCACTTAACGTAATTTTTCCAAGTCCTTCCATTTCACTGAGAATGACATATGATCATTCTTCCTAATATATGAGCAAATTTCATGTGGTGGGAGGTAAAGGGGTAGAGGGCAGATGAATGAAGAGAGGAAGGTGGGAAGAATGCAAATCCGGTGAAATTAAGAAAACAGAGGGGAAGGGCCGGGAGGGATTGGTGAAAATGATAAATGGACTGACATTAGACAAGATGAATCCTATTAATAAAATGATTGGTTGAATTGTAAAGCCATTGAACAACTACTTAATGATAACAAAAATATAATTTAAAAATACCCTTGTGAATAATGACTCCGTGTTTGGGTCACTTTGGAATTTACTTTATTAATTTTTGTTTCTGCCCATTAGCCCATTTGATTTCTTTGGAGTGTTATTAATAAATGTATTTTGGCTAATTTGAATAAGGGTTATGTGGAGTTAGCAGTGGAGACATTTGATATTACACACACAGGAAATGAAGAAATTACTAAGTCATGAGTTGTGAAGATACATGGAAAGTTGAAAGGAGTAGTAAACAAATGAATCAAGAAAGAAATAAACAGATATTAACATTTATTCTTTTCTGTCAAGTACCATATGGAATTTCTTATAAAGAACTCTGTAGTAATCCTTTTTTCCCCATTCAGACCCACCATAATCATAAAAGTGAGTAGGTGGTATCATTATGAAATACATTTTAAATTTAAGGAGTCTCAAAATCTTTCTGTAGCGATGTGGGAGTAAAATGAAAAGTATTTTGTGAGCTGTAATTTCCACATCTCTGCATTCTACACTCATTTTCCTCAGGTAATTAGTATCGTAGAATGTTGCAGAGTTGGCATATTATTTTCTCCCCATGCTCCAGGTAATAATTAAAATTCAGGATAGGTACTCTATTACAAAGCTCATTGATAAAGTTAATTAATATAAGCCAAGTTAATTCAGAGCTGGGATATGATACAGTAAGTTCTCTTCACTTTCACTTTATTATTCGTGTGTGTGTGTGTGTGTGTGTGTGTGTGTGTGTGTGTGTTGAGATGAATGAATTCTTCCTTAGCCTTACATTAACTTGACTATAACTTCATAAGCCATTCTTGGAACTTTTGCTTAAATATTTACAAAACTAACCACCAAAGCACACAACTAGTAAATGTGTGAAAACCTGCAGTCTTTCTTTCACTGAATTTCCCTTAAAATACAACTAATTGTATTACTTGATTGGAACTAATGGTATTTTCAATTATGTCTTCTGAATTCTCTGTCCTTTACTACCTGATCCATTTAATGATTCTCAAAGATTTTAAGTAGCATGATTCTGTACTTATTTCTTAGTCTTTCTATCTATCTTTCTATCTGTTTACCCATCCAGCTATCAAGCTATCTATACATGGATAAATCAATTGATGCATTTATCTGGACTTGAGATCTATTCTTTGTGATATAAAACCCATGGATTTAAGGCTTTTCAATCGCAACACTTGTTTTACTTTGACCCTCTTGTCCTGATTTAACTCCATATCTTAATATTTTATGCAAATTTGATTAATATAACAAAGTTTCCTCATTTGTAATAAAAGCTCTTAGTAAGTAAATTTTACTGCATTGCTATTAAGGATATTTCCTATCCATTTCATACGTTTTGCAATATATATGCATAAGCTTCTTTTCATGGATTCCTGCAGAATAAAAATAAGTATTGTTTTTATGTAACAGGAAATTTTGTGCTGATATAGTAAATCTCAAAAGTGCTGTCTGACACATCCTACAGCATGAAGTTCATTAATTTGGTCTTCTCTAGTGCTCTGTGTATGATGCTTAATAAAAAAGGGAGAGGCAAGCACTAAGTGAAGTGAGAAATACCCAAATAAAAATAGACTCTATGGTCTCCCTCATAGGGAATAATTAACACAGGTTTAGGATAGTCACAGCAGAGGATCACAAGAGCCCAATAGCTATACTCTTATGAACACATAAGATGACTCTAAGTGAAATGAATTCCATGTTATGGAAACGACTGTCGTAACACTGTGTAATTACTTTCAACATGTGATGTGAAACCATAGCTTCTATTATTGATAACCTTCTTATATCCCTTTCCTGTGGTTGTACCTGCACTATCTCTGTATCTTATCTGAGTACATTGGAAACCGTGTATACTGGAATTAGAACTAGGAAACTGAAAGGGCATACCAAAATCGAGAGACACAGGATAAAAAGACAAACAACTACAAAAGCAATGCTTGCAGAACTGTTTGGTGCAAATCAACTGAACAACTCAGTCATGGCATAAGGAGGAAGTGGTTGTGCTTATAAAAATAAAAAACTCTAAACATTCCTAAAATTATTTGTTTCAGGAATTTTGTAGTCATATTAAAATAAAAACTGATAGTATTGTGCATAATTTTCAGTGTCCATGTCCAAGTTAGTACAAATGCTATCTGTTGTGTCCAAGTTAGAACAAATGTTATCTGTTGTCTTCAACTTCCAATTCAATTTAAACAAAAATAAGCACATACCAATGAACAAAGCTTCATCTTTTCAGTCATTTCTCCATTTCTGACTAAACTTTGCAACCATCCTCAGTAAGAATGCTAAAGTGGGAGAAAGGTTTGGAAAATGCAGTCATTATAGCCAATGTACATTTTCTGAAAAATGAACTTTGTAGAATGAGATCAGGGTCTGGGTGGAGAAATTGGGGGAGGACAAAGTAAATGGTGACACTGTCCAAGAAAAATTGTACACATATGTAATGATAATAATAATAAAACTCTTCATTATTCTTGTATTTAACTTAATTTAATTTCTGGGCACTTCAATACCATTTTTCCATTAACTTTAAAGGACTAAACCCTGAGAAACTTATTTTCTTCTCCTTTAAGTTTTTAAAAAAATATTTATTTAGTTAGTCCTTTGTTGTCAAAGTGATGTACAAAAAGGTTACAGTTTAATATGTGAGTACATTTCTTACCAAACTTGTTACCTTCTCCATCATTTTTCTCACACCTTCTTCCCTCCCCAGCTCCCAACCCCGAGTTGTACAGTTGTTTTATAGCATATTGTCTTGTAAGAATTGTTGCATTGGTTTGCCTTTTACCATTTGGCTCTCTCTTTTGATGTTTCCCTTCCTTTCCCTAGTTCTTATAAATGCATATACAATACCCAGGATACCAAAATCAGCTACAGTGACATCAGGGGTAAAACCATGGGGAAGAACTACAAAAGAAAAAGGTATAATTTCAAATGGTATGTCGAAAATAACAACAATGGTAAACCATTACTTCCATAATTGGAGTTCATTTTGCTTAACATCATCTTATGCTCCTTTGAGTTTTGATGTGTAATGGTTTGTAGAAAATGTTCAAGTGTCTGAAAATTGGGTAAAACTTTTTAATTAAATCTCCAAATATGTATTACTGTAATTATCACAGCTAATGTATGAATATTTAATAAATTGTCATGAGGTGATAGCCCTTGCAAACATAGTTTGGATTTAGATGTTTTCTGGGTTGATGGTAAGGTGTGTGTAACTTTTCCTCAGCATCAGCAATAGTTTCAGAGGGGAGCAGATAATGTGTCACAATGCACAATTTACTGCTTTCCTGAACTAGCACATTGTTCAGATTAGCACTACTCTATGTATGCTTTCACATTATGAGAGGTAAAAAACCATGGACAATTGTATTTTTCATGTTGGGTATATTATGTGACTATAATTCCTTTCACTCTGGCAATGATGATATGGTAAACTGAAACATAAATAATTCAATTAGTAAACGGGAATAGGGAAATTCACAGAAGAACAAATATGAATTGTTGATAGATACATGAAGAAATGTTCAACCACTTCAGCCATGAATGAAATGCAAATCAAAACAACACTAAGATCCTATCTCACTGTAATCATGATGGCAATCAAGAAGAAAGAAACAATTAAAAACTCTGGGGGATATAGGATATAAAGAACCCTCACATACTCTTAGTAGTGATGTAACATAGAGCAATGCTATGCAAATCAATATGGAGATTTCTCAAAAAAACTGAAAAGCAGGTCTGCCTATTGATTTACTATACTACTACTAAGCATATTTCTGAGGAAGAGTAAAACGTTTTACAAGAGAGATGCCTCCTTACCCATGTATATTGCAGCTCTGTTCACCATATTAGAACTGTGGAAACAAGAAAGTTGAACAATAGCTGATGAATGGGTGAGGAAGAATGTTGTGTGTGTGTGTGTGTGTGTGTGTGTGTGTGTGTATGTGTGTGTGTGTGTTATAATATATAGCAGCAAAGAAAAATAAAATTTTGTCATTTACAGGAAATAGACGGAACTGGAGTCATTATGTTGAACAAAAGAAGCCAACTTCAAAAAGGCAAATAATATATATTTTTAGACCTGGACCTAAAGTGATTATAATAATATATAAATATAAAAAGGAAAATCTCTGAGGAGACCAGTACAAGGTGTGATTTGGAAATGGATACTGAGGACTGAAAACCATGAATGAAACACACACACACACACACACACACACACACACACACACACACACCAGCATAATGAAAGCCACCAAGAAATGTTAAGAAAAACAAGTAAAAGGGAAGTAAAGGGAAGATAAAAGAAGGAAAATATTTGTTCAGTGTATATTGTATGTATGTGTTGGATTGTTTTGCGCAACAGTCTAGTTATTTGTGAATACTAATTCAAAATAGGTAAAATAATTTACGAAAAAAACATAAAATACATTTTTTTAAGTTACAAACTATAAAAATGAGGCAAGTCTTCCCTGAATAAGATAGTAGAAGTAGGTATATTAGTTGATATCCTACATTAAGTAGCTTGCTAATTGAATTCGAAAATACTTTTCTTTTAAGAAAATTATCTAAATCAAAGTAACAAGAGTGGCTGGGGATGTGGCCTAGTGGCAAGAGTGCTTGCCTTGTATACATGAAGCCCTGGGTTTGATTCCCCAGCACCACATATACAGAAAACAGCCAGAGGTGGCACTGTGGCTCAAGTGGCAGAGTGAGCAAAGGAACAAGAATATTAACTAGAAGCAAATGTGGAGTAGTTTCTGTTGGCCATGGTTCAGGAAATGTAAATCAATATTTCTTAACTTTCAATTTAACAAAAATGATAAATAATCACACAAAAATCTTAACAGAAGGAGTAGCATATTTTATGTGCATAATCCTTATGGCACACACTACTAGTATTTGTTGTGTTCCTGAACTTTGAAGATGATTCCTTTATATTTCAATTTATTGTCAATGAGTTTCCTATGATAAATCTATGGAAGAAACTTCTCATTAAAAAGTGGGGTAGTTTCCAAGATCAGAGGAGATTGGGCACATTCAGATGGCAGCAGCAATAACTGTAAGACAATGTGCCTTAAAGCAACTAAACAACTAGGGGAGGGAAGGGAAGGAACAGAGGAGAGGGGAAGGTGGGAGGAAAACAAAGGAGGAGGTAACAACTTTGGTAAGAATTGCACTTACTGCCTTAATTATGTAACGATAACCCCTCTGTACATTATTTTGACAATAAAATTTTAAAAATGGAGTAGTTTGCTCACACACAAAAAATATGTTCTTGAGGATCAAATGTAAAAGAAAAATAGTAACTAGAAGATATTCTGTGTTGTTCATTGTTGTATTTTGCTTTGCTCTTTGACTCACCTTTAACACATTAAAAAAATACAAAGGAAGAAATATCAGATGCCTAGAGTCCATAGATAAAGACATGTTAACCTTTAGGTACAATTCTAGAGTATTTATTTGCTACTACTGTCTGTATATTATTTTAAAATCACATTCCAAATAAAATATTTTATTTCTGTAAATTTCATAAGCACACTTACCTCATACCTCATCTCTTTCTTTATTTTGTTAATATTGATGAGTTCTATAAAAATATTTTTCCACATTCATCTCATTGACAACATAAAAATTTATTTTTAGAATAAAAATCACATTATTCACACAACTAGTTAAAATACAGCTTTATATCTTTCAGTTTTTATATCGCAGGACATTTATTTCTACTTTTTGTTCTATGTACTTCACTAAGAAAAAGAAATTCAGAAATAGTATTATTTTACTTTTCATAACTGTACAAGAATCTAATTCATTTAATATGATTGATTTAATTATATTTTAATTATTTTCAATCACCACTATACATTCAAATTTAGTTAAATTTAAAATATGTCTGCTTTATAATTATATAACTATTTTCACTACATACATATTCAGTTTTTCATCTCATCACTCTAAAGTGGCCCTCAGAAAGGAAGATTATTGCTCAAAATAAGAATTACTTTGCAAGAATTTCACCAGTTTCCATTTCAGAATGGTGTCACATTTCCTACTCTTCCTATTCATGCATCTATTGAATATTATCACTTTAGAAAATATTCTGCTGAGGTACTGAGTGAAAATGTATGGTTTTCTGCATGATCATTTCGTTTTACTCATTTGACAAATATGTATTAAATGCTCCCTAATTTCTAGTCATTGACAAAGAAGACTGGGACAGTCAACAAAGGATGATATTTCTCTTGGCACTTATATTCAGTTGACAAAGACAATGTCTTAGAAGGAAATGTTATACAGGAAATACTCTCACAAAGACTCATAAGGTGAGTTTTCTTGGGATACTTTAGGTAACTGTCAAGGAAAGAAATGGAAACATCGATTTCAGCCATTTAAAGAACCATACAGTTTTTCTCAAGTTAAGAAAATGATGCTTGGACAATGGAACTTTATGCCTCTATCAGAAAGAATGACATTGTCCCATTTGTAAGGAAATGGAAGGACTTGGAAAAAATTATACTAAGTGAAGTGAGCCAGACCCAAAGAAACATGGACTCTATGGTCTCCCTTATTGGGAATAATTAGTACAGGTTTAGGCAAGTCATAGCAGAGCATCACAAGACCCAATGGCTATACCCTTATGAACACCTAAAATGATGCTAAGTGAAATGAACTCCATGTTATGGAGACAATTGTTACATCACAGTTGTAACTACTTTCAACGTCCCATGTGTATCTGTAGCTTCTATTATTGATGATGTTCTTGTATCACCTTCCTGTGGTTGTACCTACACAATCTCTGTAATCTTATCTGAGTATATTGGAAACCGTGTATACTGGTATTGGAACTAGGAAATTGAAAGGGAATACCAAAATTGAGAGACACAGGGTAAAAAAAGACAAACAACTATAAAAGCAATACTTGCAAAACTATTTGGTGTAAGTGAACTGAACACCTCATGGGGGGAAAGGGTAAGGGGGAGGGTGGACGGGGGGTATGAGGGACAAGGTAACAAACAGTACAAAAAATGTATCCAGTGCCTAACGTATGAAACTCTAACCTCTCTGTACATGTTTGATAATAAAAATTTGAAAAAACAAAAAAAAAATGGTGCTTGGAGAGGTGTGTGCTCTCCTATTCCCATGTCGACACTTATTGATAAGGTATTTTTATTAATGAATATAATCTTTCTGTCTGGAATTCACTACCCATACACTTAATTCTTAAGGACTCTGAATCCAGAAAGATTGTTTATACAAACTCCACAGGGTTACAGATACAGTCTAGAGAAATACTTGTTTTTCTGAAGTCATTACTTAAATTACTGTTGGTGTTCTAATTTCTTTTGAGATAAGCCAGGTGATAGGAATGAGGGACTGGACTGGGATACTCAGTAGGAAGACCTAATGAACATGTCCTTTTGGCCTCATACTACACAGAGAGCCAACTTCACTTATTCAACTCACTTTATTTATTTATTTATTTGTTTGTTTGTTTATTTATTTAATTTATGTCCACCCTGGGGCTTGGACTCAGGGCCTGACCACTGTCTCTGGCTTCTTTTTGTTCAAGGCTAGCACTTTACCACTTGAACCACAGCACCCCTTCTGGCTTTTTTCTACATATGTGGTGCTGAGGAATTGAACCCAGGGCTTCATGTATGCCAGGCAAGTGCTCTACTGCTAGGCCATTTTCGCAGTACTTATTTTAAAACATAAAAGTGTAGATTGTTCTTATCTACCTTTACATCTAGAGCTATGCTTAGTAAGTTATGTTTTCCTGTACTAAAGTCAGAAATTTCCTTATCATGTCATATTAATAAGTTAATGTAATATATTCAGTTATTAATTTTCTGTGCATCATCAGAACTTGATGTACAAAACATCTGCTAGTCCTTTAGGTATTTTTATACCTTATGTTGCTAACACATTTCCTTCCTTTGTGAGAGTGGCCTACACACCCACCAGAATTTCTTCCTTGCTATCAATGGTTGCACCTGCCTGTAATTTTAATGCATAGGTAGCTGAATTGGAAAGATTGCCATAAGTTCTAGACCAGCCTGATGTAAAGATTGAGACTGTCTCAGAAAAAAAAAAGTCTGTCTGCTGACTATTTCAGTGTATTCCACAGTTCTGGAGCCTTTCTTATAACCAGGATCTGGATTTCTCTGAACATTTCAATTCTCCCTAAAGAAAATAAGATAAATGTGTAAATAGTTTATTCATTATAACCGCTGAAAAAATATTAAGTCTTTACTATTGTAGAACCAGAAAATTAAATTTTCAGGCCATATAAGTACCCATATAGTTACTTTTTACAAACTACATTTTTAAATAAATACAATGGAATCATCAGCAGATTTGTGGTACAATGAATTTTGCTGACATATGTTTTTTACAATGTTACTTTTTATATTAGCTATCTACCATCATTGTTTCAACAATTTCAGAAGTGAAAGATTGGGGAAAAAAGTAGATTTTCAGAAAATATTTATTATATGAGGCAATAAAAGCAACATAATATAATTTTAGCAATTCACATAAAGATGGGTTAAAATAATCATTTTTTTACAAATAAATACAAAGTGCAATAAGACATATGACTATTACCTGAGATATCATACAGAGAGAAAATCATGATAATTTCCACAGCTAATTTCCACAGTATTTCAGAAGACAATGTTGCAATCAACAAGGAACAGAAAGGGAAAAACCTGTGACACAAAGATGCAAAATCACTTCAATAAATGAGGCAAGTAACATTTGAGTGACTCTTAGTTTTAAACTTAACCTTACATCACCTTCTGTCCCAGTGAAATCAGCCACATTGCTGTGAGAATTTTTCAGTTTAAATATCAATGTATTATTTAAGATATTACACCTAAAATATGCTTTTTAGAATCTAAGATTGGAGATAGCTTTGTAAAAATAAGCTATAATTGGAACGAACAGAGAGGATGAGAAGAAAGCGAGAGAGAGACAGACAGACAGACACACACACACACACACACACACACACACACACACACAGAAAAACAGAGTCAGAGACAGAAACAAAGAATGTGAATTTATCTTGATTTCCAAAGCCCTTAGCAAAATGTCCAAGCTCAATTAAGATCTGCTTTTCGCAACTTCCTATGACACATATAATAAATTTCCAGAACACAATTCTGCCATCTCACATAGGTTTCTTTATAGATCAATCCCCAGGTGGCTACAAATTTCAGTCTTTGATATTCACAAATTGTTATGTCAGCTGTGTCCAAGTGCCTTCCATTTTTGCTTGTATTTATTTCAATCACATAGTGACCATAGTACATTACTACTTGAATGACCTCAGGGAACTGAGGAATTGTCAGGGAACTGACAATTCATTAAAACCAATCGAAATGTAATGGAAAGGCACAGGATCTAGAGAAATACTCTTGGTTTTCATGTAAATGAATATAAGGAAAATATTGAAGTTGTGTACACACACACATACACAAACACACTGAACTTAAAACTCATCCATATACATATACTCAGTGTATCTGAGGGAATACCTGTGGGCTTTTTTTTTTTTTTTTTGGTCAGTCGTGGGGCTAGAACTCTGGACCTATGAGCTGTCTCTGAACTCTTCAGCTCAAGTCTAGCACTCTACCATTCAAGCCACAGCTCTACTTCAGGTTTTCTGGTGAATAATTGGAGATGGAGTCTCACTGACTTTCCTTAGGGGCTAGCTTTGACCTCAATCCTGAGATCTCAACCTCTTGAATAGCTAGGATTCACAAGCATGAGCCACTAGACCCTGGCTCCAACAAGCTTTTTAAGGGCATATGTTTTGACTGCCAAATTTCACTATGAAACCTTGCATTAAAATTCCTGTGACTCAGTTTAAGCTATGTAGAAATCCACAGCTGGCAATTTACAACTAAAGAAGAGATATATTGATTATTTTGAAATGCAGAAAAGGCTAAAACACATTAGTAGAAACACCATCTGGCAGAGAAGATACAAAGGAGGTAAGGGAAAAGACAGGTGATGGAGACAGATGGTCAAACATAGGTAGAAAAAACACATTAATGCTACTGTGTCAGGTACACAAATCCTGTAACTTATGAGCAGGCCCTGTGAGTTAGATATGGAAGGTATTAAAATTATTACAGAGCCATAAAGATTATAGTGCTGAGTAACTGACAGTGAAAGGAGAAGCAGGCCAAAATTCAAAAATCTATGAAGTGAAGATGAAAACATTACGGAGGAAAATGAGATAAGAAGCAAAGTAGAATGATGCACATTCTTTATTTTCTCTTGCTAAGGGGAATATCTAAAACATGGTAACTATGATCTGTGTGGAAATTTTGTTCTTTGTAATAGCCTTCGGAAAGGGAGCTTAGTACTTTTAGATAGGCTTTTGTATTTTCTTTTTTAATATTTACTTATTTATTGTCAAAGTGATGCACAGAGGGGTTACAGTTTCATGCATAAGGCAGTGAATTACATTTCTTGTTCAACTTGTTACCTTTTCCCTCATTTTCCCTCTCCACCCCGCTTCCATTTTCTCTCTCCCCCCATGAGTTGTACAGTTGTTTAAACCAAACATTTTTGTAAGTTTTGGAATCATTTGTCTTTTCATACTTTGTCTGTCGATTTTGATATTCCCTTTCTCTTTCCTAGTTCTAATACACGTATATACAGTATCCAGGGTACTCAGGTGAGATACAGTGATAGTGGGGGTACAACCACAGAAAGGGAATACAAGAGAAACAAACCAAAAAAGCTATGGTTTCACATGGCATGTTGAAAATAATTACAATGACAACAATTGTTTCCATAACATGGAAACTTACATGTTCATCTTACATGTTCATAAGGGCTATTGTGATCTTCTGCTATGACTAGCCTAAATTTGTGATAATTATTCCCTATGGGGGAAAATCATACTAAGTGAAGTGAGCCAGACCCAAAGAAATAGCCCCACGTTTTGTAGGCAAACTTTGTTATACTTGAGCCACTCCTCCAGTGCAAGAGTAGTTATCTTTTTTTCTCTGAATAATTACTTATTTATTGTCAAAGTGATGTAAAGAGGGGTTCCAGTTTCATATGTAAGGCAGTGGGTACATTTCTTATACAATTTGTTACCTCCTCCCTCATTTCCCCCTTCTCCCCTCCCTTTTTCCCTTTTCCCCATGAGTTGTTCAGTTGTTTTACACCAATGGTTTTGTAAGTATTGCTTTTGGAGGCATTTGTCTTTTTATCTTTGTCTCTCAATTTTGGTATTCCCTTTCCTTTCCTAGTTCTCATACCAGTATATACAGTATCAAGCGTACTCAGATGAGATACAATGATAGTGCAGGTACAACCTTAGAAAGGGAATACAGGAGGATCTTCAACAACAACAACAAAAAAGGTGCGGTTTTACGTGGCATGTTAAAAGTCATGATTGTTGTTCATATTTTCTATTACTTAAAAAAGGGAAAGGGAGAGGGGGGAGGGGGAATGAGGAACGAGGTAACAAACAGTACAAGAAATGTATCCAATGCCTAATGTATAAAACTGTAAACTCTCTGTAATTCATTTTTATAATATATATATATATACAAAAGAGCTCCAATTCAGCCAGATTTAAATCTGTGAAGAATTTAGTTCTGCTTAAGCTTATTTGAATATTCTCAGTATGTCTTTCTCATCATGAAAGTAAAATTGAGAGTACTTATATTTGAGCAGAGTACTAGATGACACTGTTCATGCACATAAGAAACCAATCTTTGGACATACATTCCCAAATAATTACACTCAGTTTTATATTATTGGTCTAGCATGATTTAGGATTAAATTTTAAAAAGAAAAGATATCAAAATAAAAGATATAGTTGCTACCCAGTCACAGCTATAGTTTAGTTAATTAGAAAGAATTTAGAGAACCTAATTCCCAACTTAATTTAATTTATGCAAATAATAATAAAATGAGCAAAGGAAAAATGTAAGGTATTAGGTGGGTCTATGGGTATTTGTTATTGGCCTAATGACACATGTGAATAATCAATGAACAGAAGAGGATGAGGCAGGGGCATCACAAGTTCAAGGGAAGCCTGGAGGGAAAATGGTAGATTGGAAACATCCAGTACCTTTGTCCACTTCCACATATCTGAAACAAAATCCAGATTTGTATGGCTGTAGCAAAAGTGTGTGGAAAGGCACAGTCATGTAACAACAAACTGGACAGAGAACAGGTGGAAACCAGACAGGTTAAAGCATTCTTGTGGGAGAGAATTCAATGCATGCTAGCCTACCAACATAGACAAGAAAATCTTTAAGTAAGAGAGACGGAAGTCTCCATGAGTTTCAAAGGCACCTGGTCCAGCAATCTAAAAACATGCAGTTCAAGATGAGGTACTTAGGACTCATGGTAAGGCAAGCAGATTCCAAGGCAAGCAGATTCCAATGCAAGGATCCCTGAATGCTCAAAATGTGTTCATTGGTGCCACAATGAGCAAAGGAAGGTAAGATTTGCCATCAAATTTTTAGATAAGGGGAACAAAAGCCTCTACATTTTTTGTCTTTTGAATTAGTGTATGTATGTGTGTGTATTAATATATATTATATATTTTCATATGTTATACATATATTATATGTGTATACTATGATTATACGTATAGTAATATGTATAATATATTTATATTATTTGTTTAGAGTTTAATTGTGAATTTTCATACATGCATATAATATACTTTGATCAAATTGAACCCCTCTAAAACTTTTTCATCTCTACTTTCCATTCTGTGATTTATTTTGGAGAAGTTATTGGGATTTATTGTGTATAGATATGTAGATAGATACATAAATAGATAGATGGATAATATTCATATTTTGTCATTGTTTTTCTTTTTTGGTACTGAGGATCAAACCCAGGACATTGCACTTGCTAACAAGAGCTTTGCCACTGAACTACATCCCAGCACTCACATTTCATATCACCTAGTTTATTTCCATTTCTTCATCTTACTAATCTTCTAGAAAGCTATATTTTTTCGTCCTCCCGCCCTTTTCCTCCCCGTCCCCCCTCCTCCTCTTCCTCTTCCTCAATCATTTTATTTTATTTCTATTTGGGTTTAGATACCACATATGAGAGAAAGTGTGCAATATCTTTTTTTCTTTGGTATATTTTGCTCTACCTGATAATATCTAGTTCCTTGTATTTTGTCTCCTCAGTGAATGAGTGACCACATCAGAAAATAGAGAAGGTCTAGGAAACCATTACAATTTGAATACAGATTTCTAGATCATTTATGTTTCCAGGGAAAGCGTATTTTTGTTGAATACTATCTTTACTTAAATGTAAGGTAACATAACATACATACTCACACACACACACACACACACAGAGTTTGTGTAAACACAATCACACATTCTGTCTATATTACCATGTTTTAAACAAAAACTAAGAAAGTTGCTTTAATTAAAAAGTAATAAAGGTTTAGCTATGGAGTAATTTCTCCACTATATTTAAGTACTTAAAAGTGATTAGTGTGATTTATTGTATCTGTTTCTCAAGTGCTGTGTGATATAAATGACTTGATTTCCATGCCTGGTGTTAGTGTGTAGAATTTGTTATATTTTTGTTTACCCTGTAATTTCATGCTGATACAATGTTATTACTCAATAATAATTATGCAGTTACTCTATATTTGCCCTATCACTGAATGAATGGTATTTATATAGTCAATTTCCAAAATTCTGAAAAAAATACTTTAATTTGAGTCTTGAAATTAGTGATTGTAAACTTAAATTTATAAGATTATTTCCTGAATATAAAATAAATTCAATGAGCATAATTTAAAATTCTATTACTAGATTATTAGCCAAGTTGAAGATTAACTCCATGAAAAATAAATCATAGTTTTCTTACATTAATGGAGTGATAATTTATTTCTCATTAAAAAAGCTATTAGTAAAATGTTGTTATTTATACTAAGTAATAAGGACATGCTTAAAACCAATTGGAATCAGAAATTAACAAATGATATCCTTTCTTAATGGGATATGGGAAATGAAACCCTGCTGAAGAAGATTTGTTTCATATGGAATTAATTAAGAAGTATTCACAAGTAAAAACTATGTAAAGTGCAATTATTTGTGTTGTAATTATTTTGTGTGGCATTGCTTTTCTTGTGGGTTTATTGGTGCTGAAGATTGTTCTAGTTTCTCTCAAAATAAAAACTCTGAAGAACATCAATTATGTTTATTTTTGCAAAGTATTGATACCTTAAGGATTGTTACTTCTGTGTAATATGCACTGATGTTAGCTCATAGCAGCAGATACATCTTGACCATTATTGTGGTTGGACATGGTTTATCTTCCTAGAGCTTGGTTCACAGCATTGCAATGTTAACAAGGATTGGAGTAGTGGAAATCCTTTGGCCACATAGAGCATGGTTCCACATGAGATTAATGCCACTAGCTACTAATGATGTGCCTCTTTTATTTCTTTGTCTTGATATAAGATCCTTGCCAATCATGTTTGTCCAAAAAATTCCCTGGATTGAAGATTAACACTTCTCACAAATCAGATGAAAATAGTTTATACCTGCAATCTTAAGTACTACTTAGGTTGTTCAGTAGAAATAATCCCACAAATTGTTGTGGCATCCAAAATCTCATCTACATCATTATCTCCATCAACGGATAAAGATGACAACTGTGACATATTAATGGAAAGACCAATAATGATTATGAAGGAAAAGACTTCTAATAATGTGAAAGAAGTAAAAAAAAAAACAAACAAGTTTATATTTGAGTCAAGAACTTTCACATAAAGGAGAGCTTTTGAAAGTGTATGTGTAACTGGGCACCAGTGACTCATGTCTCTATTCCTAGGTACTCAGGAAACTGCAAACTGGGGCAGAAAAGTTGCTCTGAGATTCTAATCTCCAATTAACCACTCAAAACCAGAAAGTGGAGCTGTGGATCAAAATGGTAGAATAATAGCCTTGAGCAAAATTACTCAGGGACAGAGCCCAGGCCTTGAGTTGAAGCCCCAAACCTGCAAGATATACATATACATATACATATACATATACATATACATATATATACATGCATACATAGATAATGCACATGTATGTTCATGTGTATATATGTGTATATTTATATGTGTGTATATATACATATATATGACATGAAACACACATAGGTCAATTTTTGTGGTGGCTGTGTGGCTTGAACTTAGATCTTGGGCACTGTCTCTGAAGTTTTTTGCTTATGTCTGGTGCTCTGCCACTTTAAGCCACAAAGCCACTTCTGATTTTCTGGAAGTTAACTGAAGATAGTAGTCTCAGGACTTTATTTCCTTGGCTGGCTTTGGATAGCAATCCACAGATCTCATCCTTCTGATTTGTTAGGATTATTGGAGTAAGCCACCTGGCTCATATCACATTTCTGTATCCATGTATCATATTTAGTCTGAATAGAAACAAAATTTTAATACATATTAAAATGCACTCATTAATGTAAATCAGGTATTGCTTTTACATTTTAATTCCATATTCTAGATCTACCTAAACTAGCAAATTTAGAGATATAAAAAACATAATGCAGTTTCCTACAGTTCAGGAAGGTTGGGATAGGAATTCTTTGTTCAAGTGTGTAGATATATTATTTGAAATGGACTGCATTTTGGTTTTAGATCTTTGTTGATGCTGCTATGGTGGTTTGACTGTAGAACCCTTTTCCTCTTGCTTGCACTTTTCCACTCGAAGTTAGCACTCCACCACTTGAAGCACACCTCCACTTCTGGCTTTTTGCTGGTCTATTGGAGATAAGATTCCTTTTGGTTTATTTCTCTTGGCTAGCTTTGAACCTTGACTTTCATGGATCAGCCTGTGATGTAGCCAGAATTAAAGGTCTGAACATAAAGAGAGGACAATTTCTGGATAATATACCTAAATTCTAAAAGTAGCCGTTTTGACATAGCTAAGGAATTCTACTCGGGCCAGTTTTTTGCCATGGATACAACTTTCCTTTAGTCCAGGCATAAGTTACTGATGCCTTGACCTTCTCTCCAACAATCCTTACACATCTCACGCTGATTCTGTGCCTGATTTGACCATGACCGTAAATGGTATAGCAAGATCCTCTTAATGTGTAATCTTTGACCAATTATTTGCATAGGCTTGACTGAAACATTGTCAGATCTTCTTTCAGTCTTACCATCTTTCTGCCAGTTTCTAGTTCCTTTCCTTTCTAAAATTCAGATTCTTGTGAAGGATTTTTCTTGCCTAAAATCCCAATACACACCTATAACATTTCAACATTCAGCTATATTTCAATACCTACCTGTAATATTTCTCTTGTTATCTTATATTAATTTTTGTACTAACAGTCCCAGTACCTACTCCTTGAAATACTATAACTGCAAAATACATCCATTTAAGAATTTTCACAGCAGATTCCTTCAAAAATAAATGCAATCCAGAGCCAGCATACATGTAGTTTACTAATGAAATAAACAGAAGTCTAGTATTGTGCATTACCCAATAAAAAGTAAGGAATAACATGCACATATAAACACGAATACATTTGAAAAACATGCTGATTGATAGAAGCCACTCCTGAGAGATGTACAACATATGATGTCACTTCTGGGAACAGTTAAAAAAGCATAATCTGTGGTGAAGGCAGAGAAGAAGCCATCTGAAATTAGACAAAGGGTAAGATATAAAGACTTACCAGTTTTTTTTTAGTGACTTGAAATATGTTGTTACTAATTTACATTTACACATTTGTGCTATTTTTTAAAGGTTATGAAAATAGTATTTAGAAAAGATGGTTTTCATACTCATTAAACTATGCCAAATGAAAGTAATATTTTCTAAATGTCAAGGCATAGTTATCAGAGGCAAATAAATATCAGAATGTACGGTACATGTATAGGTTAGATAAATGATAGATAATAGATGGCAAAGAGATAATGTACCAACTATGTAAATGCTTTTATCTACTCCAATATCCTCAATTAACATTCAGTTATACATATAAATTCTGAAAACATAAAATTTGAGAGCCTGCTTTGTTCTAAGCAATTGCACATAGAGCTATAGTGTCATAAAAAATATAAAGTAAACTTAATCCTCAAAATATGTACCTTAATGGTAGAGTTTAGTGATAGAATAAGAGTAGTGAGGTTGGATTTAGGAAGTACCGTTTATGAGGAGATACTCTGAGAAAAAGAAATATTGGAGAAATTTTTAAAAAGTGAAATATGAATTCACTATAGACATACCTGATAAAAAGGCATTTGAGGAGGAGGTAAAACAAATCTAAAGACAATGAAATGCTACCACAGTAGGAATGGTTCAAAAACAGCAAGATGTGGTTACAGTTTACACTGGTAAGAAAAAGAGATAGCATAGGAAATGATGCTAGAAAACCCATGTACGAAAAGATTTTGTCACCCACTGTAGGATGTGGACAGGCATTTAGTCATGTCATGTAATAACCATGAGTTTTGGTTATTTATTACCATGTAATAAACATTTTTTTTCCAGCTGAAGGTTTCCCTTGAAGCTTTCAGGACTGAGAACAAAAGTGAGGAGAGGATTTGCAATTCCCAGATCATTTATTTTGTTTTGCACTCAGGGATTTCAAGACTTTCATTGAATTAAAAAAATAATAGAAACAAAATATAGAAGATAAATTAACAGTTTTGTTTCTTAAACATACATAGGACAAGTAAATACTGTGGACTCTTTCATCAGCATATCCTAGATCTCTGAATGATAAGGTTAAAATCTAGCTAAGTCATATTTAATATCATAAAATTAAGGAGAAGAGAAAATTCAGAGTCATGAGGGACTGCCTTACGACTGCATTTACTCCACCGTGAGAGCACTGTCACACAACTCCCTAATAATACGTTACACAACTTCAGCAGGTTAATTCAGCAGATGTTCTACTCTGTGGTGACTAGTACTGGAATCTTCCAGAATTACTCCAAGGAGATGCTCTGAATACAGCTGTACTTTTCAGCTAGGAAGAATCCTATCCAGAATTACACCTGCTATTAACATAGAAAATTAAGAATATCCAACCATGCAGATAAGTACTCAAAGATTTTCTTTGGAAAATATACAAACATAAAATAATTTAAAATGTTGCTGAAAAGATACGGGATTTGAGGTTATTTCTTTGTCACAAAGCATATTGTACTTTTTAAAAATTTGGTGTGATTTAGAATATAATTTAGACTATAGATATCTAAAACATTATCTAGAATATAAAAATCTAAAATATAATCTAGAATATAAATATCAGTAAACATTTTTGATTACCTGTGTGTAGCCAACAAAATGCTTACAAATCTTGTAGATTTCCTTATTGTGTCTGTCTGTCCAATTTCTGAGGGCCACTGGCCACCAACTATAGAGCTAGAAATATCCAAAGAACCAATATCCCTGAGAGAATTACAGCAGCCTTTAAAACCTGGTGCTTATTGATTTTGCTCAAATATGAGGGATATTGGAAGCTTCATTAATTCTTGACAGACCAGAAAAAAAATGTATTCCTTCTCTCCAGAACACAGAAGGTAAAAGTGTTCAACATCAATGATCTGAAGAATATATATCAAGACAAAATCAATACCTTTCAGGTTAATCATCATTATGCATTTGCAGAAGTGAGTGGTTTCCTAAGTGTGCCCCCAGACCTTCCAATTCAGACTAAATTGCTTGACATTCAGTTTGGTCTGCTCAGTCATAAGAGCTAAATCACAGGTGGTATTGAATTGCACTCTGAAATGAAGGTAACAAAATTGTTGGAGACATGTTTTATCAGGAAAGATTAAGAGGAGTATTTATTTACTGCTAAGCTATGGGGAGAACAGTTGAATGCGTGCATGCATTTGAATAGGGAAAATGTCACAGTGAATGGGAATTATTTGTTTTGGGCAAGCATTATGCAGCTGGAAGCATTGACATGAAATATGGAGAAAGAGTCATTCTGTTGAAATTCAAAACAGTAAAACAGATATAGTATCTTCAGGATGTAGGAAAATTAAATGGGACTGACTTTTTCTGAAAATGTATTAACTTTACTGAAGGAGTGGTCAGGAAATAGATAATGTGTTGTGTCATTCATTTCTATTAAGTCTAAAAAAATTGGTGACACTAGGGGACTTTTCAACACTCTTGAGACATTTCTTTATATACTTAATGTGGGAGGTGCCTAAAATAAAATCAATACTGATATTATCTTGTTATATATAGATCATCTATTATGTGGTACTCTAATTGCAATGAAATTGTATTCTGCTGCCTTAGATATTTCAATATAGAAAGCACTGATGTCTGTACATAAATTAAGTAAAATTTAGCATTCACACTAGACATTGCCTAAAAGGAAACACTTAGGAAGAACAATGACACAATTCCAACTGTATCAGTGATAATAGCTTTAATTCAATGTATCCAGATAAGAGAATAGAATTTAGTGTCACCCAAATTGGTCTCATGTCATGTACCTATGCCAAAATGGGCTCTATTTTAGTCTGCCTTTATAAATAAGCAATTTTTGTATAATAGAGGCTATGAATATAAATTAATGAATGCATCCAGTCATTTTTTTTCTGCATAGTGAAGGAAACAAAGTCCACTTAGACTGTGTCCAAGCTTATAAATTATGCTTGACTTTGGAAACTTAAGTTTTATAGAACATTAACTTTAGCTTTCTCAGATGAAATCCTGTAATCTTACACCATACAGTAGACACTTTCACTAACGCTGTTTGTGGAAGAAAATTAAAGAATACAGAATTTATGTAGCTTTTCCAAAACCAAATTATCAATGTGATAAAAATAATAGGGAATTATTCAATTTCAGAGTTCTCTGATCTCCAAATTTATGTCCTTATACTTGTCCTAACAAGTGATGTCGCTGGCTTATGAGTCAAGAAGATTTTTCATGTTTATGATGGCTGAAAAGATAAACATTCAGAAAGTCAGTGCAGTGAGTTTTCATTTTTGATCTTTTCTTTTCTTAACAATATACAGTGTTGTAACACTGAGCTGCAGGTCCATCATGCTGGGTTTCAGCAATGATTGACAACTCCTTGCAAGCACAGAGTGAACAAATGATACTGTATGGGATACTGTGTTGTTAAGTATATTTGAGAAATTGGGCTTGGTAAGCAATTTCTTTTCTGACTTAGCATGTTTTCATATTACATTAAGTTTACCTTATATCCATTGTGATATAGTGACATATATAATGCCACTTAGAGATTGTCACTCTTTAGAGAATATCAATCGCCAGAAAGCCACAGTCTTCTAAATTTCCTAACACTCCTCTCATTTATGTGAACTTCATCTCATGTTATCCATCATGGTAGAAATAGCCACAAGACAGAGACACCTGAATAAATGGTTCTGAAGACGACTTGCCTATTTACAAAAAAATGCTTGGTATAGTCATAATATAAACAAAATCACGGGCCACTGAGGACTTGGTCTTTTCTGATTCCTACATTGCCTTGAAATGTTGAATAAACAAATTTATCTCTTTAAGACTAAGTTTTATTATCTCCTTGTCACCAAATGACATTCATGTCTAAATTTAGTTGGCTGAGACACTTATTTCCAATCCTTACCCAAGTCCTATGTATAACATAGAGTCATCAATATTTGCACTGGTCAGAAAAGTAATAAGAAATGAAATGAGATTACATATCTATCAGCCACTGACCAACAACAGTATAAAGATGTGTGAGCATATATCTAAATTTAGCACAAATTAAAAAGATAAAAAACTAATATACTCCAGAACTGGGACAAAACATGTGCCAAAAGAAAAAAAAATGATAGACACCTATCAATAAAATTTCACCTAAATCTTAGAGGAAAAATACTTGGAGGGGGAAAGAGAGAGCGAATAAAGGAGTGACATCACTAAATAAGTAAGGAAGTTGTCATAATGGCAACAAGGGATAGAAGCATGGGGCATGAGGCCATATTAGATCCATGACTCATACAAGTTCCAAATCAGTAATTTGTATTTATAGTTTTTATGCTTCTCAAATGTGTTTTGAAGAAACTAGATAAGAAAGTATACATGAAATATATTGAGATGCATTTAAAACTGCAGAACACTTTGAAATTTTATGGAAACTAGCCACAAGTTCTTTGAATTAATGAGAAAATTTTATGGTGCAAGTAATAGAGATTATTAGCACAGAAGTGGCCTCAAATAGAAAAAGATGTTAAAATTATTTTTAAAGTGATAACAAGTGAAGGAGATTTTAGATTCTATTATTTATAATGTTTCTATTATTATAGGAATTACAGAGACTAAGTTAAAATAGAAAAAGATTTTGGATGGATTGAGCAACATTCTGTCCTCAAGAAATAACTAGAAGAAGGAAGCATTAGAAGCCTTTTTAATACTCTATGAAAAATTTGTATTTCCATGAAAAATTTGTATTTATCATATATGTACTATTTTTCTTTTATTTATCATATGATATCACACTTGATTACCAGAATTTAGAAAAATGGCATTGATATATGTATATATAATGCATGTATATATTTTAATATATATATGCATATATCTCAAATAAAGAAGGTATGTATGCATGTATATCAAATAAAAGAGAATATATATGACATTACTGATTTATAAAATTTTTTCCATTAAAACTCTCTTCTGATAAAATGTCAATTTAGAACATTTCAAGATTCATTTAGCAATCTTTGGTCAAGTAAGACAAGCATGGGTTTACAAATCACACTTTGGGCGATAGTTCAAACTGAAATCTTTTTTATCAAAAGAAAATATTCAGCACACTGAATTCCAATATTTGAAGAGCTGCCAAACTCAATGTTCTTACTTCAGATGAGAGAAAAAGATTTTTAATTATGTTCCTCCTTTCCTATTACTCTACCTGAGAAGTTAAATCATCAAGAGTTTCGTATTTGTAAATCTACTTAGAACAACATGCACTTTATATTCCTAACACGTCACCATCATTAGTCATTAAATGAAAAATGAATAAATTATGTGAATTTACAATCAAACTAGTTGAAAGGATACACTAGAATCTGCCAGTGTAATACAGGCAGCAAACACTAACACAAATTTGGTTTTATTAAAGGCTTCAATGTCAACAAATTAATGTGATCTGAATGTCAATTACTTTCCCTCATCTCTCCTGTTACCAGCCTAGCTGAGTGTAATTGCTTCTTACCTGGGTATGAGAATTGGTTGCTTTGTGAACACTGGCTGCTGCCTTTCCTAGTCTTCTAGCACCCATTGTCTATGCAGCTGTCTCTCTGTATTCCAGCCAAATGACCTCAATTCTGTTACTTAATCATTCAAAGCTCAACAAGGTGGACCCTCTAAGACTCCTCTGCAAATCTGCTGGGCCACCTTTTCATATGCTTGGTTTTGTCTCATCATAGCTTATGCTCACTATTTCTGCCAGAATTCTAGAACTTTCTGTGGAATTAACCATAGACCCAACTCACAACTTCCATATTCCCCTTTTCTAGACTTGATAACATTTACTTCTTGGCTGTATGCTTATTTTCCTATACAGAATGCAAATTTCATGAAGAAATGATTTAAAAAATATATATTTTAGGGGGAGAGGAAGATGGCACTGTCACAAGAGGGAGGCACCCCAACTCGCTCCAACTGAATAGTGAGCTGGGAATTCCAGCACCCAACAACCAGAAGCAACAGAGAAACAGGAAATGAAAAAGAACACAAAAAGAAGAATCTATAACCTGCATGGAGCCAGAATATCTCTGGGGTTCCCTCTCCCAACTGCTGCTGACCCCAGCCCAAATAGGGCGAGTCTGCTGTGGGAAAGGGGACCGGGCGCCTGTAAACGGAACCACAGGCCATCAGACACCAGAGAAGCAACAGCCAAAAAGTTATGCCAGGAGTGCAGAGTCCAGAGAACAGGAGCTCCATGGACCCAGACGGCAACACGGGACAGGAGGTGCGGGACTGAATGGCCAGGAACAGACAACAACAGCAGGGGAACCAAGCAGCGCAGACGGGGAGAGCTGGATGGGGAGAGCTGAGACTGCCACCATCGCCACACCCCAGCACCCTAGCCCTGAAAAACCCACAGCAGCATGGGACACACACAATCCAGGACCAGTAAGTTCCCCATTGCCCCCCTCACCGAAATGGGAGACCAACTCTAGCAGAGACACAAACCCTACAAAGAAGCTAGAACTCCCTCCCTCTCCCTGCCTACCCCAAGGGAACAAAGGAGCCCCATATCAGGACCCTACAGCCTTAGGGAGGACACAGGAGCTAGCAGAGGTGGAGCAGCACTCAACAAAGTGACCAGGAAACACCTTAGGCAGGCGTCCCCAAAAGTCCCAGCTGAGGAGCCTGAACCTGGCTCCACCAGCCCCGCCCCCCACCCCAGTAGGGGCTCGGGGACTGATAGGCCTTGGAATGCCCAATGAGGCTCCCTAGTCTACACGGAATTTTTGAACAAGAGTCACAGGCTTGTTGGTGTGCAATTCCAGCCCAGCAGTGACAACTGAGTCTGAACACACACCCTTCTTACAGCTGAGGCGCAGAACCTGTGGGTACCAACTCGCGCACAGATACTTGAACCTGCTGGGGTCCACGCATACCGCCCCCCACAGCAGACTCATAAGAGGGCACAAGCACCCTCCAACAACTCTGGGCAGCACGCCCCCAAAGGAAGCACTAGAGTGCACACGCACATACCCCCTGGAGGGCCAGAATGGGCCAGCATGCTAGCCTCCAGCAGGAGGATCTACTGCCCAACCCCCTGCAGGAGGGCACAAATGGGCAAGCTTCCCCATCAGCAGCAACACCCACTCTGATAGGCGCACTCCACACAGATGGGCAGGACCCCCCAGTAGCAGTGCCCACTCTAATAGGTGCACACCACACAGGTGGGCCAGCCATCCCTCAACAGCAACACCTGCTCAGACAGGAGCAATCCACACAGGTGGGCAAGCCACCTCTCAGCGGTAATTCTCAGTCTGAGAGGTGAGCTCCTCTGACCACGGTACCGAGTGGGAAAAGAATCAAAGAAGAGAAAAGTCTCCATACCACGCTTAATCAGTGACCTGCAAACCCCCACCAGGGGCACATTAGGGTCATCACAACACAACAGCAGTGCACAGTCCTGCAGAGAAAGACACAGAACCTACCCACCCCCAGTACAGTGAGGGTGACCACCCTGGCAACAACCGAGATGGTCACGTTCACCCATTGGGCAGTCAAACTCAAACAGCCAAACTCAAACCCAGAGCCAGGACAGAAACAAGTCTCCACTGACAGACCAGCGGGAATCAGCACAAAGCCAAGCCAAGGTCGCCACCTACAGGTGCAGATCTCCAGATGTGCAAATCACAAAGAAATATTACAAATTTCATGAAAGGTCAAGACAACTCGCCAGCTCCAAAAAGTAGTACAGCTGAAGAGGAGATGGAGAATAGAAAAGCAACTGAGGCTAAGATAGCAGAAATGATGGAAAGCCTCAGGAATGAATTCAGAAAACAATTCCAGGAGTTTAGAATGAAAGTCTCGAAGGACCTTCAGGAAGTCAAGAAAGAGATGGAAGCAAAAATGGATACAGTGCACTCCTCTGTTAAAGAAAATCTTAACATCCTGAGCAGCGAAATGCATGAAAAAATAGATTTAAAATACAACTCTCTAATGGAAGAAATTTCCACGATCAGAGCAGATCTGGCAACCACAAATAGCTTGATGACATCCATAAACGCCACACTTGAAGCCCCATCACAAAGTATTGATCATATTGAATCCCGATTCTCTCTTTTGGATGACAATGTAGCTGATAAGGACCAGAAAATTACCGCACTCCAAGAAACAGTTAAACTCCAGGGCAGACTAATCCAGGAGCTAGTGGACAAAGACAAGAAATATAATCTGCGTATAATTGGAATAGATGAAGGCCTGAATACCAGAGCAAAGGGCTACAACATATTTTCAATAGAGTTATTACATAAAACTTCCCCTATCCCACAAGGGACCTCAGCCAAGTAACCAAAGCCTATAGGACACCTGGCAGACCAGACCCTAGAAAATCCTTGCCCACGCACATAATAATCAAGACTTCAGATCTCAAGAATAAAAAGCAAATTTTGAATGCAGCCAAAACGAAGAAAGAGCTATATTACAATGGAAAAAGGATCAGGATCACAACTGACCTTTCCACACAAACCTACAATGCACAAAGGGCATGGAAGAACACACTCCAAGTCCTCCAGGCAAACAATTGCCAACCCAGAATTAGATATCTAGTAAAACTAGAATTCACCTTCGAGGGAAAAACCAGATCTTTCCATAGCAAAGAGGATCAAAAGGAGTATGTGAATAATAATAATAATAATAAAAAAAAACAGCCTTACAGCAAATTCTAAGAGGGGAATCCCACCCAACAGAAATTGTACAGGACACACAGACAGAAACAAGAAGAAACTACAATAGCCAGAGCTCAACAGAAAGAGCAGCACACTAAAGACAAGAAGAAGAAAAAAAAAAAAAAAAAAAAAAAAAAAAGAGGAAAAACAGCCTAACAGGAAAATGGAAGGGGAAAAAACACACTTATCCATGAGCTTTTTGAATATAAATGGTATAAACTCCCAGATGAAGAGGAGCAGACTGGCAGAGTGGATCTGCAAACAAAAAGTTGCCATCTCTTGTCTACAAGAGACCCATCTTTCAGCAAGGGATAAAAACAGGCTCCGAGTGAAGGGATGGAGCAAGATCTTCCAAGCAAACACACCTAACAAAATGGCAGGAGTAGCCATCCTGATCTCAGACAAGCTGGACTTCTCATTCAAATCAACTCAAAAAGACAAAACAAGGGCATTACATTTTAATACAAGGAAAAAATACAGAATCAAGACATCACGGTGATAAATTTATATTCACTGAACAAAAGAGGCCCTACATATGTCAAGCAAATTTTCACAGAACTACAGAACAAGATAGACCCAAACACAATCATAGTGGGAGACTTTAATACTCCACAGTCTCCAAAAGACAGATCCAACACCATGAGGATTAGCAAGGGAGCTGAAGACCTAAGTAACACCATATCCCAAATAGATTTGATAGATCTGTACAGAGTCTTTCACCCTACAGAGACCCAATACACATTCTACTCAGCATCCCATGGAACATACTCCAAAATAGATCATGTCATACCCCACACAAAGAACCTCAGCAAATACAAAAGTATAGACGTCATCCCATGTATTATATCTAACCACAGTGGAATCAAGGTAACCCTCAATAACAAAGGATACCACAGAGGCTACACAAATACTTGTAGACTAAATCCCTCACTGTTATCTAACACTTGGGACACAGACCAAATTAACCATGAAATTAACGCATTCATAAGCCACAACGACAATGAAAATACGTCACAAAGAAACCTATGGGACACAGCTAAAGAAGTACTGAGGGGAAAGATCATTGCCCTCAGCACTTACATTAAAAGAATGGAAACGGAGCAGGGGAATAACCTCACGATGAAACTAAAACATCTGGAGAAAGAAGAAATGATTGAATCTAAAATGACTAGGAGGAGAGAGATCACAAACATTAAAGAAGAGATAAATCTGATTGAAAGTAAAAAGACCATTCAACAAATAAATAAAACTAAAAGCTGGTTCTTTGAGAAAATAAATAAAATTGACAGACCCTTCGCAAGACTTACCAAAAAAAAAAGAAGAGACTCATATACGTAAAATCACGGACTCCACTAGAAAAATTACAAAAAATACCCACGACATTCAACAATCATAAGGAACTATTTCCAGAACCTCTACCCACTACAAATCAATAATTTTACATAAATGGATCAATTCTTACTGCCCAAACTGAACCAAGAAGAAATAAATCAACTAAATAAACCAATATCTTACAGCGAGATACAGGGGTAATCAAGAACCTCCAAACAAAGAAATGCCCAGGCCCAATGGATTCACCAATGAATTCTATAAAACTTTTAGTGAGGAGCTGATACCAATACTCCTCAAACTCCTCCATGAAATAGAAACAGAGGGAGAAATCCCAAACTCATTCTATGAAGCTAATATTATACTCATCCCCAAACCAGGCACAGACCCAACAATAAAAGAGAAGTACAGATCATTATCACTAATGAACACAGACGCAAAGCTCCTCAATAAAATATTAGCTACCAGAATCCAGAAACTGATCAAGAAAATTATACATCGTGACCAAGTAGGCTTCATCCTACAGACACAAGGATGGTTCAACATCCGTAAATCAATTAATGTAATTCACCACATCAACAGAACTAAAATCAAGAATTCCATTGTTATCTCAGTCAATGCCCAAAAAGTCTTTGACAAAATACAACAACCATACTTATTAAAAGCTCTGGAGAGAACAGGAATAGATGGAACATTCCTTAAAACAATAAAAGCCATATACAACAGACCAACTGTTAAATATCATATTAAATGGGGAGAAACTAAAATCATTACCCTTAAACTCAGGAACAAGACAAGGATGGCCACTCTCCTCAGTTCTTTTCAACATACTGCTGGAATCCGTAGCCATAGCAATAAGGCAAGAGGAGGACATCAAAGGGATCCACCTCAGCAAAGAAGAAATCAAACTATCCTTATTTGAAGATGACATGATCTTATATCTGAAGGACCCAAAACACTCAGTCCCCAAAACTCCTACACCAAATAAACAATTTTGGCAAAGTAGCAGGATACAAAATCAATCCACACAAGTCAGCGTCTTTTCTGTACACCAGCAATGTACAAGGAGAAAAGGAAATTATTGAAATAATACCATTTACAGTAGCTAAAAAAAGAATAAATTACATAGGCATCAACCTAACTAAAGACAAGAATGACCTATTTAATGAGAACTATGAAAACCTAAAAAGGGAAATAAAAGAAGACACAAGGAGATGGAAAGACCTCCCATGCTCATGGGTAGGCAGAATCAATATAGTGAAAATTGCCACATTGCCCAAATTGTTTTACAAATTCAATGCAATCCCTATCAAAATCCCAGCTACATTCTTCACTTAAATAGAGATAGCAACCCATAAATTCATATGCAAAAGCAAAAGACCTAGAATAGCCAAAGCAATTCTAGGCAACAAAAAGAAGTACAGGAGGTATCACAATACCAGACTCCAAGCTCTATTATAGAGCCATCATAACAAAAACAGCCTGGGATTGGCATAAAAACAGACCTGAAGACCAATGGAATAGAATCGAAGACCAAGAAATAAAACCGCACTCTTACAGTCAGCTGATATTTGACAAAGGAGCTAAAGATGTACAATGGAAAAAACAGAGCCTCTTCAACTACTGGTGCTGGGAGAACTGGGCAGCCATATGTAGAAAACTCAAAGTAGACCCTAGCCTATCATCATGGACCAAGATCAACTCAAAATGGATCAAGGACCTCAATATCATACCTGAACCCTTGAAACTACTGAAGGACAGAGTAGGAAAGACGCTAGAACTTATAGGCACAGGAAGAAACTTCCTGAATAGAGTCCCAAGGGCACAACAGATAGGGGAGAGACTCAACAAATGGGACTACTACAAATTAAAAAGTTTCTGCACAGCTAAGGACATAGACACCAAACTAGAAAGACCAACCATATGGGAAAGGATCTTTACCAGCACAGCAGCAGATAAAGACCTAATATCCATCATCCACAGAGAACTCAAAAAACTAAGCCCCTCCAAGCCCAATAAACCTATTAGGAAATGGGCAAAGGAGCTAAAGAGAGATTTCACAGGAGATGAGATAAAAATAGCAAAGAAACCTATGAGGAAATGGTCAACATCCCTGGCAGTAAAGGAAATGAAAGTAAAAACCACCGTGAGATACCACCTCACTCCAGTCAGAATGGCCTATACTCTGAACTCAGGCAACAACAAATGCTGGAGGGGGTGCGGGGAAAAGAGGAACCCTTCTCTATTGTTGGTGAGAGTGAAAATTAGTACAATTACTTTGGAGAACAGTACGGCGGTTAATCAAAAAGCTCAACATAGACCTACCCTATGACCCAGCCATACCACTCCTAGGCATCTATCCTGAACAACAGGTCTCAAGATATCAATAAGACATTTGCACCCCCATGTTTATCGCTGCACAATTCACAATAGCCAAAATACGGAAACAACCCAGATGCCCTCCATAGATGAATGGATCCAAAACATATGGTACCTCTATACAATGGAATACTGCATCGTGATTAGAAATGATGAAATATTGTTATTCACAGGGAAATGGTCAGAACTTTAACAAGTAATGTTGAAGAAGACAAGCCTAGAACACAGAAAAAAAAGGGGCATGATCTTCTTGATATATGACTGTTTAGGTGGGGGGAGGGGGAGACAGTAGAGATCAGGTCTGCGAAACCAAAAACTTCTTGTCAAATGGTATTTTCTACAGGTTTGGGTCAGCGACCCTACATTATGTAACTAAAACCAAACAACTACTCAGCATATAAAGGACAAAAATAGACATCTAAGTGGATCACAGTAGCTCAAAAGCTATGTATGTATGTTCATATAAGACAAGGATAAGCATACTCTATTGTTGACATTACATTTAACATCCTTTGGTGTAGGCCACGTGGCTACTGTATATGTTTTTGGTTCACTGTGTAACGTATATATGTCTACCTGATCTAGGGAACGGAAAGAAAAACATGGTGTAAGATATCACAAGAAATGTACACACTTCCCTGTTATGTAACTGTACCCCTTTTGCACAACACCTTGTCAAAAATTTTTGTTTAATTAATGAATAATTTTTTTAAAAAGTGCATTGGAAAGTGGGCAAAAGTTTATGGTACTATAAAGATAGCCAGGTACGAGTGCCTTATGTCTGCACTCCTAGCTACTCAGTAGGCTAAGATCTGAGGGTCACAATTCAAAGCCAGGCCAAGCAGTAAATACCGAAAAAGCTGATAGGAAAGAGCTGATAGGAACTGACTTGAACTGAAAGTATTCACCTCTCCCCCCAACCCCAATGGCCTTATCTTAGAACTGTCCTTGCTGCTGACCCCACTGAATCTTCTCCCCTCCCTTTACCCTCAAACAGACAAAAGCTGTGGTCTTGAAAGAGATTGCTCACCTACGACACCTCCATCTCACCCTGCTTCCATCTGCCCCATCTGACTTCACTCTTTCTACCTAGTATTTAAAGACACCCTCGCTTGTAAGTGGGGTCGTTGCCATTTTCCCTTCAGCCATGCTGAAGGAGACTTGGTTGCCTTTCCCAGGCTTTCTCCCCAAATAAAGCCTGTTGGTTTGGTGAATTTTGCCTTTTCTTCTTTCTTACTTTTCTTACAGGAGCTGTGGCTCAAGTGGTGGAGCACTAGCCTTGAGCAAATGCAGCTCTGGGGCAACACCTCGGCCAGACTTGAGTTCAAGCCCTAGGACTGACAAGAAAAAGTGCTAAATTTCTTTTTCTAAATACAATTGGATAGCATTAATTTAAAAAAAGTAACTGATACATTTATAGTTTCTTTTTTTTTCTCTTGGCTCAGGTAAAGTGGTATTATGTGTGAAAACCTAGCTTCCCCTCTTCAAATCCAACACTGCTACGGTCTGAATTATATACTGCTCCACGCCTACTGTTGGTTGAAAAATCCTACCTCCCAATGTGATGGTATCATGAGATTGGTCTTTGAGAAGTGGTTAGGTCATACAGTGTTTATAAAAGGAATCGAATAAAAAAGAAGCCCAGAGGTACCCTTGCCCTTCCAACATGCAAGGATACTATGAGAAAGTCCTGTTCATAAACCCAACAGCAGATCCATCCTGATCACACACTGCATCTGCTCACAGTACCTTGAGGTTGAACTTTCCAGTGTCTGCCACTGTGAGAAATAAGTCTCTGTTATTAACAAGCAACACACGCTGTGGCATTTTGTTACAACACCCCCAACAAACTGAAACAAACATGTACAAGTATTACATATTTACTTTATGTTTTCATCAAAGTAATCGAAGACAAAAATTACTGACTTTGAAATACAAATTTTAAATTGGTACGATCTCCTCATGGTTTTAAAAGAGATATGGAGAGAGAGAGAGAGAAAGATCAGTTTGGATTACAGGCCAAGGGGTTAGTAGTTGAGTATGTTGTATTGTGGGAAACCACTTTTATGTTTATGAACAAAGAGATATTTTGGGGGCACAAGTTGGCAGGAATACTAGGGAGGAGGTAAGTGGGAGGAAAATGAAGTTGGAAGTTCTACTGCCTAGCCAGTCTTACTCTGGTTGGAGTCCCAACCACTAAACTCATTCTCTACCACCACAATTAAAATAGTGATTATCAGAGTATTATATATTTTAAGTTGTGTTCAGTCCAATGGAAAAATAATACACTGTTCATCAAAAAATATTTTATTTTCAGGTCTACATATGTGCTAGCTGCGTGGACTGTGGACATGTGTGCTAGCTGTGTGGACTGTGGTGGTCCGTGGCTACATGAAGCTGCCTCCACAGTCTGCTCCCAAACTGCCTGGTTTCACTGATTCCTTATTCTCTCTCTCTTTCATGGAAAACTGCTCAGGGAATCTAGGAGTCCTGTGAAGATTTTGACAGGCCCAGAGTGCTCCTGCCCTGGCTCTGCCCCACCCCCTCCCAAGGTTAGAGTTGGGCTTATAGCAAGCCTATCATGACAGAGTTGCAACCGAGACTTACTCCAAGGTTAAAACATCCGAGTTATGTTTGGTGGCCACAGAGTTGCATTGGGGTACCACTGGTGTCTTCCCCATCCATGTCTCAGAAACTGTCATGGCTGCTGCAGAGAAGAGACTTGGTTGGCCTTTGGTCTATATGGATTTTGTGACTAGGAAGATGGTTAAAGGCCTAAGCCTTCTAAAATCTGTTTAAAGTTGTCACCCTGCTTAATTCAGTAGGGCACCAGCCTACAAAAGCCATAGTACTCAGAGTAAGCAACCAGGGAATACTGGGAGATTTCAAAAGCCTTTAACCAGTCTGTATAGAATTTTGGAGGCAACCCAGCAGGAGGTGTGACAATCTATCCAGGGGACTCTGAGAGATGCCACTACAGCCTCACCCAGATCCAACTCATCTCTCCTGCCTGCCTCCATCATACATGACTGACAAAGCCAACTGATTCGGGATGGAAGTCACAGCCACTTCGGATCCGCTGAAGCTGACACTTTTACATTGTCCTGAGCCTTTGCCCTCTTGATTGTCATTCATTTGTGTTCTCTTCCACCTTCCAGTAAGGTTAAATTATATGATTTGATTTGATGACATATCGACCTCATTCAGTCATCTGTTCTCTAAGTATTACAGCAGAACTCTGGCAGGTATTGGTCAATTCTCAACAAGTTACAGGTAAGCTCTACTCCTATTGTTCTCCTGTTGCTTTAATTGGAACTATAAAGGGCTTTTATGGCTAAGACTCCTTGGGAAAAAATATTACTGTAAAACTCCATCTCCCAACTAAACAGCAAAGAGCCAGACTGGAAGCTTGGCTCAAGAGAACCAGCCAAATGCTGAAAGTGGCACCGTGGCTCAAGTGGTAGAGCACTAGCGTCAAGCAAAAGTGCTCAGGGACAGTGCCCAGGCCTTGAGATCAAATTCCATGAATGCCAACTGGGACAAGCTACCCAAACACTGAGCACCTAGACCTTTAGGATGAGGTCTATCCTGACAACGAGGAACTATGGAGAGGAGTAAGATGAGATGAAGTCGCATCTTAAATGGAGTAAATTTAAACTTGCCCTTCCAAAATTAATCAGAGCTGGGAGATCAAGCGGAATAGTTGTTTACCCACCTAATGTCCATACCTGTCCATTTTCCATCTGGACAGAAACTTGCATTCTTGCCTTTGTTACTTGATGTATATATAGCCTCTGAGTGGTTGCTCCAAACCAGTCTACTATCCCTAAACACTTCCTTCCTGCCCCCAGTCCAGTTATTCCTCCTTCCTTGTAATGGGCCACAATTGGGTTTATGTTCCAAATGAAAATTTTCTGGCTTGCGCCAAGGGTATGTTCTCCCATGTTGTCCATGTTAACTGGTCCTGGTAACTTGTCAGCCTTTTGCCTGACCTTTTCAAAAGTCTCTTTTAAAAGGATAACATCCCTCACCGAGGTCACCACCTGGGAACTTGCAGTTCAAGGCCATCCTCTTACTACACTGCTCTGCCCAGCACAGATCTGGACCCTGAAGACCCAAGCCCCAGGAAATCCTTGATGTGCCCAAGCTGCAGGAGGTATCCAGAGGAGACCATGACATCCATTGGCCCTGATAACCATGATGAGTACTTTTACCAACCAAACTGGATGCTACCAGGCCAAATGACAAATCAGGGACCCCTGACTACTTTGCCCCTTTTCAGCAGGAAGTAGTTCCAGAAGAAACAATCTCTGCCCATACTCCCAGCCTGGTACCACTCCTCTGTTATTAATAAACAACAAATGGTGGAATGTTAGCATTTCCCTAGCCTCAGGTCCTCAGCTCCTCCCACTAGCCCCAGATCCACCCATAACTAATGAGCCACTCTTACTCACTACCTAACTACTTCCCCTTTACTCCCAGAGAGAGAAGCTGCCACCTGGATAAGGTGCAGACGCCATGTAGCTCCCTCTTCCATGGGAACTGTGGCCACACTAATAAACCTTCTTATGAACCTTCTTCTCCTGTCTGTGCTTATCTCTGCATGGACCTCTGGGATGGCCAAGACTTATGCTTTCAGGTTCTACAAAGGAGTTGTCATTCAACAAAACAGTTTATGAATATAGTGCATCTTGAACAAAATCTCCCCATTCAACATTCTGTCCCATCCCTACCAGTCCTCCTTTTCTCTCACATTTCTTAATTTTTAGGTTACAAACTGAATTGCTATTTTTTGTCATTTTAACAAAGCAGTTGATGTATGCAATACATCTTGATCCTATCATCCCTTCAAAATTTTCACTCCCTTCCCCCCTCTTGAACCCACTCCTTCCCTTACCTTTTTTCTCAGTTCTGTGGTAAACACAATGAGTTCTTGCCTGTACGCTTTCATTCTTCTACCTCTCTCCCCTTGCTCCACCCTCTCTTCCTTCAAGTACTGAAATCATGGTAATTATCCTGTTGGGCTTCGACTTAGTCTTTCCAAATATTATAATATTTGAGCTCTCCATAGAGTCTATTACCCTTCAGTTAATTCATTTGTAACTGCTTACATAACACATAGTGTGTTTACTTATAGATTTATTGGCACATTCTAGTTCCTAGAAATGAGTGAAACCATGCCACCTTCTTCTTATTTAATACTTAATCTGGATTTTCTAAAACATGCCTGGAATTAAGTAGACTTGCAAAACTGTTTGATATATGAAGAAATGAGTTTAACAGGTAAAAATCTTACAAGATAGGCTACTTTACAATCTATATATAGCTGAGTCTATTTTAAAACAAATTTAGAGGAGAAAAACACCACTGGCACCGTCTTTCATGTCTTATTTGATCTGAAGATGGGCATGAGCATGAAATCTAGTAAGATGATGATGATGATAAACTAAATATGTACTATCTGGAAATATCTAGCCTGCTCTGTTTTGATTCAAATCAGAATTAGATGATTTAGTATTTTAAAATATCCATGTGTGAGTAAAATTGTAACTCTAAAGAAGAAAATGCTTTCTCTTTCATTTTTGTCTTCATTTGTTTTTATAAACTTCATTTGACTTGTTTCTTCATTTGACTTGTGTCAATTATATAGTGGATACTTTTCATTTGATTATATACACTTATTTAACTTTTTTTAATTAAATGAGTTATCAGTAATAAAAGGAGCAAAAGTAACAGCAACTTACTAGATCAAACACATCTCCTAGAGACACTTTTTTGAGAGCATGTCCACTCATTATATTACTATGTTATATAATAGTAACAGTAATTCTTTGAAAAAGAAAAGATGAGCAGGTCTTTTTAAGATTAAAACAACAACAACAAAAAAGCATCTCAGTGGTGCTGTGGCTCACAAAGTGGTAGAGCACTACTCTTGAGATGAAGAGCCCAGGGACAGTGCCCAGGCCCAGAGTGCAAGCCCCATGATTGACAAAAAAAGAACAAGGAAAAAAATCTTAATATTTGAGGGATGAAGTGTGATGTTTTTGAATGATGCTCTACTCAAAGAACTTGACTTGTCAGAGGATGAAATTCTCACTTTTCCTCTTAGATATTATTACAGCATTGAGTGTAAGATAAACTGTAGTATCTAGTAGCATCTAAGCATTTTTATGGCTCTGTGCATTCTTCAACTAGCTCATAATTTGGGACTCTGTGGTGCAATATTTCAAAGAATGGAGTTTTCAAAGCATAAAATGTATAAATGCAACTTGTTTCTGTTGCCAGGGGATTTTTACCATTAAGAACAATAAATTCAATAAAAGTTGTAGATGTTAAGAGCCATGAAAATACTATTGCTTCTTAATCTCAGCACATATTCCACTTCAGTTCAATACAACGTTGTGTTTATTTTTAATAATATCTGTAGAGTCTCTAAATGTGTACTTTACATTTGATATGCTTTCTCAAGATTAGCTCATTAATCCGTGAGCTTTTCAAACTAGTCATTGCAAAGTAAGCATATTCCAATGAGAATGTCCACAGCATAAATTTAGCATTAACCTAGCATTAAGTTGTTTATAACTGAAATCCTAAAAAATCACGATCAGCAAGTAATAATATTATACTTTGTAAAGTCAAAGATAATTCAAATACCACTTGTTAGTGTCCACATTCTAAACTAATACACAGTGAAATGAATTAAAAAAATAGAAACTTATTTGGAGGAATAATTTTTTCAAGGATTTATCTATACACTCATAAAAAACTTTGTAATTGCAATTCAAGTAGTAAGTAGACATCAGATAAAGAATGCTACGCATCTTCCCTTCTCTTATCCTGTTATTCCCTCTTTTATTGCTTCCTTGCATTTGGGTTTTTAATGAGGGTTCTAAAACAACATTTGATGCTAAGTGCTATATAGATGGTATTAAATTTAGTTACCATGTGACTGTAAGCAACTACACTCTTTGAGTTTGTTTTTTTCAAGTGATGGATTTCAAATCATTTTATATACTATGGAAGTGCTTTACAATTGAGCAACAACCCCGGCCTGTCCCCCCAAAACAATGCCATTAAATAGTGTATACAAAAATATATACATTGGGGGCTGGGGATATGGCCTAGTGGCAAGAGTGCCTGCCTCATATACATGAGGCCCTGGGTTCGATTCCCCAGCACCACATATACAGAAAATGGCAAGAAGTGGCGCTGTGGCTCAAGTGGCAGGGTGCTAGCCTTGAGCAAAAAGAAGCCAGGGACAGTGCTCAGGCCCTGAGTCCAAGCCACAGGACTGGCCAAAAAAAAAAAAAACATATATATTGGTAAAAACACGTGATTTAAATCCTGATTTCAGATCTATGCTTTTAACCATTGTGGTTATAATTTTTATTTTTATTTTTATTTCTTATTTTTTATTTATATATATTTTTTATTATCAAACTGAATTACAGAGAGGTTACAGTTTCATACATTAGGCATTGGATACATTTCTTGTACTGTTTGTTACCTCGTCCCTCATTCCCCCCTCCCCCTCCCCATTTCCCTTTTCCCCCCTCCCCCATGAGTTGTTCAGTCAATTTACACCAAACAGATTTGCAAGTATTTCTTTTGTAGTTGTTTGTCTTTTTTTACCCTGTGTCTCTTGATTTTGGTATTCCCTTCCAATATCCTAGTTCTAATACCAGTATACCCGGTTTCCAATATACTCAGATAAGATACAGACATAGTATAGGTACAACCACAGGAAGGTGATACAAGAAGATCATCAATAATAGAGGCTACAGTTACATATGGCAAGTTGAAAGTAATTACAACTGTGGTATAACAATTGTTTCCATAACATGGAGACCATTTCACTTAGCATTATCTTAGGTGTACATAAGGGTATAGCTGTTGGGCTCCTGTGATCCTCTGCTGTGACTTGCCTAAACCTGTGCTAATAATTCCCTATAAGGGAGACCATGGATTCCATGTTTCTTTGGGTCTGGCTCACTTCACTTAGTATAACGTTTTCCAAGTCCTTTCATTTCCTTACAAATGGGGCAAAGTCATTCTTTCTGATAGAGGCATAAAATTCCATTGTGTATATGTACCACGTTTTCCTGATCCATTCTTCTACTGAGGGGCATCTGGGTTAGTTCCAGATTCTAGCTATGACAAATTGTGCTGCGATGAACATTGTTGTGCATGTGGCTTTAGTGTGTTCTGGTTTGTGGTCTTTTGGGGAGGTGCCCAAAAGTGGGACTACTGGGTCATAGGGGAGTTCTATGTTTAGCCTTCTGAGGAATCTCCATACCACTTGCCAGAGTGGCTGAACCAGTTTACCATCAACAATGAAGTAGGGTTCCCTTTTGGCCACATCCCCTCCAAGAGTTATTGTTAGTTTTCGTGATATAGGAAATTCTTACTGGGGTGAGATTGAATCTCAATGTTGTTTTGATTTGCATTTCTTTTATGGCCAGTGATGTAGAGCACTTTTTCATATGTCTCTTGGGCATTCTGATTTCTTCATCAGAGAAGTCTCTTTTTAAGTCTATCTTTCACTTAATGAGGGGGCTATCTGATTTCTTCATCAGAGAAGTCTCTTTTTAAGTGTATCTTCCACTTAATGAGGGGGCTATTGGTTCTTTGCGGTTTTGTTTTGGAGGAATGTAAATTTTTTAGTTCTGTATATATTTTAGATATGAGGTCTTTGTCTGTTGACTGGCCAGTAAAAATATTCTCCTAATCTGTGGGATTTCTGTTTATTTTGCGAGCTATGTCTTTTGCCCTGCAGAAGCTCTGCGGTTTGGTGTAGTCCCATTTGTCTAAACTTTCTTTGATTTGTAGCCTTTCTGGTTCTTTGTTAAGGAAGTTCCATCCTGTGCCAAGGAGCCCAAGTGTTTCTCCTACTCTTTCCTTTAGTGTTTTAAGGGTGTCTGTTTTGATTTCCAGGTCGTTGATCCATTTGGAATTGATTTTGGTTCAGGGTAATATATAAGGATCTAGTTTTAGTTTGTTGCATGTGTTGAGCCAGTTTTGCCAGCACCATTTGTTAAAGAGGCTATCTTTCTTCCAAACTATTGTTTTAGCTCCTTTATCAAAGATTAAATAGGCATAGTCCTGTGGGATCATTTCTGGGACTTCAATTCTGTTCCATTGGTCTTCAGGCCTGTTCTGGTGCCAATACCAAGCTATTTTTATTACTATAGCTTTATAATACAGCTTGAAGTTGGGTATTGTAATTCCTCCAGCACTGTCCTTTCTGCTTAGGATTGTTTTTGCTATTCTATGTCTTTTATTGTTCCATATGAATTTCAGGATTTTTTCCTCTATTTCCTTAAAAAATGGTGTTGGGATATTAATGGGTATTGCATTGAATTTGTAAATAGACTTTGGCAAATTTGCCATTTTGCCATTTTGATTATACTAATCCTTCCAATCCAGGAGCATGGGAGGTTTTTCCATTTCCTTAGTTCTGCCTTAATTTCATTTTTTATGTTTTTTAAAGTTCTCATCATAGAGGTCTTTCACTTCTATGATTAAGGTTATTTCCAGGTACTTTATGTTTTTTGAGGCTATTGCAGAAGGAGTTGCTTTCCTCATTTCAGCCTCAGTCTTTGGGTCATTAGCATAGAGAAAGGCCGTTGATTTTTGAGGGTTTATTTTATATCTTGAAATTTTGCCAAAGTTTTGGCTCAGCTCTAGTAGCTTGGGGCTAGAGTCTATGGGGTTTTTTAGGTATAGGATCATGTCATTTGCAAAGAGAGAAAGTTTAACTTCATCTTTTCTTATTTGGATCTCCTTTATATTTTCATCTTGCCTAATTGCTCTGGCTAGGAATTCTAGTACTATTTTGAAGAGAAGGGGAGAGTGGACATCCCTGTCTTGTTCCTGATTTTAAAGGGAATGGATTTAGTTTTTTTACCATTTAGAGTTATGCTTGCTGTTGGTTTGTCATAAACTGCCTTGATTATATTCAGGAATGTTCCCTGGAATCCCAGTTTTTCTAGGGCTTTTAGCATAAATGGGTCTTGGATTTTATCAAACGCATTCTCCGCATCAAGTGATACAACCATGTGGTTCTTTACTTTGCTCTGGTTGATGTGGTGGATTAAATTAATTGACTTGCATATATTGAACCAAATTTGCATCTTCGTGATGAATCCACTTTGATCATGATGTATGATTTTTTTGATTACCTGTTGAAGTTGATTGGCCAGAATTTTGTTGAGAATTTTTGAGTCTATGTTCATCAGGGAAATTGGTCTGTAGTCCTCTTTCCAGGGTGAGTCTCTGCCTGATTTTGGGATGAGGGTTATACTGTCTTCATAGAATGTGTCTGGTAGTGAACGTTCTCTTTCAATTTCATTGAAGAGTTTGAGAAATATTGGTGTGAGTTCTGTTTTGAAGGCCTTGTAGAATTTTGCTGTGAATCCATCTGGACCTGGGCTTTTCTTGGATGGGAGATCATTTATTGACATTATATTTCAATACGGGTCTGTTTAGAAGGTTTAAATCTTCATGGTTGAGTTTGTGGATATCAATTTTTTCTAGGAAATCATCCATTTCTTCCAAGTTCTCAAATTTGTTGGCATAAAGTTTGGCAAAACAGTCCCTTATTATGGTCTGAATTTTGTTTTTTTCTGTGGTGATGTTACCTGTTTCATCTGTTATCTTGTTTATTTGAGTGTGCTGCCTTCGTTTTTGGTCAGGTTTGCAAGGGGTCTGTCTATCTTGTTGATTTTTTCAAAGAACCAAGTCTTTATTTTGTTAAATCTTTACATGTTTTTTTTCGTCTCTAATTGACTTAATTCTGATTTGATTTTAATTATTTGCTTCCTTCTATTGACTTGGGGTTTGGCTTGTTGTTCTCTTTCAAGGAAATTAAGGTGTTTCCTAAAGTTATTGAGTTGCTGTTTCTCCAGTTTGTTGATGTAGGCACTCACAGATATAAATTTTCCTCTGAGTACTGCCTTTGCTGTGTCCCAAAGGAGCTGCTACTTTGTGTCCTCATCTTGCTTGAGTTCCATAAACATTTAAATTTCTGTTTTAATTTCTTCAATGACCCACTGATGGATCAGAGGTGTGTCGTTTAGTCTCCATGAACCGTAGGATTTTCTGTGGTGGCTGTTTGAGTTGACCTCTAATTTTATGCCATTGTGGTCTGAGAGAATGCAGGGAATGGTTTTGATACTTCTGAATTTGTACGGATTTTCTTTGTGCCCTAAGAAGTGGTCAATTTTGGAGAATGTTCCATGTGCCGCTTAGGAGAATGTGTATTCTGTTGTTGCAGGGTGGAATATTCTGTAGATGTTGATTAAGTCTAGTTGGTCTATGCAATTGTTTAGTTCTGTTGTTTCTTTGTTCAGGTTTTGGCATGTTGATCTGTCCAGAGGTGATAGTGGAGTGCTAAAGTCCTTAACCATCAATATTTTTGGGTCTATGAGTGTTTTTAGAGTCAGTAGTGTTTGTTTGATGCAGTTGGGTGCTCCTGTATTTGGTGTGTAGATATTTAGTATGGTTATATCTTCCTGTAGGAGAGATTCCCTTTTTAGTACATAGTAACCTTCTTTGTCTCTTCTTTTTTGTTTTTGGCCAGTCCTGGGGCTTGGACTCAGGGCCTGAGCACTGTGCCTGGCTTATTTTTGCTCAAGGCTAGCACTCTGCCACTTGAGCCATAGCGCCACTTCTGGCCATTTTCTGTATATGTGGTGCTGGGGAATCGAACCCAGGGCCTATGTATATGAAGCAGGTATTCTTGCCACTAGGCCTTATCCCCAGCCCCCTTTGTCTCTTCTTGCCTTTTTAAATTTGAAGTCAATTTTTTCTGATATTAGGATTGCAACTCCGGCCTGCTTATGGGGGCCATTTGCTTTATAGATTTGATTCCAGCCTTTCACTTTTAAAAGATGTTTGCTGTTGCTGGATATATGAGTCTCTTGTAAGCAGGAGAAAGATGGATCTTGATTTTTGATCCAACTTTTGAGCCTATCGTTTGATTGGAGAATTAAATCCATTAATGTTGAGGGTTAGGATTGAGAGATGATCATTTGTTCCTTTCAATATCCTTATCTTGTTAAATGCTGAGTCTTCCCATTTGTTGATCTGATATTCTTGTTTACTATTTAGGCTTCATTTCTCTGTCTGCATTGGGATCTTGATTATTTTCCCTGTATAGTAAATCTTTGAAGATTTTTTGTAAAGCCGGTTTGGTGGAGATATATTGTTTCAGTTTTTCCTTACTGTGGAAGACTTTTATTAGACCTTCTGGTATGAATGAGTGTTTAGCTGGGTACAATATTCTTGGTTGGTAGTTATTTTTTTTTAGGGTTTGGAAAACCTCATTCCAGGCTCTACTTGCTTTCATGGTCTCTGCTGAAAAGTCTGGTATGATTCTGATTGCTTTTCCTTTATATGTGATTGTTTTCTGCTCCCTAAAAGCTTTAAGGATTCTTTCCTTGTATTCTACTGATCCTGTTTTGATCACAATGTATCGGTGGGATGTGCTATTCTGGGCTGCTCGCTTTGGGCTTCTAAATGCTTCTTGTATCTGTATAAGCCTTTCCTTCTGGATATTTTGGAAGTTCTCGGTTAATACTCTGTTAAATAGGTTGCCTATTCCATTAACTTCCTTCTCCAGGTTTCCCTCAATACCTATTATCCTTAAATTTTGCTTTCTGATTGTGTCTTGAATCTCCTGGCGCTATCTGTTTTGTCGATTGGATTGGTTTTGTATTGCTTTTTGATATTTCACCATAGATTCTAGGGAATTTTCAGCTCCTGAGATTCGATCCTCTGCTTCAGTTAGTCAGGACTGTAGGCTAGCTACTTGATTTTGAATCTCTTTTCCTTCTGACTGGTCTTTCCTGATGATTTCCATGTCCTTGCTATAATTATCTTTTAGGTCCTGCATGGACTTTTTTACTTCATTCATTTGGTTTTGAGTGTTGTCTCTCATATCTTTTAACTGGGTAGCTATCTTTACATTTGACTCTTGAAATTCATTTATGTTTCTATTTGTGGAGGCCATGAAATTCTTCATTAATTTTTGCTTTGCCTCCTCATGCTGTAGAATAATTGACTGAAGATATTCAAACTTTTCATTCATCATGTTTATCAGTAGTCTTTGTAGAGCATTTTGAAGGTTCTCTTCTGTTTCTTTGATTGACTGCTCTACTTCCTGCTTGTTTTGAATGGGAGATAAGACTCCATAGTTTTTGCCACATTTCTTGTGCTTCTTCTGCCCATTTTGGATTGGGAATGCCAATCTACAAGCACCTGTGAGCACCGATTAAGACCCAAAGCGGACCTTACCAAGCACTGTTGTGTAAATCTTAGAAGTTCATAATTATATACGGATACCTTTTATATCTGTATATAAAATTAGATTTGGTGTTGCTAAATAATACAATTTTGCTATAACAGCCAATCCTGAGCCCTGTATTCAGTAGTTACTTATTTTCTGTTGCAACCCTATGAGCGATTCTTGTTCTTATATTAAGTTCTTTTTGGACTGGCTTTCTCTATGAACCCTTTTGATTCACTCAGGTTAAGTAGGGATACCCTCCATCCAATAACCAGGAGTCAATGGAATCTGGAGGACCTAGAAGTGAGTCAGGAGGGTAAGTTAGAAGTAGTAAGAGAATAGAGTAAAATGTATGGGGGTGGGGGGGTGATGATTTTGGTTTAGTTTCAGTGACATGGAAATGTAGTGGAGAGTAGAATCAGTAGAAACAACAAGGTTAAAATGATAGATAAGTGAGAGTTAGCAGTAAAGAGTGAAAGTGTTATTTATAGGAAAGTAATTTTTAAAGAACGAGAATGCAAAGAGAGAAATAAAGAAAAAATACTGGAAGACAGATGCACATAACAGAGAAAAATTATGTTAAAAAATAAAAAGGAAAAAAAACAACAGTAAAAAACGAACACCAACAACACCAAAAAAAAAACAACTTGGTAGAACCAACAGGTAAAAATGGAAAACAAAAACAAACCAATGACGTTTCAGAAATGAAAATATAAGAAAAACATAAAAATAAACAAGAAAGCTTAAAAAACTTCTGAGAAAAAAAGGAAAAAATGTCTTCCTTATTTGGGTGTGCTTTCTACAGTCTCTGGTTTCCTAGCGATGGTATGCAGTCTATTCTGCCGTTTGGCTGGTTTGATTTGCTTTCAGCTTACAGGCGGTGGATCTGCTTTGACCCTCTTCCCCTGTTAGTGAAATCCTGGGTCTCTGTGGTTCCCACAGCCTGCAGTTAAGTCTTGGCCGTCCTCTGTAGGTGGCAGATGTGAACAGTCTTGGGACCTGTGGCTCCTCCTGTCTTTGAATAAGTCGTGGACTCAGCAGGGCTGGGAGCCTCTGGTCTGGTTTACCCTGCTGAGAGTTGCTTGCCTGGGGGAGGTTCCTCCCTCCTGGGAGGGGCAGTCTTCTGGGCCGAGCTGGGTATGGAATTCAGCTCAGTTTCAGGCTGGGAATTGGGCTTCTACACAGGATGGTTTATCTGTCTCAGGAACTATTTGTTCTCCTGTGTGGCTGTTCCATGCCGCTGGTAGCTGCTCTCCACTTTCGCTTTTAATTTAGGAATTCCAGTGGCCAGGGCGGGCACCTCTAGCTGAGCTGAGGCCCAGGACAAGCCCCCTGCCTGGGCAGGGGTTGTTCTCCTGGGCGGAGCTGGCTCTCACTGGTTAGTCCCTCTTGCCCTTCTCAAAGATGTCTGCTTTTTCCTCACTTTCCCCAGGTGGGCTTTAGCTCCAGTCTGGTCTGATCTTATGCCAGTGTCAAAGATGGCGCTTTGCTCTGACAGTGGGGGAAGGGCTACTTCCCAAAAGATGCTCTATGGGTGAGAGTTAAAGTGTCTTTCGTGGGGTACTCACGCTTTCTCTGTGATTTTGGCCCATCCGTGCTCAGCCTGCGAACTGTCTATATCCCACTGTCTGGAGGATTTCTCCCCGGTCTCCATTGAGTGTTGGGCTCTGTGCCTGTTCTGGCACTGGCGTGGTGGCGGGACGCCTCCCAGAGCTCAAATCTGTGTTTTCAGACCAGCAAAGTCGATTTTTCCTTCTTGACCAGAATCCCTGTACTGTTATAATTTACTCTGGCTGTCTTTCTATGAGTAAAATTTTCTCTGGGATGGGAAAACTGCGATGTTCGAGGGAGCTCAGCTAGGGCTCTGCTGCTCCTCCGCCGTCTTCCCAGAAGTCCCTCTGGTTATAATTTTTAAATGAGTACATAACATAGAGTTTAATACTTAACTCACTAAATCAAAGTACATGAATTTAGTAACCATTCACTGTGAACAAAGAAGAGTAACACTGAAATGTGTGAAGATTTTATTAATATCTATATATTTATTATTTATTATTAATTCACTGAATATAATAATATTAGTTATGTTAATCGACAAGGATGCTAATTGTATAATGATTTGATGACAGTATTAATTCTCTCTTTGTCTGTCCCTGTCTCTCCTACCATTGGGAAGAATCCAAAACAGCTTAGGAATATGGTGGTCATATTGCTCAAATAATATACAAAAAAATCAACTTAAAGGGAGAATTGAGTTGAGTCAGGAATTATATAAATGGAAAATTTCAAGTAAAAGAACTAACTTGAAGATACACAAAGGTGTATGCTTAAACAAGGGCAAGTAAGTTCATACAGCTTAAGAGTAAATGAACAGAGGGGATAGACTAGTAGGAATGCAATGATAAATTGGGATGGCATTATTAAATACTTAAATTAGATGTTTTTAGTACTCTAATATGTACTGGAAATGTTTTAATAAACAAATGCCATAATGAGGGCAGCTAGATTTTGATGGTATTATTAAGAAAGTGATTAGTTAAGACAAGAAGTTTTAAGTTATTATATTACTGTGGGTAGTTTTACAACAAATAAAAAGAAAAATCAAAAGATCTTTCCCACCTTTGGTGTGAATTGAAGCCCTCATTTCAGGTAGCTTTAACTCTATAACTTTATTATTTGGTAACTATTAATCTAACACTTTAAACTATTCAAATTCTGTCAACAATTAATGAAGAATAAACCTGTACAATTACTAAATGTTACTGTAACCAATTAACGTGATCTTAAAATGAACTCCTAAATTCAACCTTTTCTGGTTATCTAGATCCAATCTGACTGTCTTAACCTGTTTCTGTGTGCATATTTTATGTGGGTTAAAGTATATGATGGTTTCATTTTACTTTGTGTTCGAAGGGAAAGAGGAAGTGAATAATAATCTACAACTTCAATTACCTCTTGCCTTGTGCCACTTACCCCTTGTACTTGACAAATCAGTTATATATTGATGAAACTATAGCCAGAAACATATGATCTGTAGAGCCACCTAAAGATATTTCAGCCAAAGTAACCCATGTATAAGTAGCTAAAGGCATTGATGATTGTTAAAGTATTTTATTAATGCTACTTTCATCTAATGAGTGAAATTCATATCATATAATAACATATATGTAATGCATATACAAATAAATTTTAATAACCTACACATAAATAATATATTATATAATATATAATACATTTCAATAGTGCATATTTATGCAGGAATATGTAATGCACCAACATCTGTGAGATACAAAGACTCTACACTTTCAAAAGTTTCCTGTATCTACTTTCATTACATTTTTGGTTGCACAAAATCTAACCTTAGGAGAATCTAATCATTCTTTCTCTCATAGTTAAAAATTATTAGTAATGCTAATTACTAAATGTAAGTACAGCAAAGACACTTTTCATAAAGGTCTTAAAGCCATTGTAGGTCAGCTGTAATAAATAATTGTTTCTCTTGTTAGTCGAAAACTTTTGTCTTTGCTCCATTAATAAACTTGCAAACATTTTTTCAGGTAATACATATTGCTCAATTTATTTTAGTAGTGGAAGTTTATGATAGAACACTTTGTTATGGATTGAAAAACAAAAGTAAACTGTCTTCATATTATTTCATTAATTCAGAGAAACTTGAAGTATCCATTGAAAGACTAAGGAGAAATGTCTGAGTTTTACAATTGAACTATACCTACACATACCTACTTTTTTATTCCCTCTGAATTTAGAATGAAAAAAAAAAAGATACAGCACTAATGTGACATATTTCCTAAATCACTCACATAATTCCTTGGACATATGCTACAGATAGTTCAGAGAATCCCAAAACAGGTTTCATTTTAGTAATCTAAAGTCATAAAATATAATTTTTACTGAAACATTTCATGATCTTCATTCTTATGGATCTCAAACATTGATTGTGTATATTAAATCCAAGTATCTAAATGTGCTGGGAATATGATGCTTGTAATATCTAAAAATATTTGTTTTTAATTCAAGAAATATTCATACTTGAAGCAATCAGTCGTTTTTTCCTTTTATGTGTTTCTAGATATGAAAACTTAAATTAGAACCTTTCTTTAGCTGGAGTTGAGATTTCTCTATGAATGTCAGGATCCTTTGTACCACATAGTACATGACAAAATCAATTGTCATATCAAACTTCTGGATTTTGCTTCTTCTCTGAACGTTAACATTGTAACAGTACAGTGTAACTGTAACGGTGTAATCATAGACTTTTTTTTTTTCCTGGCCAAGATATGTGATATGGCTGAAAATTTAGGAATGCATTCCTTCCTTATCCCCCATTGTCTAAGACATAACCTTTCATAGATATTTATCTGTCATTCAGTTATTTCTCTGCTCTATCGCATGTGGCTTATTTTGGAAAACATTTTTTACTCCAATCAATTTTCTTTGCTCTAATGATCTTTCTATACTGGATGAGACATATTCTCTCCTGACGCATAATATAGAAAAATAACATTTCGATTGACAGGGAACTAAACTCCTAGGGACAGGAGTTGAAATAAGTGAAAAATTGACCAGACAAGAAACAGTAAAAAGTATACAAATAAGATAAGTAAAGGTTCATAGCAGCTGCTAACTTTCATTATCTGGGACTACATCACCATATTCAGTTCAATCACATGTGTTTCTCATACCAATGAGTCATTAAAGCTAAAGTATATTCCATAATTATTATGCTAAAAGAGCCATGGCATTGTGTTAAATATTAGAAATACATTAGTATTTCAGAGGCAAAATAGGTTGTTATTCTTTCTCTACAGTTTTGTGGCTCATCTGTATCTTTAAGGAACTGTTCCACAATCCAGATTTCATCTGTGAGAGAAAGATTTAAATGTGTTTTTGTGTACAGACAATGCATTTATCCAAAATAAAAATTGGAGTGATTTGTCACTAATTAGCATTGTTTTTGTACAATGATTTAGTATTCATTCTTTTATTTGATGGTCACAACTCTGTGAAGATTGTATTCAGATTTTCCACATGTGGAAACTGAGATTAAGCGAATCATCCTCAGTTATAGATCCAAATAAATGAAAAAAACATAGCCACAGATTTGTTTCTGTTTCTCTCAAAACCTGCCACTTCCTATTTTTATCCAGATATTGTGTACATCAGTATGAATTTCTGTCAAATTACTCACTAGATAAAATCCAAGAGTAAAATGAAACTCATAGTTTGCCACAGTAAATCATATTATTCCTTACAATTCTAAAATAAAATTTAAAATATTTTTCCCATGAAGAAATCAGGTGACATTAAACTCATCTTCCAGTTCTTGTTTCAGAAGCGGTTCTTTTGTTTTAACTGTCATATCGTACCAGTTAAAATAGAATGGAAGTTGTTTACAGGTTTGTGGGACTGAACACAATGTTGCTGTTCTACCTTTCGTCTCTCAGGTGGCTTTAGGTAGCTTTGTATTCCCACAAATGTCAGAGAAAGACATATAGAGTGCTGTAAAATATTCTTGGAATTACACCTTCTGTTTCCTTAGATCTTTGAGGCAGAACAAGCTCCTTTTTCAGTTAGAACTGTCTACTGTGTACATTTAATTCAGTTTTTCTTTTTCTGAAGATTTGACTGTGAACTCATTTATGAGGAATAATGTTTATATGTAAAATATACTTTCCTGGCTCACAACATACCTAAGATGTATGTGTCTTTATACTAAAGAAAGAATTATTTTGGACATGAGATCACTGAACCTTAGAAAGTTAATTAACTTGCCCAATGTTAAACAGGTGTGTGTGTGTGTGTCAGAGCAGGAAATGAAACAAGAGACTGATGATAAAATCTGTTTTAACTAGCATGATACATTTTAACCTGGAACCAGATGATGCATGACTGTTAGTATTCTCTAAATATGTCTTTATTTCATCAATTCAGTAAGTGTGAAATTGTATGAGATGAGTTTTGTTTTTTGTAAATCTACGTATTACAGCAATTTCTTTAAATAAAACTGTCTTTGAAAAAACAGCTCGGAGTTTAAAGATGAGTAGTTCTCTAAAGATCACACTTTGCTACAAAGGTTTCTTCTGCCAAATGCTGTAAGTTACCATGGACTGAGCACTTGACATACGGTTTGCAGTTTTTCTCAGCTATATCTCAATCTTATAACAATAACAAAGAATTGAGGTCTATGTGTGCAGAAAGAAATTCAGAGTTTTACAGATACTAAAATATTTCCAGGAGTAAGGTTGTAGACTAGTTTAATGTTGCTTAATCAAGCTTATACTTATTTCTCAAGCATGTAGTTTTTTCAGGTTAATACTAGAGTTTAAACCCAGGGATTTTTAATTGTTCAGATTGGCTGATAAGATGGGGGCTCTATCATGATCTTTAGAGGTCATTCCACAGACTTTGCTTCAGGTTGGATTTGAACCATACTCCTCCAGATTGCAGCCTCCTGAGTAGCTATTATGATAAGTGTACATCACTGGTACTTGCTTAACTTTATTTCTTTCCCTATGTTCAAAAGTACATCTTATTAAAAAAAAGTCCTCCAGGAAACAAAAGAGGTTTTACTGTTTTTCCACCTATCTAATAAAAATGTTCTTATTCATAGGTGATCATGTGCCAGATGTACCTGGACTTTCTGCTACACTTATTTCAAACTCAAGCATATTTTATTGAATTCCTTCATTCCATTTGTCATCCATCTACCCACGCATTCCCATTCATCTTTTCTTTTGCTTCATTGACAATGGCCCATCTTCTCTGTACTAACGTTCAAAATAAATGAACCTGGAAAAGGAGATGATAATAGGTCAATCCAGTTTATAAAATTAATGTAATTCATATGGGTAAAGAACACTTCCTTTCAAAATCTAAAGTTTCATACTCAGAGATGAGTGATATTTGTATTCAAAATCCTTTTGTTCAAGTTTACTCTTTCCTAGTTTTACTACTCATCTGCTAGCTTATTTACATTTTAAATGTGGAGGGATAGAGTACTGGAAAAATGTATATAATTAGGTAAATCAGCTCTTATATCATGCCAGTTACCTTTAGATAAATGTAGGTATATCATGCAAAACGGATGCAAATAAAATTAAATCATGCAAATGAAGAATAATTTGAACTCATTACAAAACATAAACCAATAGTATTTTACTGAATCCACTTCACAAAGTGCAAATAAAATTCTTGGCATTTTCCATATGCTACTGATATTCAAAGAAGATAACTTTAGCTCTGACTTTTGCAGTGTTGAAATCTAAAGAAATAAAACAAATTATATGTTATAACAATGTGAAAATGTTGCAGTCTCTCCAAAATAAACATATAATTCTTAAACCTTGTATATTCAAACATTGTGTAAATGTATGTGGGTGTATGTGTATAACCATTTGAACACATACATGTGAGTGCTATTTTTATTTGATTGGTTAGCTTTTCAAGATTTTTTTCTATACTTTGTCTTTAAAGGGCAATTCTTTTTCTGATGCTTTAATGTCTGAGGACTCTACACAAGAAATATTATCTCAGTCTCACAGCATTCTGTATAATCCATCCGCTTAATATTTAAGAAAATATTGATCATATCTCCCATCATTACAATCATCAATACAGAAGAAAACAACATATACCACATGCTATGCTTTCAGAGACTGTATTTAGTAAAACAAGCAGAACTAAGGTAACTTGCTTAGTGTGTCCAAAGCACTTTGATAACAATTCTAGATAAAGAACCTGTGGCAGCATTTCTCAGGAATAATTAAGACTTCCCTAATAGACTACAATAAAATGATTCCATGAATGAAAACATAAAAATATTCCTTTAATCCTTCAAAGCTTATAAGGACCAAGTAGGATGAACTGGAAGCAAGATTTTTTTGAGTTACATGGCGACATTCCATGTTGACTTGAGCAAGGCATGGTTGAGATGGTATATGTGATCAATGCTACCTGTTAAGACAAAGCAAAGTTGCAGGTTTTGGAAATGAGTTTCACCACCAAGGTGCTAGAAGAGACATTAAGAGTCTGAGTTTTCTATCTGAGCTGAGAAGATGGTAAAGTAATTTATAAATTGTAATAGCTTAACCAATGATTCATTATAAAGATACCATTCTGTTGGTTGTCCTTAGGTAAAATACCTGGCAGAGAACAGATAATGGTTAAGGACATCATGATCCTGGATAAGTAGTTTCCCTGGACAGGAAGAAATAAAAAAATAATAAAACAACTAGAACTAGATGTGATATATTGTTTACTAAGATGAGAAAGACAAAGGACATTCTAAAAGACAAAATCGTGAGCATTACAGAACAATACCTTCATTGTTTGTTGACACTTTTCATGGTATTATGTTTAGCCCTTATATGAAGCTTTGGAAATGAGGAATCATCTACTTTCTATAACATGACTAACTACCAGCAAGTTAGAACTAGTCAATTTTATAAGCTCATTTCCTTCACTAAGGAGGCTAGAATTCAATGCACAGCTGTGTTAATATAGTGTCATTATTTTTTTTATCTTACATCTGTGTCTCCTAAACCACCTGACATAATTTTTCAGCAAGTTCTTCCTTAATTCTTTGATTTGAATGTGACCAGCTTATGTACAGCTATGCACTACGGTTCTTATTTTTGTGGGTTTCGTGTTTAGCTCAAAATGCAGTAACCGAATTTTGAAGACAGCCACCTTACAACTGTATCAGGCTGAGAAACAAACACAGCCCTCATCACTGTGTAACTATATGGTTTCAAATGTGGTCAGCATGGGGGCATGATGTGATAATTATTTTTCAGCTCACCACTTAATCAATTTTTCTGTTGAATATTTGATTGTGGAACTTGTGATAATAGGACCCAAAAGCTCTCCCCCTCAACAAACACACAAGCACAAAACACGAACCCAAAGAGTAAGAAAAATTAGAATTGTTAAAACAGTATTGCTGAAAATGAATCAGAACTAACAATGTTAACTATAGTAATGATAAAACCAGTTCTAGAATTTAACTTTTTTTCAAAATCATAAAACTGAGAAATCCAATTTCAGTATATTTCATGTATTTATCCTGTATTGTATATTAAATTTTTGTTTGTCCTATCCTCAATATTCAATAAGACTTGTAAAAGAGCTAAAGTTTTAAAAACTATAATCTTTCAAGTGTGAAAGAAAAGATATAATAGAAAAGAAAGTTCAGAAAATATTTCAGGAATTTCTTTTGTTCCAATTAAAAGACTTGGGAAAATTGCTGCAACATTTGCAGTTTCTATTTAAATAGAGGACAGATTCTTGGTTTAGGGAATCAATATCAATGTTTCAGTATTAATTTGAACTGAAAATATCAAGCCTATATGCGTCAATCTTGGGAGTGTGTGGTCTATTTACTAGGCACTTTCATTTGATAATAGACTATTTGATGGTTCTGTGATTGTAAAAGGTATTTTTAACTCTTTTATTTCCCTTCAGACTTAGTCAACAGTAACTATTTTGTGAGTGAAGTAATAACTCATCTCTTGGGGAAAGTGTAAAGAACAAAACTAAAGGAAAGCTACCATGGTGCTGTCATTTATTTTTAAATTTTGAATACTATTTTGAATACTCTATATACAATATATATTTTTACAGGGTGAGAGATTATATGTGAATATATGTGTGTGCAGTTTGTTGTGTTCTGATCAAGATAAACATTTTTATTTCTTCAAATGTTTATCAACAATTGTGGTAAATTATTTTAAATGCTTTCGTCTGTATATGTGTGTGCATATATACACAACTGAATGCATGCATACACATATGGGCACACACATATACACTCATGTATACAGTGAAAATGTCAAATGCAACATGATATCATTAACTATGCTCATATTATTATGGAGAAGAGGGGAGAAATAAGACAGATTTTTGAGTACTCTATACTTAGAAACAAATTCTGGTGACTTGACTACAAAGGCTCTGTTTAGGTTATTTTAGTTGACAAGTAAACATTTTATATAGTTATTGTGGATAGCTAGCATGGTATTTTGAAATGTTTATAGATTGTGTAAGCTGAAATAAAGCTATTTAAGCAAATGCATTACATCACATTCTTTCTAACATTTATGGGTTGAAAATTTGTAAAACTTACTCTCTTGATCTCTACAGACATCTTCTCTAACTTATGTGTTGACAGGCATAAAATATATGCACAAAATTATGGGCTGGGAATATGGCCTAATGGCAAGAGTGGTTGCTTCGTATACATGAAGCCCTGGGTTCGATTCCTCAGCAGGACATATATGGAAAACGGCCAGAAGTGGTGCTGTGGCTCAAGTGGCAGAGTGCTAGCCTTGAGCAAAAATGAAACCAGACACAGTTCTCAGGCCCTGAGTTCAAGGCCCAGGACTGGCCATGTATATATATTGCTCATAGTAAAAGTAAGATACCTATTCATCGATAAACAGCTGCTAACTAAAATTCTGGACCCAGGCTTAAGAAATAATCAATTACTTATTAAAGAAAAACTCTCTCATACACCATTAATGGCTTTAATTAAAGCAGAGGCTTTCTTTAAAACAATGAAAACCTCTGATTGTTTCACCACTTTAGCCAAGAATTCTTGTCCAGAATTGTCTGAGAATATAGTGATGTAAGTGCCTTACAAAACACTTTACCTAAATTAAGAAGCAGTAATCTTAACTTAGTGACTCTTTCATGTCTAGGCTTAAGTTGTCTAGAGTAGATGATTGGATATAATTGAGCCTTTGGATTATGTTTTATTTTGTCCTCACGTATTTGATGTTATAAACTTGAGTTCCTGAACGCCTTGTAAGCTCTATGGCCAATGTTGAACCCTAAAATAGCCTTCGTATAAATAAATTCAGATTTAATTTACAAATGCAGGGCAAATAAGCAATTCACTGTAAATTATTCACAGAGGGCATTGAAAAGTCATGAAAATTAATCATCATGTCTGTATTTATGTATGTATGTGTGCATGAGTATATAAGTATGTGCCTTTTTATCTTCATTTCGTAAAAATCAGACTATGTTCTGTATATTACAATTCTATGAGCTAAGTTTTGTATATACTTTTGAAAAAATTGACTTAAAAACTGGATATGTTGAGTACAAACATTAATTTTATTTTATTCATTTTTACCTTCTTATAGACAGATGCCTGTGTCTGAATCTCAACTAAAATTCTTGCTTTCTGAGTAACTTTCTCATTCAAAAATTGCTTCAACTTTCTATAATATCAAATAAGGCAATAAATGAAAACTAGAGTTAATGTTTTATCATATATTGGCTTTTATAATTAAGATAATTCCTATGAGCCCCAGAACGTATCTGTAGCACAATGCAATTGCAAATTATAGCTACTGCTATCAATGTTAAATTCCTACTTATTTTCCAAGTATCCAGAGATTTTATTTAATGCTATTAGTTGCCCATCTGATAGATTGTAGCTCTTCTATTCAGTGTCAAACACATGTTAGGTTTTCCACAAAATTATGTTTGATGCTTAAGTTTGAGAAATTAATGTATCAGTAAGTATCAATAAACAATCTTGACAACCAATAGTATGTATATTAGGTAGGTTTCTGTTCTGTCCTATGTCACTGCACATATAAACTACTATATTTACATATGTATTAAAAGTTTATGAAAATGGACATGTAGTGCTATTACAATATTTTTTAAGTAATAGTGCAAACATTTCCATGTGGCAAATAAAGTATGATTAGTGAGTCATTTGAGTCTTATGCAGCTTCTCATCCCATGCTGGGCTACTTTTTTGCTGTTGTTGTTCTGGTATAAGGGATTTGAACAATGGTCATCACACTCTCACTTGACTTTTTCTCTCACAGCTTGTGCTCTACTACTTGAGCCATGCATCTTCTTTCTGGTTCATTACGGTTAGTTGGAGATAAGGATTATGCTGCATATACTGGATTATAGTTATTATCCTCAGATTTCAGCCTCCTAAGTATCTATGATGTTAAAATTGAGACACTAGCACCTGGCCTGTAAAACAATACTTAGAATATTTTTCTGCAAAGCTAACAGGAACTTCAAGAGTAGTATGTTAGTATGCTCAGGATAATCACAGCAACTATGTTTAGTTCAATTAAATTTTAGCTCAAGGACAATAATATTTGAATAATATTTTATTGATTATTCTTTATAAACTTATAAATAATGAGGTGGTGGTAATAAGTACAAAGGTAAAAATGAAATCTGTCATTTATAGTTCTTACTGGTTAATAGGCAGACCATTAGCTAAATACTTATCACAAAATATAATGTTTTCTTTAGTAAAATGCAGTATCATATATTATTGAGACATTCAAATGAGTTGTGCTGTTCTTGAGTGTTATTGTCACTAAGTTGAAGTTCAGTTTCAAAATTAATGTCTCTACTAAACCTCAAGATAGGATAATTTAGGGAAATAGAATATTTGCAAATGGAATTACTTAAGCTAAGATGAGGTCACACTGTATTACATTAAACTCTAAATCCAGGAAGAATGGCCTCCTTCATAAGAGAAGGAAAACTTGATACAGAAATGCAGTGACACACATTGGAAATGTGGTCTCAAAAACACAGAAACGAGGTAAGAGTTATGCTGTTCCCAAGGCAAGGAATGCCTGGGAACTAGAAATGCACTAGAAATTGGAAAAGTTAAATAAGCATTTTTTTCTGAAAGACTCTGACCTTGCTGACATGAAGATTTATTTGTAACTAAAAAATAGATTTCTATTGTTATCAGTCATGCAGTTTATGATCATTTTTATGGTGTTCTTTAGAAAGTCATACAGATTTAAGACCATATATGACAGGTTTCCATAACAAATACCTACAAATTTGTAGGTGCATGCACAGAAACAGGATGGAATGAAGTTGAGAGACTGGAAGAGTTTACAGGTAATTAGCATAGAAAATTTTACTTTTAGGAATCAATTGATTAAAAAAAATATGGATGTTATAGCCAATTTTGAAAGACTTGATGCTTAGACATTTGCATATATTACTAGCAGAAAGTTTATATAACAATATTTAAAGAGGCTTAATGATTTTGGCTTCTGTAGATCTATGCACTGATCAGGTACATAATGTTTCTAGAACATAGGAGTACTTTCTCCTTTACCAGTACCTCAACAAATACTCCAAGCCTTTCTCAAATTACATATTGGTGGGTGGCTAAAAAATTCTTATTGATATAAAGAAGGGTGTGTGTATTAAAAGGTATACATTTAGTTTCCTATGATAAAGATAACAAAATGATGATAAGAAAAAAACAGTGCTATGTTTTCATTGTTTTCCTCAATGTATTTCTAGTTCTTCCAGGAGAGGCTGAATGCCTATTACAAACTAGTTCCGCTAATATTTTTAGATCAAATAATGTGCCTGGTTATCTCCCTCTTCATTTTTGATTCTATATATATGGAAACTACAAACAAAATAAGAAAAAGAAAATATGATCCAACTTCTTGATTGCTGAAGAGGTGTTCTGTTTGTATTACATTTATCTACACATTTAAATATCAGCTACATTATCAAATGAGAAAGAATGACAACTCATTGCAAAATAAATGACAGCTGATTCATAAGTTGATGAGAAACTTGGAATATGTGTTATCATTTGAGTGAGTGTTGTGACAAATGCTTTTCTCAGTGCCTCAATTGGTAAAGTTATTGAAAGAGACAGTGAACTTCATTTGCAAAAATGAAAACATCTTTGATAGAAATTCCTCATTTTGTTTTCCCATAGACAATTTTTACTGACAATTTTACTGACAATTTTTACCTTTGTAAAACTGTATTTTGCCAATTTTAATTATCTGATCATGAAGCAGGATAGTTTGTTTTGCAAGTAGTTAAGAAAATTTCCAGTGTTTGAATATGTTTAGAGAACCCAAAACACGTTACTATTTTATTTTTAATTCAAGTTGGCTTAGATTTGGTCCTACTGGACACGTACTGGACACGCATTTGGTTTTGGAAAAAATAACAAGGATAACAATATTAAGACTTTATATAATTCATTAACTGTTTTTTCTTTTATCCATTCCCACATGGCTAAAAATTCCTTATGGTGCATTTCTCCAAGTGCCTGCAGGTGCCCAATATGTCAAAGTTGCATCTGCAGATTCCCATGAATGTGATTTTAGCAAGTCTCATGCTGAACAGTATATGGTGAATGTATGAGAAATAGATGGACGCAGGGAAAGATACAGCCTGAAAACAAAGATGAGCATAACAACAAAAGCAGAGCAACAAAAAACTGGTGATTGTTTCAAGGCGTCCTCATCTTTTATTCGCTTAGAAAACACAATATGTATATCCAGTATTAAGGCATTAAGAGTGTTATTCCAACTAGCAAGAAATTTTGCAGGATTTGCAAACAAGATACCAACTAAAGTAATGTGGAACAATGACATATAGATTGTCTCAGCAATACACAAACACAAACCTCTAAGGGTCAGATCACATGCTTTTCTAAATCCATACAATTCTGTAGTTTCTTCCCTCAACTTCTCTGTTTACATAATTTATTTTCCCATGTCCAATTAACATCCTGCTTATTAACAATGTGAGTCATGCAAGACATAAATACAACTCTGACTTTAACTCTGACACAAGTTTAAAATTTCCAAGCTTAAACTTAATTGAAATAAATAGCCATAAATGTTTCTTCCTCCAAGAACATAGGAAAAATATCAAAGGAATAAGATAAACGTACATAGTTTATGTTGTAATACTAAAAGCTAATGCACTAAAGAAAATGACACACATCAGTGAAACAAATACCTTCTTCTCTTGTTCTCAAACCCTGACCTCACCCAAAATCATACTGCACAAACCTCTCTTGAGAATTAAAAAAAAGTCTAATGTATTCACTTATAATCAATGCTTTTGCATTCCTGATGTTCAGATTCTTCCACTACCCCCACCAATCCTTTCTCTACAGTTTCTCAAATTCTACTCTGCCATGAGAAGGCAGGAGCAGAAGTTGGAAGACATGCTAAGAAGGTGTAGCTACAATTTCATTACTAGATAATGATGTTTTAAACTAAATGTGGGAATGCTAAGGGATTGTCAGAGTTTCAATCCTCTGAACACTGAAATAAAAACCTATGTAGGTGAGTAGTAAAGGATAATTAGAATTCTACAGAGAAATTTTAGCCAAAATCATGTCTGTGTTTAGTGATTTCTTTATAAGTAGGTGCACAGATGAAGATACTTATTATAAGAAAATGACATACATGTAGTTTCTGAAGGCTGAGTCTAATAAATTCCCTAATACAAATCTCTAAACGGCTTGATGAGGCTAGGCTTCAACAGGATAGCTTTTTCATACCTCCTAGAAAATACATATTCTTTCACACTAATGTAGATTGTTATCTTTTAAGCTGAAATTTTTATGTGAGTTTCTTTTCCTGAGTATTTTTATTATCTCTAAGTACTTGCACAAAGGGCTGCCATTCAACAAAACAGTTAATAAATATAGTTCAATTTGATCAATGTCACCCTTTTCAACATTCTTATCCTCCCTCCTCACCACTTCCCTTCACTCACTTTTCGTAATATTTTAGGTTATGTATTGGATATTTTGCCATTTAACAAAGCAGTCTATATATACAGTGTATATTGATTTGTGTCATTCCTTCACCATAACCCTTTCCTTACTTTTCTTCCTTCTATGGTATATACAATGCATTATTGCATTCTACGCCCTTGCCCCCTTCATTCAAGTACCCATTCTCTCAGAAAGAATGATAATAAACCACTCAGAAAATGGCAAGAACTGGATGAAATTATATTAAATGGAGTAAGCCTGACACAAAGAAACACAGCTTGCATAGATTTCCTCAATTGTGGTCTCCATAATGGCACATAATTCTACAAGTAAACACAGTGGGTAATACAGAGTAATTATTAATGAATTAACTGAAGTATTGTTAAATAAGGACTCTAGAGAAAATAATATAATACTTTAGGAAGAATAGTAAAAGCTCAACATATAAATTTGGGAATACACAATTCAGTTTTTCCTATTATAACAAGGTGAGGATATGGGAAGCTTGAAAGTTGATTCCTGGTATCTAGAGAGAGCTATTTCAGGGAATAGACAAACTTTTAGCTTTCTTTCTTCAGTGTCAGAATTTATTGAATACTGCAAGCTACATCAATCTGACTAATGTGCCAAGTCCTGATGATTTTGCTTGATAGCCATGAGTCAATTGACATATTCTTTAATTGAAATTTAATTCCTAATGACCTCTCAAATCACATATTGTACTTCACAGTATTAAAGGGTACAGGAAGATGAGAAAGGGTTAAAATGGCTCTTGGGTTCAAAGGGACCTTATTACAGCAAGGGCAGAAAGCTGATACAGCCTGAAAATATGGTCACTACAGGCGATTCAGTATGTTACTAACAACAAACTCAGTCAGAAAGAAACTAATCATAGAGCTATGGAGATCTGGTGTAATGGGAGTTTGAGAATCGGTATAAGTCAGATTGATCCAAGATTTCTGGATCTTACTGGATCTAGAATGAGTTGAGTGAGTCAAAGACCCAGGAACACAGTTAAGAGTTTGTCCTCTGATGACCTTGTGACGTAAGCATAAGGGGGGATGTGATCACGCACAACTTGATGGTTGTGGCCATGTTCCTTTAATGCAATCCAAGTGAGGATCTGCACCATTCATTGTTCTGGTGAGTTCCAGAGTGTCATCAGCTTGATATTTCTGTCATGCATTAGATAAGTCCACATGACTATTTTTTCTTTTTTTAAATTTAACTTGTTGAGTTTATAATTGTTATTCTTGTGTTTATGTACATAATTTATTTATCACCCTGCCCCACAATTTGTGCTAGGCAAATGAGGGTGCTTTATGGTGTCAAAATATGTAGACGTGGGGCTGGGAATGTAGCCTAGTGGCAAGAGGGCTTGCCTCCTATACATGAAGCCCTGGGTTCAATTCCCCAGCACCACATATATAGAAAATGGCCAGAAGTGGCACTGCGGCTCAAGTGGCAGAGTGCTATCCTTGAGCAAAAAGAAGCCAGGAACAGTGCTCAGGCCCTGAGTTCAAGTCCCAGGACTGGCAACAGAAATAAACAAAATACGCAGACTTATTCTGACTCAGTACGTGCTCTCAAAATGGAGCCTGAGAGCTCCGGTTCTGTACAATAAGATGTGACTCCAGCCAGGGCCTAGCTTGATCTCCGCAATCAGGATTCTCACTTGGGGACTGCAATCAAGGAGCAAGTGATGTACTGGAAAATTTGGGGGAATGTCAGGGCACCTATGCACCTGAGATCTGAAGAGTACATGAGACATAGGAAATGCTCCATCCCTCCTGCCATGAGTTAAAATGCATTTTACTAGGGTGCCTTGCACTGTTTGGATTTCAATTAGAGGGGGGAAAAGGATCATTTCCTACATTGCCCATATGTAACTGTCCTTAAATATAAAAATAAAGAAAAATGAAATGCACAATTAAAGTACACATGGGAATATTAATCAAAGGAAATTTTGGGAGACTGTACTTACAACAAAAAAAATAGAATTTCAAGTGATGTGTTTGACTAGGGAAAATAGAGACATAAACATGTTAATTAATCAAAAGGAAATATCAATTCTCAAAGTTTACAAGTCTAATAAGGTTACAGTGAAATATATGAAACAAAACCCGATTTAACCTAGAATGAGAGCAAGGAAACTCACAATTTCTGAAAGGTATTTCAAATATGACTGATAGAAATTTAAGTAAGTTTACCATGAAGAAAAGAAAAGAATATGGAGAAATTGGGAAGCTGTTGGTAGACATTTGGGTAGTGTTTAGTAGAAGCCCAGTTTGTGTGTGGAACTGTGGGTAATCATGTTTGATTTTGACTTTGAATGTATTTACATGACTGTGTTCAGGGCTGTGGTAATACTTATCTGCGGCTTTACACTTTGCATCCTCCTCTGCATATGTGTGATATCTCAACTAAGATAACAAGTGCAGTATGCAAAAATGGGAAGGAAGGAATTAAAACCTGTATAAGCAGAGGGGCATGTATACTTTGTTGTCAACTGAGTATCTGTGTCCTCTAAAAATTCTGACTAGTGTCCTCTGAAATAAAGATGAAACACAGGATTCTGTGAAACAAGCAAGTTAATAATATACTCTTTTAGAATTGAGTTCATTGTGATTCAGAGAAAAGATCCCTGGAATAAAATAAACAACTTTTGCACACAGATTCAAGTGCACTTGTTTTAAAAGATCTGAAAGCGGTTTCATCTTTCTCAGAAATAACACCTAAATTTCAGAACAGCGAGTCCTTCAATAATTACAAGAATTTCATTTTTGTGAATCCCTATTTTATGTACATTAATGATAATTTAATTTATAAGGATTGATGGAATTTTAATGAACACCAAACAGTGATTAATCTAGTCATTGTAGAGTGCTATCCTATTTGATGATGTTTGTAATGCCATCATTAAGTATAACCCAACTTGCTCTTACATGCATTAGCAAATAGAATCACACAGAATGTGTCCTGAAGTATCACCACATGTTTACTAATGCCTAATTGCCAAATACAATGTTTTTATTCACTTGTCACCACACAGCATTGAGTCAATATGCCTGTTTGATTTTCTTTCCTGAATTCGGGTGAGTTAGGCTTGAACTTTACTATTATGTAAAGATTTGCAGCAGTTTAATTTACCTAATAATATGACACAAGTTCAAAGAAATGAAAACTTGAGTGACTTGTGAACATTTGCATCCTCTCACTAACATGGCCATCATAACCAGAGAAAGATTAAAACAAAATTTAGAGTCTGCTTTTAACACCTCTCTGATCTGGGTGAATTAGTGTGGTGTGTTTTTGTTGGTGATTGGCTTGTTGCAAAATGGTGATGAAAAGGTTCACCCCACTGAGCTGCCATGTATGTAAGAAATGAGATCTACCAACCCTCACACCATATGGCACAGATGTTTTAGTTTCCAGCAGTGATTTCTAGTCTTTTCATTTGCCAATAATGACATTCCACTCCCAAAGCAATTCTCTCTTCTCACACCTGCCCTTGAAGCCAGATAATTCAGTGGGGATAACTATGTTGAACTATCTTCAAACAAACAAGGGTGTAATTATCGTTTTTTGTTATCCATGGTTGGGGGTCTTGAGATGTAGCTGGATGAAGCAGTATTTTATTTTTTTATTTTTTTGCCAGTCCTGGGGCTTGAACTCAGGGCCTGAGCACTGTCCCTGGCTTCTTTTTGCTCAAGGCTAGCAATCTACCACATGAGCCACAGCGCCACTTCTGGCCTTTTCTATATATGTGGTGCTGAGGAATCGAACCTAGGGCTTCACGTATATGAGGCAAGCATTCTTGTCACTAAGCCGTATTCCCAGCCCGCAGTATTTTAATAAATATAATGAAAAGAATATTTCATGAGAATAATAATTTTATAATCATAATAATCATACAATATACAAGTGATTATATAATTATACATGGAAAGTTATCATTGCATATCTGTATTTCATTATTTGTATAGTATTGTTACAGTTATATAATTATTACTTCCAGATAATATTCTTTTTACTTATATGCATGCTTGAATTTTAATATAGGTATGTGTATTTTTATAATAGTATAAAGGCATGATCTACCCTTCTTTCAGGTACTCGCTATTTTCTACGAAGTGAATATTATAAACAATGGGGAGGGATCAGTGAGCTATCACAATATGAAATTTGGTTCAGCCCTTTCTGGAATCAGTTTCAGGGTCTCAATTGTCTTTGTAAGTCTTATAGAACACTCTCATAATGGCAAAAAGTGCAAATAAATCTTGATGAGTATCAAAGCAATTACCAGAGTTTCTCATAATGATAACAGAATTGAAAACAGAATAAATGGTAATTTAGTAAATGACATTTTTCTAGTAATGGCTTGGTGATAACACACAATAAATTTTATTTTCAGTAGTAAAACTTCTGTGTTGTAACCATTGAGTAGCTATTTCCTCTACCTTCAATTTTGAACATTCAACTTGAAAGGGCATAGAGTAGGGACAACAATTCACTGCATAAATAAACCAATTAAGATGAAGTGGAGATCTAGTAATTTTATAAAAAATATTAATTACCTTTCAGTAAAAGCACATAAAATATTAAAATAGAATCCCAGTCTCTTTCTTTCTAATTTAAATTTGAGTAGCTCATTTTCTCCCCTTCCATTGTCTGTATTCACGTTCCACATTTTCTTTTTTAAAAATATTGGTAAGTAATTGTACAAAGAGGTTATAATACTCCAAATCAGGTAATAATTACAATTCGTTTTGGTCCATGACACCTATTCCATTGTTCTCACTCATTTTGCCCCTCCTATCCCTACCCTCTAATAAACAATTCAAATTTCACATACTATACATTGAATTTAATGGCTTAATTTGCTCACCCTTCCTCAATTCCCCAAAAAACATGTTTTCACATCCTGATATCACTTTGGTTTGTAAAAAAAGTTCATTTCTCCCTTAAATATAACATCCTTAACTCATTTCCTTTGTGTGTGTGAATGCATAGAGCCCTTTATACATTATCATACATAGTTGTATTTTAGATCTAGTGTCCATATATGGTAGAAGACTTGTGGCATTAGTCTACTGAACCTGGCTTACTTCACATAACTTGAATTTTTTTTTTGTAGGTCTAGCCATTCCCCTGCAAATGATATAATGTTATTTGTTCTAATGGATGAATAAAATTCCATTTTTGACGATCAACACATTTTCTTGATCCACTTGCCTGTTGTAGGGCATTAAGGCTCATTGCATAAAGTGCCTATTGTGAATGGTGCAGCAATGAGCATGGGTATACAAGTGTTGTTATGCATCCTGACTTGTGATGTTTGGGGTAGCTTCCCCGAGAGTATAGCGTTGAATCATAGGGCAGTTCTATGTTTAGTTTTTAAAGAAATCTTCAAACTACTTTCAGAGTGAATGTACTATAAGCACTACAGATTTTAAGGAGAGAGAGCACTTTGAAGATTGTCCATGTCTCCCAACGACTTGAGATGAAATAGAAAGGTCTAAAGCCATTTTCTCTGCAGCAAACATTCTTGTTGAATTTTAAGGAAAAATTAAATATGAGAATATAGAGGAAACGTTTTTCCATTGTACCAGAAAACAAACACAAACAAAGAGAAAATTGTTTCCTCAGTGGCATGGACTCTGTGTAATGGACCATTTCCACTGGTAAGATTCTCCTCCGTTATAACTGACAGAATTTTGAAGTAGGTATGGAGAAGAAATTTCTGTAGTAATATTATGTGCATAATTGCATGTTAGAACCTTATATTAGAACATTAACTTATAATTACATTCTTAGGGAATTTAAATGCACTTTCATTAAAAAGTTCATGATAACTATCAACTATCTCAGGGTTTGTCTTTAAAAAGGGCTAGATTTTGAATTAAGAATATATTTTAGGGATAAAAATACTATAGTGGTTGCAAAGTTACCCTTTTATTATGTATGTTTTAGCACAGGCTATATAGGAACACATTTCAACCGCTGGAAATTAAACACAGGCTCCTAAATAAGAACATTTTCTCATATGACATTTGTTCCAATTAAGAGAAACACAATTGGCCATAAAAGATATCTATACTCATAATAATTTCCTTAGACTTTTTAAAAACTAGTAGTTTAAAAAGCTAAAGAGTAAATAGAGGAAATCTTTTATTACTAAAATTTTTATTTTATTATCTTGAAGTACTTGTACAAGGGATTTGCCATTAGCAAAGCAACATATGAATACAAGGCATTTTGATTAATGTCATTCCTTTCAACATTCTCTTCTATCCATCCCCATTCACTGCTTTGTGAAGTCCTCTTAATTTTTTAAGATAGACATAGAATTCTTGAGTCCAGTGTCCCTCTTCTTTTCTTCATTTTTCTACTCTACTCTCTTTGACCCAGCCCATCCCTTTCAAGTATGGGCTTCCTGATAATCCTTTAATTGAATTTTAACTTTGCCAATCTGTGGGCTTAGACTGTTTGGGTTTTTTCTTGATTCTACCAAATTCCAGTTATTACAGTTGTATACATTTCCATATCACCCATCATATTTACTTATAAAAGTATATCCAATTTTCCTGTGAAGACCTCTGATTTCATTGATAAGATTGTTATATGAAAGTGCAGGTAAAAATGAACATGTTATGAGTGGATTTTTTTTTACTTATTTAAAGTTCATTTGTGGTCTTGAAAAGTAGAACAATAGTACTTTGAAGAAGATCAAATCGAAATTATTTCCTTCAGTAGAATGAGAACAAACGGATGTTTTTTTAATTTAGAAGGAAAATTCATGATTCTTAAGTTTCCTCAGATTCTGAAAACTGGAAGATTATATAATTTCTTCAAATAAGAGTATATATAATATATAAATATATTTTATAACATGTAGTACATCATATATACATAATATTATATATAGTATAAAGTATGACTTGATGTAACTCCTAGCAGTGTTTCACATGTCAGTAACTTGTTTGGCTATTTTATTGGAACTTTTATTTGAGGAAAATCCTTAGAGACTTTGTCTTTTAATTGACTTCAAAGGTGTAGCCCCCAGGTATCAGTGTTTAATGAGGTGTGAAAGTTGTAATGAACTAGTAAGTAATATTGATTATCATTAAATCTCTTCAAACAAAGGAAACAATGTTATTAAGTTATTGTTTTTAGATCCCACAATTTGTGGGTGGACAGTTCTAAAGTTTTGCAGGTTGTACTGTCCCTAAAAACTCATTCTGAAGTGCATACTATTATAACTAATAGGTTTGTACACCAATCACTGATGTTCAGCTTGGTTATTAGAGCTCCAATAAGAAAAATCCAGTAGCCTAAATGATTAAAGTAAAAAGGCATTTTCTCAGCTGTCATTCTAAAAGTATATCCTAAAGGTATGCAATGTGATACAATATCTTGATTTTAAATATGATAATTTGAGAGTTGGGTTAAGTGAAATAAATGAGTCCAAGTACTAGAAACGCCATTATCAATGTTAGTGCCCACACCAGATTTTTTTTTAATATTTCAGATAATGTTTTATAGCTGCAGTCTCAAAAACTGAAGACAGCAGGAAGACATAAGGTGCTACAGAAGCAAAAGGAAGATTTCATGATTGTATAAAAGGCATGTCCACAAATGTGCAAGATAAAGGCTCTACATAAATGAATAGACAAGCATCTAAAACTCATTTGGCTTGTGATATTTACTATTTGATGATGTTTTTTACGTTTTTGTGTGTGTGTGTGTGTGTGTATGTGTGTGTGTATGTGATTTCCAGTATTTCACCTCTGATTATGATAATGCATAAAAATTAGTCAAAAGTTGTGCTACAGCCAAATAGATTTTCATATATCCCAGCTTTTAAAATGTAAGGAAGATGGGCTGGGGATATGGCCTAGTGGCAAGAGTGTTTGTCTCCTATACATGAAGCCCTGGGTTCAATTCCCCAGCACCACATACACAGAAAATGGCCAGAAGTGGCACTGTGGTTCAAGTGGCAGAATGCTAGCCTTGAGCAAAAGAAGCCAGGGACAGTGCTCAGGTCCTGAGTCCAAGCCCCAGGACTGGCAAAAAGAAAAAAACTGTTAAAATGTAAGGAAGCAATCTCCATGATATTTTGTTAAAGATTTAGCTCTTCAGAAACAATGTGGCAGGTACATATTTAGCAAAGAAATGTAGACCTACAGATGTAAAGATGAGGTTGTCCTCCCAAAGAATAACTGTCAACCCTTTATGACCCCAATTTCAATAGCTTTAATAATGTTGCTACTTGCAGCAAAGAAAGCTCATTTTTACTAACTTCCTTTGAGACAATATCTTCAATCAAAACTGATTATATTTCTCTGCAATATATCATGCAAAATTGTTAACAACAAATGTAGTTTTCACTCATTCTTGTGGCCCACTTTTTGGCAACTCCTTTATACTGCACTTAACTTTTAAGTAAATAACATACTAAAAATTAATCAGAAGACAGCTTTAGATTTTAGAGGTGAAATGAAAGTAAAATGGTATAAACTAACTGACAAGAATCTCTACCCTAGTGTAAGTTTAAATTTCAGATTCTGTCATGAGCCAAGAATTAGGAAAGGCCACCTTATGGCATTTTAAATTTTAATACAAATAGCTCATGAGTTCAAACTCAGAGGTCATCAAAAGATTTCCTTAGTGAACTCAATAAAGATCATTTTATAACTCTCCTGCCCCTAATATTTTTCGGATGACATGGAATAATGGTAAATGATATATTTGTGGGCAAGCCTGGTTAAAAATAATTAAATGAAAAATGTTCTTTTCTTTACCTCCTAATTATCTACAAAAGTAAGAAATATTGGCTGAAAATTAGGATGCTCTAGATTTTCTTTAGGTCACCGAAGGACAGTAATACTTAGATCCCTGCTCAAATGCTTCCTTTCAAAAGAGAGTTGAACCATCGTTAACACAGCAAAGGACTTCAAATATGGGTGGAAGTTGACATATTCTTAAAAAATATTTACACTATGGTAGCTACCTGCACCTAGATACCTGTTTATTAACATTTTCTCAGAAGAGATTGGCGTCTAGAAGCAAAAGCTATATGATCTGGTGGGCATAGTGTTTTAACTTGTGAACTCGTGGCACATTTGCAATCATTGAAAGCCCAATGTAGAATCCTTTCCCAATGTTAGAGAAGAAATCACTCTTGATGGTTCCAGACAACAGGCTTTCCCAGAAGTGATGATGAAGCCAGCCCAAGGCAAGTAATTCTGTAGGCGGAGATATGACTCCATCTCATGTTCCTCATCACTACTTCATTTTGAGGGCTGGTTTCTGCAAGGAACTTGGTACATATAGGATGATTTGGCTAATGGTCCTCACAAGGAATATTAAGAATGATTCTGATTATCCAATTTTCAATTATCTGTTTAAAATGTACTATTCTGTTGATAAAGATACTTATCAAGATAATACCATTGACCACAATCCCTCAGTTTATTAATCACTATTTTCCCATTTTCACTATCCTTTCCAATGGCACTTTATAATTTCTTCATAGTTTTTGGAGTTTTTAGATTTCAGAGAATACATTTATAAATCATTAATCTATTCCAAAGCATCACAACCTAAGTAAATTAAGTAGCTTCTTTAAATATCAGTTCTTCATAGACTAAACAGTAACAGAAGACTATCTTGTTAACTTAAGTAAATAATATTTGAAATGAACATATAGTAATAAAATATACTTCTCAGTAAATTGTTATTCTCATCATACCGCAGAGTGCATTAATGTCATTTTTCAACAGCAAAACATTACATCCATGAGGTCAAAAGTTATAATTTATTATAACTGCACCATCAGTACTCAGATAATATCTGAAATATAAAACACATCTAAAATTTGAGTGCAGAAAATGTAAGATAGTTGATCATGATAGCTAATGCCTGTAAACTTAGCTACTGAATAGGCTGAGACCTGAGCTAACATGATTCAAATTTAGCTTGGGCAGGTAAGTCTGTTAAATACCCTGTCCAATTGATCAGCCAAAATGCTAGAATAGAGATATAGCTCAAGTAGTAAAGCAACAGTTTTGAGTAAGTAAACCAAGTGAGAGAGTGAGGCTAGGAGTTTTCTTTTTTTTGTAGGTATACATATTTTTAATTTGTTTCCTTTATTGTCAAACTGTAATACAGAAGGGTTACAGATTCATATGAAAGTCTGTGAGTACATTTTTTGTTCTACTTCTATTTGTTATATGCTCCCTTATTTTCCCTCACATTCCCCTTCTGCTCTAGCCGCAAGAGTTGTGCAATTGGTTTACACAAAATGTTTTTGTTAATGTTGCTATTTCAATGGTTTGTCTTTTTGTTCTTTGTCTCTTGATATTGGTATTCCCTCTCCCTTCCCTAGTTCTAATACCTGTATAAACAGTATCCATGGTACTCAGATGTGATGCAGTGGTAGTGAGGGTATGCCACAGGAAGGGAGTACAAGAGAAACAAAATTAAACTAACCAATCAGACAAACAAACAGACAAGGAAAAGGAGGAAAAAAAGTATGGTTTCACTTGGCATGTTGAAAATAATTACAACAGTGGTATAAATAAATCTTGTTTCCATAACGTGGAGTTCATTTCACTTGGCATCTTCTTATGTGATCATATGGGTATATATATATATATTGGGGTATTTTTAACTTCTACCATGACTAACCTATTCATGTACTAGCTATTCCCTATGAGGGACACCATAGGGTTTATGTTTCTTTGGGTCTGGGTCACTTCACTTAGTATGATTTTTCCCAGGTCCTTCCATTTCCTTACGAATGGGGCAGTGTCGTTCCTTTTGATGGAGGCTTACAACTCCATTGTGTATATGTACCACATTTTCCAGATCCACTCTTCTACTGAGGGGCATCTCAGTTGGTTCCCTATTTTCACAATGACGCGTTGTGCTGAGATGAACATAGTTGTGCTGGTGGCTTTAGTGTGGTCTTCCTTATAGTCTCTTGGGTAGATGCCCAAAAATGGGGCTGCTGGGTCATAGGGTAGCTCTATGTTTAGCCTCCTTAGGAACATCCATTCTGCTTTCCAGAGGAGTGAACAAGTTCTCATTCACCAACAATGTAGTAGGGCTCCCTTTTGGCCTCATCCTCTCCAGTATTTGTTATTATTAGATTTCCTGATAATAGACATTCCCACTGGGGTGAGGAGGAATCTCAAAATTGTTTTGATTTGCATTTCTTTTATGGCCAGTGATGTAGAGAACTTTTTCATGTGACTCTTGGCCATTCTCATTTCCTCTTCAGAGAAGTTTCTTTTTAGATCTTTAACCCATTTGTGGAGAGGACTGTTCATTCTTTGACCATTTGTTTTGGAGGTGTTAAACTTTTTGAGTTCTGTGTATATTTTAAATATCAGGCCTTTGTCCTTTGTATGGCTGGTAAAGATCTTTTCCCAATTTGTTGGCTTTCTATTTATCTTTGAAGCTATGTCCTTTGCCCTGCAGAAGTTCTGCAGTTTGATATAATCCCACTTATCCAACCTTTCTTTAATTTGTTGCATTTCTGGGCCTTTGTTGAGGAAGTTTCTTCCATAGTACTAGAATTCCTAGCCAGAGCAATTACACAAGAAGAAAACATAAAGGTGATCCAAATAGGAAAAGATGAAGTTAAACTTTCTCTCTTCACAGACAACATGATCTTATACCTAAAAAACTCCATAGAGACTACTCCCAAGCTACTAGAGCTTATCCAAAACTTTGGCAAAGTAGCAGGATATAAAATAAGTCCTCAAAAAACAATGGCTTTTATATATGCCAACAACCGGAAGAGCAAGGCTGAAATGAGAAAAGCAACACATTTTGCAATAGCCTCAAAAAGCATAAAATACCTAAGAATAACCTTAATCAAAGACGTGAAAGAACTCTATGATAAGAACTTTAAAAACCTGAAAATGGAAATTAAGGCAGAACTTAAGAAATGGAAAAACCTCCCATGCTCCTGGATTGGGAGGATTAACGTAGTGAAAATGGCAATATTACAAATAGCTATCTACAAATTCAATGCAATACCCATCAATATGCCAACATAATTTTTTAATGAAATAGAGGAAGCAATTTAGAAGTTCATATGAAACAATAAAAACCCCGAATAGCAAAAACAATCTTAAGTAGAAAGAACAGTGCAGGAGGAATATCAATACCAACCTTTAAGTTGTGCTACAATGCTATAGTAATAATAACAGCTTGGTATTGGCACAAGAAGAGGCCTGAGGACCAATGGAACAGAACTGAGGATCCAGAAATGAACCCGCAGACCTAAGTCTACCTAATCTTTAACGAAGAAGCTAAAAATATAGGTTGGAACAAAGACATCTTCTTCAACAAATGGTCCTGGCAAAACACCTGTTACAAACTAAAACTAGACCCCTATTTATCACCCTGCAGAAAAAACAATTCCAAATGGGTCAAAGACCTGGCAGTGAAAGTATGCACCTAAAAACACCACAAGAAGGAATAGGAGAAACTCTAGGACTCCGAGGCTGTGAGTTTAATTCCTAGTACTAGAACAGAAAAATAAAATTAATCATAGAATAATTCTTCTATTGTCTAATTTTGTGTAAGTGATTATATTTTTCTCAGTTCTTTTGCAATGACTTCTCTAACTGGCTTAATATGTTAAAAAATTGATGGTATGCATTCATTAACCTGATTATTTCCCTTCAGTCAGTACAGTTATAGCAAATTAAATGAGTAATAGCTCTATGCCAGGTATTGGTAAAACAAAGAATAATATGATAGTGTGTGATCACAGTACAATTAAGGTGAAAAACAATGGAATCATGAGTTAACGTTATTTAGAATCAAGGCCTTTTATACCCTACCTATATTTACTTTTCAATTTAAAATTTTCTGTTCGTTTATTCTTTTAAAATATTTTTACTATCGTTAAGTCATTGTACAAAGAGGTTGCTATTCACCAAAGAGGTTTATGAACATAGGGCATCAAAGCGAACGTTATACCCTTCAACATCTCACCCATCCTCCCCAAAACATCCCTTCCCTTACATATCTTAAGTTTACGTTATAGGTGGATTTGTTTTGCCATTTAACAAAGCAGTTCATGTGTACAATGCATATTGATCTGAGTCATCACTTCAACATCTTCACCCCATTCTACCCGCCTTTCCCTTATATCTCTCGATTCTGTGGTGTATACAATGAATTCTTGTCTGCATTCTCCTCCTTTCCCCCATATTCTTCTACACTTCTTCCCTTGGTTTCACCTTTCCCTCTTGAAAGTATCCATTTCCTGGCACTTATTTTGTTAGGAAATGAAAAGACTTGGAAAAACTATGTTAAGCAATGTAAGTCAAATGCTTGCATGAGTTTCCTCATTTGTGGTAGGTAGAATATGCCTAGAAATCTATAGGTAAACACATTGAGTGGTAAGCAAGGGATTATATTATAGAGTCTATGGATGGTAAAATACTGTAATTCTACAGAAAGTCTATGTCATCTCTTTATTTATGATCCAATCTACTGACTATGTCTCTCCATTTCACTTACCTAGGGCAAAATATTGTCTACCTATTAGCTTTTTTGAAAGAAATGTAAAGTTGTCACAATCAAAATAGGATAATTTATATCAACTTTAATAACAAAAGCTTAGAAGCATGAATATGTGAAGGATAAGCCCAAATATATTATTTACTGAAAATAACTGTCTAAAGCACTGTCAAATTACAGCTTTGCTCAGAGAACTCTACATTCAAACACAATATGTACTTGAGCTTTGAATCAGTAACCTTATTTGTGCTATTAATCCCTAGGGACAAAGAGTGTAGTTTCAAAGATTTTATGTGATACTCCTCAATTTTATCTCAAGAAAGCTTCTTTTGTCTGGCTCTGTGGTGTATATACTCTCGTTGTAATATTCAGAAATTTTCACATTTTCAAACCTGTTATCTCATTTCCATAACCCCCAAATCTGATAATGTATATATTCCTGGATTCTAATATAAAGATGATAGGCCTGGAAATTAGAAATATTCTGTGAACCTCTCAAAGCCACCTGGTTAATAGCATGTGAACACAATCCTCCAGCATGCATCATGGTGAATATAATATATTGAGCTCATTTCCTTAAAATCTATAAACTCTGCTATCATTCTTTGTTTCCTGCATGTACTTTTATTTGCCATACAGACTACAACAGAATGCTATTTTTTAAATCATATAGCACGTATTTGAAGACAATATGAATTACTTACTTTTCTGCTCGTGTTGTTAACCAATTGAAAATTAACACTGACATTTAGTAGTGTGACTTAGGAGCTACAATAAATTGACTTATTAATACTGAAGTAAATAATTAAAGAGGCAATGACTTATTCAATACTATGGTACTGCCGTAAGGATTAGCAGTATAATAAAATTCACAGCTTCTAGGATCAGGGAAGATCTTCTAGGACCAGGGAAGATTTTTTTATCCTTTAAGAATATGAGTTCCAAAACAACGATAAAATGATATGGACTGAGAGGAAAGTATTTCTTCCTGGACTCATTTATCATCTGATTTTCTCCTCTTTTCAGATGTATTGATTTCAGTATTGTTTAAGAAAGTCCAGGTCTGTAATATATAGATAGATAAACAGAAAGACAGACAGACAACAGACAGAAAGATAGACAGACAGACAGACAGACAGATAGATAGATAGATAGATAGATAGATATAGATATAGATATCACTAAATGAAGAAGATAACATTAGAAATTGGTAAGAATTATTTTATGGACTCAAGCTGGAGGTTGTCACTGAGCTTTTTCACTCAAGGCTAGAGCTCTAACACTTTGAGCCACAGCACCACTTTCAGATTGTTGGTGGCTCATTGAAGATAACAGTCTCACAAACTTTCCTTCCAGCAATGGCTTTGAACCACAATGCTCAGATATCAGCCTCCTGAGTAGCCAGGATAACAAGCATGAGCTATGGTCATCAGAAAGAAATATTATTAATGTTTTTTCAGGTTGTGGTCTCATAATCTAACAATAGTAACTTTTACAGAAATTCATGACCTTGTAACTGGTTCTCTTCCTGAAATAGTAGTAATGGATCCTACTTGCTCTGCTAATGTCTTCATGACTCACACTCTAATATTAAATGCTCTCTTATTTTTCTTGAATTAATAATAGAATATAAAGATTATTTTATTTAGGAGACCCTAAAGTTTTCAAGAGAGTAGGTTATAAAAAATGTTAAGCTTACTTGGTACTCAGAGTTGAAATTTTAACTCTGATTGTTTGTTTGTGTGTATTTGTGTTTGAAAGCAAATATATCAGGGCTTTAACTCAAGGCTTCATGAGCTCCCTCAGCTCTTTAACTCATGTCTATCACTTCTACACTTGATCCATATCTCCAGTCCTGTTCATTATTGGTACATCAGAAATAGAAACTTCAAATTTCTGGTGAAGATAGGTCATATTACAGGGATTAGTCAAAGCACCTGGCTTCTACTCTGACTTTCATGTTTCACAGAATTTATCTTCAGCCAAAGATTCAATGTTTCTTAATGGAGGTACACTTTTTGTGATCAAAGTTATTGTAAGTGTTCTTTGTAAAGAAACAACCAAAAGAAAACCAAAATTAATGTTGTGCCAATAAAAATCAGCAGTATGTCTAGGAAGGAAGTATGTATATCACAATTTTTTTTCCTTCTTAAAGTATTTAAAAGATTGTGATCAAGAAGGCTCTGTTAAAACTCTAGAATTTATTGAAGATTTTAGTAATGATTTATTTAATGATACAAATCTATACCTGGACACATATAAACCTGTCAGAGAATGGGAACAAAAGGAAAGCTGCCAAAAGTACCAAGAAAATGGGCCCTGGGCATTCATGACAGGAATCCTATTTACTCAGAAGGCTGAGACCCAGAAGATTGTGGTTTAAAGTCAGTCCAAGAAGAAAAGTGTGCAAGATAACACCTCCAACAGCCAAATATAGGACAGGAGGCATGACTCAAATCATAGAAGACCAGTTGAATTATTAAGCTGAAACAAGCATGCAGCATGTCCATGTTTATCTTCTAAGTAATTGGTATAGAAGAAAATGGTTTCTCCTCAATTACAAATCCTTAGAGAATGGATTGAGTTTTGGCTTACAGACATCCCAAGGAACTTTCCTGTAATTAATCATGTATGAGAAGAAGTTTATATTATATAACTGCCTTGAAATAGTTTCTTGGTATAATAATAATTTTGCAGAAAATAAGTTAGTAAGTTTAACATTTAGGATTGTATGAATTGAAACCTTGCTTAGATATCCAGGATTCCTTTATAGCTCATGAAGACAAGATTGTAGCAAATTTACAGAACCTTTGTAGTTTTTTCCAGAAAAAAAATAACAGAGATTTGAAAAGTATTTTGCTTACTACTAAGATACTATATGAGGACCAGGAGTAGTAGTAAAGTTATTGTCTAGGAAATATACCTAGTATTAAGTGTTAGAAAGTGATATTTGTATACAATTTTCATGCTCTATCTTTCTTAGAACTAAATGGAATTGCCTAGACAATCAACTTGGAGTCTTTGGAAGACCATTTCATCATCCAAACAGTGTGATTGATATAACTACAAGAGGTGTTTTCTGGTAATTGGATTTGAAATTATGTTGCATATTTAATATATAAGGGCTCAGACTGCAGGACAGCACATGCAAAGTGTCGGGAAAGTCACTACCTCTAATAATTAATTGGAAATAAAAGCCAGTGTGTTTCCAATAGTTGGTATATATACCTAATAATATGTCTAAAGAAAATGTCCCCTGACTTTATTTAATTACTCATAGCAACAAAAGCAATTTAGAGACTTTAATATGTGTGTCATAAATATTCACTCATTGACTGTAACCAAAAAATGGTCCCATAAGTAGGAACACTAGTACTTTGATTTAAGGCCTCACATCTGTCCTGAGAATGATAGGAGATGGGCAGATTGAGATTCTTGACACATAAAATCACCAGAACCTGGGAGTAATAGCAAAGTATTTGATACAGTTTCTCAGGGCTTCCATAATCAAGTGCCAGAAGCTGAGTGACTTAAAACACTATCATTGTCTCATTGTAAAAGACAGGAAAGTCAATAACAGTGCTGCAAGGGACATGTTCCTATTGAAGCTTCTCTTTGTCTCTTCCACTCCTTGGTAGCTCCATGCTCTCTTTGAATGGAATCAGTGAATTTTAATGCATTCTCCATTTTCAAAGGGAATATTTCACCTCTCTAATTCTTCATGTCTTCACATGACCTTCACCAATCTGTCTCTGTCTCTGTCTCTCTCCTCCCCCTGCCCCCACCTTTTCTTGTATGGACAAATGTTCATGTCAGAATTAAAGACCTCCCTTGTCTAGTATGACCTTACTCTAACTTCACTGCATTTGCAAAGGCTCCATTTCTAATGAAGTTCAGGTAAAGATAGGTAATTAAAGGACACAATTTACCCACAGCAACAATATCCTTTATATGCTAAATTCTAAAATAATATACCTATAGACCTATGATATTCAGAACTTCACATTTGATTAACTCTTCCTTTAAAACAAGAAGGTTTAAACCCATATTTTACTGTCTTTAAAAAGGAACTTGGGGGCCTGGGAATGTGGCTTATTGGTAGAGTGCTTGCCTAGCATGCATGAAATCCTGGGTTTGATTCCTCAGGACCACATCAACAAAAGAGGCCATAAATGGCCACTATGCCTCTAGGGGAAGATTGCTGGCCTTGAGCAAAAGAAGCTCAGGGACAGTGTCCAGGCTCTGAGTTCAATTCCCAGGACTGGAACCAAAAAGGTACTTGATTAAAAATCTGTCTTTTCTTTAGCTGAAATTGTATCTACTTTTTCTGATGTTTGTAAATAGAAGAATTAATAATATTATGTGAATAACTATAAAAGACAGAAACAAAGAACAATAGTCAATCACTGCAATAAAATCGAGAATAAATGCCACTGTTTTGGTGTACTCAAAACTTACTGACTCAAAAGGATACTCCATTAAAAAAGATTTAATGGGCCACGAGATCATAAAAGTAATGCATTGTTTTATAATCTATTTGAGCATCTTTGGAGAAAAGCTCTTTGTGCTTGGTAAGTAATTTATGAGTCTTAGAGTCCTCAATAAATGTTTGTGTTGATTTCTCTACTTTTGGAGGCATTTACTTTCATCAGAAAAGGAGTTTGGGTTTTGGGAGACAGATATATGACACAAAGTCAGGTTTTCTTCCCATTTTGTAATGCACTTCTGTACATGTTAGCCAAAAAGTTTTAAAGAAATATCATCACATAAAATGCTACAATAAATATTTATAGACTACTTATATGTGCCAAAACTTTTGCAAAAAATTAAGCATGGTGATTTATCTAAATGTGCTACAGTAAAATGAATATTTAACTGTATCTGGAAAATCTTGCTTCAGAAATAGTGTTACTAATGGCAACTTCAGCATTATAATAACAGGTGCTTGAGATATGAGTTGTTGGCTACTAAAATTATCTAACATCTTGAAATCCATGTTCAATAAATTAAAAAGTTTAAACAATACTTAAAAGTGTTACTTTAGGTAATTCATATTTAAGAGTCATGAGTGGCCAGTTTTAGGAGGCAGAGATTTGGGTGATCATTGGGGCTAGTTCATGCAAAAAGATATATTCATCTCTATCTTAGTCAATAAACTGGGCATGAGAGCCGATGTCTGTGACCCCAAGTATGTGGGAGACTGTAGGTAGAGGAATCTCTATTTCTGGTACAGGCAAATATATATAAGAAATTGCTTGAAAGAAAACTTGAGTCAAAAATTGATAAGGGGCATGCTAAGAACACAGGACTGAGTTCAAGCTCCACTCACTAATGCCACAAATAAATTTAAGCACCTAGCAAAATTCTGTTAAATCCAATATTCATTAGACATTAATTATTTTTGCTACACAGTATTGTTGCATTATGCAGATTTAAAAATAATTCTCTAGAAATTTTCAGAAGTCAAGTATGAGACAGAATGATTCAGAGAGAAGCAGGGGGAGGAGAGAAATAGATGCAATAGAGGAAAGAGGAAACTAACTTCCTAGAATGGTTTTACTAATTAAAACAATTCTGGAAGAATGAAATACACCAATAAAGAGACATTCTTGCAATTCTAAGGACTAGAAGTCCAACAGCAAGCTTCTGGGATCTCCTGTTACTTCTCATCATAGTGCTGGAGTTCTTGTACCAATCTTGGTTCTTTGCAGCATTCTTGGTTCTTTGCACCACTGTTATTTCTGTCACCATTTTACCTTTCATTCTCTCTTTGGATACACTTATCTGTGTCTTCTTGAAACACACCTGGGACATTGGATTTGAATCTACCTACTCCAATATATGAGCATCATATCTTAATCACATCTGCAAAGTCCCTTTCTCCAAACAAGAACACATTCACAGGTTCTGGATGAACATGAATTTTGGGAGAGGACATTGCTGCACTATAAACAAATGCACACATGTATACACATGTATACACACATATATATAAACTTACATGTTTGTTTTATTGAAAATACTTAACAGTGAAAAATTTCTAACTCCCAAAACATTAAAATTGACAAGCTCTCCAAGTCGATTGAGTAGTATTTTACTTTTTCTTTTTCTTCTTCTTCTTTTTTAATTTTTTATTTTTTTGCTTTTAGGTTCCAGACAAAATCTTACTTCTTTTCATCCTATTTATTGGATGGATTACTGCCATCTCTGAGGTCTGAAGAGACTTGAAAGACTAGAAAGCCATCTAACCTGCATATGGAAAAAATGAATTATTTCATGGTAGAGAATTGAAGACATTATATAAAGGAAATGATAGTAAACATTTATTCTTCTTCACACAAATTGTCATCTGGAAAGATACAAATTTTTACCATGAAAATCTCCTTAAAAAGAAATTGTAAAAAATAATAATCTCAGGAAGTAGTGTCTAAAGTTGGTATTCTAGAAGAATATCTTGTAAAAGTTCATGAGTTATTTGTTCCTGTAAAATTATGTTTTTAGGATTTCTCTAAGTATTATAAGATCACACATATTTTTGCATGTAATACACAGGAGCCATCATATATGTAATACATTAATATACATATATACACATATACCTTATGCAAAAGCTAAACTTTTATTAGAAAATTTTGTGTGAATTTGTTCATTACATGAAGGTTTAGAATATAAACAGACAGCTTTTAAATTTTACTAACAGATTATTGTCAAACATACAGCACTTGTATAGATATTTTATTTCTATATTCATATGCTCATAGACTTATTTCTAAGTTCACCTATTTATACAGAGCATCAGTTGGACAAATGGATATAGAGGGACAGTAATAAAAGAAAACTTTACCTACTGTCATGCTCTTTGTGTTCTAATAAAAGAGAAATCCAAAATTCAAATATTTATCCTAAGAACTAAAATAAGTCAGAGAACATATAGCCACGATTGGTTACAATGGAAAGAAAAACCTCTACTTTGGTCTTTATCAAAATGGAAACCTCCTGGTCTGTAGAAAGTTGATAAGATAATTAACATGTAAGCTGAAACTGCCATTTTCAGTAATTTAGATAGAATTGGAGATAATTATAGTTTTTTGGGTTTTTTTTTCCAGAGCTGAGGACCGAACTCTGGGCCTTGGGCTCACCAGGCAGGCGCTCTTCTGCTGAGCTAAATCCCCAGCCCATGTTGGATTTTCAATGGTCTCAACATATTGTAATGATTAGGTTTGAGGACATGGTAATGTTTATTACCCTGAATTAAACGTTACCCATTGTATATATTCGAATAGTCCCCTTAAACTTGTATACATACCATGCCTCAAAAAACGAAATAAACAAAACAAGCAGAAATAATCAGCAAATATTTCAAAAATTGTAAAGTATTATAAATTATATCCAGATTATAGAAACACATACTATAATTCAGCAACAAAAGTCCTTTTGCTCATTGGAACAATAAGCAAACAAACTAACAATAAGCAAACAAACAAACTAACTAGCAAATGACCAGAAAAGCATTAAAAAACAAAAAACAAAACAAAACAAAACAAAAAAAAAAACACTTCGCAACCAAATTAGTCAATACTGAAAACGGAAACACCAACCACAGTGAGGTATCATTTCATATGCATAGAATGTCTACTAATTGGAAAGCACAATAAAGGAAAAAAAATTAAACAGAAATTGACACTTACTGCCTAGGGGAAGAATGTGAGGAAATTAGAATCTGGAGCACTGTGATAGAAATTTAAGATTACATATTTAAGATTTTATGTAGAGTTATCTGTCTGTCTGTCCTTCTGTCTCTCTGTCTGTCTCTGGGTGTGTGTGTGTGTGTGTGTGTGTGTGTGTATGTGTGTTTCTGTCTGTCTGTACCTCACATGAGTCAGTGTTTTCAATTTTGTATTTATATCCAAAGGAGGTGAAAGTAGAATTTAAAACAATAACACCAGCTGAATTACTATATTCATCTTTATGATATCTTACTCTTTTTATCTGGAGACATCTTTCACTCGAACATGGAAAATTCTGATTTTCTGCCTCCAGCTTTGTTAATTTTTTTTTTTTTTTTGCCAGTCCTGGGCCTTGGACTCAGGGCCTGAGCACTGTCCCTGGCTTCTTCCCGCTCAAGGCCAGCACTCTGCCACTTGAGCCACAGCGCCGCTTCTGGCCGTTTTCTGTATATGTGGTGCTGGGGAATCGAACCTGGGGCCTCGTGTATCCGAGGCAGGCACTCTTGCCACTAGGCTATAACCCCAGCCCCCAGCTTTGTTAATTTAATTATACTTTTCAGTATACAAGATTCACAGTGCCAGATTTATTTATTTTTCTCTCTGCAGGACAAATAGGAAGAGTTATCAACTAAAATGAACATTTAAAACATTTACTTTGTTTGGTTTTCATGAGACAGAAGGTGCATAGGACACCAGGAGTCCATTCAGGTGAGCTGAAAAGTTCTGTAAGCTACAGAGGGAAAAGGGAAAGACTCCTACAAACCAGGAGAAAGGAAATCTACCAGCACATCAATTTTACACAGCAAAATTCAATTCCATGATTTTTATCTTTAGGAATGCAATAAATGTGTTTTGTTGTAGGTAATTGAGGTTGTGGCAATTTGTTTCAAAATTCACTAAGGTAAAGAAGAGAGTTTTCAAAACTATTACTAAAGTTACTGTAGTGCTAAAGATATTCCCATTGATACATCATATGAATACAGAGATAATGTCTTAAACTTTTAATTTCAATTTTGTGAGGGAATTTTCACATTAAGTGGCAGAAAACTCTCTGAATTAAAGGGCATTGAACAAATAAAAAAGAAATTTCATAGTGCAAGAGGTGGAAAATAATTTAAAATGTTTTCATTTAGTTTTAACATAATCATCTTCAAATTTTCCTAATTTTAATTTAATCATAAAGACTATTTTTGCTGGGCTGGTGATATGGCCTAGTGGGTATATATGAGGACTTGGGTTCAATTCCCCAGCACCACATATACAAAAAATGGCCAGAAGTGGCGCTGTTGGCTCAAGTGGCAGTGCTAGCCTTGAGCAAAAAGAAGCCAGGGACAGTGCTCAGGCCCTGAGTCCAAGCCCCAGGACTAGCCAAAAAAAAAAAAAAAAAAAAAAGAAAAAAGACTATTTTGCTTTGTTCAATTCCTTTTCCTCTTCTTAAGTTATTATATAGTATAAAATTTTTATAAAACTACTAGACTGAGAGAACAATTAAGTTTTTGTTGTGACTTATGAACTATCTATTTAAGTCATTTTTCAAAGTTGAAAAAGAGAAGTTCCAAACTAAAATAGAACATGTGGAGGAAATAGATAGCACTTCTTGCAAATAAAACTTTAACATTTGTGTGCCAGATTTTAAAATAGTAATGTTCTGTCTCCTCCACCAGTTTTTGTTTATCAAAAGTCAGTATTCTCAACTAAAATATCTACGTCAAATAATGCACTTTATTTTTAATGAACACTACATACCCTTGATGATATAATGAAATGATATCTAATCAAATATTTTTGTTCTCTTGTATTTTCAGCTGCAAGAACAAAGTAGAAATCTACTTACCTTTTTGTAAATAGAAAACAAAACAAAACTAACCTATCATTAATTCATCTAATCTTTTAGAAAACAAACTGCATGTGGGTTGAAAGTACACTGACATTGTAAACTTTTTGTTCAAAGGAAAATATTTATGGTGTATTTTCTCAGAATAAGGATATTTTCTGCATAATGATATCTACTGTGATCCAGAAGTGATGACCACAAGAAGGTCAAAAACAAATAAAATTAAAATTCATCTTTTCATGACCCACTTAATAAAAGAATGCTTGGACCTCAAGTGGCACGAGCTGTTTTAAGTTCATAAACTTATATTCTGACTAATCTATACTCTCTGATATTTTAAAGAAGATGAAAAAACTTTAAAGATGCACCAGACAGGAATTTATTTGAGAAGAAAATGTTCATATTAGTGGTTGAGTCACTGCTACTTTCATAATTTTACAGTTAAATTTTCAGGAAAAGCAGTTTAATGTTGTAAACATATTTTTTTCAGTGATTTCCTTGATTATGATTAGTTACTGACTTTATGGTTATTATTTTTTCTTTATTCACAAGATATTAGGCACACAAAGATGTCAGGATATATACTTTCTGTCTTTACGACAGCTTTTGACAAGAACACAATAAGAGAAAGGCCAAAAAAGATCAAAATATGCCATTTTTTAAAACTCAGCATTAATTTTCATTCTATTCAGAACAATTCATGATGAATATGAATTTTTTTTATATTTGAAGAAGACAAATCATCAGAAAGGAATGTTAGAAAAATACAAGTAACAAGATTGCGGCGGGCGGCAACCTCGTCCAGCGAGGAAAGGCGACCACCACACGAGGATCCTTCCCAATCACATTTTATTGAGGAGCCGCTTGGTTGAGGGAGAGCTGAAGCGAGGGGCACCAAAAGGCCAAAACCGCCTGCTTATATACCGTTGGGTGAGCATGGGTCGCTCCCTGATTGGTCTGTGACTGGTTGCTACTAGCAGCTGCCACGGGATTGGCTGGGACTAGAACTCACTTGCGCATGCGCAGGGTTCAGGCCGGTAAATCCGTTAGGCTTTGCCGTTATTTACCAGTAAGGCTGCAAGGAAGTAGGAGCCATCTTGTAATGGCCTTGTTGCCGGCTTCCTGCACAAGATAAAAAAATTACATAAGAGACCAAGAATCTAAGAAAGATAAATGATGTGATAAATGGTTCTACTGTGACTTGATTCTGTTAAGAATTTTTTAAATGGGTACAAAATCCATTTGTTTCTTACTTTTCTGGAACTGTAGCATTACTTTCATGAAAACATGATGCTTCTAAACTTAATCTGTGTATCTTCTCTTATGGTTTCTTTCCAAGTCATTCTACTAAGTGTGATATTTGTCATTCAGTGAATTTCATGTTTTATACTATAATCCTTACTTTCCTAAAAATATCAAGGAGATCAAAAATAATAAAGAAAAGAATTGTCTATGGGTTCTAATATATTTGTTATTTTTAATGGTATTGACACATTGGGACTTAAGGCAACATGCTTGATAATCATTTGCTTAGGGGAAGTTGTTCCACAAGTTGAGCCACACCCTCAACCCTCATTTGCTTTAGTTCTTTTTCAGGAAAGATTTCTTTTTTTCTGCCAGGTACCAGTCTATGACCAACATCCAGCCACCTATATCTTGTGTGTAGCTAAGTTAAAAGCAAAGTAGCAGCATGTTACCACAAACACATTCTGTTGTAACCTAGTGACTTAGGAGGCTGAGCTATAAGGAACCAGAGTGAAACCAACCTGAAATGACAAATCAAGAAATACAAGGACACTTTTCTTCAATGACTGCCATAAGTAAATAATAAGGAGTGAAAGCTTGAGGCCCTTAGTCCAAGCTTTAGTACCAGTACCAAAAGAAAAAAATAAGATAGATGTCATGGTAAAGGATGCTGGTTGGCACTGGTTTGCCTTCAAAATCAACTAACTGTCTAGAAGAGATGAATGTAAACCAAAAAATGTACTGTCATTTACTGTTAGGGATATCAATATTCAACTCTAAATCACATGCAATAAAGGTCACATCATTATACCAATGAAATATAAACTATAATGTTGATTTTGAATAGATAAATGTAATACCATTGATACCTGAGTGAATCAAGAGAAAGGTCATATGCTAGACATACACAAATTTGGTAGAAGGAGAGAAATAGAACGGTCTCAAATAGTAGTGTTTTAGAAAGCACCTTTGTTCATGTGCCTTCAGATCATATTGTGAATGTGAGAATATACACTCTTGAAAGTAGTTAAAAATTTATTCATTCTAATCAATAAAAATGACTAGAATGGTTAGATAACTTTAATTTAACACTCAAAGAACTTGAAATCTTCTTGAATACACTATGGGATATTACTCATCTGAAATGGCAGTAAACAATAATGCAATCTGTGCTAAGATTGTGCTAGAATCAACATTTAAATTAATCAAACTTTCTTGATTAATCAGAATTATATGTTATCATCCTGATTGCAATCACCTATCACAGAATCATTTTCCACACTAATTGGTATGAAACCTAATCACTTCCAATGTGCCAAAAGTTGGATGTCTGCATCTAAAAAAGCTTTCTGAGAATTTCCGGTTACCTTTCTCTGTAACACAACAAATAAACAAGCAGTGACATGGACAAGGGTAAGTACATTTAAAATTTAGTTGTGCATTTGCCCCATAATATAATCCAGAGAAAAATTCATCACACTTAGCAGATATTAATTAAATCATATTACCTGTGCCTTTATAATATCATCTGATGATACTGTGGCTCTAAACTGTTAAATTTGAAAAAAAAAAAAAACAGCCAAAAACCCAAAGCTATTTCCTTATAATTTTTGAGAGGCTCTAATTTTATAACACTCACATCTCATTCTCAAAAATCAGGTTGAATCACAAAAATAATCTTATGTATTTGAAATGATTGAAATAAAGAGGTTTGCTTCATTCTAAAGAATTCATTAAATATAGGTCAAGGAAGCTCAATTCAAGCACATATAGTCTATTCCATTGAGCTTCATTTTTATCATTATGCTTAATTTAATTCACCTGAGTTCTTGTAAAGAGGAAACAGGATATCATGGACACTATCTTGGCCTGTTTAGAACAAAATCTGAACCTGTGCCCTGTCACTGACTAGCTCAGTTGTTCTTATCATATTTTGTTATTGCATGGACTGTAGGATAGAGATGATGTAAATTGTGAACTATGTGGGTTGAGTAGGTTGGTCAGACATGGAACACTTGTTTGAAGCCCTAAGTTCAATGACAATTTTCACGACACACACACACACACACACACACACACACACACACACACACACATCAAAATAAGAACCAAACCCATTGAACTACATAATATGTGCAGACCTTATATAGCTCACAGTAAGAAAATAAACTGGTAGTTATTTGTCCCAATACCTAAATTGATTAAAACTTTACAAATTATTATTATTACAAATACATCTCCGTGAGTATTTTTTTTTTCATTTAAGAGAATCAAGCATTGGTTTCTTTTTCTAACAAAAATATCCATGAAACCTCAGAGAAACAAAAGAGAATACAAACTTCCAGAACTGAACAGATTGCAGTCTACCTTAAATCTGGAGTGTATTTTTTTGGTGGGAGGAGGTGATTGATGTCTGACAGAGTCAGCCCAGAGAAAAAGGAAAACCTGAGACATGATATATTTAAATGAAATATTCCTATTCTGCTCTTGTCCTTTCTTCTGAAGCTTTGGGCACAATCATTCTATTGTTCTTTACCATGAATATCATCCCTTTTTTCCTGGAAGTGGCAGCATGTTATAAAGACAAAGTAAAGGACTTGGTATGGTCGGAGTTGATGAAGAACGCTGTAAGCTCAATGGTGTCTCCACTATTCTCTCTCATTTTATACACACTTACCAATATCTCTGCACTTAACCTGTGAAGATTATGTTTTCAAAATCATGTTACCCATGTGTGTGTTTGTCTGTGTGTGTGCATGCACACCCTAAGTAAGATAAGCCCCATGAAAACACTGAGTTGCTTTCTTTCACATTGAAATGGCATTGTACATAAACACAATGGCTAGATTTATAATCACTAAAAATAACAATATATAAATAAAACAATAAATACTCTTGCTTTCAGAATTTTAAGTTATGCAGACAAAAAGCAAAATCTATTTTTTCCAATTCTTTCCATTTCCTTGTGAATGTACACTAGCATTGTGTCTGATGAAAGCAAAGAATTTATATATATATATACATATATATATATATTATATCTCACATTTTCTTAATCCATTAATCTGCTGAGGTGCATCTGGTTTGATTCCATGGCTTAATGATGGTAAACCATGCTGTAAAGAACATTGTCGGGCTGGTAGCTTTAGTGTGGCCTGGGTTGTAGTCTGCTGAAAAAATGCTCAGGCGTGGAGTTGCTAGGTCATAGTGGAGCTCTATGTTTGATCTTTGCAGCAATCTCCATACTGCTTTCCAGAGAAGTTGAAAAAGTTCACATTCCCACCAGCAGTCTAAAAACATTTCTTTTTGGCCACATCCATGCAAACATCTATTATTATTAATTTTCTTCATAATGGCCATTCTAGGTGGGGTGAGGAGGAATCTCAATGTTATTTTCATTTACGTTTTTATGGACAGAGAAGTTACATATTTCTTCCTGTGTTTATCATGTTATCCTGTGTTTACTTCTTCTGAGAAATCTCTCTTTAAGAACTTAACCCATATATTAATTAAGTTGTTGTTTCTTGTATGGCTTGCAGTTTTTCAGCTCTAAGTGTATTTTATGAAACTCTTGTCTGATGCATATCTATTAAAGATCTCCCTTTTTGTGAGATTTCTATTTATCTTGAAAGCTATGTCCTTAAGTTTGATGCAGTTCCATTTCTCCATCCTTTCTTTGATTTGTTATGAGTTAGTATCTTTTCCAAAGAAGTTTGACTCATGTCTAGGAGCCCTAGTGTTTTTCCATACACTGTTCTACAGTATTTTCATGGTATCTGGAACTACAGTGAAGTTTTTGATGCTTATATAATTAGTAAGGAGATGGAAAGACTTGAAAATATATTTTAAGTGAAATAAGCCAGACCTAAACAAACATAAATTGCATAGTTTCCCTCATTTGTTCTAACTATAATGTGCTTATAAATCTACCATCAAATACATTGTATAGTAACCCATACACACACACACACACTATATATATATATATATATATATATATATATATATATATATATATATATTTTTTGAGCATGATAAGTATTACAGGATTCTAGACATTCACACAGCCAAAGGAGAATTTTTTTAGCAGAGTATCACAAAGGCTTCAGTAGATATGTACATAGGATTATATAAAATGATGTTTTATCAAAATGGATTCTTTAGATTTCCGTACATTTTTTCTTGTATGTAAGGTTATCTTTTTGGGCGAGAGTAAGGAGGAACACAGAAATTTTGGGGCAAACACTGAACAAATGCAACAGTGATAGTCAGTAGATGCTATGTTGAAAATGAACTATACAACACGTGGAGAAGTGGGGTCAAGAGGGAAAAACAGATTAAAAGAGGGAAGAAGTGACACTATTCAAAAAGAAATGTATTCATTGCCTTACTTATGTAACTCTAATCCCTTTGTACATTATCCTCACAATAACAACAAAAAGTTTTTAAAATCTGCTAATTTAAGTCATGTTCACTGATTTATTTTACATATATTAAAAATGGAAGAGACCAGTTACCAGGTTAAGTATGTCCACAAGTTATCAAGAAAAGGTGTGTGTGTGTGTGTGTGTGTGTGTGTGTGTGTGTGTGTGTGTGTGAAATTTACAACCCAGAGGAACTTATAGTAGTCAAGTAATGTCAGAGTGGAGTCCCTAATATATTTCCTGTCTGAAAAAAGCAGGATTCATTAAAGAATTCACCATAAAATGCTGAGATTCTCTAAAAACAAGAATAATGCACATATCAGCTACAGGCTTGTTAACCATGATCTGTGCAGAGACGTAGTAGACAACTTACTCATAAAAGAGTAGAACTACAAAGAAAGATATGGGTTTGTACAGTCTCAGAAACAACTTGGATATGTGATTATTGAAAAATAAAAGATTATTTCTCCTAATTATTTAGTTGAAGTCTAGCTGTTCAGAAGGTTGATATCAAGAGGATCATAGATCAACAACATCCTAGAAAAGAACTTTACAACCCCAGCAATAGCTATGGCACATATTTGTCATCCCAAGTACATGCAATGCTGAAATCAATAGGATCATAGTTCCTAATTAACCAAGGAAAAGTAATTTATGATATCCCATATCAATAGAAATTGTTTTCTTATCATCCTAGGTGTATTGTAGAAATACAAAAGATGAGGATGATTGGCCTTGGCAAAATGTGTGACCCTGTCTCAAAAATAGCCATATTACAAAGGCTGGAAGTTGTACCTCAGGTATAGAATGGCCTAGTAGATGTGAACCCCTGTCTTCAAATCCTAAAACTAAGAAAACTTTTGGATACTTCTCAATTGGATTCTTGTTATTAAGTTATTCTTGTTATTGTCACTACACTATTGTTATTTTTATTGATTAACATCGAGGGATTAAAGTAGAACCAGATATCTGAGAATTTAAATAGATTAAATAAGGAGTTATAATGTTGCTGGCAAAAGACAAGAAGGGTTGGCAAACATTCATGATAAGGATGGTAGAATGTAAGATGCATGGTCCATGAGATGTGAAACATGAAGAAGGATGTAATGGTAAACTTGAAACTCTATTATGTGTCACATTTAGCATTTAGTAGACTCAATATATGCTGAAAAGAATGAACTGTAATTCCCATATGTAAGATCAGATTGACCCAGTCACTTTTCTCTATCTTCTCACTTTCCTTATGCAGTGTGATTCCTACATAAGTAAGATTTATTTGTCTGTTCTAACCTTCCATTTGTTCTCTGTTTCTTTATCTTTTACTGGAGCTTTCTCCAGATTCCATGTTGTACAGTTCATGATCTGCAATCAGTCTCTGTGGAAAGCAACTTCTGAAACTTCCCTGAGAAAGTACAAAATCTAGTAGAGCCAAATTTCCACATGATTGGGATGAAATCAATTATTTGAGTCAACTCAGTCGCAATGGATAATGATACCCCAGATTTTCTCACCATTACTGGATGGGACTTGAACTCAGTGCTGTGTATTGTCTTTTTATAACAATTCATTTTAAAGATGATATGCAGACGTGTTATTGTTACAAGGTCCCAAGCTTTGTTCTACATCCTTTTTTTAAAAAAGTTATTTTAAAGATTGTTAATTGGTGCCATTCTACCATTAAGTCATGACATCTTCCTCATAGTTAATTTAAAGTTCTGTTTCTAGGATTTTCTTCCCAGGTTCACTTTAATCCTTGACTCTCCATATTTCAAACTTTAGGGTTGCAAGAAGGGACCACTGAGAACTGGATCACAGTATTTTAGGCAATCATATCCCATTTCCCATCATACTTCTTATAGTGCAAAAATACTTTGAAAACTGGTTTAGTCAAAACCATATAATAGATGTTGAAGCCATAAATAGCTAGCATGATGTAGGTGCTTATTTCAAAGTACTTGCTGGAACATCATTTCTCCGTGAGTGAGTGTAGACAGGAGGATATTTGTCTAGTGTGAAGCATTTGAAAATAAGTTAAGCAGAGAGCTGGGATCATGACTCACTCCAATAGTAGGATAACTGAGACCCCCCAAGTTCAAACTATATATACACAACTTAAATAAGCAGTCTCCATCATTAAATAAATGAAAAAAATCTCAAAACTCTTTGAGCTTTTATTTAATTTACATCACAAAAATAGTTTGAGCTCTCCTATTATCAGACATAGTCTGCTAAACTAGAATTGAAGCTGGAAAAAAATTTATAGATTCTGGGCTGGGGATATGGCCTAGTGGCAAGAGCACTTGCCTTGTATACATGAGGCCCTGGGTTCAATTCCCCAGCACCACATATACAGAAAATGGCCAGAAGTGGCGCTGTGGCTCAAGCAGCAGAGTGCTAGCCTTGAGCAAAAAGAAGCCAGGGACAGTGCTCAGACCCTGAGTTCAAGCCCCAGGACTGGCAAAAAAAATATATATATATATATATATTTTATATTATATTATATATATAATATATATAATATATTATATATATTATATCATATTATATATATTCTTTATAGTGAATTGTTTGTGCAAAATTTTGTGATTTTCCAACTAATTTGTTGAAAATAGGTACAAAATGTTATCAAGTAAAAAAAAAAATACTAGGTTGTATCCATATACATATTTCATGACCAGCCCCTAGATATTTCTAAGGTAATATCAACTATGTTTTCAGAGACTTATTCTTCAAATATCCCTGAACTCTTTTAAATGATAATTTTCAAGTTGTGAATAAATTATAAACAACATTAACAACCTGAAAAGTATACCTTGAAATGCAATCTGGTTTGTCATAATTGTTGGATATAGTGAATTTCTGTGGGTTTATTGAATACACTTAGAATATTCTTTTAAATGGAATACTCTCTACTACATTAGGGCACCTTATCAAAATATATAACAAAACAAGCCATATCAAAGTTATCTTACATATTTTTAAATACTGAAACTGCTGTCCTTTGCTGGCACATGCCCAAAGTCCTAAAGTTTGAAGGAGACAGGAATAACAAAATATAATCCATATTCTAGTGTTCTCTGAGACAGTGTAATAAGAACAAGAAAGTCAGATTCAGTTTGTATTATTATGCTTCTTTGATAAGGGTATGACAATTTCATTTCCTATGAAATGGAGGTAAAAGCTACCTTATTAATATAAACATGTTTTGCTTTTGTTTTCTTTTGGTTTTTGCCACTCCTGGGCCTTGGATTCTGAGTACTGTCCCTGGAATCTCTTTGCTCAAGGCTAGCACTCTGCCACTGGAGTCACAGCGCCACTTCTGGCCATTTTCTATATATGTGGTGCTGGGGAATTGAACCCAGGACTTCGTGTATACGAGTCAAGCACTCTTGCCACGAGGCCATATTCTCAGCCCCAATATGTTTTGTTTATATGAAAAAAAAATAGGACATCCTTTCAAGTATAAAAATGTTACATATAAAATATATTATATCTGCTACAGTTTCTCTTTGAATGTACTTCATTGAAGTGCATTGTTTTATGTTGTTAGCCTAAACTTTCCATTCCTGAGAGTCACTCCTTGTATTTTCTTTCTTTTTTTTTTTTGTTTTGTTTTGTTTTTGGCCAGTCCTGGGCCTTGGACTCGGCCTGAGCACTGTCCCTGGCTTCCTTTTGCTCAAGGCTAGCACTCTGCCACTTGAGCCACAGTGCTACTTCTGGTCGTTTTCTGTATATGTGGTGCTGTGGAATCGAACCCAGGGCCTCATGTATACGAGGCAAGCTCTCTTGCCACTAGGCCATATCCCCAGCCCCGCTCCTAGTATTTTCATCATTAATAAGCTGTACAAATCTCCACAAAAGTACCTACTGCCCAATCAAAACTTTTTCATCTCTCTGATTCCTAAACTGATATTCCATCATTACCCCTTATATTACACTATGTACATAAAGCATATTTGTTTCATATAGGTCAGATGTTTTATTTACTTTCTCCATTCTTCAAGAATATGTTTAGAAATCTTTCATTTTTAGAGTTTAAAGGTTTTCATTGGACTTCCGGGAAGACAGAGGAGGAGCAGCAGAGCCCTAGCTGAGCTACCTCCAACATTGCAGTTTTCCCACCCCATAAATATGTTTACCCTTAGAAAGACAGCCAAAGTAAGTAATAACAGTACAGGGATTCTGGCCAGGTAGGAGAAATTGAGTTAGCGGGTCTGAAAACACAGATTTGAGCTTCGGGAGGCTTCCTGCCGAAATACCAGTGCCGGGGCTGCCACAGCGCCCAGCACAGTGACCCGCACTCCACGCGGCTAAAGCACACAGCGTAGACCAGGGAGAAATCCTCCAGATGGCTGCAGACACACGCGGATCAGAGGCTGAGCACGGTCGGCCTGAAATCACAGAGAAAGCGTGAGTACCCCCATGAAAGACATTCTCACTCGCACCCACAGAGAAGCTTCTGGGAGGTAGCCCTTCCCCCTCCACCAGAGCAAAGCGCCATCTTTGACACTGGCATAGGGTCAGACCAGACTGGAACTAAAGCGTGCCTGGGGAAACCGAGGACAAAGGAGCCATCTTTGAAAAGGTCAAGAGGGACCAATCAGTGAGAGTCAGCTCCACCCAGAAGAATGCCCCCTGCCCAGGCAGGAGGCTGGTCCTGGGCCATGGCTTAACCAGATGTGTCCCACCCTGCCCACCGGAATTTCTAAATTTAAAGCAAAAGCGGCAAGAAGCTAAAGGTGGCACGGAACCACCAGATGGGGGAACAAACAGCTCCTGAAACAGGTTAACAGTCCTGTGACATAGGAATCCCAATTACCAGCCTGAATTGGAGCTGAATTCCATAGACAGCTTCCCCCAGGCGGCTGCCCTGCCAAGGAGGGAAGAACATTCCCCAGGCAAGCAACTCTCAGCTGGGTAAACCAGGCCAGAGGTGCCCTGCCCTGCTGAGTGCACAGCCTATTCATAGCCAGGCTTTAAAGGCAGGGTCCCCACAGCAGACAGAGGAGCCATGGTTCCTGAGACTGTTCCTGTCCCCATCTACAGGGTATGCCCAAGGCCTTCCTGCAAGCTGTGCAAACCACAGAGACCCAGGATTTCACCAACAGGGGAGGAGGGTCAGAACAGATCCACCCCTGTAAACAGAAAGAAAGTCAAACCAGCCAAGCGGCAAAATAGACTGCAGACCATCACAAGGAAACCAAAGACTATAGAAAGACCACCCAAACAAGTAAAACTCCGTTTTTTTCTTCTCAAACATTTTTTAAGCGTTTTTAAATTTTTTTTTATTTTTTCACTTCTGAAATGTCGTTGTTTTGTTTGTTTTCCATTTTTACCTGTTTGTTTTATCAAGTTTTTTTTTTTTGGTTGTTTCTTTATCTGGTTTTTTCCTTCTTATTTTTTTCAATAATTTTTCTCTGTTTTGTGCATCTGTCTTCCAGTATTTTTTATTTATTTCTCTCTTTGCATTCTCTTTCTTTAAAAATTACTTTCCTATGAATAACTCCTACACTCTTTTCTGCTAACTCTCCATTGTCTATCATTTTAACCTTGTTCTGTCTACTGATTCTACTCTTCTCCACATTTCCATGTCACTGAAAATAAACCAAAACCATCACCCTCACCATACATTTTACTCTATTCTCTTTACTACCTCTAACTTACCCTCCTGATTTACTTCCAGGACTTCCAGATTCCATTGACTCCTTGTTATTGGGTAGGGGGTATCCCTGCTTGATCCGAGTGAATCAAAGGGGTTCATAGAGAAAGCCAGTCCTAAAAGAACTTAAGGTAAGAACAAGAATTGCTCATAACAGTAAACAAGTAACTGTAAATAAGTAACTACTGAATACAGGGCTCAGGATCAGTTGTTATATTGAAATTGTATTATTTAGGAACACCAAATCTAATTTTATATACAGGTGTACAAGGTATCTGTATATAATAGTGAACTTCTAAGACTTACACAACAGTGCTTGGTAAGGTCTGCTTTGGGTCTTAAACGGTGCTCACAGGTGCCTGTAGATTGGCATTTCCAATCCAAATGGGCAGAAGAAACATAGGAAAGATGGCAAACAATGGAGTCTTATCTCCCACTCAAAACAAGCAGGAAGCAGAGCAGTCAATCACAGACATAGAAGAGAACCCTCAAAATGCTCTACAAAATCTACTGATAAACATGATAAATGAAAAGTTTGAACCAATACAGCAATCCTTCCATAAAGAAATAGACAACTTCATGGCCTCGACAAATAGAAAGATAAATGAAATTCAAGAGTCAAATGAAAAGATAGATACCCAGGTAAAAGATTTGAGAGACAGCACTCAAAACCAAATTAATGAAGTTAATGAATTAAAGAAGTCCATACAGGAACTAAGAGATGACTTGGAAATCATCAGGAAACACCAGTCAGAAGGAAAAGAGATTCAAAATCAAGTAGCTAGCCTACAATCCCGACTAACTGAAGCAGAGGATCGAATTTCAGGAACTGAAGATTCCCTAGAATCTATGGAGAAAGATAAAAATCAATACAAAACCCAGCAGGCCAAAAAAACAAATCACTCCAGGAGCTGAAACACAAAATCAGGAAGCCCAATATAAGGATAAAAGGTGTTGAGGAAAACCTGGAGAAGGAAGTCAGTAGAATAGGCAACCTATTTAACAGAATCTATACAGCAAAAGTAAACATCTTCTAAAAGTGAAAGCTGGAATCAAATCTACCAAGCAAATGGTCCCCATAAGCAGGCCAGAGTTGCAATCCTAGTATCAGACAAAATTGACTTCAAATTAAGAAAAGTAAGAAGAGACAAAAAAGGTTACTACATACTAATAAAGGGATAACTCCTACAGGAATATAAATCCATCCTAAATATCTACACACCAAATGCAGGAGCACCCAATTTCATCAAACAAACACTACTGACTCTAAAAATCTCATAGACCCAAACACATTGATAGTTGGGGACTTTAACACTCCACTATCACCTCTGGACAGATCAATATGCCAAAAACTGAACAAAGAAACCACAGAACTAAACAATTGCATAGACCAACTAGACTTAACCGACATCTACAGAATATTCCACCCAGCAACAACAGAAGATGCATTCTTTTCAGCAGCACATGGAACATTCTCCAAAATAGATCACTTCTTAGGGCAGAAAGAAAATCTGTACAAATTCAGAAGTTTAAAAACCATTCCCTGCATTCTCTCAATCCACAATGGAATAAAATTAGAACTCAAATCAAACAGCCACCGCAGAAAATCCTACAATTCATGGAGACTAAACAACACATTGCTGGACCATCAATGTGTCATTGAAGAAATTAAAACAGAAATTCAAATGTTTATGGAATTCAAACAAGATGAGGACACAAAGAATGAGTTCCTTTGGGACATAGCAAAGGCAGTACTCAGAGGAAAATTTATATCTCTGAGTGCATACACCAACAAACTGGAGAAACAGCAACAAAATCATTTAAGGAAGCACCTTATTTTCTTGAAGGAGAACAAGCCAAACCCCAAGTCAATAGACGGAAGCCAATAATTAAAATCAAATCAGAATTGAATGAATTAGAGACGAAAAAAGAACATCTAAAGATTCAATAAAACAAAGAGTTGGTTCTTTGAAAAGATCATCATACAGACAGACCACTAGCAAATCTGACTAAAAAACGAAGACAGCACACTCAAAATAAACAAGATAACAGATGAAACAGGTAACATCACCACAGAAACAAACAAAATTCAAAACACAATAAAGGAATATTTTGCAAACCTTTATGCCAACAAATTTGAGAACTTGGAAGAAATGGATGATTTCCTAGAAAAAAAACATAACCCAAAACTTAACCATGAAGATGTAAACCTTCTGAACAGATCCATATGTAGCATTTAAATAGAAATGGCAATAAGTGATCTCCCATCCAAGAAAAGCCCAGGTCTAGACGGATTCACAACAGAATTCTACAAGGCCTTCAAGACAGAACTCACACCAATAATTCTCAAACTATTCAATGAAATTGAAAGAGAATGTTCACTACCAGATACATTCTATGAAGCCAGTAAAACCCTCATCCCAAAACCAGGGAGAGACTCATCACGGAAAGAGGACTATAGACCTATTTCCCTGATGAACATAGATGAAAAAATTATCAACAAAATTCTGGCCAATCGACTTCAACAGGTCATCAAAAAAATTATACACCATGATCAAACTGGATTCATCCCAGGGATGCAAAGTTGGTTCAATATACGCGCAAGTCTTTTAATGTAATCCACCACCAACCAGATCAAGGTAAAGAATCACATGGTTGTATCACTCGATGCGGAGAAAGCATTTGATAAAAATCCAACACCCATTTATGCTAAAAGCCCTAGAAAAACTGGGATTCCAGGGAACATTCCTGAATATAATCAAGGCAGTTTATGACAAACCAACAGCAAGCATAACTTTAAATGGTGAAAAATTAAAGCCATTCCCTTTAAAATCAGGAACAAGGCAGGGATGTCCACTCTCTCCCCTTATCTTCAACATAGTACTAGAATTCCTAGCCAGAGCAATTAGGCAAGAAGAAAATATAAAGGGGATCCAAATAGGAAAAGATGAAGTTAAAATTCTGCCTTTGCAGATGACATGATTCTATAACTAAAGAACCCATACACTCTACTCCCTAGCTACTAGAGCTGATCCAAAACTTTGACAAAGTTGCAGGATGTAAAATAAACCCTCAAAAATCAATGGCATTTCTCTATGCAAATGTTACAAATGCCAAGGCAGAAATTGGGAAAGCAACTCAATTTCCAATAGCCTCAAAACACATAAAATACCTAGGAATAACCTTAACCAAAGAAGTGAAAGAACTCTATGATGAGAACTTTAAAAACACGAAAAATGACATTAAGGAAGAACTAAGGAAAAAGAAAAACCTCCCATACTCCTGGATTGGGAGGATTAATATAATCAAAATGGCAATATTGCCAAAGGCTATCTACAAATTCAATGCAATACCCATTAATATCCCAACACCATTTTTTAAAGAAATAGAGGAAGCAATCCAGAAATTCACATGGAACAATAAAAGACCCAGAATAGCAAAAACAATCCTAAGCAAGAAAGAACAGTGCTGGAGGAATTACAATACCCAACTTCAAGCTGTATTATAAAGCTATAGTAATAAAAACAGCTTGGTATTGACACCAGAACAGGCCTGAAGACCAATGGAACAGAATTGAAGACCCAGAAATGAACCCACAGAACTACGCCTACTTTATCTTTGATAAAGGAGCTAAAAAAATAAGATGGAAGATAGATAGCCTCTTTAACAAAAGATGCTGGCAAAACTGGTTCAACATATGCAACAAACTAAAACTGCATCCTTATATATCACGCTGCACCAAAATCAATTCCAAATGGATCAAAGACCTCAAAATCAAAAGAGATGCCCTGAAAACACTAAAGGAAGGAGTCGGAGAAACACTTGGGCTTCTTGGCACAGGACAGAACTTCTTTAACAAAGACCCAGAAAGGCTACAAATCAAAGAAAGGTTGTAAAAATGGGACTGCATCAAACTGCAGAGCTTCTGTAGTGAAAAGGACATAGCTTGCATGATAAACAGAAAACCCACAGACTGGGAAATGTTCTTTACTGGCCATACAATGGACAAAGACCTCATATCTAAAATATATGTAGAACTAAGAAAACTACATTCCTCCAAAACAAATCCTCAAAGAACCAATAGCCCCCTTATAAAGTGGGCTAAAGACTTAAAACGAGACTTCTCTGATGAGGAAATTAGAATGGCCAAGAGACATATGAAAAAGTGCTCCACATCACTGGCCATAAAAGAAATGCAAATCAAAACAACATTGAGATTCCATCTCACCCCAGTAAGAATGTCCTATATCAAGAAAACCAACAATAACAATTGTTGGAGGGGATGTGGCCAAAAGGCAACCCTACTTCATTGTTGGTGGGAATGTAATCTGGTTCAGCCACTCTTGCAAGCGGTATGTAGATTCTTCAGAAGGCTAAATGTAGAGCTCCCCTATGACCCAGAAGCCCAACTTTTGAGTGTCTATCCAAAATACCATAAACAAAATCATACTAAAGCCACCAGCACAACAATGTTCATCTCAGCACAATTTGTCATAGCTAGAATCTGGAACCAACCCAGATGCCCCTCAGTAGACGGATGGATCAGGAAAATGTGGTACATATACACAATGGAATTTTATGCCTCTATCAGAAAGAATGATATTGCCCTATTTGTAAGGAAATGGAAGGACTTGGAAAGAAATTATACTAAGTGAAGTGAGCCAGACCCAAAGAAACATGGACTCTATGGTCTCCCTTGTAGGGAATAATTATCACAGGTTTAGGCTAGTCACAGTAGAGGATCACAAGAGCCCAATAGCTATACCCTATGAACACATAAGATGATGCTGAGTTAAATGAACTCCATGTTATGGAAAGGATTGTCATATCAGTGTTGGACCTTCTGTCAATGTGCTATGTGTAACTGTAGCTTCTATTATTGATGATCCTCTTGTATCCCCTTCCTGTGGTTGTACCTACACTATCTCTGTATCTTATCTCAGTATATTGGAAACCATGTATACTGGTGAACAGTGGTATATAGAGTAAAAAAATATAAATAACAACAAAAGCAATACTTGCAAAACTGGTGTAAATGAACTGAACAATTCATCGGAGGAAAGGGAAAGGGGAGGGTGGTGGGGGGAATGAGGGACAAGGTAACAAACAGTACAAGAAATGTATCCAATGCCTAACGTATGAAAGTGTAACCTCTCTGTACATCAGTTTGATAATAATAATTTGGAAAAAAAGATTTTCATTGATGGAAGACAGAACTCCCACATACTTCAAATTCTCAATCATCTCCCAATATCACTATGAGAATTCTCCTCCTTCTTTTCTCTACATTGATTATATAATTGTAAACATTTTAAGATGTCCCTTCTTCCAGGCAAAGATCATGCTTGTTTACAACTAAGAATGAGTACAGCATTTTTCACATTCTTTTATTCCTGTAGTTAAAAAAATATATCAAAATAAACCTCTTCAGTTGTATTTTAGTCATTTATTGTCCTCGTCCATATTCTTATTAAAAATAAGTGAATTCTGTTGGATTATCAGGTGAAATTGGACCATTATTACTCGAACTTTCCCATATGATAATGACTTTCATTGTCCCAAAGATACTGAGCTGTATACTCACTTGAAAAGATAAGACCTGAGAGAATTACATGTAGCTAATTAAGCAGCCAGTGTCAATGGGAATTTCTCAGCACAATGGCTTCTCTTTTTTCTAGAGAAGTATTACCCAAATGTGTAGTAAAGTTTTCTTTTTCAAAATCATTATATCTTCCATGGACAAGAATATGGCCCCTCAGTTTAAAATCAGCACACAACTCATATGCAAATGCTCACCAGTGAGGTGTATAACTTCTATTCTAAGTTCACTGTTCCACAAGAAGACTCCTCCCCTAAGACTCTTGGAAGTTGTTTTTAGCTATTATGAACTTTCTATATGATTCCCTTCATTTACATACTGATTTTCTATAAAGAAGGGAGACACAGTATACAAAGACATGCCATGCTACGGACAGTACTTTGAGTGTCAGAGTTACAAAATCCTGACTATAAATATTCCATGAGGGCCTATGGTGTAACTCAATAGTTAAGGCAAGTAAGTAATAACAATATTGATTCTTGAAAGCATTTAAATATTTCATTTCATGTGGGACAAAAGATGATGCATAAACAGTTGGTTTACAAGCAAATTATTTTTTTATAAATAAAAGATACTACTACTATTTTTCTGTATTTAATCCATACAAAGAGATTATATTTCAAAATCACTGAAACATAATCTGTCACAATAACTGATTTGAAAATGCAGAAAGTGATCACTGTACAAACTCTAGGCCAAAGAGCCCTAGTAAAGATATATTATCAACTGAGACTTGAGGGTTTGAGTGAAGTATGGAGTGAACTACTTAAGAACTCCTTGAACTATACAAACATTGGTAAAAGCAAATGATAAATATCATCCATAGCTTAGGAAGTTATCTTCAGGTCTACCAGTATAGGGAGTTTTTCCCATTGAAAGTTTATGTTTGACAAAGGTCTCTTTATGACAAGGGAAGTCCTGCACCAAAATAAATAAACCATGCTTTCCATACTCTTCATTAGGTTCCACAACCAGAATAACTATCATTTTTTTTTTTGCAAATAGCACTAATTCTAATGATATAATGCTGAAAACACTGTTCATCAATGTAATCACAAGGACTTAAAAAATGTTAATTTTTTGTTAGGACTGTCTCACTTGTGGCTACTAAAGTCAACTACATGAGACATAGATCTGATTTCCTGTTACAATAGATAAATAAAATTTATCAAATGACGTTGTAGAAACAAGCAACATTTTTATAGTGGTATCTTATAGAATAAGGGATCAGCATATACATTACCTTTGCAAGAAAAAGACAACGAAATCTGAAAAAAATGCTTGGTAACTCAGAGAAAAATAATGGAGATATTATTATAAATTGCTCTCAAAACTGGTAGCCGAGTATTTTTGTGAGTCCTGTAGCATCTAGGGATTCCAATGTATATTGTGTGAGGCCAAGAACAAGTGGAAGAGAAAATACACTGAAAGTGATGGTAGAAATTGTCCAGAAGGTATTTCAAGAGTGTTTTGTGATGCTCTTCTGGGAAAAAATAAAGATGTAGGTAAGAGAAGTCATGAAAAAGTTCAACAGGAGTGTGAGACAACATTTTCTAAGCCTTTTGTTGGAATAAAGAATCTATCCTACAGAGTGGTAATGATTGAAAGAATGCACTTCAAGCTGAGTATCAACCCAAGTAGATTAGGTCCATTTAGTTCTACAAATAGATGTTTCTAAATATCCTTAGGGGATAATATATAAAATGATCTCTAACTTTTTTGAATAGAAAAATTATCTGCATTCTTACCCACCCCTATTGTGTCTTTTCAATTGTTCTGCTCAACAATTTAAGGTGGTAGAGAATTCCATTATACCAGACTATTAAGGAGTGAATCAGGTTTTATAGTACTGACAATTTAGACCAAGCATCTCTGTCATAGACATCTATGGGAGTAATAGCTCAATTTTCCTATTTGAAATAAAAACTTTTACCTAAAATATTGTTATAATAGAGTGCACCATCTAACTAATCATTTAAATGTTCCATAGGCAAGAACACTATCAATGGATTCTCAAAATAAGCTCTTAACAGGTTGAGTTCTGACAATATACTACATCATGTATCCTAAAATAATATATTCAAGGACCCTTCAGAGTTCATGAGTTTTTAATCAAGCCAGATATAAAAATCTTCAATGTTTTAGTTTCTTACATAAAATACTATACCATTTACATATATTTGTATATTGTCCTGCACACTTTAAGCCATCTCTAGAATATATGACTAATTCATGAATTTGCTATATGGTATGCTATATTATTTTAGAACTGGTGTCAAGGTAAACATTTCTACATGTTCAGTAAAAATGTAATGTGTTGTTTTGTTCCAAATACTATTTGATATGAGATTTGTTGGATCTATGAGAGAAACCTGTTAAAATGACATATATTAAAGTGGTTATTATTGATTCACATATACACTTTATATGATGGCTTTGTAACTAACAAAACAGGAAAAGCCTTGATTTAAGCACTGGAATATCTATTACATGCACTATTTTTCAATAATTGAAGTATCCTCTTTGTGGTTTCTCTTGCTTGTTTCCTTTCTCAGATTTACTGTATTCAAAATTTTCAGAAAAGCCTTATTTGAAATGCAATTTCATACTTACCATTTGTCATCTCAGGTACATGAAATCCAAGTAAGATTCTTAATTCAAGAAATATGTGGTAGGGCCTGGGAATACGGCTTAGTGGTAGAGTGTTTGCCTCATATACATGAAGCCCTGGGATCAATTTCTCAGCTCCACATAAATAGAAAAGGCCAGAAGTGGTGCTGTAGCTCAAGTGGTGGAGTGCTAGCCTTGAGCAAAAAGATGCCAGGGACAGTGCTCAGTCCCTGAGTTCAAGCCCCAGGCCTGGCAAAAAAAGAAAGAAAGAAAGAAAGAAAGAAAGAAAGAAATAAAGAAAGAAAGAAAGAAAGAAAGAAAGAAAGAAAGAAAGAAAGAGAGAGAGAAAGAAAGAAAGAAAGAAAGAAAGAAAGAAAGAAAGAAAGAAAGAAAGAAAGAAAGAAAGAAAGAAAGAAAGTTGTGGTGAACCTATACTCTGTGGTTGACTGTGCTTAACTGTACCTATACTTCCTTGTTTTCTCCAGGATAATGCATGCCAGTCACAACTGCCAACATCCAGTCTCTCTTTAGATAGTAATCTATGGTCACTTCCTTTTGATTCACAATTCTTATGCCTTAGCATTTTGTTTAGTTCACAAGTGAGTTTGGAATAAATTAAATGAAAAAAATCTCAGATCTTAATACCTACAGAAAAATGGTTTGCTTAAAAGACAAATTAATAAAAAGCTGGCATCTGGAGAGGGAAGGAAAACAAACAGCTCTTCCTGGTGATGCTAAGTTAGAAATTGAAGGAAAAGGCATACAATTGGTGTCTTGAGGCTTTCTATGTAGCAAGTTCAGTTTGAGACTTTTACAATGTCCTCCTTAATTCCAAATTTGTTTGATAAGATAGAAATTAATATACACAAATGGAAGTAAATGGAAAAGTCAGAAGTTAACCAAATTTCTGTTTTTTCACATGCACTGTTGCATTCACCAAAGTAATAACCTAATATCTAAAAACATGCATTGAGAACATTTCAGAGTGTCCTTGATAATAGTGAGTAATTTTATTAGCTTCCTATTACAGATTGAAAATTTGTCCTAAGTCTATTAAGCACCAGAATTTACCTGAGAATAGAACTTTTCCAGACAGAAAAACGACCAACTAGTTTTAGGAGAAACCAAGTAGTTCTTAGTTTTAGTTTCAGCTAAATACTTCTTGATATACTGACACTGTGCGCAAAATATTTTAATCAACACTCTTTTACCATTGTTTTCGATTCATCTATCCAAACATATCACACATATTTAACAACTTCTACTCTGAAGGCCCTGTGTGGGTGACCCTTTTGTTTCTCTTTGTTACATTAAAAGAATGCCTTGTCTAACATAAAAAGCACAATAAAAAGGAGACTCTGTTGAACATTAAAGGCAAAAGCTTCAATTTCCTATATCCTCCTTCCCTATAATGAGGCCTAAGAAATCACATTTCTTAGGTAACTACAGCTTTCCATGCCAGTCAACATGGTGGTAGCATTCCCAAATACTATGCTTTTCTTCTGTTTTACTCATCTCTGTTTCACTGAGAAGTGATTGGTGAAACAATTTCTTACTTGCCATATCCCCCTGAGTGATTTCTGTTTTCTAATCATGTAGAATTCCAAAATTGTTTAAGAAAATAAACTCTATTCAGATAAAGGCCTAGAACCAAATTTAGTCAAATTAGCAACATTATATTCACTGTTAAATTCTGACATGGTCCAGAGTGATCATTTCTTAGTACTTCTGCATTTATATAAAGCATTTCACTGGACTGGCATCATTAATTCACTTCCAACAAAGAGTTGGAGAGAGGGGATAAAATATTCGCACTAATATTGTTAGCCAAATGAAAGGATCATACTCTTTTGTTTTTAATTTTTATTGTCAAACTGATCTACAGAGAGGTTACAGTTTCATATGTTAGGCATTGGAAACAATTCTTGTACTTTTTGTTACCTCCTCCCTCATTCCGCCCTCCCCCTCCCCTTTCCTTTTGCCCCCATGAGTTGTTCAGTTGATTTGCACCAAACAGTTTTGCAAGTATTGCTTTTGTAGTCGTTTGTCTTTTTTACCGTGTGTCTCTCGATTTTGGTAATCCCTTTCAGTTTCCTAGTTCTAATACCAGTATACACAGTTTCCAATGTACTTCTTTAATAGTCTACTGAAATTTGGAAGAGAGAAAGTAGTAAATGGATTGATTCATTCAAGGAAGACAGAGGAGAACTGAGAATTTTTGGTCTCAAATCTACCTCTTCTGTGGTGACCAGGGTATAAATGGCTTTTATGAGCCATCACAGGAAGAAAAGAGGCAGTCTTATCCTCTTCTTTTTCATCTTCTCCAGCAAAATGCACACAATGGACTTTATTCTCCTACATCTTTTAAATTGGACTTGAAGAGGAGCTTACCTTCACCAAAAGTGTTAGGTAGAGGAAGTAATGAACAGTCTCATATGAATGCCTATTATAATATTGGACTATGAGAAAAATAGTACTTCTTAATTTTTTTTTCAGTTTTACTTTTTACTTACTCTGGTGACGGTGTCCATCATATGAGTGAGCTTGAGGTAGAGCTACTTAAGAATGGTAGAGTAGAATTGAATGCTGTAAATATAATTTATTTTTGAAGGCAGGTCCTTTCAATCTAACTGAGGATTTTAATGACTGTACTTCTATCAATGACCACTGTCCTAGGAGAAAGTTTAAATCACAAGTACTCTTTTAACTGACACCCAGATTATAGGTTTCTGAATAAAAAAACTACAAGATGCTAGATATTTAGCACTTTAAGCTGTTAGACATGGGAGTAACCTGGAGAAAAGTAATAGGCCAATAACATAGATTTATATTCAAAAGATTGGTAACATATTCCTAAAATGTGGGAATAACATTGGAACTAGAAAGTCTGACAAAGGCTGGAAATTTTTGAATAATGTCATAGACAAGCTTAATTTACACTGCCTAGAATACTGTTAAGTATTATAAATATTCACTCTAATAACCGCTGGAATCACAACAAAAAACATAAGGGGAAATAATTGTCTCAGCACGGTAAAATTCACTTCTGTACAAAAGGATACTGTATGGGCCCCAAATCTGGAAAGCAAGCACATAAAGCAGTCTGCTTTGGTGTTAGTTCCAAAAGCAGTAGGTCCTGCCCTGTTGGGAGCCGAGCTAGCAGCTAAGCTCATCCTGACCTCTGGCTGTGCCAATGTCGCCAGGATGTCGGGAGCCAAACTTGCAGCTAAATTCATTCTCTCCTCTGGCTGTGCTGTTACCACCAGGATATGCTAGATGCAAGGACATTTGTTCACAGCCACTATCCGGAATTGCTTTACTATGTCCGCACCTTGCTATGTCCGCTGGAGTAGATTCCTATGTTAATCAAACTTATCCTGTGTTTACTGTAATCACATGTTGCAAACTTCAAAGCCTCTTTGTGTTCTTGAATTTTAACAACCCTATGCTATTTCCTGGTTCCAAAACTGCATATAAGCTGGGAGTTAAGAATAAACTTGGCTGCAGTCTTGAGTTAGAATCTCAGGATATAGACCTTCCGTACCCCATCTTTTTCTCTTGTCTTTTTCTCTTGCCTTATTTTTCCTTTTCCTTAATCCTTGCCTCCCTCATTCAGGATTCACATTCACTGCCCGCTGGCACTGCAGATGTGGAGCCTGGAACAGGGACCTGAACGCCTGGGACAATGGCAGAGGACCCCCGCTCAGGGAAGGACATCCGATCACTTGGGAAGGAGAGCGGGAGAGAGAGAGTATTGTCCGGAGTAAGAAATTATGGGATAAAGTATAGGCTGCATGCTATACGTGCAGGCCCCCAAAGGCATGCTTAATGCCCTGGCAGTGAAAGTTGGCCAAAGTCACTTAGAAAGTTTCTTTCACTTTATTGAGGAAGCATGCCCCCAGTTCCTGGAGGAAGGAACCAATAACTTAGAAACTTGGCAGAAAATTGAAAAAACAAAAAAAGAGAGAGATCCAGGAACATTATGATGCAAATGGCCCTGAGAAAACCCCAGTGGATGCTATTATTCTTTGGTATCTGGTCCGAGATTGCTTAGATCCTAGATATGAACAGACTAAATTCAATCAGTCGATTGGAGAAACTGAACAGGGACCTGATGAGTGTTGCCTAGCCCCAGGAGTGTATGCAGCTTCCGGGGAAGAGCTGAGAAAATTAAAAGATCTGAACCCAATGGGCTAGATATTAAGGAAGACTCAGATGGCTCAGACTCTGAAGAGAAATTATGCAATGAGCCTACTAAAGATAGATTGACCCATGTTGAGAATATGTTGAAATCAGTTATAGCTCTATTGTCACAGCTTCATCCAGAACAACAAACTCCTTTAAAGGTATATACTGGTGAGCCCCCACCAACAGTCCTGGCAGACTTACAGCTCTCCTAGGTGCAGGCTGCTCCCAGAGGGGAGGGACCTGAGGCTAGGGAAATGCTAACACCACCGAGGTAACTTCTCCTGACTGAGAGTTCTATTTCCATCCACAATGACAGATTTGAAACCCCAACCAGGGTGAGTGACCATTATCCTGGAGCTTACATTTTCCATAAAGCCACTGGGCTAGGTAAAGGAGATCAGCAATTGTGGGTGTTTGGAGTCAACTGATCTCTAGTTCAGCTCTGCTGGTCGCTCATCAAGTGGAGGACAGTTTAAATTGCTTCAGGAAAGCTGCTCAAGTTTGAGCCCAATCTTATGTATTTGGAATATTTTGCAGGACTTACCTAACTTCTATGACTGCTCAGGCAGATGAATTTCTCTCTGTGTCTTTTTCTGCCTCCCTCTAAACTCTGCCTGCCTGCCTGTGGCATAGAATGGGTATCGATATTTGTTTAACATCTGCTTTGAAAGACTCAAAGAAAGGATTTCTATTCTTGTTATTGATGTTAAGCTTGGAGACTCAGCTAAATTCTGCTTGTTTGGCTAAATCATAAGCTTTCTCTAGCATTGAGCACGTGGCCGACAATAGGATTGGTTAAAGTGGAAGCCTTCCCATCCCCCAGGTGACAAGCATGCCAAATTCCTGGAGGCTGGGCAGGGACTTGGAGTCCTGTGACCTTGCATTTCAAAGGTGCCTAGCAATTCAAATGCTGGAAAATAAAGGTGTCTTACTGTGAGCTCACTGTCTGTGTTCGTGTCCTGTCTCCCATAAGCTCCCCTTAGGAACTAAACTGGTTTCTCAAAATGTGGCTTCTTAGATAATCTGTAAAAATTTTGGTTTGCTGAAAAGGGTTTTTTGTTACTATCTAACCACATCGTTTTAGAATATAGGCAAAGTAATATCATTTGCCACTGGAATTCCAGAAAACTTACGTGGCCAATTAAAGAAAAATTCTAAGCGCTCCCCAAAGCTTGTGCACATTGTCTGTATATGTATGTATATATGTCTATGTGTATGTGTTGGTAAAACTTAAAAACAAAACAAAAAACAGGTTTTAAACCCAAACTGATCATGTTTGGAAGCAAACAAATGTGTCTAAGAAAAACTCCAAAGGGTTCTAATATACAACATGTGATATAAGTACAATAATGTAAAACCAGTGTGTTATTCTTTTTTTTTTTTTTTTTTTTTTTTTTTTTTGGCCAGTCCTGGGCCTTGGACTCAGGGCCTGAGCACTGTCCCTGGCTTCTTCCCGCTCAAGGCTAGCACTCTGCCACTTGAGCCACAGCGCCGCTTCTGGCCGTTTTCTGTATATGTGGTGCTGGGGAATCGAACCTAGGGCCTCGTGTATCCGAGGCAGGCACTCTTGCCACTAGGCTATATCCCCAGCCGTGTTATTCTTTATATCTATCTATGCTAAGAGTCAAGTATACATCTAATCCTGACAATTCTTCAGTATAGACTAAGATTTTGCTTCTCCATTTTTTTTCTCTTCTTTTTACGCTGCACTCTCATAAACTCTTTAAGATCAAGTGACCAGTCATTTTGGAACAATTGCACAAATGTGACTATTAACCTAAATTTTCCTGACATTTTGCTTTATAGGATACAGGTTGACATGTGTGCTAGCTGAGTGGACCGTGGCAGTCTGTGGCTACAGAAAGCTGCCTCCACAGTCAGCTTCCAAACTGCCTGGTTTGCTCAGGCATCTAGGAGTCCTGTGAGGATTTTGACAGGCCCAGGCTGTCAAAGGCTACTACCCTGGCTCTGCCTGCCCCATGATTAGAGTTGGGTTTATAACAGGCCTATCATGACAGAGTTGCAACCGAGACTTATTCCAAGGTTAAAAGTATCAGAGTTGTATTTGGCGACCACAGGGTTGCATTGGGGTAGCATTGATGTCTTCTCCCTCCATGACTCACAAACTGTCCTGGCTGCTACAGGGAGCAGACTTGGTTGGCCTTCAATCTGTGTGGATTTTGTGACTAGAAAGATGGTTAAAGGCCCAAGCCTTCTAAGATCTGTTTAAAAATGCCCTTAACCAGTCTGTGTAGAAATTTACAGGCAACAAGCAGGAAATGTGACAGCCTATCCAGGGAACTCTACTACAGCCTTATCCAGATGCAAGCCATCTCTCCTGCTGGCCTGCTAATTTGGGATGGAAGACACAGCCACTCAGATTCACTGAAACTGAGACTTTTATTGTTATTCATTTGTTTTCTCTTTCACGTGCCAGTAAGGTAAGGTTAAATAATATGATTTGATTTAATGCCACGTGGATCCCATTCAGTCTGCTGTTCTTTAAGTGTTACAGCAAAACTCTGGCAACTATTTGTTGGTCAATTCTTAACAATTTACAGGTAAACTCTACTCCTTTTGTTCTCCTGTTGCTTTAATTGGAAATAAAAAGGGCTTTTATAGCTAAGACTCCTTGGACAGTTCAAAGCCAGCCCAGGAAGAGAAAAATAAAAATACCTCTTGGTCATATTTGAGGTCCTTATCATTTTACTAGTCAGAAATTACAGATTAAGACTTCTCATTTGCGTACTTTGCATGATTTTCGAAAATTTCTAGGAGATATTAATTGGCTTCGCCCTTATCTTAAATTATCCACAGCTGAATTAAAACCCTTATTTCATCTATTAAAGGGAGGCCCTGACCCTACATCTCCCAGAAAAATGACAACTGAAGCAGCCGAAGCCTTAAGCATAGTAAATTCTGCCATTTCTTCCCAACATGTAAATTATATTGATTACTCAGCCCCCTTGGGAAGCATATATTTTAACTACACCTCATTCTCCAACAGTGGTCCTCTGGCAGAAGGGACCCTTTTTATGGCTTTCCTTGCCTGCTACTCCTTCAAAAGTGTTAACTCCCTATTATAAATTGGTGGCCACCTTAGTTCATAGGTGCCATGTGGAACCTTGTAAGTATCTTGGAGGAGATCCACAGGTTGTTTATATCCCCTATACTTTACAACAACAAAAATGGCTTTATATTCATTGTGATTCCTGGGCCATTGCTTAGGACAATTTTATGGACATAATTTCACATCATTGTCCCTCCAACAAATTACTTCACTTTGCCTCTTCTTACCATTTAGTGAGGGCAATGCAAATTGACTTAGCAAAGCAATCACATGCTGCCCACCATCAGAACAGTCATGCCTTACGTCAGCAATTTCATATCACACGTGAAGCAGCTCCTCAAATTGTAAAAACTTGTCCCAACTGTACTACCTTCCTACCTGTGCCCTCCAATGGCATTAACCCTCGAGGTTTAGTGGCCAACCATGTTTGGCAAATGGATGTTACCGACATTCCCTCTTTTGGACGGCTCCACTTTGTCCATGTTACCATAGACATTTACTGTAATTTTATTATGGCTACTCCTCTTAGCGGGGAAATTAGCAACATTGTATCTCCCAAGCCTTACATTGCTTTGCTACTATGGGACTTCCTAAACAAATTAAAACTGATAATGGTCCAGGATATGTTAGACGAACTTTTCAAACTTTTTGCAAATCTTACCAAATTGTGCACTCTACAGGAATTCCCTATAATCCTCAAGGTCAAGAAATTGTTGAACGGGCCATTGGTTTGTTAAAACACCAAATTTCTAAATTATAAGGGGGGGAATTATACCCCTTCTCTCCTGTTAGTATTCTTTCTCATGCTTTATTCGTACTAATTTTTTTAAAATTTGGACTGCAATGGCCACTCCGCAGCACAGCGGTTCTGGGAAAAGAGAGAGGAAAGAGCCTTTGCCCAAGTTAAGTGGAAAGATCCTTTAACAAGTGCTTGGCACGGGCCAGATCTGGTATTAACATGGGGTCGAGGACATATCTGTGTTTTTTCACAGGATGAAAATGATGCCCGCTGGCTACCTGAGCTTTGCGTTTGGATTATGGAAACTCATCAGAACCGTACAAGCGCTGACCCACTGGGCTTAAATGCCAGATCCACCGATTGTGCAGCCTGGAACTTGGGAAGGAGCTGAGGTGTTCGTCCATGTCAACAGATCAGCGTATGGTACAGCTCCAGACCCTTTTGTCCAACACATTAAAATGGGAGACTTTACAGCTTCTGGCATTGGAACCCCTTTATGTTTTACAACTGACTCCAACAGTTATATTCCAGGCTGTACTGTAATGCAATCCATAAATCATAGAATTTTGATTCCTGATAATAGCCAAGTATATAATATACGAATGACTTCATTGCCTACTAGGTTTCCTGTACATGCCAATTCTACCTCGTACTTCATGATACCTCACTGCATCAACTCTTCTCAAATTGTAGAATCCATGGGAGAACTGCACCCCATAAAGTGTAGACATGATCATCCTTTTATAACCAATATTTCAGGAACTAATTCTCAGCTGATGGACTGGTCTGGAGCCAATCTCACCAACAAGTATAACCCAGGTCTGTGGTGGATGAATGGACACCCTCAATGTCATGTCTGGATGTTAGTGGCTTCCCTAAATAATATCTCCTGGCCCACTTCTTCTTCTTTAAAAAATATGAGTTGTGTAACACCTCCTTATGCCCTTATGTATGCACCTTTTAATATTTCTATAGGAGCCATGTTTTTCAATGTTACTTGTACTAACTGTTATTTTACAAATTGCTTGTACAGTGGTCTTACTGATTCTGTAATTTTTATTAAGCAGCCACCATTTGTCATACTTCCTGTGGACATATCTGAAGCTTGGCATGAAGAAACAGGTATTTAAGTGTTAAAACATTTAAAAGAGCTTATGCGCCCTAGATGATTTGTAGGGATATTAATAGCAGGCATTGTTGCCTTCATTTCCTTAGCTGGCTCTGCTGCAGCGGCTACTGTGGCTTTAATACAAAGTGTGCAGACAGCTCACTATGTTAATCAGCTTGCTCACAATACTACGCAAGCCCTGCAATTTCAAGGCAGGATTGATGATAAGGTAGAACAAAAATTAGAAGCATTGTATGAATCTGTGTTGTCACTGGGAGAACAAATTCGTGCTTTGCAAAATTTGCAACGGGTGCGCTGTCATGCTGGGTTTGACTTTATTTGTGTGACCCTCCATAAATATAACGGGTCAAGCTATCCTTGGAAACAAGTTGAAGCACATCTGAATGGTATTTGGCACCATAATAACTTGTCCTTAGATCTCTTGAACTCCATAGGCAAATAGCTGGACTAGAGCGAGCTCCGCCTCTGGACTCTAAAGTGGCAGAAACAGCAAAAAAAACTGTTTAAACAACTTCAACAGTGTATCCCTTCCTTTACTAACATTAAGGGGCTGGTAATGGCATTGGTTGGCCCAGGGACACTTTTGCTGATGGCTTTCCTATGCCTTCCTTGCATTGTACACATATTGCAAAACTCGTTCATGAGTTTAGCCAGTCAGCTGCATAAGATCAAGCTCCAAGTGACTGAATTTTCCCCCAAGAGGAACTGCAGCCAGAGACGGGTATGAGGGTGGTGCCAGCTTGACCATCCTAAGACAAGGGCCTTCAGCATTGCTCTGAAGTTGACCCCAGGATGGGTAAGGCAGGCTGGGCGACCCACCCCACCTAAGACAGGCGGGTTCGCTTCTTTTAATAAAGACGGGGGAAATATCGAGAGCCAAGCTAGCAGCTAAGCTCATCCTGACCTCTGGCTGTGCCAATGACGCCAGGATGACGGGAACCAACTTGCAGCTAAATTCATTCTCTCCTCTGGCTGTGCTGTTACCACCAGGATATGCTAGATGCAAGGACATTTGTTCACAGCCACTATCCAGAATTGCTTTACTATGTCCGCACCTTGCTATGTCCGCTGGAGTAGATGCCTATGTTAATCAACCTTATCCTGTGTTTACTGTAATCACATGTTGCAAACTTCAAAGCCTCTTTGTGTTCTTGAATTTTAACAACCCTATGCTATTTCCTGGTTCCAAAACTGCATACAAGCTAGGAGTTAAGAATAAATTTGGCTGTAGTCTTGAGTTACAATTTCAGGATGTAGACCTTCTGTACCCCATTTTTGTCTCTTATCTTTTTTCTCTTGCCTTATTTTTCCTTTTCCTTAATCCTTGCCTCCCTCATTCAGGATTCCCGTTCACTGCCGGCTGGCTCGGCAGACTGCCCCTCTGCTCAGACTGGTTGAGCTCAGGTTCACAATCTTCTAGATTGACTAGTTTGAATAGAGTAAAATGATTTTACATTAGGTGATTTTGAAATAATATTAATCAGTTTACAAGTAATCTCAAAGTGTACCAAAACTCTGCTATTTCTTTAGCAGTCTGCAGTGTATGGCAATTCCATCTTCAAAAATAATCTGTTAAAGACAAAACTTCACATTTTACAAACAATTTCTCATCCCAAAGCAGGTTTTCTTTTCCTAACAAGAGCCAAGTGATCAGGACAAAGCAAGAACTTTTACGCAATGCACGTTGGTAGAAAAGACTTTTTCTCATACAGGAAAAATCTGGACTTTAAAAACGATGAAATTATTGTTTATGGTGTTGTATTCTAACATGTGGAAAACTGAGACAATAGTGTATCAAGATCAAGACCAGCCTGCTCTATATTTTTACCATGCTTCCCCTAAAACTCAAAGAATGCTAAAAGTGAAGTGTCAAAGTACATAGTGTCAGGTAGTAGTAGAAAGTCATCAAGATTCATTGACTAAAAGTGTTGAATATATCAGGCAAAAGACATGATCCAGCAAAGATATCTAGCTTACATAGTAAAATTTAAGAGGAACGAAGTAATTGGAAAAGGACTTTGGTGTGAAATGAGTACTCTTTGGAAATCTTCATGCTTTCTAGATGACCAAAATGCTCATATTTAAAGGAAGATCTTTTAATTGAATGTGAAATTTTCTACTGAATACTTTCCAATTCAACAGGCAAAATAGAATGTTAAGAGCAAAGGGTCTTTCAGCACTCATTTTTGTTTCTTATTGACAATGAAAAGTTACATCACTGACATTCTCCACAGGGGAAGAAATCTGGATTCCAAAGCTTCTATCCCTTGTTCTGGTTATATAGATATTTTTCTGTGAATATAATCTTGGCACCTTAGTGAACACAGAATTTTATTTTGTTCAAATAGTGTGTTCAATGCTACCTTTAGAAAATTTAAACAGCTTTGTTTCATTTTATTGCTGAAGACCAGCTTCAGTAGTTGACATGGTACCAAGGAGTGTGGAGTCGGTGCAGTACCCAAGGCCTAATATATGAAACTGTAACTTCTCTTTACATCACTTTAACAATAAAAAAGAAAAAAAAAAGTGAAAAGTTAGTTGCCAGCCCAAATAGCTCGGGGGTCTTTATTTATACTTTTTTTAAGCAGGAAAAATGGTTACATAAAAGCAACTATTTATATAAAGCAAGCATCTTTTACACATGACTCCAAGTTTTTTTTCTTCTCCAGGACACTCTTATCAATTGTTTGCATATTGCTCAGTTGTCTATAGCTATTTTAACATATCCATTAGACATTGGGTTTCAAACCACAATAAAGCTTTTGTCAGAGGTGTAAGGCATCTCTTTATCATAAAACTTGTAGTTTCTGCATTAATTTTTATTTATTCTACTAAATGCCAAGTAAGTTAACCAAATATTTAACACGGTTACTAATTGTAAAATCTCAAAGGGCTTCTCTCTTTTCTGTAATTGTGATTTAGAATCCATTATCCTTTTACTTTACTGTCAGGTTAAAATAGGCAGAGATACACCTTCCTTGTGGATATTTTTCTGCATACATTTCCTTCTTTAAGCACTATTGTAACTGTTACACATTTTTCCTTTTCATGCTGTCATTTGTGCACCATGGCTTTCCAAACTGGGTAATTCTCTCCGAAACAGAAAGATTTGTGCATCTCATTGTTTTGTCATTAATCCTAACTCCCCCTTTTCCCTCATGGTCATAATATCCTGTCCAAAATCTTTCCATGCTAAGTGTGGTACACAACCTTTTCCCATTAACTGCTGCTCCTATGGGGCCCTTCCAAATCCTACTTCCTATCATATATGCCTCATAGAAAGGTCTCCCTATAGTGGATATTAACAGTTTCTCTTTTGTGGACGGGGCTGTAGGCCCCAATACCAAGTCCAAATTTTGGGATTTGAAATGGGTTTTCCAATCCTTAAAGCTAGGGGCATGGGAGTCTTGTTGGACTCTGGGTCTTTCTCTTCATCACTAATAGATTTCTTTCTAAGGTCCTCATACAGCTCTCTTGCAAGTTTTCCCCCTGGCAGAAATCCTGGGTTTTAACAGCTGCCAATTCCCCTATTGGTGAGGAAGTAGTTATTTTTTGTGACTGTCACATAATCATGCACTTTCTTCTCTACAATTCCCTTATCTCCCATACATCAAAGTGATGCACAGAGAGTTTACAGTTTCATGTGTTAGGCCTTGGGTACATTTCTTGTATTGTTTGTCACCTCCTCCCTCATTCCCCCCTCCCGCTTCTCCATGTCCCCCCATGAGTTGTTCAGCTGTTTTACAACAAATGGTTTTGCCAGTATTGCTTTTGGAGTCATTTGTCTTTTATTCTTTGTCTCTCAATTATGATACGCCCTTTCACTTCATAGTTCTAATACCAGTATATACAGTTTCCAGTGTACTCAGATAAAGTACGGTGATCGTGAGTGTACAACCACAGAAAGGAGATACAAGAGGTTCATCAAAAATAGAAGCTACGGTTTCACATGGCATGCTGAAAGTAATTACAACAGTGATATAACACTCATTTCCATAACATGGATTCCATTTCACTTAGCATCATATTACGCATTAATAAGAGCATAGCTATTAGGCTTTTGTGTTCCTATGCTGTGACTAGCCTAAACCTGTGCTAATTATTCCCTAGGAGGGAGACCATGGAGTCCATGTTTCTTTGGTTCTGGCTCACTTTAATTAGTATAATTGTTTCCAAGTCCTTCCATTTCCTTATGAATGGGGCAATGTAATTCTTTCTGACAGAGGCATAAAATTCCATTGTGTATACATACCACATTTTTCTGATCCACTCATCTACTGATGGGCATCTGGGTTGGTTCCATATTTTAGCTATGACAAATTGTGCTGTGATGAACATTGTTGTGCAGGTGGCTTCAATGTGTTCTGGTTTGTGGTCTTTTGAGTAGGTGCCCAAAAGTGGGGCTGCTGGGTCATAGGGGAGCTCTATATTTAGCCTTCTGAGGAATCTCCATACTGCTTTCCAGAGTGGCTGAACCAGTTTACATTCCCACCAACAATGAAGTAGGGTTCCCTTTTGGACACATCCCCTCCAACATTTATTATTATTTTGGATCAAAGACCTCAAAATCAAAACAGATACACTAAAAACACTAAAAGAAAGATTAGGAGGAACACCTGGGCTCCTTGGCACAGGACAAAACTTCCTTAATAAAGGCCCAAAAATGCTACAAATCAAAGAAAGGTTATATAAATAGGACTGCATCAAACTGCAGAGCTTCTGCAAGGTGAAGGACATAGCTTGCAAGATAAACAGAAAGCCCACAGATTGGGAAGAGATCTTTACCGGCCATACAATGGACCAAGGACTCATATATAAAATATATGGAGAAGTAAAAAAATTAAATTCCTCCAAAACAAAATCGCAAAGAACCAACAGCCTCCTCAACAAGTGGGCTAAAGACTTAAAAAGAGACTTCTCAGATGAGGATATGAGAATGGCCAAGAGACATATGAAAAAGTGTTCTACATCACTGGCCATAAAAGAAATGCAAATCAAAACAACATTGAGATTCCACCTCACCCCAGTAAGAATGTCCTTTATAAAGAAAACTATCATTGTTTTTCTTTGGTTGTTGAGGTATTGCTGCCTTCATCTTGGCAGCTGTCTAAGCTGACCCTGAATTCCAGACACATTTACTGAGCACTTGGAACAGTAAGCCATTTCACTATACTTAGATGACCTATATTTTGATATTTGTTTTTTTCTCTATTATTTTAACTCTGCTACTTTCTATCCATTACAGCTTATAAAATTTCCTTACGAGGGCTGAGAATGTGGCTTAGTGGTAGAGGGCTCACCTAGCATGCAAGAAGCCCAGGGTTTGATTCCTCAACACCACATACACAGATAAAGCCAGAAGTGGGTGCTGAGGCTCAGATGATAAGAGTGATAGCCTTGAGCAAAACGGAAGCCAGGGACAGTGCTCAAGCCCTGAGTCCAAGCGTTGGGACTGGCAAAAAAGATCCATATGAAACTTCCTTTGACATTGAAAGAAGACCTACACACTCAAATACTCCTCTCTCTCACACACACATGCACACACACACATGCACACACACCTTCTCTATGAGATTTGTCACAGTAGCTCCAACCAAGTGCAATCCCAAGACAAATTCCTTGTTCCATTCTTCCAAGTTTGTTCTGGCGTATATTTGTATCCTACCATGTCTTCTCCAGAAACCCTGAATGACATAACTAATAATCTCCTCAATTTCTTTGGTATATGCAAGATTACATCTGTCTGGATAGCCAAATCAAATTTTGAGTGATTAAAATAATGATTCAAGTGAGTACTCTAGTTTTCTAAATAAGCTTAAATTTCAAAAAATAATTTTATATCCATGTTTGCGAAATTAAATTAAAACTGATTAGCAACTAAACTTAATTTGAAGCCATATATTTAGGACACATGTATCATTAATTGGTACATCTAACTACCATTGGTAAGCCCTATGAACGTGCTCATGCCTCAGTATTCCATGCTTTTTCACACAAATGGCACAATATGCTGAGTCCCTGCCACAGACCTACATGCAGATGTTTTCAGCATTAGGTTGTTAGATTGAGTAATGGAACCGATCCACTTTCCAGGTCACTTGACCGTGACACTTCACCAACTCCTATCATACAATTATGCCACACATGCATGGATACCTCCTTGATAATGCCTCTCCTCTATGAAACAGATTCTGTTTAATCTTTTCTTGATTGGGAATTTCATTCCATAAATGCACATCACTTATCTTATACTCTTCTATTGTTAATGGGGCTCTGCTTTTCTGCACAGGGATGAAGTATCTTTCTCTGGCACCCACATCACTGTAATTGAGTTTTATACTGGAGTTCCAACTGTAGTAATGAATGAAGTGGAGAAGTTCCTGTCTATCTTTCCTCTCCTGTATATTCTTCCTATCTTTTCCTGCCCTAACCTGGCTTATTGCTTCATTATCTCTATATTCTCAAAATTTAACTCTGTTGAATTTCCAAATCTAATTTCAGAATATATAGAAACTTCATCACCCAAAGAAAGAAAGAAAGGGAGACTTTTAATACTATTTTGATATTACTTTTTAAGAGCATGTAATAACTTCTCAGGTTGTGTCTAGTAGCCATGCATTGTTAATGTCCGTGAATATTAATTAACACTCAAATGCTTACTACATTTCTTTTCTAGCAGGCACCCTCAAAATTCCCCATTATCATGATTAAATATTTACTGAACTTGAAGTGTGTCCTCAACACCATTAAGAAAAAAGAAAAGTTTCTACTTTAAGGATATATTTATGCTCAGGAAAACATTGAGGCAAGATTATGTACCCAGATTTTTTTTTCTTGAATTCTACTACACTCATGAACACATTTATTTGTGTTTTCTGCTTATCACACAAACAAAAATCGAAACTAGTGTCTAATGGAAAACTCTTTCTTGAAATAGACTTGATAGTGGATTTCAATTTCAAAATTCCTGTCCATATAATTTGATGTGTATTATTAGAAGCTTTTAAAAAATTTGTTGCCAAAGTGAAATACAGAGGGGTTACAGTATCATAGCTAAGGCACTGAGTATATTTCTTATTAAACTTGTTACCTCCTCTCTCATTTTTCTCCTTCTTTCTCCCCTCCCCAATTCTCCTCAATTCTCTCCTCCACCTCTTAGTTAAGAGCCTTTTATTTTTAGTTAAAACATATGGGTCTCAAATGTAATATTTCTAATCTGGACTTTTTGCCATTGGTACGATGAAAATTTTAGTCAGATTACTCCACCTTGCTGGAATTGCCTGTACTTTATTAGATGTTTACTAACATCTCTATACTTTCTGGGGAGTACATCAGCACCTCTTGATTTCTACCCATGAGACTAAAATTATCCATCCCATTGCACAGACTTTTATAAGAAAAATATAAGTTCGTGAGACTATCTCCAATTAACCATAAAATTAATTAACTAATTAATAAAAAGCAATAAGTGGAGCTGTGGCTTAAGTGTTAGGGCTCTAGCCCTGAGCACAAGAGCCCTGTGTTAAAGCCCTAACACTAGGGGAAAATATCTGGACCTGAAATTTTTGTAAAGAAAAATGGGGTGCTTACAATCACAATCTTGGGACCCCAAGTTTGAGGATCTGCAGCTAGTAATGATTTTCTTATGGCAATATCCCTAAATAACACAAAGCTTCACATGACAAGTGATAAAGAACGTACAAGTTTATGTGTCACTTCTGACCTCTCTCACTTCTCTTACAAAGACTTGAATACTTACAATCTTAAATCACACTTACTTGGTAGGCAGAGGTAGGAGGATCATGGTGCAAAGCTGACACAAGCCAAAACAATAGATTTTATATAAAAATGAACCTCAAAGTTAAAAAAAAGGAAACTTTAGGTGTGAGTTGAGTAGTGCACACAGACTCAGAGAGTAGGAATCCTATTTTTGAATATGGAAAGTTTAAAATAATGATGAAATTTAATTTGTCCTTTGTACCATACAGATTTCTTATTTAATTTATTGTGCTCTAGAGTACTTTTATTCTACATATTACAGATCATAGAATCTTTAGCAGCAAATTTCTTTGGAGGTACAATTCAAGTACTATATTGTTAAGAAACTAACATTTGGAGAAATCAAAGATCTTGGAAATGAAAATATAAAACATGAAACACTCAAAGGATAAAAAGACAAACCATTACAACAGCAATACTTACAAAACCATTTGGTGGAAATCAACTGTACAACTCTGGGGGGAGAGAGAAAAGGGGAAGGGGAAATCAGGGAGAAAATGAGGGAGGAGGTAACAAGTTGGATAAGAAATGTACTCATTGCCTTCCATATGGAACTGTAATCACAACTGTACTTCAATTTGACAATAAATAAATAAAAAGAAACACTCAATGTTTTATTCTGATGAAACAATTCTTTGATGGTAAACATCCCAGAGTTCATGATTTATACCTGATATTCTAAAAACCAATCCATTCCTTTCCTTTTTCTTTCCCAAAGAAAGTTCTTGACATATTCCCTGCTTTGGCCAAAAAATAAAGAATCGAATAAAAGAAGCAAAGAACATTTAACTAATTTCTAATACTCTTTATTCTAGTTATACTAAAAAGTGTTGAAATAATTCCTTATTCATGGCGGGCTTTTCCTCTTTCACCCAAATTTCAAGTTAGAGATTAACCTATGCTCCATTTTGAATTAGAATTCAATGTAGCTTAATAGTTGGAGATTAAAAAAGCATGTACTTCCTTCTAAAATTAGATGGAGAAACGTGTTTGTTGACTTACAAGCATGTGTAGATAACAAGGTATATACAGTGTACACATCTGTGTGTAAAATGTCAAGTTTCCTTTCCTTTTAGTTGGTATTTCTGAATTATTCATGATTTCCTGTATTATCCTATCTACTTATAGATACATATATAGAAATATTTGTGTATGCTCATTTACATTCATGTATAAGTATATATATATATATATATATATGAGAACCTTGTCTGTCTTGTGATCATAATTCTGTAAACATATTTTCATGCAAGGAAAACTTGTTGCCAATTTCTGTTTCTCTGAAAAATATTAACATAGGGAACTCTAATCAGCAAATAACCTCATAAAACAAATTAGATCTTTTTTTAACAACTAGGTATTATTTACTTGCAGTCTTGACTTCAGAAAGAAAGCCAATCAATTACTGTCTTCACCTAGAAAACATCATGTAGGAAAGGGTTTTTAATCTTATAAATTAATAATTATGATGAATGGAGTATGACATGTAGTTGTAGAAATATTCAGAGAGTAAACTGTGTAAGCAAAATCAAAGGGACAATTCTACTAGAATCTTTCTTTGAGCTCAGCATATTACAGAATTTGACAGAGACAAAGTTTTTCCTCTTCTAGAATGAGATAGATTCTGCCTAGGTGGAATGAAATAAATATACACAGTATGAAAATCCAGTTCCTAGACATTTTAATAACAGGTAATATCGTAGTAAGTCTTGGACAACTTATGTTTTCCTAAATGGGATAAAAAGTAAAGGAAACTATTGTGTGTGCTGTATTCAACAGATATACCTCTTTTTGTTGTATAAGATTGTTCATATTGCTTGCATTTTCTACATATCACTTACGGTTCCTCACCAGAACCTTACTTGTCTATATTCTATTGTGTCACAAAGTACTAAAGTCCGACAGTAACTAAAACTATTCTCTATAAGCCCATCCAGGAAAACCAATAAATTTCTGTATTCATGAATATGAATACAGAACCAATTTACTAACAAATTATTCTGTGATCCTAGTCATAGTAAGATTAAGAAATACCAAGGGCTTCAGTCCAAGAGAATTTACCTAATTGAATCAAAGGGATGCTACTCTGTTATTCAATATATAGACTGAAATTTCAATTAGGCTTTTCCTCTGAAAATGTAGTAATGCTACTAAAATCAGTTGGAAAACCAGTGCCTTGGCCATTAGCATCAAAAACTCTGTGGGGGGGGGGTGTGGTATTAGCTATCTCAACTTTTTTTGCTACTTAATTTGTGTGTGTCCTGGTCCTAGTGATTGAATGGGTCTGGGCTCTGTCCCTGAGATTTTTTTGCTAAAGACTATCATTCTACCACATGACAAATAGTTCCACTTCCAGAATTGGGCAGTAGGGGACAGTATTGGGAGGTGATAGTTTTTAGTTCACAGTTGTGCAGAACAGATGATAATTGAGCCTCACTGGGTTCATAGCTTGGTGTGCCTGGAAAAGTATTGAGCTGAACTGTCATCTGGAAGACAATCCACCTCTATGTATTTTTCTTTAACTGGGAAAATTAAAAAACAAGGAACAAAAGTTGTTTCTTTCACAAAAACTGTGATTCTGTTAGGCTCACGTGCATCATATTGTTCTTTATAAGTCAGGTTCTATGAGACATAATTAAGCAACAGAAGACCCATCGTATTTACTATCAGATGGAACCCCCAGGGCCATACCAGTGTTGTCTTTCCCCTATAAGCTATGGAGTCCGCCAACAAAGAAATCCAAACAACAATGTTCTGGAAATCATTAGACAATGGAAATAATAGGATTCATCTTCGAAGAATGTATCAAAATTGAATTGGACTTGATTTTACTTATTTTGCGATTGTTCTACTGTGCTTTCTTTCTACTCCCAAGTAAATCTTGTTTACCTCTCAAACCACATATTGAAGACAGTCATTGATGCAGCACTGTTTTAAACTGTTTACATTAGAAAATGCAAAGAAAAATAATTTTCTTTCTTGTTTTAGCAAATACACACATAAATAATTTTGTTGAGATTAAAATTTGTAATGTGTTATAAAAATGACAATGTTCCAAGTCACTTCCACCAGCAGGAGGACATGCCCAATGGAGGAGGGGCAAATGAAGGTCCCCTCTATGTGTGGGAAACGGTCACTCAGCCATCTCATCCTGGAAATCAGGAAGGAGCAAATGCTGGAGAGAAAGCACAGGCATGTCCTTCCGGTGGGGAAGCCTCCCAAAGGCCAAGTGACTTTAAGACACATAACAGAACACACACTGAAGAGAAAGGGCATGAATGTCTCATCTGTGGGAAAGCCTTCAAATGGCCAAGTCACCTTAAGAGACATAGCATACTGCACACTGGAGAGAAACCCTATGAATGTCACACCTGTGGGAAAGCCTTCAGTCTGCCATCTGATCGTGCCACATATGAGAGAACACACACTGGAGAGAAACCCTATGAATGTCGCACCTGTGGGAAAGCCTTCACTACGTCATCTTACTGTGCTGTACATGAGAGGATACACACTGGAGAGACGCCTTATGAGTGTCACTTCTGTGGGGAAGTTTTCTATTTCCGCTCCAGCCTTTGTTACCATATGAAAGTACACACTAGAGAAAAAAAATGTTGCGTGTCATCAGTGAGTGAAATCAATCAGTATCTCATTTAAACCTTGCCAGGATGAGAAATGAGAGCAATCACACAAACGCAACCTGTGTGTGGAAGGTTTTGGTACACCCTGTAAGCTTAGAAAGTAAGAGCAATCCTCCTGGAGGAAGAACTCAGGAGTCTCATCTCTGTGGGAAAGCCTTCAGTCAATCAACTCATCTAAGACAACATGAGAGGATATATACTTGACAGAAACCACCGATAGAAACCATCTTTGTGAGAGGCTTTAGGCCTGACTATCCGTGGGTGAGAAAGACTATGAACATCGCAGCTCTGGGAAAGACTTCAGTCCTCATGGAGGGTTGGCTCCCTCAAAGAACAAACAGTGGAGAGAAACCATGAGTGTCACTCATGGGAAATCTGTGAACTGATCTACTCCTCATATAGAATCAAACATTGCACACTGATGAGAATCCACAAGAACATTTTTCACGTGAGAAATCCTTCTGTCTATAGTCAGCCCTTCAATGTCATGTGGGAATACAAAAAGGAAAGAATAGAGCTGTGTGGGGTATTATATCTTGCTTGTATATTATGCACTTAAGAACTATGACTATGACTCAACCTTTAGTGAAAATTAATATATGATGACCTAGAACAAGAAAAGCCACCTAGAGACCCAAACTCAGTTTGGCTAGTCAGTCCCTATACACAAACACAGTTAAAGATGTATGTGTGTAATCTGCTTTGATTCTAGCGAATGTAGGAGTCTGTAGTTACAATGTTAGTTTCAAATACCCTAAGGGCATTAGCAGGAAAGAAACTAACTCCTAATCCATCCTTAATGGCGAAATCTTTCCATCTATGATGTTTTTGTGTGTGTGTTTTGGTTCTTTGTTGGTCTTCTGGCTTGAACTTGGTATGAGGGCTGCCAACTATCCTTTAGCTCTTTTTTCTCTAGGCTAGCACTCTATCATTTGAGTCACAGCCCCAGTTCTGCCTTTCTAGGCTAACTGGAGAACTTATCTGGCCCGGCTGGCTTTCAGTTTTGATCCTTAGATAATCAGCCTCTTGAGTTGCTAGGATTACAGGCATGAGCCACCAGCATTGGGATACAATGTTATTTGTAAGTAATAGGAGAGCATGTCACTTGACATACCTCATTTGTCTTTAATTTTGTGAACAAATACTCATCTAAGCACCAGGTATGGCATGCAAATAACCCTGAAGTAACAAGATCTAAAAACACTTAAGTATTCCATCTAAATGAATGATGAACTTTTATAATTGATAGTTTTTTATTTAACAGCCAAGTTTGTGGTATATGTAATGTTCCATATTGTATATGATGTTTAGTGTAGTGAGTGATGAAAATCTCTGAGTGGATAATGATGTAGTTTTCAACAGTAAGTTTCACTGAGGAAGATGATCTTAAAAAGAATGTGGAGTCTTTTCTGATTTATTGGATGTCAAACTACATTTATTTTGTTCTACTTTTTATCATGAAGTTTAAACCAGAACATTGGATCTGAGCTCCTTGATAGGTGGGAAGATATTCGGTCCATACTTTGGGCCATCGCTTCCTTCAATATCCTTTCCTCTGAGATAATTTCCAACATCTTCACATTAGCAGAAATCCCCAAATGTGCTGAGAAACAATGTACAGTGTTCTATCTCCTTCCCAAGTGTCTAGGAATGCCATGACTATGTCAAAGGTGAGTGCCTGGGTAGGCAGTCTAAGGCATTTGGGGCTCCTCTGTCCTCCTCAGTAAATGGGTGTTACCATGTCTGTTGATCAGGCCCTCAGATACTCCTCATGTTTGTCCTTAAACATCTCCTTTGGGCAGAGTAATGGTGGGAGCTCCTCTAAGTCAAATCATTATGATAGCCCTGAGGTAACTTACATAAAACATATGGAAACATATATTATTCACATCAAAAGTGCCTGTCCCAAGTGTCTCAGATATGTAATCCCACCTTGTCAGGAGGCTGAGAACAGAAAATTATTTGAAGCCAACCCAGGCAAGAAGTCTGTGAGACTCTTACTGACTGCCCCAAAGTCAGCTATGCAAACAATGGCTCAAGGGGTAGAGTGCTAGCCTTGAGCAAAAAAGCTCAGGCCCAACACAGACCCTGAGCTCAACCCAAGGAATCAACAGAAGACAAGAAACAAAATGAGAAGCTCCTTAATGAAAGAGTTTACCGATTTTGTGTAAGTAGTCACTGGTAACATATTTTCAATAATGAGGAAAAAGTGTGCTTTTCAATATACCTTCTCAAATTACCTATATTCAGGGTACTGATGAGTGTATCTTAACAAGTAACAGAAGGAGCTTAGAAAGTATGATAAATAGCATTATAGTTTGCTGTAACATGCATGTATATTTTTAAAATTAGAAATAAAAGACCAAATCTCAAGATACCGAGCATTTTCAAAAACTTTTCACAAGTGCCTGTGTATCTAGTGTGTTTTTAATTTGCTTAATAGAATATATTCCTGTTTTTGTGTTTTGATAATGTAATATTCCCAGTAGACTCCTGCTTTTAAAACTTTGTCCCCAGTGGACTGGGCTGTTGTGTAACACTTGTAGACTTCTAGATGGAGGAAACAGGTCATTTTGGGTATCCTTGAAGGCTCTACCAGGAATCTCTTCTGCTTTTCCTCCTCCTCCCTGCCCTCCTCCTCCCTCTCCCTCCACTCTCCTCCTTCCCTTCTCTGTATCATTTTGACTGTCTCCCTCAGCCTCCTTCCTGGCTTCTAGGAGGTGTGGTAATTCTCTGCTCCATTTTCCCACTGTGGTTATGTTGTGTCCAGTGCATGGGTCTCAGGAATGGAGAACAGGATCTTTTGAAGTAATGAATCAAAATAAATCCTTTGTCCCTTAAAAAAATAAAAAAAATAAAAATGACAATGTTTAGTGTCTACAAATATTGAAAAACTTTCAAGAATGGTATTGGTGGCTCATACCTGTAATCCTAACTACCCAGGAGGCTGAGCTCTAAGGCTCAAGTTTGGAAGCCCATCCAGCCAGGAAAGCCCATGACACTAATCTCCAATTGATCAGAAAAAAGCCAGAAGTAGAGTTGTGGCTCAAGTTGAAGTGCACCATACTTGAGCAGAAAAGTCAAATGAGAATGTGAGTTTGATCAGGTCAACCCATAGTATATGCATATGGATGTGTGTGTGTGCATACACATATACACAAGCATGCACATACACACACATACGCACACATAAAATGGAAGAAATGCATTTAACATAAATTATCTCCTTACTGAGGAATCATCCCAAATTTTTGAATGTCTTGTGGTGCAAGGTAAGTAGAAGATTTTGCTATTCACATTGAGCAATAACATTCTGCTAGCTATAAATTTGAAATAGACATCTGATTAATTTAGATTTTTGAAATGGAAACAGAAAACGATAGAGAATGATCTTAAGTTAAAATACCCTTTACAGTTTAAGTAAATTGATTTAATCTTACATATGATTCTAATAATAACTTGATGCCAATAACAAAAAGCTTGCATCAAACCACTCATAAATTACCATTTGCATATAGAACCAGATAGGATTAGAGTAAACATGCTCTACTAAAATTTGTTAATTCATAAACACAGTCACAAAATAGATGCGGAAGGCTGCACCTGTTTAGGGCATAAACTATCTCAGATTGCAATTAACAGTTTCATCATTTCTTCTGGATAAGAATTCCATAGTGTTAGGAAGTTAATTTAGTGCATTCTAGGGAAATCTTTAGTGTTTGTGGGATATGGAAAGAAAACTTTTGGAGAAAGTGTAGGGAACATATTATATGGAGTCCTTCAGACCAACGTGAACAACAACAAAATAATCCCAGGCAAGAATGAAGTCTATGTTCATGCTAGATTATCAAATTAATCAGGTTGAATAGTATGTCACTTACAATTTATGATGAGTTATCCATCAAATTTTTGTATAAATAATAAAATAATATTGTCTTTTCCTCATTTCCAAGCAATGTGACTTTCAAATTATCTAGCCAATTTCCTCATTTTTCTAGTAATTCAATATTTTCTTCCCTGAATGACTATAAGATAAAAAAGTCATAGAATTAACAATTTTGCTCTATTAAATCCACTAAAAATTTAATTATTAAAAATATTAAGTGGTTACTCTCAGCCCAAAATATATTTCTGAATAAACATGAAAATATTTCTGATAAATACACCATAGCCTCTTGAAATTAGCAATTCACCCTCTACCAGTATTTAGTAGCTTAATATTTTTGTAACCAAGACAAAAAATGATTACTGATATCAAAAATCAAATTAAAAGAATAAACAGGGATAATTTAGAATAAGCATAGAATCTGTTCTTTGGCAGTTCCCATTCTTGGTCAGACAGTTACATTTGAAGAGCAAATCTTATTTGCAAATTTAAGTCAAGGGAGAATGAATCATATCTATGTCCTGTGTGACATTACTACAAACCCTTGAAGATAGCAAATGCAGATTAATGAGTAAAGGAAACAATCCATACTAGTTTAGCTATAACTTACATAACTCTTGTTAGACATGTTCATCTCAGTAGCTAATTTTCAATCATACAGTAACTGGCTACTGTTGTGCTTATGATGTAGAAACAGCATTATTCAAGTTATCCTTTTGAGCTTAACATCCAGATGTACAGAATCCACTGATATTAGCAAATTACATGACATTTCAGGGTCATAAAGAAGGGATTTCTCTGGCCTAGATGCTAGATAAATGATACTGGGCTTCAGTTTGACTTCCTAGCCCTTTAAGAATTAATGTAAACCTACTGGGAATTTTTGTCAAAATATGAACTCTCTATTTTCCTAGCTGTATAATTAATATTCAAGAAGGCATTTAATCAAAGCATCCCTTTCTCATTAGTACAGCTCTGACAGTTTGATCATCAGGTGGCAAGAGTTCCAGCAAATTGTGTTGATATCCTATCAGATATGTCAAGAACTTGATCTTCCTTTCCATTAACTCAGATTAGGGACAGGAACCAATTTCCATTATGAAAATGTGACTGAAAACCAGTGACACTTATCCAGTAAAATTTTCTGGTAGGAAGAGAATTGAGCTCGTATTCTCTTTCCTGTACATTCTGCACAAGCCAAGTGTTTTCAAATATTAACTGAATAATTCAATATTGATGAACTAGTGTGAAACTCAAAAAGTCCTGGAAATCAATTAAGTTATTTGAATTTAATTAACCTTTTCAATATAGCAAAGGAAAGCAAAGTAACTTTAGGATTTATCAATGACTACTAAAGGTATTACTATACTATACTATTACTATACTAAAGGTACTAAAGGTACTAAAGGTACTTCGACATGGATCTTTATTTACAATTTTTGTTCTCTCTTGTAGATAGAACATAGATCATATTTACTTCTCTGCTTTATCCCAAACATGTAAAAACAACTAATAATACCCAATATTGATCATTGGCAAATTAAGCTATATGTCCCTCTACTTACATTCATAACATTTGTTGCCTGATAGTTTGGAAGTTGTCTGATGTATTCTTTTTCCAATATATTTTACATAATCTTTTGGGCCTGGTATGAGTATATTGTAGCTTATTGTAATTTTATTGAACTTTATAAATTGAATTATTTTTGCTCAATAATGTAATCAATGATGAATTGGTTACTCACTATCTTTGAAAAAGTAATAAACATATAAAACTTACTTTTACTCCAAGCAAAATAATAGATGAGGTAATAATTTTGTGAAATAACAAATTATTATTCATATATGCAAATAATCTTTAAGCCATCAACTGAATAGCAAAGTTCTAGCTTTTTGTTGTTGTTTCTTGTTCTGCTCAGATTTTTTTTCTTGTGTCAGTTAGTGTTTGTTTCCTATTGCTTATAATGTTAGGAATCATAGTGGAGGTATCCTTCAGTTAGTACACTCATGTAAGCCTCCAGCCCAGCATGACTTACTCGTTGTCTCATTACATATACTTCAGGGAGATATAGGCACAATCTGTCATGGTACAATACTTTCCTTACTTTCATGTATGTCTCTTTGAGAGCAGGATGATTCTTCAGAGTTCAGTGCTTATCATTATTTCCCCTACACTTCTGAACAGGTTTAAAGCCACTCCATATATTTCTAGTGTTTCCTTCTCCAGTGGATTTCATTTTCTGATGTGTCACCAACTCCTCACCACCAGTATGTAATCACCCCCAGATCTCCACTGCTTTCAAAAATAGCTCTCTTTTTTTTCTTTCTCTGAAAATAGACATTCTCTCCAAGAGTAGAGGAGTGTCACCAAAAAAAGAGAGAGGGGAAAAATGGAATTTTAATTCTTGGTGATGATCTGTGTGTATTCTGATATTGATTTAAATGTTCTATGGAAGCTTAGCTTTAATTTTAAGGCTGTACTCTTCACATTTTTATTCTATTGCAAATTACTTTCATAAAATATATCATGAAGCCTTATGTTTAAAGAATACTTTTTTATTTTCCTTGTAAGGTCTTGTGACTTCTTTCTGTTAATATACTCTCAGCCCAGAGTGCCTTCTGACAATCTGGATTTATTTGTCCTACTGAAGAGAGAAAACAAATTTCTTTGGGGCACTTCATGTGATAGAGGAGGAAAAAAGAATATTTAAGCTATCCATTAAATAATTTACCTTTCCATTATCATTATTCCAGTGATCCTTTTTTAAAAGATCAGTTTTTCCTACACATTTTTCTTAAAATTTTAGATATTGAGAAAACAAGAAATGAATTACCTCAGGGCTGAGAGACCTGCATTATAGTGAGTTTATGTAGTAGCTGATTTTCCCACTTTATGTAAGTTGAAAAATGTGAATGCATTTGAAAGTCACTTTAATATAACAACAGCACAATGTGCAATAAAGGGCATTTGTATAATCTGTTTTAAGCTTTTCACAGGTCAGTTCTTTAAAACCAAGATTCTTTTACAGAGATTATGGAGTTGCAGGTTAGGCAGAAGGCAGAATTTTTCAACTGGAGTAATGTTACTGAGCTTTCTTCTGACATGACCCAGAATGTTTCAAATCTCTTCAGAGATTAACTTGATAGTCCACCACTCAGTGCTTGTGACTGTAATCATAATTTCTCCCAAACCCAAGATCTGAGAATCTCCATTGAAATCCAGCTCAGGCAGACAAATCTGAAAGGCTTCATTTCCACTCACCAACAGAAAAATGAACATGAAAGTATGGCTCCAGTATGGCAGAGTACCACCCATGATTGAAAAAGCCATGCCTTAAATTGAACACTCCAAATGATTTTTTTCCCATACAATCAGGCTCAGGTTTTGAAATTTTCACTATATTGACTAGGAAATATAGGATTATAATTGGTAATTGGGCCTACACCCTTGAAATATTAAGCAGATGTAGGGTCAGCAAAGAACTCCGTGGCAGTAAAGGGAACTGGGATCTAGAATTTTTGGACTGCAGTCTCCCATTATCCAACCCCACACAGGCATCCAGCAAATCTGATTTGTTGACTTGTGGCAATCTTTTGAAAGAACCAGGCCTGGCCATTCAGATGCTTTCAGTGGCAATGAATATTGACAGTTTACATATCCACGTTATATGCAGGAATATCTGTTTTCACCATGTGCTATGTGACTCTCTGCCACTGATCAGAGGCTATATATAGGTTTATTATTCAAGTATAGTAAGTACTGTCATATTCTATGTATTGGATGTTTATTTTATTCTACTCAGCAGAAATTCAATCAAAGTTTCAAAGTAGCACAGGTATCAAAGGAACCATTACTACTAAAGTGAGGCTGAAAATACTTTATGTACATAAATATGATTTCATTTTGAGTATGAATAGAGATATTGAGCTTTCAAGAATCAATCTTACAATGCACAAAGAGCCTAGAAGAACACAATCCAAGTCCTACAGGCCAACAACTACCAACCCAGACATAGATACCCAGCAAAATTAGAATTTACCTTCTAGGAAAAAACCAGAACTTTCCATAGCAAAGAGGAACTAAAGAATTATGTGAATAAAAAACCAGCCATATAGTGAATTCTAAGAGGGGAACCTCACCCAACAGAAAATGTACAGGAATCCAAGACAGAAACAGAAATAAACTACAATAGCCAGAGCCCAACAGGAAGAGCAGCTCAATAAAGGCAAGAAAGAAGGGAAAGGAAACACAGACTAACAGGAAAATGGAAGAGAAAAAACACACTTATCCATGATCTCTTTGAATATAAATGGTATAAATTCTCTGATAAAGAGGAAAGGACTAGCACAGTGGATCCACAAGCAAAACATTGCTATCTGTTGTAGTCAAGAGACCCATCTTATAGCAAGGGACAAAAACAGGCTCCCAATGAAAGGATGGAGCAAGATCTTCTAGGCAAGTGCACCTACCGAAATGGTAGGGGTAGCCATCCTGATTTCAGACAAGCTAGACTTCTCATTAAAATCAGTTCAAGAAAATAAAGGACACTACATTTTAATACAAGGAAAAATCCAGAACCAAGATATCACCATGATAAATTTATGCTCACTGAACAAAAGGGGCCCCTTATATGTTGAAAAAATTCTTTCAGAAGTACAGAACAAGATAGACCCAAATACAATCATAGTGGGAGATTTTAATACTCCACTCCCTCCAAGAGACAGATGTAACACACAGTGGAATAGCAAGGGAGCCAAAGATCTAAGTAACACCATATCCCACATGGATCTGACAGATCTGTACAGAGTGTTTCACCTTACAGAAAAGCAATACACATTCTTCTCAGCAGCCCATGGAACAAACTCCAAAATAGATCCTCTCATAGTCCACACAAACAACCTCAGCAAATACAAGAGTATTGACATTATCCCATGTATTCTATCTGATCACAGTGGAATCAAGGTAACCCTCAACAACAAAGGATACCACAGAAACTACACAAATACTTGGAGCCTAAACCCCTCACTGTTATCTAATATTTGGGTCACAGAGCAAATTAAAGACAAAATTAATGAGGCACAGCAACAATGAAAATACATCACAAAGAAACCTATGGGACACAGCAAAGACAGTGCTGAGGGGCAAGATCATTGCCCTCAGCACACACATTAAAAAAATGTAATCAGAACAGGTAAATAACCTCATCATGCAGTTAAAACGACTGGAGAAACAAGAAAAAATTGAATCAAAAAAGACTAGGATCAGAGAGATCACAAAGATTAAAGAAGAGTTAAATCTGATTGAGAATAGAAAGATCATTTAACAAATAAATAAAAGTAAAAGGTGTTTCTTTTAGAAAATAAATAAAATTGACAGACCCCTTCCACGACTTACAAAAGAAAGAAGAGACTCATATCTGTAAGTTCAGGGTGTCCACCAGAAAAATTAAAACAAATACACAGGATATTCAAACAATAATAAGGAACTATTTCCATAAGGTTTACTCACTAAAGAATGAAAATTTTACAGAAATGGATCAATTCTTGGAGTAGTATAAACTGCCCAAACTGAATCAAGAAGAAATTAATCAATAAACCAATAACTTACAGCGAGAGACAGGAAGTAATCAAGAGCCTCCCTACAAAGAAAAGCCCAGGCTCAGATGGATTCATCAATGAATTCTATAAAACCTTCAGTGAGTAGCTAAGACCAATATGACTCAATCTCTTCCACAAAATAGAAACAGAGGAAGAAATCCCAAACTCATTCTATGACGCTAATATTATACTCATCCCCAAACCAGGCAAAGATCCAACAAATAAAAGATAATTTCAGGCCAATATCACTAATAAACACAGATGCAAAGCTCCTCAACAAAATATTAGCTAACAGGATCAGAAACTGATCAAGAAAATTATACATCATGATCAAGTATGCTTCATCCCACAGATGCAAGGATGGTTCAACATTCGCCAATGAATAAACGTAATTCACCAAATCAACCGAGCGAAGACCAAGAACCACATCATCATTTCACCCGAATCCCAACAAGCCTTTGACAAAATACAACACCCATACATGTTAAAAGCCCTGGAAAGAACAGGAATAGAGGGAACATTCTTTAAAACAATAAAACCCATATATAACAGACCAACTGCTAATATCATATTAAATGGGGAGAAACTAAAACCATTTCCCCTAAACTCAGGAACAAGACAAAGATGCCCACTCTCCCCACTTCTATTCAACATAGTGCTGGAATCCCTAGCCATAGCAATAAGGCAAGAGCAGGGCATCAAAGGGATCCACATTGGCAAAGAAGAAATCAAACTATCCCTATTTGCAGATGACATGATCTCATATCTGAAGGACCCAAAAAACATCAGTCCCCAAACTCCTACACCTAATAGACCATTTTTGCAAAGTAGCAGGATACAAAATCAACCCACAAAAATCAACAGCTTTTCTGTACACTAGCAATGTACCAACAGGAAAGGAAATTATGGAAACAATAACATTTACAATAGCTAAAAAAAAAGAATAAATCACCTAGGAATTAATCTAACTAAAGATGTGAATGTCCTATTTAATGAAAACTATAAAAATCTAAAAAGGGAAATCAAAGAGGACACAAGGAGATGGAAAGACCTCCAATGCTCATGGGTAAGCAGAATAAATATAGTGAAAATGGCCATATTGCCCAAAATGTTATACAAATTCAATGCAATCCCCATCATGGTCCCAGCTACATTCTTCACTGAAATGAACCCGTAAATTCATATGGAACAGTACAAGATCTAGAATAGCCTATGCAATTCTAGGCAAAAGAAACAGTGCGGGAGGTATCACAATACCACATTTCAAACTCAAACAGCCATCATAAAAAAACCCAGCCTGGTATTTGTATAAAAACAGACCTGAAGACCAATGGAATAGAATAGAAGACACAGAAATAAAGTCGCATTCTGACAGTCAGCTGATATTCGACAAAGGACCTAAAGAAATACAATGGAAAAAACATAGCCTCTTCAACTACGGTGCTGGGAAAACTGGGCAGTCATATATAGAAAACTCAATATAGATCCTAGCCTATCACCTAGCACCAAGATCAACTCAAAATGGATTAAGGACCTCAACATCAGACTTGAATCCTTGAAACTACTGAAGGACAGAGTAGGAAAGACACTAGAACTTATAGGTACAGGAAGGAACTTCCTGAATAGAGTCCTAGGGGCACAACAAATAGAGGAGAGACTCGACAAATGGGACTACTACAAAATAAAGTTTCTGCACAGCTAAAGACATAGCCACCAAACTAGAAAGACAGCCAACCATATGGGAAAGGATCTTCACCAGCACAGCAACAGAAGAAGGCCTAATATCCGTCATCTACAGAGAACTCAAAAAACTAACCCCCGGGAAACCCAGCAAACCAATTATTAAATGGGCAAAGGAGCTAAAGAGAGACTTCACAGGAGTAGAATTAAAAATGGCAAAGAAGCATATGAGGAAATGTTCAACATCCCTGGCAGTAAAGAAAATGCAAATAAAAATCAACCCTGATATGCCACCTCACTCCATTTCGAATGGCCTATACTCTGAACTCAGGCAACAACAAATGCTGGAGGGGATGCAGGGAATGAGGAACCCTTCTCTACTGTTGGTGGGAGTGCAAATTAGTACAACCCCTTTGGAGAACAGTATGGGGGTTCCTCAAAAAGCTCAGCATAGAAATAACCTATTACCCAGCCATACCACTCCTGAACAACAGGTCTCAGGATATCAAACAGACATTTGCACATCCATGTTTATCTCTGCACAATTCACAATAGCCAAAATATGGAAACAATCCAGATGCCCCTCAATAGATGAATGGATCCAAAAAACGTGGTACCTATACACAATGGAATACTACATAGTGATTAGAAATGATAAAATATCGGTATTCGCAGGGAAATAGTCAGAACTTGAACAAATAATGTTGAGCGAGACAAGCCTAGAACGCAAAGAACGAAAGGGCATGGTCTCCTTGATATATGACTGTTGGTGCGGTGGGGGCGGGGGGGGGGGTGTGGAGAGCACTGTAGAGACCAAGTCTGCGAAATCAAAAACTTCTTGTCAAATGGTATTTCCACAATTTTGGGTCAGTGACCTTACATTATGTATCTAAAACCAAACAACTACTAAACATAAAAAGTTCTAAAATAGACCTCTCAGTGGATCACAATAGCTCAACAACTATGTATATACGATCATATAAGACAAGGATAAGCAAACTCTATTGTTGATTTTATATATAAAATTTTAGGTGAATTACCTTTGGCATAAGCCACGTGGCTACTGTATATGATTTGGGTACACTGGGTATTGGTACACTGGGTATTGCGCATATATATATATATATATATATATATATATATATATGATCTAGGGAAGGGAAAGAATAACTATAGTTGGGTTATTTGCTACACAAAAGGTAGCACAATAGTTGTTCAACTACTCCAATCTCAGTGATATCAGATAGTAAACACTGTGGTTTGATACCCACTATACCTACCATACAAACACGTGCTACTTTTTATTAGTCTTAAAAAATAAGTATCTTGTGGAAATAATAAAATGTTCACCTAAAAGATACCTCCAATGATATTGCTACATTTGATTATAACTATCTTAGAAACACTTAGGATTAAATATTTACCAATTAATTTATCATGCACATGAACTTGAAATTTTTTAATTTAATAAGACACTATATACTGTAAAAATCCTATAGAGCAACAAAATACTAATATAGAAATAGACTAAGTACTATATACTGTATATATACAAAGATCTACTGTATGGGATTTTCCCCTTCATTAAGAAAGGAGGATCATTCCAAGGAAACCCTAGGGAAAGTAAGCAAGACCTTATCTCACAAAGAAAATAGAAATCCAGTGTTGAAGTCCTAACTCAGGTAGTAGAATGCTAGCAAGCAAGCACAAGTCCCTAATTTCAGTAGGGAAAAGATTCAAATTCTCTAGATAATTATATGAAAAAGCAGTACAATGCTCTATTGTAGATTTGCAATGTCACTAGAGAATAGGAAATGGATTTGTTCGCATCACCAAGTGTTAAGAGCTAGTGAATATAGTTAGAAAATAGATTTAATTCATTGCCTTTCACATTCCTGTTTATTTTAACAGAGAAAATGTACTTACATAAACATAAACACTAGAAAATGGAAAGTTTTCTGTTTAGAACAAACTCCTATGCTTTTTAAAGTGTGTTTGTTTTTTTTTTGAGAAATTCAATTCTCTGTATTTTTATTTCCCTGAAATTCAACTTGCCAGATTTTTAGGAGTAAAGATGAATTCCTTACTGGTAAACACCATCATAGCTTGATATGTCAGGGAGGGAGCAGAATTTGATGCCCTATGGGAAAATAAACCTTAAGTAATAGCAGCAGGTCTTAGAAGACACAATCATGAAGCAAAGCATGTGCACATGGGAGAGGGAGAAGTCTCTGCAACAAAAGGCATTGCCTGCCTACTAAAATGCTGACTTGTTAATGGTCTGCCACAGATCACTGAGCATTATGTTCCTCATTCTACTCACTGGTAGCAAATTTGACTCCATGTCATTTTGGATTGTTATAAAAATATGATCCTTCCCATGATAAATCTAAGCATGTCAATCATATTTTATTAAACTTAGCAGGAGCAATATCTTCTAGCATGGTATCAGTCCATCCCTATTTAGGGTTATTATTTTTAAGCATGGGTTTTGAGTAGTCAGAATGCATTAGAGCTCAATATTTGTATGCCACTCTGCAGCCTCATATTTCTCAAATGCATTATGCTCTATCAGGTGAAGCAAAGTTAAATAGAGAATGAATTTATTCATGAGGGAAAAGAGGTTGGATTTTTTTTCCCATAGTACATACAATCCTGAGTTAAATAAAAACAAAAAGGATGAAAATCAGAGTAAAATGCTTATTGACGATTTTGTGATTGGGTTAGAAAGAATATTATATTTGCCTTCCAGTACTAAGTACTTTCACACAGATGTAAAACGTGTATCTGGATTATTAACTCTTATCTTTTTGGTTTATCTGAAATTTTTCTGTTGTATATCAGCTGTCTGTTTTCAGACTTGTTCAATTGTAATCATAGTCATTTGAACTAGCAACCAAGCTACTCAGGAGACTGAGATCCAAGGATCACAGTTCAAAGCCAATTTAGGCAGAAAAGTCCAGGAAACACTTACCTCCAATTAACCACTCCCAAACCTGAAGTGGTGCTGTGGCTCAAAGAGGTAGAGTGTCCACCTTGAGAAAAAGACCTCCAGGACAGCAGTCTGGCTGATTTCAAGGCCCACAAATGAGAGTAAATAAATAACCAACAAGTAAATAAATTGTAATCCTAATAAATATTGCAATAATTAAAGTGTTAGACATTGCTCCAATCTATTCTAATGTAGAGAATTATTTAATGTCTCCACATCTCAGTCGCATAAGTAATGCTGTTACTCACTTTACATATGAGGTAACAAAGGTAATTGGAGTTCACAATTTCTTCATCAGAGTAAATAAGGCCATAGTCAAATTGGCTCTGATCTATCCAGTTCCTAAACAAACTCAGCCCCTAGATATAAAATTAATTTAATCAATTTCTACATCACAGTGGAAGTGATGTAATAATAGTTGAATTTATATATCAAGAACCACTAGAGAGAACACAACACTTGCCTGAATGTTTGACTATGTTTCCCCCTTTGACATCATTCCTTTGGGTGAGCAAGAATAATCATTCATTTATCCCTATAGTACACTTCCACACATAGAGCCATTTCCTGTCCATCTGACTCTGCTTCTGGATAAAATAATGTTATATATATATATATATATATATATATATATATATATATATATATATATATATACATATATATATGTTATATATATATATACATATATACATATATATATGTATATATATATATATATATTTATATTTATATATTCCCAGGTTTCCACTGAGAACTCCACTTCTTGCATGAGCATGGGAGACTTGGGTAGAATACTGAAATCCTAGGAAATACATTTTATCATTTTATGTCATGGTTACTCTAACCCCAAAGCTTGTTGGAAATCTGATTCCAAAGAGAAATCACTTGGACTAACGAAGATGGTACTTTCCTAATTAGAATATCCAATTTCTTTAAATCTTCAATTTTTTATATGTCTGTACCAATGGTCTTTAATTGTTTTCTCTGGGTATGTATTCTCTCTGGGGCTTGAACTCAGGGCCTGAGCACCATTCCTAGCTTCCTTTTTTTGCTAAAGGCTAGCACTCTATCACTTGAGCCACAGCACCACTTCCAGGTTTTTCCATATATATGGTGTTGAGGAATCCAACCCAGGGCTTCATGTATGAGAGGCAAGCACTCTACTGCTAAGTCACACACCCAGCCCCTGTATGTTAAATTTCTCATCACCCTATTTGAATGTCCCTTTCTGTTTCTACTTTAGATCTTAATCTCTGATCCAATCTAGTAGCATCCACACATCCACTGACATTCACAAAATGTGAAATCATTACTCATACAGAGAATATGTGTGACATCAATTTTCAAGTCTATTGAATTGGAATACATTTTTAGAAAAAATGGATTTTACATTTTCAACATAACCCATTTCAGTGCATTTTAATGGAGTGGTTTAAACTTTACTAAATTAATTTCCAAAAGAATTTAATGAGTAAATATGTTTATTGTTTAATTGAAAAAGCCAGCAATTTACTTAGCTTATTATAATTCTTTGTTTGCATGTTTTTAATTGCTGAATTACATTTTGTAATATACACACACAGCTCTAATCTACTGATATAATAAAAGCAATGATGAATCACTTTTAGGCAAAAACCATGTGTGCAATTTCTTAAGATTTATAAAAATTACTCATTGTAAAGAGAGTAAAATGGCTAATTTCAAATATTAATTCTCAGGTAGGTAAATGTACGAATGTATTCATATACACACCAGTTTCCACATATGTACATGCTAGGTTGCAGTTAATTCTGAAAGTTAAAGGTTATTAAAAATTTTTGAAAATCTTTTGTAAGTAAATTCTAATAATGGTAGTATTCTAATAAAAAAAAAATTAAGGGACTTCTTGGGAGACAGCAGAGGAGCAGCATAGCCCTAGCTAAGCTCCCAACAACATCCCAGTTTTACCACTCCAGAGAAACTTTTACTCCTAGAAAGACAGACCAAGTAAGTTATAACAGTATAGGGAATCTGGCAAGAAAGGAAAAATTAACTTTGCTGGCCTAAAAACACAGGTTTGAGCTTCAGGCAGCATCCTGCTGCCACAACAGTGCCAATGCCATCACAGCGCCCGGCACCCCACCCACCTAAAGCACACAGCAGCAACCAGGAAGAAAACCTCCAGATGGCCACAGACACACATGGATTGCAGGCTGAGCACAGATGAGCCGAAGTCGCAGAGAAAGCTTGAGTACCTCACAAAAGACATTCTCACTTGCAACTACAGACCAGATTCTGGAAGGTCAGAACAGGCGGGGCAAGCTAGTTGCCTCTTTCTGATGTAACATGCCCTGGCATGTCCCACATCTCCCCCTTTTTGTTTTATCAGCAGGTGGCTGCCCTACTCAAGAGTGTGTCTGTCTTAGGTTTCCCTCCTCTGAGGATCTTACCCTTCATTGACTACACTCTAGCTCTTCAGGCAATCCTACCTGCCAGGCCTGCCAGCCCAGTAGAAGGACTCGTGGAAAGGAATTGACACTCAAGAGGAGGCCCTGTTATTTTTGTCTCATGCCTGTACACCCTGGTAGGGGCCATGGCCAACCTCAGAGGGTTCACAATCACCTAAAGGCAGCATATTGCTGTCAGACCACCATTAACTGGACAGCTCTGGCTCATTCCCTAAGAAATTGGAGAAGCCTATTAACCACGCAAGGGCCAAATGTGAATACAAGAATTATGGTAACCAAGGGGCCCACAAGGGGGAGAAGGTAAGGGAGCCACCCATTTACACCAGTCCAGAGAAAATTGGAGTTTAATCTGTCTCAGTGTCACTCAAGATAAAAGGAGGCAGAGTTCCCCTTTTCTGGGGGTGAGCAGATCCAGGCCCTGGCAATTCTGGAGGACCACCGCAGCCAAGGAGTCAAGTTGAGATTGCAGATCTAGGATGGTTCTAGCAACTTGATGCATATCATTAGTAGACAGTTTATCATAAACATGAAGCAAGGTACCCAGGCCCTCCAATGCCTGTTCCCACCCCAACAGCAACCCCTAAGCTCAGACAGTGGGGATATTGAGGACGACATCAACGTCTGGCAAAAGAAAAACAATAGTGCAAACTCCATTCCAATTCTTTGACAATAAGCTGTAGGCGGTATCACTGCAGAGAAACATTGCACCATAAAGACATCGAGGTAGACTCCAACAAAGCAAGTAACATTTAGTAGAGAAAGGTTAGGGGTGGATACCCCTGAACAAGAGAGTACGGCTGGGCAACTGGAAGGAAGGGAGGCTGGCTGCCTCCATTGTTGCCCACAATATCTGATACACACAGGCAAGTTTCAGAAAAAAATCTACCACGGTCTTTTCATTCCTAGAGAGAAACAAACAAGGAATCATACCTCAAGAGGGGGTGTTCTTAGGTAGTTATTCTGTTGAACAGTATTTTAGGTCTTTAGCAGGTACCCAAATTGGGCTTGGTTCCCCAATTGGGAAAATGCAACCAAAGCCCCTTCCTACACTAATAAGCGGGTCAGGACCTCGCCATGATCCAGAAAGTGGGTCCTTCCATCAGAGTTCAAACTTTAAATAAGGTAACTGATTTGACCAATGCCTCTGAAAAGCCATCAAAGGTTGGTCTTTGGAAAAATTTAAAATATTTAATGTAAGCATGGCTGTCCTTAACTGGTTATAGGGGTTGCTTCCCCCTTTTTGTTTTATTAATTGGTCCTTTAGGGTCTTATTATGCCTCGCGATTATAGCTTGACCGATGACACTAGAGTTGGTAACAAATTGACTACATACAAATTATCAGAAAACAGGTTCATCGGTTTTTGAAGATGGGATAGTGCCAGGGCAACTGCGTATATCTCCTTAAACTGTGTAGACCCTGTAATGGGCTCAAAGTAGTGGGTGCCTTCTTCTCTATTGGCAGGGGAGGAGGTGGAGTATATCACCGTGGCAGATCCCACTTTTCCCCCATCAGTAAAAACATTTACAGCTTTAATAAGGGGTTTGGTAGAGAAAAGTATGGGGGAAGTCCACTGTAACCTCGAAAATGAGGTTACCCATCTTGAAGTGCAATAATGGCAGTCCAACTTCCCCATGAAACCCTCTAAGGCATGGACACCAGATTATGGTTTTAGGAAATGACTAGCACATCAGGATCCCACCCATAATGTCTCAGGGAAATATCCCTGCCCTTAATTACCTGGTCAGCTAGCTGGTCTAGCTGGGAGTAGGCCTTGGGAGTTCCTCCCACTGATGCATGTACCCATTGGATAGGCTCGCCCAACTGAGTAATGGCTCTGAGCTGGGAAGGATCCAAAGACAAAGGGGGCATTGGAGCCTATAGCGAGTCAATTGTGTCATATTCAAGGTCGTCTGACTCTTTTGAAGTGTAAGTTGATGTGATGGAGTTATTGTGATAATATCAATGGGGGCTTTATCCCATAAAGAATCAAAAAGCGGAAGCAAATCTTTTGTAGGGAGGCAAAGCCAAGGCCTTAACCAGTTAAGCTCACCTAACAGTTTTGTAGCTCCACCAAATTATAGGTGCCATCAAATCAAATCATATCATATTATTTAACCTTAACGACAGGTGTTAGAGAGCACAAATGAATAACAATCAAGAGGGCAAAGGGTCAGGACAATGTAAAAGTCTCAGCTTCAGTGGATCCAAAGTGGCGGTGTCTTCCATCACAAATCAGCAGGCCTCCTTAGTTATGTGTGATGGAGGTAGGCAGGAGAGATGGGTTGGATCTGGGCAAGGCTGTAGTGGCATCTCTCAGAGTCCCCTGTATAGATTTTCAGTCACACCTCCTTTCTACACAGAATGGTTTCTACACAGAATGGTTGAAATCTCTCAGTATTCCCTAGTTGCTTACTCTGAGTACTCTGCTTTTTGTAGGCTGGTATCCTACTGATTTAAGCAGGGTGACAACTTAAAAATCATTTTAGAATGCTTGGGCCTTTAACCATCTTCCTAGTCACAAAATCCACACAGACCAAAGGCCAGCCAAGTCTCCTTTCTGCAGCAGTCATGTCAATTTCTGAGACATGGAGGGAGAAGACACTGATGCTACCCCAATGCAACCCTGTGGCCACCAAATACAACTCTGATGCTTTTAACCTTGGAGTAAGTCTCGGTTGCAACTCTGTCATGATGGCCCTGCTATAAGCCCAACTCTAATCTTGGGGGAGGGGGACAGAGCCAAGGCAGGAGCACTCTGGGCCTGTTAAAATATTCACAGGACTCCAAGATTCCCTGAGCAGTTTTCCATGAGAGAGAGAGAGAGAGAGAGAGAGAGAGAGAGAGAGAGAGAGAGAGAGAGAGTAAGGAATCACTAGTAGTGAAACCTGGCAGTTTGGGAGCAGACTGTGGAGGCAGCTTCCTGTCCACATAGCTAGCAAACATGTCAACCTGCATCCTATAAAGCAAAATATCAATCTTGGGTCAGGAAAAATGAGGATAGTAGCCACATTTGCGCACTTGTTCCAAAATGACTCGGGTCCCTTGATCTTATAGTGTTTACGAGAGCACAAGAGAAAAATGTAGGAGCAAAATCAGGATCAGATGTACACTTGACTTTTAACATAGATGGACATAAAGAATAACATACTGGTTTCACATCATTGTACTTATACCACATGCTGCATATTAGAACTTTTTGGAGTTTTTCTTAGACACATTTGGTTGTACCCAAACATGATCAGTTTGGGTTTAAAACCTGGGTTTTTTTTGTTTGTTTTTTTTTTTTTTTTTGGCTTAGAGTCTGGTGATAAGAGTCAGGATTGCCTCCAGGCTGTTCACTGTGACCTTACCCACAGGCTGCAAAGATCAGTTTAACACAAGACTTAAAAGCAAGTTAAAATAGTAGTCAAAAGCAAGTAATATTGAAACCATGATGCCAGTTTTTACATGTTTTACCAACAGACAGACAGACAGTTGTGCACAAGCTTTGGGGCGCGCATAGAAATTTTAGGGTTACTGGGAGCTGGAGTCTCCACATCCCTGCCCAGGCTCCAGCAATTCGGCAAGCCCATTACCTGTGGCATGGGTGGGAGGCGCTTTCTAAAACCCATTCTATTGTCCACCCCATGGTCAATGCTAGAGAAAACTTAGGATTTAGCCAACAACAATCAGAATTCAACCGAACCTCCAAACTTAGCAAACATCAATAACAAGAACAGAAAACCTTTCTTTGTGTCTTTCAAAGCAGATGTTGAGCAAATAAGCCCTTCTCCTGGGCAGCAAGGGGACTGTCTTCCCTCCATCCAAGACATTCCTCAGCAAATGCTTCCCAGGCATAGTCGCTCTTTAAGGTCACCTCAGAAGCAGGAGGAGTGAGAGTCTTGAAAGGGCTTTTACTGACCACAGGTGTCCCATTACCACATGGGGGGCTGGGGAGAAACAGGCCTTGAGGGGGGATAGGGTTGATTGGAACCCAAGAGGGGGATCTTCTCCCAAGTTAATTTCTCTCTTCCTCACCACTTGTTCTGCACGGTCCCAAGTAGCCCAGTTGAAAAGATTGGCGGCTGTCAGCCAGGTGTTGCACGCGTCAAAGTCTCCCAGACCTTTTCGGCTTGGGGGTTTGAGATCTCTAAACCTACACTTATAAGTATGAATCTCAGTGCTTTAAGTGCTGGGTCCTCATGCTGAGTTTGAGATTGCCCCATCTTTTCAGGGATACCCTTACCTCGGAACTTGCTAGGCTTAGCCCGCTGGTAGTTTCCATTCCTTTGAACGTCCTTGTTGCCCCACATTGGGCGCCACCACAGCCACCACAGAAAATCCTACAATTCATGGAGACTAAACAACACACTGCTGAAACATCAGTGGGTCATTGAAGAAATTAGAACAGAATTTCAAATGTTTATGGAAATAAGCCAAGATGGGCAGACAAAGTACTAGCTACTTTGGGACACAGCAAAGGCATTACTCAGAGGAAAATTGATATATCTGAGTGCCTACATCAACAAACTGGAGAAACAGCAATTCAACAACTTAAAGAAGCACATTAAGCTCCTTGAAAAAGAACACAAGCCAAACCCTAAGCCAATAGATGGAAGCAATTAATTAAAATCAAATCCGAATTATATGACTTAGAGTAAAAAAAAAATTGAAATAATCAACAAAATGAAAAGTGGTTCTTTGAAAAAATTAACAAGATAGACAGACCCCTAGCAAATCTGACCATAAAACGAAGACAGCACACCTAAATAAACAAGATCAGAGATGAAACGGGTAACATCACCACAGAAACAACCAGAATGCAGAACACAATAAGGGACTATTTTGAAAAACTTTATGCCAACAAATTTGAGAACCTGGAATAAATGGATGATTTCCTGGCAAAAATTGATATCCCCATACTCAAGCATGAAGATTTAAACCTTCTAAACAAACCCATATCCAGCATTGAAATAGAAAATGCAATAAGAGCTCTCCCATTCAAGAAATGCCCAGGTCCAGACAGATTCACAGCAGAATTCTACAAGGCCTTCAAAAGAGAATTCACACCAATATTTCTCAAAGTCTTCAATGAAATTGAAAGAGAAAGTTTGCTACCAAGCACATTCTATGATGCCAGTTTATCCCTCATCTCAAAACCAGGAAGGGACTCATCACAGAAGGAGAGCTACAGACCAATTTCCCTGATAAACATTGATGCAAAAATAGTCACAAAATTCTGGCCAATCGACTTCAACAGGTCATCAAAAAAAAATCATGCACCATGATCAAACTGGATTCATCCCAGGGATGCAAAGTTGGTTCAATATACACAAGTCAATTAATGTAATCTGCCACATAAATCAGAGCAAGGTAAAAAAATCACATGGTTGGAGAGACTTCTGAGAAGGTGGTGGAGGAGCAGCAGAGCCCTAGCTAAGCTCCCTTTGACATCCCAGTTTTACCACTCCAGAGAAACTTTTACTCCTAGAGAGACAGACCAAGTAATTTATAACAATATAGGCATTCTGGCCAGAAAGGAAAAAATCGACTTTATTGGCCTGAAAACACAGATTTGACCACTGGTTGGCATCCCATGATCACACCAGTGCTGGCGTCCACACAGCGCCTGTGCACCAAAAACACAGAGTGGCGACCAGGAAGAAATCCTCCACATGGAGGCAGACAGAGCTGGTTGGCAGGTTGAGCACATATGGGCTGAAATCACAGAGAAAGCTTGAGTAACCCACAAAAGACATTCTTACTCACACCCAAAGAGCAGCTTCTGGAAGCTAGCCCTTCCCCTACTGACAGAGCAAAGCACCATCTTTGACATTGGCATAGGGTCAGACCAGACTGGAACTAAAGCGGGCCTGGGGAAAGCGAGGACAAAGCAGCCATCTTTGAAAAGGGCAAGAGGGACCAACCAGTGAGAGCCAGCTCCGTCCAGAAGAACAACCCCTGCCCAGCTGGGAGGCATGTCCTGGGCCATGGCTCACAGACTGAGGTGAACTCAGCCAAACGTGCCCTGCCCTGCCCTAGGAAGTTCAGGCTGCTGACTCGCCAGCAGCCAGAATTTCTAAATTCAAACCGAAAGTGGTGAGCAGCTACTAGCTTCATGGAACAACCAGAAAGGAGTGTAAACAGTTCAGGAGACAGATAAATGGGCCCATTACAGAGGAAGCCCAATTCCCAGCTAGAAATGGAGCTGAATTCCACAGCCAGGTCCGCACAGGAGGTTGCCCCACCCAGTAGACAGGGACTTCCCCTTGGCTAGCCACTCTCAGCCAGGTAAATCAAGCCAGAGGTGCCCTGCCCTGCTGAGTACACAGCCTATTCAGAGCCAGGCATTAAAGACAGCAGCCCCACAGCAGACGGGAGAAGCCATGGTTCCTGAAACTGTTCAGCATCCTGCACCTACAGAGGACACCCAAGTCCTACCTGAAAGCTGTGCGATCCACAGAGACCCAGGATTTTACTAACAGGGAAGGAGGATCAAAGCACATCCACCACCTGCAAACTGAAAGCAAGTCAATCCAACCAAGCAGCAGGAAAATAGACATCAGGAAACCAGAGACTGGAGAGAGTCCACCCAAATAAGGAATACTCCATTTTTAAAAACATTTTTAAACTTTTTATTTTCTATTTTTCATTTTTGAGATGTCATTAATTTTTTGTTTTCCTTTTTTATTTATTTGTTTTATTGTTTTGTTTTTTTACTGTTTTTTTTGTGTTTTGTGTGTTTGTTTTCTAGTATATTTTCTTGCTTTCTATCTTCACATTCTCTTTCTTTAAAATTACTTTCCTATGACTTACAACTTCACTCTTTGCTGCTGACTCTCCAATGTCGATCATTTTAATCTTGTTTTTCTACCAATTCTACTCGTCTCCACATTTCCACTTCACTGAAACTAAACCAAAGTCCGCACCACCCCCATACATTTTACTCTATTCTCTTCACTACCCCTAACTTACCCACCTAAATTTACTTCCAGGACCTCCAGACTCCATTGACCACTGGTTATTGGATTGAGGGTATCCCTGTTCAATCCTAGTGAATTAAAGGGGTTCATAGAAAAATCCAACCAGTCCAAAAAGAACTTAACATAAGAACAAAAATTGCTCATTGGGTTGTTTCAGTAAATAAGTAACTACTGAATACAGGGCTCAGGGTTGGTTGTTATATTGAAATTGTTTTCTTTAGGGACACGGATTCTGATTTTATATACAAAAAAGAGAGGGAAGGTACCTGTATATAATTGTGAACTACTAAGATTTACACAATAGTGCTTGGTAAGGTCTCCTTTGGATCTTAAATAGTGCTCACAGGTGCTTGTAGATTGGCATTCCCAATCAAAATGGGCAGAAGAGGCACAAGAAAGAAGGCAAACTATGGAATCTCATCTCCAACTCAAAACAAGCAGGAAGCAGAGCAATCAATCAAAGATCTAGAAGAGACTCCTCAAAATGCTCTACAAACTCTACTGATAAAAAGGTTAAATGAAGATTTTGAATCTCTTCATTGAACTATTCTAGAGTATGAGGAGGTAAATCAAAAATTAATAGAGGATTCCATCACCTCCATAAATAGAAAGATAAATGAATTTCAAGAGTCAAATGAAAAGATAACTACCCAGCTAAAAGATTTGGGAGACAACACTCAGAACCAACTTAATGAAGTAAAGAAGTCCATACAGGACCTGAGATAAAATTATAGCAAAGACATGGAAATCATCAAGAAAGACCAATCAGAAGAAAGGGAGATTCAAAATTAAGTAGCTAGCCTACAGTCCAGACTAGATGAAGCAGAGGATCGAATCTCAGGAACTGAAGAATCCCTGGAATCTATGGAGAAAGATAAAAAAACAATACAAAACCAATCCAATCGACAAAAAAAGATCACTACAGGAGCTCCAATATACAATCAGGAAGCCCAATTTAAGGCAAATGGGTATCGAGGAAAACCTAGAAAAAGAAGTTAATGGAATAGGCCATCTATTTAACAGAGTATTAGCCGAGAACTTCTCAAATATCCAGAAGGATAGGCCTATCCAGATACAAGAAGCATTTAGAACCCCAAATCGACCAGACCAGAACAGGACATCCCACCGACACATTGTGATCAAAACAGGATCAGGAGGCCAAGGGAGAATCCTTAAAGCTGTTAGGGAGAAGAAAATAACACATATAAAGGGAAAAAAAATCAGAATACCGCAGACTTCTCAGCAGAGACCATGAAAGCAAGGAGAGCCTGGAATGAGGTATACAAGACCCTAAATAAAAATACATATAAACCAAGAATTCTTTACCCAGGTAAACTCTCATTCATAGCCGAACATCATACAAAAGTCTTCCACAGTAAAGAAAAACTGAAAAAAATTATCTCCACCAAACCAGATTTACAGAAATTCCCCAAAGATATACTGTACAGGGAAAATAATGAAGATCACAATACAGAAAGAGAAATGAACCCTAAATAGAAAACCAGAATAGTAGATCAAGAATTGGGAAGACACAGCTTTCAACAAGATAGCTACAATGAAAGGAACAACGAACATCACTCAATCCTAACTCTCAACATTAATGGACTTAATTCTTCAATCAAATGGCATAGGCTCATAAATTGGATAAAAAAACAAGATCCAACTTTCTGATGCCTCCAAGAGACACATCTATCCAGCAAAAGCAAACATCTTCTAAAAGTGAAAGGCTGGAAACAAATCTACCATGTAAACGCCCCCCATAAGCAGTCTGGAGTTTTAATCTGAGTATCAGATAAAATTCACTTCAAATTAAAAAGGTAAGAAGAGACAAAGAAGGTTACTACATATTAAGTAAAGGATCTCTCCTACAGGAGGATATAATTATCCTAAATATCCACACTCCAAATACAGGAGCACCCAACTTCATCAAACAAACACTACTGACTCTCAAAACACACATAGACCCAAACACATTGATAGTTGGGGACTTTAACACTCCACTATCACCTATGAACAGATCAACAGGCCAAAAACTGAACAAAGAAACCTCAAGAACAAACAACTGCATAAACCAACTAGACTTAACTGACATCTACAGAATATTCCATCCAGCAACACCAGAATACACATTCTTTTTGGCAGCACATGGAACTTTCTCCAAAATAGATCACATCTTGGGGCACAAAGAAAATCTGTACAAATTCAGAAGTATTGAAATCATTCCCTGCATTCTCTCAGACCACAATGGAATAAAATTAGAGCTGAACTCAAACAGCCACCACAGAAAATCCTACAATTCATGGAGACTAAACAACACACTGCTGAAACATCAGTGGGTCATTGAAGAAATTAGAACAGAATTTCAAATGTTTATGAAAATCAACCAAGATGAGATACAAAGTACTAGCTCCTTTGGGACACAAAAAAGGCTGTACTCAGAGGAAAATTTATATCTCTAAGTGCCTACATCAACAAACTGGAGAAACAGTAACTAAACAACTTAAGTAGGCACCTTAATCTCCTTGAAGGAGAACAAGAAGCCAAACCCCAAGTCAATAGAGGGAAACAATTAATTAAAATCAAATAAGAATTAAATGACTTAGAGACACACACATACCAAAAAAAATCAAAACAATCAACAAAACAAGGCATTGGTTTTTTGAAAAAAATTAACAAGATAGACAGACCCCTACCAAACCTTACCAAAAAACGAAGGCAGCACACCCAAATAAACAAGATCGGAGATGAAACAGTTAACATCACCACAGATACAAGCAAGATTCAGCATACAATAAGGGATTATTTTGCAAAATTTTAGGCCAATAAATTTGAGAAGAGCAAAAAAGTGCACGATTTCCTAGAAAATAAATGATATCTACAAAATCAATCATGAAGATTTAAACCTTCTAAACAGACCCATGTCTAGCATTGAAATAGAAACTACAATAAGTGATATCCCATCCAAGAAAATTCCAGGTCCAGATGGATTCACAGCAGAATTCTACAAGGCCATCAAAACAGAACTCACACCAATATTTCTGAAAATCTTCAATGAAATTGAAAGAGAAAGTTCACTATCAAACACATTCTATGAAGCCAGTATACCCAGCATACCAAAACCAGGGAGTGACACCTCACGGAAAGAGAACTATAGACTGATTTCACTGATGAACATTGAAGCAAAAATTCTCAAAAAAATTCTGGCCAATCACCCTCAACAGGTCATCCAAAAAACCATACATCAACATCAAACTGGATTCATGCCAGGGATGCCAAGTTGGTTCAATATATAGAAGTCAATGTAATCCACCACATCAACTAGAGCAAGGTAAGGAATCACATGCTCATATCTCTGGATGCTGAAAAGGCGTTCGATAAAATCCAGCATGCATTTATGATAAAAGCCCTTGAAAAATTGGGATTCCAGGGAATACTCCTGAATACAATGAAGGCAGTTTATGACAAACCAACAGCAAGCATAATTCTAAACGGTGAAAAGCTAAAACCATTCCCTTTAAAATCAGGAAAAAGGCAGGGATGTCTGCTCTTTCCCTCCTCTTCAACGTAGTACTAGAATTCCTAGCCAAAGCAAATAGGCAAGAAGAAAACATAAAGGGCATACAAATAGGAAAAGATGAAGTTAAACTTTCTCTTCACAAGTGATATTATCTTATACCTAAAGAACACCATTGACTATACTCCCGAGTTACTTGAGCTGATCCAAAACTTTGGCAAAGTAGCAGGATATAAAATAAACCCTCAAAATTCAATGGTTTTTCTATATGCCAATGACCCAAAGACCAAGGCCAAAATCAGGAAAGCAACTCTTTTTGCAATAGCCTGAAAAAACATAAAATACCAAGGAATAACCTTAACCAAAGAAGTGAAAGACCTCTATGATGAGAACTTAAGAACATGAAAAAAAAATTAAGGCAGAAATAAGGAAATGGAAAAACGCCCCATGCTCCTGGATTGGGAAGATTAATATAGTTAAAATGGCAATATTGCCAAAGGCTATCTACAAATTCAATGAAATATCCATTAATATCTCAAAACCATTTTTAATGAAATAGAGGAAGCATTCCAGAAATTCGTAAGGAACAATAAAAGACCCTGAATAGCAAAAACAGTCCTAAGGAGAAAGAACAGTGCTGGAGGAATTACAATACCCAACTTCAAGCTGTATTACAAAGCTATAGTAATAAAAACAGCTTTGTATCGGCACAGGAACAGGCCTGAAGACCAATGGAATAGAACTGAAGATCCAAAAATGAACCTGCAGAACTATGCCTACTTAGTCTTTGATAAAGGAGCTTAAAAAAAATAGGATGGAAGGAAGACAGCCTCTTGAACAAATGGTGCTGGCAAAAATGGTTCTACGCCCGCAACAAATTAAACCTAGATTCTTATATATCACCCTGAACCAAAATCAATTCCAAACTGATCAAAGACCTCGAAATAAAAACAGATACTCTGAAAACACTACAAGGAGTAGGAGAAACAATTGGGTTCCTTGGAATAGGACGAAACTTCCTTAATAAAGGTCCAGAATTGCACCAAATCAAAGAAAGGTTGAACAACTGGGACTCCATCAAACTGCAGAGCTCATGCAGGGCAAAGGACATAGATTTCAAGATAAACAGAAAGCCCACAGATTGGGAAGAGATCTTTACCGGCCATACAACAGACAAAGGGCACATATCTAAAATATATACAGAACTAAAAAATTAAATTTCTCCGAACAAAACCTCAAAGAACCAACATCCCCGTCAACAAGTGGGCAGACCACTTAAAAAATGACTTCTCTGATGAGGAAATGAGAATGTTCAAAAGACATATGAAAAAGTGCTCTACATCACTGGCCATAAAAGAAATGCAAATCTAAACAACTTTGAGATTCCACCTCACCCCGGTAAGAATGCCCATTATCAGGAAAACTAACAATAACAAATGTTGGTGGGGATGTGGCCAAAATGGAACTCTACTTCATTTTTGGTTGGAATATATACTGGTTCTGTCACTCTGGAAAGCAGTATAGAGATTTCTCAGAAAGCTAAGCATAGACCTCCCGTATGACCCAGCAGCCCCACTTTGGGTCATCTACGCAAAGACTACAAACAAGAACCCACCAGCACAGCAATGTTCATTGCAGCACAGTTTGTCATAGCCAAAATATGGAACCAACCAGATGCCCCACAGTAGATAATTGGATCAGGAAATATGGTACATATACACAGTGGAATTTGATGCCTCTACTAGGAGGAATGACATTGCCTTATTTGTAAGGAAATGGAAGAATTTGGAAATGATTATACTAAGTGAAGTGAGCCAGACCGAAAGAAACATGGACTCTATGGTTTCCCTCATAGGTAATAATTAGCACTGGTTTAGGCTAGTCACAGCAGAAGATCACAAGAGCCGAATAGCTATGCTCTTATGAACACATAAGATGATGCTAAGTGAAATGAAGTGTTAAATCACTGTTGTAATTACTTTCAACATGCCATGCGAAACTATAGCTTCTTTTCTTGGTGATCATTTTGTATCCCCTTCCTGTGTTTTTTCCCGTGCTATCACTGTATCTCATTTCAGTACCCTGGGTACTGTATATACTAGTATTAGAACTAGGGAAGTGAAAGGGAATATCAGAGTTGAGAGGTGAATGATAAAAAGACAAATTATTTCAAAAGCAGTACTTGCAAAACCATTTGGTGTGAACCAACTGAACAACTCATGGTGGGAGAGGGAAAGGAGGAGAGGGGAGGGGAGAGTGAGGGAGTGGGTAACAAACAGTACAAGAAATGTACCCATGGCCTAACATATGAGACCGTAACCCTTCTGTATATCACTCTGATAATAAATAAGTACCTATTAAAAAATTTGAATGGCCAAAAATAAAAGATTAAAGTGAAACTAGAGTATACTAACTAGGTCAGATAACTAAGTAGTTATTATGTCCTAGTAAAAAAAATATGAAATTTTGTTTAATTGTATTGTCCCAATCATAGTATTCTCATTCATGAGAAATTACTGTATTATTTTTGACTTCACATAAAAGTAGTTTTTTATCGGGTTATTAGGTCATTGTATAGGGTTATGGGATTTTTGCCTCTTTCCCTTCCTATCATACCAATTAAAGTGAAGGGGAGCTGTTCTGTGTTACCCCTCCACACTCTGACTCACGATGGGGCCTAGGGCAAAGCTTTAATTACCATAGACTAAAAGCTCCAGATCTGTGAAACAAAACAAGAATTGTTCTTTTAGAAGGTGAGTTGCTAAACTAACTGAAATCTGAGTAATGAAGCTTTTTAAGCTGCCACTAAAACTGTAACTCTCAGGGCAAAGGTGAAAAGTGGGCAGTGTGGCATGATGACAGAACATGTTTAAAATCGTCCATTAACCATAAAATGCATACTCCCCATTACATCATAACCCCATGTTTATAAGCATGTACCCTAAAACCATAAAGTACATTTACATTATATGTATATCCCACATTATATGTTATATAATACGGATATTGTACAGTACAAAGTATTAATGCTCGCCAATAATGATACCTCAACCCACATTAGTCCATTTAGTTTCATAAGTCCTTGTACACATGGATATCCCCTGCTACTTATGGTCCCTTAATCTACCCTCCTCCGTGAAACCATCAACCCGCCCACTTGGCCTACCCTTCTCGCTCCGGGCCCATAAAACTTGGGGGTAGCTAATTTGAAACTATACCTAACATCTGGTTCTTACCTCAGGGCCATATAATTAAGATCGTCCTCTTGAGAATAAAGTGTAGTTATGTATGGGGCGATGGTATAAAGGCAAAAGCAATAATTTGGAGGATGATAAATGCTTACTTGGAGTTCTGGAAATTATTTAATACTGGAGTTATTCTATGGAAAACTTGACAATCCAGTTATTAGGAGAGTTGGTCTTGACTGATGAAGCATGAAGAAAATCTAACATTAAAAATAAGAGACGTGAAGAAGTGCTCAAAACAAATGGCCATAAAAGAAATGCAAATAAAAACAACTTTGAGATGCCACTGCACCCCAGTCAGGATGTCCGTTATCAAGAAATCTACTATAGAGCCCATATTTCTTTGGGTCTGGCTCACTTCACTTAGTATAACTTTTTCCAAGTCCTTCCATTTCCTTACAAGTGGGGCAATGTTATTCTTTCTGATAGAGACATAAAATTCCATTTTGTATATGTACCACGTTTTCCTGATCCATTCTTCTATTGAGGGGCATCTGGGTTGGTTCCAGATTCTAGCTATGACAAATTGTGTTGCGATGAACATTGTTGTGCTGGTGGCTTTAGTGTGATTATGTTTGTGGTCTTTTGGATAGATACCCAAAAGTGGGGCTGCTATTGTCTCCCTTATAGGGAAGAATTAGCACGGATTTAAGTAAGTCACAGCAGAGGATCACAGGAGCCCAATAGCTATATCCTTATAAACACATAAGATAATCCAAAGTGAAATGAACTCCATGTTATGGAAATGATTGTGATATCACAGTTGTAACTACTTTCAATGTGCCATATGTAACTGTAGCCTCTATTATTGATGATCTTCTTGTATCACCTTCCTGTGGTTGTACCTATACTTTCTCTGTATCTTATATGAGTATATTGGAAACCAGATATACTGGTATTAGAACTAGGAAATTGGAAGAGAATACCAAAATCGAGAGACACAGAGTAAAAAAAGACAAACAACCACAAAAGCAATATTGCAAAACTGTTTGGTGTATATGAACTGAACAACTCATGGTGGGGTGGGAAAGGGAAAGGGGGAGGGGGAGGGGGGAATGAGGGTCGAGGTAACAAAAAGTACAAGAAATGTATCCAATGCCTAATGTATGAAACTGTAACCTCTCTGTAATTCAGTTTGATTTATATATGTATATATGTAAACATACATACATATACATATACATACATATATACATATACATATATACATACACACACACACACACACACACACACACACACACACACACACACACATATATATGTAAGGAAAAAAAAAAAGAAAACTACTAATAACGGATGCTGGATGGGGATATGGCCAAAAGGGAACACTACTACACTGTGGGAGTGAAAACTTGTTCAGCCACTCTGGAAAGCAGTGTGGAGGTTCCTCAAAAGGCTAACCACAGAGCTCCCCTATGACCCCTCAACCCCGTTTTGGGGCATTTACCTGAAGGATTACAAGCAAGACCACACTAAAGCTAACAGAAGAACTATGTTCATCACAACTAAAATATGAAATCAACCCAGATGCCCCTCAGTAGATGAATGGATCAAGAAAATGTGGTATTTATACACAGTGGAATTCTGTGCTTCTATCAGAAAGAATGACATGGTTCCATTCATGAGGAAGTGGAAAGACTTTGGAAAAAAAATCATACTACATGATGTGAATCAGACCCAAAGAAACATAGACTCTATGTTTTCCCTCATTAGAAATAATTAATACTTGACTAGGATAGTCCTAACATAGGACCACAGTAGCTCCATAGCTATGTACATGTGAACATATAAGATGATGCTAAATGAAATGAATTTCAAGTTTTGCAAATAAGTGGTTTATCTTTGTTGTTGTTATTTTCAATGTACTGTGTGTGAAATTATGCCTTTTTCTTTTGTCTTTCTTTGCCATAGCTTTACCCCTGATGTCACTGTAACTGAATTGGGTACCGTGGGACATGTATATGTGTTTATTGGAACTAGGGTAGGGGCACACCAAAATGGCGAGACAAATGATAAAAGGCAAACCAATGCAACAGCATTACTTACAAGACAGTATGCTGTAAACCAGCTGTAGAACTCGGGGGAAGGTAAGTGGGGAGGGGGGAGGGGAAGAAAACGAGGGATGATGTAACAAGTTTGATAAGAAATGTACTCATTGCCTTACATATGAAACTGTAACCCCTCTATATGTTACCTTGACCATAAATTTAAAAAATAAGTCTGAACAATGATGATGTAACATTGGCCATGAATAAGAATGGGGAAGATATGTAAAGTGCCGAGTTTTTGATGATGATCAAAATTTTGCTTCAAGACACAAATCAAAGTGGAGATTACAGGTCTCAAGACTGCATACAAACTTATTTCATGGGGAGATTTGAGCTGACAATATTATATAGTAATCTTCAGGAAGGATGTTGAAAGTATATTAATCATTTTCCTTATTGTTGAAAGTGTATTAATCATTTTCCTTAAGATCAATTATCAATTAATCATTTTATGAGAATAATAAATCAACATACATAACACAATAAAATACCCATAAATTTAAGTATTTCTTATGATGTATGCATACAGTATATATCCAAATACTTAAATTGACATAATTTAAATATTATTTATATTAATCAACTTAAATATAAAACTTGTATTTATATGATATATAAATATACGTATATTCATATATTCATATTTAAACATATAAATAGATGGATTAGTATGTGTTAATCACACATAATATTTATTATTGTTTTAGGCTCTACATCAATTACACCATTTTAGCATTCAGCCTTTCAATTCTTTAGATACATAAAGTACTTAGAATTTTATTTAGCACTCATCTTAATGACTTGAATTAATGGAATAACTTCTGCTACAACAATAGAAACAGAGGTTAATTGATTTTTAAAAAGATACATGAATTCAATTTTATAACTGAGAAATGAAGATGATGAGCTGATGAAAGTAGCTCGCAGAGCATAGTCATGCCCAAGGAAAACTCATACAAACTCAATCATTCCAGGGCTAGATGTGGTTGCCACAAATGGACTCTACAAGTCATATGAAAATGAGGATAGAATTTGCATACCATAATAGTATTGAAGCTGAGGATGTCCAAATCTCATGAAGGAGGATGTTATATAAGAGAAAGAAATTGATTTGAGGCAAAGTTCCAACAGGAAAAATAATAGTATCGAAAGAGTGCTTTCAGAGCAGCCTCAGAATGTTACCCTGCGTAGACATTTCCTTAGAAATCAGCACCTGAAAAACTAGGTGTTTCCCCTGATGAGGGTCTTTCTGTAAATTCAGGATGCTATCATCTTTTGCTTCTATTTAAAAAGCTATAATGCTTTCTTACTTCCATATCAACATCCAAGTCAGAGTTGCAGAAGCCATTAAGTTCATGAGTATTAACTTCATGAGATAATTCAAATTTTGAAATAATCTCTAGATTGGAATATTTGATCAGGCCTGAATATTTAACTGACATTAGTGTTCATTTAAAATTAGTTTTGTTTACTTCCTTATACCATTAAGCCACTTATTAGAAGAGTGATACAAATAAATTTTATCCCAATTACATGGGAAAATAATTGAATTTTACTAATCCAGAAATTCAGGCAATCAATTAGGGCACAATACCTGGTCTCATTCACCTCATTATTCTTTATGCTAATTAATCACAAATACAATGAGCTGCTTAGAATTGAATGCTTTATTCCTTTAGACAACAGCAAGAAAAGCAAGAAACTCTTTAATGAGAATGGTTGTGTCTGTGGAAAAAATACTTATTTTCAGAGAATGAGGGGTTATCTCTGAGCTGTGGTGAAATGTTCATTATAAATTATTCCTGATATATAAATTTGACAAATGAATGAATGACTTTTCAATGTTTCAAGCTTAACAAAAATGTCAAATGAATCAGGAAATAAGATGAGCAAAATAATTTATATACAAACCTGAACTTTATTTGTTAAATTATATAAAATCTTTAATTATATAAAATGCTTCACCATACATCTGACAATGCTATTGTATTTCCCTCTCTCTCTTTCTTTCTCTCTGTTTTTTAATTCCTTTAAAATTATACTCATAAGTGATAATGTGTGATGCAGAATTATGTGAGAACACAAATATTTAAATCATGGCAAGGATTTTGAGGGCAGATGAAAACATTTTGGAAATAAAAGTTTCAATTTCATAGAGTGAATAGATATGGTGATGCTGACTTTTTATTTAAATTTACTAATTTCCGTTATGTAAATTTATCTCAAAAATATATTTTAAAGTGTCATTTTTAAGAAAGTCAGACAGTCCTTCGATCTGATTAAATTCTAGGTTTTAGTAAATTAACACATTAATTCATTAATATATTAATGCATTTTTTTCTAAAGAAGCCTGATGAACCACTATAAACTAATTGGAAAACAATTCTGTGTACAGTAAAATAAGAAGGTACTTATAGGCAGGGGCCAGTCGCTCACATTCATAATCCTAGCTACTCAGGAGGCTGAGATCTGAGGATCTGAAAATTGTAGTTCAAATCCATCCCAAGCAGGGAAGTCCATGAGACTCTCATCTCCTATAAACTCTTCAGAAAAAAAAAAAAGGCAGAAGTGGTGGTGTGGTGCAAAATGGTAGAGTGCTAGCCTTGAGCACAAAGAAGCTTAGGCTCAGGAATAGGACCCAAGTCCAGAGTCCAAGCTCCAACTTTGACTCCACCACCAAAAAATATTTGGGTACCTGTGTTACATCTACTAAAATTGAAGTCTGGATATGATTTTGTACAGAATGGAAGGGCATCTGCTGAAAACACAGGAAGATGACACATGTGAAGGAAAATTTAATAAGAGATGCTCATGTCAGTGCTATATAGAAAAGGATGTGAACATGTGTCTTCTGAGGAGAGAGGAACCTTACATGTTAGAAAAAAAGATGCAGCAATAGCAACAGTGCAACCATGTAGCACTCTCTCCACAATATAATATACTTAAAGACTGTGAAATCTAGCCAGTTCTTCTGGGCTTCATCTGCCTAGTTGTCAATAAACTCTGTCTGTAATTTTACTCTTTTTATTTACTTAATTGTTTGGCTTTTCTTTTTGGGTACTGAGGATTGAACCTAGGATGTTGCACGTGTTAGGTAAGTGATTTGCCTGCCACTGAGCTATATCCCAGCCACTGTAGTTTACTTTTTCACATTATGGCTTTCATATAATGAAAAAGATTTGTTTCATACTATATTGCTTCATACAAGATTTAGTATCCATTCAAAGTAACCTAGTTTTGTATAATTTATTTCTAGAATAGCTCCTTTCAATAGTTTGTATTTTCATTCATACATATAATGCTAAAAGTCATTTTTAGTTACTTTCTTTGTTCTTTTTTCCTTTGTTTGATTTTCATTGTGATCCCAATGTTTGAATTCAGCACCCAAAATACTACTAATATTTGCTTTCTCAGTTGATCCTCTACCTCTTGAACCATGCCTTCAATCCCGATTTTTGCTGGTTATTTTAGAGAGGGGATCTAAGGGACTTTTCTTCCTGGTTTGGCTTCACAACCCAGTGTACTGTAACTTATTCCCTTTAGTAGCTACGATTATAGGCACCTAACACAAGCACCTGGCTACTAATTGTTTTCTAATTAAGATGGGAATCCAAACTAATAAACACTTTTCCCCAACTATTAGAGTAGGTAAAACAACCTGTGGAGTTCACGCTGTACTCTATTATGCTCTATTATGTCTCAGGCACACATAACAGAAATAAAGTCAGTTCATCTCCATGGCAGTAAGAAAAGAATATGCATGATACCAAACTAACAAAAGACATTTTACTGAGAAAAATAACTTAATCTATGTGTTGGAGAAATCTAAACTGTTGCTCAGCACACTAAAAGGCTTAACATGCTCGTAGAACAATTGCTGAGTCCATCCATGGATAAAATAAGCATGAAAAGAAGAGGGGCAAGGTGGTTAGTTTACTTGAGGATAGCCGTAATTTCTGGCTTTCTTCTAGGTCAATCTTACTTCCTCAAAACTTTATGCTCAGACAAAATCAAAGCCATATGTCATTTCAAACTTGAGATTTATTATGTTACTACTGTAGCTTATTATTTTCTCTTAAATATGTAACTACTCTTCTTTTGTTTTTTCAGACATCATCCTGAAAGTATCTGTGTTTTCCTTAAAGTATTTTGAAGTTGCTAAGGCAATATGATATCAATAGAAGCACAAAATAATTAATTTTTGTAAGAAAATGGAAATCATACCTCTACAATACTTTATAATCCCAGAGGCCTCTTTTTCCTACTTTCATCTCACTTTTGAAAATGCACTTTGTGAGGGAAAAATAATGAAGTTTGAAACTTATTTATCAGAAGAATTCATATGCATATCAAATAATTTTAGTTACTATTATAGTGAGATACCTTTATTACAAGAATATATACAATGTTACACAAAATCAAAATAAAATAGACTATTAGATAAATTTTCCTAAGTTTTCTATATAGGTTTAAAAGTACATAAAAGATGGAGGTAGACAATTGGAATTATTATTGAATTGGAGCTATTAGTGTGATTATTCTGGAGAGATAAAACTGGTTAGATGATCCATCTAAAATCTTTAAAAAAAAGAATATCGGGAACCTCCCAACTCTTATTACAGTCGTAATGATGAAGTTGGTTATTATCATTCTGTGGTTTCTTTTCCATTTTTGATGTATAGCCAGTGTGGATTGAAAACTCAAAAACCTATTGCGGCAAATATACTGAGCTAAGTCAGATTCCACCCTTTGATTTCCTCAAGATCCACTGTCTACTTCCTGAAAATCAATATAGAATAAATGTTTAAAGCTAACACTGAAATGACATAGGGGCAGCAATCATTAAACCTTAAAATACTTCATTATCCACAGTCCACACTTTTTTTGGACATATTTACAAAATCTACAACTGTTTTTTCCTGCTCCAAACATAGGTAGAGCTTAAACACTGTAAATTTCTGGAGGATGGTGATTATATTTTCTTTTTCCTCTATTTCCCTACAGTAATGTGTCTAGCTAAGTACACTCAGCAAATATTTATAAAACTGTGAGAGTATTCTTAATCTATTATAAAATTTCTAATCATAACATAATTTCCATACAGCGACCCTCACCAGCCTCTTGACATCATTTAGTGTGTTCTGGAGCATATCCCTATTAACATAAAAATACAAAATATCTTGAAGAAACCTAGATAGTTTTGGTCTGTGTTCTAAGATCTTTTTCATGGATTATAGGGTCATAAAGAGAACCTTTAGCCTGTTTAATGTGTAAATAGATGTCTGCTTTCTTAATATCACATTATTTAAACACAGAATGGTGATTATATTAATAAATATGTCTAGTACCAGACCTGGCAATAGTATTTTGGTAATGCAACCTATACTGGGAAAAATAAGAGAAGAGTAAATATGACAGATGACTTCATTGAGACTTCAAAAAGCCCTTAGAAATAATAACATTGAAAGCGATTAGAGTGACACACTTTACACTCGGCTGCACTGAGATCAGGAGGTCAGCATTGCTATAGCATTGTAGAATCCTGTGCATAATAAACCTTTATAAGAAGAGCTGTATTCATGCTTACTTTTTCTTTATTAAGAAGTGTCATGACATTGATAACTGACATCACTTGACTTCATGAAAGGCAGCTGTTAAGACATTTCTCTGTTATGCTAGCTACCTGGAAAGGATCCAATCTACTAGGCAAGCAGTGAGCCAAACTACTCTTCATCCAACTACTTTGCCACTCTATGGACAGCTTGCAGAACTAGCTGACAACCACATCTCTGCATCTAAGACACAGCCATAATTCCCGATGGCCATTCTCCAAGCTGGATTGTTTGAAAAGCTTGCAATAGATATTTTGACATCACAAATCTCAAGGATCTTCAGATTTCCTTGGATCTATTTCCATCAAAGCTGGAGAGGGAAGAGGACTTCTGTAGGAGGGAAATTCTATGGTTGCTGCTAACAAAGTACAACATTTACCTAAAGAACCATAGTGATTGACAGAAACACCCTTGCCATGCCTTCCTTTTGAATAATATCAGCTTACTCTCCCGTTCACTTTGTGAGCCAGCTACATATGAGATGCCCTTTTATGTTACTGCCTTCTATTTCAACATCCAGTAGTACTCGTAGTTATAAAAGTTTTTTATGTTTTATTTCATTGTTAATTGAAGTGATGTACACAGAGATTAAATTTACATAAATCAGGTTATGAGTACATTTTTTTTGAATTGTCACCTCTTCTTTTTTTTTCTCTCAGCCTTTCCCTCTGAATCCCCTCCCCCACTAGTTAAATAGTTCATTTTCAACATAGTGTCTAGTGAGTATCTCTACTGCATTTGCTTAACCTTTGCCCCACCATTACTGTGCTCTCCCTACTCTCCCCAAATCAGATAAATCGGCATACAAAAGATACAGACTTTTTTTTTTAAAAAAAGAACAAAGGAGAAAAAAATAAAATAACTTAAAACCTCTTGTTTTTGTTTCTTGCAGTTAATTTCAATAAACATCATTTTATATGAACATATGTCCATAGCTATTGAACTTTTGTGATCTTCTAAGAATATCCTTATTTTGTCTTACTGTGTGAATATCTCCAGTCCAGTACAATTTATCATGTCCAAGGTTTTGTGAGCTTTTTTTTTGTCTTTTACCGTTCAGAATGTTTAGGCACTTTCTGTTTATAAAAATGAGGAAACTATGCAACCTATTTTTCTTTGGATCTGGCTTACTTGGGTTCATAGACATATCCAAGTCTCTATTTCCTAATGAATGGTACAATTTCAATTTTTCTAAGGGAAGCAGAGAGTTCCATTATGTATATTTACTACATTTTCTTAATTCATTTGTCTGCTGAGAGGCATCTGGTTTGATTCCTTATCGTGGATATGATAAACAATGCTGCCATGAACATGGTTGAGATGGTAGCTTTATTGTGTCCTTGTTTTCAGTTTATTGGCTAAATGCCCATGAGTGAAATTGAAGCATCATAGGGAAGCTCCATGTTTTGTCTTATCAGGAGTGTCCATATTGCTTTCCAGAGATTTCACCTCACTCCAGTTAGAATGCCCATTATCTGGAAAACTAACAATAAAAGATTCTGACAGGGAGGTGTGGCCCAAAGGGAATGCTATTACACTGTTGGTGGGAAGGTAAACCTGTTCAACTGCTCTGGGAAGCTATACAAGTTTTCTATTGGAAAATGTGTCCTAGTTGATGAAGTGTTTTCCAAATGTGTGTCACGTGTAGGTGGTTAAAGTATCAATGAATTCTGAAATGTCTTCATGGATTTTTGTCTGAGTATCCTACTGGTTATCTTTTAGCAATATAGAATGTTGACATCTCCTACTTATCATGTGTTGGAGTCTATTTGTACTTTTAAGTCCCATACTGCTTGTTTAATGAAATTGAGTCACCAACATTTGATGCATATATCAAAAGAATGACCTTTTGTTTATGTATTGTTTGTGTTATTAATATGAAATAACATGCTTTTTGTTTTCTGACTAATTTTGGTTTGAAGTTTGTTTTATTGTATGTGCATAGGACCACTAAAGGTTGCTTTCAGGGTCAATTTTTAGAAAATATTTTCTATTAATCATGGTAACTTAATGTTTGTATTTATCATTGAAATGCATTTCTTATAGCCAACAAATAATCATTGGTTTTGAATTCAACATGCTATTCTGAATTTTTGCCTGGCAATTTGAGATCATAAACATTCAATGCTAGTAATGAAATGATGAATCGTGTTTTCTCTCCTTTCCTTGTTTTCTTTTCTTTTCTTTTTTTTTTTTTTTTTTGCCAGTCCTGGGCCTTGAACTCAGGGCCTGAGCACTGTCCCTGACTTCTTTTTGCTCAAGACTAGCACTCTACCACTTGAGCCACACAGCCACTTCCTGCCATTTTCTGTATATGTGGTGCTGGGGAATCAAACCCAGGGCTTCATGTATATGAGGCAAACACTCTTGCCATTAGGCCACATTCCCAGCCCTCTTATATACTCACCTAGTGAGAATTACCCCTTACTATATTTTCCATTTGGCACTTTTAGAACCCTCTATGTGATGATTCTTTGAGTATCTTCCAATGTATTTAGTGCTTATGATTTTTTTTGGTTTATAGTGGAAAGGTTTTATTTCAATTATGAATGATACCTTTGCTGAATGCATTAATCTAGGTTTTCAGAATTTTTTTTCTTTTCATAATTTGGAATATATCATTCCGTACTTTCTTGCTTATAGGTTTTGTTGATAAATATTCTGTTATTATGGTGATTGTTTGTTTAGTTTACTTGTTGTTCAAACTATGGTATTTTTAGTTAGAGGTATCTTTCTTTTACATTTTTGCTGGCAATGGGGTTGAGATTCAGAGTGATGTATTCTAGCACAGGTTTTGCTCACAGCTGGTAATAACTGGAAAGAAAATAACTCTCAGATTTGTCTGCCTGGACTAGCTTTCAACATGATCTTGAAATTTCAGTCTCCTGAGTATCTAGGACTATGATGTAAGCCATAGGCACCTGGTTTAGGTGTATGTTTTTACATTTTTCCTGTTTGATGTTCTGAAAACCACTTATACCTGGATGATCGTGTCACAGGATTGAGGAAGATTTCTTCTGATAGTTGATAAATGATCTTCCTATCACTTTAGCTCGTAACTATTCTCTATTTTCTAACCAATGTTTGGTCTATTAACTGTTGTAACAAATGGCTGCATGTTCTACTTGATTTTTATTAATTAAAAAAAAGTATTTCTGTGGTTGGTTAATTCCTCTACTTTTTTCAATCCTTTATAGTCTATTTTCAAATCATTCCTTTGTATTTGTGAGATTTTCAGGTAAAGTTTTTATTGGGGCTATTGTGATTTGCATTTTAAGAACTTCTTGAGTAAGATAATATTAGTTTTTTGAGTTAATATAAACTTGTAAACTAGGTGGGATTCATTTTAATATGTCCACAGATATAGCTAGTGTAATTCTGAAAATGTCACTGCCCTCCAGCATACTCACATTCTTCCTCTTTCTTCTCCTCCCAGTTTGAAGAGTATTTACAGAACAAATTATACTCTGTGTGTGTGTGAGAGAGACAGAGAGACAGAGAGACAGAGAGGCACAGAGAGAGACAGAGACACAGTCACAGACACAGAGAGACAGAAAGAGACTGAGACAGAGAGACAGAGAAGGAGAATTTGCACGAGTGTGTAATATTAACCCTTCCTTTATGTTTGTTTTCTGCCACTTGTTAATAAACCCTTTGTAAATTCATGCCTAAGTGCATTTATTATTAGTTGCACCGTGATCCTTACTGTTTTAAGTCTGTATATTATAACCAAAAAGACCCTGTTATATTCAGCTTTTTGAGCTTTATCTTTCTCAGTTACTACATAAATGTTTAAAAGTTTATTTTATAACTAAGCAGTATCCCATGAATTGTGTGTACGTATTGAATTACATATATATGTATATATATATATATTACATATATATATATTTACACAGTGAGAGAGGCAAAGTTCTGTATTAGCTAGGGAAGACTCCTCCAGTCTTAGTGCTTTCAAACCACTTTTTTGATTTCCCTTAGTTTTCAGAGGAGGTTGTGGAAGTTTTAGAATTCAGTGTATCTGATATGTCAGAATGTTTCCCTTTGGAACTACTTCCTCCATCCCATAGGTGGGAGAAGGCTCTAACTATTGTGGCTATAACAAATGCAACAGACAACACTGGCATTCAACAGGCAAGCCCTGTAAGCCAAATATAGGCTATGGAGTCTAAACTAAGTAATGGACTCACTCCTTGCCTTGGAGTGTGAGTTTTCTGGACAGTATCTGCTATTAGCTCTTACACGGCACTGTACTTCTCTGTAGGACTGAATTTACTCAATAAGTATTTTCTTAATTTGCCTGTTGAAGTTCAGTGTTACACAAATATAATTGCTATATTGTAATTAATATGTGCTAGCAACCTTAATGTATTTATACTTTTGCTATCATTAAAACAAACATGGTTCTTCATTTTTAAGATACATTTTTTATTCTAAATGTCACAAAGTAGCTCTAAATTTTTCAGTGAATTGAGACAATTATTTTCCATATACCCAAGCCAAAGTTGGAAGTTAGTATAACAAGTTATATAAAAATTTAATTGAAAATCTTCCTATGTGTTCGATTTTAAAATACAGTTAGTTCGAAACACCCAAAAGCCAATTTATTATAAATCAAATTATTTTTTTTACTCTTTTTTCAACCTAGTTACACTAACTGATATTTACCTTGAATATTATTCTATTGCTTATTTCATTCAATAAAAGTATCTCCCGAATGTCTTCCAAGCATTACCAATAATTGTATTTTTAAAAACAGGATGATAGTATCATTTTTTTTATTATATACAGCTTTCTATGTATTTCTGTTACCATTAAAATTTAACATATTACATTTATTGATTTTCTTGATAAGAGAGATCTACTGCCAAAAGCAATTTGGACTTTGTGAATATGTGTGCAATTAGGCAATAATAAAATACATTTTGCAAACATCACAAATTTCTAAGGAGTATATGACTATGTTTTTAGATAATTAAGAGAAACAATTTAGATTTTTCAATAAAGTTTATATCACTGTCACCGAATAATCTACAATATGCACCCAAGGTTTTCATTCATTCAATCTACCTTTAAATAAAAGCTATTTTACAAGGTTTGAGATAACTTCTCATGTAGTTTATTTTGTATTTTCTTAAAGAAAAGTAATGCTTAGATTTTTTTCATGAACATCAGCCACTTACACATACTATTCCATACCCTTATATACTTACACATACCCTTATACTCTTCATAGGAGTAGATCACAAAGGCTCAAGAGCTATGTGCATATGATCATATAAAATAATATCTTATGAAATAAAATCCAAGAAAATGAAACAAAAAGTGTATTTTTTGTTGTTGTTGCTGCTGTTCCTCCTCCTGCTGTTTTGTTGTATTTTCATTCTTTGAATCCGTCAGTTACATACCAGATATAACTTGATCTTGATATAATTCTATTTTTAGTGTTTAGAATTCCATACTGACTAGGTTCCTTCCTACTCCATTCACACAAGTACATCTGCAGCATCCTCAGTAACATTTATGAATTTAATTATTTATTAGTCTATTTTGTTTCTTATTTGTTTGTTTTCATTTGGCAGGCTTTCAGTCTAAGGTCAGATGAAGGTCACATGAACTCTGAAGATAGTAGTGATTTATATTTCACTTAAAGTTGCAAATGTTCACACACATATATGCACAAATATAAAACATATATTATTTATATTTACATTATATAGAGCATTTTTAAGTCTTAATCATATTTTCCATTCATTTGAAAATTTACAGATAGGCTTAGTAGATGTTCTGGTACTTAAGTTGTAAGTTGTTCTATGTTCTTGACATTAATTCCTTGTTAGAAAACTAGCTGGAAAATATTTTGCCATATTTGATAGACTCTCTCTGTCAAAGTAATTTTTTCCTTTGAATTTTTTATCACATTTTAAAATTTCCTTTAAGAAGCAATAAAAGAATCTGCCATTTAACAAATGAATTCAATACATCTCAATTAATGTCACCCCTTCCAAGTTTCAACTTTCTCACTTATCTCTCCCCTACTTATGACTTCCCTCACACTTATTAATTCTGTTAGGATATACATTCTGGACTGCCGTTTCATTCTCTTCTCTTTGATTTTGCTGAAGCATTCTTCCACCTTTTCCTATGTGTTGTTGACCTAGCAAAGAGTATGTGGTTTATAATCAGAGTTTGTTGTGGTTACTCTTAGTAAATATGTTCTTCAAGGGCAGAAGCAGACTGCAAAGTTCCCACCAAGCTGGTTCTAGTCTAGTCCACACTACGTTTTAGTATCTGGTTATGTTGTGGGAAACTACAGAGGGAAATATTAGCCTGCTAAACCCTCCAAGTCTGTGATGTGTGCAACTTAGGTCCATGCATAATCTTTGGCAGCTGTTTAACCTTCCATATTTGCAACATTTGAATCTAACGGTCCTGAATCATTACAACAAATAGGAATGACATCAAAATGTCTATGTGATCCTTATTAGTATTCTACTACATAGAGACCTTTTCATGTCTTACTCAAACTCTATACTCTTTTGCGGGACAACCATTCAAAGCCAACACTTGGTAGAATTTTACTGGACTCCTGATGGAACGTCATAGAGAGGTGGAACTTTAAATTCCCTAAGCTATGGACTCAGGTATCTCTCAAAATAGCTTCCTGCTGCTGAACAAAAATCAATGATAGGAAGATAGAAGTGTGGTTAGGCTCCAAATCTGGTTGATACTCTCCATTTTGTTTTCTGAAGTCTTCCCTCTGTTCCACCTTACTTTTTGTCTTCCTCCCTCTCTCCCACTCTTCCTTTCTCTATCCTTTACCCCTCAGCCTCAATTCCTTCCAGTGTACACTGTGTGTTCTTTGGGCAGTGTGCTGAGCCAAACTTTTCTGCCTCTGTTTCCCTCTTAAAACCTGAAAAGAAAAAGAAATAATATCAGCATAAAATCACTGATAGATTATCTTGGTAGGAAAGGATTTTAAATAAAAGAAATATGACTACCCTAAATAGATTAAAAACATAGACATGGATTAGTTATCATTTGCAGTGATAAGAAGAAAATCATATGGATGAATTACTTCACATTCTATTTTGTGTATTTGGGAAAAGGAGGTTGGAAGAAAATGAAAAGAAGGAAATTAACTTCCATAATCTAATAATGGCTCTCGAAGTGGCTATCATGCTTATCTGCCTAAAATTTAAAGATAAACTATTTTTCAAGCCTTATAATAATGTTCAGAAAAACTAAGAAAATCATAGCTATAACTCAGTGGTAAAGTCTTTGGTATGTGACAGAACTTGAGTTATATTCCTAATACTGTAGGGAAGTAAGTATAGAGAAATAAAGAATATTTATTTAATATTTACCTATATTTGCTTTTCTTCATTTGCTTTCAGATCTTGACTGAGAAACAGATTTGTACAGCTTGAGTAGTAAGTGATTTATTTGGAAATTAGTGCAAAATTCAAATCCTCTTCATAATTCATTGGGGTTTGTTTTTGCTCTATGACAACATCATAAGAAAAATTCTCATAAGAACAAATAATTTTTTTTTTTTTTGGCCAGTCCTGGTCTTGGACTCAGGGCCTGAGCAGTGTCCCTGGCTTCCTTTTTGCTCAAGGCTAGCACTCTGCCACTTGAGCCACAGCGCCACTTCTGGCCGTTTTCTGTATATGTGGTGCTGGGGAATCGAACCCAGGGCCTCATGTATACGAGGCAAGCTCTCTTGCCACTAGGCCATATCCCCAGCCAAGAACAAATAATTTTTTAAAGGGGAAGGCAGATACTTCATTAAAATATATGATGTGTAATTTTCTCTAGTTATTTTTCAAGGTGATAGGAATGCCGATTTAAAAGCTAAAGAGTAAAGCTATAAAATTCATCAGAGCAGATAGTAAATAACTGAGAAGGTAAAGAAAGACATCTCTAGTCAAAGATTTTATATGGACTTTAAAATATTACAAAATTGTGATGTTTCATGTTGCTGATATATGTAAAACTTGATCAAAATAACTCATGTATCATACAATGATTTTCTTAGAAATGTTTTAAGTGACAGAAAAATATGCACACAACACCTTAGAACATTCCATATTTTCATACACATAGCAAATCAAATATATAAATGAATATATACTCATGCAACTACAATTTTATCAGTTTAGAAATTACAATGAAATAAGCCTTATATTTAGACTGGTAATAAAAAGGAATTTTAGTGCGTTTGTGAAGTCAGCAGGAATAAATTACAAATCATTAGATACCTTCCACACTCAAAAGAAAAGAAATGCAAAAAGGTCTTTGAATTAATATGCAGTGTGACAAAATTGTAAATATTTAATTTGCATACTATGTTTCTATCGATCTATTGATCTATCTGTCATCAATCTATCTACGTATACTCATTATATATATAAATGAACACACAAATGCAGAATTGTGTATTAATATATATAGGAACATCATATAACTAGTGAAACATAAGCATAAGTAGAGAGTATGACACTATTAAAAGTAAAAATGCAAAATCATTAACAAAGTACATCTCTCAAAAACAACTATTAAATATTCAACTGTTTATTATTTCAGCTCAGGGAAGAAAGTAAATTGAACAAGCAAGCATGGCATAATCTTTTCTGGTGCAGAACCTGGATGGATGTATAATCACAGCTTGATATCTCCATAAAATCATGTAGAGTAATTAAAAATTAATGTTTAGGAAATTAAGATTATACAAATTCCATGAATGTTGTAGCTAATAGTGTCTAAAATCTTCCAGTCATTTAGAGTATTTATGGAATTTGCATGTGATACTAAGGCTCAAATCTATGGACTCATAAATACAGATACAAGGTTGTATTGAACAACACCCTAGTCCTCCATAGTACTTTCTAAAATATGTATAGTACTGACATAAAATAATCCATATTTTTGAGGCAAAGTATGCTATTCCTGGGGCATTGTTTTTATCATGTCTTCCTGCTCGCTAAGATTTCTGCTCATTTTACTCTGGTTTCTAGAGTAACAAATAAAAATCCCACTTTCAAGTTCATTATTATTATTATTTTTTTTTGGCCAGTCCTGGGGCTTGGACTCAGGGCCTGAGCACTGTCCCTGGCTTCTTTTTGCTCAAGGCTAGCACTCTGCCACTTGAGCCACAGCGCCACTTCTAGCCATTTTCTGTATATGTGGTGCTGGGGAATCAAACCCAGGGCCTCATGTATATGAGGCAGGCACTCTTGCCACTAGGGCATATCCCCAACCCCTCAAGTTCAGTATTTTTATATTGGCATGGCTCGTACCTCTTTTATCTTTGTTCCAGACCACCTGCACACGAAATACCAATCCTTTATAAAAATTTGGTAAAATACTTTTTACCAAAATGATTTAATTTGACAGAAAGATGAAACTAACTTCCGGTACCAAGAAGATTTGATATACAAATTAGGCCATCTGGTTCTTATATCCAGTCTTTTTACACCAATTGAATGACCAGTAGACATGAATGGAAACTATGACTGACTTAATTTCCTCACATCTAAAGTGAGTTTAGTAATACCGTCTACTACATAGAATACTTTAAAGATTGAAAAAGATAGTACAGTATCTATAAAACAGTTTCTTGCATAGTAATAAAATTACAACAAAAATCATCCACTCTTTTGATCTCTAAGCTATCATTATCCAAAGGAAAAGAAAGTATATGTTCCTTTAACGATAAAACCAAATAGTAGAGCGCTAGCCTTGAGCTAAAGAACTCAGAGAGAGTGCCCAAGTTCAGTGCTCAAGCGCCATGACAAAAATAAATAAATAAACAAAGAAATAAATTAGGAAAACCAACACACACACACACACATACAAATATAAATATAAACAAAGTTTGTAAGCCAATGATTTTAACCATGGAAAAATGGGGTGAATGAGAGAATAAGTAAAGAATCTTTTTTTTTTTTTTTTTTTTTTTTGGCCAGTCCTGGGCCTTGGACTCAGGGCCTGAGCACTGTCCCTGGCTTCTTCCCGCTCAAGGCTAGCACTCTGCCACTTGAGCCACAGCGCCACTTCTGGCCGTTTTCTGTATATGTGGTGCTGGGGAATCGAACCTAGGGCCTCATGTATCTGAGGCAGGCACTCTTGCCACTAGGCTATATCCCCAGCCCCGTAAAGAATCTTTTTAAACTTAGTTGTTCAGGCCAGTAGAGAAACATTAATATATATCACCCTCCCACTGAGTTTCCTTCCCTGTTGCTTGTCAATCTTCCTCTACAATGTGGGGAACTAAGTTAGCTCCCAGTTCAATTTCCCAATTTGCATGGTCCAAGAAAGCAATTTTGATTTCATTAAATTCATGGAAAGTTTACCACAACTTGTTGGTTATTTTGTTTCCAGGGATAAGATTGGAGTCAATGACCACATCTACCAGCAGAAGGCTTACCTGATGACTACAGGCTAAAAATGAATATGAAAATCAATGTAAAGAGAAGAAAGAAATTCCACTGGGCCATTTTTCCCCTATTTGGAAAATAGGACAAAAAGCATCCATCCTTTATTTCATGTCTGCTCTTCTGTCCCTATTCTGCTTCCACTTGTATGAAATCTGTAACCCAGCTCTCAATATGGCATGAGAGATGCCATTCCACTACTGATCAACAATGGAGAGTCAGTAACTTATAGTAATGTGTCTGTAGTTTCCAATATGATGAAAAATCATACATAGTCTCAGTATAAATAAGACTAATGTTACATGTGACAAACCCAAAATATTTCATTACCTTATCAATTATACATCTTTCACTTGCAAAGGAGATTGAAACTTAGTACCTAACATATCCATCAAAGTGCTTTCAAAAACATCTTGAATGACAGAAAAATAATGAATGTTATGAGAGTGATGTGCTTGTACAGACTCTAGTCTGCTATAGCAAAGGTTTTTAATCATTGTCTGTATATATATGTACATAAATCTTGTGTTTGTTATCTTGGTTAGAAAACTTAATCATATCTAGTTTTACCTCAGTCATCTTTCCAGCCTAATATGTGTAATTATTACCTTTTGGGGATCCAATACTGAGCAGGAATATACTTGTTGGTTTTCAAGTACAGGTGAATGTGGCTATTAGTGAATGACACACTGCAAAGGCTTAAGGGAATGGGAATTCCTTCCACTGTCTTTGTTTCCTGAGTTATGATCGCTTATTATTCAAATATTTGAATTCAGGACTAGTCTTCAAAGGTTTTCACACATAAAAAACTATGTTTGATTCTCAAAATAAAAGTGTTGGGTTCGGAGCTGGGAATATGGCCTAGTGGTAAAGGGCTCGTCTTGTATACATGAAACCCTGGGTTCAATTCCTCGGCACCACATATAAAGAAAAGGCCAGAAATGGCACTGTGGCTCAAGTGGCAGAGTACTAACCTTGATCAAAAAGAAGCCAGGGACAGTGCTCAGGCCCTGAGTTTAAGCCCCAGGACTGGCAAATAAACAAAACCAAAAAAAAAGTGTTGGGTTCATAAAAGGAAGAAAATTATGGAATTAATCTATATGGATTATATAATTGCACATCCATCTAAAATCGATGTTAAACACATTCCACCCTGAGTCTTACTAGGCGTCCATGAGGTCTTTCATAAAGTACATGATGAATCTCTTTGCATGTCATATGACTCAGGGAAGGGAAATACAAAATAAAATTAAAATAAGCCTAAGAAAAATTTACCATCATATTTCTATATCCTGTTAGTAGAAAAGAAGTGTCACCTAAGTATGTGAAAAAATAATGGACACAGTTAATGAGGTGCCTGATGTTCAGGAAATCCTAGTGAGAAGAATGTGACTGCCTTGCTTAAACAGAGTGATATAGGCATCTCCATTATTCTCAGCCTTCAGTCAAAATGATGATATTTGTTTAAAGGTTGTATAATATCCTTGAGGTAGTCTTCTTTCATTAGGGCATGAAGTTACTAAACTGATTATTTCATTAAGACACTTTTCATACATATAAAGAAAGAATAATATGGTAGAAAGGATGCTAAACTCATCATCATGAACTTGAACTTCCTAATCCACAACTGTTATTTTATCAAAGAACAAACATTTCCTTCATGAAATAAGAAAATTATACTACATCAAGAGATCTCAACTTGGAGTTGACTGATGAATGAACTGTCTAGGAAAACTTTTTATGAAGACAATGAAAGTTTATGTTCATGTACATATTATTTTAAAGCATGCATAATTTACAGATGATTATTAAAAGAGATTCAAAATGGAGTGGGTACAAATGACTCTAATCCAAGATAATAGGGACATCTGGCAAAATGCTAATGACATAGCATCTCAACAAATATACCGGGCTGGGAATATGGCCTAGTGGCAAGAGTGCTTGCCTCCTACACATGAAACTCTCCGTTCGATTTCCCAGCACCACATATATGGAAAACGGCCAGAAGGTGCGCTGTGGCTCAGGTGGCAGAGTCCTAGCCTTGAGCGGGAAGAAGCCAGGGATGGTGCTCAGGCCCTGAGTCCAAGGCCCAGGACTGGTCAAAAAAAAAAAAAAAAAAATATATATATATATATATATATATATATATATATATATATATATATATATATATATATACCAAGCATGGTAGCACATGTCTGTAACCTCAGCTATATGGGAAGCATAGATAAAATTGCTGTCTGATACCAGGCCTGGGAATAATTGCAAGACCCTATCTGAAAAATAACATAAGCAAAAATTAACAGAGCTGCAGATGTGACTTAAATAATAGTGTTTGACCAACAACAAGTACAAGTACCTGAGTTCAATCTCTAGTAATCCTAAAAAAGAGGCAAATGGAATGTGAATTGGTCTGACGCTGATGGCTCCAGGCCTATAATTCTAGCTACTTTGAGGGCTGAGATCTGAGTATTTCAATTCAAAAGCAACCCATGCAGAAAAAGGCTGTGAGATTCTTATCTCCAATTAACCACTCAAAACCTCAAAGTGGAGCTGTGTCTCAAGTAATAGAGCAATAGCCTTGATCACATCAAATCTCAGACACAGTGCCCAGCCCCTGACCTAAAGCCCAGCACAAGACTCCTCCTCCCCCCAAAATAGAATATAAGTAATGCTTTTGTAACAATATAACTTTATATGAACCAGGCTATTGAGTGATTGTCATGAGCTATGTGAAGTGTTCATCTGGAAAGAGATATTAAGAGAGAATTGGTGGGATTCATGGTTTAAATTTTTATTGTTTCTCTTTTGAGTGAAAAATCCATCTTTTCCTAGAAGTAGATCACAACAGACTCTGAAATATTAGAGTGGACAATCTGTATATGTGACTCTGCCCCTGGACATATATCCACATTGGTTAGTGAAGAGGACCCAAGGGGACCTTTGAGTAGGCCATTTGTGTGATGGGGTAGACAAAGTGGTGTGGGGAATTCTGTCCATCTTGCTCAGTATTTATCATTTTTATGTGCATGGGTGTATATCATCATACATACCAATGGAGAAAGGCTGAAACACTGTTATTGTTGTTTTTGTTGTTAATAAAAATTTATTTATAGAAATGAGATGCCATTTATCAAAGAAGTTTATAAATGTGATGCATCTGGATCAATGTCACCCCTTCAACATTCTCACCCCATTTTAACCCAGCCCGTCTTTTCTTAATTTTGTAGTATATACAAGGAATTATTGATTGCATTCTCCTCCCCTTCTCCCCTTCATTCATCTATCGATCTCATCTGAGGTCCACCCCCTCCTTCTTGGATGTACTCATTTGCTTATGTCAATGTTGTTGGGTTTTAGACCAGTCTTTCTACAAGATTATACTATGTGACCTCTCCATATAGTCTGTTACAAATCAGTTCATTCTTTTGTAGCCACTTACGTAGTATCCAGATTTACAGGCATGTAAGTATATTCTAACTACCACAGACTAGGGAAGACATTCATCCTTTGTTTCTCTGAGTCTGGCTTACTTCACTTAGTATAACTTTTTTGACATATCTTTCCATTTTTTGCAAATGTTATGATATTATACATTCTAACAGATGAGGAAAATTCCACTGTGAATATATACCACATTTTCTTGAATCATTATTCCATTGCAGAACATATTGGTTAACATGAATAGTGTGGCAATGCATATAGTTTTGCTGATGGCTTTACTATCACCTTCTTTGAATTCTACTGGCTAAAGGAATTGCTGGATCAGCAGGGAGCTCTATGTTTAGGAACCTCCATACTACTTGTGTAGTTGAACTACATGTGTAGTTGAACACATTTACATTCCCATGGAAAGAGTATTAGAGTTCCCTTTTGGCCCTATTTTCACCAGAATTTCTTTTTTTTTTTTTTCTGTTTTGATGATGACAATGGCTATTTTAATTGACATGAGCTGGAATCTCAGCACTGTTTTAAGTTTCTTTTTTTTTATGGCCAGAGTATTGAAAGTTTATTCATGGGTCTACTGGCCATTTTTACTTTTAAAAATTCTCTTTTAAAATCATTAACCCATTTGTTAATTGGGTTGTGAAATATTTGCAGTTCTTACAGGTTTTGAGTCTGGGCCATGTACTAGGAAAGTTACAACATAACTGATACCTGATATCTTACTAGGTAAAATCATGTAGAGATAACCTGAGATATGATTAAACTAGTACTGTCCCTATTTTTTTTCTTTTATCCAGTCTTGGGGCTTGAATTCTGGGCCTGAGCACTGTCTCTGGGCTTCTTTTGTTCTAGGCAAGTTTTCTGTCCCTTGCTATTTCTGGCTTATTGATTGATTGGTTGATTTTTTAGTATTTTATTGGAGATAAATCTCACAGACTTTCCTGCCTTGCATGGTTTCAAACCCCTCAGATATCAGCCCCTGAGTAGCTAGGATTACAGGCATGAGCTACCAGCGCCTGGCACTACATTAATATTTTTCATGTCACTAGAATTGTACTTATTGGTTGTGAAAGTGTGGGGAAATTGAAGGTTCCATAGGTTGCATTTGTTTTCCTACCCATTTTCCCCACCTCTTAGATCTTTTTACTTCAATATGGAAGAAACATGATCCTCTGATCCTTTGACAAAATAATTGGCATGATCCTTAGAGAACTGTTTGCTTTATTTTTTTCCATTAGATAGATGAAACTTTTTAACTTTAAGCTTTTCAAGGAGAAATGGTACTGAGGCAACTAAACCCAAAGAGATAGATAAGCCCAGAAGTCAACTTCCTGTTGTTAGAAAAGAAAGCAATTTAAAGCAATTTAAGCTTGATGCTCAGAGATTAATTTTAGAAAGATGACTTTCAGTCTTAAGGCATGTCTTTGATAAGGTAAATTCAAAAGCAGAGGTCACAGTCAATTCTGGACACATTTGAGACTATTCCATGCTAGGTGACAAGATTAAAACATGAAAAAGATATACTTCTTGCTTTTATAGGGCTCGACCTAACAATGACGAAGTGGGGGAAAAAAAAAACGAAAACATACAATCAGACATTATTGGTAACTTACCCAGCTCTGTCCTCACCAGGCATGACAAAAGAATCTATTCTACTTTTCTATTTCATATCTAAATCTTTGCCTCAAATCCTGTTCTTACCATAAACATTAGAAGAAGACCACATTGAAATTACTTCATAATACTTTTTTTCTGAATTTTGTCAAATGAAATAAAAGAAGTACTTGTGTATATATAATCAGCATTTCAAAAGTCCCTGCCTTAAAGTAATTATATTAATTTTAATGCCAAGTCCTTTTGGTCCTGCATCAAATAATATTCATTTTATTTGTATATTTAAAAGAGTAACATTACAAATTTTCTCTCTCCCCCTCTATATATGTGTGTGTGTTTGTGTGTGTGCATATATATGTATACATATACATATATAGATATATATACATCTATACATCTATACATATATACATATATAGGTATAGATCTATATATATGTATACATATATAGATATATATACATATATATGCTGGCTTATTTAATTCATAAGCACAGGAATTATTGACACTTTTTAAATCCACTATTTCTCTAGCCGTTTTCTACAGAAGAGGTTAGCAATAGTAATGAAAATAGTACAGAACAACCATAGAGAGATAAATTATTAATAAACTATGGAAAGAATCCTGCCAATCTTCATGAAGAAAATTAGTAAGTATTCAAAAGGGGTGAGGTGTGTCAAGGATGAAGGGGAAGTCCAATGAAGAGGAGAAGAGGGACATAATGTATTGAAGAATTCAATATATAGCAAACAAAATTAAGACTACTGATGTGATTGTGTAGGGTAAGAGTGTTGAAAGGGGTAGTATTGATTAAGATGCATGCCATTCATAAACTGCTTTGTTAAATGGCAATTCCTTAAAGAAAATAATAATATACAAACAAATGTGTTCATGAGATTTGATTCTATTTCATTTATAAAAATGGTAGAAAAATTTTAAGGAAGCCTTGTAGCCATAACCAGAGACAGCTATATCTGCCAACTAGGCTCTGTCTCAGGCTCTACCAAATCAGGATAGTTATATTCAAGATCCCACCACATTGCTCATAAACAATGCTCCAGGTGAGGACTCCCAACCCATTCACACATATCTGTATCTCCTTGATTCATGTCAAGACTTAAAAAATACAAGCAACAGGGCTGGGAATATGGCCTTGTGGTAAAGTGCTTGCCTTGTGTACATGAAGCCCTGGGTTTGATTCCTCAGCACTACATATGCATGCCAGAAGTGGTGCTTTGATTCAAGTGGTAGAGTGCTAGCCTTGAGCAAAAAGAAGCCAGGAACAGTGCTCACGCCCTGAGTTCAAGCCCCAGGACTGGCAAAAAAAAAGTACAAGCAACATTTTTGTAACAGTGCTTGCATAGAAGAGCCTTAAGCTGGAAACAAAGCTAACCTAAGTTTAAATCTATTTTCTAGCTCCAAATATATGACACTGAATTAAAAAGTAAAACATAAATAAGACTGGAAGATGGAGGGGAAAGCAGCATCTCATGTTGTTCTTTTAACACAGAGACCACAATAAAAATAGAGTCACATATACACAGTACTTATTTTGAATTTTTGAGTGCAGTACTGATTTAATGAGTATGTGTATTTTAATATCCAATAAAAATAGGATATTTAATTGCTTTGACTTTTGCTTCCTACAGGTAACAAGTTCTTTAATAATAACTTTTGAAAAGCTATAATTTACTTGTTGATCCTTGAATGCTTACCATTAAGTCTGTTTCTTGCTGATATGGCTAGCAGCCTTCCTAATATCCATAATGAGGCAAAGGCAGGCTGTAATGATGACCTTGTCTACACACTTGTGAGTTAGTTCTTCATTCTATTGACTCTGACAATAATGCATATAATTATTAGTGAAACAAATGATTGTACAACAAATGGCAAAGTCAGGACAATGTTTCTAAGGAGGAATGATTCAATCTTTTTGTCTGTTCTCAATACATTGTCGAGGCTTGAATGAATAAATCTCCATTTGTGTTTCAATAAAGAAGCAACTTGATATTCCAGGCAAAGGACTATGTCAGGAAACAGTTAATAACATCCATAGTTTTAGAGTGTTTAGTAGATCTTTCTGCATCACATATGTAGATTTATTGAGTATATCATTTATAAGAAGAAACACCATGATCTTTATCACCTGGTGGTCATTATATTTCAAAAACTCATCACATTGTTTACTTATGATTGTTTGGATAATTTTATTTTTAATTTTGTTCATATTAATTGTATGATTGGTTTAAATAATCTTATGTTTTGGAAAGTCTTGAAGATAATCGGATTAAATATTGTATAACTCAATACAACTTATCACAGAAATACAAGTATAATTAATTTTTCTGATTAATTAGGGCAATATTACCTTAAACTTGTGACTTTAATGTCTATTTATTTTCAACTTAAGAGTAAAATGAGTTCTTTGCCTTAAAATGCAGCATGAGTTACCACTGACTAACCTAATATAAGGGTTATTTACTTTTAATATTTCAAATTCCATACTAAACAACATCATTCTTGGGCTACATGTTTCATTAGTGTCTTCTGGTTCTGACATGTGTAACTGTTACTTCCCAGTTTTTTCTGTTGGATTCTTGGTCCTCTATTCATTAACAATCAGCAATGATGGCATTTAAACAAGTGGCTCCTGTGGGGAATGCTTAGGTCACCATGGCTTTTCTTGGAGAGTGGCCTGACATACTTTCTGGGACCCATGTTAGCCCTGCTGTCTCCATCTCTCTGTCATTTCTCTTTTGCTCTTTCTCTCTCTCTTCCTCTCTACAATGACTTTCCAATATAGTTACTATCATGTACACTCCTTTTCTTTGGAGACAGTTTTCACATGTAGCTGAGGATAACTTCTGCCATCCAAGTACTGGGATTACAGGTGTGTACAAACCAAGCTCATATTTGTACTTTCATGATGCTTTCCTTTTTGATGTCTTTCTGCTTCTGAAAATGTGAATGAATTAATCCTTTTCTCATTATACAAACTGAAGGATTTCTCTGTAGTTCTGAAAAATAGAATAATACATGACTTGGATTCAATACTTCTTATTTTCTTTTCTGAGCTTTTACATCAACTTTATTCATAGAGCACACCTGTGTGAATTAACAGAACCCCACATTGCCAACTGTTAGAGGAATCATATTCCTTCTTACATGCACCAGAATCTCATATTCAACAGTGAGTTCTGGGTTACAAAAAGGCTTTACTGTTTGCAGCTCTCTGTAAGGCTTTGTTACAGACTTAACAAAGACACACACACAAGTGCTTGGATTTAATATTTCTTAATGCTGTTTATCTCTTACCAATTAATTGTTGATCCCCATGCATCCTGCAGTTTTTATTGTATCAGTTGTTTTTATGAGATTGAAGATTTATCAGTAAGTGATTTGATGGTTTCTACGGAGGAAAAAGGATAAAATTTTAACTTTAAAGGCAATATAGGAAAATAAATAATATAGAATGAGGTTTTTTTTCATAGAAGCCATTTTATTATGGAGTCATGATCAGTGACTGACACTTTTAACTGAGATATGGTGCCAGCTCTACCTGTAATATACTCTGAGTACTTGAGAAAGTATTTTATTCATTTTCAAATAGGAAAATATCCTTTATTATATGGGAAAATATATCAAAAATGTTTTTGATAGGATTAATGAAGGTATGCCAGGAACAATTATTATATAGCCACTAAAATATGAACTAATAAATGTTTTTTTAATACTCAGGAAACAATATTACTCACAGAAGTTCTCACATTTACTTTTCGTAACTTTTTTTTCTATATTTTTTTTGTAGAATAGCCTACATTTCTTCTCTACGCTTTTTTGCAATCTTGTTTTACTATAAATTTCCCATATTTCATTAAAAGGTATTAATTATCAATTTAGCTTTATTTAATGAGATTTTTTTTTAATATACATGTTTCTCTCCTGAAGTACCTTTTTCTTGCCTTTAGAAAGTGGTATTTAGGGTGGTATGGAAATGACAGTACTATCTTCCTCTCAGTCTTACAATTTCTATGTGGTTACTTTTTAAACATGATATTTGGACAGTGATTCACGGTGATTCACAGGTGACGATGGAATCAATCATCAAAGCAAAAATAAATCAATGGCATGTGTAATCTGAATACTGGGAAGAAAACAATTAGAAATTCCTCCACATATCAGGCTTATCTAAACATTTGAATAAAATGAAATTGAAGAAATTATAATTAAAGTTCTATGCAAATTCTATGAAATTAAAATGGGACAAGAAGGGCTGGGAATATGGCCTAGTGGCAAGAGTGCTTGCCTCCTACACATGAAGCTCTCTGTTCAATTCCCCAGCACCACATATATGGAAAACGGCCAGAAGGGGCGCTGTGGCTCAGGTGGCAGAGTGCTAGCCTTTTGAGCGGGAAGAAGCCAGGGACAGTGCTCAGGCCCTGAGTCCAAGGCCCAGGACTCGCCAAAAAAAAAAAAAAAAAAAAAAAAAAAAAAAAAAAAAATGGGACAAGAAATAGAAACACTATGTGTTCAGGTTTCTTAGCTTAATTAGCTTAATTATACACATTGATATTTTAAAACCTTAAGGCAAATAAATCTGTTTAATGGGGATATAAAATGGATGTTGTAATTGTGCTTGTTTCTTCAAATATTTTTTTCTGGTTTATTTTATGCTGAGTCTTTTTAAATGTAATGTTGAGTAGTAAATATAAGAGAAAATTAATACATGAAACATGAAATACGTATGGAAAATATGATATAATCATGTATAATTTATAAGGAAACTGTTATGTTGTTTATTATTAGTCCTAAAACTAAAAAGAATATGTACCATATTTATCTTCTGAAAATAAAATAATTACATGTATGTAAGTATATGATCATCAACATTATTGTTTTCACTGAAACACCATTTACGAAGATTTTTTTGTTAATAAATATGATTCCTAGGCTGACAAAAGGAAATAGATTATATGTGTACACATAAACATATATTAATATAAATAAGCATACACAATGTAATGAATAACTAAAAAGACACTGGAAAATATTAAATTTATATTGCTAGATGAGTATTGTTAATGTGAAAACTCATTATACTATTCCTACTTTATGAAATTCGAGAAAAAAATATTTATATAGCTATTGCAAACTATCAGTGATGCTATCCACTCAGAAAGTGAGAAACCTGATTCAATGTACCACAAACTACCATATGACCCAGCAATTGCACATTTGGGGACATATCAATGACAGTCAATTATCAACAGGTATGCTATTATTTTTTCATTATTGAACTACTCACTATATTTAAGAAATGGTCAAAACCTAACTTCCCATCATCAAATTAATGCATAAAAATATGTTAAATATCTCCAAATGAAATATTGTTCCACCTTGGAAAGAATAAAGACATTTCTGTCTTGAGAATGTGGGTAGAAACCGAAATAATTGTATTAATTTATATATAAACACAAGCATCACATGATCTCGCTCATACATGAAAGTTGATATTATGTGGAGATTAGAATAATGATTACTATAGGAGATATAAGAAGAGGGAGTTAAGAATCAGGCAAGGTTGCTCAATAGTTTGTAGGTACTAACTTATAGTTACATAGCAGTAATATATACTAGTGCACTATTATATATTATGAGGACAAAACATTGTAGTTATATGCTGAATGACCCTCAAAAAGGGAAGCAAGGATTTTGAAATTTTCATTATGGGAAATTGATCGATGTTTGAGGTAACAGAGCTTATAATTTGTCCTGAGTAAAACACTGGGCAATGAATACATATGTTGAGGCTTTGTATGGTAACATGTTTATATATGTAAGTTTTACATCTTATCCAGTGAAATACAATGTAAATAACATTTTTCTGAGCTCTCAAGTTTAGGCCAGAATTGGGTGAGGGTTGGAAAAAAGGGATTCAAAGCCCCAAGAAAGTATTAGGAAGAAATTAGAAACATGTAACTGGGGAAAACCCTCATCATTCAAAACCTTGTATTGGAAGGATTCTATGAAAAAATTTTAAAAGGTAACAAAATTGACTATACATATTTGTTCCATATTTTCAAGTTGTCTAAATGAGAAACATATTTGAGGTTTTGATAATATGAAGTTGAGTTTTTCTTAACAATAGAAAAATACAGTCAAGTTTGTAAAACAAATTTTAATACCCTCCTTAGATATCTCAATTTTTTAAAAAGTAGCCTTATGGGAGCATTGTTTTAAAATAAACACTGGCATAAGAAAACTCTGGCTTTTCAGTAAAGTTGCATTTCTTCTCTCTCTCTCTCTCTCTCTCTCTCTCTCACACACACACACACACACACACACACACTTCTAATTTTTAAATAAAAATGAAAACTAAGACTTTATTTTGGTACTTCTCTATTCTTGTTTTGTAATATTCAATACATTGTGGAATACCCAAGTAGTAGTATGTAGGTATTGTTATCAAAAGGAAATTATTTAACATCTATTAACTGTTATTTACTCCTGAAAGTTATTGCACATTGCAATTTCACTCCATTAAAGTTTATCTTTGAGTGCTTTTTTTGCAGTCAATATACTAAAGTCTGATATTAAATCTGTTTTCCATCATTCCTTTTGCGTGTGTGTGTGTGTGTGTGTGTGTGTGTGTGTCTGTATGTGTGTAATGAAGTCGATTCCTTTGAAATTGACCATTTATTCCATTTGCATAGATTTCTTTAACGGAGCTGGAAATACTGTGTAACTTAATAATAACCCAGTCATTTTTCTTAACACTATGCACCATATTCCTGGGACTCTCTTAACAATCTCAACCTTCTGTGGCAAATTTGTGTGCCTGAGGCAACATTTCAGACAGTTCATCTGTCTTGCTGAATCATAACCAAAGCATATATAATTAATTATATTAGAGACTGGACACTATTTCAGCAAAACAAATGACACTTTTCATGTCCCAATGAATATATTTTTATTGTGTTGCTGCAGAGCTGAAAGTTGTTTATCATTAGTTAGAATTGTATATAAAAGAGGACATTTTGAATGAAGACCAGAATGACAGAATTCCTTCAAGTTTCTGATGGTTCTAATTGGCTGAATATCTACTGTTTTATGTGGTATAAAGTTTATTATATATCATATATTATCATATACTTGTTTTTATCTACACATACATTCAGGTATTCATGCTAAAATGTGAATCTAAAGTGTACTGTCAGGGTGAAAAGATTAAAAGATAAGGAAATGTTTACCTACTGAATCTAAGGAACAATTAATTTATAACTTTGCTTAATTTTCCTCATGTGTGTAGAGATTTTGGTTATTTTCAATACTATATATAAACAATTGTTGATGCAAGTACAAATTTTAAGCATCATTATTTTCTTTAAAAATCAAAAGGAAATTTCAAAAGATGAAATTTGGAACTGTGGCAAAACTAAGCTATAAAATATATATCTTAAATATAGTTTGTAGAAAAATGTAAAATCATTAATAGCAATGACAATCCTCTTGTTTCATTAGTCAGGTAGCTGGAATTTCAAGTTATTTTGACTGAGTGGCTCAATCAAAAAATGATGAGGGAAACTGAAAATTATGATATAGAAGTCCACTTTCTGCCCAATCAATGGTCTAAAGATACTCAGCAATCCAGACAAAATCAACCTGTTCAGTTTCTTTCTCTTACTATCTGTTCATTTTTTAATAAAATAAAGATATTCAGTTTGAATCCATAATCTTAATTACCTCTTTCTTTCCTTAACATGAATTTTAAGAAAATGCAACTGATTCACTTCTCAAGCAAAACTTATGCAAATATATTCTTTTGCTTTCTCTTCTAACTGCTCTTGACTATGCTTTTCTATCTTGTAGATTTACTTAAATGATTTTATTATAAACAACCTTTCAGAAATATTTAGGTTTCCCTTTTAATATGATTGCAACCTCATTGAAATTTCTGAGTCACAATCTTCACAAATTGATGAGTAGTGGGAGGAAAAATCCTTAAGAAACCATTGATTTTTTTTGCCTTCCAGGTTTTTTTTCCCCCTATGATCTACATCACAACAATCATCAAAATACATTGAGTTGTGATGTACTTTAAAGAAATTAAAATGACTTATTTATACTTTTTCCAGCTCCAATTCATCACTTGCCAATTAAATTAATTTTTTAATGTTAGAGCAATAACAGGAGCAAGGTTCCCTAGATAGAGAAATAGGACTTCTCAAATTTTGTGGAAGCATTGCATTAAAATAAGGACACTACCCTGACAAAATAATCTTGGCAATCTGAAAATCTACTTGTAATTCTCTGAAAACTTGGGATAAATGACTTACCCTCATTTTCCATGTTTGTTAAACCCAGATGTTTGTTTCATGAATTCCAGTTGAGTTAGAAAGTCAAACACGGTAACTAAAATATTAAGTGAGCATAATTCCATCATGAGTGCTGTTTTGCTTTTATATATAATTTTATTGCTTTGTAATTTTCTTTAAGTTAAAATCTTTATACACATTGTTAAAATGGAAAATAAGGACAATCTTCTAAATCGTACATTTAAAAAATCACTTAAAAACAAAACACTTCTGCTCAATCTCAGCTCAATATCACGGCTTTTAAAATGCTCATACTGAAGCTATGCCTAGATTAAAAGAGGGAGAATTAGGGCAGGGATATGGCCTAGTGGTACAGTGCTCGCCTTGTATACAAGAAGCACTGGGTTCAATTCTTCAGCACCACATAGTTAGAAAAAGCCAGAAGTGGCGCTGTGGCTTAAGTTGTAGAGTGCTAGCCTTGAGCAAAAAGAAGCCAGGTACAGTGCTCAGGCCCTGAGTTCAAGCCCCAGGACTAGCAAAAACAAAAACAAAACAAAAGAGGGAGAATTATAAATCAATTATAGTATGAAAAGCAGATGCTCTCTGTGATATGAAAAAAGGAAAGTAAAAGTAAAGTGTTGTTTTCCATTATGAATTAATGTAAATTCTATACACCACCAAACTTTGTGCCTTCACAAATATTTTTATGTAACTGACTAATTGGAATATTTAAGTAACAAAAATGTTTTGTGCAGGACCTGCCAAATAACTCACTAAGGAAATATTATACAAATTTAAAGTGTCATATGTACTAAATTAATTTTATGTCAAAGAATAGTTTCTATAAATGTGTAAAGATAGAACAATGCAACCTATTAAAATTACAAATTTTAAAAGGGGAAGAGGATAAAAATGAGTAACAGCTGGGTGCTGGTAGTTCATACCTGTAATCCTAGTTACACAGGGCCGTGAGATCTGAGGATCATTGTTTGAAGCCAGCTCAGCAGTAAAATCAATGAGACTCTTACTTCCAATAAACTTCCAAAATGTGAAAAGTGGAGCTGTGGCTCCAGTAGTAGAATGTAATCCTTGAGCAGAAAAATTAAGCACAGCTCCCAGCTCTCAGCTCTGAATTCAAGTCTTGGGACTAGTGTAATATTATTAATAATAATAATAGGGAAATTTGATCAAAATAATTCATGTGTATGTATAAGAAATTTTGATATAATTAATATGCTTAGAAAATTGTTATTAATAGTGTAGATAGACACATTTTTCTATTATATTTCTTTTCAATATTCAGTTCTATTTTTAGTATGATTTCTTTTTCTTATAAAATTTCATAATTTTTTCATGGACCTTTGATACTGATAGTACTCAAGTTTATATTACTTACAAAATATTTCTTTGCCTGCCTTCCTTCCTACTTGCCTTCCTCTTTCCCTCCCTCCCTTCTCTCCTTCCTTCCTTCCTTCCTTCCTTCCTTCCTTCCTTCCTTCCTTCCTTCCTTCCTGCCTGCCTGCCTGCCTGCCTGCCTGCCTGCACATTTTATTTCCAATTTTCTGAAAGAATCAGTTCTGGCTCTCTCTACATCCCTTGCCTTCTCTGAAATTTCCACATGGTGCTTTCACAAACTCAGAGAAGTGCATGAAACTTTCCATTCACACAAATGACAAAACTATCTTCTCCCTCTGTGGCTCATCCTAATTCTACAGGACATTTCTTTCAGGCTATGCTCTTCAACAGCTCATGATTCAATGCTGACTATGATCTTTCTAAGCCTCTTCTGTTCTATGAACATCAATTGGATTCACTTTTTGTTCGACATGGCACTGATCACTATTGATGCTACTATACCAGCTCTTTCATTCCCTTTCCTTTTCTCTTCTCACTGTGTTAACCACTGTACAAACTCTTTAGAGGAAAATAAAGGGAAAAATTAAAAGAAAGTCTACACTTGCTCTGCACTGGTCCCGGTGAGGAGTTGGATAAGTAGAGGAGATCTCCACTGTTGTTCTTGAAAATATATTTTAATTCTCTTTTTTTCAGCATTACCAAACAAGAGATCTTTAAAAATGCTTTCTGAAGTGCCACTGAATCTCACAAAGGTCAAAGTGACTCTTTTTACCACCCAGTTCTTTTTTGTGGTAAAGAATATCCTCCTAGCTTCTTTTTTTTTTTTTTTTTTTTTTGGCCAGTCCTGGGCCTTGGACTCAGGGCATGAGCACTGTCCCTGGCTTCTTCCCGCTCAAGGCTAGCACTCTGCCACTTGAGCCACAGCTACGCTTCTGGCCGTTTTCTGTATATGTGGTGCTGGGGAATCGAATCTAGGGCCTCGTGTATCCGAGGCAGGCACTCTTGCCACTAGGCTATATCCCCAGCCCCCCTCCTAGCTTCTTGAACCAGTTACTTCCACTGCTACTGATGCTGTGTAGAGAGGTACATTTGTTACAACCAATATGTCACTCTAGGCTTCACCAATGCTTATAGGGACTTTAAATCTCATTTCCTGAACCTTGACAACAAATGAACAATATGTTAGTGTTTTTGAGTCTACTTTTAGAGCAACCACAGCTCCTACATTCTAAGGTAGGGAAAAAATTACTCTTGGGTGTAAGAACATAAGGTGTAAACACTTATATCCTATGAAAATTATGTAAATTTCTATCTACCTCACATTTTACCTGCAACTCTAAATGTCATAGATCATGATCTCATTTTAGCTACCTTTCTTTCATAAGTCTTGGCTGGAACATATAACACAATCAAACACTAAAGAGATAGTAAGAACTGCACAGAAACTTTCAAACTATTACATTTAAAGTACTTACATATATGTAGATAAAGGTAAGACATGGAAGGTGGAAAAAGATTGTCTTCACAACAATCAAACATTCATATACATATATAAATTCATTTAATAGTTATACAAAGGAATACATTCAATAGAGTAATTTATGAACATAGTGTCTCTTGATCAAGTTCACAGTGTTAACATACTTATATGTACCTCTCAAATATATCCTTCCCTATCTTTTCATAATTATTACCTTATGCCTTAGATTTTTTCCATTTGATAAAGTCATTTGTACCACTTATTTCCATAACTTGGAGTTCATTTTGCTTAACATCATCTTACGTGTTCATAAGTTATAGCTATTGAGCTATTGTGATCTGCTACAACTATCCTAGAGATGTACTAATTATTCCATATGATAGAAATTATAGAGTCCATGTTCTTTTGTGTCTAGCTCAATTAATTTAGTATGAATTTTTTCCAAGTCCTTCCATTTCCTTCTGAATGGGCAGTATCATTCTTTCTGATAAAGGTATAGAATTCCATTGTGCATATTACCACATTCTTTTGACCCATTCATCTACTGAGGGGCATCCGTATTGGTTCCATACTTTAGCAATGACAAATGGTGCTGCAAAACTTTTTTTTTCCCTCTCATATTCCCGTCCTGTGGTTTTATCCCTACTATTACTGTAACTGATCTTAGTACTCCGTATACTGTATATAGGTGTATTGGAACTAGGGAAGGGAAATGAATTCCAAAATTGAGAGACAAAGGATAAAAGACAAATCATTGCAATAGCAATACTTACAAAATCAATTGGTGTAAACCAACTGTACAACTCTTGGGGGGGGGGAATCGGGGAGGAGAGTGATGGGAGAAAATGAGGGAGGAGGTAACAAGTTGGATAAGAAATGTACTCACTGCCTTACATATGAAACTGTAACCCCTCTGTACTTGACTTTGAATAAAGAAAAAATCCATTTATGAGGAGAATTCAGGCAAGAATGCAATATATATGCCAAGCCACTGAAAAACTTAAAGAAAATGGTTGGGTGGAAAGGGTGTTCAAATATATTGGAGGGATGACACTGAACAACTATCACTCTTTCTTGCAAACATTATAGGCATTAAAATTCAACAAAGTGACTAGCGACTACATGTTCAACTGTGTTTCTTCTCTTCCTTGATTACTAATTTGATAAAGAAGATTATAGGCTACATGAAAAATATTGAGTGTACCAATGCCTTCAATTTACTGTATCTGTAGTGATTACAATACTTGATATTCTAATTTTATTTATTTTTTCTTATTGTTATTAGAAGTACTACTGAAGAGGGGGCTGGGAATATGGCCTAGAGGCAAGAGTGCTTGCCTTATATACATGAAGCCCTAGGTTCAATTCCTCAGTACCACATACACAGAAAAAGCCAGAAGTGGGCACTGTGGCTCAAGTTGCCAGAGTGCTAGCCTTGAGCACAAAAAGAAGCCAGGGACAGTGCTTAGGCCCTGAGTTCAAGCCCCAGGACTGGGGAAAAAAAAGAAGTAGTACTGAAGAGTTACAATTCACCATGTCAGATTATGAGTACAATGCACTTTGGTCAATATCACCCTTTTTTTCATTCTCCCCCATCCTTCCCAACACCACACATTACTGCAACTTCCCTGCCCTGTTTTCATAAGATATGAATTGAATATTATGATTGCATTCTCTCACCTTCCTCTCTATGTTTGTCTACCTCTTCACTTCAATGGCCCTCAATCACTCCTCACGCAACAGCTTGTTAGTATTGATTTTGTAAACTGAGAGTTAGTTGTATTAAGGAATGCTACCATTTGAATTCTCCTTTGCATATACCATTATTCTTGATCATGTCTTTCATCCATCCTAAAATTTGTTACCAAGTTCATTGTGTGAATTAAATATACATTTGAAATGCAATTTATATCTCTACAATAAATAGAGTAAAATTCATTTTATTACATATATTTTCTCAATTAATTTTTTATTGTCAAAGTGATATACAGAGGGGTTACAGATTCATACATGAGGCAGTTGAGTACATTCTATTTAATTAATACATTCCTTAGTAAAAAAATAAGAATACATGCAGTGTCTGGTTGATTTTAGATGAGTGGTGCTTACTGATTATGCATTTTATGCCTTGAATGGTATTAGTAGGAGATCTATTGTCTCTAAGGATATTTTTTAATTTGTGGGTATATGTGTGTGTGTATGTGTGTGTGTGTGTGAATATCATAATCTCCAACAAGAGGCTAGAGTGCCATCTTCCTCTGTAATTTGTGCATGCCCCAAAAGGGTATAGTGATGACCATACATAATTGCCAATTTTGACATTACATTCCCAGAGAACTCTTAGGTGACAGCATTACTTATACGTAATCAGGCTTTCATGTAAAGAAGTTCAAACTAGTCCGTCAATATTTGGGGCGAGAGGCCCAGCCAACCCTCTGGCATTTTATCAAGCTGGAAATTGATGTGCTGAAAGCTATGATTCTTATTGCAGTGTCAACTGTGATCCTGACCAAGTGCAGGAGTGGGGTTGACCACAGTCAATATAGCATTAAGCGGAGACAGTCCCAATTAGAGGTCTTGTTTTGTTTTTGGTCAGAAAACAAGAATTTTTATTTCCTTAGTAATAACATAGACATTTAAACTTGAAAGTTGAATGCTAAGAGCCAATTAAAATATGTGTCATTGGTTGGGTGGAGACAGGCAGTGAAGGCTGCTGGCAAAGGCTGGGAGATGAGTGAGGATGATAAACTCAAAGAAAGGCAGCCACCATATGCATTGTTTGGGAAATTGAAAAATACCTGAATCAATTAAATAAAAAATAGAAAATATACCTGACCAGGGAGGTATTCAAGGATCATACTAGAAAAGTCATTTTTTGTTTTTTGTTATTTAATCTGTATTTACTCTGTGTGAAATACAAGAAGTAATCCATTAGATATGAAAATATACCATTTTATCACAAAGGAAATACTTCCATCTGTGCATTTACTATGTGTTTAATATCAGACTCAAGTTTGATCTTTCTTCAAGGAAAGATTCTACAACTTGGCTTCTGAGAAAATATTAAATCACAGATGCATCTGTAAGACTTTAAAAAACAAGATTTAAAGTCCTTCAATAGAAGCAAAGAAGTCCATACGATATTGAGGAGAACGTCCAGTATAACTATGTCTTAAGCCAAAAATTGAGGAAGAGCTAGGAAGAAATTATCAAATGATGTGAACTCCAATACAAACGTTTGTAAGGACTTGTATGGTGAGTTAGGACTAGAAGAGTTAAGAGAGTGATCTTACAGTTTAGAATGAGTTCAGAATAAGAAGATATTATGATCGCCAAAGGATTAGTATCAGAATTAAAAAAAAAAAGAAGCAGCTCAATCACAAATAATATCTATGGCTTCTGATAATGGAACAGCATCTCAGGGATGGAAATCAATAGAACCAAGACAGGGACACAGATTCGTGTCACATGGTTACAGATCAGATCCTGACTCTTTTCAAGAATATTCTATGCATGCTAGCCAGAGCAGAAGAATGAAAACAAGTGGTGGGGGATTTCAGAGTTGTTCTCAAGCAGAGAGTGTGGTATACTGATTGTTACCACCTTAAAAGTAGGTTTCAATTGTCTTGACCCTGCCTCATGACAACTCATCTTTTTACTCATCAGTAAAGGGAGAGTTGCCCCTGGAAAATCTTATCCATATCCTTATCGGAAACAGATCACAAGACATAGGATGTCAGGAGTCATGTTCTAATGGATAAGTTTCAGGGGACAGGTAAGTTTCTTGGAGAAGAGTATATTTTCTACATGACAGAGGCATAGTCTTTTTGCAGTAGGCTTTATTTAGATTTGATGCTAGATAAGTGGCTCAAATTTGTATACACGCTTTCCTTCCTCCCATCAGGACCTATTAATAAATGCATATTGTTGTTTGGTTTGTGTGTCCAATAAAATGCAGTGGGAATACCTTGTGCCATTTCCATCTCATGACCTTAAAAATTATTTTACTTCTACTCTTGTCTTCTTACTAGTGAACTTCCATATGATAAATAAAGCCTTCTTCAGAATCTACAAAAATAGACTCATGAGCAAATGAGTTTGCCTTGTTATAACTAATTTTAAATTTTTTCCAATAATTTTTAGGTTTTTTGATGGCCTACTATACAGAATTAGATAACTAGTACAACACATTTTGTATTCAGGCTCTTCATTCTTTTTATCCTGTAATTATTATTAGCATTGTTCTACAAAGGTGGTTCATTTTGAAGTATGCTTTAACTTGATTAGACTCAGTCATTCAACCTTCTTCTTTCCCCTTCCCAAATGAATCTTTACAGGCTTCATTGTGCTACACATGTATTCACCTTATTTAGATCAGAGTTTTCATTTACCATATCCTACATGGCAGTCCCTTTCCATTTTGATAATGTTCTAACTCCAACTCACCTTATTCTACTAAACTAAACAATAACATGGAGTTATTCATAGAGTCAGGTGATCATACCAAATTGAAGATATTGAATACAGTTTGTCTAAATCATTACTTCATGTTCCATTTGTTTATAGATGTTCCATATTCAGAATTCTATTTGACCTTTAAAATCCTTGGATGGACACCTATTAGTCTAAGGTAATTTCAAAGCAGTGCACTCAAAGTCAGGAGAATTAACTATGTGATCATTGAAGATCACTTTGGGCAGTATGAGTCTAAGATTAATGTGAGCTCATAGGCATCCATAGTATCATCAAATGGCGTTAACTCATGACATGAAAAATCAAAACCTGCAATATCTTTTCTCTATCTATATTTGAAAAAATTTAAGAAGCTTAAACTTTCATCTCAAGAATTAAAAAAAAAGAAATAGCCAAGATATGGCAAATAAAGTATAGTAACAGAAAACATTCACTGTGGGTGGAATTAAAAGTGTCCATATTCATTATTAAAACAGTGTAAGTTTCACTCAATACAAATACAAATATAAATGAGTCCATTTCCTTTGGCAAGATGCCATCTTAAAGTTAGACTTTAGAAATAATATGAGAAAACAATTCATTATGCTCATATATACTACATAACTAATCTGATCTAGAGAGTCCAGGTATTAATATAGAGTTGAAACTCAAAAGTTTTGAAAAGTAAATTCAAATATTTGGCTTTACAAATCAATCCAAGGTTGGGTTTCTTCTCTACCTTTTAAGCTAAATAAAATATTTTAACAAATCCTTTAAATATCAACCTATTTTAGTTAATTGTATTCATCCTAATAGTGAAGGACACAAGTCTGTAGTTTTAAGACCACAAAAATTATAAGGGCAAGTTATTCAATATTTTGCACATTTTCCAGTATGCCCATTTACTACTCACTACAACTCTCACATAAATGTAGAAAATCTGAAGGGATTTTGTTTTGATTTTTTCTGTCAGTCGTAGGTCTTGAACTCAGGACCTGAATGCTGTCCTTTCACATTTTTACTTGAGGATGGAACTTTACCACTTGAGCCCAACCTTCACTTTGACCTTGCATTGGTTATTTGGAAATAACAGTACATAGGCCTTGTCTTTCCAAGCTGTCTTTGAACTGCAAAACTGGGATCTCAGCCACCTGAATAGTTAGGAGCAACAGCAGATATTTTTAGTGTACAAATATTTTGTAAAATTCGTAACATTGAAAATTCCTAAATATCTTTAGATTGGAACCATGCAGCACGAGAGCATAAAATCCATTCAAGAGGAGCTTATCTGAAAGCCAAGGTCCATCAGAGTTTACGAGATATCTTGAAGGAATTGATCCTAATCTGCAGAACTTGACAAGTAGGTCTTGAAATCTGAATTATGCCGGACAAAATTAGTTGGAATGAAAACTGCCAAAAACTGTGTCTTTGAAATTCATTTGAAGTCCATTGAATCATTTAAAAGTTTATGTGATCCCCTTTAGCATTCTTGTTTTCAGTATTTTCACATTCTCCATCTGACTTTAAAATTACCTAGATCTACCACCGGCATGGGAGTTGATCCTACATATACATCATTTGATTTTTTAGATGGATGAAGCCTGTGTCTGAAGGAGGACAGTTCGTGGTCCAGTGTGCCTGCAGAATAGCTGGTAAGTCTGAATTTTGGCTCTGATGAGTTTTGCTTTTCAAATTTGTATTCTAGAAAGAATATTAGAATATGTTTACTTTACTTATATTTTTATTGTAAGGAAGATGTACAGAGGGATATCAGCTACATAATTCAGCTAATGGGTGGTAGCTTTCCTTCTCACCAATTCATGAGGGGTAGTTCGAAGTTTTGAGAATGTTGGGTGTTTATGGAGGATTTGTATTTGCCTAGCTTGACAGCCTTGGGCTCTTCTTGAAGGTCTAGGAGGTGAAAATAGGATGATCCTAAGTCATTTTATTTCTGGGAAAACTTTCTATCACTATTATATGTTTAACCAGTTGCAAACAATATGACTTGTATATTAATTTTATAATAATTTGTCTGGGGGCTCTGGACCCCCTTTTCCTCTATCTCCCAGGGAAAATGCCTGAACCCAAACTATGAAAGACACTTAGCCCCACCCCTCCCACCGGCAAAAGGAGTAAGGCATATCTTTGTGGACTTTGCTGAGTTGAGGAGAAATGCCAAAATCGCCTTCCCCATCAGTCCCCTCACGTGTCCGATGCAGGAGGAGAATTCCGGGGAGACAGCCTGGATGGTTGAACTGGTCTCGCTCACCCAGGGGGCAGGCAGAAGAATTTATTACAGTGACAAAGGCGGAAGGGGAGGGACTTGGGGTAACTAGTTAGTTACCAATTAGTTAATTGGCTGAACTGGGCTGCCCATCAGGTGATGTCATGAAACTTCCTCTGTGGGCCGGGCCTCTGCCATTAGACATGTGGCCAAGCCGGGAGGCCAAGCCAGGGGACGGGGAGAAGCAAGCTCTTCAATAAAAATAGCCAACAGAATTCAGCAAGTAATTAAAAAAAAATCATACATTATGATCAAGTCGGTTTTATCCCAGAAATGCAAGACTGGTAATAAAAAAATATGTTTGTCTGAACTACATTGGTCTATATCTAATTTCCATCCCCAATAAATAGTCATTGCATACCATGTTAATGTTTTATTCTATTTTATTTTTTCTTTAGGAAGTGTCATAAAATTCTACATATATCTAATGACAACTTTAAAAATCATATAGACATTATGAATTCGGCTAGTTAAAGAAGATGTGTGATTCTATGTGCCTGAGGTTGCTTTTCTGTCTGGGTGCAGGGAAGGAGGCCCTCGAATGCTTTGGTTTTCTTCCATTGTTTATTCAATGATTCCCTTTGTCTAACCAGTATTTACTGAGTACTTATTAGGTGAACAGGTGCTATTCTGTGCTTGGGATTTCAGACAGTGAGCCAGAAAGAGAGATTTTCTGCTTTCTTGGAATTTACAGAAGTTGAATGATAAGAAAAATCTGTACACACAATCATTTAAAATAATGCATTGTCATAGAAGAAGAGTGTCACTGCACTGAGTCCAACAGGGACTGAAAGGGGGTGGGGAAGTAGTCAGGAAGGCTTCAAGTAAGCAGCTTACATTTCAGCAGATGAAAAAGATGAGAACTCAGAAATAAGATTCTCAGTGGGATCCAACTTTATGGGGGTTGGAGGAGGGGTGGGGAAATACTCAGGCTCCCAGGCAGAGCTGAACTTGTAGTTGAGCAGCTAAGCGAAAGTCTTTTAGCTAAAACAGTGCTAAGATGGAATAAATAATGGGATGGGAACCCGGGCCTGGTTTCATCATTTGCCATCTTATGACAATGAGGAAGGAATTTGGATTTTATTGGATATACAAGAGATTTCATTTGATTGAAGAGTGTTATGTGAAAGCATAATATTGTTTCCTTCACATTTTTAAATTCTACTTTGGCATTTAGAATATTTGAATATTGCAACTGCATCATTTATAAATCAATAATTACAATAGGGTCAATTACAATAGGGTCTTTTTACATATTTCAAAAAATCCTTCTAACCCCAAGAGGAATTTTCTTCAGTATAAAAATTCTCTCTTTTCTAGTTGGAGGAATATCCATCCTAAGTATATGTCATTGTCTCTCCTCTATGTGAAATATTTGGTTATGTAAATCTCAATAATAAGTGAAATTTGTTACTTCTTCTTTTCTTATTTCTCTAATTATGATGGCTTAGTTAGAAATTCTTTTATATATACACAGAAATATGATGCAATATATTCATTAAACATAAATCTTTCCAAATTAAAATTCTTGTTTACCCATCTGTTACATTGAAAATATCAAATAAGAATAAGTAGATAGTAAACAATTCAAATCATTTACTGTCATTAGAAGTGTTGTGATTTCTTATAAACATAATGCATTCGTGATTAGGCATTGCACCATAGAAATATACAAGATAAGCTTTTGTGCCAGAAAAATATTTTGAAATCTGGAAAAGTAAGATGTTACTTTTTGTTTGACATTGGAAAAGGGAAGCAAGAGTTGGCAAAGGTAAGTGAACACTGCAAGAAAGATCAAAAATAAAATGTGACACAAGTGATCTAATGGCAGAGATTAGGTTATTGAAACCTGAAGTATAGGGCCAAACTGAATACAATAGAGTAATATGTAAATGCATTTATCTGGAGTCAATCATTGAACTATTATTTGTTATAAATCAATTCCTTCACTAATTGCATAAATCAGTAATACTAATTATAAGTCACTGTATTCCATTGTCTTGATTTTTCTCATCAAAATAATATGGTGGATCATTTAAAAAATATATCACATTTAAAGATTTTAGAACTCTTTTTAAATAATAGTAAAATATATGCCCTTTCAACCAAAACTTAGATAACAACCAAGTCAGAATGCCCTTTTCTAAGGAATACTGTATCAGGAAGGCCTCTATCAAAATTATTTTAATCATATCTTCTTTAAATCAACATAAGGAAGACCCACCTCTGCTCGCAATACTATCTGCTCCTGTGATTTTCTCTGGGAGTCTTCCCTCCAAGCTTCACTCTTTTCCCTAAAGTGGATTTCATTCCATCACATTTGTGTTGTATTTGCCTGGATTGCTGTTTGAGTGCTACTTTTTTGTTTTTTACTTTGCCTTTGTAGTGCTGCAAGTCATAATCCCTTGCTCATGACTTATAACAAAGCTTAGACTTCTAAAGTTCAGAGCACCATTCAATTTTCATCAGTTGTATCCATTAGAGTTGCAAATCTGTGTATACAGATATGCGTATTCCATAAAATTGCCAATGAAAGTAACAATTATGCTTATGTTCTGTTTTATTCTAGGGTTAAGTTGTGGCAAGTTGAGTACTCAAATAATGAAGGAAATAATGGTGGTAATGAGATTGTAAGGTGGACATAAAGTATATTTAAGATATTATATACTTCTGTTTTGTTCACTAACTGTTTCACTTAACTTCATTCTAGTGAACAACATATATTATTATTAGTTTTCCTGATAATGAAATTCTTACTGGGTTGAGGTGGAATCTCAGTGTTGTTTTGATTTGCATTTCTTTTATGGCTTGTGATGTAGAGTACTTCATGTGTCTCTTGACCGTTCTCACTCTGGAATTTCTGAACAGCCTCATTTTAATTTCTAAATCATTGTTTTGTTCTTGGTTATATAAGTGAACTTTCTGTTTCTGTCTGACATTGAAGAAGAAGCACTGACCATCCACTAGGACAAAGCTTGCTTCAGAGACTTCTGGTCCACCTTGCTCTTATGGACTCAGCTTTTGTTTTATTAGGCTTAAAAATTACCAACAATCTAAGTGATAACAAAAACCAGTTGTTGGGGATGGGAATGTGGCTTAGCTTGCTTAGTATGCACAAAGCCCTGAGTTTGATTCCTCAGTGGTGCTGTGGCTCAAGAGGTACAGTGCTAGCCTTGAGCAAAAAGAAGCCAGAGCAGTGCTCAGGGCCTGAGTCCAAGCCTCAGGACTGGCAAATAAATAATTAAATAAATAAAAGTTGTCACTAGAAATAGCAATCTTTCATTATGTATAATGATCTTTAGCAATCTCTGTCATAATTAGTGGTAAAGTTAAACTGTTTTGTCAATTTCTATTTATTTTGTTACTGCAGTGTGAACCTCAAAGGATGAAGCTGATGTTCAAGGCTCAGTAATTCTCTCCCAGGTAGTGTCAAGCAGATTTTAGTATCTGGATAAATTGTCTGGTGATAATTTGGGTTTTTTTGATAATTTGTTTTCGATAATCAGAAGTTAAACCCTCTTGTGTATTTGAAAATTTCTCCAGCCATGTGAAAAAACACACATTAGAAGCAATGAATCTTAACACCTGTATTATTGCATCACTTTTATTCACTAGAATATAAATCCACGATCTAGAAACAGCCAATGAAATGTATCCATACCAGACATGGATTGTAAAGTAGCAATTCACATAAGGAAGAAAAATGTGTGTATACAATTTTAGCCATTATGAGAGAGCAGTAGTAATTATATCCAAGTTTCAGAGTCAGTAATATTTGGCCACATTGGAAAATGCCTTGTGATAATGATAGAAAGCACAGGAAAAAAAGAACAATCTTCTGAAAATGAGACTGTGGGAGGTAGGAGGGTGAAGAAATGTGAATATGAACAAGATACTTGGAATCAAATAAAAATTTCACTCAGAATCCTCCATTTGGAGGGTAAAGTTTCCCTATACCTTCCCACTGAGAGTATATAAAGCTTCCTTTTCCTCCACATCCTCAAGAGAATTTGTTATTGCTTGTGTTCTTGATGGTGGCTGTCCTGTTTAGAGTAAAATGAAACGTCAGTGTTTTTGATTGCCATTTCCTTTATGATCTGGGATGTTGAGCATTTATTCAAGTTTCCCCTAGTGAATGGATGCTAGGCCTAAAAGACAACATATAAAACATATAAATTAGCAACTGTAGTATCATATATATGTACATAAATATAATCTTTATGTGTATATATATATGCTTTCACATTATCAATGTGATTAAAATATAATACACGCATGTGTGAGTTACTATGTTGAGACTTTTTGAACAATCAACATAAACAATTTTCATATACTTTAACAAATCACAATGTACATTAGTCAAGGAAACATTTCCTTTATGTTGGAGGCCTTAACGGGAGGATACAGATGTATGGAGATGGTAAAAACATAAAAAAAAGAACACTGAAACACAGGAGTGAAAAAAGGAAGAAAAAGTCGTGAGAACAAGGATGTGACTCTGATGAAGAGATTTTGTATTCATAAATTAACATAAAAATTATGAACATCTCATTCAAAACTTACTGAAGGTAATAAAAAGGAAAAATAACAATGTAGAGGAAATACATTTTGTTCATTAAAAACTAAAAATAATAATGGATAGCATACCATGTGAACATTTTTCTTCAGCCAATATGAATGTTCACAATTGAACAACAACATGTAAGTGTGGAATTCTGCTGGTGAATTTTGTTGAAGGTCAAAGACTAGCCTACATGATTAAGCTTCCATCTCTTCTTTACTAGTTCCACATGGTGGTACAAAATGAGGTTAGCTTGTGATAGATTTTTGACTCAGAGCTATGACACGAGAGAAAAAAAAGGTAACTTTTTTGTGAGTATAGTGACTTGACCACCTTATTTGTGAGTATAGTGACTTGAAATGCCATGTCCTCTAAGGAAAAGTAGAAATCAATGTTAAAACATGAAGTTCTCAGAGCAAAAGTGGAGAGAGAAAAGAGCACACTGATGTCAATCTGCCGCCACTGCTTCTTTTCCTCTATATGTTAGTTCTGGCTTATAGGCTGAGGCAGCTTAACTATAAATGAATTGTTAAGCCTTTGTGTACTTGTTTAAGTCATCCAATATTTACCCAATGCTTGCATGTTTGATGAATAAGAATCAAACTTCATGAGAAAGAGATGGAGTAGAAACTCATTGCTTCCAAAGCAAAATCTATAGCAAATATGTGGAACAGATGGAAAAATAGTGGATATATAAAAGAACAACAGAGCAGGAATACATAACAAGAAATACACAAAGAAGTGTAATGTGGAAATTGTGTTTATCCTTTACAGAGATAGCATATAAACTTCCCCGTAGTTATATTTTGCTGACCAGTTCTTCTACACTTGTACATTAAGGATATGTACCATTCAAGCTATAGTGGTTGTATGATATAACTGGGAAAGTCAGAGATTTTGAAACCATACAGGTTTCAATCTTTTGTAAAGGGAAGAGGAGATATGCACACCTGCACACCTGAAGAACAAATTACCACAAAGTTAATCCTTCTTATTTCTTGATTGCATCGACTTCCATAGCTGATTTCCAGAGTTACTTTCATGTTCCTCCCTTGTTTTCCCTATATATTCTGGAGAATATGCTAAAGAAAAATGAGCAGTTGTGTGTCCATGTGATCCAGTGTGAATTTACATGCTGCAATGTTAGTCAACAAAGCAGTTAATATTTGTTCAATACCTTGTCTGATTCTTGGTTGATATTATTGATTCATTAATCGAGATAAGTTTTTCGATGTTAGCAAGGCTAATTTTTAAAAAATTCTGGGCTCAAATACTTTTCTTTCTTTCTTTCTTTCTTTCTTTCTTTCTTTCTTTCTTTCTTTCTTTCTTTCTCTCTCTCTCTCTCTCTCTCTCTTTCTTTCTTTCTTTCTTTCTTTCTTTCTTTCTTTCTTTCTTTCTTTCTTCTTTCTTTCTTTCTTTCTTTCTTTCTTTCTTTCTTTCTTTCTTTCTTTCTTTCTTTTTGCCTGTCCTGGGGATTGGACTCAGGGCCTGAGCACTGTCCCTGGCTTCGTTTTGCCCTCTACCTCTTGAGCCACAGCACCACTTCTAGCCTTTTCTGTTTATGTGGTGCTGAGGAATTGAACCCAGGGCTTCATGCGTACTAGGCAAACATTCTACCACTAAGCCTCTTTCTCAATCTGGGCTCAAATACTTCTGCTTCAGTCTTCCAAGTAGCTGGGCCCTCCAAACCTATGGCTGGCCAGTTTGACATTCAAATAAATAGCTACATATACTTAATTAGATAAGATCTGCAAGTATTCTGTAAAACTTCTGCTCAATGAAAATCTCTAGATATTATCAGTGGACAAAATAAGCAATGAATAGACAAACGAGAAATTACCTTTCTGCATGACTTTTTATTCCATAAGAAATCTTCCTGAATTTTAGTTTGGTTTACTGTAAAATGAAGGGATTGGGTAAAAGTAAGTCAAATGTCCTTTCCAGTATTAACATTCTGGTTCTATCATTACAGATTAATTTTTTTGGCTGAAATGTTACTAAAATGTGTATTTTATAACATTTTAGAGATAACAATTTGCAATTCTGAGATGTAAGAGCCACATCAATGTAGATTGAAAAGTTGCAAAATTAGGGACATGAAGTTTGATATAAAACAATTAGACAACTCAGAGTTGACATTTTATCTGTTGCTATGTCTGTTTTTAATAATTACTTATTTATTGTCAAAATGATGTACAGAGGGGTTACAGTTATATAGGTTAGGCCATGGGTACATTTCTTGTACTGTTTGTTACCTCTTCCCTCATTCCTCCCTACTCCCCTTCTTTTCCCTCTCTCCCAATGAGTTGTTCAGTTGGTTTACACCAAATGGTTTTGCAAGTGTTGCTTTTGGAGTCATTTGTCTTTTTATCCTTTGTCTCTCTATTTTGATACGACACTACTATAAATATGCATAGAGTATATTTTGTGAATACTGTGAAAAACATGTAGAGAGAATTACTCATGAACCAATGTATGTATTCTGGTGGCAATGCATATTTAATTTTATTCTGCTGGCTGTCTATACAAATGAAACATAAAAAATAAATAAAACATAATACTTTTTCCTTACGAAATTCCTAAACAACTTTGGTATATGAAAAGAAAGTATTGAACTTATTATAGACAAAAACTCTACATCAAGCTACCTTCATTTTAATTTATACCTGTCATTAGAAAATGACTTAAATTTTCCCCAATTAGAAGAATGAGCTGCTTTTAATTTTAATTTAACTTAATTAGAGCAGCTATTAATTTTAGGTACATATATATATTTGCTTTTCATTTCTAGTCATGGGACTTGAACAGAGGACATCAAAGTTACTAGACTGGGTTTTATTTTCATATAGATGTTTAACTCTAGAATAATTACTTTGACAAAAGCCTAAATCTTTCTGAATAAAATTAGGTCTTTCAATATAGGTCTTTCAATATAGTGACGTGTTTGGAGCCAGGTTAATATTTAAATGCACTAGATGGACAGGGATTACAGAGTTGCTAAATATACAAACTGGACACAGTATTCTTCAATAGCATTCTACTTCAGAAGAGTAATGCTTTACCCCTATGCTTCAACTCCACTGTCATTCAAAGGAAGCCAGTAGTTAGTGCAAAATTCTCAGATTAGCACATTATATTATGGCTACATAGATTACACACATGTACATTACAACATGAACACACAGACATATTTTGACAATGGGAATTCTTCTACCTCATAGTCATGGAAATGTTGTCTGCACAGACAGGTTACATAAATGACAATAAATAATGTTTCTGTTTCAGTAAGTCAAAGCTCTTCTAATAGCGGGAAAAATTTTGATGGTGTTTCAAGAATTAGGTAGATGAAACATTAATGTTTTACTACTTAGGAAGTCACTCATTGGATTCAACATGTTTGCCTTCTTAGTTTATAATGGTAAGATCCCTACTGACACCATCCCTTATTTGAAATCTCATGGTGCTGCATTGATATGACTAATTTATGTGCCTGTGACACAAGGCTCCACCCACATGCTTTTCCAGGTGTTGCAGTAAGATCTAAAGTGGCTACTCTTTGCTTCAACCCAGGTACTGAAAAGTACAAAACCTTATTTGCAGAAGGATTGAGAATATTTGAGCTCTTCAGATATTTTCTTTACTGAAGCTTGCTTTAAATTCAGGTCAGAAAAGCTAGTATAATATTGGAATTGAAAAGATCAATGATGTTTTGACATTATATACCTTGGCATAAACCTCACATCATGCAAGGTATGAGATGTCATGAAATTCAACTCAGTTTAGCAAAAACAAAATCAAATGGGTAAAAAGAGATCAAATGAGAACCACCATGTGCTAACCAGTTTGTACAAAGTAAAGAGGCTGGAACAGCTTCCTATCATGCCATTTTCCATTAAGACTTTATAGTGCACTTGCTATGAAAAGAGCAACATAAAAATAAAAATAAAAAGAATATAACAGGGTTCAGAATGTGGCTTAATTAGCATTAGAGTGCTTGCCTAGCATGCATGAAGCCCTGGGTCCCATTCCTCAGCACCACATAAACAGAAAAAGCTCAAAGTGGTGCCTTGGCTCAAATGGTAGACCGGTAGCCTTGAGCAAAAAGAAGTCAGGGACAGGTCTCAGGCTCTGAGTCCAAGCCCTAGGACTGGCGAAAATAAGCCAAACAACAAATGAACAAACATGTTTTTCATTCTGCAGAAAAATCCAACAACTAGCCTTTAATGAAAACTCACACTGAACTTTACATGTTATGTTTTTTCTCACATTAACAGTATGGATTTGGTAATTCTGGAAGGAAAAAAACCAACAACTCCAAAACAGAATAAATTGTCTAAAAAATTGGATAAATGTTTGGAAAAGGCCTTTATTAACTTGAAAACTTTTATGCTTTAAATTAAGGTATTGCCTCACCATTAATCAAACCAGACAGTCTATCAAATAATTTAGTTAATTGTCAAATATACTATTGCCTAACTACATGTAAATTATATGTTTATGGAAAGCAGGGTAGGGAATGTTGATCTGAAACCTGAATACAGTGAGCAATGGTTAAACTGGGATTTGAGTAATATATTCCAGAAATAGAAAACAGTTTAAAAAGTGTGATATCCTCAAGAAATTTCAAAAGTGTTATGTTATAGAGAGGAAAGGCAAAAACAAAGATCATATGAGATTTGTTAATGCCACCCATGAAAGCCTTTCCATGTTATTTAAATATGTACAATTTTCTTTTCTATATAAACCAATGGAATCAAGATATGGTTTTTAGTATAAGTAGTATATAAAACATCTGCATATATTTACAGTTTATCTTAATATATTAGTATACATGAAATGTAATTGATGTATGTGCCTTAACATGTAAGAACTTTTCTAACAAAGTGCTTTTATAAGTTTGTGTAAACAGCCAAATGTGCTTGGTTTTCATACAATAAAGAGAACAGATATTGGAATGAGAAAACCAACCCAAGTTTGTGATTCCTAACCATAGAGAGTCGAGGTTCATTTGGATCCAATTCTTAGGAAGGGAAGAAAGAAAGGAAAGGATAGAGGAACAATACTGCCTAGTTTGGGAAGTTTTACAACTCAATAGGAGAATTACTTCACAGATGTAACATTTACAAAAAGCAACTTTAATTTGAGCAATTCAATGTACTAATGTCTTTGGAGCTTTTAAATTATCAGCAAGGGATTAGGAACAGAATATCCTCATTCTTTGGAAAAATCTTCTGTCAACTGAGACAGGCATTTGGAAATCTGTAGCATTTTATCTGTTCTTTGTGCTGGCTTAAATTGGAAACTACTTTTCTTCCTCTGTCATTCTATACTTTTAAATAATGCTGCTTATGAAAACCAGCTTAATAAATGAAAGCCAGGTCACAGTGTCTCATTGTGTAGTCCTAGCAATTTAAGAGGCTGAAACCTGGAGGATCATGGTTCAAAACCAGTTCAGCAGAAAAGTTACTGACACTTCATCTCAATTAACAAGTAAAAACTTAGGCTGGTGGCCTGGCTCAAGTCATACAGCAAAATCTGTGCAAGACAGCCATGAGAGCATGAGATTCTGAGTGTAAGCTCTGATACCTGTCACATGTATGTGTATATGTGTTTTGATGTGCATGCACACACATCTTTTTAACCATTTCATACACTTATTTTATTTTAGCATCCTTATAACTTACCCACCAACCACTTTTATTTTACAAGCATAAAATCTGCATTTTTATCTATATAAACTATTTTTATTTATCTTAGGTATCATATAATTTTATTTTTGATCATTACTAGTTTTCTTTGTGTTGTGATCCAATCTTTTCAGTGCACTTTGAATTTTGAAGAAACATGAAGAAATGCTCAACATCTCTGGGCCTAAAGGAAATACAAATCCAAACAACACTGTGATTCTATCTCCCCCAGTTAGAATGGCCATCATCTAGAATACAAACAGTTGCTGAATCATATATAGAAGAAAAGGAACCCTAACAAACTCTTGGTGGGAATGTAAACTTGTTCAATCACTTTGGGATTAAGTTTGGAAATTGCTTATTCTAAACATAGAACTACTCTTTGATCCAGCAATACCACTCTTGGCTCCTTATCTAATATGTTCAAGTGAGATTACAATAAAGTGACCTGTATAATCGTTTTCATTGCCATAGATTTCACCATAGCCAAGATCTGGAAACAACCAGATGCCTTATAACACATGAATGAATCAAGAAACTGTGCAATAATGGAACTTTGCTCATCATTTAGTAAAAATGGTATCACATCATTTCCAAAGAAATGGATAGATCTAGACAAATTATGTTCAGTGAAGTAAATCATGCCGATAGAGACAAAGGACATGTATTTTCAATCATAGGTTGATGCTAGGTATCTTTTATAAATAGATAAAACATATGCAGGGTTATATGCAAGTGAACGCAACTTTATTAACCAAAGTATGCTATATTCAGGGGAGAAATCAAATGGTATAACTTAGAAAAGTAAACTCTCATTCTGGTACTTGTGAATGAGGAGATTAAGAGAAGTGGGACAGATGAATGAAGAGAAGAATATAAACAATTAATCAATTGTTTATCCAATGAATCTAGAAAAAATGAGGTGAAGGTTTGAGTTGGGAAGGATGGTGAAAAATGATAAAAGTGGAGATAGATACCTATTGGAAGGCATTGCACTTGTAAACTGATTACTCCAATGGCAACTTCCTTGTACAACTACTTAAAAAGAATGAAAATATAATTTAAAATCATAGTGTATAAAATATAAATATATTATATTCCATATGTAATACATACTATATAATATAACATATAAATATAAAATAAAATAAAAATATAATTTATTTTTCTTACATGTTTTAGTAGGCTTTGTCTTTATTTTCAAAGGAGGTTTTATTAGCCATCTTCATTGCACAAAAATAAAATATGTGACAGTGATGATTATCATAGTTCTTTCATTCTTCCTGGAGTTGAACATTACCTGCTGGCTTTGCTGCAGACTCTCTAATTCCATGCCACCAAATGATTTCTTTAAACAGATCTTGGATGTGTGATTTACATTTGGCTCCATTTTCCCCCCACATCTTTATGTTTCATTCATCAAAGTATGTTTAGGGAAACTCCTTTCATCAAATTATGTGACTCTTCTTCCCCCTTCCCTCACCCCCCCCAAAAAAGAACTGAAGGACAAAATCATTTAGATGAATTAAATTTGTTTGGAGCATGTTATAATTATGTACCTATGAAATAATGCTACAAGATATTTGTAAAAAATGGATAAGTACTTAGGTATCATATTTTTTTTTTTTTTGGCCAATCCTGGGCCCTCAGGGCCCGAGCACGGTCCCTGGCTTCTTCCCGCTCAAGGCTAGCACTCTGCCACTTGAGCCACAGCGCCGCTTCTGGCCGTTTTCTGTGTATGTGGTGCTGGGGAATCGAACCTAGGGCCTCGTGTATCCGAGGCAGGCACTCTTGCCACTAGGCTATATCCCCAGTCCCTGGTATCATGTTTTTGATATGCACAAATGCCTCAGTTATGGAAACAAGTGGTTTATCATTGTTGTTATTATTTTCAACATATTATGTGAAATTATGCCTTTTTCTTTTGTCTTTCTTCCCATGGTTTTACCCCTGATATCACTGTTACTGATTTGGGTATCCTGGATATAGTATATACATGTACTAGAACTATGGAAGGGGAATATCAAAATGGAGAGACAAAGGATAAATGGCAAACCAATGCAATAGCACTACTTACAAAATTATATGCTGTTAACCAACTGTACAATGGAGGAGGGGGGAAGTGGGGAAGAGGGAAAGCAGGATGGTGGTAATCAGTGATGAGGTAACAAATTGGATAAGAAATGTAAGCACTGCCTTACATATGAAACTGTAATCCCTCTGTACATCACTTTGACAATAAAGATATAACTGTAACCTCTCTGTACATCATTATGACAATAAATAAGAAAAAAATTTTTAAAAAATTGGAAGTAAACATTTGTGAAAAAAAATTAAAAATAAATTGAAGAAAATTTAATACTCAGACAACTATGTCTCTTGATCAAGAAATGATCAACAGTCTTTCATCCAATATCTAATTAACCCAGAAATAGGAATACTTAGAGAAGTTAGAAGTTTAAAGCTATAAATTTCAATTATATAACACTGTGGATCATATGTTATGTTGAATTGGTTAAAACATAGTATATTCTTGATTTTTTTTATGCTTTTGGCTCTTTAGTTTGGATATGGAGACTCACTGACCTTTCAGCTGGGTGGCTTCAAAAGGTAGCCCTAGGGATCTTAGTCTCTTCAATAGTTAAGAAAGCAGACAAGGTCTATTGATGCCTTACTAGGTTCACCTCATTTTACTAGACTTGAGAAAGTGTTTCTTGTTGGAATGGATAAATCTAAATTGTATGGTAAACTGGGCATTTGTTGGCTCATGTCTATAATTATACCTATCCACATGGCTGAATCTGAGGATTGTGATTCAAAGACAGCAGGGGATGACAATTGGTCAGCAAAAATCTGGAAGGAGAAGCATGGGTCAAGGGGCAGCAGTTTCAACAGTGATTATAAATGTTGAGGAAGAGCAAGAGAGCCTTAGTTCAAGCACCAAAACTAACACACACAAAAATTAGATAATAGTAGTTTGATTGCACTCTTAAAATCCAATGCTTCATACATTCTTTTGATTCCCTGTGTTCTATTTTCAGTGGTATTGATTAGGTGTGTCAACAGGCTTCATTCTGATATGTCTGTACCTACATAGAGTAGCTACCATGATCAAATTTATTCTCCCTCATCTTCACTTCACTCTTCCCAAACTAATTTGAACAAATCTTATGATTCCATTTTCACACCTCCTCCAACCTCTCTGTGATACCTGCCCATAATTCCTCTTACCCACCACAAAGGTAGTACCTGTTTTACAGTCCTGCTATTCATTTTTATAAATGAATGTTAATCATAGGTACTGTGATAATTTGTTGTTCATCAGTTATAAGCAGGCTGTCCTATCACAAGCAAGAATATGGTTATACAGTTGCACAACTTGGCAACAGATCATAGAAGCTGGCTTATCAACAGGAACACGTGAATTGATTCTTTTAACATATAATTTGTCCTTTTCAGTTTTGGGAAAATCCAGATTAGTTTCTAAGTTGCTTCTTGTTGAGCTTGAGTACATAATGCCACTGTTTCAGATAGTCATAGAACAACACGCAGAGTAACAATGCTAGAGCAAAGCTCATGAAGTCCATTTTTATCCATGATCCAAGTATACCAAAATATAATGTCCATCATTGCAGCCAGAGAGCACAAATCTATGAAGTTTTATCCCCCTTGAGCATTAACTGAGATACACACTACAGGCTCGGCCTGGTCACTGAACCATTTTACCATCACTGTTGAATTGCTGTCAGCCAAATGTGTTTTTTTTTTCCTTTCTGTAGTTTCTTCCATTATAGATTATCATCTCTGAAAATGTAAAGAAACATTTCTTTTCCCTCTTTCTCCTCCTTACTCCATTTACCACATATATTTTCCAGACTCATTGTTGCCTCATCTAGTTACAGAAAGTGAGTAGGTCAGAAGATTAGAGATTAAGGCTTTTTTTTTATTACATCCGGGGTAGGTGTTATCCTCAGCCAGACACAAGAAGTGACAGACAGTGAAGGCAGAGGTAATAAGGATATCTTGATTCTAAACCAAAATAAACAAGCTGTCATAGAAGTATAGAATTGAATAGATGACAAACTAAGTGCTCTCATTGAAAGCGATTATTTCTGCACCTCAGATCTAATAATCTGCAATTCTGAAGGCCTAAAGGAGAGCTCATTTGTGACACAATTTAGAACAGAATTCTGTATGATAGTGCAGATACCAACCGAGGGGAGAGCTTGTTTCTCTGGTCTGAACAAATAATGGCTATTTGTTGTAATATTCATTGCCACTCAATTTATTACAGCATTTCTGTTATGCAATCATATCTATCATCAAACAATGGCATGCTATTACGACCATAATTTTCTTGGGCAATTCAATGTAAATTAATGAGTAAAGTACTGCCTTTCCCCAGAGAAAGGGAGAGAAATCTCATTAGACAAATACTTGTTAAAATAAATTGTAGTCTCTGTGCAGGATTTCCTTTTTTAAGTAGTATATTTAATTGCAGAATTATTTCATGACTCATGTGTAGTGTTGTTTGTTTTAAAAATGACTTGCTTAAGAAAGGTTCAGCCGAAATGAAAGCCAATACATGTGAATCCTATGTAATAATATTAATTGGAAATACGTTAAAAAGTCTTTGATAAATTACAATTAAAAGTATCAATTGTTATTTCCAAACAATGCATAACTATGATATGTACCCTTTTTATTGTTTGGGGAAGTAGCTTAGGGCTGAGAAATACACAAGATTATATCTAAAGCTTGATCAAGTCAATATCTGGCCACACATCAATCACCTTCCAAAGTATAGACATATGCTATTATATCCTTATACCTAAGGAGTGTTTTGTGGTAAGAGGACAGTGGCTCTTCCCCTCTGTTGCTCCCTTTGCTTTCTGAGTTCCATAGGTGACACACTTTGCTCTGCCTTGCTTTCTCTGCCACGCTCTTCTCTCTTCCACAGTTTCACACCAAAGGGCCAACTGAATCTAGGTTATACCATCTGTAAAGATGCCCTGTGAGACAGAGATACTACTCCAGCATTTATGCAAACGATTACAAGAGAAGACATAGTAAAGACCCTTGAACAACCATGGTTTTTGCTACACTATTCTCCATAGCTATGTTATGGAACCAGATTAAATGATCATCAATGGACAACTGAATCAAGAAAGTGTCACTATCTATCTATCTATCTATCTATCTATCTATCTATCTATCTATCTATCTATCTATCTGTCTGTCTGTCTGACTTTCTATCTTATCTGCCTATCTATCTATGAATGTTATTAACCTACTAGGAAGAATGACATGTTATAATTTGCAAAGAAATTGATGGACCTGAAAAAAATATGGCAAAAAAATAAGTCAGGTCAAGGGACACAAAGGACACGTGCTTTTCCTCATGTGTGAATATTAGATATAAATCATAAATACACATGAAAGCATATGCATGGTCATATGCAAGTACACAAAAATACATTAATTCAAGTACAAATATATTAACTCAAGTGCAGTATATAAAGGGGCAGAATTCCAGTGGTGTATACTTTTTGAACAATGAATTGGCTTTCTAACAAAATGAATACTACTAAGCTGGAACTTGTGGTGTCAGTTGGTGATGAACTCAAAGGGAGGGGTAGATAAGTGGAAAGATGAACAGTGGGAGAATGCAATCATAATATTTAATGAACATATGTGAGAATAGAAATAGTATACTAAAGGATATCATGAAGTTATGAGAGATGAAAAGAATAATGAAAGAGCTGATATTGATCAAGAAACACTGTATTCATAAGTGTACAAGTTGAATTTATACCCCTTGTATACCTACTAAAATATAAAATAATAAATAACATATAAATATTTCTTCTTTTAAATTGATTTAAAAGGTGCATTCCTATCACAACCAAAAGGACTGTTCTGGAGAATTTTTTATTGAAAGCATTATGCTTTTATGCATGTGTGAAGATAGAATAATGAATCCAGTAAAACTTTTAAAAAGAGGGAAAGTAAATAAGAAAGTAATAGGCAGAGATGAATTTGATCAGAATACATTATGTACATGTATTATAATATCATAATAAAAACTTTGTGTAGAACTAATGCACACTACTGAAAAAGAATTGTGGAATAAAATTGTGTTAGATTTTTACCAGGTTCCGATCCTGCCACAGTTTGCTTTTGCTCATGCCCATTGTATAGTCACAAAGTATTGATTGGTCAAATATAAAATATATAGGAAATATGAATAGTCTTCACTATGAAATAATCTTCTCTCCTTTTGTATTCTTTCTTACTAAGTCTCACATTCTCAACTCCTTTAATGGAATAACTCTTTTAGTATTTTCCATTCATGCCAGAAATTATCTATCATACCTTTAACCCTCAAGTGTGTGTTCTACCAACTCTTGAACAATCATATGTTCTCCATCTGCCTCAGCTGCTACCCTGAGTCACGTTGATAAATCTGAAATTTTATCATAAATTAATCTTTCTATACGTGTGCTTTACAGTCATATTCTTATGTCTTTAATCATACAAACAACACCCCTTTTGTATCACAAACCCAAAACTGCATTTTGTATTTTTCACTTTAATGACATCAGCATTGTTTGGGGCCATAGGCAAAAATCCTAATTTATACTTACGTCACCTCTGTCTTTTCCCTTACAGATACATTGGTAAACAGCTGAATAAGTAAAATACCTCTCTAGCCCTTTCTGAAGACCTCTTACTTAGAGTAACACTGGTTTCTCCCTTGAGTTACTTCACAGAATAGTCTGCCTTTATCCTAATAATCATTTACTTAAATATTAATTCAAGAAATATTAACTTAAACTATGTAGAGAGCCCTACTCCATACTAAGGTTTCTTCATGAAGTTGTCAACCTAAAAAGGAAAGAAAAGAACTCAGTCTCTTTATAAAAAGGCATTGTATGATTATAATGTAAAATTTCAGCTTCCAGTTTCCACTTAGTAAACAGTTATGGTACCATATCATTAATTTGTGCTCTTTTGTTTTTATTTTCATAATTCTTCTTTCATTGCTTAGGATGCCTCCAATTTTGCTCTTTGTGATTATTGTAATATTCCTGGTGGTATTGGTTTTGCAAATACTATGTAGCTATACTACCTCCTTATGCAAAAATATTTCCTAAAATAGAGTCATATTTTGGCCCAGAGCCAACCTCTGACCACAGTCCACTTACCTTCATAGAGGACATCACCATATCAAGCCTATGGGTCTAGATAGGATCTAGAAAACTTTATGCCAAAGTTGGTCTTGAAACTTGATTGTCCAGATATCTGCTGAGATTATAGATATGAGTTGCTTGGATTACAATGTAAGTCATAGAGCTTGCATGGTGTTAACTATTTAAATGATTACTCATATGTCATATTTTAGATTAAGCTTATTGTATCATGATATGAATACATATATTCATTATATATATGTAATATATATATAGGTACATACATTTTAGAAAACATTTTTATTTTAGAGAAGTTTTAGATACACTGAAAGTTATAAAGTTAGGTATACAAAATCCACATATAGCCCATATCTAGTTAAGCATCATATTAAACATTTTAATATGTCCTCATTATATTTAATAAATTGCTATCAATACATCCACAATGTAAATCATAAATTATTCAGATAAAATTTTCACCTAACACCTTTCTGATCTGGGTTAATTAATACTTTATGTATACTTGGCATGTCTGCTTAGGTGCTTGCTGGTTGTGATCTTTCCTCTGAATTATTTATTTATTTTGCCAGTCCTGGGGCTTGTTATATCCTATCCTTTCAGACTAAATTAATGCTATCCTTTCAGACTAAATTAATTTATTCTACTAGAGATATAGATAGGAAAGTAGATAGACAGATAGATAGATAAATTTTGTGGGTCTTTACATATATATTGGCAAGTCCTTTATATTGATTGTTCAATTATAATCCAATGTTGGAATTTACTATTGTTCATCTATCCATTTCTCCCCTAAGATAAATCTAATGTCTTATTGTTTGGGTGATTTTAACTGCTACTGTGACCATTCCCACATCACTTTGCAATTAATTTGGAATATATAGAGAACAATTATACTTGTTTCATTTGGTAATGAATCAGATTTTAGCTTACAAAATAACTTGATGAAATATAGTAGAAAATATTTATGTCACTTTTTTCTACCCTATGTTTCAAAGGAGAATCTCCTTGTATATAGCAGCAATTAGTCTGTTTTAATTTTGCCATAGGTTAGGCCATTCTAACATTAATAGAGGGTTATATTATGTCTGTATTTGTATAATTCCGTACAGTTATCTGAGCAGCTTCATTATTTACTATATGTTGCATGCTTCTATTTTATTATCTCAACCATTAAAATTGAAACTTTTACAAGTTACACATGATTCACTGCAACTTTTAAGTTTTCAGATACTGCAAGTGGTTGTTAAATGGAAGGTAAGGTTGAGCAAATGAGCAAAAAAAATCTATGCAGTGAATAACTTTAATGGTAATTTGTGTAATAAAATACGTGTGGCTGAATACTGCTTAGAATATTCATGTAATTTGAATCATAACAAAGGTCCAGTGCATCTTCCCTGCACTTGGTCTGAATCCACATTCATGTCTTTGTTTCCTTCTTCTAATACTTATTTATTAATATAAAGTAGTTTACAAAGGGTTTCAATTTTAGAGATCAGGTTATGAGTACGGGGTTTCATGGTCATTGCATCTCCCATCCTTGTCCACTTCTTTCCCAACCCCATTGCGATACTCAAGGTATGTATTTCTATTCCTTCTGTCTTTTTATTTTTTGCCAGTCCTGGGGCTTGGACTCAGGGCCTGAGCACTGTACCTAGCTTCCTTTTTGCTCAAGGATAGCACTTGAGCCACAGTGCCACTCCAGGCCTTTTCTTTTTGTGATGCTGAGGAATTGAACTCAGGGTTTTATGCATGCAAGGTGAGTATTCTACCTCTAAGCCATATTCCCAGCCCCCCTTCTTTCTTAATGTCCTAAGTTTATCACTAATAATATGTTCGAACAATTCACTAGGTATGGTGACAAATTAATTTCTAAACTAAAGTAATATGTAATCATAGAAATTATATAATAATGTACAGGTAAGGATTTTTATGTATTTAAAATCTTGAATCAGTGACAAATATTGTGACATTAAGAGGTATTTGAACAATATTTAGTTTCTAACTTAACACATAATTGTTTCACTATATTTTGTTATGGATATGAGATAATGTTAATAATGTGCTTATTGGGTTAATATATAAATAAAACATATTATAATTTTTTAATCAAAAGAAATTTAGTAAGTATTTTCCTACTAATCAGACTAAATTACTTATACCTAAACTCTGGTCATTTCAGAGACTGAAATTAAAGCCAGTATAATTAAAATAATTTTAATAACACCACAGTTCATTGTTAGGCCAAGGTTTGATATTCCATAAGCAGAGTCTTATTTTCTATTTGAGGAAGTTCATTCAAATCAAATGCAAACTCAAGCAGAGTCAGTTGCTTTAATCCAGATAGATTGTATTAAACCCTCAAACATAGAGTAACTTTGTTTCTCATTAATCTAACTTTAAAAAAAAATTTGTGGCATCTTAAAGCTAACTGTAAGAATCAAAATGAGCAATAATGCAGAAGAAAGCTAAAGAGCAAATTGTTCAGAATGTGCCATCATATTACAAGTTGAATCATTTCTCTTTTCCCCCAACTAGATCTATAAAATCAATTTCTCTGTAGTACCCTGAGGGACTTACAAGTTATTCTTGATGTCAGTACCTTACTTCCCACATAGTCTCATTCTTTTAGAAATAAAATTAGAGAGAACAGATGAAAGTGACTCAGAGACACTCAAGTTTGTGCTATGTGAAAATTTATTCTCAAACTCTTCTTCTGCTACTCTTGCCAAGTTTCTGGATTTTCATGTACTTTGTGCTGACTCCTTGGGATTTATATTCTTTTCTCCTACTCTTTCTGAGATAGAACTTGGATGGATGTCCACTTCCAAACAGTAAATCAGTTGCTCTATGCGCAAAGAACATTTGTTCCAGTAAATATTTTTCTATAATTCCTGACTCAAGGATGAGGCAAGAACTAGTTGTGTTTATGAAATGACACAGGGTTGGTGCCATTGGAATGGTTTATGTTGATTGAAAAATGTGGAAGACTAGTGTTTGGTAGGGAATCAGGGAGAGAAATATGATTGCTATTTGCTCCGCTGATACTTATCAACATTCAACTTTTAAGAGAAAAAACAATAAACTCCCCAAAGGAGAGTCTAACCAATTTTAAAAAGGCTTATATCAAGGATTTCTGTGAATCTGTTCATTTATGGGATCATGTAAAATAGATTAAGGTCATTCACTGATCCTTGTTTCAAGAATGACACAAATATTGTCATTTTATATCAGAGTGTGCTTTATCTACTCTGTACCTATTATGTTGGTATTAGAAAGGGTTTCAGATATTCACTTGACATTTTTGGGAGAGAAAAGATAATGAAATAAATTAATCTAAGTGACCCAAATAGAGAGAAAAGGCTTTATTCAGCTTACATGGATCAGAAAACACCTGAAAATGAGTTTACTTGCAGATAAATAAGTAATGGAATTTCACATGATATGGGTTAGTTGAACATCTGTGCTATCAGTTTTGACATAAGCTGATTTGATTTTAACAAAAATGTGTGATCGCTAATCCTTCATGACTTCATATGTCAAAGATAATATCCTGGATAAATATCAGAAATACAGTCTGAAAATTATTTCTAAAAGTCTTTTATGTTATCAGTTAATCTCAGTGATGGTCCTTAACAGCAAAAAGAGGAAAATGAGGCAAAGATACAAAAGATTTTCTGTTATACTATCAGGTTTTGTAGAGTCTTTCAAAAAACACAAATCAAAATTCTTTCCTTGCATTGAGAATTATGTAGTCTCTTCAGTACATGCTTATCAATATAAATAAGGTGATATCTTTAAGATGTGTGTATAATATATGGATAGAATAATGAATAAAAACTGCTCACTAGTGTCTTATGCCTAGCTACTCAGAAGGCTGAGATATGAGAATCAAGTTTCAAAGCCAGACTGGGGAGGAAAGTCCATGAGATGCATAGCACCTATTAACTATCAAAAAAGTTTTTAAAACAACAAAAATAATTGAAATGGAGTTATGGTTCAAGTGGTAGAGTACTAGCCTTGAGCAAAAACACTAAGGGACACAATGCCTGGGCCCTGAGTTCAGCCTCAAGTTAGTCACAAAAAATAATGAGTACATATGGTTTCTACACTAGAAGATAATATGCTTTGGAGTGTGTGTGTGTGTGTGTGTGTGTGTGTGTGTGTGTGTGTGTGTGTGTGTATTACCAACTTCAAGATAGTTTTGTTACAAAGATAGGCAAAAATGCTCATTCGGACCCAGTAGAATGTTTCTCAGCCATGACAATTTTGATCACTATGACAAATACATGAGCTAATTAATATAAAGTAGGAAATATTTATTTTGATTCACTGCTTTGTATATTTCAGGCTATGAATCTTTGGGCCTGTTGTTTCTGACCTGAAATAATTCAGAATCCAATGTTGACCAACCCATGTTGAAGAAAATCCTGTTCATCATGGCACACAGAAAGCTGGAATTATAAGCTGGGGTCAGAGAAAGACATAACCTTCAAAACATACCCATTAATCTATTTCCTCCAACAAATTCTCACCACTAAATAGCCCATTCTGGGTACATACATAAATGCATCAAACCACTGATAAAATTAATGCCCTCAGGACCTAATGATGTTTCAATAGCAATAATATCTAAGAGTGGAGCACTTAACCCCTGAGCTTTTTGGAAATAATTCATATCTAAATCACTACCCTCTGCACTTGGCTCCCAAATGTTAATGTTGGTCTCTAAATGTATGATTCATTTAATCTGTCTCCATGAGTTTTACTATATCCAGCACTTCTGAAAAGTTTAAGTTCAAAGTTTCTTCTAAAGGTATTTTTTACCTTATAAGTTCCTCAATATATGTACTCTCAAGCTACAATGGCATGGAATAATTCTTTCTAAGCCAAAGTGCAAACAATGGAGATAGCAAAGAGGAATCAGACTAAGTCAAGGCTGAAATACATCAGGGGACACATTAGATATACAGATCCATGTCTGGCATCTAGACTCTCTGTTGATATGAAATGGGTTCCAACAAGTTGGTTCTTCCCTGACCTTCCAGTCTGTTCTGATTCCAATGCATATGGACTCTCCTTTGTGCTGGGTCTGCTGGCTGCCTAAAGATTTATTCTTCAGATATTCCACAGTTTTTGAATTGCCTACTCCTCTTTACTCCATCTTTGAAATAACTATCATAGTTTAATGAATCACTATCCTCAGAGGGGCTGTGCAAAGGAATGCCAATCCTTCCAAAACTTTCCTGGCCTTGTAGGCTTTCTTTTTGGGTGGGATCCATCTTCACTCTGTAATGCTATAAGTCTATAAAACCAGTATTATGTGGATGATCTCATGATCTGTGAAGAGCTAGATCATTAATGATCTCCATGTGGACCTTGTAGTGGCCTTAGAGTATAAGTGGTCCATCAAGATTGAAGGAAACCTAGGAAAATAAACTTCCCAGACAACACTGTGGAAGCATGGTGCTATGATGGACCTCTTTTCTCAAAAGTCATTTGAATGAGTCTACACACTTACTTTCCTTAGTTAGTGAAGAATGAGTTCTTGATAGTCTTAAAGCTTTATTGATATCCAGGGGAATACAGCCAAAATCTCTTACACCAGGACTGTGACATTAACTAGCTTGTCTAGTCAGTGGTATGATTTCTTTTCTTCTCCATTATTTTGTCTATTTTTGTTCTTATGGAAATGTTTGTGATTACTGTCACAAATCCATTACCTCAACCTTTGTCATAAATTTAAATTACAGATCAAAATGAAGTAATTTGGATTTGGATATGAAGCATCTCTCAATGTCTTCCATGTTAAAGACTTGGCATCAAAATAATGAAATGGCTAAAGTATGGATTTAGGTTTTGAGGTGGTAATTTTATCAAAGGGTGAATACATTAATAAGAAATGGATTATTAGGAGATAGGGCCAATAGACTGAATTAGAACAGAGTTGTGTCATCGAAAGTGTGTCTGTGTTTGTCCCTTTAACCTCTGGCTCATGGCCACCATAAAATGAACAATATCTTCTGAAATATGCTTTCCATGACATAATATTCTGCCTGGTCTCAAATCAGGCACACCTGAAGATAGAGGGTAAGTTCTGAAATTGAACTATAATAAGTATTTCCTCCTTGAACCTGAAAATTCCTGTATTTTGTTACAGCATTAAAAAGTGACTAACATAGAAAATTAGTACCAGAAATATAGGCATGTTACCATGACCGTAAAGATATGATTCAGAATTTTGGAGTTTATTTGTGTGAGGAGTTTGAATGATGTTGGAAAAGACTGCTGGAGAAAAATTGAATGAGGTAAGCAGGGTTTGGTAGGGGATTCCAAGGGGAGCTCAGATATTCAAAGTGTTAAAGTGAATGTGGGTGGTCATGACAGTTGAGGTTTCAAGTGGGAGTGAGGCCTCTTGGAAGTCTGAAATAGAGGCTACACATGCTACATTCTGGTGAACTTGTCTACATTTTGTGCATTTCTTATGACTTGTTCAAGGCTGAATTTAAAAGTAACAGCGTAATTAGCCTGATGGAGGAAATGTCAAGATAACCAGAATTCAGGTTCTCTGCATGAATATTTTGAATGGCTTTTAACTAGGTTTACGGCAAGAATAAGGATCAAAATGCAGAAAGATCAGAAACCTTGCACTTTAGTCAGAAAAGCCAGTACAGAGAAAGGAATAAGGGCTACACACAACATAGTCACCTATTTTCCTGGAAAATACCTGATTTGTCCTTTAGCATCTTTCTATAATCGTGGTATAACTAAGTGTTCTCCTGATGTTGTTATGGTAGAAATAAGAAGCCATAATTTTTTAATTTAATTCTATTTTATTGTGAAGGTGATATACAGAAGGGTTAGAGTTACATAAACAAGACAAATATATTTAGTCTTTAAACAAGAAGTGTAAAGTTTCAGTTAATTTCACTTGTCTAATTCACTTTGCTTTTCACATGAAGAAACCAAGGTTAAGGAATTGACGAGTATCAGCATGATTATTAGCATGCTCAAATGACTGCTAACCCTTTTCAGTTCAATGGTTTTAAATTGCGGATACTTTTGTAACCACCAGATGTAAACATCTGGTAATGTTTACCACTGTTTTTGAATGTCAAGGTTTAGGGAAAAGGTATAGGGAGACCAAGGATATTACTAAATATCCTGAGGAACAAAGGGCTTTCTCCTACAAAACCATAAGTTCATCCCCAAATACCAATAAACCCAGTATTTAAGGGAGGAAAACTCCAGAGTTCAGCCAAATGAATTTATGTTAATGTAATGTAAGAAATCAAAATTTTGTGACTTATATAATTAAGCACTCATTTTCTTTATGACATCGAAATCAGTTTTTAATTAGTAGATTTTATGACTCGAGTTCAATTATATTATTTATCTGTTGTTGGGATATTAGTTTCCCATTGTTAAGTATATCCTTAAGTGTCTCAAGAATTCTCATGGCTTAAAGACACACAGCAAATGTATTTTATCTTCCATATCTTGTGGTTATCAATTTGGGGAACAGATTGGAAGAGCATAACTTTTGGGGATTTTTACATGCAGAGTCAGATATTGGCAGAGTCAGATACAGTGATCTGGGAAGTTGATTAAGGGTGAAAGTTTGTAGTAGCTTCCAAGACTCTCATTGACTTGGCTAGAACACTGATAAGGAGATTTTCTGTTTCTCTCTGCATTGGTTTCTCCACAGAGTTTCTTGTTAGTAGAAAAAAAAATCTGGAATTAGAATAAATTGTGATACCATTCATGATGTACGTTCAGGTGTTAGGTTATATCACATACACAATATTCTATATGCCATAGCATTTTGCCTTGATTTGACATAGGAAAAGACCATATAACAGCTTAAAACCTGGACATGAATCACTTTAATGTTGAATCCTATCTTTAATGCATGAATATCATCATTAGTTGTAATCATTGCACAACATAATCCACAACAGTTGCCTCTATTATATTTTACAGAAGCACATTTTAAAGATCACTTTGAGATAACCTGTATGCAATCCACAAAGAGAACAAATAAAAATGGACATATTGCATGCCAACGAATTACATCTCAGCCATGCACTGGTGGCTCATGACTGTAATCACACCTACTGAGGAGGCTGAGATCTGAGGATCACGTTTCCAAGCCAGTTGAGGCATAAAAGTCCCGGTGAGACACTTATATCTGATTAACCACTCAAAACCTGCAAGTGGCTCTGTTGATCAAGCGGTATACTGCTAGCCTTGAGCACAAAGAGGCTCAGGAATAGCATCCAGGCCCTGAGTTAAAGCCCCACAACAAAAAAGAATTAAGTCCCATGAAACACATTCCCCAACTTCACACTGTGACAAGTATGATGCTCATGAGCATAAGGCAGGTGCAACCAAGTGTCAGCAAGTCATCCATACTTCTGGAAAGTTACTTAATGCGACATTTTAGGCAATAACATTTGAAAATGCCCTTCTCTTTAAAAATAAAAAAGAAACCTATAGAAATAAAATTGGAAGAAAACAAATATAATCATTCAGAATGATAGCCATTACTTAATGAAATTGCAATGTTTACTGTGGCATGCTATATAATAAAAAAGCAGGTTAAAATAAGCTAATTATTTAAAGAGATTGGGTTAATGAGTTAAATACAAAAAATCCAAAACTTGGTTCCACTTGAATAGAAATAAGATATTTATTTATTGTTTAGAACTTAGTTAGCATTGCTTTTCTACGTGGAATTCTTTGCTGTAGCTATTATAAGACACTGTATTCAGTTTAATATTTATTAGAATTCTCTTTTGGGAAAATGACTAACATATTCCAGAGTTGTCTGAAATGTAGACCTTGCTTCAACCTTGTACAGAAGGATATAATATAAAATAATGGAAAACTCTGGCTTTTAGATAGCATAATATTAGGCTACTTTTATAATAGTTGAAAGCATTTTTGGAAAGTGATTTCATGTATGAGAATAAGGTAGTAAATAAAGAAATTTGACACTAGAAAGTTTATATCTACCAGAAGATGCAAGTACTTATTTAAAGGGTAGATTGCACAGAAATCTACCAAAAGCTAGAATACTTTATCCAAAGAAGTCCTTTAGATGCATGGTATGTCTTTGTGCTTATTACTCCCATATTCAATATGACAAGCTATTCAATGCTGCTCAAGGCTTAGGAATGCATTTTTTGGTTAAGTGATGATTACTTTAATGTGATGAGATTTGAAAAGAATTTTTAATGTGTTCCTTTATTGAAAGAGCTTTTTACCTAGAAAAGCAACACAACTATAAATAGATACTTTAAAAAGTAGTTAGCTCCAATCTGTTTTTCTCTTTCCTAATCAGGGACATATCAAGAAGTATCTATTGCCAAGATCAGGAAATGATGGGATACATTCACATTGGACAGTTCTGCCATTTTTCAGTGTTAACAGCATTAATGTAGCAAGATGTACAGAGACAATTGTATCTAGTGTATATCAATAGTCTTCCCATATCCTCATTGCTCCTGTATTAGTCTCAAGATAGAATGATTTTGAGGGCTCTGGAAAGCAGTGTGAAGGCTCCTAAAAAGGATAAACATGGAGCTCCCCTATTACCGAGCAACCCTAATTCTGGTCATTTAATGAAAGGATCACAAACAAGGCCATACTAAAGTTACCAACACAATCATGTTCATTGCAGCATTATTTACCATTCCTAAATTATGGAACAAACCCAGATGTCCCTCGGTAGATGAATGAATCAAGAAAATGAAGTATATATACACAATGGAATTATATGCTTTGGTCAGAAAGAGTGACATCACTCCATTGCTCCATTAATAAGGAAATGGAAAGACTTGGGAGAAAAATCACAATAAGTGAAGTGAGCCAGACACAAAGAAACACCGACACTATGGCTTCCCTCATTGATAATAGGTAGTATATGTCTAGGATAGTCCTAGCAGAGGATTACAATAGGTTAATGACTGTGTACATACGATGATGCTAAGCGAAATGAATCCCGAGATATAGAAACAAGTATTTTTCCATTGTTGTTGTTATTTGTAGTGTAACATTTTAAATTATTTCTTTTTTTCCCTTTATTTCAAAGTGAAATACAGAGGGGTAACAGCTTCATATGTAAGGCAGTTAGTCCATTTCTTGTTCAACTTCCTCCTTTATTTTCCCCCTCCGTCCCCCTCCCCGTCTCCCCTCCATGAGTTGTACAGTTGGTTTACACCAAATGGTGTTGTAAGTATTGCTTTTCGAATCTTTTTTCTTTTATACTTTGTCTCTCGATTTTGGTAGTCTCTTTCCCTTCCCCAGTTCAAATACACGTATATAGAGTATTCAGGGTACTAAGATCATATACAGTAATAGTGGGGGTGAAACCACAGGAAGGGAATACAAGAGAAAAAAAAAGGGTGGTTTCATGTGGCATGTTGAAAATAATTACAACAATGATATAACACGTGTTTCCATAATGTGGAGTTCATTTAGCATCATCTTTTGTGTTCATAAGGGCATAGGCATTGGGCTATTGTGATCTTCTGCTATGACTAGTCTAAGCATGTAATAATTATTCCCTGTGAAGGGAACCATAGAGTCCTTGTTTCCTTGGTCTGGCTCACTTCACTTAGTATGATTTTTTTCCAAGTTCTTCCATTTCCTTATGAATGGGACCATGTCATTTTTTTCTGATAGAGGCATCGAATTCCACTTCATATATGTACCACATTTTCCTAATCTACTTATCTACTGAAGGGCATCGGGTTCCATATTTTATCAATCACAAATTGTGCTGTGATGAACATTGTTGTGCTGGTGGCGTCAGTGTGATCTTGCTTGTAATCTTTTGGGTAGATGCCCAAAAGTGGGGCTGCTGGGTCTTAGGGGAGCTCTATGTTTAGCCTTCTGAGGAACCTCCATACCTCTTTCCAGAGTGGTTCAACAAGTTTAAATAGCCACCAACAATGTAGTAGGGTTTGCTTTTGGCCACATCCTCTCCAGCATTTGTCGATGTTAGTTTTCCTGATAATGAACATTCTTACTGGGGAGAGGTGGAAACTCAATGTTGTTTTGATTTGCATTTCTTTTATGGCCAGTGATGTAGAGCACTTCTTTCATTTTTCTCCCCTATGGGTTTTCCCTTGTTGTTACTCTATTTGAATTTGGTGTCCTGGGTATTGTATATATGTTTATCTGAATTAGGCAAGGGAAAGGGAACATCAAAATGGTGAAACAAGGGGTAAAAGGTGAACCCATGCAACAGTGACACTTAGGAAACAGTATGTTGTAAACAAACTGTACAAGTTGGGGGGAGGGGTGTTTGGGGATGAGGGCAGGTGGGAGAAAAATTAAAGAGGTCATACCGAGTTTGGCAAGAAATATACTCACTTTTTTGTGTTTGTCACTGTATCCCATCACCTTGACAATAAAATTAAATTTAAAGAAAAGAATACTTCAGGTTGTTTTCTATTGTTATAGCTGTAACTATTGTTCTCTCTCTCTCTTTCTCTCTCTCTCTGTGTGTAAGATAGAAAGAGTGTAAAAGAGAGAGTTTGCTGGCAAGGAGCATTATTTCATTTTTCAAAGTACACATATTTACTTAAATTTGCTTGTTATTTATATGGGTGTTCTGATGATACTGAGACAACTTTTTTTTATTGATTATACATTATACTCCTTTGTTAAAGCATTCTATAGGACTTTTCCATAGTCCATTTGTGAAAAATAGAGGCTTGATTGTGCTCTTTATATTTTTTCATACAGCCTTGTCACTGAAACAACCACGCCTAATATCACCACCTTCAGCAACTAATAGGAATACCTGGTTGCAAGGCTGGTGGTTCAAAGTCTTCTATAATCACTTTAGCCTTCTCTTTGCCTTCATTTTGTTTTAGTAGGTCATTAGATGCCAAAGGCTCCCTGTAACCTTAGCTACTCAAGAAGCTGAAGATCTAAATATCATGATTTGAAACCAGACTGGATAGCAAAGCTCATAATCCTCCACCTCCAATTAACATTAGAACCTATAGAAGAAAAAGCTGAATGACAGCCTGGATCAAGTGGTAGAGTGCCAAATACGAGTGAACAGTTGCTGCATAAGAGCATAGTAACCTGAATTATAATCCCACTACTAACACAAAAGGAATTAAGGGAGTGAGGAAGGGAGGGAGGAAGGGAGGGAGGAAGGGAGGGAGAGAGGTAGGGAGAGAGGGAGAGAGGAAGGGAGGGAGAGAGGGATGGAGGGAGGGAGGGAAGCAGGGAGGGAAGGAAAGAAATGAACATAATTCAGCATACACCAAAATAAGATGCTACATGAATCCACAGTTCCTACTCACATTCGTTTCTGGCTTAATGACTTTTTTGGTAGAATCCTAAATAACAATCCATGATCAAAAGCCTTGAATAAAAAGAGGTCAGGGATAGCACCATAGACTTTGACTTCTAGCCCCCGAACCTACAAAAAAAAAGTTAAATTCAGAGAATTTATGGGATCTCCAGGCTTTAGTCTTGTTCACTTTGTGTCTATGCTTCTCTTCCATCTAGACATCTTTCAAGTTATCATCCATGCAACCATCTAAAAAAGTATTTGTATCATATTTTATATCTCCCTTATGTCTCAATGTTCTATGTATTTGCTTAAAACGTTGCATGTATATTTAAATTACTTAAGAATCCCTGGCATAGTTGATCTGATCAAGCTTAACCTCTGTCTCAGATACTTGTATGATGTTGTCATATTAGTATGTGGTATATGAAACATAGAGTCACATGGTTATTTTCTTCATTTTACATGTTTCAATTTCAACATAAAAGAGACTCTTTGTTATCCTCACACTGTTCATTATAAAAGAAGAACTCATATATTATTTCCAAAGTGAAGACTACTGCTTGGGATGATGCCTATATGATTATGGAAATGAGATATTCTCAATCCAATGCAGCTTAACTTTTCTTATTTCATGCTAAACCAGGCAGCAGTAAAACAATGCAGTATTGTGTTATTGGAAGACTAAAGGCTGGGAGATCAAATTGTTCTGGGAATCATCCAGCCTCCACAACTTAACTAATATATAAATATTGTTTGATTTTTGTCAGCTCTGAGCTAACTGTTTCCTCATCTTAGAAGTTTAATAGTGCTTACTTTTTTGTGATTAAAATGGACTACAGGACTTTCAAAAAGACAGTGGAGAATCAGCAGAGCCCTAGCTAAGCACCCTCTGACATGCCAGTTCTACCATTTGAGAAACTTTTACTCCTAGAAAGACAGCCCAAGTAAGTTATAACAGTATAGGGATTCTAGGCAGAAAGGAAAAATCGACTTTACTCACCTGAAAACACAGATTTGAGCTCTGGGTGGCATCCTGCGGCCACACTAGTGCCAGCGCCATCACAGTACCTGGCAACCCATCCATCTAAAGCACACAGCAAGCAACCAGGAAGAAATCCTCCAGATGGCCACAGACAGACAGGGATCACAAGCTGAGCACAGATGGGCTGAAATCACAGAGAAAGTGTGAGTACCCCACAAAAGACATTCTCACTTGTGCCCACAGAGAAGCTTCTGGAAGCAAGCCCTTGCCCCAATGCCAGGGCAAAGCACTATTTTTGACACTGGCATAGACCTGGTCAGACCAGACTGGAAATAATGCAGGCCAGGGGAAAGTGAGAGGGGCCATCTTTGAAAAGGAAAGAGTTACTGAACTGTGAGAACCAGTTCCTCCAGGAGAACATTCCACTGCCCAGGCATGAGGCTTATTCCCAGGCCACGGCTCACAGACTCAGGTAAACTCAGCCAGTGGTGCCCTGCCCCGCCCCACCCACTGACACTGTGGTTGTAGACTCTCCAGCAGTGGGAAATTCTAAAATCAAAACAAAAGCGGCAAGCAGCTATTGGTGGCATGGAAAAATCAGACAGGAGAGTAAACAGTTCCTGAGATAGATAAACAGCCCCAGCCCCTTTACAGAGGATGAACACCTACCAGCAAACCAAGCTGAATTCCACAGCCAGATCTGCCCAGGAGAAGGTTGCCCTGCCCTGGGGCAATCAGCCCTCAGCCAGGTAAACCAGGCCAGATACGCTCTGCCCTGCTGACTCAGCAGCCTATTCAGAGCCAGGCATTAAAGTCAGCAGCCCCACAAGCAGAAAGGAGGAGCCATGGTTCCCCAGATTGTTCAGCATCCACCAACTGGAGAGGACACTCAAGTCCTATCTGCAAGTTGTGAAAAACACATAGCCCCAAAATTTAACTAACAGGGAAGGAAGGTCAGAGAAGATCCACACCCTGCAAGCTGAAAGCAAATCAAACCAGCCAAGCAGCAGGAAAATAGACTGTAGACCATCACAAGAAAACCAGAGACTGGAAAGAGTCCACCCAAACAAGGAAGACTCCATTTTTTTAAACTTTTTTATTTTTTAATTTTTCGTTTTTGAGTTGTCATTTGTTTTTTTTTCTGTTTTTTATTTGTTTGTTTTATTGGAATTTTTTATAATTTTTTGTTTAGTATGTTTGTTTTCCTGTATTTTTTCTTTGTTTCTCTTTTCACATTTACTTTCTTTATAATTACATTCCATTGACTAACACCTTTACTATTCTGTTGACTCTTCATTCTCTATCATTTTAACCTTGTTCTTTCTACTGATTGTACTCTTCTCCATCTTTCCACTTCACTGAAACTAAACCAAAATCATCATCCCTCAATCTTTTAACTCTATTCTCTTCACTACCCGTAACTTACCCTCCTAAATTTAATTCCAGGACCTCCAAACACCATTGACCCCTGGTTATCAGATAGAGGGTATATTTGTTCAATTCGAGTGAGTCAAAGGTATGCATAGGGAAATCACACCAGTCCAAAAGAACTAATTATAAGCACAAAAATTGCTCATGGGGTTATAAGGGTAAATAAGTAACTACTGAATACAGAGCTCATGGTTGGTTGTTATATTAAAATTGTATTCTGTGGGGACACCAAATTTGATTTTACCAACAAGAAATAGAGGGAAGGTATCTGTATATAATTGTGAAATTCCAAGGTTTATACAGCAGTGCCTGATAAGGACTGATTTGGGGCTTAAATGGTGCTCACAGGTGCTTGTATATTGGCATTTCCAATCCAAATAGGCAGAAGAAACAAAAGAATGATGGCAAACAAGGAAATCTCATCTCCACTCAAAACAAGCAGGAAGCAGAGCAGTCAAAGACCTAGAAGAGAATCCTCAAAATGCTCTACAAACTCTTCTGATAAAAATGTTAAATGAAAAGTTTGAATCTCTTCAGACAAATATTCTATAGTGTGAGGAGGCAAACCAAAAAATAATAGAGGATTTCATGGCCTTCACAAATAGAAAGTTACATGAAGATTCCAATGAGAGCTGGGGATATGCTTGTCCCCTGTACGTGAAGCTCATATACAGAAAATGGTCAGAAGTGACAGTGTAGATCAAATGGCAGAGTGGTAGGCTTGAGCAAAAAGAAGCCAAGGACAGTGCTCAGCCCTGAGTCCAAAGCCCAAGACTGGCCAAAAAAAAAAAAAGTCTAATGAAAATATTTGAGAGAGAGCACTCAGAACCAAATTAATGAAATATAGAAATTCATATAGGACCTAAGAGAAAGTTATAGCAAAGACATGGAAGCCATCAAGAAAGACCAGTTAGAAGGAAAAGAGATTCGAAATGCAGTAGCTAGCCTACAGAGCAGCCTAGATGAAGCAGAGGATCGAATCTCAGGAACTGAAGATTCCCTATAATCTAAGGAGAAAGAATAAAAAGCAATGCAAAACCAATCCAATTGGCAAAACAGATCACTCCAAGAACTCCAAGATACAATCAGGAGACCAATTTAAGGCTAATAGGTATCGAGGAAAACCTAGAGAAAGAAATCAATGGAATAGGCAGCTTATTTACCAGAATATTGGCAGAGAAATTCCCAAATATCCAGAAGGATAGGTCTATCCAGATGTAAGAAGCATTCAGAAACCCAAACCAACCAGAACAGAATAGGACATCCCACCAACACATTGTGATTAAAACAGGATCAATAGAGCCCAAGGAAAGAATCCTTAAACTGCTAGGGAGAAGAAAATAATCACATACAAATGAAAACCAATTAGAATTACCCCAAACCTCTACTCAGCAGAGACCATGAATGCAAAGAGAGCTGGGAATGAGGTATGCCACACCCTAAAGAAAAATAACTACCAACCAAGAATAGTGTACCCAGCTAAACTCTCATTCATAGCCGAAGGTCATATACAAGTCTTAAGCAGTAAGGAAAACTGAAACAATATATCTCCACCAAAGCAGCTTTACAGAAAATATTCAAGGTTGTACTGCACATGGAAAATAATCAAGATCAAAATACAGACTGAGAAAAGAACCCTAAATAGAAAACCAGAATACTAGATCAAGAATTGGGAAGACACAGCTCTTAACAAGATAGCTATAATGAAAGGAGCAAACAATCATCTCTCAATCCTAACTCTCAACAATAATGTGTTTAATTCTCCAATCAAATGACATAGGCTCATAAGTTGGATCAAAAATCAAGATCCATCTTTCTGCTGCCTCCAATAAACACTTCTATCCAGCAAAAGCAAACATCTTCTAAAAGTGAAAGGCTGAAATAAAATCTACCAAGCAAACGGCCCCCATAAGCAGGCTGGCGTTGCAATCTTAGTATCAGATAAAAATTTACTGCAAATTAAAAATGGTAAGAAGAGACAAAGAAGGTTACTACATATTAATTAAGGTATCTCTCCTGCAAGAGGATATAGCTATCCTAAATATCCACACCAAAGCCAAAATCAGGAAAGCAACTCCTTTTGCAATAGCCTCAAAAAAACATAAAATACCTAGGAATAACCTTAACCGAAGAAGTAAAAGACCTCTAGGATGAGAACTTTAAAACTATGAAAAACAAAATTAAGGCAGAACTAAGGAAATGAAAAAACCTTCCATGGTCCTGGATTGGGAGGATGAATATTGACAAATGGTAATATTGCCAAAGGCTATCTACAAATTCAATGCAATATCCATTAATATCCCAACAACATTTTTAATGAAATAGAGGAAGCAATACAGAAATTCATAAGGAACAATAAAAGATCCCGAATAGCAAAAATAATCTTAAAGACAAAGAACAGTGCATGAGGAATTACAATACCTAACTTCAAGCTGTATTACAGAGTTATAGTAATAAAAACAGCTTGTTATTGGCACAGGAAAAGGCCTGAAGGCCAGTGGAATAGAACTAAAGACCCAGAAATGAACCCACAGAACTATGCCTACTTAATCTTTGATAAAGGAGCTAAAAGTATAGGATGGAAGAAAGACAGCCTCTTGAACAATGATACTGGAAAAACTTGTTGAACACCTGTAACAAACTAAAACTAGATCCTTAAGTATCACCCTGCACCAAAGTCAATTCCAATTGGATTAAAGACCTCAAAATAAAAACAGATACCCAGAAAACACTAAAAGAAGGAGTGTTGGGCACCGGCTATAGCTTTAAGAGGTGGTGCGGAGAGGCCTGCCTCTTCTCCAGCCCTGAGGCTGCGTGGCTGTTACCCACTCCTATGCTCTCCGGGACTGGAACCAGAAAGGGTGGCTCTAACCAACCCCGCCTCCCGCCTCAGACCATGTGCGTTCCAAGATGGCGGCGGGCGGAACCCAGGGGGCGGTCCTGTGGAACATGATGATAGCCCATGGGGGAAGTCCTATGATGTCACTCTTGGATGGACAGCTCATATCCGCCTATCACCGTGTCTAGCTAGCCACTCCAAATCCCTCCCTTTCCTGCCACCATTACTGCTATATAAACCCCACCCTGAAAATAAAACCTCGGATTTCCCACGACGTTTTCCCCGAAGCACCTGGAGACCCCAGTAAGAATGTCCATCATCAAGAAAATTAACAACAACAAATGTTGGAGGGATTGTGTCCAAAATGGAACCCTACTTCATTGTTGGTGGGAATGTAAACTGGTTCAGCCACTCTGGAAAGTGGTATGGAAATTACTCAGAAGGCTAAACATAGAGCTCCCTGATGACCCAGCAGCCCCACTTTTGGGCATCTACCCAAAGGACTACAAACAAGAATATACTAAAGCCTCCAGCACAACATTGTTCATTGCAGCACAATTTGTCATAGCTAAAATATGGAACCAACCCAAGTGCCCCTCATTAGAAGAATAGATCAGGAAAATGTGGTTCATATACACAATGGAATTTTATGCCTCAATCAGGAGGAATGACAAGGCCCCATTTGTAAGGAAATTGAAGGACTTGGAAAAAATTATACTAAGTGAAGTGAGCCAGACCCTAAGAAACATGGACTCTATGGTCTGTATGGTTTACGATAGTCACAGCAAAGGATCACAAGAGCCTAATAGCTATGCCCTTATGAATGCGTAAGATGATGCTAAGTGAAATGAACTGCATGTTATGGAAACAATGTTATATCACTGTTGTAATTACTTTCAACATGCGATGTGAAACCGTAGCTTCTTTTGTTGATGATTCTCTTGTATCCACTTCCTGTGGTTGTATTTGCACTATCACTGTGGCTCATCTGAGTACACTGAATACTATATGTACTGGTATTAGAACTAGGGAAGTGAAAGGGTAAATCAAAATGGAGAGACAAAGGATAAAAAGATAAATGACTCCAAAACAATACTTGCAAAACAATTTGGTGTAAACCAATTGAACAACTCATGGGGTAAGAGGGGGAAGGAAAGGGAGGGGGGAATGAGGAAGGAGGTAACAAATAGTAGAAGAAATATACCCATTGCTTAATGTAAGAAACTGTAACCCCTCTGTATCTCACTTTGACAATAAATAAGTAATTATTTTAAAAAGTGAGATTACACCATAAACACCTCTCATGAATTGTTTATGTGTTGGGTATTCAAGTATGCCAGACCTCTATTTCCTATCAGCATAAGCAGAAAATATGGAAATTCCCGGATAAGGTAGATGATAACTTTATATATATATATATATTTATTGTTTTTGTATGTTATACTCCTTCTGTGGGGGAGGTGCAGAAAACTGAATGGAATATTCTCAAGGCCAGTCTTTCAAGATCTTTTTGTCTTAAGGCTTTATTATACATATTGGTGACAGTGAAAAGAAAACATAAAAAATGAAGAACAATAGATGTTCCATCTTCACTCCAAAGACAGGGAAATCAATGACAACTCAGTGGTGTGTTTTCTTCATATCAAGATATGGTAATTGCACGTGTCTATATGTACACATAGTCATCTCATACTATATGTATCACAGCTCAGATAGAGTTTATATTTTAGATCTGAGAGATGACACTTAATGTTGAATAACGTGAATTTGTATTAATTTTTCAATTGTGTGTGTTCTTTGTATGTGAGGTTGCTTTTTAAATGATCAATCAGAAAGTTGTTCAGCCACTCTGGAAAGCAATATGGAGATACCTCAGGAGGCTAAACATAGAGCTCCCCTACAACCCAGTAGCCCCACTCTTGGGCATCTACCCAAAAGATTACAAGCAAGACCACACTAAAGCCACCAGCACATCAATGTTCATCGCAGCACAATTTGTCATTGCTAAAATATGGAACCAACCCAGGTGTCCCTCAGTAGATGAATGGATCAGGAAAATGTGGTACATATACACAATAGAATTTTATGCCTCTATCAGAAAGAATGACATTGCCTCTTTTATAAGGAAAGGGAAGGACTTGGAAAAAATTACTACGTGAAGTGAGCAAGACGCAAAGAAACATGGACTATATGGTTTCCCTCATAGGGAATAATTAGTACATGTTTAGTCTAGCCACAGCATAGGATCACAAGAGCCCAATAGCTATGCCCTTATGAACACATAAGATGCTGCTAAGTGAAATGAACTCCACGTTATGGAAATGAATGTTATATCACTGTTTTAATTACTTTCAACATGCCATGTGAAACAGTAGCATTTTTTGTTGATGATCCTCCTGTAGCCCATCCCTATGGTTGTCCCCATGCTATCACTGCATATGATCTTAGTAACTAGATACTGGTATTAGAACTAGTCAGGGGAAAGAAAATATCAAAATTGAGAGACAACAGATACAAAGACAAATGACTCCAAAAGCAATACTTGCAAAACCTTTTGGTGTAAACCAACCTAACAACTCATGGGGGGAGACGACAAGGGGGAGGGAGGTTATGGGGAAATGAGGGAGGAGGTAACAAATTGTACTAGAAATTTACCCACTGCCTTATGTATGAAACTAACTCCTCTCTACATCACTTTGACGATAATTAAGTAAATGTTCAGAAAAAAAAAAATAAAATGATCAGTCAGTTCCCTACAACAATATTAAGGGAAGCTCAGAAAAATTACTATTTTGTCATGCTGCTGGTAAGCCTTAAAAGAGAGCAATAAACAGAGACCTTTCTGTTTTCAACGTTCTTGCTTCTCTAACAGCAAAGCCTTCAGTTGGCTTTTTGCATATCGCTTTGGCACAGATGAAAATACATGGCACTGACTCAGAAAAATCATCCTGGTTACGAAACCATGGGATTCTGTGACAGGTTCAATCATACATTCAGTTTGCTTTCTGACTCATTTAGAAAGATTTCTCGTCGGTATATCAGTAATTCTGCCTGTGCTAAGAAAATGGAGACATGCCATAAAGTTCCCTTGTACGCAATGTTTGAAAGTGAAGGTGGAAATTTCCATCATATTCAAACCCCCCAACTGCATTAGTAGAGCTTTTGCCCTAGGCTTAGCTAGCACTGAATTAAAAAACGAGCAGTTAGAACAATAAAACTATGCATACCATCCTCTGGCATTGTGTAAACCCAGTCATAAAGTGCATGTTATGATGTAACACCCACTGGGTCTAATTATTCTCTTTTATTTGCAGAAAAGCACAAGCTGCGGCAACCTTTGGGAGTGTTGAACACTCCAAAGCCTTCCATTCCTCTCTCCACCCACTCTGAGCCTATGATAGGGATTGTCCCATCAAGCCTTTATTCTGCTGAGAGAGAGAGAGAATAGAATGTTGGGTAATTGATAGTCTCTATTCTGGCATGGAGTGGAGCAAAAATCAGCAATTGTCACTACTCTCTTCAGATATAGTTAATGGATTCCCAGAGCCAACAGGAAAAGAAATCTTTAACACAGCCTTGATCTTTAGGTATACAGGCAGGCTTGTTTTCATTACTGCAGCTCAGTAACTCTCACTTTCCTTCTGTTAGGATGGTCCATTGTTCCCAGAAGAGAAAAGTGAACCTACTACTTCATCTTTCTAAACTTCATTCATCCTCCATAAATGCTTTCAAACCTCTACTACCCATTTCAGTTCCATTTTCAACATAGCCAATAATATTAATATACGAATCAAACTAGTGATATTCATGGACTTTTCCAAATTACTATGGCATTTATTACTACCTCATTACTTTTCTTTCTAGAATTTGTTTGTTCCCAGGTGAACATTTGTTTTGTGAGTTTTATTTATTTATTTATTTGTGTGGATCCTTTTTGTGTGTGAATCTTTTATTTCTTTTTGAAAGTTTCTCTGCCAATGAATTGTCCTTTATTCTACTACTCAAAAACAAGGATTGATTTTGTTAGATTTTTTTCTGAGGAAGACTTTCACATTACAGTATATTATGAAAGAATCTTTTTTGTTGTTTTTTGTTTCACAGAGAGATCCATATTTACTTTTATTCTTTAATCATTAAATTGATCTTTAGTTAAAAGTCTGAATCAGTACGTTTGAGACTATTTAATATCACATAACTGCTATGAACACAGGTTATTGCAAATACTGGTAAAGGCAGTATGAAATATGAAGATGAATTAGTTTTAATTTGCTTGATAATAGCAGAACACACAATTCCCTGAAAGGATGTCTCTGGGTCCTTTTTTTACTAAAGAGGACTGGGAAAGAATCTAGACTGCTTCATATGAAAAAATAATGCTGAACTTTTACACAGTCATGCTGGTTTAATACCAGTAATATTTAAAGAGTCCTTTAGCTATTTTGCTCTTTTCCTCTTATAAGCAAACAGTCATAGTTTATCTGCTGCTGTGTTGCTTTAAGGTCCTCTCAGTCAATAGTCATAGGTGCATATCAATTGTTCAGCAATAAAAATCCATAAAAACCAGAGTTCCAGAAAAAGCATTTTGTTTTGCATACCATAATGTGTTTGTGTTTTATAAGCTTGATGTAACAAAAATGGCATATGAGTACCAAGTGCCTTATATTTCCCTAACTCTTTGAGATACTTAAAAATATAAGCAGTACGTTTCAATCAACTTTATGCTACATTATTAAGGAACACTATGGAGTTCTCTTTTTCAATTTGAAGCTAAGAAATTGGTAAAGAAAACTTCAACTAACTGCTTGACATCAATTCTTACATATGAGCTAATGTTCATAATACTAAACCAGAAGGCATGACTTTCAGAAGGACCTAAAAGCCAAAGTATAGATTTAGAGGGCTACACTTGAGTTCCCATGGTTAATTTCCAGCAATCTAGGCAACTCTATAGGTCATGAACTAAAGCAACTGTGCAACATCAATGTGTACCCAAATTGATTTAGCTTGCTTATCTTTCCTCTCTTGCACTTTGCAATGTAGACCATGAAAGATGAAGGCACATTCTAAAGTCCCCCACATTTTTGGTGACATACAAGATAATATTTCTCACTCAAATGGTGGTTAGCCATCTGCTGTATAAGGAAATATTTATTCTGAGTTTTTTAATCAAGGTATTACTGACCTACAACTCTTTATGAAATTTCCAATAATTGAAGAATCACAGCATCAAAAAAATATTTTTATTGGTGGTGGCATTGAGGTTTGGAACTCAGGACTTGCATTAGGCCACAACTTTGTTTAGATTTTAGTTCGACTCTGATTTTTATTTTTGCCCTAGGACTAACCTTGTTCTACAGTCCCCCTCCCTGGCCTTCCATGCAGCTTAGAATACAGGTGCAAACCCCCATGTGTGGTTTGCTTTATTAAAACTCGGTCTTCCTAAATTCTTGCACAGTCTCTCTTTGGACTGTGATCCTCCAGATTCCTAGATTTTCTAAGACTTTAAATTTTTTTTTACTTTAGCAGAGATGTACAGAGGGTTACAGTTACATAAGTAAGGCAATGGTTACATTTATTTATTATCTTCTCCCACTTCCCTAGTGTTGGGAGCCAAGGAGCAGCTAATCTTATTCTGAACTCTGGCTGTGTTGTTATTACTAGGACATGCTAAGGGCAAGGACATTTGTTTACTAGCATCTCAGCCACTACCCAGAATTGCTTTGTTATGTCCACTTTGCTATGTCCACTGGAGTACATTCCTATGTTAATCAACCTCATCCTGTCTTTACTGCCATCAGATGTTGCGAACTTCAAAGCCTCCTTGTGTTCTTGAATTTTAGCAACGCTATGCTATTCCCTGGTTCCTAAACTGCATATAAGCTGTAAGTTAAGAATAAACCTGGCTGCAGTCTTGAGTTACAATCTTAAGCTACTGACCTCTCGAACCCCATCTTTTGTCTCTTGTCTTCTTTTTTCTCCTGTCTGTCTTTCTTTTTCTTTAATCCTCGCCCCCTCAATCAGGATTCTCTCTTCACTGCCCGCTGGCTCCGGCACCCTAGGCCCCCTCCCAAGTTGTAAAATTAATTTCCAACATAGTAGCTAGTGAGTATCACTGTTGAATTAGTTCACCCTTTGTCCTACAGTTTCTGTGTTTCCCCTTCTCCTCCCCAAATTTCAGGGTACAGAAAGCAAAGATAGTGACAACCGAGAATAAAACAAAGGGGAAAGAAAGAGGTAAAAAGAACTTCAATCAGTAAACTAAAGAAGCCGCTTGTTTCTATTTCTTGGAGTTCATTTCTATAAGCATCATTTTATAAGGTCATAGGATCATATGCACATAGGTAAGTATATATTCTAGTTATTAATATAGATATCTAGATATATTCTACTTATTAAAAATGAGGGAAACAACGCAATCTATGTTTCGTTGGGTCTGGCTTGATTAATGCAATTTTTTTCCTTGACATAAGCAATTACACTAAGCTTTATAGTATATTTTAAATAAAACTTTGAGAGAACCACTGATTTGGTTATGCTTGTGCTTGTACTGTTATGGGGTTTGAGGGATGGGATTCCCCATCCCTCCAAGAGTCCACCACTCAGAGAGTCTCAATCAAAAAGATTGATTTATTTGGGAAGAAAAAAGTGAACTGACCCGCAAGGGACACAGCACAGACTCTGGAGCTGAACTGCGAAAGTAAAAAGCGGTCTGACCAGCCAGGGACAAAGTGCAAACTCAGACACTGACACTGTGACCCTGAGCAGTCTTCTAATTGGGGTTTATAAAGGTAAAAGCATATCACAGATGTAGGGTCTTGATGCAGGGGGTAGAGCACTCAGCAAACAAGTTAAGCAAGCATGGCCCAGATGTAGGATGTTAACACAGGGGGTAGAGCAAGCAAGAAACAAGTTAAGCAAGCCATTTACAGAAGCAGAATTTTGGGGTCAGGTTGACCTAATAATCAAGATGGAGTCTGCTCTCCTATCCCAAACATTTCCTACTATGTTTCCCTTATCACGATGGAGTCAGCTCTGCTCCCTAAAACAGTACCCCTGCTATCACTGTATCTTATCTGAGTACCCTGTAAACTGTATTTAGGGAATGGAAAGGGAATATCAAAATTGAGAGACAAATGATAAAAAGATAAACAATTCCAAAAGCAATAGTTACAAAACCATTTGGTGTAAATCAACTGTACAACTCATGGGGAGGAGAGGGGAAAGGGGAGTGAGAGGCAGGGGGAAAATGAAGGAGGAGGTAACAAGTTGAACAAGAAATGTACTCACTGCCTTACATATTTAACTGTAACCCTTCTGTACATCATTTTGACAATAAATAAACAAATATTAAAAAATAATATCAAGAGATCCTCAAAATTCTAACCAAAGTTTTAGTGTGAATTTTGTGAAAATATTCAAAAGACAGAACATTATTGATTTTGGTGATTAGAAGATTCAGATATAAACAACACTCCACCAAACCATTGATCAGCCTAATACCTTAAGATCATCATGTCTAAGATTAGAACCATTACAAAACAAGGAATTAGTAGAATATGTGGTGATTGGGGAAAATATTTACATAAGAACAGCCTCATTTGTAATCATTAGAATTTGCCTATAAATCTATAAGTAACCCCAGTGGATACTAAAAGATGAAAAATTACCGTTCAATATGATTAATTAAATTAAACTCTAAGTATTCACACAGTGAGACCAAAGGAGGATATTCTTAAGAGAGGATCACAAGGGCTCAATAGCTTTATTCATATGACCATATAATATAATGTTTATTAAAATGAACACCAACAAAGGGAAACAACAGGGTTTCCTTTAACTTTTTGTGATTTTTTTCTCTTTTCTTTTTTATTCTTTTGTTGCTTTAAAAAAAATTTCCAAAAGCAATACTTGCAAAACCATTTGGTGTAAACCAACTGAACAACTCATGGGGAAGAGGGAAAGGGGGAGGGGGAGGGGGAATGAGGGAGGAGGTAACAAACAGTACAAGAAATGTACCCAAGGCCTAACATATGAAACTGTAACCTCTCTGTACATCACTTTGACAATAAATAGAAAAAAAATCTGTAAGTTTGTTCATAGGTTTATGTGGTTTGGGGAAGGGAAACCTAAGCACATAAATGGTGTGTCAAAGAAAGAACAAGTCAGCAGTGACATTCACTAGACACTATGCTGTAAATGAATTATACAACATGTGGGGGAGGAAGGTCAGGAGGAAAAAAAATGGGAGAAAATGAGCAATGAGGTGACACTGATCAAAAAATAACATACTCAGTACTTTACATACATAATAATAACCCCAGTATAAATTACCTTTACAATAAAACTTTTAAATTAATAAATGAAATTTAAAAAATAACTAGATACAACAACAGTGTGTACCTACTCCACCTCAATAATCCAAATACTAAATTTGACTACTTTTGCACTGTAGGATAAAAATCAAGACTCAGTTTTAGCAATGCAAAACTCTGTTATACATACAGATTTACACAGATACATGATCCCTATCAATACTAAAAGTTAGAAAGATGTAGAGTGTGAGAAACCCCCTTTGCTGTTGTTTCTGCTGCTGCTGCTGCTGCTGCTGCTGTTGTTGTTGTTGTTGTTGTTGATGTTGTTGTTGTTGGCAGGGATATAAAATCATACTACCACTCTGGAAAATAGTTTGGCAGTTTCTTTAAAAATTAAGCATGCTCTTGCATGGACTCCACCAGTCATCCTACTTGCTAGTTATTCAAGTGAATCTGCTTTTTTATACACATGAATTAAAATCACACATCTATCCATAACCCAGCATATGGATATTGATAGCAACTTTATCTGTACCTGTCATAACTTAAAAGTAAACAAATAATGAAACATTATAATTTTTAGGATGGATTGTACAAGATATTAGACATATCTCAAGCTTCCATTTCTACAGTTGTGCCTCACATTTCTGTAGAAATGGAAGCTTGGGATATGTCTAATGTCTTGTACCATCTATCCTAGCAGACTCCATAGCCACCCAGGGTGCTACTCCTTAACAGAAACTAGTCAAGTTTAAGCAGCACTGTGCCTGGGATAGAAGCAGGGACTCATCGTCTCAGGTTTCTTGGGGCCTCTAAATGTTGCCAAGTGTTAGGCCCTGAATATTAAGACTTATTAAGAGTGAGAGTTTATTGAAAGGATGCTCTGACCCAGAGTAACCATGACCTTATAAGGCTTCCTCTAGGACATGTAGAACAAATGGGGTAGGAACTGGCACTTATGGCTGCAAATCAATAAGAAGGTCAAAGAGCTCCACCTCTGTGTTCACTAGACATATTGCATCAGCAGGCAAGAGAGTATGACTTGAAAGACAGGTCATGCTCTACTTCAGGATTGAAGAAGAAACCAGTTGTAGTCAAGATTTATTATGTAAACCTGTACTTCTCTACAGCAACCTTAGACATACACCAAGAACAAGTGTGAATGATGGGGTTCAGGGTCAAGAAGAATTTGGCAAGATAATAGCATGTTCTAGTTTGTAGTACCTCTGTATAAGCTGATGGCCCAAATTTCAAATATAATATTTTCAACCCATCACTGCTTCATATACAAGATTTAATGCATTCATTTTTATGTAGTAGGAATATATTATATATTCTAATAAAATTCTAGATATGCAATTGTCAAAAAAAGAGAAACATTTTTAAAAGAGCTATCAAACCATTAAGATATGTAGAGAAAATATCAATGTTTATCATCAGTAAAGAAGAAAAAAAGAAAGAAGCCAGTCTGCAAAGGCAATTGACAGTCTGACTCCACTGATGTGAAAATCTGGGAAAAGAAAAGCTGTGCATCTAGTAAAGAAGATGTAAGTATCTGGGATTAGGTGACAAGCAGGAATGTATGCACAAGAAACAAAATAGATTTAGAGTGATGAAACTATTAAGTATGATTTTATGTCAATGTGTATTTTTTTTTTGCCAGTTCTGAGGCTTGGACTCAGGGCCTGAGCACTGTCCCTGGCTTCTTTTTGCTAAAGGCTAGCACTCTGCCACTTGAGCCACAGAACCACTTCTGGCCATTTTCTATATATGTGATGCTGGGGAATTGAACCCAGGGCTTCATGTATATGAGGCAAGCACTCTTGCCACTAGGCCATATTCCCAGCCCCTCAATGTGTATTTTTTAAGAGTCATAGAATACTTACCACACCAAGAATTAATCCTAAAATGAACTAGGCTTAGATATAAACTGAAGACTTTGACTGCGAATAGTTCAATGTGGGTAAATGAATTGTCACAGAAGTTTGCTTTTCTACTGTCTTTGATGGAGGGAACATGTGTGTATTTTCAGTCACAAAATATAAGGAAACTATTTTTTATTCAAATTAGTTGTGTGCCTAACTTGCTATATTTTGTCTCAGTCTACTTTTTGTTTGCATTACATCTACTTTTACTAAATAATATTAAATCATTGTATAGTACTACCTCATTATTAGTTCTGTGAATAGTTATTACTTAGTTAACATGCCCTAGAACCACTTGTACAAAATTAAAATACAATTTTAAACTTGGAAGAGAATTTTTCACTCTTCATGGATGTTAATTACAGCAAAAAGATGATAAATGACTTGGAAAGACAAATCTATAAATGCAACATTTTCATTTGCTGATCAGTATTTTCCAAGATATTACTAATTATTGTAAACTAAAAGGAAGCAAATACAAACAAAAATAAGTTAATTAATTCTACCTGATTTTTTAAAAGGAAGCTATGTTTCCCATTTTATGAGCATTGATTGTTCAAAATTACAATTTTAAATTCTATTCTGTACCTTTAAAAATGTATGTAAATCTGTTGAGAAGCTGAATATGTTTCTTGACAGTTTTAAAGCTCAGAGATATCATTCTGAAAGAATGGGGAGTTATCTCCTTGAAATAAGTCACACACAAAACATAAAGTGCATACATAGTGGTTTTGAGGGGAGTTTAGCAGACTAACTTCAGTGGGCACCTTACTACAATTTGGAGAATTACTTCTGATCATGAAAATAGAAGAAGTTTGTTTTTCAGCTGATAAATTCAGTTAATTCAGACTGTCATGCCAAGAAACAACTGAATTTAAAAGGAAGTATGTGGCAAATTACACTATTGGTCCCTGTTACAGCAAGAATAATCGTTGCTACTTATCTTGAGAAGATGACTATAATGGGATGAATCTGTTTTGCAATATAGAGAGGACATATTTATTTCTGTATCTGCAATCTGTCAGACAGATGAGGATATTCTTTATTTTCTGGTTTAAGGTTTACTTAATTAAGAAAAAAAAATATCATTTCTCTTCTGCCTTTGTGGGGGAGTTTTTGGGGAACAAAGGAAGACTTATTTTTATTACAATTCCCAACATGGAATAGAAATTTATAAAAAAGAATCCTTGTGAGAATGTGATTTTGTAGAGAAGTATCAACAAAACACAACATGGGATAATATTTGAATAGGGATTTGAATGTTTAGGAAAAAGACATATAAAAACATGTGTGTTGAAGAATCCAGACATTGGGCATAGCAAATATTCTCTGAAGCTATGATAAGGCTGCTTTCTTCTTGTACAGATGACTGGCCATTAAAGTAAAATTTCATATGCCAGAAAACAACTAGTTGAGCAGATCAAGTCAGAGATAGGTTTTTTTTAAAGGTATTCTGTGCATGATTATAAACTGGCTTATGGTCTTCAACGTATTACTAGGTCTGGTTTTAGAGGAAAGACTTCTACATAAAAGTAAGGAGAAGACTCGATACATTTACATACAAACAGACTGACTAAAGGAGGGTATACTTAAAGGAAGAACTCAAAGGCTTAGCACACCACTGAACAATCAGTGTACTGATTATCAAAACAAATACCAGGAAGTGAAAATATGTTTTGGGAGGTGGGCAAAGGGAAGGGCACAGGAATGGAGGTAGGGTGAATAAATATAGCATTCTATACAAGGTGTGTTATGTAAAAATGAATTATGTAACGAGAGTAGGTATAGAAGGGGGAGAGGAATAAGGGATAATGAAGGGGTGACATTGACCAAGCAGTCTTGAAGATAGATCTTTTTTGTTCTTTGGTGACGACCATTGCTACTCAAGGAAAAGTTATTTATTACAATTTTATTTTCTAATTAAAGTAGGTTGATTTTTGTCAATTTCCAAGAATCTGGATATTTTGTTATTGACTATTTTATATGTTATTTTCAGAATTGTTTTCAAATCTACTGAATCACACTTTGAAAAACTACTTTTGTTCTCAGTAATTTATTTTTTAGGTTTTTTTTTTTTGCCTGATTTTTAATTATTTTGTTTTTGTTTCGATAGACCTTTAACTTGGGACCTATGTGCTGGTCTTGAGCTTTTATTCTCAAGGCTAGCTAGCACTCTGCCACTGGAGACCCAGCTTCACTTTCAGCTTTCCAGTGTTAATCAGAAATAAGAGTCTCAAGAGACTTTCTAGCCCAGGCTGGTTTTGAACTGCAGTCCTCAAACTTCAGACTTAAGTTAGGATTACAAGTGTAAGCCATGGGCACCCAGTTTGAGTTCTAATTCTTAACTAAGCTTTTAGTATCAGAACCTTCTGAAGTAGATATTTATGAAGCATGCCTATGCAAGCTTTTTGGTGAAGCTTCTTATATAAAAAAAAACAAACATATTTTTGTAAATTATTTTCCAGCATGATTCATACTTTTTGAGGAGGAAAACCTTGGAACATTACAGTTTCCTTTTAATTATGTGCTACTTTTAATATTGGCTTTTGCAAAAGCTGAGTTTTTAAATATATTTCTAGGAAACATTGTGCTCATCTTCTACCAAGTACTTAAGAAAATTTTTCCTGTTACTGAAACATTAAAAAAGTGTATCTTAGTTCTATATTTGTCCTAGGTTTATTGTCTTCACTTAAATATTTTCTCTTCCCCTGTATGTTTTTAATTTTATTTTTTGGGGAGGAGAAAGGTACACTTTAACATGGATGTTTATGTGTTCAGTGCATCTCCATCAGAGTCCCTTATTATTCTCCCTCTCCTTCAACATATTTCTTGCCACATCAATCTCATTACTTTTAGTAGTTTAGTTTTCACATATAGGCTTTGAGTATTATGGCAATAATCATCCATCACTTCCATTCCTATTTATTCCATTCAGTCACTGCATACATATTCAAAATTTGTTTCAGTTTTCTGAGTCTTATTTTTCTTAAAATATCTGTTAATTGTTCAAAGGTCTGTTCCATAGAGCTTTCCTCCTGCCTATACTATACCTGAGACTGTTTGCTCATGGTTATAGGCATATTGTCTGGTGGGTATTTACACAACTACTCTTCTTTGCTATGCTTCTACTTTTGCTTTTTACTGAAAACACTGTATTAGGCAGAATCTTAACACCATTCTGCAAACAAAAATACTGTATCTATAAAAATAACCAATAAAACTACACATGATATTTCCATAGTGAGATAGAATATTTTAGATTTTTTCACAATATTGCTTGAATCTCCTGGTATTAGATCTAGGGAAGTGAAAAGGAATATCAAAATGGAGAGACAAAGGATAAAAAGACAAACGACTAAAAAAGAAACACTTGCAATACTGCTTGGTGTAAACCAACTGAACAACTCATGGGTGGGACAGGGAAAGGGAGGGGGGAGGAGGAATGAGGAAGGAGGTAACAAACAGTACAAGAAATGTACCGAAGGCCTAACGTATGAACCTGTAATCTCTCTGTACATCACTTTGACAATAAATAAGAGGAAAAATAATTTTTAAAAAACCACGTAACTGATTTACCATTCTAATTTGTGAGGTAGTGAAGTTGTCTAGATTCTAAATTCAGACCTGCTGCTAGCTAGATACTTGATCAGTCTCCCAGCCTGTAATAAAGAAATAATAAGTGTAAAAATAAGTAAATAAATAAATAAAATTGAAACTCTTTGTTACTCCTATTCAAGGTAGTTTACACTTCAAAAAGTCAATTTTTACATTTTCTACACACAAAATAACATAGCATTGGTGCTTACATCAATTGATGCTGCCAGCTCTAAAGTCAGTTACATAGGTATATGATAATATTAAATTTCAAAATTCCTTCTATATGCATAAAAGATAGTTACACTTTATCATTCATCGTTTCCTCATGTCTTCTAGAAAAACATTATCCAGTATAGGCTATATGCATTAATTTCTATTCTTTAACCTCTCTGAACTCATTTTAAATTTTTAATCCAAAGTATGTTGAAAGTTTCCTTCAGTATAATTTATTCCAGTGATCTGTAATACATGATCAGTGTATCTTTGGATTTTCTTTCAGTTTCACCAGTTTTCATATAACCTACTCTCTTCATCACTGCAGATGCATAATCAGAGGAAAAATAAATATGGACAGAAGAAACAATTTAGCATGAAAAATTACAATGCAAACTTCATCATATATGAGTCATCTGACCAATTTGAGATTCTTAACGTGAATGTGATTCATAAGTCCTCCATTCAGTCACCTCCAGTTTTTTTTAGAATAAAGGGCATAAGTCACATCTTATAAAATTAAAATTCCCATGTGAATGTTATCTTTTGATCAACTCCATGCTAATTATCACTGAATGAAGCTATGTCTGTTTCAAAGTCTATCCATCATTTAATTTAAAAATCAGAAAGAAAGGCAGTTCTTACTCAATGACTAAGAAAATATATACTCTGAAATAAAATTGCTTCATTTCAGAAAATATTTTTTTCACATTACTATGGTTCTTTCATTTGTAAAGAAAGTTAATGCTGGGGCTGGGAATATGGCCTAATGGCAAGAGGCCCTGGGTTCAATTCCTCAGCACCACATAAACAGAAAATGGCCAGAAGTGGCGCTGTGGCTCAAGTGGCAGAGTGCTAGCCTTGAGCAAAAAAGAAACCAGGGACAGTGCTCAGGCCCTGAGTTCACGGCCTGGGACTGGCCAAAAAAAAAAAAAAAAAAAAAAAAAAAAAGGAACTGAAATTGCATATCTCATTGCATAGTTGATATAAAGTTAGGTAAATTTATAATTCTCTTTCAGGAGACATGCCATAATAATAAACACCTATTAAAAAAAGAAAGAAAGAAAGTTAATGCTACTCACCTTCAGTAGAACCATTCAAAATAGTCTAGGGCAAGAATTCATAGCAAAAATTTTGTTTATGAGGATTTTGTGTGCTTAAGCAATAATTTTCCAAGTAGATAAAATCATGAGAATTTAAGTGGGAGAAGAGAAATATCTATCTATTGGTCATTCAGTCTATCTATTATCCATCTATCTGTTTGAAATAGCATATATGTATATATGCATGTGTATATGTTTGTATGTATAGAAGCATCCATGTGTGTATGTATCTGGACTTAGGAAAAGCCATTTACGTATTTTGATCTAGTTTGTTAAATCAAGAAGAAGGAGACATTCTTGGTCTTTAATTCCAAAAAATCCACATGACCGAAGCAACATTTGTTTTCTGTCCATGAAGAGTAGTTTCCTAACTACATCCAGCTTCAGGAAATGAGAGGAGAAAACACAAGGAAAGGCACATCCGTGGGCATAAGCAAACTACTGTTATTACAGTTGAGACAATGGCAAAGGAGTGCATTCCATCAATAGTCACTCCACAGGAAATATCACTAATTACACTGTCTTTCATTGCCTATGGCAGCTTACTTGTAAAAATCCTGTTGTATGTAAATTAGGATTTGTGCAAGGTAGACTTGAAACAGGTAGCAACTTGATGAAGATGTAGTTGTAAATGAAGCAAATTGTTGTTTTTTTCATGTTAGCAGAATATTCATTTTCTCTACATAACTATACTAATAAACATTTGACTACATCGTACATTGAGAAAGGAAGTCTTAAACATTTGGAAAGAATCTCTGTTAAGAGTCAGGTAGGAAAAAAATGGCATTCTTCAAAGTCCCGAAATTCCACCTGAACCTCCATATTATCCCCCGATATTTTGTTTACATTTTGATCCTACATAAATTTATGAATGTATAACAGTCTTGTCCAACTGCAGATTCTCTTGTCCAACTACAGTAGAAATGGGGAAACTGATAAAAATAAACCCAATTTAAAAATTAGTGGGTAGCCTAATGTCTCAATCCTGTAATCCTCACTATGATGTACGCTTTGAGAGGTAGAAGATCCAGGTTCATTTCCAGGCTGGAAAGAAAAGTCCAGAAGACTCTATCTCCAAAGTTATCAGCAGAAGCCCCAAGTATAGGTACAGCTCAAGTGGTAGAGTGCCAGCTAAATAAAGAAGAGGCCACAAACTCAAACTCAGGCAATGGAAAAAAATAATAGCTTATTTTCCATTTTTCTTTGCTTTGTACTATAATGTATTGGACATGCTGAAGATTCTCAACAAATATTTGTGCAATTTTTACTGAATGAAAATGAGAAAAGAATTCATAAATTAGTTAAGGTGAGGGCACTGCTTAAGGAAAGGAGCAACTTTCCCTATGCATGGTGTGCAGATGAATGTGAGCAGCATAAATTTAGAATGCCTGTGTCTGCTGCCTATTACTATCACAAATGATATTCAAGTACATAAATATAGAAGACTTGCTTGGTTCCAAGACTTTGAAGTTCCTGTCTACTGACTGTGTCACTCTGGTTGAGGCAGAGCATGATGGAAAGGACATGTTCACCATGCAAATATACCCTCAGTAAACCACCAGGAAGAAAGAGAGAGGAAGAAAAGGGGGGCATGATGTTACTCTCCACTTCCCACCAGTAGCATAAAGACATCCCCCTCCTAGCATCTTTAAGGTTCCAGCACTTTCCATGATTGCCACTCTGGCAACTATTAGGGACATTTCAAATCCAAACTGTAGGCTGGAGATTGTAGTCCAGTACTAGAACATTTGCAGTTACTACATCCCTGGGTTGAGTTTCCAGCATCAAATCCACACAAAACAATAAGAATACTTGACCTAAACTTCTGTTGTTCCTCTGAAGCCTTTTTCTAATTTATCTCTTGTTCCAGGATACCTTTTCCTTGTATATGCAAGATTCATTTCTCATAATGTTGAATGCCTTAAGTTGTACTTTGATGAGTAAAACAAAAATTGATGTCAACACTAGTTTTTCATTCTGTTAATAAATTCAGGAATCAGGTGAACTTTAAAATATTAAAATTTTCAGAACCATTTTTGGACTGAGAAATATGTTTGGTTTCATCAGTAAATGAGTCATATTAAAAGAGATCTGGCACTTATCATTCAGTCTCAGAAGTCACTTTGTACTCTGTTCAGATAATGAAATTATCTAAAAATTATATGATATATTTTGTGTGTGAAAAGTGTTTCTCTAACCCAGCCCCAACACATAACCCAATTCATAAAGCTCAGGATGTGAGGCCGGGAAAAGAGGAAGATTCGGTTTGGGATACTTGTAATGTTTTAAACCCTGTGATGGTCCATTAGAAATTCTTGGCTTTATGGTTTATAACTTTAAATATCCTTTACAGTGATTCCTCCAAACTGAATTTGTCACATTATGTTCTGTATGAAAGCAGGAACATGCAAGATGCATCTAATTTTTTCTGACCTTTTCTTTTTTAAGAAAGAAAAGGAATAAAACAATAGGGAAAAGTTAGTGTTAGAATAAGGAGAAAATGAAATGACAACTAGCTGCAGAAAGCACTGTGAACCTATTGAATTTTATTTGTGAAAGCGCCACTGGCATCCATGACGATGAGAAATCGGTGCCTACCTGGATTGGAAGAAGAGTGTCTCAAGTGCACTTGATTAACATCTATCTTCCAGAATCTTTTTCATTTTTACTTAGAATAATCATTTATTGAAACAAGACTATCAATGGTTTAAAGATGAAAATACACTTCCTTACTCCTTCCCTCCCTCCCCTTCTCTCTCTCTCTCCCTCCCCTTCTCTTTCCTTTCCTTTCCTTTCTTTCTATCTTTCTTTCTTTCCTTCTTTCTTTCTTTCTTTCGTTTTCTCTTTCTTTCTTTCTTTCTTTTCCTTCCTTCCTTCCTTCCTCTCTTTGTGTCTCTCTCCTTTCCTCAGTTTCTTTTCATTTCATTCTTCCTCTCCTTCCTTCCTTCCTTCCTTCCTTCCTTCCTTCCTTCCTTCCTTCCTTTCTTCCTTCCTTCCTTCCTTCCTTCCTTTGTCCTTCCTTCTTTCCTTCCTTCCTTCCTCCCTTCTTTCCTTTCTCTCTCTCTTTCTCCCTTACTCCATCCCCTTTTCCTTTCTTTCTTTTCTTTTCTTTCTTTACTTCCTTCCTTTCTTTTTTTCTCTTAGTGCCAGATCTGGGACTTGAATTCTGGGCCTGGGTTTTGTCCCTGAGTTTCTTTTTCTCAAGCCTAGCATGCTACTATTTAAGCTACAGCTCCATTTGTGGCTCTGTGTGTTTGTTTGTGTGTGTGTGTGTGTGTGTGTGTGTGTGTGTGTGTGATTGTTTGTTGGAGATAAGATTCTCAGGGACTTGCCTACCTAAGCATATGAATGATCTTAGCTTCTTGAGCACCAGCACCTTGGCTCCAAATCTAGCCTCTTCAAAGGAATTTCATTTTACTAGCACAACATTAAGAAATTTTCACATTCTGAGAGCTTAAATTTGATAAATCTGTCTGGAACACAGCAATCATGAAATCAAATTACATTCAATGTAACAGAAATGAGTAATGGGGTGTTAAAGGGATGTTGAAATATTTACTGTTCTAGAAATTATAAAATTTACTAAGTTATAATAAAAAAAGGAAAATACATTGGACATCATTGAACTTAAGGAAAATACAAAGCTTTACATAGAACACAGAATTCCTTATGAATCTCAATTAAAGTACATCTGCCTATATTATACCAGATACTGATAACATTTTCTGCTGCCAAGTATCAAGTAATGAATATACTGTACTTGACAGGCTAACCAGCTCTGTGATATCTACTCAACTAGGATGTAACTTGAAACCAATCCTATAAAATACATAAATGGGTTATTGTAGCTGTCTTCCAATAAAAATTCTTTCCAAAACACCCCACAATTTAATTTCCTAACCCTGTGCTACATTCCTCCTCAAAACAAAGAGGTTCTAAGTCAATATCTTAGTGGTATGTCATATACCCTGTTGCATAAGACATATTCTTAACACACACACACACACACACATATACACACATATATGTGTGTTTCCATATATATGTATGTTTACATATATGTACATTTTATATATCTATATATGCTCTATAGAAAATACATGTCAAATTACAACAGTGCTAGTTGCTAGAAGCACATATCTGTAATCCTACCTACTCAGGAGGCTGAGAATTATACTTACAAGCCACCCTATGCAGGAATTCCATGAGAATGTTATCTCCAAATAACCACTAGCTAGCTCAAAGTGGAGATGTGGCACAAATTGTACAGCACTAACCTTGAGTGAAATAGCTAAGGGATAGTAACCAAGCTTTGAGTTCAAACCCTAGTATATGTGTATGTGCACGCACGCACAAACACACACACACACACACACACACACACACACACACACACACCAAATCAAAATTAAAAGGCTTTAATCTTCTTTATCCTTATTGCATCCACCTGGCCTCTGTGTATTAACTGTAGTGAAATATGATTTCCATTATATTTGTTCTGTCTCTATAACAATAGAGGGGTTTAATATTTAAGACCAAGGAAAAAAGAAAATTATTCACATAATACAGATGTATATAAATAAAATACAAAGAAATAAGCAAAACTTAAATATTACTAGTAAATTACAACCAGGAGTAATACATATATATATATATATATGTATATATATTTCAGTTACTACAAATATGACATGAATAATTGAGTAGGAGATGACCATCAGTTGTGTCAGCATGGGTCTTGCCAAACCAAAAATTCAATTACCCTATTTACTACTTTATGTCACTTGTAGTTCTATGATAATTGCTGTCTAAAGATCTAAAGCTATTGTTGTGTAAGTAGTAGAGCATCTCTCTGGCACAGTGTCTTTTTCCCTCAAGGTATGAATATGAAATGAGAAGGTTGTCCTGGTCTTTAGCCCCCCACCCTCCCCTGACCCACGAGAGAGACAGGGGAAGGCACGCCACGACTGGATGAGCCAAGAAAGAAGAAGGGCCGGCAGACTGCCTGCACCCAGCCCTCCCTCACCGGAGGACAATCAGACGGCCTGGGAATCAAGTCGGCGCAAGATCTCTTTTATTGGGGAAGTATGTGCCACTAATATAAGGCACAGGAGCCAATCAGGTCTAAGATCAGCAGGAAGGGGAGGCATGAGATGTCCATCAAGGGTGGAAGGAGCTGGGGCATCACAGCCCACAGAACCCCCTCGGGGTTATAACCAAAGACACTTGTAGCAGCTGCATGTTGTTGTTAGAAGCTACCATCTTAGCCACATGTGGCGCCAAGACTGAGAAATAGGCGAGGCCAGCTAGTTAACTTCCAGGTGTGCCCCACAGAAGGTCATGACCTTTCCAGGGAGAATCCCTTCCCATAGGGGGGAAAATAATTAAAAGTCGAAAATAAACACTCCACCTTCTTCCCCTATATTTCACCTGCAATCTGCATCAAATCCTGTCACAGAGAAGAACAGAAGCTGATAGCACAGGTTTAGGCAAGTCACACCAGAGGATCACAAGAGTCCAATAGCTATACCCTTATGATCACATAAGATGATGCTAAGTGAAATGAACTCCATTTTATGGAAATGATTGTTATATCACAGTTGTAACTACTTTCAACATCCCATGTGTATCTGTAGCTTCTACTATTGATGATGTTCTTGTATCACCTCCTTGTGATTGTATCTACACTATCTCTATAATCTTATCTGAGTATATTGGAAACCATGTATACTGGTATTAGAACTAGGAAATTGAAAGGGAATACTAAATTGAGAGACACAGGGTAAAAAAAGAGAAACAACTACAAAAGCAATACTCGCAAAACTGTTTGGTGTAAGTGAACTGAACACCTCAGGGGGGGAAAGGGTAAGAGGAGGGAGGAGGGGAGTATGAGGGACAAGGTAACAAACAGTACAAGAAATGTATCCAATGCCTAACGCATGAAACTGTAACCTCTCTGTACATCAGTTTTATAATAAAAACTTAAAAAAAATTGTGAGGCTGAAAATATGCTTCCAGGCTGATAAATTCAAAGGTACACCTGCAAGGCAGGAAAGAAATAGATTCTGTAGAATGCATGAGAAAAGTGCTCCCAAGATGGAAAACCATTCTTACTTAAAACAAAATGAAGGTTTCTATTCATTTATTTTTCTTTTTCCTGCTAACTAATCTATTTTCAAACTCTATAATTATCACACCTGACTATGGTACTGCAGGGAAATGCACCCAGCTTTCCCCAGTCCTCTCAGGATTATCCTTGAAATAAAATGGTGACAGACAGGAGTTTTATTTCTGGGAGCATAGTCAACATGTAAAACCAAATTATCAGATTTCAGGACCAAAAAGAACGTTTTGTTGGATGTAATAGTTATAAATCATTCCTCTCTGGAATACTGGAAGTTTGAGGCTTTTAGCAAAGAAATATATCAAATGTAGTTTAGTATTGATTTTTTTTCCTTTCAGAAATGTATTTCAGCTTTGAAGACCCCCAAACCTTAGTAAATCTACATGCATTTTTATGTAGGCTAGAGTTATACTTCCTTCCTCATTTTATCGAGAAATATTTGTGAGGGTTCATTCAATTTATTTTCCCAACCCTGACTTGGTGCTTATAGGATTGTATCAGGAGACACTCCAGCATTGGATTTATTGGGAACATTAGAGTGGGTACTGAGTGGTGAGTGCATAAAATCCTCTATGTGTCTCCCATGACTCAGTCTCTTTCCTCAAGAAGTACCATCTACATACACTACCTGATTTTGTAATTCACATCAATCGTATTTTATAAGTTTCTATTGAATTTACTGGGCAATATTTAAAGTGCCTAAATAAATGAATAAATAAAAACAAGAAACAAAGCATGAAAGAAACCTATTAGTCTGCAATGCTGTCTTTTTTTAATTTTGTTCTAAAATATAGAACATAAATAGAAAAAACACCCACATATGTATCAATGAACACACACACACACACACACACACACACACACACACACACAGATATACATGATGCCCTAAGGAAATGAGAGGAATGGATAATTTAGTCACTGTCATCTGTGATATTTTCCACTTGATGTACAATAGCAAGGAAGAATACTCCTGATTTCATTCTGATTTAAACTAAGTTGAGTGTATTTTTAATTGTGAGATATTTTACAGGATGCTGAAAGCAAAACCCTAAACTGTGATCTTTAGGACAGCAATGCCACAAAATTCAGTTGTAGATCTCAAGTTACCTTGTAAATAAGCTTTACAGAGTATAAAACAGAGCTCATGAATAAGATTTAGAAAATGCTCATTGACAATGAGGAGGGAAATAAAACAGGTATGAAAGGTGGAAAGGACTCAGCCTTGTTATGTAAGTAGATTTGGTAAAGTAAGAAGCAGTGGGTGTGGGTTTCAGTAGGATGAACACATACTTTAGCATGACCATATTGCCCTGCTTAAAAGAGTTCTTGAAGGTTAGAATTGTTTTCTGCAAGGAACTTACTCTAAAATTTTGTGACTTTCATTATTCTATTTCCTTATAAAAAAAATCCTCAATTGTGTGCAAAGAATCATCAGCAGAGAATAATTCATTTAGTTCAATGTTGCAAATGACAATAAATCTTATGCTGTCATAAGTATATCTTTGAATGAAGAAAGGGGATACACAAAAAATATAAGCTTTCTTGTTGCTACCTACTTTTTGGAAGCATTCTGGAAGAAATGGTAAACTTCTAGTACATATTGCAATAGGTTAGAGACTTTTCTTTTTCCAGCAAAGCAAGGAACGTAGAATAGACAGGACTAAATCTGGTTACATTTGTGATGACTATAACAGGACCCTTAGGCTTAACCACCAGAAAACACGATTATCATGTCCTTTTACTTCTGTCAAAGTAATTTGCTACCAGTACCATCTTCACAGAAAATATTTTAGGGGCCTATTTTCCGTTCACTTTGCAGCTGGGGGGAGGATGTGAGAGGGTGTGTGTGTTCACCTGCACCATAATATATTTGCATATGTAGAAGATGGGGATTCTCAGAAAGCCTTTCTCACATTTCCACTTCGTTCTTCTGTCAGTTGTCTAGAATGCAGATACTGGCCACCTAATTTACACCACATATTTCTTGAGGGAAAGGCTAATACGGTTGTAGCAGCCAGAACTGTCAGGTGTTTAAGAGACTTCTGAGACAAAATCAGAATCCTTTCCCTTATTTATTTCCACTTGCACACACTGAAGGAACACAGTCATGAGAATCACTCTCTTATGTCCAATTTTCCAGCAAAATCTGAATATGTGGGTTCGAATGTTAGTGGGCTAACCATGAGCAAAAATGCCCAAGAAGAACATGGATTCAAGTGCCAGTTTCAGGACAAAAAAGAGAGGAAAGGCTTATGATGACATATATAAATAGGTAAATCTTTGGGAAAACAGTGAGAGATTCATGCTATACCATTGCTGTGCTATATCATGCCACTGATAACATGATCTGCCTGCTTTTAGTTGCTGATGGCATTTTCTCAGTCAACCTCAGCCATGAAAGAATGAAAAGCCATCTTGCCTTTTTGGTCTTCAACTCTTATTGTGCTTTCTTAAGCCTAACCATCCATACCTAATCAACTGAGGTTACTAAGTACAACATATTCAATCTCCTTAAACACGATTATTTTATAAGTCACCAGGAAATCATTGTAGAAGGTGAAAGATGATAGAATTCCTCAATTATTCATCCACTGTTCCTGGAAAATGTTGTGTTGTTTTTTTTTTCCTTGTCAGGAAACATCCCTTTCATTTGTGTGTTATTCCAGGAGACTACATGTTTAATGAACTTTGAATTCTGAGATTCCAAGAAATACCACTGTAAGCTAAATTTCTTTCCCTCAAATTTCCTACATATTTATATTCCATAATAGGAGATTAGAGAAAGGAATGGATTTCTTTTTCAGAGAGGCTGCTTAGGGGTTAGTGGTGCCTCTATATCTCCAAGATAATGAGATGGTCCTGCTGGTATTAATTTCGTTGGGTTTTGACTTAGTCTTTCTAAAGAATTATGCTATTTGAGTTCTCCACAGACTCTATAATACTTTAGTCATTTTTCAGCGCTAGCCTACCAGTCACTGTGTTTACTTATACATTTATAGGCACATTGTAGCTACCACAAATGAGGGAAATCATAAGACATGTGTTTCTCTGGATCTGACTTACTTAGTATGATTTTTTTTTACCATGTCTTTCCATTTCCTTAGGAATGCTACAATAACATATTTTGTTGGATGAGTACAAGTCTCTCTCTTTCTATCTCTCTCTCTTTCTCTCTCTCTCTCTCTCTCTCTCTCTCTCACACACACACACACACACACACACACACACACACACACACATTTCATGTTTCCGTGATCAATTTTTCCATTGAAAATCATCTGGGCTGATTCCATATTTTGGCTTAGGTAAGTAGTACTGCAATGGACATGGTTGCACAGGTAGCTGAGGAGTATCTAGGATGATGCCATATTTTAACTATTGCTGTAAGTGCAGGCATAAGCATGGGTTTTTAGATGTATCTAAGTGTCTCAAATGGATGCAGACTTACATATATACACTAGAGTGCTATAGAAGAAACACATGATAGTTCTACTTTTTTTTTTCCTTCCAGCCTGGTTCTGCAGCCAGATTTAATTTAAATTCCCACCAACAGTGTAAAGGAGTTTCTTTTCCCTGAGTCCTGAAACTAGACCCCAATCACCCTGTACAAAAATCTATTCAGGATAGATCAAGGATCTTAATTCAAGTCTTTGAAACTTTGAACTTACTTTAAGAAAATCATTTTGATATATGAGATAACAACTTTTCAAATGGGTTCCCAATTTCTAGGAAATATTGTCAGAAATTTATAAATGGGATTGCATCAGATTACAACACTCCCAAACAGAGAGAATGCAGTCAAGAATGTAATGTATATCCTACAAAAGTGAGGGAAGGGGTGGATTGGGAGGGAGGAGAGAGAATGATAAAAGGGCTGATATTTGATCAAGGTGCATAATATTTTAAAACTGCTCAGTAGAATGGCAATTCTTTTGTACAACTACTTAAAGATAATAAAATATGAAACAAATGAAAATAATTGAAATATAAATGCATTTTAAAAGAAACAATACAGGGCTGGGGATATGGCCTAGTGACAAGAGTGCCTGCCTCATATACATGAGGCCCTGGGTTCGATTCCCCAGCACCACATATACAGAAAATGGCCAGAAGTGGCGCTGTGGCTCAAGTGGCAGAGTGCTAGCCTTGAGCAAAAAGAAACCAGGGACAGTGCTCAGGCCCTGAGTCCAAGCCCCAGGTCTGGCAAAAAAAAAAAAAAAAAGGAACAATACAGCAAAGAAAACAATTATTTTCATCAAGAGGTAAGCCACAGAATGGGAGAAAAATCTTTCTAGCTCTTTAAAGTATAAACTATAAAGTATTAATTTTGCAATATACAATTAGCACAAATATTTAATCACCAAAAGTACAAACAATACAACTAATCTATGGGAAGGTCATTTAAATATTTATCCAAAGAAGCACAAGTAGCCAACAAATACATGAAACATGGTTCAACAGTGTATCAATCAGGGAAACACAAATCAAAAAAGCTATTCCTAATTTAGGGTCTAGCTCTTATCTACTCTCTTAGTTTATTCCTGAATAAAATACTGTATTAGTTTACAGGAGCAGCAAAGCTAACAGAAACACAATTGTCATTAACAATAACATTCCAGAAAAATGATCTCAAAACCAAAGTGAGAAATGCAACATTCAATACAACATTCATTGTGGTTCAACGGTATTTCCCCCCACAAAATATGTCTGTTTTTTTTTTTATTAAAAGTGTAAGTATGTGTACCTATTACTAAAAGAAATTGATTTGGAGTAGTTGAAGCAGGAGGGTTTCCAAGCTTATGTGATCTTGGCTTGCTTAAGGATTTATCGATTAACTTTAACAAAATTCCCATTTTAAAGGCTCTAGCCATTCCATAGAGGAACTCTGGTGTGAATTCTTTTGTGATGTGGATAATGTCTCCCACAATGTAAAGGCTCATTTTTACTGATTAACACATACCACTTGTATGGATCAGCTTTTATTGACTGAAGCACATGCATGAGCTTATCTTTGTAATGGTTATAACATAAACAAACTTTCACTCACAATAAGTCAACTTCTATACAGCTTGCTCAAGTGCACAGGTGTACACCTGCCAAAAAAAAAAAAACATTGCTCTAGAAAATGTGGCCAACAAGTAAACTTTAGGGAAATAACAGTGCTGGACAGAGCAGCCTGACAGGAAGCTATCAGAGAAGAAAACACTTTTTCAACACCTGAAATTACCAAGCTGGAAATGCAACTGGACCTCAATGACTGCCTGCAGCCTTTGAAGAAGCTCTGTTTGTTGTTGACTTTTTCTCGCTCTGTTTCTAGTCAGGAAACGATCACTGTCAATTTCACCAACATGGAAGTCTCAAGACAGTGATGTGACATCAGTGAATCAGACACAGCTCAGACAACCCCAGCAGGGGGCAGGTGCCAGGGGCAGAACTGTGTAGATGAGTTGAAACTCTAGTGACAGGTTTGATGCAAAGTTAGGCGGATTTCTATATTTTAAAATTTTAGGGTTTAAAACCTTTGGAGCTAGAGTGGTAGCAATGCCTTGAAGGAAAGATAACAAATAAGGTGTTTTTATTCCCTAAAATAATAAATGGAGGTAGATTACTAACTGGAGCAGTTTATTTATGTCAGTGAAAAACAATAGCAACCAAGGAATAACATCAAGTGGTACTAAAAACTTACATATGGAAATATGAATTTCACTCTACAGCATGTGTGTGAGACAGAGTGTGTATGTGTAAGAGAGAGAGAAAGAGAGAGAAAAAGAGAGAGAGAGAGAGTGCTGGGACCATGAACTCAGAGTCTGAGCTCTGTCCTTGAGCAGTTTTTGTTTTATTTTGTTTTGTTTTGTTTTTCCATAATGCACACTCCCTAGAACTTGAGCTACACTTTCACTTCTGGATTTTTTGTGATTAATTGAAGATAAGTGTCTCATAGATTTTCTTACCTTCTCTGATTTTGAACTCTGATCCTCAGATCTCAGCCTTATGCTTAGTTATAGGATTACATGTGGAAGACATTATCTTATCCATTTTGAATGCTCTATAAACAATAGAAATCTTGGTTTATTTAACAATTTTTTTCTCTTTATTCATTAAATTGCTAATGAAACAAAAAGCTGACTTCAAAGATTGTGGTTCTGGACACATACAAAATCATGAAATGATGTCTTAACACTGGGGAAAATTTCTCTTGTAGCAACTGAGAATCTCTTTCTCTTACACCACCCCTTTTACCTTGAATTTGAAATTGCAAAAGGTGAAATTTTTCAATCTTTGTGTCAAAAAGACAGACATGGTGTAGATGCTTAGATATAGAAGAATAATCATAATGTAGCAAAATAAAATGACTTTATTGCATTGCTGGGTAATACATCAAATTATTTAATTCAGTATATGCTTTAAAGTTGAGAAAATTCTGCAAATAAAAGAGCAATACTGCATGCCATCAGATTAAGTCAAACATACATGAGTTATCATTTATCATCTTAGAATGCTAAGAAAATATAGAACTTAATAGAATATTGGCCAAGACTTCTTATCTTTCATGTCACCCTACTTCTCTGTTTCTATTTTTTACCTAACTTTATATGTTAAAACTAATGAAATGGACCTAAATGCATTGTCTGTACCAGCACACTGGAGTGAAGTCAATCGATCTGAATTTTTCACAGTGGACAGAATAAAATGTATCAAACCACTCTGGAAATAGTTGATGTTCAAATTTCAGAAGAGAGCAGAGATTATACACAGGGAAAATTGAAACAGTTCTGTCTTAAATCAGGTGGAAGAAGAAAAAGACAGGACTAGTGTTTCAAATAGGTAGGTCAATAATGAGAGTATATATAGGTGGCTCCAAGTCAGTGTCACATAGTGACATGATAATTGCTTTCAGCATAGCTGGTATTAACTTCCAGATCTTCAAGATGGATTTTCCTCAACATGAATTGGTAATGCCAGATATAAGATTTTAGTGCAGGGCAGAATAGCATTTTACAACTGATGTGACAATGACTGAGGAACATGTCCCAGGACAATCACCAACACAGTGTGAGAAAGTCTTTAGTCAAAAGAATTTGCAAGCAAGGTGAAGTTAATCATGATGTATATCAATACGCAAATGACATTCTGATTAAATAACATACATATACCAAAGCAATTGGGACAGAGATTCTGATGGGTGCAGAAAAAAAGTCACAGAGAGATGCAGTATGGTGAAAACAGAATAGCCTTTGAAAAGGGATATGAAAAAAATAATAAGTTGAATGACAGAGACTTACATTTTTATATAAACTTTTAACTATTGCAAGGTGTGTTGTAAAGTTACACAAACCTCTAGCCTCTCCAAGAAACTAGTTACTTAACAGTGCTTTGGTTCTGTTTTGTTTGGCTGTATTTTGAGACAGTCTATGTTGGCCTTGAAACATAGATCTTCCTACCTCCACTTCCATAGTCCTGGAATTATAGATGTTTATTACTCTACCTGGCTCCATCTTCAATTTATGCTTCTTATAGGTAATAAGTTGATGAGGTAGATTTTCAATAAAGATCAAATTACAAAGATATAAAGAGAGTCTAGGGAAGGTGGAATGGAAATATCAATCTTCAATAACCTTCAAATTTTACTCTCCATTATAATTAGGCATTTTCTTTATCTTGGGGTGTTTGAAAACTTACTTTATATTAGAACATATATTTATATAAGGGTGTGTTGATACTTCATATTTTACTATGAGCCAGCAGCAAAAAGTAGGAATATGTATAACTCAAGGAAAAAAATTACAACATTTATTGCTATGCAAAGATAGCCATGATGAATTCACACATGAATTCACACATATTCCAAACATGAAGTCCAGGGTTACCTATTTAACCATTAACAGTTACACCAGATGGATGGCTGGCCTGATCAGCTTCAAGCCTAATCATATAATATTTTGAAGGGTGAAAAAAGAATAAAACCACATGATTTTACACCTAAAGAAAAAAAATCCCTAAAATATCAAAAAGAAATAGTAAAATTTCAACACATCAGACATACTCCTCAAATATCCTAAGCACAATAATGGCTGTAAAAATTTAGGGAGAAAGCTAGATAGTCATATAAATACATTTGAAGTTTCACAACAATAAAAGAATTTCTGAAAAGATTCTCTCCATTCACACACATTCCACATGATGATTTTGCTCTTCCTCTCTCTAAATACACCCATATTCCTGATGTTGAACCCTTTCTTTCTCTCTGCCTCTCTCTCTTTCTCTCTGTCTCTTCTCTCTCTCTTACACACACACACACACACACACACACACACACACACACATTGTCCTGCTGTTGAATTCAGTGATTTGAACTTGTTATGAAGGTATTGTACACACTGATTAATTATTCCAGCACAGAAACATTGACTTTCTGATCATTTTAAATCTTTACTTAAAAATAAATCATAAGTAACCAGGTGTTGGAGGCCAGCATCTGTAATCTTTGCTACTCAGGAGACTGAGATCTAAGCATGGCAGTTCAAAATCACCCCAGGCAGAATAGCCTGTCATATTCTTATCACCAACTAACCATCAAAAAGCCAAGTGGTAGGATCCTGTCAGTGAAAAAAAGAAAAAAGACAAAGGATAGACCATAGATTTTGAGTTCAATCCAAAACTCTGTCTCTCTCTCCCTCACACACACACACACACACATGCGTGCCCACACACGCACACACACACACGTAATCCGAATTTATTTTAAACATTGCCTACCTTCTTACAGATAACGTGAATAAGGAAGTAAAATGTCAATAATTTCAATATAAAAAGCCATTGTGCTTTACATTCTTTAGTTTATACTTGGCTGCATAATGAATTTATGAAAACATATTTTACTCAGTTCTTTTTTTCTTATATATATATTTATTATCAAACTGAGTTACAGAAAGGTTACAGTTTCATACATTAGGCATTGGATAAATTTCTTGTACTGTTTGTTACCTCCTCCCTCATTACCACCCACCCCTCCCTCTTTCCCTTCCCCCTCCCCCCCATGAGTTGTTCAGTTGTTCAGTTCATTTTCACCAAACTGTTTGTAAGTATTGCTTTTGTAGTTGTTTGTATTTTTTTACCCTGTGTCTCTCGATTTTGGTGTTCCCTTCCAATTTCCTAGTACTAATACCAGTATACCCGGTTTCCAATATATTCAGATAAGATACAAAGATAGTGTAGGTACAACCACAGGAAGGTGATACAGGAATATCATCAATAATAGAGGCTACAGTTACATATGGCACGTTGAAAGTATGTACAACTGTGGTATAACAATCATTTCAATAACATGGAGTTCATTTTACTTACCATTATCTTATGTGTTCATAAGGGTATAGCTATTGGGCTCCTGTGATCCTCTGCTGTGACTTGCCTAAACCTGTGCTAATTATTTCCTATAAGGGAGACCGGTGCTGGAGGAATTACAATACCCAACTTCAAGCTGTATTATAAAGCTATAGTAATAAAAACAGCTTGGTATTGGCACCAGAAGAGGCCTGAAGACCAATGGAACAGAATTGAAGACCCAGAAATGAACCCACAGAACTACGCCTAGTTAATCTTTGATAAAGGAGCTAAAACAATAGTCTGGAAGAAAATAGCCTCTTTAACAAATGGTGCTGACAAAACTGGTTCAACACATGCAACAAACTAAAACTAGATCCTTATATATCACCGTGCACCAAAATCAATTCCAAGTGGATCAAAGATCTCTAAATCAAAACAGACACCCTGAAAACACTAAAGGAAGGAGTAGGAGAAACACTTGGGCTCCTTGGCACTGGATGGAACTTCCTCAACAAAGAACCAGAAAGGCTACAAATCAAAGAAAGGTTGGACAAATGGGACTACATCAAACTACAGAGCTTCTGCAGGGAAAAGGACATAGCTCGCAAGATAAACAGAAATCCCACAGATTGGGAGAAGATCTTTACCGGCCATTCAACAGACAAAGGCCTCATATCTAAAATATATGCAGAACTAACAAAATTACTTTCATCCAAAACAAAACTGCAAAGAACCAATAGCGCCCTCATCAAGTGGGCTAGAGACTTAAAAAGAGACTTCTCTGATGAGGAAATGAGAATGGCCAAGAGGCATATGAAAAAGTGCTCTACATCACTGGCCATAAAAGAAATGCAAATCAAAACAACATTGAGATTCCATCTCACCACAGTAAGAATGTTCTATATCAAGAAAACTAACAATAACTACTGTTGGAAGGATGTGGCCAAAAGGGAACCCTACTTCATTGTTGGTGGGAATGTAAACTGGTTCAGCCACTCTGGCAAGTGGTATAGAGATTCCTCAGAAGGCTAAACATGGAACTCCCCTATGACCCAGCAGCCCCACTTTTGGGTATCTATCCAAAAGTCAACAAACATAATCACACTAAAGCCACCAGCACAACAATGTTCATCGCAGCACAATTTGTCATAGCTAGAATCTGGAACCAACCCAGATGCCCCTCAGTAGATGAGTGGATCAGGAAAATGTGGTACATATACACAATGGAAATTTATGCCTCTGTCAGAAAGAATGACATTGCCCCATTTCTGAGGAAATGTAAGGACTTGGAAAAAGTTATACTAAGTGAAGTGAGCCAGACCCAGAGAAACATGGACTACATTTTACTCAGTTCTTTTTGACATGGATTACATGAGCAAATACCTAACATAAATTGTATATTATTTATAATTAGTATGGATACGGTGAACTCAAACAAATTGTTTTAGCAAATGAGCCATTCCTGAGAAGCAGAGATATATGCGGTTGAACACAAATGACAGATCAATGCTTTATTTGATCAAACTAAGACAAAAATTATCTTTTTGTGGGATGAAAGGTGCCACCAAGAATTTTCTTGCAAATTTTCATGTCTAATGAAATTAAATGGAATATGCAATGTGATAATCAAATAACACAATGATAAGAAAAAGGATAGATTAAACACTTAACTATTTGTTTTGATTTTTAAATATTACAAAGGAAAACAAATTGTTTCTATTCAATATTACAACAAAAATAAATAAAAATATATAATAGAAATTGAGTTAGTAATTAGAAATAAAAAATGAAAATAATAGAAATACAATTGTGCAGAGAATTTTCTTTCAAAACTATTTGTCTCATAAGGTCAAGTAAAATTTTGAATCAAATAACACATACTAGAGAATAAATAGGAGAGTCATAAACTCCTAACTATTTTATTTGCTTTTGTTAAGTATTCCAAAGTAAAATAAATTCATTTCCATTCCATAGAATCAAAATAGAAACAAGAGAAATAAATTTATATGTAAACGAACTAAGTAGAAATTGATGTGTCTTAGAAAAATATGGTCAAACACATCATGCTCTATGTTTGAAAATCAAATGTGAGGTTAGAAGATCAACTTAGCTATTATAATTTGCAAGGACAGAATACTTTTAACTGAATAGTACAGTCTTTAAAACAAACGACAACTTAGAAGACTATACAAACTCGGTTAGCTGTCTTTGAAGACTTGAAAACATCAAACTTGAAACTCCCAGAGTCATGCACAAAGTATAATTCATTATTATTTATTTCAAATATTGATTAAATACTGCTAAAATGAGTGATATGATTCTCTTTATTTCATGATTTGATGAAGTGCTTAGTGGCAAGGTCCTTGAAGAGAGATTTATGGGAAAAAATAAGTTCTTTCAAGAAAAATAATTCATTATATTTTGACTGAACATTCATTGTATTTTGAAGTTTGTAAAAAAAATCACATAGAGTAATTGTGAGTTGATTACAGTCATCTGTGCTCAGTAACATTCTTATGTATGATATTTGCAAGACAAAAGAAATTAGCAATACTATCTGTTACTATGATTTATTTTAAACCAATAAAATATTTTAGGGCATATACTCTTTTTATGAAAATTCCATTATCTTTCATTGCCAGCTCTAATCAAGTTATTTTGTAAACACAGTAAATTAAGCTAGTTTCATAGCTTATAAGGCCCCTTGAAATAACAAAGAAATGTTTACCAAGGTTTTTTTCTCTTATAATCCAGATCAATAGGCAGTTGTTTATAATTAATGAAATAAAGAAAACAATCCTGACACCTCTCAATAATATAGGCTACAAGAGATTCACAATCAATATACATTTATGTTATGTGACTTTTGAAGAGAGTATGAAAAGAGTATATTTTAATAATAATTTCTAAACACCTAGATGGTTTTCTAATCCAGTTCACCATTTTTCACACTTTTTGCTACCATTATACAACCAGAATAATAACAAAACTGACATTTTATTAATAAAGCAATCATAAGTAGGTATTTATTACAAATTTGTGACATTGATAACCTCCATAGGGACAATATTATTTCTGTTAGTTACACTAAATTTTTTTGAACCATATGTGATTTTAAAACTGTAATGCCAATATATTATTAAGGCTTCAGTGACAGATAAGGCAGAACAAATATATGAAACAACCATAAAGTACATTTTATTTGTTTACTCATTGCTTTTTGGTTAAATTCCATTTGAAATTAATTAGATAAGCCTGAAAAGATGGGGATAAATATCAATTTTTAAAAGAGCTTGATAACTTGTTGGATCACATTACTCCACAAACTTGGTCTGAAATAAATGATTATGTGCTAGCTAGATATTTTCTAATTGTATTAAACAAATTTAGTAAAGAAGCAGAAAATGATTTCATGGGTTTCTAAAAGAAATTACATCAGAAAAAATTTTAGGCCATTTAGACTTAAAAAAATGGCAGTCAAAGTGAAGCTCAAAAAAGCCTGCAGCACATCAAAATAATTTTATTTTAATTTATGCAGAAATTTCATTCTAGAAGTTTAGTACTGCCTAAAGTTGAAGAAACAAATGGTACCTTATGTGGCTATAATAATTGTCACCAGTGGGTGAAACATGAAACAAAGCAAACATTGTGGGAAGGAGGTCACATCTTTGCAGGCAGGCCTAGGAGACAAGAAGAAAATGAGGGGCATTTTTTTTTCATTTCTGTCATTAGTTTTAGAGATATGACCCTCCATGTCATTTCTTTTGATAATTTTTTCTTGAGTTTTGTTGTCTTTTCACACATCTATGACTATCTTTTGAAAAGCCAATTTAGCATCTGACCACGAGGGGGCACTCTTATTGCACAGATTTGTGCAAAATTGTACAGCAGAGAACTTGAGCAGGACTGTGCCTAAAGGTGAATAATATGTTTGGCTAATTTACATCTGAACTTGTTTTGCTATTTTTATCTTTAAAAAAAAAACAAAAACAAAAAACCTCTGGCCTAAGGATTGGTCATTACTTTATAGTTCATTCTAAGATGAGAAGGCACTTTATTTGTGAATGCTGTCAGTATTTGAAGAAAAGACTTTTCATCTCTTGGGGAAGGGCTATAAAAACTAGAAGTAATCACTTATGTTCACATTTCTGCTCTCGCCAAGAGACATAAATCCACAGACACTTATTGCCATGTCACTGTCTTTTCACTTACATAGTTACTTATCATTTTTTATTTCTTGCTATGAAAATTATTCAAAATTTATTTCGACGATTTCATCTGTTAAAGTATATATATATACTTTATATATTTATATATACATATATATTATAAAACTGAATTACAGAGAGGTTACAGTTTCATACATTAGGCATTGGATACATTTCTTGTACTGTTTGTTACCTCTTCCCTTGTTCCCCCTCTCCCCTCTCCCTTTCCCTTCCCCCCACATGAGTCATTCAGTTGTTCAGTTCATTTTCACCAGTTTGTAAGTATTGCTTTTGTAGTTGTTTGTCTTTTTTTTTACCCTGTGTCTCTTGATTTTGGTATTCCCTTCCAATTTCCTGGTTCTAATACCAGTATACCCGGTTTCCAATATACTCAGATAAGATACAGAGATAGTGTAGGTACAACCACAGGAAGGGGATACAGGAATATCATTCCATAACACGGAGTTCATTTCACTTAGCATTATCTTATGTGTTCATAAGGATATAGCTATTGGGCTCCTGTGATCCTCTGCTGCGACTTGCCTAAACCTGTGCTAATTATTCCCTATCAGGGAGACCATATAGTCCATCCATGTTTCTTTGGGTCTGGCTGACTTCACTTAGTATAACTTAAACATTCAAATTTCACTGTGAGAATAAAATTTACAACAACTTCCAACTTGAAAGTAAAACATATTATGATTAACTTAAAATGTATTCTTATGTTTGTTCTTTTACTATGCTTTTTAACATATTTTCATATTTCCTTTTTCTAAATTTTCCTATACTATATACTTCTAAGGAAAAAAAAAATAGCTTGTCCCTATATGCTTTGATGATATCCTTTAACAAAAATAGGGACACAAACTAACCTACTAAAGTCTATTTAAACAATGAGTATTATTTCCATGGAGCCAATGAGATTAAATAAACTGTTACTTATACTTAAGTAATAATATGTTTAATCTTTGATCACTATAAAACCTCAAGTAGAGTATTTAGCCTTAATTTCTGAACGAGCTTTAGAAAACTTTAAAATGAAAAGAAATAGGAAGTATATTTTCTAGTTTGCCCTAAATTGTCTGTTTCTCAGTTTCTGAGCTAATTTCAATGTTTGACATGCACAAAAAATCCCAATAATAGTGAAAAATTATATATATGTATATATACATATATTCACTAACCTTATCCAGGGAAACATTATTATTCAGTGCCCTGTAGATCCATCTTTCTAGAAAAATCTATGTAAATTTGCTTCGGGATTTTTATATGACACGGTACATTTGTTTCTTTGGAAGTTTCCACTGAGCAGTGATAATTGGTCTCTCCTTAATTTATTTAAAATCTTCACTCTACATTTATTTTATATCCATACAAAAGTCATGATTTGACCATCATTTAAAAGTTACTCTATAACAAGTTCATATTTTTTTCTAGATAATTGGTCAAGGATTCAGGTTAATTGAAGTCAGATTCCATGTAAACAAAGAGTGTTACTTATTATAAAAGTTACATCAACAGTTTTAACAAGTCCCATATTCTTTGGATATAATACAAAATGTCCATTTCATCCATCTATGCTTTTATCGGGTTCTTATCTTTATGTAACATAGAACTGAATTCTGTTCTCAACCTTACAAATACTATGAAAATTCACAATCTGTCTCACTGTCATCCAAGACATAACTGTCAATAAGTTGCAATAAAATGTGCCTGAGTTTTAGATATTGGCAACACATTTTCATATAGGTCCATATATTATTGTTGTGAGGGAATAAGTCCAAATATGATATATCATAGCAGAGACCAGATACAGCAGGTATGTCCCCTTATATTCTTAAATTTGCTTTATTGATGCTTCAGTGATCATTTGGCATGGAAATGTAGTAGATGTTAGTATTTATATGAGAAGAGACCCACAGGATGTATGAGGGTGCAGAGAGTCTTACTCTGTTTGGAAGAGCCCACATTATCAAGCCATTTCCTTACAACTGCAAAGAAATATTATTCTAAATTCCAACTTAGCAATGATTGGGCCTTGGTGAATGGTAGCTCTGGTTTTGACATCAAATCTCTGTGGCTGATGGTTGTTGACTGAGTAGCAAGATGACAGAAGACGACAATAAGGTAGGTGAGCAGTGCACCAAGCACAAAAATATGATTAAATAGTTAAAATACCACTGGGGTTATTCTTGAGTAGGAAAGCATAGTGACAGATTATAGAAGGATGATGAGTTGTTTGGTTTTTATTTTTTCCTCACCTTTCTAAGCAATATTATTAAATAAGGTTGACATTTATTATTTATGATTGAAGGATCATTGATTCTTATAAATTTTCAATCCATAGTCATTTTAAGTAACAAAATTCTCTTGGTCTGACTGGCTGTGAAATGCAGTGTACACTTGTCTTTCTTAACTTGCCTTTTAATTAATCTTGCTAATTAATGAGAAGTACATTAGAGACCATTTGGAGATGTGTATGTGTGTTAATCTTAATAAAGTTTATACTTAATGAGAATGGGCATTTTCAACCATACAATTAGAATCATGCCATCTGATTCTCTTGAAAGAAATGAGAAATATGAATCTATTAGATGATGAGAAGAGAGAATCTTAGCAGTAATTGAACGTGGCCCGTGGGTTCTTCAGATGTCAAGAGCAGTGTAGCAGGGATTGTTTTAAAAAATGAGGGGTTTTTTTCAGTCTTTGTGAAAATCTTGCTTGCTTTGTTAACCTCTGAATATTGCTATTTTGAATGGAGAACAATTAGACTCATTAATTTGTTTCCCTTCTCACTTGATTTAATATATTCCCAGTAATAGAGCTCACTAACAATTGTAGTCTTGACTTTAGTACTTATTAGCAAATAATATTTTAAACTATTAAATTATCATTGAGGGATGTGAAGAAAAGGCAAACTTTCAAAGATGACTAAATGTAGTTTTAAAAAACTGGTTTTTAATAATTTTTAAGGCATAGAATCTTAGAACTAGCAGAGAGTTTCAAAAGATAGACAAACCTTGGTATAGTTGTTTCTTGGATGGCATTTTTGATTAGTTTCAAATATGTTGTATAATGAGGAATAATGCTTCCTTGAATATACATTATTAAGTGATTCAGTTGTCACTTGAGGGGCAGACACTTCCTATCAGTGTGATTATTGATGGGAGTTGCATCACAACAAATTAATTTCATCCCTAGTGAGTCTTTGTTGAAAGCATTAGAGTAGTGTAGTGGACAGCTAGCACTTAAATCAAATGTTTCTGTTGAAAATAATTACAATGTTAGATTAACGTACTCCATGCTGAAATCCAAAATGAGAAAAAGTCACCTTCTAGTCAATTTGGAGCACAGTCCAATTAGAGGCAGATGAGTAATTGAGTAAACATATTTCTTTTTTTTTTCAAATTTTTGTTATCAAATTGATGTACAGAGAGATTACAGTTTCATACGTTAGGCATTGGATACATTTCTTGTACTGTTTGTTACCTTGTCCCTCATACCCCCCTTCCTCCTAACCCCTTTCTCTTCCCCCCCCCCCCCGCGAGGTGTTCAGTTCATTTTCACCAAACAGTTTTGCAAGTATTGCTTTTGTAGTTGTCTGTCTTTTTTTTACCCTGTGTCTCTCAATTTTGGTATTCCCTTTCAATTTACTACTGCTAATACCAGTATACACGGTTTCCAATATACTCAGATAAGATTACAGAGATAGTGTAGGTACAACCACTGGAAGGTGATACAAGAATCTCATCAATAATAGAAGCTACAGATACAGATGGGATGTTGAAAGTAGTTACAACTGTGATATAACAATTGTCTCTATAACATGGAGTTCATTTCACTTAGCATCATCTTATGTGTTCATAAGGGTATAGCTATTGGGCTCTTGTGATGCTCTGCTATCACTTGCCTAAACCTGTACTAATTATTCCCAATAAGGGATACCATAGAGTCCATGTTTCTTTGGCTCTGGCTCACTTCACTTAGTATAATTTTTTTCCAAGTCCTTCCATTTCCTTACAAATGTGACAATGTCATTCTTTCTGATAGAGGCATAAAATTCCATTGTGTATATGTACCACATTTTCCTGATCCATTCGTCTACTGAGGGGCATCTGGGTTGGTTCCAGATTCTAACTATGACAAATTGCCCTGCGATGAACATTGTTGTACTGGTGGCATTACTGTGATTTTGTTTGTGGTCTTTTGGATAGATACCCAAAAGTGGGGATGCTGGGTCATAGGGGAGTTCTATATATACCCTTCTGAGGAATCTCCATACTGCTTGCCAGAGTGGCAGAACCAGTTTACATTCCCACCAACAATGAAGTAGGGTTCCCTTTTGGCCACATCCCCTCCAACAATTGTTATTGTTGGTTTTCTTGATATATGACATTCTTACTGGGGTGAGATGGAAACTCAATGTTGTTTTGATTTGCATTTCCTTTATGGCCAGTGATGTAGAGCACTTTTTCATATGTCTCTTGGCCATTCTCATTTCCTCATCAGAGAAGTCTCTTTGTAAGTCTCTAGCCCACTTGATGAGGGGGTTATTGATTCATTGCATTCTTTATCTAATCTCCTGGATTAATCATAGAAAACAGGCATTTGGTTGCTGAGCTATCAAATGTTAACATGGTCACCCATGTCTTGAAGTTTTTCAAGCCAAATACAGAACAATAGAATGGGATGAAGGAAAACAAGCCCAACATCACCACATTAGAGGGTTAAATCAAGCTGGGCCTGAGATCAGAAGCACCAGCTATTTTATTTCCTGATCTCTCACTCAGAAAAACCTACTCTTGTTTATGTACGTATATGGACATTAAGATTGTTAGGACCAACCCAAAGTCCGAGGCTGAAATTAGGAAAGCAACTCCTTTTGCAATAGCCCCCCAAAACATAAAATACCTAGGAATAACCTTAACCAAAGAAGTGAAAGACCTCCTTGATGAGAACTTTAAAAGCTTGAAAAACGCAATTAAGTCAGAACTAAGGAAATGGAAAAGCCTCCCATGCTCCTGGATTGGGAGGATTAATACAATCAAAATGGCAATATTGCCAAAGGCTATCTACAAATTCAATGCAATACCCATTAATATCCCAACACCATTCTTTAATGAAATAGAGGAAGCAATCCAGAAATTCATATGGAACAATAAAAGACCTAGAATAGCAAAAACACTCCTAAGCAGAAAGAACAGTGCTAGAGGAATTACAATACCCAACTTCAAGCTGTATTATAAAGCTATAGTGGGCTGGGGATATAGCCTAGTGGCAAGAGTGCCTGCCTCGGATACACGAGGCCCTAGGTTCGATTCCCCAGCACCACATATACAGAAAACGGCCAGAAGTGGCGCTGTGGCTCAAGTGGCAGAGTGCTAGCCTTGAGCGGGAAGAAGCCAGGGACAGTGCTCAGGCCCTGAGTCCAAGGCCCAGGACTGGCCAAAAAAAAAAAAAAAAAAAAAAAAAAAAAAAAAGCTATAGTAATAAAAACAGCTTGGTATTGGCACCGGAACAGGCCTGAAGACCAATGGAACAGAATTGAAGACCCAGAAATGAACCCACAGAACTACACCTACTTAATCTTTGATAAAGGAGTTAAAACAATAGTATGGAAGAAATATAGCCTCTTTAACAAGTGGTGCTGGCAAAACTGGCTCAACACATGCAACAAACTAAAACTAGATCCTTATATATCACCCTGCACCAAAATCAATTCCAAATGGATTAAAGACCTTGAGATCAAAACAGACACCCTGAAAACACTAAAGGAAGAAGTAGGAGAAACACTTGAGCTCCTTGGCACAGGACGGAACTTCCTTAACAAAGACAGAGAAAGGCTACAAATCAAAGAAAGGTTGGATTAATGCGACTGCATGAAACTGCAGAGCTTCTGCATGGCAAAGGACATAGCTCGCAAGATAAACAGAAAGCCCACAGACTGGGAGAAGATCTTTACCGGATATTTAACAGACAAAAGCCTCATCTTTAAAATATATGCAGCACTAAAAAAACTACCTTCTTCCAAAACAAAACCGCAAAGAACCAATAGCCCCCTCATCAAGTGGGCTAAAGACCTACAAAGAGACTTCTCTGATGATGAAATGAGAATGGCCAAAAGACATATGAAAAAATGCTCTACATCACTTGTATGGACTTCTTTATTTCATTAACTTCATTACTTTGGTTTTGAGAGTTGTCTCTCAAATCTTTAAGCTGGGTCGCTATCTTTTCATTTTACTCTAGAAGTTCATTTATCTTTCTATTTGTGGATGCCATGAAATTCTCCATTAATTTTTGCTTTGCCTCCTCATGCTCTAGAATAATTGACTGAAGAGATTCAAACTTTTCATTTATCATGTTTATCAGTAGACTTTGTAGAGCATTTTGGGGGTTCTCTTCTATGTCGTTGATTGACTGCTCTGCTTCCTGCTTGTTTTGAGTGGGTGATAAGACTTCATTGTTTGCCATTTCTTGTGTTTCTTCTGCCCATTTGGATTGGGAATGCCAGTCTACCAGCACCTGTGAGCACCATTTAAGACCCAAAGCAGCCCTTACCAAGCACTGTTGTGTAAATCTTACAAGTTCACAATTATATACAGATACCCTGTATACCTGTCTATAAAATTAGATTTGGTGTTCCTAAAGAATACAATTGCAATATAACAATCGATCCTGGGCCCTGTATTCAGTAGTTACTTATTTACTGTTACAACCCTATAAGCAATTCTTGTTTTTATATTAGGTTCTTTTAGGGCTGGCTTTCTCTATGAACCCCTTTGATTCACTCAGATTAAGCTGGGCTCTATTCAATAACCAGGGGTCAATGGAAACTGGAGGTCCAGGCAGTAAGTCAAGCTGATAAGTTGGAGGTAGTAAAGAGAATACAGTAAAATGTATTGGGGAGGGGGGGGTGGTGATTTTGGTTTAGTTTCAGTGACGTGGAAATGTGGAGAAGAGTAGAATCAGTAAAAAGAACAAGGTTATAATGATAGACAATGGAGAGTTAGCAGAAAAGAGTGGAGGTGTTATTCATAGGAAAGTAATTTTTAACGAAAGAAACGCAAAGAGAGAAATAAAGTAAAAACAGTAGAGGACAGATGCACAAAACAAAGAAAAATTATTTAAAAAATAAAAATAAATAAAAAGGAAAAAAAAAAACAAAAAAAGAACTGCCTAAACAAACAGAAAAGAAAAAAAACGATAAAACAAACAGGTAAAAATGGAATACAAAACAAAACAAAAAAAATGACAACGTTTCTGAAGTGAAAAAAAAATTTTTTTTTAAAGTTTAAAAAATGTTTGAAAAGAAGAAAAAAAAATGGAGTCCTCCTTGTTTGAATGGTCTTTCCCCAGTCTCTGGTTTCCTTGCGATGGTCTGCAGTGTATTTTCCTGATTGGCTGGGTTTGACTTGATTTCAGTTTGCATGGGGTGGTTCTGTTCTGACCCTTCACCCCTGTTGATTCAATCCTGGGTCTCTGTGGTTTGCCCAGCTTGCAGGCAAGCCTTGGGTGTCCTCTGTAGATGGGGACTTGAGCAGTCTCAGGAACCGTGGCTCCTCTGTCTGCTTTGGGGCCGCTGCCTTTTACACCTGGCTTTGAATAGGCTGTGGACTCAGCAGGGTGGTGCGCCTCCAGCCTGTTTTACCCAGCTGAGAGTTGCTTGCTTGGGGCAGGCTCCTCCCTCCTGGGCGGGGCGGCCTCCTTGGTGGAGGTGGCTATGGAATGCAGCTCCGGTTCAGGCTGGGAATTGGGCTTCCTCTGTGACAGGTCTGTTTAACTTTCTCAGGAACTGTTTGTTCCCCAGTGTGGTTTTTCCATGCTGCTGGGAGCTGCTCACTGCTTTCCCTTTAAATTTAGAAATTCTGGTGGGCAGGGCGAGGCACCTCTGGCTAAGCCGAGGCCCAGGACATGCCTCCCGCCTGGGCAGGGGGCGTTCTCCTGGGCGGAGCTGGCTCTCACTGTTCGGTCCCTCTTGCCCTTTTCAAAGATGGCTACTTTGACCTCGCTTTCCCCAGGCCCGACTTAATTCCAATATGGTCTGACCCTATGCCAGTGGCAAAGATGGCACTTTGCTCTGGCAGTGGGGGAAGGGCTGCCTTCCAGAAGCTGCTCTGTGGGCATGAGTGAGAATATCTTTCGTGGGGTACTCACGCTTTGTCTGCAATTTCAGGTCATCTGTGCTCAGCCACCGTCTGGAGTATTTCTCCCTGGTCTATGCTGTGTTCTTTAGCTGTGTGGAGTGCGGGTTGCTGTGCCGGGCGCTGTGCTGGTGCCGGCATTGGCGCGTCGGTGGGATGCCGCTCGGAGCTCAAATCTGTGTTTTCAGATGAGCAAAGTCGATTTTTCTTTCCTGGCCAGAATCCCTGTACTGTTAGAACTTACTCTGGCTGTCTTTCTAGGAGTAAAAGTTTCTATGGGGTGAGAAAACTGATGCTGGAGGGAGCTCAGCTAGTGCTCTGCAGCTCCTCCGCTCGAGTAAACATATTTCTATTCTGAAAATATCTGTAATAAAAATCACAAAAGAAAACAAAAAAAATGGGTGTAGTAGAAAATGCAGAGAGGTCTTATACAGCATATAGAGGCCTATACAGTTGTTTCTCTGAGGGGATTTCTTTACTTTCATGTATTTTCTGATTATACTTATCAGATCAGATTATATTTATCCACCTCATATAATCATATAGTTCTTTTAGATTTAATAAAATAGGCAGATAGGGAACCCAAGAGATTCAATGTGATGTGAGAGAAATTTGGTCTTTCATAGTTACCTTTGAAGATTGAGAAAAAGAACCATGAGTTAAGAGATGTGTGGAACACATCGTGGTACAGTACATTGCAGTAATTTTCTGCAAAGGACAAAACCTATTGATACAATTGTTATTTACACATTCCATATCTCATTTGAGTCTCTGAACTTCAGAAGAAGTTAAATATTACATGGACCATTTTGCTAGGATGTGCAGTGGAATTAAGAAAAGCAAATGTATAAGGAACATTTAAAGCAAATGTATATTAAAATTATCAACTACGATTATGAAACTGGGTATCTATTCTAAAATCCCATCTGATCATCTTCACACATTTTCACCTATGCACATAATTATACTCTTATCAAGTTGATTTCTTCACACTTTTAACAATATAAAATATACAATTCTCTTATTTGTGTGACATTATGATTGCCCTCCCCCCACAATTCCTTATGGCAAATGTTTAAATTGTGTATATTGTGGCTGGCACTGGTGCTTTACCTTGTATTTGCAGCTACTTATGAAGCAGAAAATGGTAAGATTGTAGTTTGAAGCCATCTCAGGCAGAAATGTTTTGAACAGTGCTGTTCAATACATGCTGGTTTGGGGGGCTTATGCCACTCATCTGAAGTTTCATGGCAAGCAGAGATTGGTAAAATCACACTTTCAGATGAACTCAGATAGAAAGGGCCACGTCCTCCATCTCCAGAGTTGGAGACAGGATGCATAGGAAGCCCCAAATAGACAGATCAAGGTCCTGTTGTATTCTCAAGCATATCTTTAAAATACTGGAACAAAAGTGAGGCTAGTGGATGACTTAGTGGTAGAATAGCTTTCTATCAAACTGTGAGGCCATAAAATCCAAGTACTTCCAAAAATAGAGTGTCTTTCATGCACTTTTACTATAGTTGTATCCTTATATTTAGAGATGGAAAGATCTTATAAATCATTGAACTAAATTTGGTGTTACTTGTTTTTTGGTCATGGAATTTATTATATGTATATCTGTCTTTTGGTTGAAGCTCAGAGTAGCTTTAACTTTACTATAATTCTTACCATGAAAGGTTTTTTTTGTTTTGTTTTGTTTTAAGGTATTTCTATTGCTGTATTATGCTTGCTTCTTGTTCTTTGTTTTTCAGACATAGGTATGTTGCTATATAGTCGAAGCTGGCCCTGAATTCAAAATACTCTCCTCCTGCCTAATGCTAGGTTTATAGGCATTTACCATCACACCTGGTTATATGGTTGGTCTTACTTTATTCTCTTTGCTTCTTTAAATTAGGTTACTATTATTGGTTTAGTAGTTTACCTTGGTAGTGTTTTAATACTTTTCACTGACTTCTTTAATATGTCTTTTAAACTGCATTGTTATTGACAATCTTGAGACTGAAGGAAGGCGAATGTTGATGTAAAGCATGGTATCATTATAAATACTATGGAGAATCCTCAAAAAAACTATCCCATCTGATCTTGCTCTCCAATCTTAAAGAGAATAAGCATATAAATGACATGACTGCATTCCCATCCTTGTTGATACCATAATGAAAATAAGATGAAAGATTCAAAATAGACAATGAATATTTTTACACCCATCTACCATTTATGTTGTATTCATACCCAAATTCTTAAAGAAAAATATGGTGTATATAAACAATGAAATATTATTCAGCCATGACAAAGAATGAATGGGTAGAGAAAATTTGATAATTCCAGAAGCTATTATATGAAATAAAATAAGATAGACCTAGGGAAAGATCCACACATTTTATCTCATGTTGAAATTATATCTGTGTATCTATAGATATAATTACACAGATAGGTAGGCAGACAGACAGACAGATAGATAGGTACATGGATATTTTCCATATGAATGTAGAATAGTGACTCCTAGAGGTTGGAAAATATGAGTGAATAACCAAAAGGGACCAGATATTATCAATGCATGCTCTTTGTATCATTCATTAAGTACCTCACAATGATCTTTAAAATTTATATATGTTTTTTGGGGTTTTCTTTGGTTTTTTGTTTTTTGTTTTGGCCAGTCCTCGGGCTTGGACTCAGGGCCTGAGCACTGTCCCTGGCTTCTTTTTGCTCAAGGCTAGCACTCTGCCGCTTGAGCCACAGCGCCACTTCTGGCCATTTTCTGTATATGTGGTGCTGGGGAATTGAACCCAGGGCCTCATGTATATGAGGCAGGCACTCTTGCCACTAGGCCATATCCCCAGCCCAAAATTTATATATGTTAATCAAAATTAAATAAAACTTGATACATATATATTTGCCTCTGGTATTTATTTCTGAATTAGATAATAACTATGAATTTTTATTATGGGAAATATGATTTAACAGTACCAATTATCTACATTAGAAACATCATTGATCTAATTTATTACTATTTTCTTCCCTTTCTATTCAGCTTCCACTAACCTGTTGTCACTCAAACTCTACCCCTAGTTTGTCATTTATGCTGCCAATAGCACCCATTGGATTCTCTATTACAAGCATATATTTTGTCCTACTAAATAATTTGTTGCTGTGCTTTATCAAATGATCTTTCCACCCATTTTCCTGTCCTTTAAATTTCTACTTCTATTAGTGTTGTTATTTTATATTTCTTAGCTTGTACATTCAACAGAGCTATTTTTAGAACTACTTTGCTGATTATTGTGATTTCCTTTATGAATGAATTTCAAGCTTCTTTTATATTTTATAATTTTTTTATATTATACTCAAGATTTTGTATAAAGCAAAAGCAATTGAAACTGAAAGAGACAATTTTCATCCAAGGATTTATTCTTTCTCCAGTCAGTCAGCTAAGATGTGGGTTTGTTCATTTCCTTTTTATAAATCCTTATAGTCACTCAGAATATAGTTTAGAAAATTAATAACTATTCAGGTCCCTGTGCTATTTAATTTTCTGTGGCTGGTTTCAAAGCCTTTTTTGTTTGTGTTTTGTTTTGTGATTTTTTTTTTTTTTGCTTCTGTGTTTGGTATCAAAGGACTGTAAGATCCTGTCTGTTTTTCTGTTTTCCATCCAATCTTTCAAATTCTCTTTTCCTTCCTTAGAAAAAGTCCCTTAGAAAAACATTCCTTTGGAGATGCTGGGAAGAAGAGCTTTGACTCAAGGCAATCACACTAATTCACAAGCAGCCATTAGAGGTCCAATTGCTTTCTTCTTAGTCCAGTTTTCCTGCTTACAGTGAGTGTAATCTTCTCAAATCATATAGCCCTACATACAGAAACCCCTGAAGATTGTAAAATGCCCTTGTTGGATGGCTTACTTTGTAAATAAACATCCATTTTAGAAACTGAGTTCTGTTAGTTTTTATTGTCACAGGTTCTCTACTCATTATGTCATTGATATTTCAAGGGTGTTCACTAAACCGCACACCAGGCCTACTAGTAATTCAACCAACTGTAAAATTCCTGATTATTATTTTTGCTTTGTAATATACCACATATTAAGAGAGGAATCTACTTACTGGGTTAAAAGTACTTATGCATCTACCCTTTACTTTGGTCTGCCCTGTGCTTTGAACTCAGGGTCTAGTGAAGGCAAAGCTGGTATACTACCATGGAGTAATGACTCTAGCCAAGTGTTTTCCTGATAAGTTTTAGAAATGTGAGAAAAATGAGGGAAGGGGTAACAAGTTTTACAAGACATGTACTCACTACATTAGGTATGTGACTGTAAAACATCTGTACATTGCCTTGAAATTAAATTTTATTTTATTTTATTTTTTATTTTTATTTTTGGCCAGTCCTGGGCTTGGACTCAGGGCCTGAGCACTGTCCCTGGCTTCTTTTTGCTCAAGGCTAGCACTCTGCCACTTGAGCCACAGCGCCACTTCTGGCCATTTTCTGTATATGTGGTGCTGGGGAATCGAACCCAGGGCCTCATGTATATGAGGCAGGCACTCTTGCCACTAGGCCATATCCCCAGCCCTTGAAATTAAATTTTAAAAGGAGAATGAAGGAAGAGGTAACAAATTGTACAAGAAATGTACCCACTGCCTTATGTATGAAACTGAAGCCCCTCTGTCTTTTACATTTCTTCTTCTATTTGTTACCTCCCCTCATTTTCACCCCCACCCCTCTCTCCCTTTCCGTCTCCCTCCAAGAGTTGTGCAGTTTTTTATTCCAAATGTTTTTGTAATTGTTGTTTTTTGAATGGTTTGTCATTTTGTTCTTTATCTCTCAATTTTGATATTCCCTCTCCCTTCCCCAGTTCTTTGAATTTGCTAGCTTAGTTTAGTTTTAGTTTTGGTTAGAATGTCTAACGCAGTAGCAAAAATGATTTCTTATGAGCCTGGGAAGTATCTGATTTTAGCTAAGTATCTGATTTTATGATTGAGTTTGAGAAGCTTAAAGGGAATCAAAGGATCTGGACAATGATTGTCTTTAAATGTAAGAAATCATTGGAAACAGCTGAACCATCTAACTTTTGTCCCAGATTCACTGTGTGATTATGTATAAGAGTTGCTATATTCTAACAAAATAAGTACATAGAGAAATAAATAGATGTGAAGGTAATAACTATGTTGTGTACCTAATTTCTTTACCCTTTGGGTTACTAGGATATTAATCCATCTGTAGCTAGCAAATCAACTAGCATGTGGTGGTATCAGTCTCTCATAGAGACTGTTATGTTCCCCCAAATGCAGAGAAAACTGTAAATTTTGTTCTTGGGCCTTTGATAGAAGGATGATGAAGGCATAAGCTTGAGTGAGAGAGCAAGCTCCTCCCATACTTCTGCTTTCTCCTCCACAAAACTACTGGCAAAGGAATTACTTGAGACAATGCAGAGCAGAAGGCATCCATTTTGCAGAAGTGGTCTCTTCTTGGGCTCTTCTCAGGTGTAGAAAAGTATTCATAATATTCATACACAATTTCCTGAGATAGTTAGAATAACAAAGTCTCATTTAGGAAGCAATAAAAACACATCCTAAGGAATTTCTTGGACAGTCTAAGGCATGAGAGACAAAAATAATAAATAAATAAATAAATATCTTTAAAAAAAAAAAGGGAGGAATGTAACCATGATACTATAGATAGTATATAAATTCACCGTCTTTCCAGGCTACTGGCTCTTGCCTGTCAGCTTTTGAGGAAGCTAAGATTTGAGGTTCCTAGTTCAAAGCTAGCCTTGGAAAGAAATTCTGGGAGACTCATCTCCAATTAATCACCAAAAATTCTAGAAGTACAGCTGTGAATCAAGTAGTAGAGCATCATCCTTGATCAATAAAGCTCAGGAAAAATGCTAAGGCTCTGAGTTCAATCCTTAGGAACCACACCAAAATAAAACAATCAGCATCTAAGATAGGCTTCGATAAAATTAGATTTGCCTTTCAGTCATTAAATCTGCCTCTCAATCATTAAATGAGCTATTTGACAGACACTCTCAGGAATCTTTAAACAAAATCATTAAACAAAAAAGCACTAGCAAGCTCAATTCCTTAAGCCCAGAGTTCTTAATGAAATGGAGTACAAATCTATGTGTGTGGTATTATGCTTCAAAAAGTGGTAGACTAATACTGAGTTCATACTCATGACTGCTGGAAAATGGACAGTCCTAACAGTTACACTCAGGAAGAAAGATTGTATATTTTCTATTTCTTTTTTATGTAGTTCCTAGTTATTGGGACTTTTTTCTCCCTTTACTCTGTGCTCAGAATGTCTTTGACCCCACTTTTAAATATTCACTATCAGTCACACTGAAATGATTCATTTACTTCCACTGAATTTTCTTCTCAACAAAAAAGGGAGCATGCCCTGTGCTGGTGGCTCATGCCTACAATCTTAACTACCCAAAAGGCTGAGATTTTAAGATTCAAGTTTAAAGGCAGCCCAGTAGGGAAAAATTTATGAGCTTCCAATCTCCAAGTAACCACTAAAATACCAGTGGTAGGGAATCAGCCTTAAGCAAAAGAGCTAAAGAACAACGCCCAGGCTCTGAGATCTAGCTCCAGTACTAGCATGTATGTGGACACACACACACATACACACACACACACACACACACATACACAACCACAATGACAGCTCTTTCTTGTTCTACCATACATTTAAAGATATATGATCCTCCCAAGGTTTCTGAAAGGCCAAAATATACTTGCAAATCAATACAAAAGGTTCTAGACAAACAATTCATCAGGCATGTATAAAACAAACATGGAGATGTTATACTCAAACAGACTTGGTGACAAAAATTGAACTTCAGAAATAAGCCAGCATGACAAGAAGAAACTTCCTTAATAAAGGCCCAGAAACGCTACAAAACCAAGAAAGGTTGGACAAATGGCAATGCATCAAACTGCAGAGCTTCTGCAGAGGAAAGGACATAGCTAGCAAGATAAGCAGAAAGCCCACAAATTGGGAAAAGACCTTTACTGGCCACACAATGGACAGAGGCCTCATATTAACTATATATGCATAATTAAAAAAAATTAAATTCCTCCAAAACAAAACCTCAAAGAACCAACAGCCCCCTCATCAAGTGGGCTAAAGACTTAAAAAGAGACTTCTCAGATTAGGAAATGAGAATGGCCAAGAGACATATGAAAAAGTGCTGGGCGTCACTGGCCATAAAAGAAATGCAAATCAAAACAACACTAAGATTCCACCTCACCCCCAGTAAGAATGTCCTTTATCAAGAAAACTAACAATAACAAATGTTGGAGGGGATGTGGCCAAAAGGGAACCCTACTTCATTGCTGGTTCAGGCACTCTGGAAAGTGGTAGGGAGATTCCTCAGAAGGCTAAACATAGAGCTCCCTGATGACCCAGCAGCCCCACTTTTGCGCATCTACCCAAAAATCCACAGACAAGAACACACTAAAGCCACCAGCACAACAATGTTCATCGCAGCACAATTTGTCATAGGTAAAATATGGAACCAACCCAGATGCCCCTCAGTAGAGGAATGGATAAGGAAAATGTGGTACATATACACAATGGAATTTTTTGCCTCTATCAGAAAGAATGGCATTGCCCCATTCATAAGGAAATGGAAGGACTTGGAAAAAATTATACTAAGTGAACTCAGCTAGACCCAAAGAAACATGGACTCTATGCTCTCCCTCACAGGGAATAATTAGCACAGGTTTAGGCTAGTCACAGTAGAGGATCACAGGGGCCTAATAGCTATGCCCTTATGAACACATAAGATGAAATGAACTCCATGTCAGAAACAAATGTTATATCTGTAATTACTTTCAATATGCCATGTGAAACCATAGCTTCTATTGTTGATGATCCTCTTGTATCCCCTTCCTATGGTTTTCCCCACGCTATCACTGTATCTCATCTGAGTACCCTGGATATTGTATATACTGGTATTAGACATAGGGAAGTAAAAGGGAATATCAAAATGGAGAGACAAAGGATAAAAAGACAAACGACTCCAAAAGCAATACTTGCAAAACAATTTGGTATAAACCAACTGAACAACTCATGGAGGGAGAGCAAAAGAGGGAGAGAAGAGGGGGAATGAGGGAGGAGGTAACAAACAGTAGAAGAAATGTACCCATGGCCTAACGTATGTAACTGTAACCCTTCTGTACATCACTCTGACAATAATTAAGTAATTATTAATAAAAAAAAAAAGAAATAAGCCAGCCTGAATCCTAAGGTCCCAAGTCATGAAGAAAAGATTAAAAAAACTTGAAAGGACACTCTTGCTGGAGTATATAAGCTAAAATCTAAAATAGCATCATCACATTATCATTATCAGATGGTGCTATATCATGTATATAAGATTAGCAAACTTTTTAAGCCTCGTAAATTGATGCAATAAAGAAAATATGATAATATTTATAGATTTGAAGCTGTTGATGACTACAGAAATTATAAGTATTGATGTAAAAATTAAGATATCTATAGGTTTATATTGGTTTAATTTCATATGACTTTCACAATTATCTATTGGATAGGCCTTTGAAGTGATAGCAATGAATTATGAGGAACAACTTTGGAAATTCCAACAAATTTTACCATGGCATAAAGGCTGGGGTCAAAAGAAACAGAAATATCCAATACAAGAAAAGGGTGCTATATGAATAAATTCTTATAAGGAGTAAATTACAACTTCAAAATAAGATGGAAAATCTTAATGAAAAATATAAATCTAACTATTCTTGGAAAAATATGTGTGAATCTAATAATAGTCTGAAAACAGGCTTTCAAAACATTGTAAATATGAGATCAGTTTTTAAAAGCTTTGAATAAATATAAATTTATGTGCAGTATTAATGTCATTTAATATTTATGTATGTCATTGTCTAATATCTGAGTTCTTAACTAGTTGCCTGTTATTTTTCAAAATCTTAATTTAAAATTTCAAGAAATTGAAAATAAATTATATTTGTCTATGTATCCTTTGTCATCCTATCTATAGAAACACCTGGATACAGTTAATATTCATAGGAAATTTTTCTGAACAGAAAAATACTCATACCTTCACCAAATCAAACAGTACAACTACCAGTTCTATTGGTGGGACAATTCGATGTTTAGGTAGTCCACTTTTGTTATCTCTCTGTCTTTCCTTCTCCTTTCTGTATATTGCCAAATTATTGTCATACTGCTGTTCCTGTAGCTTAGCCAACAGGAAGAGTAAAGAGAAATACCCATGAGTTTCTGCTGATGGAGAAAATGTCAAGTCAATTATCATTATGTGATCCTGTCTCTTACTACGGAAAACTTTGGAGACTGGAGTTGTGAGTGGAATAAGACTATAGATTTTCTTCGCAAACAATTCCCAAAGTGAAAGGGAATATCAAAATCGAGAGACAAAGGATAAAAAGACCAACCATGGCAACAGCAATACTTACAAAACTGTATGGTGTAAACCAACTGCACAACTCATGGGGGGAAGAGAAGTGGTGAGGGAGAATGGGAAACGAGGGAGGTGGTAACAAGTTGGATAAGAAATGTACGCACTGCCCTACTTATGAAACTGTAACCCCTCCGTACATCATTCTGACAATAAAGAAATGAACAAAAAAGTAATTTCCCATCTGTTGTTTTGACATTCATATTGACAATGAGGAAGAATAGGAGAGATATAGCTTGTGTGATAGTTGATGCAATATATTTTTCTAATACAGTTAAATCTCAGAAAGTTTTGTGGGTACATAATATGAGATATTGTACTGTAACATGATATTATGTTACATTGCATAAATAATATATAGATAGATAGATAGATTCTACACACACTTATCTAATTTTCAGATCTTCAGATATAGTGATTGTCTGAGAGAACTTACTGAACTAAAGATGTAGACAATGGGCTTTGTAACAAGGGAGTTTCACCTTACAGTGAGTGTCAGAGACAAATTCTACCAAGCTATCTGTGCCATCAATCCTTCAATTACAAGTAATTATAATCTGCCTATTGTCAGAACAGACTTAAAGTAGATTATCCCTCATGTCTGGGATCTTCCAATAGGAACACATTCTTTTTTAAAAAAAAATCATTGTAAACTTTATTATGGTTGATTTTCATTTTCTTTTTTCTAAATAATTACTTATTTACTGTCAAAGCCCCTCATAGGGGAGTTCTATATTTAGCCTTCTGAGGAATCTCCATACTGCTTGACAGAGTGGCTGAACCAGTTTACATTCCCACCCACAATGAAGTAGGGTTCCCTTTTGGCCACATCCCCTCCAACAATTGTTATTGTTAGTTTTCTTGATATATGACATTCTTACTGGGATTAGATGGATTCTCAATGTTGTTTTGATTTGCATTTCTTTTATGGCCAGTGATGTAGAGCACTGTTTCATATGTCTCTTTGCCATTCTCATTTCCTCATCAGAGAAGTCTCTTTGTAAGTCTTTAGCCCACTTGATGAGGGGGCTATTGGTTCTTTGCAGTTTTGTTTTGGAAGAAGGTAATTTTTTTAGTTCTGCATATATTTTAGATATGAGGCCTTTGTCTGTTGAATGTCCAGTAAAGATCTTCTCCCAGTCTGTGGGCTTTCTGTTTATCTTGTGAGCTATGTCCTTTCCCGTGCAGAAGCTTTGCAGTTTGATGTAGTCCCATTTGTCCAACCTTTCTTTGATTTATAGACTTTCTGGGTCTTTGTTAAGGAAGTTCCGTCCTGCGCCAAAGAGCCCAAGTGTTTCTCCTACTTCTTCCTTTAGTGTTTTCAGGGTGTCTGTTTTGATTTCGAGATCTTTAATCCATTTGGAATTGATTATGGTGCAGGGTGATATATGAGGATCTAGTTTTAGTTTGTTGTATGTGTTGAGCCAGTTTTGCCAGCTCCACTTGTTAAAGAGGCTATCTTTCTTCCATACTATTGTTTTAGCTCCTTTATCAAAGATTAAGTAGGCGTAGTTCTGTGGGATCATTTCTGGGTCTTCAATTCTGTTCCATTGGTCTTCAGGCCTGTTCCGGTGCCAATACCAAGTTGCTTTTATTACTATAGCTTTATAATACAACTTGAAGTTGGGTATTATAATTCCTCTAGCACTGTTCTTTCTGCTTAGGATTGTTTTTGCTATTCTAGGTCTTTTATTGTTCCATATGAATTTCTGGATTGCTTCCTCTATTTCATTAAAGAATGGTGTTGGGATATTAATGGGTATTGCATTGAATTTGTAGATAGCCTTTGGCAATATTGCCATTTCGATTATACTAATGCTCACAATCCAGGAGCATGGGAGGTTTTTCCATTTCCTTAGTTCTGACTTAATTTTGTTTTTCAAGCTTTTAACGTTCTCATCAAAGAGGTCTTTCACTTCTTTAGTTAAGGTTATTCCTAGGTATTTTATGTTTTGCGGGGTATTGCAAAAGGAGTTGCTTTCCTCATTTCAGCCTCGGTCTTCGAGTCGTTAGCATAGAGAAAGGCCATTGATTTTTGAAGGTTTATTTTATATCCTGCAATTTTGCCAAAGTTTTGGATCAGCTCTAGTAGCTTGGGGGTAGAGTCTATGGGATTCTTTAGGTATAGGATCATGTCATCTGTGAAGAGAGAGAGTTTAACTTCATCTTTTCCTATTTGGATCCCCTTTATATTTTCTTCTTGCCTAATTGCTCTGGCTAGGAATTCTAGAACTATGTTGAAGAGCAGGAGAGAGAGTAGACATCCCTGCCTTGTTCCTGATTTTAAAGGGAATGGCTTTAGTTTTTCCCCATTTAGAGTTATGCTTGCTGTTAGTTTGTCATAAACTGCCTTGATTATATTCAGGAATGTTCCCTGGGATCCCCGATTTTCCAGGGCTTTTAGCCTAAATGGGTGCTGGATTTTATCTAACACTTTGTCTGCAACCAGAGATAAAACCATATGGTTCTTTACCTTGCTCCGTTTGATGTTGTGGATTACATTAATTGACTTGCGTATATTAAACCAACTTTGCATCCCTGGGATGAATCCAGTTTGATCGTGGTGTATGATTTTTTTGATGACCTGTTGAAGTCGATTGGCCAGAATTTTGTTGAGAATTTTTGCATCTATATTCATCAGGGAAATCGGTCTGCAGTCCTCTATCCGTGATGAGTCCCTGCCTGGTTTTGGGATGAGAGTTATACTGGCTTCATAGAATGAGTCTGGTAGTGAACGTTTTCTTTCAATTTCATTGAAGATTTTGAGAAATACTGGTGTGAGTTCTGTTTTGAAGGCCTTGTAGAATTCTGCATTGAATCCTTCTGGACCTGGGCTTTTCTTGGATGGGAGATCAGCAGGTCGGGGCGCATCTGGCCTCTTTTACCCAGCTGAAAGGTGCTTGCCTGTGCAAGGCTTCTGCCTCCTGCACCGGGCGGCCTCTTTCGCGGAGGTGGCTATGGAATGCAGCTCTGTTTTGGGCTGGGAATTGGGCTTCCTCTGTGACGGGACTCTTTAGCTGTTCCAGGAACTGTTTGTTCCCCCGTCTGGTGTTTCTGTGCCGTTGGTAGCTGCTCGCCAATTTCGCTTTAAATTTAGCAATTCCAGCGGGCAGGACAGGTCACCTCTGGCTAAGCCGAGGCCCAGGACATATCTCCCGCGAGGACAGGGAGCATTCTCCTGGGCGGAGCTGGCTCTCACTGGTTGGTCCCTCTTGCCCTTTTCAAAGATGGCTCCTTTGACCTCGCTTTCCCCAGGCTCGCTTTAGTTCCAATTTGGTCTGTCCCTATGCCAGTGGCAAAGATGGTGCTTTGCTCTGGTGTTGGGGGAAGGGCTGCCTTCCAGAAGCTGCTCTGTGGGCGCGAGTGAGAATATCTTTCTTTGGGCACTCACGCTTTCTCTGCAATTTCAGGTTGTCCATGCTCAGCTGCCTTCTGGAAGATTTCTCCCTGGTCTAGTCTGTGTGCTTTAGCTGCGTGGTGTGTGGGTTGCTGTGCCGGGTGCTGTGCTGGCACCAGCACTGGCGCGGCAGCGGGACGCCGCCCAGAGCTCAAATCTGTGTTTTCAGATGAGCAAAGTCGATTTTTCCTTCCTGGCCAGAATCCCTCCACTGATAGAACTTACTGTGGCTGTCTTTCTAGGAGTAAAAGTTTCTATGGGGTGAGAAAACTGCGATGTAGGAGGGAGCTCAGCTAGGGCTCTGCTCTTCCTCTGCCGTCTTCCCAGAAGTCCTCTGAACAAAGCTTTGTTGTGGCTAGCAACCCAATATCTAGTTGGACAGGGTATGTTAAAATAACTATAGACAGCTGAGCAACATGCAAATAATTGGTTAGAGTTTACTGGAAAAGAAAAATCCTTGTAGTCATGTGTAAAAGATGCTTGCTTTAAATTCGCGTCTCTCATTCCTGTGCTGACTCCACACTCCTTCTTGGTACCCTGTCGACTGACGAAGCTGGTCTTCCGCACTGTGCTGTGTAATAAATCCCCCAACGTTGCCCTTCAACAGTTCTCACCACTATATTTGGCATTGGTGGAAGAGACGGTGGACTTGGCACATAGCCATTGCTCTTTGGATCTGTGGCCTTAGAATCTGGTATCCCTTATATTAATGTCATTCTTATTTTACTTAAGAATAGCCTCAAAACAAAAGTGTCCTGTTACTGGTAATTCAGATATGAAAAAAGAGAAGGACAGGAATGGAGTAGGAAGTGTGGGAAACGTGAACAAATACAGTCATTATATTCATTGAATATTCTATAAAAACTGAGCTACAGGCTGGGGATATGGCCTAGTGGCAAGAGTGCCTGCCTCATATACATGAGGCCCTGGGTTCAATTCCCCAGCACCACATATACAGAAAATGGCCAGAAGTGGCGCTGTGGCTCAAGTGGCAGAGTGCTAGCCTTGAGCAAGAAGAAGCCAGGGACAGTGCTCAGGCCCTGAGTCCAAGGCCCAGGACTGGCCAAAAAAACAAACAAAAAAACAAAAAAAACTGAGCTACATAACTTGAGGGTAGAGATGAAAGTGGGGCAAATGGGGGAGAACAATGGAAAGGGTGACATTGATCAAGAAGCAGTGTACTCATAACCTGGCTTCTAGATTTAAAACCTGTGTATACAACTACTTAATAATAATAAACAACAACAACAAAACAATAATATAAATAATGAGAAGCTTTAAAGCATTTTCTTTAAATGAAAAGTTGGAAGTTTTTGCAGTAGTGGCTTAGCTCTATAGCCAATCAATTGATCTTTGGTCAATGAAATTTTTATCAAGAAAAAAAGAATCCAATGTAATTTTGTTGTAGCTCATACTTCCAAAGTTGTAGTCATGGTGCTTAACACACTGGAATAAACACTGAATTATGTTCTTGGGTAATTTTTTTGATTCAGTTATTCTTCAGGGGCCTTGGATCATATTGGTATCACATAAGCTACTACTTTATTCACTAATTTCATTTCAGTATAATTAAGAATAAATTTTGTGTAATTGTACCACTAAGTATGTGTGTAATGTCATGTATATATCAAAACAAGTAACATGCACTTATAATGCTTTTCCTGCACATTCCACCAAATATTTCCAGTTCAATAGAAATGTAAATATTTTGGAGGATGTATTTTTTAAACCTAATAACCAAACTTTAATTGTTGTAGTTGACACATACATCAAAACATTATCATGTATCTTCATATATATTTTCTCACAACAGTAAGTAGTTTTCCTACTGCTGATCATTTTAAGAATTAGTGTTATACACATTCCTTCCAGTTATACTCATATTTTAAAAGATTTTTAAGTACTGAGCTCAAATATCTACTCATTAGGCCACAATAGCAAATATTCCAGAGCACTCAATTGAATGATTAGGTAAATACAGTTTTTTTACAACAGGGATGCAAACTTCTCTATTCAGCTTTATGGACAATCATTCAATAGTTTTATCGTGATTATACAAGTTACTACATGCTGTAAAGAAGAAAATTATGATATAGCAATTTCTAGAAAGCTAGTTATGCAAACAGAAAACAAATCTAAAAATTTTTCTGCCAAAAAAAAGAATGTTCTGATTGCTTCCTTTGGGAGACTTAGATATCTAAGAATATAAAAGGAAAAAATGGCTTCTCAGAAATTCTCGATTAAAAATACAAAAGAATCTGTCTGTAGGAACTCTCCCCATATGCACAGTATTTTATGGAATTGTAGATCATAAGTTATGTCTTATTTATCATCATAATTTAAAATTTATCAGTAAGCCTGGAACATGCCACATCTTCTCTTAATGATTGATGAATAAATGGGAGGCCATCCATATTGAAAGTTAACAGATTTCTGGCTATTGGAGGTTGGCAGCACTGTACTAAAAAACATCATAGTGCTCTTTGAAAACCAGCTTCTAAATATCAAAACTGAAGGAAGAGCCCAGAGAAATGTATATTTTGTTTCAATTTCAAGTTAGGTAGATCACAGTTTTGTTTGGGTCATTTATTTAATGCAAAGGTTGCCATCTAATTGCAAAAGTTAAGCTTGTGTCCAAGACAAAAACACAACCACAAAATAATTACCATCATGAAATGCACATGCTATTCAAACACTCACGTGTGTTTGTATAACATGATGTCATATGTTTTCCATGTGTACCACATTTTCCAGTTATATTTCTCAGAAAGAAATTAATTCTATTTTGTTGACAGGATCTTAATTGTATAACATTAAAAGCAGCTCTGAGTCTACGCAGCGACTCATGATTGTCATCATTCTCCCCGTAAGTAAATTAAACATGAGCAGCAGCTCCAAAGGAAATTTGCTTGTCTAGGCACTTCTATTCTTTACTTAGTTTAATTTTTCGATGCATTAAATGAAAACACTCAGAGAAATGAATTCATGGTGTTTCCAGTTCTTTTTGCACATAACACTTATAAAATGCTGATATCTTGGCTGTAAAAAAATACCTTTACATATGACCTTGAAATTTTTATATGTACTCTTTTTTATGTAGCCACTTTGTCTTTATAAAAATGCAGGTATACAAGGAAAGAAAAATGTTTTAGCAAAAAGGTGGCTTTTTATTCCCTCAAACTTGAGACATCACATTTCGGGTTTTTTGAGTAACTAGGAATGGTTTAAAAAAGAAATTAGGAGATAAAGTTAAACTGGGAGCCATGTGCCAGTGGCTTACACATATAATCCTAACTATTCAGGAGGCTGAGATCTGAGGATCAGGGTTCCAAGCAAGTCTGGGCAGGAAAGTAAGTCAGAATACTTCTCCAATTAACTGCCAGAAAACTAGAAGCGGTGCTGTGGCTCAAGTGATATAGCTCTATCCTTGAGCTGAAGAGCTCAGGGACAATGCCCAGGACCAGAGTTCAAGACCCATGGACCAACAACAACAACTAAAATGTTAAATAAATAAAATAAATAACTGCAGAAAAATTAAGAGGATATGAGATGCTAATGAGAGGCTCTTAGTTTGAAGCCAGCCTGGGCAGAAAAATTCCTAAGACTTTCATAAGCCCATAACTGAGTAGAGTGGTGAATGTCTGTCTAGGCCAACTCAAGCAGAAAAGTCCATGAAACACCATTTCATAGAGAACTTGGGTGTGATAGCTGAGCCTGTACGAGAGGGCTTAAAATAGGCAGGAAATGAGTGGCCATCTGAAAAGTCATTAGCAAAAAAACAATGGGCAGAACACATAGCTCAGAAGTAAAGAGGTTGATTTCACACCCAGGGAATTAACAACCCAAACAAAATAAAGCCAACCAAAACAACAAAAACTCTCCTACTTTGAAGATATCTCATGGATGTCTATTTTGCTTTTCTCCCTAATAATCATCTTCATTTTCTCTTAACATTAAGAAGTGTTCTAAATTTCAGGTTTTGATATTTCTAGTGGTATTTTGAAATAAAGAGGATCATGTTTTCATTTAATAATTTCTAATAAGTGAAAGTTTAGCTGTCTCTATAATTTTGGTTTTGATTTACCAGAACATTTTTGAGATAGGCAGTTGATAAAATATAATATTGTTTTATTTTTCCTGAAGTAAAAACCAAGTCTCATAGAGTAAGATGTTTCTTTTTAAAGTCACTACTTGCTATGAGACTAATCTAGAGTTTAGACTCTAAATGCATGACACTTTTCATTCTGCCATAATAAACACTATCTTTTTGTTGGAAAGATGGATTTATGAAATAGCAATTAAAGAAGCTATGTTCTGTTAAAAAAAAATCTGACCAGAGAGTAGAATTTCCAGTGTTTAGTAATTGCTATGTCACTGAAGATGAACTGGTTTAAAGGTGAAAGCACACAAGCTGCACAAGTAAGAACCAATATGCTACCCTCATTATTATTAGGGAAAAGAGATCCTTAATCATCTCCTTTGCTCAACATTAGACATCTTGCATAGATAATTCACATACTTTAAATGTCCCTCACATATCACACTCTCTGACACTCTCTATACTACTGAACTACCACAAAACCTGTGGCCCTTACTGAACATCCACATTGGACTTTGCTATAAAATGGTGTTGCTGATTGTATTCTATCATCAACCTTGCACTATCTAAGCAAGGGTTATTTTTCTTCTTAATCAGAATTTTTATTTTTGTTGTTAGAACAGAGGAAACTGGCTATGGGCATATATAACAATTCAATTTTACTCTAAAAATGTATACTACAAAAATTGGTACTTGAAACATTCAGGAGAATATGTCAGATTTTCTCTTCTGTCTACTTGTGGGGTTTTAATAGGCCTTTTATGTATGCTTTTAATAAATGACTTTCCGAGAGAGGTGATTTCACCTTTCACTGAGTTTTTTAAATGCTCGTAAATGTTATGTGAGTCAAAATAGCTAAGGAATTGCATAAAATATTGATTTGAGAAGTCACTTACAAAGGAATATGAACTGCAGAGAAAGATGACTTAAAACATTTATTCCTTGCATATGTATGAAATATTTAAGTTAAAATTATGAACTAAAATAAGAGATTAAATCTCAAATAAAGGTGCCTTTAAGAACTACTTTAAGAGCAGCTGCAGTGCAATAGCTCAGCTCCCTCCAGCACCGCAGATTTCTCACCCCTTAGAAACTTTTACCACTAGAAATACAACCAGCCTAAGTTGTAACAGTACAGGGATTCTGGCCAGGAAGGAAAAACCGACTTTGCACGTCTGAAAACAAAGACTCGAGCTCTGGGCAGTTTCCCACCGCCCCGCCAGTGTCGGCGGCACCGGCACAGTGCCCATCACAGCAACCCGCACTCCACGGAGGTAAAGCACACAGCGGAGACCCGCCGGCGCCTGAGAACAGACAACCTGAAATCGCCGAGAAAGCGTGAGTACCCATGAAAGATATTCTCACTCGTGACCACAGAGCAACTCCGGCAAGGCAGCCCTGCCCCCACCGCCAGAGCAAAGCACCATCTTTGCCACTGGCATAGATAGGGTCAGACCAGATTGGAACTAAAGCGGGCCTGGGAAAAGCAAGGTCAAATTAGCCATCTTTGAAAAGGGAAAGAGGGACCAATCAGCGAGAGCCGACTCTGCCCAGGAGAACGCCCCCTGCCCAGGTGGGAGGTGTGCCCTGGTCCTCGGCTTAGCCAGAGGTGCCCCACCCTGCCCGCCGAACTTCTAAATTTAAAGCGAAAACAGCCACCAGCTCCCAGCGGCAGGGAAACACCAGACTGAGGTTCCTGAGACAGTTAAACGGTCCCGTCACAGAGGAAGCCCAATTCCCAGCCCGAAAAGGAGCTGCTTTCCAAAGCCACCTCCGCGAAAGAGGCCGCCCGGTGCAGGAGGCAGAAGCCTTGCACAGGCAAGCACCTCTCAGCTGGGTAAAAGAGGCCAGAGGCGCCCCTCCCTGCTGAGTTCACAGCCTATTCAAAGGCAGTCTATAAAGGCCAAGGCCCTGCAGCAAACAGAGGAGCAAGCTGAATTCTGCCAAATGCAGAAAATCAGGAATATAGGCTGCAGACCATCATAAGGAAACCAGAGACTGGGGAAACACGACCCAAACAAAGAAGACTCCATTTTTTTTCTTTATCTTTTCAACATTTCTTAAACTTTAAAAAAAAAAAAATTTTTCAATTCAGAAACGTCGTCTTTTTTTCCCCCCATGTTTTCTATTTTTAACAGTTTGTTTTATCAAGTTTTTTTTTTCTTTTCTGTTTGTTTGGGTTGTTCCTTTGCTGATTTGTTAAATTTTTTTCCTTTTTATTTTATCTTCTTTTTTAAATAATTATTCTCTGTTGTGTGCGTCTGTCTCCCACTATTTTTACTTTATTTCTCTCTCTGCATTCTCTTTCTTTAAAACTTACTTCTCTATGAAGAACACCTCCACTCTTTTCTCCTAACTCTCCATTATCTATCATTGCAACCTTATTCTCTCTACTGATTCTACTCTTCTCGACACTTCCACATCACTGAAACTAAACCAAAATCACCACCTCCCCTCCCCAATACATTTTACTCTATTCTCTTTACTAACTCCAACTTACTCTCCTGACATACTGCCTTGACCTCCAATCTCCAATGACTCCTGGTTATTGGATAGAGGGTATCCTAGCTTAATAAGAGTGAATCAAAGGGGTTCATAGAGAAAGCCAGTCCTAAAAGATCTTAATATAAAAACAAGAATTGAGTATAGGGTTGTAACAGTAAATAAGTAACTACTGAATACAGGGCGCAGGATCAGTTGTTATATTGAGATTGTATTCTTTAGGAACACCAAATCTAATTTTATAGACAGGTATACAGGGTATCTGTACATAATTGTGAACTTTTAAGATTTACACAACAGTGCTTGGTAAGGGTTGTGTTGGGTCTTAAACGGTGCTCACAGGTGCTGGTAGACTGGCATCCCCAATTCAAATGGGCAGAAGAAACACAAGAAGGATGGCAAACAATGAAGTCTTATCTCCCACTCAAAACAAGCAGGAAGCAGAGCAGCCAATCAAAGACATAGAAGAGAACCCCCAAAATGCTCTACAAAGTCTACTGATAAACATGATAAATGAAAAGTTTGAATCTCTTCAGTCAATTATTCTATAGCGTGAGGAGGCAAAGCAAAAATTAATGGAGAATTTCATGGCATCCACAAATAGAAAGATAAATGAACTTCAAGAGTCAAATGAAAAGATAGCTAACCAGCTTAAAGATTTGAGAGACAACTCTCAAAACCAAAGTAATGAAGTTAATGAAGTAAAGAAGTCCATAGAAGACCTAAGAAATGACATGGAAGTTATCAGGAAAGACCAGTCAGAAGCAAAAGAGATTCGAAATCAAGTAACTAGCCTACAGTACCAACTATCTGAAGCAGAGGATCAAATTTCAGGAGCTGAAGATTCCTTAGATTCTATGGAGAAAGATAAAAAATCAATACAAATCCAGTCCAATCAACAAAACAGATCGCTACAGGAGATTCAAGACACGATCAGGAAGCCCAATTTAAGGATAATAGGTATTGAGGAAAACTTGGAGAAAGAAGTTAATGGGATAGGCAACCTATTTAACAGAATATTAGCTAAGAACTTCCCAAATATCCAGAAGGAAAGGCCTATACAGATACAAGAAGCATTTAAAACCCCAATCCGACCAGACCAGAACAGGACATCCAACTGACACATTGTGATCAAAACAGGATCAGTAGACTCCAAGCAAAGAATCCTTAAAGCTGTTAGGGAGAAGAAAATAATCACATATAAAGATAGTGATAATGAAAGGAACAAACGATCATCTCTCAATCCTAACTCTCAACATTAATGGACTTAATTCTCCAATCAAACGACATAGGCTCATAAGTTGGATCAAAAATCAAGATCCATCTTTCTGCTGCCTCCAAGAGACACATCTATCCAGCAAAAGTAAACATCTTCTAAAAGTGAAAGGCTGGAATCAAATCTATCAAGCAAATGGCCCCCATAAGCAGGCTGGAGTTGCAATCCTAGTATCAGACAAAATTGACTTCAAATTAAAAAAGGTAATAAGAGACAAAGAAGGTTACTACATACTAGTAAAAGGATCTCTCCTACAGGAAGAAATAACCATCCTAAATATCTACACATTGATAGTTGGGGACTTTAACACTCCACTATCACCTCCGGACAGATCAACATGCCAAAAACAGAACAAAGAAACCACAGAACTAAACAATTGCATAGACCAACTAGACTTAATCGACATCTACAGAATATTCCACCCAGAAAAGACAGAACACACATTCTTTTCAGCAGCACATGGAACATTCTCCAAAATAGATCACATCTTAGGGCACAGAGAAAATCTGTACAAATTCAGAAGTATCAAAAACATTCCCTGCATTCTCTCAGACCACAACCGAATAAAATTAGAGCTCAACTCAACCAGTCACCACAGAAATTGCTACAATTCATGGAGACTAAACAACACACTGCTGAACCATCAGTGGGTCATTGAAGAAATTAAAACGGAAATTCAAATGTTTATGGAATTCAACCAAGTTGAGGACACAAAGTACCAGCTCCTTTGGGACACAGCAAAGACAGTACTCAGAGGAAAATTTATATCTCTGAGTGCATACATCAACAAACTGGAGAAACGGCAACTCAATAATTTAAGGAAGCACCTTAATTTCCTTGAGAGAGAACAACAAGCCAAACACCAAGTCAATAGACGGAAGCCAATAATTAAAATCAAATCAGAAATAAATCAATTTGAGACGAAAAAACCATCGAAGAATCAACAAAACAAAGAGTTGGTTCTTTGAAAAAATCAACAAGATACACAGACCCCTGGCAAACCTGACCAAAAAACAAAGGCAGCACACTCAAATAAACAAGATAAGAGATAAAACAGGTAACATCACCACAGAAATAACCGAAATTCATAAAATATTAAGGGACTATTTTGCAAACCTTTATGCCAACAAATTCGAGAACTTGGAAGAAATGGATGATTTCCTAGAAAAAATTGATACCCCCAAACACAACCATGAAGATTTAAACCTTCTAAACAGACCCATATCCAGTATTGAAATAGAAACGGCAATAAATGATCTCCCATCCAAGAAAAGCCCAGGTCCAGACGGATTCACTGCAGAATTCTACAAGGCCTTCAAAACAGAACTCACTCCAATATTTCTCAAACTCTTCAATGAAATTGAAAGAGAACGTTCACTACCAGACTCATTTTATGAAGCCAGTATAACCCTCATCCCAAAACCAGGCAGAGACTCATCACGGAAAGAGGACTACAGACCAATCTCCCTGATGAATATAGATGCAAAAATTCTCAACAAAATTCTGGCCAATCGACTTCAACAGGTCATCAAAAAAATCATACACCACGATCAAACTGGATTCATCCCAGGGATGCAATGTTGGTTTAATATACGCAAGTCAATTAATGTAATCCACCACATCAACCGGAGCAAGGTAAAGAACCACATGAATTTATCTCTGGATGAGGAAAAAGCATTCGATAAAATCCAGCACACATTTATGCTAAAAGCCCTGGAAAAACTGGGATTCCAGGGAACATTCCTAAATACAATCAAGGCAGTTTATGACAAACCAACAGCAAGCATAACTCTAAATGGGGAAAAACTAAAGCCATTCCCTTTAAAATCAGGAACAAGGCAGGGATGTCCACTCTCTCTCCTGCTCTTCAACATAGTACTAGAATTCCTAGCCAGAGCAATCAGGCAAGAAGAAAATATAAAGGGGATCCAAATAGGAAAAGATGAAGTTAAACTCTCTCTCTTCACAGATGACATGATCCTATACCTAAAGAATCCCATAGACTCTACCCCCAAGCTACTAGAGCTGATCCAAAACTTTGGCAAAGTTGCAGGATATAAAATAACCCTTCAAAAATCAATGGCCTTTCTGTATGCTAACTACTCGAAGACCGAGGCTGATATCAGGAAAGCAACCCCCTTTGCAATAGCCTCCAAAAACATAAAATACCCAGGAATAACCTTAACCAAAGAAGTGAAAGACCTCTTTGAAGAGAACTTTAAAACCTTGAAAAACGAAATTAAGTCAGAACTAAGGAAATGGAAAAGCCTCCCATGCTCCTGGATTGGGAGGATTAATATAATCAAAATGGCAATATTGCCAAAGGCTATCTACAAATTCAATGCAATACCCATTAATATCCCAACACCATTTTTTGATGAAATAGAGGAAGCAATGCAGAAATTCATATGGAACAATAAAAGACCTAGAATAGCAAAAACAATCCTAAGCAGAAAGAAAAGTGCTGGAAGAATTACAATACCCAACTTCAAGCTGTATTATAAAGCTATAGTAATAAAAACAACTTGGTATTGGCACCGGAACAGGTCTGAAGACCAGTGGAACAGAATTGAAGACCCGGGAATGAACCCACAGAACTACGCCTACTTAATCTTTGATAAAGGGGCTAAGACAATAGTTTGGAAGAAAGATAGCCTCTTTAACAAATTGTGCTGGAAAAACTGGCTCAACACATGCAACAAACTAAAACTAGATCCTTATATATCACCGTGCACCAAAATCAATTCCAAATGGATTAAAGACCTCGAAATCAAAACAGACACCCTGAAAACACTATAGGAAGAAGTAGGAGAAACACTTGGGCTCCTTGGCGCAGGATGGAACTTCCTGAACAAAGACCCAGAAAGGCTACAAATCAAAGAAAGGTTGGACAAATGGGACTGCATGAAACTGCAGAGCTTCTGCACGGCAAAGGACATAGCTTGCAAGATAAACAAAAAGCCCACAGACTGGGAGAAGATCTTTACTGGCCATTCAACGGACAAATGCCTCATATCTAAAATATATGCAGAACTAAAACAATTACTTTCCTCCAAAACAAAACTGCAAAGAACTAATAGCCCACTCATCAAGTGGGCTAAAGACCTGCAAAGAGACTTCTCTGATGAGGAAATGAGAATGGCCAAGAGACATATGAAAAAGTGCTCTACATCACTGGCCATAAAGGAAATGCAAATCAAAACAACATTGAGATTCCATCTCACCCCAGTAAGAATGTCATATATCAAGAAAACTAACAATAACAGTTGTTGGAGGGGATGTGGCCAAAAGGGAACCCTACTACCTTGTTGGTGGGAATGTAAACTGGTTCAGCCACTCTGGCGAGCAGTATGGAGATTACTCAGAAGGCTAAATGTAGAACTCCCCTATGACCCAGCAACCCGACTTTTGGGTATTTGTCCAAAAAACTACAAACAAAATCAAAGTAAATCCACCAGCACAACAATGTTCATTGCAGCGCAATTTGTCATAGCTAGAATCTGGAACCAACCCAGATGCCCCTCCGTAGACGAATGGATCAGGAAAATGTGGTACATATACACAATGGAATTTGATGCCTCTATCAGAAAGAATGACATTGCCCCATTTGTAAGGAAATGGAAGGACTTGGAAAAAATTATACTAAGTGAAGTGAGCCAGACCCAAAGAAACATGGACTCTATGGTCTCCCTTATTGGGACTAATTAGCACAGGTTTAGGCAAGTCACAACAGAGGATCACAAGAGCCCAATAGCTATACCCTTATGATCCCGTAAGAGGATGCTAAGTGAAATGAACTCCATTTTATGAAAATGATTGTTATATCAGAGTTGAAACTACTTTCAACATCCCATGTGTATCTGTAGTTTCTACTATTGATGATGTTCGTATATCACCTTCTTGTGATTGTATCTACACTATCTCTGTAATCTTATCTGAGTGTATGGGAAACAGTGTGTACTGGTATTAGAATTAGGAAATTCAAAGGGAATACCAAAATTGAGAGACAAAGGGTAAAATACGAGAAACAACAACAAAAGCAATACTTGCAAAACTGTTTGGTGTAAGTGAACTGAACACCTCAGGGGGGGACGGGGGAGAGGAGAGGGGGGTATGAGGGACAAGGTAACAAACAGTACAAGAAATGTATCCAATGCCTAACGTGTGAAACTGTAACCTCTCTGTACATCAATTTTATAATAAAAACTTTAAAAAAACTCAAATAAAGGTTAATTGATGAAACATCATTTTTTGGTATTAGGACATGCACTTACAGGTGTTAGTGATTTTTAATCTGTATTCCTACCTACTTTGGAGGCCAATTTTGGGAGTATTATGGTTTGATAACAGCCTGGGCAGAAAATCCATGAGATTGCATCTCCATGGGATAAGCTGGACATCTGTGTGCCTGATTATCATCCCAATTTAAATAGGTGTCCTCCAATAGGTAGATCACAGTCCAAGAAAATGCTTGGGGCAGGAAGCAAGACTTAGCTAAAAAATAACAAATGAGCTGGAGTTATGGCTTAGCCCCAGAGCACCTCTCTAGCAAGTATAAGGAGCAGAGATTTAAAAAAATATATATTACCTGTTGAATGGCAACTCTATGCAAGATAAATAAAATGTTTTTTTAAATTCATATTTTAAAGTGAAATAATAAGTAAATATAGGATTAACATTGGGATTACATAATGGACTCTTTTCATGCTTTTATATTTCTTCTTTAGAGATGCTGGGGAGGACGGGAAAGTGTCAGTCTCAGGTCTAGAGGCTACTTACCTGACTTCCACTCACATATTCCAGCTGACAGATCTTGGTCTCGTGGTTTCAAGTAAAGAAGAATGAAGCTTTTTCTAAATGGCAAGGGAAAATAATTGTGAATAGTAAACACATCTTTACTCCTATACTGCCTTTGTTTTGTTTCTTGATTAAAATACTTTTTGTTACAATAGAATAGTATTGAAAAATAAATATATGAACTAACTTATATTGACAACTTATGATACATCTGTTATTTGTTAGTTTAGCTCATTTAATTCCTTCCCATAGCACTTATTTTAAAGGAGGATAATTAGTTTTAAAATGTGTTGTAGTTATGGACTAAACCAGGATATAAAAATGTCAGAATCAGATTACATGGTGTCTTCCTAACAAGTAAACTGATGTATCAAATTTACACTGGGTATTTCCTTTTGAATTTTATGCTTTTAAATTTTAAACTTTACTATTAATATCAAAAGCATTAACTAAATTTTTCAAATAAATTTCCTGAATATCAATTTCAAATTAATCGAATGACAAATATATTTCACAATTTATTTTATCATTTATTTAGTTAGTTAGTTAGTTGATTAGTTTGTCATGTAGCTTGAACTTTGGGATTGGGCACTATCCCTGACCTTTATTATTCAAGGCTAACTGAGCCAAAGCTCCATTTCCAGTTTTCTCCTGGTTAATTGTGGATAATATTTTAATAAATTTCCTGCCCAGACTGGCTTCAAACTATGATCCTCAGATCTTAGCCTCCTGAATTGCTAGGATTACAGGCATGAGTCACCAGTGGCCAACTTATTCCACAAATTTATAACACAACTCTTATTAAGAAATAATACAATAAAGCTAGCATCTTGAAGCTCAAAGTCACTTATTAGTCAAGAAACTTAATGTGTTCACCCATAAATCTACAAAAAGTCATAATAATAGATACTTTATAATACCAATAAGTTAAGTATGATATAAATCAAATAAAGATGGCCAGAATTAATAAAAACTGCATCACTTAAATTAAAGTCAATCTATATCAGAATTATTTAATTTTCAATGTGAATTGTCTTGCCTCAAAAAGAAAAAGAAAAAGAAAGCCAGGTTCTACTAAACCAGCATTGAGAGTATTATGAAGCAGATAAGGAGTGGAAGAAAACAGGTTTCTGAGCATTGCTTACAAATACACATCTACAAAACACAGGTATAAGGATCCATTTATCCCAACTTTTATCACAGAAACTTTCATTTTCTGCCGGAACCAGCCGGCAGTGAAAGTGAATCCTGATTGAGGGGGCGAGGATTAAAGAAAAAAAAAGATACAAGACAAGAGAAAAAAGACAAGAGACAAAAGATGGGGTCCCAGAGGTCTGCAGCTCAAGACTGCAGCCACTTTTATTCTTACCTTCCAGCTTATATGCAGTTTAGGAACCAGGGAATAGCATAGGGTTACTAAAGTTCAAGAACACAAAAAGGCTTTGAAGTTCACAACATCTGATGGCTGTAAAGACAGGAAGAGGTTGATTAACATAGACGTGGACTCTGCTGGACATAGTAAAGCAATTCTGGGTTAGTGCTAACTTACTAGTAAGCAAATGTTCTCGCACTTAGCATATCCTTGATGATAACAACACAGCCAGAGGTCAGGATGAACTTTGCTGCCAGTTTGGCTCCTAACAATTTTCTAAGTACATTATTGGGAAGTTCTTTTCTTCCTCCTCTCTTGTTGAAGCCAAATCTCTAGCTATTTCTGATTTCCTGGCCTGGTCCATGAAGTATCTGAGTCAACCTAAACAGTCTCTGCTATATCTACTCAATCAGTACTCAAACTTCACAATAACAATTTAAAATACTGTATCAAAAGAAAAAACACAATATAAATGTATGTTTTGACCAGAGTCTTTTGGAGTTAGTAGATGTCAAAACATAAAGACTATTCAATACTGAAATAATTGAGCATTCTAAGAAATTTCAATCAGTGTTTGAATCGAGAAACCAATGTATTTGGCAGTAACTGAAAGCTAATATTGGGAGAGCCCCCATTAATTTAATTAAACCTTGAAAATGTTTCATCTTTAAATATGTTATGTATTGTACATAATTTATACAATATTTATATATTATAATAATGTATTGAAAGAGGCTATATGGGCCCCCTTGAGTAGGAAGTTACCCAAGCCCCTCTCCCTCCAGGACACGAGAACAAACCCCCCATCCTGTCATCTATTGTCATCTGGACTTTGCAGTTATGGACTTTGTAGCCTGCAAACAGTCACCCAACCCCACCTTGAAGGGAACAAACAAAAGGCTCCAGCCCTGTTCGGGAAATTGCGTCCAAGAGGTCACTTCCCCATTCCAAAGATCCGCGTACAGCTTAGCACGTATCAATTAGGACATGTATCCCCCCTTAAAATGATTGGTAAATGTATATGACCCAGTGTAAAATGATTGGCTGCCTGCGTGCAGACCACGATGTGTTACTTTAAATCTATTGGCTACTAATGCGCGGGCTTTACTCTAATGGGTGATAGAGTCCTATATAAGGTCCCCCTCAGAAAAGCTCGGGGCTCTCAGTTGCTGACTGGTTTACGGTCATGACTGTGGGCCCGAGCCTGCTCGAATAAACCCTTTGCTTTTGCATGAGAACGTCTCTTGGTGTCCTCCATTCCGCGGATGTGCTTCTCCACCCTTTCATTTGGAGGTCTAACCGAGATTTGCTCCAGCGGTCTGGAGACTCCAACAGACTCTTCTCTGGGTAAGTGGAGGCGCCTTCGGTTGTCTGGGCCGGCCCTGTGTGTCTGTCCCTGTGTATCTGTCTGTTTGTCTGTTAACTTTGATACAGAGTGTGCACGAAAACATAGAGAGCGAGTTTAGCCTTTTTTTTAGTTCTCTTTCTTTTGACCGGTAGCGTTTGTGGTGACTGCCGACGGGGTGCGTGAGCCCCTGCCAGCCGCGACTGACAGACGTGTCCGTGGTCGCAGGTCACAACCCTAGGGGACACCTCAGTGGTTCCGGAAGGCTGGAGCCTTCATTTGGGGGACGGAGAGCCCCATTCGGAGGATAGCAGAGTGCCCTCCGTGCCTCATTTGGTTCAGTCGTGTGATTATTCATACGAGTCTGGTTCTGAAACTTTGCTACCGGTTCGACAACTTCTTGTCTCTGATCCTTTACTTTCGCTCCCTTACAGGTTTCCTCGAGATCGCGTTACCCGTGTTCTTGTATTGTTTATCTTGTTACTAGTTGTCTGCCTGACTGTTTATTTGTTTATTGTGGAACACACTATGGGTCAGAAACCTTCAACACCTCTCAGCTTGACCCTGGCTCATTGGTCTGATGTAAAAACCAGAGCCTCTAACCTTTCATTTTCAGTTAAGAAGAACAAGCGGCAGACTCTGTGTACTTCAGAATGGCCGACTCTTGGAGTCGGATGGCCACCAGAGGGCACCTTTCGCTTGGACACCATTGCGGCCGTTCGCCGTGCTGTGTTTCAACCAGGTCTTCATAGCCATCCTGATCAATAGGTTTATATTTTAACCTGGGAGGACTTATGTAACAACCCTCCGCTATGGATTAAGCCCTTCGTCTTTTCCTCCCGTACTGGAGTCTCTATACTTGCCTCCAAACCCTCTTCTCCTTCCTTATCCTCTCCTCCCGCCCCGCCACCTCTAGTCCTGCAGGAGTCTCAGGACTTAATTCTCCTTGACTCACCTCCCCCCTACCCCAACCCCCTGTACCCTCCTCCGCAGGACCAGCGAGAAGTGGCAGTGGCCCCTCAACCTGAACCCGAACCCGGACCTGCCCGGGGTACTCGCCGCCGAAGGGCCCAGGAAGAAGCAGGGCCCCCTCCCGATACTACTGTGGCCTTGCCCCTGCGGCCCTATGGGCCCCCGGTGGACGACGAGAATGGGAAACCCAGCTAGCCTCTTCAATATTGGCCCTTTTCCACCTCTGATATCTATAACTGGAAAAATAATAACCCCTCTTTCTCTGATGACCCCATTAGATTAACAGGCTTGCTGGAATCCCTGATGTTCTCACATCAACCCACCTGGGATGATTGCCAGCAACTTCTAGCAGCGCTCTTTACTATTGAAGAGCGGGAGAGAATTCTGCTGGAAGCCAGGAAAAATGTTCGGGGGGATGATGGACAAATAACCCAATTACCTAATGTTATTGATAATGTTTTTTCCTTTAGAACGCCCCAATTGGGACCCCAATACCGCGCAAGGTAGGCAACACCTTCTAGCTTATCGCCAGACTCTAATTGCGGGTCTCTGAGCGGCCGCCAGAAGGTCGACCAATTTGGCCAAGGTAAGAGAAATTATACAGGGACCCTCTGAGTCGCCCTCAGTCTTTCTCGAGAGAATAATGGAAGCTTACAAGCGCTACACGCCTTTTGACCCTCAGTCAGAGGAGCAAAGAGCGTCAGTAGCTATAGCCTTTATTGGGCAGTCTGCACCTGATATCTGACGCAAGTTACAGCATTTGGATGATCTGCAGGGTCTGACTCTGAGGGATTTGGTTAAGGAGGTGGATAAAGTGTTCTATAAAAGAGAGACTGAGGAGGAAAAAGAACAAAGGAGAGAGAGAGAGAGAAGAGAGAGAGAGATGGAAAGAGAGAAGAGAAGAGACAGGACCCTAACCAGGGTATTGGCAGCAGTAGTCAGGCCAGAAGTCAGAGGCCAGGGAGATAGTCAGGGTAGCCTGAGGCCACGCCGCCGCCGTTCTCCGCTTGGACCCGATCAGTGTGCCTATTGCATGAAAACAGGGCACTGGGCTCGAGATTGCCCCAAACTTGGCAAAAATTCCCCCCGAGCTGCTCTCCCGCAAATTGCCTGTCTTGGCCCTGGAAGAAAACTAGAGGGGACGGGGCTCGGAACCCCTCCCCGAGCTCAGAGTAACCTTTAACGTGGAGGGGACCCCAATTGACTTTGAGGTGGATACGGGGGCAGCGAGTTCGGCCCTTCAGGCCCCCCTGGGTCCCCTATCCAGCAAAAGATCATTGGTTCAAGGAGCAAATGGGAGCCAATACCGCCCATGGACCACAAAGAGAACTGTGGATTTAGGAAAGGGAAGAGTCCAGCATTCTTTTCTGGTCATTCCAGAGTGCCCTGCCCCCCTACTGGGGAGAGACTTATTAACTAAACTGGGAGCCCAGATCACCTTTAACCCTAAAGGGCCAGAAGTCAAATTCTTAAACCCTAAAGTTGACCCGTCTACAATAGCTGTCCTCACCCTTTCCTTGGAAGATGAACATATGCTCCATGCTGAGGTTTTGGACCGAGAAAATATATCTCCCATATGGTTAAAAGAATACCCTGACTCATGGGCCGAAACGGCAGGGCTGGGATTGGCCAAATTCCAGCCCCCAATAGTAGTGGACTTAAAGGCTTCCATAACTCCAATAAGGGTCAAGCAGTACTATATGAGCAAAGAAGCGAGGGATGGTATCAGGCCTCACATCCAAAAGTTCTTGGATCTGGGAGTATTAGTACCCTGTCAGTCGGCCTGGAACACTCCCCTCCTTCCGGTCAAGAAACCTGGTACCGGGGATTTCAGGCCAGTCCAGGACTTGAGGGAAGTAAACAGTCGGGTGCAGAATATACACCCTACGGTGCCTAATCCCTATAACCTGCTTTGCACTCTCAATCCAGACAAGCAGTGGTACACTGTGCTGGACCTTAAAGATGCTTTCTTTTGTCTGCCTCTGCACCAAGACAGTCAGCCAATCTTCGCCTTTGAATGGATGGACCCAGACAAGGGATTCTCTGGGCAGCTGACCTGGACTCGCCTGCCCCAGGGATTCAAGAACTCGCCCACCTTGTTTGATGAAGCTCTTCACCGGGAAATCAGAAGTTTCCGAGACCAGCAACCTGAGGTTACTCTACTCCAATATGTTGATGACCTCCTGCTCGCTGCCACCACCAAGGAAGACTGTGAGTTGGGGACCAGGGCCCTCCTAACTGAACTAGCCGCCCTGGGCTATCGGGCATCGGCTAAAAAGGCGAAAATATGCCAATCTGAGGTAATCTTCCTGGGATATACTCTCAAAAAGGGCAAGCGACTGCTAACTGAGGAGAAGAAAAAGACTGTTGTCCAAATACCACCTCCCCAAACTCAAAAGCAGTTGAGGGAATTTATGGGAACAGCAGGGTTTTGCAGACTCTGGATTCCAGGGTTTGTGACCCTAGCTGCCCCCTTATATCCCCTCCTTAAAGAAGAAACGGCTTTTCGGTGGGCACCTGAACATCAGCAGGCCTTCGACAATATCAAACGGGCCTTACTTTCCTCTCCGGCACTGGCCCTCCCAGATGTTAGTAAGCCTTTTGCCCTCTTCATTGAAGAAAGAGAGGGAATAGCCCGGGGAGTGCTGACCCAGTCTTTGGGCCCATGGAAAAGACCAGTAGCCTATCTGTCTAAGAGACTCGACTGTGTGGCTAGGAGATGGCCCCGCTGCTTAAAAGCCATTGCAGCAGCAGCCCTTCTGGTAAAAGATGCAGACAAGCTGACCTTGGGACAAAAGCTTACTGTGGTCGCCCCCCATGCCCTTGAGAGTGTAATACGCCAGCCACCTGATATATGGATGACAAATGCTCAAGTAACCCACTATCAGAGTCTGTTCCTAAACAAGGAAAGAATAGCGTTTGGACCCCCTGTTGCCTTGAACCCGGCTACCTTGCTGCCTGATGAAGCCGCAGGACCTGTGGTACACACATGTCAAGATATCCTAGCTGAAGAAACCGGGGTAAGGAGAGACCTAAGGGACCAGCCTCTACAACATGCTGATGTCATCTGGTACACTGATGGGAGCAGCTTTGTCCGTGAAGGTAAACGACAGGCTGGGGCGGCTGTGGTCAGCAAAAACAAACTTATATGGTCTGCACAGTTACCAGAGGGCACTTCAGCCCAAAAAGCAGAGCTCATAGCTCTCACACAAGCCCTAAGACTGGCTAAAGAGAGGAGGGCTACTATCTACACAGACAGGCGGTATGCCTTCGCAACCGTTCATGTCCATGGAGCCATTTATCAACAGAGGGAATTGCTGACCTCTGCTGGTAAAAAGATTAAGAATAAGCAGGAGATTTTGGACTTGCTAGCGGCTGTCCAGCTCCCGAGGGAATTGGCCATAGTCCATTGTCCGGGCCATCAGCGAGGCTCAGACCCCGTGGCACGAGGAAATCAAAAGGCAGATGAGGAAGCTAAGACAGCAGCGATGGGAGGAGTTAAAATGGAAGTCTCAGAAGTACAGGAAGAGGTAGAGACCCATACAAGCTGTTGTAAAGATATAAAGCCTTGGTCGGAGATCAATTATGCCCTCAGCTTTCTCAAACCAGTCCATCAATTCACTCACCTGGGATCTAAGAAACTTCAGCAACTACTCCAAATGCAAGAAGAACGATTCCCACTCACCCCCAAGCAGCGGAAAGAACTTGCTGATAAGGTGACTAGAGATTTCAAAGCCTGCCAACTAGTAAATGATTACCCAGCCAAGATACCTGAAGGAAAGAGACTCAGAGGCACCCGACCAGGGCAACATTGGGAAGTGGACTTCACTGAGGTAAAACCCGCTCGGTATGGACTCAAATACTTGTTAGTTTTTGTAGACACTTTCTCAGGATGGGTGCAAGCCTTTCCTACCAAACGTGAGACTGCTCAGGTCGTATGCAAGAAACTACTGGAAGAAATTCTACCTCGTTTTGGACTTCCTAAGGTAATCGGATCGGATAACGGTCCGGCATTCGTGGCTCAGGTAAGTCAGGGAATTGCTAAGTTACTGGGGATTGATTGGAAATTGCATTGTGCTTACAGACCCCAGAGTTCAGGTCAGGTAGAAAGAATGAATAGAACAATTAAGGAGACTTTGACTAAATTAGCATTGGAGACTGGCGCCAAGGATTGGGTGATGCTCTTGCTTTATGCTTTATTCCAAGCTAGGAATACCCCTTCTGCAACAATGTGTAACCTTACTCCATTTGAAGTTCTGTTTGGAACCCCTCCACCTGTAACTGATTTGTCCCCTGTCTTAGAAATAGATTCCTCGGCACACACACCTTTGTTGGACAGACTGAGGGCACTTGAAAGAGCCCAGCGATACCTGTGGAGACAGCTTTCGGGACCCTACCGCCCGGGATTAGAGCACGTTCCCCCACCGCTACTCCTTGGGCAACTTTGTGTATGTAAAGAGACACCAGGTCAACTCCCTGGAACCGCGGTGGAAAGGACCCTACCAAGTGCTTCTGACTACCCCCACGGCAGTAAAGGTCGATGGCATCGCTGCCTGGATCCATGCCTCCCATCTTAAGCCAGCACCCCAGCCAGGAGCCTACTGGAAATTGGAGAAGACTGATAATTCCCTCAAGCTTCGCGTCCGCCGAACTGGTATTGTTCCTTCTGCTGGTACTCCCACCCTGTAACCTGGGAGCTGATTCAGCAGCTAATCCACACTCCCCCCAACACCTAGTTTGGGAAATCAGCACTGCTATAGGGCAGGTTGTCTGGTCAACGGGAGGCGACCACACCCCCGGAACCTGGTGGCCCACCCTGACACCTGACCTGTGCCAATTATTCATGGGGCTGGACAACTGGGATATCCCAGAGCAGGAAGACCCTAATCACTTGCAGTGGAGAGTAAAAGTAGTCCCTCCCCCTTGGTACGGATGCTCAAACCCACAAGCCTGCGCTGAGCTCCGCGGGCTGGAGTTCTACGTCTGCCCCAGAGACAGGAGAAATAGAAAGCAAGTTTTAGAATGTGGAGGGCCTGAGTCCCTATACTGTGCCAAGTGGGGATGTGAGACTACTGGGGATGCCTATTAGGGACCATCTTCGAGTTATGATTGGATACAGGTTAAAAAGGGCCCCGCGGCGGACTGCTCAAAACAGTTTCTCTGCAATCCCTTGTCTATCACTTTCACAGAACCAGGAAAACGAGTTGAAAATGTAGCCCAATGGCAAAAAGGTCAGACTTGGGGGTTACGCCTCTACAAAGGGGGAAAGGACGTTGGCCTCTGGTTTAAGATAGCCCTCCGTCAAAAGCCCCTAACTTATTCAGTGGTGGTAGGACCGAACCCTGTCCTTCGTCCCCGTCCTCGGGTACCCCAAGCCCCGATACCTAAGAATATAACTACAACCCATGCCTCTATTCGGAGACCTACAACTCCCGCAACTCCAGGGGACCACACTCTCCACTCATCAACAACCATGGGGATGTCCCCGATGCCCCCCTTATACAACCTGATTAAGGGGGCCTACTCTGCCCTTAACTCCACTAAAGGCGACCTCACTCGGTCCTGTTGGCTCTGCCTTTCTGAAGCACCCCCTTATTACGAAGGAACAGCCTACAATGGTACCTACAACAGCACTGACTCATGTTCCTGGGGAAGAGAAGGTGCCAGCAAACTAACTTTATCTGAGGTATCAGGACAAGGGCTATGCCTTGGTACACCACCCCCTGAAAAGAACCAGTTCTGTGCCCGCACAGAAAGAGTTACAGCCAATACAGGTAAATACTTAGCACCCACAGGCGGGGGATGGTGGGCTTGTAACACCGGCCTAACCCCTTGTGTCTCACCGACGCTGATAAACCAGACTGGTTTCTGCGTTCTAGTGCATCTGTACCCCCGGGTTATATACCATGACTCCCCCTCTTTTGAAGAACAGGTAGAGGGCCTGACCCACCGATATAAAAGGGAACCCGTCACCATGACCTTAGCCACCCTCATGGGAATAGGAGCAGTAGCAGGTATAACGGGGCGGGAGTGGGGAGTGCTGCCTATGTGCAAGGATATCAACACATGGAACAGCTGAAGGCTGCCATAGCAGAGGATTTAAGGGGGCTGGAGGCTTCCATCTCTGCGTTAGAAACCTCCCTCACCTCCCTGTCAGAGGTTGTGCTTCAAAATCGAAGGGGCCTGGACTTGGTTTTCATTAAAGACGGAGGATTGTGTGCGGCCCTTAAAGAAGAATGTTGCTTTTATGCTGACCACACTGGGGTAGTGCGTGACTCCATGGCCAAGCTTCGAAAGCGACTAGAAGAGCGGAAATGGGAAAAGGCCGCCGGGGGCCAGTTGGTTCGAAAACTGGTGGTCCCAGTCCCCCTGGCTCACCACCTTGTTGTCTGCGTTGGCAGGACCCATCATCATCCTACTTTTACTCCTGACGATTGGGCCCTGTATTTTAAACAGGTTAACTGCCTTCATTAAGGACAGGATGGGTGAGGTCAAACTACTCATCATTAGGCAACAATATGAGGTGTTACAAAATGGGGGTCTCTAGGATTAGAAGACCCACACAAGAAAAAGGGGGGAAGGAAAGAGGCTATACGGGCCCCCTTGAGTAGGAAGTTACCCAAGCCCCTCTCCCTTCAGGACACGAGAACAAACCCCCCATCCTGTCATCTATTGTCATCTGGACTTTGCAGTTATCTGGACTTTGTAGCCTGCAAACAGTCACCCAACCCCACCTTGAAGGGAACAAACAAAAGGCGCCAGCCCTGTTCGGGAAATTGCTTCCAAGAGGTCACTTCCCCATTCCAAAGATCTGCGTGCAGCTTGGCACGTATCAATTAGGACATGTATCTCCCCTTAAAATGATTGGTAAACGTATGTGACCCAGTGTAAAATGATTGGCTGCCTGCGTGCAGACCACGATGTGTTACTTTAAATCTATTGGCTACTAATGCGCGGGCTTTACTCTAATGGGTGATAGAGTCCTATATAAGGTCCCCCTCAGAAAAACTCGGGGCTCTCAGTTGCTGACTGGTTTACGGTCATGACTGTGGGCCCGAGCCTGCTCGAATAAACCCTTTGCTTTTGCATGAGAACGTCTCTTGGTGTCCTCCATTCCGCGGATGTGCTTCTCGACCCTTTCAGTATTATTTGTATAATAAAATTGTATTGCTACATATATACATACTACATATTTATGTATACTTTATACAAATATATTCATTTATGTTTACTCATGTTATTCTTTAATTTCATGGTATAAATAGCTATTGATCAGGTACTTTTGAATACTGATTTGATAGGCAATAAAAGACTTCTTACCAGTTTGTGGTTCACTCTGGTTTTCCATGTACTATGAAAATACTGGGAAAAGCTAGAGATTCTACTTTTAAAGTTCTTCTAAAAACAACTATGTCAATGTATTTCTAGTAACTGGAAACATTAATTTAGGATCTTTTGGGGTCCCCATACACTTTTTATATGCATAACTTATAAGCTTGTCTAAAGAACCTTATATGGAATATTGCTTACTTTTGACAGATAAATTAATGTTAGGAGTATCTAGTAAATATAAGATATTTATCAGGCCTGAAAGCAGAGACCTCTTTCTTTGTTACGGACTAAAAGTTATTATTTTGAAGTTGAATTTAGGGAGAGCAGAAGCAAACAAATACAAATAAAAGTTTATTTTAAGTAATCATGATATTGAAAAACAACAGTGGAAACTCGCATGCATGACCAAGTGTAAAATTAATTTATTATTTGGGCTAAGGAAATATTGAAAGATCTGAGTGTCTTCTGAGATCATGTTTGAGCACACAGCCTGGAAATTACTAATGTAAATTATTGTGATTTTTAACATTATACTCCAAATTAATATAAATACTTATTACCTGAATAATTTGTTTTTAGCTATTATTTACACTTCTGTTTTTCTGATTTGCCTTCTTATGAATTTCAAAATCTGACTTTTACTGACTTTGGTGACCTGATGGCATTGTGCAGTGTGATGCCAGTACTGACTTGAAAATCTTTGAGGCAGCTATCTTGTCAAGTCTTATCACTTTTATTGCTGTTTATATTTGATGTTTTCCTTCTCCTGTCTCAGAGAAATTCATAACATGTAAATATCAATACAGTTGTATGGCCTTTCATTTCATAGGTTCTCAATGAATCCTGACTTTCTAGTCTAGAATCAGGCTCAGCAACATACCTTTTAATTTTATTTCTGTCCTCAGTTATTTACTTTAGTTTTCTTTGGTAAATAATGTGTATGTCTTTCCCCCTAACCTATTATTTCACAATTACCTCAAACTTTTCTAAGACTGAAAAATTACTGAACCTTTGAAGTTTGGTATATAAATCTTTTTATATGATAAAGCTGTCTATTTAATGTCATTTTATTGTGTCATAATTTCAAGTGGGATCAAAAGTTATATATTTCAATATCCTCTTGAATTACTAATTCCAGTTGCGTATAGACTGATGAATAGATTTACACATCCAAAGTATAATCAGCTACATATTGATGAAACAATTCTATCTGAAATATGCTTTTTTTCTCTCAAAACATTTATAAGTTGTTAAGAATCCCAGGAGGTTTTGACATAAAACTTACAGAATTTACTGGGAAGTGTATAGAGGGTAGTTAAATAATGAGTGCCAAAATTGTGTAGCTTCCTGAGAGCCACATATTTTCAATAGGACAGTGGGAGCTAAGGAAATAAGACTCAGTAAATGCCACTTATCCTGATGAGACCTGTGTTGAAGAATCATATTGTACTCAATTGATAAATACAACTAATATTCATTCATAAAATACAAAAGTGTTCAGGAGCTGGGAATGTAGGTTAGTGGAAGAGTGCTTGCCTAGCATGCATTAAGCCCTGGGTCTGGTTCCTCAGCACCACATACACAGGAAAGGCTGGAAGAGGTGCTGTAGCTTATGTGGATGAGTGCTAGCCTTGAGACAAAAGAAGCCAGCGACAGTCCTCAGGCCCTGAGTCCATGCCCCAGGATAGGAAAATGTGGTGTGTGTGTGTGTGTGTGTGTGTGTGTGTGTGTGCGTGTGTGTGTGTGTGTGTTCAGAAGCTAACATCCAAAATATGATCAAATTTTAAGTAATGAAAAACAATAATATTTGAAAATTTCTCCCTTCGTTGCAGCAGCTAAAGTGAAGAAGGCTTTGTGTACCTATAAGACTAATGTTATTTGTCCTGGTTTTCACAGCATATTTCAGGGAGGACTTTGCTGATTTTTAGTTGTCTTACATTTCCTTATTTTTCCAGAGTACGTATTTTGCACGAAGACAATGTTCAGTTCATTTGTATGTTTTTGGTGTCTACACAATAGGCAATAAATCCATAGTTTAAGTCCTTATTGACCTTCCAAGAAGTATCACCTGGAACATTAGTTAAGTGAAGATTTGGATACATTCAGTTCACTTTGTGAGGGCCACATTTTTTTTTTTTCAATCTAAGCATCTGATACAAGTACATTTGATTCTCAGGTGACATTCCTTGAAAAATGATGTCATAAATTATCAAGTGCCCAGTTGTAATTCACATTGATAAACAATGGATAAAAGGAAACACATTCAAGCCCAAGTAAGAATATACAGATAGCCCAATGTAATGACTTTTGTTTTTGAAGATCCAGAAGCCATGACAGAAAGTGTGCAGGATGCCTTTTACCAGAGTACGTGGTTGGCTTTATAACATTACAATTGATGCCACTAAGGAAAACATCGACATGTTCTGGTACAGATATCCTTCCTGTTAGTACAGAGCCTTTGGCCTTAGTCACCACCAAAGAACAGTGGTGCTGTGCAGCCCATGAGACCAAGGTAGATCAGCAAGAATGACACCCTGAACCTTCCAGAAAAGGTCAGGGAAAAACAGTGACACTGACTCAAACTGAGAATGGGAGGAAGTAGTCTCCACCATGCAACAAAGAGCCTCCCCCCAAGTTAACATTAATGAGAGAATATCATTCACAGGGTGTTACTAAGGACACAAAAACTGGACTTAACATCACTATAAGAAAACTTGAGCAGAATAGAGATAGTAAAGCCTTTCCTGCAGGAGAGTATGTTACAATATTTTTGATATATAAAAAAGTGTTCTTTTTATCTTCTTATCACAGACAAAACTATTCTGATATTACCTCTATTCTTTTTTATTTATTGTTATACATTTATTTATTGTCAAGGTGATGTACACAGTGGTTTCAGTTTCATATGTAAGGCAATGAGTCAGTGTGTACATTTCTTATCCAGTTTGTTACCTTCTCGCTCATTTTTCCCCTGCATCCTCCTCCCCATTCCCCCAATGAGTTGAACAGTTGGTTTATGACATATTGTTTTTTTTTTGTTTGTTTGTTTGTTTTTTTTGGCCAGTCCTGGGCCTTGGACTCAGGGCCTAAGCACTGTCCCTGGCTTCTTCCCGCTCAAGGCTAGCACTCTGCCACTTGAGCCACAGCACCGCTTCTGGCCGTTTTCTGTATATGTGGTGCTGGGGAATCAAACCTAGGGCCTCGGGTATACCGAGGCAGGCACTCTTGCCACTAGGCTATATCCCCAGGCCTGACATATTGTTTTTAAGTATTGCTGTTACATTGCTTTGTCTTTTTATCCTTTGTCTCTCAATTTTGGTATTCCCTTTACCTTCCCTAGTTCCAATACACATATATACAATATCCAAGATAGAAAATCAGTTACAGTGACACCGGGGGTAAAACCACAGGAAAGAAAGACAAAAGAAAAGGGGCATAATTTCACATGGTATATTGAAAATAACAACAACAATGATAAACCACTTGTTTCCATACTTGGAGTTCATTGTGCTTAGCATCATCTTGTTGTCTCTCTTCAGTTCTCTTACTCTTACCTTACTTCTTACCTCTCATAGCAAGTCATGGTTTGTTAAGCCACAAGGTAGCTTCCTCAAACATGAAGTCAAAGAATTCTAGCAAGGTTGTCCTGCTATTCTTAGACAGTCGAAAGCTTTGATTCTGCTAACATATCAAAATGGCTCCTAGCAATGTTGGGAACTCTCTTTGCTGCTTAATCTACAAATCTCTATCTTCTATATCATAGGTTTAACTCCTGCCTCATAACTCTCCACCCCAAATCTCCTGAAATTCCCATAACATTCCATTATGTTATATAAGAATTCATTAATATCAACAGTAAACCAGGCAACAGTTGTACAAAGAAAAAAATACTCTATGGTTCTAAGAATAAAATAACTGAAAAATACCTACTTGCATATGGTACTGAGCTATAGTTTTCCTAATAACTGTAACTGCATAGTGTTATGAGGAGAGACATATGAGAGAGTTTTTTAATATTTAAAATGATAAGAAACTGTGTTCAAATTGACTGACAAAAAAGGAAATTGGTTGAACTCTAAGAAAGAAATTCAAGAATGGGGTTGACTTGATCATTGTACAAAACTCATTTAGTACATGCTGACATGCCCTCTGTAACTTATTGACATTAGTCAAGTTGACTTTGACTGTGAAACAATCTCTCACAGCTTCTAGGACTGCTACAGACATTTCTTGTCAGTGTTAAATTCTTCCAATTATTTCTTAAAATGATTTTTATTTTAATTTCAGGATTATTAGTCCTCACACTCATGTTGTTTATAATTATTTAGCCAAATACTCAAACTGCACCATCACAAAGAACATGTAACTTTTGAGTTTGGCGTGAATTGTGTGGTCAATACTTGATCTGGTAGTAGGTTCATCTATGAATCTTCAGAAATAATATGTAGCTGGCCCTGGTGGCTCATACCTGTAATCCTAGAGACTCAGGAGATAGATAGATCAGGATATTCCTGTGTAGGAATGTCTGTGGGACTCATATGTCCAATGAACCACCAGAAAACTGTAAGTGAAGCCCTGACTCAAAGTAATGGTAAAGTGGCAGCCTTTGGCAAAAGAAAGCTGAAGGACAGTGCCCAGGCTCTTAGTTCAATCCCCACAACCACCACCACCACCACCACCACCACCGACAACAACAATAACAAATATCTTGTTCAAGAAAATGGATGAAAGTTATCACTAAAAAGAAGAAATGAGTTCTAAAAGTTTTAGAGAACAGATTCTAACTCAGTCCATGAAACGTCAGACTATGGGGACACCGAAAAAATGTTTTTATACATGCTTCGAAGTGTGGGAAAGACAGGAAGAAATTGACTTACTCTGAAAAAAAATTAAAAAGATAAAACCCCTTAAAACTTAGTGACTAAAAAAAATTATTTGTTTACACATGATTTTGTATGAGTCTCTGACTTCTTCAAAGCATGGGTGTATGATCTCAGCTGTCTGCTCATATTCCAGACTGTACTGATTCAGTCTCCTTTATCAAGAGATGTTTCCCAAGAAAGGGACTATGTACAGAGCTGTACATTCTTAGCTTCATTTAATCAGTACTATATCATCATGTAATTTTTCTTTCTACAAAATGCATAGAGCAGAATGAAACACATGCCACATAGGTAAGTACAACCTACAAATTGCAGTCAAGTTTCCTGAATCTTCCAACCCATTGTAAGAACTAATTGTATGGCCTTCTCCAAACATGAAAAAACTAAAGTGATACAGTCATCAAGATTTTATGTGAGTGATCTTTAAACGTCTTCATGGTGTCTAATCATTCAGACGACTGAGCAGCAAGAACACAGACGTAGAAATATCAAATGGTGTTCAGAGTTGCTGGAATTACACAGACTCTGATGTTCATGTCATGGATTTAACAGAAAAGTCAGTCAGATTCTATTTGGCCAAATTAATCTTCTAGAAAGAGAGTGCTCCAGAGAAATGGAGACTATTTTGTGTCATACCTTTGCTCCAGGGATGGTTTTTACAGCTTTGTTCTTAGACAGTGGATCATATGAATTTAAAACATTTTTTAATTCTGTACTGCAATAAAAATAATGCTTCACCACAAATGGATACACTTTCCTTGACTTATGGCCAAGAAATCTGTCCAGAGCCAATTTTAAGGTCCTTACTCCTTGCGGTAAAGGCATTGATACATGAAATTACCACTTTGTTTTAGCCCCTCGGACACAGCTGAGCAGTGGAGCAACTATAGCTGAAGGCAGCCTATTGCCTCGGGCTGAAGTCACCTTGTCTTTCATTCTAAAATACTCTACTGGAGTTGGTAATTGCTATTCATCCACAGCATGAACAGAAATAAAACGATGCAGTAATCTGTAACTTTTCCAAATCTATTTAATGTTAAGTTCTGCATAATATACAATTATTACAGTTAGCCATTGCTAAAAACCAGAGAATCATTGAACTTAGTGGAGAAAATATGTTATCTTTCTCATGCCATGATATGCGTGTGTGTATACATACATGTTACAGATACATGTGTATTATATGTTTATATAAAATACATTTCTACCTTTCAAATTCTCATTCTCTTTCCAATTTTTTCTGAAGCAAGTTGCTTATTACTCTCCACCTCATAATTGCTCTAGATTGGATGTGCTTTTGTTTCCAGAGTTAATGAGGCTCCAGGGCATTTTCCAAGAGAGAGGACTCTGTCACATTCTTGTTGAACCTGCTGTGACATTATCACAAAAGAATGGGAAAAACTAGGCTACATCAATATTGAAATCAAGAAAGGAAGTATTAGTGCAAAGCAAAAATGTACACATTGAGGCACACTGAATAGAGGAGCTCTGAGTATCTAGCATTAGTTTGTGTTTTTTTTTCTTTAATTGTGGGTTGGAGGTTGGCTTCAGATTCATCTTAGGATACCAATAGTTCTTTGTCCCAGACACCTGCTACATTTTTTTTTCCTTTCTTGTTGTTATATTTCTTTGGAATTATCCGTTAGGCTGGGAAATAATAGGACTATCCAGTTTACAAAGTTGGGTCTTTCTTCATCTGTTTACACAGTGATTGAATTTCACCAGATGTTCCTTTGAAGACAAGTGTTTTAAAGATGCATATTTTCTTGTAGGAGTACTTCTGTATCAAGAGTGTCAATTTACTTTTTTTTCAGGATAAGTGTCTTTAGAGAGATAGCTAAGTGAGGCGGGAAGAAGCTTAAAGCAAATAATTCCTGTGTGCCTTAAAGCAAACTATTTTGTAATACAGCATTTATCTCCAAATATATGGCTCCTTTTGCCTATGCCTCTGTTTGGCTCATGCATTCATTAGTTTTGTGTCTGATGCAGAAGTTAACATGGTGACTCCTTAAGAAATGGGGATTTAGGGAGACACATAGGTCAGTTGGGAACATGACTTTTACAATGACTCCGGCCCTAGTATCGCTGGACTGGAGATGTGTATGTTCACACACACACATATACAAATAAACCTCACACCATTACCATCTACTCCAGTAATGAAGCCTAGGAAAGCCCTTACCAGACGTTATGCCAGGACATTTCACCTTTTGGCTCTAAAACTGTAAGTAAAGTATAACTTCTTATAAGATATCCAACAACAGATATTTTATTATGGTCATAAAAACTGATAAACACAATCACCTATTTGAAAATAAAGTTTTCTAGCGCAGGCTTGCAATCTAAGTTTGCCTACTTGCCACTATAATACAAATAAAGGAATAAGGTGAAGGGCACAGAAAGGAGAAGACAGCACTTCAGCCCATCTTTAGCTGCCATTGTAGGTACTGACATTTGCCTTAAATAAGAAACATTTTTGGCCAGGTGTGAGAAGGTATGTATAATCTAAACAATCCCAAGTGAGAGGTGTGCTCACAGGTATTCAGAGGTGGACCAAAGTGCCGCAAAAGCAAAGGCAGTCTGGCAGTGCATGGTCTCTGGGTGAGATAGGTGGGCTAGGAAGACTGATTGACAGAAGAAAGTGCTGTGCACACCTGCTCACTAATTCCTGGCTCCCAAAATGGCTGTAAAGTCACTACAACAGGAAATGCCTCTGGATAAAGGACATTAGAATATACAGAATGGAGCTGACAGGGTTACCTAGATTTATCCTACTCCCAGTTAATTCTGGACTCTGGTAAGGATGTAACACACCTCTTTTATATTCCTATTTTCAACAGTAGCCCAAAGTTTGATTAGAGATTTTCTCTCTCTTCAATAGTCTTTGACGTTGAGATGTTTTTTACATCAAGAACAAGTGCACCAGACTGAGCTCTTGTATCATATCAGAACAATATAACAACTTTCCCAAAATGGTTTATCAAGTTACTCTAATTTGAGCATTTAATCCTTGCTTTGGTCACTTCAAGAATGATTCCCAAAGACAGATAAAACTCAGCAGAATGTTTAAAGTCAATAGTCAAGTAAAATTGTATAAAGTCAATAATCAAATAAAATGGTATATATTTTGTTTGAACTGATATTTATGAGGTTATGAGGATATTTATTTGTGGGGAAAACACTAAAAGTAGTTATGAAGAAGTAAAAATTTAAACACTTGCAATAAAGATATTTTAGGAGTTAATTGCACTGAAGTTTTATTTAAAGAATGAAGCAGGTAAAAATCAAGTTATACAAGAAGTACCCTTTTTATGACAAGATAAACAGTAGAACTTCAATATCTATAAGTGCTGCACAGTAATAATAATTAGTAATCAATTAGGTCATTGGATCATTTGGTTTTCACTTATTGGTATGACTAATATATTCTTCTATTTTTTGTCTTGTATGAGGAGACAGATATATATTGGGACCTGATGGATCCCTTCTCCTCACTTCTCCGGAGGAGATGCCCAAATGTTGGAGTCTCTAGGACCCCCTTCCCCCTATCTCCCATGGGAATGCCTGAACCCAAATTATGAAAGACACTCAGCCCTACCCCTCCCACCGGCAGAAGGAATAAGGCGTATCTTCATGGGTTATGCTAAGTTGAGGAAAGGTTGCTGATGTCTCCCCTCTCACTGGTCCCCTCACATTTCAGTAGTGGCGGTGGAAGAAGACATCAGGGAGACGCCTGGGTGTTTGAATGGGTCTCAAAGGATTTAACTGGGAGGGGGTTTATATAGTGGTAATGGCGGGAAAGGAGGGAGGCTGGCCAAAGGGCCACTCATAGGCTAAAGACCGTGTCCATCAGGTGATGTCATGAAACTTCCTTTGTGGGCTGGACAATCCCTATCATGGTGGCACGCACGTGTTTGCCTCCCCCAGGGTTGGGGTCTTCTCTTCCGGTTGAGACCGGAAGGTGGGAGGGGCTAGCTTTTTACACTGTCCCAGGGCTGGGGGAAGGGCAGTGTCTCGGGAGCTCTTGTCGCCCTTCCCCCATTAAGGCCAAAACTGAGTTCCCATCATATATATATAATTTATATATATATGCATATATATAAATATATATATAATATATATAATATAATTTTATTCATCTATTAGGAAAAGTTGTATAACATCATTTGTAGAGAAATGAGTAGACTTGTTAAAAAATTAAATTAAGGTAAGCAATCCTAGAGAGACAAGGTCTCAGATTTTCTCCCTCAAATGTAGAAATTGGAGGAGGGAAGAAGATAGCAGAGAAGCAGCAGAGCCTTATCTAAGCACTCTCTCCAAGAAACCAATTTTTCTTTCATAGGGAAACTTCTAACCCTAGAAAGTTAGCCCAAGGAAGGTATAACAGCATAGAGATTCAAGCCATGAAGGAAAAAATGAGACAGCAGATCCAAGAATCCACATTTCAGCTGCAGGCAGCATCACCGCCACCACTTACCCAGCAGAACCAATTCTACACCCACTTCACAGCACACACCAGCGATGAGGAGAGAAACCTGCAGACTGACACAGTCTGCAAGCAGAGCATGAAAGGTCCGAAGAACCAGAGGGAAGCGTGAGTACTCCACAAAAGATAGTCTTGCTAGAGTCTGCACACACAGAACACCATTCAGATTGTAGCCCTGCCCCATCCACAATAGTGAGCCTCTATCTTTGTCTCTAGCATAGATGACCAGAGCAGAATGGAAATAAGGTGTGCCAGGGGAAAGTAAGGTCAAAGGGGCCATCTTTGAAAGGGGCAAATGTGCAGGAGTAGTGAGTCCCAGCTCCTCCCAGGGGACACACTCCCCACCCAAACAGGAGGAACCTCCTGAGGTACTACTATCCCCTCAAAAGCAGTAAACACAACAAAAGGCATGCCTCCAGGTCACTATCACTGCAACTGCTGCAGCAGCTACAACAGACAGGTTTCCCAGGCCAAACATTGTCCACCAATGACCAGGGGTACCCAGCCTCTACCAACAAACCCCAGTGAACAACACAGCCAGTTCCACCAAGGAGAAGACAGCCCCAGCCAGATGGGCAGAACTTTTGCCACATGCAGATCCATCTTTCCAACCAGAGCCTGCCAGGTGGGTGGAACTTCTGCCACAGGCAGCTCCCACTTTCCAGCCAGAGCCTGCCAAGTGCCTTCAGCAGCCCCATGATCCTGCCAAGGGCCCATCATAGGCAGTTCGCAGTTCCTGCCCAGGGCAGCCACAGCCAGCTTGGACCTCTGGTCCCTGGTCCAGTGCAGCCAGCTCGGGGCTTCCACCCTGAGGCCTGCAGTGGGTAGTTTGCGGTTCTGACCCAGGCCCCACTACAGCCTGCTGGGGCCTCCCACCAGTGGCCTGCAACAGCTAGCTTGGGGCTTCTGCCTGGGGCCCCCACCATAGGCACTTCGGGGCTCCAACCCGGGGCCTGCCACAGCCAGTTTGGGGCTCATTCCCCAGGACCACTGAAGCCAGTTTGAGCCTCCCACCAGGGGCCCGCCACAACCAGCTTGGGGTTACTGCCCAGGGCCCACCAAAGGCAGTTCGGGGCTCCTACCTGGAGGCTGCCACAGCCAGTTCGGGGTTTCTGCCCATGGGGCAGCCAGCTTGGGCCTCTCTCCTGGGGCCTGCCACAGTCAATTTGGGGCTCCTGCCAGCTGAAAGCAGTTTGGGGCTCCTGCCTGGGGCCTGCGCAGACAGTTCAGGGCTCCTCCCCATGGACCATAGTAGGCAGATTGGGGCTCCTGCCTGGGGCCCACCAAAGGCAGTTCGGGGTTCCTGCTCAGGGCCCAGCTGCAGGCACCTCGGGATTCCCGACCAGACCCCTCCACCTGTGCTCCACCTGCCCTTGGCTTCCCAGAGGTCCCACTGGCCCCACTGCCTTTGGGCTAGAATGCTGCTGCTGCTGCTAACACTTTGAGAACAACAGACTGGCTCCCCAGGCTTACCACAGTCCCCCAATAACTGAGGGCACCCAACTTCTACCCACAATCCTCAGAGAACCACAAGATCACCACTACCCAGGACCTCCAGATTCCATTGAGCCCAGGTCAATGGTAGGCAAGAAAATAGGCCTCTTGGGACAATCTGAGTGAGTCAAAGGGGTTCTTAGAGCAATTTCATCAACCGAAAAAGAAATAAGAACAACATTGTGACAATATACAATCCAGCCACTGAATACAGGGCTCGGGGTTGGTTTTAACTTCTAGAGGGAAATTTGTGAGGACACTAAATCAGCTTCTATATGCATAAAAAGAGAGGGATCTTACCTGTCTAGGATTGTGCACCTATAGGATTAGCACAACTGGACGTGGTTCACGTCCTAAATAGGGCCAAAGGGGACTAGCAGATTAGCATTCCAAATCCAAATGGGCAGAAGAAACACAAAAAGTATGGCAAGACAGGGAATCTCATCACCCACTCAAAACAAACAGGAACACAGCATTCAATTGAAATCCTAGAGGAGAACCCTCAAAATGCTCTACCAACTATGCTGATAAAAATGATAAATGTAAAGTTTTGAGTCTCTCCAGACAAGCATTCTAGAGCATGAGGAGAGGAACCTAAGAATAATTTGTGAACATGATGAATCCAACCATAAAATAATAGAGGACTTCATGTCCTCCACAAACAGAATAATATATGAACTCCAGCAGAAAGAAAAAGAGTTCCATGAAAATATAGCTACCCAGCAAAAGAGATTAGAGACAGCACCCAGAACCAAATTAATGAAGTAAGGAATTCCATACAGGACCTAAGAGAGAATTAGAGAAGAGATATGGAAGTCTTCAAGAAAGATCAATCAGAAGATAGGGAGACAAGAAACCAAGTTCTAAGTTTAGGAAACAGATTGGATGAAATGAAAGATCGAGTCTCAGGAATCGAGGACAGCCTAGACTCTATGGGAAAAGAACAAAAAACAATGCAAATCAATCAAAGAAGAAAGACAGATAACTTCAAGAGCTTCAAGATACAATCAGGAAGCCCAAGTTAAAATCAGAGCAGATTAAATGACTTGGAATCCAGAAAAACCATAGAAAGACTAAGCAAAAGAAAGAGGCTGTTCTTTGAAAAATTTACCAAGATAGACAAACCCCGAGCAAACCTGACCAAAAAATGAAGACAGCACACACAAATAAACAAGATCAGAGATGAAACAGGTAACACCACCACAAAAACAACAAAGATCCAGCATAAGGGAATATTTTGCAAACCTGTACACCAACAAATTCAAGAACCTGGATGAAATGGAAAAAATTCCTAACAGAAATTGATATGCCCAAACTCAACCAAGAAGATTTAAATCTATTGAACAGATCCATATCCAGCAATGAAAGTGAAACTGCAATAAGAGGTCTCCCTTCCAAGAAAAGCCCAGGTCCAGATGGATTCACAGTGGAATTCTACAAGGCTTTCAAAACAGATCTCATACCAACACTCCTCAAACTCTTCAATGAAATAGAGAGTAAAAGCTCACTACCAAACACATTCTAAAATGCTAGTATAATGCTAAACCCCAAACTAGTCAGGGACCATCAAGGAGAAAGAACTATAGAACCATTTCCTTGATGAACATCAATGCACAGCTTCTCAACAAAATCCTGGCCAACCGACTTCAAGAAGTCATCAAAAAAATCATACACTATGATCAAATTGGATTCATTCCAGGGATGCAAACTTGGTTCTATATACGCAAGTCAATTAAGGTAATCCACCACATCAACAGGGGAAAAGGCAAAGAACCACATGGATATATCCCTAGATGCGAAGAAGGGGTTCGACAAAACCAGCACCAGTTTATGATAAAAGCCCTGGAAAAACTGGGATTGTAGAGAACATTCCTGAATATAATAAAGGCTGTCTATGACAAACCAACAGCAAGCATAATACTAAATGGTGAAAAGTTAAAGCCATTCCCTTTAAAATCAGGAGCAAGACAAGGATGTCCGCTCTCTCCTTTCCTATTCAGCATAGACTCCAATTCCTAGCCAGAGCAATTGGGCAAGAAGAAAACATAAAGAGATACAAATAGGAAAAGATGAAGTTACACTTGCTCTCTTTGCAGATGACATGATCCTCTACATAAAGAACTCCATAAACTATACTCTATCAGCTACTAGAGCAGATCCAAAACTTTGGCAAAGTAGCAGGATATAAAATAAATCCTCAGAAGAGGAGAAAGATGGTGCCGACAGAATAGGGAGGCACCCCGACTCGCTCCAACTGAATAGCGAGCTGGGAACTCCAAGACCCAACACCCCATCAAGAACCCAGCAAAACTAGCAGCCAGAAGCAGTGGAGAAACATGGGAAAACAAAAAGGAGCAAAAAAGAAGAACCGAAAACCTACACGGAGCCAGAGAATCTCCGGGGCACCCTCCCCCCACCAGCCGACCCTGGCCCAAACAGGGTCAGGCTGGGAAAGGGGAACCCGGCGATGGGCAGACAGGCTGCCAGGAGCGCAGAACTCAGATAGTGGGAGACCCCACAGACACAAGGGAGGGTGCGAACCACGATGCACACCGGCAGCAACAAGAAGTTCGGGTCCACACCGGGTTTGGACAGGGGAACCCAGCGCAGCAGAAAGAGGGAACCGAGGAAGCCACCACAACACTTCGCCAACCCCTGAAGGACCAACAGCTGCGCGGGACACACACACAAAGCAGCAACAGTGAGTCCCCCATTATCCCCTCCCCCAATGGGAGACCAGCTATCAGAGACCCAAGCCCTACAAAGAAGCTAGATCTCCCTCCCTCCCCCTCCCCACCCCGAGGGAACAAAGAACCCCCAAATCAGGCGGGGAGCTCCCATCAGGCTCTGGGAAGCCAGTTTAGCAGGGGAAGGGCGGAGCAGCCCCAAGGCCCCACAGGTTCCTGAACTGGCAGAACCAGCCCCTCCCCCTTCCCAACAGGGGCCGGGGGACGGCTGGCAATGCAAGCCCCACCCGAGGCGCCTGGACCTCGCAGACACTTACAACTAAAAATCACAGGTGCTGGTGGGCAATACCAGCCCAGCAGGGACACCTGGGCCTGATCACGTCCCCCTCTCACAGTGGAGGCGAGGTCTGAGGGTGCTAACCCACACCCGGACAGCCGATCCCACTGGGCCCCACACATACTGGCCCCCACAACGGACTCGCAGAAGGGCACAAACACAACCCAACAACCCAGGACTCGCTCTGGGAGGCATATCCCGCTAAAGTGCCTGTTGTAGTGGACATACAGCGCACAGGAGGGCAGGGCCCCCGGAGACAGCGCCCGCTCTGGTAGGCGTACCCTGCACTGGTGGGCGGGGCCACAGCGACAGCACCTGCTGCCATAGACACGCCTACACAGGAGGGAGGGAAGACCTACACAGATCTCCAGATGCACAAATCACAAAGAAACATAACTCAGTTCATTAAAGGGCAAGCCAACTCGCCAGCTCCAAAAAGCAGCATGACTGAAGAGGAGATGGAGACTAAAAAAGCAAATGAGGCCATGTTAACAGGAATGATCGAAAGCGTCAGAAATGAAATCAGAAAACAATTTCAGGAGTTTAGAGCGGAAATCTGGAAGGACACCCAGGAAGCCAAGAAAGAAATGGAAGCAAAAATGGATACAATGCAAGCCTCCTTTAAAGAAATGGAAGCAAAAATGGATACAATACAAGTCTTCTTTAAAGAAAATCTCCACATCCTGGGAATTGAAATGCATGAAAAAATAGATTTAAAATACAACTCTTTAAAGGAAGAAATTTCCACCATCAGAGCTGATATGACAACCATAAATAGCTCTCTGACATCCATAAACTCCGCAATTGAAACCATAACACAAAGAGTGGACCATATAGAATCCAGAATCTCTCTCCTGGACGATGAAGCAGCCGACAACAACCAGAAAATGACCACACTCCAAGAAAAGGTGAAGCTTCAGGGAAGACTAATCCAGGAACTGATGGACAAAGACAGGAGATATAATCTGTGCATAATTGGAATAGAAGAAGGAGCCGAATACCAGAGAAGAGGGCTTCATCATGTTCTCAATAAAGTTATTGCAGAAAACTTCCCCAATCTCACAGGGGACCCCATCCAGGTAACCGAAGCCTATAGGACACCTGGCAGGCCAGACCCCAGGAAAGCCACCCCAAGGCACATAATATTTAAGACTACAGACCTCAAGATTAAAGAGAAAATTCTGAATTCAGCCAAAGCGAAGAAGGAAACTTTCTTCAATGGGAAGAGGATTCGAAAAACATCCGACTTATCCACACAAACTTACCAAGCTCGAAGTGATTGGAAGAACACCATCCAAGTACTTCAGAATAACACTTTGCAACCTCGGATCAAATATCCAGCGAAATTGGAGTTCACATTTGAAGGGAAAACCAGATCTTTCCACACCAAAGAGGAGCTAAAGGAGTATGTGAATAAAAAACCAGACCTACAGCGAATTTTAAGAGGGGAACCCCACCCAACAGAGATCGTAAAAGACACACAGACAGAATCAGAAAGAAACTTAAATAGCCAAAGCCCAGCAGAAAGACCAGCTCACTAAAGACAAGAAAAAAAAAAGGAAAAAACAGCCCAACAAGAAAATGGAAGGAGAAAAAACACCCTTATCCTTGATCTCTTTAAATATAAATGGTTTAAACTTCCCGATAAAGAGGAGCAGACTGGCAGAATGGATTCGCAAACAAAAAGTTGACATCTGCTGTCCACAAGAGACCCACCTTACAGCAAGGGACAAAAACAGGCTTCGAATGAAAGGATGGACCAAGATCTACCAAGAAAATGCACCCACCAAAATGGCAGGTGTAGCCATTCTGATTTCAGACAAGCTGGACTTCTCATTAAAGTCAACTCAAAAAGACAAAGAAGGACACTACATATTAATACAAGGAAAAATCCAGAATCAAGAAATCACGGTGATAAATGTATACTCACCGAACAAAAGAGGCCCTACATATGTCAAGCAAATTCTCACAGAATTACAGAACAAGATAGACGCAAACACAATCATAGTGGGTGACTTTAATACTCCTCTCTCTCCAAGAGACAGATCCAGCACCCAGAGGATTAGTAAGGGAGCTGAGGACCTAAATAACACCATTTCCCAAATGCATCTAACAGACCTATATAGAACCTTCCACCCTACAGAGACCCAATACACCTTCTTTTCAGCAGCCCATGGATCATATTCCAAAATAGACCACATCATAGCCCACACAAAGAACCTCAGCAAATACAAAAGTATTGACGTCATCCCATGTATTATATCTTATCACAGTGGATTAAAGGTAACCCTCAACAACAAAGGATACCACAGAGGCTATACACACTCTTGGAGGCTAAACCCCAGGCTGCTATCCAACACTTGGGCCACAGAACAAATTAAAGATGAAATCAACGAATTCATAAGCCACAATGACAAAGAAAACACATCACAAAGAAACCTATGGGACACAGCTAAGGCAGTACTGAAGGGCAAGATGATTGCACTCAGCACCCACATTAAAAGAATGGAAGCAGAGCAGGTGAATAACCTCACGATGAAACTAAAACAACTGGAGAAACAAGAAATGGCAGAATCTAAAACAACTAGGAGGGAGAGATCACAAAGATTAAAGAAGAGATAAATCTGATTGAAAACAGAAAGACCATTCAACAAATAAATAAGACTAAAAGCTGGTTCTTTGAGAAAATAAACAAAATTGTCAGACTCCTTGCAAGACTTACAAAGAAAAGAAGAGAAGAGACTCATATACGTAAAATCAGGGACTCCACCGGAAAAATTACAACAAGTACACACAATATTCAAACAATCATAAGGAGCTATTTCCAAAACCTCTAATCAGCAAAAAACAATAATTTTACAGAAATGGATCAATTCTTAGAGAAGTACAAACTGCCCAAACTGAACCAAGAAGAAATAAATCAACTAAATAAACCAATAACTTATGGTGAGATACAGGAGGTAATCAAGAACCTCCCTACTAAGAAAAGCCCAGGCCCAGATGGATTCACCAACGAATTCTACAAAACCTTTAGTGAGGAGCTAATACCAATACTCCTCAAACTCTTCCGCGAAATAGAAACAGAGGGAGAAATCCCAAACTCATTCTATGAAGCTAATATCATACTCATTCCCAAACCAGGCAAAGACCCAACAAAAAAAGAGAACTACAGACCAATATCACTAATGAACACAGACGCAAAGCTCCTCAATAAAATATTAGCTAACAGGATCCAGAAACTGATCAAGAAAATCATACATCATGACCAAGTAGGCTTCATCCCTCAGTCACAAGGATGGTTCAACATCTGTAAATCAATCAACATAATTCACCACATAAACAGATCTAAAATTAAGAATTACATTGTTATCTCAGTCGATGCCCAAAAAGCGTTTGACAAAATACAACATCCATACCTATTAAAAGCTTTGGAGAGAACAGGAATAGATGGAACATTCCTCAAAACAATAAAAGTCATATACAACAGACCAACTGCTAATATCATATTAAATGGAGAGAAACTTAAATCATTCCCCCTAAACTCAGGAACAAGACAAGGATGCCCACTCTCCCCACTTCTGTTCAACATAGTGCTGGAATCCCTAGGCATAGCAATAAGGCAAGAGGAGGACATCAAAGGGATCCACATTGGCAAGGAAGAAATCAAGTTATCCCTATTCGCAGACAACATGATCTTATATCTGAAGGACCCAAAAAACTCAGTACCCAAACTCCTACACCTAATAAACCAATTTGGCAAAGTAGCAGGATACAAAATCAATCCACAAAGTCAGCAGCTTTTCTGCACACCAGCAATAGACAAACAGAAAAGGAAATTGTGGAAACAATTCCATTTACAGTAGCCAAAATAAGAATAAAGTACCTAGGGATCAACTTAACCAAGGACGTGACGGACCTATTCAATGAAAACTACAAAAATCTAATAAGGGAAATCACAGAAGACACAAGGAGATGGAAAGACCTCCCATGCTCATGGGTAGGCATAATCAATATAGTGAAAATGGCCATATTGCCCAAATTGTTATACAAATTCAATGCAATACCTATCAAACTCCCAGCCCCATTCTTCACTGAAATAGAGAAACCAATCCATAAATTCATATGGAACAGCAAAAAACCTAGAATAGCCAAAACAATTCTAGGCAAAAAAAGCAGTGCAGGAGTTATCACAATACCAGACTTCAAGCTTTACTACAAGGCCATCACAAAAAAAAAAAAAAAAAAAAAAAAAACCAGCATGGTATTGGTATAAAAACAGATAGGAAGACCAATGGATTAGAATTGAAGACCCAGAAATAAAACCGCACTCTTACAGCCAACTGATATTCGACAAAGGAGCTAAAGACATACAATGGAATAAACATAGCCTCTTCAACCACTGGTGCTGGGAAAAGTGGGCAGCCATATGTAGAAAACTCAAAGTAGACCCTAGCCTATCACCATGTACCAAGATCAATTCAAAATGGATCAAGGACCTCAATATCAGACCTGAATCCTTGAAACTACTGAAGGACAGAATAGGAAAGACGCTAGAACTTATAGGCACAGGAAGGAACTTCCTGAATAGAGTCCCAGGGGCACAACAAATAGGGGAAAGGCTCGACAAATGGGACTATTACAAATTAAAATGTTTTTGCACAGCTAAGGTCATAGCCACCAAAATAGAAAGACAGCCAACGATATGAGAAAGGATATTTACCAGCACAGCAACAGACAAAGGCCTGATATCTGTCATCTACAGAGAACTCAAAAAACTAAGCCCTTCCAAGCCCAATAAACCTATTAGGAAATGGGCAAAAGAGCTAAAGAGAGACTTCACAAGAGAAGATATAAAAATGGCAAAGAAACACATGAGGAAATGCTCAACATCCCTGCTAGTAAAGGAAATGCAAATAAAAACAACCCTGAGATACCACCTCACCCCAGTTAGAATGGCCTATACTCTGAACTCAGGCAACAACAAATGCTGGAGGGGCTGTGGGGAAAGAGGAACCCTTCTCCATTTTTGGTGGGAGTGCAAATTAGTACAACCACTTTGGAGAACAGTATGGAGGTTTCTCAAAAAGCTCAATATAGACCTACCCTATGAAACAGCCATACCACTCCTAGGCATCTACCCTAAACAGCAAAACCCAAGATATCAAAAAGACATTTGTACTTCCATGTTTATCGCGGCACAATTGACAATAGCCAAAATATGGAAACAACCCAGATGCCCCTCCACAGACGAATGGATCCAAAAAATATGGTACTTATACACAATGGAATAGTACATAGAGATTAGGAATGGTGAAATATTGTTGTTCGCAGGGAAATGGTCAGAACTCGAACAAATAATGTTGAGTGATACAAGCCTAGAACACAGTAAACAAAGGGGCATGAGCTCCCTGATATATGACTGTTAACAAAGGGAGACGGAGAGACAGTAGAGACCAAGTCTGTGAATACTGTATATGTTCTTGATACATTGTATATTGTATATATGTCTACCTGACCTAGACAAGGGATAGAAAAACCGGACATAAAATATCACAAGAAATTTACACACTGCCCTATTATGTAACTGTACCCTTTTTGCACAACACCTTGTAAAAAAATCTATGTTCAATTAATAAACAATAAATAAATAAATTAATTAATTAATTAATTAATCCTCAAAAATCAATGGCTTTTATATACGCCAACAACCAGTAGAGAAAGGCTGAAATCAGAAAAGCAACACCTTTTGCAATAGCCTCAAAGACCAGAAAATACCTAGGAATAATCTTAACCAAAGATGTGAAAGACCTCTATGATGAGAACTTTAAAAACCTGAAAAAATAAATTAAGGCAGAACTCAAGAAATGGAAAAACCTCCCATGCTCCTGGATTGGGAGGATTAATGTGAAAATGGCAATATTACCAAAAGCTATCTACAAATTCAATGCAATACCCATCAATATCCCCAGACCATTCTTCGAGGAAATAGTGGAAGCAATCCAGAAATTAATATGGACCAATAAAAAAACACGAATAGCCAAAATATCCTAAGTAGAAAGAATAGTGCATGAGGAATATCAATACCAAACTTTAACTTGTATTACAAAGCCATAGCAACAATAACAGCTTGGTACTGGTTCAAGAACAGACCCGAGGACCAATGGAACAGAACAGAAGACCCGGAAATGAACCCACAGACCTACGGCTACCTAATCTTTGACAAAGGAGCTAAAAATATAGGTTGGAACAAAGACAGACTCTTCAACAAATGGTGCTGCAAAGCTGGGTTAACATCTGTAACAAACTAAAACTACATCCCTATTTATCACCCTGCACAAAATCAATTCCAAATGGATCAAAGACCTAGAAATAAAATCAGATACCCTGAAAACATTACAAGAAGGGATAGGAGAAACTCAAGGACTTCTTGACACTGGAAGAAAGTTCCACAACAAAGGCCCAAAAATGAAACAAATCAAAGAAAGGTTGGACAAGTGGGACTGTATCAAACTGCAGAGCTTCTGCAGGGCAAAGGACATAGCTTCCAAGATAAACAGAAAGCCAACGTATTAGGAAAAGATCTTTACCAACCATACAATGGACAAAGGCCTCATATCTAAAATATACACTGTTGTGCTTTAAATTGCCGGGCTTCTCTCTATCCCTCCCCATCCACGTGGGGAGGGGTCCTGGGCTCATCTATCTCCTCTGCTGGGGATCCATACTCACTCTCTCACGTCTCCCCAGGTCTGTAGTGATCGGACGCAGAAGCGGGGTCCCGGGTTAGCCTCAGTTTGCTTGTGGGTGCGCGTACTCACCAGCCCAAGGAAGAGACGAGCGCGTGGGGTCTCGGAGACAGTCTCTGGGACGATTCCTATTTATTCAAATGAGAAGCCACAAAGATATACCCCAAAGGCGGGCACAAGAGAGGGAGAACAGATTAGCCACGAGAGCTGTCCCTCAAGTAATGTCAGGGGACCTCCCTTGTGGGCAGAGGCCCAGCCCCCCAAGGATTGGGTTTCTGGTGTGCCCTCCACCATTGCACACGTGCTCGCCTCAGGAGCAGGGGCTTCTCTTCCTGTTAGAGGCAGAAGGGGAGGGGCCAAGGCCAGCTGTGGCCTCTTAAAGGCACTGCTGACCCCAACATACACAGAACTCAAAAAATTAAATTCCTCCAAAACAAACAATCAAAGAACTAATGGCCTTCTCAAGAAATGGGCTAAAGTCCTAAAAAGAAACTTCTCTGAAGAGGAAATGAGAATGGCCAAGTCACATGAAAAAGTGTTCTACATCACTGGCCATAAAAGAAATACAAATCAACTCAACATTGAGATTCCACCTCACCCCAGTACAAATGTCCATTATCAGGAAATCCAACAATAACAAATGCTGGAGAGACTGTGGCCAAAAGGGAACCCTACTACACTGTTGGTGGGAATGCAAGCTTCTTCCACCCCTCTAGAAAGCAGTGGGGACGTTCTTAAGAAAGCTAAATGTAGAGCTCCCCTATGACCCAGCAGCCCCACTTTTGGACATCTACCCCAAAGACTACTAGCAAGACCACTCTAAAGCCACCAGCACAACTATGTTCATTGCAGCACAATTTGTCATTGCTAAAACATGGAACCAACCTAGATGCCCCTCAGTAGATGATTGAATCAGGAAAAGTGGTACATATACACAATGGAATTCTATGCCTCCATCAGAAGGACTGACACTGCCCCTTTCATAAGGAAATGGAAGGACTCAGAAAAAATCATATTAAGTGAAGTAACCCAGACTCAAAGAAGCATAAACCATATGGTGTCCCTCATGGGGAATAGCTAGTGCAGGATTAGGCCAGTCATGGTAGAAGATCAAACTACCCCAATAGCTGCAGTAATTTGATCACATAAGATGATCCCAAGTGAAATAAACTCCACATTCGGAGACAAGTGTTATACCAGTGTTGTAAATATTATCATCATCCCATGTGAAACCATACCTTTTGTATTTTTTATTTTTTATAAGTATTAGAACTGAGGAAGGGAAAGGGAATACCAAAATTGAGAGACAAAGGACAAAAAGAAAAACCATTCTAAAAGCAATACCTACAAAACCATTTGGTGTAAATCAACTGCCCTACTTAGGGGGAGAGGGTAAGGGGGAGGGGGAGATGGGAGAAAATGAGGGGAGGAGGTAAGTTGAACAAGAAATGTACTCACAGCCTTACACATGAATCTGTTACACCTCTGTACCACACTTTGACAATAAAGTAAAAAGTTTAATTAAAATGTAGAAATTGGATATGTTTTAAATGCATATGCATATATATAGTTATATGAATATAAACACAATTATATTAACTGAAGTATGGTGTATGCAGGGGAGAACTCCAACTCCTTTGAATAACTAACATACATTCTAAGAAAATGAACATAGAAAGTAGGAACTTCAAGTGACATGGGGTTGAAGTCAAGGGCTGGAGGATAGATGAATAAAGAGAGGAAAGGTGGGAGAATAGAGTCATAATATTTACAGTGTATATGTGAAAATAGTACTAGAACAAATGAAGGGATGGATGGGGTTGAAGACATGGGGATCAAGATGAAAGGAATGACATTGATCAAGATGAATTGTTCTTTTAAGCCAACATGCAGAATAGAAAACCCTTTATATAATGCTTAAAGATAAAAAAATAAAATGAATAGGCAAAGTTATCTGTACAGGAATTTTGTTTGATATTTACTAAGGCCACTACACATTGTCAGTGCTTGATAAAATTGCACATCTCAAATACGAAAATAGTTTTGTTTTGTTTTGTTTTTTTGCAAAGGGAATAACTGGCTCTAAGTAGACTATGAGCTATCAGAAAAAAAGTAAAAAAATGCAATCATAAATGTAATGTTTATTTTTATTTATTTATTTATTTTTTGCCAGTTCTGGAGCTTGAACTCAGGGCCTGAGCACTGTTCCTGGCTTCTTTTTGCTCATGGCTAGCACTCTGCCACTTGAGCAACAGCGCCGCTTCTGGCTGTTTTCTGAACCCAGGGCTTCATGTAGTCGAGGCAAGCACTCTTGCCACTAGGCCATATTCCCAGCCCATAAATGTAATGTTTATTTCAAGATAATAATTACCATCACAATGATCACGAAAGGAAATGAAACAAAACCATCAGCTTAATTGCATAGTTGGGTCAAGGAGATTATGATGATATAAATTACAATTTTAAGGAAACAAATGTTTTTAAAATGTGTATAACATTTTCAAATAGAATGTCTGGAAAGTAAGTTTTTTCAGATTAGTTTATTTGCTCATAATCCCAAAGGTACAAAGTGGTTGACTCTGAGAGTTCATCCTGATTGTTTTCACTCCACAACTCTGGTCAGAGTTTATTCATCTGGCAAAACTGATCTACACTTCCAATCAAACCTAAGGAGTGCCATTTAGCATATGTAGACTCTGAGTCTTACTGAGAAATATTATGTATCCTGCTGCTTATGCTGATTCTGTGCAATAAAGGAGTGCTGTGTTATCAAAGAGCTTTGTTCCAGAAGTCAGTTCCTCATTAGCAACCTGGGAGGCAATCTGGATGTTATATAACTCAAAAGCCAAATAGAAGCTTTTTTCTACATAGATAAACTTTCTTTTGAGTCACACAGAAGGTATTTGAGGGACTACATTAAACATAACTGAGGACATCCATCATTCTTACCTCAGAGACCCAATTTATAAATAGACCTGAAACATACTTATATGTAAATGTGTAAGTTCCAGTGAAACAGGTTTCCATTAATAATTTTGTTTTTAGATGACGTTTTGCTAGGTTAGTATCTTTGATATGTGAAAGACACACCCATGATTAATTAACTAATCTATATTAATATCATACTAACCTATGTTATTGATTCCTTGCAGGAGACCTCCATTTGACTGTAGGATGGATCTAGTGATAGGATGATTCTACAAGTACAGAGGTTGTGAGATGTGACATTCAAAATCAGATGAGGAAAGCTGCAACTTTCACTACAGCACATTTTATACTGAAATTTTAGTTTGTGTATTTGGATAAAGCAAGCTACCATGAGAAAGATGACCACATACTAAAAATCCGGAGGAGTATTTTCTTTTCGATGGTATTATCTGTTCTCTCCTTCTCTCCCATTTCCTCCGACCCCTCTTCCACCCATGATTTGCATAGTTCACCTTGATCAATGTCCAGTGCATTCCCCTCCTGAACTTTTTCACCCTTATGTACTATTACCTGATGTATATAAGCGCAACTCCACTGTATATCACCTCTAAAATAACAATAAGCTAAATTAGAGGGGAATAAAAAGAAATAGGAGGTGATATCCCCCAGAATCCTTAAAACCTAGGGCTCACTGTCCATTAGTCCTTAACCAACATGATTCTGTCAGTTTCTATCTTCATGAGGATAGAAGTCAATGCTCAGTCAGTAAACATGCAGCCGCGACTGTAGACTAAAATCTGATAACATGATTACAGTGTGTAAGCGCCTGTGAAACTGAGGATCCAAACAGGCTGAGCACAGATTTCTGGCTTGCAGAAATATGGAGATAATCTGCATTGTTAAAATACTAAATTTGGGGAAATTGGTTAGGTCCACCAAACCTAACTGAGAAAGACATGACTGACAATAAAGTATCAGATAGCAAAACTGCAATTCATTTTGCTTTGCTATCTTGTTTGGACATCATTTTTGACACAAAACATTGCTACTATTGGTGGGCAGTCAGCAGGTATTCTACACCACTTTACTATGATTTCTGCTGTATGTTAGAAATGTAGTTACATCTTTTTACCCTCATTTCTGTTCTCTATTCTAAACTTAAGAATACACAGGGAATCCTAGTAAAGGATGATGAAAAAGTCAAATCAATTTTGAAAGCATGAATTCAATAGCAGAAGAATCTGATAATCTCTAATAATGGAAAGACTAATTCATACTTGGAGGACTTTTTTGCCTGATATAATTTTAACTTAAGTTGTAATTACAGCACATTACAAAAGAAAATTCTGCGTCAACATACATTGCTAATTTGGGAACACATTCTTTGTGTAGAGTTAATTGGAAAATCACTTTTAAATAATAGACAATTATGTTAAATCTTATTGTGTTAGTACATAATTGAGGAAGTATATAACAGACATTTTCTTTGTTACTCAAAAATTGATGTTAAGTTAAATATTTGATTATATGAATAATCTTTTCTTTTGTGCTCTATGTCAGGTTTTTTAGAAAGTTTATTATGAGAAAGTGTGCAAGAAGTCAATGAGGTTGTATATCTTCTGGGGTAATCTAATCTAATTTCATATTCCAAATAATATCACTACGCAGTTTTCCTTACCCAGCTAAGAGCCACAATAGCATATTAACAAAAATTTTCAACAGACACTGTGCATTAGTTCAGCATTCCACAGAGCTTTAAATTATGATTACTTTACAAGCATACATTTTATATGGATTCTCCATAACAATTCCAACAAGCTTCAAAAGTTAACATAATTGGTCTTTAATTATATCAATATGTACATAGTGGCAATAGAGTGTGAATAACTTTGTAAAGTTAAAGAACAATGGATAAATTGTGCTAGTTTTACCTCAGAACTCAGGTTTTTAGATTTTATGAACATTAAACAATACCTATATGTCAAATACTGTTTCTTAAAATATCTATATTGCTTTCTCTCTCTCACTTATCTGTCTCAATAAATTTGTAAGAATACTTGCAAAAAGTGAATTTTATACACACACACACACACATATATATATACATATATATATATACTTTTTCTTAGAAAATAGATACAGTAATTTACCTAATTTTCTTGGTGACTTCATACTGTAACTTTTGGTCGGTATTAAAATATACATGATTTTTTAATGGATCCAATGTCACCACCATTTTTACTAAGTATTTTTGCTATTTATTTTATTTTATTTTTTTGTAAATTGGTATTTGAAGATGTTTTAGCTATGAGTAAACTGATTTGATTTAATGCAGACAATATTCATTTAGGGTTTGTCTAATTGTCAAAGTATTTCATTAGTCATAGACTCCTATTATCCCCAACTACTAATTATATTTCAATCCAAAATGCTGAAGTCTAATAATTCATTTAGAATATTTTCTTCTTTATGTACTTTAGCAAGAAGGCCATAGTATAAAGTTCTTTTTAGTGCTTATTAAAACTTGTTATAAATTTTTGCCTAGTGTTCATTTTATTCAATAAGTAGCACTGGACCCTCATTAAGACTAAGTATATGGGATTGCAGTCCTGGCTCCATTGGTAGAATGCTAATTAAAGAGCAAAAAGCATCTGTTAACAGGTTTGAATCGTAGTCTTAGAACTAAGACTTGGATCATGAAGCTAGACTTCTTGGATCTGAATCACAGTACATCTCATAAAAGCCAAGCATATTTAGCAAGCCCATTTACTTCTCTGTGTCTTGTTTACATGTGTAAAATGATCATTGTTCCTACATTACAGTTTTGTTCTAGGGAAGCAAAAAGTGGTGGTGTCCTAGGTATAAAACTACAATGTCAAAATGTCTATGAAATGTAAAATATCAAAGACAGAATGTATGTGAGGTTTAACACATGTACTCTTGAAATGTGTGCAGCGTTAGGCCATAGATCTGAAATGTTCCCCAAAGGCTCTTTGTTAAATCCTTCAGGAATATTGAGGATGGTGGAAATTTCAGCAGGTGAGGCTTCACAGAAGGAGTTAGGTCATTGAGGGGCTCCTTTGCAGGAGGAACCCTATGCCTCTCCATTTTCATGCTTTACTGACACCAAGTGGCACACAGATTTAATCCATGACACACTCACGGACAATAAAGTGAAACCTCTGGAATTGTGAGGCACAATAATTCTTCCCTTCTTTTAAGTTGATTCCCCTATTCTGTCATAGGGAGAGAAAAGTAAAACAGTCAAGTACATTTCAATCTCATTCTTTGGGTTCTTCAAGCTGAAAAATAGCATGGTTTTCTTTTTTTTCTTTTCTTTTCCTTTTTTTTCCCCAAATTTTTATTATCAAACTGATATACAGAGAGGTTACAGTTTCATACGTTAGGCATTGGATACATTTCTTGAACTGTTTGTTACCCTGTCCCTCATACCCCCTTCCCTCCTCCCCCTTTCCCTTTCCCCCCCTGAGGTGTTCAGTTCACTTTCACCAACCGTTTTGCAAGTATTGCTTTTGTAGTTGTTTCTCTTTTTTTACCCTGTATCTCTCAATTTTGGTATTCCCTTTCAATTTCCTACTTCTAATACCAGTATACACGGTTTCCAAAATACTCAGATAAGATTACAGAGATAGGGTAGGTACAACCACTGGAAGGTGATACAAGAACATCATCAATAATAGAAGCTACAGATACACATGGGGCGTTGAAAGTAGTTACAACTGTGATATAAGAATTCTTTCCATAACATGGAGTTCATTTCACTTAGCATCATCTTATGTGTTCATAAGGGTATAGCTATTGGGCTCTTGTGATGCTCTGCTATGGCTTGCCTACACCTGTACTAATTATTCCCAATAAGGGAGACCATAGAGTCCATGTTTCTTTGGGTCTGGCTCACTTCACTTAAAGCAGTATGGAGATTCCTCAGAAGGCTAAATATAGAACTCTCCTATGACCCAGCAGCCCCACTTTTGGGTATTTATCCAAAAGACCACAAACAAAATCACAGTAATGCCACCAGCACAACAATGTTCATCGCAGCACAATTTGTCATAGCTAGAATCTGGAACCAACCCAGATGCCCCTCAGTAGACGAATGGATCAGGAAAATGTGGTACATATACAAAATGGAATTTTGTGCCTCTATCAGAAAGAATGACATTGCCCCATTTGTAAGGAAATGGAAGGACTTGGAAAAAATTATACTAAGTGAAGTAGCATGGTTTTCTTAAAGGATGTCAATTGAACCACTACAACAAGTTCTACTTTCTATTTAAAATACCAAAGCATTTATCTTCCCATCAAGTAGATATGCTTTGCTTGACCAGAATATAACTAAAGAAGATTTAAAAAATTAAAACTGATTGGGTACAAGTGTCATGTGCTTAAAATCCTAGCTGATTGGGAGGCTGAAAACAGGAGTATTGTGGTTAAAAATTATGCCATGTTGAGAAGTTATCAAGACCCCTTCTCAATTAAAAACTGGCTATTAGAGTACATGCCAAAAACTATGTGGCAAGCTCTGTTCAAGTATTCCAATGAATTAATGTTGTTTGCTTGATTCATTCTCTCTTAAACTTTCAACAACCTCATTCCTATCCCAATAAGTTAGTTATTTAATTGTCTTTAAAATTCCTCTGCTGTGATTCACTCAACCTGATCTGCAAAATATTTTTGCTTTGTTACCTGTTGTTGAGTTTTCCAGTGTCTGAATAAGAAACATATTTTTTATGCCTATCCTATTGCATAATAAATTTTCTTCATACTAAACAGCAAACTTTATGTAGTATTTTATAGACAAAATATTTTAAAAAATTTAGCCACACAATAAAAAATATTTGAATGATGTAGGCTAAATGGTAGACCTCGTTAACTTATTATAGCGCCTAAAAAAATGAAGAAACTGTTGCACCTATAAAACAAAAAAGACCAAAGTTCAATCAAAAAGTTTTACAAAAATTCAATTGTTTCTTTGAAGAGTTTGTTCTTAGAAGTTTCTTAGATAGGATGATTTCTTACCCAAAGTCTTCCTAACACAGGTTGCATGTAATCAGCAGGTCTGAGAAATCAGCACTTACCATGAGCTCTTGTTCTTTAACTATACTCAAGAGCAAAATAAGTTTTGTAGTATTAATGCTTGTAATCAAGCGGTTAGCTCTTGAGGACATTTCAAATCCTTATAATCTCCTTTATTTAACTGCTCACAGAACGTAATCAATAGCACTATACACACTTACATGCAAGGATTTTTTAAAAAGTGTACTTGGTACACACATTCTAGTGTAATTAATAGAGCACAGTCATTTTACTAAAAAAAGTAATTTAATATATTATGATGATATTTACAGAAATAGACCAATAATAATTTCCAAAACTTGTAAAGCTGGTAAATATAGGTAATACTCTCTCTCTTTCTCTCTCTCTCTCTCTCTCTCTCTCTCTCTCTCTCTCTCTCTCTCTCTCTCTCTCTCTCCTGTGTCTGTGAATTTGGGCTTGGACTTGGAGCTTGGAGACTGGGCTCAAGGCTAAAAATCTGCAACTTGAGCTACAACTGCATTTACACCTTTTTGGTGTTTTGGGTGATTAATCAGAAATGAATCTCCAAGACTTTCTTGTCCCTGGCTAAATTTGAACTTTCATCCTCAACTCAAAGCCTTCTCTCTGAGTAGCTAGAATTACAGGTATCAGCCACTGGCAACCAGACAAATAGCTTTTAGAAAAATTAAATAAAATCAATGGAGATTAAAGTACTTTTATTTTGCTTTACCTTCTCAATGATAAAAAAGACTGCAAAGATTTGTGGAATATATTTCTTTGAATCTTAATTTTGTTGTTATATCAAACACTTCACATATTATCTGCGCATTGAAAATCTGATCAAATCATGTGAATATAATAGGGACAAATATGAACTAAAGATGCTAAGAATCGTCAGACCCAGAATACTTTGACTAACTGCCCAGTTGAGCAATTGTTTTAAAGGATTAAATCAGGCTGGGGATATGGCCTAGTGGCAAGAGTGCTTGCTTCATATACATGAGGCCCTGGGTTCAATTCCCCAGCACCACATATACAGAAAATGGCCAGAAGTGGTGCTGTGGCTCAAGTGGCAGAGTGCTAGCCTTGAGCAAAAAGAAGCCAGGGACAGTGCTCAGGCCCTGAGTCCAAGTCCCAGGACTGGCCAAAAAACAAAAACAAAAACAAAAACAAAACCAAAAACAAAAAAACCATAAAGGATTAAATCAACATGGTTTAGGATTAGGAGACAGAATAATTCAGAAATAGCTTTTTTTTTTTTGAGTGTAGGTCTCTTGTGATCTATTCAAGTTCTCTAGGTGACTTCAAACATTTCAGTTGTAGCTGAGTCTGCTAGTGATTTTGAAATTTTAGATCACTCTGTAGGTGAATTTGAACGTTTCTTGAAGTTTTCCTGTCATTCTGTCACTATGCTATCAAAACAAAATATCACAAATAACTCTTTTTAGAAATAGTTTAAGACTTTCTTTTGCTAATTTTTATCTTTATTATTGTTATAAAGGTGATTTTAGAGGGATTACAGCTACATAAATCACGTAATGAATGCATTTCTTTTGGGACAATATCCCCCCTTCCCTCGCTTTTTCACAGGTCTTCCCTCTCATCCTGACCCACAAGTTGTAAAGTTCATTTGCACCATAATGTCTAGTGAGTACCACTGCTGCTTTTGTTCACCCAATTTAAGACTTTCTTTAACAATTATCATGTCCTCTGTGTTGGGACTGCACCTGGAGCTCGAATCTGTGACTTCAGACCAGCTAAGTTGATTTTTCCTTCCTGGCCAGAATCCTTGTGCTGTTAGAACTTATTTGAGCTGTCTATCTAGTGGTAAAAGTTTCTCTGGGGTGGGAAAACTGTGCTGTTGGAGGGAGCTCAGCTAGGGCACTGTTGCTTCTCCACCACCTTCTCCCGATCTCTTATCATGTCCTCTGAAGTATATATTTCTTCATATTAGCTGTGATAGCCCAGAGTCCATCAATCCCAATGAATCAATGAGGAGTACAGACTGCTGACTTGGAAGTGTAGAGCATCTGGCTTCTAGTCTCAGCTTTGCTTTCTATTAACTGGCAAAGTTATTTTACTGTTATGATTATTGAATAAGTAATCTGCAGTCTACTTGTTTCTTTATATCATTACAACTTTTCAAAATGGAAATATTATTTCTTCACAGACAAGACAGAACTGATCACAGAAGTAGAAATATAGGATTTTTCCCCCCTCAGGTAAAATAGAATAAATCATACTTTCTGATATGAACTTCAAGAAGATTAAGTAAACTGTGTGAAAAACTCTGAGCTACTCTGAAACAAAGAAATTGCTTAGGAAATTTTAGCTTTTGTTTGTCTTTGTTTTCCCATATCTAGTTTAATCCTTTCAAAATCATTTTTAATTATGTCAGTGTTCTTCATTTCATTATTATAGGAATGTTAGATATTCTTTGGTAAAATTGAAATTAGATTAAAAGCCCCATGGGAAACTTTCCTTGTCAAAAATTTCAGATTTCTTAGCCCTCTGACTTTGATATCTGCGTGTATATTTTTATTGTTCAGAAATGTTAGAAATAAGGTCCTTTCCATTTGATTGTGGGTGAAATTTTAACTATACCCTGCTTGAATAGTGATTTGAAGATCTGACAAAGTTCATTATATGAAAATACAGTAAATAAAAGCAGCAACCATGAGGAGGGGGCTAATAAACAATTGGTTTAATAGAAAGCAATACAACCAGAAAAACACAGAAATGGTTTGTTCATACCTTAAAGCTTGGACTCCAAAGAGCCTTCTTTCCAAGAAACAGCCAAAATTCCCTACCATGCATCCAGACTCAAGAGGTGCATGTGTTTGAATTACCCAATAGAAAGTAATGTGAACGTAATTAGGTGACATCATAGTGAAAATTTGAACCCCAGAGTACTCAGACTAATGAAGAACTTGGGAATGTATTCCCAGGTGATACCTATCAAATTGCCTGGTATGATCTCTGAGAACATGCCTGGCATCAAACAGAAAGGCAACCTTGCAAGACCTCTATTAATATCTCACTATTGTTGCTTTTTTTTTCCTTTTGACTGGGAGTTTATTCTTTGAGTTTGGGTAGTGTGTGTGTTTCTCACAGGAAACAATTAGAAACCCATAGTTAGAAGAATGTGCACAGTGCCACCGGTGTTTCATCAGATAAAATATGTGCCCAGTACCCACCAAATAACTCCTTGGAGTTACTCAGTGTCAGTACTGCCATAGAATACACTTGCTACAGAAATGACTTTTTGCAATAACCTATTTGCCCGATGTATACTAAGAACACAAAGATACGATGGTTTTGCTACTTTGACATGTACTCGGTACAGCTTTCTCAGACATGTGAAAGATTAAGACTGCCTTGCAATTTCTGAATCTAGGAATGAGAACAAACATACATGGGACAACAGAGTCTCATTTGTTTCTCAAGTATTTGCCACACCACCACTGTTAGTTTACACTGTTCTAGTTTTATATATCTCTGTTTTTCTACCTTTCAAATATTAGGGAGCTGCATGGACTTTATTTGAAATGTCTATGTGTACAATAGTAGAAAATTTGAATATATATTATTCTTTTAGACAAGACAAATCTAAATATCTGTCAAAAGTCTGCTAAATTGCATATTTCAGAAGATAGGTTTCCCAAATATGCCCAGTACATTCAGATATGGTAGAAAGGCATACCATCTTTACTGTGTATCAGCTGAGTACTTCCATGATTTTATAAATATTTAACCTGAAATGATATCCACGCTATTTATGTTTGTAAATTCTGGAGTTTGCTAAGATAAGAGCTAAGGTAGGACAACAGTATCGAAGAGAACATAGGGATATAAAACAATCGGTATTTAAATTTATTAATTGTACATAATACCTAAAGATGAAGTGAGTCCGTTTAAGTAGCAAAAATAAAGATACAAATATAAAGAGGTAAAAAAATACAGATTTTATTGGTTACAGAAGAATTAGAATTGAAGATTAAGACTTCCTTGCAATTAATATACTCCGCTTTGACCCATTTCCTTGCTCATAATTACCTTCATTTTCAGTAACTAAATGGACAGTGGAAAGAGAGGATGATGTCTTTCACATTGGAGGCTCATAGTAAAATTCCTTGAGTTTTTTATATAGTTGCAGCTCTTTTTGTCACCAAGTATGATAATGCTAATGCCTTTTTGCTTGCCTGAGGGAGCTTTGAAAAAGTCACTTACCCTAATCAACTTATGCCAAAAAGAACTGAGAACCCAGAAGGACTTTCTTAATCTATAAAATTACAATAAGAAAGAAAATAATAGAATCAATTTTCAAATGTAACATTTCATATTAACACGAAATTCCAGTCTTGCATGAAAATAAAGTCCATGTGAAACTTGCCAATGATCCCTAACTCTCTTTTTATAATTCATTAACAGTTCCCATAAGATCAATGTGTTTTAATTAATGGAATCCAAAATAACATGACAATTGTTCTTGCAAAAACTTGAACTTACTTAGCCAGTGAAACAAATGTAGATGCATTGTATTTAATGACTATGTCCCAAAGCAATGCCAAAGCATACTGCACACAACGTAATCTTTCCACACTAACATCTTGCTATAGTTCCTTGGAGAATATTCATGAAAGGTTTTCTTTGAATTTTATTTATTTGTACTGAAGCGTATTAGTAGTAAAGTGACTGTATATAGCTGGTTGAGTTCATGAATAGTGATATCACATATTTATGCACAGCCTCTGGAATGGCACCTAAGGTAATAACCCCTGCCCCTCATAGCCAACAAAAATATACAATAATCGATCTCAAATATGAAAACTGTACATAAACTATGACTTCTGAATATGTAGTTATAATTGTTGCAGTTGTAATTCTGAGAATGTCAGCTACATTAAGTAATCTCAGCATTTTAGATGCTATATACTGGCCTAAATATGGCTCATGCTTTTCTAGATGATATAGCACAAATTATGGATTTCATTCTACTAATAGGAAGAACATCAACATCATGTAGTCTTGTGTTCCTCTTTATATTATCAATTTATAATGCATGCTATCCTAGAAATACAGAAAATGAACTTAAGAACAATAACTTAAAATAAAGTGCATGATGACTGAGTATAGACAATAAAAACAAAGTGTTGATATGATGTTACATCTTATCTGCTGGTTCAAATAGGTATTATCATTCACACATATGCCATATATGATATGATATATGCAGATGATTATAAACATAGCTATAGATATAGATAGAAACATATTTCAAGACAAAAAGTAATTATCCCTTTCTCATAAAGTCCATAATGGGTAATGTTTTGACATAAACATGCATTTTTTCCATCCCTTTGTATGGCAGAAAGTCAGACAGACCAACAAGGATGGAAGGAAGGAAAGAAGGAAGGAAGGAAGGAAGGAAGGAAGGAAGGAAGGAAGGAAGGAAGGAAGGAAGGAAGGAAAAAAGGAAGGAAGGAAGGAAGGGACAATTAAAGCATGAATGGAGATAAGTCCCTGAATATGAAGAGAAGAATACCAGGAGAAGTAGGTGAAGTGATGATGAATAGATCATTATGGCTCTCACTCAGAAAAATCCTCATGACAACAGAATGCCCTTTCTAAACTCTAATCTTTATTCATTTTCAGGAAACTCAGCAGCAGATCCCAAATGCGTTTGGTTAGCACACTTGATTATTGACACTGGATTTGATTTGACATTAAAAAAAGTGCATGAAGTGCAGTACCAAAATAGTGGAGATGAAAAATATACAAAATTGGGAAAAGAGGTTATAGTATAGAGACAAAGATTTTCACTACACAGAATTCAGACTGAAATTGATGTTTTGAAAAGTGAGTTTTTAGTTGATTATGACAAAAATGTACTGAATATAATATGCCTTATAAAAGAAATTCTAGAACATGTGTATCAAACCCGTTACTTTCAAATAAATATAATATGTAATTATTTTATATCAGGTACTGTGGATGATTAAGGATTGTTCTGCCTTGTGACCCCCACCTGCCTAAGTGGTACCAGAAATGCAAAGGACAATTATTTTACTGATGACTAACGGAAGAAATTGGATACGAATATCTATGAAATCTTGAGAAACACATGTTAAATGTCTTGTAATTCCACACATTAAAATCTAACTCTCTATACTCTGATGAAAGTAACAACCCTATAAAAAATAAGCAAGTAAAATAAAATTAGCCTTCGGAACAAATTTGAGGACAGCTTGAAGCAAAAGCTCCACTTCAAAAAAATGCATTGCTAAATTTTGAAGTTACTTTCCTTCTTTACTAATTCAACAAAGGTATTTACACTCTACTATCAAGTAACATGTTTGCTGCTGAGCAGAGCAGGTAAAAAAAACTGACAAAAAGCAGATAAAATTATTTGACTTATGGTATGTTATTGGAGGTTACCATGTAAGTTCTGAGATTCCCAAGATCCTTCTCTGATTGTGGTAATCCACTTCCCTGGATTCATGTTGAAATATAGTGAAAATTCCTTGATATTTAGTTTTCACATCTGGTTTTACCAATTATCTGTTTAAATCCTCCTAGGATCCTTCTACCTGACTCATCTTTTCATTGCTTCTTCTCCATTCCTTTGAGTTCCTTGCCCAAGTGCATTTGTCTACACTGTAACTTTTGCCAGTCTCTCATTACATATTCAGATTCAATCTGTTTTGTCATTCCAATAGCTGCTTACAGCCCAGACCTTCATAAATAACTCCCTAATAGCATGTCTGGAATAGGAAATAATTTCTCCTATCTTGAAATTCTAAGCTTATTGTTTCCCATGCCTTTCCTATTATGGGTGCATATACCTATCTACATTATGCTATAATTACTTTTGTATACCTTAATTCCCCATCTTCAAATATTACAGTAAATGGTCTGACATTTAACTCCTCTTTGTATCCTCCCAGGACTTTAAGAACTCTATAACTAGAGGCCACTTAATGCCTAATTTCCTATTTAAATATTAGGCCTGCAGGGCAGACCTCAAGAGCTGAAGTAACTGAAATAATTTGTTGGCAATGAAGGAAGTGAGTGTTGGTGAGAACCACACTTCAGACTGAATTAATTTTATCTGAATTTAGAATTATTCATTGATTGCTGAGATGAATCAATGATACAATATACTAATCACTTTGTCTGGAAATAAAAAAAATACTCTGTGAAATAAAGTTAAATATTATTTCTCTCCTCAAGTGGTATCTTGGTCTCTGTTCTGGGGCCATTTGTCTTACTCAAACAACTATCAATATTGAATTAATTTTTCTCACAGATATTTTTCCAGCAAACTTCCCTATTTATTTCAGTGATTAAACAACTAACTAGTCATCACCATTTCCTATATTTTACACCTTTTAGATCATTCAAAATTTTTCCTAGAGCAATTCTCCTGTTTAAGTATGATCAATCTCTATTTTTTCCATGAAATACCTTCCAAAATAGTATCTTCTTAGAGCCAGTTGACAACCATTTTCACCTAATTTCCTACAGAGCCAATTTTCAAATCTTTCATTCTGACGTTTCTGTGTAATATACACCTAACTTGTTAATATTTGAACATTCCATTTGCAACTGCCTTATGAAAGCAGCTGTACAGAAGCCAATATTTTGAATCACTCTATCATTAGACTTTAAGCATTTTTTCAAATTCAATACACATTTCTCTTCTGACATTTATCATATTTTTCAGGTATACTAGTCATTTTTCGATTTAACCAGATGTCTGGCTGACACACACTTTTCTCCTTTAATAACTGTTAGTTCTGCATGGCTGAACATAAATATCAAACATGATTGAAAAGAAATAGGGTGACGATCCTGGAAAGAACTGTCTAAAAGGCTATGGGATGTGCTTAAAAATAAGACAAAAAATTCTCTTTTTCTCTTGCTAGCATAACCATTGCATACAACAGAATCTGGTCATTTTACTTCTTAATTGCAGGCTTTTCTGCCCTGCATAGACATCTTTGCATTTTGTAGATAATTAAAAAAAAAGATAAGTTCTGTCTTTAGCATCAGGTATAGTTTACTGGTGTCTGCTTTTGACATTTAAGAATGAGCTCATTCTTACCTGCAATAGGGTCATTGAAGCAAAACATAATAAAACCAATAGGGATGTTATTTTCCTCTTTTAATGTAGTCACTACTTATCTTTGGGTTATTTTGAAATTCTTTCTAAAATATTTTGTGATTTTGGTTTTGGGGAAGAGCACTATGGGGGTTTCACCTCAGCAGCCTTTCTCTTCATTAGCAGGCCTGTGTCATTTGATTCCCAATCCCTTTCTGATTTATTTATTGTTTGGATAGAGTCTTCCATCGTTGTCTAGGCACAGGACTGTGTTCCTCTATCCACCTTTCACGTTGCTAGAGTTACAGACATATATCCACAGGTCCTACTTACATTTTTAAGAATGTGTCTAGCTAACCGTCTGCCCAGTGTCTAGCTAACTACCTGACCTAGAACTGTGATCCTCTAGGTTTTTGCTTCCAGCATATAGCTAGGCTACAGGCATGTGTGCTTCACCATACAAGGTCCTATATTTTGTGGTTTAATGATATTAATAAAACACTGTAAATCAGCTAATTGTATCTTTTTATAATTGGTGGTATATTTATGCTTGATCATTATAACCACAAAATATGACACATACATGGTACATTAAACGGTGGTGCATAAAACATGTAACAAGTCTTTTTTTTTTTTTTTTTTTTTTTTTTTGCCAGTCCTGGGCCTTGGACTCAGGGCTTGAACACTGTCCCTGGCTTCTTTTTGCTCAAGGCTAGCACTCTGCCACTTAAGCTACAGCACCACTTCTGGCTGTTTTCTGCATATGTGGTGCTGGGGAGTCAAACCCAGGACTTCATGTATATGAGGCGAGCACTCTTGCCACGAGGCCATATTCCCAGCCAGTAACAAGCCTTTATCCATGGCACTTAGGGGTGTGATTTAGTTTGTAAATAGAACCTTTGGGCTATCATTAACTTATGGGTCATGAGATAAGACTATCCTGAATTTAGGGTAGGCCTAATATCTAACAGCTACTACCACTATAACAGCAAAATGTGAAAGGTGGAGACAAGAAAAATCAAAGAAAGGTCACCTGAAAACAAAGAAGAGGATAGATTAATGCAGCCACAAACCAACAGATATGAGGAATGCCAGAGCCCCAAAGAGAAGGCAAGAGATTGAGAACACACTTTCCTTGTGCTCTTTACCAGAAACACAAAGATACTTCTTATCTTGATCCTTCAGTTTTGACCTTGGAACTGTGAAAGAATCAATTGTTGTTGATTAAAAACATGCAGTTTGTTCCTGTCTCTCTCTTTTTATCCAGTTGTACCTATTTTTCTTTATTACTTAAAGTTATTTTCACAAACTGTTGAACTTCTCGAAAGCCATTGGGTGGTATGCACATGCACATTCAATCAATTTCCTGTCCTTTAAACGTATCCTAATTTGATCATAATAATTATGAAATCATTTATCTCAAAGTGTGGAACTGCTGAAGACTTTTCTGATAGTGAAGCATTCATGGAGATAAAGATGTTTCTTATTTCTTAGTCAATTGCATCTGATTCTCACTATGCTTGGGAGATGATATAATTAAAAAGAATAATTACTAGTCAACAGAATATAGTCATATTTCCTCACAATAGCAATATGTCAGTTCAAAAATGCTGACACTTTCAGAAAAATGAAATAATAAGAAATATTCAGAGTTTGTTAGATCAGACAACTCAATGAAAATAAATGATTGAGGGTATATGCTGATGTGCAAAAATATAGCAAAAATAGATGAGGGGATAAAGATTCATTAGGTTTGTAAAAGCTATTTAATTGCTAATTAGGTAGATGCACATCAAATTCAAAATAGACAATTAGGCCTCTTTCTTCTGACTAATTATTAATAAAACAAAAAGTCACTGGAAGGAGTATGATACTGAAGGAGTATGACACTGAAGAGCATTCCTGTGTATCTGCTGTTTCTTTGCATAAAAATAATTTTACACCAGCAGTGGTAAGAATAGTAAGATATAGGAGGTTTACTCTAAAGAGATATTAATTCAACTATTTCATGAACCGATAGCTATCTCTCTATCTATATCTATATATCTATAGATATAGTGATAGCACAACAATCACATATACTGATGTATATGTATTTCCTCTGTAGCTCAACACTCCCTATTGATCTGTGTTCTGTGGGTTTGTCTGAGATCCTTCAGAACACAGGCTTTGGGCAGTGTGCTGAGCAAGAATGACCATTGACACAAAAGGAAACTCAGCCACACTGCCATCAGCTCATGGAAAACATAACACATATATTATTGTGTTGAATAGAGAATGATGTTTTCATGCCTCTTTTAATGCTACCTGTAAGAAGAAAGTTTATAGGCAAAGTCATATGAAACTAAAGAACTTAATGTAATACTGTGTGTTAAGAGGATTTCTATGTAGTCCATGGATGAGAGGAATGCTTATAAAATGGTGGATAATATATACATATATACACACATATACATACACACACATATATACACATATATATGTATATATGTATATATATGTATATATGTACATATATATATATATATATATACATGAGAGAGCCATGTTGGAATGGTGGGCTATTACTGTAATTACAGAATTCTGGAAGCTGATATATAAAGATCACAAGTTCAACTTCCTCATGGACAGAATGGTAAGGAGCCTTGGTTCCAGAAATTAGTACCAATAATACAATCTTTGAAATACTTTACAGTTTATAGTGAACATCTTGAGAACTGGAGCTCAGTTTACATAAAACTCTGTTATGTTGCTTACTTCTTAAAAGTTTCCCATTGTTTAAATGAAGAAAAAACATTCTGATGGGTAATTTTCAGCTATCAATATGGCAGCTATTTTGTGTTTCTCTTCAACTTGTGAGACCCACATTTTGTTTTATAAACCATCCATCTTGCAAACAACCTACTATGAGCCCATGATAAGCTAACATTTCTATGTTTGTATACAAGTAAGTAATTACGTTGTGCCAGGAGGAATTTCAAGGGTTTTGAGTAGAAGAGCAATCCAAGAATGAGACTCATGACACAGAGTTTACAGAGTTGGGGTTATTAAAAGTTATATTCTTGGTGATATTGGCTCCACCAAGAATAACTTCTTGCTGTAAATTTCTTTAGGTTGAGTTTTCTGATACTTGTGAAAATTAGCAGCTTTAAAAAAGTGCACTTCTTAAAGTTTTTTTGAAGACTAAATTTGATACTTATAAGGTATTGAATAGAATGTCTGGCATTTATCAGAGGGAAAATCTTTGTTTCTCTTAAATGAGCTCACTATTCTGAATTACAAAAAAAAATTCTAAATTATCAAAGGGTTTTAATAATTTTTCAAGAACCCAATCTAAAATATACTTTTTGTTCAGTTACTGAACAAAGGAAACTCCTTGGAGTTTAGGTCTGTTGGACTTCAATTTAAATACAAAAGGTTGAGCCATCTGCAATTATAAACTTACCTATCACAGGAGTATGTTTTAAATAGAAAACACAATAAAATGTAATTACAAAAGTTGGTTGTACTTTTTTCTTTGAAAGAAACTTATGTTGGCTAAGAAAGAGCTGATTTCTATTATTTTTTATGATTATAGTCGTCTATTTATATTCTCAGCACTGAATCAATTTTCTTGCCTAATGCTAAACTTGGAGAAGATCCTTTCAAAATACTTTAATGAATTGAGTACATAAATCATCTCAGTGAACACAAATACTAATTACAAAAAAGAGAAAATCTCTGAAGGAAGCTTTCTGAAGATTTTAGAGCGGTAAATAAATGGTACAGACATTGGGACCATCCTTTTTATTTACAAAAAATGAAAAAAACAAAACACCTGTTTTTTTTATGGTCTTAGCAGTAGTGAATTTGTGGTGTGTGTGTGGGGAGGAGGACCCTGAGGCATGAACTCACGGCTTCGGTTCTGTCCCTAACTGTTGGACCTGGGTAACTGCAACCTTAGTCAGGACACGGGGTCTGCAGAGGCAAGTGGACCAATGCACACTTTATTTCAGGAGGGCCAGGGTTTATATAGGGTTAGAAATCAATTCACAACTTCAAGGTTAAAAATTAATACAGCATGATATCCATTTCAATACAAAAGTTGAGGATATTGCTACTGTGAGAGAGGAAACCATCACAAAAGTTTTCCTATTACAAAGGGTGGTTACTACAAAGATTATTGATATCAAAACAAGGGATTAAACCAGTCAAGGCAGAACTCTAATTATCACCTAGCTACTATTTTCTAATAATCTTTGACCATGACTTCTCTATTTACTGTGAAAAGACTTCCCTATCTAGAGTGAAAAGCTTTCTCTAATGGCAGCTAGTCAAGCAAGTCTCCCCAGGGAGGCTCTATACAGGGGGAAATGTCTCATGACAAACGTGGCTTCCTTTGGCCATCAAACACAGGAGACCTTTAATGGAGATTTTTCCCCAAGGCCTATTATTTTTCTAATAAGGCATCAGAACTTCTGTGCCGAGGCTAAGTTTTCCACTGGTCAGAGAAGTTATTCTCCCACACCTGACCTTTTGTACTCAAGGCTAGTGCTCTACCATTTGAGCCACAGCTCTACTCCAACTTTTTGGTGGTTAATTGGACATAAGAGCCTCATGGGCTACCTCTCAACCAACAGCTTCTGATCTGAGGGCTTGTGATCTAAACCTCCTGATTAGCTAAAATTATAAGCATCAACCACCAATAACCAGCTACTAATTAATCTTTTGTTCAGCCTCTTCTCACAGTCTCTTCTCATGTCTCTCCCTTTCTTATCACATATGTGGATTGGAGATTCTGTCACTATTTGTATACTGTTGTCTTTTTTATTCATCTACCCTTCTCTCACTAGCTGTTTCCCTTAGAATCTCATTTCAGCTTCCTGGTATTCATTTAATCAATCTGCCTGTTAATTGTATCAACTTATCTTGCATATACTATATTTTAGTTAGGGAAATTATCTATACAAGCAAATGTCTCTTTGTGAGTTTTCATGAGAGGCTGACTTTGTTCTGAGATCCATACATGAAAGAAAATATGTGCCTGTCACTTTAATCCCTCAGCAGGCAGCACCCCTGAATTACAAAATGAGCTGTGTGCAAATAGCCCAAGCCCAGATTATAAAATGGAATCATAATACAGGGGAATTAAATCTGAGGACTTAAATTTAGAGATTTAGACACAAACTAAAGAATGTTTCATATTCTTTAGATGAATATAGCCAGAAGATAGGCAGACAGACAGAGATATGTGTATGGCTATATACATACACATATGCATATGTATACAAGTAAACTCTAATCCAAAAATGAAAGAATGTAAAGTGTTATGCAGCTGCATTTCCATGAGTGGTGATTATTTAAATTCATTAGAGTCTTTCACTGAACATAAACCTGTTATTCACCTGGTAGAGCTTTGTCGATTTTATAGAGAATCACTGAGAATTAAAGAGGCTTTCTTAGTTGCTAATTCATAAAATATCAGTTTCCAATATTGAATACATTTATGTTGAATTTGCATCAGCCATATTCTTATTTGTCAAATGTATCATCAACTTCTACCTAGACACTGGGCTTTTCTTTCTAAATGGAGTCATTGTAGAAAAATTAGAGATTAGCCTATTTTGATTGCCAATATGGTGATAACTTTCCACATCTTTAAACACATCCTACACATTTCTTGCACTATAAACATAAAGCTTCCTTTATAAACACTGTCACAAAGATATTGATATCAGGAAACAGAAATTCCATCTGTGAGAAGAAAATCAGGGCCCAGTAAGATGTAAAGGAAATTGAACCATTCTCCTTTACGTCTCAAATAATTTTTTAAAATCCAAGAATTGGGATTTTATGGGATTAAATTTCTCTATTTCTAAGTTTTTCTTTAGTTAAAATGAAGGAAAATTACTTAGTTCCTTAAGGGGAACAATGTTTAGCTTAAATGCAAAATGAGTCAGTGCCGGGCATTGCTCTCCCCCCCCCCCCCCCCCATCCACATGGCTGGGGCAGAGAGAAGCCCGGCAAATGGTGACCCGAACGTGGGGGCACAGAGCCATGGGAGTAAGTCCGCAGCTACCAGTAGCCCTCGGGAAATTGGAGAGAATGAACTCTCTGGGAAGTGTTGGTTCCCCACCTTCTCTTTCGTTCGGTGGGGCAAAATCAATCTGTGTCCAAGAGACCAGATCAAATTTTTAAAACACTCGGGCCAGGGCTGAGATATTTCTGCAGCCCGCGGGGCAACACGCAGCTCTACGTGTCTCAGGGTGCAAGGCGGCAGCGGCGGCTACGCGCTTGACAAGCGGCGTGAATTCCGCACCTGCTGCGAGAGATCGCGGCCCCAGCCTTGTTGAGACATGGCAAGTATAGAGGCTAGCGGGGCGCCTGGAGCAGCTTGCCTGCTTTTCCCTTTCCGCCCTGGGGCCGCCGAGCGTGGTGCGGTGGAAGAGCGCCGCCGGAGCACAGAGAGTGGGCGGCTTAAGGCGCAGGTGGCGCTAGTGGCAGTAGCATGGCTGTGGAGGCTCGCCGAGCGCCTGGAGCAAAAAATTTTGGGCTGGCGATACCTGGCAGCTGTGGGCGGCGCTGAGCGCGGCAGCATCCCAGGGCGCAGAGCTTCGCTTGCTCTCTCCATCCCCAAAGCCGGCCCCAAACTCACTGGGTTGGACTGTGTGGCTGCCAAAAAAAGAGACAGGATCTTAGATTTCTGATTTCTGCTATCAGTTCTTGCTAAATCGGGATGATTTCCTTCCTTCCCCCACCCTTGCTGGTGGGCACGGAGCTTTTGGGCGGAAACTGCTTTATGCTGGCTCTACCCCCCCCCACCCCCCCCCTCGTCTGAGGCCTGGGAAGGCTGGATATTCTGTTTTTAAAGGAGACAAAGGGTTCTCAGTTTACCAATGTTCGCTAGTCGGAGATTTGTTAATTCTGAGTTTGCGGGCTAAATTCTAAACTTGGTTAACAGATAAAAGTGATTCCAAATTTTCCCACCGCCTGGCTGGTGGGGACTCCAGAGACTGAAAGACCTCCAGTGATCTTGATGCAGCTGGGCAGGGCTAGAGCCTGCTGCTGGCCTGTGAACCACCCCCGCGCTGTGCCTCCCTGCACGTTTTCTCTCTGTTAAACTCACAGCTACAGGCTGAGTGAGAGAACAAGGAAAAGCCCCAGATTTCTGACTAAAAACGGAGCAATTGGAGATAGTTTAAAAAGGCAAACAATAGTTCTGATACAGCAATAAGTAATTTGGTTGGATTTCCTATAATTACCAGAAATTGAAAGAGTTTTTCTGGATGGTTAAAAAGTTTGCTTGCCTGAAGTGATGTGATCCTGTGATACTCTCATAATTTGGAGATATTAGAAAAAGCAAAATGCTGAGGCCAAAATCCCTTGTGTTTAAATCCTGGTAAACACGATTAAGTTATTGGTCTAATGATTCAGGTACTGAATTTCCATTTGAGACTCCTATCTTAAGTTATATATAATCAAGCAAGCATTTAAAGTATATTTAAGTAACTATGGGGATAAGAGTAAACTCTCGTTAACCCTGTATGTATACAAAATATGGCAAACCTAGTTAATGAGTCTCACTAATTTATTAAAAAGCTAAATGAATAAGTGCCTCTAAATTTGTAATTATGATTCCTGCATTAAGAAAAAAAATTACCATTTGAGTTCAAAGTCTTTCAAATACAAACAAGGCTAAGACAAAGACCTAAAAGTACATTCCTAAATGGAAATTTAGACAGAGTGCCAATATTTTGCCAGACCAAAGTCACCATAGCTGTTAAAAGGCACGGGGTTATCTTGGGATTTTATAACTAGGAAAATCTCTTAAAATCATTACCCTGCTTAAGTCAAAAGGGCATCTGCCTGCAAGGCTGGGGAATGCTCAGCAACCAACCAAAATATGCTGGGGGATTTAAATGTCCTTAACCAGTCTACTTTTCTGGTTTATGCCCAGGATATATTTTATGTCATTCATGCCAACTAGCTCTGAAAACTTGTCAATACTTTGCTTGATCTTTTCAAAATCTCTTTTAACAGAGTAACATCTCCCTAAAGTTACCACCAGGAAATTTGCGGTTCAAGGCCATCATCTTTTCCACACTGCTGTGTCGAGCTACAGGGTGACCAGATGAGACCAGGACAACCGTTGTCCCAGATGGCCATGCCATTCTCGTGGTAATGATGGGAACTTTTGCCAGCCACACTGGACGGTGCCAGGCTGACCAGAGGCCCCTTGACCACCTCTCCCCCTTTCAGCAGAAAGTAGCTCCAGAAGAAAGACCTTCACCCTTATCCCCAGCCCAGCCTGGTGCCCTGCCATGTCATAAAAAAATAAATAAAAATAATAAATAAATAAATAAATAAATAAATAAAGGTGGGGGAGTAGCCCCCATGACTAATTAAGGATAATAGCTATGCTTATATTAAATATCTTAAGAAAATATCTTAAGAAATTTAAATCTTGCCAAAACAGTGGGAAAGAGCCTTGTATATGCTTTTACAGATTGGAAAACTAAACCCAGAGCACTTGCTCTGGAGAAATGTCTCTTCTTGTTCTCTTCAAGAAAACAAGGACCATACTGGATTTCTTCTGTTCTTCCAAAAGAATATAGAAAGCCTGCCTGCATACAACAGCGGTAACAGTAGGAGGCAACCAGCTTCCTATCCCTGTTTGTTTGCTTTCTAAACTCTTCCTTGAGCGTTTCTTGAGGCACAATATTTCGCTGTGGCAGTGTCACTTGCAGTTTTGTACAAAAAACTAAAGAAATTTTGCACTGTGTTTCTTCCACTCCTCTCCCCCTGGTATTTGGTTTAGGGGGGTCCCGTTAGAGGGAAATAGGAGCTGAAGATTTGACACCCAACCTTAATGTTTCATGATAAAAATGTTTTCAAAAAGTAAGCGCAAAGGTTTAGCTCCGTCGCTTCAATGTTTATAAGAAAATGTTTATAAGAAAAAAACCACATGTGTTTAAGTTACCAGTGGTGGACTACCAGAGATGCCAGAACTTAAGCCTGCTTCTACCTCACCCCCAGAAGAGGAATGATGTCTGCACTTATCCTGAATGGCGGAAACAGGCTGGGGACTCCGACTTCTCTGGAAAGAGCCAAATGGATGGCCACTTTACCTGCCCCTTCCCTTCGTGGAAGAGGCCGCATATCTATCTATCTATCTATCTATCTATCTATCTATCTATCTATCTTATGTCAGCATCTGCCTTATGCCTACATATGCCATGTTACAACATCCCCTGCTAATTAAAAAAAAAAAAGGAGCAGATGTTGGGGACAGCTGTGCCTTTAAGAGGCCACAGCTGGCTTTAGCCCATCCCCTCTCCTTCCCTCTTCCACGGGAAGAGAAGCCCCACCTCTGAGGGCGAGCACGTGTCTGATGACGCGACCCCAGAAACCCAGGCCTTGGGGGGCTGGGTCTCTGCCCATAAAGGAAGTCCCCTGACATCACTTGAGGGACAGCCCTTGTGGCCAACCAGTGGCCCCTCTCCTGTACCCTCCTTTGGGGGTATATCTGTTGGCTCCTCATTTGAATAAACCAGAATGCCCCAGAGGCTTTCTCTGGGACTCCAACGTGCCCATGTCTTTCCTTGGGCTGGCAGGCATGGGGTCTCACAACCACACGTGAACTGAGGCTGCCTCGGGTCCCCGCTTCTGCGACTAATCCCTACTTGCCAGGGGATGTGAGAGAGCGAAAATGGGCCCCCCACAGAAGACACAGAGAAGCCCAGGACCCCCTCCCACATAGATGGGGGTGGGTAGAGCGAAGCACTGCAAGTCAGGAAACCTAAGTGTTAGTGATACATTAGACTGCGTCATGTCAAAATGCTACCTGTGCAAGGTGCTGGTGGCTCATGTCTGTAGTCCTAGCTACTTAGGTAGCTGAGATCTGAGAATCGTGGTTTGCAATTTTTGTCTGCATTCTTCCACTGCACAGGGAATCTTCTGCTTCCCCATAGAGCACCCTGATTCTCTGAACTGAAATGGATTGACTTCGAGTATATTAAGGAAGTTCATTCCTTGGAAGACTGAAGGAAGAGAAGAGTATTAACTAAGAATATTTTTTATGGTTGAAGTAAAATAGAAAACATTATGTGCAGTGGTTTTCTAGTTAAATATTATATAGACCAATAACTTATATCACAGAATAATTATTTTATACAAAGACATTTTACAGGAATTTTTCTGTATATAATAGAAACTATCTAAATGTTATCTAATCCTCTCCACACTAACCTTGCCTTTAGAGTAAATTACATTGACATTGAAACAATCTCAAAATACTCAGAATAACTAACAGACCTCTATTCATTGTTATAAGCCTCCTGAATATACCCACAGTAATAAAATTGACATATTAAATTATCCAGAAAAAAAATCAGGTGCATGTAAATATGATTGATGATTAACCAACCAGTTTTCCATGTGAGGAATACTAAGCAGTTGTGGACTTGGATTGTGCACAGCTTCCACATTCAGGTATCTTACTTGGCTGGAAGAGTTGAAGCCCATACTTTTTTTTTTTATTTTGAGGTGTGTTTTTGTTGGTTAGTTAGATTAAAAGTAGACTTCCAAAACTACGGTGTGATAAAAATTGCACAAGTAGTTGCTATGGATTTTGAAACAATTTCAATCCTAGTAGAAGAATTTAGAAGTCTACCTCTGGCTTGGTGTTTATCACAGATATACAGGTCTGTTAATATTAACATACTGATGATGTTCCAATGGCCTTGCAATTGGTTCATTTGGTGACTGCCAATGAGGCCTGCTTTGGTGTTTTGAAAAATCTTCAATTAGGGGAGATTTTAAATATGTATATTTTTTATCCATTAGCACCCCATCAAGTATGGAAAATGCATCTCAAGTTGGGAAATATATATAGCAATCACTGCAGACAGAATGACACTGTGTAAGTGTCACATGTTTTCTATTCCATGATGTGAAATACACTGTGTAAAGAGTTTACTAGTGACATTTCCTCAGAGGATAGCTCTATGTTTATAGTGGGGGAGCCAGGACTCTGGTATTAAATCCATCGACTGTACTATTGGCTTGGGGAAGTTTCTGCTGATATCATTAAAATTATATCCATGAAACTATAGTTGCTTTGTATATCAAGGATCTTTTGTGTAAATGTCTTCCCTTATGCTTTTTAAAGTCTACTTACTTATTTTTTTCTTGTTCATTTTTTAATCAGCAAATACTATTTTACCATTGTTAACTTTGTCTCCTGTTTCCATCTATAAAACCTTTATTTGAGCCATCAGCACCTGTCCTTTCTTAATATTTTCAACCTTAATAATTGCTTTCAGGTTAGTGTTGTACATAAAAGTGGGGGCAAAGGGGAGGAAGAATTCTAACAGATATTTCCTGGAGAAAATTTCAATTCTCTGCATGTAGAATTGTCTTTCTCTTTAAGGGAGATGGAGATCTACTGGGGCTACACAATTGCACAAGTTTCTTGAAAATCACAGAAGAACACAGTAACTATGTTGAAGTCTCAACATTCAACTGAATTACCAGTGATCATCTTAGAGCTTTCCATGTAGTGCCAACAATAGTATCAGAGATAGTTGTAGAGCTTAATCGAGCAATTGATAGTCTGTGTATTCTGCTGAAATTTTTCTTCTACCACACAGATGCCACTAAGACACAGTGAGTGAGGCATCATGTGTCACTCACCCTTGGGATTGCCAGGCTACACAATCCACCTTAGTCCTATTAGTTTGTATTACTCATGCTTGAAGATACTACCCAAGCCTTTAGAATGAGCCCAGAATTTAACTGAGGCCTCCATGTGGGATTTCCAGGAATAATCTTTACATAGAAAAAAGTTACAGAAAACTAATTCTTTGTCCTGAAATAAAATCCTTCCTGTTTTCTTATTTTATTTTTCTGTAGTTGAGAAAACAGGCACTTTAAATGGCCTACTAATCTAAATTGATTTGTCTTAAAGGCGTTGATCCTTCTTACTGGGCCTTTAAGTAAATATATTGAATACCCTATTGTGTTGCATGTGCTAGTATGTTCTGAATCCATTGTGGTTAAAAAAAAGCTTATTTTCTTTAGCTCTTGCCTCTATTGTTTAAATATAAAGGGAAAATTTGATGACAATGATGATGATTGTGATTACACTGTTTATTGAGTCCGTTTTTTATTTGAAATACAATTTTTTATTTCTTTTCAAGCAACAGATTTTGTGAACTATATATCATCTCTCTTTATATGAGAGACTACACTGCAAAACTATAGATCCAGGAGTAAGCCTGGATTATATATATCCACAATGTAGAGATCTGTGGAAGACAAAAAAATGATGACTTCTTACACAAAATAAATGTTATTTTTCCAATGTAGCATTGTTTATATCTCAATTCATTTTCCTGTTGTAATAGCTCATTTCAGAAATAAATCCAGGCTCTTTGTTTGCTTGTAAATAGTTATTTAAAATTCATGATGTTAGAAGATTATCTGCGTTGAACATTATGAAAAAATATTTATAATGACTGTCTGATTATAGTATCAAACACATGCTCAGAATGCAGACATTATGGAATCCTAACAAAATTAGTACTATGACTTCTATAATTTAATGTACTGTCAGACTTAAATTGTATTAATTTGTGTTTTGATTTAAGGTCTTCTTTTCCCCGGGCTTTTCACTTTCTTTAGATTTTATTCTCCATTACTATTATTATGTTTTTTAAACGCATGCTCTAACTCTTTCAGCACTGCAAAACAGGAAAGAAAAGAAACATTTCTTTTCTCTTAATTTTCATCCTTCTAAATTGGCTCTGATCCACTATAATAAATGTGTGAAGCAAAACTCTACATCAGATCACGCCCTGCCATATTTCTGATATAGGGAACAGCTTTTCACTTTTTAGAACTTAACTTCAGTGACACTTATCCCTAGAAATAAAATATACCCACATGGGCCATGAGTAAAATAAGAAAGAAGAGCTGCCACAGTGAAATAGAGGATACTAATAAGCTTCAGATCAATGGATTCGAATACTGATGGACCAAGAAGCTGGAAGAGAGGTGGGAAAGACCTTTGGTTGCATATTCAAATTGATCAGTGAATGAGGAAAATCAAAAAGAAAAATGTATACCACATCTTCTCTGAGCCTCTTAATCAAATTAGATGTTGGGACCTTTATTCCTCAAGTTTTCAAGCTATGAGGGGCTCTTGTTAAATTTGTAGGGCTATCCAGTAAGGAAACTTCTTTGCTGACATGGAAATAAAGTGTCAGGTACTATCAGTACGGGCTTTTTTCCCATTTTTCAGGGACACACAATCAAAAGTTGAAATCCAATAAGGTTAAGATGATACCTTTTCAAATATTCTCAGGAGTGGCTACCAAACAGATGACTATAAATTGGCTTCCACAAAAGACACTCCATACATAAAATGAAGGTTGCAGAGGGTCACAGAAATTCAAGAGTGCAGGAAATTAAATTACAGTCAAGCTAAAACTTATACAAGATTTCTTTATCAATAGATGGCTACTCCTTTTATTTGTATTCTCAAATGTATAAACCAGAATAGATAGGAAATAAGATGACTAGAGAAATAGAATGTCCTTATCTTTCTGTCTCTCAAAGGAATATTTGCAAACCATAGAAAATGAGGAAAATAAATCAGGATTTACCCTAATTAATAAAAAAAAAAATTTGTGCTGTTTTTTCATATGCTTAAGGAAATTGCATATACAAAAAGTGGCTTTGATAATTATATTTCCCCATCTATTAATTTTTTAACATAAAAGAAAGAAAAATTTAGATTCTTCTTCAGCTAAACATACAGGGGATATCAAGCCTTGAATTCTGGACTTAATGCTAAATGGTAAGTGGCTCATTACAACAACCACACACATTACCATTTTTGCTTTTACCGTATTTCAGATTTTTTGTTTTCTTGCTTGCTTTTTCCAAGGAAACTTTAATTTTTTAATTGTAATTTCTGTATAGCTGAGATGACAGATATGTACTGTAAATTTCAGCTTGTTTACAAAATATGCTGTCTTGCTAACATTTTGCCTGGGCTGACCTTGAACCTTGACCCTCCTAATTCTTATCCCCTGAAGAGTGGGTTTGTACTCAGATGTCACCGTGTTTGACTCTTCTGTGCTGTTTTCTTACACAATTGATTTCCATAAATTATTTGATTATAGGTTAAAATTGGAAAAAATAATATATGAGTTGCTTCCAGATATCCTCTGTTGAATAAAAAAGAAATTTTTGTTGAATAAAAAAAATTGGATTATTTATATGTGGCACTTATGCTTCAATAAGGAAACATAAATATGAATTTCTGTGCCCTTCTATGAAATGTAAGTTGATCAGAGACTGGTATGATCAATAGCAGGTAAATAATGTTCTAACTTTTTGTGGATTCAAATTTGAGGGGATTTTATCCTTAGGAACTATTTAATTTCATGTTTTTTTTTTTTTTTTTTTTTTTTTTTTTTTTTTTTTTTTTGCAGATACTGGTCTTTGTAACTCAGAGCCTTGGGCTAACTACCAGGCACTCTATTGCTGAACCATCAATACATCTAGGTACGTAAAGATGCTTTACCCACTGGCTGCTCTGAAAAGCCACCTTTGCATTGTTCTTGGGTCCTGCAGCCTTCTCTGCCGTGCACCTCCTCAGCCACCGCCAACTCCAACAGCTCCCTCACCCGATTCTCCCCAACTCTTGCTTTATTTTTTTCCTCACTGCACCAGATCACCAACTTTCCCCACCATATCAGACATGGCCATGGACACCAGCTCCAAGATCACCACCAAGGAATTGAAGGAGAAGAAGGAAGTTGTGGAGGAGACAGAATGGTAGAGACCCCCCTGCCAATGAGAGTGCTGCTAATGAGGAAAATGAGGAAGAAGAAGCTGATAATGAGGTAGATGAGGAAGGAGAGGAGGAGGAAGAGGAGGAGGAGGAGGAGGAGGAGGAGGAGGAGGAGGAGGAGGAGGAGGAGGAGGAGGAGGAGGAAGGTGAGGGTGATGGTGAAGAGAAGAATGGAGATGAAGATGAGAAGGCTAATGCAGCTACAGGCAAACAGGCAGCTGAAGATGATGAGAATGATGATGTTGATACCAAGAAGCAAAAGACTGATGAGAATGAATAGACAGCAAAAAAGGAAAAGTTAACTCAAAAAAGGCCACCAAAACCTACTCACCCTCCACTCTCTGTCTCAGAATTTAAACTTGGTCACCTTCAAGTAGAGAGGCCCGCTGCCCTCTGTGGGCAGCTTCACCAAGCTATCCACCACCACACCAAAAACACGAGAATTTACAACAGGGGAGGAAAATACCAAAACTTCCAAGGCCCTGCTTTTTTTTTAATTTGCATTTTCCAAAGCAAATTATTTATTTTTAATACTTATTTATTGTTAAAATGGTGTACAGAGAGGCTAAAGTTTCATACATTATTTTCTTAAAAGTACTTTAAAAAGGAAAATTTGTTTGTATTTTTATTTACATTTTATATTTTTGTACATATTGTTAGTGGTCAGCCATATTTAATGATCTCGGCTGACTAAACCAGCCTTCAGAGCATTCTGTCCTACTTCTGACTACTTGTGTTATGACCATGTTCATTATAATCTCAAAGGAGAAAAAAAAAACTTGAAAAAAAAAAGCAAAAACAACAACAACAACAAAAATCTTATTCTGAGCATTCCAGTAACTGTTTTTTTGTTTTGTTTTGTTTTTTGGCCAGTCCTGGGGCTTGGACTCAGGGCCTGAGCACTGTCCCTGGCTTCTTTTATTTGCTCAAGGCTAGCACTCTGCCACTTGAGCCACAGCGCCACTTCTGGCCATTTTCTGTATATGTGGTGCTGGGGAATCGAACCCAGGGCCTCATGTATATGAGGCAGGCACTCTTGCCACTAGGCCATATCCCCAGCCCTCCAGTAACTTTTTTTGTGTATGTGCTTGCTGTACTATAAAGTTGTAGGTTTGTATGAGATGGTTAAAAAGGCCAAAGATAAAAATGGTTATTTTTTTTGTCAATGAGGTTGATGTTTATTGTTTTTTGGCCTGTTTGATGTATTTATGAAACTATGCTGTCCAACAATAAACCGGAATTTTATTTTGCTGAGTTGTTCTAACAAAAAAGAAAAACAAAAAAAAAATGCTTTAGCAATACTTGCAAAACTGTTTGGTGTAAGTGAACTGAACACTGCAGGCGGGGAAAGGGGGAGGGGGGAGGGACGTATGAAGGACAAGGTAACAAACAGTACAAGAAATGTATCCAATGCCTAACGTATGAAACTGTAACCTCTCTCTACATCAGTTTTATAATAAAAACTTTAAAAAATGCTTTAGATTCTACCTTACTGTTAGGAAACTGTGAGCCAGGGTGTAAGTGTAACTACTAGGTAGGTCAAATCTTGAATTAAAAAGAGGACAGAAAAAAAAAAGTCTTGCATACCCAAATGCCACACATTTCTTGGATCTTCAAAACAATCCAAACCAATAGCAGGACTTCCCATTGATCATTCAGTTATTTTAAAGGAAATAAGTAATTATACTTTCTACAGAAGCCATTTTCTAATTTCTGATGCACTCAGCTAAGAGACAGAAGGAAATTTGTTATTTAAAACACAAATTTATGGACATAACACATGGCAGATAACATAATGCTTATTGCTCCCATAGTGCCTTGGGCACTTGCTTGAATGCTTTTCCCCTCTATGATGCTGTGAGTGCCCACTCCAATAATTCTTCTTCTCCCCATAAATCTCTGTAATTCATGGAGAGAGCCAGAGAGGCACATACAGAACCCATGGAGCAATCAGCACAAAATCAAGGAAAGAAAGTTGGGAAGATCCCAGTATTCACACCACCCTCCAGAAAGACTGTATTGGTCTTTCTTGGGGCACTGACCAGATGGATGGACATTCTTGCTGATTTCTTTTTAAAATTTCCTTTCATTTTCAAATAAACTTTTTTTAACCTTGGAAAAAGACATAAGCTCCTGCATCTGTGTGCTATCTATACTGAATCCAAACCAATAGATTCTGATGTAATATTAAGGAAGTTCACATCTTTGAAATTATTACAGGATTTATAAAGGAATTTTAGCTTTTTCACCATACCTTGGAAGTGTAGTGAAACAAACATACATATTTCCTTACAGATTTAACCAAATTGTGGATGCATGCTATATGATGTGCAACAATTTTATTTTCTTCCCTCAACTTTATTTCCACCTCCACTTCCCCTGTTTTCCATGTGTTCCTTCAGAAGAAATTGGGGCGAGACTTACTCATATGTTCTCCAGACGAGAAAATGGCTTGGAAAGAAAACAGAAAAGAACATTGCTCATACTTTGCAATTTCTTTCTAGACCCACTCTAAAATTGCCAGTAAACATTTTTAGGAATAGCCAATCTGCAAAATAGTGTCAAACTTTCATCTAATGGACTAGAGTGAAATGATGTTTATTGCAAGTATGTGCATTAATGATGTTAATATTCAGACTTGATGTGAAGGAACAATATTTGTGTAACTGGGTCATTCAAGCAAATCCAGAGACTCCCATTTTATAATAATAGCTTCCCACCACAATTGGCTTAGCCTCACTGACTTGGAGATAATAACTGAATGAGCCAACCAACCAAACAATGCACAAATAAATCAACTGCCAATAACACACTTTCAAGTCATCCAGTCTCCTGGAATTGATATGTTTAATTAAGGAAAATAAATTAGGTTGTGTTGAATTACTAATGCTGTTGTGAATCAAAGAATAATTTAATGATTTGTCTTTCAATATGTATGTCTTAATTATATTATTCAATACTGACAGTTTCAGTGGGTTAAAAGGAATTAAGAAAAACAAGATTTATTTTACCATTTGGCATGTTTTGAAATCATGAGCAATTAGACATTTATTTTGGCTAAAGCAGGAAGATAAGAAACACATGACACATCAAAGTTGCATTTGGGGGGAGGCACAATTATAGGTTTAGTCTCCCATTTATACTGAACTTCCAAAATCATATTTGATCATAGCAGTGAAGAATATCTTTCATTTTGTCATCACACACTGGGGTTAAATTAGATGCTGACTTTCCCTCAGCTTGAAACATAAGCAAATATGCAAATGTAATTTAGCAGCAAAAACTAAGCAGACAATAAATAAATATATAATAAAATACCCATATGTTACTGTAAAAAAATAACTGCACAAAAGTTCAGGCAAAGTTTTAGGCAATACATCAAAGTATTTGCAAAGAAATCCTTTCCTGTCCATGATTTTCTGTGAGTCCACCCTTGTGATTGACTCTAAGTATACATGCCATTACAAAATACAGAATATCTAGCAACTTAGGCTCTGTAATCAATTGTTTGTATTTGAATAGATGGGCAGATGTAGTTTCAATAACTATCCATCAGTTTCTTCACCTTGTTTCATTGTCTACATATATAAAATAGAGTATGATACCTATTTCATTTTATTGTGAAAATCAAATACATTGCAACAAATATGACATTTTTATTTAGGCATCTGAAACCAATTTTATAAGAGAGCCAGGTATAATTTCTGAATTGATATAGTGGTCAGAAAAGCACTTTAATGGATTGAAACTTCTCATCCATCAAATAAAGAGTACAATTTTCTTCTCATGCCGGTTAGCACCCCTAAAATTTACTCCCCATTTGTCCCAATGAACTCCTTTTAAATACTTCCAAACATCTCTGTATACGTGTAAGAATTTAATCTGGCTTAACCTCATAAAACTGTCCCACCTAGAAGTGGAAGCTAGATCAAGGCCTGCTGAATCATGCCATAGTACCTTAATAATCAATATTTATAATTCATTTTATTTCATTTTTATTCCTTGTTTGGGGGACAGGATATTTCTATTCTCATGCTGGCCAGAAACTTACTATATAGACCAGGCTGGCTTCAGAGCCGGAGAGATCCCCTTTCCTCCAACTATGAAAGTTTGAACTTCAGAATGGAGTTCAGTCTAAGATTTTTCAGTATAGTATGTAGGGGATGGCTATGCCTTTAAGACCTGGGGCCGCTGGAGTGCAGCGGCAGCGGCTCGCGGGGTTTTCAGCTTCTGAGGTGCAGACTGGGGCGGAAGGCATGCGCAGTTTTAGGGCTGGTTCACGCCCTCTCTACCTCTAAAGCCGGCCCCAAATCTACTGGATTGGACTATATATCTGTTGGAAAAAGAGACAGGGTCTTAGATTTTTGTTATCAATTCTTGATAAGTCGGGATGGTCTCCTTCCTTCCCCCCACCCTTGCTGGTGGGCGTGTTGAAATCCTGGAGGCTGGGCGGGGCTAGCAGCCTGTCTGCAGCCCAGCAGATGGTATGTGAGGTTGGATCTGTGAAAGTTTTGCTTCCCTGGAAAGGTTTTTTGCTCTCTACTTATCACATGGTTCTGATATGTGAGCAAACTAATATCATTTGCCACTGGAATTCCAGAAAACTTACATGGCCAGTTCAGAGATTTTTCCTAAGAGCTGCTCTGGCCGTGGCCCTAGAGCTGGAGGAGCTGCGGTAGGGGGCCGAGGGCAGGTAGTGTTGGATTCACAGTGGCTGGCAGACTCCTGACAGCTTCACAACAAAGGTGTCCCGCTGTGAGCCTGCATCTGTGTCCTGTTAGCTCTATGTTAAGCTTTCCCACCATGCAGCTTACAGGCAGAGTCAACAAGAAAAAGCCCCACGTCTCCAACTCAAACGGAGTATTTGGGGGGCAAACAAATGGTTCTGATACAGCAATTAAGTATTTTGATTGGATATTCTAAGACTACCACCTCAGAGATACTAGAAATTGGAAGAGTTTTTCTTGATGGTTGGAAAGTTTGTTTATCTGATGTGATCTGATTCCTGTGCTACTCTTGCAATTTGGAGATATTAGAAAGGCGAGATGCTAAGGCCAAATTGCTTGTATTTATAAATTCTGATAAACATGGTTGAAGGTACTTTTGTCACAATTGTCTTGGATATCAGTCTAAGGATTCAGGTACTAAATTCTGTGTGACTACTGTGATGCAATAAGTAATACTCCTAACTATCTTAAGTTACATATAATTAGGCAAGTGTTTTAAAGTATGTATATTTAACTAGTGGGGATAAAAATAAATTCTCATTAACCCTGTATGTAGGAAAAATATGGCAAAGCAAGCTAATGGTTCTCACTAATTTATTGGAAAGCTAAATGGATAAGTGTTTCTAAATTTGTAATTGTGATTCCTACATTAAGAAAAAATTGTCATTTGAGTTCAGAGTCTTTCGGATACAATTAAGGCTGAGGCAAAGGCTTAAATTACATTCCTAGATGGAAATTTAAACAACCAGAGTGCTAATATTTTGCCATATCAAAGGCACCATAGCTGTTAGAAGCCACAGAGTTACCTTGGGATTTTGTGACTAGGAAAATCTCTTAAAGTCATCACCCTGCTTGAACCCAAAGGGCATCAGCCTACAAAAGCCAGAAAATACTCAGAACAACCAACTAGGAGATGCTGGGGGATTTTGAATGTCTTTAACCAGTCTGTGTAGAATTTTACAGGCAATCTCGCAGAAGGTGTCTCTGAAATTCTACCACAGCCCTACCAGGGTACAATTCATCTCTCCTGCCTGACTCTATCACGCATGACATGAAGCCTGCTAATTTGGGATGGAAGACACAGTCACTGCTAAAGCTGAGGCTTTCACATTGTTTTAACCCTTTGGCCTCGGTTGTCATTTATCTGTGTTCTTTTCCACCTGCCGGTAAGATCAAATGGTATGATTCAAATTGATGGCATATATATCTCATGTTCTCTAAGTGGTAAAACAAAACTTTGACAAGTGGTTTTTGGTCAGTTCTCAACAAGTTACAGATGGGCTATTCCTGTTGCTTTCCTCATTGATAATTGGAAATATAAAGGGCTTTTATGACTAAAACTCCACGGATACAGTTCAAAGCCAGCCCGGGCAAAAGGAAATCTCTCAAACTCTATCTCCCAATTAACCAGCAAAGAGCCAGACTGAAATCTTGGCTCAAGAGAACTAGCAAAATGCTGAAAGCAGCACCATGGCTCAAGTGGTATAGCACTAGCCTATAGCAGAAGTACTCAGGGACAGTGCTCAGGCCCTGAGTTCAAACCCCGTGAATGCAGATGGGAGCATGCCATCCCAGCAACAAGCGCCTGAACTCCTGGGACTCAGCCAGTCCAGGAAACAGGGATATGGAGAGAAGTAAGAGGAGAATGGTGTCACATCCTAAACGGAGTTGCTGTGTCACGCCCTTTCAAAACGAATCAGAGCTAGGAGGTCAAAAGGAATAGTTACCTGTCCATTTTCCTTTTTTATGCCAGTTGTATATATGTATATATGTTTATTTTAGCCTCTGACTGGCTACTCCAGACCGGTTCTCTGTCCCTAAACACTTCCTTCAGTTATTCCTCCTTCTTTGTAATTGACCACAATTGGGTTTATGCTCCAAATGAAACTTTTCTGACTTATGTCCAGGGTATGTACTATGTCCTTCATGTTAACTAGCTCTGAGAACTTGCCAGTCTTTTGCTTGATCTTTTCAAAAGTCTCTTTTAACAGAATAACATCTTTCATTGAGGTCATCACCTGGGAACTTGCAGTTCAAGGCCATCCTCTTTCTACACTGCTGTGCCAAGCTACAGGGGCTGGCTAGAGGAGGCCATGACACCCACTGGCCCTGATGGCCATTCTCATGGTAATGATGGGGACTTTTGCCAACCACACTGGACGGTATCAGGCCATATGGTAAATCAGGGGCCCCTGACCACTTTGCCCCCTTTCAGCAGAAATGACCTTTCAGAAGAAATGACCTTTGCCCATACTCCCAGCCTGGTGCCCTCCTATGTCATATTTTAAAAAACAAAAGAGGGGGGAGCAGCCCCCAGGACTAGTTATGGACAGTTATGCTTACATTAAATATCTTAAATTTACACAAAAAAGAAATTTTATTCTTCCCAAAACAGTGCGGGAAGGAGTCTTGTATGTGCCTTTCCAGATTGGCAAGCCCGGAGCACTTACTCTGGAGAAATGTCTTCTTCTTGTTCTCTCCAGGAAAACAAGGACCATGCTGGATTTCTTCTGCTCGTCCAAGAGAATATGGGAAGCCTGCCTACAAACAACAGCGGTAGCGGTAGCAGGCAGCCAGCTTCCCTCCCCTGCTTGCTTTCTAGACTCTTCCTTGAACGTTTTCTCATGGCACAATGTTTTGCTGTGGCAGCATCACCTGCAGCTTTGCACAAAAACTAAAGAGAAGTTTTTGCACCGTTGTTTCTCCTTTTGCTCTCCCCCTGCTGCTCATCTTAGGGGGTCCCATTGGAGGGAAATAGGAGCTGAGGGTTTTGACACCTTACTTCAATGTTTTGATAAGATGTTTAAAAAGGTAGGTGCAAGGGTTTAGTGCCTTGCCTTCAATGTTTATGGAAAAAAATGTTTTACTAACTACATGTGTTAAGTCATCAGCTGCTGTGGACTACCAGAGTCACCAGAATTTAAACCTGCCTCTACCTCACCGTCAAAAGAGGAAATGATACCTGCACTATCTTGAGTGGTGCAGAAACAGGCTAAGGATATCAATTTTTCCTGACTGAGCCAAATGGATGGCCCCTTAACCTACCCCTTTTGTGAAAGAGGCCCCATATGTATCCTATGTCAATATTTGCCTCATGCCTACATATGCCATATGTTTACAGCATATCCTGCTTATTTAAAAGAACAACAAAAAAAGGGAGATGTAGGGGATGGCTATGCCTTTAAAACCTGGGACGGCTGGCTGCTGGCCTGTCCCACCTCCTTCTGGGTTCTGCCCAAAGAGGCAGCCAAACCAGCCCCCGCCTCCCGGCTGTGAGTATATGTCTCATAATGGTGCCAGAGACCCCAGAGGCCCGGTCCTTGGGTGGCTGGGGTCTCCGCCCATACAGGAAGTTCTGTGACATCACTGTGATGGACATGCTCATTAGCCTATTGTTAACACCTGGTCAGTCCCTCGTCTTCCCGCATCACTATTGTTATAAGTCTGTTAGCCCCTCCCGTGAATAAACGGAACGCTCTTTGAAGCTTCTCCAAGAGCCCACGCACCCCTGTCTTCCTTGGCAAGTATAGGGAGGGGACAGGGCACTCTCGCAAACACACGCTGACCGAGGCTACACGCTGACCGAGGCTACACGTGACCTTCGCTTCCGCTGTAATTCCTACTGGACAGAGGATATGCATGAGCGTGATAGGGGACCACACGGAGAGGGCAGATAGGCCCAGGATCTCTACATGGAAGGAGGTAGAGCTTAGCCTGGCAATAGTACACCAAATTAAAAAATATACTGGTCAAATGAATTTGTGAGAATATAAATCAGATTACAATCTTGTGTTTTTAACGTATAGGAAAGAAAATTGAAGGAAGAATAGGTTTTGTAATCAAGGGAAATAAATTGGATTGATCCCATATGGACAGTCATATTAAGTCCTGAAAGTTTTACTAAACAGAAAAAGCAAAATTTCACAGGGGCTGGAATGGCTGAAGATGACAGGTAGAGTGGAAGGCAAAGTAACCAGGTTGTAAATGTAATTTCAGATTGAAGTTATAGAGCAGAACACTTAGCTAACCTCATCAGAATAGCAGAACCAATTGCAGATGATATTTAGCAGGAGACTGAATTTAGAAGATGTTGGAAAAGTATCGAGACCAAAATATTAATGGGATATTAATGTGAGATGTAACATTTCATGGTAGTATATACTTGAATGAAAAGATGAAAAGTCAAAGGCTCCAAATAATAATGGCCAGCTTTTTAATCTTTTGGCTTATTAATTTTGTTAGTAAGAATTAAAAATGAAGAAATCAATTCAGAGGTCCAACCTGGAGGGAGCATCATTAGTGGAGTCACCTGTAACTTCCCAAATCTTATAACTACACCTGGACATTACCCTTGGATGTTCAGACTAAGAAATGTTCACTTATGGTGTTTCCTTTTGTTAAACACCTACTATTGAACCCTATGTGTTATCTGCTAAGAAGAATCAAAACATCTTTTCACAGAGTTATTTCATGTCTGAAATTTAACTTATCAATATACACAGTGATATTTCTAGTATTATTGATTAACATTTGGTGTTTTGTACCAGTTAAGTGTATGTAAGTGTTCAAATTCTGTGTATTATAATTTTTTTCCTTTTTTTTTGGAGAAAATGGAGATATTCTAATTCTGTTTTTGACTAAAATTATAGAGTAATCCAGTCTTAATCTGTTTGTTTATTTTTTTTCTGTCAGTAGGAACCTGTAGGCACAACCTTGCTTATGCAGAATGTGAAACAGATGTTATTCGGTAGGTTTGACTGTGGACTCTTTCCATCTTTTACTTTTAAGACAGCATCTAGAGATGCCAGATTGTTCTAATCACAAGGGTCAAACATTCATTAGCTTAATGGAAAAAAGGTAACAGATTATGTATATTATGGTCACCCAGAAAGAAGACACAGCCCATACCCTCATGTAGATAGATTGTAGTTATAATCCTCACCCTCAGGAGGGAAACAGACAAACAATTACTATAATGGAAAGGAAGAGAATGTGATTAACATTACAAAGGCATATATTTGTGTTAGGAATGACATAAAAGACAACTATAAAACTTGACTTTGCCTATTGAGAAACAGGGGAAGGAAAGATAATATGTACAGATCCCCTTCATGGAAGGAGTAAATGTAGATTTGATTTCTCTTTTACTATTTTTCCCATTCTTTTAAAGGAATCATTCTTTTCTTTTCTTAGAGGAGTAAGGACAAATTTCTAAAATCACTTACCAAGTGATTCATTTTAATTCTCTGTGAAGATGTTTAGATAACCACTATTATGACATAGGTTACAAGTATCATTTAACAATGCAAGAGAAAGATTACATTGCTAGGAATTTTCTAATTATGTGAGCCCTTAAATTAAGAAAACTATTTTAACTTGAGGGTGGAAATTTGAGAAGTTTCGGATGCACTATTTTGCTTCCTTTTTTATTAGCATGTTATTTTAATTAGATGGTGTTTTTTTCTTTATTGTCAAAGAGAAGTACAGAGGGTTTATAGTTTCATATGTAAGGCAGTGAGTACATTTTTTTATCCAATTTGTTACCTCCTCCCTCATTTTTCCCCATCTCCCCCTTCCCCTTTTGCCTCCCCCCCCCCCCCATGAGTTGTACAGTTGTTTACACCAAATGGTTTTGTAAGTATTGCTTTTGGAATGGTTTGTATTTTTATCTTCTGTCTCTTGATTTTGGTATTCCCTTTCCCTTCTCTTGTGCAAATACCCATATATACAGTATCCGGGGTACTAAGATCAGATACTGTGATAGCAGGGGTAAAATCACAGGAAGGGAATACAAGAGAAGAAAGAAAAAGAAGAAGAAGAAAAGGGTACTGTTTCACATGGAATGTTAAAAATATTTATAATATGGGGCTGGGAATATGGCCTAGTGGCAAGAGTGCTTGTCTCATATAAACGAAGCCCTAGGTTGGATTCCTCAGCACCACATATATAGAAAATGGCCAGAAGTGGCACTGTGGCTCAAGTGGCAGTGTGCTAGCCTTTAGCAAAAAGGAAGCCAGGCAAAAAAAAGAAAGAAAATATTTACAACAATGATATACCACTTGTTTCCATAATGTGGAGTTCATTTCATTTAGCATCATCGTATGTGTTTTTTTATGTTATTTCCAGAAGGACATTATTACATTCTTTGACAGAATTGCCTTTGTTGCTCTTTCACATTTTGCACCACTTTTGTAAACATTTTCACAAGTTCATTATTTGATTTCTATTGATGTGCATAAAGTTCTTCGAGTATATCCACCCCTTCACTTTTTCTTTTCATTCTCCCATTTCTGTTGGATCTCATCATCAAAATGCTCCTATTCTATAATATATTCCTATAATTCATGTTTTTGAGGTCCACATCTCATATAGAAAGCTACACAGTTTGAGTGCTTCAAATGATTTTAAAGTCTACAGTGTCAACATTTAACATGTAGTAAATTTAGTAAAATCCATATTTATCTTCTGCCATTTTCTTTTTTACCAGTCCTGAGTCTTGAACTCTGGGGCCTGAGCACTGTACCTGGCTTCTTTTTGCTCAAGGCTAGCACTCTAACACTTGAGCCATAGTACCAGTTCCAATTTTTCTTTTTATGTGGTACTGAGGAATTGAACCCAGGGCTTCATGAATGTGAGGCACATAGTCTACTGCTAAGCCATATTCCCAGTTATCATTTTTATGACATATTCCTCTATATCATGTGTCCAAGGCAGCATGACTAGATTTCACAGCCAGAATGTCACAGATCACTCACAATAAAATTATAGAGCACTGCACATTTAGGTCCATTTCAGGCACTCTCTCTTTTTAAAAAAAGTTGGATAACTTAGTTCTTTTCAAAGTTCAAGACATTTCTCCTTTGCTTTCTGTATTTTGATATTGACTTCACAGCTCAATCCTGTAATTTTTGTCTCTCCAATACATTTTTTATTTATTGACATAGAGAATCTATTGCCAACATTTTATTCCTACACAAACTGTTTTTCATAAAGATATTTGTACTGAAGTTATTAACTCTTCAATAATTAAACTTAGGTTACGTCATAAGTACCAATAAAAATTCAAATATATCCTTGATTTTGTTTTGCTCTTATACTAAAAATGTGATTTAATATAACTTGTGCATTCCTGCCTGTTTTATTATTGGCCTGTTTCTTTTCTTTTTCTTTTTCTTTTTGTTCCCCCCAGTCCTCTGCCTTGGCCTCAGGGACTGAGCACTGTCCCTGGCTTCTTTTTGCTCAAGGCTAGCTGCCACTTGAGCCATAGCACCACTTCTGGCTGTTTTCTATATATGTGGTACTAGGGAATCAAACCCAGGGCTTCATGTATATGAGGCAAATACTCTTGCCACTAGGCTATATTCCCAGCCCCTTGGCCTGTTTCTTTTCATCTATGTTCCTCTTTCTGTGTCTTCAGACATACAAAAATTTTCATTGTCTTAGTTCTATTCATGGAGATTTAGTATTATTTATTCTGTCTCTTTTTAGCTATTTAACATCATGTCATTTGCATGTCTCTCTTATTATTCCAGTATTCCTATAACTTATCATAGTACTAGTGACTTGCAATCATATTAATTTTACAGTTGTAGTATTATTTTAATTTTTATGGTTGTTGTTTTTGTATATTAGGTCTTTAATTAATTAACATTCTTTTTTATCTTTGTCTTTGTTAAATTTCTATTAGGATAAATTTCAAGAATTAAAAGAGACTTTTCAAAATATTTTTGAATATGTATATTTGAGCATGAGATTTTTTCCTTATTATGTTAAAGTTGACCAACAATACAAAAAAAACATTATAAATGTAATCCCTCAATTGCACTAGGATAAGTATAACTATGTAACATCCAGTTACTTTAAAATATCACAATAATTAAGAATATAGACAGTCACAAACTATATTGTGAGCCACTCATAAACTCTATTGTGAGATGTCTCATAGGATGGTCAAATGTAAGCGTCTAAATTAAAAAAAACAATTTTTTTTCTGGAAGTTTTGGATCATCAATTATGCAACATAATTTTTTCATTTTAGCAAAGTTCCAGTTCTGTTATTGCCATTATATAAAGACAAAACAAAAAGGAAGAAGGAAAAAGCAGTCTCTGTGAATCAAATGTTTGTTTTTATTAAACTGTCAGAGAAGCTGTTTTGACAAGAAAGTCACTGAGTGGTATCTGACCCTGCACCTCTCAGCTTCAAGCTCCCAGAGACAAGTTAAATACTTGGCTTGAAGCCTGCAGTTGTGTAAATTTTTTATAGACAACCCCTTGACCTATCACTCCAAGCCAGAATACCTCTAGCCATTCAGGACATCCTCTGTCTCTCAATGATTATTATGAAACATATACTTTAGTTACCTCATCCTATACTCCATAACCCATATAGAGGAAATGGCTAGACTTTGAAAGCAATAGACTTTATTCATTTTCTAACACTATGTTTATATTTTTAACTTCTGTGAAAAAAATACAGCGAATGAAATAGAGAGGGCTTATGAAATAGAGAGGGCTCTTCACCAAATGGTAAGTTTTGTCACAAATTCTAATTAAGCACAGTGGGAGAAATGAGGTGAGTGGGGAGAACAAGAGTCCTTAAGGAAATGTGTGAAATGATTGCTCATATGATTTCCACAGGATTGGAAAAGGTTTCTTGAAAGTGAATATATAAGGGTATTACAAAATGGATCATTCTGTGGAACACAGGCACAAATCAAAGGAGTTCCAGGCAAAAGAAATACACTGAATAAGAAACGCCAAGCTTATTTGGGATCCAATAATAGCCTCATCTTGTGTATTATTTGATATGAGTATTTGACATGTGGCAGTGTGCTATAAGTACTGAAATGGAACTATTATTGGTTCATATTAAGCATACAACTTATTTTTCCTTTAGGTAATATATTTATGACTTTCATTAGGAACATATAGTCTTAATATTGATGAGGTATATAGTACAGTATATAGTATACGCATTACATACAGGTATGAAAATGAAATAAGAAGGTATTTTGAAACTGGCTTGAAAAGAAGCTAGGAGAAAAGGAAGAATGATAGAAAGGTGATTATGATCAAGATGTATTATCTTCTTAAATGCACATGTTAAGATGAAATATCTTTGTACAACTGATACTAGATTTAAAAATAAATAAAAATATATTTATCAATGACTGAAAATATCAAATACTTTCCCATATATAAACACTGATTTTTAAAGTTTTAATAATACACAAAATTTTTAATGATTTGATTTGGAAAATTTATATTACTAGCTTAAGCTAATCCTCACAATAAATATGTTTATACTCAACTAAATATACACTGGTATCTACTTTGCCCTTAAGAGTAGAGTTCAGGCAGAAACTAGTACAAACAATGTCTAATGAATGAAATGAGTCACTCCTTTTTCCCATCCATGGGTCCTCTTTTAGCATGGAATATCATTCACAAATATCTTGTCAATAATCTTCTAACTTTCAAGCTCGTGTACCCAATGTGTTGTTATTACATGAAACTTTAGAATGCTAAAATAAGGTTCACTATCCTAGGCATTACTTCCCTAAGCAAACAAACAAACAAACTAATTTTGTTCCTATCTTGGATAAAGTACACAAGTGTGTGCTTAAGGCAGAAACCTAACCAAACACTGGCAATGTTCAGCAGATATTTCAAGTACTAAGTATTATTACTCATTCTTGCCCGGTTTGTATTGCAGTGTTTTTCTGCTGTTATTTTTTTATACCTTTCCGAAATACTCCACGAGTCTTAGGTAATTAGGAACTGATTAATCAAATTTGTAACATTTCATTTGGTTGATTTCTCTTTTGTTGTTGAAACAAATTGTGTCTTTCCTTAATGGATGACAGTGCTGATAACGGAGGACATTTTAATTCCTATGCTCTGATGATAGATGGCCATTTCATTTAATCAATTGTTATTTGACAGAACATTGTCTTTGGGGGTCTGCACAGGTACTAATTTAGAAGTGGGAGGCATGTGGCATAGTAGAGAAAACACTGATGTTTTCTTTGAAAATATGGTTAAACCATAACATGAAAAATGAGAGAGGCTGAACTTTTTCAACAGGAATTTCTAAAGCAGCATTTAAAATATTTACTAATATACAATTTAAAAATCACTAAGAGAAATATTTATGCTAAACAATATATTTTGGGCTGTTTTAAAATTTTAATATCAGGTAATTTTTTTCCTGATTTCATTTCAAACATGTGCTAAAATAGCTTGTGGCCAGATATTATGAGTTTACCTGTTTTGTCATTTAAGTGACTTTTGGAAGGAAAACTACAATGGGTATGTGATGAAGCTTTCACTTAAGTACTATATTTTCTTCCATTTTTCATTCTTTTATATGAGTCTCTTCTTTTTTTTTTTTTTTTTTTTGAGACAACATCTAATATCAGAGCCCAGGTTGATCTCAGACCATTGATCCTCCTCCTTCAGGCTGTCAAAGAACAGGGCTTTAGGTGTTCACTACTATATTCAACTGAAATATAAGACTTTAGATAATACAAGTTAAATAATTTGTTAAATAAATCCTGCTTCTTTTTTATTTTTAATATTTCTGAATAAGCTTTTGATTTACAATACTCTAAAATGTTGTAAAATATTAAATATAAATATTTTCAAACATTATTATCCTTGTCTTCATGTTGGAAATGAGAGAACATATAACATTAAAAATATCTGGGGCTGGGGATATAGCCTAGTGGCAAGAGTGCCTGCCTCGGATACACGAGGCCCTAGGTTCGATTCCCCAGCACCACATATACAGAAAAAAACGGCCAGAAGCGGCGCTGTGGCTCACGTGGCAGAGTGCTAGCCTTGAGCGGGAAGAAGCCAGGGACAGTGCTCAGGCCCTGAGTCCAAGGCCCAGGACTGGCCAAAAAAATATATATATATATATATCTGTAAGTCTTCCCTGTTGGCACGGTAGAGTAGAGCATAAATCAAAACAGCCACAATTTAAAAAAATCAAAATAGCACACATAATATTAATCCAGTTGCTAAAAGAATAGAGGGCTGCTTGATGTAAAATGAAATATATAAGAACATAGTCTGTTAACTTATTCTGAGAGAGAAGAAATCTCTGAGAAAAACAAATCTCATGCTAAACAGGAAACGCAAAAATCACTGCCTTTAAGAGCAGTTTATTTTCTCCTCATCATCCATTGGCACAATAATTCTGCCTAAATAGTTACCTCAAATCTCAGGCACATAAAGAAAGCTATGTGTTTTGGTTAGGAATCTTTGGTTAAGTGACTTTGCCTCAGCTGGATGGATAGCCCAGCTGATTGCATGCCAGTTGTGGGACTGGAAGTTCTCAGGGGCAAAAGGGAAGATAAACTGCTTAACATGGTAAACATTTCCCAGGATTGATACTGGTATGGTTTCATTTCAGTGAGAGCAAAGAGGCAAATAACCTCCAATCATGCTAGCAATTTTCAAAGTTATTGAGTTGTCTTGATTTTTCAAGCATTCCACCAGTAAAGGCAGATGACTGACTTGGAAAATTCCTTCCAAGTTATATGGTGAAAAAGAATATCTAGAATGTGCTGTTAGTAAGGCCATTCATGCACTCTGCTGACCTCAGCATTCAATTGAACGGCCAGAAACTTATTAGATGAGACTTAGCATGCTCAGAGTAAGTTTATAGTGGGAGGATGTACATTGCATTTCCCATTCTCCCAAACCTTTCTTTCATAGTGTACTGGAGAAGTACTAAGATTTAATATCTGCCATGTAACTGTTGCAATGACCCAAAGGAAAGACATATGCCTTAGATAGTATGCCAATAGGAGGAAGAAATAAAAGTAGACATAGAATGAAAAAATTAGACATGAAAGCAAAAGTAGATGTGACTGTATTTTCTCAACATGATCATGCAATTTGATCAAAGACAAAAATGTAGAAAATATGGCATTATTTAGGATAAAAATAAATAACATATTAAAAATAAATTTTAGAAATACTTGGCAGAATAAAATATAAAATAATAAAAGGAAAACTAGGGCCTGGGAATGTGACTTAGTGGTAGAGTGCTTATCTTGCATGCTCTAAGCCCTGGGTTCAATTTTAGCACCTCATACCTAGACAAAGCAGGAAGTGGCACTGTGGCTTAAGTGGCAGAGTGCTATCCCGAACAAAAGGAAGCAAAGGTTTGTGCTCAGGCCCTGAGTACAAGCCCCAGGACTGGAAAAAATAAATAAATAAATTATACATGCAGATAATTTCTTTTTTTAATGTTTTAACATATTATTATATATAGGTTATAGTTACATATGTAAGGGTGTGAGTTTTCTTTTTTTGGTTTTAATTTTGTTTATATTTATTTTTATTGTCAAGGTGATGTGCAGAGGGGTTACAGTTACATATGTGAGGTAATGAATACATTTCCTATCAAACTTTGTTACCTCCTCCCTCATTTTTCTCCCACCTCCCCTCCTGTTCTACCCCCGCTAGAGTTGTACAGTTCGTTCACTACATGTTGTCTTGTATGTATTGCTGTTGCAATGGTTCACATTTTACACTGTCTCATCGTTTTGATGTTCCCCTTCCCTAATTCAGACAAACATATATACAATACCTAGGATACCAAAGTCAATAGAGCTCCCTTATGACCAGCAACCCCACGTTTGGGCATGTACTCAAAGAATCCCAAATAAGGAGTAATTAAAGCTACCAATACAACCATGCTCTTTGCATCACTGTTCACCATACCTAAAATCTGGAACCATCCCAGTTGGGCCTCCATAGATGAAAGGATCAAGAAATTGTGATATATATATATATATATATATATATATATATATATATAAATTCTATTCATTCTATTCATATATATATGAATGGATCAGGAAATTGTGATATATATATATATATATATATATATATATATATATGAATTCTATGCTTCCACCAGAAATAATGTCATCTTCTCATTTGTAAGGAAATGGAAAGCCCTGGAAAAAAAAATCATACTAAATGTAGTGAGCCAATGCTAAAGAAACATAGACTCTATGGATTCCCTCATTAATAATTATCATTATATGTCTAGGATGCCCTAGCAGATGATCACAGTGGGTCAATAGCAATGTACATACAATCACATAAGATGATTCTAAGCAAGATCAACTCTAAGCTATGGAAACAAGTGGTTCATCATTAAGCTAAGAAGTAAACATTTAAAGTGACTGTATATTTTCATGTTTTTATATAGGTTACTTTCTTTTCCTCCCATCTAATGTACATATTAGATTTCTATCTAATATATTTTACCTTAAGTAGTAATAATAAGAGAACAATATCAGTTAATATAATTTACTTTATAGCTTGTAAGTCTAGGTAATTAAGGAGAATCATTTGACTAGTGTTGAGTTAAATTATAATTACTTGATTCTTGGGAAGTCATATTTAGTAGTTGCAAGTAGAACCTTAGAAAGTCTTTTAAAATTTCAGAATTTAACTTACATTGCAATCTAGGAATATAAGTATTACATACATTGTAGTTGTGCTATATTTGAAATTAAAATGCTATCTCTTTTTTTTTTTATAGTACTGGAGATTTAACCCAGGACCTCTCACTTGCTACGTAAGCACAGTATCACTTGATTCATGCACTTAGACTAATTTTACAGTTAAGTGCTAAATTTTTGATGGGCAAATTTTTGTAGAGTAATAAAATGTTTCTATGATCTCATATTCTCTTCTTCCTAGTTCAATGGAATACTTTTGAAACCAGATCTGAAATTGCTTATCTATCATTCCTCTTCCAATGAAACCGCCTTGGATATATTGCATCACTTCTAACAAGTAAGGAAAGGAAAACAGAAGTTTGGTCTATGGGACATCCTTGTACTCATGATTTTAGTAACCTGATCATTTTTATCACTGTTAGTTATACTCATTTTGCTACATCCTCCTGAATTACTGCTGTGATATTTGTACCATGTATGTGACTTTTTTATTTCAAAATAAAAGCATGAGAAAGATAAATGATAAGTCATATATGCAGGTAATTTGTCCAACTAACTGACAAATAATCTTTAAATTTAAGAATGATCAATTATCACATCTTTTCTCTCTAATACATAATTTAGTAAAAATAATAATAATAATAACATATAACTGCAAAAGAATGGTGGTTGGTGAGGCAGGAGGGTATAAAGAGCGGATGATCCAGGTAAGTTGAATTGAAGTATATGGTATATAAATTTAGGAAAATGTAATCCACTAAAAGCTCTAAAATAAATTTATTTATTAAGGTTTAATTACAGATTCATGCCTGTATTCCTAAGTCAAGAAGCTGAAATCTGAGATTTCCAGTTCAAAGCTATCCTGGGCAGAAAAGTCAGTGAGATTCTTATCCACAATTAAGTACCAGAAAGCTAGAAGTGAGTTGTGGTTTAAAGGGTAGAGTGTCAACCTTGAGTGAAAAAGCCAAGCAAGAGCATGAGATCCTGAGTTCAAGCACAAAAATAAATAAATAAATAAATAAATAAATAAATAAATAAATAAATAAATAAGAAGCAGGAAGGAATAATAGAAGATATGAAGTTTATTAAAGATTATTATATGTATGCATCAAAATATATCAAAATGAAGACACTGTTTATACAGAAACATTTGCTAATGATAAAAGAAAACTGGACTTATAATATATTCAAAAGTTTAGAGACGCTTGCAAGTATTGAACAAAGTCTGAAAGATTACAATAAATATAAGTTTGACAATAAATGTACTCACTACCCTGCATATGTAACTGTAACCCTCTGTATATCACCTTAATAATAAAATTAAGTTAAAAAATAAGAATGTGAGAAAAATAAAAAGAAAAAAAGATAAAGAATGAGAAACTTCTCAATAAAGGAGATAATGGAGAAACACAAAGAGTAGAAATGTGATTCTGGAAATTGTTGTGGAACAAAGCAAAAAGACTATGGAAAATAAATATGATGTTATATCTGATTAATCATATATATATGTATTCTCACACAAACTTATTTATTATAGTTATTATATCTGATTAATGTCATATAAAAATCTATTCCCTTGTACTTTAAAAGTATTAATAAATATTTCATGATTAATTGTAGAAGTGGGGAAAAGGTTGGGTCTGAAATGCCTTAATGAATTCCATGTGGGACTATTTGAATACACAGGAAATCTGTTTTGATTTGAAGGAAAGGTAAAAATCAGCTAAGTAAGCTGGGCAATAATCTTTCACATCTATTAACCTAGTTATTCAGGAGGCTGATATCTGAGTATCATAGTTTCCATCCAGTCTAGTCACACAAATCTAACTGACTCTTATCTCTCTTTAGCAAACAACAACAACAACAACAACAACAACCTATTAAGAAGATGAGAAATAAGGAAAGGAACATTCTAGGAACACTAAGGAAAAAAGTCATGAATGATGACCATATTAAGTAATATATGTATTAGACCCTGATCTTCCAGTTTTTTCTACTTTTTTGTGAAGCCAATAAAGACAATCTTTTCCTGTTTTAGTATAGAGCCAAATAAATTCAAAGGAATTTAAAACTTCATAAGAGCAACCACTATATGTTAGCCAAATTTAGACCATCAGGGTCAGTTTAATAAAACTAAATGCTAAGTGGTATTTTAAAAATATGTGACTTCTAAAAACTTGAAAATGCCACAATGATATGTATAAAATTTTCTCAAATTTTACTTTATATAAGTTTATGTAAAATACTATTTGAACTATTAAAGAAGTAAATTATATGGTATCTGTCCTGACAAATCTGTTAGGACAAGAATAAAGAAAGAGAGTGTACATCAGTCCCAGAAACAAAGGACATATGCTCTCTCCTATGCAGAAGCTAGACTTATTTAAGCATTTACAAGTTAAAATTTGACAAACTGAATAACAGAAAGCTGATGCTTGAAGAGTGTGAGGGGAGCTCAAGGGAAAGGGAGCAGACCAATGAAGAGAGAATTTGGAAGTGATGAAAATGCCTCCATGATATTTAAGAGGTATCTTATAAAATTAAGAAAATTGAGGAGAAAGATTGTTGAAGAATGGAGGAAGAAAGGAGTGACTCAATCAAGATGCATTGTATTCATAAACTGAACTGCTGAATGGTAGCTCCTTTGTACAACTACTTGCATATAGTAAAAACACAATTTGAAAAAAAAAGTATGTGGTGATGTGACAAAATACAATGCTTCTGTCTGTTGGTGATTTCAAACATGGTAAAGCTAAATCAGGAGATAAAGGAAAGACTAGGGTTTGATCACCAATAACAAATATGAAGAGCTCTGGAGTTAATGTGTTTCCCATCCCACAACAAAGGACAGAAGAAGCTTTCAATGAAATGACACAAATTTTATAGGTAAGACATCATAACATATAGCTCTATAAATTTGGTACCATGATGAAGATAATGTACTGTAGGTTATCTGAGAATTATGAATCAGAAAACCATAGATTGGCTAGTTCTTTGTATGTTGCTCTTGAAAAACTACACAATCTTTTGAATTCCACCAGCTTAGTAATACAGTTAAATTTATTTAAAATATTTATTCACTGGAACTATAATTCAAATATACAATATTTTGTATAAGAATAAAAATGATGTCCCAATTAACAGAAGTATGTCCATTTGATTTGTTGGCTAATAAACAATATTTAATTATTCTTGGTGTATTAATGGGAGAAAAACTAATTTGTAATAGATACAAACCCAGAGTATGTTTGTGGGGTGGAGGGGAGACGAAATGTCTCAGGATCTGTCGGATATGTGAAACAAAACTTAATTATCATTTTTACACTAAATAAGTAACTTTGAACATATATTTCTCTTAAGCTTTGATGATTTCCTTCCTTGTGGAGATACAAGGAAAGGATGAGTAACTATGGAAACAATACTCAATTATAATCCCAAATCAAATTAACATTCCTTGGGAATTCCTGACTAATTTAAGAGCATGCAGGTCACTTCCTTGCACAGTTGAGGACAGGCTCTCTGTTCCCAAGCTTTTGAACATATCTGTGATATAAGTCAATATTAGCAACCCTGGTGATCAATGGTTTGACAGATGTCGCAGCCAGATCGCCCTCACATCCAACTGAAAAGGAATACCAAAATCGAGAGACACAGGGTAAAAAGACAAATGACTACAAAAGCAATACTTGCAAAACTGTTTGGTGTAAATGAACTGAACTACTCATGGGTGGAAAGGGAAAGGGGAAGGGGTAAGGGGGGAATGAGGGAGGAGGTAACAAACATTACAAGAAATGTATCCAATGCCTAACGTATGAAACTGTAACCTCTCTGTACATCAGTTTGACAATAAAAATTTAAAAAGTAAGTCAATATTAGTTTGCATCACAGTAACCAAGTGGATGGAACAATTTCAGGTTGCGAATAATTGAGTACATGACATATAAAATTCTTATCATTACTCATTTTCTTAAGCAGTCTTGGAAGAACTTATTAAAACATGGCACAGTATCTCCCTGCCAAATGCATCTGAGAAGAACAAACACATGGGTCAGCCACTCATTTTCATCCAGCTAAGCCCATCGCAGCGCACATCTTCTTGTTGACCACAGTGGAAGCATTGTGCTTCACTCTTCTGGAACTGGAATCAACAGATGCTTGTGCTGCTCTGCTTGCCTAAGCCCCTCTTTTTTTTTTTTTCTTCAAATTTTTATTATCAAACTGATGTACAGAGAGGTTACAGTTTCATACGTTAGGCATTGGATACATTTCTTGTACTGTTTGTTACCTTTTCCCTTATACCCCCCTCCCCCTTACCCTTCCCCCCCCCCAGGTGTTCAGTTCACTTACACCAAACAGTATTGCAAGTATTGCTTTTGTAGTTGTTTGTCTTTTTCTACCCTGTGTTTCTCAATTTTGGTATTCCCTTTCAATTTCCTAGTTCCAATACCAGTATACACGGTTTCCAATATTTTCAGATAAGATTACAGAGATAGTGTAGGTACAACCACAGGAAGGTGATAGAAGAACATCATCAATAATAGAAGCTACAGATACATGGGACATTGAAAGTAGTTGCAACTGTGATATAACAATTGTCTCTATAACATGGAGTTCATTTCACTTAGCATCATCTTATGTGTTCATAAGGGTATAGCTATTGGGCTTTGTGATGCTCTGCTATGACTTGCCTAAACCTGTACTGATTATTCCCAATAAGGGAGACCATAGACTCCATGTTTCTTTAGGTCTGGCTCACTTCATTTAGTATAAGTTTTTCCAAGTCCTTCCATTTCCTTACAAATGGGACAATGTCATTCTTTCTGATAGAGGCATAAAATTCCATTGTAGAACTAAGCCCTTCTTGAACCGCTGTCACATCTGCAAACCTCTTGCTTTTTCAGGAGTATAGAGAATTGTCTTCTGCACTTGCTCATGCTCTGTGGCTAAACCAACTTTGGTTTGTTCCACTGTGAGGTTGCGGGGTGGGGGGAGGGGGAGAACGCAAGCAGAAAAGGAAAGAAAAGCACCCCAGAATGATGAGAAGGACAAAGTGTCAAAGAGTGAAAATGAGCTGTATGACTTGGGGAGGGGGTTGGAGGGGATAGAAAGAAAGCAGGACAAAACGTGGGAAACAAAATGCACTCGTTATCTTGTTTATGTAACTTTAACCCCTCTGTATATCACTTTTACAATAAAAAAGATCAAATCATAGAAATCACGTGTGTTTTTATGATAGCATTTTGTATATTTCTGTTCTTCATGATATGAGTAGAATATTTTATATTTTAATGTGTAAAATAAACATTTGAGTTATATTGTTTTTTTCTCAGTCCAAATATCAAGAGGAAAACTGAGAAAGAACATAATTTAATAAAGTTATGTGTTTGCAGGGAAAAAAAAAAACACTCCAAAATCAGTATACCTTAAAGCTCCAACACATGTGAAGGTGTTTACCATGCCTGAAGGGAGGTTTAGACATGCCCTAGAGTACAAGGAAATCAATAATAATTATAGCAATGAAATAAAATTGCCTGATACTTTAGCTTGATGACCAGTGTGTGTCTTAGAAATGATTATTTTGTATGATTTTCTTGTTTCCATTCCAGAAAACTTTGCTTGGTTAATATTTTTCTTGTCTTCAAGTCATTTGTTCAAGTTAGAGCTGTAGAAAAAAATATTTATACCTATAGCTATCCTCCATGATGTGTTATGGATTGGTTTATACTTTGTACTACCTCTTGAGTGTGTTAACTCTACTTTACACTCTTCTAAATTAACTGCAGCAAATCTAATAACGTGGAACTGGTTAGTGCAAACGCACATTGTGGGACTCTAGTTTATTTTTACACATGTCACATTTTAGAGATTACACAAGTTCTCTGACATTGCTTACTTCTTATATTTAGATCAATTTAATATGATGCATTTTTTTACATAGGAAATACATTTGTAAAAAGAAAAATCAGGATACTCCAAACATTAATTCTCATAGACTTATCATTTGTTCCCTAAATTCTCTTTCACGGTTGAGTCCCCACCCCTGTGTAAGCCATTAAAAGCATGAGTACAAAAAACAGCCACTATCCCTGCCTCTGGGAAAGTCTCTTTATGCATTTATTGCCCCCAAATTTTGGCACACATATTTACCATTCCAAAATCAGCTACCAGGAGTTAATTTGGTTAAATGAACATATTAGGTTGACATGAACTATCTATAACAATCTATTAGTGCCACTTATAATATAAAAGGCCTTTCAATGATCCAAACAGAAGGTTGCTTGCATGGATACAATACCTAGGACAGACAGAGGAGATAATTGACATCAGAGGATGAGGTTAGTTTAAGCATCTTCTAGAGCCCAGAGGCACTACAGGACACTGCTTTGTATAGGATAGGAGAGAGCAGAGATGGCATCATATAGATTAAAAACACTGAATACAACTTTTCAGAAAAAAAATAATGTCAGGATATGCACAGGCATTCTCAAAGAATCATATGTGCACTATGCACCAGTGGCTCATGATTGTAACTTTAGTTACTCAGAAGACCGAGATCTGAGGATCTTTGTTCAAATCCAGTTGGAGCAGGAAAGTCCATGAGACTCTTATTTCTAGTTAATTATTTATATCTATTCAAATAATTACATATCAAATTAATTATTTTTAATTAACCTACTAGAGTCCAGAAGTAGAGTTGTGGCACAAGTGGTAGAGCGATAGCCTTTTTCAGGGACAGCAACCAAGCCCTAAATTCAATCTCAAGGACAGACTCCAAAATAAATGAGTGAATGAATGAATAAATCAATGAATAAATAAGTAAACAAAAATCATAACCCTAATATGATTTAAGATTTAAGGAATAACTACATAAAATAACTAAATCATCTTGGCATTCCTTCATGTATAATTTTTTCAAATACTGGATTTTTAAAGTGGTAGTGTGCAAAATATTCAGAAATTGATTTTTGCACAGACTACCTACACTGACTACAAAGCTTTGCCTAGCAAATCAGAATTCACCTCTGTGTCAGAGTACCCTGTTTGAAAACCTGGCCCCATCACTTTCTAGCTTCATGGCAATGACCAGTTTATTTTGTAATGCTTAAACTTAAGATAAAAGAGATGCTATTTCTAGCTACTCTATTTTCAAGACTAAATGAGTTACTGCAATCATGTTAAAAGGAGAGTGTAGTATTGAGGTGAGAGTTCAACAACTCTTAATTATTTTCAACAGTGAATTGAATAAAAATGACCTAAAACAGATTACCAATCTCACAAGTGATAACAAGAATGTAACAGTGTGATTGGGTTAGGGCAAATCCAATTCAACATTTCAAAGGTAGAATAAAATAAGACCAAGACCACAGCTGTTACAGTAGGTCAGTAACCTAATCTATGTATGAAAAAAAATAATATTTTTTCCAATTTAGCATCTTCAAGCTTTGTCAAGAAGTTATCTCATGTGGAAACTAACTCTCTCTCTCTCTCTTTCTCAGAGAGAGAAAATAAATTCTGTTATCTTAAGTCACTCAGTGTATATTGGGGTTTTTAGCCTCCCATGCTTTCCTGACCTGCAGGAGAGACAGGAAAACATGCCCTAACCAGAGGAGCCAAGAAGAGGAAAGGGCAGACAGACTGCCCATACCCAGCCCCCCTTTCGTCGGAGGACAACCAGACAGTCTAGGAGCCAAGTCAGTGCTAAGACTCACTTTAATGGTGGAAAGGAGCCGCTTTTAAATGGGTTAGAGAATGGCAGAAGGGGAGGTGTATGTGCACCTACGTAGGGGTTGTGAAGGGACGCCTGAACTGTCTATCAAGGGTGGAAAGCGGAGGGACCAACCCTAAGACGCAGCCTTCTACATCACAGCCCACAGGACCGCCTCGGGGTTCACAACCAGGGGCCATCTTGGCTACACATGGTCCCAAGGCTGGGAGGCGGGGCCAGCTAATTGCCACTTAATGCAAGGCATCTGGGAGGGCGTGCCCCACAAGTGTATAGTAATTTATTATGAATAAACTAGGGAAACATTCAAGCTTTAGTGAATGAACTGACATGTAATTACTAAAAAGTCTGGTTAAACTAGATGTAGAAATTACTTTAAAAACTTGTTTTCCTCAATGTGAGTCTCAGCTTTGCTTAATTCTTTATTACATTGAGTTATCAAGGAATATATAACACAAAACTACCTGACACTAAGTGATAGTTCACCAAATGCTAATTTTCTTTATATTTTCTGCCTTGAGTGAGAACATATTTATGTTTAAAGGGGCTGGCTATGATTGTTTAATAACTCATATTTTCTGCTTTAAAACTTGTGGATCTTAATAAGTAAAGGCACATATGTCTCTTACATATTTTTTACATACTTAATTTCCTGTAGAAGACAAAAAGCCTTTATCTTTGTGAAATCTACTTGTCTTAACATTGCAACCATGTAGATGAAAAGCATTAACATGGGGAACTTGCAAATATCACTTGTTAATTTACTTGTAAACAATTAAATGTAATAAGCCAATCAGCATTTGAGAAATTAATATAGGCAAAGGTACTATTTAGATCAAAGGGCAAGTAAATGAATTCTCAGATTAGAAAAAAATGGTTTTATATTTTTATAAACTATGCTTGTTGTGGTATGAGAGTGTGGTGAAACAGTGTTTGGGGTATTTCAAAATTCTAAGTCTATATCATGTAGTAAAATGCATGGATGACTTAAAACTGAGATTTTGATACCCAGGCTACTAAAACCAGTTACAGAGATATCAGGGGTATATATAAAGTATTATCCGTGAATGTCTCTTGAATTCCCATTCTCCTTTCTCCCACCTATCACCTTTTCTTTCTTCCATTTGGGTCCAAATATGAACCTTTAACATATACATCAATCAAACATAACTCTCCCACCCCCCTCTCTCTCTTTGCCAGTCCTGGGACTTGAACTCAGGACCTGATCACTGTCCCTGGCTTCTTTTTGCTCAAGGCTACCCCTCGACCACTTGAGCCACAGTGCCATTTCTGGCTTTTTCTATGTATGTGGTGCTGAGGAACTGAACCCAGGGCTTCATGAACAGGAGGCAAACCCTCTACCACTAGGCCACACTCCCAGCCTCCCATAACTCTTTTAAGTTTTGTAGAGACACTGTGAATTCCTTTCAATGTTCTTACCATTCCCTACCTATTCCCTCACAACTCTTAATTTTATAGAATGTACACTGAATTCCTAACTACACTCATTTCTCTTTTCATTCCTCTATCCATTTCCCAGGACTCTACCCTACCTCTTTCAAGTACGCCCTTCCTGGTGTTTATTTTGTTGAACTTTGACTTTACCTTTTTCAATTTTTTAAATAATTATTTATTGTGAAAGTGATGTACAGAGGGGTTACAGTTTAATATGTAAGGAATTAGGCTACTTGAGTTCTCCCTTGTATTGCCATAGACAATTTGGTTTTATTTTTTCTGACTTTATAAGTTTGATCAAACTTTGACCAAATGAACTGACAGTGAATTAGAAAACCTTCAATGGAAAAGAACACTTTACTATTAATTCCTGTAATCAAAAACTAAGGGAAATAGACAGAGATAGTAAAATAAATCTTCATTATGGTGTTACTCTTATTTCTGTGTTTGGAAAGATACCCATAAAACTGAAGCTGGAAAACAAAATTACAGACTTTTCCTGAACTGAAATTTGCCTCTTGTGTTCTATTAATGACTCTTGAATGGTTGGTACTGCTCTTATCTCTTAACTGAATGTGTCATGTGTATTTCCAGATCTAACTACTTAGATAAATAGAAAAGCCAATCAAATATTGGATAAGATGAAGTGATGATTATGCATTTGCATGTGTGCTGTCTTCATTTATTTCTATCTAAGTGCTAAATAGGTACATCTCTTTCCCCTTACTTCATCTTCAAAGGTAGGATTCCTATGTTAAATTACTCTCAGGAGCAGTTGTTCCATTCAATCTTTAACTATCTTAAATGTACTAATATACTTTTCTTTCCATATTATTTGTTATTATCATGGCTCTTTTTCTATGCTGTTCATTTGAAATTCATTGTAGAATGTGTCCAGTTTTCAACTTGTCTACCACCAACCATTCTAAACTAATCTTACTAATATTTCAAGCTTATGACCCACATCATTTCTGCGAATACCTGTCACCTAACTGTATCACATAGCTATTGACACTCAAAACATTGTGATCCAAATGAGATGAAGGTTGTTTTACTTTAGTCCTTGAATTTTGGGGCTGGGGATATGGCCTAGTGGCAAGAGTGCTTGCCTTGTATACATGAAGCTCTGGGTTCAATTCCCCAGCACCACATATACGGAAAATGGCCAGAAGTGGTGCTGTGGCTCAAGTGGCAGAGTGCTAGCCTTGAGCAAAAAAAGAAGCCAGGGACAGTGCCCAGGCCCTGAGTCTAAGCCCCAGGACTGGCAAAAAAAAAAAAAAAAAAAGAAAAAAAAAAGAAATTCTTGAATTTTACTTCCATTCTTTTGCATCAGTTAATCTATTGTCACAATATAAAGAATATATGATTTTTCTTTGTGCTTATTAAATTCTAATTGAATTTTAGCCCGAAAATAAATAATATTGCTTATCTGAAATCTATAGGCAACCCCTAATTTGATTCAGGGACTGTTTCCTTCCTGTCTCCATTTCAATAGCTGGTTGTAATGACTAATATATCCATTTTTTAATGTCAGCAAAATAGATGTGCTTTGTCTGTATTAAGGCAATATAATTGTGTTTCCATGGTCACTATCATTATTTTTATATTTGTTATCAATGCCACACAGCATGAATTAAGAGCAATTGGGTCTGTTTCAAGCCAGCCTCAAAAATTAAGCAGGAATTTTGAATGAAATCCATAAACAGTAGAATTTCAACTAATGAGATTCTTGCTGTAATCTAAGGTACATAAGCTGCCATTGGGTGATCATTTCACATCCATTTCAGTTTGAATATGAATGGCATTGGTGATAAAAGGGGACATATATGATTTTGATATTACTGTCGGTGAGACAGTCCTTCTGGTCTTCTACTTCATGTGACCCTCTATAAGTGTTCTTCACTTGGATTAGCTTGGCCATGCTTATTAAATAAATTGCCTTCTTAACCCACAAGTTTCAAACCACAGTTAGATCATCTAGTAAAAGACTTCAAGACAGCTGGGGAACATTGCTGGGTATCCCAGGAGACACCTAGAGCTTATCATTTTCACTCAGCAAGACTAGACACAGACACCAAATTCTGCTGCCTCTCATTTAAAATAGACTGTTTCTCTGTATTTAAAATAAAAACAGGAGACTTCTTGCCAGATTCACCCTCAGAAAACAATTGCTTCTGGCTGCATAAAATAAAAATAACAACAACAACAAAATGTTTATAAGGTGGTTAATGGAACTCATCTGAATGGAATGAACAAAATATAGAGGTTGACTCAATATTTGATCCAAAATTTTAGTGCCATTTAACAGTGTTGTATAGTACTTCGCTCTTGGGATTCTGTATGTTAGGGGGTAAGGCTACATGATTTTCTCCCTGTAGGGTTAGAAATGGAATGGATAGTTTCCCAGTTCATTCAAAGCCAAGATAATCCACCCTTCCTTGCCCTGTACCACAATAACCTTCAGTCTCTGAAGGAAGATATTTCTCAAAAGTACTAAAAGTATCCAGCATTCACATAAATTGTAAACCTTTTGTTTTATTAGAAAGAGCTTCATAAGCAGTGTGTTTGTGTGCATTTGTGTGTGTATGTGTGTGTTCTTGTACTAGTTAGTGTGTGTGTTCTTGTACTAGGGTTTTTAGCTCAAGGATTCAATTTCACTCAGTCTTTTGCTCAGAGTGCTACTATAACACTACAGCCCTACTTCCAGTCCTACCCTTTTGCTTAGGACAAGAGTCTCTCAAATTTGTTTGCCAAGGCTGGTTCAGAACCAGGATTCTAATCCTCAACTAGCTGTGATTATAGATGTGAGGCACCAATGACCAGGATAAAAAACATTTTTATAGGAAGATTTTATGCTGTTTATAACTCTTCAGAAAGTGTATCTTTTCAAAAATTTGTCAGTACTGATATATGAATTCAGCATGACATTCCAGACTTGCTTTTAATAGGTTTAGAGTGTTTTATTAGATATTTATCATGGCAATCACTTAACAAGACAATGTATATCTTAAACTTATTGAAATATTAAGTGCATGTTATAAACAATTTCATTATTTTGTTTATCGAAGAGACTGTATTTATTTTTATTGTATGTATTCTAATCTATTTGCATACCTTTCCATGATCTTACACACTTATTTGGCAAAGCCAGATTAAAATGCTTAAATCAACTGAATCCTTTCGGTCATTTGCTTCACATTCTATTTTTGTTTTTTTGTTTTTTTTTTTTTTTTGGCCAGTCCTGGGCCTTGGACTCAGGGCCTGAGCACTGTCCCTGGCTTCTTCCCGCCCAAGGCTAGCACTCTGCCACTTGAGCCACAGTGCCGCTTCTGGCTGTTTTCTGTATATGTGGTGCTGGGGAATCGAACCTAGAGCCTCGTGTATCCGAGGCAGGCACTCTTGCCACTAGGCTATATCCCCAGCCCCCACATTCTATTCTTGATTTTGATGTTACACCAAAAACTCTGAGTACTGATTACTATGGTTAATACTATTTGAAATTTTACTAGATCTACTGCTATTGGTACATCAAACTTCAATCAAATCAAAAGCAGTTTAAAGTTAAAAGACATTGTTTCCTTACTTGCTTCCTTTTCCTTTGGTATCAATATGATTGGGTTTATCTGCATAGTATTAAGAATAGCTTTAAGGGAGGAAAGAATATAAGATTATATAAGAGAGAGAAGGGATCTTAAAGGTTTATGTGTTCTTCATTGCGGTGGTTATATTGAAGTGATTCTGAAGTTCATAAATTTCACTCTCTAACTCCCTCAACTTTCCAGATACAAAGCAGTTTGTCTTGGACATATTCCCAGTAATGTTATTATAAAAGGTTTTTATAGATACGATTTGGAACTTATGCATTAGGAGTAAATATGTACATTGGTGGGTTTTACAACCAGATTAAGTGGAATTATGTCCTAAGAATGGGCAGCTGGGTTGAGTCTCTGAGAAGCCACTCCTGGATCATTTATAAGATAGGACATCCTTGTATGCAGTTAGTTAGTAAATTGATGTGAAATTACAAGTAATCAGTGACAATACTTTATCCATAGGAAATTAGGAAAAAATATATGGCACCTGTTGATTAGTAAGAGCATTTACTTGCAGAATAACATTTTATTAATTTGTTTTCTTTTTGTTGTTGTTGGTTGTGGGGCTTGAACTCGGGGCCTGGGTGCTGACCCTGAGCTCTTCCGCTCAAGGATAGAGCTCTACCACTTTGAGCCACAGCTTTGCCTCAGAATAACATTTTAAATATCATAAAAAGTCATTGTAGAATGGTCATGATGAGAGAAAGAGATAACTGGCAATTTTTTGAATAAGGTATGCATAACAAAAGAATGAATGAAATGTAGTCAGATATAAAGATTATAGGCTCAGGGTTATAATCCTAGCTGCTCAGTAGGCAAAGGGACCTAAAGATTAATGTTTAAAGCCAGCACAAACACAAATATCAGTGAGAATTTATCTCTAGCAAACCACCAGAAAGTTAGAATTGGAGATGTGGGTCAATAGTGAAGCAATAGCTTTGAGCAAAGAAGTTAACAGGAAGTGCCCAGTCTCAGAGCTACAAGGGCCTCAGGCCCAGTCCTTAATTTCTCCCTGTATCTCTCTCTCTCTATCTCTCTCTCTGTCCTCTCTCTCCCTTGCACACACACACACACACACACACACACACACACACACCACAAATAAATGGAGATCAAGTCCTGAGTCATAAAAACTGTGTCACCATCTACTGGCTTTCAGTATTGGTGGAAAAATCACTGTTTTTTGCATCACTCAATTTCCAAACATTGAAAGGATGAAGTCACTGACAGGAGAGAAAAGATATAGCTAAGAATGAAATAGGGATGAGGAAGTTAAAACATCACACATCTTTCTTCTTTGCCACCCTCTGTACAGGAAACATTTGAGTTCCTTGGATCAGCCATATACGAAAATGTTATTTTAGGATTTATTTACCTTTAAATATTACACTGAAATTAAAAGCAGCTATTGTAATATCTTACCAAAATGCATATTTGTAATATTGTTAAGAAATGCAAATTAGACACATTTACATAGATGATATTAGGGGAAGGAATTAAATAAAATGTGGTGATAAGAGTATTTATCGCCATGTTTAAGATACATTGAAAAACCTGAATAAATTTTAATATTTCCATGGCAATTGAAAGTAGAAAATCACAAGTAATAATATACTCTCTAAAGATGATGTTTTCATAGTCAACAGTAAATACCTGTCACAAACACAGCTTTATTTTTTCACACATAGTTCTATCGTTCATTTTTTTTGTATTTAAGATACTCTAAAATATTCAATAATACTTAAGTTTTGATAATGCATAAACTGACATTGGTAAGCAGTAATCGTAGCAGAGTTTTCAAATTCTTCAGGACATTTATTAACTTTGTAGCTAAAGATTAGATTCACAGAATATTTGATTGTTGAATATCATTTTCCTTCAAAATAAACAGGAAAACGAATGTTGCTGGTATCCTTTTTAACACACATGTTTATATCAATAGCCAGTAAACATTAATTTTTCTTCTTGGTGAAAGAGATTAGGTCCTCAAAGAAGTCCTTACTCAGGAGGAATTGACAGATTCATTGTGAGAGCTCAAATAACTAACATAAATCAAAGCAACAGCTATTCCTAACTGAGAGCCACACTTCAAACTGACATTGACGTGAATTTAAATAGTTTGGCTAGAGAAGGGAACAATAGTCTAACTTGGAAGTTACCAGAGGAGCATTTTCAGGCTATCCTCAGAGGAAAACGTGGATTCTCCTCAGATAACTCTATTCTAGGAAGCATTTCCATGCAAAGTGGCACCAAAACTCTCAAAAGCCAAAATGGAAACCCTGTCCACTCTCTGTTGCTCCTGTTTTTCCTTTTAATATTATGTATCTCTTTCCTGATCACTAATTTCTTCTTACTTAAGCATAGTTTTTCTACTGAATTTTATTTCTCTGAGTTAGCAGAAGCTATATGCCTATAGTATGTCATTATATAATATTAACATATTTTGCATGGAGTAATGTAATCAATTGATTGAAGGTCCAAAGCAAGAGGAATGTCAGAAAAAATTAAAGTTATTAATTATATATTATTATTCAATGTACTTTTTTGTGATGAGAGAAATGCTTTGATTTTTTGCTCTGGAATATTTAAATATGTGCTGCATCAGAAACAGGAGTATACAAAAATCTTAAATCACTTTGTTGAACAAATCTATTAAATTAATGTTGGACGTTTAGAAGTGGGAATGTAAAATTTTATTATTGAGACTAATATTAAAGGATAAACACTTTATCCAAATGACCTGACAAGAGTTTTACATGACCTTGGTAATACATTAAATTATGATATTAGATATTAATTTGTGATGCTTCTTACATGTAAGCTGATCTGCCACACATTCACTTGTTATTTATTGGATCACATGGAGAGCTTATGTGTGTTTATAAATACAAGTGGAAAAATTACAACACGCTCTAGAGAAATCATTTTCCCCAAGTTATATGTTAGTATTTTCACAAAGGCTATGTACTATCAGCATTGGACTTGAAGAAAGAACATTGTTTGAACATTCCATACATGTTGGCACACACCTGAAATTCCAATACATTCTGGAGGTCGAGATAAGAAGACTGTGATTCTGTTTTCATGGAGCATTAATTTTATGAGAAAAAATAAATAAAATTATTGATGAGTTTAATAAACTTTTATGACAAAATGAATGTGCTATTACAGAGACTACATGTGAAGACAATGTTTGAGATTAAACATTTTAGTTAAGGTGAATAAGAAATGTATCTTTTGTAGTTGGCATTATAGTAATAATAATAAACAATAAGGCTCTAGGAGCTTTGGTTTAAATTTTTCTTTTTTTTTATATGAATGTACTGAGAGGGAATCACAATAACAACTGGTTAATGAAAACACAATCTCTCCCCTTCCCCCCACCCTGGAGCTAGGAATGAATAGTAACTGAATAGTGTATGTCTATTGAACACTTACAAAAATATGTTCAACTCAGTTCCTTTCCGCAAGAGAATTAAAATAGACTTGTGAAGACAAAGTCACAATACAGGACATAATTATAGCTGAAATAGACTTTATGGATGGAATACTGGCTCATAGAAAAATTAGACCTGGCTAACTAAGCTCTAGTAATTTGTGAAGAGTTCATCATGACTCTCAGAACAATACTGAAAAGGAGCTTCCCTTTTTGTGGAGTAGAGTCTCTACTTTGAACTACCTGGTTTATAATTCAAGTCAATGGGAGGGAGCACCAGATTAGAACAGAGGCTGATAGCATGGAATAAAAAGCTTATTTCAGGAAAGAAGGTTCAAATCATCCTTCTCATTTACTTCACTTGTAAATTGAAAATTCTTATCTTTTATACATAACCAAATGAATAAAGTATGAGGGTTTCATGAGACAATGTGTCTGTACAAAAGCACATGAATGATGATAGCAATCAAATTTACCAAGTATTTCTTTAGTATCAAATACTGCATAGTATTTTTTCTCATTCCACAACAATCTTTTGAAGAATTTCTATTATTTTCAGAAAATGAACTCATGACAAAGAGGATAATTTTCTCATATATTTCATCTAGTAAGTGACAAATTAAGCTTTTAATGGAATATTTTTTCTAACTCCAACTGCAGTAAGTAGATCGAAGAATCATGTTACTACATTTTTTTCCACAAAAAAGCAAAGACCTTATATAAACACAAAAGAAAAAAGGGCTTTATGGGCTGGGCACCATGGCTCACACCTGTAATATTAGCTAATCAAAAGGCTAAGATCTGAGGATCAAAGTTCAAAGCTAGCACAGGCAGGAAAGTCCATGAGACTCTTATGTCCAATTAACCACCATAAAACTGGAAGTGGCACTGTGACTCAAGTGATAGAAAGCTGGCCTGAGCTGAAGAGCTCAGGGATAACACCCAGGGCCAGATTTCAAGCCCCACAACCAACAAAATATAAAAGGGGGGTAGGGGGTCTTGTATAGCAAGGAAACAAGTGTGTTAAATTCTCTCTACTGACAAGTTAAAATTTTAATATACTACTTTCTTATGCCTTATTCAAGTGTTTATAAGCCCTTGCACAAGTGAAGAATGAAAGGAACAATGCTCTTGATGTTTATTTTTCTTTCATTGCTTACTTTTAGGTTTTACTGGAGAATGTATAATGACAAATTGTATGTGCACTTGTGTGTGTGTGTGTGTGCTTCTCAGAAGTCATGGGTTAAAAACTTAAGAAATAAGAATTGAGGGCAACAAGGTTTGGGTAGGGGATGTATGGGTGACAGGGTTTAAAGAGGTGGCATTGACCAAGATGTATTATACTTATCATTTGCATTATTAAATGGAACTCCTTTGCACAACTACTTAAAGATCAGTTAATGGACCAAGAAACAATTAAATAAATGGGAATTCTGTGTTGCTACAATTGAATCAACTCACAGTATTCTAAAATAACAGACTGGGGGTGCAGATGGGGAAAGCCAGATGGGGAGAGCCGGGACTGCCACCACCAAACAATTGATTGTCACACCCCAGCACCCCAGCCCCCAAAAACCCACAGCAGCGTGGGACACACACACAATCCAGGTCCAGAGCACTCCGCACAGGTGGGCGAGCCGCACCTCAGGGGCAATCCTCAATCTGAGAGGTGAGCTCTTTTGACCCCAGCAGCTAGTGAGAAAAGAATCAAGAAGAGAAAAGTCTCCATGCCACACTGAATCAATGACCTGCAAACCCCCATCAGGGACACACAAGGGTCAGCATAACACAGCGGCAGAGCACAGTCCTGCAGAGAAAAATACAGAAACTACCCACCCTTAAGTGCAGTGAGGGTGACCGCCTTGACAACAGCCTAGATGGTCATGCTCACCCATTGGGCAGTAAGGTTCAACAGCCAAACTCAAACTCAGAGCCAGGACACAAACAAGTCTCCACTGACAGACCAGTGGGAACCAGCACAAAGCCAAGCCAAGGTCACTACCTACAGATCTCCAGATGCACAAATCACAAAGAAATATTACAAATTTAATGAAAGGTCAAGCCAACTCGCCAGCTCCAAAAAGTAGTACGACCGAAGAGGAGATGGAGAATAAAAAAAAAAAAAAAAAAAAAAAATGAGACTAAGATAGAAGAAATGTTCAAAAGCCTCAGGACCCAATTCAGAAAACAGATACATGAGCTTAGAATGGAAGTCTCGAAAAATCTATAGGAAATCAAGAAAGAAATGGAAGCAGAAATGGATACAGTGCACTTCTCCATTAAAAAAGACCTTAACATCCTGAGAAACGAAATGCATGAAAAAATAGATAGAAAACACATCTCTTTAAAATAATAAATTACCATGATGAGAGCTGATCTGGCAACCATAAACAGCTCGCTGGCATCTATGAACACCACATTTGAAGCCACATCACAAAGAATTGATCATATTGAATCCTGAATCTCTCTTTTGGACGATGATGCAGCTGATAAGGACCAGAAGATCACCACACTCCAATAAATGTCAAACTCCAGGGCAGACTAGTCCAGGAGCTAGTGGACAAGGACAAGAAATATAATCTGCACATAACTGGAATAGATGAAGGAGCGGAGTACCAGAGCAGAGGGCTACAACATGTTTTCAGTAGTTATTGCAGAAAACTTCCCCAATCTCACAAGTGACCTCAACCAAGTAAAGGAAGCCTATAGTACGCCAGGCAGACCAGATACTAGAAAATCCTCACCAATTCACATAATTATCAAGCTCGCAGATCTCAAGAATAAAGAGCAAATTCTGGATGCAGCTAAAACAAAGAAAGAGCTCTATATTACAATGGAAAAAAGATCAGAATCACAGCAGAGCTCTCCACACAAACCTACAACGCAAAAAGAGCATGGAAGAACACAATCTATGTCCTCCATGCCAACACCTGCCAACCCAGAGTTAGATATCCAGCAAAACAATAATTTTATAGAAATGGATAAATTCTTAGAGAAGTATAAACTGCCCAAACAGAATCAAAAAGAAATAAATCAACTAAATAACCCAATAACTTACAGCAAGATACAGGGGGGAATCAAGAGCCTCCCAAAAAGAAAAGCCCAGGCCCAGATGTATTCACCAATGAATTCTATAAAACGTTTAGTGAGGAGCTGATACTAATACTCCTCAATCTCTTCCATGAAGTAGAAACAGAGGGAGAAATCCCAAACTCATTCTATGAAGCTAATATTATACTCATCCCAAAACCAGGCAAAGACCCAACAAAAAAAGAGAACCACAGACCAATATCACTAATGAACACAGATGCAAAACTCCTCAATAAAATATTAGCTAACAGATCCAGAAACTGATCAAGAAAATTATATATCATGATCAAGTAAGCTTCATCCCACAGACTCAAGGATGGTTCAACATCCATAAATCAATTAATGTAATTCACCACATCAACAGAACTAAAACCAAGAATCACATTGTTATCTCAGTCAATGCCCAAAAAGCCTTTGACAAAATACAACATCCATACTTATTAAAAGCTCTGGAGAAAACAGGAATAGATGGAACATTCCTTAAAACAATAAAAGCCATATACAACAGACCAACAGCTAATATCATATTAAATGGGGAGAAACTAAAATCATTACCCCTAAACTCAGGAAGCAGACAAGGATGCTCATTCTCCTCATGTCTTTTCAACATAGTGCTGGGATCCCCAGCCATAGCAATAAAGCAAGAGGAGGACATCAAAGGGATCCACTTCGACAAAGAAGAAATCAAACTATCCCTATTTGCAGATGACATGATCTTATATCTGAAGGACCAAAAAAACTCAGTCCCCAAACTCCTACACCTAATAAACAATTTTGGCAAAGTAGCAGGTTACAAAATCAAGCCACACAAGTCAGAATCTCTTCTGTACTCCAGCAATGTACAAGAAGAAAAGGAAATTGTGGAAATAATACCATTTACAGTAGCTAAAAAAAGAATAAATTACCTAGGGATCAACCTAACTAAACATGAGAAGGAACTATTTAATGAGAAATATAAAAACCTAAAAAGGGAAATCAAAGAAGACACAAGGAGATGGAAAGACCTCCCATGCTCATGGGTAGGCAGAATCAATGTAGTGAAAATGGCCATATTGCCCAAATTGTTATACAAATTCAATGCAATCCCCATCAAGATCCCAGCTATATTTCTCAGTCAAACAGAGAAAGCAACCCATAAATTCATATGGAACAGCAAAAGACCTAGAATAGCCAAAGCAATTCTAGGCAAAAAAAAAAAAAAAAAAAAAAAAGCAGTGCAGGAGGTATCACAATACCAGACTTCAAGCTCTACTATAGAGCCATCATAGCAAAAACAGCCTGGTATTGGTATAAAAACAGACCTGATGACCAATGGAATAGAATTGAAGACACAGAAATAAAACCACACTATTACAGCCAGCTGATATTTGACAAAGGAGCTGAAGACATACAATGGAAAAATCATAGCCTTTTCAACCACTGGTGCTGGGAAAAGTGGGCAGCCATATGTAGAAAACTCAAAGTAGACCCTAGCCTATTACCATGTACCAAGATCAACTCAAAATGGATCAAGGACTTCAACATCAGACCTGAAAAATGCTAGAACTTATAGGCACAGGAAGAAATTCCTAAATATAGTCCCAGGGGCACTACAGATAGTGGAGGGCTCAACAATTGGAACTACTACAAAATAAAAATTTTCTGCACAGCTAAAGACATAGGAACCAAACTAGAAAGACAGCCAACCATATGGGAAAGGATCTTCACCAGCACAACAACAGACAAAGGCTTAATATCTGTCATCTACAGAGAACTTAAAAAACTAACCCCTCCAAATAAACCAATTATTAAATGGGCAAAGGAGCTAAAGAGAGACTTCACAGGAGAAGAGATAAAAATGGCAAAGAAACACATGAGGAAATGTTCAACATCCCTGGAAGTAAAGGAAATGCAAATTAAAACAAGCCTGAGGTACCACCTCACTCCAGTTAGAATGGCCTATACTCTGAACTCAGGCAACAACAAATGCTGGAGGGGGTGCGGGGAAAGAGGAACCCTTCTCCATTCTTGGTGGGAGTGCAAATTAGTACAACCACTTTGGAGAACAGTATGGAGGTTCATCAAAAAGCTCTGCATAGACCTAACCTATTACCCAGCCATACCACTCCTAGGCATCTATCCTGAACAACAGGTCTCAATATATCAAAAAGACATCTGCATTTCCATGTTTATCACTGCACAATTCACAATAGCCAAAATATGGAAACAACCCAGATGCCCCTCTACAAATGAATGGATCCAAAAAATATGGTACCTATACACAATGGAATACTACATAGTGATTAGAAATGGGAAATATTGGTAATCGCAGGGAAATGGTCAGAACTTGAACAAACAATGTTGAGGGAGACAACCCTAGAACACATAAACCAATGGGGCATGGTCTCCTTGATATATGACTGTTAAGGTGGGGGGACAGGGATACAGTAGAGACCAGATCTGTGAAACAAAAAACTTCTTGTCAAATGATATTTTCCACAGGTTTGGGTCAGCGACCTTACATTACGTAACTAAAAACCAAACAACTACTCAACATATAAAGGTCAAAAATAGACCTCTCAGTGGATCACAATAGCTCAAAAGCTATGTATGCATGATTATATATAAGACAAGGATAAGCAAACTCTATTGTTGACGTTATATTTAAAGTCCTAGGCGAATTTCCTTTGGCGTATTCCACATGGCTACTGTATATGTTTTTGGTACTCTCTGTATTGTATATATGTCTACCTTATCTAGGGAAGGGAAAGAAAAACAGGGTATAAGATATCACAGGAAATGTACACACTGCCCTATTATGTAACTGTACCCCTTTTGCACAACAACTTGTCAAAAAAGTTAATTAATAAATAAATTTTTTACAAAATAACAGACTGGATTTGGAATGATAAATTTATGCTCATATCTGCGCTGTGTGTATTCTCTCTTTTTTTTTTTAACTCTTTCTTCATGTCCAAAGATGTCATGATTGAAGTTCATGCCTCGTGGTGTATTTGTCCCACTCTTCCCTATCAGATTATCTGGTGTCTAAATTTCGCCTAGCCACTAATTAAACTTAGTACTGCAGACAGCCTTCTTCATACCTTAATGAATAGCCTTGATAAAAGCTATCACTTTGTATTTTCAGGGTGTGTGTGTGTGTGTGTGTGTGTGTGTATGTGTGTGTGTGTGTGTGTGTTTATTGGGGCTTGAACTCAGGGCTCGGGCACAGTCCCTGCGCAATTCCCTCAAACTTAGCATTTTACCACCTTGAGCCTCAGCTCTTCACTTTTGGTTTTCTGTTTGTTAATTGGATGTTAAGAGTCTCATCGACTTCCCTTCCTGGGCTGACTTTCAATCACAATCCTCATAACTCACCCTTCTGAGTAGCTAGGATTACAAGAATGAGCCACCTCCCAGATAAGGTAATTATACTTTTTTAAATTGTGGTCATTTCTTTAAATCAGAAAATGACATATAATAAACCCACCACTGACAGAACCCTATCACTGCAATGGTCAAAACATTGCAATTGACAGTAATTGACAGACAGAAATACAAAATTTTACAAGTCCCTGAAAAGCAAATGTAAATAAAATGAGAAATAAGTTCTGTAGGCAAAAATTAAACCTAATTTTTATGGCTCCTTTGTACACTCAAGTAGGGTTGACTATTAGTCAGTTAAAATTTTATTTTTGTGCAGGGCAGATATTTCTCTGTTTTGTTCACTGTCAAGTTTCTACCACAAGGAATGTGTAATCTGCAATAAGATCACTTGATAAATGCTTACTGAATGGAATAATAGTGTATATCATAGTGATACAAGAATGATTTGTTATTGAAATCTCACCATGACACTATGATATATGCATAATTATCATAGTTTTATCTCCTTTGGAATATTGAGACCGAAGTTTTAAATGTGGTTTACATCATTACTGTTATTTGTTGATAGGAAACTCACATGTACGTGATAAGAACAGTGATCAGAAATAAACGACCTTACTGCAAAGTGTAAATGTGTATCACTTACAGTCACATTGTAAGTCTCATATTGAACCCACATTTTCTTGAGTGAGAGAAGGCTATATGTTTTGAAAGCAAAAAGCAGAATATATAGAAAAACAGAAACTGAATTTAAATATGTGAGGATTTGTATTTTTGTCAAAAGAAGCCATCTATTCTGTGTGATTAATTTCCCCATTCAGATGAGCATGTGGAAGGTCAGAGTAGTAGATTCAAATTTCAATATAAAAAATGCCAAGGAGCCAGAACTATCTAAAACCCGTAATTAATTGATTGAGAGGCCTGGGAATCATAGAGGCTGCAGGCACTTATTTGCTCTGTCAATGATTTAGAAGAAAATAGAACCAGCACAATGGATGTCCCAATTGAAGTCTTTTTGTGTTTCTCACACATTGTTTGAGGACTTTAGTAAACTTCAAAGTCTATCCTGGTCTATCCTGTGTGTGTGAATGTGTGTTTGTGTGTTTGTGAGTGTGACTAAGGGCAACTTGGAGAAGTTCATATCCTCCTAACTAAATGCAACTTGAGGAAGTCCGTTTCACAATTTCATTGGAATAGGCTATTATAGAAGATAAGAAAACTCTGTATTATTACATAGAAACAATTGAGATTCTATTTATACTTTATGAGGGCCATTAGTAATTGTCACTTGAAATTAAAGGGACAAATTGCTATGGGGTTTCTCATTTCATCATGAATATTAAAGTAGCCACGGAACCCAGTGCCAGTATTTCACGCCTCTTACCCCAACTACTCAGGAAGATGAGCTCTGAAGATTATGGTTCAAAACTAGCCCAAGACAAAAAGTCCATGAGACTCTTTATTCCTAATTAACTGTCAAAAGGCCAGAAATGGAGGTTGGTTCAAGTGATAGAGCTCAGCTCTGAGAAAAAAGGTCAAATGAGAAAAAGAAGCCCTGAGGTTAAAATAAAAAGCCACTAAACCCCCAATTTCCATAATTTTCTGTTTCATTTCAGGTATGTGAGAATTCTGCATGAACAACACATTCATATTAAGTCCCATATATGTGGTTAGTTGTTGAAAAATATTGCTCAACATGTCCCAAATTAAAGCTGATCTTAGCCCCATGGGAAAATAGCATAACACATGGGTCCAGCTGGTTAATTTAGTAGTTGTTGATTTATTTCAGAAAAATAATCTTTTTGTGTGTATAAATAAAAATAACAATGCACCAGTGTTGGCATCTCCCTAAGGTATCTGAAATCAGGAATATGCTGCAGGATTTGACGATGCATTTAGAGCTCTGGTAGTCACTGATTAGCAATGAAGTCATCTAATATTGGCAATCACTGTGGCTTTTTAATTTAAGTAAAATACTGCACATTCACAATGTTCTCCACAACATAAAATTGAAGGTATACAAATTAAAGAATGCTAGGAAATAAAAATAAACAACTAAGCTGTGTAAAAAAATAATACATAAATGGATTGGTGAAAAGGATGTTGCATATTCGTTTTAGAAAAATCATTTGGTTATGGAGTGTCATAAACTCTTAATATGTTTTATTTATATATTTCTTATTTGGAAGCTTGAAGTAAGGTAAATGATCGTAAACATGAAAAATGATGCACAGACACACTATTATCCTTAAAATAACTCATTATAAATATTAAATGATACTTTAATGATCAAAATATATTGTTAATTTATCAGATGGAATATTACTTTTTCTTTTACTCATCTGCACTCTAACAACCAAGATCACCAATTTTACAATGACAGGCACAATTACAGTATAGCATATGTACACTGATGAGAATTGTCTAAAATTTATAAGTATAGTATAATAAATGATAAATTAGTATGATAAATTAGTTATGAGTGAGATATTAATTAACGCTTATATTCTGAAGCTATTGATTGCACATATTTCTTGCTTTTTGGTTTTGTTCATATATGTTGTAGATTAAGAATCAAAGAAATACAGTTATCTTCATGAATTTTAGGTCCTGGTCTTGAGATATTGCCACAGAATCTTCTTGCTACAAAAAAATTGTTTATTTCTTCTTCTTACTTATTTTATAGGATATACCCATGTAAGATGATAGGCATTTATTTTCTAAGCCTTTCATATATTCCATTATTAAAATCATTCAAGTTATGAATTTTCTTTAGAAACATATTTGAGAAAACAAGTTCAAGTTTTCATCTAGGTAGAGTATTATTTTGAGTTATCATTTAATTTTGTTGTAGTTCTACTCAGTAATAATTTTAAGGTTATTTTTATATCAGTTTCTAATTTGAGACAAAGAATGTTCAAAGTAGCCTCTTATTCTGTCTGTAGGTCCCAAATATATTTGTCAGAGTGTTTTGTGTGTAGTTTCTTCTATCCTTTCTCTCTCTCTCTTTTTCTCTGTGTGTGTGTGTGTTTCTCTTTGTTGCCCTCTCTGTCTTACACACACACACACACACACACACACACACACACTCTCAGGAGTATAATTATAGGCTTTGTTGCCCTCTCTGTCTTACACACACACACACACACACACACACACACACACACACAGAAAATCTCTCAGGAGTATAATTATAGTTGTCCCTTTATTAATTTGTTTCCATATTTGCATAGAATTTGAATAATCACACGTTAACAATAGAGTATTTCTTGATGAAATGATAAATTGACAGCAATATATGTTGTTATATGTTGTGGAGTTGAGATGTGTTTATAGCTATAGCTCAAAAGTCATCATCAGATAAATTCTCTCTATATATTACAAAGATATTTTCTTAGTTAGTCCCTGTTTCTGGAACAAAATATCTTCAACTGGAAATAGCAATGTATTTCCCTTATTTCTGGAGACTGAGCAATCCACAGTCAAGAGTATCTGCATCAGGTACCTGAATAGAACCTGATGAAAGCCTCTTCCCAATAACAGACATCTTGCTGCATCTTCACTTTATAGAATGAGTCTTCTCATAGCAGAAGACTTGGAGATTGAAAAAGTCTTTCAGAAGACTTTTAGCTAAGGACATTTGTCCCATTAATGAGATGGAGCACATCGTGTCCTTATTAAAAACCAATGCTCCTTTCTTAGAATTGGTGGGACCAAATGTGTGAATTTTGAAGAGAAACAGAGATTCTAATCAGAGGAGATTCCCACTGGAAGAAAGGAGCAAAAGTCTTAAATATCCCTAAAACAAATGACCACCTGTTATGTAAGGAAATATCATTTCTTCGGCTGAATAATGGAATCCACATCAGATGAAAAGCAGAAAGAACTCCCAGGGAGCCACTGAATCCGTTGCTCTATTGGTCTCATAGTCACCATAGTTATTAATCATAGTTGAGAAGTTTAGAACTAAAACTACAGAATGGAATACATTATTTTAAAAATGCACCTTTAGTCCAAGAAGGGAATTATATAATGCATTGATTTTAGTTGATTTATTTAAAAATCTGTGAAATTCTTTTAAAGTAAAAGAATTATATAGTCATATACAGCATATATGACTATATATAAAAGTATACAAATATATAAAATATATATGTTATATGTAGCTATATATTGAAAGGATAGGTGCTGGCCATCCCAGGGCACCATGTGGAGATAGTCATGGACAGGAGAAGAAGGTTTATAAGGAGGTTTTTTAGTGGGGCCATATCTGCCATGGGAGAGGGAGCAACATGACATCTACATCTTATCCAGGTGGCAGCTTCTCTCTATGCAGCTAAAGGGGAAGTAGGTAGGTCTTAATAGTGAGTAGGAGTGGCTCATTAGGTATGGGTGGATCTCGGGGCTAATGAGGGGAGCTAAGGACCTGAGGCAGAGAAAATGTTAACATATATAACTACATATAACATGTAGTTATAGATAATTATTTACATATATAACTATACATATACACATGTGTATATACATATACATATATATGAAATATATATTAAACAGAAGATAACCAAAGTAAAAATATCTCATACCATTTCCAAGTGTTCTATATCTCACAATAAAATTGATATATAATTTTGATCCAAGGGATAAATGATCAGGAAGAAGAGCTATATGTTTTTATCTGGATCCAAGTGAGTAGTGACTTTCCCTATGATAACTTCTATCTCTTAGGCAGCTCAGAAGTCCCTTCAGAATGATCCTGTAGTACATGTAAAATCCTTTATTGCAACAGCTAGTATGTTTTCTTATGAATACTATGAGAGTCTTTCAGTAGTGAAACAGAATTTCTGATAAGGTTGAAATGTTACTTCCTCATGATTATCTTCACTTATTAAAATCCTTTAAAAGAAATATTCCTCTGAGAGGCTCATTAAGACCTAACTTTAAGCAAATTGTTTGTTCATATTTAATTATTTAATTCTCTTAGACCTTGTTTCTCAGAGAAAATAAAATTCATTTCAACAGCAGATAGAAATTTAAACTTTTAGTCAAAATGAAAATTATATATGTACATGTATATATATATATATATACACAAAGCAAGAAAATACAATTAAACATGAACATGTGTGTTGAGTGATTAGCAAAATACTAATACACACATTCCAATTAAACTTCAGTGAGCACAGTACACAGGATCATATTAGCATTCTCTCTAACTTTTTTAAATTTGTTTCCTAGTTAAGAATCTGCCTTTGTTCCAATTATGCTTCTTTACATACAACAATATTTAGATTTCCTTGTGAAACCAAGATCAAAAAGCTTGGATGAATGAAAACAATTTCCTTAACATTGTAAATGGAAATTAAGGAGCAGCCTACTTGTAAACTATTGTTGTCAACTATTGCTCATACTGTAGATGACACCCTAAACTTTAGCCCTCATTATTGCTAGTGTCTTAATTAAATGGTTGTTTCCCTTACTCGACATGCTGCTCTCTTATGGTTCTGCATATTTTACAATAAGTATGAGCATTTTGAGAATTTTCTAGGTTTTTCTATTTTAATCTACCTTTGGTTAGAAATTTATCTTAATTTCTTTCTTCATGCATTTTACTTAGATGTGCTCAGGAGAGATCAAGCCATTTATGAAGCACTTTGTATAATAGCCACATAAGTCTTGCACTTAAGTTCTACTCTCTATAAAACTACTATATTCTTTGCCTTAGGGTGTATTCAAATGCATATCTGTGGGAGGTTGGGGGGAAAACACAGAATCTAAGGAAAAATGGTGAAAAAAGTTCAGCAGTGGAGTACACTGGCCATTGATAAAAGTGAACTATGCAACTCCTGGGTGTAGATGGGAGGGAGGGACTGGGATATAATGAGGGAACAGATGACACTGTATAAAAGGAAATGTACTCATTACCTGATTCATATAAAGGTAACCCCTCTGTGTATCACCTCTGTAATAAGAATAAAGCAATTTAAAAAACCCAGAGTGCTGTGATGCACTTTGCAAATTCATAACAACTGCCTTTCAGTGTTAAACATCCTTTAACTTTCCATGTGAGAACTGATCACAATAGAGATACTCTCCATATTCCCTCCAATAGAGGGCTTGTGGTTTTCCCGATATTCTCTAAATGGAGGCCTTATAGCTCTCTACTTTGCATTCTGAGCAATCTCTAGAGCTTCATTTGTAATCCTTTCATGGGAAAATTAACTTTTTCTGGGATATTTCTCGAAACAATTCTAGCCTTTACTCATTACTATTTAAAAACTGCTTCCACAATTTCAGATATGGTCAGTTAAAGAAGCACTCACTTCCTTGCTACGAATCCCTCGCCTTGACACTTTTAAGCTACTGCAGTAAAATACAGTAGCAACAAATAAATATGAAGCAAAAAATAAATATTTTGTCATTGATTCTGGAGAATCCAATGCTAAAAATCCAGCAAATGAGGGGAGTGTTGAGGGTTTCCTGGTTTGTACAAGTCTTTACTTTGCTATTTTGGTATGTGGATGGTCAAGAGGGTGGGTGAAAAAAGAGAACAAGTGATGTAGCCCATGTTTTAATTTTAAAATGGATATTAGTTTGTGCTACACCAATATCTTGTCACAAATCACCCTATTTTATTTTTCTCATTGCTTGTTTTTCAAATATGAAAGAAACACTTGCTTGAGTTAGTTTCTGACTGAAAACCATTACACCTCTGAGGAAGACTTTCTTCCATACATAAAAATGGAATTCTATTGTGGACACAAAAGTGAGTAATCTGTAGAGAAAGCTAAGCTCTATCAAGGACCTATTATATTAAATAACAACAGTGTCAAATATTAAGCAACAATAGGGTACTCTTGTGACTTCTATCTCCTTTCTAGCATGGTTCTGTGGATTTTAACTCTTGAATTGCCATATTGTAAATTCTCATTTTTAATATGCTTTTTTATTCTCTCCTGTTCTCATTAATAAAACAAAGTGGGGGGAGAAGGGTTATCAAACATAATCATCAGTGACCACAAATGATACCCATTGGCAATGAGAAACTGTTTGTTGCCTTATAAAATGTTTGTTATTAATAGTGTTTCCCTGGCTATTGCAATTAGGCATGTGTGAATTTTCAAAAGTGACTTATGATGATTAATTTCTGAGATAACACACTTTCCTCTCTCTGTTATAAACGTGAGGCATTTGCATTTTATAGATGCCAAGTAACTTCTCCATGTTCTACAAACTATACTTACAAATGAAAAGAACAGACTTCACAGGTAGTGTCATGGCTGGCAGATTTTCTCTAAGAAAAGAGCTCCATGAGCCAATTGAAGTGGGAAAGAGCCCCGTCCTCACCTTAGCCACATAGCCCATCATCCCAAAGCATGGCTCTGAATATGCCCTACTGAAAAGACACTCATAGCAAAGGAAAATGAACTCTTATCCTGGAAACACTAGCAGCCAAAGTATGAAGCAAGTGATGCACAGATTTCCTTTAAGAGGCATGATTTATCTCTTAATGCAGGGGTTGCATTGCTGCTGCCTCTGGTGATGACTCCTTTTAATAAAAATCTCATGAATAAAATTCCTCACCACGATTATCCAATAGCCACATATCTCCTAATTGCAGCTCCATGTGAGTAAGGAATATGAACTCTCTAAAACAAACCTTAGCAGTTAATAATATGTCCAATTTAACCCATAGAGAGTTTACTTGCATCCAGAAAATTCTGAATCTGTGCTATGGTTAGGATGTTTTTTGTGGGGAGGGGGTTTACATAAATGTAACAGCAAGGGATGTTTGAGTTCATAAGCATGAGGGATCCTGAACAGCTTTCTTCACTTGTTTGAATCTGCTTTCTCATATACAATATGACAAAAGTTAGAACTTTTGAGACTCTCGGGAGTTAGCCAATAGCTGGCTGACACATCTACTTCTGTCTGTCTGTCTGTCAGTCTATTTATCAGTCTATCTCTAAGTGGGTTTAGGTGATGAGGATATATTTTAATGTGCATGGTATATATCAAACATCAAAAATTCCTCTTTCCATAGTTTTTGCATTCCACAATCATAGAAATAACAAAAGATAATTTTATTTTATATATATAACTTGTCTGAGTAGTTATATAGATATCAAAATATAGCTGACTTCAGTATGGAAAGTTATGAAAATTAAAAAACTTCCTCATTTAAAAACCAATGCTGCAATGGATTGAAATATTTTAAGAGTGACATTAAGGATTTATACTGATTACCTAACTGAAATTGTATTATAAAATTTGAAGGAGAAAAGTCTCTCCAGGTTGCCGATTATGCAGAACAAGAAAGATAGAAAATGTCCCACCATCACCATTCTTCTTTTAAATGCACACACATGGAGACAGATACTTGAATATTCTAAATGAAGCCACATACATTGAAAGCATATTACTCAATAATAGTGAAAGCTTAGGAGAAGGACCATTCAGTGCCCATACATCTCATGAAGTTCATGACTAATATTTATTATAGCAATAGAAATCATGACTATAAGCCCCAGCTCAACAACTGGATATTCAGAGAGATTACAGCACTTAGCTAGAGAGAATGACTTGAATTTACATAAAAATATTGAGGATCTCTAGCTATTTACTTTTCAAAGATAGTCCTTTCTCTTGTTGTTTTTTTCTTCTTCTTTTTTTCTGTTTAAATTTTGCTGGGAGCTTTGTTGCTCTCTTTAGGAAATTACAATATAGCTCTAATAGTTTGTAGCTGTCCCTTAATTTGAGTAAAAACATTTTAATAAACTAAATGTCTAAACAAGCAGACTAACATCTAAACAGTCTTCGGACAATTTCACCTCAAATATCCACATATAAGTCCACAACTGGCATACATAGACCTTTAGCTCATCATGTGTATGGCGTTTTCAGCGAGTTATTTCAGTTAGATCCAGCTTACTCTTCTAGTCAACCAACATGTTCAAAGCTCATTAACACATCACATCAGTATATATATATATATATATATATATATATATATATATATATGTACATTTTCACTTGGCACTGCATTTTCTTCTTGATTGCAGGGCAGAGAATAGGTCCCTCCTGTGCCTTTATCTCTCATCTGTAGCGAAGAATTGAACTACTGTGTCCACACATGAGAAAAACTTGGCAAACCTTGCACCCAGGTGGAGATTGTTCCAATGTGCTTCCAGAAGTAGCATTTGAATCTTTGATTGGCTTCCTGTCTCTCTCCTTTAAAGACCTCTTGAACTTCTGTAGTGTTGATACTTTAAAGAGCTGTGGATTTTCTTGTTGGATTAATTTCAAATTAACCCTTGCTCATAACTAAATTACCTTCCTGCACCATAATGATGAAAACTGTATGCATCCTGTAAGTGTGAGAAAGACTGTATGCCTCATATGGTAGAATATAATATGATCAGGTCAAAATCCATAATATTAACACAGCAGCTTCTCTCCAGCACCTAAAAGCAATCAGTCAAATGGGATTCTTTTTATAGACTGTGAAATATTAGGGATTTTTGTCTTTTATGATCACTGAATGTCTAAATATGCTGTTAGAATTGGTGAAGAGAAACTGTAAGAGTTCTCCCTTTATTCTTCTTGATTCTTCTTGATTCAATACAACATCCATAAGGTGACTAATGCAGTTCATCCTCAAGAGTTATCTCTGGAAGATAAAAAGAAAAAAATTTGAACAAATGCTGTTAGGACCTCATTTGTTAAAATCAAAGATTGAAAGTGGGAACAATGAAATTTTTTAAGAACAATTGGAAGCTTTATTTTGGAATTGGGGAAGTTGAAGAAGAGCAACCATGATATATGTTATGACAAATGGACATATGGAAATGGGCGTTCCTGTACAACTAATAAAAATATAGAAAATTGAAGCATTAACCAACAATTGATTTTGATATCTTGCCCCTGGTAAAAGTAGGTTGTAATATAATGAACATGTTATGATTCTTCTGATATGAGTAGTATCTTACAGCTCTGTATCACTGTTTAGCTAAATGTACAACCCAGAGCTAACCACAAACTGTTTCTGGAGAGTCATTGTCAGTTTTGTTTTTCCTTTCTTTTTTCCTTTCTTGGTGTCAGTTTTGTTTTATCCTAGATGATAAAATAATAGCAGGGTGGCCTATACTTAATTTTTTAAAACAAGAGGATGAAAGAAAGAAACGAAAGGAAAAGGAAACTCAAGTGGCTTGATCTCAACTTGCCATCATGTCTTTCTGCCAAATGTATTTCTGCCAAATTAAAATTACTTTGGCTTTTTTTTTTTTTTTTTTTTTTTTTTTTGCCAGTCCTGGGGCTTAGGCTCAGGGTCTGAGCACTGTCCCTGGCTTCTTTTTGCTCAGGCCTTGCACTCTGCCACTTGAGCCACAGCGCCACTTCTGGCCATTTTCTGTATATGTGGTTCTAGGGAATTGAACCGAGGGCTTCATGTATATGAGGCAAGCACTCTTGCCATTAGACCATATCCCCAGACCAGCTTTTTCTATATATGTGGTGCTGGGGAATCAAACCCAGATCTTCATGTATGCTAGGCAAGTACTCTACCACTAGGCCATCTTCCCTCAAAATTACTTTGGTATCATGGATTTGGATCTAACACTCTTCTCAATGTTAAATCCAATTTTTTTATCATGCATGAACTTACAGAACAGCCTTCATATGGATTGCATTTAATCTAAACCCAAATATCATATAGATTTCAATTTTCTGCAGTGCCAAAAGTACTTTCCATCGTTCAAGTTTAGAACTAAGACACTTATTCATGCATACTTCCTCAGACTTTTCTTTATAATTAAAACTTCGGATTCCATGCAATGGATTTATATCCAGAGCTGTTTACACTCCTTACTCTGCTCATTTTTATTGTGTAGGACAAGTTATGACCCATTTTATTACCCTCAAAAACAACATCCATAATATCATAATATTTCCTAATGGAAATCAATTTAATTCAATACCACCCAGCTTATTACTCTGTGATTATTACTAATTCATAATGTCTATCACCATCCCACATTTATGTCCTTCCTGAAGATATTTTAATTTTGTGGCAATGATTGCAATGTTTGAGGACATTACTGAACTATACTATTTGTTTTCAAATTATTTTCCTCATTTCCTTTAAAAAAATTCTCCTACAGTCTTGGAGTGAACTCTTGAACCTCCAAAACTGCCAAAAAATCCTTTTTTTTGTACATTATTATTGATTCTATCAGGAGTTATACCTCAATATCTTCTATTAAATTTATTGCTACCTTCAGCAAATTTTCATATTTATTTATCCATATGTCTCATTCATTATCTTGTTTCTAAACTCTACACTATACCATTTTTGAAGGTAGAGGTTATTGTATTGCTTTTTGTTTTCATAAGAACTCAAAGTGTGTGTGTGTGTGTGTGTGTGTGTGTGTGTGTGTGTGTGTGTGTGTGTGTGTATGCCAGTTCTTGAATTCAAGGCCTGAGTGTTATCCCTTAGTTTTCACTCAAGGCTGACTTTCTATCACTAGAGCCACAGCTCCACTTCTGGCTTTTTGACAGCTAATTCTAGATAAAAGTCTCAAGAACTTCCCCACCCAGGTTGGCTTCAAGCCACAATTCTCAGACCTCAGTCTCCTGAGTAGCCAGAATTTTAGGAGTGAGCCATTAGCACTTGGCTAAGAACTGTAATTTTTGAACCATGATGCAGGCATTCAGCAAGAAGATTGGAATTAGACTTTATCAATTGAGGTAATGGATTGACGCCAATCATTTGGTGTTGACAAATTAGTAACACTGAAATGTTGTTGATGTGGTAACTCATTCTTACAACATTAGAATAATTACCATTGCTGTCTTAGTCATGCAGGTGAGAAAAGTGAGTCTGAAAATTAAGAGAAAAAAATTAGACATATATTTAAGAGTGGAGTTCAACAGAATAAAAAAACATGGCTTCTGAACAGATCAACGCTATGAATTAAATTTACTCACAGAGTGTATTTCTGTAAAGTAGACAATATTGATTGACAGAGAAGGAGAAATAACTGGAACCATGGCCTCACAGGTTGTAGTTTACTCTTTCTGGCAGCTTTGAGTCCACACTTGTCCGAGAGTGTATCTGTGATGATGATTGGCTGTTACATGGGGCATGTCTACATTTTTGTTATGCAGCTCTTAATTTGTACACTAAAATAACTTCCATTGCATTGTGCACTGAGTCACCTTTGTGCAAAACTTTGATTTTTTTCTCAAAACAAAATGCTTGATAATATCACACAGAAATTTAACTTATGCACCAGTGCATTTATTTTTTTAGGGAAAGCAAACATGAACCTTATATCACTAACTATTGTAGCAAAATAACAATACTTGTCATGTAACTCTATGATATTTTTGAGTATGTAGGGTTTAAGAATGCATTTCTGAATTGCACAAAGCCCAGGGGAGGAGTTAGGGAAGAAGCCCTGGATTACAAAACCACCCTATGAGAGGCCTTGGTGCGACTCCCAGCTGTGATGCCTTTTTTGTACAAAGTGTCTGTACTACAACTGCTAAAAAAATGCTTGCTGCTTTACTATAATTCACTACTTCTCTCCTCATAACTTTACCTCATGGACAAAAGAACCTGAACTCCTAGATTACATTATTTCCTTCACAATCTGTGTATGAGTTTATGCTTCTTTTTATTTTCTGCAGATAGTTTTCAATCATCTTTAGTCTAACTTTTTCAATTTTTTTTGTTAAATGGATAGTATTACTTATACTAGTCATGTTGTTGCCTACATGGTTGAATTTCTTGGGATTATAATCAGAGAGGAAAAGAAATATATACATATATATGCAACAAATACATTTAAATCAGATTGATTCATAGTCTGTCCTTCCTACTTCTGAATGGAACAGAGAATATATAAGTAAACAGCAAAAGTATTTCACACACTGCCTTGAAGCAAAGGGTTGTCTTACACACTCTGAGGCTACACACACATACTCTGAGATTTATGGCCATTCATTCTACAAAGATATAAGGATGACTAAGTTTGATTTACTGTAAATTTCAGGCTCAATAAAAAAATCTTTCCAAGCTGTAATGCTTCCCAAATGGCTAATCATTCCACAGCCATTTTGTCTTTATGAATTAAATAATTAAAAAATTAGTGATTTGTATCAAATGCAATTTCAAAATAATTACAAAATCCAATTGTATTTGATGATTTGACTTATGACATTGAGATTTATAATAATTTCTTGCACACTCTAACTGGGACAGTTCAGCTTTAAAAAGTTTATAGCTGAGGAAAGTTACTTAAAATGTTAGTGTTTTGTAGGTGTTCTTCCTTTTATAAAGGCATAAAGTAGATGTCTTATATGAATCTAGGGTTAATCTGGAAACAGCAGAATCATAAAAATGGCAACAACAGGTGCCCTTAACATAAGGACAACTAGTGTTTGCGAAATTTTAATTTATGGAGTTTTTTTTAACATTTCAATGGAATAAAAGAGACTTCATTATTTTTTATTGTCTTGATATTTACTTTCAATCAGCAAAAAATAATAGGGACTGTTGGCAAGTTTAAGACGAATCAATTCATTCAATGCAGATTTGGAGCAGATTTTTAGAGCTGTAACATAAAATGACAACAGCAGAGGAACATCCAAAATAATGTACTACATAGAATATCATAAAGTAAGTTTTGATGTTTTGAGAAAATTTCTTATCCTTTTTCGATTTAAAAAAGGAAATGAATTAATGTTTTAGAGATTTGAATGATTAGAAGTGGGATGTATTTTTGCCATTAAAAGTTAGAACACATTGAAAGAGTAGGTGAGATCAAAAGAGCATAAATTGTTTGAATACAAAATTCAAGAATTTTGATCAAATTATTGCCCTCCTCAATCTCAAGACATCTCCATTGAACAGCAGTCAGTATGCAAGCACCATATGTTAATTTGTTCAGTCTTTCTCTCAAGTATGTTTAACACGAGGATGGTTGAACTCAGAGGTTAATTATAGTTTTTACATTCTCTGATTTTAATTGAAATGTGAAAATGAACAAATCAAGTTTTAAAACTTCGAACTACAACTGTCTCTAAAGTTTTGAAATTGGACCAAGATTTCATGGAGAATATGCTAATACTCTGAGGCAATTTATTTTATATAAATGGCTTAGCATTTCATATTGATTCTCTTCTTTCTTTTCTCCTTTTCTTTCTTCTTTCACCCTTCTCTACATGGTCTTTTTTTCTCTTTTCTTATTTCCCTATGTTACCCAAGATAGCCTGAAGATTACTATATAAAATTTTCAGTGTGTCCTTGAACTTATTATCTCCTGCTTCTGACTGTTGAGTGCTGGAGTTACAGGCATGGACCACTCTACCCACTTTGCATTGTCGTTATGTACAAGTGAAAGGATGGAAGTAGGTATACCAACATGTAGATGTTTAAATAAAACTGAAGATTCCCATAGGCCATTAATAAATAAAAATGATATATGAATTTAAGGCATTAACCAATGTGCTGTCTTAATATTCTACTTAGCTTGCTCCTCCCTGTCTGCATATTTAACCAAAACATTTCTAAGAGTGCCAAGCATCAGGTTGCTCATATCAACAATTAATGGTTCAGGCCTGTAATCCTAGCAAATCAGGAGGCTGAGGGCAAAGCTAAACCCAGAATGAAACTTTGTGAGATCCTTATCTCTAACCCCTCACCCCACTAAAAAAACAAAAACAAAAACAAAAAAAACCTGAAGTAATACACAAGCCTTGAACAAAGAAGCTCAGGGACAGCACACAGACCCTGAGCTTAAGCCCCAGGACCAACACAAAAGAAAATTCTAAAAGTAGAAAATTTGTTTTTCTTTATGTTCTAAAACGTGTTAAATTATCTATTTATTTTACATGAAAACTACCTTACTAAATAAAATAAATGACTTTAGACATATTTCCAACTTTGAAATAATTTTAAAATCTTTATATTAAAATATAGCCAAACAATTTTTATTGAGTGCACAGCCAGGATTTAAAAATGTTAAGATGCTAAAATTAATTTTAATGGTAAAATGAGTTCATCGTCTTAATATTTTGAAGATATATGACATTACTAACAACATTTTGACAACATATTACATAACTAATGTCAAACTACAATCATTTTTTAAAACATGATTGTATATCTTAACATAACACACAATTCTACACAGAATTATTGAAACACATCACCAGGAAATAATAAACAGCTTTATCTATTTTACGGTAGAGATCTTTCACTCTTTTCTTGTACCATATAGATCTAGATCTGTCCAGAAACTTAATCAAAAGATGGCAAAATCAGAATGAAGATTGAGATAAAAATCTATATTACTCCTCTTTATTGATTTGGACAAAGGGTAATGGTTAAGCCAATATATAACATAATTTATAGCTCTCAGTTCTTAATTACTCATCACCCTTGACATGGAACATCTAGTTTCTAGATCTAAGCACTGATTTTGTTAAGATGAAATTAAAGGTCTTGACCATAGTTTGTGGTTTATTTCCATAAAATTTTAAAACAGAAGCAAACAGGCAATGTCAGCAAAATGTTCTCTTTATCTGAATTTATGAGTAGTGGACATTCATCTTCACTAATGCTCTTGTGTTCTGCTACAGCACCCAAACTCCTGGTGCCTTCTTCCTTATTTGTTGTTCCTTGTCAGGGAAATATTACAAATTTCATTCAGGCACAACATTTTCCCAGTATTGTTTCTTGATTCAGTGTTACTAAAGATTAGTTTATTTTTCCTCCCTCAGAGAGAAAGGCCTCATGAGAGACAAGAAGAAGCATCCAATATTGAAGTGAGGATTCTGCCCTGGCATGAGAAGTTGGACCCAGAGACTTCAAATGATCAGTCGGCTTGGTCTATGTCTTTGTACTGCATATTGCTTTGAACCCAGAAAGCTTGAGAACCACAACTGACAATCTGAAAGCACAGTGATGTCTCCGTTTTGTAACACTGTAATATGGGATGGTGAACAGATGATCTAAATAAAAATGAAACTTTCAAGGAAAACTAATTAGAAATAAGCCATGCTCTCAATCAAAACTAGGTGTTCGAATATGAAGCAGAAATACTGAAATAGACGTAGTCTTCAGACCTAAGCTAATCCTGATAATTTTTTGGTTGAGATATTCATTCTCACCTTTCATACCTAAGAAAGGAGTATGTGTATTAGTCTCTCCAGAGAACACCTCCTGAAAGGGGGAGGAGGTAACAAATTGTACAAGAAATATACCCACTGCCTTACATATGAAACTGTAACTGCTCTGTATATGACTTTGACAGTAAATAAGTAATTATTCTGAAAAAAATAAATAAAAATGAAATAAAGCTAGACCAAATGAGGATAATAGGAGAAGAACACAAAGGGGCAATCGTTATCTGTTTCTCCTCATATAAAATAACACTTATCAAAATGAACTCCAAGAAATGAAAGAAAAATTACTTTGGATATCTTGTGAGTCCAGCTTTACATATGATATATTTTTTTACTTCTTTCTAACATCTGCAGGATAAAAGTACACTGAGAAAGAATCAATCTCTATTCTTCTGGTCCAATTAAAACATTAGAAATGATATAAAATCCAAGGTAATTCCTCCAGCACTGTTCATCACAGCACAATTTGTCATAGCTAGAATATGGAACCAACCCAGATGCCCCTCAGTAGATGAATGGGTCAGGAAAATGTGATACATATACACAATGGAATTTTATGCGTCTAACAGAAAGAATGACATTGCCCCATTCATAAGGAAATGGAAGGATTTGGAAAAAATTATACTAAGTGAAGTGAGCCAGACCCAAAGAAACATGGACTATATGGTCTCCCTCATAGGGAATAATTAGCACAGGTTTAGGCTAGTCACAGCAGAGGATCAGAAGAACCCAATAGCTATACCCTTATGAACACATAAGATGATGCTAAGTGAAATGAACTCCAGGTTATGGAAACGACTGTTATATCACTGTTGTAACTACTTTCAACGTGATATGTGTAACCGTAGCTTCAATTGTTGATGATCTTCTTGTATCCCCTTCCTGTGGTTGTACCTGCACTATCTCTGTATCTTATCTGAGTACATTGGAAACTGTGTATACTGGTATTACAACTAGGAAACTGAAAGGGAATACTAAAATCGAGAGACACAGGGTAAAAAAAGACAAACGACTATAAAAGCAAGACTTGCAAAACAGTTTGGTGTAAATGAACTGAACAACTCTTGGGGGGAAAGAGAAAGGGAGAGAAGGGAGGGGGGAATGAGGGAGGAGGTAACAAACAGTAAAAGAAATGTATCCAATGCCTAATGTATGAAACTGTAACCTCTATGTACATCAGTTTGAAAATAAAAATAAAAATAAATCCAAGGTAATGTGTACTTTAATCAATGGAAGCTTATAATTGTCTGAAATATATAAAAGTCACCACACTATTCTTATTGTGGATTTGCAAGTAAGTCATCACCTGGTGTGTCTCTGTGTGTGTGTGTGTGTCTCCTAATGTGGTCTTTAGAAATCATTCTGCATACAAGCATCAAAATATAATTTTAATGGCATTACTTATTTATCAATATCAAAATAATAATTAGAAAATTGATAAATTTTGAATATTTGAGCATCTCTCTCTGTCTCTATTTCACACATGCATGTGCATGCACACATACACACAGGTTACATTTCTCATTGATATAATTATACAGCTCTAGACATGTTAGTTTTATAATGTTATGATAATCGTCACCAATAATTCCACATACTGATAGAATAGTTCTGCAAAGGTCCCTACTACCTCACTACTACTTAAATCAGAAGTAATATTTCCCTTTGTTATATATTCAAAACTTATTTTGTTTTATGCCTCTCTGACAGAAAACTCATGTGCAAGACGTTGTGATAAATTAACAAATAAATGTTACTAGTATTTACCTTTTGCTTATTAAAATAAAGAGGAGGGAGTTTATAAGCCACTTCCTGTTAAAGACATTCTGAAATAATATTTATCTGAAGTGTTCAAGGAGAAATTTGCAAGTGTGATAAACTGGAATCCTTAAATTGAAAATGGAGCTCTGAAGATCTCAGAATGGGTTATATTTAGAGAAGATGTCCAGGAAAATAAAATCTCATTATTTATTTCATGCATGAAATATTTCGAAAATATTATCAGCAAATACACCAAAATTTTGAATTTAAACAAGATTTAGATTTCAAGCTGGAACACTGATACTGTATCTATACATTCAGAGTTGTGGAAACATGTTAGAGAAATAACCTCTAAGTCTTTTTGTTCTTTATATTTTCATATTCTCTAAAGGAATTAAAGAGAGAATGTTAAAATTAAAAAAAATAAACAAGGGGAGTTTTAATCTTTTTTGTTGGTTTTGTTTTGTTTTCCTCTGGTATCATTTGTTCATTTACCTGTAAGGAGGTATTACAGAAATGGTGGGACAAAAGGATTAACTGTTGGAGCAGTGGTACTCATAAGATAATGTGTTGAAATGTACTACACAAGGTGGGGATGCAGGGGTGGGGGCAGGAGGACCAAATTGTGTTAGAGCAAAAGAAAGTGTGACAATATTCAAATATACATGTACTTTTTGCCTGACATATGTAACTGCAACGCCTCTGTATACCCCCTTTATAATAACAAAAAAGAAATCATGAAATGATGGTGAATTTCAACTAATGATTGGGACCCTAAATTAAATAATGAGTTATATTTTAGACTTCGAAATATAGAGAGAAAGTTAAATTTTACATAGGTTAGACAACAGGTTTACGCATGATGGAAAATAGGAAATATATATAGTCTGTTTCAAATCAGGGCCATTACTCAGGCTGATTTATTTATTGTTTTTCATTTTTTTAATTTAATTTTATTGTCGAGGTGATTGCAGAGGGGTTACAGTTAGATATGTAAGGTAGTGAGTAAATTTCTTTTCAAATTTGTTATCCCCTACATCATTTTCCGCTCACCTTTTCTCTCACTGAAATCCCACCCTGAATTATAGTTAATTTATAACATATTGTAAGTATTGCTGTTGTATTGGTTTGCCGTTTATCCTTTGTCTCACCCATTTGATGTTCCCCTTTCCTTCCCTAATTAAGATAGATATATATTTCAAGAGAAGAAAATGCGTAACATGTAAACAAATAGTGGGTACACACTTGCAGTTTCAGGACGGAGGAGCAGGGTGATCAGGAACTTGAAACAATAAGGTGTAAGATTCCACAGGCCATCATCTATGATATCCTGTCCAAAAATGATTATATAATATACATTATATAAATAAGTTATATGTCATGTAAAGGAGAAATAAATAATAAAGCAGTGATAAATGTTCAACAATTATGGGAGCCCTTCCAGAGTCTCCAAAATGCAAGAAATTTGCTGATGTTGGATCAGTGTGCAGCTGCTACCTCTCTGGACATTGTATCACTGTGAAAGACTACATAGGGTAAGCCTAATATTGACAAAACTCCTGAACAAGAGAATAAGGGTGAGTTTCCCTATTGGAAAGATACAGTCATCCTCCAGATGAAAGGTCTGTTTGTCAGTGAAGTAGGTCAGCCTCAGATTATCTTTGACTCTAAGTCCTTTTGAGTCAGTTCTCTCAAGGCTGTAGAGAATTGAAAAATAGTGAGAAATAGAGGAACACATTTTTTTCCCATTTCTTTGAAGAAAGTCACCTTGGATATGTACAGGCCATTTTTTTTTTTTTTTTTAGTATGAAGAATGGAATACTTTTGACCATGATAAACAATACCAAATTTTCGAGATCTGCAGAGGGAGAGCCAATAATACATAATGTCATCACAATTGGACTCTACTACATAAATGGATCATGCCTAGAGCTGGGAAAAGAAAATGCAATTATCTCTTTCCAAGATACCCTTGGTATTAGTGATTTGAGGTTATTAAGGACAATTGTGGCCTATTGAAACTTAATTCTACTTGCTTTAGTTAAATAATACCTCATTCTTAAATAACAGGTAGGCCATTCCCCCCCTATTGTGTACCCCAAAGAGAATAATAATTCCATGTGCATATGTGCCAGCACGTAAGAATACTTCCAAGAAAATATGCTGTCAACCAGCTGTATAAAGCACACATGGGAAGGGGGCATGAGGGAAGAAGGTGGGAGAAAAATGAAGGAAGTGGTAACAAGTTTGATAAGAAATGTACTCACTGACTTACATTTGAAACTGTAACCCCTCTGTACATCGAATTGACGATAAATAAGTTAATTAATAAAAATAATCAGACTTCCATTAAAATGGAAAAAGGGAGAATCCATAAAGTCATGTGTCATGAAGAGAAGAGAACTAATAACAACACAAAACAGTAACAACAAAAATAATTGTCACAGAATCTTAGAAGATGAGAAATTCTTTGACTTGCTAGTGAGAGCCTCAGAACAGTCACTAGAATCCCAAAGCAGAGAGTATACATGGAGCTCATGCAGTGGTGAGAGGAACAAGAAGAGCACACATAAGAATGTGTTAGTAAAAATCTGATAATTCTTTCTCAGCCTCCTGTGGGCTTAGATTACCTGAGAGTGTCTCCACATTCAGGCTTGAATTATTATTGTTATTTTAAGATCTCCTTGGATGTGGAATCAACACATATACCTTTTTAAGCTTGCAACCATTTGGCAGAGATACTATGAAATGCAAACAGATGAAACTCAACCAACATGGAATATGATTCTGCATGCTAAATGAGCTTTATTATTGATATTTCTATAAAGTTATTACAAAAATATGAAAACTGAGAGCATAAATAAGGAGTAATTGATAGAATTCAGCCAAAATAAAAGTTATTTGCAGGGGCTGGGAATATGTCCTAGTAGTAAGAGTGCTTGCCTCATATACATGAAATCCTAGGTTCAATTATTCAGGATCACATGTGTAGAAAAGGCCAGAAGTGGCACTGTGTCTCAAGTTGGCAGAGTGCTATCCTTGAGCAAAAGGAAGCCAGGGACAGTGCTCAGGCCCTGAGTTCAAACCCCAGGGCAGGCAAAAAGAGAAAAACAGCTATATACAGAGATAGATAGATTTATCAAGCATTCAATTGTAAGATATCCTAATATGATATACCAAAGGCTAGTTCATTTTTGGCTGATAACAAAAAACAATTAAAATTCTGTAAGAAGTTAAGTGTCACAATATGTATTCTGATGTACCAAGGTAAATAGCAAGAGCAACAACAGTAATAAAATAAAACAATACTGGTAATGGTAACAAGACTCAATATTTATTTTCCAAATGCCTGTAAAAACTCTGAGAATAATTAAGAATTTAAAACTAGGTAAAGGTTGGGTTCTACAGCTGCCCAGGAAATATTTAAGTAAGATTAAGAAAACATAATAGCATAGCTTTGCCATTCTAATTCCCATAAACAGTTAAACATGAGAATATCATTTTAAGTTTAAAAATATTGTATTTGCATAAGACATAAACACGAATATGGATATAAATCAACCATGATCCAAGCATAAAATGTATCAATTTGGTTTCTGCTATTATGTGGTAGTGTTCGAGGGAGGGGATTCCCTTCAATCCAAGAGTCCACCATACAGAGACAGTCTCAAGCAAAAAGATGAAAAAATGTGGATTTATTGGGGAAGTAAAAAGTGAACTGACTTGACAGGAACTCAGCCCAGACTCTGGAGCTGAAACTTGACCATAAAAAGTAGGACTGCACAATTTGTCATTGATAAAATATGGAACCAACCCAGATGTCCCTCAGTAGATGAATAGATCAGCAAAATGTGGTATAAATACACAGGAATTTTATACCTCTATCAGAAAGAATGACATTGCCCCATTCTTAAGGAAATGTAAGGACTTGGAAAAAATTATACTAAGTGAAGTGAGCCAGACACAAAGAAACGTGGATTCCACGGTTTCCCCCATTGGGAATAATTGGTACAGGTTTAGGCTAGTCCCAGTAGTAACAAGAGCCAATAGCTATGCCCTTATGAACACATAAGATGATGCTAAGTGAAATGAACTCCAGGTTATGGAATCAATTGTTATATCACTGCTGTAATTATTTTCAACATGCCATGTGAAATTGGAGCTTTTTTTTTGTTGATGATCCTCTTGTATCCCCGTCCTGTGGTTGTCCCTGTGCCATCACTGTATCTCATCTGAGTACCCTGGATACTGTATATACTGGAATTAGAACTAGGGAAGGGAAGGGGAATATCAAAATCAAGAGACAAATAATAAAAAGAAAAATGACTCCAAAAGCAATACTTGCAAAACTATTTGGTGTAAACCAACTGAACAACTCTTGGGGGGAGAGGGAAAATGGAAGGAGGGAGGGGAAAGAATGAGGGAGGAGGTAACAAATTGTACAAGAAATGTACCCACTGCCTTACCCATAAAACTGTAACCGCTCTGTACATGACTGACAATAAATAAGTAATTATTCAGAAAAAAAAAAAACAGGCTGAGCAGCCCTGGTAAAAAGCAGGCTGACTGGCCAAGGCTGAATCCCAGTCCTGGGGGCTGGGCCCGCGTGCCTCGGGCCCCACTGGGATTAGGGGTTCTAAAGCCGAAATCCATATGGTCAAGAATGCCACACCCATGTGACCATTGAGGTTAAAACATTTACAGGCCACAAGCAGGTGGCCAATGGAGTTACAACCTGCTACATAGTATCTGTTTGAACCAACCTATAATTCTAGTTAGAATTGGTGGCAGGGATTTGGTAGGGGTACTATTCACAGGGAGGGGAATCTTCCTGACAGGTGGGGCTCTTGGACTTATAGCTCAGGGGCTGGGGAGCTCTTCCTTGGATTGCCAGCAGACAAAAGTGTGGTCCTCAATTCAGAAGGTCAGGGGTGGGGGAGATCTTAGGGAAGATGGAGTCAGCTTCTGCTCTCTTTAACTAATCTGAGATGGTGTCAGTCTAACGCCCCCCCCCACAGTTGCATCTTGAATTATAATATTAAAACTTAAGAGAAATTCTTGTTTTGTTTTGTTTTGTTTTCATTCATTAAAACCTTTTTCTTTTTACCACCTAATTTTTTGGACAGAACTATGTCTACTTCCTTGCTCTCTACATTACTGATATTACCTTTTGGAAATTCATGTTTCTTTTGTGGGTATGGCCAGTCCTGGGGCTTGCACTCAGTGCCTGAGCACTGTCCCTGGGTTCTTTTTGCTCAAGGCTAGCACTCTGCCACTTGAGCCATAGCGCCATTTCTGGCCATTTTCTGTATATGTGGTGCTGGGGAATTGAAACCAGGGCTTCATGTATATGAGGCAAGCACTCTTGCCACTAGGCCATATCCCCAGCCCCAATGTTGTTGCTTTTTTTTTTTTTTTGACATCTCATGTAATTTACAAATATAACTTACCAACTCATCAAAATTCAAATTGTTACCTCACCTAATGTAGCAACCTGAAGAATGGTGCATGTTTTAAATTATGATAAAATACAATTAAGGAATTAAACTTGGTACTGTTGGCTCATATTTGCAATCCTAAGTACTAAGAAAGCTGATATCTGTGGATTGCAGTTCAAAAACACTCTGGGCAGAAAAAGCCATGAGCCACATCCAATTAGCCATTAATAAGCCAAAAGTGGAGGTGTGACTCAAATGTTAGAGCAATGGCTTTGCCAAGAGGAAGTCAAATGAAAGTGTGAGGCTCTGAATGCAAGCCACAGTATGGGCATACATGCAATGGAAAACAATGTTAAGAATGTAGATATTAAAATGTGTATTTATCACAGTAAACATTAATGATTAATAACAGTAGGAATGAACGACAACTCTTACTTTACAAGATTCTTAACAAATCCCAGTGAATATTTCATAATTCAAAGCAAGGGAAAAGTTGGACTTTCCATAGCTGCTCAAGTGAGATAAAAAATAATCACAAATAATGTACACATGGTTGTATTTTTTGTTTACTTTCTGGTACTAGGGTTTGAACTCCAGATTTGAGGATAAGTATACTGCTCAACAGGCATTCTCTAATTCTACCAACAAAATTTCGAGCACCCAACCCAACACATAGGTCTGTGTGTTGATTAATGATAGTTAAGGAGTTTTAAGAAAAATGTACACAATGCACAGAATTAAAGTTGGCATGTAAGTTAAATTCACACTTAGTTAAGGAAATGGATATATTATGGGATAGTTATCTTCCACACTATGCTAATCAGGTCTCAATCCCTAGGACTAAAATATCAAAAATATTTTACTGTTGTATTCACATAACTTTGTTTAGTGTGAAAGCTCACACAAGACTGATATGGAAGTAGACTTAAAAACAAAAGTTTGACCCTGCTTGAAGAAAGTGTGCTGTTTTTGTTGTTGTTGTTGTTCTTTTCCCCTTAGTGGATATGAAACTGGGTCACCTAAATCTGCTGCTACATTGTTACTAAAGAAAACTACTTGACAGCAAAAAAATGAATTTTTCTGGAGTTTTTGAGAAGTGGGCAAAGAAGAAAACTTTTTGTTCATAAGTCTACTTAGAAGATTTATTTTGTACTTTTTCCTGTGATTTTCAAATTTAGGGTTTTTTTAAATTAAAGAAAAAGAAATGCAAATTAAAACTAATCCATAAAGCAGATAAAATTGAAGCTATTATGTTGAGGTAATTTGCACATAGCACTCCAAATCATATTTCATGTATATATGAATGTGTGGAACACTTGCTGTCCCACATACAAGATGGGCAGATTAAAAGAGAAGAAAAGAAGAGGAAGAGAGAAAAAGAGATGGAGAGTCATGGAGAGAGACTATGACACTCATCACTCTTTTTTTTTTTCTTATTTATTTTCAAAGTGATGTACAGAGAGGTTACAGTTTAATATGTTAGGCCTTGGGTATATTTCTTGTACTGTTTGTTACCTCTTCCCTCTTTCCTCCCTCCCCCCTCCCCCTTTCCCTCTCCCCCCAAGAGTTGTTCAGTTGGTTTACAACAAATGGTTTTGCAAGTATTGCTTTTGGAGTCATTTGTATTTTTATCCTTTTTCTCTCAATTTTGATATTCCCTTTCACTTCCCTAGTTCTAATACCAGTATATGTGTACTCACATGAGATACAGTGATAGTACAGGTACAATCACAGGAAAGGGATACAAGAGGATCATCAACAATAGAAGCTACTGTTTTAAATGGCATGTTGAAAGTGATTACAACAGTGATGTAACAGTTGTTTCCATAACATGGAGTTCATTTCACTTAGTATCATCTTATCCATTCATAAGGGCATAGCTATTAGGCTCTTGTGATCTTTTGCTGTGACTAGCCTAAACCTGTGTTAATTATTCCCTATGAGGGAGACCATAGAGTCCATGTTTCTTTGGGTCTGGCTCACTTCACTTAGTATAATTTTTTCCTAGTCCTTCAATTTCTTTTTTTTGCTATCTTCATCCCAAGTTTATTGATGCACTATTCATAATAGCTAAGATACAAAATCACCTATGTTAAATGAATGGATAACAAAACTGAGGCATATATACACAATGAAGTATTATTCAACTGTGAAAAGAATGATAGACCATCATTTGCAGAAAAATGGAAGGAGCTGTAGGACATTTTTAAATCCGGTCAGCCTGTCAAGGAATGTCAAGTATCATATGTTCCCTATGAAATGTGTGAACTGTAAAAGGTCAGCCTGAAAATAGGTGAGGAGTTATGGTAAATGGGAGGTTGTATATGATCATTGCATAGTATATACCTGTGTATAAATATGTGAAAGCAATATGTACCATTGATTAATTAATAAATGTGAAGAATTTGATAAGACATTTTGTTATTCATGGCATGGTCTTTAGCAAAGTTTTTTTTGCAATATTTCAATCATAGCCATATTTAAAAAAGACACACTCACAAAATTTAAGAATTGAAATCAAATTATGTGTTCTCTGAACACACTGTAATCAAATTAGAGAGTACTCATGGAAAAACAAGTAAATCTCATGAAAATTAAACAATGCTTTCCTAAAAAATCCATGAGTCAAAAGAAAAAAAAATTAAAGAAAGGATTTATAGCACAGACAGCTAAATAAGACAACATATAACACATTAAATTTTTTGAGACATAGTTAAAACAGTACAAAGAGGGATATACACTGAGTGCTTACATTTCTGAGGCATAAAGTCTCAAATCAAATTAATTTCTAATTATAAAGCCTTATTTCCTTAGGAATGGGGCAATGCCATTCTTTGTGACAGAGGCATAAAAATTCCAATATATATATGTACCACATTTTCCTGATCCATTCGTTTACTGAGGTGCATTTGGGTTGGTTTCATATTTTAGCTATGACAAACTATGCTGCAATGAACAATGTCTTGCTGGTGGCTTTAGTGTGTTCTTTTTTTGTGGGGTTGGTGGGTCATAGGTGAACTTCCATACTGCTTTCCAGAGTGGCTGAACCAGTTTACATTCCCAACAACAATGAAGTACTGTTTCCTTTTGGATACATCCCCTCCAATAGATATTATTGCTAGTTTTCTTGATAAAGGACATTCTTACTGGGGTGAGGTACAATCTCAATGTTGTTCTGATTTGCATTTCTTTTGTGGCCAGTGATGTAGAGCTCTTTTCCATATGTCTGTAGGCCATGCTCATTTTCTCATCTGAGAAGCCTCTTTTTAAGTCTTTAGCCCACTTGGTGAGGGGGCTATTGGTTCTTTGTGGTTTTGTTTTGGAGGAATTTAATTTTATTAGTTCTGCATATATTTTAGATATGAGGCCTTTGTCCATTGTAAGGATGGTAAGGATCTTTTCCCATTCTGTGGGCTTTCTGTTCATCCTGAAAGCTATGTCCTTTGCCCTGCAGAAGCTCTGCAGTTTGATGCAGTCCCATTTGTCCATCCTTCCCTTGACTTGTAGCATTTCTGGGTTTTTGTTAAGGAAGTTTCATCCTGTGCCAAGGAGCCCAAGTGTTTGTTCTACTCCTTCTTGTAGCGTTTTCAGGGTATCTGTTTTGATTTTGAGGTCTTTGATCTATTTGGAATTGATTTTGGTGTAGGATCTAGTTTTTGTTGTAGGTGTTGAACCAGTTTTGCCAGCAGCATTTGTTAAAGAGGCTATTTTCTTTCTTCTATCTTATTTTTTAGCTCCTTTATCAAAGATTAAGTAAGAAAAGTTCTGTGGGTTCATTTCTGGGTCTTCAATTCTGTTCCATTGGTCTTCAGGCCTGTTCTGGTGACAATACCAAGCTGTTTTTATTACTATAGCTTTATAATACAGCTTGAAGTTTGGTATTGTAATTCCTTCTTTGCAATAGCCTCAGAAAACATAAAATACCTAGGAATCACCTTAACCAAAGAAGTGAATGACCTCTAAGATGAGAACTTTAAAAACATGAAAAACGAAATTAAGGCAGAACTAAGGAAATGGAAAAACCTCCCATACTCTTGGATTGGGAGAATTAATATAGTCAAAATTGCAATATTGCCAAAGGCTATCTATAAATTCAATGCAATATCCATTAATATCCCAACACCATTTTTTACTGAAATAGAGGAAGCAATCTAGAAATTCATATGGAATAATAAAAGACCACGAATAGCAAAATCATCACTCTCGTAAGAATGACTAAGTAGGCTGATGTTAATCCAGTTCTTTAGTAGACTACTTTGTCAAGCATGTATAATATCCTGTGTTGCAGGACATAAACACACATATACACACATGCATACATGCACATACACACAAAAACACAAAAGATATACAATTCAATGCTGTTCTATCTATGCAAATTTTACACAGGTCTTAGTTGATTCACTGTTTAATTTACTGTGCACTAAGCCAGTATTTATGTAGTGTGTATGTTTTACTAGAAGTAGTCACTTGGTTTATATGACTTGCTTACAATGATAAGCACCAGCAAGTATTGACTTACTGATGATGAGCCTAAATAATGAATGTTCATTGATTCACTCACAAAAAGTTTCATTATGCTCCTAAATTATTGATGAATTTAACTCAATTATATCTCAGATAACTCTGTAATAACATCGTCAAAGGCAACGCATGACTGTAAAGCAGACAAAGTAAATCACTGGGCCATGTTGTGGTAGTGAATATAGGGACGCTAGTACCCTGAGCTTTAGGGGATGTTCTAAATATTTATGTCTCATTCTTTATTACAGAATTACAATCAGAATTTTAACTAAGAAATTTCATAAGAAACATAATTTTTCTGCCTCAGAGAATTGAAATTTCTTCTACTTGGAGCTATTTATAATCACATCCAGGAAAACACACACAAGCACACAGCAGACATGTCATATGCGAACAGAGAAATACTTAAAAGAGCATTTGTTTTGTGAACTTCCCAGTGACAGTTTATAAATATTGAATATTTTCTAGTTATACATAATCTATATAACTTTTCTTTAAACTGGAAACACACTGTTACTCTCTAAATGAATGATTATTGCATTTCATGTAATTAGTAGCCTATCCCTTGCTTTGTGTCATTAGATTTAGTTCAACAGCTTCAATTGCTGAACAAACTCACCAGAGCTTATTGAAATTGAATTATTGTCAATCCCTACAGACTTAACAACTCATCAACATATTTGAACAAGTACTCCTATTAAAACAATGATAAAAGATATCAAACTGCCTTCTTGGAAAGCAAGTAAATGTTAATATATGACAAGAAATAGTGGTGCTTTTTGAGCATATTCTTTATTGGCTGTTCTTAATTATATCTTGTAATTCCAAGGACAGAAAACAAGGTATATTTTTCTACTCTTAACCTACTTTCCAATCACAGTAAAATCAAAGGGATTACTTTCCAGATACTGAAGACTTTCTCATTATCTAAATCAATTGTAATTTCATCTAATAAGTAATTATATTTTTGTACCTTTTCTGTGGCTGGCAAGATTAGATAAAAAATAAAGTGCAATAAAACATGAGAAATTTGATAAAAGACTGAGTACTAGGTTAGAAAATAATGTAAAGGATTAGGATTCTTGAGACCTGGTTGCTTTCTAGAGAAATATCACCTTATTTGAGTTTTCAAGTTACTTTTTGTATAAAATATATACTACAAGGCCCAATATCTTCACTGTGTTAAATCATAGAGTCATCAAACAATGTGATTTCTTAACAAAATTGTACTATTTATTATGATAAATATTATAAAAATTAACTTGAAATAAGGCTGAAGTGTGACATATGTATAATTTATCAAGGGCATAGATTTTTTGCAGTATATAATATTGAAGAAGGGATCAGGGTTGAAATGAAGTTGCTGTACTTATCCAATGCATAATGACAAATATGATAATTATTTTGTTTGTTTTTGTTTGTGTTGCCAGTCCTAGGGTGTGGACTCAGGGTCTGAGCACTGTGCCTGGCTTCTTTTTGCTCAAGGTTAGCACTCTACCTCTTGAGCCACAGCGCCACTTCCAGCTTTTTCCTATATATGTGGTGCTGAGGAATCGAACCCAGGGCTTCATGTATACGAGGCAAGCACATTACCACCAGGCCATACTCCCAGCCCCCAAACATGATAATTATTTTAAACACAGTAGATACAGAATATTATCTGATACTATATTTGGAAGAGGTGGTTAAAAAAATTACAATTCAGACAAATAAGATCTTTCTATCCTCAAGAAATATCAGGGAAACCTCATACTGAGCTATGTGTTAAATTTCCTTTTTCATATACTGGGTATAAAGATATTAATGGATGCTTTAAGAAAAATAGTTTTATAAAGATGCATAATTTTTTGTCTAGTTCAAAAATCTGGAGTAAGACAGAGGCTCAGATATAATTAACAGTCTACAGTACCAGAGAAACTATGGTTTTTGATGAGTTCACCAATTAAACTCACAAATGTCCAAGGAATAAACTGAAAAGAAGAAAGAACTAAACTCTACCAGGATTCATTAGTCAAATAAGACAGTGTTAAGCTGGTAGTTGCTAAATTATTGACGATGTAGTTACCAGAGACTGAAAGATGTGTAAGCTTGCCTTGCAACTCCCAAGATATATACATCGCATCAAGTTCTTTAGGCTTCTTGAGTCTACATATCCATGAATCCAGTTACTAATTCTTAGGACTTCAGGGTTTTTGTCTTCTTCCAGAACCAAATTAAATTCTAGACGTAATCTCTAATCTACACAATTAGGACAGGGTGCCTTTTAGGAGCTGATTAAGTCATGAGAACCCTACCCTTAGGGAAGGGATTATTGCCTTTATGAAAAGGGGAAGAGTGGAAAAAAGGTGGTTCCACTGGAGGGCTGTGCATTTGTCAAAATGCCAACTGAGAAGCAAAGCCTGTTCTTGCACCACATGGAGAGTCTACCAATGCATTGAATTCCCAGCACCCATGTGGGAGAATGATTCTCTGACCTGTGGTGGACTCAGCCTCAACACTAACTTTCCGAAGCCTTATTAACAAACTAATATGCCAATGGGGGCACACCTCCATTAAGGAATTTTCTGTGTTTGATGACCAAAAGAAACTAATTGATCATGAGACATTCCTCCCCAGATAAGAGAGGTCCTTGGAAGATTTATTTACATTGAGAGGGGGTTTTACTGTTTGTGGAGAGTTTTATGGCTAAGATAGTTAACTCAGCGTAAACAAGTAGTTAGAAGATAAATGTACCCTTACCTTGACCAGTCTAATCCTATAATGTATTGGCAGATGTGACCATATTTAGATAACTCTTATCTTATGATCTATATCTTTCTGTTTGAACTTTATGCTTGAAGTTGTAAACTGATGTCTTATAACTCTATTCCTAAAACAGTATATAATTCTAAGCCCTACTAAAATAAAGTGTGCATTGGTTCATTCACCTTTGCATCCCCCATGTCCTGATTTTCATCATTTCAGTTCCCAGGTCCAGCCCCCTCCAGAGGGGCACCCTGACACTCCCAGAACTGTGAGAAATCAGTGCTGGCTTTTGAGAATTATACACATTCCATTGCCCCTGACTACTATTAGAATTGTTTGAGGAAGAAAGTACATTTCACAATTAAAAATAATTAAAATAGCATCAAGAAGAAAAATAAAACTACTATGCAATTTTGAGGATAGTTTCAGAGAGGAAATAATGGAGTGTGAACTAAGTTGCATTCACACATCATCGTGTAACAAGAGAAGTGAGCCTCTGATTCAGCATGATTTAACTTTATGACTTGTATTTTTAAATGTAAGTAAAAATGCACAAAATGTATTTAAAAGATTGGAATATTCATAAAATGAGACAAGATAAAATTTACTCCAAGCTCATTTTTATTCAAATTTCCAAAGTAATTAATTTTTTATTGATTTGTTATCAAAGTGATGTACAGAGGGGTAACAGTTTCATATGTAAGGCAGTGCATACATTTCTTATCAAATTTGTTACCTCCTCACTCATTCTCCTCATTTTCTCCCACCGTATCCTTTCCCCAATCCCTCTCGACCAAGTTGTACATTTGGTTTACAGCATACAGTTTTGTAAGTATTGATGTTGCATTGGATCACCATTCACCCTTTATCTCTCCATTTTGATGTTCCCCTTCCCTTCACTAGTTCCAATAAACCTATATACAATACCCAGGGTACCAAAATCAATTACAGCGACTTCATAGGTAAAACCACAGGGAATAAAGACAAAAGAAAATAGCATAATTAAGGTAAACAATTCTATTGATAAACTGATGACAAGCAGATTGTAAGATATCTGATGTTTAGATTTCTGTGGAAATTGTGAGGGCAGACAAGCCCAAACTGACTTTGTTAATCCAGCATGGATAGACAGAGAAACCTCAGGGAAGAGATTTCTTAATGAAAAACATCAGGAAGGAGATTTTGATCATTACAAGAAAAAAAAATGGTGGTTGCTTGAGGAAGACTGTAGTAAAAAAAAAAAAAGTCAGAAGCCAAGCACTGATGGCTCATTGCCTGTATCTGACTACATGAGGATTGTAGTTCAAAACCAGCCTGGGCAGGGAAAACTGTGAGACACTTATCTCCAATCAACCATCACAAAACTAAGAATGGGGATGTGGCTCAAGGTAGTGGAGCACTAGTCTTGTGGAAAAAGACTCAATAGCTACCAAGCCCTGAGTTCAAGTCTCATGACTGAAAAAGAAAATTTTAAAGTGAAGCCATAAAGCCAGACATCAGGGGCTGGGAACATGGCCTAGTGGCAAGAGTGCTTGACTCGTATACATGACGCCCTGGGTTTGATTCCCCAGCACCACATATATAGAAAATGGCCAGAAGTGGCACTGTGGCTCAAGTGGCAGAGTGCTAGCCTTGAGCAAAAAGAAGCCAGGGACAGTGCTCCGGCCCTGAGTTCAAGCCCCAGGACTGGCAAAGAAAAAAAGGAAAGAAAAAAAGCCAGACATCAGATTGCATATGCATCTTAAAGAATACATTTAAATTACTGAAAAAATATCTTATTATTAATAAATAATCATTTATTTTCCTTGAATGCTTATGGTGAAGCCCTATCATTCTTTGAAAGAATTTTACAGAAGTCCACTTGTGACATCTGCCAAGATAGACAAGAAGTCTTTGACTCTTTATCTTCTTTTTAATTCATTTTTATTCATACCAGGGTTTGACTTTAGGGCTTTTGCTCCTTAAGACAGGTGCTCTGCCATTTAAGCCATACATCCAAACTTCATTTCTTCATTTGCGCATCTGGATTTCTTTTGTGTAAGAAGTATAGCTCTCCTCTTAATATCTCCTGTCATAGGTGTGTTGACAAGAATCAACTACTAGTTGAGATGGGGTCTCATGAAATTTTTGACTAGACTGGCCTCAAAATAAGACTTTCTAGTCAAATTTATTTTCAAGTAGTATTTAGTAAAATTTTAGTATTCCTTCACTCATAATTCTTTCTAATAGGAAGCAGTGAATCTCTCAAGATGAAGTAGATATTTAACAAAGTCTGGAAGTATCTTAGACACATTAGGTTGCTGTAACAAAATACCATGGACTGCATATCTTATAAATAGAAGTTATTTATTTCTTCCGATCAGGAGATTAAGAGTAGGAATTCAGGTGCTATGAGATTAGGTGGGTGGTGTGGATTACCATCACAATATTGACAATGGCTTTCTAACCATATCTTTACAAATTAAGAGAGGGTAAAATTCATTTGATAAGGCCACTAGTCTATATCTGAGCATTCTGCTACATTTAATCATTTTTTGTGAGAGGCATTTCCTAATAATATCACCATGTCAAACTGATTTCAACATAAACCCTTGGAGGACTATAGATTATCACACCATTGAGTGCTTAATATAAAGTTGAATAAAAAAAAAATATATATATATATATATGCTGGGGACTGGTGGCTCACACCGGTAATCCTAGCTAATTGGGAGGCTTAAATCTGAAGGTCTTGGTTCAAAGCCAGCTCAGGCAGGAAGGTCATGAGACGCTTATCTCCAATTAACCACCAGGAAACAAGAAATGGCACTGGGGTCCAAGAGGTAGAACACTAGCCTTGAGTTGAAGAGCTCAGGGATAATGTCCAGGCTCTGAGTTCAAGCCTCATGACCAACAAAAAATAACATACAATACAATAAAATAAGAAAAAATAAATGAGTACAATATAGTGTTTATAGTATAGAGCTAAGGACAGTATAATGACATTACATGGCATTATATATTTTCAACAAATAAAATTGTTAACTGTAAGAAACATTCTGAAAATAACAGCACCAATGATAACCCACTTACAGAAGTAAAAGGTGAACTAATGCAACACACAATATTTTGTAAACCAACTCTCCATCAACTTAGTAGGGAGGGAATTAGGGAGGAAAGTTGGGACAAAAATGAGGGAAGTGGTACCTAGTTTGACGAGAAATGTACCCACTTCCTTATGTTGTAACTGTAACCCCTCTGTACATCATCTTGACAATAAAAAGAAAATAAAATAGATTAAAAAAGAAAAATTCTGCAGTAAAGGTGCTTGTAGTATATACATATACACATATCAATATGAAAAATATAAAAAATGAGAGACTACATGAAAGTTCAAAATTAGGATTTAAATGCTATTTTTATATGAATTTCGTATTAGTCCATTAATTCACTAATGATCCTAACATTTGACTTAAATCAACTATAAGAATTTCTCCTCAGTATGCATGAAGTTCTAAGTATATGTACTAATTTAGATGATTAGACATAAAATAGTAGGTTTTTGTGGCTGGGGATATGGCCTCGTGGCAAGACTCATATACATGAAGGCCTCGGTTCAATTCCCCAGCATCACATATACAGAAAATGGCCAGAAGTGGTGCTGTGGCTCAATTGGAAGAGTGGTAGCCTTGAGCAAAAAGAAGCCTGGGATACAGGCGGGCCAGCGAATTGCCTCCAGCATGCCCCACATCTCCCCCTTTTGTTTTTATTAGCAGGGGGCTACCATACTTGAGAATATGCCTGTCTTAGGTTGCCCCCCTCTGGAGATCTTACCCATCATTGACTACCACTCTAGCTCTTCAGGAAAACCTACCTGCAGGGCTTTCCAGCCCAGTGGAAGAACTTGGGGTGGTGGGGGGGGGGAGGAATTGACATTTAAGAGGAGGCCCTGTTATTTTTGCCTCATGCCTGCACACCCTGGTAGGCTGCACATTCTGGTAGGGGCCATGGCCAACCTGATAGGGTTTCCAATCGCCTAAAGGCAGCATATGGCTGTCAGAGACCAGTAACCGGACAGCTCTGGCTCATTGCTTAAGAAATTAGGGAAGCAAACTCCTACACCTAATAAACCAATTTGGCAAAGTAGCAGGATACAAAATCAATCCACAAAAGTCAGCAGCTTTTCTGCACACCAGCAATAGACAAACAGAAAAGGAAATTGTGGAAACAATTCAAATTACAGTAGCCAAAATAAGAATGAAGTACCTAGGGATCAACTTAACCAAGGACGTGACGGACCTATTTAATGAAAACTACAAAAATCTAATAAGGGAAATCAAAGAAGACACAAGGAGATGGAAAGACCTCCCATGCTCATGGGTAGGCAGAATCAATATAGTGAAAATGGCCATATTGCCCAAATTGTTATACAAATTCAATGCAATACCTATCAAAATTCCAGCCACATTCTTCACTGAAATAGAGAAACCAATCCATAAATTCATATGGAACAGCAAAAAACCTAGAATAGCCAAAGCAATTCTAGGCAAAAAAAAGCAGTGCAGGAGGTATCACAATACCAGAGTTCAAGCTCTACTACAAGGCCATCATAACAAAAACAGCATGGTATTGGTATAAAAACAGATAGGAAGACCAATGGATTAGAACTGAAGACCCAGAAATAAAACTGTACTCTCACAGCCAACTGATATTCGACAAAGGAGCTAAAGACATACAATGGAATAAACATAGCCTCTTCAACTACTGGTGCTGGGAGAACTGGGCAGCCATATGCAGAAAACTCAAAGTAGACCCAAGCCTATCACCATGCACCAAGATCAACTCAAAATGGATCAAGGACCTCAACATCAGACCTGAATCCTTGAAACTACTGAAGGACAGAGTAGGAAAGACACTAGAACTTATAGGCACAGGAAGGAATTCCTGAATAGAGTCCCAGGGGCACAACAAATAGGGGAAAGACTCGACAAATGGGACTACTACAAATTAAAAAGTTTCTGCACAGCTAAGGACATAGCCACCAAAATAGAAAGACAGCCAACGATTTGGGAAAGGATATTTATCAGCACAGCAACAGACAAAGGCCTGATATCTGTCATCTACAGAGAACTCAAAAAACTAAGCCCCTCCAAGCCCAATAAACCTATTAGGAAATGGGCAAAAGAGCTAAAGAGAGACTTCACAAGAGAATATATAAAAATGGCAAAGAAACATATGAGGAAATGCTCAACATCCCTGCTAGTAAAGGAAATGCAAATAAAAACAACCCTGAGATACCACCTCACCCCAGTTAGAATGCCTATACTCTGAACTCAGGAAACAACAAATGCTGGAGGGGCTGTGGGGAAAGAGGAACCCTTCTCCATTGTTGGTGGGAGTGCAAATTAGTACAACCACTTTGGAGAACAGTATGGAGGTTTCTCAAAAAGCTCAATATAGACCTACCCTATGACCCAGCCATACCACTCCTAGGCATCTATCCTAAACAGCAAAATCCAAGATATCAAAAAGGCATTTGTACTTCCATGTTTATCACGGCACAATTCACAATAGCCAAAATATGGAAACAACCCAGATGCCCCTCCACAGACGAATGGATCCAAAAAGTATGGTACTTATACACAATGGAATAGTACATAGCAATTAGGAAAGGTTAAATACTGTTATTCGCAGGGAAATGGTCAGAACTCGAACAAATAATGTTGAGCGAGACAAGCCTAGAACACAGAAAACAAAGGGGCATGATCTCCCTGATATATGACTGTTAACAAAGGGAGATGGAGAGACAGTAGAGACCAAGTCTGTGAATACTGTGTATGTTCTTGATTCATTGTATATTGCATATATGTCAACCTGACCTAGACAAGGGATAGAAAAACAGGTCGTAAGATATCACAAGAAATGTACACACTGCCCTACTATGTAACTACACCCTCTTTGCACAACACCTTGTAAAAAAAATTATGTCCAATTAATAAAAAAAAAAAAGAAATTGGGGAAGCCTACTAACCACGCAAGGGTCAAGTGTAAACACAGAGGCAAATGTAAACACAAGGATGATGGGGGATCTCTCCCACAGGGGGGAGAAGGTAAGAGAGCCACCCATTTAGCTCAGTCTAGGGAAAATTGGAGTTCAGTTTGTTTTGGCATTGCTCAGGACAAAGCAGACAGAGTCCTCCTTCTCTGGCAGTGAGGTAGAAGCAGGCAGAGTCCCCCTTCTCTGGCTGTGAGCAGGTCCAGGCCCTGTCTATTCTGGAGGTCCATGGCAGCTAAGGTGCTAGCAACTTAATGCATGTCATTATTAGACAGTTTATCGTAAACATGAAGCAAGGTGCCAAGACCCTCAATGCCTATTCCCCCCCCCCCAATGGGAACCCATAAGCTCAGCAATGGGAAAGGCAAAAGGGAAACAGTGCAAAACCCATTCTTTGGCAAAGCTGTAGGCGGTATCGCCACAGAGAAACATTGCACCATAAAAGATGTCGAGGTAGCATACAACAAGGCAGTAGGGCTGGGTAACTGGAAGGAAGAGAGGCTGGCTGCCTCCATTGTTGTCCACAATTGCTGATACACGCAGGCAGGTTTCCCATATTTCCAGGAAGGAGCAGGAAGAAATCCACCACGATCTTTTTCATTCCTAGGGAGAACAAACAAGGAAGCATTCCTCAAGAGGGGGTGCTCTTGGGTAGTTATTCTGGTGAACAGTATTTTAGGTCTCTAGCAGGTATCCAAATTGGGCTTGGTTCCCCAATCGGGAAAACGCATCCAAAGCCCCTTCCCACGCTAATAAGTGGGTCGGGACCTTGCCATGATCCAATAAGAGGGTCCTTCCATCGGACCTCTACCTTTAAGTAAGGTGTCTGATTTGACTAATGCCTCTGAAAAGCCATCCAAGGTTGGTCTTTGGAGAATTTTAAAATATTTAATGTAAGCATGGCTGTTCTTAACTGGTCATGGGGATTGCTTTCCCCTTTTTGTTTCAATAATTGGTTCTTTAGGGTCTTATTATGCCTCTCGATTATGGCTTGACCCCTTGGATTGTACAGTATTCCAGTGGTGTGTTTAATATTCCATATTTGAAAAAATGTTTGCAATGGTTTGCTTATAAAGCAAGGCCCATTGTCTGTCTTTACCTGTAGGGGTATCCCCAGGATGGCAAAATATTATAAGAAATGGCTTTCAGCATGCTGGGCCCTTTCACCTGAATGGGCAGTTGCCCAACAAGGATGTGAGTGGGTGTCTATGGACTTAAATATATATTTTAATTTTCCAAAGGGAGAATAGTGGGTTACATCAGTTTGCCAGATAACATTAGGTTTAAGGCCTCTGGGGTTAACTCCAGAAGGTTGCAGAGGAGGGGCCTGCAGAAATGGCATACATGATTTGCATGTCCTTATGATCTTTTTTAAGTCCTTTATAGGAACCAGGGGGAATCTTTGATGTAACCCACTCCAATTTAAATGCGTAAGCTCATGAAGTCCTTGTGCCATTAGAAAATTTTGAGGCTGTGCAGTGGCTATGGCTCTAATAGTCTCATTGGTAGCCAATTGATCAACCATTTGGTTCCCTAGTGCCAAATTTCCAGGAAGCTCCTGGTGTCCTCTAAGATGCTCTAAAAAGATGGGCTCAGCCCGTTCCTTTAGTAAAGACCGGACTTGGATCATTAAGGGAGTAATTGGATTTTTATCTAGTTTAATGTATGAGGACACTAGAGTTGGTAACAAATTAACTACATACAAACTATCAGAAAACAGGTTCATTGGCTGCTGGACATGGGTTAGTGCCAGGGCAGCTGCATACAGCTCCTTAAACTGTGCAGACCATGTAACTGGCTCAAAGTAGTGGGTGTCCTCTTCTATATTGGCAGGGGAGGGGGTGGAGTATATCACCATGGCAGATCCCACTTTTCCACCGTCAGTAAAAACATTTAAAGCTTTAATAAGGGGCTTGGTAGAGAAAAGTATGGGGGGAGTCCACTGTAACCTTGAAAATGAGGTTATCCACCTTGAAGTGCCATAATGGCAGTCCAACTTCCTCATGAAACCTCTAAGGCACTAGACACCCGGTTACGGTTAATTTTAACCCACTCAAAATCTGACAGCCGGTAGGGAATAACTAGCACATCAGGATACTGCCCATAATGTCTCAGGGAAATATCCTTGCCCTTAATTACCAGGTCAGCTAGCTGGTCTATCTAGGAGTAAACCCTGGGAGCCCCTCCTACTGATGCATGTACCCATTGGAGAGGCTCGCCTGACTGAATAATAGCGGCTGAGGAAAGCTCTGAGCTGGGAAGGATCCAATGACAAAGGGGCATTCGGGCCTATAATGAGCCAACTGTGCCATATTTAATGCCGTCTGAATTTTTTGAAATATTACTTGATGTGATGGGAGTTATTGTAATAACATCAGTGGGGGCTTTATCCTTTAAAGAGTTAAAAAGCGGAAGCAGATCCTCTGTAGGCATGTGAAGCCAAGGTCTTAACCAATTAATCTCACCTAACATTTTCTGTACCTCCACCAAAGTATAGGTTGACTGGAAGGATAATTGAGGCTTAAGGGGGCAAACAGAGTCTAGCCTAAGCTTGGCCCCCAGAATCTTAAAGGGAGGTTAGGTCTGAACCTTGTCATTGGATATGTGCAATCCTCCCCTTTGTAGGAGTGTCTAAAATTTCTTATAGGCGACGACCAACACTTGGGTGTCCACCACCCCAATAATGATGTCATCCATATAAATGTATAAAATAATATCTGATTGGCCCTGAAGGGGTTGTAGGACTTACGGTACATAATGCTGACAAAAGGCCGGACTGTTAGCCATGCCCTGAGGTAGTACCACCCACTCATATCTTTGGTCTGGCCACTGGTACTTAACCGAGGGGATAGAGAAGGCAAACTTCTCACAGTCCTGTGGGTTAAGAGGAATGGAAAAGAAGCAATCCTTGATATCTATTACAATAAGAGTCAAATCCTGAGGAATGGAGGGGATCCACGGCAGCCCTCACAAAGGGGTGCCTGTGGAAATCATCCGCTCATTAATTTTTCTTAGGTCCTGTAACATTCTCCATTTACCTGTAGCCTTTTGTATAACAAATACAGGACTCTTCCAAGGACTTAAGGAGAGTCTAGTATGTCCTAGGGTCAATTGTTCTGATACTATTTCTTTTAATTTTTCTAGTTTGTTTAGGGGGAGTGGCCACTGTTCCACCCACACCGGGGGACCCGGGAGCCATAGAATGGCAGGGACAGTAGGAGGAGTGGCTAGGATTGGGGGTGAGGCCTCATAAGGGGAACAGGAACCTTCTGTCTCTTGGCCTCAAAAGGAGGAACTTCCTGGTAGTTGCTAAAGTTACCTGACGGGCCACGATCTGTGGTGATAAAGGCCTCAGCTTCCCCCCAAATATCCTGTCGCAGCAGAACAGCTGTTAAGCCGGATGCCACCAGGGGGCTTATTTCTCCCTGACTACCATCTATATCCCTCCAGGTAAGCCAGTCCCTGGTTTCCTCAGACCTAGCACCACCCCCACCCCCAACAACGGAGGCCCAAGGATCAGCCTCCATTGTGGGGGAACCTCCTCTTTTCTTAATATTATCTGGACTGCTCTGGTGTCAATCAAGCATCGGAACCTTTTCCCTGTTATAAAGATGTCTATTTTTGGCCTAACTCCCGGGACTATTGGCACTGTTCAGTGGACCCCAGCCGGGTGGCTGGACTGGTCACCTCCTTTGGGTAACGAGGCTGGAGGGTGCCCCACTACCAGTTTAAAGGCTTCCCCTCACTGTCAAATTTGGACCTACACTCCCTTTGCAAATGAAGGGCACTGGGAAGCAGGTTTTTCTAGGTTGCCTCTTAGCCTGGCCTGGGGGATGTCCTTGCGAGACAACAGTTTTTACTCGGTCTGTAGGACACTCCCTCTTAAAGTGGCCCTGTTGGCCACACCAAAAACAGACCCCATTGTGTGCTCTGCTGCAAGTGGCAAGGGCGAACACCTCAATAAGCGAAGCCATCTGGGCCTGTAAGGCTGCAGCCAGTAACTGTGACAGGTGGGCCTGAGTACCAACATCCTTGGTGGCAACTACCCACCCTTCCATAGATCTATCATTCATCCCTGCACAGGCTAGTTTGTGGTCTGAGGTCATTCCCTCCCAAACCAATATCTTAACAAATTGGTCCTGCAGGGGCCCAGGGGGGAACTTCCTTTGGAGGCTCTTTTCTACACTGTCAATAAAGGTGGCAAAGTCCTCCGTAGCCCTTTGAGTAATTTCTGTTATCAGGGGCTCCGAGAGGCCCTCCTCTAACCTTTTCTATGCCGTCAGTCCCAGGGCCCGCACTTGCTCTTGATAGGGGGCAGGAATGGCAGCCTGTTGGAGGCCTGTAGAGAACTGATCACTGGACCCTGACAACATTACAAAAGTTATGGGGACTGGGGAATTAGCATCTTGATTTCTCTCAGCCTGAGCATGGCACTCGTCATTAAAAAAAGCACACCATTTTAGGTACAGTGGGCCAGGGAGTATAGCCTTAGTTAATTTTTTCCAATCCTGGGTGGTGTACTGTTGATGAGCCAGACGTTGGAGGATGGTTTCTGCCCAGGGTGAGTTAGGTCCATCCTCGGAAACTCCCTTTTTAAGTTCTTTAAGATCCTGGGCTTCCCAGGGGTACTACTGTGCTTGCCTATTGCGTCCTGGGTTAGCATTCACTGGGAAGGCCATGCATAGTAAGCGTGAACTGCGGCTATGAACGGGTTGGCTCAGTGGGCGCTCCCAGGCTCGCACAAGTTGGTGGGGAGCCTCTGGCGGGGGAGGGGTACAGCGGAGGCCATCCTCCACTTTGCCCATCCTCCACGTGTTCTGGGGCAAGGGTGCTTGTCTCGGGACCTGGGGGATTTGGCCCAGGCTCCTCCCTCCCCTCCTGGGCAGCAGGAGGGCTGTCTCCCCCCACTCCAAGAAGTTTCTCCTAGATGCTTCCCACGCCGAGTCACTCTCCCTTAAAGGGCCTGGAGAAAGGCAAGTCTTAAGGGCAGAGAGGATTGAGTAGAATCCAGGAGGGGGCTCATCTCACAAGCTAATTTCCCTCCACCTCACCACTTGTCCCAAGTAGCCCAGCTGAAAAGGTGGCGGACGCCACCCAGGGTGCAGCGTGCTTCAATGCTTCCCAGACCCTTTTGGCCTGGGGGTTCAAGATCTCTAAACCTATGCTTTGAAGCATGAATCTCAGCGCTCTAAGTCCCCGATGAACATGCTGAGTTTGAGTCTGCCCCATCTTTTCAGGGATACACTCACCTCAGAGCCCGCTTGGCTTGGCCTGCCAATAGTTTCACTTCGTATGTCCTCGTTGCCTCACATTGGGCATTGGGCGCCACCTGTCGGGGTATCTAGCCTCCCATGCTCTCCTGACCTGTGGGAGAGACAGAAAAACACACCCCAACTGGGCGAGCCAAGAAGAGGAAAGGGTTGGCAGACCACCCACACCCAGCCCTTCCAGGGCTGGGAAACAGGCGGGCCAGCGAATTGCCTCTAGGCATGCCCCACAGCTTACCACAAACACTGAGGAATTGTGGTGTTCTTGTTTCAATATAATCAGATTCAAAATCTTCATGAAGACCCTAAGCAAGTTTTCAAAGTAAGTCAGCCAATGGGCTCTGGGTTCCACATGCCAGTAACATTCAGTAACAGACTTCCTAACTAGGGTCATTCTCCAATGCCACTGATACCAAGGCAAAAGTCAAATAAATCTTAGGTAAACTTTTTTTTTTTTGGTCATTTTTTGTACTTGGACATATGCCACATTGCCAAAGATAAAACCTGGCTAGGTTTAGTTGAGATGTAAAAAGCAAAACGTATTTTGTTTGATAACTACTGGTAGTATAAAGAATAACTGATCTATTTTCCAAACAAATGATTTCCCAGGAAGATGGGAGAATCTGGAAGACAGAGAATAAGCCCTTCTTAGGCTTCTTAGGATGACATTGTAAAGGATCACCCGCCACATCTTTGACAGAGATACTCCTATATCACAAGAAATGCATAGGTAAATAGTAACCTCTTTATACCACAGGCTCAATAAAAAGGAGAATTTAGAGGCCTATAAATAACATGTCATTCAATGACAAGAAAAAAAAAAAGTAAAGTTTTCGGTGGCATTCAGTGTTCTAAAGTAGGAGTTTAAAGGGACCTGGTGTTCATCACAGGATCAAATGTTGTCAGTCAGAAAACAGTTGACACATACTTGCTCAGGAAACTGTACAGAGTGTTACCTGCCAACATTTAGCAGTTTTAAAAAATAAGTACCCAGGGCTAGGAATGTGGCTTAGTGGTAGAGTGCTTGCCTAACAGTCATGAAGCCCTGGTTTTGAATCCTCAGTACCATATAGCAAAAAAGCCAGAAGTGGTACTGTGGCTCAAGTGCTAAAGTGCTAGCCTTGAGCAAAAGAAACTCAGGGATTGTGTGCAGGCCTGGATTCAAGCTCCAAGTCTTGTAAAATAATAATAATAAAAGCCATTGAATATGAGCCTGATTCATTGTTCCCGCTAATGAATGGGATGGTGTCTAATTGCTCAGTGTATAGGTTCTGAGGCTGCAACATAAAAGAGAAGCACTCTTGCTATCCTTTCTCTGTTCAACCTTTTGGTAATTTCTGCCCCGACTTCAGTCCTTCCAGCAGTTGTCGTGGACTCCTCATGGAAGGCTTACTTCAGGATACGGACTCGCAGACACTGAGAGCTACTAAGTAAACATTGTTCCTTGAAATTGCCATGTGTTGGGGTTGGGTGGGGAGTAGGACTATGATTTAGTGGTAGAGTGCTTGGGTATCATGCATGAAGCCCTGGGTTCGATTCCTCAGCACCACATTAAAAAAAAAAGCCAGAAGTAACACTCTGGCTCAGGTGCTAGAGTTCTAGCCTTGAGCAAAAGAAACTTAGTGAGAGTGCCCAGTCCCTGAGTTCAGGTCTGACCGGGGGAAAAAAAGAATGCTTTTTTTTTTTTATTACTTTGCTAAAAACTAGTAAGTAACAAGCGCAAAATGTATCTGGACATTTTAATGTTGTGGAGACTTACACTGCCAATGTCTATATCTTACTTGATTTCATTAAAAAAAATCAGGCTAAAAATAAGAGAATTGTTTTTGTGTTTACCTTTAGGTTATTTTTTGCGATGCATTTTCCCCAACAAATCACTAATGAGATATCACAATCTACAAGCGATTTGGGAATTAATATGTATCCATTTCCTTCAGAGGCAGCTATACAGAAGACTCATCTTTTAACCACCACACATAAGTGTCTTAAAGCCTGGCTCTTTGAAAATTATAGACCACAGGCATGCATTTTTGTATAAAAACACAACCTGGGGTTATTCCAAAAACCAACAAATAATAAGCAGATAATGTTTTGTAATTAAAAGACATGGAATACAGATGAAGAGAAAGTCAAGGTATCACAGATAATACATTCTTAAGAAAGTATTTTAGAATAACACACAGTTTCTGATTGTGTATAAAACCATGTACTGAATCATTAGATGACTGAATTAGAACCATGCAAATTTAAAAACAGAAGTATAATTAAAAAAATGGCAATATTTTTCTCAGTATTCATAGATCCTGAAATGTATAAGCACGAAGCCTTATTTCTTTGTTTTTTATTGTTTTTGGTTTTGTTTTATATTATATTCTAAGTGCTCTCAATTTGGGATGGTCAGTGACTTTCTAATGACTAATTTCAAAGCCTATTTGCAGTGGGACTTGGAAATTCCTGATGTCATAGAAATTCATCTCAGTTATTGGCAGAGGTTAAAGGAAGATATCCACTACACTGTCATCAGGGACCTCCTTGCTTCATCATTTTGATTTATTGAGAATCCACTTAGGATCAAATGGTTCTTTCCATCTGAGTATTTCACAGAGATTGCTAATAATTTCTGAGTCTTGAATTGTTCTTAATCATGTCACAAAAGTTACCATCAGAAATACAAATTGAGACAAGGCCTTAGACATGATAGCAAATAACATAAATCTGTGTGTCCTGCCCAGAACTGCGAGTGAGGACTTACTGGAGATGAAGCTTGATCCATATTCTCCTGATGACTTTTATGTACTCACAAATCTTAAATGCTCTGTGTTAAGTTTTTTTCATATCTCAGATATACACACACATATACTGTCATGGCTACCTTTAACTTTTTTTTTCAAGATTACATTGTGTTATGTTCTTGCAATTGGATGTCATAGGAACACCGAGTATCTAATTATACATATCTGAATAACTTAATTTTCCCTCCAGTTTTCTCTGGTTTTAGTTTTTAGCACTTCTAGTCAATTTTACATACTGTGGTCCATTTCAAATGGGAATTCTAGGTGAGTTCTATTGTTTTCTTTTTATAATACTTTTTGCTCATTTCCCTAATACATTCCTATCTTATTTCCACAAATGTAGAATGGTTATCACAGTTATGAATGTTCTTGCCTCTATCTTCTTCAATTTTTCTAAGGATTTCTGTGCTACCTATATGCAAATGGAATGACTGATTGAAGAGTGATATATTTTTGAGATGTTTGATACATGTTAATACACATCTATCCAAATTCTTTGTTGAATCCTCCATAGTGTAAGTGTTAAAATACTAAAGTGTGGCAATGTTTTATTAGGAATATGGGGTGGCTCTTGCCTGTAATTCTAGCTACTCCCAAGATTGAGATCTGAGGATAAAACCAGCCCGGGCAGGAAAGTCCTAGAAACTGCTCCAATTAACCATCAGAAAACCAGAAGTGGCACCAGGGCTCAAAGTGGTAGAATGCTAGCCTTGAGCAAAAAGACTAACCTGTCATTTGATACATCACATGTGGAGAAGTTTTATATTACTATCAAATCCCAAGAGCATTATTTGCAAGTACTTTCCTCTCGGTTCATTTATTTGTTCAATAATATACCACTCTCTGAAATTATTTAATTACATTTTTTTCTGAGGCTTGAACTCTGGGACTAGGTGCTTTCCCTGAGCTTCTCTGTGCTCAAGCCTACCACCTGAGCCAGAGCACCACTGCCAGCTTTTTGTGAGAGGTATATTGGAGATGAGAGTATCCTGGACTTTTCTGCCTGGGCTGACTTCAAACTGTGATCCTCTGATCTCAGACTCCTGAGTAGCTAGGATAAAAGTTGTGAGCCAAGGTGCCCAGCTTACATGACTCATAGTTAAAAAATACATGTTCCTTTGTCATTTAAGATCATTGATTTCTATTCCAACTATGGTATTTAATATGTCTCCAAAGCGAAGAATGATGATTTGGTTCAAGGGAAGTAGAGTACATAATACATATTAACTTGAGGGGTAATTTGACAAATGAAAATATTTTTAAAAAAATGATGTAATTATGTTTAATGGAATATGTAAAAATACATGAATGTGTACAAACCAGTATTAATAGGAAATTTTATATGTCTATGCTTTAGTTAATATCTTCTGTTTCCGGAAACCTGGGAACGATCTTCTCTCCTCAAAGTATCACTCTTTACAGATTGGCCTTAATTCAGTTAAGAAGTACAGAATGAAACGCAGAGTAGTTTTATTATGTTAAGGATTAGTTAGAATAAATTTATTCCACTTGAAGCAAATTATCATATAACCAAATGAGTACTGGGGTTACATGTAGTGACCTCACTACTAATAATATGATTACAGAAATAATGTTCTGCATAACATATTCTAAATAATTATTTCCAGTTTTAATTGCATAATGATCATGCTTATTATTATTTTTTGGCATAGACACATAGCCCAAACATTTTGTATTCATTTATATTCTAAAAGGTGATCATGTATGTAAGAATTTAGTGATTAGCGCTCTCAAATCCAGCCAGGAGTGACAAAGCTCATCTCAGTTTTGTCCTCTTCTTCCATCTCATTTACTAGTTTACATATAAATGTTTTGTGTCAGGCAAGTTCTTATTTGAGTCTGAATTGTGCTGACACCAAAAATATTTGCAAATATTTCCTGACATGTCATCAAGCATCTTGTCAATTTGTATGCTCCAAATTTATACACATAGAGACACAGCAAATGCTATCCTTGACTCAAGCAAGACACCATATTTACTCTGGGAAAGGGATTTGTCAACAAGATAGATCTATGTGACAGCATAATGCTGCTCTAAACATATCAGGGTTTTTTCCATTTGAAAACTTCCTGTGTATTATATGATAATATTAAATAAATATTCTTTTAAAAACTGTCATTATTTGCAACAAGTGAATGAGTGTTTGTGAGGATATGAACAGTTCTACGCTATTTCAAAATAAAATTTCATCATGATACTTTAGGTGAAAAAAAGCACACCAATCAGTATATTATACGTGTAGATAATTTCTTAAAAAATTTGTTAACTGTGACTTCTTACAATTAAAGATTTTCCATAGCTTCTTACATTGTTCAAAGACTTGCTGCTTGAACACTTGAATATTTATTACTGTACTATTTCTATATACAGCTGCTGTACATGTCAATTTTGATTTTATGTTTCCAAGGAGCAATGAATTATGGTTTTAAGGTTTATTATTAACACTGCTCCTTCTTTAACAAAATTAACAACGGTTTTAGTTTCATAAAGCATATTAATTAGGGAGTATAAATATTTAAGAAAAATGTTAACACCAGCTATTTTAAAATTCCAAACTTCACTTATTTGATGAACATATGGAACTTATGTTTAAGCACATTATTAAACTTGTTGCTTTTGATTGTAACTCTTTCAAACTAAGTACCAAGCAATAAGTTCAAGTACTTAACATATCCTGTATTTTCCCAAACTTTTAATTTAAAAAGACACAATACATTTCAGATTCCCAGTTGCTTTTAATTTACTTAAATAAAACAAACAAATTGAAAATGTATGCTAAAAAATAAGGGAAATATTCCAGTCTTACGAACAGCTGCCCTTGAAAATATTCTGTGTTATTATTACTACATATCTGAATTTTGTTGCTCATTAACAGAACTGTTGCCTTTCATAATTCTCTCACTGGAAAGAACGCTCAAGGAGCCCATAAATGGAGGGAAAAAAGTGAATATGTTGCAGAAGGAGGCCAATCATTTTTTACAAGGCTTTATTCCTGTAACATACAGTCCTGTAACACACAGGCAAACAAATTGAAAAGACAGTTCTCAATACAGGAACTACAAATGGCTAATACATACATTTAAAAAAAATGTTCAAGATACTTAGAGATGAGATCAGTGCAAATCAGAGCAATACTAAAATTCCATTTCAGCCTATTCCGCATAGTGAACTCAAGAAAACTATCAAAAACTGAGTGGTAAGAATGTGGAGAAACAAAAAGTACTCATCCACTTTTATAGGGAATATAAACTAGTTGCAAACACTGTATAAAACAGTATTGGTTGATTCTCAAAGAAACTAAAAAGAAAGACACATGTTAATCTTCAGTATAAGCATTACTGCTTACATGTTTATATCTACTACAATATTTATGGTTATGGTGACTGGATTTGAGATGCCTAAAGGATTAATAAAGCATAACTTGGATGCTGAGTTGGCATTTTGAGAGACTCTAAGATGCAAAGAGCCCTGACCTAATGAATGGATTAATATCTTGATGGATTCATAACAATAGGTGGTTCAGAAAGGAAAGAGGTGGTACACAGTTGGTGGGAGGATACTCCTAATCACATCCTTGAGGGCTGCTTCTTGTCCTAGCCTTTTCCTATAGTTTGCATTATGTACACAATGTCACCTGCTTTGCTGCACCATGTCTACGCTGCCAGGATGGAATGATACCACAGAAACTGTGAACAGAAGAAGGCTTCTTTCCTTCATTATTAATGATAGGTATTTGGGTAACACTAATAAGAAGCTGATCAAAGTATTTACTAATGTTAATATCCTTCAACTGAAAATAAGCACTCTACCATTAAGCCACAATCCCAGCCCAAGTACCTACATTTTTTTTAATCTGAGTTCTAAAAGGATTGAAAAAAATAATTCAGTGACTTTCATGATGAAAACAGTAAAAATAGTCAGAAGATCATGCTTGCATGTTCTGCTTGGACAGAGGACTGATTTCCACATCTAACACACTGAGTTTCTGGGATCATTTTGAGAGAATCAAGCTAGAATTTCAAGAGAATCATGTTAGAAACTACATTACTAATCTTCTGTTTCTGTCATTAAACTCAGAATCCCATTGAAATTAGTTCACTGTCGGGATCTGAACGATCCCTTTCTCCCCGATCTCCCGGGGAGAATGCCTGAACCCCAAAATCTATGAAAGAGCACTCGGCCTTGCCTTCCGCCAGCAGAAGGCCAAAGGCGTACTCTCATGGACTTGTGCTAAGTTGAGGAAAGGTTGCTGAAGCCTCCCCTCCCCCTAGTCCCCTCACATGTTACCAGGAGCGGGGGCGGAAAAGAAGGCATCAGGGACACGCTGCTATGGTGGGATGCATCTCAAAATCTTTAATAGGGAAAGGGACTTATATAGAGGTAAAGGCGGGAAAGAAAGGGGGCTGGCCAAAGGGCCAGTCATAGGCTAAAGACCATGTCCATCAGGTGATGTCACGAAACTTCCTTTGTGGGCAGGACAACCCCATCATGGTGGCACGCACGTGTTTGCCTCCCAGGGGCGGAGGCTTTCTTTTCCGGTTGAGGCCAGAAGGTGGGAGGGGCTTCCTCCCATTGTCCCAGGGCTGGGGTAGGGCAGCCTTCCACCAAGGCCATAACAATCCCCAACAGTTCACTAACTCAAAAAAATTTCCAGAGCTACTATAATCACACTGGTAGCATTCTTTCTAGACTTTCATTGACTTTTTATTTATTTATTTCTTTTTGGACCAAAACTGGCACTGGTACTACCTAGTACCTTCACTTATTGACAAGGACTCTACCAACTGAACTGGACCGCCAACTGCTAAACTTTCATTCTTTATAGTTCGCTCTAAGAATATACCTCTTTCTTTTCCTGTGTCTATTATCAATCTAAGTGTTTACCAACTCAATGAATCTCCTAAGTTATGTATCACAATATATCACTGAGCCTAACTGGTTAAAAATAGCATCTACAAAATAAGATCACAAAAATATATGCATTTGTACTAACATTTGGACAAAATCAAACTAAGTTTCCACACTGTTATAATGATTTTTATCTCAGAGAATTGTTTAACAAATTCATGAAAATTGAGACCGATGTGAATCAAGATGGGGGATGAACAATGGCACCACCATTTGATATGCTCAAGTTTGGAAGTTTTGAATTTCCCATGCCACTATTTTCAGGCAGACATGCTTTTTTTTTTTTTTCTTTTAGTTGAGCTGAATGAATTCTCTGAAGTCTAGAAAGGAGTTCCATCAATAAATATAAATAAATAAGCATTCAACACCTGCATGTTTCAAATAGCAATTTTAAACAAGTCCTTATGTTAAGCATAGTAAAGCTTGCAAACTGTCCTTTATCAAGACAGCAGTAACTGGGCATGATGGGACCCCAGTGTGCAGTCCCCAGCTTTTGAGAACAGGCAGGGCTGACATGTCCATTACCAACTTCAACAAAAATGAAGTGGCAGACCAATAAAATGGGGCCAACCCTTTCCATGGAGCTCAAGGAAAAAGGTGGGAGATGGAAAATATGAAGAAGGGCAGAAATAATGACGCATTTTATATTAGTAATTCTATACTAAATCATAAATATCAACATTCACGGAGATGCTTTAGTTCCTCATTATCATTTTTACTGTTCAAACAAAGGACTTACTCCATTTTTTTTACTTCTTGAAAAATCCCCCACTGGCCTACTCACTCTGTGTTCAAGATCACATGGTTGAAATCCAGGTTTTGAAAACACAGATTTATTTTTCCCCATTAGTATGTGTATCTAAAACTTCTGAACATAAAATTGCATCTTTGACACTACATAGTTACTGAAAAAAAACCTCTTTTCTCATTTTTTCCAAGAAGGAACGACAATATGTTTTATGATGAAATGTCATTTAATTTGCTAAGTGAATTAATGAACTAATGGCATTTTGTTATTTTATTTTAATATAATATCAATAAATGCTCAGTTTCATATTTTATATTGTATTGCTTACTAATCCTTGTTTTTGTCAGTTCATCAGTATCAATGTAAATCAGTCTGAAAATTTTAGCTAAGGATAGCTTTGATTCTACCTCATTTCTCTTTTATCTATTAAAAGTTAGGAGAGGTAGATAATTATATATAAAGACACAATGTTTGTCTGTCCATGAAAAAATTCTTACCTCTAACAGAGGTAAAAAAATTGTTAGAAGCCAAGAAAGAATATTTTCTTTTTCTTTGCACCAAGTTAATTAGTTTATTCTTTGGTTCATATTCCATGATGTAACTTTTATTTAATTAACACATTCTCTTTTGCTTGAACCTATGAGATAGACAATTGAATAAATACACTTCACATTTAGAACCTATTTCTGTGTTACACTTTTCATGTAGAAATTTCTATTCCCATGAGCTACATTATAATTGTTAATTAACTGTAAATTATATTTTAAGAAGAAATATAAGAAATGATATTCATTGAACAAGTGAAAGAAATAGCGAATCAACCCTACAAAAAATAACAAATGCTATGCTTTCTTAATATATTAGCAACTTTCATTCATAAGCATGTGCATACATAAGAACTCCCATTTAATTATGTACGTACATATTGTAACCATTAGTTAACCTCCCTTAGCTTCAATTTTCAATTTTATAAATGGGTTATAATCTCTCAGTATGACAGAAATAATAAAACATAATACAAAAAGTTGTAAATATTTAACTTTCTGAGTGAAAGAACATCCTTTTTGAATAGGCTGTACAACTGATGATGGAAGCAATTATTATCACTCAAGATGATTATCAAACTGCAGCAGAATACTGAGATCAATGTTTTATTTTAATGCAGAAAACCATCTATTTTACTGTGAATATTGATTATATAATATGCATATAATCAATGCAATGAAAATAAGAAAATACTTTATCTATTCAAGTATGATCTAAACAGAAAACTATAATTGTAAGATATTAATATGTATAGTTGTATTTCAGAATTAAAAGGATTATAAGTATGACTTTTATTTTGAAAATACGTGCTCAACCATATCTGTGCTACTTCTATAATTAATGTTATCACTAATATTAATAGTGGTTTATATGTATTGACTAACATTTGTATTGAATACAATTTGAGTTACTTAATTTGCTTCATTTTGTCCTAAAGTATCATTTTTAACTTCTTTCCAAAGAAGAAAAATGTAAAGGAAAGAATTTTTTTAATTAATTAATTAATTTATTTATTTATTTATTTATTTTGCCAGTCCTGGGCCTTGGACTCAGGGCCTGAGCACTGTCCCTGGCTTCTTTTTGTTCAAGGCTAGCACTCTGCCACTTGAGCCACAGCGCCACTTCTGGCCATTTTCTATATATGTGGTGCAGGGGAATCGAACCCTGGGCTTCATGTATATGAGGCAAGCACTCTTGCCACTAGGCCATATTTCCAGCCCCTAAAGGAAAGAATTTTGAAGCAACTTGGCAAAGATTGTTCAGTTTAGCCAGGTTTTAGTCTTGAAAGAGTAGTTCATAGGCAACAAGGTCTAATATTATGTTTGGAACAATGGTAGTCTATAACAAAAATAAAGACAAACACAAGTATGTATATGTGTTTAAAGATTGTATTTAATTTACAATGCTTAAATAACATGCAGTAATGAATTTAGTGGTTTATAGTACATACACATTTATTACCTAAAATAGTATAGATCAGTAGTTTTGTAAAATCTCACCATAGAAAAAGGAAATTATTAGGAGGTTGAGTTCATCTTGGTATACTCTAGGGAAATAAAAAGAAAAACCTTGTTTGTTTCCCTCTGTGGGGTTTGTCAGAATTTTGTTGTTAATCTTAAATCCTTATCCTTGATTTATTTGTTAGAATAATATTTTCTATTAATTATAAACAAAGTACACATATTGGGTATTATAAACAAGTAGCATAATCAAATAAACATATATTTAATTATTTTACAGTATTTGAAAGATTCCTTTGAAATAGTACCCATTGTCTTACTGGAAAATGTTTGCTCGGAGGCATTCTGGGAAGAAATTTATTCTTAAAATGTAAGGAATGGCTTTTATGTGGAGTTCCTGAGCCATTTAGTCATGTTTTCTTCCTCTCTGCCTGAATGTCTGCCAGGTGGTATTGAAATGAACTGAGTATCTTGTGGGTACGGACAGGAGGGAAAGACTAGGAGAGAGCAACAGAAGTAGAGAGACACAGTTCTCAAAAAGTACTGTACTCATTACTCATTACCTGGTTCATGTACAAGTAAACCCCCTGTATATCAATTATACAGTAACAATACAATATATTTATAGAAAGAAAACCAGAAGTGATGCTGTGGCTCACAGTGATAGAGCAGTAGCCTTGAGCATAAAAGCTCAGGGACACTGCCAAAGAAAAGTTCATATCCATAGCTCAAATACGTAAATATTTTTACAAGTTCTCCATTTTCATTCATTTCCAAAGAACTTTTCTTCCCTGCTTCTATCCTCATCTTCAGGTGTTTAGTTGACTTGAGAATATATTTCTCTGAAACCCCAAAGCAGATTTCCATTGACTGAGATATTGTTGAAATGTTTCCACTTCTTAGCCCTTACTTATGTCTGTGGAAGGCAGCTTCTGCAAACATTTGTTGGCCCACTGCTTGCTCAAAGGCCATAGCACACATACTCCAGCCTAATCTCTCTGATGAGCCACAGTTCAAGTTGCATGTATTTGGGTTCTAAATTCAAATGTCAGCCTGGATTGACAAACTCTGATTCTTTTCCCTAAAACACTTGTCTTTCCTTCCCCTAGATATGAATCAATCTCTCTCTGTCTGTCTCTCTGTCTCTGCCTCTGTCTCTCTGTCTCTGTCTCTGTCTGTCTCTGTCTCTGTCTCTGTCTGTTTCTGTCTCTCTCTCTGTCTCTCTCTCTCCTCACCCACCTATTTGGTTTCCAACATGCTTGTTTTTACCTCAGTGCATTGTGTATCTGTATTAGAAGGAATCTTCTCCAGAGATTTAATGATGATCTCTGAAACTGTAAATGCTTCATCATGAGTAATTTATTTAGCTGACAAAGCATTTTCACAAATTTCCTTAAAAAGATTGACTCACATTCAAATATTAAAGTATGACATTTGGTAATAGCGATCCTGTTACAGACAAAGCTCTAGAATTTCAGGTCTTACCCTGCTTTCTCACAAGTACTTCAAACAATGTCTAGTTTTAAGAAATTCCTTTTTTTGGTTAACTTCCCAAAAGTCAACAAAATCATACTGTTTACAAAAGATTTTATGCAACTGAATAGACTGTTTAGAATGCTCTATGATTCAAATGCCTTGCTTTTATTGCTACTTTTTGTGTTTTCAGTGTTGGATTTAAGAAGCCATTAATTGTGGGGAGCCAACAGCAAAGTTCATCCTGACTTCTGGCTATGTTGTTTTCTCAAGAAATGTACAAGGATATGGCTTACTTAAAAGACCACACAAGAGTCTGGTTTATGTTAACTATTCAACCTTATTTTGTCTTTACTGCCACCTGTTATTGCCGACTTCCAGGCTTTCTTGTTTTCTTAAACTATAGTAACTCTATGTTATTCTCTGGTTCCTAAACTGCATATAAGCTGGAAGTTAAAAATAAACAGGGCTGGGGCTGGGAATATGGTCTAGTGCCAAGAGCGCTTGCCTCCTACACATGAAGCTCTTGGTTCGATTCCCCAGCACCACATATATGGAAAACGGCCAGAAGGGGCGCTGTGGCTCAGGTGGCAGAGTGCGAGCCTTGAGCGGGAAGAAGCCAGGGATGGTGCTCAGGCCCTGAGTCCAAGGCCCAGAACTGGCCAAAAACAAAAATAAAAACTAAAAATAAATGGGGCTGCAGTGTTGAGTCATGGTCTTGAGCAGTAGACCTCCGGAACCCCATCTTTTGTCTTTTGTCTTTTGTCTCTTGTCTTGTATTTTCCTTTTTCTTTAATACTCGCCCCCTCAATCAGTATTCCCTTTCGCTGCCGGCTGGCTATGGCAATTAATAAGTATTTATAGTTGAAGAAAAACAATTATGTGATGTTTCAGGAGATCTAAGAGGCATTTCCCACTGTTAATGTTAAGTAAATAAAAGTAACTAAAAGCATTCTTTCTTTTGTTAGATCTTCTGTTTTGTTGTTATTATTCTCCAGTCAGATGATTAGGAAAATGGAATTGCAAAGATGGGCCCGCAAGCACTTTCCTTCTAGTCACATCTTTCCTCTTCTCCCTTCCTATTCCTTTCCCTCACCTTTTCCTCCTCTCCTCTCCTTTCTTCCATTTCTGTATCTGTCTCTCTTTTTTTCTTTCTCTCCTTTTCTTTTCTTTTTTGTGTTTATACTAGAACATGAACTCAGGTCCTTACCCTTTCAGTGGGCTTCCTTACTTATGGTTCTCAAATACCACATGGTCCTCAACTCCAGCCCAGCTTTTTATTCTTTATTAAGGGAATGGAATCTGAAAGATATATTTTTTTTTACCAGTAATAGTTTATTGATTTCCAAATATACAGGGGAGCCCAGTCCGAACATCCTAGGATAAGCAGTAAATCTCTTACAAAATAATTTACAGTATGAAAATGATAACCTGAAACATTGAAAGATTGAGTGTTCCCTAGTCTGGTGTAAAGAGAGGAAGGGGACATGATTAAGGAGGGAATGTGACGTTGCAGAAGACAATGGATGGGGTGGTTCTATCTACTCATGCAGTGTGGTCTGTCACTGTAAGAAGACTGGTCAAGTTCAACTCCCATCAAGTATAAATCTGCTGTCCCCTCAAGGTCCTATCAAGCCCAGCCTGGGCTCAGTGGTGCTTTTTGCACCAGTGTATCTACAAATATCTTCATTTATCTTCATTTTCCTGCTCAACCATTGTTTTTGTCTTTCTGTTGTGCTCTCTGTTTCCATCTTAGCAGGTGGGTTCCCAGTATTCTAAATGATCCTTCTTTACCACAAACTGCCTGGGTCTGTGGCTTTTGAAATGGGCTAGGGTTAGGGACTTCAGAAAAGTCAGATCAGTGAGATGTGGAATTTTCCCTATGGGCTTGTTCTGACAGGGAAGGGCTGGACTTCATAATGAGATGTGTTTTTAAACAGAAAAATCTGAATACATTCAGCACACAGAAAACACAGAACAGATTTTCTTGTAGAAAAGCACACATAGAACAGCTATTAGGTGAGGGTAAAGTCAGGAATCAGCAGGAGGGTATTTTCTAGGTGGGGGAGAACTTGCTGCCAGTAGACAGATTGTGAATACTAGGTGCCCTCAAGCACTCTTTGGAGGGCCCAAAACATCATAAAAATGAGTGGGTAGCCAAATTTTCCATGTGATTTGACATCGGAGGGGAGGGCCAGCATGCAATTTCCTTCAGGGCTGTCACCTTGTGTTGATGCTTTAGGAGCTGACATCTTCTATTGAGTTACACTTCTTTTAAGTAAACACCTACCTTCTAATTACCTAGTGGCAGGCAGTCAGGCTGGAAGAAGCCTCTGCTATGGATGGTATGCAATGTAAGGAAGGGCCTGTGTTGTTTCTTGTACTAAAATAGTTTTTGAGTGTGTACATGTGTGTGTATATACATATCAATACACATAGTTATCATTTCACATATAGGTATATATACACCCATATGCATGCACACACATATCAGCAGGGGAGCCCAAGTTCACAAGACTGAATTAGCACACCCTTTAGATCTGGTGGCTAAGTTTACTAAAACATGAAATTTCCTTTTCCATAAAAATGAAAGAGCAGATGAGTTGAAAATAAAGTTAGAGAGGAGATTACCTTTATTTTTACTATTTCTGAAAAGATCTACGCTATGAAGGCCAAAATACAACTAATTTATGGAGGTTGGCACTGAGGACAAAGCTCCCCAACTCCTGCAAGCAGGTTCCAGTTCTCCTTTAAGCACTTGCCGAAGCTGAGGACCAAGGCAATCTTGACATATTTTGGAGCCCAAACTATAGCCATAAAATGTCCTCTTGAAAAAGAATACATAAAGTGGGGAAACGTGAGCCTTTCTTGCCCTCCAGATTTTAATTGTACACTGTTGTGGGACAAAGGACTGTCCACAAAGCAGGAAGAGCTGGGATCAAAACTGGCTCCAGCACTTCCTAGCCAGGCAACCCAAGACAGGTAATTTCCTTTCTGCATTCTGTTTTATCACCTAAGAAATGGGGGTAACACGTGGCCTGGCTCACATACAATCCTCAAGATGGGTTAGTGTCTTCTTGGGCTGTCAGAGCTAAGATTTCAAGTGACAAGTCTCTCTGAGTGTCCCGAAACCCAATATTTGGAAGCGAGCCAAGTATTGCCGTAAGTACCTGATTCATTCTGGGGACATTCATTACTTGTAATTCTTAATAACATTTCCATAGAGATTTCTGCAAAACCTGCTGCCTGACCAGTGAGCTCACAACTCTGAGCACTAACTTACTGACCTGGCTGGAGGGAAGCCTCATTGTGCTGGGGCTTAAGGCCAAGCAGCATGCTCCAGCTCTGTGGGAAGCTCATCCCACTGCAGGAAGCTCTTCCACTGCAGGAAGTTCTTCCACTGACAAATGCTGCCAACAGGAACTTTGGAGACCGGGCAGAAGCTGCTGTGTGGTGTTTAATGCTTCCCTGGTTAAGGTTTTATCAGGTGCTGAAGATAGCAGGAGCCCATAAAGAAAATCTGAAACCCTTTCTAAGTAAAAGCAAAAGTGCTTTCCTTGAGACTTACAGATATCAGATAATTTATTGAGACGGGTTGGCACATACTTTTATATTTTTGTTTCTATCTACCACATAAATGCTTGGATTTTCCAAACATTGATTTAAAGTGATAACAGATGATCAAGTATGGAGAGTCAATGATCTGTTCATTGCTAATACAAGGTTACTACTTGGAGATTAAACAATGATTATGGGAGAAAGACGACATGAACTTCCAAATAATAAAGTCTTTTTATTCTTCTGATAGTCTAAACTCTCAAGAGTGGCTGTTGGTCCTTCTTTTAGGGTAGGATATAGTTGGAGGTTGTAACTAGTGTCTCCAGTTTTTGTGTGCAGATAGTTAAAGCATCAGAACTATCTCAGCCATTTGTTGGGACACCAGATGAGAATAAAAGCATTTTTCTTTTTAACAGCTCAAACTCCTCTCTGTTACAATATCTCTATATGTGTGGTGAGCTCAGTAATCATAACCTAGAATAACCTAGAAGCATATGCTTTCCGGCTCAAAGGAATGTCATTCCATAACATGCACAGGTTTGAACAATGATCTAAGCAGGCCTCCTACATAAAGCATGTGTTGTTTCTGCCTCAGAACTATCCTGCATGCACACACACCAGCTGGCCCTAAAACATTGTGGTAAGTACACAGGTCACAGGCAGGCAAGTGGCGGGCACACAGGGAGAGGTATTCCCTCAAAGCAGCTCCTCAGTTCTGCTTGAGAGGCACTAGAAGACTAGACCCTTGGTCACCAGCAACTCCAAGGCTGTCTGGATATAGTTCCTGTATTCTTTTCAAGTGAGGGAACACATCACCTACTTTCAAGCAAAAGCTTCCTTCCAAGTTTCTCATTTTATCTTAATAGTTTATATGTATGAATACTATAACATAGCTGATTGTTTTACATAAAAATAGGGTTATCACCTGACTTCAAACCACTTGTCAGGAGAAACAGATATTAACAGGAAGATGTGTGTGGTGAGCTTAGTTCTGTATTCTGCTAGCACATTTGCTGCCTCCTTCAGGGCTAAAAAGGGCTTGGTTGTAAGGAATTGTGATTTGGGTATGGGACAAGGCCAGGAAATCCAGCACTAGGGTGTCTCCCTTCATGTTACTTAAAAGATGGGAGAGCCAAAGTGTGAGAGATGATCTGAAGGTCTGTGGGTGAGTAGTGCCAAAGAGAGATTACAATCATTATAAAACAAGGGAATATCTGCTGGGAGTTGATGCTGAACTAACTGAGTAGGTTGGCCACAGAGTGGCAAGACAACCCTCGTAATGCATATAAGCCATAATAAGCTAACCTGGGGGTGGAACTGACAAAACATACAATGAAAATTCGCATCTGGCAATAAATATATACATTCCAGCCTTTTGTGATGTGACAAGCCCATAAAACCTACAGAAAAAAAATAGAACGCTTCATGAATTTGCGTGTCATCCTTGCGCAGGGGCCATACTAATCTTCTCTGTATCGTTCCAATTTTAGTATATGTGCTGCTGAAGCGAGCACGTGAAAGATATTTTCTGCCTGCCCATCTTCAGATTATAATCCACTTGAACTCCCAAGGAGCTGGAATTACCTTTGTGAGACATCTGTACCTATATCTATGATGGATGCTTTTAAGTTAGATTAAGTAATGTCTGAATTTCAGAAATTTGAGGACCATTAAGAAGTACTCTTGGAATAAGGATCATTAAAAAAGTTTTAAAATGACTCTTGTAATCAGAGAGAAGGTGGAAAACTATTAGAAGTGTATGTATTAAAGACAGTTTTCTTTTTACAGAAACCTCCTGCTTTCTCTGCTTTCTAATTTCTTTCTTTTTCATGCTATGTTTTTGTCCCTCTTTGCCTCAAAGGGACTCTGTGGACAACAGATAAGGAAAATACAAATTATAACTATCCTTGGGTATTTGTAGAGATTAGTTCCAGGTTCTCATGAATAATAAAATCTAAAGATGCTCAAATCAACCATGTAAAAGGAAGTCAATATTTTCCTCATCACCCCTGAACAGCCACAGATGAAGAGAAACTCAGTACTAAAGATGAGCCAGGGAATTTACATTAGATGTTCAAAAATATTTGGATCTTTTACTTTGCCTGTTGTTCTTGTCTTGAATCCACTTCATACTTACATGAGCCCTTCTCTAAAATCTCTTCCTTTCATACACTGTATAGCATACAGAATTATGATGATAAAATAATTGAACACTCAGGATTCAAAACAATGTTGCAGCAATAGGCTGATGGTACATAGAGCACTTTTTATGTATCACATGGAAAAGACTAAGAAAATATTCATGAAGGAATGGCAACTTGCATATTATATATAATTAGTGATTAATATAGGTGGAACCTCTCTGCTTTAACCAAGGATGGAAAATATTAAGAAACATTACTTGAATTAGTACTTGCATTATTATTATGTATTATTATTATCATTATTTTACATGTAAATAAAACAGTATAACTACTCATCCCATTGAATTTACATGTATTAGATTGTATAAGCAATCCACAAATAATTTAAAGTAGCAAGAGAAAATGCCTAGATTATATCCAAATAGTGTACCATTTCATAAAATAGACTTGAACGATCTCAGAATTTATTAACTGTAGAGGCCTAAATCCATCCTCCAACAGATATCAACATATTTGTAATTTCCTTTTTCTTTCTGTCTCAATGCAGAGAAAGTCATCTCTTTTTATTTAATTGTCATTGACGATAATGGTATTGTTAAACTATCCACAACTCTTAAATTATCCACATGCCTTCTGAGCTGAGTTATCCAGTTAAAATATTTTCCTACCCACCCACCAAGTTTCAGGACATATATATCTAGAACATATTTCTAGCTTACAGGCCTGAACTTGAGCATATATCATACTTGGTAGGTAGGTTTCTACATTTAAAAGATTTTTACTTATTTGATAACACAAAAATGATGTGATGCAAATAATCATCTCATCATGGAAAATGGAAACAAAGTCCCTTCCCCTCTCCTTGAGTCAACTACAGATTAACTGAGCTCATCAAAGACCTAGTTTGAGAAGTTGCTAAGAGGAAAATTAAAATTTTTCTACTAAAGAGGAGCTGGGAGAATTTTTACTGAATGTTCAAAAATGACAGATAAGCAATATTAAAGGAATAATGATGCTGGAATAATGTGAGCATAGCAACAGCAAAAATACCTCAACAAAAGCCAGCACTGCTTATGGGCTAAACAGTAATCTTTGTTGAGAGCTCAGTATGACTAAATAGAACCATTGAAAAGAAGAAGAAAATAAATGCCAATTTCCAAAATAGTTCATTGCTCCAGCATTCACACTCTTGCCCAATAAAGAAGATTCAGTTGATAAAAAATGTATAGTTGGTAAAACACATAGCTTTATAAAATTTAACATTTTAAACATAATCCTTAAAAATTTTTAGCCTTGGGGCTGGGGGTATGGCCTAGTGGCAAGAGTGTTTGTCTCGTATACATGAGGCCCTGTGCTCAATTCCCAAGCACCACATATACAGAAAACGACCATAAGTGGCACTGTGGCTCAAGTGCCAGAGTGCTAGCCTTGAGCAAAAAAGAAGCCAGGGACAGTGCTCAGGCCCTGAGTCCAAGGGCCAGGACTGGCCCAAAAAAAAAAAAAAAAAAAAAAAAATCAGCCTTGTAGCTATTCTGATTTCTGACACAGTATCACTGCCTGAAAATTCTTCCCTGTGATTGATCTAGGTTCTTCATATATTTTATTCATATTTTCTCATGATAATATATATCATGTGATATATCTTATATTATCTTCTCACTAAAAATAAAATAAGAAAAGACATAAAAATGAAGAAAAGCAATGTTGCTTAGTAATGTGAATCTATAATTATTTTTCAAAGTATACAAGATTGCTTGTAGTCTCTTAAAGTAGAAAGCACCTCAAAATTCAAGTTTGGCTTTACATGCTATATTCACCAGGACAGAAAGCCTTACTAGAAATTAACACTAGAGCTCAACTGAGGTGAAATAACTAGGGTATCTATTATCCATTGTAAGTCCTTGTCACTTATAAGAAAGTTTGATTTAGACGTGTCCATATATGAAATGGTTACTTGTCAGTCTACCTCATTTTCCCTCATATTTCCACCCACTTCCTAAACCAGTATCTTGCTTCACAATTACATTTTCACACATGTACACAAATATTTTTATTATATTCACCCTCCTTTAGCCTCTCCATTCACCTTCCTCATTTTGACTAGTACTCTCATTGCAACGGATCCTGCTTTGCAGTCCTGTATTTCATCTTCTTTTTTTTTTTTTCTTATTTATTGTCAAAGTGATGTACAGAGAGGTTACAGTTTCATACATTAGGCATTGGGTATATTTCTTGTATTGTTTGTTACCTCCTCCCTCAATCCCCCCTCTCCCCTCCCCTTTTCCCTCCCTCTCAACCCCCACTGTGAGTTGTTCAGTTGGTTTACACCCAACAGTTTTGGAAGTATTGCTTTTGTAGTCGTTTGTCTTTTTATCCTTTGTCTCTCATCTTCTTAGTGGATAATAACTTTTCAAAGGTTTTCACCATGGTATTTCAAACCTGCATATGTAATATTTTATCAGCGTGACCCTCCACCGCTATTTACTCTCACGCTCAAAAAAAAAGTCAGTAAAGGAAACCTGGTTGTAAAAGAGAAACTTTTCAAGTCAAACAATAGTTAATACAAAAAGGGAAAAGAGGAATAAGGAAAAGATTAACTTAGGGGCTGAGGTGTAGAGAAGCAAGCAGAGCACTTACCTAGCATGAACAAAGCACTGTATTGTTCCTCATCTCTGAAAAAATACGAAAGCTTAGACAATTTGGGGACTATGATAACAGCACTTTAGAGAGGATATTCCAGTTTTACTGCTATGGACAAATCACAGAGAAATTGCATGAAATGTTTCTAGATCTTCAGAGAATTAAACAGATCTAAAGATAATTTTGAAAAAGTGAAATTGCCTATATTCTTTGTACCAATTTTGGAATTTTCCCAGTTTGGAAAGCTCCTCCTGGTTTACCTAACATGGCTTTTCATTTTTTTACATTAGTTTATGTTTGCTGTTAAGTCAGTCACTAAGGATAAAGGATAAAGGATAAACTTGTTATGCTTTTTTGAATTGTAGCCTTCAGAGGTAGCATTTGCTTAAAATTATATTTGTACCACCTGATAATAAAAATTTCTAACACTGAAATGATTGCTTCTAGAGTTAATATGAATGCCCACTAATACATATATGGTTGTACTGTCTAAGAAATAACATTTAAAAATATTTATTTATTTATTTATATTTGTTTATGTGGTACCGAGGAATTGAACCCATTCAAGCATTCTACCACTAAGCCACATTCCCAGCCCCTAAAAGCAACTTTTAATAGAAGTATTGTCACAGAAAGAAGAACTAAAAGAGTAACAACCTTTTTTTTTTTTACACAGTTTTAGTAGACACTAATAAACTATGATAGGCTACTACTAATAAACTTATGCTTGTTTAGGACAAAAGAATAAAATAATTAAATCAATTGGTTATCACATTCTTCATAAAAGAAATATGCAAAATCAATAAAACTATATTACAATTTTGTATCTCAGTTATATATTCAGACTGGTATGCAGCTTGAATATGCTTGAATATGAAAAGTTGTTGGTGTATGAAGATTAGAATTGTAATAAGACCATGATCAATGTGTTTTACATATATCAGTACGACTTCTCTATCAGAAATGTGGTGGATTTTTCTTTCCCTACTTTATAGTCAATGTATCACACACTTGAGGCTATAGAGAAGTAATATAATGCTAGTATGATATTACACTGGCAGCTAGATGGTTACAATTCCAAGAAGCTTTCACAGAAAAAAAAACAAAAAAAAAAAAACAGAAGCAAATTGCTTCAAAAAGTACTGATAAACTGCAACCTGATTCTACAAACAGTTTTTACTTTTTTCTGGAAGTTGCTAGAAGACAGGCTGTTTAACAAGCATGCATAAAATTCATTTAAAATGAATTGTCAATAGATACTGACACCAGCTATTACACTGTGCTCCCACTTATTTGGTATTAATTCCTCTTGTATAACCTTTGAATTGTTCTTGAAGCACTGCTAATTTTCTGGACCACATTGACAATACAGTTTATCTGAGTGTGAGTCCTGCCTGTCAGATTCCCTCAGCATTGCTTTGCTGAACACAGGAGAGTATTACTCCCCAGAGTTCATAGCACGCTCCTTGCAATATGTACTAAGCAGAAATTCGGAAAGCCCTTAATCTTGGTTACCAGCCAGCTCAACATAGAGGAGGATTCTTGCATCCAGAAATACTATTGCCATTCAAAACCAAGACAGAGCTTCTAGATAGTTCCTTAGCTTTGAGAGTTTAAAACCAGGGAGTGTCTTGAACAGAATAATTTCCTGAAAAAAAAAAAGAAATATAAAATGTTAACCTTTTGCATTTTTTTCTTATATATGTCAGGCTGTGGTAAATAAGAAATGCCAACTTTCAATAGTTTCTCATGTTTAAATTTTGAGTTATGTTTTTCCCCCACGAAGTTCAACTGATAAACCTTAATCTGGCTTGCCAGTGAAACTACACTACAATTAACAAGTTTTAATCTTAGATAAAGTATTAAAAAATACACTCAATTTAACCAAAACTTTAGATAACATAGCTCTGAAAGGCATACTTCTAAACTTAAAATAAAGATGAAAAGAAAGATAGTCAGATAACCCATGAAAGAGTTGGTCTTTTTGAATGGTATGTAATGCATTCCTTGTGTAAATTTGTTGAAAATCATATTGTTCATTTTTCATGACATATACTTTATCATGTAGATCACAACATTTTTGTTATTATCTAGTGTGTGTACACAAAATATCCTGATAATATTCAAGCTCTTCTCCTTGTCCATTTACCAACTTCCCCAGGTTATTAAGCACATTCACTGGAAGAACCTATTCGACCTTCCTGCCATTCATGCTTTGAAGTGTATGTCAATTGTTCAAAGGATGTTACCACTCTGTTTCACACATGCATGAAGAATGGCTTCTATGCTTACAGTAGAATCATTGCAGGAAGCATATGATGAACACAGAGACACACGAAAAATGAAGATATGGAATTCCAAGTGTTAATATTCAGAAATTAGAAATTTCTGGATACATGCATCTATTTTTTGGCATCTGTGGGACTTCATACTCATATTTATCTTCTTAATATGATCAATAAATGTAAAGATAAATGACTCCATTAGAATCATATGACTTTCCAGGCATCAAATATTCATTGTAATCCTTTGTAATATGCTGTGTTAATCTGATATTTGTCAACACAAATGTAAAAAAATGAGGAAAATAGTATGTAGAATGATAATAATTCATAAATTAATATTTCTAGGTACTTTTAGGCTTACAGCAAAGGAAACACAATGAATTTGGACATCTCTTTTAAAGTTAGTGTGCATTAATATCACTTCAGTGATACATTATGTAATCATTGAAATTGATTTATTTTTGTAGAAGTTCTTTATTAAAAGAGTCTAAGCCATGAAAGAATTTCTGAAAAATTCTTTGATGTTTCAATCACAAGGTGCAAGCATGACAATAAGTAAATAATATATAAATACTAGTGTGCCTATATCTGTAAGTACAAAGTGTCCAATAATATGGTAAAAATTACTTATAGAAGCACAAACTTTTATTCACATTTCTTTTTCAGTTCAGATCTTTTTTGCATTTGTTTTTTGTAAGTTTTATGGTTAAATTAATGTAAAGAAGGATAAGTACATTTCTTTTTGAAATGAGGTTTTAAATATGTTTTTTGATTTCTTGTCTGTTGCAGGAAATTAAATGATCCAACTAAATACTACTAACAACTAAGCAAAATGAATAGAAGTCTAAGACTGCTGAACATACTTCTGTTGTCTAGGATGTGATTATCCATAACAAAATGTACTAATAGGTTTCTAAAATTAAGGAAGACTATCATGGATTCTAAAACAAAGTAATGGTAATTATTTAAGAATGTAGTTGTATATATAGACAATGGCATTCTACTCTTCTGTCAGAAAGAATAACATTGCCCCATTCATAAAGAAATAGAAAGACTTAATAAAAAAACCATTTTAAGTGAAGTGAGCCAGACCCAAAGTAGAATAGGCTCCATGGTTTCCCTCATTTGTCATAATTAGGATATGTCGAGGATAATCCTAGCAAATGATCACAATAGATCAATGTGCATCTGACCATATAAAATGGTGCTAGTCCAAATGAACTCCACGATATGGAAACATTAGGTTTGTTGTTGTTGTTACTGTACTGTGGGAAGTTTTTTTTTCCTTTTATTTATCTTTATTCCCCTTGGTTTATCCTCTGTTGTTACTGTTTTTAATTTTGGTATGGTGTGTCTTGTGTATATATTTATCTGATTTGGGGAAAGGAATGGGAATAACAAAATCGTGAGAAGAAGGACAATGGTTAAAACAATGCAACAGTGATACTCACAAGACACTACGTGGGAAATGAACTTTACAATGAGGAGCAGGGGATGGGTAGGGAGTGGAGAGTGAGAGAAAGTGGGAGAAAACAAGAAAGGGGGTAATAATGTTCTCCAAGAAATTTCCTCATTACCTTACTTATGTAACTGTACATTAATTTTACAATTAAATTAAATTAAATTTAAAAAAGAAATTGAACTTTTAAAATATTTAACCCTAGTTAAAAAGCAAAAATACACAATAGCTAAAAGCCAGACTATAATCAAGCCAGACTTTTTTATTTCCTAATAAAAAGTTACAACAATCAGATACTCTATCTGGAATTGTTTTTTATTTATGTAGTGCTATTCTTTGGAGTGAATAAAGATTCCATTTGTGTCTTTACTTCATGTACTCAGACTTGACATATAATTTATTACTGGGATTTTAGTCTATGTCATACAAATAATACATTATTTATAATCAGTATGGTTCTCTGTTACCTAGGTTATATCAATAGTTTCTAATTTAATTCTATTTAGAGAGGAAATGAAGTCTTTGAAAAAATGTATTCAATACAAGAATTAAAGTGACTTGTTTCTACATCAATTGCTAATTAACCAAAGACTTCTTGATAAATTGTATTCAAAAGTAACATTTAGGGCTGGGGATATAGCCTAGTGGCAAGAGTGCCTGCCTCGGATACACGAGGCCCTAGGTTCGATTCCCCAGCACCACATATACAGAAAACGGCCAGAAGCGGCGCTGTGGCTCAAGTGGCAGAGTTCTAGCCTTGAGCGGGAAGAAGCCAGGGACAGTGATCAGGCCCTGAGTCCAAGGCCCAGGACTGGCCAAAAAAAAAAAAAGTAACATTTAAAAAAAATAAGTACCTTTGTTGCTTCACACATCTATAAGAATTCAGGATTTATATTTTCTGAAATTCTCTAAAACTTTGATGACATTAGCATTGAAAAGTAAATACTAAACTATTAAATCTCACATTTTTGTGGACATCAGAAGTTTAATAATACAGCATAAAAATACTAAAATGAATAAGGAGGGATATTTCTTAATGCACAGGTAAGGGTCACACCTAAATAAGAGATCATGATTATATATGAAGAGAATAAATAATAAATATAAATAGTAAATTAATAGCAACAAAAATAATAATAGATCTCTCTATTAGTCCAACTAAAATACTCAAATAAGGTCATATTTTATGATTAGCTATGCACATAGGAGCTTCCTGTCAGGGTCTCTAGCCTCCCACGCTGTCCTGACCAGCGGGAGAGACAGGAAAACAGGCCCCAACCAAGCAGAGGAAAGGGTCTGCAGACTGCCCACACCCAACCCTCCTTCACCAGAGGACAAACAGAGGACCCGGGAGCTTAAGTCAGTGCAAAGGCTCATTTATTGAGGTTGATCCTGCTCTTAAATAAGGCACAAGAGCCAATCAGGTCAAAGATCGGCAGGGCGGGGAGGGCTGTATGTGCACCTATCTAGGGACTGTGAGGGGTGGCCTGAGATGTCTGTCAAGAGTGGAGGGCCAAGGGACCAATCCTAAGAGGCAGCCTTATTTTATGTCACACTCTACAGGACCGCCTCTGGGTTCTCCATCAGGTGCCATCTTGGCCACACGTGGTCCCAAGGCTGGAAGGCGGGGCCAGCTAGAACCGCCTTTCCTGGTCCAGGCATAATAGCCACATGTGACCAGCCCACAGATAGAGTCAAGGGAAAGGCGTAGAGAAATGGAGAAAGTTGGGAAAATGGAGTTATAATATTCAATATACATACATGAAATGGAAGCAGGTAACGTGGGAAGGTGTGGGGTTGGGAGAGATGGGGGAAAATGATGAAATGGGTGACATTGATGAGGATGGATTGTACTCACAGACAGATTGAGTTGAACTCCCTTTGTATAACTACTTAAAGATAATAAAAACACATTTATTTTCTGAGCTGCATATAATATTCACTAAATTCCACATTTTAACAAAAATATGTACATCCACATTAGCATTTGTAAGTAAGTTGTAAGTGACATGAATACCATTCTTGTATTTTTAAAATGTCACAAGGAGTCATATACTTCAGTGTATTATAAATAATAATTTTTCAGTTTGCCTTAAGGTATTCTTTACAAAAGATGTACTTACTGTATTATGAATTAAAACCTAATGGATGTCATTATTGCACTGTGGTTTTGTAAGAATGCACTCATAATTTGTGAAATGCTTATTTATCTGATATGAAATGATAAAAAAAATCATTCAACAGATAATTCACTCTCTGCCATGCAGCTGGCATTGTGTTAACTATTAACTCATTTTTAACAGACATTTACTGTATACAAAAAGAAATCGTAAGGTTCAAAGAAGTCAAGTTATTTTTTTATAGTAACTGGCAGGGTTAAGATAAAAGAATATTTCGATTAATAAAAAACACAGGAAGTCAGCATCAGAAAATAGTTCTGTGTCCATTGGAGTATTGTTCATTTATCCAACATTTATTTAATGTCTATTATAGGCCTGGCAATATCTTGACACTTGTAATATACTAGTGAATGAAGCAAAAATTCAATATCATATAAAATTTATTTCTTGTTCTTTCCTTCTATTTTTTCCTTTAATGATAAGTTAAAGTGAAATAACGTTGCTGTAACTCATTTTGGTACCCTGGGTATTGTATATACGTTTATCAGAAGTAGGAAAGGGAAGGGGAACATCAAAATGGAGAGACAAGGGTAAATGGTAAACAAATACAACAGTAATACTATACATAAAACTAGATGCTGTAAACCAACTGTACAACTAGGGGAGATGGGAGGGAATTGGGGAGGGAAGAAGGCAAGAGAAAAATGAAAGATGAGGTTATAAGATGATAAGAAATGTACTCATTGCCTTATGCATGAAACTGTAACCCCTTTGTATTTCATTTTGACAATAAATAAATCAATTAAAAACTAAGAGAGCTTGAAACAACCACAGCAAGTAAAATTTTAAGATAATATTCCAGAAAGTAGAGTCCAGAAGTTAGAGTAGTATTTTGTAAAATTTTATGCATTAACTATGGCTAACTATCAGACATTCTTTTAAACTACATTCATCCAATTGTACAATGGCAACACATCCAGTGAAAGGTCAAAAATTAAACTGACTTAGAGTAATAAAATAGATTATGCAATTTGAACCCAACCACTAAAAACCTAAAATAAATGAACAAGTAAACAAACACACAAAAAACATTTCAAAGGAATTAAACATAGCGCAGAAACTTTAAGTACATACTTAAATTTAGGCTTGAGGTGCAATCCAAACTATTTTTCTAAATAATTATTAGAGCAACATGACCTAGGTCTAAGAGCAATGATAAGCAATATATTATCACTCTGGTTTGTACTAGGTACTGAACTGAGAGAAAGGAACTTTGAATATCTGTTATCTTGACACTTACTGATAAAAAAGAAAAGCATGAAACTAATGAATGAATGAATAGTAATCAGAGGAAAAGATCTATTTAAAAAGAGGGAAATTGAAAATTTTGAACTGAAAAATACATTTGAAATTTCCTAAACTTTATTTTTTACAGAATGGAGGTAGAAAACAATCATTTGAAAATTTAAAAAATGACTTCTGTGTGAGACAGAGAAGAAATAAGTTGATTTTTCCTTAATAGAATGTGGGAATGTAGCCTCTTAACGAGGACACAGAGAGAAAATGGGCCAAAATAATTGCATAAGTGTTCATTGTTCTAACTTTTCCAAGGGTCTAAATACACATATTCAAAAAGTTACTAGATAAGCTCAAGCGTTAGAATAGAACTTATACACAATGGAATTTTATGCCTCTATCAGAAAGAATGACATTACCCTATTTGTAAGGAAATGGAAGGACTTGGAAAAAATTATACCAAGTGAAGTGATCCAAACCCAAAGAAATATGGACTCTATAGTCTCCCTCATAGGGAATAATTAGTACAGGTTTAGGCTAGTCACAGCAGAGGATCACAGAGCTCAAGAGCAATGCCCTTATGAACACATAAGATGTTGTTAAGTGAAATGAACTCCATGTAATGGAAACTGTTGCAATTATTTTCAACATGCCATGTAAAACCGTAGCTTTTTTTGTTCATGATCCTCTTGTATCCCCTGCCTGTGGTTGCCCCTGTGCTATCACTGTACCTCATCTGAGTACCCTGGATACTGTATATACTGATATTAGAACTAGGGAAGGGAAAGGGAATATCAAAATCGAGAGACAAGGATGAAAAGACAACTCCAAAAGCAATACTTACAAAACCATTTGGTGAAAAACAACTGAACAACTCATGGAGGGAGAGGGAAAGGGGGAGGGGAGGGAGGAAATGAGGGAGGAGGTAACAAATTGTATAAGAAATGTAACCACTGCCTTACATATGAAACTGTAACTATAAGTAATTTTTTAAAAATAAAGAAGAGAAATCAATGTAGGAGCATCATGGTAAAGTTGTTAAAAGGTACAAAGAATGGAAAATCCTGAAATTACTGAGGGTAAAAATGACAAATACCAAAGTGTATGGAAATTATATAGATTATTGCTGATCTTTCAATAAGCTCAAAAACAGGATTGGACTACTATCTCAAAATTACTGAACAATGTCAACATAATATTCTGTATCTAGTAAATAAGTCTTCATAAATGAGGGAGAGCAAATATATTTTTAGACAAAGCTAAACTGAGAGAATTCTTTGGCACTATAAGAAATGCTAAAGAAACTGTCATTGTGTTGGCAACTATTCACAATAGGAAATTCACATGTTTAGGAAAGAATTTAAAAAATTGGAAATGTGTCTGCCAGAAGAGGTAAATACTCTGAGGAATGTTAATTAAATATAACTTGTATTTTAAAAAAATATTTGATAAAAGAAGAATTGTTTGGTAAAATACTGGGAGCATTAAGAGAATGTTCATCAAAGAATCCCAGAGTAATTAATTATGGTATACTTGCTAGTGCTGTCTTGATGTCTATTTCAATGTAGGCTCTGCTACAACAGCCCATGGAATGATTAGTTTAATATATGCAGAGTCCCTTGGTTAAACAGACATGTTCTGCTTTGTTTTAAGACTTGGTATAAGGACTTTTGTGATGACAGGTATTTGCCATTATGTTCCAATATTTAGGTTTATATGGATTGTCTTCCTTTTTCTCTGTTTCATATTTACAAGCTTGAGACACAATTCCTGGCCTCTTCCTTTCTTTCATTATTTGATTTGATTTTATTTGGTAATATATACAACAAGCAGTGAATCACTATCTTTTAGGGAATACAGAGCCTTTAAATATGGCAGTCCTTGTGTATACTTTCATTCACTCGATGTATTTTTATATCTGCCATGAAGTATTTGATCTATCCATAAAACATAAAACAAAATTATAAATATTAACAGGTTCAACCAACAGAAAAGAGAAACTTTGTATAATGTAATAAGCCTCATGCTTTTTATGAAATACTCTAATTGGCATGAGAGTGCATACACAGTCCCTGAGATCAAGTCCCTTAGCCTAAAGCAAACCAGATACGAGAAAACATTCTTTGAAGTCTTCTTTTTCACATTAAAAATTGAAATACTTTTGCATTCCCAAATAGATCTTTTAATATAAAAGTAATGTGATTCACTCACATCTTCAAATAAAATTGATACTCCAAGATTTACAATCTTTTGATCCAATATATTGTTGAAGATGTGATTATAGATTCTACAGTGAGACTGCTTATTTTAAATGTCATCTCTACTGGCTGTGAGCTCTGTGTCTTTGAGCAAATTACTTCAACTCTTGGTCTTATTTTTCTCACCTATAACATAGAGATAATGCTATCTCATCTGATCAAACATATCAGTACTGAGCTTCTGTCAAGCTTTTAGAGCCTGACATAAAACATACCTACAAGTGTGTGACACAGAAAAATAAAAATTATAATCAGAAGAGTTTGAAAAAGAAATGAGGATGGGAATAAACGTACTTAACATCCATCTCCTCTTTCATAGACAATAGAAAAACCAACGAACAACAAATAAAAAAGCCAAATAAATTATTATGCTTTGAGATGAATAGGTGAAGTTGGAAACACAGTGGTGGAGAAATGGGTCCTCGGTGGGGCACGAAGGCATAGATGATCAAGCAAAACAAGTAAAGGACAGGCCTGGTACCACTGGTACCAATGTTTGTGGCCATGGGAGGGCTCCATGCATCATCACCTCGATGCCCAGTGAGCAGGACTGACAATGTAGTAAGCAGCTTTGATCCAGAAAAGAACTCTTCATCTTCTCCACGACCCACAGAACACAGCCTGTGGCAATGTGGAACTGTCATGAGAAAGGATTTATTACTGGACTTCAAGCTTCTGTGGGAGAAGCGTGCATTTTTACCTAGAGACTTTCCAACACCCCAGAAATCGGACTGGAGCCACAAGAACCTCCAAGCACAAAGCTGATTGCAGTGCCATAGCTCATGAAGAGCCCCTAATTTCATGGAATTTCAAGAAAGTGGGGAAACTGCTTCCTCCTGTTCCTTGGTAGCTAATGTGTTTACATTCCTGTTCTTTGAACTCATCTTCTCCCATTTCTTACACTTTTCTCTTTTCGACCCTTAGGGGCCTCATATGACACCAGGGAAAATATAAATTAAATAGACTGATTTTATGAGAAAAGAAAGAAGACATCTGTCTGTCTCTCAATCTATCAGAGTTTATATATGTATACACTCTGATATATGTATGTATTTATTTATATATCCATATGCATATCACAGATGACTTAATAACTTATGTAAAGCTTTTTTTAATTTAATATTATGCTAGAGTTTGCTAGTTAGATATCCAGTACCATGACCAAATATATTAGTCCACACCAAACAAGAAAGATTTATTTTCTACATTAAGACAAGTTTTACATTGTATTCTGGATTGGACTTAAATTTGAGATTCTCCTCTCTCACCTTCCTGCATGATAGTATTACAGCCAAATACAGTCACTTTCTGCTAGATGGGAAGACTTTGGTGGGTAATTGACTGCACTCTTTCTATTTTTAGTTTTACTTTGGCAGTCCTGGGGCTTGAACTCAGAGCCTGAGCACTGTCCTTGGCTTCTTTTTGCTCAAGGCTTGTACTCTGCCAATTAGAACCACAGCGCCACTTCTGGCCTTTTCTATATACTTGGTGCTGAGCAATCGAACCTAGGGCTTCATGTATATGAAGCAAGCACTCTTGCCATTAGGTCATAATCAAAGCCCACTCTTTGTGTTTTCCAATTGTTAAATCTCAGCGCTTGGACTAATTTGAAGCCACATGACTGATGAAAAATTTCACCAGTGTCTTCTCTTTTACATTGACATCTGGATACCAGGTCTGAAATACTTCACACACACAGACAAAACCATTTTGTCTCAGATTCCTAAGTAGTAAGATGAAAACACCTGGCAAAATAAATTTAAGGTTCCCTTTTGATCTCAAATAATAATGAAAAAATTATCCTTACTGAAATGCAAGAATAGATTATTGCATATGAATTTACTCTATGGAGGAGGAGAGTAATTACCATATTGCATCACATAGGGGATATATAGCATGCCATGCATCCATCAAATGAAACCATGGGCCAGTAATTGCTAAATGCCAAGTTACATGTTGTTTTAATCCATGAAACAAATATGAGTTGAAATTTTCATCTAATGATAAATTCTGTGTTTGGACTCTTACTGTTTTTAGCTATAGAAGTTAATTTTGATGACTTAGTAACACATGGAAACAGTGTATTAAAAAAGAACTTGGGGGCTGGGGATATGGCCTAGTGGCAAGAGAGCTTGCCTCGTATATATGAGGCCCTGGGTTCGATTCCCCAGCACCACATATACAGAAAACGACCAGAAGTGGCGCTGTGGCTCAAGTATAGTACAACTAATGGAGGGAGAGGGAAATTGGGAGGGGGGAGAGAGGAGGAAATGAGGGAGGAGGTATCCAGTTCCATAAGAAATGTACTCACTACCTTATGTATGAAACTACAACCCCTCTGTACTTCCCTTTGACAATAAAGAAAAAATTAACTTTGCTTATAAAATTAGAAAAAACTTTTATTTTTTGTTATTCCAAAAGCAATATTTTTGTTGTTGGGATATGGATTGTTTCAGTGGTGACTGCATGATCCAACCCTAACCCTCAAAAGAAGTCTTTTTCTGTATATTTCATTAACTTTTGAAAAATTTAGGAGCATGTTGGTAGATATGTATCTCTATATTTTATATGCACAATATTATTATATGTAGTATGTAATGCATATGTATGTGGTAGCATTAAAGTTTAGTGCAAAATGGATTTGCTTGGAAAAATTTGAAAAGGTCTCAATATATTTGTAAATGCAAATGTACTTCAATAATAACCCCTGTTGTCATTAAACTAAAAGCTGGATGCATTAAGACTAATTAATTACAATTTTCCATCAGCAGAATTTCCCACCCATCTTTCAGTTGCAGTTTTCTTAAATTATAATCTTCATTAATTCTATGCTTTAATGAATAGATGAAAAGTCTACTATATATGTAGGTATATACATATATAAACATATATCCATACACACATATATGTGCATATCTGTGTGTATATATATATGCATATATATATATATGTAGAGAGAGAGAGAGAGAGAGAGTCTAGATGGGAAAAGTTTATTTAATAACAGTTTTGGTAACTTTATGAAACTCTTCTTCCACCAGAGGTAGAAAGCTTGTTCCACTTGTGTTTCCTAAGTCACACACACACACACACACACACACACACACACAAACTATAAAATGTAACCTATAAAATATATGTTAACACACATATGTATGTGTATATATATATATACATATATACATATATGTGTGTACATATACATATATATATATATTCTAGGGACATACTCGGCACAAGTAAAATAATTATAGTCATTAAGACTAGGTAAAATGTTAAAACCTGTATAATAGCTATGAAAAGGAAAGTCAAAAGAGGGAAATTCTTCTACACCAATACACTTTTTGAAATTCTCAGTTCTGATTTCTGGGTTGCTGTGTAAGAGGCCTGCTACACTCACAGTTAAAGTTTCCGTGAGACATGATCATGTACCACATGCTTCTAACTGGGTTGGAAAATGTATTGTACAGTGCAACCAAACTGGAGGTCTCAATACTGAGGTCAGCCACACTTGATTTCTATTAATATAAAATGCACCCTATGTAAGTTAGTTCTTATATGAAATGCATAAAATAATGGATTCTACACTGACACAGTGAAGATAATTAATTTATATCTAATATCACAGATGTGAGACTCCTGTGAATAGGGGAAGATTACTGTTCTTAAGTACTTAAGATGTGGTACCTTTTCTAGTTGTTAATCCTATGAAATATAAAGCCACTCCATTCTTTTGAGTTTAGAATTTATTATACTGTAATTCTTTTGCTTTGGTAGATCTCAGACATCTTATAGGAATATAAACTAACAATTGTAAAAGTATTTAACAGTAGTTGGTACTCAATAATTATTTATTGAATAAAATGCAAACTGCTAAAAATAAAAGTGAACATATCTTGAGTATCCAAAAGAGTAATTGTTATAAACCTTTAATATTTAATATGTCCACTTCTTTAACATCAACATGCTATTTAATTTCTTAGGCGGACATATCTTTACAAAACAATAAAACAACAATTAAAACCCTCTTACTTTTTATCTTTAAGACATCTATATATTACAAATATGTTCCTGCCTATTCATCATTTATGTGAATGTTTGTATAGTAAGACAAAACTCATTCACAAATTCTATTTTCATTGAAAAGTATCAATTTTCTCAAAGTAGCCAAATGCATAAATTGCTATTTTCCCACTGTATTACCTGATTTGACAGAATAAATGGGAAAATAAGAAAATACATTAACTTGGAAAGGTAGAGAACACTATTTTGTCATATCACCCAGCTCCAATGATGGACTATCTTTACATGTATAATTGAAATGAAGTATAATAAAAACGATTTGAGACTATGAGCTATAACTAATAATACAACATTTCATGAATATCAAATTCTGGTTTGTTAACTTCCAAAATAAATGTACAAAATTCTAAGTTGTAGATGAAATGGAAAATCTTAAGAGCTTAGAAGGTTTAGTGAAATAGGCCATATGGAATAGTAATTTCACATCAATCTTTCCTGTTCAAATTTCCCTGGAAGTATGATGCGCCAAATCCATTAATAAACTGTAAGATTGATTTTTCTCTATTCCATTATGCTTCCTGAATTTTTAAGTGTTTCCCCTGTCAATTGTTGAAAATCTTCTTAAAATGAACATTGAATTATTTAAGGTACATTTACTTCTTATTCATTCAACTTTTAAAATATTCTAATTAGTTTCTCAGGCTGGCATACAGTTGAAATGTTGTCCCCAGAACTAATTTATAAAATATTTTATTAGATTAAGTGACTTACAGCAGGTTAGGGACTCCCTAATATTTGCAAATATAATCTTGTTGCATATAGTGAAGGTATTGCCTACTGAAAGGAGTATGCTAGAAACATCTTTTTTTCAATACCATACCTACCTATGTGTATTAAATTGAATTATCCGAGTGAAAAGAATCAGAGTTAGACTAATAATAGAAAATTCACAGTCTATGTATTATAATTTATATATTGAATCTAGGAATAATAAAATAAATATTTGAGAATGTAAATGTATACATCTGAAATAAATTTTGCATAAAATGAAATGATTATTTGTACGTATTAAAAATACCAAAATGATTAATGAACTAATTTTGTATAGTATGTTGAATAAGTATATGTAGTACAGCTAATAAATATTGAATTTTCTCTTCATATTCCATCTTCCTTACCAGTATTCTTCTTTCATACTCATTCTATATAATTTAGCCAGATTAATAGGATGGTGTGGTGAGTATTACATTCAGAATGAAGAATCAAAGAATCAGAACATGTAAATCATTTTTGTATGCCATATCTTCATTAGTTACAGGGGTTTGACTACAATCTTCCAAAATTTACTCTTAATGGTACACAAAATATTTTCTCCAAACACGTTCTTCTAGTAATTTGTAATTCCTCAGATTATGGTCATACTGAGATTTACAGACAAAGTAAAAGTTATAAATATATCTATGCTAATCATCAATTATGAGCCCTTCACTAGAGTTGGTGCTTTCTAATATTATGTAACATAAGGACAGAGGAAATAACACTGAAATGGTCATTTTAAAGAATGAGCATAAGTATACAGACATGACAAACTTGGGGGTTGTTTTAAGGTAAAGAGGAATTGCCAGAGCGGAAAGTACAAGAGAATCAGTAATTTAAAGTAACTCTTAACTATCTATTAAATATCTACCTCTTGGAGTTGATTTCATCAAGTCACCTGTTGTACATGACAGAAAATTTGTTGGAAATAGAATGCAATTTTGGACATATTTAATGTGAGATATTTCAAAGCATAAATATTGCCTAGATTTTTAACACGATTGTGTTTAGTTTTCAGTAAAAGCCTAGAAAGAAAGTACTGAGTACAATCATTCTAACATAAGTGCATGCAATCTGATATTTAATGAAAGACTGCGAGAGGAAACTGAATATCAGAGGTGAGAATGTCGAAATGTAAATTAAAAGGAAGTCAGGCTGCCACAGATGAGTTAATTATCTCAAGGATGACTGAAAAATCAAATAGCCTTGTACTTAAAATGTTCATTAAGTTTTTCAATGTGCTGTCACTGGCTTTAGGAGAGCAATTTGGATACAATATGAGGCAGCATGGAAAGTCATGTTTTAACAACACTGAATGATCCCACTCTGTGTCACAAATTCAAGTCATATTTCATCTCTCCTTGTAGCTCACTGATGAAAATGAATCATATGGCCATAGTGATCATCAAGAAGTCACAAATTACGCCATCTTTGAAAATGTTAATAGTTACTTACTTGCTATCATATGAATTAAATATGAATTATGTTATGTGTGTTTAAGATATGTGTTTCTGAGTTCTAGAAATCTATGATTCCTTACAAATTTTCATTTATTTTTCTTAGTATATTACAAATAAATTTACTTTGAATAGGCTTTAAAATAGGTTTTACTAAAAAGCAAAGATTTATGTGATGTGAAGAGAAACCAGACAATAAAATATTTTAAAAAGGCTTTACAATATTTCCAGAATAAATTTACTATAATTAATTACCCTCAAACATAGTAGGCTTTCCATAAGTGACCCCTTGCAATTGTCTCACAACACAAATATTGGCACACTCTATTTACACTTACTTGTGTCACTGGACCACCTAAAATGGCTCTAAGTTGTAATGTTTCTGATTCAAAAATTCTGATCTCTTCAGCATGATACTTTTCAACTAGATTGATAATAACCGCTTGTTGGTAGCATTGTTCTATATAACTTTTGAACTCAACTGGCCATTTATTCTTTGAGATATTAAATATTAAATCAGATATTAAATATTAAATTAGATATTAAATCAGCTCTTCATAGGCTTGCTAAGTTCACTAAAACTTCCTGCAAAAATGGAAAATCAGCATGCAAATAGAACCAAGCCTAGGCAAACTTGAACATCCCACCTATATGAAGATGTCATGTCCAGTGTTTTCAACCTCTTGCCAAATGCATCCGAATGTCCTCTACTCCCAAGACCATGGTCTCCTGTAGATCACTTTGAGATTCCATAAGTGAATAGATATACGTTCCATGTGCTTAATTGGCACTATCACATATAATAAACAAAACAAACAATCTAGTTGTTTCCTAAATTATTCCAAATTAAAGAAAAGGCCCAAACATTAACTCTGGATACTGTGCTAATATTTACAGATTCATATATAATGGAAAATTGTGTATCTTCTCCTATAGAAACATTTCCTTAGTAAAATACTTCAGACTAGTGGTAAAATAATAATTTACCACCAAATAGATATTCAAAACTGAACTCTGTATACAAGAAAACTAAAATATAAAACTTTGTCATATTGTCCTTGTACTTTTTGAGAGTGAAATATAGCTTTGTTAACCCTCATGGATTATGAATGCTACAAAGTTTTGAGAAATAAAAAAGCAATTGCCCTTATATTCATATTTCCCCCTCTTAATCTTCGTCAAGTTTGCAAATTCTAGGAATTGCTCATCTTCAGGGAAATTCAAGACATGATTGCCATGGGTAGTCTTTTAGCAGTAATCATTTTAATGAAAGCAGACAGTCAAGATTGAATTATGTTGTGAAATGACCACCGTTCAGCAGATATTTTATCAGCAAATTAGTGTTTCTAATTCCCTGCTTTCATTTTAGAAATCATACTTTGAACAGAAAGATCCATATTATTTAGGAACTAACCTTGATAAATCAGTTTAATATTAGAGGGTTTAGATGTTAAAACAATCGTATCCTTTAGGCAACTGTACATAATGGGTCCTATCAATTGTGGTATCATTATGAGATAGACTCTTCCTGTGTGGCCTTTAAGTGCAACTTAAATGAGCAAGGCAGTTTACAATTTGTTTTGCTTATTAATTTAGTTTTATGCTATGTTTTGGTGTCTAGGTGAAAACAGTAATAAATATTAGCTACATGAAAGACAAATGGAATATTGAAGTAATTGTGACCTCATTTTGCGTTTTACGAATGAAAAATAAGGGAAGATGATTTTAATTTCTTTTTAGTTTAGTCTGAATTAATTCTCATAATTTCATATTTAGGATTGCAACCCAAATGTATTCAAAGTATTAGCTTATTTAACAGTATACTATAATGTGTTTCTCACTTATTACTTCCCAATATTTCCATATAAATGACTGTGTGATATACTATTTCTGGAGCTATTTACCAAATAATTTCTTTCTTTCTTTCTTTCTTTTTTGCCAGTCCTGGGCCTTGGACTCAGGGCCTGAGCACTGTCCCTGGTTTCTTTTTGCTCAAGGCTAGCACTCTGCCACTTGAGCCACAGCACCACTTCTGGCTGTTTTCTATATATATGGTGCTGGGGAATCAAACATAGGGCTTCATGTATACAAGGCAAGCACTCTTGCTACTAGGCCATATTCCCAGCCCCACATAATTTCTTTAATAATATGGCTCATAGAAATGAGACTGGTGACATGTGCATTTTAAGCTGCAATTTTTCAGGATTGGAGATGAGGTATAAAGATAAAAGAATATAAACCTAGGAGAAAATATCCGCAAAATTTATTTGATAAAGGATTTTTTAAGAGGGAATATTTTTCAAACTACTCCCTTGCCAATGAGGATGAGCCAGTACTACATTTTTCTCCTGTGGATAAAGATTGCCAACACTTTCGTGTTTTCCAGTCTCTTTTTCCTCCCCACTCCCAAAAATCTTGAATTACAGGAAAAAGTTAATGCATACTTTATTTACAACACACACACATACACACACAAACATACACACACACACTAAATTCTACTCATTTGTGAGAAAGAATGATATCATAACATTTGTAAGGAAATGGAAAGACTTGGAAAACATTGTATGAAGGGAAGTAAGCCACAGACTCAGAGAAACACAGGTTGCATGGTTTCTCTCATGTGCTGATAAAGCTATTAGTACACACACTGGTGTTAAGCACGTGGTTATTAATGAACTGATGAAGTAGAATAGACAGTGGAGAACACATAATACAATTCTTTCAAAAGACTAAATCAAAGACCAACAAAATAAGTACCACGAAATAGATACTTATAAGGAGCAGGAAGGTGGCAAGGGGTGGATAGGGATAGAAAAATGACTGGGAGAGGAGAGTACAATGTGGGCAAGAATAGACATTAGGAAGGGGTGGCAGGAAAGGGGGTGAAGGTGTTGAAGGCATGACACAGATAAAGATTCATTGTATAAATTTACTGATATGTTAAATGGCAAAAAATTAAATACATAATCTAAAACTTAAGAAAAAGTGAGGCAAAGGATAGGATACAAGGAGTGAATGAGAATATTAAATGGGGAGACATTGCTCAAGAGGCACTGAATTCATAAACTGCTGTGTTGTAAACACAAAAATAATTCAGACTTAATTTACCAGAATGTATTTCCAATTCTTAAAATGCTAGGTCAAAAATAGACAATTTTCCTTTTTTATCATTTATATTTCCCCAAATATATTGTTTGCTAGATGATTGGTTGTAATGGAAATTGCTTTGCTTTAATTTGATGCATGCATCTGTATCGAATAACTGTCTGAAGAGATGGGTATTAAAATGTGTCTTATTATGTTTTATGTTTTTAAAGGCAGAACTGTATACACGTGTGCTGCTTTAAGGACCAGAATACATCATTTGAGCCCAGGCCAACCAACACACCACATCATTTGTGTTCATTAGTAGGAGAGGTAAGCATATGTACAATGTATCAGCTTGCAATCAGAACTGTTTTGTGGGAGTGCTAGAATAAAAGGTCCTGCTATTTTGTTGCTTTATATGGGATTAATGGAGCTTTTGGAGAAACTTTTAATCATAGAATAGTGTAAAAGGATAAAGCTTGCCTGTAATCCACACCAAGTGATAGATGCTTTTTAAAAAGGAATTTGGGTCAGGTGTTTGTGACTCATGCCTGTAATCCTGTCTACTCAGGCGGCTGGGATCTGAGTTTGAAGCCAGCCACCCCTGAGACTCTTATCTCCAATTAACCACTCAAAAACCAGAAGGTAGTTCTAGTGACAGAGTGCTAGCCTTGAGCACAAAGAGGCTCAGGGACAGTGCCCAAGCCCTGAGTTCAAGCACCATAATAGAAGGGGGAAAAGAAAGAATTTGAACAAAATATTCCTATCCATGTGGATTGAACCACAGATTTAATAAACATATTGTTTGGTTTGGAATTAAATCTTTCCCTTAAGTCACTTTGAATTGAGCTTATTAACTCTCAAGGACACAAGTTCCAACTGGTGTTTTCTGTGAAGAGCATTGCAATGTGTCAGGTCTAAACATCCCCACAGCCATGCTTAGAGGAGAGTGATGATCTGGACAAAAAGGCAACTCTGGGGCTGGGGATATAGCCTAGTGGCAAGAGTGCCTGCCTCGGATACACGAGGCCCTAGGTTCGATTCCCCAGGTTCGATTCCCCAGCACCACATATACAGAAAACGGCCAGAAGCGGTGTTGTGGCTCAAGTGGCACAGTGCTAGCCTTGAGCAAAAAGAAGCCAGGGACAGTGCTCAGGCCCTGAGTCCAAGGCCCAGGACTGGCCCAAAAAAAAAAAAAAAAAAAAAGGCAACTCTGTTTAAGTACACAAATAACCTAACATGTAGACTATCATTCTTTAAAGCCTGGTGAAAGGGCAAAGGAAAGTAGTCTACTTCTAGAAATATTTTTTGTTATTTTTACAAGCCTTGTTTTGCAGATTATCTTATTCCAGAATACCTAAGATGCACATTGTAAAACCAGTAAGAAATTATTTGGTTTTCCATACTAAGAGACACTTTGAGTAAAAGATCAACCAAGGTTCAAATAAAAATATGACTTTAGAAAAATAAAATATCTGCCAATGGGCAACCATACTTCTAATCTCTCTTCTTTGTACCTACATAGAAAGCAAACAACATTGCTTCATTTTTGCATTCAATGTTGACAAAGATTATCTTTTCTCTCATGATTCTTTTATTATTTTAAATGTTGAAAGACACAAGAATCAAATTCGATCTACATTGTATATAGATTTTGCAAAGACAGGAGTCTAACTGAGTTGCTTTGACTACGAATTTTTTTCCAATTTCATGCAATTTTGTAATTGTCTGATTCCTGTTCTCCCTGCAAAAAGAGTTGACTGTTTGTCCTGATTAGCGATCTTGAATGAGTCAGGCATGCTCGGGTAGATTGACATGACATTGATGGGTTCAAACCACATCTGCTTCTTTCATTCTGTAAATTGTGACTTTGTCAAAGGGTTATCATGGAAAATAAATTTAAAATCAATAGTGGAGGGAATTAATTGCAAATCTTCTCCATTTGATAATAATGGTGTTCGTTTCTGCATTAGTGTCTTTCTTAGAAGAAATTGAGATGGAAGTGCATGTGGGTGCACAGAGAGAGTTAGAAAAGGGGTGGAAACAAACGAGTTCTTTTGCAAATCAGGTGGAAGTTTTCTTCTTTTATGTTCTTTGTTAAGTTTTTTACTCAAGTTCCCTGTTGAATGGTTGATATTGGTTTCTAATTTTGAAAACTAAGTGCCAGATTTGGGACAAATACAGAGCTACAAAGATTTAATGAGCTATGACTTTGTGAACAAATGGATATGATAATGAGGAAATGTTAAGGAAAGAAAAATATATTTTTAGTTATAACAACATGGGAAAAAAAACCAAATACCTTAATGTAGTCATATCTACACTACAGATTTTCTTTCCAAAGGTAGCCATTGTTTCACTTCACATTTATGTCTTTTCAGTTGTCTGTGAGGTCCCAAGTCATATTTGCTCAGTAGATCATCAGTACAGTAAGTTACAAATTACTCCCTACTGAAGAATCCATTCTCAATGTGGAAACTAAGGTTTAAAGATAAAAATAGTTGAAGTTAGACACAGAGGTGAGCTTCTTGCTCTGTCCTCTGATGACCTATTTGGTACCTATGAAACTTGACTGGAAATCTGTAAAATACTCATATAAAAACCAAGAGTATCTCTTTAAAGATTTTTTTTTCTTTTATAGGATTAAAATTTTGTCCATATTTTGCTAAGGAACATTACCCTCCAAATTTATTTATAAATGGATTGTGATGTATCAGGGATTATTGATAGTTACAAATGTCAGGAAGAGTCCATTTATTTTGGACAATGTCAACCCTTTCCTTCCTTTCTCCCAGTGTTTCACTCCCCAACCCAGCAAGTTTTGTAGTTTCTTTCCAACATAGAGTCTATTGAGGACCACTGCTTCATTTGTTTTCCCTTTTCCCTCCATTTCTGTGACCCTCCTTACCTTCCCAAAGACAGATAAATGCATAGGCAAGTAAAACGAAAAGAAAATACAACAATGAAAAAAATCCTTTTGTTTCCATTTCTTGGAGTTAATTTTGATGAATATTATTCTGTATGATCAGATGCACATAGATGTTGTGCCTTTCTCTTCCTCCTAAGTGTATCCTCCTTTTGATTTGCTGCTTGTGAATTCCTGGAATCCCATGATATTTATGATGTCCCAATGTATTTTAGACCTAGTTTCCACGTATGAGAGAAAATATGTTCTATTTTTCTCTCTGAGCTTGTTTTCCCTCACTTAACATGTTTTGTTCTATATCCATCCATTTCCCTGCAAATGACATAATATTATTTTCTCTAATGGCTGCATAAAATTCCATTGTGATATTTACCATATATCTTGGACCCACTCATCTCTGGTAGGTCATCTGGACTTTAGCCATTACTTGGCTTCTTTGAATAGTGCAGCAATGAACATGGATGTGCAATTGTCTTTACAGTCTCCTGGCTTATTATGTTCTGGGTAGATGCCCAGGAGTGGTATGGCCAATGGAAATGAAATATCCTTTTTTTCTCATCTGTGTGAAGAAAGAGTGGTATCAAGTTACTCATTTGTTGACATGAGTATTTGATGCAATTTAGTAGTAAAATTATCCAGGCATAGAGGTTTTATTGAGAATACTTGTTATTGAGAATACTTGATACTGAGAATATTTGTTATTGAGAATACTTTTTTCTCTCAAATGCAATCCAGTGCATGCATACACACACACACACACACACACACACACACACACACACACACACGAGCATCTATATACTCACATTCATGAACACACACAAAAATATGGGAACACATGCATATACACATTTTTATATTCATTTTGGAAGTTTTCTTTGATAACCTTATCCTTTGTATTTAATTTCTCAGTCACCTTTTTCTTTTCTTTTTACACTTTAATTTTATTGTCCAGTTTATGTACAGAGAAGTTATAGTTATGTATGTAAGATGGTGAGCACATTTCTTGTGGAGAATTATTATTCCTTTATTTTATCATATACATCATTATATTTTCCTTGTGTCATAAAAAACATGATGGGGACTTTTGCTTAGTAACTCAGCATCATAAATTTTAGCTGCAGCATTTCTCTGCAAGTTTTGATGAAAAAGGAAACTTTAAGATAGACTAATTCTCATATAATATAGTTTGTTCAAAACATATATAAAGAAGTTTTCTTTTTTACTGAAGAGTAGAAAGACATTGTTGTAGATGAAAGTTCTTGTGAAGAGACTACCTTAAAAACAGTGCATACTTGTGTCTGTTCTTATCTGATCTTTTATATACATGAGATAAATATTATACCAATAAATAACTATGACCAAATATAATATGAATTGTTTTATTGTGTAATTAAATTATCTAATTTCTTTATGTTGCTTTGTTATCAACATTGTGAATTGTGACTCATTTATTAATGAACAGGGAAAGGCTTATTGCTTTCAATTTATTTCATGATTAAAATTTTTAATCTGCCAAGCAAAAACAAAAAACAGCATGGATGCTTTTATGCCATATGTTTCATTGCATGTTTTGTTTTTTTTGCCAGTCTTGGGGCTTGTTCTCAGGGCCTGAGCACTGTCCCTGGCTTCTTTTTGCTCAAGGCTAGAACTCTGCCACCTGAGCCACAGTGCTACTTCTGACCATTTTCTATATATGTGGTGCTAGGGAATCAAACCAAGGGCTTCATGTATAGGAGGCAAGCACTCTTGCCACTAGGTCATATTCCCAGGCCCTCATTGCATTTTTATTACTGTTAAAATTCAGTTTTATTTATTTTTGTATGATCTTCTTAGTTCCTATTTTATTAACTTATTATTATTTCCTTTTTTTACCTTGATGATTTTATTTTGAGCTATCTTTTCCATTGTGTTTTGCATTTATTAGAAGAGAAATCCAAATGTCAAGTTTTAAATACTTTGATTTTAACATTACCTATTAAATCTAACATTTCACTTCTTCTAGATACTCTCTGAACTGCACGTATAAATGAATACATTTTATACACATTGCTGTCTTAGTATCAACAATTACAGTCTGTCTCAGCAAAGGATTAGTTGTCCTCTGGGAATTTAGATGTGTTACCTAAAATATACTTCAGATTTTTTTTTAAATTGCTGAGTGTTGTTATTTATTTCTGACATATTCACTTTCAGTCAAGGTACATTTCAATTACTTGGAATATAGTAAGGATTGATTTATAGCCTGTGGAATAATTTATCTTCATAAATGTTCTATCTGCTCTTGTGTTTCAAAAGCATATTATATTGCTGATGTTGGAGTGATCTATCTACATCAATTAGGTCAAATTGATGGAAAGTATTTGAATGAGTATTTCATATTCTTACTGATTTTAATCCACGTTACTAAAATGTACTTAATACACAGGAATATCTACTCAATTTAAACATAAAGTTTGATTGTTTTAAACAAGTATACACACCAATATTACTGCTAGAGTTAAAATATTATACCCTTCCCATGACTTGGGGACCTTCCTTGGGTCCTGTCAGGGTGTTCTACACTCATTCACCCTTCAGACAAGCCTCTAATCTGTTTTCTCAATAGATAGATAGATAGATAGATAGATAGATAGATAGATAGATAGATAGATAGATAGATCCTTTTCAAGAAATGATACTAAATGAAACCTCCTAGCTTTTTACTTTTGATGTATGACTGTTGTTCCTATTTTTTCTCCTTATAAATATTTTATATGGGTAAAATATTATTAATTTACCTTTGAAGGACTTTTAAATTGGTTCTAATGAGACTATTTTGTGTAAACATTGATAGAGCCAGGCGCTGGTAGCTAATGCTTTTAATCCCAGGTACTCAAGAAGCTGAGAGTTGAGGATTGCTATTTGAAGACAACCAAGGCAAGAAAGTCCCTGAGACTCTTATATCCACCAGAATGCTGGAAGTTGTGCTGTGGACTAAGAATGTTAACCTTGAGCAAAAGAGCTAAGGTATATCACCCAGGTTCTGAGTTCAAGCCCTAAGACCAGTCAAAAAAAATGCCACTGAAAATTTGTGAATTAATCTTTTGTAGTATTTTAACACTCTTGAATAAACATTATTAGACGGTATTGTTTGGTTCCTATGATAGGTATTGTTAAATTATTGTATCATAAATTTCAGTTTGTTTATGAAGTATTGTAAGATTACACACTAGAGGTAAAATTTTTATATTTGTGCTGCCCAGTAAGGAAGGAAGGACTATGTAGGAGAATCACAGTCCTAAGCTGGTTTCAGCAAAAACAAGACCATCTAGCTTAACCAAACTGAAATAAAAGTCCTTGGGGTATGACTTGTGTGGTAGAATATTTGTCTAGCAAGTACAGGGCCTGAGTTCAAATTTCTCTTTCACTAGAAAATAAGTATCACAAATGATAAAGAGCTTTATCTATGTTTGTGATTCAGTCATATTGTGACAAATCAATAACCATACCATGTATGCTAAAACCTCATTATTTTAGGTGTCTCACTGTACTCATATGAATAAATCCAAGGTTACACATTCTGAGTATTATGCAAAACATTATCTTTTGGTTAGTGTGCCATTTAGAGGAAGGAATATAGCTATATTCATACTGTTATGGATTATCTAATATTTAAGGACAGTCTGCTACATAAAATGCAATAGAACTTCTCTGCTGTAATGGCTAAAAAATGGTCAATCAGAATTCAAAAGGTGTCCAATTATTGGTATCTGGTGTACCTCTGAATAAAAGATAAATCTGTACATCAGAAACTAACCATCTATGACAAACATCACAAAGAAACAAACATCACTTCTGGGTAAATACTGTGAAGAAAGTTAGAATTCTTATGTTGGGTTTTACTTCTGAAAATATTTCATTTCTTTAGGTTATTTCGCTCATCTGAAAAAAAGAAGTGTGTGTGTGTGTGTGTGTGTGTGTGTGTGTGTGTGTGTGTGTGAAACATTCATTTCTCAAGATGAAGAACTCACAGTGTTTGTCTCTACCTTGCTAGGTGGGTAAATCCAGAGATACCAGAGAGGTAGTTAACCAAAACTTTCACAGAGTAAACCCTCTCGTATGTCATTCAGTTTCCCTTAAGTATCCTTACGAGTATATTACTGTTTGCGATGGCTCCACCATTGTACCTTCACAAAATACCTTGTCACAGCATGTTTCTTAAATAGTATCCCTGCTCTATGTAAATTATTTGTTCCCTTAAATTTTTCCTTATCACTGAATGTGTAACATTTGACAAGGGAATTCTTTTCAAAAGAGCAGAGGCATTATTGAACCTGAACCCTAACAGAAGGGCATGAAATTATACGTAAATGAGAAAGTAGGCCATATTTATGTAGGTGTTTAATTGATTTGGTTAATGACAGTGATTCACTTCAGAAGTGTGAGTGCTAATTAGAGAGGAAAGATTCTGGCCATGGTTTAATAAGCAAAATGATTATTGAAAATAAGGATTCAACATAGGGAACTTAATGTTGCAGGCTACCCTTGTACCTTCCCAGAGCAGTATGAATTAGCTTATATGATTTTCTCACTTCCAACTCAATGTAAAAATCTCAGACCAAATGCTGAAATATTCTGCCATAATGCTAACCCATGGATGGCTAAAAGTGACCTGTAAGTTGGGAATGATACTTTATTTTTCCCATAATCTTAGTAACACAAGAGTACACCTGTCTGTGTTCCCTCAAGTAAAGGCATACATTTATTCTTGCTTTCATCAAGTAACACGATATTCCAAATGCTGTGTCCATATTATATTTGGTTTTGAAGTCTCTTAAAATCCCTGACTTTGTTAGAATATCTGCTGTTAGTGAAATTGATAGATAGCAGGTGGACAGGAGCTTGGGGGGGGCGGGGGAGGGGTTACAAAGGGGATCTTGAAATGGAGGATGAGGTCACAAGGTCTCTAGACTGCCACTCATTTATCCCCAGGCTTAGGTAATTAACATAAATAACATCTGGCAACCCAAACATCAAAACCCAAACATCAAAATAAATGTGATTACATTCCTGTTATACATTGGGAAACCGAGATTTGCTAAAGCTCAGTAACTGATCTACAATATTACACAATAATATCTATTAGAACTATGATGTAAATCTATATCCAATTTCATAAGAAACAGAAGGCATGCAAACTTCAAAATAAGAAGTTTGGGCCTAACATTTCACAGATACCCCCAATTTTATTTGGGGCCTAATATATAAACAAATAAGATGGTATCTTTGAATGCACTAGCATGCAGGTAAATGACTCATGTCTCCTAGGCCAAATAAAGCTCACTATCTACTTTTAAAAATTAAATCCTTTTGGAATGCAAGTTATTGTGTGGTTTTTACACTATAATGCAGATTTGGGTGGTTGTACTCAATAATTAATGCCCCACAATGGATAATACATTTACTAGCTATCAATATACAGGAAAAGTTTATGATCTCTGAACTTCATAGTTATGCAATACTGATCAAAGCCTAAACATAGATTGGAAAGTGTTTTTGTGAAACTAGAAAAACAGAAAAAAAGTAAAAATTGTGTACATTTCATAGTTTTTATCACACAAATATTACAATGCTTAACACCTAGTATACACTGAAATATTTTGTTGAAACAATGGTGCATAAAATAATACAATGGAGCTTGGCAGATATTTTGAATATATATATATATATATTTTTTTTTGGCCAGTCCTGGGCCTTGGATTCAGGGCCTGAGCACTGTCCCTGGCTTCTTCCCGCTCAAGGCTAGCACTCTGCCACTTGAGCCACAGCGCCGCTTCTGGAGGTTTTCTGTATATGTGGTGCTGGGGAATCGAATCTAGGGCCTCGTGTATCCGAGGCAGGCACTCTTGCCACTAGGCTATATCCCCAGCCCCGTTTTGAATATTTTAATTGTACAATGTGAAAATTACTTAAGGAATATTTTTCTACTGATTCTTTCTCCAAAGTAAATAGGAAATGAATTATTCTTTTGTTAATAACATGAGTTGACAGAATGGATGAAAAGCAAATTTTCGAAGAAATGACATCACTTTGATTGGATGTGCATGATGTAGTCCTGTATTTTAACTTCAAAGATTAGGACAATGTGAGTTACATGTTAGAATTTCATAAAGAAGGCAGATTCATGCTGTTTTTCTTATCTACTAGGTTTCACCTTATGAAGCCATTCAGCTCAAGAGCTGATATTATCATCAGTGCAAAACTTTCTATCCCTGGAGTCACATAAACTGAATATGCTACTATGTACTTTGTTCAGACTTCATTGATTCAGTCATGTTTTTGTTCAGGACTAAACAAGCACCTCCTTTTCTCTACAAAGTCATCTTCTATCATTTTAGTAAGGTGATATCCCTGAAATTATTCTTGATTGAATTCCTCCGTATCTGAAATCTGAATTTCTGGAGATTCAGTCACAGTTATTCTATTTGAAGTTAAAGCAAAGAAGAGTAAAAACATTGAAATACTAGATTAAAAATAAGTCTTAGTACTGAACGTGAATATTGTAGTCAATATTTCTTACAGCATTATTGTTCTCCAGCTAAAATAACAAAACTAAACCATAGTAAGGTATCCAACTACGATACTGGGTAGAGATTAATATATATATGGATATGAGTTTATCTTCAAGTGGACAGTGCATAGATATTTTCCATGGTCAATATTTTTTGTCATTATTGGATGTTATTACAATGCTTATTTATTGATCAGATATTGGATATGTATTGATTATTGATCAGAAGAAGCTCATCAATTCATTTATTCACTAAGCATTTTGATGAGTGTAACTCCAGGCACATGTGGCATAGCATGTTGTCTAATTTTTTAAGTCTTTCTTTATACAACAGAATGGTATTTCACTGTGTATATGTTTTGCATTTTCTACATCTGCTAGTCTTCCACTGATGAGAACTAAGAATGATTCTGTATCCAGTCTATTTCCTTTAAATATAGAAGATATTGTATAATAGTAATAGAGTTTCAATTTGTGAATGTGAAATAGTTCCACAGATGGATAGCATTCATAGATGTGAATTAATATGAATGTACATACTGAACCTATGATGAAAATAAGCTGTTTGTTCATGGAGTCTAAATGGAAAATGTTATTTTATGTATTTTACTACAACATAATAGATACAACAGAAAATGTCCAAGGAAATGAGCAGATGTATATTTTCAAGTTTTGACTGGAAATGTTTCATGTTTATGGGTAGGAAAGTCACAGGAACAAGGACAGGTGGAAGAAGAGAATGACATTCACGATGCACGAGGATAAGTGATCTGATAGTCATTACATGACAGGCTAAGAATGTCATATCTGAAGGATAAGGGAATATATTTATTAGGATATTGTAATTTTCAAATAAGTAACATTGAATGAAAGTAATGTTCTAGGATTAGCAACAGAGGTTGAAAGTGTGCATCTGCATTAACTCTAGGACCTAAGATTAAAAGCATGCAAAAGAAACAGTTTGCCATAGAAACTACTTCAGGGTTAACACTGCCTTTCATATGAATCTGTAACCTCTCTGTACTACACTTTGACAATATAAATAACATTTTTAAAAACTACCAAATAGAACATATTTACTCTAATAATGTAGAAAATCTCAGTTATAATGGCATAAACAAAATAAAGGGTTTATCTTTCATTAACACAAATAAATGCATATTTCTGAGTGCATGAATTCTATCTCCGAATCAAACTCACTATCTCCCCTGCCCTACTTAGACATGATTTATTTCTGGTTGGTTCACAGTTTACACTGAAACAATAGCTCTGCCTGTAATATTATTGGCAACATCAAGGAGAAAAAGAAGAGCTCAAATATCCTTCCCCAATGAGTCATTTCCCTTCGAGTATTCAGGAGAAGGGCCATTCAATCATTTCATTTTATATTCACTGGAAATTTCTAGATGAAATGAATGGTCTTTCGTTGAGTAGATGCTGACACAACAAACTATTTGACTTCTGCTGACAAAATGTTAAAAGATAATTGACATTGGATAACCTACAAATATTTCACATTTCAAGTGGGAGATTGACGCTTCTGCTTAGGGTGCAGTTTGATTTCAGTTGTGAGAAAAATGGAAATAAAAAACTCAACTACATCAAGCTTGGACTCATTCATATTTGGAAAATTCTATTAAAATGTCTGACAGACTAGAAAAATAAATAATGACCATGCACACTCATTCTAGAACCTTAATGTTTGGTAAGCAGTTTCGAAATTCAAAATTGAGTGTCATTGCAAAAATGTGAATGCTTAATTTACGTGAATAATTATGGAAATATCATGCATACTTTACTTAACTATATGAACACGGATAAAGTCTTTCTGGCAGTGATACTTCCAACTTGATGGGAAACACATTAAATATACCTAATACAAATATTTAATAAGAAGAATTAGAAAATGTTATGCACATAAATTTCATGGTTGACAAAAGAATTTTGTTTTCTTTCTGGAAAGGATTAGATAGTAACTAATTTTGTCTTTGTGACAAAATATACTTTAATATATTTGAAGTATTTGAATTATCTCTATAGTTATAGTGAAAATGAAGAAACTATATAAATAATGGACAGGGATATGATCTCAAAAATATACAATTACTAGAATAGATGTACCCTTTTAAGTATAGTTTTCTGTCCAGAGAAAAGTCTTTTAAATTTATGATAAGAATGAAGATTAGTGAGAAATACTTAAAGTAAATCAGCAAAAATAATACACATATCAAATAACAAACAGATTAAGCCAATAAACAAACATGTAGTTTTTATTTATTTTGGAGCTAGTCCTAGCGTTTGAACTCAGGGTCTGGAGGATGTCCCTGAAATTCATCTCTTCATCCACAGTTCTACTTCTGGGTCCACTAGTCAGCAATAAGAACAACACTGACTTTCTTGCACAGGCTTTAAATGTAAACTGTCAATCACTCTTGTTTATAATTTGATCAATACTTAATATTGAGTTAATGGTTAGCATCTTTTTTTTTTCCTTGATTATCTGTTTTTCTCAACGGTTGCCACTTTAAATTATTTACTTTCAAATTTTACTGTCATCTACATATTATATTGATTCATGATTGGGCCAAATTGACTTCTTGGCTACAGCTAATAATTCCATTTTGTTGTTGTCATTGTTGTTTTTATGAAGCTTGAACTCAGGGCCTTGGCAGTGACCTACCTATACTTTATGAAATATATGAGCATTTTTGCTCAAGGCTATCACTCTACCACTAAAGAAGCTCAAGAAGCTCACAGACAATGAATGCCTAGTCCCTGAGTTCAAGCTCCAGGACACACACACACACACACACACACACACACACACACACACTTTATCACTTTATTTCTATGGAATAAAATAAATCATAATGCAATTGTCTACTCGGTCATCTCATATATTTTCCATCAGGAATTAGCTATCATTTGTGGTTATTATTTTAATGAATAAATGGTTTCCTTCTAGCTTTCAGGTTTTCACTACTAAAATTTCTTCAGAGAAGGGAAAGTTAAATGTATCACTAAGCTTAGTTAAAAATATTGAAAAAAATCTATTGCTTATGAGGTATACAGTTTGAGAATTCATCATTTTTGTCTATTTTCCTTTTACTTTTACTTTTTAACATTTTCATGCATTTTGTTTTTTATGCTTTTGTTATGTCTGAGAAGTTGTATAAAAGAGTTGCCATTCGGGCTGGGGATATGGCCTAGTGGCGAGAGAGCTTGCCTTGTATACATGAGGCCCTGGGTTCAATTCCCCAGCACCACATATATAGAAAATGGCCAGAAGTGGCTCTGTGGCTCAAGTGGCAGAGTGCTAGTCGCTAGCCTTGAGCAAAAAGGAAGCCAGGGACAGTGCTCAGGCCGAGTCCAAGCCCCAGGACTGGCCAAAAACAAAAAAGAGTTGCCATTCAACAAACAATTTATGGATACAGTGTGTCTTGGTCAATGTTACCCCTTTCAACTTTCTCACCCAAAATGTGTCAGCCTATCATTTTCCTCACTTTTGTTAATGTTGTAGGGTATATATTGATTTATCTTTTGCTGTTTAACAAAACAGTTTATTTGTACAATGCATCTTGATCAGTATCATCCCCTTAAACATTTTCATCCCCCTTCTACACACACATTTTATTTGTCTTAATTTTGTGGTCTATACAATGAATTCTTGACCACATTTTCCACCTCTTCCCCTTTTCATTCCTCTACCACTTTCCTCTTACCTCCCCCCCTCCCCCCAAGTACTCATTTCCTGGTACTTATTTTGTTGGCCTTTGACTTTGTCTTTTTATAGAAGTATACTATTTGGTCTCTCCCAAGAGTCTACTGTACTTCAGTTAATTCATTTTTAACCACTTGTATACCACCCAATGTTCTTAATTATAAATTCATAGACACATTCTAGCTACCACAAATGAGAGAAACCACATAACTTTTGTTTCTCTGCATCTGGCTTACTTCATTTAATACATTTTTTCCAAGTTATTCCCTCTTTTTATGGATAGCAAAATATCATAAAAGAAAGTTCACATAATGGTAGATGTTTTTTATAACCAGCTACTCATCAGGCCAGGACTTAATATTAGGAATGTTCTTTGAGTTAAAAAAAAAAATTAAACTATCAAAACAGTAAGTCCTCAAAGAAACAATAACCCAGTTGGTAAATGGTCTAATGACTTCTCATAAGAAGGAAAAATGACCAACAGACACTTGAAGAAATAAATGTTCAATATCTTTGGCAGTAAAGATATGCAAATCAAAATAACACAAATTCCACCTCAACTCAATTAAAATTATCATTATTGCTTGAAAATTTTTAAACACAGAAACACCACTTCAGTCTCATTCCTAATCTGTATGCTTTTAGTTTCTATTTTTATCTGATATGGTCTCTTTCATGTAGTTGTTTGGGGCAGGGCTGTCCTGATTATGGGATCACTTAACTCCACTTTCTGATTAGTTAGAATTACAGACTTGCACCAGCATACTCATCTACAACATTACAGTTTCTTTCTAAAGCATATGTCATTACTTGCTGAAATTGTTAAATGTGTATTTTTATATTATGTTAATTTTTCTAATATAAATTTTAATTTACTATCTTGTCTTATTTGGGGATGGAAATTATTAGAGACATTAAAAAATTTATAGTAGGTTATACATGATTTGAAATTCCATTAGGAAAATCTAATATACAGCAAATTTAAGTATCTGAATGATTCCAAGTAAATAGAATGTCAGGGTATATGCATATATATATAAAATTTGCTTAGAAATTAGCTTTTCTTCTGTGCTGTAATTGAATTATAATGGATATGATTCCTCTGGTAAATGAAACATCTTAAATAATCCTATTTAATAAAATGTTAAATATTACTTTGGGAGGCAAAGACTAGTGTGACAGTGTAGTCCTGTAATTATGTTTATAAAAATAAAAATGCTTAAATCATCTATGAAAGAAATATGAGGAACATTTGTCTTCAAGAATCTGCCTCTTATTGTACATAGGTTATAGTACATAGAGTGGCAATATAACCAATGATTGCCTATACCTAATCACTTTTTTTAGTAGTTACTAATCACAGATCCTGTTCTCAGTTGCAGTATAATTTTGGATAGCTTCTGGTTCTAAGAATGAAACATATATGATTTATGTGTAGTATAACAGAAAAAAATTCAGCACATAGAACACAGCAAGAGATCTGCATATATATTAATGATTATAATTTTTTAGGCTCCAAGAACATTGTGAAAAAATCAAACCAACTACAAATGTAAATGTATGCTAGTACTTCTCAGTATTAGTCAGAGCATGTATAATGTACAGAATTTATTTCAGAAATAATAGTTTGCAATCTATCATTTTAAATCGTGTCATGACCTAACCTCTCCTATTTTGAAATAGACTTGGACTATTTTCCTTAAATGAAATTTGATTTCACTTTTGATTTAATCACAGCACAAATATGGAAGGGAATATTCTGAACCACTATATCACAAACGTATCAAGTTCTGAAAAATCCTTTTTTAAAAAATGATTTCCTTCTATGATTTTTTTTCATTCAGATTCATTTGGTCTGAAAACCACTCTGAGGAAAATATGGAAAATGACAAACAGTTGGTCCAAAAGCCACTCTGGAAACAATAACATTCTTCCATATTGGAAGTCTCTAACTAGCTATAAATGTCACCTTCAGCAAATACAGTATTTATTGCAATATAAAACCAGAGCCAACATTGCTCAAAAGAAGGTTTCTTTTTTTTCCGCTAGGATATATAGTACATCCTCTTTCCTTCCTATGAAAACACAATTCTCTCATTCCCTGGCTCATAATATCCTCTTCCAGAAGCAAAGCAGCATCTTCCTAGAACCTCTAGGATTTTTTTAGGTTAATTATTTATTGTCAAAATGTACAGAGGGGTTACAGTTTGATACGTAAAGCACTCAGTACATTTTTTATCAAACTTGTTACCTCCTATTTTTCAAACTCATAAGCCATGTCAAGTTCTTTCACCTGGAACTGATCTGTGTGAAATTCACATTGACACACATTCTTGTCAGTTACATAGGCAACCAAATTTGTTTCAGTGTTGCATTTTTTGCACTCTTAATACTTTAAGTCATGAATGAAGAAATTTTGTTGGTGGTAAAACAAAATAATTATCAAGAATGAAGATATCCTTACTGTGGTTTACCCAAGACATAAAAGGATGCCTTACAGAAATGTCAACAAATATGATGCTTTTTAACTGCATGTTTATTACAAATTATTGTTAGTGGTTCTGCTGGAACTCAAAGTTTCACATTTGGTTAGTTTCTGTTCTGCCACCTAAAGCACAACTTCAGACTTTTGTCTTTGCAGTTTGGGGGGGGGGCAGAATTGTAGTCTAAAAGACCTTCCTGAGCAGGCCCACTTCCACCTGAAATCATACAGATGTCAAATCCTGGACAGCTACATTACAGATGTGAATCAATGTCATCTGGCTCCTTTGCTGTTGTTGTTCAAGATGAAGCTGTATATGCACATGTGTTTTTTTCTTAATTTTTTCTTTTTCTTTTCTTCAAATAATTGTAAAAGGATTGCCATTTAATATAGAAGCTCCTTTAAAATGAAGAGAGAAAAATAAATAGAGTTAGTAGGTAGTGGAAAAAAGCATGAATTCTCTCATTTCTTGTTTGTTTTTAGGGAAAAGATCTGCTCCTAAGCACAATGAGATTCCGTTGCTCAATAAAAACAATAATATTGATTCGAGGAAAAAAATCCTTGTCTTTTTTTGTTTTTATTGTTGCTTGTTTTATTTTTTTTTGTTTTGGTTTTAGGCTACGTATCTACAAATCACCTTCTGCAACGGACTTAGGTCTCATTTTATGTATTCTTTGTGATTTAAAACTACTCAAAATAATGTATTTAACTTTATTAAAAATTGAAAGGCTAAATTATTTACATTCATAATTCTCAAATTCATAACAAATAGCTAGCAGAAAATGAAACAATATAATTTCAAACCATACATGGATAAAAGGTAGATAGGATGAAAAGAGTATGGATTGATCTAGTATAGACAAGAATGAAAAGATGAACATATTTATTACTTTATCTTGGACTTCCAACAAACTTTTGGCTCCTAAGGAATTAACACATAGTAAAATGTGCTTTCTTAAACAACATGAGGATTTAAGAAACTTTATTTTAATATGCATAAATTAAAACCTTTAAGGTGATTTTATGTTATGAATTTGAGTTTGTCTTAGCTATTACTACTAATTAAGAAAGAAGACTACTAAGATCGCCGGCTCATATTAGCAATTAGTACAAATTACAAAGAATTAATGAATTTCATTGTTTCCTTAGTAAATGTCTCATATTTATTTTATTTATCCTCTAATAGACTTTATTTATATACAGACTTTATATACATATATATTTATGTATGTAGACTTTATACATATATATGTTATATATAATTTTTTCCCAGTACTGGGGCTTGGACTCAGGACTTGAGCACTGTCTCTGGCTTCTTATTGCTCAAGGCTAACTCTCTACCTCCTGAGTCACAAGAGCACCATTTCCACCTTTTTTCTGTTTATGTGGTGCTGAGGAATCAAACCAAGGCTTCATGAATGCAAGGCAAGCACTCTACCACTAAGCCACACACCAAGCCCTTTATTGTAAATTTTAAACTACGATAATAATATTTTGTTTTCCTTAATAAAATCAATAATTCCAGTAAAATCTGATTAAAGCTTGTATTACTAATCTTTTCATTAAAGTTCTTGTCATCTGCATACAGAGTTAGATTATTTTATTCTACTTTGCACATCTCTACTTAGTTTTCTAGACAGGTGTTAAATAATGTGGTAATACTAGGCATCTTTGCTTTTCCCTTGATTTTAAAGGATGTTTTGTCATCAGTTATGCAATTTTTTTTTACTTATAACTGTTTACCATTTCTGTTACTGAATGATGATTTTCTGTATCCTAGGCAGTGTAATGTCGTTTTTCTAAATAAAAGTTTCTAAATTAATAATTTCCAGAGAGTTATATTAATCAACATTTTAGTATACTCTCTGAAACTTCCTGAAAAAAATATGCATATTCTTATTTGGAAACTTAATATTACCTATTTTGCATTTTTTGAAAGGACTAAGTTAAAATTCAAAGTCAAGCATTGTCTATTGTCCCGTGTAAATTCTACTTTTAATGAATGCTCATGCTAATTTGTGGATTTATTATTATTTTAAGTATGAAATTATTTGTAGGTAACATCTACTGAATATACATTAGCTAAAGGAATGAACAATATTGTACTCTATATCTATCTACAACTCAACTCAGGTATTCCAGCATACACACCATTGGCATCTCTATGGTAATATATATTCATCTCCTGAGGCTGTAACATAATAATTTTTTTGAAAACATTAGGTACATATCCCATATTGAGTTTTTATTATTTGATTATTTTTCCTTATCTAACACAGATTTCATGCAAATCAGTTGATTATGAAAAAATATCAGTGGAAAAATGTACCTGGCTGTATACACAAAACTCCTATTTCAATAGCCAGATATTCAATTTATAATGCAATTAAGCTTGAGGAAAGTTATGAGAAGCCCAAACGTTCTTCTTCCAGAGTTCTGTATTTCTTTATTGGAACAGAGGACAATTCCGTGCTGTGACATTTTTGGAAACCAAAAAGTTACTTAGTTTTATTTCTATATTTAACCAATTTATTTTATAGCTCCCAATTGTCTTCAGGAAACATGTTCTCAAGTTATAATAAATTTAGGAAGCAAATCTCTCTCTGTCTCTCTCTGTCTCTCTCTCTCTGCCTCTCTCTCTCTGCATGCTTATTAGGATATGTTATTTCAATAACTCTAGGTTAGTATAAAAACAGATGGAATATTCAACATTGGATATATTCAGATTTTGTACTTACTACACAGATACTGTATATCCACAGTTGTCACGCACACAGTCAATATTTGAGACTCAATGAAAAAACTACAAATGAAACATTAAAATCTATTTGTAGTGCTATGGAACTCATTTCATTGTCAAAACGAGTGAAGTAGAGTAGTGCTAGAAGATTTCTGGAACATCTCCCTCATATACCAGGCAAACATTAACAAGTCAATGTCCTCTTTGAACTTCCTTTTCTTCTGATGTCTTGATGAGATCAAAGAGAAAATGATTTTTCTGTAGAAAAATGAGTCTGAAATGCAAATCAAACTAAAAACTATGAAACAAAGTCTGTGGTGAATGTCCAATAGTTTAAAGTTGAACAGAAGAGCCTCACTAACTTCACCAAAGGCCAAATATTGTTATGGAAAGGTAACCAAAAAATCCATCTGAAATGTGTTCAGCTGAAATACTTGCCTCCTTAGATGTAAACATACCTTATATGTTACTATTTTTGTTTACATTTTTAACTTTAAGTAGTTTTACCAAAAGTTGCCATTTAACAAAGCAGTTTATAATTTTTTTAATAATAATTAATTATTTATTGTCAAAGTGATGTACAGAGGGGTTACAGTTTCATGTGTAAGGTCATGGGTACATTTCTTATATTATTTGTTACATCCTCCCTCACATCCTCCTCCCTCTATGCCTCTCCCCCATGAGTTGTTAGGTTGGTTTACACCAAATGGTTTTGCAAGTATTCCTTTTGGACTTGTTTGTCTTTTTATCCTTTTGCTCTCAGTTTTTTTTTTTTTGTTGTTGTTTTGTTTTGTTTATTGCCAGTCCTGGGCCTTGGACTCAGGGCCTATGCACTATCCCTGGCTTCTTTTTGCTCAAGGCTAGCACTCTGCCACTTGAGCCACAGCGCCCCTTCTGGCCATTTTGTATATGTGTGGTGCTGGGGAATTGAACTCAGGGCTTCATGTATACAAGGCAAGCACTCTTGCCACTAGGCCATATCCCCAGCCCTTGCTCTCAGTTTTGACATTCTCTTTCACTTCCCTAGTTTTAATACCAGTATATACAGTATCCAGGGTACACAGTTGAGATACTGTGATAGCGCCGGCACAACCACAGGAAGGGGATACAAGAGGATCATCAACAGAAAAAGCTACGATTTCACATGGCATGTTAAAAGTAATTGAAATAGTGATATAACACTAGTTTCCGTAAAGTGGAGTTCATTTCACTTATCATCTTATTTGTTCATAAGGGTATAGCCACTGGGTCTTGTGATCCTCTGCTGTGACTAGCCTAAACCTGTGCTAATCATTCCCTAAGACATAAATCATAGAGCCAATGTTTTATTGGGTCTGGCTCACATCACTTAGTATAATTTTTTACAAGTTCTTTCATTTCCATACGAATGGGGAAATGTCATTCTTTCTTGATAATGGACGTTCTTACTGGGGTGAGGTGGAATCTCAATGTTGTTTTAATTCCCATTTCTTTTATGGCCAATGATGCAGAGCATTTTTTCATAGTCTCTTTGGCGTTCTCATTTCCTCATCAGAGAAGTCAATTTTTAAGTCTTTAGCCCACTTGTTGAGGGCTCTATACTGTTGGTTCTTTGAGGTTTTGTTTTGGAGGAATTTATTTTTTTTAGTACTGCATATATTTTTGATATGAGGCCTTTGTCCATTGTATGGCCGGTAAAGTTCTTTTTCCAATCTGTGAGCTTTCTGTTTATCTTGCAAGCTATGTCCTTTGCCCTGAACAAGCTCTGCAGTTTGATGCAGTCCCATTTGTCCAACCTTTCTTTGATTTATTGCATTTCTGGGCTTTTGTTAAGGCAGTTTCATCCTGTGCCAAGGAGCCCAAGTGTTTTTCTTACTACGTCTTGTATTGGTTTTAGGGCATGTGTTTTTATTTTGAAGTCTTTGATACATTTGAAATTGATTTTGATGTAGGGTGATATATAAGGAACTTGTTTTAATTTGTTTCAGGTCCTGAACCAGTTCTACAAGTACCATTTGTTAAAGAGGTTATCTTTGTATCCAATGCCTAACGTATGAAACTGTAACCTCTCTGTACATAAGTTTGATAATAATTTTTTTTTAAAAAAGAGGTTATCTTTATTCCATCCTATTTTTTTTTAGCTCCTTTATGAAAGATTAAGTAGGCATAGTTCTGCGGGTTCATTTCTGGGTCATCAGTTCTGTTCCATTGGTCTTCAAGCCTGTTCCTGTGTCAATACCAAACTGTTTTTATTACTATATCTTTGTAATACACCTTGCAGTTTGGTATAGTAATTCCTCCAGCACTGTTCTTTCTACTTAGGATGATTTTTGCTATTCGGGGACTTTTATTGTTCCATATGAATTTCTGGATTACTTTCTCTATTTCATTAAAAATGGCATTGGGATATTAATGGGTATTGCATTGAATTTGTCATTTTGACGATATTATTCGTCCCAATCCAGGTGCATGGGAGTGTTTTCCATTTCCTACTTCTGCCTTAATTTCATTTTTCATGTTTTTAAAGTTCTCATCATAGAGTTCTTTCACTTCTTTGGTTAATGTTCTTCCTAGGTATTTTATGTTTTTGAGGCTATTGCAAAAGGAGTTGCTTTCCTGATTTCGAACTCGGTTTTGGGTCATTGCATATAGAAAAGCCATTGATTTTTGAGGGTTTATTTTATATCCTGCTCCTTGGTCAATGTTTTGCTTCAGCTCAAGTAGCTTGGGAGTAGAGTCTACGGGGTTCTTTAGATACAGGAACATGTCATTTGCAAAGAGAAAGTGTTTGACTTCATCTTTTCCAATTTGTATCCGCTTTATGTCTTCTTCTTACCTTATTACTCTGGCTAGGAATTCTAGTTCTATGTTAAAGAGGAGAGGGGAGTGTGGGCAACCTTGTCTTGCTCCTGATTTTAGAGGAAATTGCTTTAGCTTTTCCATTTTAAGAGTAATGTTAGCTGTGGGTTTGTCATAGAAAGCCTTAATTATATTCGGGAATGTTTCCTGGAATCCACGTTTCTTTTTTTCTTTTTTTTTTTTTTTTCAAATTTTTATTATCAAACTGATGTACAGAGAGGTTACAGTTTCATACGTTAGGCATTGGAATCCAAGTTTCTCCAAAGCTTTTTGTCATAAATGGGTCCTGGATTTTTGATAAATGTTTTTATTACATCTAGAGAAATAATCATTTTATTCTTTACTTTCCTTTGTTTGATGTGGTGGATTATGGTGATTGACTTGCATACATTGAACCACCTCTGCATACCGGGGATAAATCCAATTAGGTCATAGTGTATGATTTTTTTGATGAGCTATTGAAGTCAATTGGCCAGAATTTTGTTGATAGTTTTTGCATCAATGTTCATCAGAAAGACCAGTCTATAGATCTTTTTCCTTGATGTGTCCCTGCCTGGTTTTGTGATGAGGGTTATACTGGCATCATAGAATGTGTTTGGTAGCGAACTTTCTCTAATTTCATTGAAGAGTTTGAGAAATATTGGTGTGAGTTCTGTTCTGAAGGCCTTATAAAATTCTGCTGTGAATCTGTCTGGACCTGGGCTTTTCTTGGATAGGAGCTCTCTTATTGCTGTTTTTATTTCAGCGCTGGTTATGGGTCTTTTTAGAAGCTGTAAATCTTCATGGTTGAGTTTGGGGATATCAATATTTTCTAGGAAATCATCCATTTCTCCAAGGTTCTCAAATTTCTTGGCATAAATGTTTGCAAAATACTCCCTATGCTGTTCTTAATTTTGCTTGTTTTTGTGGTGATGTAACCTGTTTGATCTCTGATCTTGTTTATTTGGGTGTGCTGCCTTTGTTTTTGGTCAGATTTGCTAGGGGTCTGTCTATCTTGTTAATTTTTTCAAAGAACCAAGTCTGTTTTGTTGATTCTTTCAATGTTCTTTTTTGTACACTAAGTCATTTAATTCTGGTATGATTTTAATTATTTGCTTCCTTCTGTTGGCTTGGGGTTTGGCTTGTTGTTCTCTTTTGAGTAGATTAAGGTGCTTTCTTAAGTTGTTGAATTGCTGTTTTTCCAGTTTGTTGCTGTAGGCCCTCAGAGATATAAATTTTCATCTGAGTACTTCCTTTGCTGTGTCCCAAAAGAGCCAGTACTTTGAGTGCTCATCTTGGTTTGATTCCATAAACATTTGAATTTGTTTTCTAATTTCTTTCATGATCCACTGATGGATCAGCAATGTGTTGTTTAGTATCCATGCATTGTAGGATTTTCTGTGGTGGCTGTTTGAGTTGAGCTCTAATTTTATTGCATTGTGGTCTGAGAGAATGCAGGGAATGATTTCAATACTTCTGAATTTGTACAGATTTTCTTTGTGTCCTAAGATGTGATCTATTTTGGAAAATGTTCCTTGTGCTGCTGAAAATGATGTGTATTCTGGTGTTGCTGGATGGAATATTCTGTAGATATCGTTTAAGTGTAGTTGGTCTATGAAGTTGTTTACTTCTGAGGTTTCTTGGTATAGTTTTTGGTGTGTTGATCTGTCCAGAGATGACAGTGGAGTGTTAAAGTATTCAACTATCAATGTGTTTGGATCTATGAGTGTGTTTAGAGTCAGTAGTGTTTGTTTGATGAAGTTGAGTGCTCCTGTATTTGGGGTGTAGATATTTAGCATAGTTATATCCTGCTGTAGGAGAGATCCTTTTATTAGTATGTAGTAACCTTCTTGGTCTCTTACTGTTTTTAATTTGAAGTCAATTTTATCTGATAGGATTACAATCTGATAGGATTGCAACTCCAGCCTGCTTATGGGGGCCATTTCCGTGGTAGATTTTATTCCAGCTTTTCACTTTTAGAAGATGTCTGCTTTTGCTGGATAGATGTGTCCCTTGGAGGCAGCAGAAAGATGGATGTTGATTTGTATCCAATTTATGAGCCTATGTCTTTTATTTGGAGAATTAAATCCATTAATGTTGTGAGTTAGGATTGAGAGATGATCGTTTGTTCCTTTCTTTATAGCTATCTTTTTAACAGCTGTGTCTTCCCCATTCTTGATCTAATATTCTGATTTTCTATTTAGAGTTCATTTCTCTGTCTGTATTCTGATCTTGATTATTTTCCATGTGTAGTACAACCTTGAGGATTTTCTGTTTTTGTGGAGATTTGCTGGTTTTGTGGAGATATATTGTTTCTGATTTTCCTTACTGTGGAAGACTTTTATTTGACCTTCGGCTATGAATGAGTGTTTAGCTGGGTACAGTATTTTTGGTTGATCATTATTTTTCTTTAGGGTGTGGCATACCTCATTCCAGGCTCTCCTTGCTTTCATGGTCTCTGCTGAGAAGTCTGGGGGTAATTTTAATTGGTTCACCTTCATATGTGATTACTTTCTTCTCCCCAGCAGCTTTAAGGATTCTTTCCTTGAATTCTATTAATCCTGTTTTTGATCATAATGGGACGGTGGGATGTTGTATTCTGGTCTGGTCCATTTGGGGCTCTAAATGCTTCTTTTATCTGGATAGGCCTTTCCTGGATATTTGGGAATTTCTTAGCTAATATTTTGTTAAAGAACTTGCCTATTCCATTGAATTCTTTCTCTAGGCTTTCCTCGATTTTTATTTGCCTTTAATTGGGCTTCATGATTGTATCTTGGAGCACCTGCAATAATCTGTTTTGCCGATTGAATTGGTTTTGTATTGTTTTTTGTTCTTTCCCCATAGATCCCAGGGAATCTTCAGTTCGTGAAATTCGATTATTTGCCTCATCTAGTCTGCTCTGTATGCTAGCTACTTGATTTTGATTCTCCCTTCCGTATGACTGGTCTTTCTTGATGGCTTCCATGTTTTTGATATAATTTTCTCTTAGGTCCTGTATGGTCCTGAATGGAATTCTTTACTTCCTTAATTTGGTTCTGACTGTTGTCTCCAAAACTTTTAGCTGGGTAGCTATCTTTTCATTGGACTCTTGAAGTTCATTTATCTTTCTATTTGTGGAGGCCATGAAATCCTCTATTAATTTTTTGTTCACCTCCTCCCACTGTAGAATATTCGTCTGAAGAGATTCAAACTTTTCATTTAACATTTTTATCCGTAGAGTTTGTAGAGTATTTTGAGGGTTCTCTTCTAGGTCTTTGATTGACTGCTCTGCTTCCTGCTTGTTTTGAGTAGGAGATGAGGCTCCCTGGTTTGCCATCATTCTTGAGCTTCTTCTGTCCATTTGGATTGGAGGTGCCAATCTACAAGCACTTGTGAGAACCATTTAAGACCCAAAGCAGGCCTTACCAAACGGTGTTGTATAAATCTTAGAAGTTGACAACTATATACAGATACCTTCCCTCTCTTTTTTGTATATAAAATCAGATTTTGTGTCCCTAAAGAATACAATTTTAATATAACAATGAACCCTGAGCCCTGTTACTTATTGTAACCCTATGAGCAATTTTTGTTCTTATATTTAGTTCTTTTTGGACTGATATTATTTCTCTATGAACCTCTTTGACTCACTCTGATAGAACAGGGATGCTTGGTGCTTTTGGTTTGATTTTAGAAATTCCAGCTCCTGGAGAGTTGGAAGCCCTGCCACAGTGTAGGTAGGGTGAGGCATGGCATGGCTGAGTGTTCTGGGTCAGGGCAGAGCATTCTTTGGGAGCAACTCTGGATGAGTTTACCTGTGTCTGTTAGCTGAGGCCTGGGAAGAAGCCTCCCGCCTGGGTGGAGGAACCATCTCCTTCGAGGAGCTGGCTCTCACCATTCAGTTACTCTTGCCCTTATCAAAGATGGCTCATTTGTCCTCGCTTTCCACTGGCCCACTTTAGTTCCAGTCTCCTCTGACCAGATCTGTTCCAGAGTAAAAGATTTCACTTCGCTCTGGTGATCGGAGCTACCTTCCAGATGCTGCTCTCTGGGTGCAAATGAGAATGTCTTTTGTGGGGCACTCAGGCTTTCTCTGCGATTTTGGCCAGTGCTCAGCCTGCAATCTGGGTCTGTAGTGGGGCTGTTTGTTGGGGCAGCTCCATCTGAAGGATTTCTTCCTGGTAGCCATTGTGTGCCTTAGGTGCACTAAGTGCTAGGCACTGTGCTGGTGCCAGTGCAGGTGAAGGGGAGGGACGCCACCTGGAGCTCAAATTTGTTTTTTTCAGGCCAGCAAAGTTGATTTTTCCTTTCTGGCCAGAATCCCTGTACTGTTATAACTTTCTTGGGCTCTCTTTCTAGGGGTAAATGTTTTTCTGGAGTGGTAAAGCTGGGATGTCTGAAAGAGCTTAGCTAGGGTTCTGCTGCTCCTTCTCTGTCCTCCATGCGGTTTGTAATTATAATGTGCCTTGACCAATGTCACTCCTTTCAACATTCTTTTCTATCCATCCCTTACCTACTCCTTTCCTCACTCTTAGTGGTTTTGTAGCATGAATAACAGGTTCTTCACTGTATTCTCCCCATCTTCTACTCCTTACTCATTTTTCCACCTTCTTCTCAAATCTCACTCCCCTCCTTTCCAGTACCTGCTTCCTTATATTTTGTTTGACTGAAATTGATTTTGGCTTTTTAAGGAATTACATTACTTGAAATCTTCCTTTCTCTATTATATTTCAGTTAGTACAAATTTATAAGCTAAATATAGTGTCCACATTTAAAGGAAAACATGGATCCTTTGTCTTCCTGGGCCTGACCTACTTCCAGTAACATAAAACCAACAACTTAGTTAATAGATGTGTTAATGAGCTAAAGAGATTCTTCAGTGAAGAAGCAAAGATGGCTAACAGACCCATGAATCAATTTTCAACAGTTCTGCCCATAAAGGAAATGCAGATCAATTAAACATAGAAATTTTGCCTCACCTCAGTTAAAGTGGCCATTATCACAAAAATGAACAATAACAAATGCTGCTGAGGATGCAGCCAAAAGGAAACCCAGTGCACTGTTGGTGGGAATGTAAACTTGTTTAACACCCTGAAAGCAGTATGGAGGTTCCTCATAAAACTGAACATACCTTATGATCCAGTAATTATATTCCTGGACATTTAATCCATAATATTTTTAATTCATTTTTTGACTAATCCATTAGAAGGAATGATATTTTACACTACTAATTTTAACTGATTTCACAGGTATTTTTTGTACTTTCTCTTCTAGGTTATTTCCCTCAACCAAATAAATATTAAGCATCACTTACTATTATTTTTCTTCTCTGCTGTCTCCAGTAACTTCAAGAAAGGTCCTCCTATCCACCTCACAGGGGTGGGAGGGAGGCTAGCAACAGGAGAAACAGAGAGACTTTAGAGTTTGATACACTTGGTGTTTTAGCTTCCTGTGCACTGCCCTGACATTTCTTAGTTATGAAACTTAAGGAAATTAAGTGCAACAGTGATACACACAAGACAGTACATTGGAAGTACAACTGGGAGGGGAGCTTGGGGGAAGATGGGAGAAAAATGAGGCAGGGGGTAGCTTGTTTAACAAGAAATGTACTCACTACCTTAAATACATAATTGTAACCTCTCTATAATCACCTGGACAATAATAGTTACATATAAAAATAGACAACTTTTACTAGGAAAGAGCTTTTTAAGGCATAAGAAGTGTGGCTCTCAGATGACTTTGTGTAGAATGAGTATGATATTGTTACCTCCTCTGCTGTTATATGGAATAAATAAGAGGATATAAATAGAAGACAGATTATTGGTGATGTATGAAACTACCACACTATAAGAAACTATGTTAGGAACATCATTTGACGCTAATTATAGCAATTTTAAAATAGCCACAAATAGACTTAGAGTTCATTAATTTACTATCTTGATTTTTCTTAGGTACTTTTTAAGAAAATTCCTTTTGGGTGAAATCAACTACACTAGGAAAGCATTTGTATGTTGGATAATTGCAAATAATATTTTCACAAAGTTGGAGTAAAATTAACATTAGTACTCTGAATGTTTTCTTGTTTTATTTTTAAAGTGTTGAAGACACAGAATTTTATTTTATCTGTCCATATGTTTTATATCTTTTAGAAAAAATAAAATAACATACTTGCAAATTGTATTTTATTGTTTCCTAGTTGCTACTGTAGGAAATGTATATTTTGTCTGTTCTCATTTCACAAAGCCTATTGAAGTAATTATATTATTTGTGCTATAATTAAGAAATTGCTCATTTATGGTCTTCCTTGAGATTTGATACTGTCATCATTTAAGGATGCTCCAGTATGTATTCTAAGTGCTCTTAAAACCTTACTGTATATAGATGTGTAATTATTTTTCACCTTCTGAATCTACCTGTTTGACAGCTCACATTGCTGCTGCTGATGCCAAGTTTGGGTGAGTATTTTGTAATTGTTTTGCAAATTCCTGGTAAAATTAACTGTTGTATATTTCATACAAAGTTGAAAATATTTTCTGTGTCTCACCTTGTGTTGAGTGTGAGTTATTCCACATTTACATTCATTTTATATGTACTTGGATGCATCTCTAAATTTCTCTATAGGTCAAGATGTTCATCTTTTTATTCTTCCAGGTAGTAATATTTTTCCATTTTCAGTTCCATATTTGAGTTGATCTTGGAGTGTCACATATGAAATGTTGTTTACTTCAATAGTGAGGTGAAGCAATGAGTCAAAGCATATAGACACAGATTGAGTGGAAGACTTTTAAATTTACATTCAATCTTCTTTGTCATTTTTACATAATTTTACAGAATCTCACATAAGTAGACAATGGATTGAAATGTTTCAGTATTTGTTTTACTCTCCCCACTCTCCCATCCTGGGCCTTGAAGACTGGACCTAAACATTGTCCCTGAGCTCATTTTGCTCAAGGCAGGAACTGTAACATTTGAGCCACAGTGCTACATCCAGTTTTGTTTTGTTTTGTTTTGTTGAGCACTTTATTGAAGATAAGAGTCTCATGGGGAATCCTGCCAGGCTGGCTTTGAACCACAATCCTCAGATCTCATATCCTTCTGGATAGCTAGGATTAAAGTCATGAGCCACAGCACCCAGCTTCCATTTAAGATTTTTTTAAGATGATCATTTGATGGATGGTATTGCAAAGTAAACCACCGAAGGCCATCTTATGGCAATTTTGGGAGGATAGTCGTTTTTTTTTTGTAGAAAGTATTTATATAGAAGAATAACCTTCTCTAATGGTTTCAGACCATTTGTTTAACTTTTCTCTGATAAGTGACAAGTCTCTCTGTCCTGAAAACAAATCCCCAGTCACATTTTTCCAATAGGTACATTAGCGCTGGAAGACTGTCAGGTAGATAATGAGAATTCAGTGGCTTGAAAAGGCATGTCAGATTTCCAAAAATGATGGAAAGTCATTTTCTAACCCTTTCCCAGGGTGAATGTCTTATTTTCCTGCTGCTCTTCCAGCAACACTTGAGTTACATGTTGCTTGATCTGGTCAGATTCATCTAACGGCTCTCATCCATTGTGTTACAATTTATGTTGCCCGAACTTGTCATGAGCCCCACTGGGTTTTTCCATGTTTCCACACATGCATCTGATGCAGTTAAATGCCATGCAGCTCAGCAAATTCCACAGGAGTCACAACGGAAACATGGATACCTGGAAAGTCTTTCTCCCACTTTATTCCCTTAGATGAGTTCCTAAATTTTCAGGTTTCAATACATATGCTGGTCCATTCAGGAAAGTTTGCTTTGTTTTTCTATTAACACCAACCCACAATCTTAGAAGGACTCTAGCTATTCTCTATTTCTGCCTTTAATACCTTCTATAGGTTTGTCTGTGACTGTACTGCAGACAGGCTGATAATTTATCTATCCCAAACTAAATTGCAATGAGATGCCTTAATTCTAGATGGATAAAAGAAAGTAACAGAAGGCATAAAGTAGTGAACTATGTCAAGGCATGTTTTATTAAAGTGAGGGCTTCTGGGTATCCCTTAAGCTGGTGGTGACCATGTGCAAGTGAATTATAAGTCACATAGTCCAAAGAAGATGCCCATTTCTAAATGATTATATGGTCAATAAAGGTAATTTTTTTCTCTTTTTTGTGGTATTGTCCTTTAACCTTCCGGGGATAACTTATTTACTCTGATTTTTTTTATTTTACTTAAAATTTTATTTTAAGATAGACATTGACCTTTCTAACTTTATTAAAGAGAGAGGAGAGGTAGGCTTGGCCAGAAAACCATACAGACATCCAGGTAGAAAGAACCTATGCCAGAAAAGGGACGAGAAAAACTCACAAGAGAAAAGTGAGAAGTTCCAGCTATTGTGTAAGGTGACTTTTATACTTTCTGAGTTTTGGGAGACCTTGCTACCTTATATGGTTATAGCTGCCCCAAAGGATTGCTATTTAAAAACAAAGGGAGGTAGGGGCTAATTATTTACTAAATGGGCCTGGTCTTACCTAGGGAAAGAACATGTTAAGCTATGAGAGAGGAGGCTATTGGGCTAGGAGAGAGAGAGAGAGAATGCTCTGTAGGACTTAACTTGTATCATTGCTGTATTACGTGCTGTTATTCTGATCCATACTTGACACACAAAATCATTCAGTGTAACAGCTAGGCAATCTTCCATTACTATGTCACATTTTAATTATTCCCATATTATTAAATGCTGAGATATTCCATTTTTTTAAAGTTTTTATTATAAAACTGATGTACAGAGAGGTTACAGTTTCATACGTTAGGCATTGGATACATTTCCTGTACTGTTTGTTAACTTGTCCCTCATACCCCCCTCCCCCATCACCCTTACCCTTTCCCCCCCTGAGGTGTTCAGTTCACTTACACCAAACAGTTTTGCAAGTATTGCTTTTGTAGTTGTTTCTCTTTTTTTACTCTGTTTCTCTCAATTTTGGTATTCCCTTTCAATTTCCTAGTTCTAATACCAGTATATAGGGTTTCCAATATACTCAGATAAGATTACAGAGATAGTGCAGATACAATCACAAGAAGGTGATACAAGAACATCATCAATAGTAGAAACTACAGATACACATGGGATGTTAAAAGTAGTTACAACTGTGATATAACAATCATTTCCATAAAATGGAGTTCATTTCACTTAGCATCATCTTATGTGATCATAAGGGTATAGCTATTGGGCTCTTGTGATCCTGTGCTGTGATTTGCCTAAAACTGTGCTAATTATTCCCAATAAGGGAGACCATAGAGTCCAAGTTTCTTTGGGTCTGGCTCACTTCACTTAGTATAATTTTTTCCAAGTCCTTCCATTTCCTTACAAATGGGGCAATGTCATTCTTTCTGATAGAGGCATCAAATTCCATTGTGTATATGTACCACATTTTCCTGATCCATTCGTATACAGAGGGGCATCTGGGGTGACTCCAGATTCTCGCTATGACAAATTGCGCTGCAATGAACATTGTTGTGCTGGTGGCTTTACTGTGATTTTGTTTGTGGCTTTTCGGATAGATACCCAAAAGTGGGGTTGCTGGTTCATAGGGGAATTCAACATTTAGCCTTCTGAGGAATCTCCATACTGCTTGCCAGAGTGGCTGAACCAGTTTACATTCCCACCAACAATGAAGTAGTAAAATGTATTGGGGAGGGGAGGTGGTGATTTTGGTTTAGTTTCAGTGACGTGGAAGTGTCGAAAAGAGTAGAATCAGTAGAGAGAATAAGGTTGCAATGATAGATAATGGAGAGTTAGCAGAAAAGAGTGGAGGTGTTCTTCATAGGAAACTAAGTTTTAAAGAAAGAGAATGCAAAGAGAGAAATAAAGTAAAAATAGTGAGAGACAGATGCACACAACAGAGAAAAATTATTTTAAAAAGAAAATAAAATAAAAAGGAAAAAAATCAGAAAAGGAACAACCCAAACAAACAGAAAAGAAAAAACAACTTGATAAAAGAAACAGGTAAAAATAGAAAACATGGGGGAAAAAAACTGACGACGTTTCCGAATTGAAAAATAATTTTTTTTTTAAAGTTTAAGAAATGTTAAAAAGATAAAGAAAAAAAATGGAGTCTTCCTTGTTTGGGTGGTATTTCCCCAGTCTCTGGTTTCCTTGTGATGGTCTGCAGTCTATATTCCTGATTGTCTGGGTTTGGCAGAATTCAGCTTGCTCCTCTGTCTGCTGCGGGGCCGAAGCCTTTAATGCCTGCCTTTGAATAGGCTGTGGATTGAGCAGGGCGGGGCGCATCTGGCCTGTTTTACCCGACTGAGAGTTGCTTGCCTGTGTGAGGCTTCTGCCTGGGCGGGCCAGCCTCCTTAGCGGAGGTGGCTATGGAAAGAAGCTCCTTTTCGGGATGGGAATTGGGCTTCCTCTGTGACGGGACCGTTTAACTGTCTCAGATTCCTCTGTCTGGTGTTTCCGTGCTGCTGGGAGCTGCTGGCTGTTTTCACATTAAATTTAGAAGTTCAGGTGGGCAGGGCGGTGCACCTCTGGCTAAGCCTTGGCCCTGTACACACCTCCCGCCTGGGCAGGGGGGCGTTCTCCTGGGAGGAGCTGGCTCTCACTGTTTGGTCCCTCTTGCCCTTTTCAAAGATGGCTACTTTGACCTCGCTTTTCCCAGGCCTGCTTTAGTTCCAATCTGGTCTGACCCTATGCCAGTGGCATAGATGGCGCTTTGCTCTGGCTGTGGGAGAAGGGCTGCCTTGCAGAAGCTGCTCTGAGGGCATGAGTGAGAATATCTTTCGTGGGGTACTCACGCTTTCTCTGCGATTTCAGGTCGTCCGTGCTCAGCCGCCGCCTGGTCTCCGCTGTGTGCTTTACCTGCATAGAGTGCGGGTTGCTGTGCCAGGCGCTGTGCCAGCGCTGGCACTGGCGTGGTGGTGGGATACCTCCCAGAGCTCGAATCTGTGTTTTCAGATGGGCAAAGTAGATTTTTCCTTCCTGGCCAGAATCCCTGTACTGTTACAACTTATGCTGGTTGTCTTTCTAGTGGTAAAAGTTTCTATGGTGTGAGAAAACTGTGATGCTGGAGGGAGCTGAGCTAGTGCACTGCAGCTCCTCTGATGTCTTCCCGGAAGTCTATATTCCATTTTTTTAATTTTCTAAGCTTCAAAATTTTGTACAAGGTGATTACATTTAATGTCTATCTAAGTGTTCATTGCTTTTTTTTTTTTTTTTTTTTTTTTTTTTTTTTTGCCAGTCCTGAGCCTTGGACTCAGGGCCTGAATACTGTCCATGGCTTCTTTTTGCTCAAGGCTAGCACTCTGCCACTTGAGCACTTGAGCCACAGTGCCACTTGTGGCCGTTTTCTATATATGTGGTGCTGGGGAATTGAATCCAGGGCTTCATGTATACGAAGTAAGTGTTCTTGCCACTAGGCCATATCCCCAGCCCCTGTTCATTGCTTCTTGATAAGCTATCCTTTCCTTCGTTCTGCCTCACCCAATCTCACCTCTCCCCCCTCCCAATTTCATTCCACATTTCCTTTATTTTCTTCTAAGTGTAGGTACATGTACTGCTTAGTCTATTTATTTTAACATTGTGTGATCTTTTTATGTCTGTGATAGCTCTCTGCTAAGTGAATGCAGAGACTGGAATGGGGTGGTGGTGAAAGCTATGATGCATGGTATCCTTAAATGGTAGCAATCTATTAGATATTTTCACTATCTAGATTAATAAATGGAAACTCATATATAATAAAGAATCTAAGGACACCTTTCTGAAAAAAGCTTTAAAGGAAAGAAATTAGTGTATTAATAGCAAAACAAAACTACTAAGGAAGAATAACTTACAAGGTAGAGGACATACTCATAATTTATATAAACAAATTATGGCCAACTTAATGAGAATGAAAGGAATTCTAATAGGCTACATAATTTAAAATTGTAATATACAAATATTAAAAATTGATTCTGGAAAAATGATAAAGCTACATAGATGCTATTTTAGAAATCATATCAATATGAAAGTAGTAATAAATAATCTAAAATACATAAACCCAGCAAAGTAATAAAGAGATAATGTTCAAAACTCATGAAAACCAATAACCATATTTAAGTATCATATTTGAAAATAAATTTGTTGATATGAGAAACCACACTTAAAAGTATTGAGAGTAGACATCACCCTGAACTGGCAAGCAGATGACAAGTAGTAGAACAGTAGTACCATACTGTCCTTGCGTTGAAAAACCTGAATTGCTGTAAGAATATTACTGAAGCAATTTGTAGTATAGTGCAGCAGTAGCTTTTTAATTTAAAAAAAAGCATGTATTGTTTGTAACTTAAAATTTAGCATTCAGTTCAATTTACTATTTTATAGTGTAAGATTAAATTGAGTTATTCCAAAGAATGTGAACAAGTCTAATTTCTGACATCTAGTGTGTGTACATACCTATTATTTTCTGCATAAATGGGAAAGTTGAAGATAAGAAATTAAACTTTCTCTATGGACTGTCTCATTTAGTAGGATTATTTATAAGTGTATGTGTTTAGTATGTTTTGGCTTAATGGAATTTTATGAGCATATAAATATCTAACAAATGTATAGGAGAATGAAATGAACAATTCAGACTTATCAATTCACAGCAATAAATAAAAAAATACTATCAATGCCTATTAAAGCAAAATAATCAATTCTTGTTTCTCCCCTCCAGCTCAAGGCAATGTACCCATTTCTTTTATACTTTTCTTTTTATAAAAGCACTGCATGCTTTTCAAAGTCTTATTTCTGCGAATATTTTTCTTCTTCAGATGAAGCACATAGGTACCATTGAACAAAATTTTGTGCCTCAAGGTGATATGTGAAATTTGCACTGAAATTAGTGGGTTCCATGAAATTCAGTGTTCTCTCTCATTTAATTGTTGCTGTGGTAAATAATTCTTGCATTTTAGGATAGTGTTCTGAATGCTCATCTCCCCCCCTTTTTTTATACATAATGAGCACAGCAGTTGTAACTACTTTCAACGTGCCATATGTAACTGTAGCCTCTATTATTGATGATATTCCTGTATCACCTTCCTGTGGTTGTACCTACACTATCTCTTATCTTATCTGAGTATATTGGAAAGTGGGTATACTGATAGTAGAACCAGGAAATTGAAAGGGAATACTAAAATCGAGAGACACAGGGTAAAAAAAAGACAAACAACTACAAAAGTAATACTTATGAACTGTTTGGTGAAAATGAACTGAACAACTGAACAACTCATGGGGGGTAGGGGGAAGGGAAAGGGGGAGGGGGGAAGGGGGAATGAGGGACGAGGTAACAAATAGTACAAGAAATGTATCCAATGCCTAATGTATGAAACTGTAACCTTTCTGTAATTCAGTTTGATAATATATATACATATATACATATATACATACATATATACATATATACATATATATGTATATATATACATATATATAATAAGGGAGCCTGGAAGAGAAGATAAACTGGAAAATTGAAGAAAATAAAGGGAAAAAATACATTAAGACTTTTTAGTTACTGAATAGATAAAAAGTACTTTAGCCAAATGGCTTCCCAGGAATAAGCAGATTTCCTTGCTTCACTATATTTTCTACTGTTAATATTGGCAGTAATCTATTTGTACATATAAAGTTGTTTCATAATGACATTCCATGTATGAATACTAAGTATTTTTCTCACAATCACCTTCTTTATGCCTTTCTTGTCAATATACTTTTCTCTTTCTTTTCCATTGCTTTTCACCTACTGTTATTCCCTTTTAGATTCATGATGTTTTATTTTGATTTGTTTGCTCCCCCAACCCCTTTTATTGTTTCCGCTTATCTCACACAAAGGAGAGAAAACCTCTGACTTTTGTCCAGGAGAAACTTGCTTGTTTCACTTAACATGATGATCTCCACTTGGATCCATTTTCCTTCCAATGGCATGATTTTGTAGTTATCTAAATGGTTGATTGAAACTCCATTCTGAATATATGCCACATTTTCTTTATCTATTCATCTACTTCAGTGATGTTCTATTTCTCCTATCGTGAGAAGAATGTTCAGGTATATCTACAATAAGCTGATCACTATTTTTGGTTGTATACCTCCAAAGTGGTATGGTTAAATCATACAGGACTCTAAGCCAGACAAATAATTTAAATGAAGAAATACAATTTCACTAATATCACTTTAAAATTTTTCAAAACCTTTAGTTATAAAAGAAAGGTAAGTCAAAACTATAATGAACTTCTATGACACACAGTCAGAATGGCTATCATCAAGAATAGTTTTGCTAGGGAAGAGTTCATTTTTACCACTGGTGGAAGTCAGTGTCCAGCCACTGTGGAAATCAGTAGAGTGACCTATAGATATTTAAAAAAAAAAAGAAGTATTGGATTTGAAACACACTTGGTGAGCATTTAAGCATTTATTATTATTTTTTTGTTACAGAAGCATTTCCTTCCATATCTCCCTCAATTCCCTTTGTTTCTCCTGCCTTCCCTCTTTTTCTAATTTCCTTCTGGTTTTCCTCACTCTGAACTTCTAAAACTTCCCGTCAGTACTTTTGCACTTTCTGGTTGCCTTTGTCTCCTTTCTTTTTTCTTTTGTACTCCCAGTACACTACTCACTAATGCTTTCAATCACTGGAATAACAAGAGCTCCAGGGAATTTTAATCTTAGGTGCAGGCAGCCAGCTAAATTGCAGTTCTGTTAAAAATCTGTCCCTTAGAGCTGGTGTGAGACAACCTATCCAAATTATACACATCTGCCATGTTCCTCTGACTAAGTGAAGATAATCGCTTTCCAGATGACAGCTGGAAGACTATTCCCAGGTCCAAAATGTAACCCAGAGTCTAATTAACATGATTAAACCTGTTGTGCCTGATTCATTTCTGTTTCTTCCTTTGATCAATTTGTCACTATTTGGATAGTCATCTTTTCCCCCATGTTATTTACTTGCCAATATGTGCCAAGAAGCAACACTTTTTATGATATCTACTTTTAGGTTGGTATAATCTCCCCTCCAGTCATGATTTTTTTATATGTCAACACAACAAATCACCATCTGCAACCTTGAGTCCTAAGGACTTAACAAAGTCTAAAAGTTATTTCTGCAGACTTCATATTCATGGTGTTCAAAGAAACAGCATTAAGAACAGTATATTGGGACTGATTAAATAAAAAGCTTTCCTCTCAAGAGAAGCCTCAGCTATCCTGCAGTGTGTGCTTTGTGAAACAGATGACCTAGGGAAGTGCAAACTCAAAAGCCTGGCAGCAGTCATGCTGCTCAGAAGATCAGCAGTAGAAACAGAGCATCTATCTTACTGCTGCTGGGCAAGAAAGAGGGCATTCCAGGTTACGTTAAATGTTCCAATAATTATGAGCTAGAGACATAAATGAAAAATCTGACTTTTGCTTGTCTAATAACTTCCAATCTTCATGCTCCCTACATGCTTTTATTGTTTTGTTTTTCCTTTAAGTTTTTGCAAGTATTCTGCTACAAAGAGCGAAATTAAGTTACACATTAGTCATGTATTTCCACATGTATGTTTCACATAAGTATTTAAGTACTTGTTCAGATAATTAAATAAATTATTATAATTATAATGAATATCCATGACATTATCATGCCTCAAACCTAGTCATGGTCAATAACTTGAATCTGAGCATATAAGTCTACTCTTTCACACTTTTGTTCTTTGAGGTTCTGGTGTAGGATAGTAGTTGTTTTAGTGTGTGCTGAGATTCTGAAACAGGGTCATAGTAATTTCACTGTGTGCTGATGCTGATGGACTTCAGCAAGTACCTGGAAGTTTTTTTTTTTTTTTTTTTTTTTTTTTGGCCAGTCCTGGGCCTTGGACTCAGGGCCTGAGCACTGTCCCTGGCTTCTTCCCGCTCAAGGCTAGCACTCTGCCACTTGAGCCACAGCGCCGCTTCTGGCCGTTTTCTGTATATGTGTTGCTGGGGAATCGAACCTAGGGCCTCGTGTATCCGAGGCAGGCACTCTTGCCACTAGGCTATATCCCCAGCCCCCTGGAACTTGTTGATAATGGGCTGGGTAGTTTTTCCCAGTGCACCTCTGCCAGCACAATCCAAAACTGCCCACTTGGCAAGACTCAATGACTTACTAAAGGGCTATGTACAGTGCCACATTGGAAGTTTCTTTTTGGTAGAATCCAGCAAGAGGCAGCAGTGCTAGTGTCTAGCCTCAATGCACATCCTCAACATAGGCTATATGACCTGAATGCGAAATTGCTTTCCCTGCAAGTCACTTTTTAAATAGACAGTCTTCACACTCTTTATGACATATTTTTAATGTTTCTGTTAACCAAGAAATAGATATCTTTTGAGCTCCTTATGTGCTTATGTCAAACATATCAAGATGCAAAGATGGACACAAAAGACATGTCCATTTTGACTTTTTATTGCGATTCAAGGAAATGAGTAAAATGGGAGGCTCCAGGAGGAAGAAGGCAATCCTATGATTTCTCTTTATTGCTGTTCATGGCAATGTAAGCTTTCTGCTAGTATAATGAGTGAGAGAGGGGAAATGTGTCTCATTCTAATCACAAGGCAGATTATTTCAGAATAGCTAGATTCAGAGTTTCATTAAAGGTAATCTTTGGACCAGGTTCACATGAATACAGAGAAGGCAATTTCCTTGTAAGAATGGTTGAACAGCCATCTATTCCAGTAAAGAAAATAGATTACATCTTTCTAACTTGTGAGGTGAGGAAATATTGCTGTTTGACAGGATTCCTGGGGAAGGAAGGAAGTCTGGGGTTTCAAGCCCATGAAAGTATAGGTCAGACAAGCTATGAACCCAGAAATTTCATTTGCTTTATTTTTTGCCATGGATTAGAATTTAGGGATAACATGTAATTGTTTATTGCTTTGTCAAGGTCAATGGGAGTGCAAGAGAGCTGAGTGGTAGATTCATAAAATGTGTTAGGAACAATGTTAACTGATTTATGAAATATTTTCAAGATACAACCATTAAAGTAAAAGAAAACATATAAGCATGTTTTCAAATCTGAGGATACTAATTTGACTTCCACTAGATAAGTAAGAAAACATCCCTTTGATCCAAAGTACAAGGATAATTTTTTTTAAAAAATTAAGTAAGTAAAATAAATAGATATGATCCACATATTGTAAACAGACCTATTTAATTTTCTTACCTTCTCACATCTTCATTTTCTCAAATGTGATGTGGCTAATGCATGCAGTGGTCAGGATATTTTTTAATGGTTTAATTTTAAGATAGATCTTTTGAGATGTGTATCTAAACTATTGTAGTTATCTTATGCAACCCATCTCTACTCCAGTCTTAATATTTTCTGTTTTTTAAGCATGCCATTCTGCTCTCTCTTTTTAGTTTACCTCTTACTTCATCCATGTTGGCCAGCATCCTTCACTGTTTTTGCATCCATTTACTGATAACCCAGGTAACAGTGAAACAGATCTTTGTTTCATTTCCTTGTTTGAAAACAGTGTTTTCAAACATATTTTTGTTTGGTATCTTACTAGCCTTCACTCACTTTATCACTCAGGTATCTTATTATCATATGTTAAAATAGCATTGTGTATAAAGTTCATTAAGTACACACAACAATTCCTTCCATTCCTTTTTATACCTCATGTAATATCTGAAATTGAATACTTGATTTCCACTTAAGTATCTAACATATTTCTCAAATATAACTTTTTTTTTAAATTGTCAGGCATGAGGCTTGAACCTAGGACCTGGCTGGTATCCCTAAGCTTTTAAACTCAAGGCTAGTATTCTTCCTCTTGGAGCCACAGCACCACTTCCAATTTTCAACTGGAGATAAGAGTCTCATGGACTGTCTTGCCTAGGATAGCTTCACCCTATGATCCTCAGAACTCAGCCTCCTCAGTAGCTAGGATTATAGGCGTGAACCACTGGCATTTGGAAATACAACTCATTTAAGGTTTCTTTTTTTATGTTACTATAAAGGTGATGTACAAAAGGGTTACAGTTATATAAGTAAGGACTGAGTACATTTCTTTTTGAACAGTGTAACTCCTCCCTCATTTTCCCCCACTTTCTCTTCCTCCTGACTCCCCTGCCCCAGCAAGTTGTAAAGTTCATTACCAACATAATAAGTATTGCTGTTGCATTGGTTCACCCTTTATCCCACCATTTCTGTGGTTTCCCCTTCCTCACCCCAAATCAGATAAACTTATATGCAAAATAAAGGATACTGAATTCAGAAAAAAGTGACCATGGGGAATAAAAAGAGAGAAAACAAGAAAAAAAAAGAAATAACTGCAAACAGTACACTAAACAAAAACAAAGAAATTTAAAGGATAAAAGAAAAACAAACACACCAAAAAAAAAAAAACCCCACAAAAACCAACCTCTTGTTTCCATATTGTGGAAATCTTTGATTGTAATGTCTCCTTTTGGAAGAAACATGCCCTACAATTAGCCTTCTTGATTCAATGGTCCAATGGCAATTCCATCTTCTGCTTACTCTTTCTGAAAGCCTTATATATTTAATATGTTCTATGCTGAAGTTGGACCTAGGGCATTATGATTGGTAGTCATTAGCCCTACCAGTGAGCCACAGTCCATGTCATCACTACCTCTTCAAATGGTTTCCAAGTTGCCATTTCAAACCCTTCTACCACCCACAGCAACCAGAGTAACTTTGAAAATGGGATCAAAGCTTAACTTTGTTCTGCAAAACACTTCAGAAATCTCCACTTCATAGTGAAAATGAATATAATAATGACAAATAGAGGCCCACCCTGTATTTGTCTTTCTCTTTTTCTCTTTTGCTATTCAAATTGGATGGACAAATAGATCTCTCTCTCTCTCTCTCTCTCTCTCTCTCTCTCTCTCTCTCTCTCTCTCTCTCTCTCTCTCTCTCTTAATCTTGAGACTAATCACAAGCAATACTGGCAATCTTGAAATTCCATAAACACAATTTATCATATTTGAATGGATTTGTTTTACTTTTCATGCCTATCTCCTATTTTTTATTAATATCTATTCACAAAGACTTTCAGGACTTATTAGTTTCAAAACACTGCAATCTAAATAAGACTTTCTCATTTTCTACTGTTTACTCCCACCACTAAACATATATAGACACATAAATATATGTACACATACACACATTTCATTCTGATTTTCTTTCTATATTTTCACTCTTAGCTTGTCCTACAAAAGCTACAAAATATAAGTGCAGTCTTAACCTTATTATTATTTATTACACATCTTTGTTCATACTATTGAGTTACAGCACCACAATTATTTTTGTTTAATTAGCTATTGTATTTCTGAGACTGACAGCACTGTCAAAAATTATAAGTAAAGATTTATTATAGGCATACTCTAATATAACATATACAATATGTCTTATGAGCATAATATATCATAATTAATAACATGTAAAATACCATGATTATATGCAATATAGATATTACATAGGTATATTCAAATGTAAGTATTTCATCTTATTTTCTCAACTGAATATAACTTGTGATAACTTCATATACCCACAAATCATAATGTAGAGTATATTCTTTTATTTTATTTTCCTAAAAATCTTTAAGTTGTTACTGATGTGAAAAACATTTTACTTGTTGTGAAGTCAGAAAGATAAAGAAGGATATTTGCTGGAGAATAACGAAAACAAGTGGATGGTGTGTTTAACAGTGGTTTCAATCTAAGATAAAAGACAGTTTACTATCACGGGTTCCTTTAGAAGCATTTTACCCTTTTCAAACCCTTCATGTGCCAGGACCTGCTCTCATTACCACCTACTTAAAAATGTATCCTTATTTTGAAAATGGATTCCACTAATAGACATAAGGTTTATTAAAATGTAGTCCATCATTTGATTTCCATTTCTAAATAGTATCATTCCTCATATCACAGAGATGTACTTAGAGAAAAGGCTATTTGTTCATTGCTCCTATTTTTATATGAATGACTAGTGTATGATTTTCTATTTTTGGAAATTGGAAAAGTGTTGCATGAAAGGAGAGAAGGTTAGCACTCCCCTTGACAAGGATGGAAGAGGCCCTTGGGCCTGACAACACACATAAGGAAACTGGAAACTAATAGGTATTTTTTCACACTCAGGATAAATTAAGACACCTCAAAATTACTTTGAATAATCAAGGAGGAAGAACAATGCCATCTGAAGCGCTATTTTTCCAACCTCTCTGCACCTTTTAGCATCGTGTTTTACAAACTCCCTTGATGTACTAGTATATTCAGGTTCTTGGCTAATGGCTTTGAGTTTCTCCTCTCAATTGATATGTGTGTAATAAGCCCCAGTTTGCCAACTGATCAGTGACTTAATAGAAAAAAGGAGAGTGAGTGCCAACTTAACAAAATCAAGGAGCTACACATGGTGAAAAGAAACACTTTCCTTTTTAAGTCTAATTTGGGTTCTCTATAAAAAGAATTAGAGTGAAGATCTTTTTTTCCCCTGCTTTCAGCTCAAGAAAGAAATAATTCCAAGTAGCAACAATTTTCCTTATTTTTTTTCTTTACATTGAATAGGGGAAAATTACCCAATTTGAACATCAATTACAGTTGCTTTTGAGATTCTCAGGGAAGTAGGCTATATTCTTATTTCTCTGCAATTCCACAGGCTATATTAAATTCTTCAACCTGATGGAAAGGAGACCTTTGCAGAAGGTGTATTTATTGCTTGAGTTCAGGAGGAATTTTAAGAACTAAAAATTGCATGTAGAGAATGAGTTTTGCAGGGTAGTTAGAATTCTTTGACTAAATGAAAAGTCATATTTCATGCCATTGAGAAAAGAATGAATTCTTTCTTCCAACCAACATTTTTTTCACAGGACATTATCAAAGAATATATATATATATATATATATATATATATATATATATATAGTTAGTTAGTTAGTTAGTTAGTTAGTTAGTTAGTTAGATATTTAGATATTAATGAGCACCATAGTTCCAAGGATACATTCTACAGCAGGCACGTATTCCTTTCTTGGTATCACAGGCTTAGTGAAGCCCAGTTGTAAATCAAGAACTTTGATATCAGTCTGGGATTTTCATCACTCTGGATCTGTGTACTCACTGTGAGGTATAGGAAAAGTCACTGAAGATTTCCAAGTATCACTGATTAAATTTCACGAATTCCTATCTCTTTGCCATGTAAGCATGACAAAACAACATTACACTGATGATAGCTAAATTGTAAACAATTTGCTAAACATTAACTTGATGAAAATAGCAACTCTATGAGCCCATTTGACACTCATTTTCACAGATGAGTAACCTGACAGGCCATTAAATAATTCTATGCATTTGAGACATTCATAATGTATGATTGATGTAGGATTCAAATGGATATTCTGGTTTTCTAGTATTCATACCAAATGCTAGTACTATACCAACTGCTCATCAATAATATTTGCATTTTTGTTAGCGTAATTATTGTTGCTATACAGTAGGCATTTTTCTCCATTTATACCTGCTCTTATTGGTCATATATGATAGGAACAGAATTTATAGTTTGGCAAAGACTTCTTTCTAAAACATAGATTCTACTTTAACAAACTTACTATTGTTAGATGTTTGCCTTGCATATTAGATAATACATAATCTACATTCCTTTTGTATGAAGGCATTTTTATTATTTTTTAATCTATAGGAATTTAAGCACTCAGTGTTTTGTTTTGAAGGCACATACACTTAAACATACACACACATACACACACACACACACATACACACATTTTGCTTTCTGTTCACATTATTGGTATTGTGGCTCACTATGCTTTGCCAAATGAAATTCGGTCCAGATACCTCAGTTAAGATAATTGGGTTAATCTATTCACAGTGAACATAGGATTTTGCTGAATATGACCTGGGCACTGAAATCATCTCTCATTCCTCTTTCCAAGCACGTAAATTGAAAATACACAGCAAATCTGATAATACACAAAACAGAAGGAAAATTCCTCATGCAGACATTCTTACTTACTGATTGGTATGAAACAGCATGTGCTGGAAATGCTTCCATTCTTACGTTTTGATACAAAGTAAACAGTTGTTTCTACCTCAAACTTCAGTTTTCTCATTTTCTAGGTCCATTGAAAGGACAAGAAAAGAATAACAACATAGTTTTCAATCAGGCAATATGTATAAGTAGTGACCAAATGTATATTTCACATCTAATTTTAAAATGTTGTGAGCCTACATATCAATTATTTAAAAAATATTTCATTTGGTATCTAATTCCCAAAACTAAAGCTTTTAATGAAAAACTTATATCTGAATGCATGTATTAATAAAAGAGAAGATGTAGAATGAAACATCACCAAAATTTCTTTAAGAAAGTGAACTTATAATAACTTTGGACAATGTTAAACCCATGTTGTTAGATTAAAATTTCAGGAATTCTATGTGTGTGTGTTTATGTGTATGTGCCTTCAAAACCTCTTAACATCTTGTGTTCAAAATGGAGTCAAGGCATATTAATTGTTTACAGTGATTTTTCAGGAATGGGTAAAAATGTGAATTTTAATTTGTTCATCTACAAGTTGAACAATGTTGTGAGCACATCTTAAACTGAAAATAATGTATATAATACATTTTTTCCTGGCCTCTGACAAAAATAATGCATCATTGGTGGCTTTTGTTATAAATACAATAATTATAATGTTCATTTTGCTAAAATAATTATAATAATCATCTTGTTACTAAGATAGAATCTCCTACTTATGCTTGTTTCATTGCTAGGCCAGTGACAATACTTTTTTTGTATTTTATACATTCAGTCTAAATATCAAGGAGGTTGTTACATCAGCTTCTTCATAAGGAATGGAAAAAATTAAAAACATGTCAAATAATGCTTATGATGTATAAAGCTACACCTCACACAATAACACATCTAACACATATAAGTTCACACATATACACATACAAATTCACTCAGGCAAAAACATATGCCTGTATCCACAAATCAGTATGTGAAATTATGGAAAGAAAAAAACAAACATGAGAGTATCTTTGTGCATACTTATTTTTAAACACAGGATAGAAAATTACCAAAGGCAAAAAACAGTTGGTTTAATTCCCTCATAAATTCTCTGATGCTTTCATGGGAGAAGCCAAGGAAAAGATGTAATCTATGTTGAATCTCTTAAAGACAAGAATCAAACGTGACTATATAGAAGGACTAAGAAGTTCAGAAAACAAGTTGGAAGCCGAGTTTTTTTCCTGGCTATTGTTATAACAATTTACTACATGTTCCGTGGCTTGAAACAAGTGAAAAAGTTTGTCTCACAGTTCTGAGTCTCAAAAGTATGAAATCAGGGGGCTGGGGATATAGCCTAGTGGCAAGAGTGCCTGCCTCGGATACACGAGGCCCTAGGTTCGATTCCCCAGCACCACATATACAGAAAACGGCCAGAAGCAGCGCTGTGGCTCAAGTGGCAGACTGCTAGCCTTGAGCGGGAAGAAGCCAGGGACAGTGCTCAGGCCCTGAGTCCAAGGCCCAGGACTGGCCAAAAAAAAAAAAAAATATTATGAAATCAGTACTGTTGTGCCCAAAGCAGAGTCAGGCCCCAGCCCTGTGAGGCCGTGGGGCAGAAGATATCCCTGGACCATTCCATCGTCCAGGAGGGCGTCAGCCTGCCTTATTGTGCAGGTTTCTCTATCAGCTACATTTTCTTATCAGTTTCCCCCCAATATGTGAATTCTTTCTATTTGACTATCAAATCCTCCTCTGCTACACTCTGATTGAAGACTGAATGTAGGGCCAACTCAGAAGATACTGTCTGCCTGCCTTTCGGTCTGTCTATCTAGACAGCGCTAACATACGCATTTTTTTTTTTTTTTTTTTTTTTTTGCCAGTCGTGGGGCTTGAGCACTGTCCCTGGCTTCTTCTTCTTCTTTTTTTCTTTTTTCTTTTTGCTCAAGGCTAGCACTCTACCACTTGAGCCACAGTGCCACTTCCAGCTTTTTTCTATATATATGGTGCTGAGGAATCAAACCCAGGCCTTCATGTATACGAGGCGAGCACTTTACCACTAGGTCATATTCCCAGCCCGCAAACACAGTGTTTGAAATGTACACCAAATAAGAAATTCTGTATTTCACATTTCCTACAGGTCATAATAAATGTCATACAGCTATCAAATAAATAAACTTGGATATTAGAAAACTGTCCACATAATGTTTAATATAGTTAATTTTCTAGAATATTAATTAGTATACTTTTTAACATGCTAGGTAGTTTCTTTCTAAATAAAAGGATATCTATCATTTCCCAAAGATAAATTAGGGAAAGAGAAAAAAATGTAGATTTAAAACAGAATAATTCATATTTTACATGTCAGAAACATAGTCAGGTAGAATAAAACTCTCCTCTGAGTTTTAAAAAGTAAAATAGATAGTAAAAAGAAATTCCTTATTTGTGTCTGAGTTCAGATGTCTGTGATTTTGGCAGTCATGTACATCTGGTTTCTCTTCCATGATGACTTATTAAAAAGGTACATGATAGGGGCTGGGGATATAGCCTAGTGGCAAGAGTGCTTGCCTCCTATACATGAGGCCCTGGGTTCAATTCCCCAGCACCATGTATACAGAAAACGGCCAGAGGGGCTGGGAATATGGCCTAGTGGCAAGAGTGCTTGCCTCGTATACATGACACCCTGGGTTCAATTCCTTAGCACCACATATACAGAAAATGGCCAGAAGTGGTGCTGTGGCTCAAGTGGCAGAGTTCTAGCCTTGAGCAAAAAAGAAGCCAGGGACAGTGCTCAGGCCCTGAGTTCACGGCCTAGGACTGGACAAAAAAAAGAAAGAAAGAAAGAAAGAAAGAAAGAAAGAAAGAAAGAAAGAAAGAAAGAAAGAAAGAAAGAAAGAAAGAAAGAAAGAAAGAAAGAAAGAAAGAAAGAAAGAAAGAAAGAAAACGGCCAGAAGTGGCGGTGGCTCAAGTGGCAGAGTGCTAGCCTTGAGCAAAAAGAAGCCAGGGACAGTGCTCAGGACCTGAGTCCAAGCCCCAGGACTGGCCAAAAAAAAAAAAAAAAAAAAAAAAAAAAAAAGGTACCTGATGCCAAACCTTGAGATTCAAATAAGCAGCATTTTTTCTCTTTGAAAAAAAAATGACATTTTGAAGGGAGACAGAAATGGTGAGACTGGCTTATTTGGGCACAATGTAACTCGTGAAGTTACCAAAAATCTGTTGGCACCTGATGGAAGCTCTGAGATTTGCCAAGGCTGGAAATTCTACTTCCAAGCTCACTCTTGTGACAGTTAGCAGGAAGCTTTAATTCCTCCCACATGGGCTTCTCCCAGAGCAAATACTCCCTCAGAAATGCATTTGACAGAAAGTAAGCACAATCCTGAGAGTTGTCATCTTTAGAATATGAACTAGTCTTGGAAATGATTCCCTTTCCTTAGCTTGGTATTATGAGTGGGACACAGGAAAGGAGCGGAAAAGGAATGAAAGTGAAGAAGCAGCGACTCCCCAGGGGCATGGAGAGCCTGACTATTCCAGGAACCATCGCAGAGAGCTCACTTACAAAGAAAGGAAAGCCCAGACTGTTAGGAACAAGCTCTGCAGAGAATGGTTTCTCCAGTTAAATTCAGTTTCCTGTAATTTCCACTAGTTACATTCAATTGCAACATGTAGATATTAAGTGGAAAATTCCACAAACAATTCTCAAGATTTCACTTTCTTCCACTTGTAAGCAACACAATGATATCTGGCAATGGCCTAGTCTGTCTATTCGGCCTCAACGAGTCATTGCGCATGTGTGGGATCTCCAGCTGTATCTATGATCCACTCCTTAGCCACTCAGGAGCCCTACTGATTATTAGACTGGTTTTCTCCGTATCACAGTGTTTGTGGTCTACCTCTATGTAGTAAATTGATGTTGTATCATGGCACTTAACTCATTCACTGCCCTCACTGCATCACGCAGGCATGTGTGATTTCATATCTTATCAGAAGGTGAGAAATGGACATGTATAATAGATGTCTTGAGAGAGAGGGACTACATTTACATAAATTTTATTGCATTATATTGTTAAATCCATTCTTCCTTATTAAGAATCATTGTTAAACTCTTATGGCATCATCAGTATCGGACTTGTCATGTGAGGTTTCAGAAATCCAATGGGATTTTTGAATATATTACCCATGATGAAGTGAGAACTGGTCTACATATAAAGATGCATTGTGGTGTGTGTGTGTGTGTGTGTGTGTGTGTGTGTGTGTGTGTGTGTGTGTACCTACATTATCAGGCATAGTAACAGTAACCCTCTAAAGCCTCCAAATTTCATAAGGAGAATTACAGATACAATCACAGTTTCAATTTCAAGTGCACTAATTAAAGAAAAGAAACCATGTCAACAATTGAAGAAAAATAAAAAATAGAATCCTCTAGCAAAGAGAAAAGTGCTAATTATTTCCAGGACAGACAATTCTGGAATTCATGCTGCTAACTAGGTTAAAGAAAAAAAAACTTGAATGGAGAGATTCTGGAGATTATCTACAGTGGCTTTCAGCCAAATATTTCAGGCTATAATTTCACCAGATCCAATCCAAATGAGCAAGATAAAAGCATCTGAATGAGTGGACTCTGAAGATTCCTGCTGGACATTTTAAATGGCTTTGTTTTAGTTTGTTTATCAATGTTTATGTTGCAGAAGTATAGCAGGTCTAGCTTATTCAAGTAACATACATATTTTGGTTTATTTAGAAAAGTACTTCTATAACATAATATACTTGGTTGCCTCAAAATATGTTATAATACTTTTCAGCTGTTGATCTCTAACCTATATTTTTATTAAAAATACAATAAGCTACAATTTCACTAAGTAATAGGCTTTTGATTTTCTCAGAAATATTCAAATTCCAACTGATTGATATTAATCAATTAAGAGTTGTAACATTCTTCCAAAGTGATATTAAATGATAAAGATTGCATCTGTAATTTTGTAATTATGAGAGATTGAATGTACTCAGGATTCCAATACTTAATATCCAGCAGAGACATTTAAATGTTTATTCTTTTTTACCAAATAAGGTTACCTGATTCTATTTCCTACAATTCATCTGCTTTTCATGTGTTTCATTTTCAATATAGTTATAAAGTACAGGAATGGACTTAATATTCAGATTAATAGAGTGAAATGAAGCTGAGAAAGAGATGAGAAGAAGATAAATTTCCCAGACATGAGGCACAAAAACTGGCATCAACAGATACCAAATTCACACGATAGTTTATAAAGTGTGAATTGTGTTACTGTTTTCAGCTCATTGGAAATGAAGTATGAAGCTGAGTAAAGATGTTGAAATAACTTGCTCATACTTACAAAGTAAGAAAGCAAAAAATATTTTTACTGAAGACTAAGTCAGGTGCAGAGCAAGTCATTCAGTTTCAGGCACTATATTTTCTTTTTTCTGAAAGTTTTCCTTTTGTCAAAATGAAACTAAGTATTTTGCATTTTCCTCCATGACATGTTAGTAGCATAAATTGTGAGTAGTCTCAACACTGATACAAAAGCTTCTCTGAATGATGATTTTCTCACTGTGTCAAGACACTACTATGTGATCTGTGTTAAAGAATTCCTGGAAATTTGCACTTTATTCTATGTGAGGCAGAAGTTGCCTACCTGACAATAAAATCCCAGGCCGCTGAGTTTTTAGGGAATGCCCATGGTACATTGCATACATATTATTAGAGATCAAAGCTAAGTAAACCCTGTGTGACTCCACAGGCGATGACCTTCTGAAGCTTGCTCTTGATTTCCTCTGAAGTTCTCTCCACCTGCCATTCTCTTTGCTTATTTTGTTTTGTAAGCTTGTACAAGTATAGGTCAAAGTAAGGCTATATAGCAAGTTCTACAAATTGTTCTAATGGGACATTGAGCTTGGTATGTTATACTGCTATTGGCAGCATGGATATGCAATCTCTGTGTGTACTGAGTACTGATTGAAGTGTATGTACTGTGGTCAGAGAACAGGGAGGAGTGGGATGTAGCAGGCCCAGCAGAGTAGTAGGAATTCCCTGGATCTGCATGTGTTTAGAAGATTGGTTCACATTACATTCATGTTCCTGACCTTGAAGAGCAGATGAAGTTTATGTACTAACATACCAAATGGCTCCAAAAAATTGCCCACAAATTAACAAAAGAAATTTGAGCTCCAAATATGTAAATTGAAGCACATAAAGCTAAAATTTTGACAGAACACAGAGGTTGTAACTATTCTTCACAGAAAAAAAAATAGAGGCAAAAGACTGAGAAATATTTAAAATATTCCCTGGTTGTGTTTATCTTAAGGAAGACAAACAGGATAAATAAAAGAAGATAAAGGTAAGTGGTGTAGAAAGAGGAGACATAAAACAAGTGAGGTGCAATGTGAGAAATCCATCAATCTGTGAGACTAGAGAAGCCAGTCGTGCAGTGAGAGAATCCTGTGACATCTAGGTGGTTGAGAGTAGGATTCAACTCTAAAGGATAACAGGAAAGAAGATAGTACTCAGCAATTGTGTTTGAAAGACTGACAAGCTTGAAAAGGGTTTCTTTTATAATTCCTTATTTCCAAATATAGAATAACAAGTAAAAGGCAGTTCAATAAAACATATGTCAAAATGATGTCTAGTACTAAGACAAGAAAATAGTAATTTCCTCTTCGGTAAAGAAGCCAAAATTGACAAGAAATGGCATTTTACATATACTGAAGACAGACAAGTGACAGTCTAAGCATCTTAAGTATGAGAGAAGGACATCCTGCATTAGATACAGACAATTTCATCTATATGGTTTCAGTTGTCAGCTATGCATAAAACAGTGGCAGATTAAATAAAAAAATATTCTGAACTAGAAATCTTAAGTATTCCCTGTATTATATTCTTAGAAAAACTTAGAAGCTCATACTGAAAGAAATGACATAATTATTTTCCTTTTTTTAGACTGTGTTTTTTATTTTCAAAGCATGAATAAGAAAGAATATGATTTCAATTTGGAATATATTAGGAGTTAGAAAACATTTGTCTCTTTCCTTGTCTTTCTCAGTATGTAATATAAATATGTGGGTGAGTAGAAGGTGATTTTGTTTGTTTGAGACAGTACTAGGGCTTACACTCAGGGCCTGGGCACTTTCACTTAGCTTTTTCAATCAAGCTGGAACTCTTCCACTTGAGCCACCACTCCACTTCCCAGCTTTTTGGTGGTTAATCAGAAGCAAGAGTTTCATGGACATTCCTGCTCTAGTTGGATTCAAACCACGATCCTTGGATTTGAGATCTCAGCTTCCTGATAGCTAGGACTAAAGGAAGGAACCACTGGCAATCAGGTTAATATGAATGTTTTTCTTTTTAAAACACATTAATAGAATTTAAACATTTAAAGTGTCTTGAAATATACAATTGCTTGCATTGTATCAAAAGACAACATCCTATATCCTTGGAAATGCAGAGTATGTAAATGAAGATTCAATTTTTGAATATAAATCAAAAATTAAATATTTTTTTTTCCACAGTGATAATTTTCTGCTGTACAGTATCACTTATTAAACTATATAATATAATTTGCCAAGCACAGAAATGAGGAACAGTAGTATGGAGCAACTGTAGAAGTACTCAGTTGCCGGGCTCGGGTCGCCTCCCCTGGCACGAGGGGTCAGGCTCTACTCTATTCTAATCGCTCACTTTCTCACCCTCTTCCCTGGTCACCCGACCCACAGGTAAGGCCAGAGTGGAGTGGGGGGCTCAGAAAAGACCTCAGGTGCACGCGGCCAAACGAGATCGCTTATCCTCCCTCCTTACCCATGAAGGAAGCCAGGCGTATGCGGAGTCTCGGAGACAGCTTCAAGAGCAAATCTGATTTAATAAGAGAGTGGCTAGGGGCTGGGAATATGGCCTAGTGGCAAGAGTGCTTGCCTTGTATACGTGAGGCCCTGGGTTCGATTCCCCAGCACCACATATACAGAAAATGGCCAGAAGTGGCGCTGTGGCTCAAGTGGTAGAGTGCTAGCCTTGAGCAAAAAAGAAGCCAGGGACAATGCTCAGGCCCTGAGTTCACAGCCTAGGACTGGCCAAAAAAACAAACAAACAAAAAAAAAAAAAAAAAAAAAAAGAGAGTGGCTAACAGTTGATATAGTAGGGGTGACGATAAAAGAGGTGATTGACCAAGACCTGGCGATAGGCTGGCGAGTTTGTCATAAGACCCCCTCATGAGCTAACGTCACTTGCATAGCACCACCCCAGGGGCAAAGCCCGTGAGAATGGGGAGCACATGGGCTGGCGAGAAAGTTGGGGGGCTGGTTGCAAAGCCAATTTTTCTGTTTCTGGACCCAGAGAATTGTGGCCTCCTTCTGCATTCCCCCAGGGCTGGAGGAAGGGCGGCGTCTGGGGAGCACTCTCCTCTGCCCTTCCCCCTCAAGGCCAAAGCTGAACCCCAACACTCAGTTCCATTTGTCATGTAAATTTACTGATGCTTTAAACATTACATCCACATAACTATTAAACCAGCACTCATTGTGTTAGCGTCTCAGTGGTAAAGCCTTTGCCTAACATACATACACAGGCTCTAGGTATTGTTTTCAGTACTTCAGAAACAAAACACAAAAAAAAAATCATAGTGATATTTCTATAAAAATGTTTGAAACACGCTACCCTTTCTAGAAGTCAACAATATTTAGAAGGACATGGTAGGCAAATATAATAACTTGAAGTTTAAAAGGGTATGTTTCCTTCCTTTGTTCCTTTCTTTCTTCCTTTCTTCCTTCTTTCCTTCCTTCCTTCCTTCCTTCCTTCCTTCCTTCCTTCCTTCTTTCTTTTCTCCCCTCTCCCTTCTTCTTCCTCCTCTTCCTCCTTTTCCTCGTCTTCCTCTTCCTTCTCCTCTTCCTACACCACTTGTTCTTTAGCATTCATTCCTTTCTATTTTATAAAAACAAAAATTAGGGGAATATGAGGGTGGTACTTCTTTAAAGAGTTGTGAATTTATGTGTTCGTTGGTAAGTTCTTCATTAAATGTTTTAGTTGTGTTGCCTGATCACTGGCAACCTATGCATCCAGATTTCCAAGGTTCTTAGCCAAATCTCCAGAACAGTAGATTGACAGGAAATTATTGTTTGCATTTCGATAAGCAGTTAAAACCTGATTAGGCCCCTGTACCTTGCAATTCTCTCCTGGCTAGTCATTTATTCTTAAAGACTTTAGGATACTTCTTTAGTTGGTGGGGATTATCCCCTTTCTCAGGCTACAGCCCGGTTCTAGTTGACTGTTCAGTTTGTGTGATTTCTATCTCTCCATAGTGCACAGCAATAGAACAATCACAGTTTGACTCACAGGGAGCAAAAAATGGGGCTGGACATTTGGAAACTCAGCAGAAGTCACTCAGTACTTGATATGAGAACCAGGGTTCAGTTTTTCAGCTCACTTACATGATTCCTTTATCTGCATTTGCAACAACTCTTAGTCTTAGTCTATACACAGAGTGTTCTGGGTCTTCAAGCTTACAGTTTGTCATTTCTGCCTTGCTTCTTGTCCATTTGTTTCCTATATCCTCATAGCCTCTCACTTAAGTTTGAAATGGGACACATTCATGATAGGAGGGTACATATTTTTCATATGTTGAGTCTTTCTTTCCTTCTCTGTGTTTAGCACATTCTTGAATCCCCTATTTGTTGGAGTGTCCCAGCACTGAAGTCTTGATTGATTAGATTAATCAAAGCTTGTTATCAGTCTGCTAGGAAATTTCTTTACATGTTTGTATTCAATGAATATTCTATTTTGATGATGTGTTCATGCATATATTGAGGCATACTTAACCCTCAGGCAATATACATCCCTTCGTATGCCTTCAGTTTACTTTGGAACATCAAGGGTAGCATTGAAGATACTGGGATCTTTTCATTCCTTAGGGTATGTGTAGAGCTTACTGGGTTTTCTGAAATGAGACAGAGATTTTCAAAGCCTACCAAAAGACATCTAATTTTCAAAAATATTCATGTTCAGTATTTTGTCCAAACAAGTGTTTGTTCTCTCTGGTTTCACAGCCTTAAGCAGCTATGCTATTAAACAACTCTTACTGAGGATTTTTTAACAAATGTCCCAAAGATATAGCTCTTTATTTCTGTAGTACAAGTGAACTCTGCCTCAAGTAAGATAAACTCAATGTCCTATGAATTGGAATTTTCTAATAGATTGTAACCATGGGTAAAGTCATTACATGCTCCATCTGATAAAACCCTGTTTGAGATTTTTTCAGTCCTATTTGAGTTTTAATACAGAGTCTCCTAATTGCTAAGCAAGTGTTCTATTAATTGAGCCATACCTCTAGCTCTTATTTCTTAGTCATTATTTAAACTGAGTCTTGAACTTTGTGCCTGGGCTGTCCTTATACAGTCATCTCCCTGTCTGTGTCTCCTGCATTCCTGTGATTTTAAGTAGAAGCCACCATGCCTGGAATAGCAGCCTTTGAGAAGCCCACACACATTATGTTATCATAGGTCTCATGGTTTTCAGTTGTTCATGATACAAGGCTGTGTTCTCATGGTCTTCATGAATATACAAAGTGGAATATGTGAATAACTAGTTGACATGCCACATGCCATTTTTATAAAGGTTATTTAGTCTTTTTCTTGTTCTTTTTAAAATACCCTTCAGAGTTTGCCAAACTATTTTATAACTTGCAAAGTCAATGGAAAGCTAAATAGTTCCCCCCCATTGTTTAGATTACTGTATTGGTAAAATGTGTTTATAAAAGTACTCATTTAATTCTCCTTGAAGTCCTGTATGTTATTTAGTTCAAAAGAAAATAAATTAGATTAAAAGAGCAAAGGTAATTTTAATCATAAAGATATTAAAATTCAGTGAAGTACACAAAAGGCAGATCAAATAGGTACCTAGAATATAAGAAACCAGAAATATCCTGGGGCTTAGTCTCCTTGTGTTTCTCTGCTTCAAATTTTACAGGAAAACCCCCAAATTTCATTATTTCACTGAATTATGCAACTAAATAACTTGGGGCACATTTATTTATAGTTATTATTTATGTATATCATATGTATAAAACAATTTTTGAACTTATTTAAATTAGTGCAAATGTTGTGGTAAAGACTAAAATAACTTCTTTTAAAGCATAGTATTTACTATGTCTATTAGACAATAAGTAATATAATATTCCAACTTAAACTATACATATAACTTCAAAAGTAGCTAGAGCTAATGATTAAAGATTAGAACAAGATAACCAAATTTTAAGCAGCTTTTTAACAAAATTTTTGTTGTTGAGGTACTGGGGTTTCAACACAGGGACTTTCACTTGATAGGCAGGCTCAAATTTGCTAGGAAGGTACAAAGACCGTTGTTAACTAATTGATATTTAAAGATTATTTTTAAAAATCTAGTAGTCCAGTATGACAGCATGTACTGAAGCCTGAGCTACTCTGAATGAGGAAGAAGAAAAAACTACATGTTCGGGACAAATTTAGTGAGGTCCTTAAAAATGTACCTAATATACAGCTCATTAGAGTGCTTGGCTAGTAATTACAGGCCCTGGATTCAATTCCCAGTACCCACACAAAAGGAGTATAACATCAATGACTTTCATTATTTTTAAAATTTTTCTTTCTTTGTTTCTTTGTTTGTTTCTTTCCCTCTTTCTTTCTTTCTTTCTTTCTTTCTTTCTTTCTTTCTTTCTTTCTTTCTTTCCTTCTTTCATTTGTTTTGTAAGTTGTGGGGCTTGAACTTAAGGCCTGGGCACTGTCCCTGAGCTCTTTGTACTCAAGGCCAGCACTGTAACACTTTGCACCACACACCACTTCTGATTTTCTGAAAATTAAATGGAGATAAAAGTCTCATGGACTTTCCTCTCCAAGGCTGACTTTGAACCATAATCCTCAGATCTCAGCCTCCTGAGTAGATATGTAGTTGTGAGCCATAGGAACCCAGACTGTTGTTAAATTTTCTGTGTACAATATAGTTTGAATTTTTCTTACCCTGCATTTTTGTTTTAAGTAGTGACAAACTCCTTATGAGTTCACAAAGAAACCAAAAAGAAGAATGAGTATCATAAAAGAAAGCTCAGAAAGTAACAGTAGGGTGTTGACTCTTTGAATAAATGTTAAGAGCCATCATCTGTAATTGTTGTTCTTAAGTGTTAGTGGCATTGATGTGTGGATCAATATATTGTGTTGATAAAAATTGGTCATGTGTAGTAAATTAAGGATAGATACACAAATAGTTATGTTATAGAAACTACATCTAATGCAGCAATATAAAAACATGATCATCAAGCTGGGAACTCATGACTCTGCTTGGAGTGTTAGCTTCTCCAGAGTGAGGAGAAGGTGAAGAATGGTGGTTTGAAAACTTAGGCAGAAAAAGAAATCCATCTCAAAATATCCAGCAAAATCAAGAATGAAGATGTCACTTAATGGTGAAACACAAGCTAAGCAAGCCATGTAATCAGGAGGCTCTGAGTTCAAACTTTGTGAATGTGTTTGTGAGTGTGTATATGTGTGTATATGTCTGTGTGTGTGTGTGTGTGTGTGTGTGTACACAAAACATCTGAGAATAACTTTTACTTCTCAGATGGGAGAAAGGAACCAGATTACGATCTCATCATTTACAATCTAAAGAAGGCTTACATGTAGTCTGGGGCAAATATCCACAGCCCTATTCATGAAGATGTGAGAGGATGAGAACATATTGTCTTCAGAGCAACATCAGATTTTCAGAGATATTAAAATGAAATGAAACAGTAAAATTACTTATAAATAGAGAAATTTGGGTAAAACAAGTGCATCAGGAAATTTCATGTTATATTTCTTCAGACGCTAATTGTTGTTTACATCACAACTTCACTATTGCCCAGAAATGTTAATGTTTTGTTTATAGGTTATTTTGACACTTTCTTTGCAGTAATGCAATGAATTCCTCTCACTAAGGAATTCAAACCAGAATCAAAATTTGAAGCATCTTCTAAACATCTTTAGTATTTTCCCTTAGTACTTGAAACATTTTTGAAGACTGTTTAATGTAATTCCTAAAGGCCAATTAAATGATGTCTGTTGGCTTACATAGAGATCTCCTGTATGCTTCAAAATCTTCTGCTTGAAGAATAATTTAATGAAGTGAAAAAACCATAGGTTACTAAGCAGTTTGAAAGGACATGGTGCACTCTGAAGCTTGTGCTGGAGGAAGAGGCACTGCTTTCATGACTAAAGGAAAGAAAATGATATGTTTTGCCTCTTGCATTTTAATATCTTGTTCATACATTGGCACAGAGTTAATAAAATTAGGGAGATGACCCAGAAAATGGTAGAGTATTTTTCTTTATTTGTTTGGCTATATGTTTTAAGCAGAAGCTGATTTTCATCATAAGTATAGTCATTTATGGTTATGATGGACCTTGGAATTCATAGTAGAATATCTCAGAATATTTTCCAGGGCAATGCTGTGTAATTATTTCTCTCTGAAGACTTGGATCACTTGCCTATTACAACATTAATAATTATAAGTTGGGATCCCAAAGAGAGCTTAGGTTTATAAAACTATATTCCTATAACACTTGTCCAAAGAAAATGCTTATTGGTGATGTATTCTCTACAGAAAAATTACAATCCACTGACATGAAGAAAGACACAGAATGATGGCCAGAAGTACTAAGGTGCAGGAGTGGTTATGTAAACAAAGGCAGTTAAACAGAAAGATTATAACAATTGTAACCTCCCTGCCCCTCCCCAAAAAGTATACAGAGAATTTGTGTACCATCAGACTATTAACAACCATAGCTTCTCTCATCATCACTCCCATCATAGTACAGAACATCAAATGTTCCAAAGATTTTGATAAATAGAGCCTTGAGTTGGAGTAAATGACAAGTACTTCAGCACAGAGCAAGTTCTAAGAGAACAGTGTGGGCAAAGTAAATTGAAAGTGTAGTTAGGCTACAAAGCTACCAGACATGGTTGAATTCCCAAAAATATAGGACCTACATTCGATTCTATTTCTGGTTTAGCTTAGTTTTGTTTCCTATAGAAAAAAGAGAACAAACTGAGAGATTACAAGCATGTAGCTTAGTTGCTGAATTGAGTCCAGCAGGGATAAAGCGTTATTCACCTCAGAGCCAGTAGCATTGTTTCTGTATATTACCAGCATCCTAAAGATGTCTGTCCCAGGACAAAGCACCAGAAACCAGAAAGGAAGCTCATTGGAGGCAAGATACTTAGGTCACAGCTGAGTGAAGATGTTGATCACAAAAATGGTCACAGTGAAAACAAATTTTAGTAAAAGGGGACTGTGGTTCATTTCATTAAGCATCATTACATAGTCCTTGAGCTATTGTGATCCTCTGCTAAGACTGTCCTAGATATATACTAATTATCATCAGTGAGGGAAACAACAGATTCTGTATTTCTTTGGGTCTGGCTCACTTCACTTAGCATGATTTTTTCATGAACTACTAGACACGAAAACAAGTGGTATTTTATCATTGGTATGTTAAATTACTATGCGAAATATTTCTTTTTTCTTTCATCTTTCTTCCCTATGGTTTACCCTGTTATCACTATATTTTCTCTTAGTACCCTGGGTATTGTGTATACATTTATATGAATTAGGGAAGGGAAGGGGAACATCAAAATGGTAAGACAAAGGACAAAGGGTGAACCAATGCAACTTACAAGACAAAATGTTATAAACTAACTCTACAATTTAGGGGGGTGGGATTGAGGAGGAGGGAATTTGGGAGAGAAAAGAGGGAGAGGGTAACAAGTTTGAAAGGAAATGTACTCACTACCTTATGTACATAGTTCTAAACCCTCTGTACATAACCTCAACAATTAAATTAATTTTTTAAAAAAGTGGAGTGAGGGTTGAATGCACACCAAACATATGACCACCCCACAGATGGGGAAATTCCACCATTCTTTAGTAAAGTTACAGATATTTTATACATGCTTTATCTATATGAATAATCTTATATTATTGAACTTCAACACTGAAGTATCTGTTATTGACTTCCTATAACCATAAAAGAATATCATACATCTGGAAAATATATGAATAATATAAGTCTATTCATCTTATTGTTATTAAGGATAAGAAGTTCAAAGCTCAGCAGGGTGCTGGTGGCTCCTGCTTGTAATCCTAGTTACTCAGAAGTCTGAGATCTGAGAATCAGGGTTCAAACCAAGCCCCAGCAAGGAAGTCTGTGACATATTTATATCCAATAACTTACCCAGAAAAAGCTTGAAGTGGCTCTGTGCCTCGAGTGGTAGAGTGCTAACCTTAAGCACATAGAGACAAAGGGAATCAGGGAGAATGTCCAAGCTCAACAAGGGATCAAGAAGTAGAAGGAGGAAGGGGGGAGGAGTGGGGGATGATGAGGAGGAGGAGGATGGAGAAGGAGGAGGAGAAGAAGAGGAAGAAAGAAAGAAAGAAAGAAAGAAAGAAAGAAAGAAAGAAAGAAAGAAAGAAAGAGAAAAGAGAGAGGGAGGGAGGGAGGGAAGGAGGGAGGAAGTGAAGGAGGAAGGAAGGAAGGGAGAAAGAAAGAAAGAAGTTACAGACTCCTGAAGGCCTTCTTAGTGGTTAGGACCCCACAATGTACTGACTTAATCTGGGGCATCACTGGACTAGAGAGAGGAGTCTAGATTGTGTTTTACCTCTTATTGATAGAACACAGCTCTGATATATTCATACCCCCATCCCTATGGTCCCTTTATAATTAATGACTTCAAAAGGTTCATATGCAAGTAGAATAGTCAAATTAAGTTTCCATCCTTGTACTACCTCTCAGTAGGGAACAAATATCCCATGAGTTTAGCAATGAAGATATGACTCAGTTTTTGTTTTAAATCCCTTCAAGTTGTTAAGGAAAACATGTATTTGCTATTTTACGTTGATTTTTACTATTACAAGTAACTATAGTGTTTACTTCATTTCTATGTTCTTTTTTATACAATAAACCATAACTGAATATTAAAAATGCAAACATTTCCATAATATGTATGTATTTTCAAGGAAAAAATGTCTCATGAGTCATTACAAAAGTTTTGCCTCAGAGAGCTAGACATCTTTGGTCTTTATTACACATTTTCCTATGCCCCTTATGTTGTATACAGGGTCCTGGTTAAGATAGTTGACTTTGGCAGGGAGTTAGTTAAAAGATGATTGATGGGATTGAGTATTTCACTAATAGTGTGATCAATTAGCTTCTTTGAGACTCATTTCAACATTTAAATAGAGATAAAATACAAGTACACATTGAAAACACACAATGTAGTTGTGAAGCGATTTATCTAAAAAGTGAAATGTGAAACAGCCCTGATTGTAGAACTCACATTCCCATCCATCTGTGCCTTTTTCCACATGGCCTCATAAAATGAATGACATTAATGGTATTATTTACCTTTATATTATTACATCTTATTTAGGAAAAAGAAAGGTACTATTTTTGAATCAGGTAAAAGTCATCCATAATCACTAATATTATGTCTGTTCTTCTAGACTCTTCATCTGTAATTATGAGCTGAATTTTCAATTACTGGCTGAGCTCACTTGAAAATAATGAGTTAGATAGCTTTTTAAAGTGTTTATTCAAGAAAACTCTGGAACTGCCTACTCTTAAAGACTTATTTGCTTTGCTTTTTGAAGAATTGCTACATTTTAGAAGCTCGGGTCCTACCCAGTTTGAGAATAGAGAAGACTGACAAATCGATTCTTCATATCTTTCAGTGATATTCAGCTGAAAATGGGTATATGTTAAAGACTAAGAGTAGAAATCAGCAGTAGCGAGGCAAACAGAAACCAGAAGAAAATGTCCCTGGAGGTATCACTATGGAAACTGAAGAAACTCGAGTTAGAAATTCCAGAGAAAAAGAAACTGCTGGACAGAAACAGCTGCAAACATATTAATCCAAAACCTTGGTGTTGCAGCTGAAGCAGCATTTATAATCCCCTACAAAGCCTGCCTTTATTTCAAATTTCTTCTCCCGTGATGGTGCTTGGCTCTTTAAACACCCATGGCCAGTAAGATCAGGCATTCGAGCTCAGAATCACTACTTCATCATAACAAAACTTATTTCAAGCTACATTAGGCTTCTCCAGCTGATTTAAACATGATTGTAATATAATGTTTGTTTCTAACAAAAAATATAGGAAAGACACTTCCATTCAGTACCCAGTGAGCTGAAACTTGCTGTATCTTAAAATCTCCAGTGAACTTCAGAGTTATAAATTAGATCTTGGTCTTTGGAAGCATACATTAAACTCTGGTTTTGTCTCAGCCTTAAGAGAATCCAGGAGAAAAAAAAAAGGAGACGGGAATGGAGAACTCAGGTAATTTATTGACTGATTTAAAGGAATAGTCACATTTTGAGAAATGTTCTAGAAAAGAATGTAGATCTTAGAGGTATTGTAAGGAGCAAATGTTTCCTTGGTTGTGTTGTGTAAGTGTTAAGTCAAGCTGGTTTTATCTGTAAATCTTTCTCAGTATGTTCAGCAAGAATCTGTACGTTCTATGTATCCTAAGCCAATCATATTGTAGGATTCTTAGCTACAAACAGTAAATATATGATGTGGCATATTAAACATAGAGTATTCAACATGGAAATACAAGCAGTGAACTTTGGTAACACACATTAAGAGTTTAGTATCTATGATCAAAGTATTTCTCCAGTGTATTATCTTCTTACAACCAACTCCCTAGATAAAATTTACTTATTTCTTTCAAGTTAGATTACTTGATTGTTTTTAAGTGACTTGTTAATTGCTAATATCTCATACTTGCTACACTGTGGAATCAATATTAATCTATTTACCTTTCTTGTGTCATTATATCAAGAAATTAACAATTATTCAAATGAATTGTTAGTTGGGACTTTAGTATCAGAATCTCACTATCTGCTTGCTATGTGTATCACAAAGAATATTGACTGTCAGGTAAGCCTAGAAAGCAATTACTTCTGTTCTTCTACACTCAGAGGAAAGAAAAAGGACATGTTAGAATATACACAAGTCTTAAGAAACTTTTCTTTCCAGATTACCTGGCATCTCTAAGGACAACCAATAACTCAAGTAAGTATAATACAAACTGTGACTTAGTAAAGCATTGAACTTGGATTGTTTAAATTTTATTAAATAGTTTGAGAACAATGTTTTTTGTAGATTGTCAACAGTTTTCTTTTTGTGATTTATGCACAATACATTATTGAAATCAGAGAATTATAAAGGGGTGGGACTTAAAGATTTAATTATAAAACAAATCTATGAAAGAAGTGAAGTATTTTCTCAATTCCAGTCCTAGTTGGTGGCTATGACTTTCTCAATGCTTCTGTTGAGAGTGGTATGTTTAATGAAGTTTCAAAACACTGAAAGAGGAAGAGTTCAAAGGTACACTGATAAATATATATGTTTCAAAAATCTGGTATAAAACATAATTTAGCTTGCTTAATGAGCTTGTGCCCTACAGTGTGAGACTCAGATGTGAAAACAGACAAAGAAAGTTGTTTAGTATTCATAGACATTTGATTATACTTTTATAGATAACTTAATTAAACTTCCTGTTTATCCTACTTCTCTACCTATCATCTACCTATAGGTTGGTCTATCCGTGTTTTTATGTATCTATCATTTATTTACCTCTAGCACCTCCTTCTCTTCCATGGAAAATTTGCCTGGATATTGAACAACTTTTCCTTCAGCCCATAATAAATGATTAGGTTAAGAAGACAATGAAATCTTGAGTTCTGGATCCACATTTGACTTATAAATTTTATGTATATTTATTAGCATTCATTTGTATAGGATCTGTTCATCATGTAAAGTATGTTCATAGATGAAATTAATGTTTTTTTCTGTAAGTGAACTATACTACTCTATTTTAAAGATTGGCAGTATAAATAATTCTAGATTATTACTATTATATCATGTACAACTATTTCATACTAGTCAACAATTAATAAAAAAATAATTATAGGAAGGAAGAAATTCAAGATACCTCCAAAATCAACAAATCTTTCAGAGAAATGTAAACAGGTTACAGTTTTGAGACTGAAGGCAATTTTTACCTTAGCTTTACTTAGTTAAAAATGAGTATTTTCTGGAAATTGCTTTGTCTTGAAAATATCTTAATGATTATGGTATGTAAATTCTCATTTAAAAGGATAATGACTTCCATTTGAGTCAATTTTTATTGCCTCTAGTGTAATTTAGGAAAGTCTAGCAAGCAATCTCAATTTTAAAAGGTAAAATAGCAGCTATATTTTATTACATGAATATTCCAAAATTGAACAACTGATTTCTCAGGAAATATAATTTTTTGCAATTCTTGAAACTAGCAAGCTGGTTCTCTGTAAACTGCTGGGTTAGCAGTCCAATGTCTACTGGTCTCTGTAACACAGCAACATGTTATGTATCTGTCCACTTATACTTAATCATTGTTCAAATGCACAAAAATGATACATGCATGTGGGTGCAGATTATATATGTTTCAATTTTCAGACATATTTACAATGCTTTATTTTATTTCCAGTTCACCAAAGGAACTTGTCAGTAGCTCTTATAGAAATGCCTTCTTTATATTTTTATCGCTGTACAGATACTTTGATTAACCCCAGTGTTTCCTGCCTTACTTCAAATTTCTATTTCTTTACCATTATTTTCCACTCATTTAAATACCATAGTGTTTTATAACACAATTTCATGTTGAGGAAATTTAAATATCTATAAATGTGTTTTCCTCTGCAGGTACACAGAGAATTTTGAAGACCTTTTGCCAAATACTGACTCCAATTATTTTGAAATATTTTATTGCCTTTGCATGGATACATATATGTTCATAACAACACTTCTGAAATTAACTTTCTAAAACACTAGTTAAATTATGTTACTGTTATGAAAAGATCCATGTGACACTCTGGCAGTAATGAGCACATTCAACAGATTTCTAATTTTTTTTTTTTTGCTGTTTAAATGTATTTATTAGTAGAACCTGTTTAATGAAAAATTTTCCATATTGTCCCTTTATTGTCAAAGTGAAGTACAGAGGGGTTTCAGTTTCATATGTAAGGCAGTGAGTACATTTCTTGTTCAATTTGTTACCTCTTCTCTCATTTTCCCCCACATCCTCCCTTCCCCTTTCTCTCCCCCCACCCCACCATGAGTAGTAAAGTTGGTTTACATCAAGTTTTTTGAAATGGTTTGTCTTTTTATCCTTTGTCTCTCAATTTTTGTATTACTTTTCCCTTCCCTAGTTGTAATAAGCATACATACAGTATCCAGGGTACTAAGATCAGATACAGTGATAGCAGGAGAAAAACTACAGGAAGGGAATATGAGAGAAAAAAAAACATGGTACATTTTCACATGGCATGTTGAAAATAATTACAACAATGATAGAACACTTGCTTCGATAACATGGAGTTCATTTCAATTAGCATCATCTTATGTGTTCATAAGGCCATAGCTATTGGGCTCTTGTGATCTTCTGCTGTAACTAGCCTAAAACTGTACAAATTCTTCCCTATGAGGGAAACCATAAAGTCCATGTTTTTTGGGGGTCTGGCTCACTTCACTTAGTGTATTTTTTTCCAAGTCCTTCTATTTCCTTAGGAATGGGGCAATGTCATTGTTTCTGATGGAGTCATAAAATTCTATTTTGTATATGTACCACATTTTCCTGATCCACTCTTTTACTGAGGGGTATCTGGGTTGGTTCCAGATTCTAGCTATGACAAATTGTACTGTGATGAACATTGTCTTGCTGGTGAATTTAGTGTGGTATTGCTTGTAATCTTTTCAGTAGATGCCCCAAAGTGGGGCTGCTGGGCCATAGGTGAGCTCTATATTTAGCCTTCTGAGGAACATCCATACTGCTTTCCAGAGTGGTTGAACATGTTTACATTCCCATCAACAAGGTAGTAGGGTTCCCTTTTGGCCACATCCCCTCCAGCATTTGTTATTGTTAGTATTCCTGATAATGGACATTCTTACTGGGGTGAGGTGGAATCTCAGTGTTGTTTTGATTTGCATTTCTTTTATGGCTAGTGATGTAGAGCACTTCATGTGTCTATTAGCCGTTCTCATTTCTTCTTCAGAGATTCTCTTTTTAGGTCCTTAGCCCATTTGTTGAGGGGGTCATTGGTTCGTTGAGGATATGTTTTGTTTTGGAGGAATTTAATTTTTTGAGTTCTACATATATTTTAGATATGAGGCCTATGTCCATTGTATGGCTGGTAAAAATCATTTCCCAGTCTATGGGCTTTCTGTTTATCTTGCAAACTATGTCCTTTGCCTTGCAGAAGCTCTGCAGTTTGATGCAGTCCCATTTTTCCAACCTTTCTTTGAATTGCTGCGTTTCTGGTGCTTTATTAAAGAAGTTTCATTCTATGCCGAGGAGCCTGCGTGTTTCGCCTATATCTTTTTTAGTGATTTTACTTCTAGGTCTTTGATCCATTTGGGATTGATTTTCATGCAGGGTGATATATAAAGATCTAGTTTTAATTTGTTACAGGTGTTGAACCAGTTTTCCAGCACCATTTGTTGAAGAAGCTATCTGTCTTCCAGTTGGTTCTTTGAAAAACTTAACAAGATAGACAGACCCTAGTAAATATGACCAAAAAATGAAGACAGCACACCCAAATAAACAAGATAAGAAATGAAACAAAAAACATAACCACAGAAACAACTAATATTCAGAATATAAAAAGGGAATATTTTGCAAACCTTTATGCTATAAATTTGAGAATCTGGAAGAAATAAAATAATTCCTAGCAAAAATTGATATGTCCATACTCAACCATGAAGATTTAAACCTACTACACAGACCTATATCCAGCAGTGAAATAGAAACTGCAATAAGAGATTTTCCATCCAAGAAAAGCCCAAGTCCAGATGGCTTCCCAGCAGAATTCTATAAAGCCTTCAAAACAGAACTCACACCAATATTTCTCAAACTCTTCAATGAAATTGAAAGGGAAAGTTCACAGCCAAATACATTCTATGATGACAGTATAACCCTTATCCCCAAACCAGACAGGAACTCATAAAAGTAAGAGAACTATAGACCGATTTTCTTGATGAACATTGATGCAAATATTCTCAACAAAATTCTGGCCAGTAGACTTCAACAAATCATCAAAAAAAAAAATCATACACTATGATCAAAATGGATTCATTCTAGGTACGCAAAGTTGGTTCAATATATGCCAATCAACATAATCCACTAGATCAACTGGAGCAAAGTCAAGAACACATGATTATGTCTCTAGATTCAGAAAAAGCATTTTATAAAACCAAAACCCATTTATGATAAAAGCTTTGGAGAAACTAGGATTCCAGGGAACATTCTTGAATATAATTAAGGCTGTCTATAACAAACCTACAGCTAGTATTATTCTTAATCGTGAAAAGTTAAAACTATTTTCTCTAAAATCAGGAGCAAGACAAGGTTGTCCATTCTCTCCTCTCCTCTTCAACATAGTACTAGAATTCCTAGCCAGAGCAGTAAGGCAAGAGGAAGACATAAAGGGAATCCAAATAGGAAAAGCTGAAGTTAAACGCTCTCTCTTTGCATAGAACATGGCCCTGTATCTAAAAAAAAACTCATAGATTCTCTTCAGAAGTTACTTGAGCTGATCCAAAACTTTGGCAAAGTAGCAGGATATAAAATAAATCCTCAAAAATCAATGGCTTTTCTATATACCAATGACCTGAAGAGCAAGGCTGGAATCAGAAAAGCAACCCCTTTTACAATCGCCTCAAAAGACAAAAAGTACTTAGGAATAATCTTAACCGAAGAAGACAAAGAACTCTATGATGAGACCTTTAAAAACATGAAAAAGAAAATTAAGGCAGAACTAAGGAAATGGAAAAAACCTCCCATGCTTCTGGATTGGGAGGATTAACATTGTCAAAATGGCAATATTGCCAAAGGCTATCTACAAATTCAATGGGCTACTCATCAATATTCCAACACCATTCTTTAATGAAATAGAAGAAGTAATCCAGAACGTCATATGGAACAATAAAAGACCCCAAATAGCAAAAACAATTCTAAGTAGAAAGAACAGTGCTGGAGGAATTTCAATACCAAACTTAAAGGTGTGTTACAAAGATATAGTAAAAAAAACAGCTTGGTATTGGCATAAGAACATGCCTGAGAACCAATGGAATAGAACTGAAGAACCAGAAATGAACACTCAGAATTATGGGTACTTAACCTTTGATAATGTTTTGTTTTGTTTTTCCCAAATAAAAAACTAGGTTCCAACTGTTAACAATTCCAAAATGACCATGCGCTACAATTAAGACCAGTATGTGGTATGAGTTCGAGATGGAAAAAGATCTAACGCCAAATGAAGAGTATATTCTTAAATCTTCCATAAGAATTCTGTACTTATACCTGTACACGGTAGAGTCAAACAAAGACTAAGAAATGATACAATATAAAAATTTTAAACAGTACAAGAAATGTACCCAAGGCCTAACATATGAAACTTGTAACCTCTTTGTAGATCACTTTGACAATAAATTTTAAAAAAATAAGATTTATGTCATGGAAAAAAAGAAATGATTTCTGAAAATGTTAGTGGCAATACCACTGCAACTTCTCATTTTTACTAATGTAGTGAGTGGTAACTACTTCTCTTGTCAAATGTCAAATTGTTTCATAATTATACATTCCACTCTTCAAAGGAGTCATACTTTCAAGCATTTCTTACTCTAGGTAAAGAGGTATTAACATATTTAACTGACGGTTATGGTACTGAGTGTCCCTATTGCTTAATTTATAGACTGACTGGTTGGGAGATAGAAAGAATTTTATTTTCCTAGGAATTAGAAATGTGATTTTTTTTTTTTGCTATCACTTTTCAAGGCCCATATTTGACAGTCATGACTTTCAGTGTGGAAAATCACCATACCAAGATTTGTGAGTGTATAAAATATATAAATTACCTTAAAATTTTCTTATGGCAACTGCTTTTGTTCTTTTTTTCATTTTTCATTTCCTGATATCATATTAATAATATAGATGAATGAGGTTACTGTAATCTAACAAAGGGTTTCAATTCCCTTCTGAATTTCTACTTATTGTTAATGCTGTGCTTATTTTCCTTTTCAAACTATGGATCAGGAATAACACAAAAATTTAGATTAAGACCAAATTTGGGTTTGTTGCACAAACTAACACTGGCTTTATTCTAGATAAGAACCATCAATGACTTGCTTTCTAAGGATTTTGTTATGTTAATACACACACAGGTACACAAGTATGCATAGGCGCACGCGTGCACGTGCACACACACACACACATAATTCTCAGGGAATCTTGACTAACATAGGCTTCCAATGGATTATAGATATTAGATATTAATCTCTAATGGCGTGTTGACACATTTCTGTTCATTCATTCATTGCTCAATCGTTTTCTAAAAGAAGCTCTAAGTTTCAACAGCATCTTAATAACAGCTTTGAGAAGTCTTTGTTGCAATAAATATTCCCTTTATATTGTTGTTTTCAGATATTGCAGACTGCATTATCATTATACAACAAAGACTTTAATGTTCAGTAACATTTATAATATTTTTCATGAAGTCAGGCAGTGCTGCCTTTCTTTCTCCATGCAATACCCTATGGCTAGTAGGTTTCTAGGATACTAAGACCTCCATTGCTGTGGACAGGGCATATTGTTTGTATAGTGTTGGAAGTATAAAATATTCATGATTAACTCAGCTGACAGAATCTCAGCTTGGGACTCTCACAATCCATTTCATGATGGAGAACCACTCAGCATCTCAAACCAGACAGCTGCCACCAGGTTAGATGACAGGAACAAAAGAAAAATAATAGTGACAAGATGATGAAGCAAGGCCAAAACTGCTGAAGTAATTGCTAATCAGTCTACACATAACTGAACATGGATTGCCTGCAATGCTTTCCACTGGAAGTGGGCAAAAAGGAAGGCAAAATGTGACATTTCCACTATCACAATGTGGTTAATCTGCAAAGCACTATTTTTTCATGTGGAGTTGATTTCCAATTTGGCTTGTTGCCAGTAAGTTTCAGCAAGGTAAGGAAATGCATACTGGTCTTAAATGAGAGAACCAGAATTAACTTGCAAACAATATGTAATCTTCAATGTCATTGGCAATAAGTCATCTGTATCTTATTCCAATGTCAAAATATTCTCCAATTAAGTGTCAATTATTTTTTATCTGTGGTTGCATTTTTTTTTCAAATTTTTATTATCAAACTGATGTACAGAGAGGTTACAGTTTCATACGTTAGGCATTGGATGCATTTCTTGTACTGTTTGTTACCTTGTCCCTCATGCCCCCTCCCTCCACCCCTTTCCCTCCCCCCCCAGGTGTTCAGTTCACTTACACCAAACAGTTTTGCAAGTATTGCTTTTGTAGTTATTTCTCCTTTTTTACCCTGTGTCTCTCAAATTTGGTATTCCCTTTGAATTATGTGACCAAGAAATCCACGAATTGAGATAAGCATTATTTTCAGCAACATATTAGCATCCATGTACAGGGAAGAAACCAAGATTAGAGTAACTAGACAGTCCAACTTAACACAAAGGTAAATCATATGGATTTGAAACAAGCTTGTACTTACAAGGGTAGCTTAGTGGTCTTTTATAAAAGAACATATAATCAGTGACAATAAGTGACTATTAATACAGTTTTAAAGAAAGAAGAAAGGTTTCCCCAAGCCCTTGAAAGTTGCCTACAGATGGATACTTCCCAGACAGTTAGTCATCTGACCCCTAGGCCACGCTGTATGGCATCAATCTTTTCCCACTGTAGACCTTAGGTGAACAGCAAATGGCATCTAAGACATTATGCTTTTCACATGAGGAATCAAGAAATATATTGGGCTGGGGATATAGCCTAGTGGCAAGAGTGCCTGCCTCGGATACACGAGGCCCTAGGTTCGATTCCCCAGCACCACATATACAGAAAACGGCCAGAAGCGGCGCTGTGGCTCAAGTGGCAGAGTGCTAGCCTTGAGCAAAAAGAAGCCAGGGACAGTGCTCAGGCCCTGAGTCCAAGGCCCAGGACTGGCCAAAAAAAAAAAAAAAGAAAGAAAGAAATATTAATGATCTCTGAAGTTGTTTGTTTGTGTGATGGTACCCTGTTGGAGAATTAAAGTCTCCAACCAGTGGAAAAATTTAGCCCCGGCAAGGTTACTCTGATGCCTCATTAGCACACTAATAGGCCCTTGGGAACACATTCCCAGTAAGGAGTTTCTGGTGTTTGTGGGCCAAAGGAAGCCACCAGTTGTTGTGAGAATCTCCTTTTTCCCCCTACTTAGCAAGTCTCCCTGAGGAGACTTGCTAGACCAGCTGCCTTTAGTGTTAGATTCTCTCTGTAAACAGGAAAGTCTCCTCACTAGATTCTCACTGTAAACAGGAAAGTCTCCTCACTAGATTCTCACTATAAACAGGAAAGTCTCCTCACTATTATTTCACAAGTATTTGGAGAAGTCAAGATTGATGATATCTAGCCTTAAGGAGATAGTAGCTAGGAGATAATTATAGTTCTACCTCAGTTGTATACAGTTCCTTGTTTTGATATCAACAATTTTGTAGACACTACCTCCTGTAATTAGAAAGGCATTTGTATCAAGTTCCTGCCCTCACAGTAGGAAATTTCCTCCACTATTGTATTTGAGACAAATGTCATGCTATATTGATCTTTTACCTGTAATTGTAAAATTGGTTTCTAACCCTATATAAACCCTGGCCCTCTTGGAATAAAGTATGCATTGGTTCACTTGCCTTGCATCCCCCGTGTCCTGATTTCGACTGCAGTTACCCAGGTTCAACAGTACCCAAAGTCTTGGAGGTGGGGGGCGGGGGGGGGGGTGGAGAAATCTGTTCATTGTATATACGTTAAGTGATATTTAGATAGGAATAAGAATTTCTGATATACTGCTCTATAGATGGGTGAAAATACTAACGCAATGTTCCTAAGAACTTGAACAACATCTTTCTACAATAAATGCTGAGGAGCTAGACAGCATTTATCATGCAATACATACATGCATAGGCATGTTATTGTTATCTCTTAAATATGTGCACATTTAAAATACTTTTATGTATCAAGAATTATGATTTTAGGGGCTGGGATATGGCCTAGTGGCAAGAGTGCTTGCCTCCTACACATGGAGCTCTCGGTTCGATTCCCCAGCACCACATATATGGAAAACGGCCAAAAGGGGCGCTGTGGCTCAGGTGGCAGAGTGCTAGCCTTGAGCGGGAAGAAGACAGATTTATCTTTGGCTCAACTAGAATGGAATAGAAAAACTGTTACTAAAATCACTTAGTACTATCAAATTTTTTTGTTACAGAGGACATAATTTATATGTTCACAGTATTTATCTATTTTAGAATATTTATACAACATCTCTTCTACCTTATGACTGTTTTTATTAACTTTTAGACTCATGTCTACTCATGACTTTCTGTTATTACTCATACGTATATGAAAGTGTCTCCTTATTTTTTAATTCGTTCCAAAGTACCATGCAATAGTTTCATTAGCAGTGACTCACGAAAATGATATCACATAATCTCTTCTATTTTAAAATGATGTCTATTGCTACTGTATATGAATAATTTGTCCAACATAAAAACCCCCATCTTATACTTACAAAGTCTTGTTTTGCTTATCTTTCTAGGGTTTCAGTACTATCAAAAAAGGTAGTTAATTCCAGTCTTTTTTTTTTAATCCTAAAAGACAAGATCATGTACACTGGTTTAAGCTGATATCTGTCATGTTTATGAAAAACATGTGTTTTTACTACCCAAAGTCTCCAAATTAGATCATAAGTGACATGATCATGTCATTATAGGTAATTACTTTGCTAAAAGGTATTATTTTGTTTTGACTAGTTATTTTTTCTTTACAGGATATTAATGTTCCTAGCCCATTTTTATTATTTATTATTCCATATCTAGTCATATAAAAAGAGGTCCATTTATTTTTCTTTAGGGTTGCTCTTAGATAAATTTTACTATGAATACTTTTAAGCTTAAGGTTTATTTTTTAAATAATTACTTATTTATTGTGTGTGTTTATAATTTCAGTAATTGGTCTTTCTGTTTTTCAGTAGTTGATTTTTGTTTGATTTTGAAATCACTTGAGTATGATGTTCTTATTATTTTAATGGTATATGTTTCATCATTGTTTAATACACCATTATTTTACGTTTTTAATTTCTTGGTCTTTCTAATTGTCATTTTTGTAATTTAAATAATTTCATATAAATTTGAGCTCTGTATTTCTTGTTATCACCACTTTAAATATAATATGAAGATTGGTTTATTTTAATCATATTTTCTTTGATATTAAGTAATCTTCTATCTAAACAAAATTTTAGTTTTATTCCTTTGTAAAATGTCAGATAGGGTCATTTTTGAGATGTTGTATCATCTGTATTTTCTTATCTCCTCTCCCATCTTTTTTGAAACAATTTTGAACATGTGTCATTATTTTATTATATATATAGATATAGATAAACACATATGCACACATACACATACATGTATCTATATCATCATAGGAAATTTCTCTTTACCTTCTAAACCTCCTTTTTCCCTCCACTCCTTCCTACTCCAAACCAATTTATTTTTCACATGTAACAATATCTAAAAATTACAAGGAGAAATGTCATTACCATCACCATAAATTAAATTAAAATCAAAATCACATTGTGATCCTTTTCATCTCAAGTCACAGGGTTCATTGAAGGCAAGTGAGGGATACATAGTCCAAAGCCTGAGAACACCTACATGGAGTGTCATGGTGATACAGTGATGCAATGGGGAATGGCCTGACCTGGCACTGATGGCTTTGGAGACAGGGAGGGAAATAACTGTGTTCAGACTCTGAGATGGAAAGTAAAGGACACAGAGGTTCTTATCACACATACAAATGCACCCTGTTGAAACCTTGGCTTTTCCTTCCTAGATGCCTTTCAGAATTCTGGTACCCAGATATAAAGGGTATATATTTTTCATTATTTTAAGCCACCACAATAGTGGGTGGAGAAACAGCAGGAGAGCATTTTGCCTATGTAGATTTCATGTGTATTAGGCAGACAGAGACTTAGGGGAAGGCCCTAAATCTCTGTGATGCATTTCATAGTGCTGACCTTGGATATACTCTCTCCAGTACAAAATGTATATTCCAATAAAGCAGGAGCCACAGTCTCTGCTCTTGAGGAAAAAAAAAAGTTTACAAACTAGTCAGATTTTCCAATGAGAAAACATGACCATATGGCAGAGATGTTAGAAGCACAGGATTGTGCCAACAGGATAATCAACCATCATGTACACGGCCAGCCATCCCAGAGAACTGGCAAGCAAGGAGCAACACTGTAGCAGCTGTTGCCATGGCCCCAAATCCTGTGAAAGTGCTAAAAAAGAAACAGAACAAATAAGCAAATAAAAATCCTCTGAGATCTTGAATATGTGAAAATCGAATGAAGCAGTGTGTATGATAGCACAAAGTATGGAGTACCATTAAGCCATCTGGATGCCCATTACAACTCTACCTGACAAAAGGACTGTGACCTTGGGCAATCACATAAGCATCCTCATTTCCACATCTCTGAAATGCAAGTGGTTCCTTCCAGCTATGCTCCAGGAACAGATGAAGCTCTTTCCATGTGAACTCAGATCTTTTCTGCTGTGGGCTTGCTTTTTCTCCTTTTTGTCCTTCTTTCTTTTATTCTGCCTTTCCCTCTCCCTTGTCCTCTCTTTTTTTTTGTCTAATTTCCTCCTTTGCTCCCTTCATTGTTTCTTTCCTGTGTCACTTCTTTTTCCCTACTTCCTTCTTTCCTTTTTCCCTCTCTCTTCCATATTTTCATAAAATTATATAATATAGTTTCCATACTTAAAAATCTTTGAGCATAATTTACTCAAGAATGTTAAAAACCAATAAAAGAATATACCTATATCCCATCAGAATGACCTAAACTTTAATTATATAAAATGTATACACAGCATATGTATTATGTATATTTACTGCATATATATGTTTATATATGTAGTGTATACATAGATACATCTGCAGTATAGATAAAGACATATATCACCAGAATTGATGAAAATTTATTAGTATAAACTTAATGGTAACTAATGATATTTCTTCATTCATTTTACCTAAAATGTTTCATAATAACAAAAGGAAGGTGGGGTACAAAAATGTAAAGAAGAAATGGGGAGAATGCATTCTAAACCTCGATGTATATCCTACAAAACTAAAATGAAGATGAAGTGGGCTGAGAAAAATAGGTGAGAGTGTTGAATGGGATCACATCAAGATGCATTCTATTAAAAAACTGCCTTATTGAATTAAAACTCTTGAACAACTAAGGATAATAAAAAAGTGTTGAATATTCTCATCTCTATTTTGGTATCTAGGTAATGTAAGCATTTTTTAAAAATTGCAAATTGCATACTTCTTTGTTCACTCAAGGTTGATGCTCAATCACTTGTGCTACAATACTTCTGATTTTTGGCAGTTAATTGCAGGTAAGAGTCTCAGGGACTCTTCTGTTGGGGTCTGAACTGAGCCTCCTGAGTAGCTAGGATTATAATCATGAGCCATTGTCACCCTCAAATGTCCTCATTTATAATAAAACTAAATTCAGATTTGTATCAGCAAAAATAACAGTGAATGAAAAATACCAGTAACCAATATAGTAATGGTATGATTTCAGTCAGAAAAATGGAAAGTTTCAGATACACTAGCAAGTGAATTGTAGATAGAATAAGACATAAAAGTCTTTGAAAAGGATAGGAATTAATGATTGGGAAAATGAAAATGGAAAGCAATTTTGGCTATAGTGAATTACCTAAGTTGCCACGGATCTGATCAAAACAATTAATGGATAATTAAAAGTGAAAAAGTCTGTTACCATAAATTTACTGACAGAAGAATCTCATAAAGCAAGACTACAGGGTGTTAATTCCTTTACAGCAGGATGCACTAATGAAACTTCTTGGGGGCAACTGGATCCACTAAGAACCACTGAAAAACTTTAATGAGAGATGTATGTTTTCTGGTCATTACATGGACACAAAAGCACTGCTGGCCATTATTAACACTTCTCTCAATTTAAGAATACTTTTTAGAACTGTATTTGGCTATATGTCAATTCAGACAAGATAATACACTATGTGACAAGAGTGATTTTAAAGTGGTATGAAATGTTGATAAAAAGAAATTATAATGAAAAGAAGGGGTAGTAGGGATACAGTCATTTACAAAGAATGCATAGTAATGATAAAGGTATATGCACATAATAAGAACATTTTTTAAGTGTGTTTAAAAATTTTTTTTTGCCAGTCCTAGACCTTAAACTCAGGGCCTTAGCACTGTACTTGACTTCTTTATGCTCAAGGCTAGCACACTAGCACTTGAGCCACAACTCCACTTTTCTGGCTTTTTCTGTATATGTGGTGCTGAGGAATCAAACCCAGGGCTTCATGCATGCTCACAGGCAGTTTACCACTAGGCCACATTCCCAGGCCCCATTAAGAACATTTTTAAGGATTGTAAGTAAATTAGACAGAAATGAGGACTAGAACCAGAATTTTATAAATTATACATTAAATTGTAATGATTAAGTGAATAAATATGTAGTCTGTATATAATTGAAAAATGCTACCAACTTAGACTGACAACAAATAAGGGATAATAAATCACTACTTCAGGTGAAGTTATATATATATATATAGAGAGAGAGAGTAATATATAATATATTCATAATATTCAGCGTTACAAAAATAATTCAGGCCTGGGAATGTGGTCTAGATGTAAAGTGCTTGCCTAGCAAGCATGAAGCCCTGACCTCAATTCCTCCACACTACATATACAGAAAAAGCCAGAAGTGGCTCTGTAGCTCAAGTGGTGGGGTGCTATCCTTGAACAAAAAGAAGCCAAGGACAGTGCTCAGGACCTGAGTTCAAGCCCCAGTACTGACAAAAAAAATTCAAAGGTTTACGTAGCTAGAAAAAAAGTATTACAATTAGTCTAGGTTTTAAAAATCATGTAAACAATATGAAACATTCCCATGAGAAACATTCTTCTTGGAGGCAAATATCAAATTCAGTTCTGTAAATTCCATCATGTAGATAATTTAACATTGCATGTCTACAAATCTTATTTTAAAATAAAAAATCAGGACTTCCGGGAAGACAGCGGAGGAGCTGCAGAGCACTAGCTGAGCTCCCTCTGACATCGCAGTTTTCTCACACCATAGAAACTTTTACTCCTAGAAAGACAGCCAGAGTAAGTTCTAACAGTACAGGGATTCTGGCCAGGAAAGAAAAATTGACTTTGCTCATCTGAAAACACAGATTTGAGCTCCAGGCGACATCCCACCACCGCGCCAGTGCTGGTGACAGCAGAGCGCCCTGCACAGCAACCCACACTCCATGCAGCTAAAGCACACAGCGTAGACCAGGGAGAAATACTCCAGACGGCGGCTGAGCATGGACAACTGAAATTGCAGAGAAAGCCTGAGTACCCCACGAAAGATATTCTCACTCGCTCCCACAGAACAGCTTCTGGAAGGAAGCCCTTCCCCCACCGTCAGAGCAAAGTGCCATCTTTGCCACTGGCATAGGGTCAGACCAGATTGGAACTAAAGCAGGCCTGGGCAAAGCGAGGTCAAAGTAGCCATCTATGAAAAGGGCAAGAGGGACAGAACAGTGAGAGCCAGCTCCGCCCAGGAGAATGGCCCCTGCCCAGGCGGGAGGCAAGTCCTGGGCTTTGGTGCCAGAGGTGCCCCGCCCTGCCCACTGGAATTTCTAAATTTAAAGCGAAAGCAGCAAGCAGCTCCTGGTGGCACGGAAACACCAGACAGGAGGAACAAACAGTTCCTGAGAAAGTTAAACGGTCCCGTAAGAGAGGAAGCCCAATTCCCAGCCCAAAACGGAGCTGTAATCCATAGCCACCTCCCCGAAGGAGGCCTCCCAGCCCAGAAGGGAGAGGCCTCCCCCATGAAAGCAACTCTCAGCAGGGTAAAAAGGGCCAGAGGCGCCCCACCCTGCTGAGTCCACAGCCTATACAAAGCCAGGCATCAAAGGCAGCGGCCCCTCAGCAGACAGAGGAGCCATGCTTCCTGAGACTGCTCAAGTCCCCATCTACAGAGGACACCCAAGGCCTATCTGCAAGCTGTGCAAACCACAGAGACCCAGGATTGCACCAACAGGGAGGAAGGGTCAGAACAGAACCACCCCCTGCATACTGAAATCAAGTCAAACCCAGCCAATCAAGAAAATAGACTGCAGACCATCGCAAGAAAACCAGAGACTGGGGAGAGACCTCCCAAATAAGGAGGACTCCATTTTTTTTTTCTTCTTTTCAAAAATTTTTTAACTTTAAAAAACAAAATTTTTTTTCACTTCTGAAACGTCATCGGTTTTTTATTGTTTTGTTTGTTTTCCATTTTTACTGTTTGTTTTATCAAGTTTTTTTCTTTTCTGTTTGTTTGGGCAGTTCCTTTTCTATTTTTTTTCCTTTTTATTTTATTTTCTTTTCTAAATAGTTTTTCTCTGTTTTGTGCATCTGTCCTACACTATTTTTAATTTATTTCTCTCTTTGTGTTCTCTTTCTTTAAAAATTACTTTCCTATGAATAACACCTCCACTCTTTTCTGCTAACTCTCCATGGCCTATCATTTTAACCTTGTTCTTTTTACTGATTCTACTCTTCTCCACATTTCCACGTCACTGAAACTAACCCAAAATCACCCCCCCCTCCTCAAGACATTTTATTCTATTCTCTTTCCTACCTCCAACTTACCCTCCTGACTTACTGCCTAGGGCTCCAGTTTCCATTGACTACTGGTTATTGGATAGAGGGTATCCCAGCTTAATCCGAGTGAATCAAAGGGGTTCATAGAGAAAGCCAGTCCTAAAAGAATGTAATATAAAAACAAGAATTGCTTATAGAGTTGTAACAGTTTATAAGTAACTACTGAAAACGGCCCAGGATCGGTTGTTATATTGAAATTGTATTCTTTAGGAACACCAAATCGAATTTTATAGTCAGGTATAGAGGGTATCAGTATATAATTGTGAACTTGTAAGATTTACACAACAGTGCTTAGTAAGGGCTGCTTTGGGTCTTAAATGGTGCTCACAGGTGCTGGTAGACTGGCATTCCCAATCCTAATGGACAGAAGGAACACAAGAAAGATGGCAAACAATGAAGTCTTATCCCCCACTCAAAACAAGCAGGAAGCAGAGCAGTCAATCAAAGACATAGAAGAGAACCCCCAAAAGGCTCTAAAAAGTCTACTGATAAACATGATAAATGAAAAGATTGAATCCCTTCAGTCAATTATTCTAGAGCATGAGGAGGCAAAGCAAAAATTAATGGAGAATTTCATGGCATCCACAAGTAGAAAGATAAATGAACTTCAAGAGTCAAATGAAAAGATAGCTACCCAGCTTAAAGATTTGAGAGACAACTCTCAAAACCAAAGTAATGAAGTTAATGAAGTAAAGAAGTCCATACAAGACCTAAGAAATGACATGGAAATAATCAGGAAACACCAGTCAGAAGGAAAAGAGATTCAAAATCAAGTAGCTAGCTTACAGTCCCAACTAACTGAAGCAGAGGATCGAATCTCAGGAGCTGAAGATTCCTTAGATTCTATGGAGAAAGATCAAAAATCAATACAAATCCAGTCCAATCAACAAAACAGATCGCTACAGGAGATTCAAGACACGATCATGAAGCCCAATTTAAGGATAATAGGTATTGAGGAAAACTTGGAGAAAGAGGTTAATGGGATTGGCAACCTATTTAACAAAATATTAGCTGAGAATTTCCCAAATATCCAGAAGGAAAGGCCTATACAGATACAAGAAGCATTTAGAACCCCAAACCGACCAGACCAGAATAGGACATCCCACAGACACATTGTGATCAAAACAGGATCAGTAGAGTACAAGGAAAGAATCCTTAAAGCTGTTAGGAAGAAGAAAACAATCACATATAAAGGAAAAGCAATCAAAATTACCCCCAGACTTGTTTGCAGAGACCATGAAAGCAAGGAGAGCCTGGAATGAAGTATACAAAACACTAAATAAAAATAACTACCAACAAAGAATTATGTACCCAGCCAAACTCTCATTCATAGATGAAGGTCAAATGAAAGTCTTCCATAGTAAGGAAAAACTGAAAAAAATGTATCTCCACCAAAACAGCTTTACAGAAAATCTTCAAAGATGTACTATACAGGGAAAATAGTCAAGATCCCAATACAGACAGAGAAATGAACCCAAAATAGTAAACATCAGATCAAGAAATGGTAAGACACAGCTTTAAACAAGGTCGTGATAATGACAGGAACAAACAATCATCTCTCAATCCTAACGCTCAACATTAATGGAATTAATTCTCCAATCAAACGACATAGGCTCATAAGTTGGATCAAAAATCAAGATCCATCTTTCTGCTGCCTCCGAGACACATCTATTCAGCAAAAGTAAACATCTTCTAAAAGTTAAAGGCTGGAATCAAATCTATCAAGCAAATGGCCCCCATAAGCAGGCTGGAGTTGCAATCCGAGTATCAGACAAAATTGACTTCAAATTAAAAAAGGTAAGAAGAGACAAAGGTTACTACATACTAGTAAAGGGATCTATCCTACAGGAATATATAACCATTCTAAATATCTAAACACCAAATGCAGGAGCACCCAACTTCATCAAACAAACACTACTGACTCTAAAAACACTCATAGACCCAAACACATTGATAGTTGGGGACATTAACACTCCACTATCACCTCTGGACAGATCAACACGCCAAAAACTGAAAAAAGAAACCACAGAATTAAATAATTGCATAGACAAACTAGACTTAACCGACATCTACAGAATATTCCACCCAGCAACAACAGAATACACATTCTTCTCCGCAGCACATGCAACATTCTCCAAAATAGATTACATCTTAGGGCACAAAGAAAATCTACAAATTCAGAAGTATCAAAACCATTCCTTGCATTCTCTCAGACCACAATGGAATAAAATTAGAGCTCAACTCAAACAACCACCACAGAAAATCTTACAATTCATGGAGACTAAACAACACACTGCTGAACCATCAGTGGGTCATTGAAGAAATTAAAACGGAAATTCAAATGTTTATGGAATTCAACCAAGTTGAGGACACAAAGTAACAGCTCCTTTGGGGCACAGCAAAGGCAGGACTCAGAGGAAAATTTATATCTCTGAGTACATACATCAACAAACTGGAGAAACAGCAACGCAGTAATTTAAGGTAGCATCTTAATTTCCTTGAGAGAGAACAACAAGCCAAACCCCAAGTCAATAGAAGGAAGCAAATAATTAAAATCAAATAAGAATTAAATCAATTAGAGATGAAAAAACCATCGAAAGAATCAACAAAACAAAGAGTTGGTTCTTTGAAAAAATCAACAAGATAGACAGATCCCTGGCAAACCTGACCAAGAAACAAAGACAGCACACTCAAATAAACAAGATAAGAGATGAAACAGGTAACATCACCACAGAAATAACCGAAATTCAGAAAATAATAAGGGAGTATTTTGCAAAACTTTATGCCAACGAATTCAAGAACTTGGAAGAAATGGATGATTTCCTAGAAAAAATTCATATCCCCAAACTTAACCATGAAGATTTAAAGCTTCTAAACACACCCATATCCAGTATTGAAATAGAAACAGCAATAAATGATCTCCCATCCAACAAAAGCCCAGGTCCAGACGGATTCACTGCAGAATTCTACAAGGCCTTCAAGAAAGAACTCACACTAATATTTCTCAAACTCTTCAATGAAATTGGAAAAGAACGTTCACTACCAGACTCATTCTATGAAGCCAGTATAACCCTCATCCCAAAACCAGGCAGGGACTCATCACGGAAAGAGGACTACAGACCGATTTCCCTGATGAACATAGACGCAAAAATTCTCAACAAAATTCTGGCCAATCGACTTCAACAGGTTACCAAAAAAATCATACACCACGATCAAACTGGATTCATTCCAGGGATGCAAAGTTGGTTTAATATATGCAAGTCAATAAATGTAATCCAGTAAATCAACTGGAGCAAGGTAAAGAACTACATGGTTTTATCTCTGGATTTGGAAAAAGCGTTCGATAAAATCCAGCACCCATTTATGCTAAAAGCCCTGGAAAAACTGGGATTCCAGGGAACATTCCTGAATATAATCAAGGCAGTTTACAACAAACCAACAGCAAGCATTACTCTAAATGGGGAAAAACTAAAGCCATCCCCTTTAAAATCAGGAACAAGGCAGGGATGTCCACTCTCTCCCCTGCTCTTCAACACTGTACTAGAATTCTCAGCCAGAGCAATTAGGCAAGAAGAAAATATAAAGGGGATACAAATAGGAAAAGATGAAGTTAAACTTTCTCTCTTCGCAGATGACGTGATCCTATACCTAAAGAATCCTATAGACTCTATCCCCAAGCTACTAGAGCTGATCCAAAACTTTGGTAATGTTGCAGGTTATAAAATAAACCTTCAAAAATCAAAGTCCTTTCTCTATGCTAATGACCCGAAGACCAAGGCTGAAATAAGGAAAGCAACTCCTTTTGCAATAGCCACCAAAATCATAAAATACCTAGGAACAAATTTAACCAAAAAAATGAAAGACCTCTTTGATGAGAACTTTAAAAGCTTGAAAAACGAAACTAAGTCAGAACTAAGGAAATGGAAAAACCTCCCATGCTCCTGGATTGGGAGGATTAATATAATCAAAATGGCAATATTTCCAAAGGCTATCAAAAAATTAAATGCAATACCCATTAATATCCCAACACCATTTTTTAATGAAATAGAGGAAGTAATCCAGAAACTCATATGGAACAGTAAAAGACCTAGAATAGCAAAAACAATCCTAAGCAGAAAGAACAGTGCTGGAGGAATTACAATACCCAACTTCAAGCTGTATTATAAAGATATAGTAATAAAAACAGCTTGGGATTGGCACCGGAACAGGCCTGAAGACCAATGGAACAGAATTGAAGACCCAGAAATGAACCCACAGAACTACTCCTACTTAATCTTTGATAAAGGGGCTAAAACAATATTATGGAAGTAAGATAGGCTCTGTAAGAAATGGTGCTGGCAAAACTGGCTCAACACATGCAACAAACTAAAACTAGATCCTTATATATCACCCTGCACCAAAATCAATTCCAAATGGATTAAAGACCTCAAAATCAAAACAGACACCCTGAAAACACTAAAGGAAGGAGTAGGAGAAACTCTTGGGCTCCTTGGCACAAGACGAAACTTCCTTAACAAAGACCCAGAAAGGCTACAAATCAAAGAAAGGTTGGACAAATGGGACTGCATCAAACTACAGAGCTTCTGCACAGCAAAGGACATAGCTCACAAGATAAACAGAAATCCCACAGACTGGGAGAAGATCTTTATCGGCTATTCAATGGACAAAGGCCTTATATCTAAAATATATGCAGAACTAAAAAAATTATCCTCTTCCAAAACAAAACCCCAAAGAACCAATAGCCCCCTCATCAAGTGGGCTAAAAACTTACAAAGAGACTTCTCTGATGAGGAAATGAGAATGGCCAGGAGACATATGAAAATATGCTCTACATCACTGGCCATAAAAGAAATGCAAATCAAAACAATATTGAGAGTCCATCTCACCCCAGTAAGAATGTCATATATCAAGAAAACTAAAAATAATAATTGTTGGAGGGGATGTGGCCAAAAGGGAACCCTACTTCATTGTTGGTGGGAATGTAAACTGGTCCAGCCACTCTGGCAAGCAGTATGGAGATTCCTCAGAAGGCTAAATAGAAAACTCCCCTATGACCCAGCAGCCCCAATTTGGGTATCTATCCAAAAGACCACAAACAAAATCAGAGTAATGCCACCAGCAATACAATGTTCATCACAGCACAATTTGTCATAGTGAGAATCTGGAACCTACCCAGATGCCCCAGTAGATGAATGAATCAGGAAAATGTGATACATATACACAATGGAATTTTATGCCTCTATCAGATAGAATGACATTGTCCCATTTGTAAGGAAATGGAAGGACTTGGAAAAAATTATAGTAAATGAAGTGGGCCATACCCAAAGAAACATGGACTCTGTGGTCTCCCTTATTGGGAATAATTAGTACAGGTTTAGGCAAGTCATAGCAGAGCATCACAAGAGCCCAATAGCTATACCCTTATGAACACAAAAGATGATGCTAAGTGAAATGAACTCCATGTTATGGAGACAATTGTTATATCAGAGTTGTAACTACTTTCAACGTCCCATGTGTATCTGTAGCTTCTATTATTGATGATATTCTTGTATCACCTTCCTGTGGTTGTACCTATACTATCTCTGTAATCTTATCTGAGTATATTAGAAACCGTGTATACTGGTATTGGATCTAGGAAATTGAAAGGGAATACCAAAATTGAGAGACACAGGGTAAAAAAAGACAAACAACTACAAAAGCAATACTTGCAAAACTGTTTTGTATAAGTGAACTGAACACCTCAGCGGGGGAAAGGGTAAGGGGGAGGGGAGAGAGGGGTATGAGGGACTAGGTAACAAACAGTACAAGAAATGTATCCAATGCCTAACGTATGAAACTGTAACCTCTCTATACATCAGTTTGATAATAAAAATTGGAAAGAAAAGAAAATAAAAAATTAATAAATTAGTTAAAAATCTGCCCATATAATTGAATGTGTTTTATCATATCCAGAAATTGTGTGAGAAACATTGTCTAATCTCCAAAACATGGAAAATATTTTTGACAAAATTATTAATATTAAAATGAATGTTCTGATACTGATCCACAAATATAACACAGCGTACTAATACTCTAGCATATGTACTTGTTGAAATCCTTAAGGTTGTTTATTTAGTATACTAAATCTCATTGTGAAAGATCCTTAATAGATGATAAATTGTCATAACTAATGTATATGTAATTTTTTGGAACAGTTTCAAAAGACTAGAAATCAATCGATACATATTAGGTATTGATTTCTTGAAAATATATATATATATATATTTTTTTTTTGGCCAGTCCTGGGCCTTGGACTCAGGGCCTGAGCACTGTCCCTGGCTTCTTCCCGCTCAAGGCTAGCACTCTGCCACTTGAGCCACAGCGCCGCTTCTGGCGGTTTTCTGTATATGTGGTGCTGGGGAATTGAACCTAGGGCCTCGTGTATCCGAGGCAGGCACTCTTGCCACTAGGCTATATCCCCAGCCCTCTTGAAAATATTTTAATGTGAACATAATTGTTGTAGTTGTTTAGTTGCTGACTTGAGGCAAATATAGATATATTGACTAATAGAAAAACCCAGTGCAACTCACAAGACACTATGTTGGAAATGAACCATACAACTTGATGGGGAGGAGGGTGGGGAGGAAGAGAGGGGTAACAATGTTCAACAAGAACTGTACTCATTTCCTAAGTACAGAAAATTAAGAGAGATGAAAGAAAGAAAAGACTTAAAATAAAAAAAAAACATTAACTAAAAAACTACATATACTACAAAATAAGAACTTGTGTTTCCATATTCTGGAGTTCATGTTGGTACACTTTATTAAATATGATCCCATGTATTAAGCACTTGGGATGCATTCATTTGCTTTCAAGACCTACTATAGTCTTGAAATTTGTTGAAGATCCAGTCATTTTCTCCTTTGAACATTTTGTGTCTTAAAATAATATTTCTTAGACATAAACCATACCTTTATTTGTTTGTTATTAAATTCATTCATTTATTTAAAATAAAAGCAATTTATGAGCCTAAGTATCTTAAGACATTTTATGAAATATGCCTGTGTTATTAAAAAAATATGTAATGAAGAGTTTTGCTTTTGGCAAATTTTGATTTTGGAGATATATATATATATATATATAAAATCACTTGGGGTCTGCTTCTTTGGTTGTGATGTAATAGAAACAACAGAGAGAAAGAGACACATGGAGACAGAGAGAGAGAGTTGAAATGGGAGTAATTTTAATGATCTTTTAATTGTTAATAATCAATTAATTCTCATATTATAAGACAAATGGTTTCTTATTGCTTAGACTCAATTTGGAAAGTGAGACCATATCAATGAATTTTATTCTGATAGTCTTTGAAATAAATTAGTCTTAAATTCTTCACTGATGTTTTCCTTGTGACAAAATAATGTGCTAACGTTTGTATTCGCAGATGTACTCATGTTTGATTAACAAATGTTAAAAATAATGCAGAAGTTACCAATATCAATCCAAATCAGATCTTTATGTAATATTTGTTGAAGTCTTACATTCCAGCCCTTCTAAAAATCACTAAGGTGTTGCCTCAAAAAATTTAGAATAGAATCAGGGTACCAGTGTCTCATACCTATAACCCTAGCTACTCAAGAAGCTGATATCTAAGCATTGGGATTTAAAGCCAATGGAAACAGGAAAGTCTATGAAACTCATCCCTGTCTATCAAAATTGCCTGATTGAAGCTGTGATTCATGTGGTAGAGCTCTAAAGTTAGGCAAAAAAGCTCAAGGACAATACCCAGGCACTAATTTCAAGTCTCATGACTGGCACACACAGACAAAAATATTACCATAGAGATAGTGTGTGATCTAGCTATCCCAGAAGAAGTGAAAATCAACAGGCAATAGTAGTATATGCACCCCCATGTTTATTACTGAGTGATAGTGATTCCAAACATCCCACACATGGACTCGGCCTAGATGCCTACCAAGGGATGAACAGGTAAAGGAAACTCTCATATACACCAAGGTCAGCCATCAAGAATGAAATCACAAGGGACTGGGGATATGGCCTAGTGGCAAGAGTACTTGCCTCGTATACATGAGGCCCTGGGTTCAATTCCCCAGCACCACATATACAGAAAACGGCCAGAAGTGGCGCTGTGGCTCAAGTGGCAGAGTGCTAGCCTTGAGCAAAAAGAAGCCAGGGACAATGCTCAGGCCCTGAGTCCAAGCCCCAGGACTGGCCAAAAAAAAAACAAAAAAAAAAAAGAAAAAAGAATGAAATCACGTCCTTTGCTGGAAAATGGATGGTGCTGTAGATATTTTTATTAAACAAGATAAATTAGATACAGAAAGAAGTTATCACATATTTTCAGTCACATGTGCAATAAAAAAGAGGCACAAAAATAGAATGAGGGTCTATTAGAAAATAGGAAGAGGACCAACAGGAGTGGGAAAGAAGGTATGTACATGTGCAAAAATATCATAATAAATCCATGACTTTGTATGATAAATATCTATTAATAAGTTATAATTGTGTAAATCCTACAGATAAAACTAGACACATATTTTCAGTCTCCCAATAGTACTCAACAGCTTTCAGGTTTTTTTTGTATTTTTTTTTTTTTTTTTTTGCCACTCCTGGGGCTTGGACTCAGGGTCTGAGCACTGTCCCTGGCTTCTTTTTGCTCAAGGCTAGCACTCTGCCGCTTGAGCCACAGCGCCACTTCTGGCCATTTTCTGTATATGTGGTGCTGGGGAATTGAACCCATGGCCTCATGTATACGAGGCAAGCGCTCTTGCCACTAGGCCATATCTCCAGCCCCTCAACAGCTTTCAGAATTCAAATTTTCAGTTGAAATAACGTTGTCTAGGATAACAAGTTGTCTTAATATGACTTTATGTCAAGTTCACTTTGCTCCTTTTCAGAGGAGAAGGTCTATAACTTCCCTTCTTTTAGTACAGATATTATTTAAAGATGATAGTATATGGGATAAAAACAAAAACAAATAATACAACACAAATTAAGCAACTACCGAAGAGTTATTTTTCATTTCTCGTGACAGTCACTTAATCTGTTTCCATCAGTGTTTTACATAGATTTCAAACTAAAATGGCACTTTGTTTGAGATGTAATTAAGTTAACTTATTCACCTGTCTCCACAGACATAACAGTATAGAACTTGTATTATTTTTGCTTTTATGATGTAGTTCTGAGGATACAAGGAGTACTTACTAAGGTCTACTTTTACTGCCATAATTGTTTCAATAACTCCAAGAATTTTATCATGTGCCTGTGACATTATCGTAAAAATCAGTGCAACAGAACAAAGAAAATTACCATTTGAACTCATGGGTACCCTACATACATGTTGAGGATGTAAAAGTTTTCTGGAGCATGATTTTGACAGTCACCATGTGTACGTAAAACCTACACAAAATTTTCATGAGTAAAGTGTAGTCATGAGAAGCAATAAAGTTACTTTATTCTATTTATATATTTTATAAAGTAGAGCTCTTTCCATTTCAATTTATATGATAATTATAGTTTGAGTTTTGAAGTAATCTCTGTAAATGAACAATACAGGAAAATATATATTTCTTTGAAAATAGTCTCAAATTCCTTATTTTCTTTCCACAGCATTACAGGTATTTCAAAGAAAAAGTATTACTGACCCACTTACTAGGTTAATAAACTGAGAGCACTATTTAGTGAAGATGCTAATAGAATTTGTCCAAATGACAATAATTTTGGTTGAAAGTATTTTATACTAACGTAAGAATTAGAAATCTTAGAAAACACTGTTTTAGGTCCATTTTGATGAGAAACATTACTTCCTCAAAAACAATATTTTTTCCTTACTTTGAAAGTAACCAATGCTATTCTTCTAAGTTTCTTTAATATTGTTTCCACCAATATAATGCATTACTTCATTAATCACATTGCTTTGTATTCTAAACCAATACTCTATTTTTAAGTCTGTTTCCTGTGATGGTGGCTCTTGCTTAAAAGAAAATAAGTCTGAAAAAAATCAATACACCTGAAAAAAAATTTCCTGAACAACTACTGTGTTATTTCTTCAGAATGAAATTTTTCTCTGGGAAAACTTCTAAAGGTTTTAATGTCCTAAATCCTTTGATATAGGGCTGAATCACAGACTCATTACTTACAGAGTTGTAAATGTTTTTTAATTAGAGTTTAGTCCTATTTGCTGTGAACTATGTGTTATGTTCTGTGATAGAATTAACCACCCCCACACACAAAAAATTTTGGTTCTTGAAAAGAAGAATTTTCACACTAACTTCAAGAATCTTAAACTATGGCCACAAAGAATCCAACTCTATAGCCTGTTTTAATAAATAGCTAACCTGCTTATCTGAACTCCTAATTTCATCATTGCTATCTGAACAGTGCACATAGCAGCCAAGTTCTTTATGCAGAGTCATCCTTGAGGCAATTAGACTGCTGGAAAAGCAGTGACTATTAAGTTAATCTAAAATTATAAGAAAATCTCTCCACAAATGTAAATACAAGCAAGATACTCATTACCGTAGTAAGAAATGGTATATATTCCATTGAACAATTGATACTAGAAATTCTAAAAGTATTTCAGTTGATAGTAATGTTTATCTCAAAGGTCATATCCAATATCTCTCCAGTCTTATCTAGGCCTTAAACAAAACTTACTATTAAACTTTTTTTCCTAATAGTTTGGGTGGTTTGGTTGACTATTGATTGCTTTTTATGCATGTCTTCAAAGAAAGAATCACTTCCCTTTCATCTGTGTGAACAATGCAATCATTTCCATTGCTGAAGCATGACTCAGTGAAACCATAAGATCTCATCTTAGACTCAAGTAACATCAACCCTATATAATAAGAAAGCTGAGTCACAACAGCTCAAATGATACTAGGTAATGACAAATGACTTCATTATCAACCCTGAGCTTTATTGATGTGCTTTAGCTAATGAAGAGATGCTTTCACAGCCCCAAATTAACCGCTGTTATCAGCAGATACCTTCCTGTCCTCTCTGTCTCAGTGGATTTTATTGACCCATGCTTTCTAGTAAATTTAGCAAGGTCTTAATATTTTACCAGACTACATTGAACACTGTCACATTTTTTAAATTATCAGAAATTGCAACCATAACATATATACCTTTATCATTTGGTTTTAAATCATTTTGCTCCTTTAGAGGTTAAAATTCTTTACTCATCATGAAAATAATTTCATTCGTTCATTCATTACTTCAAAAATACCGGCGACATCAAATCGAGTTGAGACTAAATTCTAATGTAGGTCCTGGCTTTGAAGAGCTTTTAATCTTAGTAGATGATCCATAGGTATCCTTAGGCACTATGAAGTTTAATTTCATGACCATTTCTGTCAGGACCCTCAGTCTGTCATAGGTACAGATTTGCCTTCCTGGTTTTGTATGGTTTATGGGAAAACAAATTGAGACACTGGAACATCATCATCAACATATTTGTAGAAATACATTGAGTTTCATCAAAGTGTCCTTAATTTTTATTCACAAATCACCTGAAACATGGCATTTTAATGGGCCATTCTGCCTCATCCACATCACCTCCATCCCAAGAAAAGAATTAGGAAAGAAATCACTGAACATCTCCTTGACAGTTCCATGTGTCCCTGAGGAATGGATGCCTTGAGTTTTCACTCTTTGCCATCTCCTCAGACAGGACTCACTGAATAAAATGGCTAATTAGATTTCTGTAATCCTGTAGTCATTGTGTCTGAGGTGACATTTTGTCAGCATTTCTCTTGTGGCTCCTTCAGTGTGATAGAGTACACTCTGCCTCCGCCAACTTGGCTTTCATTATTTGGCTTAGAATGACAGTTCCCACTGTTGGTGTAATGAAATCAGTGCCCTCCAGAAAACAGCTCTGCCACTCAGCATTTTAAAAGAAAGAAAAAAAATCGGGAAATAATCATCTGATTAGTCAAACAGGCTCATGCTCAAAATCCTTTTCCAAAATCAAATAATAGAATTGGATTGGGTTCAGAGTAGAAGAATGACTTAGGTATTATTGCAAAATGTAGAACCATACTCCTTACCCAACAGAATGTGAAAGGATTTAAAGCCTTAGATTCTTGAGATTGTATGTTGCATGAGAAAAAGTCAGAACTTATAAAACAAAAAAAAAGAGAAAGGGTCCTATTTTAGACAGCAGCAGCTAGAAGAGCCTAGCCAAGAAGTGAGTGATCTGAAATAAAGTCACAATTTATCTATAAAAATATTAAAAATATTTGGATAAGCAATATTGAAGATATAATTTATAAGTTTTGCATATAAAGAATTTATGTTTTCATTTATGAATTTTAGTTAGCATACTGTCTTTCCATGGGTTTTAAATTGTTTTAATACATCTTTCAAGTAAATGACAGTGAGTTTCGAGCCCAAAAATTATTTTAAGAATAAATCACACATTTTTCTATGCAGTGATAATAACTCAAATTTTTTATATAACTTTACTTGGGAGTAGAATGTTCATATTTTTCCAAGGATATTATCCATTTAAACGTCCCCTAACACAATTTCAACATATCTGAGCTCCAGTACTAAGCTTACATGTACCATGGTCTAGCTGATCCTTGCAAAGCTCCAATCACAAATTTGCTTCTTTGACTGAGCATAGTCCTTTGATTCTAAGAAAACATACTTAGTAAGATATGACACAAAACATTTTTTAATGGTTTCAAATTTAGCATAGTGCTATTCTAAACTACGGCTGAAGCATCCTTCTCGTCTTCAATAATACAAGATAATAGGGGGTTGTGCCAGTTTTCCAGTTAATCTGCCTAAAAGCCCTTCAGAACTGCAGTTACCTGGCTTATACACACACTTCTTAGAACCAACTTTCAACAAAAAAAGAATACTTTATTACATAGATAAAACTCAAGAATGGTAAAACCTTGGTATTATACATTATGCCTCCAAAATGACATTTTTTGATGCAATGTGGTTTTCCAAGGGTCTAGGTTTTTGGAAACTTAAAAAAAAAAAAAAAACACCTAAAAACAGGTATTTTGTGATCGCATTGTTCTATGCCATATCTGCTTCCTGATATCATAAGTTAATCATCCATGACAAAAAGTATCATTGTTGTGATGGGGGGGGGGGGGGGCAGGGAGTATCAGTGAAAGAACCAGAAAATTAGGGAAAGAAAAAGTGGTAAATATCACTGAAGGTGCTACCTCCTGAAATGAAACAACCCTGCTCTTTTCTTTCCATTTCCTTTGTTTTTAATTCCTTTTTGTGATGGAATCACATGTAAACTTTTCTGATAGGCTGACTTGGAAGTGAGATCATCTATATCTTAGCCTCATTTTTTTTTTTTGTCAGTCCTCGGACTTGGACTCAGGGCCTGAGCACTGTCCCTGGCTTCTTTGTGCTCAAGGGTATCATTCTGCCACTTGAGCCACAGAGCCACTTCTGGACATTTTCTGTATATGTGGTGCTGGGGAATTGAACCCAGGGTCTCATGTATACAAAGCGAACACTCTTGCCACTAGGCCATATCCCCAGCCCCTATCTCAGCCTCTTGATGACTACAGACATCAGTTATCACTGCCCAAGTTCCCTCAATTTTTTCAAGTCAGACAGTGAGTAATGAAGAAGCTTCAATAAATGATATCCATAATATCAGTAATCTGATCCTACTTGTTATATATCTTAAAAATGGTTCAGAATTCCTCACAGGTATAGAGGGAAAAATCTTCCAGTTGTTAAATTCTGAATTATTCTTTAAGATTAGTAGCCTACTTTCTAGTATAGCTTTCCTTAACTGTAACAAACATCAACATTATATTTGTCTTTTTTCTGTGTGTGTGTGTGTGTGTGTGTGTGTGTGTGTGTGTGTGTGTGTGTGCTGATCCTGGGGTTTGGACTTCTTGCCCGCATGTCATCCCTAAGTTTTCTCTTTCTTTCTCTCTCTCTCTCCCTCTCGCTCTCTTTCTCTCTCTTTCTTTCCTTCCTTCCTTCTCTCCTTCCCTCCCTCCTTCCCTTCCATCTTTTCTTCCCTCCCTCCCTCCCTTCCTCCCTTCCTCCCTTCCTCCCTTCCTCCCTTCCTCCCTTCCTCCCTTCCTCCCTTCCTCCCTTCCTCCCTTCCTTTTCTCAAGGCTAGAGATGTAACACTTGAACCACAACTCCACTTTCAGCTTTGGGGGAGTGGAGTAATAAATTGGGGACAAAATTCTCATGTACTTTCCTAAGTGTATTGTCTTTGAACCGTGATCCTTAGATATCAGCCTCATAAGTAGCTAAGAGTAAAAGGGTAAGCTCCAATCACCTTTTCTAAAATGAGTTTGTCTTTTTATTTTTTTAAAATATTGAATGGTATTGTCATCATGCTTAAAATTCCCATACTATCATGAACATGTAATTGTAAATATTCTCATATGTATTAGTTAACCCATATTAGCTCCATGATATCTGTGTTATTTCCTCTTTAATATCTATCATTCATCCACAAATGCTTTAGATTCTTTCTCCAATACTTGCCTTATTATTTAAGGCAATATCAGAACATTAACAAATCTTTATGCACACATATAATGAAATTACATATATAGTAAAACATACAGTGTACAAAATCTATACTGTTTATGTATATAATGTGAAAATACCATAATGTATGTTAAATTATGTGAAATTCACACAACATAATTGTTCAGTAACACTCCCTTTGCTAGCTATTTTGTATGCATATTTTTGAATGATAAAATGGAAAATTGTAGGGCTGGGAATGTGGCCTAGTAGTAGAGTGCTTGCCTAGCATGCATGAAGCCCTGTGTTCGATTCCTCAGCATACCACATAAACAGAAAAAATAATATGGAAAATTGTAGACTAAGCCAAGGGTAGAATACTGTCTAGGAGGCTTAATTAAATTCATATGAACAAACACCAAATTCACTGCCAGCTGTAATTATTATACATAATTAGAATTTTAATCAATTCATTGGCATATTTTAACAAGAAAAACCATTCAGAATCATTTTCCCAGCTGAGAGATGGTTGTTCAGACCTGTAATTCTAGCTATATCAGGAGGCTGAGATTCTAGACTTTCCACTGGAATCTAACATGGTCAGGAACGACTGTGAGGCTCTCATCTCCAATTAACCACCAAAAATCTTGAAGTGGTGCTATGGCTAAAATAGTAGAATGCTAGCCTTGAGCACAAAAGTTCCTGGGCAGTGACCATGCTCAAAGTTCCTGGACTGGCGTGTGCATACACACACACACACATACACACACACACACACACACACACACACACACACACACACACAGCATCATCTTCTCTTTTATTCTGACAAGAATAAAATGGAAAGAGCCAAGACATTTTTTTTAGACAAATGAATTACTACTTATTATCAAAAGTGCTATCACAATTGTTGAAAACTCAAATGGGAAATTTTCAGTACTGACAATGAAGGAAAAATTCTCATTTTCTTAGAAAGGAGTAAATAAATATGGAGACACTTAAGAAAATCACTTCAAAATTATAGTAGGCCATTTTACAATTACTATTCAAGCTGTAATCACACTTTAAGAAGAATAAAATTTGAAGAAAGAAAGTACTTTTATTAAAGTCCATTAATATTCCATTCAAGTTCAGTAGTCAATAATCACTTTTATTTTGATGTATTTAGTCATTGATTCACTTTTAATGTTTCTGAATACGCTTAAATAGGTCTGCAAATAACATGGATAAAAATGATAATCTCAGTGTCTGTTGGAGGAAGGAAATTTTTTTAAATGTCCAATTAAATGATTATTAAATGTTTTATTTTTTCTTCAGTCATTACAATCCCCAATTCATGTAATAAAATGAATGAATAATGAAGGCAGCTTCCCATTTCAATATTCTTTTTAAGCCATTGCCACCATTTTTCCTGCCCAGAATACTCACATAACCTCGAGGAAAATACCGTTTGCAAATAAATATCATATCCTTTAAACTTCTTTTTCTGTGCAATTTAGGATGAGGAAATAAAGAACTGTATCTCAAAAAATATTAATGGGTTTCTGCTAGATCTTATTTCAGATAAATCCCTGTTCCCTGCATGGAATTTTCTGATTTCTCTTAGGATAGGTATTAAAAACATGATTATCTTTTTATTTTCTTAGTGACAAATTCATCTGTCAAGCTGTATCTGAAATGATGGGAGATACATTCAATAACTTGGAAACAGATATGAAGTAAGAGAATAAGCCAATGTCCTCTTTGCAAGTTGTGTGTCATTTAACTACCTTATGTTTTACCTTAATCTTGCAGTTGTAAAAGTAACTTTATAAAAGTAAATATTTTATATTATAATTTTTGAGGCTTCTTTTTTACTATCATATATTAATTGTGCATAGTAAGAACTTTGGGGCTTATAATGACAGTTCTGTATGTACTTATGACATGATTTGGTCACACTCAACTACTGTCATATATTTTTATTAATCATGTTTTCTTTCCCTTCCTGCTGCGCCTTTTACTATTCTTCTTCAAACTACCCAGTAGTTCTCATTCCACCTCACCCTTTATTTTCTGTGTGTCAGGGAGGACAATACTGTCTAGCTTGTTTCACTTAACATGCTGGTGTCTAGTTGCATAAATAATATTGCAAATAAAATTATCTTCTTGTTTGGGGTTGAATAATGGAATAAAACTCCATTGTGTGCATGCAAGTAATCTCTCTCTAAAGATATGGATATTGTTTTCTATATTCATTTGTCACCAGTGGGCACCCAATCCTAATTTCATACCTTGCTTATTGTGAATAGTGTCATGATACACATTACTGTGCAAATAGATGGTTAATGGTATCGTTAGACCACACAGAAATGCACTTTGAATATGGAAAACTCTTCATATTGGTTCCCATCATAATTAATATTTGTTTCTATTATCAAAAAATTGAGGAATATTACTAATTTTGGATTTTTGTACCAGAATATACAGAATATACAGTTCAAAAAAATGCCAGTATGTAAGCATGTTAATTCAGTTGCCCCTGTGTGCATTAAATATGGAAAGAGTGTCACTTGTAGGGACTTTTATGATTTAAACATTCAATGTTGACATTAAAATTGATTCCACTTCATTGTTCTGCTTGCCAACAAAGAAGCTACATAGAAGAAAATTAATTTTCTTTATTTTTCATTTCTTTACTGTCAAAGTGATGAACAGAGGGGTTACAGTTTCATACAAAAGACAGGGTGTACATTTCTTATCCAACTTGTTACCTGCTCCTCATTCCCCCCTCCCCGTTCCCTACTTTCCTCTCCCCCTCCATGAGTTGTACAGTTTGTTTATACCATATAGTTTTATAAGTATGTCTGTTGCATTTGTTTGTCTTTTTATCCTTTGTCTCTCAATTTTGGTATCCCCTTATAATTTTCTAAAATGTTATACTTTTCTATATGTTCCCTATCATATGTCATGAGAGATTTCATATTAAAAAAAAATCCATGATGTATCAACTAGGAGTGCTAAACTTGGAAACACTGACAAATTAAAGTGCTAGTAGATACCAAACAACATGAATTCTCATTCCATTGAAGAAATTCTTTTTTTAAAAAATGAGATAAACCATTTAATGCACTTATGAGAAATTTCAGTTTGTATAAACAAAAAAAGCATAAAAATTTAAGGCACGGTGAATAAGTACTATGTAAACTGGCCACAACTGGACAAGGAAAGTAAAATTCAAGAAATATAAAACCCTCCTAAGTCATCATTTTCCCTTTCTGTGATAATCAGGAAAGTTTCTAGTTAAATTCTTTTATACACTTGTACTTCTAAGGAGAAAAGATTCATATCACCTTTATACACCTTTATCTTTACTTAATAACCAAGTGTTTAAGATGAAATGCCATCTCCAATTTAAAGACAAATCAGAGAGGCCAGGCTAGAAGAGTTTAGAGCTGTTAATAAACAATATGGTGATACTTACGTAATCTAAAGGTTAATCCTTTTAAGTACTAAGTTACATAATTTATACCCTTGAATAAAAAAATGCCATTAGGTACCATGAACCATCATACCATGAATCCATACAACCAAAGATTCCTAAAGAATTTAATTATCCTTCCTAAATTCTTTAAATCACAGCTGAAAAACTTAAAACATCTCAACTTGAAATGGAAGAACTTAATTTCCTGACAACAGACTTCTGTAATATGGCTATAATACATACATATCCTGCATACATATGTGTGTGTGCGCGCACGCACGTGCGCGGGCACATGTGCTCCTGTGTGCGCCAGTACTGAGGCTTGAAGTCAGGCTCTCACACTCTTGCTTAACTTTTTTGCTCAAGGCTGGTGCTGGTGTTCTACCACTTCAATCACATCTACACTTCTTTTTGCTAGTTAATTGAAGGTAAGTGTCTCAATAACTTTCTTGCTCCAATTGGTTTCAAACTTCAGATCCTCAGGTCTCAATCTCCTAAATTGCTAGGATTATAGATGTGAGTTGCCAGCACCTGGCTGTTTTGACTTTCTTTTGAGATATAGATAAGGGACAACTTAAGGGTACTGTCCTTTAATTTTTTTGAGCTAAAATATAGCTTGAGCTATATTTTATACAGATTTAAGACTAAAAGCTTAATACTGTTAGAAAAAGGATGCTAGCCATTAATTTCTAAAATAACACTTTTTATCCACATATAGTTATATAAATCAAAAGAGATACCTCACAAGGTTCTGTGTACACATTTAGGAGGGGTTTTTTGTTTTTTTTTTTCTTGGTTCTGGGGCTTGAATTCTGGACCTGGGTGCTGTCCCTGAGCTCTTCAAGCTCAAGGCTAGCGCTCTACTACTTGAGTCACAGGGCCACTTCTGGTTTTTGAGAGGTTTATTGGATAAGAGTGTCACACACTTTCCTGCCTGCCCTTTCCTACCTGCCCAGGCTGGCTTTGAACTGAGATCCTCAGATCCCAGCCTCCTGAGTAGGTAGGATTACAGGCCTGAGCCACTGGTGCCCAGCTAGAAGTATTTTTTAAATTAGCTTTATATTATCTAGCTTTGCAAAGTTTTCAAATAACCTAGTACATAGAAAAATGGCCAACCTGGTTCAAATAAACTGTCCATCTTACTGTTGCTACTTCAAAATGGTGAATGACAAATAACTAATTTCATTGTCATCATTGTCTTCTGTAATAGTAAATAGCTCCTAATGGGTTAACCTACATCTTTCCCAAATTCCTTATCCCCACCACACTATTTTGACGCTGAGACACATGGGTCATATAATCAGGATGCTGAGTGCATAATCACTAGCTACTACCATCAATACAAATATTAGTAAATGTATCTAGCTAGTTATTCATTGAAGAAATTCTTTGGAATCATCTTGGTAGTTTCTTACCTATTCACAATAGTTTCTTCCTAAACATAACTCTTACAATATAATCCAGTAAAAGTGTTGAATATTTATATCCTCAAAATAAAGTCCTGTGCATAGATGTTTACACTATCTTGACTCGTAAAGACGTGCCATGGAAGCAACTAAGTTATCCTTAAATAAGTAAATTTCTGAATAACATGTGGCAAACTTAGATAATGAAATATACTCAGTGCCAAAAAGAAATGAACTATCTGCTAAGAAATGGTGAAGGAAACTTCAAAAGAAGAAAAGCTTGTGTGTGACAGAGATACCAATCTACAGGGCCATACACTATGCGTTTTACTGTATGATACTCTATAAAAGGAAGAATAAAGAAAAACTAGTGAGACAATAAGAAAGTGTAGCTATCAAACCTTATAGAAATTGAGTGAAGAATACTAAGAAAAAAACACATGGGAATTTTAGAGCAATCAGCTATTCCTTACATGAGATTATAATGGTAAATATTTATCATTACCCAATTATAAAACTCCAAAAAAATATGCAGTGACATGAGTGGGCTTTTCTAATAAAAACCATACAGACATGGAGCTGCGGCTTAAAATGGAAGAGCACTAGCCTTGAGTGAAAACCTCAGGGAGAGCACCCAGGCCCTGAACTCAAACCTCAATGTCCCCCCCCCCAAATAAAAGAATATCAGAACTTAAAAACCAAAGACCTTATGGGTTAATGATGTACAAATGGGAAATTATCATTTGTAATGAATGTGCCACTGTATTGTGGAGTTTTGTTAGAGAATTTTATGTCTGGGCTAGAGGCGATGTTGAGAATGTATAATATGCACTGAATTTTGTTTGATCCTAAAATATTAGTTAATATAACACACACACACATTGGTAGTTGCAACTAATTTGAAGAGATAGTAATGTTGCATTTCTAAAAAATGTTATATTTTAAAACATATTGTATTAGGAGGGAACTTTGGCCTATTGATTGGCAAATAAGTAGAGTTTGGTTTTCTTTGAGAAAGATCATATAAGGCATTCTTGTTAAGTTTAGGAATTCTTTGGCTTCTCTCATTTCCAAAGAGGGTTTTAACGTGTCTGCTATTGTTTTAAATTAGGAAATTTTCTTTTGCGGATATGTTCTTGTGGCAAAAACACAAAGTTTATAAGGAATAATGTAGGTGAAACTCCACAGGGGATGATTTTAGTTTTGAACATCCAGAAGGTTGATAAGCACTAGAAAGTAAAGTTCCTTAATTCTGAGTGTGTGTGCGAAGTTGTTTCTAGAAATATTTACCATGCGGTTCATCAAATGAAGTGGGGGAAACCTGTCATGAATGAGGGATGCAAACTCTCACAGACTTGGGCCCAGATAAACCCAAAATAAAAGAAGGAATTTAACAGTGAATTCAGGATTGAGCCTTTTTTTTTTTATATTAACTCCAATTTCTATGGTCTTCCAACCTGGTCCATACAATGACTCTCTAGGGAGCTCCTGGGCATTTATTTATGAAGGAGCTGAGTCACTGCTTCTCTTGTTCTCCAGCTTCAGTCTTTTCTTTCTTCATAGACTGAATAAATACTTGTTTCTCCAACTCTTCAGCGTGCAAATAGCATTTTTGGGACTTTAGTCTCTCATCTACCAAAAATGTCAAATCATATACACATACATATATATGATACATAACAGATGATAGGAGATAGATTATAAATACATGATAGATAGACTGTCTCTAAAGATCCCTGATTAAAAATTAGGAGAATGAGGAAAAAGAAGATATCCAAAATAGTGATCTCTGAAAAATAATTGAAAGTGATTAAGAATGATATTTTTTACATTTTACTATCTTTTAAAAAATTTAGTATTTCATTTTTTCTTTATTGTCAAAGTGAATAGATAAGGGTTACAGTTTCATATGTAAGGCAAATACATTACTTATCCAACTCATTACCTCCTCCCTCATTTTCTTTAAGTAGCTGTACAAAGGAGTTGCCACTTTAAAATGTGTGTGCAAATAATACATCTTAATGTCACCCTTTCACCATTAGCACTCATCCTCCTTTACCTACCACTCTCCTCACTCTCCTTCATTTTGTAAAATATACGATGGATTCTTGACTTCATTTTCTCCTTTTATAGTCTTCATTTGTTTAATTCTTTCCCCTTGATCCCACTCAATTTCTTTCAAGTACCTTCTTTCTGGTGTTTGTTTTGTTCAACTTTGACTTTGCCTTTCTAAGGAATGACTTCTCACTTGAATATTTCACTTAATATATTGATATATGCTTGCATATCATCCAATATATTCACTTATAAATGTATAAACTAAATCTAGAAGGATGAAATTATGAGATTTGTAGAGGAGTGGGTTAAAATAAGATTCTAGGTTAAGAGAAGTTAGACCTGTTTCAGAAGAAAAAGGTCACATTGTTTCTTACAATGTTTCACTTGGAGGTATATAGGAATATATTCAAATTATAACCTATTTAGGTTATCAGACATGCACATGAAACAAACTTGGTAACAATATAAAAATAAATTTTCTCGGTAAATGATGATACCAAACATAATTCACTGAAAACTGGTGAATGGTAGAGGTAGAAGAGATGTGGAAAGTGAGAATAAGTGAGGGTTCAGTGGTTAAAACACTAATTAAATAACTGACATACCATTCACTAAAATGCTAATTGACAACACTGCAAAACAGGTTCTATCTGGGACCTGGGTAAAGGAAGAAGGGTGAACATATTTAAAGCTTTGTGTATATGCAGTTTGGGAAGGACAGAGGCAGGAGAAGAGTCACCCAGAAGGGAATCTGATCAAGACGATTGTGTATGCACATATAAACATGTCAAAATGAAACTTTCTTATACAATATGTTTGAAAGTATTGAAGTTATAGAGAAAAAGTGCCGGGGCCAGCCGGCAACAAAAGGGAATCCTGAATGAGGGGGGCAAGGATTAAAGAAAAGAAAAAATACAAGACAAGAGAAAAAAAGACAAGAGACAAAGATGGGGTCCGGGAGGTCTGCAGCTCAAGACTGTCGCTCAAGACTGCAGCCATGTTTATTCTTTTTTTTTCAAGTTTTTATTATCAAACTTATGTATAGAGAGGTTACAGTTTCGTACATTAGGCATTGGATACATTTCTTGTACTGTTTGTTACCTTATCCCTGATATCCCCCTCCCTCCTCCCCCTTTCCCTTCCCCCCCATGAGGTGTTCAGTTCACTTACACCAACCAATTTTGCAAGTATTGCTTTTGTAGTTGTTTGTCGTTTTTTACCCTGTGTCTCTCAATTTTGGTATTCTCTTTCAATTTCCTAGTTCTAATACCAGTATACACGGTTTCCAATATACTCAGATAAGATTACAGAGATAGTGTAGGTACAACCACAGGAAGGTGATACAAGAACATCATCAATAATAGAAGCTACAGATACACATGGGACGTTGAAAGTAGTTACAACTGTGATATAACAATTGTTTCCATGAACTCCATGTTATGGAAATGATTGTTATATCACAGTTGTAACTACTTTCAACATCCCTTGTTTATTCTTAACTTCCAGTTTATATGCAGCTTACAAACCAGGGAATAGCATAGGGTTGATAAAATTCAAGAACACAAAAAGGCTTTGAAGTTTGCAACATCTGATGGCAGCAAAGACAGGATGAGGTTGATTAACATAGTAATGGACTCCCCAGGGACATAGTAAAGCCAGGGTAGGGGCTGACTTACTAGTAAGCAAATGTCCTCCCACTTAGCATAACCTTGTGATAACAACACGGCCAGAGGTCAGAATGAGATTAGCTGCTGGCTGGGCTCCCAACAAAAAAGAAAATTTCCTCTAGACATTCCAATGTTTAATCTTAATAAATTGTCAGTAAAAGGTATATTAGGAGATGATTGCACAGAATACTATCTCAAGAGGGATTAAAAGTAAAACCTTCTTTAACCCTCCATGTAATATGTAAATTAAGTGACACCTATTGCATCCACAGTTCTTGCCCAATTATTATATTGTCTAGTTTTCAGGGGATCTGAAAAGTACTTTATGCTACCTGTCCTTGCTCTATAACTACTTGTCGGTATATGCAAATATGTCTCAATGTCGTCTTGTTAGGTTAAAATCAGTTATCCTAGCACGGTAAATAAAAATGTTTGTATCAATTCAGGAGCTCTTATCTGAGAATGATAGAGCACTTCCTATGGTAAATGTGATGACAGAAAGCAGATGGAAAAAAGAACACAGGCCATAGATGAATCCTGCAACACAACATGCTGTGCAGGAAGTCCAGACTTCCTCCAAACCTGAGCTACACGCACAGATTAGAAAGCAGCTCCTAAAGGATAAATTGGGCCGACACTGGAAATCCAGCTGAAAAATATATTCCTCAATGTCTTCATCTATTCATTCACTAAAGGTTTTTCTACGCTTCAAAGTCACACATTAAGTGACTGAGCAAATACTCTCAATCTTCATAAATTCTCATTTTCATCATCTCTAAGAAGGAGTCAATAATAGCTACATGCCTAACTTGCATTTTTCCTTGCATTTGTTCAGAAAATGATCCTCTCCTGTATAATTTAATTACCTGAATTGTAACCTCTTACTACTTTCTGAAAATCAGAGTTTGAGGTAGGTCTTTAGTTTTGTGTGAGTGTGAGATGGGCTTGGATGTTTATTCATTTGTACTGAAGATGACACATTCTATTTGTTGCAAATGCCACAATTGGAAATTAAAGTCTTGATTGTAGGCTGTTGGGAAGCACAAAAAGAAGTGAAATTGTGGATTACAGGGGTTGCCTAGAACTAAACTGCAGAAGACTCTGCTCGTTGTAGTGGAGATGAACGGATTCAATTCAATTCCAATGCAGAATGATTTGAGAATGAAACTGATAGGAGAGCAAATAGAAACAGCTGTGTTTTACTGCAACACAGATAGTTGGCACATTTTGCTGTTGTTTTATAATGAAAACAGAAATTGTAAGTGACAGGCTGAGGGTAGTTTATAAAGCAAACATTTGGGAGTCTTAGAGGTATGATTGCTTTATGCATGGCAGCCATCTAACCCACCTTTTCCTTTATGTGTGGTTACTGAATTCACTTACTGTCATGGAAATGCAACATTTTCACCTTAAAGCAAAGACTTATGTACACTGCACAGAGAATGTAATGATTTTCTAACCCCAAAGCAGTGATTAACAAGGACTCTCTGAAATAAGAGTAAGGGAGCTCTGGATCCCTTGGACAACTAGAGCTCCTCTGTTCTTAGGACAAGTGGCATTTTATTGATATATTGATATTTCATATATATAAACACACAGATTCTTATATTATTATCATGTTACTCCACCCAATCGCAGCTTGGGTATTTGCTATCTGTGCTATCTTGTAAGATTTGAAATCTTACATCTCCATTTCTCTTGTTTGTCAAAACTAAACCAAGAAAAACAAACAAACAAAAAAAATGCAGGGCTGGGGATATGGCCTAGTGGCAAGAGTGCTTGCCTCATATACATGAGGCCCTGGGTTCAATTCCCCAGCACCACATATACAGAAAACGGCCAGAAGTGGCGCTGTGGCTCAAGTGGCAGAGTGCTAGCCTTGAGCAAAAAGAAGCCAGGAACAGTGCTCAGGCCCTGAGTCCAAGACCCAGGACTGGCCAAAAAAAGAAAAAAAGAAAAAAGAAACACATAGTTTGAGCAACGCCTTGTTTGAGCAATGACAAATGTGTGTAACTTCATCATTTGGAAAACTGAGGATTTGAACTGAGCATGAACTTCATAATATCAAACAAACAAACAAACAGACAAATGCCTAATATAATTACTAGGTAAATTTCGGAACGTTACATCTCTCACTGATGAGGATATTGAGATCTAGTAGATGGGCAACTAGGCCATGTTGAAAGAACTGATAAATTGGTGCACTTGAAGTCCACACAGTGTTTTTCATACCAAGTTGCTTCTCATTCTAATCTTGATTCTGTGATTAACTTTTCAACCTTAGGTAAGTCATTTAATACCTGTGAAATTTAGTTGTTTATCATATGTAAACTGGAAGTGGTTAGGATAAACACTTATAGATAGCCTTTCCTTTCTAATATTCCATAAATTGCATTATGGCTTTTAGAAACCAAGAAGTGTATTTGGCTGTGGGCAAGTTTTGCTTCTGTATAGAAAAGTGCAAAGACTACTCTCATTGCCCTTGTTCTCATAGTGGATGAATACTGAAATGCTTGGAAGGGGATGGCAAGCAAGTGGTACAATGCTCAGGTAGAATACACACAGCCTACATTGTCTCCTTAGCACTTCAAAAATAAAATCCAAGGGGCTGGGTATATGGCCTAGTGGCAAGAGTGCTTGCCTTGTATACATGAGGCCCTGGGTTCAATTCCCCAGCACCACATATACAGAAAACAGCCAGGAGTGGTGCTGTGGCTCAAGTGGCAGAGTGCTAGCCTTGAGCAAGAAGAAGCCAGGGACAGTGCTCAGGCCCTGAGTCCAAGGCCCAGGGCTGGTCAAAAAAACAAAAAAAAACAAAAAAACAACAAAACAAAAAAAACACAAAAATAAAATCCAAGCATAATCTCAGTTTTGCTATCTCTAATTTGGAGATTTTTCTACATTTACTAGGAGATCACCAAGCATTGTGATATGATGATTCTATACAGATAAAGATCAGTGGAAACAAAGTTTTGTACTTGTGTCAAGATAGCATTGAAATAGAGTCAAATTTTCTATGAAATACCAAGAAGAATATGTTTCAGAGATGCTATCTAGGTCCCTCAGTAAGTTTTTGCATTAGTATATTCCGGCTCAGATAACACAGTTCAATTTCAATCTGATTACAATATGTTTTCCATTATGGCAGCTGTCTAATTTCTAAGTGCAGACACTCCTGCTCCTAGAAACAGAGGCAACCGGTTTCCATGACTGAACAAATAAATACAAATTTATATGTACTTTCCAGCCATTTCCTCTATCTTGCCAGACATTTAGCTGAATCTGGGTATATTCTTCCAGGTTTCTGTTTCTATGTATGATTTACTTGATAGCCTGTCTATTCTTTCTTGCTATAATAAGACAGGTTGCAGACATTTCTGACATTAATACCAGCACACACACACACACACACACACACACACACACACACACACACACGCTCACACATAAGCAGAGTGAGATAGAAAGAGAAGCACAGATACACAAGCTGTACTGCCATACCTATTTCTACACTTAGAGTCAGCCTACCTTGTGATATACCAAAACTTATTTTCTAATAATGTTTCATTTTGGGTTTGTTCCTCTGGGGCCTATGTAAAGTTATGTTACATTGGATTATATCAAAATAAGCCTACATCATTGTCAATGTCTATAGTGGTGTATTAATAACACTTTAATGCTTAAAAATGAATTGTCAAAATAGTACAGTGACCCAAGTAAGAAGAAAAAATTATGACTTTTTTTTTTAAAAAGTGTTCTATGTTAGGCTATATATTATGGAAAATAAATAGTAATATTTCAGATTCTTAGGTAGGAGGCATGCAGGAGAGCAAAATATAAGGATGACAGCTGCGTGCATGCCTGTAATCCAAGCTATTCAAGATGCTGAGTTCTGAGAATCCGTTTTAAGCAGGCCCAGACAGGAAAGTTTGTGAGACTCTTATTTCAGTTAAATGACTCAGAAAAAGCCAGAGGTGGGGCTGGGAATATAGCTGAGTGGTAGAGTGCTTGCCTCGCATACATGAATCCCTGGGTTCTATTCCTTAGCAACACATAAATAGAAAAAGCCAGAGGTGGTGCTGTGAATCAAATGGTAGAGTACTAGCCTTGAGGGAAAAAAAAAGCCAGGGATAGTGCTCAGGCCCTAAGTCCAAGCCGCAGGACTGGCAAAAGAAAAAGGCCAGAAGAAATGCTGTGGTTCAAGTGGTAGAGCACCAATCTTGAGCCAAAAAAGAAGCTCAGAGACAGAGACTAGGTGCAGAATTCAAGCCCCGGGATTCAAAAACGGAATATAAGTATGACAATGGTCTGCATTATTGTTTTGAACAAGGTCTTATGTACAACCACAATATATATGGATATTTATATGTGTGTATACATACACATACACACACATACACACACACGTACATACAAAGAAAGAGGGAGAGAATATCTATGGTAGAATAGGAGTATTATATAATGGACAGGGAACTGGTACTGGTGCTGAGAGTTGGAGGAATAATAGGATCTCGCTTATTATAAAGAAAATGCGAAGCTATTTTTGAAATAAAGGGCAGCATGACCAAGGACATGGACTTTTGAAAGATAAGGGCAAAGAAAGCCCTCTGTGTTGTTAGAATCTGGGTAACTGAAGAGTAGATGAGATCATTGCAGGGACCTGAAGGTAAGTGGAGATTGGAAAGGCAGGGATCAGATGGTAATGCAATTTCAAAATTATGCTAATGCATTTTAATTTCACACATTCTCTTAGACAAGCAAAAACCCTCTGTACTTCATCAGGTTTGAGACTGGGTTATATTATGACTCCGTGGTCCAAAGTCCAGGCTCAAAGGTCCAAAGTCGTGGCTCAAGTCCAGGTTGATAACAGCAACAACAAAAACATCATAAGTGTTTTCATTAGGAAGTTAATTAAAATAATAATAGAAAAGTTTGAGAGTACATGCTGAAAACAATGGAGAAGTATATTCAATAATTTTGCTTGTTTTTCTTTTTCATTATTTTCTTCTTCATAATGAGAAAAATGTGATCAATATTCTGCTAGTTTTGACTAAGATAACATATCCTAACATAGATTTTTTCAAAACTATCTCAAAAAGCAATGTGGAGGGAGGTTTACAAGGAATATGATATTGGAAGATTAGAGTCTTATTGAAGTAATGTTCTTATTGAAGCAACTTTTCATGATAGGCTTCATGTTGTACTGAAGAAGGCATTCATTTTTGAAGTCTTACATTGTCTTGAAAAGGAAATTTTTTCAAATAAGTATCATACTCTGATTCTATGTGTGGCTAGTCTACAGTACTTATAAATTATATTTTAGTTTTCAAGTTTTATTTTTCAAAAGTCTGAAAGTGCCTATATATTTTGCTCACGTTAGATATGAAATAAGGCCATCAATATCACTTAACCCAGTAACAAAGATTTCCCTAGAATTTTTTTTTATTAATTAAATTTTGTTGACAAGGTGTTGTGCAAAAGGGGTACAGTTACATAATAGGACAGTGAGTACATATCTTGTGATATCTTACACCCTCGTTTTTCTTTTCCTTCCCTAGAACAGGTAGGTATACATACAATACCAAGTGTACCAAAATCATATATAGTAGCCACGTGGCATACGCTAAAGAAAATTCACCTAGAACTTTAAATATAACATCAACAATACAGTTTGCTTATCCTTGTCTTATATGATCATATATACATAGCTGTTGAGCTATTGTGATCCACTGAGAGGTCTATTTTTGACCTTTTTATGTTTAGTAGTTGTTTGGTTTTAGATACATAATGTAAGGTCGCTGACCCAAACATGTGGAAATACCATTTGACAAGAAATTTTTGGTTTCGCAGACCTGGTCTCTACTGTTCCCACCCCCACCCTAACAGTCATATATCAAGGAGACCATGCCCCTTTGTTCTCTGTGTTCTAGGCTTAACTCCCTCAACATTATTTGTTCAAATTCTAACAATTTCCTTGCGAATACCAATATTTTATCATTTATAATCGCTATATAGTATTCCATTGTGTATAGGTCCCATATTTTTTGGATCAACTCATCTGTAGAGGGGCATCTGGGTTGTTTTCATATTTTGGTTATTGTGAATTGTGCAGCAATAAACATGGATGGGCAGATGTCTTTTTGATATCCTGAAACGTTTTTCAGGATAGATGCCTAGGAGTGGTATGGCTGGGTCATAGGGTATGGCTATGCTGAGCTTTTTGAGGAACCCCCATACTGTTCTCCAAAGTGGTTGTACTAATTTGCACTCCCACCAACAGAGGAGAAGGTTTCCTCTTTTCCCCGCACCCCCTCCAGCATTTGTTGTTGCCTGAGTTCAGAGTACAGGCCATTCTAACTAGAGTGAGGTGGTATCTCAGGGTTGTTTTTATTTGCATTTCCTTTACTGCCAGGGATGTTGAACATTTCCTCATATGTTTCTTTGCCATTTTTATCTCTTCTACTGTGAAGTCTCTCTTTAGCTCCTTTGCCCATTTAATAATTTGTTTATTTGGAGGAGTTAGTTTTTTGAGTTCTCTGTAGATGACGGATATTAAGCCTTTGTCTGTTGCTGTGCTGGTGAAGATCCTTTCCCATATGGTTGGCTGTCTTTCTAGTTTGGTGGCTATATATTTAGCTGTGCAGAAACTTTTTATTTTGTAGTAGTCCCATTTGTCGAGTCCCTTTCCTATCTGTTGTGCCCCTGGGACTCTATTCAGGAAGTTCCTTCCTGTGCCTATAAGTTCTAGCTTATTTCCTACTCTGTCCTTCAGTAGTTTCAAGGATTCAGGTCTGATGTTGAGGTCCTTAATCCATTTTGAGTTGATCTTGGTGCATGGTGATGGGCTAGGGTGGACTCTGAGTTTTCTACATATCGCTGCCCAGTTTACCCAGCACCAGTAGTTGAAGAGGCTATGTTTTTTCCATTGTATGTCAGTAGTTCCTTTGTTGAATATCAGCTGACTGTCAGAATGCAGCTTTATTTCTGGGTCTTCTATTCTATTCCATTGGTCTTCAAGTCTGTTTTATACCAATATCAGGCTGCTTTTGTTATGATGGCTCTATAATAGACCTTGAAGTCTGGTATTGTGATTCCTCCTGTGCTGCTTCTTTTGCCTAGAATTGCTTTGGCTATTCTAGGTCTTTTGCTATTCCATATGAATTTATGGGTTGTTTTCTCCATTTCAGTGAAGAATGTAGCTGGGATCTTGATGGGGATTGCATTGAATTTGTATAACATTTTGGGCAATATGGCCATTTTCACTATATTGATTCTGCCTACCCATGAGCATGGGAGTTCTTTCCATCTTCTTGTGTCCTCTTTGATTTCCCTTTTTAGATTTTTATAGTTCTTATTAAATAGGTTATTCATGTCTTTCATTAGGTTAATCCCTAGATAATTTATTCTTTTTCTAGCTATTGTAAATGGTTTATTTCCATAATTTCCTCTTTTGCTTGTACATTGAGGGGGTACAGAAAAGCCGCTGATTTTTGTGGGTTTATTTTGTATCCTACTACTTTGTCAAAATGGTTTATTAGGTCTGGGAGTTTGGATACTGTTTTTTGGGGTCCTTCAGATATAAGATCATGTCATCTAGTATAGGGATAGTTTGATTTCTTCTTTGCCAATGTGGATCCCGTTGATGCCCTCCTCTTCCCTTATTGCTATGGTTAGGGATTCCAGCACTATGTTGAATAAGAGCGGGGAGAGTGGGCATCCTTTACTTGTTCCTGAGTTTAGGGGCAATGGTTTTAGTTGCTCCCCATTTAATATGATATCAGCTGTTCGTCTGTTGTATATGGTTTTTATTGTTTTGAGGAATGTTCCATCTATTCCTCTTCTCTCCAGGGCTTTTAACATGTATCAGTATTGTATTTTGTCAAAGGCTTTTTGGGCATCGGCTGAGATGATGATGTGGTTCTTGGTCTACGCCCTGTTGATATGGTGAATTACATTTATTGATTTGTGGATGTTGAAATATCCTTGCGTCTGTGGGATGAAGCCTACTTGATCATGATGTATAATTTTCTTGATCAATTTCTGGATCCTGTTAGCAAATACTTTGTTGAGGAGCTTTGCATTTGTGTTCATGAGTGATATTGGTCTGCAATTCTCTTTTTTTGTTGGGTGTTTGTGTGGTTTGGGGATGAGTATAATAGTAGCTTCAATTAATGTGTTTGGGATTTCTCCCTCTGTTTCTCTTTTGTGAAAGAGTGTGAGGAGTATTGGCGTTAGCTCCTCACTGAAGGTTTTATAGAATTCATTGGTGAATCCATCCAGGCCTGGGCTTTTCTTTGTTGGGAGGCTCTTGATTACCTCCTGTATATCGCTGTAAGTTATTGGTTCATTTAGTTAATTTATTTCTTCTTGATTCATTTTTGGCAATTTATACTTCTCTAAGAATTGATCCATTTCTGTAAAATTTTCAATCTTTAGTAAGTAAAGGTTCTGTAAATAGTTCCTTATGATTGCTTGAATATCCTGTGTATTTGTTGTAATTTTTCCGTTAGAGCCCCTCATCTTAGGGATATAAGTCTCTTCTATTCTCTTTTTTGTAAGTCTTGCAAGGGGTCTGTCAATTTTATTTATTTTCTCAAAGAACCAGATTTTAGTTTTATTTATTTGTTGAATGGTCTTTCTATTCTCAATCTGATTTATCTCTTCTTTAATCTTTGTGATCTCTCTCTCCTAGTCGTTTTAGATTCATTTTTTTTCTTGTTTCTGCAGACGTTTTAGCTGCCTCATTAGGTTATTTACCTGTTCTGATTCCATTCTTTGAATTTGTGTGCTGAGGGAAATGATCTTGTCACTCAGCACTGCCTTAGTTGTATCCCATAGGTTTCTTTGTGATGTGTTTTCATTGTCATTATGGCTTACAAATCCATTAATTTCATCCTTAACTTTAACTGTAACCAAATTGTTAGATAACAGTGAGGTGTTTATGCTCCAAGTATTTGTGTAGTTTCTGTGGTATCCTTTGTTATTGAGGGTTACCTTGATTCCACTGTGATCAGATAAAATACATGGGATAATGTCAATATACTTGTATTTGCTGAGGGTCTTTGTGTGGACTATGACATGATTTATTTTGGAGTATGTTCCATGGGCTGCTGAGAAGAATGTGTATGTCTCTGTAGGTTGAAAAACTCTCTACAGATCTGCTAGATCCATGTGGGATATGCTGTTATTTAGGTCTTCAGTCCCCTTGCTATTCTGTGTGTTGGATCTGTCTTTGGAGAGAATAGTGCATTAAAATCTCCCACTATGATTGTACTTGGGTCTATCTTGTTCTGTAGTTCTGAAAACTTGTAGTTCTTAACTTGTTTGACATATGTAGGACCTCTTTTGTTCGGTGAGTATGAATTTATCACCGTGATATATTGATCCTGGATTTTTCCTTCTATTATAATGTAGCCCTTCTTTATCTTTTTGAACTGATTATCATTCTAGGTTGTCTAAAATCAGGATGGCTATCTCTGCCGTTTTGGTAGGTGCATTTGCTTGCAAGACCTTGCTCCATCCTTTCATTTGGAGCCTGTTTATGTCCCTTGCTGTACGATGGGTCTCTTGAAGACAACAAATAGCAAATTTTTGTTTACAGAAACTCTGTCAGTCTGCTCCTCTTTATAGGAGAATTTATACCATTTATATTCAAAGAGATCATGGATAGGTGTCTTTTTTTTCCCCCTTCCATTTTCCTGTTAGGCTGTGTTTCCCCTCCCTTCTTTCTTGTCTTTATTGACCTGCTCTTCCTTTTGGGTGCTGGCTATTGTAGTTTATTTCTGTTTCTGTCTGGGGGTCCTGTACATTCTCTCTTGGTTGGGCTATCCTAGCCTCAGTTATTTTTTTCTCCATTTCCTCTTCAGTTGTATTGCTTTTTGGAGCTGTGAGTTGGCTTGACCTTTCATAAAATTTGAAATATTTGTGATATACGCATCTGGAATTTTTGCCCATTCAGGGACCTGTAGGTTGTGGCCTTGGCTTGGCTTTGTGCTGGTTCCCGCTGGTCCATCAGTGGGGATTTGTTTGTATACTGTCTCTGGGTTTGAGTTCGGCTGTTGAACCTTACTTCCCTCTGGGTGAGCATGACTGTCTTGGTTGTTGCTGAGGTGGTTACCCTCACCGCAGTTAGGGGTAGGTAGGTGCTGTGGCTTTCTCTGCAAAACCGTGCTCTGCCACCATGTTGTGCTGACCCTTGTGGGCCCCTCTTGGGGGTTTGTGGGTTGCTGATTCAGCGTGGCATGGAGACTTTTCTCTTCTTTGATTCTTTCCCTGTTAATTGCTGTGGGTCAAGAGAGGTCACCTCTAAGATTGAGTATTGCCACTGAGGGGTGGCTCACACACCTGTGCGGAGTGTGTCTGGCAGAGCATATGTTGCTGTTGAGGGTTGGCCTGCCCACTTGTGCAGAGTGGGCCTATCAGAGTGGGCTTTGATGCTGAGGGGAAGCTGCCCACTTGTGTGCTCCCATAGGGGAGTGGGTGCAGGAACTTCCTGCTAGAGGGCTAGAATGCTGACCCACGAAGGCCCTCTGGGGGACATGTGCATGTTAGCTCTTGTGCTTCTTTTGGGGGGCGTGCTGCCCCGGATTGTTGGAGGGTGCTTGTGCCCTCTCACGAATCTACTGTGGAATCGGTGTGTGTGGTCCCAGGCAGGTTCAAGTATCTGGGCGTGGGTTGGTGCCCACAGACTCACTGTGCCTCTGCTGTGAGTGGGGCGTGTGCTTGGGCCCAGGTGACCCTGCTGGGCTGGTATTGCACACCAGCAAGCCTCTGACTGCCGTTCAAAAAGTCCAGACTCTCCAGGGTGCCTCAAGTGGTGGTCAAATGCCTACCAGGGGCTGGTGTGCACAGACTCAGGCTCCCCAGCTAGGGCTTTGGAGAACGCTGACCTAAGGTGTCTCCCAGCCACTTTGTTGGGTGCTGCTCTGCCGCTGCTAGCTCCTGTGTCCTCCCAGGTGCTGTAGAATCCTACCTCCATGAGATTTGGGGCTCTTTTGTTCCCTCAGGGAAGGGAGGGGTAGGGAGGAAGCTTTACTTTCTTTGTCCCCTTGCGATGAGTTCTATGTCAGGTTTTGGGTCTCTGTCAGAGCTGATCTCCTGTTTGGGGGGCATGGGGGAAATTTGGAACTTACTGGTCCTGGACTGTGTGTATCCCGTACTGTTGTGGGCTTTTCCGGGCTGGGGTGTGGCGATGGATCGCTCTGCAGTGGTGGTCCCAGCTCTCCATGCCTGCAGTGCCCAGTTCCCCTGCTGTTGTCTGGTCCTGGCCATTTGGTCCTGCACCACCATCTGCCTCAGTCTGGTCTATGCGCAGTTAGGGGCCCATGGAACTCCTGCTGTCTGGTCCCTGAACTCTTGGTGGGATCCTAGAATTTTTAGGGTTAATGTATGTTCTTTTTAAATTTCTTATATACTAGCTTCTTGTCATATTTGCTCTGCAAACTCTCGGGGTTAAAAATAAAAGTATTAAGTGTTCCTTAAGAAGAAAAAATGCAAATGAATCCATTTTTTTTTGTTCTCACAGCAAAAATATCATAACAAAAAACACTATTTAGGTTCTCAGGAAAGTTGAGTTTCAGGACAAGATAATTTTTAACTACTCTTATGATTTTTCAAAGACTCAGTGAACCTTGATTGACCTCTAACTCCACTTTAGAGCAAATGGACTGCAGTTTTCTAATGCAGTTTTTCACTGTGAAAAAACTTTCTTTGGATTCACAGACTCACATGGAAACTAATTATCCCTTTTAGCAGAATGGAAGAACTAAAAAACTAAAAGCAGTGTTAACACTGTACCTCATTTAGCAGCTGGCATCTTGGACCTCTACTATGTGCATAATATGTAATATACAACAAGTAATTTGTGCACGTTTTAGTTTACTGGGCTCTCCAGTGACTTCTGGAAAGCCTGTCCATTTGGACTTTTTTTATGAAGTTGCTTCTCTAGTGAATAGAAGGATTCTCAAAGCATTTGCCAAGTAAAGGATCAAGGTATTTAAATTTACATAAAACAATAAAGCAGGCACCATGAGGCTGAAATGGTAGATACATCACAGGTTAGGAAGTTATCTTGTTACTTTGTCTATTAAAAAATACACATCATTTTATAACAAGGCCAAGCTTACATTTTGAAAGATTTGCTTTTTTAGATTATGTATCATTTACATTCTAGAATTAGCATTACCATTTACATTTTAGAATTAGTATTAACATTCTAGAATTAGTATTACCATTTTTTTTCCTCTCTTTGCTCTAGTCTGATGTATCCATAGTGAATATATCTGATTGTGGATGAGAGCAGCTGTGGGAAACCAATATCTATTCTTTTTCTCATTCTAAATTTACTGATTTATCCAACTGCACTATTTGATTTAGAAAAGAAAAATACCATGTGATGGATCTAAGAGTCCTTAACAAACATCACTGCAATTTTGAAAATGCTTTAACTGTCGGTTTTATACCATTCTCTTTCAAGTATACCAATTAAGCAGGTTTAATCCATTATCTTAAATAGCAATACAATGGGGAAAACTATAGCTTAATATTGAATGAAGTAATATTGGATTCTTTGAGTCTATTATGATACGTTTTCTACTGATGCATGTCTCATAGTTGTATTTCACTTACTATTCTTTCACAAGAATGCATTTTGAGCTCCCCTCCTCTTCACATGTGCCTGCATAGTTATGTCTACACGTCTAACAAGTGATTCAAAATATTCACTCAAAAGAATTAGAGATTCCAGAGTAAGAAATGGGAAATTCACTGATAAGGTTATTACAGAGATGACAAGTTCTAATCCTCAACACATTTAAGTTTTCTATTTTCTACCAAGAATAGATAGTGCTCATTAGAACTTTGTTTGCATGAATTATGATATTCAGATAATCTGAAACAAAGACAAAAGTAGCTGTAAATTATTTTTATTGTTTCTACCTAAATATACTCATTAGTCACTCATAAAATTGTTACTAGAGCATCTTGTGAGAGAGTCTTGCTATATGACTCAGGCTGGCCTGATCTCAGACTCAGAATCCTACCTGCGGCTCCTGGAGGCTGTCTTTACAATGCTTCACACCATGCCCAGTTTCTCTTAAGAAGGTACTGTTGTTTAACACTAAACAATATATTAGATAAAGAGAAGAAGCCATTAGGGTGATATCATATAGATAGATAGATAGGTAGATAGGTAGATAGGTAGATAGGTAGATAGATAGATAGATAGATAGATAGATAGATAGATAGAGCTATATATAGATATACATAAAATTTTACACCATTTGTTGTTTTTGTTTTTTGAGTATGTATACACAAGGCATATTTTTAAATTTTTCTTATTCATTGTCAAAATGATGTACAGAGAGGTTACAGTTTCATAAATTAGGCCTTGGGTACATTTCTTGTACTGTTGAATACCCTTGATATTACCATTTTAGCCAGGGGAAACATAGGTATTTGTTGAAGTGAGGTAAATATGTCTTGATGCCAAAGACTGCACAAACATGTTGATAATAGCTGTATTCAAAGTTGTCTGAAATTGCAGCCAGACACAATGCACTAATGTCAGCAATTGAACAAGGGATATATTCATTTTTTCTTTCTTAAAGAGCAAAGAGCGGGCTGAGAATATGGCCTAGTGGCAAGAGTGCTTGCCTCGTATACATGAAGCCCTGGGTTCGAATCCCCAGCACCACATACATAGAAAATGTCCAGAAGTGTCACTGTGGCTCAAATGGCAAAGTTTTAGCCTTGAGGAAAAAGAAGCCAGGGATAGTGCTCAGGCCCTGAGTCCAATCCCACGACTGGCAAAATAAAAATAAAAATAGAGCAAAGAGCAAAAAAAAAAAAAAAAAATGCATTCCTTATTTTGAAATTTATTGGCAAATAGTTTAAACTTCACCTGTGAAATAAAGTAAATAATACACAAATAATGTCCTGAGAGGTAAAACTTCAAGCTTAATAGCGGGGAAGATGGCAGAGGAGCAGCATAGCCCTAGCTGAGCTCCCTCTGAAATCTCAATTTCATCACTTCAGAGAAATTTTTACTCCTAGAAAGATAGCCCAAGTAAGTTATTACAGTACAGGAATACTGGTCAGGAAGGAAAAACTGACTTTGTTGGCCTGATTTGAGCTCTGGGTGGCATCCTGCTGCCACTCCAGTGCTGGCGCCAGCACAGTGCCTCAAACTCCGCGTACCTAAAGCACACAATGGTAACCAGAAAGAAATCCTCCAGAAGGCAGCAGACAAACACGGATTGCAGGCTGGGCATGGATGGGCTGAAATCGCAGAGAAGCGTGAGTACTCCACAAAAGACATTCTCACTCACGCACACAGAGCAGCATCTGGAAGGTAGCCTTTCCCCCACTGCCAGAGTGAAACGCCATCTTTTACACTGGCATAGGGTCAGACCAGATTGGAACTAAAGCAGGCCTGGGGAAAGCAAGAACAAAGAGGCCATCTTTGAAAAGGGCAAGAGGGACCAACAAGTGAGAGCCACCTCCACCCAGGAGAACAATCCCTGCCCATCCGGGAGGCTGCTCCCTGGCCAAGGCTCACACACTAAGGTGAACTCAGCCAGAGCTGCCCTACCCTGCCCTCCGGAATTTCTAAATTAAAACTGAAAGTGGCAAGTAGTTACCGGTGACACGGAATAACCAGAATGGAGAACAAACAGTTGCAGAGACAGATAAATGGTCCCATCACAAAGGAAGCCCAATTCCCAGCCAGAAATGGAGCTAATTCCATAGCCAGCTCCGCCCAGGAGGCTGCCCCACCCAGGAGGGAGGAACGTCCCCCAGGCAAGCAACTCTCAGCCAGGTAAACCAGGCCAGAGGTGCCCCTCCCTGCTGAGTCCACAGCCTATTCAGAGCGAGGCATTAAAGGTAGGGGCCCCACAGCAGACTGGAGGAGCCAAGGTTCCCAAGAATGTTCACCTGCCTCATCTACAGAGGACACCCTAGGCCTACCTACAAGCTATGCAAACCACAGAGCCCCAGAATTTCACTAACAAGGGAGGAGGATGAAAGCAGATCCACCCCCTGCAAACTGAAAGCAAGGCAAACCAGCCAAGCAGCAAAATAGGCTACAGACCATCACAAGGAAACAAGAGACTGTAGAAAGCCCAAACAAACAAGGAAGAGTCCATTTTAAAAATAATTGTTAAACTTTTTTTTCATTTCTGAGACATTGTTGCACTCTTGTTTTCCATTTTTATTTGTTTGTTTTTTCAAGGTTATTTGGGGTTGTTTGTTTTTCTGTTTTTTTTTTAAATAACTTTTCTCTGTTTTGTGCATTTTTCTTCCAGTATTTTTTCTTTCTCTCTTCACATTCTCCTTCTTTAAAATTACTTTCCTATGAATAACACCATCACTCTTTTATGCTAACTCTCCATTGTCTATGACTTTAATGTGTTCTTTCTACTGATTCCAATCTTCTTCACATTTCCATGCCACTGAAACTAAACCAAAATCATCACTGCCCCTTCCCCATACATTTTACTCTATTCTCTTCTCTACCTCTAACTTTCCATCCTGATTTAATTCCAGGACCTCCAGATTCCATTTACCCCTGGTTATTGGATAGAGAATATCCCTGCTCAATCAGAGTGAATCAAAGGGGTTCATAGAGAAAGCCAGTCCAAAAAGAACTTAATATAAGAACAAAAATTGCTCATATGGTTGTAACAGTAATAAGTAACTACTTAATACAGAGCTCAGGATTGGTTGTTATATCAAAATTGTATTCTTTAGGTACACCAAACATAATTTTATATACAGGTATACAAGGTATCTGTATATAATAGTGAGTTTCTAAGATTTACACCACAGTACTTGGTAAGGTCTGCTGTGGGTCTTATATGATGCTCATAGGTGCTTGTAGATTGGCATTCCCAATCCAAATAGGTGGGAAAAATACAGGAAAAATGGCAAAAAATGGAGTCTTATTTCCCACTCAAAACAAGCAAGAAGCAGAGCAGTCAATCAAAGACATAGAAGAGAACCCTCAAAAAGACATACAAAGTTTACTGATAAACATGATAAATGAAAGGTTTGAATCAGTACATCAATCCTTCCTAAAGTAATAGACGATTTTATGGCCTCGACAAATAGAAAGCAAGATAAATGAACTTCAAGAGTCAAATGAAAAGAAAGTTACCCAGTTAAAAGATTTGAGAGACAGCACTTGAAACCAAATTAATGAAGTTAATGAAGTAAAGAAGGCTCTGCAGGACCTAAATGATAATTATACCAAGGACATGGAAATCATCAAGAAAGATCAGTCAGAAGAAAAAGAGATTCAAAATCGAGTAGCTAGCCTAAAGTCCCGACTAGCTGAAGCAGAAGATTGAATCTCAGGAACTGAAGATTCCCTAGAATCTATGGAGAAAGATAAAAAATCAATACAAAATCAATCCAGTCAACAAAACAGATCACTCCAGAAGCTGAAAGACATAATCAGGAAGCTCAATTTAAGGCTAATATATATTGAGGAAAACCTAGAGAAATCTGCCGGGCCAGCGGCAGTAAAAAGGGAATCCTGAATGAGGGAGGGCGAGGATTAAAGAAAAGGAAAAATAAGGCAAGAGAAAAAAGACAAGAGGCAAAGATGGGGTATGGGAGGTCTGCAGTCATAAGACTGAAACTCAAGACTGAAGCCATGTTTTATTCTTAACTTCCAGCTTAAATGTAGTTTGACAACCAATAAATAGCATAGGTTTAACTAAGGTTTAAGAAAACAGGAAGGCCCTGAAATTGGTAAATAACAACAGGCAGTAAAACAAGATAAGGTTGGATGGTTTACATAAAATAGACTCTTGTGGACATAATAAAACATCTCGGTACTAGTACTGTCCTTCAAGTAAACCATGTCCTTGTATGTCCTTGAGACAAAAACATAGCCAGAATTTAGGATGAACTTTGTTGTTAGCTCCCTAAGCCATGACCTTGCACGCCCTTGAGAGTATAGCCAGAAGTCAGGGTAAATTTTGCTGTTGGCTCTCTACATCTCCCCCATCTTTGTTTAAAGAAGCAAACCTGCCTGTCTTAGGTTGGGGGGGGGAGGTTGCCCAGCCTGCCTTACCAGTCATGGGGAACTTTTTTAGTGTAAAGCTGAAGGCCCTGTCTTAGGGCAGTCAAACTGGCCCCACCCTCAAACCTGTCTCTGGCTATAGTTCCTCTCGGGGGAAAATTTATTCACTTGGAGCTTGATCTTATGCAGCTGACTGGCTAAACTCATGAAAGAGTTTTGCAATATGCATACAATGCAAGGAAGGCATAGGAAAACCATCAGCAAAAGTATCCTGCAATGTCATTAGCAGCCCCTTAACATTAGTCAAGGAAGGGGTATACTGTTGAAGTTGGTCAAACAGTTCTTTTGCTGTTTTTGCCACTTCAGAGTCCAGAGGTGGAGCTTGTTCTAGTCCTACTATTTGCCTATGGAGTTGAAAGATATCTAAGGACAAATTATTATGGTGCCAAATACCATTCAGATGTGCTACAATTTGTCCCCAAGGATAGCTCGACCGATTATATTTATGGAGGGTCACACAAATAAAGCCAAACCCAGCATGACAGCGCTCCCATTGCAAAGTTTGTAAAGCGCGAATTTGTTCTCCCAGAGACAACACAGATTCATACAATGCTTCTAAAGTTTGTTCTACCTTATCATCAATCCTGCCTTGAAAGTGCAGGGCTTGTGTAGTATTATGAGCAAGCTGATTAACATAGTGAGCTATCTGCACACTTTGTGTTAAAGCCACAGTAGCTGCTGCAGTAGAGGCAGCTAAGGAAATAAAGGCTACAATACCTACTATTAATAGCCTGATAAATCATTTAGGGCTCATGAGCTCTTTTAAATGTTTTAACACATGAATACCTGTTTCTTCATACCAAGCTTCAGATATGTTCACAGGAAGCATGACAAATGGAGGCTGCTTAATAACAATTACAGAATCAGAAAGACCACTATACAAGCAATTTGTAAAAGAACAGTTAGTACAAGTAACATTGAAATACATGGCTGCTATAGAAATATTAAAAGGTCCATACAAAAGGGCATAAGGAGGTGTTACACAACTCATAATATTTTTTAAAGAAGAAGAAATGGTCCAGGAGATATTATTTAGGGCAGCCACTAACATCCAGACATGACGTTGAGGGTGTCCATTTGTCCACCACAGACCTGGGTTGTACTTGTTGGTGACATTGGCTCCGGACCAGTCCATTAGCTAAGAATTAGTTCCTGAAATATTGGTTATAAAAGGATAATCATGTCTATACTTTATGGGGTGCAGTTCTCCTGTGGATTCTACAATTTGAGAAGAGTTGAATCAGCAAGGTATCATGAAGGACAATGTAGAATTGGCATGTACAGGAAACCCAGTAGGCAATGAGTCATTCGTATATTATATACTTGACTATTATCAGGAATCCAAGTTCTATTATTTATGGATTGCATTTACAGTACAGACTGCAATATAACTGTTGGAGTCAGTTGTAAAACATAAAGGGGTTCCAATGCCAGAAGCTGCAGTCTCCCATTTTAACGTGTTCGACAAAAGAATCTGGAGCTGTACCATATGTTGATCTGTTGACATGGACGAACACTTCAACTCCTTCCCAAGTCTCAGGGTGCACAATCAGTGGACCTGACACGTAAGCCCAGTGGGTCAGCGCTTGTACCATTCTGATGAGCTTCCACAATCCGAACGCAACCCTCAAGTAGCCAGCAGGCGTCATTTTCAACCTGTGAAAAAACACAGACATGTCCTCGACCCCATGTCAATACTGGAGCGGGCCCATGCCAAGCACCTGTTAAAGGATATTTCCACTTAACTTGGGCAAAAGCTCTTTGCTCTCTCTTTGCCCAGAACTGCTGTGCTGCCGAGTGGCCATTGCAGTCCAAATTTAAAAAATTTAGTATGAATAAAGCATGAGAAAGAATATTAACAGGAGAGAAGGGGTATAATTCCCTTCCTTTTAATTTAGAAATTTGGTGTTTTAACAAACCTTTGGCCCTTTCAACTATTCCTAGACCTTGAGGATTATAGGGAATTCCTGTAGAGTGAACAATTTGGTAAGATTTGCAAAAAGTTTGAAAAGCTCGTCCGATATATCACGGATCATTATCAGTTTTTAATATGTTTAGGAAGTCCCATAGTGGCAAAACAGCGTAGGGCATGGGAGATACAATGTTTGCTAGCTTTCCCAATAAGAGGAGTAGCCATAATAAAATTAGAGAAAGTGTGTATGGTAACATGGACAAAGCAGAGCCATCCAAAAGAGGGAATGTGGGTAACATCCATTTGCCAAACATGCCTGGCCACTAAACCTCGAAGGTTAATGCCATTGGAGGGCACAGGTAGGAAGGTGGTACATTTGGGACAAGTTTTTACAATTTGACAAGCCGCCTCACTTGTGATATGAAAATGCTTATGTAAGGCACTACTGTTTTGATGGTGGGCAGCATGTGATTGCTTTGCTAAGTCAATTTGAGTGAGAAAAACCTGAGTAGCCTCATCCGTAATAGCATTGCCCCCTCTTAATAGTCCAGGAAGCTTAGTATGAGCACATATAAATCCAAAAAAGCACGGATAACTGTGATCGTGAAGAAGAAGTTGTATCTGGCAAAAAAGAGTTTTGATAGTGGAATTAGCTGTTCCAAGAAAAGGGACAGTTTCAATAACCTGAAGGGCTCGAATAACATGACTATCTGAATATAAATTAAAAGCTTTAGTAGGTAAAAGTGTAAGGGCCTGTAAAACTGCTTGAAGTTCAACTTCCTGGGCTGAAGAAAGACCAGTGTCCCAAGATTTAGTTTTAACATCAATAGTAAGAGCGGCTGTTCCGTTAGAAAATCCATCTGTAAACACCAAGGCAGCCATAGAAAGATGTGATAGAGATACAACTTGAGGAAATATAAAGGTGTAAGAAGAGGCAAAGTGAAGTAATTTATTGGAGGGATAATGATGTGAAATTGTGCCCATAAAATTGGCCCAAGCAATGGCCCAGGAATCACAATGAATGTAAAGCCATTCTTGCTGCTGTAAAGTATAGGGGATATGAATAACTTGTGGATCTCATCCAAGTTAATTACAAGATTCCACACGGCACATATGGACTAAGGTGGCTACCAATTCATAATAGGGAGTTAACACTTTTGAAGGAGTAGCAGGCAAGGAAAGCCATAAAAGGGGTCCCTTCTGCCAGAGGACCGCTGTTGGAGAATGACGTGTAGTTAAAATATATGCTTCCCAAGGGTCTGAGTAATCAATATAATTTACATGTTGGGAAGAAATGGCAGATTTTACTATGCTTAAGGCTTTAGCTGCTTCAGTTGTCTTTTGTCTGGGAGATGTAGGGTCAGGGTCCCTCTATAATAGATAAAATAAAGGTTTTAATTTAGCTGTGTATAATTTAAGATAAAGGCGAAGCCAATTACTATCTCCCAGAAATTTTTGAAAATTATGTAAAGTATGCAAATGAGAAGTCTTAATCTGTAATTTCTGGCTAGTAAAATAATAAGGACCTAATATGACCAAGATAAGTATACAGAGGATGCTCTTGCACCTTTTCACTAGCTATTATGAACCCACAAGTGGTGAGATCTTGTTTTAATTGTTGAAAAGCTTGGCGTACTACTGCAGGGTTAAGATGAGCTAACAAAATATCATCCATGTAATGAATAATATAAACAGAAGGAAAATTTTTGTGAGTAGAAGAGACAGCATGCGCTACAAAGCTTTGGCATATGGTGGAGCTATTCGCCATGCCTTGGGGCAACACTAGTCAATGGTATCATTTCATGGGTTCTTTAATATTAGTAGAAGGGACACTAAATGCAAAACGTTTGTAATCTTGAGGAGCAAGGGGTATGGTATAAAAACAATCTTTTAAATAAATTATAATTTTGTATGTATTTTGAGGAATTGCCATAGGAGAGGGCAAACCTGGTTGTAATGCCCCATAGTGGCATTTACTAGTCGGAGATCCTGAAGAAGTCTCCAATTACCAGATTTCTTTTTAACAACAAAAATAGGTGAATTCCATGGGGAGGTAGAAGGAGCAATGTGGCCCAAGTCCAGCTGTTCCTGCACCAGCTGTTGGGTGACAATAATCTTTTCAACTGATAGGTGCCACTGATCCACCCACACTGGAGTCTCTGATAACCATGTGATAGGATGGGCGTGAGGGACAGGATGAGCAGCAGCCCCCATTAAAAGTATCCCAGCTCTTGTCTAGGAGGTCGGGGCTGGGGTTGAATGGGTTCTCTAATTCCTGGTTGATGAATTCCCAATCCTCCCAAAGGCAATAGCCCTTGACTTAAGAGTTGATGAGTAACTGTATCATTAGGGCTAAACAAATAAACTCCCATCTTTTCCATAATATCCCTCCCCCACAAATTTATGGGCAAGTGATCTAATACATAAGGCTGGAAAGTCCCAGAATGGTCCTCACCATCTCTCCAGTTAAGGATGGCACTGCTTTGTTGGGGATCTGTGGCATAGCCAATCCCCTGTAAGGATATGAGAGACGCAGTAAGGGGCCAGTGGGAAGGCCAATGTCTCTTGGCTATCACAGACACATCTGTTCCTGTATCTAGTAGGCCTCAGAAGGGTTTTTCTTGTATATAAATTGTAAGCTCAGGCCACTCTCGTTTTATGTTTTGAACCCAAAATATGTCTGAAGACCCCAAACTCCTTTCTCCCCTAGGGTTTGCAGTGGCTGAGGCACCGACTGAAATTAAAGGAACAAGGATGAGCTGAGCAATTCTTTGTCCTGCAGGGATAGAGATAGCACTAGCAGGCGCTGAAGCCATGATTTTTATTTCTCCAGTATAGTCCTGATCTATCACTCCTGGAATAATATGCAAGCCCCTCAGTGCAGAGCTGCTGTGGCCTAACAGTAAGCCAACAGATTCCCTCGGAAGGGGGCCAATGACTCCCATAGGGAGGGCCTGGACACCCATTCCTGGAGTCAGTACTGTACAGGTGGAGAAACAGAGGTTGAGTCTTGCACTCCCTGGTGTTGCTTGGAGGAGACTGGAAACTGATTGTAGCTGTGGGTTGTGGGGGGATAGCCTTGAGGTTGGGGGAAGGAAGGAGCCATCCCAAAATTTTTCCGTGGGGCCAGGAGCTGGCCCCTCTGCCAGTTTCCCGAATTCGGGCGGCCAGTGTCATTCAAAGTATATCTGCAGTTCTTAGCCCAATGCTTCCCCTTTCTATGATGGGGACAAATTCCAGGCTTAACTCTCCTTATCTGATTAGGGGAGTGATCCATTAAGTGGCCCATTTGTCCACAGGAAAAACAGCTGCCGGGGTTCAGGGGCAGCAGTGCATAGATGTCCCCTTCTCTTTCCCCCTGCACTGGGTGTGTGTAAGAACTCAGTTACAGTCTGCCCTTGGAGCACTGCAGCCAGCGTGAGGCCCTGCATATAGGATGGACCAATGTCTGCACAAAGCCTAATATAGTCAGTTATTCCTCCTTTTTTCTTAAAAGGCCTGATGGCTGCTTGGCAAGCTGCATTGGCATTTTCATATGCCAATTGTTGTACAAGAACCTTGCTAGCTTCTTCATCTTGGATCAGACAGTCTGTCGCCTCCAATAATCAAGAGACAAAATCTTGATAAGGTTCGTCTGGTCCCCGTCTAATTTTGGAAAGGTCTTCAGTCTTACTAGAATTAGGGAGACTATTCCAAGCATGTTTAGCAGCAGCACTGATCTGACCATAAATGTCTGGGGTGTAATCTAACTGGGTCTGCGTATTATTGTAAACACCTTCCCCAGTGAGCTGTGCAAATGAAGCAGGCACATTATTTGTCCTGTTGGCCTCTGCTGTGGCTTGACACTATTCCACAAATTCAGACTTCCACAATAAGTAATCTCCTCCACTAAGACAAGCCTTAGCCAACTGTTTCCAATCATTTGAGCATAAAGTTTTAGTAGCCAAAGTTTCAAGAATGTCTTGAGTAAACGGAATTGTAGGGCCGTATTGGGAACAAGCATTCTTTAGATCTCTTACTTGCTTAAATGGCAAAGGATGATAAACTGTTTCGTTATCTATGGTCCTTCTTACAGAGAATAAGTGAAAACCAGAAATATCCTCCCCTCTTTGAGCAGCCTGCTCCAAGGAGAGTTGCAGGGTGCTACACTTAGGGGTAGGAGGACCAGGCGCCTTTAACAGCACAGGCTGAGATGGTACTGGCTGTAACACAATAGCAGGTGGAGGGGGTGGTAGGGAAGGATCAAAGACCCCCAGGATTGTGGGCAGGGGCCCACAAGTCTGTTGTCCTGGATGAAGGTGTGACAAGAGGTTTAGAAATGATTCCAACATATTCTCAACATGGGTCAATCTATCTTTAGTAGGCTCATTGCATAATTTCTCCTCAGAGTCTGAGCCATCTGAGTCTTCCTTAATATCTAGCCCATTGGGTTCAGATCTTACTAATTTTCTCAGCTCTTCCTGTGCAGCTGCATAAGCTCCGGGGGCTAGGGGATGCTCATCAGGCCCCTGTTCAGTTTCTCAGATCGACTGATCGAATCTAATCCGTTCACGTCTAGGATCAAAACAATCTCGGACCAGATTCCAAAGAGTAAAATCATCCACTGGGGTTTTCTCAGGGCCATTTGCATCATAGTGTCCCTGAATCTTTTTTCCAATTTTCTGCCAAGTTTCTAAGTTAATGGTTCCTTCCTCCAGGAACCAGGTGCATGATTCTTCAATAAAGTGAAAGAAATGTTCTAATTGACTTTGGCCAACTTTCACTACCCAGGTATGAAGCATGCCTTTGAGGGCCTGCACGTATAGCTTGCGGCTATTACCTTGTCCCATAATTTCTTACTCCCAACAATACTCTCTCTCTCCCGCTCTCCTTCCCAAGTGATCGGATGTCCTTACCTGAGCGGGGCTCCTCTGCCTTCGTCCCAGGAGTTCAGGTCCCTGTTTGGGCTCCACTTCTGCCGGGCCAGCCGGCAGTGAAAAGGAAGTCCTGAATGAGAGGGGCGAGGGTTAAAGAAAAGGAAAAATAAGACAAGAGAAAGAAGACAAGAGGCAAAGATGGGGTATGGGAGGTCTGCAGTCATAAGATTGAAACTCAAGACTGAAGCCATGTTTTATTCTTAACTTCCAGCTTATATGTAGTTTGACAACCAGGAAATAGCATTGGATTAACTAAGGTTTAAGAAAACAGGAAAGCCCTGAAGTTGGTAAATAACAACAGGCAGTAAAACAAGATAAGGTTGAATGGTTTATATAAAACAGACTCTTGTGGACATAATAAAACATCTCTTGATTAGTACTGTCCTCAAGTAAACCATGTCCTTGTATGTCCTTGAGATAACAACATAGCCAGAGGTTAGGATGAACTTTGTTGTTGGCTCCCTAAGCCATGACCTTGCACGCCCTTGAGAGTATAGCCAGAAGTCAGGGTGAATCTTGCTGTTGGCTCTCTATAAAGTAGTTAATGCAATAGGCAACCTATTTAACAGAATATTAGCTGAGAACTTCCCAAATATCCAGAAGGATATACCTATACAGATACAAGAAGCATTTAGAACCCCAAAAAGACCTGGCCAGAATAGGACACCCCATCAACACATTGTGATCAAAAGAAGATCAATAGAGTCCAAGGAAAGAATTCTTAAAGCTGTTAGGGAGAAGAAAATAATCACATATAAAGGAAAAGCAATCAGAATTACCCCAGACTTCTCAGCAGAGACCATGAAAGCAAGGAGAGCCTGGAATGAGGTATACCAAATCCTAAATAAAAATAACTACCAACCAAGAATACTGTACCCAGCTCAAGTCTTATCCATAGCCGAAGGTCAAATAAGTCTTCCACAGCAAGGAAAAACTGAAACAATACATCTCCACCAAACCAGCTGTACAGAAAATCCTCAAAGATGTACTATACAGGGAAAATAACCGAGATCACAATACAGGCCGAGAAATGAACCCTAAATAGAAAACCAGAATATTAGATCAAAAATTGGGAAAACACAACTTTTAACAAGATAGCTATAATGAAAGGTACAAATGATCATCTCTCAATCTTAACTCTCAAAATTAATGGACTCAATTCTGCAATCAAATGACATAGGCTCATAAGTTGGATCAAAGATCAAGATCAATCTTTCTGCTGCCTCCAAGAGACACATCTATCCAGCAAAAGTAAACATCTTCTAAAAGTGAAAGGCTGGAATAAAATCTTCCAAGGAAATGACTCCCATAAGCAGGCTGGCATTGCAATCCTAGTAGCAGACAATATTGACTTCAAAATAAGAAAAGGTAAGAAGAGACAAAGAAGGTTACTACATACTAATTGAAGTGGGGAATGAAGAGTTAAAAGTAAACCCCATTTTCAGGCAGCCCCCGTTTTGTTGTCTGAGCAAACCTAGGGCAAGCTTATTAGGGCGTAGCCGGTCAAGAACTCTAACCGCCTGGGAATGCTTAACTCTAACCGCCCCTAGAATGCCTCGAACCCTGAGCCAATCAGATTTGTACCCGTAATCTTGCTTGCTTGAACACCTGATTGCTGTAACTTTGTTTTTTGGCCTTTATAAGCTCTGTGTAATCGCAGCTCGGGGCTGTCTCCTAACCCCCGCTGTGACGGTGGGTAGGACAAGGCCCTGGCCACGACAGCACTTGAATAAAGTTTTGCCTTGCTTTTGCATTTCGGAATGTCTGAGTCTCGGTGGCCTTCTTGGTGGTAGTTTCGAGACTTGGCATAACACTAACAAAGGGATCTGACCTACAGGAGGACATAAGCAGCCTAAATATCTACACACCAAACACCCCACTTCATCAAAAAAAAAAAAAAAAAAAAAAAAAAAAAAAACCGACTGACTCTAAAAACACACATAGACCCAAATACATTGATAGTTGGGGACTTTAACACTCCACTATCACCTCTGGACAGATCAACTCAACAAAATCTGAACAAAGAAACCACAGAAATATATAACTGCATAGACCAACTAGACTTAACTTACATCTACAGAATATTCCATCCAGCAACACCAGAATAAACATTCATTTCAGCAGCACATGGAACATTCTCCAAAATAGATCACATCTTAGGGCACAAAGAAAATCTGTACAAATTCAGAAGTATCAAACTAATTCCCTGCATTCTTTCAGATCACAATGGAATAAAATTAGAGCTCATCTCAAATAGCCACCACAGAAAATCCTACAATTCATGGAGGTTAAAGAACACACTGCTGAACCATCAGTGGGTCATTGATGAAATTAAAACAGAAATTCAAATGTTTATGGAATTAAACCAAGATGAGTACACAAAGTACCAGCTACTATTGGACACAGCAAATGCAGTACTCAGAAGAAAATTTATATCTTTGCGTGCATGCACCAACAAACTGGAGAAACAGCCACTCAATACTTTAAGGAAGCACTTTAATCTCCTTGAAAAAGAAAAACACGCCAAACCCCAAGTCCACAGACAGAAGCAAATAGTTAAGATCCAATCAGAATTAAAGGAATTAGAGCCAAAAAAACAAAAAAAAAACAAAAAAACAAAAAACAACCATCGAAAGAATCAACAAACAAAGAGTTGGTTATTTGAAAAAATCACCAAGATAGACCCCTACCAAACCTGACCAAAACACGAAGGCAGCACACTCAAATAAACAAGAACAGAGATGAAACAGGTAACATCACCATAGAAAAAACCAAAATTCAGAACTTCAAGCTGTATTATAAAGCTATAGTAATCAAAACAGCTTGGTATTGGCACTGGAACAGGCCTGAAGACCAATGGAACAGAATTGAAGACCCAGAAATGAGCCCACAGAACTATGCCCACTTAATCTTTGATAAAGGAGCTAAAAAAATAGGATGGAAGAAAGATAGCCTCTTTAACAAATGGTGCTGGCAAAACAGGTTCAACACATGCAACAAACTAAAACTAGATCTTTATATATCCCCCAGCACCAAAATCAATTCCAAATGGATCAAAGACCTCGAAATCAAAACAGACACCCTGAAAACACTAAAGGAAGGAGTAAGAGCCCAATAGCTATACCCTACTGAAGACATAAGATGATGCTAAGTAAGATGAACTCCAGGTTATGGAAACGATTGTTGTATCACTGTTGTAACTACTTTCAACGTACTATGTGTAGTTCTTTCTAAACTGTTTGGTGTAAATGTACTGAACAACTCTTGGGGGGAAAGGAAAAGGGGGAGAGGAGAGGGGGTAATGAGGGGAGAGGTAACAAACAGGAAAAGAAATGTATTCAACGCCTAATGTATGAAACTGTTACCTCTCTGTACATCAGTTTGAAAATAAGACAACAATAGGGAATAATTAGCACAGGTTCAGGCTAGTCACAGTACAGGATTACAACAGCCCACTAGCGACATCCTTATGAACACATAAGATGATGCTAAGTGAAATGAATTCCATGTTATGGAAAAGATTGTTATATTACTGTTGTGACTACTTTCAACGTGCTATGTGTAATCGTAGCTTCTATTATTGATGATCATCTTGTATCCCCTTCCTGTGGGATACCTGCACTGTCTCTGTATCTTATGTGAGTACATTGGAAACCGTGTATACTGGTATTAGAAGTAGGAAACTGAAAGGGAATACCAAAATGGAGAGAGACAGGGTAAAAAAGACAAACGACTACAAAAGCAATTCTTGCAAAACTGTTTGGTGTAAATGAACTGAACAACTCATGGGGGGGAAGGGAAAGGGGGAGGGGGAGGGGGAATGAGGGAGGAGGTAACAAACAGTACAAGAAATGTATCCAATGGCTATCATATGAAACTGTAACCTCTCTGTACATCAGTTTGACAATAAAAATTTGATAAATAAATAAATAACCCTCAAACTTGCATTTGTTTAGAGAGGAAACTATTAAAAGACACTTGTAACATTTACAACTTTGGTAAGTAAGGGGAAATAAATGATATATTGTGTGAATATGTTATATAATGTGGTTGATTTTATGCCAATTTTTTTGAGAAGATAGTAATATCTATTTCTCAAAATTCCTTAAATGAATAGGGAAGCAGTATGAATCAAGTGTACTTATAAGTTTTGTTTTATGTCATTTCTGCCATATCTACTTAAGCATACACACACACATACACAAAGAGGTAAGTGCAAGCTTCAGCTGTGTATAGCTTCTGAATTCCGGCCATGGCAAAAGCACAGCCTTAATCTAAATGATGGATCACTGAAATATGAAGTTTTTAGTAGCGATGCTAAAGCTCCTCAGCTCACAATTACCTATAGAGGAAGATTTTTAACTGACATGCTGACAATATTAAACATCTCCCAGCTCCATGCTAGGGGTAAACCTCACAGCATTCTTCTATTCACAGTGGCTTTAATCAGAGCTTGCAGTGAGCTAAAAAACAGGGAAGCTGTACTCAGGGAGTGGCCCAACACTTTCATTTCCCTGGTACAGCATAAAAGATTTTGCAGTCTAGATAAAGTTCTCTTAGAGATTGAATCCTTTCCAATGGACGAATGAACTCTCTGTAGCCATCCATTTCCCAGACAGTGTGTCTTCTAACCCTAATGCTTAGTGCATTTGCTATCAATTTTCATTTTCCGCCCTTAGTGGAAATAATGTTGATAGGCGTCGGTTGTCAGTGAAAATGTGCAAAAAGAAACTTGAAGAGGAAATTTGTTCTGACTTTAAAAACAGTAAATAATTCTGTCCTGCTTATCCTGATGAGGAAACTGATAGGACTTTCTTATTTCATTTTCACTGCTGTCATTACTGGCATCCAATTTTCTATGAAAAACAATGATAGAAGTTACTGAAATCTTTTAGAGGAGAGTCAGATTTTTCTCTTTTTTGAAAAAGAAATTAGCTTTAATAAGTTGTACCATGGAGTTTCATCTTGCTCTGTCTCTGTATTTATGCATCCATGTACCTCTATCAAATACACAAACATACCACTACCATCACCACCACACTAATATTCTTAGCCCTCTCTTCCTTTCCCAAGCCAATCTCAATAAGCTTCATTTTTCGATGTGTAAAAGCATTTTAATCATATTCACGCTCCTTCACTTTCTCTGTTCATTCTTCCCTCTCCCAGCCATGTACCCTCACAAAACCCATTTTATATTAGTTTCATATTTCATTTTATTCCACTTTTAAGTTATTATTTTGTACTTATGTCTGTGCCTGTAACAGGGCTTGAACTCTCAGTTCTGTTCCTCAACTTTTACACTCAAGGCTGGGGCTCTACCACTTCAGCCTCACCTCCACTTCCAACTTATTTTTATTTATTTATTTCTAGAGAGAGTGGTCAATTTCTACTAAGAATCTCATAGACTTTCCTGCCTTGGCTGACTTCAAAATGTTATCCTCAGAATCAGCCTCCTGTGTGGGTAGGATTACAGGCATGAGCCACTAGCACCCAGCCATTCAATTTGGTATATGGTAATTGTTTAAAACGATTTTACTATGTTATGCTACAAGGTACTTCAGTGTTCTGCTAATAAGCCATAAATGGGTTAGAATTTTGCATAATACAATTTCAAGTGTAATAAAATACGATGCAGGAGTAGAGAACCAATATATTCCTGGCCTATGTAGGAAATGAGGATAACAACCTACTTTGGGTTGGAATTTTTTGGGATATGCTGCTGTTGTTTCCTAAGGCATGAAAACTTCTAAAGTCGAGGCAGATGTATGTTTGAAATAACTCAGATTTTTAACTAATAGCTTTTTTCCCCTGATATTAAGATGTGAAGTTGAGTACCTCATAAGCCAATATGATTTACTTACCTCAGGAGGGCATGAGATCACCTTGAAAGCAAGTAGCAAAAAGGACAGTGGCAGAAAATGACAATTCTGCATAGCTCAATGATGTTTGAAAACAGCTTAAGTGCTTTGCTTCCTTGGTTCCTCCAAGTAAGAACTAAAAAGTATAATTATGTGTAAGTTTTGGTGCTGCAATCTTTAACTTACATCTCAGCTTTTATTGGGGTTGTATTCAATTAATATTTTTTCAAGGACAGAAAAAATATACCCTTTTATTCTGTGAAGTCTTAGAGCTATCCAGATTTCTCAATTCAACATTTGCCTTTTCCCCAAATAATTGAACATTTGGTTTCCTTTGGTTAGTGGAGGCAAAAATTGAAAACTTAAAAGCCAGGCCACAGAACTAGAGAGGTGTTTGTTTTTTTCCTCTAGCAAAATATGCACAAATCTAATTTTGCTTTTCAATTTCTATTTGTTCCTGCCAAAGGCACACTTCTCAGGATAACACAGTCCATAAATCCCTTTATAATGCTGGCACTTGAGGTAAGGATGTTCCAGCCAGATGAGTAGCAGGAGCCAACCTGGTTATGAGATCAAAGTGTTATAGCAGATTTGGACTGAATACAGCCCCTGTGTTTGGGAGGAAATACCATCCAATTTTTTTTTTGAGATGCAAAAGCACTTTAGAATCCATCTAGTGTCAGTTTTACAAAGAAAGAAAATGAAATTCACAGAGGTAAAGTCAGTTTCTCAACGTCACATTAGTAATTAGCGACAAAGGAAGAATTTACACTCTAGTTTCCAGGTTGGGGCTACTAGACTATGCAACCTGTTTTGACCCAATAGGTACATGTATCAGATAGCCTCCCCACTGCATCAATGAGTTCCCACTGACCATATTGAACTTCTGGCAAGATATTTGCTTAATTGGAGTTGTAATTTTGACTGTAGAGCAAAACATATTTTCATGTCTACAGGAGGTCTCTTCAGAGTTTAAGAATGTAAATTCAACTTTAAAAAGGGGGAGGGACAGATTCAAAGGAGTTTTTCCCATTCTTCCAAGGCTCTCATTGTCATTCCATCTAGGATTTTGAGCTACTACCTCTTTGACACTGTAACTTTAAAATAAAAAATAATACCAAAGTTTAGAGCAGCACAAAAATCAATCACCTCTACCGCACACATTGCCATGGGTTTTTCTAAATTACAGATGCTAGAAACCATTTTGTATAAAATTTTAGTACATAAATCTGAAATGGCAAAAATAATTCTGTTTCATCTTAGGATAACTGATGGAAATTTGCATTAATAACTACATTTCTGACAGTTATTTCAAGATCCACTCTTGGTCAGTGGACTATTCCTACTTATCTCCTGGAATTAAATAGCACAGCTCAGAATCACTTTCATTTTGGTCCCTGGTCGGGAAAAGGTGACAGCAAAGCTGTGGTGGGTTGGTGGAAGGGAAGAACGGTTTTGGCAGACACATTCATAATTGACCATGTGTTCATTAATGAGTCCATGCAGATTTCTTGTTAATGCTTCTACTCTTACCTTTGAACCAATTACCTCAAGATCCACAGACCCATTTGATCAAGCCAGACCTCCAGTTGGCAAATGTGACCTCTAGTAGCACTCCTAAAACAAGTTTAGCTGCTCACCAGACACGATTTGTCTTCTGGCTCCAAGCAGTTTGTATAGGATGTTCGATAGATTCTATGATGTCCCATATCTCCACTGCTCACATATTCCCCCAATTGTAGTTTATTCTCACCATCTTTTTGTATACTCCCAGAAGACAGATCCTGGTGAACAACCAACCTCTTAAGATCTCTTTGGTTTTCTAACATTTCTTTACCAAGCTGCTGTTGAATCTCAGCATGGGCCTGAATAAAATTTGTCACATCATTTCTTCTTCCAAATCAGTTTTTTTTCTTAACCATCTGTACATAAAGTTTACAATCCAAATTTAATTTCCTCATTTTTTCTAGAACTACCTTATAAGAAGCAAGGGGAAGCAAAAAACACGTAAACAGAGAATTTTGGTTTACATTTTCCATAGGTGCTAAACAGGATTTCCTGTGTTAACTAAGTATTTTAGAGATTACAATTAATCCCAAAGAAATATCATTTGAGGATGCATGGTATGCTTCTGAAGGCTTCAGATAAGCTATGGATTTTAGAAAGCTTGCAAAGGTGACATAGAAATCTCACACACGACATACCTTGTATCTCCTCTTTTTTGTACATTTTTTGTTATCTTTACTTAGTTGCACAAAAGAATTGCCATTTAACAAAGCAGTTTATGAGTATTTTGCATCTTGATTAATGTCACCCTTTTCAACTTTCTCATTCATCCCTACCCTTCCAACTTTATTCAGTTTCTTTTAATTATTTCCCCCATGGTCCATTGTTCCATGAAAACATGCCACCTTTTTTTTTAGCCTGTTATTTACTACGTTCATTTCTCCAGATATCTATGACCACTACACAGAAAATGAATTAGCTTTTTGGTTGAATGCCTATCAACTATGATTTCCCTGGTGCTTTTCCCATAATTAGAGGGACGTTATAGTTTTTTTTTTTTTTTTTTTAGGAGAAAAACTTATGGAACTCAAGTGACAGTCTCAGCACAAAATAACAAGATGGCTTTATCTGCTGGACTTACCAGTGATGATGTTAACTGAAGTTACATGACAGCAGCCATATATGCCATGTATGCCAGGGTTCTTTACTGGAAAAACTGCTGGTTTTCACCTCCCATACCATATGCATGGGAGGAAGGCAGTATTCTTACAGGGTGTCCCCTGGAGCTCCTCCTCCTTAAGAACCATGCACCTGCATGCTTCTTGGAGATTTTCTGCATGAAACACATTAGCAATCCTCTCCTCATTTTTCTTTCTTTCTTTTTTATTTTTTTTCCCAGTCCTGGGCCTTGGACTCAAGCCCTGAGTACTGTCCCTGGCTTCTTTTTGCTCAAGGCTAGCACTCTGCCACTTGAGGCACAGAAGCACTTCTGGCTGTGTTCTATATATGTGGTGCTGTGGAATTGAACCCAGGGCTTCATACATATGATGCAAGCACTCTTGCCCCTAGGCCATATTCCCAGCCCCCATTTTTATTTCTTAATTCAACCACTTATTGGTTATAATTATTAATTGGAAATCAGGAAAAATAATGTAAATTTATTAAAAGGTAACAAAACATTTGAATTACACCTACTCATCTGGTACCCTATAAAACATACCTCTTAAAATACTTATCATTTCAATATTTTTTCTTTTAGCTTCATGAAAGTGCAGCACACTATCACTCTGACAATGTACAATGGTGCCATAGTATGTACTTTGTTATCACTAAGTTCCAGATCTAATTACTAAGATTTTTTAAATTAAAATTTTATTTTGTTGGTTTCTGTGGCACACTGTCAAATATCCATTGTTTTGGTCTTGAAGCCATCCTTTCTTTCCTGGAGCTAACATATGCTCAGGGTTCATCTTGTATATTCATTTCTCTATCCGTAGAATCAAGTTCTGTTGAAGGAGAGAAGTTGGACTGATATGAGAGAGAAGGAGAGAGGGAGATAGAAAATACAGGAGAGTAAGGAAAGAGACAGAAAAAGAGATACAAGAACACAGAGAGAAACGGGGTGTAAGTGTTGCAGGCTGGGGATAAGATGTATCTTTGGAAGGCAGAGCCTATATTAGAGACCTACTTCCATACAGATCCCACTCTCTAATAGCCTATGCACTGATGATCTTATCAAGGGATTAATGCATGCATGAGGCTAGATCACTAAGAACCTCTATTATCCATCAATATTCCCACCACGTGGTGACTAGACCTTCAGCATAGGAGCTTTGGATGAAATTTTATGCACAAATCATAACAAAGTAGCATAAAAGAAAGAAAAATAAGAAAGGTATCTAGTAAAAATGTCAGTTTCTCTGGTAGGAGTGTCAACTGAATAAGTACTTGACTTTTACACATCTATCAGAACAAGTTTGTTGTTTGCCAACTTGAAACAAATGTCACTGTATCTCCATTACTGACACATGATAACTGTGAACATTTGACACTAAAGATTCAACTGTCTTACCATCAACACCATTTTATTCCTGTTTATATGTGTATTCCATTTAATTTTGTTTTCCTCACATAAAAAGGAGGAATGCTATATTGAATGGATATGACAATATAAATAAAATGAGAATTATTTTTATTAGAAAAATTTTAAAATAAAAAAGTGGTATAGTTTCCTCACAGATAATAAACAGTAAAAGTTGACATAAAATCTCTGCAATACCAATAGGTAGGTGGCTTTTTAGCTTGTACTTCTATCCCAGGTACTTCCCCATAGATAAATAGGATGATTTAGCTGAGAAGCAGCATAAAGGAGAGATTACAAACCTTGGGCTACTTGTCATTTTTTTAAGGTGAAAAATTATTCAGAATAAGCACATTTCACATTTTGAAGATGTTTTGTAAAAGGGTAGCAACCACCACAAGATCTGTTGAAAGAATATTTTCTAGGTCAAAATATTGATCTCCAAAGAGAAGATGCAATTGAAAATGTCAAGCATTTCAAGTTTATTAACTACAAAAATAGCTTTTCTGGAAAAAGTAAAAATTAAACAGCAGAAACATAAGACTATTGGTTCTTGAGAAAAACTCTAATGATTCAGTAGTAGAGAATCAAATTTCAAAAATAAAATGATTGCTTAAGTACACATTAAATCTACTTCAAAATTTTATATTATAATCTGCTTGACAGATGATATTTGTGAATATGAACATTGTACATCTCAGTGCATTTAGGGCTATGTATAAATCCATGCAATAATCACATATAACAAAAGTTATAAGCTCATGCTTTGTTAGCCCAAATTTCCTCACAAATTCTTATTATTGGCATTATTTCTTTTATGTTTGTTTTCTATGAGAATACTTGACATCATAGTTACCCTTTTTGAGGTGATTTACAAACATAACTGAGTACAATTACAAGCCAGATTGTGCATCTAGGGAACTGGCTTATAACAAAAGGTTTTTGTACTTTTCACCATTATCCCTCCCTTCCTACATTCTAGGTCCTAGGTACAACCAGAAGCTAGATTTTAGTGAAATGTTTCACTTACAGTTTCTGGGTTACTATGTTTGATTGATATTGATCTATGAATTTGAAAGTAGTGAGTTTCTGCATATTTAAATTCTGAAGTTATGCTTTATCCATTCATCTGGTAACATTGCTTCCATAACTTGTTCATTGTGAACAAATCAGCAAAGAAAAGAATGCAGACACCTCTTTGATTTAGTGATCTACATTGACTTAGAGATTCAGATTTAAATTTAAATTCCTTACAATTATACATACATCTGAGATTGCTGAATCATATGAAGGCTCTATTTTTAGTTTTTTGAAAAAATGCCTTTACTTCTCATAATGGCTACATCAACTTATATTCCTACAGATCATATCCCAAGGCTCCTCTTCTTTTCTTCTTCAGCACTTATTATTTTGTCTAACAATAACTTTGTAACAGGGCTAAGCTTATAATATCTGAACTGTTACTGCAAAGAAAAACATCAAGATGGTGTTTGTTATACTTTCTTCCAGAGATTTAAGTCATTTATTTAACACTTTTATTCACATGGCAAGGGAGAAATCCTTTCAGTATTCTGAATCTTATTAATGAAATAGATTCAAATTTCTATTATTGAATACAAAGTTAGATGTAGTCTTGGCACATGTCCTTTATAATAATGAGATAACATTCTGGCTGTATTTTCTGCACCTTTATAATGTGCCATGATGTTGAATTCTAATAAAGTTATCTGCATCAATTGGGGTCATTACAGAGTTTATACCACATTCATTATAGCAGTACTTTATACTACTTATAAATAACTAAAGCATCCTTACATCCCAGTGAGGAAAACTTCTAGTGTTTTGTTGAATTTGTTTGGTAGTATTTTCTCGAGGGCTTCCAAATTTTCATATTAATTAGAAAACTTGACCTTTACAATTATTTTTTCCTGTGCTCTACTCAACTCTTCCAGAGGATTTTGGTCTTCATGGATCTGAATTTTTATTTCTCTTCTCAGATCCATCGAGAAAATTTCCTACCATCATTTCTTTAAATGATTTTATGACTTGAGAATGGTTGTTCCAAAAATTTGTGATTCACTTTACTTATGGTTTTTTATCTTACTAGCAAAATGTAATACTAATGTCTCTGTTACATTCTCCAGGTCAAGCAGAATATTATTTTAATCTACAATCTCTAGAAGGCTCTAGAACCTTCCTTGTTATGCAGCTTTATTTTGTTGTGTCATAAAGGATTGAATTTAGTCTTCATACATGAATAAGTATTTCATACCGTTCTTATCGATTTGTTTTGAAAAAGACAGAATATTACCAGTCACCTTTGTTGAAGGATTTTTGGAGGATTCCAGTCATTTATGGATAGGCAATTGCTACATCTCTTCCTCTACCTTGTAGGGAATGGATTGCAAACATTTTTTTCTGGGTACCACAAAATCAGGTCTGGCATTGACATCATACTGTGTATTTTTTTCTACATCTTTCACTGAGCTGTGCCAAGTTGAGTGCTTTTTCCCAAATCAACAAAGATAAGTGTGCCTATTATTTTGAGTGATCTGAATTACCTGAGAAGGTGTGTATTTGCTAGGTAGTGAAGTGCATACAGCTCCAAAGCTCATAGGATGCTAATTGCCTAAATAAATCCTCTTGTACTCAACTTGGTAGAAGGTTTTATTTGACTACTTTTATATCTTATATTTTTATTAGCATCGATTAGTTGTTTGGAGGGTTCATTTTGACACAGCGATGTATGCATGCCATGTGCCTTGATCAGATCATTATTCTACCTAGTCTTCCCTCTCCTATTTCATAAAGAAGAAGCAACATACTTCATTGTCCAATGGAGGCAAACCTGCATAAACTATTTGGAATATATTCATCATCAATTACCCTCTTTGTTTACCCTCTTTCTTCCCACTAGTACCCACCTTGCCCGACAGGACTTTTTTTTTTACATTTCTGTCATTTATTATCTAAAGACAATTAGCATATGCTAATTGTTCACAAGTGATGTGATATCATACATATATATGTGTGTATATGTATACACACATTATATGTATATACATACATATGTATACATATACATACATACATATACATACATACATATATACATATAAATGGATATACAGTGAATTGCATTAATCTCTCTCACACACATGTGTATGCATTTTTCACCTATTTCACTTAATATTCTAATAGTTCAGTTTTAGAGAAAATATGTGTAAAGTAACTATCTAAGGGAAGTTTAGAAATAGCTCTCAGAATGTTCTCTTGAACTTGTCATTGTACATGTCAGACACAATAAAGGCAAAGTGTGCCCTGGATTCATAGAATTCTATGTGCTTGTGCCTGTCTGAAATTTCAATATTAATGCTCATTTATATTTTTGTGAGGTTTATTGTGGTATAATTGCTGCATAAACATATAATGAATATATGGGTGCATGTGTACATTGTATCTTTATGCATTTGGACACGTGAATCATATGGAGCCTGCCTTCAAAAATAATAATTTACAGAGCAGAATAATATTTAAAATGCAACTGAAGTTTTTTATCTTGATAGCTCCTTAGTTGTCATGAGGCTGCATTCCTCTGTTTGGATGACTTTGGTGAAGAAGAGAGCAGAGGAAAGCATTGAAATAAGAGACTGACCCAGGCTGCCTCCTAACTTCCGCTGTGTCGGTGGGTAGGACAAGGCCCGGGCCGTGGCCCCGCTTGAATAAAGTCTTGCCTTGCTATTGCATTTCGGAAAAAAAAAAATAGACTGACCCATCCCTGTCAGCTCAGCTGTGCCAACAGCATGCACAAGAAAAGCACCACCACACATTTTGTTGGCAACATTAGCAGATGTGACTTAAAGATAAACACGGAACAGATGTGATTAGTCAGTTTGCTTTTACAAATGTGTCCATAGCAATCACAATTGAGAAATGTTTCAGCTGCAGGCTTTACTTCATTTCTTAAGGGCCAAGTTTATATTTCTCACCTTCTTGCAGATTCTGAAGGAAATAGTGGTAATGGTCCTCCTAACTTCTCTGAACCATATTCTGGGAATGTGGAATAATACTTTTAAGGAAATTAGTAAGACAAAAACAAGCTATTTAAAGGCAGATATGGGCTGGGGATATGGCCTAGTGGCAAGAGTGCTTGCCTCGCATACATGAAGCCCTGGGTTCAATTCCCCAGGCACCACATATACAGAAAACAGCCAGAGGTGGCGCTGTGGCACAAGTGGCAGAGAGCTAAGCGCCTTGAGCAAACAGAAGCCAGGGACAGTACTCAGGCCCTGAGACCAAGCACCATGACTGGCAAAAAAAAAAATAAATAAAAATATAAGAAAATAAAAGGCAGATATTTGTTTTTAACATCCACTGATTTTGCTTCTATTATTAAAAATAGCTGAAAAGGCAAATGAGATAAACCAAGAGGACTGATATTTGAAAAAACAAAATGGGTAAAACTGAAGGATTAAGAATGCAAAAGTGGGGCTGGGGATATAGCCTAGTGGCAAGAGTGCCTGCCTCAGATACACGAGGCCCTAGGTTCGATTCCCCAGCACCACATATACAGAAAACGGCCAGAAGCGGCGCTGTGGCTCAAGTGGCAGAGTGCTAGCCTTGAGCGGGAAGAAGCCAGGGACAGTGCTCAGGCCCTGAGTCCAAGGCCCAGGACTGGCCAAAAAAAAAAAAAAAAAAAAAAAAAAAGAATGCAAAAGTGTCACTGAAAGAATTGGTAAGAGGTGTATTAAAAGGACTTATCATTAAATAGAGCAGACAATTTTTCAATGTTGTATTTATTTTTTTCTGTAAGCCCAATGTTCTTAGCTATTGCATTTCTGACCTTATCTTCTGAATGTCATGGTAAGCTAATGATCAACTGTGTATTTGCAACTTTAATACCTAGTTTTACCCTTTCAAGCGAAAGAAAAAGAAAACTATATCCAATTTCATTAGGTGAAATCCATTAACTGAAACTGCAGAATCAAAACTGAAAAAAAATCCATCAATTCTGAAATCCAAGTCTGCTCTTACCTCTTAGACCTCTCCTTTATTTTGTCTGTAAGCTGTACCAGGCAGATGGTGAAACATCTAATATAGTGCTGAATTTTTCTCACCTATTCCTGCTTATTTTCAGAAAGGGAAAATACTGAGATTCGAATTCAGGATCTCTGTTTCTTGTGAGTCAAGTACTTCACCATCTCCTTCTGAGCTACTCTGCCAGTCATTGTATGCCTTAATTTCAATATAAGTTCCCACTGGATGATTAGGCTGGACTCAACTAAAATCTTCTTATTTGTGTTTCCCTTTATTGCTGGGAAAACAAATGTGTACTATTATAACCAGCTCCTGTGCTTTCTATGTAGTTACTTTGTGATGACTACCCCATGTCACCATGGCCACTATTGATTGAGATTATTTTGTTTTTATATGTGCGAGTACTGGGACTTGAACTCTAGTCCAGGAGCTGTCCCGGAAGTTTTTTGCTCAGGGCTAGCATTCTAACACTTGAATCACAGCTCCACTTTCATATTTTTGGTGGCTAGTTAGAGATAAGATTCTTTCCTGCACTGGCTGGTTGAACAGAGATCCCCACATGTCAGCTTCCTAAAGAGTTAGCATTATAGGCTGCTGCCTAGCTAATCTTTTGAACATTTATGCCCAGGATGGCCTTTCCATCAATACCTTATCTCTACTTCCCAAACAGCTAGTATTATAGGCTTGAGAAACTGAGTTTTGCTTTTGTTGGGCTTATAATGGCATGTACTACTTGTATTTAAACATATGTAGGACACCAAGTTTATTTTCTTATACTCAATAGATATATATGTGTGTGTGTGTGTGTGTGTGTGTGCGTGCACACACACACAGGTATGTTTATTTTATTATGGATGTGATGAATGATATTCCTGGCTTTCATTACTGAAATTGTCCTAGCAATCCAATTGCTCTAAAACACCCTTTAATAAAGCAGTCACATTAGGCAACTTTCCTTATAATACCTCTAATATACACTGTCAAACTGTGTGTAAGGGTACAGCATCTGGAACACTGTCCAGAAACCTGACAGGAATTGACAAATGTTTTGCTATGCAAATGGAATTGTGTGCAAGAAGAAAGTGGTCGAACAGTTTCTTGATAAATGACTTCCCATTCTATCAATGAGTAGGCAGGTAATGAATCTTGACATCCCTTAGTCCATAAAAGGGAAAGAAACAATGTCTTTGGTGTGCACTGAATTCTCATTTCACCTGTCATGACAAAAACGTGATTGCTGTGGATTTTAAACAGCAGATTTATGCTTTGGATACTACCAATATTTCAGAAATATGGTGGATCAGTAATCATGACAACCCATCATCCTATTGTTTGTGAAAAAGTGGCTAATCTTTTTTTTTGCTTAAGGGTCCTTTTGTATTTATTTTTTTACTACGTGAAGCCATTTCTTTTTTAAATTATTTATTGTCAAATTGATGTACAGAGAGATTACAGTTTCATATGTTAGGCCTTGGGTACATTTCTTGTACTCTTTGTTACCTTCTCCCTCATTCCTCCCTCCCCCGTCCCCTTTCCCATTCCCCCCATGAGTTGTTCAGTTGGTTTACACCAAACAGTTTTGCAAGTATTGCTTTTGTAGGCATTTGTATTTTTATCCTGTGTCACTCAGTTTTGGTAATCCCTTTCACTTTCCTAATTTTGGTACCAGTATATACAGTTTACAATGTACTCAGATAAGATACAGTCATAGTGCAGGTACAAGCAGAGGAAGGGGATACAAGAGGATCATCAACAATAGAAGCTATGAAGAAGATGGTGGAGGAGTAGCAGAGCCCTACCTAAGCTCCCTCCGACATCACAGTTCTACCACTCCAGAGAAACTTTTACTCCTAGAAAGACAGCCCAAGTAAGTTCTAACAGTATAGGGATTGTGGCCAGGAAGGAAAAATGGACTTTGCTGGCCTGAAAACACAGATTTGAGCTCCAGGCCATGTCCCGCTGCCACGCCAGTGCCAGCACCGGCACAGTGCCCCGAACTCCACTCACCTAAAGCACATAGTAGTGACCAGGGAGAAATCCTACAGAAGGCAGCAGACAGATGCGGATCGCAGGCTGAACACGGATGAGCTAAAATTGCAGAGAAAGCGTGAGTACCCCACAAAAGACATTCACACTCGCACCCATAGAGCAACATCTGGAAGGTAGCCCTTCCCCCACTGAGAGAGCGAAGCACCATCTTTGACACTGGCATAGAGTCAGACCAGATTGGCACTAAAGCAGGCCTAGGGACAGTGAAGACAAAGGGGCCACCTTTCAAAAGCACAAGAGGGACCAACAAGTAAGAGCCAGCTCCGCCCAGGAGAACGACCCCTGCCCAGGAAGTAGGCTCATCCAAGGCTACGGCTCACACACTTGGGTGAACTCAGCCAGAGATGCCCCATGCTGCCCACCTGAATTTCTAAATTAAAACTGAAAGCAGCAAGCAGCTTCTGGAGGCATAGAACAACCAGATGGGAGAACAAACAGTTCCTGAGATAGATAAATGGTCCCATCACAGAGGAAGCCCAACTCCCAGCCATAAACGAAGCTGAATTCCATAGCCAGCTCTGCCCAGGAGGCTGGACTGCCCAGGAGGGGGGAACCCCCCCAGGGAAGCAACTCTCAGCCAGATAAACCAGGCCAGAGGTGCCCCACCCTGCTGAGTCCACAGCCTATTCAGAGGCAGGCATTAAAGGTGTTAAACGTCCCCCAGCACACTGGAGGAGCCACGGTTCCCAAGACTGTTCACATCCTAGATCTACAGAGGACACTCAAGTCTTACTTGCAAGCTGTGGGAATCACAGATCCCCAGGATTTCACTAACAGGGGTGGGAGGGTGGGGAGGATCAAAGCAGATCCACCTCCTGCACACTGAAAGCAAGACAAACCAGCCACGTAGCAAAATAGACTACAGACATCACAAGGAAACAAGAGACTGTAGAAAGCCCAACCAATAAGGAAGAGTCCATTTTTCAAACATCTTTTAAGATTTATTTTTGTTCATTTCTGAGACCTTGTTTTTTTTTCCATTTTTATTTGTTTGCTTTATCAAGTTATTTTTTTTTGGTTGTTCATTTTTCTGTTTTTTTATTAAAATAATTTTTCTCTTTTGTGCATTTGCCTTCCAGTATTTTTTCTTTATTTCTCTCTTCACATTCTATTTCTTTAAAAATTACTCTCCTAAAAATAGCCCCTTCACTCTTTTCTGCTAACTCTCCATTGTCAATCATTTTGCCCTTGTTGTTTCTACTGATTCTACTATACTCCACATTTCCACGTCACTGAAACTAAACCAAAATCATCACCCCCCCACATACAATTTACTCTATTCTCTTTACTACCTCTAACTTACCCTCCTGATTTACATCCAAGAACTCCAGATTACATTGATGATTGCTTATTGAATAAAGGGTACCCCTGCTCAATCCAAGTGAATCAAAGGGGTTTTTAGAGGAAGCCAGCCAGTCCAAAAAGAACTTAATATAAGAACAAAAATTGCTGATAGGGTTGTAACAGTAAATAAGTAACTACTGAATACAGGGCTCAGGATTGGTTGTTATATCAAAATTGTATTCTTTAGGAACACCAAATCTAATTTTATATACAGGTATACAAGGTATCCATATATAATTATGAACTTCTAAGATTTACACAACAGTGCTTGGTAAGGTCTGCTTTGGGTCTTATATGGTGCTCACAGGTGCTTGTAGATTGGCATTCCCAATCCAAATGGGCAGAAGAAACACAAGATAGATGGCAAACAATGGACTCTCATCTCCCACTCAAAACAAGCAGGAAGCAGATCAGTCAATCAAAGAGATAAAAAAAGAACCTTCAAAATGCTCTACAAAGTCAACTGATAAAAATGATAAAAGTTTGAATCTCTTCAGTCAACTATTCTAGAGTGTGAGGAGGCAAAGCAAAAATTAATAGACAATTTCATGGTCTCTACAAATAGAAAGAAAAATGAACTTCAAGAGTCAAATGAAAAGAAAGCTACCCAGTTAAAAGATTTGAGAGACAGCACTCAAAACTAAATTAATGAAGTTAATGAAGTAAAGGAACCCCTGAAGGACCTAAGAGATAATTATACCAAGGACATGGAAATCATCAGGAAAGACCAGTCAGACCAAGAGAGATTTGAATTCAAGTATCTAGCATACAGTCCCAACTAGCTGAAGCAGAGGGTTGAGTCGCAGGAGCTGACCATTCCGTAGAATCTATGGAAAAGATCAAAAGTCAATACAAAACCAATACAATCACTCCAGGAGTGGAAAGACACAATCAGCAAGCCCAATTTAAGGCTAATAGGTATTGAGAAAAACCTAGAGAAAGAAGTTAGTGCAAATTATTTAACACAATACTAGCTGAAAACTTCCCAAATATCCAGAAGGATAGACCTATACAGATACAAGAAGTATTTAGAACCCTAAAATGACCTGACCAGAATAAGACACCCCATCAACACATTATGATCAAAAGAGGATCAATAGAGTCCAAGGAAAGAATCCTTAAGGCTGTTAGGGAGAAGAAAATAATCACATATAAAGGAAAAGCAATCAGAATTACCCCCAGACTTCTCAGCAGAGACCATGAAAGCAAGGAGAGCCTGGAATAAGGCATACCAAATCCTAAATAAAAATAACTACCAACCAAGAATACTGTACCCAGCTCAACTCTCATCCATAGCCGAAGGTCAAATAAAAGTCTTCCACAGTAAGGAAAAACTAAAACAATATATCTCCACCAAACCAGCTTTACAGAAAATCCTCAAAGATGTACTATACAGGAAAAATAATCAAGATCACAATACAGAACGAGAAATGAACCCTAAATAGAAAACCAGAATATTAGATCAAGAATTGGGGAGACACAGCTTTTAATAAGATAGCTATACTGAAAGGAACAAATGATCATCTTTCAATCTTAACTCTCAACATTAATGGACTCAATTCTGCAATCAAATGACATAGGCTCATAAGCTGGATGAAAGATCAAGATCCATCTTTCTGCTGCCCCCAAGAGACACATCTATCCAGCAAAAGTAAACATCTTCTAAAAGTGAAAGGCTAGAATAAAATATACCAAGCAAATGGCCCCCATAAACAGGCTGGCATTGCAATCCTAGTATCAGATGAAATTGACTTCAAATTAAAAATGTTAAGAAGAGGGGCTGGGGATATAGCCTAGTGGCAAGATTGCCTGCCTCGGATACACGAGGCCCTAGGTTCAATTCCCCAGCACCACATATACAGAAAATGGCCAGAAGCGGCGCTGTGGCTCAAGTGGCAGAGTGCTAGCCTTGAGCGGGAAGAAGCCAGGGACAGTGCTCAGGCCCTGAGTCCAAGCCCCAGGACTGGCTAAAAAAAAAAAAAAATGTTAAGAAGAGTCAAAGGTTACTACATATTAATAAAGGGATCTCTCCTACAGGAGATATAACCATCTTAAATATCTACACACCAAATACAGGGGCACCCAACTTCATCAAACAAAAACTCTTGACTCTAAAAACACTCATAGACCCAAACACATTGATAGTTGGAGACTTTAACACTCCACTGTCATCTCTGGACAGATCAACACGCCAAAAATGGAACAAAGAAACCACCGAAATAAAGAACTGCATAGACCAACTACACTTAACCGACATCTACAGAATATTATATCCAGAAACAATAGAATACACATTCTTTTCAGCAGCACATCAAACATTCTCCAAAATAGATCACATCTTAGGGCACAAAGAAAATCTGTACAAATTCAGAAGTATCAAAACCATTCCCTGCATTCTCTCAGACCACAATGCAATAAAATTAGAGCTCAATTCAAACAGCCACCACAGAAAATCCTACAATTCCTGGAGACTAAACAACACACTGCTGAACCATCAGTGGGTCATTGAAGAAATTAGAACAGAAATTCAAATGTTTATGTAATTCAACCAAGATGAGTACACAAAATACCAGCTCCCTTTGGGACACAGTAAAGGCAATACTCAGAGGAAAATTTATATTCCTGAGTACGTTCACCAACAAACTGTAGATACAGCAACTCAAAAACTTAAGGAAGCATCTTAATCTCCTCAAAACAGAACAACAATCCAATCTCCAAACCAAGAGATGGAAACAAATAATTAAAATCAAATCAGAATTAAATGACTTAGAGGAAAAAAAAAAACATCAAAAGAATCAACAAAACAAAGAGTTGGTTCCTTGAAAATATCAACAAGGTAGACAGACCCCTAGAAAACCTGACCAAAAAATGAAGGCAGCACAACCAAATAAAAAGATCAGAGATGAAACAGGTAACATCACCACAGAAACAACCAAAATTCAGAACACAATAAGGGACTATTTTGCAAACCTTTATGACAACAAATTCAAGAACTTGGAAGAAATGGATGATTTCCTAGAAAGGATCCATATCCCCAAACTCAACCGTGAAGATTTAAACCTTCCAAAAAGACCCCAAACCAGTATTGAAATAGAAACGGCAATAAGTGATCTCCCATCTAACAAAAGCCAAGGTCCAGACTGAGTCACAGCAGAATTCTACAAGGCCTTCAAAACAGAACTCACACCAATATTTCTCAAATTCTTCAATTAAATTTGAAAGAGAAGGTTCACTCCTAGACAAATTCTATGAAGCCAGTATAACCCTCATCCCACTATCATACACCATGATCAAACTGCATTCATCCAAGGGATGCAAAGTTGGTTCAATATATGCAAGTCAATTAATGTAATCCACCACATCAACTGGAGCAAGGTAAAGAATCACATGGTTATATTTCTGGGTGCAGAAAAGGCGTCGGATAAAATCCAACACCCATTTATGATAAAAGCCCTGGAAAAACTGGGACTCCAGTGAACACTCCTGAATATAATAAAAGCAGTTTATGACAAACCAACAGCAAGCATAATTCTAAATGGTTAAAAACTGAAGCCATTCCTTTTAAAATCAGGAATAAGACAGGGATGTCTGCTCTCTCCCCTTCTCTTCACCATAATGCTAGAATTCCTAGCAAGAGCAATTAAGCAAGAAGAAAAAACAAAGGGGATACAAATAGGAAAAGATGAAGTCAAACTTTCTATCTTCGCAGACAACATGATACAGTACCTGAAGCACCACATAGACTCTACTTCTAAGCTACTGGAGCTGATCCAAAAAATTGGCAAAGTTGCACGATATAAGATAAACCCTCAAAAATCAATGGCCTTTTTATATGCTAATGTCCCAAACCCCAAGGCCGAAATCAGGAAAGCAACTCCTTTTGCAATAGCGTCAATAAACATAAAATACCATGGAATAACCTTAACCAAAGAAGTGAAAGACCTCTATGATGAGAACTTTAAAAACATAAAAAACGAAATTAAAGCAGAATTAAGGAAATGGAAAAACCTCCCATGCTCCTGGATTGGAAGGATTAATATAATCTAAATGACCATATTGCCAAAGGCTATTTACATATTCAACGCAATACCTATTAATATCCCAGCACCATTTTTTAATGAAATAAGGGAAGCACTCTAGAAATTCATATGGAATAATAAAAGAAGACGAATAGCAAAAACAATCCTAAGCAGAAATAAAAGTGCTGGAGGAATTAAAATACCAAACTTCAACCTGTATTATAAAGCTATAGTAATAAAAACAGCTTTATAATTGGCACCGGCTTTATATATTGGCACCGGAACAGTCCTGAACATCAATGGCACAGAATTGAAGACCCAGAAATGAACCCACAAAACTATTCCTATGTAATCTTTGATAGAAGAGCTACAAAAATAGTATGGAAGAAAGAAAACTTCTTTAACATATGGTGCTGGCAAAACTGGTAAATGCATGCAACAAACTAAAACTAGATCCTAAAATATCACCCAGCACCAAAATAAATTCCAAATGGATCAAAGACTGCTAAATCAAAACAGATACCCTGGAAACACAAAAAGAAGGAGTAGGAGAATCACTTGGGCTCCTTGGCACAGGACGGAACTTCTTTAACAAAGGCCAAGAAATGCTACACACCAAAGCAGGATGGAAAAATGGGACTGCATCAAACTGCAGAGTTTCTGTAGGGCAAAGGACATAGCTTGCCTGATAAAATGAAAGCCCACAGACTGGGAAAGAACTTTACCGGCCATACAACGGACAAAGGCCTAATATCTAAAATATATGCAAAACTAAAAAAATTACATTCCTCCAAAACAAAACTACAAAGAACCAATAGCCCCCTCACCAAGTGGGCTAAAGACTTAAAAAGAGATTTCTCTGATGAGGAAATGAGAATCGTCAAGAGAAATATGAAAAAGTGCAAGAAGGCTACACACAGAGCTCCCCTATGACCCAGCAGCCCCACTTTTGGGCATCTACCCAAAAGACCACAAATAAGAACACACTAAAGCCACCAGCACAACAATGTTCATCACAGCACAATTTATCATAGCTAGAATATGGAACCAACCCTGATGCCCCTCAGTAGAAGAATGGATCAGGAAAATGTAGTACATATACACAATGGAATTTTATGCCTCTATCAGAAATAATGACATTGCCCCATATTTAAGGAAATAGAAGGACTTGGAAAAAATTATGCTGTGAAGTGAGCCAGACCCAAAGAAACGTGGACTCTATGGTCTCCCTCATAGGGAATAATTAGCACAGGTTTAGGCTAGTCCCAGCAGAAGATCAGAAGAGCCCAATAGCTATACCCTTATGAACACATAAGATGATGCTAAGTGAAATGATCTCCATGCTATGGAAACGACTGTTATATCACTGTTGTAATTACTTTCAACATGTGGTGTGAAACCATAGCTTCTATTATTGATGACCCTCTTATATCCCCTTCCTGTGGTTCTACCTACACTATCTCTGTATTTTATCTGAGACCATTGGAAACCGTGTATACTGGTATTAGAACTAGGAAACTGACAGGGAATACCAAAATTGAGAGACACAGGGTAAAAAGACAAACGACTAAAAAAGCAATACTTTCAAAACTGTTTGGTATAAATAAACTGAACAACTCTTGGGGGAAAGGGAAAGGGAGAGGGGGAAGGGGGAATGAGGGAGAAGGTAACAAACAGTACAAGAATTGTATCCAATGCCTGACGTATGAAACTGTACCTTCTCTGTACATCAGTTTGACGATAAATTTTTTTAAAAAAAAACTAATAAAAAAATAAAAACAATAGTAGGTACTGTTTCACATGGAATGTTGAAAGTAATTACAATAGTGATACATCACTCGTTTCCATTACATGGAGTTCATTTCACTTAGCATTATCTTCTGCATTCATAGGGGCATAGCTATTAGGCTCTTGTGATCCTCTGTTGTGACTAGCCTAAACCTGTGCTAATTATTCCCTATGAGGGAGACCATAGAGTCCATGTTTCTTTGGGTCTGGCTTACTTCACTTAGTATAATTTTCCCCAGGAGACATGTGAAAAAGTGTTCTACATCACTGGCCATAAAAGAAATGCAAATCAAAACAACATTGAGATTCCATCTCACCCCAGTAAGAATGTCTTTTATCTAGAAAACTAACAATAATAAACCTTGGAGGGTTGTGTCCAAATGGGAACCGTATTTTATTGTTGTCGGGAATGTAAACTAGTTTAGCCACTCTGGCAATCAGTTTGGAGATTCTTCAGAAGGCTAAACATAGAGGTCTCCTATGCCCCAGCAGTCTAACAGTCTAACAATGTTCATTGCAGCACAATTTTTCATATCTTAAATATGAAACCAACCCAGATACCCCTCAGTAGATGAATGGATCAGGAAAATGTGGTACATATACCCAATGGAATTTGATGCCTCTATCAGAAAGAATGACCTTGCCCCTTTCCTAAGGAAAAGGTGCTTTTTTAAAGCCACAGATTCCTCCATTGCTTAATTTCAATTAGTTATTTTCATAGATAAGGTGATAAGTCTTTTAATCTTGATAATTTCTTCCTAATTAATTTTGTTACTCATGTGCACTTTCATTGATATTTCTTCCAGATTTGTTTTCTCTTTTTTGTTTCCTTTTCAAAAATAGGGGTAGGGTTGTTAAAGGGCCTGCAAACTCATCAGTATACCACATATGTTATTTATATCCACATTTTGTCGCTTTGAAGACTGATCCCTACAATGTAGGAAACAGTTACCAGAGCCCAGAACAGTGTGTGTGTGCGTGTGTGTGTTTGTGTGTGTCTATTTGGACTATGCTGAGTATTTATTGGATAAAGGGTTGGATAAACAAATCTCATGAAACTGTAGGAAAGGCTTGTGCAGAGACCATGGAAAATTTTCCAAAATTTTCATGTACTACTATCATACATGAAATAAATTTAAGTTTATTAAGATACTGTAAAACAAATCCTTCATAGATTTTGTTTGAAGCATGAGTGATTCAATCTTCTTTTGCTAGTGGTCCTCTTGTATCCCTTCCTGTGGTTGTACTCACACTATCACTGTATTTCAACTTAATACACTTGTTACTGTATATACTGGTACTAGAAGTAGGGAAGTGAAAGGGAATATCAAGAGACAAAGGATAAAACACAAAGGACTCCAAATAAATACTTGGAAAACCATTTGCTGCCAACCAACTGAACAACTCATGGGGGGAGAGGAGAGGGGGAATGGGGAAGGGGAGAATAAGGGAGGAGGTAACAAAGAGTGCAAGAAATGTACCCAAGGTCTAATGTATGCAACTGTACCCTCTCTGTACACCAATTTGACAATAAAATAAAAATTAAAAAAACAATGTACTCTGTATCTTAGTTATGTAACTGTAACTCTTCTATGCATTACCTTTACAATAAAATTTAATTAAAAAAAGATAAACAATGACACTTTTAACAAATGCTGCCCTACAAATGGTTTCTGTCTTATGGCAAACACTAACAGCAAAGTTACTACAGAAAGTGTACAAATAGCAAAAGGATAACAGAACAACACACAAAAAAAATGTCAGTGGTAGAAAGACAGGAAGGGAATGGTATGCAAGAGATAACTGGACAAGTCCCATATCTAGCAATATCATGGGAGTACTAAATGAAGATATCATCATTCATGTTTCTTTATCTTATGTAGTTGCAAGAAACCAAGTTGGTAGGAGGATCTGGGATTTGCTCTGCATAGGAGAGTGAGTAGTCAGATATAGGTCTATGCTACTCCTCACAAACCCATGGAGGGTAAATACCAGCCCTTCTAACTCTAATGATATCTACCTACCTCTTTGTGGTACGATTTTATGATATGATTGGTATCATATTATGATATGGTATGATTGAGTGGACATAGATAGATAAGTAGATATATAGATAAATATATAGGGATAGATTCTCTTTTTTTTTCAACAAACATGTTAAGTAGAATAGATACCCACATTCATGAGTGTAGTTATTGGGGCTAAAGGAGCTTTATGTATTAAGCCAAGAAAATATAGCAAATAAATGTGAAGCTCAGTATATTTGTACTCAGATATTCTCACTGCATGTCAGTTCTTGCACTAGTGTGAAACTTATTTTCCAGTGTCCAAATCATTAGCACCACTCTAGTGAGCTTATTATGAGTTATCTTATACATGCAAAGTCCATTCTTGTATGCCTATTAGACATATATTGCCAAAACTAAAACAGCTCTCCAAAGAAATAGACAATAGTAAACATAGAATTAAAAAGAAAAGGGAAGCAAAAAGAATTTTAAACAAAAAATTAATTTATTTTCACTGTATTCATGTTAAAATAACAATGAATGCTCCATTATAAATGAATGTTTTGAGTTCTTTCTCTCCTTTTCTCTTCTTTTCTTCCCTTCTTCTTTCCCCATGCCTCTATCTTGTGTGGGCCGGCAGTTTGCTCTCCCCCAAATAACTCTTTTCTGCCTAAAAAATAATAATATTTTGAAATGATTATTAGCTTGAGACTTTTCTACATAGAATATGTGTATTAACATGGACATTTAATTATATGAATGTATAGTTTTTGTTTTTGTTCCAGTCCTGGAGTTTGAACTCTGGCCTAAGGTGTTATCCCTGGGCTCCTTTTGCTCAAGGGTACTGCTTTACCACTTGAGCCACAGTGCTACTTCCAGCTTTTTCTGTGATTAATTTGAGATGAGTCTCATGGAGTCCCAGCTCTGACTGGCTTTGAACCATGATGCTTTGATCTCAGCATCTTGAGTAGCTAGGATTATAGGTGTGAGCCACTGGTGCTGACCAAATGGTATATTTTAAAAACAATGATCAAATAGGTTTATTTGAGTGTTTGTTTTGATTCTCATGTATCAGAGTCTGTAGTCAGAGACTTAGTCATTTTGAGAGCCTGAATATTTATCTGCTTGCCCACACTTCACTTCAGGCACAGTTATTAAAATGACTATAGCAAATCAAAGAGTAATTCACACAAGGGGGGATCCTCACTGATACCTTGCAAAGTATTTGTATTTGTGTTTGTATATAAGCAAAAAGTACTCTAAGTGAATTACTTCTTTCTTAGATAAATTTCATTTCAAATTGAGCGAAGCAACAAGATTAATGACAAAAAGAAATGCAAATTTCCTGTATCATTACTTAGAGTGGTCACATAATAATTTGCAAAAAGAAAATAAAAAACTTAACCCTGTATAATTAAAAAGATTAACACGATAACCAAGGAACCAGGAGATGAGAGAGTATAGCATCATATATATTATACAACCACACACACAGATATATATATATGTACATATATATGTTATATGTTATGTATGTTAACATATATATGTGTTAGAGGGAACATCCATTGGTTAATTTATACCTTGTTTTCACAAAATAGTCACAGTTTCTCTGCTAATAACTAAAGGGATGGTGGGGGCAATAGAAACTGGCTTGAGTTTTCAGGTTGTAACCCCAGGGTCAGAAAATCTTGTGGCTGTTTTCATTTTTTTGTTTTGGTTCCATTTGTTAAGAGAATTGGCACTGCTGGCAAGTGAGGCTATCATTTCTCTGGAATCAGCAGCAGCAGGTGTGACGATTCCAATACAAGAGAGAAGGAGATGTCCATGTCAACAACTTTATCAAGGTTTATTTTTCATAATTTCCATGGTAACATTGCTGCTATCCTGTTGAGTGGGAAGAAGTAACAGCAGAATAGGATTCTGAGCACACAGTTTCAAAAATGGTCAGAGAACAGATAAGATTTTATTTCTGATATTTAGGGTCCTCAATAGCAATTACAAGTATACACGTGTCTATTAAAAAAGCTACCTGTGAAACATACCAAAGGAAACGCTTTTGTTTTACTGAATATAAACTCTGAACATGAAATGCATTAGAAATGGTTACACTGTTCTTAATTTTATATTTCTTATGCAGTCAGAGTAAGTAGCATGAAAGAGTTCTCTTGAACTGATTATTAATTGTGGTAAAACACACTCAGCACAAAGATTATGACCTCAGCTGTGGTTTATAGTGCACAGCATAGTAGAGTTTATTCATGGTGGTAATTACCATTGCTGCATGCCTATGGTTTAAAACATTTTCATCTCTCAAAGCAGAAAATTTATACTCATTAAAGAACAAATCTTTATAGCCTCCTCCACTACTATCCCTGGCACCACTATTTGAATTATTGTTTCTTTAGATTTGACAACATTATATATCTCCTAGAAGTTTTTTTCATTTGGCTTTGTTGTTGTTTGGTTGTTTTTTAGACACAGCTGAGCTCTGGTGGTTCAGGCTTCCTGTAATCTGAGATACCAAGAAGGATGAGATCTGAGGATTGTAGTTCAAAGCCAACCTGGGCAGAAAAGATGGTGAAACTTTTATCTCCAATTAACAAGAAAAATGCTGGGAAAAAGCTAGAAGGAGAGTGTGGCTCAAGTGATAGACCACGAGCCAAGAGCAAAAACGAAGCTCAAGAGTTCAACACTGCTGGTGGTTCATATCTGTAATTCCAAGTATTCAAGAGACTGAGATTGAGGATCACAATTCAAAGCCAGTTGGAACAGGAAAGTCAGTGAGACTCTAATAAACTACTCAGAAAAACACTAAAGTGGGACTGTGGCTCAAGTGTTAGAGAGGTAGCCTGAGCACACAAAGGCTCAGGGGCAGTACCCAGGCCCTGAGGTCAAGCCCTAGAATTGATAAAAAAAAAAAGGAAATGAAAAAAAAAATATATATATATATGCACTTTCATTCACTAACTTATTTTACAAAAATGTGATTTCCAGGGCTGGGGATATAGCCTAGTGGCAAGAGTGCCTGCCTCATATACACGAGGCCCTAGGTTCGATTCCCCAGCACCACCACATATACAGAAAACGGCCAGAAGCGGCGCTGTGGCTCAAGTGGCAGAGTGCTAGCCTTGAGCAGGAAGAAGCCAGGGACAGTGCTCAGGCCCTGAGTCCAAGGCCCAGGACTGGCCATAAAAAAAAAAAAAAAAAAAAAAATGTGATTTCCACCCAGCATTTTCTATCTAAGAGTGGATTCAAAATAATTATTACTGAATTTTAAAAAAAGTTAAATCCCACCCCAAAGATGATGGCACATAACAGCAATACTGGCTAGTAATTAACATATAAATGTGAAAATTATGGAATATTATGACTATAGTGTATTAAATACAAGTTAGGTATGAAGAACAACAGGTCTATGTATTGAATTTGTTGTCATTTGACAATGCAATTTATCTATACAAGTCATTCTGTCATTCCTTCAACATCTTCACACTGTTCAGCCAATCCCTTCTCAGTTCTGTGTCATATACAATGCATTTTTGCCTGCCTTATACTCATTTTCTTCATTCACTCTTCTACCCCTAATTAAGAAAAGTGAGGGGAGGGGTGTGTTGGGGGGGTATGAGTAGAATTGTTTAAAGGGTGACATAGTTCAAGAACCACTGTATTAATAAACTTCTCTATTGCACTGAAACTCCTTTGTACAGGTGCTAATGGAAATATATATATATATATATATATATATATATATATATATATGTATACACACACACATATAGAAATAAACAAGAGTTGAGGGACAAAACTCATAAGCAAAAAGAAAGGAAAAATTAAGGGGGCTGGGAATATATCCTAGTGGCAAGAGTGCTCATCTCGTATACATGAAGCCCTGGGTTCGATTCCCCAGTACCACATATACAGAAAACGGCCAGAAATGGCATTGTAGCTCAAGTGGCAGAGTGCTAGCCTTGAGCAAAGAGATTCCAAGGACAGTGCTCAGACCCTGAGTCCAAGCTCAGGACTGGCAAAAACAAAATTAAAATATAGATATGTGTGTGTGTGTGTGTGTGTGTGTGTGTGTGTGTGTGTGTGTGTAGAGAGAGAGATGGATAGATAGATGGATGGATGGATAGATAGATAGATAGATAGATAGATAGATAGATAGATCGATAGTTACTGTTTAGGTAGAAAGGAAAAATTCCAAAATATTAAAAACATACCTGGAAACTAACAACAGCATTATAAATGATTACATATTCATTTCAAAGTCTCCATATATAATTTTCTCTTTCCTAATTTTATTACTAGTAATATAAAATTGTAATCAATTCTCTGACCTTTTTATATCAAGCACTATAAAATACAAAGTGGAAACTAAATCCTTCATAACACTGACATGAATAAGATGATTAGAGTGATCTTTCAAAATGAGCACGTGGGTTCAAGAAGGCACTTCATAGGCTTTCATTGAGAACTGTAGATCATCCTGTTGGCAGAGGGCAGGATCCTAGCACAGTGCCACTGTCAATTATTTCTCAAGTGCATGTAGACACTCTCAAGGAAGCAGTGAAGAATACTCCATATAAAAATATTTAGCACCAAAAATAGTTGTAATTATTATCAACATGTGTAACCCTACATTTTTTGTTTTTATTTCTTATCTGTCTGTTTCATTGTTTTGTTTAGTTCTGGTTATCTTGTGTTCCCTTCCTCTGGTTCTACTCCCGGTACCACTATATCTCATCTGAACACCCTGGATACTGTTTATATGGGAATTAGAACTGGGGAAGAGAAAGAGAATATCAAAATTGAGAGAAAAAGGACAAAAAGACAATCCATTCCAAAAGCAATACTTACAAAACCATTTGGTGTAAATCAACTGCGCAGTTCTTGGGGGGAGAGGGAAAGAGGGAGGGAGGGAATGAGAGAGGAGGTAACAAGTTGCACAAGAAATGTACTCACTGCCTTACATATGAATCTGTAACTCCTCTGTACCACACTTTCACAATAAAGAAAAATGTTGAATACAAATTAAAAAAATATAAAAATGTAAAAATTGATGAATTAAATGAATATTTATTTGGTTATTTAGTGCAGGTCCTGGAACTTGAATTAAGAACTAGTTGCTATCCCTGAGCCTCTTTTTGCTCAAAGGTAATGATCTACCAATTGTGTTACACTGTAATGTCTGGCTTTTTCTGAGTATTTTATTGGAGATAGAATCTGTGGAGGTTGGCTTCCACCCATGATCCTAAGAGCTCAGCCTTCTGGACAGCTAGGAGCAACTGGCACCCAGCTCTGAAATTTTATTTCTAAGAATCCAGGTATGCAGTACAGTAGAGAAATAAATTAATTTCTAAAACAGTGGTAAAAATATTCATAAAAACTTGGCTCAAGGGCTGGGGATATAGCCTAGTGGCAAGAGTGCCTGCCTCGGATACACGAGGCCCTAGGTTCGATTCCCCAGCACCACATATACAGAAAACGGCCAGAAGCGGCGCTGTGGCTCAAGTGGCAGAGTGCTAGCCTTGAGCGGGAAGAAGCCAGGGACAGTGCTCAGGCCCTGAGTCCAAGGCCCAGGACTGGCCAAAAAAAAAAAAAAAAAAACTTGGCTCAATTAAAAGACGTTTGCTCAGAAGAATACAAGAGAGACATCTCTTTTAGCGTAGGGACTGAAAATGATAGTTCTATTTTAGCAAATGGGATAAATGTGGACATGTTATTGAGATACATTTAATAGGGTTCTGATTAATTCTCATATAGGTCACTAGATACATCTTACATGGTCTTTCTTCCTCATCCTCTCCTTTGATTTCCATATCTTTGATTCTCCTTATTTCATTTTTGGTTTTGGTGTTTACTGCAAGGGAAATAAAAGTGCTTCCTGATTTCAAAACTCTTCTGGATCAGCAACCATATATACATGATTATCAGAAAAATAATTCATAATGGCAAGCATACAATCTCAATCTCTCTCTCTCTCTTTCTCTCTCACTCTCTTAAAAGTTACTTTAGGTAATTTATTTTCATTTTCTTGTTTTAGCAAATATATTCAGGTAGAAATATTAATACAACATATAAAATATTTTTTCAAGGTACATTAGTCTATTCAAGCCATAGGAAATTTGAACAGCTTTGACCAGATCAAACAAATAATGTTAGATAAATTGCCTCTTTTCCTTTTGACATTTGCTCAGATTTTACATTTAAGAGTGTAAGTGAGAAGATGATATGTTGTGCTGAAATTGTAATGTGTTCAAGTATTCTTACCATTTGGTCTTATTGTTTAGCCCCACATTTCAAAATACTTAATACAGCACAGCAGATGAAGTTGTAATTCTGATGTCTCATCATGGGTTACACTCACCACCCACTTTGTAAATATCCTCCATTTCTCCACAACCTGGTTGTCTTTTGTTCAGCCTATGTTGTTTGGACTCACTTCCGAGGGTACATCATCTTTCTCTTCATTTTGCTCATTAGCATTTACATTTCCTTGATTTCAACTCCAAGACATATTATTCTGAAGCAAGCACTTGCTGTTGTCTGTCCAATTACATTGTTTCCTTTTACTTCCTGTTATCTTGAATTAGATTACCCTGATGCCTCATTTCCCATCTATTTATATTGTTTCCAATTTGATTTTCTAAGGCTCTGGTTCTGCTAATATTACTTTACAATATAGGCATTTTTCCTGTTCCAATATACTTGATTCTCATTTATGTTCATTTGGTTCATATATATATATGTGTGTATATATATATATATATATATATATATATATATATATATATATATATATATATATATAAAATCATAGAGTGTGTGTGTCTGTGTGTCTGTGTGTTTCTGTGTGTGTCTGTGTGTCTGTGTATTTCCCTTAGAGAAAATTGCGAAACTTTATTTTATGTGTTCTGGTATTTATTAATCATTTTTATTTAATTAAATTTTGTTGACAAGGTGTTGTGTAAAAGGGGTACAGTAACATAATAGGACAGTGAGTACATTTCTTGTGATATCTTATGCTATCATTGTTTTGATTCAAAAATACTTTAAGGATTTATTCCTAACCTCACTAACATTGAATGAATTACGCTGGGTTAAATTTATGGAATACTACATGCCTTAAGTTCTGCCATTACAGGCTTCATTACATATTTTTTCACATCTGCCAGTTGATTTTATTTTATTCCCTTTTTGTTTGAAATAGTGATCTTGCTTAAATGTCATAATAATAACTGCACGTAAAGAGATTATTTAACTTTCAATTAAATTCAAATTTTCTCTTTGATGTTATTATCATGAATTTGTTTTTCTTTTTTTCTTTTACTTTTTTTTTTGTTTTTTTTTGTTTTGTTTTTTTGGCCAGTCCTAGGGCTTGGACTCAGGGCCTGATCACTGTCCCTGGCTTCTTTTTTGCTCAAGGCTAGCACTCTGCCACTTGAGCCACAGTGCCACTTCTGGCCATTTTCTGTATATGTGGCACTGGGGAATTGAACCCTGGGCTTCATGTATAAGAGGCAAGCACTCTTGCCACTAGGCCATATCCCCAGCCCTACTATGAATTCTAATAGCTAACATATGTTCCATTCCAAACTTCTAAGTTTAATTAAATATGCACAATGATAGTTTCCCACTTTAATTTTCAGGTAGAAATATTTACCTTACTTTTACTGTAGCTACCTGTTGCTTTTGAGATAATAACAAAGTTTGAGATTTATGTAATTATTGAAATAATGAATATGAGCTCTTGCGTATAGACTGGTTAAGACTCTAACACATCATATGTTTTCCCTCTGTCTTTTCTGGGATATGTAATATTTAAGATACTTATGTGAATATGAACACATTATAGTGCCCTCTGTAATCACTAGCAATGAACTCAATCAGCATACTTTATGCTTATATTAGTTTTTTATCTTAAATATTACTTTTCACTGAATTTGTGTCCACTATTGAAGGAGATTAAATTTCATACACTAAAATGTATGTCCTTTTGAATTGTCAATAAAATTCCCAAAATAAACTAGCAGTAATTCCTATACTTATGCGGCAGAGTGTAGGAAGTGCTGCATGTTTTTTATTTAAGTCAATAAGTAATCATATTTATTTCACTGTCATTGATTCTACAACAAGGCAGAACATTTTTTCCTGAAACAGGAGATCCTAATTATACAAGGACAAAAGGATTTGTAACACTGAAGTGAATAATATTATGTTTAATATTCCTAAAATTAATTTGAAGTTTGTTAAATTAAATTTACAGCAGGTTATGGGAAATTTAAAAAAATAATCATATGAAAGAATATTCTCCCAAACATACATGATTCTCTCAACTTAATTTTTTAAATTTCTTTATTATTAAAATGATGTACAGAGGAGTTACAGTGTCATATGTAAGGCAGGGAATATGTTTCTTACCCAACTTGTTACCACCTCCCTTATTTCCCTCCACTGCCCCCTTCCTCATTTGCCTACACCACCAGTTGGTTTACAGCACATAGGTATTTTTTTCTTATGTATTGTCAAAGTGTTGTACAGAGAGGTTATACTTTCATATGTTAGGCCTGAAGTATGTTTCTTGTACTGTTTGTTACTTCCTCCCTCATATCTCCCTCCCCTTTTCCCCTTTCCCTCTACTCCCATGAATTGTTCATTTGATTTACACCAAATGGTTTTGAAAGTATTGCTTTTGGAGTCGTTTGTCTTTTTATCCTTTGTCTCTCAATTTTGATATTCCCTTTCACTTCCCATGTTCTAATACCAGTATACATAGTTTCCAATGTACTCAGATAAGATACAGTGATACTGCGGGTACAAGCAGAGGAAGGGGATACAACAGGATCATCAACAGTAGAAGCTACGGGTTCACATAGCATGTCGAAAGTAATTACAACAGTAATATAACAATCATTTCCATAACATGGAGTTCATTTCATTTAGCATCAACCTTATGCATTTATAAGGGCATAGCTATTAGGCTCTTGTGATCCTGTGCTGTGACTAGCCTAAACCAGTGCTAAAACTTCCCTGAGGACCATGGACTCCATGTTTCTTTGGGTCTGGCTCACTTCACTTAGTATAATTATTTCCAAGTCCTTCCATTTCCTTAAATATGGGGCAATGTCATTTTTTCTGTTAGAGGCATAAAATTCCATTGCATATATGTACCACATTTTCCTGATCTATTCGTCTACTGAGGGTCATCTGGTTGGTTCCATATTTCGGTTATGACAAATTGTGCTGCGATGAGCATAGCTGTGCTGGAGGCTTTGGTGTGTTTTTGTTTGTGGAGTTTTGGGTAGGTGCCCAAAAGTAGGGCTGCTGAGTCATAAGGGAGGTCCATATTTAGACTTCTGAGGAATCTCCATACCACTTTCCAGAGTGGCTGAACCAGATTATATTCCCAACAACAATGAAGTAGGGTTCCCTTTTGGCCACATCCTCTCCAACATTTATTTTTGTTAGTTTTTTTTATATAGGACATTCTTACTGGGGTGAGATAGAATCTCAATCTTGTTTTGATTTCCATTTCTTTTATGGCCAGTGATGTAGAGCACTTTTTCATATGTCTCTTGGCCATTCTCATTTCTTCATCAGAGAAGTCTCTTTGTAAGTCTTTAGCCCACTTGTTGATGGGGCTGTTGGTCCCTTGAGGTTTTGTTTTGGAGGAATTTATTTTCTTTAGTTCTGCATATATTTTAGATATTAGGCCTTTGTTCGTTGTATGGCCGGTAAAGATCTTTTCCCAATCTGTGGGATTTCTATTTATCTTGTGAGCTATGTCCTTTGCCATGCAGATGCTCTGCAGTTTGATGCAGTCCCATTTGTCCATCCTTTCCTTGATTTGTAGAATTTGTGGGCCTTTTTTAAGGAAGTTTCCTCATGTGCCAAGGAGCCCAAATGTTTCTCCTACTCCTTCTTTTACTGTTTTCTGAGTATCTGTTTTTATTTGGAGGTCTTTGATACAATTGGAATTGATTTTGTTGCAGTATGATATGTAAGGGTCTAGTTTTATTTTGTTGCAGATGTTGAACCAGTTTTTCCAATACCATTTGTTCAAGAGGCTATCTTTCTTCCATCCTATTTTTTTAGCTCCTTTATCAAAGATTAAGTAGGTATAGTTCTGTGGGTTCATTTCTGAGTCTTCAGTTCTGTTCCATTGGTCTTCAGGCCTGTTCCTGTGCCAATAACAAGTTGTTTTTGTTACTATAGCTTTATAATACAGGTTGAAGTTTGGTATTTTAATTCCTCCAGCACTGTTCTTTCTGCCTAGGATTGTTTTTGCTATTAGTGGTCTTTTGTTTTTCTATATGAACTTCTGGATTGCTTCCTCTATTTCATTAAAAAATGGTGTTGGGATATGATCAAACTGTATTCATCCCAAGAATGCAAAGTTGGTTCAGTATAACTAAGTCAATTAATGTAATCCAGCACATCAACAAGGTAAAGAATCACAGGGTTGTATCTCTGGATGCTGAAAATGTATTCTGTAAAATCCAGCACCCTTTTATGATAAAAGCCCTGGAGAGGGGCTGGGGATATGGCCTAGTGGCTAGAGAGCTTGCCTCGTATACATGAGGCCCTGGGTTCGATTCCCCAGCACCACATATACAGAAAACGGCCAGAAGTGGCGCTGTGGCTCAAGTGGCATAGTGCTAGCCTTGAGCAAAAAGGAAGCCAGGGACAGTGCTCAGGCCCTGAGTCCAAGGCCCAGGACTGGCAAAAAAAAAAAAAAAAAAAAAAAAAAAAAAAAAAAAAAGCCCTGGAGAAACTGGGACTCCAGGGAACACTCCTGAATATAATAAAGGCAATCTATGACAAACCAATAGCAAGCATAATTCTAACCGGCGAAAAGCTAAAGCCATTTTCTTTAAAATCAGGAACACGAAAGGGATGTCCGCTCTCTCCCCTCCTCTTCAACATAGTACTAGAATTTCTAGCCAGAGCAATTAGGCAAGAAGAAAATATAAACGAGATACAAAGAGGAAAAGAGGAAGTTAAACTTTCGCTCTTCACAGATGACATGATCCTATACCTAAAGAACCACATAGACTCTACTACCAAGCTACTAGAGCGGATCCAAAACTTTGGCAAAGTAGCAGGATATACAATAAAACCTCAAAAATCAATGGCCTTTCTCTATTCTAATGAATCGAAGACCGAGGCCAAAATCAAGAAAGCAACTCCTTTTGCAATAGCCTCAAAAAACATACAATAACTAGGAATAACCTTCATCAAAAAGTGAAAGACCTCTACAAAGCGATCTTTAAGAACATGAAAAACGAAATTAAGGCAGAACTAAGGAAATGGAAAAACCTCCTATGCTCCTGGATTGGGAAGATTAATATAGTCCAAATGGATTTGTTGCCAAAGGCTACCTATAAATTCAATGCAATACCCATTAATATCTCAACTTACTCTTTTTGGTAAGCCAATGTCATCAAAAGGGAATGAAGAAAGACCACATAACAGCTCCATGTGAACTATGAAAATTGCCCAGTAATTTCTAACTTGGTTTTCACCATTGAGTAAGATATATTGATATAGAAAGGTTTGTTATGGAGAAATGTTTTGAAGAATCTTGTAAAGAAAGGTATAATTGGCAGACTAGAATGGAAGTTAATGAATTTTCACATTTTATCACCAATATGAGACTAATTTTATTTCCAGTTTTCATCTAAGTATGACCTATACAACCTTGATTAACTCAGAGTATCAATTTTATATGTAGTGTACTATAGGGAATTTTGTAATAGTTTCAGATAGGAAAAAATCTAATATTCTTAATAATGTTTCAAAATCCTACACAGTAAGAAACACTTTCCCTGTTTCCCAGTAGGAACTTAAAACATCAACGAGCAATGCAGGTATTGCCAAATTTATAGTTTGAGCTACCCTATACAAAGAACTTGGAAGTTATCATTTCTATTCTTACATAAATTGGGAAAAAAATCTGAAAAAATGAGACTATCCATAGAGCCTCCAGAAAACTAAGACTACAAGGCAAATGATCCACTATGAAATCTGGAACTACTGGTAATTCAAAGAAGTCAGAGTCATGCTATGCTTGCCTAGAATAAGGTGAGGGGCTAATGAACTGCTTGAGGCACAGAATTATCAAAATACAGAAGACTGGATGTAGACCAGGTTTAGTGAATCTAATAGGAGTCTCACTCATAGGCATGAGGAACAGGAATATTACTGCTTTTTGCAATGAAAGTCACAGAAATGAGGACTATGAAGGTGGAAAGTACCATTAATCTCCACAAAATGGACCCTTCCCTTCTCTACAGCAAATATCTGCGCTGAGCTATAGAACACTTCACCTGAGCCTTTTCCTAGCTAGAGAAAGAACATTCATTGGTGTCACAATATGTAATGCAATGATCTTTCTGTGTAATGAAAGTGGTTGTAGTCCCATGTGTATCTGTAGCTTCTATTATTGATGATGTTCTTGTATCACCTTCCTGTGGTTGTACCTACACTAGCTCTGTAATCTTATCTGAGTATATTGAAAACCGTGTATACTGGTATTGAAACTAGGAAATTGAAAGGGAATACCAAAATTGAGAGACACAGGGTAAAAAAAGACAAACAACTACAAAAGCAATACTTGCAAAACTGTTTGGTGTAAGTGAACTGAACACCTCACGGGGCAAAAAGGGTAAGGGGGAGGGGGGAGGGGGGTATGAGGGACAAGGTAACAAACAGTACAGGAAATGTATCCAATGCCTAACGTATGAAACTGTAACCTCTCTGTACATCAGTTTGATAATAAAACTTTGAAAAAAAATAAAGAAAGTGGTTGTAGTGGGTTGATTTGTACTACTAAAGAAACAGGCTTAAAGTTTTAAGATAAAAATATGGCCCAATATCAGATTCTTCCCATTCACACCAAACAAATAGGGCTTCAGAGGACAAAAATCAAATTACAATTTATAAAGTTGCAAAAAATAGACGCTCCTCACCTTTGTATAAGTCTAGAGGATACCATAAAGTTAATAATAGATCTAAGAAAAGAATACAGAGGAAATTTAAACTTACAGCTATCAAAACACTTGGAAACAGAACAGCTACTAGTCAATTAAGAGAAAGCTTTACAGTACAGTTTAATTCCTCTGTTCCTTTTCCTATTATTGATATGGTATAGTATCTTTCCAACTCCATATAAAAAGGCAAGACAAAATATTATCTAAAAAGTAAAGCAGAAGAGACACAAATACAGATATACTGGAGATATTAGAATTATACAACAAGGAATTTAAATAATTATAATTACTATGCTAACGACTAGTGGAAATAGTATACACATGTAGTAACAGATGGCCAATGTAAACAGAGATGAGAAAATTCCAAAGGTTAGTGAAGCCCAATATGTCTTCTTGCATAACTTTTTATCTCTAAATTAGTTTGAAAATTTTGCATAACAGTGTCTGGAGGATAAGAAGGTGTTTCTCTGTTGTTGTTTTTTTTTCTTCTGATAATCACATTGCTGACATTTTAACAGTGTAAGTACATCTAACGATGCATTTCTGCTTTTCTTGCTACTTTAGATGTTCATAGACTTTAGATACACAAAATAGGGTAAAGTAATAATCCACAGACTACTACTTAGAAGCTGTATGCATCTACTGAAAAGTAAGCTATGCTGTATAAACAAATGACTTCCTCATTTTAATGGATCCCATCAATTCAAGTACCTATTTTTCACTTAGGTTAGAGGCTTATCAAGACTGTAACTTTGACCTTTTATTTCAAGGCACGGGCTGTAAGAACACCCTTGTCGTTTCAGGTCTGTAAATGGAACAAGTGCCTTGACAGAAGATATGATGATGTCTGAAGGTATTACAGAGAAATAGCAGTCATCACTGTTATTTTTTCTCATTTTGAATTTGTAAAAACAAACCCAAACTATCTAGACACATTGAAACGCTGGTGAAATTTTAATCTACCCAAGAGGGCATGGTTCAATCAGGAAGAGCTGAGAACCAGGGGCTGCAATTATTTAGGTAGTAATAAAATCCAGCAGAGACTGAGATACATTCAAGTCCATGCAGTACACGAATTAATTATACATCAACTCCTTCTGCATCAACCATTCTTATGGTAGGTCATTTAGAAAAGCAAACTTGAAACAAAAAAAATAAACAATAAAATTAATTATTCATGATTATATCATTAATCTCGTACATGTCTACCAATGACTGAATCAATTAAGAGTTTCAGAGGTTCAGAAGAAGTAGGTAGTCCAAAGTTTGATATAGTGGCTCTTTGATGTCACCTAAAACATACATTTTTCAAGTATTTATTGTTGTAGGTTTTTACATGTTTGTTTTGTTTTGGGTTGGGGGCTTCAGGACTGACACTTAGGCTCATTTATTACTGACTTATATACCTAGCCTGGAAACTGTTTGAATAATGAGTTTTCTTTTCATACCTTCTGCCTCATGGTCTGAAATTATTGCCCCATAGTAATAATTCAATCAAATGGGAAAGAAGGAAATATTAAAGAAGTTTGGGGTTGTTTCTTTGTTTTGCCAGACCACGGCCTTGAACTCAGGACCTGGCCACTGTTCCTGAGTTTTTGCTAGAGGCTACCGCTCTAAGACTTGAACAACAATGCCATTCCTGGATTCTTCTGAGTACTTTATTTGAGATAAGTCTCTCAGACTTTCCTGCTCAGGCTGACTTCGAACTGTGACCCTCAGATCTCAGCCTCCTGAGTAGCTGGGATTACAGAGGAGAGCAATCAACATTTAAACAAATGCTTCACAATTAAACAGAATTATTTTATCTAATGATTAGGATTAAAACTATTGATTCTAGGGCCTGGCATGGTGGTATACATTTTTCTTCCTGGGATGGAGGCCTCAAAGTTAGGAGGAAAATAAGTACTCTATGCCTCTATAAATGCACAGAGTATCTGTGTTCATTTGAATCTAGATGATTTCTACAAAAGTCCATATGTTTCAGGTTTAATTCCCAGTATGGTGCCATTATGGAATACTGAAAACCTTCAAGAAGTGAATATTTAGGAACAATCCTTGGGTCATGGTGTTTATACCTCTGAGGGCCCTTGTGGGACCTAATCCTACACAAGCCAAAGCAAATCTCTCCTATCTTCTTAAATAAACTGTGTCAGGAAATTCATTCTAGTGACAAAAGCCAACAAATACACCATTCATAGAAAATAGAATGTCAGTCAGGAGCAGATGATGAGAAATGTTCTGAATGTAAAATTGCAAAGAAAAGAACTGAATTATTATTAGTAGATTTCCTGATAATGGACATTCCTGCAGTTGTGAGGTAGAATCTCAGTGTTGTTTTGATTTGCATTTCTTTTATGGCCAGTGATGTAGAGCATTTTTTAATGTGACTCTTCGCAATTCTCATTTCCTTTTCAGAGAAGTCTCTTTTTAAGTCTTTAGCCCATTTATTTAGGGGGCTGTTGATTCTTTCATTATTTGTTTTGGAGGAATTGAACTTTTTGAGTTCTGTGTATATTTAGATATCAGGCCTTTGTCCATTATGTGGCCGGTAAAGATCTTCTCCCAAACTGTGGGCTTTCTGTTTATCTTGCAAGCTATGTTGTTTGCCGTTCAGAAGCTCTGCAGTTTGATACAATCCTACTTGTCCAGCCTTTCTTTGATTTGTTGCATTTCTGGACTTTTATGCTGGAGGGGGTGTGGCCGAAAGGGAACCCTACTACATTGTTGGTGGGAATGCAAACTTGTTCAACCTCTCTGGAAAGCAGTGTGGAGGTTCCTAAGAAGGCTAAATATAGAGTTCCCCTATGACTCAGCAGCCCCACTTTTGGGCATCACCCAAAGCACTACAAATAAGGCCACACTAAAGCCACGAGTACAACTATGTTCATCGCAGCACAACTTGTCATTGCTAAAACATGGAACCAACCCAGATGCCCCTCAGTAGACAAGTAGATCAGGAAAATATGGAACATATACACAATGGAATTCTATGCCTCTGTCAGAAGAAATGACACTGCCCCATTTGTAAGGAAATGGAACAACTTGGATAAAAAACGTTCTAAGTGAAGTGATCCAGACACAAAGAAACATAAACCCTATTGTGGTCCCTCATAGGGAATTGCTAGTACATGATTAGGCTAGTCATCGTAGAAGATCAAAATAGTTCTATAGCTACATCCATATGCTCATTTAAGATGATGCCAAGTGAAATGAAATCCATGTTACAGAAACAAGAGTTATATCACTGTTTTAATTATCTTCAACATGCCATGTGAAATCGTACCTTTTTTTTCTTGAATGTTTGTTTGATTGTTTTGTTTAGTTTTGTTCTTCTTGTATCCCCTTTCTTTAGTTGTATCCCTCGCTACCACTGTATCTCAACTGAGCACCCCGGATATTGTTTATATGCGTATTAGAACTAGGGAAGGGAAAGGGAATTTCAAAATTGAGAGATAAAGGATAAAAAGACAAACCATTCCAAAGCAATAGTTATATAAACATTTGGTGCAAACCAACTGCACAACTCTTCGGGGGAGAGGGAAAGGGGGACAGGGGAGGGGGAAAATGAGGAGGAGGTAACAAGTTAAACAGATGTACTCACTGCCTTACATATGTATCTGTAACCCCTCTGCACTACACTTTGACAATAAAGAAAAAAGTTAAATAAAAAGAACTGAATTAATCCTACAAATAAAATATCAAATGAAATAAGCAATTGGATAGGTGGTTATCAAGCTCAAAGCCAGGGAAGAATAAATCATGTAATTTAGACTACACTATTATCACTTATATTAGGATAGTAGTTACTTAATTTGGAAGTGGAACAGACATGTAATATGAAAGGAGACAGACACTAGCTTTTGCCACTATTTCATTACCAACCAGGCAATTTATGTATCAGGTTATTTACTATACAATAACTCTCTAAGCCATATCTGTAGACTTTACCCATGAGTCATTTGTGAACATGAAGTGGCAGCAGGAATCTTTCCTCTAAATTATGAGCAAGAGTCATTAGCTATTCTGTACTATTATGAGAACCAGGAGGGAAAGAACATGGACCTGGAGTTAAGTGAAAACAAGTGTCTAATCATTTTTTAAGAATATATTTTTATTATAAAACTGAATTACAGAGAGGTTACAGTTTCATTCATTAGGCATTGGATACATTTCTTGTACTATTACCTCATCCCTCATTTCCCCCTCCCCCTCCCCTTTTCTCTTCCCCCTCCCCCCCACGAGATGTTCAGTTGTTCAGTTCATTTTCATCATACAGTTTGTAAGTATTGCTTTTGTAGTTGTTTGTCTTTTTTTTTTTTAACCCTGTGTCTCTCGATTTTGGTATTCCCTTCCAATTTCCTGGTTCTAATACCAGCATACACGGTTTCCAATATACTCAGATAAGATACAGAGATAGTGTAGGTACAACTACAGGAAGGTGATACAGGAATATCATCAATAATAGAAGCTACAGTTACATATGGCACATTGAAAGTATTTACAACTGTGATATAACAATCGTTTCCATAACATGGAGTTCATTTCCCTTAGCATTATCTTATGTGTTCATAAAGGTATAGCTATTGGGCTCCTTTCTCTAATCATTTTTCTGTAACTACTGAGATATTAACTGCAGGAGCATTACATTTCTCATCTATTTAAAAAGCATAGTATCATCATTATCAGGATTTAGAGATACTGGAAAAGTTTATGTTTTGTTTATCTTCCCTAGCACACCTGTTTTCATTGCTAATGTTTGTTGGTAGTGCCATTTTGTCCTTCTTAGCAACTCAGGACAGAATTTGACTTCTCAGACTTTGTATTCTTCCCCAGTTCTTCATTTCCAGTTGATGCTCAATATCAGAGCTTTCAGCTTCCTAAATGTTCTATAAAAATATCTCCTTTCTGCATAATTTTATTCACTGGTAAGGTACCAATACTTTCTAACTTGAAATAATTTTAATGGCTTTAGTTTTGGTGTTCTTGGCCAAGGACTCATGTTTCAGTTGATTGTGTTTAACTTACACATTGATACAATGTTCCCCAAATTGCACATACATTCTCCTTTGAATCTTCTAATATTCTGCTCTTTACTGAATTGATAATATCTGGTTTTCATTATGTTATAAAAAATATGTTATAAAAAATATGCACATATTCTTGCATTTATCCTCTGTTCATCTTTCCATGCATCCATTCAGGTAAAAACATCAACTGTTCACAGTGCATTTACATTAACTTTTCACAATGGAACTATTAAGCTCATCACAGGAAAATAAACTGTATTTTCATTAGATGAGATTCTTGATATTTTGTAAATGTCAATATGCTTTCCAATGTCTCTTTGAAATATGAACGTATTTTGAAAGCCAATCTGTAGCTTGTGCCTCCATAACATATTTGGTGGGTTAAACACCTTTCCAAAATGAATTCTTTCCAATCCTACATTCTAGAAGAAGCCTTCTATAATTACACTAAAGATGAATATATTACCTTTTTTATCCTCTTGAGAAATGCATGTCAATAATTCAATTCATTATATTTACTTACTTGGTTGACAAGGGTATCACAGAATTCTGGGAATAGAAACTAGTAAACAAAACGTTTCATGCCAAAAACTACCTAAAGAGCTAGATCATCTATGCCGGCTATGTATGCATACAGTGGAAGGGAGTCAGTATATTAGAATATTGCTAAAACTTTTGTCCTGAACTAAGTGACCTGTGTTTTCCCATATGTTTCTTAGAAAAAATCAGTGTGTTTAATAATTGTGAAGATTATTTGTTTTGATTCCCTTTCTTTCTTATTTATCAGTGTATAGCCTCATGCTTTCAATGACTGTCTTTTGAGGATTATGTTGTTTATTATGGATTGTATAAAGTGAAGTATATTTGGAAAGAAACTATTGGTATCAAATATATATAAATGAGTGTGTGCGTGTATGTGTGTACTGAGCTATATGTCTGTTATTCTGTCTCCAAGACAATGCCATAAACAAGAACCTCAAATGAAATAATTCATTGTCTATTATAGTGGATTTTGTACTTTATAAAAATTCTAATTTGTATTTTATAAAACAATTATATTTGATGTAAATTATGAGATACCAAATATGTTTAGCAAAGTCAGGTGAATACTCTGTTGTCCAAATGGGAGTATAACCTCTCATTTTATTTCAGGTCATAGATCAATCTACCCTTCCTTTCTGAATGAAAAGAAACATCCATGTCCTGTGTTCAGATCTTATACTTTAGTATTTTCTGTATTGAAAATGCCTTTTGAGTTGTTACATTATGAGAAGACAAAACTTGAATTCTGATTTTACCAAATTCATAATTATCTAATCACAAAATTAATATAAAATAACATTATCAAACTTGGAACTCTCTAGGCTATGGTTTATGCTTACTGAGAGCAATAAACTCTGAACAAAGTTCATTTTTCAAACACTGAGAAATTAAAATGTTGCACAAATCACAGAAAAACATCCAAATTTTTTTTTTGCCTGTGGAATTTTCTTGTGAATCTTTATAAAAGTAACAAGCAGAAGTGGAGAATTCTGAAAAAAAAACTATTTATTGTACTGCTGTGATTCTCATTCAAGAAAATCCCATTATTATATGCTGTGCAGGCAGTGGACTTCCTACTGAATCTCAATATGTTTTAAGAAAACTTTAGAAAATCTAGGCAAATTCTCATTGATAATTTTTCTTATATCAGTGCTACATCATTTGGACACATTGGGAACAGAAAAGATGCCTTCTTTCTCCATCATATGAACTGGTTTATTTAAATACCTCGTGTTTAGATACCAAAGAAGAATAATATAACAGTAGTACAACCTTCATATTCATTCTCCATTGGAAGCATTTACTTTCCTTCTGAATGAAGTTAGACCCCATCTCTTCATTTCAATATAATAATTATGAACTTTTTTAGAGTGCCAAATTTTCTACTGATTATAACTTGATGAAGAAAATGTCACAAAAATCAAATCAAATCAAATTGTCATTCCTTGCAGAGAAATATACATATACATAAGCCCTCTATGTCCCTTGACCTACATCTGCTAGCTTAAGTCACAGATTCTAGAATACAGTCCAATGTTGTTGAAACCAGGGCATTTTGAGTAGAGAGAACATCACTGGCCTTTGCCTCTTTCCAAGGCCTGTTGCAAAAGCATTTGTCAGTGTCAAATCTATGAATGTGCCTGCTTCTATTGTGGGGGGGGGGGGTTCAGCACAGCAATACATCACAGTTATAAATCAGCTGTACCTTGGGATATTATGTTGGCCTGCCATAGATAAGGAGAGCTAGAAAGGGAATGTATTCTTCCTACAATGAATGACTTTTCATGGAAATCCATTCCTTTAGGAATAGATATAAAAGGAATAACAGTTCAGTAATGCTTGCTGTCAGTATGTCTGCATCAAGTTACTCCAACTTCTTGTCTCAATTAATTTGCCTTTAATGTCCCACTTTCCTAATAGTCACCTGTAGAATCTTCAATTTAATGGACTTATGATTTTGATTTTTTTTAATTTTGAAGGAATATAACTAAGTAAATAAAAATCAATGTAAACATTAATGAATTTAATATATAAAGTTTTAATATATGTGCACACAGCATAATTCTTAACTCAGGTCAAACTTATAAATTTCCTCAAACATTTAAGATATTACAAGTGAATACTTTCACAATCCTCTTTTCTTTTAATTTTTAAAATCAGGGGCCCCAAATTTGATCAAGTTGTTTCTTGATGCGACTTGCACTCGATCTTTTGAGTCATGCCTCCAGACCTGCTTTTTATTGCTTACTTTGGAGATGGAGGCTTGTGCTACAGCGGCTTAAATCTAGATCTACCATTTCTCAGACTTCTAAGTAGCTAGGATTACAGCTGTCAGCGCTGTAGCATTTCTGCTTCTCTGTGTTTTAAAATGTACAGTACATTTCTTTTCACTCTAGTCTCTTTATTGTACAAAGACATACTAGTACATGTGTCTAATTTTAATAGTCATTATTAAGAACAGAAGCCAATGTCTAAATAATTTTCATGATTTTCCTTTAATGTTTGCAGTGTATTAAATCCTAGAAAGAATACATATCCTATCTTTTTGATATTCTAAAATAGCATGAATTCTGCTATATTTTGGTATCCTAAATCTATATGAAAAACTTGATTTAAAAGATGCGTTAAGCCAGTCAACTGATATGAGTAGTTACACCTTTTCAGAGGACTGACATTTAGAGGATCTTGATTCAAAGCCAGCCTAGGTAGAAAATTTCACTGTACATCATCTCCAAATTAACCAGCATAAAGAATGATGAAATGCACGACACATGTGTAGAATGCCAGTAAAACAAGAATGAGTTCAAGCCCTAGTATCACAAAAAAGTTACATTATATTCTGAATAATTATTTGAAGAGTAGTTATTTTAAAAAATTACATCCCTTGGAAAAGTTAATGTTTTTATAAATCTATGGTTTGATGCTCAAAGATTGTAGGTAAGAAATGAATGTATTAATTCTATACCATAATAATATTATAAAACCAATATTATGAATATAATCTCTTTATTAGGGTTTATGTAGGAAATTAGGTTATTGTATTCAGTAAAACCAGATTGAGCATATAAAACATAATATTTTCTCCAAGTTCAGAATAGAATACTAACAATTACACATAAACCTTTCCACTTAATGTCATTTAAATTCACACCTGTTTTGATTTCATCCTGTAAGGAAATCTGATAAAATTTCATGAGCATTAATTTGAAACATGATAAGAATTATGAAGTTTGCTGAATTCACTTGTGTATCACCTTTTCCTCAGATTTATCCTTCAAATTCAACTCCACTTCTTTTCACTATAATAACTAGAACTCAAAGGTAGAATGAATTACAAGTTCCTAAATGATACATAAAAACTACATGCGATATTTCTTCAAACTACTGGTAATGTGACAACATGGAATTTCATCTTTTTTCATAAGGTACACACAGCATTCATTTTTTTTTTGTTTTGTACTGCATTGCAGTTCATTTTATAATTTAAGGTTACTTTTATGCCATAGTTTTTAATTGCATGATTTGAAGAGTTCACCAGTGTGACAGCTGACAAAAGCAATGTATCTTTTGCAACATATATAGATATGAAATTTAACTCTCTACTTTGTGCTCATGTGGTTAGAAATTATATTAAATTACTTTTATACACAAGTTCTCTCTTTCTCTCTGTGTGTGTGTGTGTGTATGTGTGTGTTTAAAAGAGAGAGAGAGGAAAGTGAATCCTTATTTTGAGGAAAACATTATTTAATTGTTGGAAAATTTTAGCAAATGTCCACACTATACTTCAAAAGGCTTTCCAATATTGAGTAATTGTTTTCTAGATAATCCATTGACTTCCTGTCACCAAGTTCATTTGTTTTTGTTGTTGTAACCTTGCAATCATTCCTTTGGCATAACAGTTGGACTTGCTATGAAAAATGAATGCTGCTATCAGAAATAATTTTCTGATAAACTTATTGTAGAAAACATTTTCTTTCTCTGATTACTTTAAGGACTACCTTACAATCTTGACGTCCATAATGCTCAACAAAATGCAATAGATAAATACTAATTTATGAGTAGAATAAATGACCAAAGTTATCTTTCATGTAGCACCAACATTCCTAATTTACAGAATATGAGAAATTAAACTTACTGATTGAATTTTTTTTGCCAGTCCTGGGGCTTAAACTCAGAGCCTGAGAGCTCTCCTTGGCTTCTTTTTGCTCAAGGCTAGCACTCTACCACTTGAGTCACAGTACCACTTCTGGCCTTTTCCTATATTATCTGGTGCTGAGGAATCGAACCCAGGGCTCCATGCAAACGAAGCAAGCACCCTTGCCACTAGGCCATATTCCCAGCCCTCGGATTGAAAATTTTTACTAACTCATAAAACACTAAGCAATAATTACATTTGATTTCAACAGGTATTATGTTTGCTGAATACTGGTGACCTTGAAATATAGTTCTGGATTTTTTTTATATGCCAAGTAATTAACATAACATCAAATGAATCTTAGCACTCTAAAACAAAATTTGGTTACACATGAAGGACTTTTTTTCCCTGCCAATTTGACCAAAAAAAAAATGTTCTCTTCAATTATCTTTATATTTTCAATAAATTTTAGGCAGTGAGCATTGAAATTGAGCAGAACATATGTGGAGCTGGGTTATCTACCTTGGTTCTCATGAAATCCTGGTGCTGGATCATGCAAAGAGCAAAGGCTTGGCAGCTGTTGCCAGGGATGATTTCCTAATTAGCAGAAAATTATGCCTGAATGAAACTTTCACTTAAACCTGTATCCTGCTCACCATATTTATATCTCCTCCCCATAGATATATATTCCATATGTAATAGGTAATTTCTTTTTTTATACAATTTCCTTATTTCTATCACCTTTTATCTTTGCTTTCAGTAAGATTATTTAAAGAATCAGAAAGTAATAGTAATTAAAAATAAACACTGAAATGTATAATCACATATTTAATCCTAGCTACTCTGCAGGCTGAGATTTGAAGATCACTGTTCAAATCCAGTCCAAGAAGGTAAGGCTGTGAGATTCTTATCTCCAATTAGCCAATAAATATCTGAAGTTGAGGCTTGGCTTAAGTACTTCAGCACCAGACTTGACCAAAAGAGTTAAACGCACAGGCCTGAGTTCTAGCCCAAGTTCTATCAGAAGCACAAAAACAAACAAACAAATACAAACAGCATATGTATTGCCATTACAGAGGTGTGACAAAGGATAGGCCTCAATAATATTTAAGTGTTTGGAAAGGGAGCCAACCATTTCACCCAGAATTTCATCCAAAACCCTTAAAAATTATGCATTTCCCCTGGCCCATAGGCCCTTTTGGTTCAAATTAATTTCTTGCCTGACAGATAGATAATTCACTCCGGTAATAATCCTGTAAAACTCAAGAAAAGGAAGGAAGGGCCAGAATATCTATACCAAAATGTTTTGAGGGAAAATTCAGCAATGAGGAGAATATAATTGAAAAAATAAAAGGTAACACAACTCTCAAAATTGCTTGCCACAATGTTTCCACAGCTGAAACAAACTATGGGAGATATCTACAGAGAATGCATTAAATAAATATAGGTCATTCTGTCAAATCACATACACTGCAACATTTAAATTTTATTTTTTCTTCTGAAATAGAAAAACTGAATTTAGTGAGCAATGCTTTTAGTACTTTTTTTTTTAAAAGGTACCTACTTATAACTGTTGCAGTTAGTTGTTGGAGAATTAAAGTCTCCAACCAGTGGAAAAACTTAGCCCCAGCACGGTTACTCCGGTTACTCCGATGCCTCATTAGCACACTAATAGGCCCTTGGGAACACATTTCCAGTAAGGAGTTCCTTTGTGTTTGCGGGCCAAAGGAAGCCACCTTTTGTTGTGAGAATCTCCCTTCCCCCCTGCTTAGCAAGTCTCCCTGAGGAGACTTGCTTGACCAGCTGCATTTAGTGTTAGATTCTCACTGTAGATAGGGAAGTCTCCTCACAAGTCTCTTCACAAGTCTTTGGAGAAGTCAAGATCAAAGTTGTCTAGCCTTGAGGAGATAGTAGCTAGGAGATAATTATAGTTCTACCTCATTTGGATATTGTTCCTTGTTTTGATATCAACAATCTTTGTAGTCACTACCTCCTGTAATAGGAAAAACATTTGTATCAAGTTCCTGCCCTCACGGTAGTAACTTCCTCCATTTTTGTATTTGAGACAAATGTGTATTGATCTTTTACCCTATAGTTGTAAAATTGATTTCTAACCCTATATAAACCCTGGCCCTCTTGGAATAAAGTATGCACTGGATCACTCGCCTTGCATCCCCTGTGTCCTGACTACGGCTGCAGTTACCCAGGCCCAACAGTTAGTCTCCCACTGAATGTCACCAGTAGCAAAATAAGATTTCTCAAGGACACACTGTGAGGTGGGCGACACAGTTACACAATTAATTTCACTTTCTCCTCATTAAGTTCTCATAATTACATTGTCAGAATTAAATGTATTTACATGAAGGTCATGTCATTTTGCTTTAAACAGTAAAAATGACTTTATTGAGTCTTTCAAAAAGTTACACGTTTCATACTGAAAACTGAACTCAAATACAACCTCATCAAGAATGACTAAGAAATTTGGGTTTTGCACACTGCATTTTTTTTTTTTTTGGCCAGTCCTGGGGCTTGGACTCAGGGTCTAAGCACTGTCCCTGGCTTCTTTTTGCTCAAGGCTAGCACTCTGCCACTTGAGCCACAGCACCACTTCTGGCCATTTTCTGTATATGTGGTGCTGGGGAATCGAACCCAGGGCCTCGTGTATATGAGGCAGGCACTCTTGCCACTAGGCCATATCCCCAGCCCCTGCATATTTTAACGAATCATGAACATTCTATTGTTTTACATGATAAATTTATTTTACAATTACAAGGCCAATTTGAAAACAATTTTATCTCAGGACTAGTATTTTACTCTTAGGCTAAGTGTACATCACAGGGTGTGGGGAAAATACTTGACATAAGTGAAGCTATTCAGTCATTTGATTGACTCAAATGAACTCCTAATGGATTTTGAGTGCACATGAATGGGAGTAAAGTCAATTACTTGAGGAAAGTTCAGTATGTATTGCTTTAGGAAAACTTATAGAACACAGAAGCAACGTTATCCTCCATCTAAATTCAGGATAAGTAAGTTATAAGATGAAAAAGTAAGAGGAAAAGTCTAGGAAATAATCAGAAAGGGAAATTAAAAAACTACCTTTGTTTCTGTGGAAACAAACCTTTGAAAATGTAGATAATAATACCTAAGAAAACAGTACTCTCTGGCAGAGAATATATGTTCCTCAAATAGCTGAACCTGTGTGCTATGATATGCAATGCATGAAATGGGCCAGGAGATGTCTTTGAAGAAACTTCATATAAATGAGAGAAGATAGCAGGTGAAGGATGCACTCATCCTACTGCTAATATCATGCAAATAAAATCATGAACTTAAATTTCAAAACTAAACAGCCAAATAGGACCAAGCTTTTAGAGAATATGCTTACTTTTATTTATATATTAAATTGACATGCAAAAATAATAATCAGAAGAAAGTTATTAAAATTGCCTTGTAATGAGTAGTATTCAAACAGTATTATGACTAGTCTTATTCCCCAACAATCTACCTTCTATGGCATTGTTCCATTACAAAATATCCTTGGCTTGCTTCATGTAATAAAAGAGAACACATATGATACATTATCTTATCTGAGTACATTGGAAACTATATGCACTGGTAATAGAACTAGGAAAGTAAAAGGGAATATCAAAATCGAGAGACAAAGGATAAAAACACAAATGACTACAAAAGCAATACTTGCAAATCCATTTGGTGTAAACGAACTGAAGAACTCATGGGGAGAGAGGGTAAGGGGGATGTGGGAAGGGAGAAGAAGGGAGGAGGTAACAAAGAGTACAACAAATGTACCTAAAGCCTAACATATGAAACTGTTACCTCTCTGTACATCACTTTGACAATAAATAAGAAAAGAAGTTTAAAAAAATAAAGAAACCAAACACTTATGATAAAAAGCACATATTTCTAAGTGAAATATGAGTCACTGAAATTAAGTTCTTCAGACAGTCATGAGCTTCATGCATGTCTTCTGCCTATATATGTATTTTTCATAACTTTTTAAATTTTTTTCTTATTTATTGTCAAAGTAATGTACAGAGAGGGTACAGTTTCATATGTTAGGCTTTGGGTACATTTTTTGTACTGTTTGTTACCTCCTCCCTCATGATCCCCTCCTCACTTCACTTTTCCCTCTCCCCCCATGAGTTGTTCACTTCGTTTACACCAAATAGTTTTGCAAGTATTGCTTTTGTAGTCGTTTGTCTTTTCCTCCTTTGTCTCTCAGTTGTGACATTCCCTTTCACTTTCATACTTCTAATACCAGTATATACAATTTCCAAAGTACTCAGAAAACATACAGTGATAGTGCAGTTACAACCACAGGAAGGGGATACAAGAGGATCATCAACAATAGAAGCTACTGTTTCACATGGCATGTTGAAAGTAATTACAACAGTGACATAACAGTAATTTCCATAACATGGAGTTCACTTCACTTAGCATCATCTTATGCATTCATAAGGGCATAGCTATTAGGCTCTTGTGATCCTGTGCTGTGATTAGCCTAAACTTGTGCTAAAAATTCCCTGAGTGAGACCATAGAGTCTATGTTTCTTTGGGTCTGGCTCAGTTCACTTAGTGTAATTATTTCCAAGTCCTTCCATTTCCATAAATATGGGGCAATGTCATCCTTTCTGATCGAGGCATAAAATTCCATTGTGTATATGTACCACATTTTCCTGATCCATTCGTCTACTCAGGGGCATCTGGGTTGGTTCCTTATTTTAGCTAAGACAAATTGTGCTGCGATGAACATTGTTGTGCTGGTGGCTTTAGTATGTTCTTGTTTGTGGTCTTTTGAGTAGATGCCCAAAAAGTGGGGCTGCTAGGTCATAGGGGAACTCTATGATTAACCTTCTGAGGAATCTCCATACTGCTTGCCAAAGCAGCTAACCAGATTACATTCCCACCAACAAAGAAGTAGGGTTCCCTTTCAACAACATCACCTCCAACATTTCTTATTGTTAGTTTTCTTGAGAAAGGACATTCTTACTTGGGTGAGGTGGAATCTCAATGTTGTTTTGATTTGCATTTCTTTTATGGCCAGTGATGTAAAGCATTTTTTCATATATCTCTAAGGCATTCTCATTTCCTCATCAGAGAAGTCTCTTTTTAAGTCTTAGCCCACTTGTTGGAGGGGCTGTAGGTTCTTTGTGGTTTTGTTTTGGAGGAATTTAATTTTTTTAGTTCTGCATATATTTTAGATATGAGTCCTTTCTCCATTGTATGGCCAATAAAGATCTTTTCCCAATCTGTGGGATTTCTGTTTATCTTGTGAGCTATGACCTTGGCCCTGCAGATGCTCTGCAGTTGGATGAAGTCCCATTTGAACATCCTTTCTTTTATTTGTTGCATTTCTGGATCTTTGTTTAGGAAGTTTTCTAATATGCCAAGGAGGCCAAGTGTTTCTTGTACACTTTCTTTTAGTGTTTGCGGGTATCTGTTTTAATTTTGAGGTCTTTGATGCATTTGGAATTGATTTTGGTGCAGGGTGATATATAAGGATCTATTTTTAGTTTGTTGCAGGTGTTGAATCAGTTTTGACAGCACCATTTGTTAAAGAGGCTGTCTTTCTTCCAAAATATTGTTTTAGCTCTTTATCCAAGATTAAGTAGGCATAGTTCTTGAAGTTTGGTATTTTAATTCCTCCAGCACTGTTCTTTCTGCTTAGGATTTGTTTTTACCAGTGGTGGTCTTTTATTCCATATGAATTTCTGGATTGCTTCCTCTATTTCATTAAAACATGGTGTTGGGATATTAATGGGTATTGCATTGAATTTGTAAATACCTTTGGCAATATTGCCATTTTGACAATATTAATCCTCCCAATCCAGGAGGGTGGGAGTTTTTTCCATTTCCTTAGTTCTGCCTTAATTTCGTTTTTCATGTTCTTAAGGTTCTCATCACGGATATCTTTCACTTCTTTGGTTAAGGTTTTTCCTAGGTATTTTATGCTTTTTGAGGCTATTGCAAAAAGAATTTTTTTTCCTGATGTTTGCCTGGATCTTTGGTCATTATCATATAGAAGGGCCCTTTGATTTTTGAGGGTTTATTTTATATCCTTCAACTTTGCCCAAGTTTTGGATCAGCTCTAGTGGCTTGGGAGTAGAGACTATTGGGTTCTTTATGTATAGGATCATGTCATCAGCAAAGAGAGAAAGTTTAGCTTCATCTTTTCCTATTTGGATCCCCTTTAAGTTTTCTTCTTGCCTAATTGTTCTGACTAGGAATTCTAGTACTATGATGAAGAGGAGGGCAAAGAGTGGTAATCCCTGTCTTGCTCCTGATTTTAAAGGGAATTGCTTTAGCTTTTCACCATTTAGAATTATGCTTGCTGTTGGTTTAAAATAACTTGCTTTTATTATATTCAGAAATGTTTCCTGGAATCACAATTTTTCCAGGGCTTTTATCATTAATGGGTGCTGGATTTTATCGAACGCCTTTTCTGAACCCAGAGATATAACCATGTGATTCTTAACCTTGCTCCGTTTACTCTGGTGGATTACATTAATTGACTTGCGTATATTGAACCAACTTTGCATCACTGGGATGTATCCAGTTTGATTATGGTGATGATTTTTTTGATGACCTGTTGAAGTCGATTGGCCAGAATTTTGTAGAGAATTTTTGCATCAATGTTCATCAGGGAAATCAGTCTATAGTTCTCTTTTCATGATGAGTCCCTGCCTGGTTTTGGAATGAGGGTTATACTGGCTTCATTGAATGTATTTGGTGGTGAACTTTCTCTTTCAATTTCATTGAAGAGTTTGAGAAATATTGGTGTGACTTCTGCTTTGAAGGCATTGTAGATTTCTGCTGTGAATCCATTTGGACGTGGGCTTTTCTTAGATGGGAGATCACTTATCATTTCATTTCTATGTTGGATATGGGTCTGTTTAGAAGGTTTAAATCTTCATGGTTGAGTTTTGGGATATCACTTTTTTCTAGGAAATTGTCCATTTCTTCCACGATCTGGAATTTGTTGGCATAAAGGTTTGCAAAATAGTCCCTTATTGTGTTCTGAATTTTGGTTGTTTCTGTGGTGATATTACCTATTTCATCTCTGATCTTTTTTATTTGTGTGTGCTGCCTTTGTTTTTTGGTAAGGTTTGCTAGGGGTCTGTTTATCTTATTGATTTTTTTCAAAGAACCAACTCTTTTGTTTTGTTGATTCTTTTGATTTTTTTTCTCTAAGTCATTTAATTCCGATTTGATTTTAATTATTTGCTTCGATCTATTGACTTGGGGTTTGGTTTGTTGTTCTCTTTTGAGGAGATTAAGGTGCTTCTTTAAGTTTTTGAGTTGCTGTTTCTGTAGTTTGTTGGTGTACACACTTAGAGATATAAATTTTCCTCTGAGGACAGCCTTTGCTCTGTCCCATAGGAGCTGGTACTTTGGGTACTCATCTTGGTTGAATTCCGTAAACATTTTAATTTCTGTTCTAATTTCTTCAATGACCCACTGATGTTTCAGCAGTGTGTTGTTTAGTCTCCATGAATTGTAGCACATTCTGTTGTGGCTGTTTGAGTTGAGCTCTAATATTATTGCATTGTGGTCTGAGAAAATGCAGGGAATAAGTTTGATACTTCCAAGTTTGTACATATTTTCTTTGTGCCCTAAGATTTGATCTATTTTGTAGAATGTTCCATGTACTGCTGAAAAGAATGTGTATTCTGGTGTTGCTAGATGGAATATTCTGTAGATGAAATTTAAGTCTAGTTGGTCTATACAGTTGTTTAGTTCTAAGGTTTCTTGGTACAGTTTTTGGTGTATTGATCTGTCCAGAGGTGACAGTGGAGTGTTAAAGTATCCAACTATCAATGTGTTTTGATATATGATTATTTTTGAGTCAATAGCATTTGTTTGTTGAAGTTGGGTGCTCCTGTATTTGGTGTGTTGATATTTAGTATGGTTATATCTCCTGTAGGAGAGATCCCCTTATTAGTATCTGCTAACTTTCTTTATCTCTTATAACTGTTTTTAATTTGAAGTTAATTTTATCTGATACTAGGATTGCAACTCCAGCCTACTTATGAGTTTCTTTTGCTTGGTAAATTTTATTCCAGCCTTTCACTTTTAGAAGATGTTTGCTTTTGCTGGGTAGATATGTCTCTTGGAGGCAGCAGAAAGATGTTGATTTTTGATCCAACTTATGAGCCTATGTCATTTGACTGGAGAATTCCATCCATTAATGTTGAGAGTTAGGATTCAGAGATGATCATTTGTCCCTTTCATTATGGCTATCTTGTTAAAAGCTGTGTCTTCCCAATTCTTGACTTAATATTCTGTTTTTCTATTTAGGGTTCATTTCACTGTCTGTATTGTGATCTTTATTATTTTCCCTATATAGTACATCTTTGAGGATTTTTGGTAAAGCTGCTTTGGTGTAGTGCCAGAGCCAGCCGGAAATGAAAAGGAATCCTGAATGAGGGGGCAAGGATAAAAGAAAAAGAAAAATACAAGACAAGAGAAAAAAGACAAGAGACAAAGATGGGGTCCGGGAGATCTGCAACTCAAGATTGTAACTCAAGACTGCAGCCCCGTTTATTCTTAACTTCCAGCTTATATGCAGTTTGGGAACCAGGGAATGGCATAGGGTTACTAAAGTTTAAGAAAATAAGAAAGCTTTTAAGTCGGTAAATAACAGGAGGCAGTAAAACAAGACAAGGCTGAATGGTCAACGTAAACCAGGCTCCTAAGGACACAGTAAAACATCTTGGTAAGTGCTGGCTGTCAATTAAGCCAAATCTTATCACATTCCTTGAGATAACAACACAGCCAGAGGTCAGGATGAGATTAGCTGCTGGCTCGGCTCCCAATATCCCTCCAGTCTTTGTTTAAAGAAGTGAACCCGCTTGTCTTAGGTCAGGTGCGTCACCTTGCCTGCCTTACCCATCATGGGGAACTTCTTCAGAGCAAAGCTGAAATCCCTATCTTAGGACGGTCAGGCCCAACACCCCTCTTACCCATCTCTGGCTGCAGTTCCTCTCAGGGGAAATTCATTTATTTGGAGTTTGATTTTATGTAACTGGCTGGCTAAACTCATAAAAGAATTTTGCAATATACGTACAATGCAAGGAAGGCATAGCAAAATCCTCAGCAAAAGTATCCCAGGGCCAAGCAATGTCATTAGTAACCCCTTAACATTAGTCAACGAAGGGACATAGTGTTCAAATTGTTCAAACAGTTCTTTTGCAGTATTTGCCACTTCAAAGTCCACAGGTGGAGCTTGTTCTAGTCCGTCTATTTGCCTGTAGAGCTGAAAAAGATCTAAAGACAAATTATTACTATGCCAAATACAATTAAGATGTGCTACAACTTGTTCCCAAGGATAGCTTGACCCATTATATTTATGGAGGGTTACACAAATAAAGTCAAATCTAGCATGGCAATACACCCGTTGCAAGATTTGTAAAGCACAAATTTGTTCTCCCAGAGACAACACAGATTCATACAGTGCTTTTAATTTTTGTTCTACTTTATCATCAATCCTGCCTTGAAAGTGTAGGGCTTGTGTAGTATTATGTGCAAGCTGATTAACATAGTGAGCTGTCTGCACACTTTGTGTTAAAGCCACAGTAGCTGCTGCAGCAGAGGCAGCCAATGAAATAAAGGCTGCAATGCCTGATATCAATAGTCTTATAAATTGTTGAGGGCGCTTGAGCTCTTTTAGATGTTTTAACACTTGAATATCTGTTTCTTCATACCAAACTTCAGATATGTTCACAGGAAGCATAACAAATAGAGGCTGCTTAATAACAATTACAAAATCAGTAAGACCATACACAAGCAATTTGTAAAAGAACAGTTAGTACAAGTAACATTGAAATACATGGCTCTTATATTAAAAGGTCCATACATAATTGCGTAAGGAGGTGCTACACAACTCATAATATTTTTTTAAAAAGAAAGAAGAGGGCCAGGAGGTATTATTTAGGGCAGCCACTAACATCCAGACATGACGTTGAGGGTGCCCATTTATCCACCACGGACTTGGATTGTGCTTGTTGGTGAGATTGGCTCCTGATCAGTACATCAATTGGGAATTAGTTCCTGAAATATTGATTAAAAAGGATGTTCATGTCTACACTTTTTGGGGTGCAGTTCTCCCGTGGATTCTACAATTTAAGAAGAATTGATGCAGCGAGGTATCATGAAGGATGCTGTAGAATTAGCATATACAGGGAACCAAGTAGGTAATGAAGTCATTTGTATATTACACACTTGACTGTTATCAGGAATCCAAATTGGATGATTCATGGATTGCATTACAGTGCTGCCTGGAATATGACTGTTGGAGTCAGTTGTAAAACATAAAGGGGTTCCAATGCCAGAAGCTGCAAAGTCTCCCATTTTAATGGGTTGAACAAAAGGATCTGGAGCCGTACCATATGCTGATCTGTTGACATGGACGAACACCTCAGTTCCTTCCCAAGTCGCAGGGTGCACAATCGGTGGATCTGGCACGTAAGCCTTTGAGTCAGCGCTTATGCTATTCTGATGAGCTTCCACAATCCTAAAGCAATGCTCTGGTAGCCAGTGGGCATCATTTTCATCCTGTGGAAAAACACAGACATGTCTTTGACCCCATGTCAATATTGGATCAGGTCCGTGCCAAGCACCTGTTAAAGGATCATTCCACTTAACTTGGGCAAAAGCTCTTTGCTCTCTCTTTTCCCAGAACCGCTGTGCTGCAGGAAGGCCATTACAGTCCAAATTTAAAAAAAATTAGTACAAATAAAGCGTGAGACAGAATATTAACAGGAGAGAAGGGGTAAAATTCCCCCCCTTTTAATTTAGAAATTTGATGTTTTAACAAACCATTGGCCCACTCAACAATTCCTTGACCTTGAGAATTATAGGGAATTCCTGTAGTGTGAACAATCTGGTAAGATTTACAAAATGTTTGAAAAGCTTGTCTGACATATCCCGGATCATTATCAGTCTTAATGTGTTTAGGAAGTCCCATAGTAGCAAAGCAGCGTAGGGCATGGGAAATACAATGTTTGCTAGCCTCCCCAGCAAGAGGAATAGCCATAATAAAATTAGAGTAGGTATCTATGGTAACATGGACAAAGTGAAGCCGTCCAAAAGAGGGAATGTGAGTAACATCCATCTGCCAAACATGGTTGGCTACTAAACCTCGAGGGTTAATGCCATTGGAGGGCACAAATAGGAAAGTAATACAGTTGGGACAAGTTTTTACAATTTGACAAGCCGCCTCACGTGTGATATGAAAATGCTGACATAAGGCATGACTGTTTTGATGGTGGGCTGCATGTGATTGTTTTGCTAAGTCAATCTGAGTGAGAAAAACCTGAGTAGCCTCATACGTCATAGCATTGCCCTTACTTAATGGTCCAGGAAGCTTAGTATGAGCACGTATAAATCCACAAAATCATGGACAGGTGTGAGAGCGAAGAAGAAGTTGTATCTGTAGGTAAAGGTGTAAGGGCCTTTAAAACTGCTTGAAGTTCAACTTCCTGGGCTGAAGAAAGACCAGTGTCTCAAGATGTAGTATCACCATCAATAGTAAGAGCAGCCGTTCCATTAGAAGATCCATCTGTAAACACAAAGGTAGCCATAGAGAGAGGTGATAGAGATACAACCCAAGGAATTATAAAAGTGTAAGAAGAGGCAAAGTGAAGTAATTTGTTGGAGGGATAATGATTTAAAATTATGCCCATAAAATTGGCCCAAGAAATGACCCAAGAATCACAATGAAATCAAAGCCATTCTTGCTGTTGTAAATTATAGGGGATTTAAATTACATGTGGATCACATCCAAGATACTTACAAGATTCCACACGGTACATATGGACTAAAGTGGCCACCAGTTCATAATAGGAAATTAACACTTTTGAGGGAGTAGCAGGCAAGGAGAACCATAAAAGAGGTCCCTTCTGCCAGAGGACCGCTGTTGGAGAATGACATGTAGTTAAAATATATGCTTCCCAAGGGCCTGAGTAATCAATATAGTTTACATGTTGGGAAGAGATAGCAGAATTTACCATGTTTAAAGATTCAGCTGCTTCAGATGTCAATTGTCTGGGAGATGTAGGATCAGTGTCCCCCTTTAATAAGTCAAATAAGTGTTTCAATTCAGTTGTGGATAATTTAAGATAAGGGCAAAGTCAATTATTGTCTCCCAGAAATTTTTGAAAATCATGTAAAGTATGCAAATGAGAAGTTTTAATTTGTAATTTTTGACTATTAAAATAATAAGGACCTAAAATTTAACCACCAAATACTTGCCAGAGTTTTGTTGTAACACTTAGAGAACAGCAGACTGAATGAGATTCATGTGCCATTAAATCAAATCATATTATTTAACCTTACCTTACCAGCAGGTGGAAGAGAACACAAATGAATAACAATAGAGAGGGCAAAGGGTCTGGACAATGTAAAAGTCTCAGCTTCAGTGGATCCAAAGTGGCTTATGTCTTACATCCCGAAACAGTAAGCCAGCAGGAGAGATGGGTTGGATCTGGGCAATGCTGTAGTGGCTTCTCTCAGAGTCCCATGGATAGATTGTCACACCTCCTGCTGGGTTGCCTGCAAATTTCTACACAGAATGGTTAAAGACATTTGAAACCTTCCAGTATTCCTTGGTTGTTTACTCTGAGTACTCTGGCTTTTGTAGGCTGGTGCCCTACTGGTTTAAGCAGGGTGACAACTTTAAAAGATTTTAGAAGGCTTGGGCCTTTAACCATCTTCTTAGTCACAAAATCCACAAAGATCAAAGGCACCATCTTCTTAGGTACAGAGACCAAAGGCCAACCAGGTCTGCTCTCTGCAGCAGCCTTGACAGTTTCCGAAACATGGAGGGGGAAGACACCAATGCTACCCCAATGCAACCCTGTGGCCACCAAACATATCTCGAATGTTTTAACCTTGGAGTAAGTCTCGTTTGCAACTCTGTCATGATAGGCCTGCTATAAACTCAACTCTAGTCTTGGGTCAGACACAGCCAGGGCAGTAGCACTCTGGGCCTGTCAAAATCCTCACAGGACTCCATGATTTCCTGAGCAGTTTCCCATGCAAGAGAGAGAGAATAAGGAATCATTAGTAGAGAAACCAGGCAGTTTTGGAGCAGACTGTGGAGGCAGCTTCCTGGAGCCACAGACTGCCACCATCGACGCAGCTAGCACATATGTCAACCTGCATCCTATAAAGCAAAATATTAATCCTGGGTCAGAAAAATCTAGGTTAGCAGCTACATTTGCACACTCATTCCAAAATGATTCTGGTCCCTTGAGCTTAAAGATTTTATGACAGCACAGGAAAAAAAATGAAGAAAAATCTTAATCTATACCAAAGAATTGTCAGGATTAGATGTATACTTGACTTTTAGCATAGATAGACATAAAGAATTACACACTGGTTTTACATCATTGTACACATATCACGTGCTGTATATTAGAACCTTTTGGGGATTTTCTTAGACACATTTGCTTGCACCCAAACATGGGTTTAAAACCAGTTTTGTTTCTTTTTTTTTTTAGTTTTACCAACAGACAGACAGACAGACAGACAGTTGTGCGCAAGCTTTGGGGCACACTTAGAATTGTTCTTTAATTGGCCATGTAAGTTTTCTGGAATTCCAGTGGCAAAATGATATTATTTTACCAATATTTTAGAACCACGTGGTTAGAAAACAAAAAAATTTTTCAGGAAACAAAAATTTTCACAGATTATCTGAGAAGCCACATTTTGAGAAACCAGTTTAGCTCCAATGGGGAGCTGAAGTGGGATGCTATGTCCAGAGAAGGTCCAGGAGATGGGAGACAAGACATGAACAGAACACAGACACGTGGCAAGGCATAATGGCAGAGGAGCTGGTCAGAGCCATAGCAGGATCACAGCAAGACACCTTTACCTTCCAGCATTTGAATTGCAAGGTACCTTTGAATTGTAAGGCCACAGTTACAGAGTTCAGAGTGGGGGGGGGGGCAGGGTTACCAGGAGCTGGAGACTCCACATACCTGCCCAGCCTCCAGGAATTTGGCACACCCATTACCTGGGGGATGGGTGGGCTTCCATCTCCAGCCAATTATATTGTCCATCATGTACTGAATGCTACAGAAAACTTAGGATTTAGCCAAAAAAGCAGAATTTAACTGAATCTCCAAACTTACCAAACATCAATAACAAGAATAGAAAAACCTTTCTTTGTGTCTCTCAAAGCAGATGTTAAACAAACATTGATACCTTTGGAATCTAGCAGGCAGGCAGACAGGCAGGCAGGCAGAGTTTAGAAAGAGGCAGAAAAAGAGAGACAGAGAGAACTTTGTCTGCCCAAGCACTCATAGAAGTTATGTAAGTCCTGTAAAATATTCCAAATTTGTAAGATTGGTCTCAAACTTGAGCAGCTTTTAGATTGTGTCCCTCCCAGTGTAGAGCACTTGGTCAGGAGAAGTTAGCTAGGTGGTGTTAGCATTTCCCTGGCCTCAGGTCCCTCCCCTCTGTGAGCAGCCTGCACCTAGGAGAGCTGTAATTCTGCCAGGACTGACGGTGGACACTCACCAGTATCTACCTTTAAAGGAGTTTGTTGTTCTGGATGAAGCTGTGACAACAGGGCTGTAACTGATTCCAACATATTCTCAACATGGGTCAATCTATCTTTAGTAGGTTCATTGTATATTTTTTCCTCAGTGTCTGAGCCATCTGAGTCTTCCTTTTTTTTTTTTTTTGGCCAGTCCTGGGCCTTGGACTCAGGGCCTGAGCACTGTCCCTGGCTTCCTTTTGCTCAAGGCTAGCACTCTGCCACTTGAGCCACAGCGCCGCTTCTGGCCGTTTTCTGTATATGTGGTGCTGGGGAATCGAACCTAGGGCCTCATGTATCCGAGGCAGGCACTCTTGCCACTAGGCTATATCCCCAGCCCTGAGTCTTCCTTTTTAACTATCCCAGTGGGTTCAGATTTTATTATTTTTCCTAGCTCTTCCCTGCAGCTGCATAAGCTCCCGGGGCTGGGCATTGTTCATCAAGCCCCGGTCCAGTTTCTCTGATCGACTGATTGAATTTAATCTGTTCATGTCTAGGATCCAAACAATCTCCGACCAGATTCCAAAGAGTAATAGCGTTCACTGAGGTTTTCTCAGGGCCATTTGCGTCATAATGTTCCTGAATCCTTTTTCCAATTTTTTGCCAAACTTCTTAGTTAATAGTTCCTTCCTCCGGGAACCAGGGGCATGCTTCCGCAATGCCAACTTTCACTTCCTGGGCATGAAACATCCCTTTGGGGGTCTGCACGTATAGCGTGCAGCTGTCACCTTGTCCATAATATTTTACTCCCGATGGTATTTTTCTATAATCCCTCCCTACTCTCTCCCACTCTCCTTCCCAAGTGATCGGATGTCCTCTTACTTCAGCGGGGTCCTCTGCCTTAGTCAAGGTGTTCAGATCACTGTTCGGGCGCCTCTTGCCAGAGCCAGCTGGCAACAACAGGGAATCCTGATTGAGGGGGTGAGGATAAAAGAAAAAGAAAAATACAAGAAAAGAGAAAAAAGACAAGAGACAAAGATGGGGTCTGGGAGGTCTGCAGCTCAAGATTGTAACTCAAGACTGCAGCCCCATTTATTTTTAATTTACAGCTTATATGCAGTTTGGGAATCAGGGAATGGCATAGGGTTACTAAAGTTTAAGAAAATAAGAAAGCTTTTAAGTCGATAAATAACAGGAGGCAGTAAAACAAGACAAGGCTGAATGGTCAACATAAACCAGGCTCCTAAGGACACAGTAAAACATCTTGGTAAGTGCTGGCTGTCAATTAAGCCAAATCTTATTGCATTCCTTGAGATAACAACACAGCCAGAGTTCAGGATGAGATTAGCTGCTGGCTCGCCTCCCAACAGTGTAGATCCATTGTTTCAGTTTTTGCTTACTGTGGAAGATTTCTATTTGACCTGCTATGAAGGAGAGTTTAGCAGGGTATAATATTCTTGGTTGATAGTTATATTTATTTAGGGTTTCATATACCTCATTTTAGGCCCTACTTGCTTTAATGGTCTCTACTGAGAAGTCTGGGGAATTCTGATTGCTTTTCCTTTATATGTGATTATTTTCTTCTCCCTAAAAACTTTAAGGATTCTTTCCTTGGACTCTATTGATCCTGTTTTGATGTGTCAGTGGGATGTCCTATTCTGGTCTGGTCGGTTTGGATTTCTGAATTCTTCCTGTATCTGAATAGGCCTATCCTTCTGGATAGTTGGGAAGTTCTCAGCTAATATTTTGTTAAATAGGATCCCTATTCCATTAACATCTTTCTTTAAGTTTTCCTCGATACCTATTAGCCTTAAATTGAGCTTCCTGGTTGTATCTTGAAGCTTCTGGAGTGTTCTGTTTGGTCGATTGGATTGGTTTTGTATTGTTTTATTATCTTTCTCCATAGATTCTAGGGAATCTGCAGTTCCTGCAATTCTATCCTTTGCTTCACCTAGTCTGGACTGTAAGATAGCTACATTATTTCAAATTTCTTTTCCTTCTGACTGGCTTTTCTTGATCATTCCAATGTCTTTGCTCTAATTTTATCTTAGGTTCTGCATGGACTTCTTTACTTCATTAACCTGGTTCTGAGTGCTGTCTCTCAAATCTTTTAGCTGGGAAGCTATCTTTTCTTTTGACTCTTAAAGTTCCTTTATCTTTCTATGTGTGGAGGCCATTAAATTCTCTATTAATTTTTGGTGTTCCTCCTAATACTCTAGAATATTTGGCTGAAGAGATTCAAATTTTTCATTTAACATTTTTATCAGTAGACTTTGTAGAGCATTTTGAGGGTTCTCTTCTAGGTCTTTGATTGATTGCTCTTCTTCCTGCTTATTTTGAGTGGGAGATGAGACTCAATTGTTTGCTATCTTTGTTGTGCTTCTTCCCATTGGATTGGGAATGCCAATCTATAAGCACCTGTGAGCACCATTTAAGACCCAAAACAGACCTGAGCAAGCACTGTTGTGTAAATCTTAGAGGTTCACAATTATATACAGATACCTTCCCTCTCTTTTTTGTATATAAAATCAGATTTGTTGTCCCTAAAGAATACAATTTCAATACAACAAACAATCCTGAGCCCTGTATTCAGTAGTTACTTATTTACCATTACAACCCCATGAACAATTTTTTTTCTAATATTAAGTTCTTTTTGGACTGTTTGGATTTCTCAACGAACCCCTTTGATTCACTCATATTGAACAGGGATACCCTCTATCCAATAACCAGGGGTCAGTGGAGTCTGGAGTTCCTGGAAGTAAATCAGGAGGTTAATGTATGGGTAGTGAAGAGAATAAAGTAAAATGTATAGGGGGTGATGATTTTGGTTTTGTTTCAGTGAAGTAGAAATGTGGAGAAGAGTAGAATAGGTAGAAAGAACAAGGTTAAAATGATAGACAATAGTGAGTCAGCAGAAAAGGTTGAAGGTGTTAGTCATAGGAAAGGAATTTTAAAGAAAGAGAAAGTGAAGAGAGAAAGCAAGAAAAAATACTAGAAAAGAAACTCAGAAAACACAAAAAATTACCAAAAAAGAAACCAGAAAATAAAACAATAAAACAAAGAAATAAAAATGGAAAACAAAAAACAAATGATATCTCAAAAATGCAAAATAGAAAATGAAAAAGTTTACAAAATGTTAAAAAAAAATGGAGTTTTCCTTGTTTGGGTGGGCTCTCTCCAGTCTCTAGTTTCCTTGCAATGGTCTGCAGTCTATTTTCTTGGTGCTGGGTTGGTTTGACTTGCTTTCAGTTTGCAGGGGTGGATCTGCTTTGACCATCCTCCCCTGTTAGTGAAATACTGGAGCTCTGGTTGCACAGCTTGCAAGTACGACTTGGGTGTCCTCTGTACATGGAGGACACTGAACAGTCTCAGGAACAGTGGCTCCTCCAGTCTTCTGCGGAGCCCCTTCCTTTAATGCCTGGTTCTGCCAGCTGCAGACACAGCAGGGTGGGGCTCCTCTGGCCTGGTTTACCTGGCTGAAACTCACTTGCCTGGGGGAGGTTCCTCCCTCTTGTGCAGGGAAACCTCCTGGGCCAAGCTGGCTGTGGAATTTAGCTCCATTTCATGCTGTGAATTGGGCTTCCTCTGTGAAGAGACCTTTTATCTGTCTAGGGAACTGTTTACTCTCCAGTATGCTTGTTCAATGACACTGGTAGCTGCTCACCACTTTTGGTTTCAATTTAGAAATTCCGGTTGCTGTCGAGTAGGCCGCAGCAGCATCCGAGGGAGCGGGCTGGGTGGAGCACCTCTGGCTGAGTTTACCTGAGTCTGTGAACCATGGCTTGTGAAGGGCCTCCTGCCTGGGCAAGGATTGTTCTCCTGGGTGGAGCTGGCTCTCACTGGTCAGTCCCTCTTGCCCTTTTCAAAGATGGACCCTTTGTTCTCGCTTTCCCCAGGCCCACTTTAGTTCCAGTTTGGTCTCACCCTATGCCAGTGTCAAAAATGACACTTTGCTCAGTCAGTGAGGGAAGGGTTAGCGTTCAGAAGCTGCTCTGTGGGAACGAGTGAGAATGTCTTTTGTGGGGTTCTCACACTTCCTCTGTGATTTTGTCCCCTCCATGCTCAGCCTGCCATCTGGGTTTGTCTTCCAACATCTGGAGGATTTCTTTCTGGTATTTGCTGTGTGCTTTACGTGCATGGAATGTCACGGGCTGTGCTGGTGCTAGCACTGGTATGGTGGCAGGGCACTGCCTGGGGCTCAAATCAGTGTTTTCAGGCCAGAAAAGTAAATTTTTTCATTTCTGGCCAGAATGCCTTTACTGTTATAACTTACTTGGGCTGTCTTTCTAGGAGAAAAGTTTCTCAGGAGTGGTAAAACTGGGATGTCGGAGAGAGCTTATCTAGTGCTCTGCTGCTCTTTCACTGTCTTCCTGGAAATATTCATAACTTTTTTAAAAAGCCTCACACAACAATACATTTCTTGGTTTTTGGTTATGCTATACTTGGAGACTAAAATTATTTTCTTTATTTTTAACAGCTCATTTCTCCTTTAAAATAGAAACCTTTAGGCACTATTGCATTTTGATATAAGTACAACATAAACAGAGGGAAAAAGGAAACATGTTCTGTCCTTAAGTTTCCTTCCTCCTCATGTATGCTTCTCTAGACGTTTGCATTACTAAGGCTAATTTCATCTCGGCTGTAGTTCATATTTAAAGGTATACTTCATTAAAGTTTTGCCACATCAGGGAATATGTCTCTTTCATTATTTATTGAATTACAGTACTCAAAAACAGTGCTTGGGGCTGGGGCTGGCTCCCGCTCTCACAGCTCCATAGAGACAGCACAGAAACAAGTGAGAGCCGGACAGGCACGGAGTGACTCTGTGCCTCGCGGAGGAAAAACTAAACATGGGCAAAGGAGATCCTAAGAAGCCGAGATGCAAAATGTCATCATATGCATTCTTTGTGCAAACTTGCCGGAAGGAGCACAAGAAGAAGCACCCGGATGCCTCTGTCAACTTCTCAGAGTTTTCTAAGAAGTGCTCAGAGAGGTGGAAGACTATGTCTGCTAAAAAGAAAGGGAAATTTGAAGACATGGCCAAGGCAGACAAGGCTCCTCATGAAAGAGAAAGGAAAACCTACATCCCCCCTAACGGGGAAACAAAAAAGAAGTTCAAGGATCCCAATGCGCCCAAGAGGCCTCCTTTGGCCTTCTTCTTGTTCTGTTCTGAGTATCGCCCTAAAATCAAAGGGAAACACCCCGGCCTGTCTATTGGTGATGTTGAGAAAGAACTGGGAGAGATGTGGAACAACACTGCTGCAGATGACAAGCAGCCTTATGAAAAGAAGGCTGCTCAGCTGAAGGAAAAATATGAAAAGGATATTGCTGCCTATCGAGCTAAAGGAAAACCTGATACAGCCAAAAAGGGGGTTGTGAAGGCTGAAAAGAGCAAGAAAAAGAAGGAAGAGCAGGAAGATGAGGAAGATGAAGAGAATGAGGAAGAAGAGAAAGATGAAGAGGATGAGGATGAAGATGAAGAGGATGATGATGAATAAGTTGGTTCTAGCACAGGTTTTTTTCTTGCCTATAAAGCACTTAACCCCCCTGTACACAACTCCTTTTAAAGAAAAAATAATTGAAATGTAAGGCTGTGTAAGATTTGTTTTTAAACTGTACAGTGTCTTTTTTTGTATAGTTAACACACTATGGAATGTGTCTTTAGATAGCCCTGTCCTGGTGGTATTTTCAATAGCCACTAACCTTGCCTGGTACAGTATGGGGGTTGTAAATTGGCATGGAAATTTAAAGCAGGTTCTTGTTGGTGCACAGCACAAATTAGTTTTACATGGGGATGGTAGTTTTTTCATCTTCAGTTGTCTGACGCAGCTTATATGAAATAATTGTTGTTCTGTTAACTTAATACCACTCTGTAATTGCAAAAAAAAGTTGCAGCTGTTTTGTTGACATTCTGAATGCTTCTAAGTAAATACAATTTTTTTATTAGAAAAAACAAACAAACAAAGAAAAACAGTGTCTGCAACAGAGAAGATAATACAGAAACAACTGGAAAATGAGGGGGATTTTTGCAGTAGAGGGTTGGTTATACATGTAAATTGAAATGATATATCCCATGAGCATTTTGTCATTGTATGTGTTGTACTTTCCTATATATATACAGTACATAGAGATCTGGTAGGTATGTGGAAAATAGAATATATCTAATCTATCATCAGAATTACCCAGTGAACTATGTCAGTCCCATGGGAGTGAATAGTGACCTTTAGATTTTCCTAGGAGCATGCACCTAGCAAGCCAAATTCCTGAGGTAGTGAGTTCTTGGCTTTGACTTGTTGAATGCCAACAATGAAGTGCTGTGACATTTCAAAGCAGTTTATACCAAAGAAACGTGTGTCTAAGACACCATCTATTTATAAACTTTATTTAAATTTTATAGGCAGTAAAGTATATTCAAATGAATATTTTCATCATTTGGTGGCAAGAATGACATGGTTTCCAGATAGAAATTACCACAAATTGAGGCATACAGATTCTAGAATCATACAAAGATTCTTGATAGGGTAGGGACTTAAGCGTTAGGCAGATAATGTTTAGATGAATCTGGGTCCAAGGAGAGATCATATCCTTAAAAATTGTGGAATAAATAGAATACCACTGGCACATTCCTGTAATCCTATCTAATGAGAAGCCTGAAATTCAGAGCACTGAGATCTGAAGCCAACTTGGGCTAAAAGATACATGAGCTTCCATCTCAAAACAAGAAAATAAACAAAAACAAACAAGTAAAAACTCCTCCAAATAAAAATACAAATAAGCAAGAATAGTGCTATGACTCAAGTCATAAAGAACAGACAACCATTGTAGACATAAACTTATTTGTTAAATGGCAAAACAATGCAATACATATCCTACAAAATTAAGAAAAGTGAGGAAAGAATGAGTTGAGAGGGATGGCTGAGAATATTAAAAGGAGTGACATTGATCAAGACACATTTTATTTATAAATTGCTTTATTGATTGGCAACTCATTGTACAACTAAGGATAATATCATCATTAAAATACATTCCTTAATGGTTTGCTTGTAAATATGCAGATCAATTAAATTGTTGAGATTGTTATAAAAACTCTCCAATTCAGTCTATCTAATGAGAATTTGTTAGATTTTCTTTGACCTCATACTTTTTTCAGCCCATCAAAATAATAATATATATTCAGAAAACAAAACTGGCAATTTCAGGGGATAAAAAGTTTTACCTTACTATAAAATTATTAAAAAAGTGAAAAAAGCAGCACAGTGGTAATAAGGCAATAAAATATAGAAGAACTGCATAAATAAGCATAATAACAAAAAAGGATTATACTCATATATATAGATTAAAACTCGTCTGCCTGGTGCTGATATTTGCATGATACCAGCTGGAATTTCCAGACAAATGGCTGCATCTCTCACAGATTAAACTAATGCTATTGACTAAATGAATGTAGTTTAATGCCAAGTCCTTACAAAGTAAAAATACTTAGACTATGGGAATCAGACAGATGGTGTGGTGAATTAATCCATAAGCAGCACACCATAAGGTTTGTCAATGGCAGTGATGGATAACAAGTGTTTTTTTTGGATAGGGGTAATCAGAAGAACCAGGAAGTTGAAAAAGATCTTGAAGAGGAATAGAGAGAAACTATATAATTCCCAGTATAAAACCATTTTATAACCACCATTGGACAAGTCCTTTTAAAACACAAATAAATTATTTTACTACTCGTGAACAGGTGGAAATTACTACATTCCAACCTTTTTCATTATGTAGCCTTGTTATGTCACTATATACCTAACCAGACTTACAAACATTTCCAAACGTTATAAAATTAGTTCTTACCACAATATTGAAACAGGATGAGTGTTACTATAAAATGATTTTCTTATTTCCTTGATGAACATAGATGCAAAAATACTTGGGATTCCATCTCAATAATGCCTAAAATATTACCATAATACAAGAATAAAAGGCCAAATAACTCCTGTTTGCATTCATTTGTGGAATTTAACAGATAGATAAATCTAGACTTGCCTAGATATATACAACAATCTATTTCTCTATCTATCTGTGGGTTTATAGAAAATATTATATGTTATTATATAATATTATATTATGCTATATAATTATAACATTATATAGAGATATATTAAATTATTAATATTAATTATAATATTATATAATATGTAATGTTATATAATAATATATGATATATATTATATAATACATCTAGCAATAATTCTGCATAAATTGGCTAAAGACTTAAAGAGAAATTTCTCAGAGGAAGAATTAAAAATGGTCAGTAGACACATGAATAAATGTTCAGCATCTCTAGTGAAAAATAAATGTAAATCCAAATGACATTGGGATTTCACCTCACCATAGTTAGAATAGCCATTATCAAGAGAATTAACAAAAACAAATGCTGGCAGGGATATGGCCAAAAGGGAACTCTGTTACTCTGTTGGTGGGAATATATATGTTTTCCACCACTCTGTAAAGCAGTATTCTGCTCTTCAAACACATTACATATTGTTTGCTTTTTTCTCTTGTTTTTTGCTTTTTTTTTTCTTATTCATTGTCAAAGTGATGTATAGAGAGGTTACAGTTTCATACGATAGGCCTTGGGTACAGTGCTGAGGATGATACACAAGGCCTTCCACAACTCATGAGGATATGAATTAGCCCAATCACTCTGGATAACAGTATGGAATTTCTTTCAAAGAATTAAAATTATCACCCTCCATGTCACTTTACCATGATATCTGTGCTAAACCCTCCCCAATTAAGGTTATCTTCCAATGGAGTTAACTCTGTAGTCATATTCATCATGGTTCTAGTCATAACAGACAAATGATGGAATAAGTTGTGATGACCATTAAAATAGAAGTGGATAAAGTATAGTAATTGTACACACACACACACACACACACATATCATGGGGTTTACTAAGCTGGTACAAATAAAGTTGTGTTGCTTGTGCAAAATGGGTAGAACTGGAAATTGTTTCCACATTACGTAAAATAAACAGGGGCCAAAAAAGCAAGTATATTCTCTTTTCTTTCATTTATTTTTGCACCTAAACAGTAAGGAGTAAAAGAAGAAAAAACAAGGAAAAACTGGGCAGGAGGTAAAAGGTGGAGTACATAGAGGCAGATAGGGATATCAGATAATTAGTAAGATAAATACATAATTTTAAAAGCAGTCGCATCTTTGCAAAATGGGTGACGCATATTGCATGCACTACTGAGGCATGTCTCTGGAACATAATGGAGTGGAAGAATCCCTTCTAGAGGACAATGAACCATGTACTCAATTTACCTAAAGGGAAAGCTGTTAATATTTGGGCATACATTGATTTATGGGTCATATGTTCTGGTTAGACATGAAAAGAAAATCTATGTTGAGTATCCTTTATTATATATTGTTGGGGAACAAGGGAAGTGTTGGATCTGGACGATCCCTTTCTCCCCCCCCCCCACGGGGAGAATGGTAACCACAAACTCTATGAAAGAGCACTCAGCCTGGCCCTCCGCCAGCGGAAGGCCAAAGGCGTGCTCACATGGGCAAGCGCTAAGTTGAGGAAGGGTTGCTGATGCTTCCCCTCCCCCCAGTCCCCCCACATGTTACCAAGGGCGGAGGCGAAAAGGAAGGCATCAGGGACACGCTGCGGTGGTGGGAAGCGTCTCAAAGACTTTAATATGGAAAGGCACTTATATAGAAGTAATGGCGGGAAAGAAAGGGGGCTGGCCAAAGGGCCAGTCGTAGGCTAAGGACCATGTCCATCAAGTGACATCACGAAACTTCCTTTGTGGGCGGGACAACCCCATCATGGTGGCACGCACGTGTTCACCTCCCAAGGGGCGGAGGCCAGAAGGTGGGAGGGACTTCCATTGTCCCAAGGCTGGTGGATGGGCAGCCTTTCCCCAAGGCCATAATAATCCCCAACAGGGAAGAGTCATGAATGAACATTAACTGGGAGAGTATTTGGCTCTACTATTAGCAGCCCATACTGATATTCTTGGAAAGTTGAGTATAAAGAATTGCTACTATGGGCTGGGATATAGCTTAATGGCAAAGTGCATTCCTAGCAAATACAACATCCTGGGTTTGATCCCCAGTACCAGAAAAGAAAAGATAAAAAAAATTACAGGTAAGAATAGCACTGACAACATGGCTGACTCTTTTGTTAATTTATGTCCTCAGCCTCATGCAGCATTAATGGCTAGACACACAGTGGCAAATAATGAAGGTATCATGGAATAAGTAACATATGATATAATTTATCCAAATTGCTCTGAACATAGACTTTCCATGCTAATGCTAATGTATCAGAAGCAGGGAGCATGGAAACCTTGATATTGTGCCATTCCCATGAATACTTTCCAGCTACCTGCCTTGAGGAGAAACTTTAATTACATTCTTTAATACTCATATATTCTGCATATAAACTTTCCTTCAGTATTATTAATGTTTCTGTGCAACCTGCCATTTGGAGAGTAGTTATTTATTGTTATGGTAATCCACACATCAGTGTTTAAAATCAGAAAGTTCCTTTTACAGAAATCCAAAAAGTTGTATTATGCGTATGCTCAGTGCATTCACAAGTCCTATTATTTTGCCCATAATCATAAGGCAACAGCCATGAGAGAATGAAACAATGGCTTCAGAGAAGAGTTTTATGGAACTAGGTGAGTGACAGCACTTTATGGAAATGAAATAATATTCTGCCAGAAGTAGTATATGCTCTAAATCTGTGACCAATACATAGTGTTGCTTTTTGCATAGACTGGACGTATGTAAAAAGGGAAAAAATAAGAAAATTGTATTATTCTCCTATTATCTCTAATAATCTATGAACAAATAAAAAACCACAGTGGAAAATAAAAGTATTGGTGTGATGACTGAGATGATTTTTTCCTATGAATAAAGGAAAGTTACATATGGATGATTTGTAAAAAAAAAAGAAAAATTCTGCAAGTATTTCAAATCTTTTGGTTATTTTTAAATGGCCAACAATGCTTGTGAAATAATTACAGCTACTAAGAAATAAATAAGAGTTTAAAAGTCAATCTAGAACCTTACCAAGTTATACATGTAGAAGAGATATTAGAAAAAGAAAGTTAAAACTTCAAGACTATACTTATAATTGTTTTATTATTTCATGCAGTCATTGTTTCAATACCATTTGAATATACTAACAATTTCTTTTTTCTCAGTTTTAATATCAGTTATCAGAAATTAAATCTCAAACATAGCACTGAAATAACAGGATATTAAAGAAGAATGCAATGTAGGTTGTGAAAAAAACTAAATATTATCTGGAGATATAGCTTTGGTATTTCCTCTTTTGAGGAGATATTTGGTTTTCCACTCAAATGAACTAAGGAATTCTTTTACTAGCATTATATTTAGAAATTAAACATGGCTAAAAGAGCATTTGTGGATACTTCATTGACAAATAAATTGTCTGCCACAAACTACTTCAATGTAGAATAATCACTTTCTCAATATCATTCACAATTCTATTCGCTCTATAATTCTGGGCCAGGTTTTTCTTAAAAAGTTTAGAAACACTCATAAAGCAGAAACCATTATTAACTCTGCTACTGCTATAAAAAATGCTGTCATTTTTGGCAGATAAGAAAAAGACCAAGGATCCAAGCCTCCACAAATTTGGGGACCCTGAAAGTCCTATCCTATGATTATGCTGGCAGTCGCTTCTCAGATACCCTCATAATTCTTTAATTCATTACCTTAATGTTACAGAATAATGCCATTGTGTGGATTTCTTTTTCTTATCCATTGCCTGTATCTATCCACATTATTTCTCCAAATCCACACACATGGTATATCCCTTACTTTTTGTATGCAGTCTATAATAATTGTGATTGTTATTTTCTTAACCAACACAGTAACTCTATAAACAAATATTAATCATATACGTATGAATAATGTGAATATATTGTACACCAATGCTTATGATTAATTTAATGTTGAATTGCTGAGGTTAAACAAAGAAAATGAAATAAAACCAGCCAAAGTATGATTATAATTACATTCACATAATTTCCTTAGTTGGGTAAATTGTATTTATATAGAGTATAGGATGTAAAAGTCTCTAAGAAGACCCATTAGTTATACTGCTTTACATCTTAGAGTCTACATACTTGTCAGTGTAATAAAACTGGAAAAAATTAGAGAAGTTATATATAAGTAAACAGTAGTGAGCAGCTATATTTAAGCAACAGGAAGGTGAGAAGGTAGCTTTCAATTAGATTTATGAGGTGATAAAAATACAAAACCTGACTTAAGAATAATGGGTACCCTATTATTGGGTTGAGGAGGGGGTATAGAAAACTGCTTTGGAGAATAGAAAAATGCTATTTGACTTCATACATTACTGAGAGCCCCTTCAATATCTAGCAAGCAATCACTGAATCTCTCAGTTCTCCAGCTACATTATATAGCTTGAGTGTGCCTGAGGAGACACACATGGATTGAACATGTTTCTCCTTAGGCAATGACTAACCAACAGTAGTTTAGATAAAAAGAGTTTAGGAGGTGAGTAATGTGAACATTTGTTCCTAGTGGGAAAAGAGAGGAAAAAGGACGGAGGAAGGGAGTAGATGGGAGGAAAAGAGGACAGGAAGACAGTGGAGAAGAAAGAATGATGAAAGAGGAGAAAAGAAGGGAGAGAAAGACGTTTTAATGAGGCAAAATGAAGGGATAGTAGAAATAAGATGTTTTATTTGTTTATTATAAAGCATCGTGAAAGATGAGTAGAAATTATGGAATACAAAAAGATACATAATACAGTAAGACAAGGAAAGAATGCAGAAATGGCAGTGATTTGGAGAATACCACTGTGGGAATAGGTACTAATACAAAAAAAACATATTATTGGACATAAGAGTATTTTAAATCAGGATGTGGGAGGGTTATATGAATTGGATTCTTCCCAAGAACAATGATGAAGTTCACGATTAAAGATAGAATAGAGTACAAATTAAGAAAAAAAGTCTAATCCTTTGCCGTGTTTTTACTCCTGCTATCACTGTACCTGATATTAGTACCATGGATACTATATATGTGTGTGTGTGTGTGTGTGTGTGTGTGTGTGTGTGTGTGTGTACTAGAACTAGAGAAGGGAAAGGGAATACCAAAATTTAGAGACAAAGGAAAAAAAGACAAACAATTCCAAAAGTAATACTTACAAAACCATTTGGTGGAAACCAACTGTACAACTCATGGGGGGGTGGGGGTGGAAAGAGGATGGGGGAGGAGGGAAATGAGGGAGGAGGTAACAAGTTAGATAAGAAATGTACTCACAGCCTTCCATATGAAACTGTAACCCCTCTGTACTTCACTTTGACAATAAAGAAAAAAAGAGTAACAGTTATTAAATTATTTAATAAAGTGGGTGATTAGAAAATACATATATTGTGAAGTTTAGAGTCATGAATTCCAAAGGAAATCATTATTTACTTTAGGAGTGGGAGGTAGGCATTTTTTTCAGCCAATGAAAATAGCAAAGGTCAAGTGGGAGAGGGATGGACTCTATGCCATCTCACAGAGTATAGAAAGAATGAGAAAATTCATTAGATAAAAATGGCTAACATCAAGAAATACCCTTTGGAGTTAGTTTTTAAAGGAAAAGTGCGAGCCATATATATACCTGATTATAAAATAATCTGAGTTTTGTGTGGTTTACTTTAAACGGCTCAATGTCTAATCAACAACGTATTTCTCCAGTTTCAACATCTGCTAATTGAAAGATCTAACTCAGAAGTTCATATTTCCAAGTCTCTTTTTAGTAGACTCTTTTTAATATTATTGTACATGAAAACTAATTGATAGGTTAAAAAAGCAACCCAGATGAAATGTAACGATTTTAATTTAGAAGTTCTTAGGTATTTTTTGTCTTGGACCATGATTCACTCTTACAAGTTATTATCATAATAGAAAACTAAGTAAATTCAGTGTTTGTAAAAATTGTAGGTGTATTTTGACCTGAAAATTTCAGTTATACTAAAAAAAAAAATTAGGGTTGACCATTTACAAAATCTATCAAACAAACACAGCAAATACATGATTTTTTTCTTTATTTTTAGCTCATTTACTTCCACATGATAGAAATATGACAAATATGTAAAATGTTGTAACAGAGTAGATATTATTTACTCTAATAAAATTCAATATTGTTTTTAAATTAGGGATTATTCAGAAATATATCCAGTGGGGTAAAAGAGGATGGATAGACCTAAAACATGTAAACCATATATTCTGAGGTTCTATTATGATTCAGAATTTTGCTGTAAATGATAACTTACAGCTAATTATTTTGTACTGTGGTCAGAATAAGCAGTTTTTTTTAGAAAATTCTGAAAATTTTGCTTAGTTTAATAACTCCAAGAAAACCACCAAATGACATTATTTTTATGTACTTTCTTTGTCAGAATTTTCTAATTGTTGGAAAGCTCTGCCACATAAACTGTTTGAAAAGAAAACAAGCTAATGAAGACAATGCTGAAAATCAGACCCTTGTGTACAAAGAAATTACACATTGTTTATATGATTGCTGAAAAAAGTGGCATTTACAAGCTTATTCCCTTTAAATGTTAGTTTGATAGCAAGGTTTACCTCATAAAACAAATGTTCAACTTATTCTGATAAGTAACTCAGTCATAAACACATACATTTTCCTTGCATAATTGTCACAGAGTTATCTCTCCCATTTGTACAATGATAACATGAAGGAAAATTCAAGACTTAATGAATCCTACATTTACTAATGTAGTCTAAATTAGCTTTAAGCTTGACTTTTCAAAAGTCTCTACAACTTTATGATTGGATATCCTTACGAATAAAAAATGTTCCTCTCTTCTGTCTGACTTTTATCATATTGCAGAATGTCTAACATCTTAAAAAGAGATTATACAAAGGGAAAAAAATACACAGTTGCACCCAAAACTATTTTTCTATGTCAAGTATTGATTCTGATAAAAATATACGGAGTACATGTTGCAAGACTCAAAATATATGAGGTTTGGTGATTGTTTTTCCTGTCTGTTAAAATATTATATGTTTTTATTTATATCTATAAGTAGTTGTACTTAAGAGTTACCATTTAACAAAGCATTTTATGACTGATGTATGTTGACCAATGACCCTCCTTTCAATATTCTCAAACTTCCCTCCCCTTACCCACCACTTCACTCACAATTCTTTTTTTCCCCTTATTTATTGTCAAAGTGATGTACAGAGAGGTTACAGTTTCATATGTTTCTCATTGGATACAATTCTTGTACTGTTTGTTACCTCCTCCCTAATTCCCCCCTCCATTCTCCCTCTTTCCCTGTCCCCCATGAGTTCTTCAGTTGGTTTACACCAGTTTTCAAGCATTGCTTTTGTAGTCGTTTGTCTTTTTGTCCTGTGTATCTCGATTTTGGTATTCCCTTTCACTTTCCTAATTCTAATACCAGTATATACAGTTTCCAATGTACACAGATAAGATACAGTGATAGTGCAGGTACAACCACAGGAAGGGGATATAGGAGGATCATCAACAATAGAAGCTACAGTTTCACATGGCATGTTGAAAGTAATTACAACAGTGATATATCACTCATTCCCATAACCAGGAATTCATTTCACTTAGCATCATCTTATGCATTGATAGGGGCATAGCTATTAGGCTCTTGTGATCCTCTGATGGGACTAGCCTAAACCTGTGCTAATTATTCCCTATGAGGGAGACCATACAGTCTGTGGTTCTTTGGGTCTGGCTCACTTCATTTAGTAAAATTTTTTCCAAGTCCTTCCATTTCCTTACAAATGGGGCAATATCACTCTTTCCGATAGAGGCATGAAATTCCATTGTGTATATGTACCACATTTTCCTGATCCTTTCGTCTACTCAGGGGCATCTGCATCTGCGTGGGTTCCATATTTTAGCTATGACAAATTGTGCTGTGATGAACATTGTTTTGTTGGTGGCTTCAGTGTGTTCTGGTTTGTAGTCTTTTGGGTAGATGCCCAAAAGTGAGGCTGCTGGTTCATAGGGGAGTTCTATGTTTAGCCTTCTGAGAAATCTCCATACCACTTTCCAGAGTGGCTGAACCAGTTTACATTCCCATCAACAATGAAATAGGGTTCCCTTTTGGCCACATCTCTTCCAACACAATTCTTAATATTTTTAGAATATATATTGCATCTTTCCCTCTTCATTCCTGTATGTTATATAGATACTATAAAATGATAATATGAATAGAAGATGAAAAAAGAATAAGAGGATTAAATCACAATATCTCCTTGAAATTCTACAAGTAACAATGACTATTTTCTCTATTTTAGGAATGAAGTGCCTTTTTAAATTTCGAAATGACTAACATTTAGGTGTTTTCAAATATCCACACTTGCAGTATCACTAAGAATTTATTTCCAGGGAATTTGCTTCTTTTTGTCATTGTACTGAGCAAAGAGAATGAGAGAAGGTCAATTAAGAAATGCTAATCAAAAGAACATTTAGATCCCATAAAAACTATGAACAAAACAACTGCTGGTGAGGAAAGCTAATACACTACGTAGATTAATGCAGCATCCACTATGAAAATCAATATGGGGAGTCCTCAAAAAAAGTAAACATAGGGGGCTGGGGATATGGCCTAGTGGCAAGAGTGCTTGCCTCCTATAAATGAGGCCCTGGGTTCGATTCCCGAGTACCACATATATAGACAATGGCCAGAAGTGGTGCTGTGGTTCAAGTGGCAGAGTGCTAGCCTTGAGAAAACAGAAGCCAGGGACAGTGCTCAGGCCCTGAGTCCAAGGCCTGGGACTGGCCAAAAAAAAAAAAAAAACTAAACTAAAACTAAACATAATGCTATATTGCCATCACTTTATGAACAGACACTCACAAGTGCACATAAATGCACCAACATACTCATGCAGAACTGTTACCCGACTTGCAAATATAGCACACACAACTCTTAATGTCTCCTGATGTTGCTGACCTTGTTTCTTTTTTTTTCTTTCAAATTTTTATTATCAAACTGATGTACAGAGAGGTTACAGTTTCATACGTCAAGCATTGGATACATTTCTTGTACTGTATGTTACCTCGTCCCTCATACCCCCCACTCTCCTCCCCCTTTCCGTTTCCCTGCATGAGTTGTTCAGTTCACTTACACCAAACAGTTTTGCAAGTATTGCTTTTGTAGTTCTTTGTCTTTTTTTTACCCTGTGTCTCTCAATTTTGGTACTGCCTTTCAATTTACTAGTTCTAATACACGGTTTCCAATATACTCAGAAAAGATTACAGAGATAGTGTAGGTACAACCACAGGAAGGTGATACAAGAACATCATCAATAATAGAAGCTACAGATACACATGGGACGTTGAAAGTAGATACAACTGTGATATATCAATCGTTTACGTAACATGGAGTTCATTTCACTTAGCGTCATCTTATGTGTTCATAAGGGTATAGCTATTGGGCTCTTGTGATCCTCTACTGTGACTTGCCTAAACTTATACTAATTATTCCCAATAACGGAGACCATAGAGCCCATGTTTCTTTGGGTCTAGCTCACTTCACTTAGTATAATTTTTTCCAAGTCCTTCCATTTCCTTACAAATGGGACAATGTCATTCTTTCTGATAGATGCATAAAATTCCATTGTGTATGTGTACCACATTTTCCTGATCCATTCGTCTACGGAGGGGCATCTGGGTTGGTTCCAGATTCTAGCTATGACAAATTGTGCTGCGATGAACATTGTTGTGCTGGTGGCTTTACTGTGATTTTGTTTGTGGTCTCTTGGATAGATACCCAAAAGTGGGGCTGCTGGGTCATAGGGAAGTTCTATATTTAGCCTTCTGAGGAATCTCCATACTGCTTGCCAGAGTGGCTGAACCAGTTTACATTCCCACCAACAATGAAGTAGGGTTCCCTTTTGGCCACATCCCCTCCAACAATTGTTATTGTTAGTTTTCTTGATATATGACATTCTTACTGGGGTGAGATGGAATCTCAATGTTGTTTTGATTTGCATTTCTTTTATGGCCAGTGATGTAGAGCACTTTTTCATATGTCTCTTGGCCATTCTCATTTCCTACCAAGTATCTTAAGTTAACCAAACCTGTGGTCTTTATTTTTTCGTTTTTGAACATTTTGCCAGTTTGTGCAACCATTCTTTTGAAGGGAAATATGATTCCTTTGATTCTTTTCTAGAGAGAACTATCCCATCTGACCAGTTGGGAGAGTCTTTCTTGCTTCTTTGATAAACTGCAAACTGTTAAAAGATCCTTGAATAGCTTCACCAAAGCTATCCATATCTTCTATACACAGCATTTGGGAGAGGCAGAAATTTATCTGCAGCTTGATTTCCGATAATATCGCTGATTGGGACTTTTTCTTACAAAGGAAATTACATGCAGAAGATATTGTTTGTTAACCAGGCAATGGTGCCTTATTCCTGTCATCCTAGCTTCTCAGGAGTCTGAGATCTGAAGATTGTGGCTCAAAGCCAGCCAGGAAAGGAAAGTCTATGAGATTTTTATATTCAATTAACTACCAGAAAACCAGAGGTGATGCTATAGCTCAATGTGATAGAGTTCTAGCCTTGAGCAAAAGATCCCAGGGTGCAATGCCCAGGATCTGTGTTCAAGCCCTAGGCCAGGCTAAAAAGAAAAAAAGTAGGAGGACCTTGTAAAGAAGCCAGTTGTGACTGCAGCTTAGGGTTTGATCTGGGCCCCAACCTGTGAGAGTCCTTCATCTCTGTACTGGAATAAGAAATGACATAAAGGAATCTGGGCACTGATTACTCAAGCCTATAATCCTGGCTACTCAGGATGCTGAGATCTGAGAATTATGGTTTGAACCTAACCCAGCAAAAAGGTCCACAAACTCTTTTCTCTAACCACCAAGAAACTGGAAGAGGAGCTTGGCTGAAGTACTAGAAAGCCATCCTTGATTAAAAAGCTAAGGAACAAAGCTCAGGCCCTAAGTTCAAGACCTAATACTGACACCCATTGATAATAACAACAGTCCTTTCTTTGCATTCACAAAAATGTTATGATATATTAGTTTAAATTTTTCATATGACATCCTTGTGTACCTGTTTGAATTTTCTTCCATTGAAACATCAGTTCTGCCAAACATCACTGTACTAATATATTCCTGCCAAAATTTTGCTTATACTTCATAAACCAACAGAACTTACATTTGTTCACTCAGTTCCGTTAATCTTTCTGTCATTGTTAAAAACGGAAAGGCTACTTTTGGGATCTTTAAAATAGTCTAACATTTTTCTCTGCACTCTAATCATGAACACATTTTTAGATATGCAAATTCAGTTTCTATTTCCTCCTCAAAATGAATGGCACAGTGTTTTAGAAAAATACTCAATAAAGAGAAATTCAATGAATAAATGCCTAGAAAAAGAAATTAGTAATCAGTATTCGGGAGGCAGAATAAAGTATTATACTTAGATATCACAGAATAGATTTGGTTAGAAAATTCTAAATAATCTACAAGCCATTTTTTTAAATTTTTATTTTATTGTCAAAATGATGTACAGAGAGGTTACAGTTGCATATGTTAGGCCTTGGGTACATTTCTTGTACTATTTGTTACTACCTCCCTCATTCTGCCCTTCTTCATTCCCTCTCCCCCCGTGAGCCGTTCAGTTGGTTTACAAGAAATGGTTTTGCAAGTATTGCTTTTGGAGTTGTTTTTCTGTTTGTCCTTTGTCTCTCAATTTTGATATTCCCATTCCCTTCCCTAGTTCTAATACCAGTATATACAGTACCCAGTGTATTTAAATGAGATACAGTGATAGCACGAGTAGAACCAAGAAAGGGATACAAGTGGATCATGAATAAATGAAGCTATGGTTTCACAGGGCGTGCTGAAAATAATTACAACAGGGATATAACACCCATTTCCATAAACAGGGAGTTCATTTCACTTACCATAATCTTATACATTCATAAGGGCTTAGCTATTAGTCTCTTGTGATCCTCTGCTGTGACTAACCTAAACCTGTGCTAATTATTCCCTATGAGGGAGACCATAGAGTCCATGTTTCTTTAGGTCTTACTCACTTCAATTAGTATAATTTTTTACAAGTTCTTCCATTTCCTTATGAATGGGGCAAAGTCATTCTTTCTGATAGAGGCATAACATTCCATTGTGTTATGTACCACATTTTCCTGATCCATTCGTCTACTGAGGGGCATCTGGGTTGGTTCCATATTTTAGCTATGATAAATTGTTCTGCAATGAACATTGTTGTGTTGGTGGCTTTAGTGTGTTCTTCTTTGTGGTCTTTTGGGTAGACGCCCAAAAGTGGGGCTGCTGCATCATAGGGGAGCTAAGATAGAGAGATCCCCTGCAAATCTGACCAAAAACGAAGGCAGCGCACCCAAATAAAAAAAGATCAGAGGTGAAACAGGTAATATCACCACAGAAACAACCAAAATTCACAACACAATAAGGGACTATTTTGCAAACCTTTATGCCAACAAACTCCAGAACCTGGAAGAAATGGACGATTTCCTAGAAAAAATTGATATCCCCAAACTCAACCATGAAGATTTAAACCTTCTAAACAGACCCATATCCAGCATTGAAATAGAAATGGCAATAAGAGATCTCCAATTAAAGAAAAGCAAATGTCAAGACAGATTCACAACAGAATTCTACAAGGTCTTCAAAACAAAACTCACACCAATATTGCTCAAACTCTTCAATGAAATTGAAAGGGAAACTTCACATTCTATGAAGCCAGCATGACTGTCATCACAAAACCAGGCAGGGACTCACCTCAGAAAGAGAACTATAGACCAATTTCCCTGATGAACATTGATGCAAAAATTCTCAACAAAATTCTGGCCAATCGACTTCAATAATAAAAAAAATCATACACCATAATCAAACTGGATTCATCCTAGGGAGACAAAGTTGGTTCAGTATGTGCAAGTCAATTAATGTAATCCACCACATCAACTGGAGCAAGGTAAAGAAGCACATGATTATATCATTACATGCACAAAAGGTGTTCGATTAAATCCAGCACCCATTTATACTAAAAGCCCTGGAAAAGCTTGGATTCCAGGGAACACTCCTGAATATAATAAAGGCAGTCTATGACAAACCAACAGCAAGCATAGAAATAAATGGTGAAAAGCCAAAGCCATTCCCTTTAAAATGAGGAGCAAGACAGGGATGTCCACTCTCTCCCCTCCTCATCAACAAAGTACTAGAAGTCCTAGCCAGATCAATTAGGCAAGAAGAAATCATAGAGGGGATCGAAATAGAAAAAGATGAAGCTAAACTTTCTCTCTTCATAGATGACATGCTCCTGTACTGAAAAAACCCCGTAGACTCTTCTACCAAGCTACTAGAGCTGATCCAAAACTTTGGCAAAGATGCAGGATATAAAATAAATCCTCAAAAATAAATGGCCTTTTATATGCTAATGACCCAAAGACCAAGGCAAATATCAGGAAAGCAACTCCTTTTGCAATAGCCTCAAAAAAAAATACATAAGTATCTAATTTTAGTTTGTGCAGGTGTTAAACCTGTTTTGCCAGCACCATTTGTTAAAGAGACTATCTTTCTCCATCCCATTTTTGTAGCTCCTTTATCAATGATTAAGTGGGTATGGTTCTAAGGGTTCTTTTCTGGGTCTTCAATTCTGTTCCATTGGTCTTCACGCCTGTTCCAATGCCAATACCACGCTGTTTTCATTACTATAGCTTTATAATACAGCTTGAAGTTGGGTATTGTAATTCCTCCAGCACTGTTCTTTCTGTTTAGGGTTGTTTCTGCTTTTCAGGGTCTTTTATTGTTCCATATGAAACTCTGGGTTGCTTTCTCTATTTCATTAAAAAATGGTGTTGGGATTTTAATGGGTATTGCATTGAATTTGTAGATAGCCTTTGACAATATTGCCATTTTGATTATATTAATACTCCCATTTCAAGAGCATAGGATGTTTTTCCATTTTCTTATTTCTGCCTTAATTTCATTTTTCATGTCTATAAAGTTTTCTTCATAGAGGTTTTTCACTTCTTCAGTTAAGGTTATTCCTAGGTATTTTATGTTTTTTGAGGCTATTGCAAAAGGAGCTGCTTTCCTGATTTTGGCCTGGGTTTACAGGTCATTAGCATATAGAAAGGCCCCTGCACCAAAATAAATTTCAAATGCATCAAAAAACCTCGAAATTGAGACAGATACCCTGAAAACACTAAAAGAAGGAGTAGGAGAAACACTTGGGCTCCTTGGTGCAGGACAAATGTACTTAAAAAAGACCCAGAAATGCCACAAACAAAAGAAAGGATAGACAATTGGGACTGTATCAAACTGCAGAGCTTTTGCAGGGCAAAGGACATAGTTTGCAAGATAAACAGAAAGCCCACAGATTGGGAAAAGTTCTTTACCGGCCATACAATGGACAAAGGCCTCATATCTAAAATATATGCAGAACTAAAAAAAATTAAATTCATCTAAAACAAAACTGCAAAGTCCCAATAGCCCTTTCAACAAGTGGACTAAAAACTTAAAAAGAGACTTCTCTGATGAAGAAATGAGAATGGCCAAGAGACATATGAAAAAATTCTCTACATTACTGGCCATAAAAGAAATACAAATCAAAACAACATTGAGATTCTATCTCACCCAAGTAAGAATGTCCTATATCAAGAAAAATAATAATAATAAATGTTGGAGGAGATGTGGCCAAAAGAGAAGCCTTCTTTATTGTTGTTGGGAATGTAAACTGGTTCAGCCACTATGGAAAGCAGTATGGAGATTTCTCAGAAGGCTAAACATAGAGCTCCCCTATGACTCAGCAGCCCCACTTTAGGGCATCTACCCAAAAGACCACAAACAAGAACACACTAAAGCCTCCAGCCCAACAATGTTCATCACAGCACAGTTTCTCATAGCTAGAATCTGGAACCAACCCAGATGACCCTCAGTAGACGAATGGATCAGGAAAATGTGGTACATATACACAATGGAATTTTATGCCTCTATCAGAAAGAATGACATTGCCCCATTTATAAGTAAATGGAACAACTTGGAAAAAATTATACTATGTGAAGTGAGCCAGACCCAAAGAAACATGGACTCTATGGTCTCCCTCATAGGGAATAATTAAGCCAGCTTTAGGCTAGTCACAGCAAAGGATCACAATAGCTTTGCCCCTATGAATGCATAAGATAATGCTAAGTGAAATGAATTCCATGTTATGGAAACGAGTGTTATATCACTGTTGTAATTATTTTCTACATTCCATGTGAAACTGTAGCTTCTATTGATGATCCTCTTGTACACCCTTCCTGTGGTTGTACCTGCACTATCACTGTATCTTATCTGAGTACATTGGAAACTGCATATATGTTATTAGAACTAGGAAAGTGAAAGGGAATACCAAAATCGAGAGACACAGGATAAAAAGACAAAGACTACAAAAGCAATACTTTCAATACTATTTGGTGTAAACCAACTGAACAATTCATGGGAGGAGAGGGAAAGGGGGAAGGGGGAATGAGGGAGGAGGTAATCAACAGTACAAGAAATGTATCCATGTACATCACTTTGTCAATTAAAAAAAACATAAAATACCTAGGAATATCCTTAACCAAAGACGTGAAACACCTCTATGATGAGAACTTTAAAAACAAGGAAAACGAAATTAAGGAACTAAGGAATTGGAAAATCCTCCCATGCTCCTGGATTGGGAGGATTAATATAGTCTAACTGGCAATATTTCCAAATGCTATCTACAAATTCAATGCAATACCCATTAATATCTCAACACCATTTTTTAATGAAATAGAGGTCGAAATCCAGAAATTCATATGGAACAATATAAGAACAGGCATAGCAAAATCAATCCTAAGAAGAAAGAACAGTGCTGGAGGAATTATAATACCCAACTGCAAGCTGTATTATGAAGCTATAGTAATAAAAACAGCTTCGTATTGGCACAGGAACAGGCCTGAGGACCAATGGAACAGAACTGAAGACCTAGAAATGAGCACATAGAACTGTTCCTACTTAATCTTTGATAAAGGCGCTAAAATAATAGGATGGAAAAAAAGAAGCCTGTTTAACAAATGGTGCTGGCAAAACTGGTTCAACACCTCCAACAAACTAAACCTAGATCCTTATATATCACCTTGCACCAAAATCAATTCCAGTTGGATCCAACTCCTCGAAATAAATGCAGATACCCTGAAAACACTACAAGTAGGAGTAGGATAAACAGTACTTGGACTCCTTGGCACAGGACAAAACTTCCTTTAAAAAGGCCAGAAATACTACAAATAAAAGAAAGGATGGAGAAATGGGACTGCATCAAACTGCCGAGCTTCTGCAGGGCAAAGGAGATAGTTTGCAAGATAACCAGAAAGTCCACAGATTCAGAAAAGATCTTTTTTGGCCATACAACCGACAAAGGCCTCATATCTAAATATATGCAGAACTAATATGTTGGAGGGGATGTGGCCAAAAAGGAACCCTACTTCATTTCTTATTTCTGTAGTAATTTTTGTGGACACATTTATATTAAAAATTTATAAACATAGTGTGATTATTTAGCAATTGATAATATTTTGAATGTGAAATGTTTATTATTTACCTGATTGATCTGTTTTCTGAAATTATTTATTTTCCAAGTGAATTTAAAGGAAATGTATAAAATGTATGAAATTCATAAAAATGTACAAGCAGCTTCTAAAATAAAGGTAGGTGGTTGTTTTTACATGATATGTGCCTTACTAAATTGAAGTGTTATCACAGATATTTGGATTTTTATTGGGAATATGTGAGCAGAGAAACTGTTGAGAATTTGTATTGTTGTTATATATGTAATATATGATATTGTAGACAAAGTATATATACATATACACTTATATGTATATATATATATACGTGATAACAAACTATTCAGCTCTTTTCATGCTTATTTTTATATTCAGTAACAGATTAAATCTTACAAAAATAAAATTAAACTCTCATTAAAGACAAAGGTTCATTAATTCTTCAATTAGAAAGGATAATACATCTTCCAAGAATTCTATATTTTACCTTTCCTCTGTGAGAATTTTTCTGAGAATTATCTTCTCCTTAAATGGTTTTATTATTATAAAATCTTTAATTCACACACACAAAGTTGTTTTCTACTTCACTAAGTAAGAACCTATAGCTTTTGTTTTATTCCACAATACCTTAATTTCTAAATGACTGTGGAGACATAGATTCATGGCTGGTATCGAAGGAAAAGGCAGGATTTACTAGAGGCTTACAGTAAGCAGAATTAAGTAGCAGTTCATCCTGGATTAAAGATCAGGTTTAAAATATCCTATATGAACATAGGGTAACAACTTGATGGGAAAATTTTAAACACAACAGAAACCAAGTTGTTACTACTTAATTTAGGAAGATATCACACCTGTAATGTTATCCCAGATCTAAGAAAACATGTTTTCTACGTTAGATATAACCTTTTGCATACATAAATAAGCAAAATCAACTTGACCGTTAGTAGCAAGAAGGAGAAATGATTACAAGAAAAGATGATGGAGAGCTGAGCCTATGGAGGTAAGAGACTGAAGAAACCACATGGTAAGCCCTGTTTGCTTGAAGAATTCCAGTGTAGTACTAAGGATTAAGGACCAAGGTTCTTGCCACTCAGTTTTAAAGTCCAGGGTCCTGGTAACTGAAAGCTAAGGAGCTCAAAGACTAGCTACCGAGTGCTGAGTGCAGACCCACTGGTACTCAAAACTCAGAGAAAGAAGTTTCTGCCATTAGTACCAAGATTTTTAATTCTCTTGCTTTAATAGTGTGGCACTATGAGACTCAAATAATCTGTGTGTACAGAGCTATAAGGCTTTGGTTTTGAATTTCTTGAGTTTGACTCAGTCTGGGCACATCTATGGCTGTAATTCTCTGGCTTGTAATGCCAGTACCAATTAGCCTTAGTTTGCTGATAGCTGTGGGGTCTTAGCATTTGTAAGGCCTTCCTGCAACCTCCTGACACAGAAATCCATGGATGCTAACACTGAGGTAGTTGGTACTTGTCTAGTTTGTGATACATACAGAGTAAAAGAAACTTGAGGCAGCCATTTGTAATTATTACGTTTATATTAATACATTCAGGTATAGATTCTACTGTTTCTCTACTTTATGGACTTTCACTGGTGTTTTATTTCTTAATGTTCACATGGATGAAATATTGTCACTTGTGGCAATGAACAAGTTAAGTTTTTGTTTACATATTTGTTATTTTTATAATATTTTATACTTTTCTACCTTTTTCCAAATTTCATTTTGCAAATCTAAAATTGTTGCTTTTTCATACTATATTGTAGAAAACTTTAAACATATCTAACAGATGTTTGTTTTCAGCACTTCTTTTTCTTATTTTTACTATAAGGACTTACATAGATTCTACTTGTTCTTTTGTTACTACTGAGATTTGAACTAAAGGTCTTACATTCCTTCATTACTTTTTACCACATAGCTGGTGCTCTACTACTTGAGCCACAACTCGAATCCCAGCCTTTTCTAATTAGCTGGGTTTGCTGATTAATCTCTAAGATTTATTTGCTTGGGCTGAAAATGAAGCATGATCTTCAGATCTCAGCCTCCTGTGTAACTAGCATTTGGCCATGAGACATAAACACCTGACTCCAAATTTTAAAAGCTGTTTTTTATATTGATGGCTTTCTTCTCTAAAAGTTATCAGTGATTTTGATTTGCTTTAAAATTATTATTATATTTAGCTCAGGTTTTTTCACTTAATTTAATATTAATGGTCATATTTATTCCCCTGAGTTTCTATTCTTACTGATATCTACCTTGAGCAATAATGTAGATATAGACATTTTTCTCATCATACTTATAATTACCACAATTTAATTGTCCATATTTTGCTTTCTGGGGTTGTGTTGATATAAAAGCTTCATTTGGCAAACAGTCTTTTGGGCATCAATATGCTTACATAAGCCACTCAATCGATCTTTAATCCTATATTTACTTTAACAATTTCTAAATTTATTTATTTGCATGAAAACTTCATATAAAAATAAGCATTGTGTTGTATGCCTATTAAGCTATCACTTGGGAGATTATTCAGGAAGACTTTGAGGCCAAAGATTTTACCTAAAAAAGACAAAACAAAGAAAAACAGAAAAAAATCTCATTTAATGAATTTTTCAAAATGCAGTTCTGATTATCAGTTGTTCACAACTCTAATATGCCTGATAGTGCTTTCATTACACATTTATACTTAAGTGTAAATTTGACTGGATTTAAAATTATAAGTTTAAAAAGCTTCACACTGATATATTGATCAGAACTGGTCACATGTATTAGTGAATAAAAATCATATATTACAATAATGTCACTTAGTTACATAAAGATCTGAAACATATCAGATAATACCCTCTCACAGCCCATTCCACTCAAAGATACATGGATTTTGGTTCTACCCAGCAAGAGACGGCTTTGTTTACACAAATGTCCGATAAGCCTAAAATGTCCATAGCAATTAGTGGGTGCTCAATAAATGCATGTTGTGTTTATTACACACACACACACACACACACACACACACACAGAGGGAGAGAGAGAGAGAGAGAGAGAGAGAGACAAACCATATGCACAAACAGGAAAATGTTAGAATGTGTATACTACTTATTGGTTAATATTTATAAAATAATATGTTTCGTGTAATATATTAACATATGCCAAAGGAAATTTCTGTAGGATTTTCTTCTGTTTCAGAATACAATTAGTTTACGTATTTCAGTGAATGTGAAAAAATGCCTAAACATGTATGCACTCTGTCTCTGCTATCACTATACAAGTATAGTTAAAAATAATAGTGTGAGCAGTTATTCCAAAATACTAGTTTTCAGGATTGAGAGAACTGTAAATATAAAATGTGTGATGACTTTTTTTTTTTTTTTTTTTTTTTTTTTTGCCAGTCCTGGGCCTTGGACTCAGGGCCTGAGCACTGTCCCTGGCTTCTTCCCGCTCAAGGCTAGCACTCTGCCACTTGAGCCACAGCGCCGCTTCTGGCCGTTTTCTGTATATGTGGTGCTGGGGAATCGAACCTAGGGCCTCGTGTATCCGAGGCAGGCACTCTTGCCACTAGGCCATATCCCCAGCCCCTTGATGACTTTTATTAATGGTCAACATTTCATTCATTTTACATAGTCCTTCCTTCTACTCTCCTCTGTGGTTACTAACTCAGACATTTTTCAGTAGAATCCCTCAGTAATTTCTATCTTGAGATTCTTCACTGTTAACACAAACACAGAGAGAGAGAGAGAGAGAGAGAGAGAGAGAGAGTCTACTCAGGGTTATTAATATACTGCTGAATTGAGTCTATTCACTTTTAGTTAGTCCAAATCAAATTAAAATTTATTTATTATTATTTTTTTTGCTGGTCTTGGGGCTTGAACTCTAGGCTTAGGCTCTGTCCCTGAGTGCCTTTTTATCTCTTGAGCTACAATGCAACTTCTGGCTTTTTCTTTGAATAAGTAACCATAAAAGTCTCTCACCCTTTCCTGCCTGGACTGGCTTTCAACCACGATCCTCAGATCTGAGTCTCCTGAATAGCAAGGATTATAGGCTTGAGGTCACCATAGCCCAGCCAAAGTACAATACCTGAAGGCATATGCTAATTTATGAAATGAATGCTCATATAGAAAAATCTGTATGGTGACAGAAGTTTGTGAAACAGAAATCAAAACCTTAAGTATTGGACTCATTTTCTATTCAACTGCAGCAACAACAACAAAACAAAACATGAAGCAAATTGACAAGGGGCTTAGCAATATTTTCTAAAAAATTTCTAAAACTTAGGACATCTAAGTTACTTCCCATTAATAAGTCAATGAACTGTCAATAAGTCATTCTCAAGGAAGCACTATATACCTTAGAGTGACCACTTTTCTTTCTTACAGTTTTTTGCCTAAATTTAATTTGCTGTCCCTTTAGCAAGGTGAATTTTCTGACATTTCACATGTCACTAATTATTTTTCCACTCTACTTAGTCTTAGCACCCTAGGTAAATTGTCAGATCTTTGAATTTAGACACATGTGGTGGCATGCAAAAGGCTCTGAATCACAGTAGGGAGCTAACTACATTATGATAACTACATTATGTCTCTGCTAGCACTGGTATATTTTACATTTCTATGCTTTCTCCTAATTTGATTGACATATAGTGTAGCAGGAAATTGCCTTAGCTCTTGGATATATTTTCTTGACTATAGTCTCATGAACTCCACCCCATGGAATCCTGATTGCGGGGAGGTTAAAAGAAAAAGAAAAGCACAAGACAAAAGACAAGGAAAAAGATGGGGTTCCAGAGGTCTGCAGCTCAAGATGTCATCCCTGTTTATTAACTTCCAGCTTATATGGGAACCAGGGAATGGCATAGGGTTAACTAAAGTTTAAGAAAACAAGAAAGCTCTTAAGTCAGTAAATAACAAGAGGCAGTAAAACAAGTCAAGGCTGAATGGTTAACATAAACCAGACTCTTATAGACATAGTAAAACATCTGGGTAAGTGCTGTCTGTCAATTAAGCCATATCTTAGCACATTCCTTGAGATAACAACATAGCCAGAGGTCAGGATGAACTTTGCTGTTGGCTCCCTACAGATATGTGAATGTACTTTGATTTTTGGAGACAAATATTCATGCAATTAAAGGAACCTGCTGTTATTCTTACTTTTCAAAGATGAGGATTAAAAGTTTTGGGTTTTTTAAAATTAGAGTTGGAGCTTTAGTTTTTATTGATTTACAGATGCTATCACTCAGTCTGGTATTTTTAGTATCAAATTTGTCCATTTTACAGTATTTGCCTTGGCAAAATTGCATAGTGTTTGGAACAGCTATTATTTAAGAATATAATGAATAATCTCTTAATTTACTATGTCTCTGTCTTTGTCTCCATCTCTCTCTGACTCTGTTTCTGTTTCTCTGTTTCTTTGTTTTTCTGTTTTTTCTCTCTCTGTTTCTCTCTCACACTGAGGTTTGAAATCAGGATCTTTCACTTTCCATTCTGTCTTTCTGCTTCCGCTCCACCTATCTTTTTTGTTTCTCCATGTTTCTGTTTTGCTATTTCTCTCTGAATATCTCTCTGAGCCTCTCTGTGTGTCTCTGTGTGTATTTCTGTGTCTGTGTCTCTGTGTCCCAGACATATTCTCCGTGCATCTCTTTCTGTCTCTGTGTCTGTCTATATGTTGGCTCTCTCTCTCTCTCTCTCTCTCTCACACACACACACACACACACAATGAGGTTTGAACTCAGGATCTTTGGTTACTAGGCAGACACACTACCATTGCTGTCCTGCCCCGTTCCTAAAAGTTTCATTTCAAAATGCCCATTTGTGGGAAATCCAATTCATGGGAATTGTACATTCCCATTGTACAGGACACATTCATATCATGAACATTCTTACAGAAAAATGAGAAGTGATAGAAGACTATATTATATAAAGTTTAAATTTGACAATTTATGTACATATTTCAAGTGATTCTTGCCATTTTTCCCCTGGGGAGAAAAAATACAGCTAAATGTGATTATAGATTCATATAATCTAGGCAATTGGCTTATTTTGATCTCTGTGCCATTATCCCAGAACTTTCTTAATGAATTGTTCCGGGAAAATAGAAACCTACTCTTGCATAATTCTAGAGGGTAAAGTCCATAATTGGGATGTCTCTATGATACATTCTCTTTTCATGCCTGAGGAGAGCATCTTTCCTCACTCCTAATCTTTTGGAAACTGTGTGGTCTGCGGTTTGCCACTTCATCCTGTCAATCATTAGGAACAGGGTTTCTCATGATTTTCTCTTCTTACTCTATTTTACATCTATTATTATTTCTAAGTAGTTAAAGTATTTGGCATTTAATAAATCAGCTTCTGAATACAGTATATCTTGACCACTGTTAGCTCTTTCAATATTCCCACTCATCCTTCCTGTGTTCACCCTGCTCTTCACTCTTCTCAATTTTGTAGGGCATATAAGATTCTTAACTGCATTCCCTCCTTTTCTCCTCTTCATTCATCTACTCCTTTCCCAATGACACCACCTCACCTCTTCATACTACCTATTTCCTGGTGGTTTATTTTGCTGAACACTGATTTTGCCTTCTTTCTGTCTCTTTAAATACTCTCCTTTCTCATAAATTCACTACCATCTGGATTTAGGACCCACCCTAGTTCTGTGGAACATCTTCCTAAATACATGTGCAAAGACTTTCCAAATAAAGTCACCTTCTTTAGTTCTGTGTGTACATGAGTTTGGGGTGATTAAACCACATAATATCCGCTTGCAAAGCAGAAGAAAATTTAAGCAAACACTTCATGTAAGAGACAAAAATACCTAAGGTTAACATTGCATATATAGTTGTCATGAATGTCGAGTAAAATTAACACAATTGCTGCCCCCAAACTTGCCCACAACACATAAAGGAAACCCCAGTCCTACATAAGCTTTTACTGAAAGCATGCTTTTCTCTTTGGGTAGTGCTGGCATTGTAAGACTAATTACCACAAGCAGACCATTTGTGGAACTAATTATAAAAATATAGCTGTAATTAGAGCTTATTTCCCATTCATCCCTAACAGAACATCAGTAGGAGACCTATGTGAATTGTATCTCTGTTTACCTCATTCTCTTGTAAGTAGAGTGATCTTGTATTTTGTCCCTCAAATCAGGACACTCCTATAAACTCTAGGAAACTGTTCAAAATTGCAGTGAAACATGAGACAAATAAAAATGCAGCCGAATATTCAATCTGCCCATGATTGTCCCTCATCAAAAGGGCCTTTTGTGGGCTCAATTTTAGACACTAAAAGAAATATGTTTAACATTTCACTTTTCTCATTTTCTAACCCCAAAGACAGTGCACACTAAACTTCACAAAGGGTATCACCACCAAATCCATTATATTCCTGATCCTCTTTGTGTATACAACAGTATTTTACCTGAAACAATGGTTGTAACTCCTTCCTATGGCTCATAAAAGAAGAAAATGAGAGATACCATTTGATACCAGATAAGAAATGGTGGATCTTTTACTATATATATTATAATGTGTGCAAGATAGGGTGGCTATAAAATGTAAACAACATTAATATAAAAGTAATATTGAGCCAGATATCAGTGGCCCACACATGTAATCCAAGTGACTCAGAAGACTGAGATCTGAGGAACATGGTTCAAAGACAGCCCAAGCAAAAAAGGCCTTGAGAAAGTCTTATGTCCAATTAACCACTCAAAAACAGGAAGTGGCACTGTGGCTCCAAAGGCAGAGCACAAGCCTTGTACACAAAGAGGCTAAGGGACACTGCCCAGGCCCTGAGTTCAAGCCTCAGAACTGAGAAATCAAACAAATAAATAATAAATAAAACCATAAGGAACTAATTCAGGCAGTGATACTCATTAGACCCTATGTTGAAACCGAATGTATACAACTTGTGTAGACTTACAACTTGTGTAGACTAAGATCAGGAGGGAAATGACCCTGTTCAATAAGAAACATATTGAATATATGATGGATGTCACTGTAATACCTCTACCATAAAAATAAGAATTAAAAAAAATGATTATGTTCAGGAAAAGGGTGAACTGGAGATCTTCATTTTAACAAGATAAAACAAACCAGCAAGCCAAATGTTACATATTCTCATTCATTTGCCAGTATATGTCTGAAATGATGATGATGATGATGATGATGATGATGATGATGATGATGATGAAGATTATGATGATCATGCTAATAGTATTAGTACTGGAACATGAGTATAAAAGGAGGGATGCTTAGGAGGGTAACAATGGGAGTGAGATAGGGGATCAAAGAAAGATATTAAAGAATGAAGAGATTAAAGAATTAAAGATTGAAACATGATAAACTCACACATACACACACACTCATGAATCAAACCTAAATGAATGTCATAAAGCTAATGCCATTTTATATCTATTATAATTTGTATTTGAATTTATGTCTTCTTATTTATTTTACTTTAATTAATATATGGAGAAAATAAACCCAGAACTAATTTGAATCTATTCTGAAGATAAACTGAGCCTTCTGGGACAGAGAGACTTGGTATAAAATACATTGGCATTTCATAATCATTGAACATTTATTTACTGAGCAACTTGCATCAACTTAATCATGTTCTTTCCACGTGTTGGTGTCATTATTGAAATTTATGTTATGGAAAACAAGATGAAGCTAGAGGAAGAGTAAGGGAAAGCTCAAATACAGAGACCTGTGCCTTTATAAGCACATATGATCTTCAATGTACTGCTGTCTAACTATATTATGTAAACATTTAGAAGTCACTTGCGATATCTTTAAGTAAATTGGTCTTTCAAAAGCACTTCATATTAACCTTAAGTTTTTATATCTATAACTATATGTATAGCTGCCAAACTGCATTTATGAACTCATACTTGTTCAAATACATTAATTTGAAATATTGATTAGAAAATTAAAAACTAAATATTATATTCTTAAGAAAATGTATCTGAATTATTAGTCATTTTTACCTAAATGTGTTGAAATAAAAGAGAATAAGGAAAATGGGTTTATGTGCACATGGACCATTATTCAGACTTAAAAAGGAGGCCTGAGCCTATGATAAGTGGTTGAGAACTTTAGTAGCAATTAGTAACTTGCTGCCCAATGGATCACTTTTATAATCCATAAACATGAGTTGATAAAAGATACATCCTATTGAAATATTCTGTTTCGTAGTTATTTTGACAATGTTAGAAAAATTCCCATTTGTTGTGGGCATTTTTCTTGTGTGCCACATGCTATGTATCACACAGGAGTAAGAGAGGAAAATATTTTATTAATTTAAAATAAAATATGCCATGCTTAGATTAGCTTTACAATGTCTAGTGTAGATAATGCATGTGACTCTTTCTAACACAGAGATAAGAATTAGGTAATTAGCCAAGTCAGAGCATCATAATTAATGGGGAGCACAAGTAAGTATAACATAAGTAGTAGGTAGAAAATGTGAGATTTGGAAAAACAACAACAACAATAACAACTGTGAATCAGGAGTAAATAAGTTACCACTCCCTCTGCCATCATGTATACTGACTTGATTACCAAGAAGATACAAAGTATACTGTTATGCCAAAAGAAATTACGTAAGAAAGAAACATTAGCAATAAAGTATGGGATCAGCTTTTAAAGATGTGTGCATTTATTGTAGGTAACTACACACACACACACACTCACACACACACACACACACACGTTTATTCCCTGATTTAAGGTAGAAAAACGTACTTTTCTAAAATGAGGATGAAACTCGGCAATCCAAGCTTTCTTAATTATAGTATTCTGCTCTGAATTGTGACAACAGATTTTTTTACAAGATACAGAAAGCAGATGTAACATATTTAAAAATCACTCATGCATATTTATTTTGTCTTTTTATATCTCTACTGCATCTACTTCTCTACTTACATCCTTCAGTATGTAACAATGGATGCATGCACATAGATGATAGGTTGATAGATGATAGACAGAATACTGGCTACAGATTTGTATGTAAATATTTATATCACTATGCATACACTCAATATTTTTGCTACATGTGTAAGTGTTAAGCACTATATGAAGATGTGAAGATATATAAAACTTCATAAAGCTTGTTGCCTAGGTGGACAAATGTATTAGAAGTGATAGAACAGGGAGTAAATGCACTAGGTTGAGCAATCTGCAGAAGTTGAAAGAGACAGAGCTAAAGAATCTTCACTGAGGGATATTTTATGTCTATGAAGTTAATAATGTTTCATTGAGAATGTTAAGACCTATTATATAATACCCAGGGCACAAAATAGGAGTAGAAATATTAAATACAGTTTGACATTGCAAAGACCGAGAGCCAGATGTGATTTCTGTACAGTAACACCAATATTCCTATGACTTAAATATATGCATTTTTTCTCCCATTTTGCCTTATTTAATTACACAAAGCTTTTTTGTCTTTCGTGGATCACAGTGGAATCCTGCCTACTTCCTTATGCCAATAAATCAATAGCTCAACATAATATAATCAACCACCCAAAGGATTTCCCATAATTGCTCCACAAAAGGTTCAGTCTATTTTGGAAAGAGACATTTCACGACCCAACTGGAATTCCAAACCATTCCAAACTGAAGTTGTTTCTTGATTTAAATTTATTCCTGGGTGATTTTTATTTATTTGGCAAGTATTAACCATAGTCACAGTTTTCACTTCTTACTGACTTTTATGCATAGCTTATTTCTTTGCCCAACTTCATGTTTTAAAGAAATTCAAGAGAAATGAATAAAATAAAATCGTGTTTCAGTAGTATTAGCTCCACTCAGAACATCATTTTGTCATTTCTTCCCCAAAACCTTGAAAAGTACATACATCTTCTACTATACCCAAGGTATATGACACTGCAGCCTCTTTCAGATGGAATTTTTTTTTGCCTGACCTGACAGCAGCAACATAACACTCACACCACCAATATAATTTGTGTGAATTGGAAAAACCTTTGCTGTCCCTGTGATTTCTGCTCTGTAAGAATTGGTAACCTGAAATCCCAATCTCCCCTCTAAAGTCCATCAGAAGAAAAACATCAAGCAGCATAGATTTTCTTTTGGTGGGGAGGACAGAGGTAGAGACTATAAGGGGCAAGAGAAAGAAAAATGGAAGGGCTGTCTTTGTGGCTTGGTAGGTAAGTACATGCAGAGAAAATTCTATCATGTCTGAAAGTTTCATCAAGTCATTTAAAATTGTAAGGATTGTTTCTGTTTCTACACAGGAAATCATTAAGGTAAACTCCACAAGTAGGAAACTCTTTAAAAAAAAAAAAAGCAAAACAAACACTAAGAGTACTTTAAACTTTACAAAAGGAAGTCTGTGGAGATAAAACACCTAATTTCTCATTTGTATAAAATATCCCAGGTATTTTGGAAATACTTAACACTTACTGAGAATGAAATATCACCATTGTAAGCACCTGCAAGTATTGGAATTTAAACCTTTCAAAAGTCTATATTATCACCATTTTGCAGAAAAACATTGAAGTAATGTCATACCCAGAGTAAGTGCATCCATTATCTGATATTTCATCACTAATATATGGTGGCTTCTGTGATCAATTCCAAACAACTTGGTTTGAGGCTAGCAGTGATTGGCACGATGGCTCACTACTATTTTTCAGCCCTCTAAAAGAAGAATTAAAAAGTTTGATAGAGAGAACTTAAAAAAAATCACCCTTTCTTTGCCTAGAAATTAGAACCAAAAGACTTAAGATGCCAATTATTTGAATATTGGTGAAGTTCTTGATCAGGTTAAGATACAATTAAGGCTATTGATACGGATGGAATAAGAAACAAAGAGAGGATGACTTGGGTGCCAGTGGCTTACATTTGTAATCCTAGTTTTAAAAGTCAACAGAATAACAAACTTCTTTTCAAATGGTATTTCCACATGTTTGGGTCAGTGACTTTACATAATGTATCTAAAACCAAACAACTAGTAAACAAACATAAAAAGGTCTAGGATAGTCCTATCAGAGAATCACAATAATTCAACAGCTATGTGCACGTGATTATATAATATGAAGATAAGCAAAAGGAACTCCAAGAGAAGGTCACAGAAGGATTCTACTGTTGTCCTTACGTTTAATATTCTAGGTGAAATTCCTTTGACATACACCATCTGGGTACTGTATATGATTTTGGTACAGTGGATATTGTATATATGCTTACCCGAACTAGGGAAGGGAAAGAAAAATGAAGGGTGTAACAAATATGACAAGAAATGTACTCACTGCCTTACTATGTAACTGTACCCCCCTCTGCACATCACCTTGTCAATAAAATTTAATTAAAAAAGTAAAAAAAAAAACTAAAAGATAAAATAAATAAATAAAATAAAAGTCACCAGGGACAGAAAAGACCATGAGATATTAGTCATGGCTCATGGGGCAGAGAGCCAGCTCTGAATAAGCAAGCCGAGCAAGAATTTGAGGTACTGAGTATAACTCCTAATCTCTGAAAAACGGAGGAGGAGGAGGAGGAGGAGGAGGAGGAGGAGGAGGAGGAGGAGGAGGAGGAGGAGGAGGAGGAGGAGGAGGAGGAGGAGGAGGAGGAGGAGGAGGAGGAGGAGGAGGAGGAGGAGGAGGAGGAGGAGGAGGAGGAGGAGGAGGAGGAGGAGGAGGAGGAGGAGGAGGAGGAGGAGGAGGAGGAGGAGGAGGAGGAGGAGGAGGAGGAGGAGGAGGAGGAGGAGGAGGAGGAGGAGGAGGAGGAGGAGAGGAGGAGGAGGAGGAGGAGGAGGAGGAGGAGGAGGAGGAGGAGGAGGAGGAGGAGGAGGAGGAGGAGGAGGAGGAGGAGGAGGAGGAGGAGGAGGAGGAGGAGGAGGAGGAGGAGATGGTCGTTTGACTTTAGTGTAATGAAGTTTCCAATAAGGCCTTAGTGGAAGTTACTAGAACCTTAACAATGAGGAAAAAATTTGTAATGCTCATTGGATGATTGTTAAACATGTAAATAGAATCACAGAGTGGCATGCTAGAGTATATATACTTTAGCAGAATATATATATATATATATATATATATATATATATATATATATATATATATATATATTCGTGTGTGTGTGTGTGTGTGTGTGTGTGTGTGTGTGTGTATTTCAAATTCTTCACTGGATGCTTGAAGTATTATGATAATGGTAGCCCTTAAAGTTCATCAGATCTAGCTCAGGTGAATAATTCTTTCAGGTCTGTCAACACACTTACCTTATATATAAAGTATGTAATGTTTAATCAAAGGGCTGAAAGATATTTTTTTAAATCACCACATTCTTCTCACATTTGTTTGCTGCAGATTTTAAATGCACTCCTTTTTTCTTGCTTTCTTTTTTTTTTAAATTTTATTGTCAAGGTGATGTACACAGGGGTTTCAGTTATACATATAAGACAGTGAGTACATTTCTTGTTACACTTGTTACTCCCTTCCACATTTTTTTCCACCTTCCCTGCCCCCAACCCGCAACTGCCCCCCCCCCAGTTAATTTCCTAACACGATGTCTTGTGAGAATCACTATTGCATTTGTTTCACACTTTATCTTTTTTTTTTTTTTTTTTTTTTTTTGCCAGTCCTGGGCCTTGGATTCAGGGCCTGAGCACCATCCCTGGCTTCTTCCCGCTCAAGGCTAGCACTCTGCTACCTGAGCCACAGTGCCCCTTCTGACCGTTTTCCATATATGTCGTGTTGGGGAACCGAACCGAGAGCTTCATGTGTAGGAGGCAAGCACTCTTGCCACTAGGCCATATTCCCAGCCCCCACACTTTATCTTTTTCAACTGAGTTTACACTTGTGTAAAAATTCAAGTCTTCATGGTAGACAAGCAGGTACTTCATACTTCACCATCTCATGACCATTTACTCTACTCAATTTTGGAAATTGTGTCTCACATTCCAAGCAAATGGGAATATATTTTGGGGGTGTCACATATTATGCAAAAATAAGTAACGGAAAGCATTGTTCTTGTATGAATCCTCTGGTTACTGACTCCTAATAGATTGAAAATGTGATCCCTACTCGTGGTCTTACATTTTTATAGATGTCTCTAAACTGTTCATTTAATTCTCCTGTGGTAACAGATTGTGCTGGTGATTTACAGAGGGGCTGATTTCCATACGTCATATGACACCTTTACCCACTTAATGATCACTGGCAAGTGGTAGCTGTCATAAAAACTTACAATGCCACCAACAGGATTTCTTACCTCATGCTCTTCAAAATAATAATTTGAGATATTTTCCTTTTAAGTGGTATCCACATTCAACAAATCCAAAAAAACCCCACCAAATAGCCTTTACATTTCTGCCAGACGTAAACACCTGTAACCTATTATGGCTTTCCAAATATTTGATGGATGTGCCATCAGTGGATGTGAGTACAAGTCAGGATGTATAGCATAAAGATGGATAATATATAATATAGGAAACACTTCAACAAAAACTAAAAGAAAGGCCTGGAATACAGCATAGTGGTACTTCTCTAGCCACATACATGTGGGTTCAATTCTAAATTTAGAAAAAAAATATTTTAAAAGTTATCCATAAAAATGATCATTTTATCTTGGTACATAATAACTGAGGTATGAAAATGCCATTCACTTTATGGTGATGGTTCATAAGCTATTTCATTTATCTTAAGGAATTTTAGGAATTAAAGGTTAAAAATGTTTATCTCTGAATATAATTTGTTGTTTTCTTTTTCAATAGAGGAAATGAAGTTCTGTGAAAGCAAATGTTTCAGGATTTCATGACAAATTAGGTAAGGGAATTAAAAATATGTAACACCAAACATTTCAGGCCCGAGTGAGACATTGTTTATGAGTTTAGTAATTGTAAGTGTTTGGTTAACTTTATTTCTCTGTCAGAGATTTGTGGTGGGTTTAGTGACACAGGTTGGTACTCAATTTTTTTTTCCAATTCTAACAAGGGAGTTACTTCACTAAAGTACTCTGTTCCCCAGTTTTCTCTGGGTGAAATAGCCAAGTGGAATAGAAGTTTTTAATAGACTCTTTTACCTGAAGAATTTTAAAATGCTATAAACTTATACCCTAGTTACCCAGAACTTAAGATGCAGTGTGTTACAAACTCAAAAGAGACAGACATGCATAGTAACAACTCCCTATTTTTTTTTTTGCTACCACCATTTACAAATTCACAATTGTGAGTGTGGGTTAACTTTCCATAAAATTTGTGATCACCAGTTCCCAAATCTGATAGCAAGCTACTTTCTCTTTTCAGCACACACCTTATGAGCATGTTAAAGATTAACCAATAGATGAACACCAGACTTATTTAAAAACTCACTGGTATTAAAATTATTTTGAAGGAAATAAAACACTCACAATAATCCTTTCCTTCTTTCATCTACTTTATTGTTTGTGAGGACTAAGTCTTCATGTGCTTTCACATGTGCAAGTATGGGAAGAGGGTACACAGACATCTAATTTCCTTATGTATTCAAGAGAACGAATTTGTCTTTAAATCTTACCTTGTTTAAATGTATGCCTACAATAGAAAATAAACACTTTGACAATTAGGGCGATTTACTTCCTTCTTGTTTTATTTATTTACTCTTCACACTGGAAAGGGAGGATGGACCTTGTTAGCATATTTAGCATACATTACAGCATATATATTAATAAGTAAATGAAATTAGTTTTTACCAGTAGTTATCCTAGGATATATATATATATATATATGAATATATATACATATATATAAACAATACAAATACATTGTTAAATTTTAAAACACTTTTTATATATAGGTACATTTTGAAATGACTTCATTACCTTGAACTTCTCTTACTCCTAAAAATATGTTTCAGCCTCCTAAGGTACATTTTGTTAAACTATATATTTTTTGTTCAAAGGACTTACTAGTGTAGCCTCTATTGAAGGCTCCACTAAAACTAAACAAATCTACCTTATGATCCACTGATATAATTTTTATCCAAAGATTATGTCAGGATGCAGTAAATAAACTTGCAAGTCCATGTTTGTTGCTGCACTATGAAAACAACCCAGGTGCCCTTCAATGGACAAATGGATATTGTGTGTGTGTGTGTATGTGTGTGTGTATGCCTGTGCATGTGTGTGTGTGAATTTTACTCACCCAAAATGTCATTTGTAGAGAAATGGCTGGACTTGGAATTAATTAGGTTACAATATGTTATTGAGTTAAAAAACACAAACATTAGGTGAAGTCTTTTTTCTCTGAAGTATTTTTATTCCATTGTCTTAATTTATTTGTAGACATACTTAATTCTTCAGTTCTAAAACTTCCTATTTCCACCATGTAGGTTTTAAGAGACCCTTGATGTCATATTAACTAGGATGAGCCTTGTGCATATCTGTTATATTTCTTACTAGCATAAGCTTGGTAATGCAATGCACAGGAGAAAAAAGCAACGTGTATTCATCCTGTCACCATTTATATTTAAATATGTAAAGGTTTTCAACATCTGCTTGCCCTAGCTGGGTGCCCAAATCAACTTCCTTTATTCCATTCTTATTTAAACTCCATATGGTTCTTTTCCTGACACCTGTAGAACTTAACACCTACAATCTTAGCTCCTAGTGAATTTCCTCTTTTTTTCTTTTGTAACTCCTTTCTTCACTGACTGTTCTGAGTTTTGTTGACTTCTAAACTCATTTCTGTTTCTCCAATATACAAAACATTAGAATTCTTGCCAAGAATTCATCATCTAATATATTATGTCATCTATACAAGTTAGATTTTATGATTGAAAATGACTAAATGTAATATTTAAATAATTTAGCAAAGTTAGAATTGGTTAGAATGCCCTTAATTATATCATGGAAAAGACCAAAGCACTGTAGAATGGAGTGTGGGCAAATAAGTAGTAACAATTTAGGGGCAATTAGGAGTTTCACTGGAGTATCTACCTGGCCTCAAATATCCTTAGCCTATCCATCCCTTCTCTAACCTACCTGTGATACACAAACTGTAACTGACCCTTGGCTTTTATGTCACAGCCTTCCTTATGAGTTAAATTATGAGAAAGTGAAACATTATTGACTGTTTTTTGGCTCCTGTGGAAAACTTGAGATGCAGACTGTCCTTTCTAAACTCCTGCAATTACACAGCTCTACTTAAAGGAATGCTGCTGCTTTCTGTTGAAAAAGACTTTTAGTATGAATATAGTCATCCTATGAAAAGACTCTGTATATGCAAGTCTTTCTTGCCATATTTACCCCCAAATACCTTTTTTTATTGTATTTCTATAATTGAGTCTTTTTACTAATTTTAAGTAATTGTGCATATGAGCTGCCATTCAACAAAGCAGTTTATCAACACAACAAACCCTGATTAATGTCACCCATTCTCTTCCATCACTACCAACCACACTCCTTCCCTCACTTTACTAAATTTTGTGGCATATACACTGAATTTTATGACTCCTTGTTTCCCCCCTTTCTCTCTTTATTCATTTGCACTCTTCTCTTTGATTCTTCCCCCCCTTTGAACATTATTTCCTGAGACTTATTTTGCTTGACTGTGAGTTCGCTTTCCTGAGAAAAATATAAATTGGTCATTCTTTGTAAAATTGAGAACATATTCAAGGAAAACAATTTATTGTATGAGATTACTAAATGAAACCCATGTTTCTGAGTGATCCTCTAAATGTTTCTGGTATCATTCTTCCAGATTAGTGTTAATATACATTATATAGGCTGAATAACAATGAAACACATACATAAATGAGTGTGGGGAACATTTCTTAAGTTTAAAATGTATATCTGTATATGTACACATGTAAGATTTGAAAAGAGGAAATATGAAAAGCAATTGATGTTGGTGTTTCATTTCCACAATTAATTGTAAGACTTTCATGGCTATCAAACATGAGACTCAAAGTTGCAGAGATATACAATGAAGGTATTTCAGATGAGTCTAGTATCTGAAAATGTTTTAAAATTCCTCCACTAGAGAGTTCTCATGAGCTAGCACCAGTGGTTCATGCCTGTAACCCTAGATATTCAGGAGGCTGAGATCTGAAGATCACAGTTCAAAGCCAGCCTTGGCAGGAAAGTCCATGAGATACTTGTTTCCATTTAACACCCAGAAAACCAGAAGAGGCACTGTAGCTCAAAGTGATAGGGTGTTATCCTTTAGCAAAAAGGCTCAGGGACAGTACCCAGGCCCTGAGTTCAAGCCCTACCCCAAACAAAGCAAGAGTACTCATGATTGGCAGTCATAAGCAAAATTTCTCTCCTACCACAAAATCTGTGCCTCATTTCAATCCTAGGACTAAATGTACTGCCTTAGTACAGTATAGGGAACTATGACTAAAGAGAGAAATTATATGTGGTACCTTATATGGGTTGCAACCTGTTCATCATAATTCATATTCTCTTTGCAAACACCTATTATTACTGAGAAAGATGCAAACATATTTGAAATTATGAGGTGCTGAGAGAGGAGACCATGGATCTTATTGTTTACTTTTGTTACCAGGAACAGCCTACAAGTTATTACCTTATAAATGTTTATTTATTAATTTATTTATTTTTTGTTGTTTATGTACCTAAGCACTGTCTCTAAGCTCTTCAGCTCAAGGCTTGAGCCACATAGCCACTTCAGTTTTCTGGTGGTTAATTCAAGATAAGAATCTCATGACCTTTACTGCCTAGGCTGGCTTTGCACTTCTGTACTCAGATCTCAGCCTCCTGAGTAACTAGGGCCACAAGCAAGAGCCACTGGCACCTGGCAAGGTTTATATTCATTTTCTCACATTCTGAATCATATACAATATATTTAGTTTTTCTCTCTAATTTCAGAATGATGGTTATTGAAATTATTTTTTAAATATGTTGAATTTATAGGTTTCTGATTAGGAAAATACAGGCATCATTCAGGAATACACACACACACACACACACACACACACACACACACACACACACACACACAATTTGACCAGAGTGTTGAAAAAGAGATCAGTTAAAAATACCACCAGTCCACCCATTATCTCTCCATTCATTTGCCTGGGCAAATGAATGCTTCTAGAGATAATATGCTACATCTGGTAGGAAGAGTTAATCTTCCACATTCCACAACAGTAAAAAGGGTGAGGATCCACTCTCTACACAGTCCTCTAGTATATGGACACAATGGAGTCATTACTGTTTATTATTACAGTCTTTGTTCTGACAAGGATTCAGGAGTCGAAGTTGTTTTCACTGTTACAGCTCCTCAGGATAGGCAAGTCAATCTGATGGGTACTCTGTCTCTGTTTCTTCTTTAGGGACAGCTTCTTTCTCTTACAATAAATAAAGTATGGGTCAGTCCTGTCCACTATGGATTTCAAGGTGACTGCAAAGTGGCTGCAGATGGAATGGCTTAGAGGAAAGTCATACAAAATGGACATGAGTCTTCCATGATCCCTCCTGCTTTTAGTTATGTTGTGGAAACTTTTTTGAAGCCAAAACAGCTTTTAAGCACATCTTAACTTTCTAAAAGCCTTCCTTGAGTCTTGTGTAGGAAGTGATTTTTCTCTGCATTTTGAGAACATGACCTTTAAGTCTCAGCAAGAAGGTATTTCAATGAATGTAGTCCTTAGGTTTATTATCAACACTGGATGGATTGTTTTTAGTCTAAATCTAGTTCTTACTTCATGTCCAGCACAGAAAAATTATAGAATTAGACAGAAATTAATGGTTGAAAAGTATTTTTCTGTTATATATCTTCCTGAATGAGATAATCTTCAATAAGAACAACATTTTCCAATGGATTTTCCTTAACTTTCACAGCATAATTTATTTATTTATTTATTTATTTATTTATTTATTTATTTTATTTATTTTTTTTTTGGCCAGTCCTGGGGCTTGGACTCAGGGCCTGAGCACTGTCCCTGGCTTCTTTTTGCTCAAGGCTAGCACTCTGCCACTTGAGCCACAGCGCCACCTCTGGCCATTTTCTGTATATGTGGTGCTGGGGAATTGAACCCAAGGCCTCATGTATACGAGGCAAGCACTCTTGCCACTAGGCCATATCCCCAGCCCCCCATAATTTATTTTTATAAAGCACAAAATAGTGACTTCATTAGTGTGTATAGTGTGTAGTGCTAAAAATTATTAATCAATTCTCAGTAATAAGTTCATAAATGATTCCCCTATTTCAATATTTTTCTTTCCTTGTAAGATTGTGTGGGATTTTATTGGTATTACTAAAGGAGTAATTTGAGTCCAATACAGTATTTTGAATAAAGATATACTTACTCAGGGAGTGTTAATCTTTTGGAAAAGAAGAAAATCGATTTCTCTTTGTAAATGTGTGCTGGTTTTCAGTGTTGATGAGTATATTATTTACTTGGGTTTTAAAAGAATTAAGTATGCCCTACATTTTGGAAATGATGAGAAAACCTAATCTCTGAAATAATACCCATTGCCAAGAGATTGTGTCTATAAATATCTTATATAATTGCATTATTCAATCAACAAAATAATGGCAATTTGCCATTACAATAACCAAGTAGACCTTTTGAAATGGATGTCTTGCTTTTAGCATTGTTAATAATTTACATTAGTAAATTTATGTGATTCTCTTTTGGATTTGTGTAGAAATAGCACAGGGAATAATCCTGAAGTCTCCATGAAGGTTCAATTTTATGAAATTTAGCCTTTTTCCTGATAAAACTTGATTCATTCAAATCTTGTTTTTCGGATATCTATAGGACGGAAAAAGTTGGGGAGGGAGATGCAATGATCATGTAAATAGATTTGAATGAAGCATCAAAGAAATCAGGAAAACATTTAACTGGATTTAAAGCACTATTGAAAATACAAATATTAAATGTCAAACAACCAACTACAAATCCATGCTGAGAAAGGGAAGTTGAACTCTAAGGCTAAACATAATTCTCTCACCGTAGACATTTCCTTGAGATTAGGAAGATATTAAAGCTCTCCAAATTATGTGTATTTGTGCACACTGTGTGCACACATGCATGTCTATGTGGGTATATGCACATGTGTTAGTTCATTTGAAACTGTGTGCATAAATATGTATATGCATGTATGTATGCATGGGTACATACGTGTGTAAATGCATGCGTGATCGAGAAATCTAAAATCAGCTGTGGCAAAAAGAGAAGTACCCCAGAAAATATTAAATGACAAATAGGAAGTTGCACAAAAATGTATGTAGTTTGATAACTTTTAGAATGAAAAGACTGCATACATAAAGCATATATTACCACCTATACAACTGTGTTATATGAGATATGAGACAACCACTGGAGAGGAGGACATAAACTCATTGTCTTACAATGTGAGAAAGAATAGAATAGTGATTGATTTTCTAATTAGATTTTACTCCTGATAAGAAAATACATAGATAATGGTATTATTATTTTCAATGGGAATAGTGCACATATCCATGAGGGTGTTTGGGCATCTATTCTATTTCCATTTCTTGCATGACTTCTATGTTCTTGTCTGTTTAGCTGGAGTAAAAGTTGTCTTCTTGCACAACAATGAAACTCCTGTGTGCAGATTATGGCTTAAATACTTGCACAACACTGACCTTTAGGGCATCTTATTCAGTTTTTTTTTTTTTTATGCAGAATGACAAGAACATGTCCTTCTGAGCACCTGGATGAATGCTACAAGGGCCTTTGAGTCAAATAATATAGCTATAAGCAAAGGTGATTGATAGCACTAAGACTGTTTGTATTGGGCCTTAAAGGAATTGTACTTAATCTCCATATGCCCCGGTTTGGGATATTCCATGAAATATAAGGTGTAAGATTGTTAAAATTTGTCAATATATAATAAAAACAATTTGAGGAGATATAATTTAGTAACAAACATAAAGTTTGTTAATGGGTGAATCTTTGTTTAACTATCAAATTGATTTAATTTATAGTTACATAATATAAATTATTTCTATAAAAACCTTCAAGGAAGTGGTGTTGTGGCTCAACTGGTGGAATGCTAGTCTTGAGTTGCAGAGCTTAGGGAAAGTGCCCAGGTCCAGAGTTCAAACCCCATAACTGACCAAAAAAATCGCGCAACATAAATTTCAAGTGACATATTAGAATATAGTGATTTAGACATCCTAATCTAATAAAAAAAAAAAAAACAAGCAATCAGAAGGTAAGTCAATAAGGGAGCATATAATGAGTTATATTTACAGCAGACAACACACATGCAAATGCAATACAATGGGCAAGTCTTTATGTAGTGATATAGTGTGATTTCCAAGACATTTTTCAAGTAAGAATAAAATAAATATAAGTGCATTTTTGTATAATGTAAGGCAGTAAAAAGAAAAAACTTAATACTGCAAATCAATGAGAAAATCAGAGACAGAAACAGAGGCAAAAATATCTGGAAAAATATACATGTCACTGCTAAAATTAAGAATTTTGAGACATATAAGAAACATCTAAGTTGGAGAATAAAATAAACTTTTATTCTTTAAACTATATGCAGAAGTACTTTAGTTCCTTTGATATTGGTAAAATATATTTTAAAAAATGTAACAGTATACCTATCACTGCCAAATTCCATTTTTATCATTCTCTACTTGCATAGGTCTCCACTAAAACACTCTATCTGAAGCATTCACAAATAAAAGAACATTCTTATTTCCACTACCATAAGAAATAATCTAGACTTATGTATAGCTGTTTTCAAATAGCCCATGTTAGCATTCAACCCACAGTTCATCATCTGGGTTTTATTGTTGATTTTGTTTCTGTCACTGTCAGGAGCAGCTTTTTGCTTTCACAATTTCCTTGAGACGGAAATCTCTTAACTATATGTAACACAAGTACTGGAGCAATGACCACTGATTAAATGAATTTCTTAGGAAAGGGTGGCATAAATGCAATGGAACAATGTCATAATGGAATGCCTACAGCATACAAACAGATCTTAGATGCTAGACAAGCACCATTAACTTGGAATTAACATGTTTAAGAGTAAGCTAAATAATTTGGAGTATATAACATAGCAAAAACATTATGCCCTGTATTTATAATTCTTCATTTCATGCCCTAAAATAATTTTGTCATACTCTTTGGTGGTTAAAATCTAGGCCATAGGAGGTTTGGGGTCTGAAAGCAAAATAGAGTAATTGAGTTTATATAATATGTTTTTTTTTCTGGATTAGCAGGGATAAAAACACAAATCTCTAATAGATTTATTGAACTCTATCTCCCACATAATTGACTTTTATTGTCATTAAGTGGATTTTACAATGTGTGAGAAGAACAGAGTTTCAAATGACAATTCAATTTTGTTACACATTTCTTCAGAATAATCATCTTACACATAAAGAAAAAAAATGATCTTTTGTGACGGTCAATTTCTTCCTTAATCCCTCTTGAAGGAAGGATATATATGTAAGGACAGTTGTCAAAGTTTGCCTCAAATAATTTCATTACACACTTCTGCTGATTGATTAATAGTACTCAAAGGCATATCATCCTATACTGAACTATAAGTAATTTATTAGAAATGCATACTCCATTGTATCTGTTTCTCAAAGATGTTCTGTAGCAATTATTTTTAGCTTGATATTATAGACTGGGATTAATATTCCAAGGATGGATGTAGGCTTATTTAGAACTCTACCCAAATAATAATGCATTCATCAGAAGCTTCTGATAACTGTAAAAGTTCACTATAAACTAAGATGGCAAGCAAATTGATTAATCATAGTTCTTTTTGCTTGAATCTCAATGTTTAATCTTAGAGTTTGATTAAATAGCATCTTAATGACTTAATAAAAATATTCCATTCAACTGAATTGCTGTCAGTACTGAAAGGAATCATTGTCTAATAGAATTGTGTTTGTACAGACTATTTTAACCTTCTTTGTGGGCACTTTAAACTTCTGAGATTTCAACTTATTTTCTCTTACTGCTAGGAAATTGCTACTCATGAAGTTGTAAAAAAAAAAAACAACAAAAATGTTAACAACATCCAACTTTAAATGTCTGACTTTAAATGCAACAGCGATACTCACAAGTCAATATATCGGAAATTAACTGTACAACTTTGTGGGGGAGGATTGGGGAAGGGAAAGTGGGAGAACAATGAGGGAGGGGGCAACAAGTTTGATAGGAAATGTACTCACTACCTTAAGTATGTAACTGTAACCCCTCTGAATATCACTTTAACAAAAAAATTAAATTTAAAAAAATGTCTGCTGGGGAGACGGTATCTTGTTCAAAAAAATAAACCTCTGTATTTTGTTTTTTGTTGTTGTTGTTGTTTTGTTTTTTCCAAATTTTTATTATCAAACTGGTGTACAGAGAGGTTACAGTTTCATATGTTAGGCATTGGATATATTTCTTGTACTGTTTGTTACATTTTCCCTCATACCCCCCTCCCCCCTCCCCCTTACCCTTTCCCCCCCTGAGGTGTTCAGTTCACTTACACCGAACAGTTTTGCAAGTATTGCTTTTGTAGTTGTTTGTCTTTTTTTACCCTGAGTCTCTCAATTTTGGTATTCCCTTTCAATTTCCTAGTTCCAACACCAATATACACGGTTTCCAATATACTCAGATAAGATTACAGAGATAGTGTAGGTACAGGTTTGGCAAGTCATAGCAGAGAATCACAAGGCCCAATAGCTATACCCTCATGAACACCTAAGATGATGCTAAGTGAAATGAACTCATGTTATGGAGACAATTGTTATATCACAGTTCTACTTTCAACGTCCCATGTGTATCTGCAGCTTCTATTATTGATGATGTTCTTGTATCACCTTCCTGTGGTTGTATTTCGTTTTTTTAATTTTTAGATTATGTACAGAGGGGTTATAGTTACATACTTCAGGTAGTGAACACATATACATGCCTTCTCATACTTGTTACTCCCTTCCTCATTTTTCTCCCTCCTCCTCTCCCTCCAACCCACCGACCCCCCTTGTTTCCATCATTTTTTAAAATCTTCCCCTTGATGGACATTGTCATTATAGTCTACAATGCTTATGACCTCTATTATTTTTAACAACAAAACAATTTCTTCCAAATTGGGTGATATGTACATATGCATTTCTTTCCTTTTGCTTAGTGTAATCTGTTCCTTCTTTTTCTCTCATTTCTTCCCTCCTCTCCACTGTCCTTAAGTTGCTTAGTTTGCTCTTGTCAGTATCCATTGCAGAAGTCGGGCCCCTTCTACTGCATTTCACCCCATTTTCCATTCATTCTGTGCCCTCCTCCCATCTTCTTTCAGATGTGCACAGTATGCACCATATGTGAGTAAGGTCCTCTAAGTAAGACTAATTATGAAGCAGTACTTTGCTTCCTATCTTTGGAGTCCTTCTCAATCTGGATATTAATTTATGTACATATGAATTAGTGCTTGTGTTTTACTTTTTGGTGCCTTTCTCTCAAGATTGACCTTTTTGGTCTCCCTGTAAATTGGTATGTTACAAGACCTCCCTGTTTCTTTCTCTCACTCTTAATTTTTATTTTCAAGGTGATGTACAGAGGGGTTACAGTTACACACCTAAGGTAGTGAATACATTTCTTTGTCAAACTTGTTACCTTCTCCCTCATTTTTCTCCCACCTTCCTCCCTCCCTAATTGCCCCCCGCCCAGGTACAGTTGGTGTACTACATATTGCCTTGTAAGTATTGCTGTTGCATTGGTTCGCCTTTTACTCTTTGTCTGAATGACATGAATTGTGCGCTCTTTCCATTCAGAAAACTCTGTTTTGTGGCAGTCACAACTTCTAAATTATAAACAAAAACATTCAAGACCCCCACTCCCGGAGCTATAGACTAGCCACTCTTCCAGGGAGAATGTACTTTTGTTCATAGTTGACCATTGCCCTCCTGCCCATTTCTTCCAGATTACTAGGATTAGAGTAATGTAGCATTGCACTGACTCCACAACGAAACATGTTAACAATGTTGTAGAACAAATAACATAAATAACTGAATAAAGATATTCAATGAATATATTTCATGCTACAGGAAATGCATCAAGATATTTTGAAGTTGTTTTTAACAAAACTTTGGAATACACAAACTTCAAAGTCAAAAATATGCATATATCAAAATCGGGAGACAAAGGATAAAAAGATAAACGACTCCAAAAGCAATACTTACAAAACCATTTGGTGTAAACCAATTGAACAACTCACAGGGGGAGAGAGAAAAGGGGAGGGAGGGGGGGAAATGAGGACGAAGGTAACAAATTGTACAAGAAATGTACCCACTGCCTCTGTATGAAACTGTAACCCCTCTGTACTTCACTTTGACAATAAATAATTATTAAAAAATAAACTATATTATATTGTCACAAAAATATACATGTATTTCAAGGAGAACTTGAATAGCATAATTCCTTAGAAAGGCAAAGTCAAAGTTCAACAAAATAGTAGTAGGAAGCTGGTACATGGAACAGGTGAGGTGGGATCAAGGGGAGAGGGTTAAACAAATGAAGGGTAGAGGACAGGGAGAATGTAGTCAAGAATTTAATGTATATCCTACAAAATTAAGAAGAATGAGGGAAGGTGTGAGTAGGGGAGGGATGGGTGGAATTTTAAAAGGGGTAATGTTAGTGAATACGTGTTGTATTAAAAAACTGAGTTGCTAAATGGAAACTCCTTTGCACAGATATGCAAAGATAATTAAAAATAAATACACTAAAATAAAATCACTATGACTAAGTTTTTTCTCAGACATTAAATTCCTAACCTATTTTAAGAGAAACTAAACTGCAACATAGTACTAATACTCTTCTAATATATTGTGTTAGACAAATAATCTGAATCTATAGCATTATTACCCAAGAATGGCACCATACTGTCAGTGCTCTGGCTTTGAATTTAAGCTCCAGGACCAACACAATTAAAACAAAAGAAAAGAATGCACAGGCACTGAATTCAAGCCCTAGTATCACATCACAAACAAACTAAAACAAAAAAATCCAAGGGGTACCCTGGGTATTGTACATACATTTATTGGAACTAGGGAAGGGTAGTGGATTGTCGAAATGGAGAGACTAAAGAGTAAAAACCAAGCAATGCAACAGAAGTATTTACAGAACTATATGCTGTAAACCAACTGTATAACTCATGGAGGGGAGAGGAATATGGGAAAGGGGAAGGAGGAAGAAAAATAGGGAGGAGGTAACAAGTTGGATAAGAAATGTACTCACTGCTTTACGTGTGAAACTGTAACCTCTCTGTACATCACTTTGACAATAATATTTTTTTTAAATAAGAAAGGGTACTATTTATTGATTAGTCAACAATTTGAAGTGACTAGCTGTTGATTGAAGATCATAGATTTATTTTCGATATCTGTGAGTGTGATTTTGTCTGAAAATGTCCATATCATTTCAGCCAGTTGAACAGATAAACTCATAATCTGTAATGCCACCTGCCCTTTACCAAATTGAATTGGAAGCCAGTAATCTGACCTAACAGTGTACATGTGAACATTCTCAAAATGTTTTATAGTCTTGTCATAGTACCAACTGGACCAATTAAGTAAGTGCCTAAAAAATTTAAGTGTGTTTGTTAATTATACATAATTGTCACTAGTTTTTAATCATGTTGAAAAGACAAATGATACTGATAAGCATGTAGTTTCTTGAAGCATACATTTGATTTTAGTGTTGTCTCCTTTACTGCCCCTCCTGTGCTTGTCTATTTATTTTATAAGAATTGTTTTCTCTACTATTTTTTGGGCTTGCATTAATTTTGCTCTTTTGCATTCAGAGCACGTAAGAACCTTTCATTGTTGTGTGTGTTTAAGTGGTAATAAATTTTGTGAGCTCTTGCTTGTCATGGGATGTTTTTATTTGTCCTTATGTTATGAATCATGCCTTTCCTGGGTACGGTGATCTGGGTTAGTCATTCTTGACTTTTTGTGCTTGGAAAACATTGTGTAAGCCCTCCTTGCTTTTAAAGTTGCTATGGAGAAATCTGATTTTTTTTTTTCTGATAGGTGTTACTCCTCCCTTCTTCCCCAGTTCCCCTCCCCCCAACCTTAGATCTTTCAGTAAAGTTCTTTTGACTTCTGTGTTTACTATGTAACTGTAATGTGTTATGGAGAGATTCTACTGTGGTCTGGACTAGTAAGTTCTCTTAAAAGCCGCTGAATGGGCTTTTCTTTCTCCAGATTTGGGAAGTTAACTGCTATTACCTTGTTGAATATGTTTTCTATGTCTTTAATTAACATCTCCTCCCTTTTGAGTACTCACATGATTCTCTCATCAGTTCATTAGATGAAGTCATAAAGTTCTTACAAGTTCCTGTTACAATTTTGTTTCCATTATTTTGTGTTTTTTATGGTAAGCAGGATATAGAAGGAACTCAAAATATCGAAAACTCAGAGAACAAATAATAATTAGTAAGTGGGCAAAGACAATTAAACAGATTCTTCTCAGAAAAAAAAGCACCTTTGGTCATAAGCACATGAAGGAATACCAGTCAAAGGGAGATGAAAACAAAAATAATTTTTTTAATTTAATTCATTTATTAATTGAACACAATTTTTTTTGAAAAGGTGTTGTGCAAAAAGGGTACAGTTACATAGTAGGGCAGTGTGTACATTTCTTGTGATATCGTACGCCCTGTTTTTCTTTCCCTTCTCTAGGTCAGGTAGACATATATACAATATACAATGTATCAAGAACATATACAGTAGCCATGTGGCCAGGCCCAAGAAAATTCGCCTAGGGCTTTAAATGTAATGTCCATATTAGACAATATGTTGACAGTAGTCGTATACGAACGTACATACATAGCTTTTGAGCTATTGTATTCCACTGAGAGGTCAATTTTTTACCTTTATATGTTGAATAGTTGTTTAGTTTTTAGTTACATACTGTTGGGTCCCTCACCCAATCCTGTGGGAAATACTATTTGACAAGCAGTTTTTAGTTTCACAGAGCTGGTCTCTACTGCCTCTCCGTCTCTCTTTGTTAACAGTCATATATCAGGGAGATCATGCCCCTTTGTTTTCTGTGTTCTAGGCTTGTCTCGCTCAACATTATTTGTTCAAGTTCTGACCATTTCCCTGCGAATAACAATTATTTCACCATTCCTAATCGCTATGTAGTATTCCATTGTGTATAGGTACGATATTTTTTGGATCCATTCATCTGTGGAGGGGCATCTGGGTTGTTTCCATATTTTGGCTATTGTGAATTGTGCCGTGATAAACATGGAAGTACAAATGTCTTTTTGATATCTTGGGACTTCCTGTTTAGGATAGATGCCTAGGAGTAGTATGGCTGGGTCATAGGGTAGGTCTATATTGAGCTTTTTGAGAAACCTCCATAGTTTTCTCCAAAGTGATTGTACTAATTTGCACTCCCACCAACAATGGAGAAGGGTTCCTGTCTCCCCGCACCCCCTCCAGTTTGTTGTTGCCTGAGTTCAGAGCATAGGCCATTCTAACTAGGGTGAGGTGGTATCTCAGGGTTGTTTTTATTTGCATTTCCTTTACTACCAGGGATGTTGAACATTTCCTCAAATGTTTCTTTGCCATTTTTATTTCTTCTCTTGTGAAGTCTCTGTTTAGCTCCTTTGCCCATTTCCTAATTGGTTTATTGGGCTTGGGGGGGCTTAGTTTTTTGAGTTCTCTGTAGATGACAGATATTAGGCCTTTGTTTGTTGCTGTGCTGGTAAAGATCCTTTCCCATATGGTTGGCTGTCTTTCTGTTTTGGTGGCTATATCCTTAGCTGTGCAGAAACTTTTTAATTTGTAGTAGTCCCATTTGTCGAGTCTCTCCCCTATTTGTTGTGTCCCTGGGACTTTATTCAGGAAGTTCCTTCCTGTGCCTATAAGTTCTAGCACCTTTCCTACTCTGACCTTCAGTAGTTTCAAGGATTTGGGTCTGATATTGAGGTCTTTGATCCATTTTGAGTTGATCTTGGTGCATGGTGATAGGCTTGGGTCTACTTTGAGTTTTCTGCATATGGCTGCCCAGTTCTCCCAGCACCAGTAGTTGAAGGGGCTATGTTTATTCCATTGTAGGTCTTTAGCTTCTTCGTCGAATATCAGCTGACTGTAAGAGTGCGGTTTTATTTCTGGATCTTCAATTCTAATCCATTGTTCTTCCGATCTGTTTTTATACCAATACCAGGCTGTTTTTGTTATGATGGCCCTGTAGTAGAGCTTGAAGTCTGGTATTGTGATACCTCCTGCACTGCTTTTTCTGCCTAGAATTGCTTTGGCTATTCTAGGTATTTTGGTGTTCCATATGAATTCATGGATTGCTTTCTCTATTTCAGTGAAGAATGTGACTGGGATTTTGATGGGGATTGCATTGAATTTGTATAACAATTTGGGCTATGTGGACATTTTCACTATATTGATTCTGCCTACCCATGAGCATGGGAGGTCTTTCCATCTCCTTGTGTCTTCTTTGATTTCCCTCATTAGATTTTTATACTTTTGATTAAACAGGTCAGTCACATCCTTGGTTAAGTTGATCCCTAGGTACTTTATTCTTTTTTTGGCTACTGTAAATGAAATTGTTTCCAAAATTTCCTTTTCTGCTTGTACATTGCTGGTGTACAGAAAAGCTACTGACTTTTGTGGATTAATTTTGTATCCTGCTACTTTGCCAAAATGGTTTATTAGGTGAAGGAGTTTGGGGGTGTGAGTTTTTTGGGTCCTTCAGATATAAGATCATGTCATCTGCAAATAGGGATAGCTTTATTTCTTGCCAATGTGGATCCCTTTAATGTCCTCCTCTTGCCTTTTGGCTATGGCTAGGGATTCCAGCACTATGTTGCAAAGAAGTGGGGAGAGTGGGCATCCTTGTCTTGTTCCTGATTTTAGGGGGAATGATTTAAGTTTCTCTCCATTTAATATGATGTTAACAGTTGGTCTGATGTATATGGCTTTTAATGTTTTGAAGAATGTTCCATCTATTCCTGTTCTCTCCAAAGCTTTTAATAGGTATGGATGTTGTATTTTGTCAAAGGCTTTTTGGGCATCGACTGAGATAACAATGTGATTCTTGATTTTAGTTCTGTTTATGTGGTGATTTACATTGATTGATTTACGGATGTTGAACCATCCTTGTGACTGTGGGATGAAGGCTACTTGGTCATGATGTATAATTTTCTTGATCAGTTTGTGGATCCTGTTAGCTAATATTTTATTGAGGAGCTTTGCATCTGTGTTCATTAGTGATATTGGTTTGTAGTTCTCTTTTTTTGTTGGGTCTTTGCCTGGTTTGAGAATGAGTATGATATTAGCTTCATAAAATGAGTTTGGGATTTCTCTCTCTGTTTCTATTTTGCGGAAGAGTTTTAGGAGTATTGCTATTAGCTCCTCACTAAAGGTTTTGTAAAATTCATTGGTGAATCCATCTGGGCCTGGTCTTTTCTTTGTTGGGAGGTTCTTGATTACCTCCTGTATCTCACCGTAAGTTATTGGTTTATTTAGTTGATTTATTTCTTCTTGGTTCAGTTTGGGCAGTTTATACTTCTCTAAGAATTGATCCATTTCTGTAATATTATTGGTTTTTACTGAGTAGAGGTTCTGGAAATAGCTCCTAATGATTGTTTGAATATCATGTGTACTTGTTGTATTTTTTCCGGTGGAGTCCCTGATTTTACGTATATGAGTCTCTTCTCTTCTTTTTTTGTAAGACTTGCGAGAGGTCTGTCAATTTTATTTATTTTCTCAAAGAACCAGCTTTTAGTCTTATTTATTTGTTGAATGATCTTTCTATTTTCAATCAGATTCATCTCTTCTTTAATCTTTGTGATCTCTCTCCTCCTAGTCATTTTAGATTTGGTCATTTCCTGTTTCTCCAGTTGTTTTAGTTTCATCGTGAGGTTATTCACCTGCTCTGCTTCCATTCTTTTAATGTAAGTTCTGAGGGCAATGATCTTGCCCCTCAGTACTGCCTTAGCTGTGTCCCATTGGTTTCTTTGTGATGTGTTTTCATTGTCATTGTGGCTTATGAATTTGTTGATTTCATCTTTAATTTCGTCTTTGGCCCAAATGTTGGATAACAGTGTGGGGTTTAGCCTCCAAGAATGTGTGTATAGCCTCTGTCGTAAACGTTGTTATTGAGGGTTACCTTTAATGCACTGTGATCAGATATAATACATGGGATGATGTCAATACTTTTGTATTTGCTGAGGTTCTTTGTGTGGGCTATGAGTTGGTCTATTTTGGAGTATGATCCATGGGCTGCTGAGAAGGTGTATTGCGTCTCTGTAGGGTAGAAGATTTTGTATAGATCTGTAAGATTCATTTGGGATATGATGTTACTTAGGTCCTCAGCTCCTTTGCTGATCCTCTGGGTGTTGGATCTGTCTCTTGGAGAGAGTGGGGTATTAAAGTCACCCACTATGATTGTGTTTGTGTCTATCTTGTTCTGTAATTCTGTGAGAATTTGCTTGACATAGGTAGGGCCTCTTTTGTTCGGTGAGTATACATTATCACTGTGATGTCTTGATTTTGGATTTTTCCTTGTATTAAAATGTAATGTCCTTCTTTATCTTTTTGAGTTGATTTTAATGAAAAGTCCAGCTTGTCTGAGATCAGGATGGCTACACCTGCCGTTTTGGTAGGTGTGTTTGCTTGGAAGATCTTGCTCCATCCTTTCATTCGGAGCCTGTTTTTGTCCCTTGCTGTAAGGTGGGTCTCTTGTAAACAACAGATGCCAACTTTTTGTTTGCGGATCCATTCTGCCAGTCTGCTCTTCTTTATTGGAGAGTTTATACCATTTATATTCAGAGAGATCAAGGGTAAGAGTGTTTTTTCTCCTTCCATTTTCTTGTTGGGCTGTTTTTTCCTCTTTTTTTTTTCTTGTCTTTAGTGAGCTGGTCTTTCTGTTGGGCTCTAGGTATTGTAGTTTCTATCTCTTTCTGTCTGTGTGTCTTGTACAATCTCTGTTGGGTGGGATTCCCCTCTTAGAATTCGCTGTAGGCCTGGTTTTTTATTCACTTACTCCTTTAGATCCTCTTTGCTATGGAATGATCTGGTTTTCCCTTCGAATGTGAACTCCAATTTCGCTGGATATTTAATCCTGGGTTGCATATTGTTTGACTGTAGTACTTGGATGGTGTTCTTCCACTCACTTCGCGCTTGGTAGGTTTGTGTGGCGAGGTCTGCTGTTATTAGGATCCTCTTCCCATTGCAGAAAATTTCTTTCTTCGCTTTGGCTGCATTTAGAATTTGCTCTTTATTCTTGAGATCTGAAGTCTTGAATATTATATGCCTTGGTGTGGCTTTTCTGGGGTCTGGCCTGCCAGGTGTCCTACAGGCTTCAGTTACCTGGATGGGGTCCCTTGTGAGATTGGGGAAGTTTTCTGCAATAACTTTATTGAAAATATGATGAAGACCTCTGCTCTGGTATTCTGCTCCTTCTTCTATTCCAATTATGCACAGATTATATCTCTTGTCTTTGTCCATTAGTTCCTGGATTAGTCTGCCCTGAAGCTTCACTGTTTCTTGGAGTGTGGTAATTTTCTGGTTGTTGTTGGCTGCTTCATAGTCTAAGCGAGAGATTCTGTATTCCATATGGTCAATTCTGTGTGCTGTGGATTCAATTGCAGAGTTTATGGATGACAGAGAGCTATTTATGGTTGTCAGATCAGCTCTGATCGTGGAAATTTCTTCCTTTAAAGAGTTGTATTTTAGGGGCTGGGAATATGGCCTAGTAGCTAGAGCGCCTGCCATATATACACGAAGCCCTGGGTTCGATTCCCCAGCACTACATATATAGAAAATGGCCAGAAGTTGCGCTGTGGCTCAAGTGGCAGAGTATTAGCCTTGAGCAAAAAGCAAACCAGGGACAGTGCTCAGGCCCTGAGTCCAAGGCCCAGGACTGGCACAAAAAAAAAAAAAAGAAAAAAAAAAAGTGTTGTATTTTAAATCTTTTTTTTTTCATGCATTTCACTTCTTGGGATGTTAAGGTCTTCTTTAAAGGAAGTTTGCATTGTATCCATTTTTGCTTCCATTTCTTTCTTGGCTTCCTGGATTTCCTTCAAGACTTCCACTCTAAACTCTTGGAATTGTTTTCTGATTTCATTTCTGATGCTTTCCATCATTTCTGTGAACATGTCCTCATTTGCTTTTTTATTCTCCATCTCCTCTTCAGTCGTGCTGCTTTTTGGAGCTGGCGAGTTGGCTTGCCCTTTGATGAACCGTGTTATATTTCTTTGTGATTTGCCCATCTGGAGATCTGTGGGTGGCGTCCCTGGTTTGGGTTTGTGCTGGTCTGTCAGTGGGAGCCTTGTGTCCTGGTGTCCTGGCTCTGGGTTTGGCTGTTGCACCTTGCTTCCCAATGGGTGAGCGTGATCTTCTCAGTTGTTGCTGAGGTGGTCACTCTCCCTGCACTAGGGGGCCGGTAGGTTCTGTGCCTTTCTCTGCGAGACAGGGTCCTGCCACTGTGTTGTGCTGACCCTAGCGTGCCCTGTTGGGGGTTTGCTGGTGGCTGATTCAGCGTGGAGTGGAGGCTTATCTCTACTTTGATTCTTTTTTCCACTCTCTATCTTGGTCAGAGGAGATCACCTCTCAGGCAGTTCACCTTCCTGTGTGGACTGCTCCGGTGCAGGTGTTGTTGAGGGGCGGCCCACCCACTTGTACGAAATGTGCCAAACTGAGTGGACACTGGCTGATGGAGATAATTTTAAGATTGCATTTCAGTCAATTCAGAATGACCATCACCAAGAACATGAATACCAACAACTGTTGGGAGGATACAGGAAAGAAAGAACCCTAATATACTTGTTGGTGTGGATGTAAATTAGTGTAACATCATGGAAAAACAGTATGGATATTCTTCAGAAAAATAAACATAGAGCTACCTTATGAACCAATGATACTACATCTGGGCAGGCATTGATCAGAATGTTTTCATGACAGGGAAAAGTACCTACACACCCCTGTGTATTACAGCAAGAGTCATAATAGTCAAACCATGGAAATATCCTAGATGTCCTTCAACAGATGAATGAATCCCTTATATATGGGTCTTTAACCCAAAATTCAACTTCTGTAAACACTGGGAGTTATGCATGAACACACAATTCAGTTGACTAAAGTGCAGTATATACTGAAGTGAAACTTCATGGTTCAAACATTTTAAACAATTAAATGTCAGGATGCTAAGTGTCAGGGGGCTAGTGATAGAGGGAGTGAATTAATGAAAAAGAGAAGGGGCTAGAAATATAGCCAGAATATTCACTATACATATGTGGTATAGGAAGTGGAAAATGGGAAATGTGTTTGATGAGAAGGAACAAATGGGATAGGAGAGAATGACAGAAGAGCAGACTCCACATAAAAGATGTTGAATTTCAACCCCTTTGTAAAATCATGTGATGTTTAGGGGAACAAAATCACAGACTGGAAAAATAAGATAATATAAATAAGAGTTTGAAGTCAAGCTACTCACATACAGATCTGTATTCTGACATTCCATACTTGTTGGACCTTGAGAAAAGTATTATACAGTTTTGAGCCACATTTTCTTCATAAAATGAGAACCATATCATTTATGTATATAATTTTTAGATTATTTGTTATTTTCATGCTTATAATGTTATTTAGAAGGGTACTTGGTAAAGAAACAGTGGGTATTTCTCCTCTTTCATCAACTTAAACAACTTGAAAATGTTCCCTTTAATTGTATTGCTTTATCTTCACAGTACTTTTCCCATAAATTTCCATAACAATTCCTCAGTACTTCTCTATATTATTATTTTGGTCCCTAAAAGTCCATTCTTATTTATTTTTATTTTTTTTGGCCAGTCCTGGGCCTTGGACTCAGGGCCTGAGCACTGTCCCTGGCTTCTTCCTGCTCAAGGCTAGCACTCTGCCACTTGAGCCACAGCGCCGCTTCTGGCCGTTTTCTGTATATGTGGTGCTGGAGAATCGAACCTAGGGCCTCGTGTATCCGAGGCAGGCACTCTTGCCACTAGGCTATATCCCCAGCCCCCTTACAAGTCCATTCTTTACAAACTATCTTTATTTTTTGTCCCACCAATGCTATTCTTTTTGAGTAAGTAGGCCAAGATAGTTTATGGTGCTATTTCTCCTTCTATGACTACTGTGATGACAGTCACCGCACAACTTTCACTTTGGAGACTAAATATTCAACTAACAAAGGATTATTTGACCTCAGAATTGACCACACAGCCATGCTAATATCCCAACCAACAGTCAGGAGATCTCATGTTTACCTTCGTTTTCATACTGAGCATGCTTTCAGACCTCTGTCAGTGAACATACCACACTAACTATACCCAGGATGTTTAACACAGCTTTTCATTTTCTTATGAAAATATAATTAAAAATTAGGCATTAAATTTACTAAATGTGTAGATTTTTTAATCTGTCCCACAGTGATTTTTAATTAACATTTTAAGTATTGTACTATTACTTAGGTTGATAGTAACATGTAGCCATGTAAGACTCCAACCTATAAGTAGGCACTAGTGGCTCATCCTTGTAATCCTATCTAATTAAGAATCTGAGATCCAGGTCTCAAGGTTAGCCCTGTCAGGAAAGTCTGTGATTCCCAAATTAATCACTAGAAAGCCAGAGGTAGAGCTGTGGTTCAAGTGATAAAGTGAAAGCTGGAGGAAAAAACTAAGGGACAGTGGCCAGACCCTAAGTTTAAGTCCCAAGACCAACACCAAAAAAAGAAAAAAACACTCTATAGAGTAAAAAATAATGCTACTATGTTTGTTATTTACCTTTCTATATATTCCATGTTCTACAATTGAGGATCAGAGTGGTGAACTGAAAGTTTCCTGCTTATATGGCCTAATGGAAAGAGTAAGTCTCACAACCTGACAGGCCATTTTCTATCAGCCATCCTACATCTTATTTCATAGGCAAAATTAATTATACTAAGTCTTTAAAAAGATATTATGATAGGCTAATTATTAAATTTAAGAATCACTTCAAAACAATTATATAGCAATAAAAAATATTTTTAAAATTATGAAAATTGATGTATCAAATGTAAATCACCTATTTCTCCCAAGACCTTGTTCTGTATATATACAATGTTGATGTTTTGCAATATCTTACTTCAATATTTCAGAACCTCACCAGCTTGTCTAAGTGGGAGCATGATTTCAATCTAAGAGTAGTCTCTACTTTGAGCATTTTCGAAACATTATCTCTGGTTTAAGAAGATATCCATGAAAATCTTATTACCACCAGATCTAGTACCCATGTTTTCCCTAGTGTGGTTTCAAAGACATTTGGTTTGTCTTATTGACGAATTTTTAGAGAATAAAAGAAGAATTACATGGTTGGAGAGAAAAGTATGCTACTGGGTATCTATAAATGTGCTGGTTCTGGAACAGGACTTGTCTGTTATAAACAAGTCTACATGATACCATTACCAGCTGAGGGTGTCCTAAATCTTTGTTTCCTATCACAACATCAATGTTTTTTGGTTTTTTGTTTTGTTTTGTTTTGTTTTGTTTTAGAAAAGCATGGTTCTGCTTATCATCTATGAGTTTTATAGCCTGAGGGATAAACAGACAAAAAAATGTGCAAGGAAAATAAGACTGGCTTGTTTCTAAAGTGAAGCAAGCATTATAATTTGGATATAATTTGGGTCATAAAAGGAATGTCAAATTTTTCCAAGACTGAAGATTACTGTCACTGAATAGAGGTATTTACAGTAATTATTAATTTGGTTCCTTGGAAAAAATTTATTTTATAATGGATAAACTTAATTTTATACAATACATATACATATATACATTATATATTATGTGCAATTTTATGCATATAATCTTACAATGCATACAAATCATATATATGCTATATATGTATGAAATATATATATGTGCATACAAATGACACATATGTATACAAATCATTCTATGTTTTATATATGATTTGTACACACACACACACACACACATATATTTGTTACTTTACCATGTACCTATAATGATATGGAAAAACTACCTTATATCAGTTGTGTCTGTGCAAAGTTAATATTCAAATTACAAACAAAATGTTTTGCTTACAAATACTATTAAATTGGTACTATCCAGAAGATGAGTAAGTATAATGAAAGATTTTGAAACGCTTTCGTTCAGAGCAACATTAATGTATTTTTATTTAAAAAATTTAAAAATTATCTTGATGCAGTTGTAGACAGGGGTTTCATTTCAATATGTGAAACTGAGTCCAATCATGTTGATCATTGTCACCTCTGTCACAATTCTCCCATCTCTCACAACCCTACCAATCTCCTCCATCTTCTAGATCTATTTTCACATATGTACTTTGAATGTTTCAACCATATTTGCTCAAACTTTCCTTTTCCATTTTCTACCCCTGTCCCCTGGATTCACTTCTTCCTCACAACCTAATTTTCAGCATTCTCATATTGGTTTTGATAAACAGTATGTTAATTGTTCAAAGGAGTTACATCATTGGAAACCTCACTACTTATTTTTCATTACAGCTAAATCATGAAAATAACTCAGATATCCTTCAATGGATAAATGAGTTAAATATATATGGATATATATGTGTGTAATTTATGTGTATATATAGTAATTTTATCCACATATCAACTAAAATGTTACATTATTTCCAAGGAAGTGTATAGTCTTGGAAAAAAATCATGTTAATAAAGTAAGAGAAATGTTCCATATTACATTTCTATTCTAAAAACTCAGGAAATGTCATTGGTGTGCTATAAAGATTAGACAAAGGATAAAAAGCAAAACAATGAAACAGCAAAACTTACAAGGCAATATGCTGTAAACTAACTGCACAACAAGCGGGGGGTGGATGGGGAGGAGGGAAGGTGAGAAAAATGAGGGAGGGAGTTTCAAGTTGGACAAGAAATGAACTCACTACCTAATGTTTGTAACGGTAGCCCCTTTGTACTTCACCTTGGCAATAAAAATAAATAAATAAATAAATAAATAAATATAAAAGGAATAGAACATGTTGAAATTGAAATACAAAAATATGTCATGATATTGTATATTTGATATAAACTAAAAGAAAGCTTTGATCACTGAGAAATAAGAAGGATTTGGGGAGATAGGCATGGACAAATACATTCTTGCTGATCTGAACATAAAGAATGCATTAAAAATGATATAGCATCTCACAAACATGCATGATTAAATATAAAATTTTAATATTAGAAGTGTATTTCACTTGTAAAAGAATCCTGTACAGAGTGGTGTTATTAGCAATTCATTAATAACATGCATTAGTTAATGTTAATGACATTTAGGAAGAATAGAGGAGTAATAATTATACTTAAAAGTCTAATATATAACCACACAAACACATATATGTTATATATTATATACTATAGGTTCTAAAAATTATATATACATATGTGTAATTAGGACCTCAGTATGTGTTGTATAGTTTACATCTTCAATGCAGAAATTTAAATAGAGATTACCAATGAGGGACAAAGTATATATAGGAAGAAACAAAGGTATCTTAAAATGTGCAATAATTTGAAAGCTGGAAACAATATTCTTTGAGTCTAGTACTTATGATTTTATTGTTCTGACTTCTTTAATTGCATTTTTACCTTTAATATTTCCAGGAAACCAAAGCAGTTAAGTATTAACTAAATTATTTAGAAAATACAGATGCAAATATTAATAAAATATCAGAAGAAAGCAACATAAAGAGTACTAGCATCCCAATATTTTAAAAGATTATATAGTAACTCAACATAAATATAATCTACCAATAAAACTAATTAAATTCGGTCTTGGCTTCAATCATATGTAAAATACAATATACAAAATGTAAACAAGTTTTCTGAAATTTGCAATAATGCATTACGCCCTGTAGGTAGAATTTGCTTCTAAGAGTAACCAATAAATATGTCAGTTCTATCTCTGTCTATTAATACTTCTCAAGTTGTTTTATGTAATTTATAGTTTTCCTTGAGGATACAGTCTATACCTTCTTAATCAGTGATTTAAAAAGTTTTTCCTTGGAGAGACACCAATTTTCCATGGGAAGTAAATTTTTGCCATCTCTTTTAGAATCTAATCAATATTTTCCTAAACTTTTCTCATCCTTTGTCTCAGGGATTTATCTTCTCTTATTTTCAAAATTGTATTAACCTCCTGATTATCTCTAGTGATTTTCTTCTTTGGGCTTCTGATTTTCAACCTTGAAACATTATTTCCTGACTGAAAAAATATTGTCTGATCGTTTAACAAAAATTACTACCTGACTGGCCTTTTACTTTCCAGGCAAGTATCGTACCATTTGAACCCTACCCCAGTGATCCTTTTGTCTTTAATTTTCTTTATGCTTAGTTTGTCTTGTGCTGTTTTTTGACAAATATTCAATCTTCAAAAATACCGTAAAGCTGATACACAGAAAGAATTACAGTTACATAAGTCAGGTAATGAGTGCATTTCTTTTTGAGAAGTGTCACGTCTTCCCTCATTTTCTCCAAGTGTTTTTTCCTCTCAACTCTCCTCCTCATCAGGTATAGTTCATTTTCATTATTGTGAATAATCACTGCTGAATTAGTTCATCCTTTGTCCCACCATTTCTGTCTTTCCCTTCCCCTGCCCAATCAGATAAACTTACTAACAAGACAAAAGGTACAAAAATAAAAAAAAGTGACAAAACTGAAAAAGAAAAGCCACAAAATGTAAAATAAGTGAACTTGTTGTTTCCATTTCTTGGAGTTTACTTCAATAAACATTATTTTCTATGATCATATGGGCATTAAGCCCTTGTATTCCTGAATGACTGACCACAAAATAGGCCACAGTAAAGCCACTAGTCCATGACTGATATATATGTGTATGTGTGTGTGTATGTTGTGTGTGTATGTGTGTGCATATATGTATACACATACATACATACAATGGAATTTTATGCACCCATCAGAAAGAATGTCATTGCCCCATTTGTAAGGAAATGAAAAGACTTTAAAAAAATTATATGAAGTTAAGTAAGCTAGACCCAAAGAAACATAGATTGCTTGGTTTCCCTCATTTGTAATAATTATAATTTGCCTACAAATCTACAAGTATACCTAATGGATAGGAAAAGAAAAAAAAATACACTTGAAAAGAAAAAATACACTGGGACATGATAAATTAAACAAGACTCCAAAGTTTCACACAGTGAGACCAAAGGAGGATATTCTTTCTTTTTCTACCTGCCTCCTAGCTGGAATTATAGCTGTGCAAAGACAGAAATGGCTTATCTAACCCAAAATAGATTTGCTTGTTTATATTTGCTTATATTTCATGGTATTTTTCAAAGCTTCCTAGATGTTACATCACAAAACATTTTTATTGGCTTAGCACATTAACTTTCTGTTATGGCCCAGGCAAAATTATTGCCTTGGGATGCATACTTATACATGTGACCTCAAAACTAAACAAATAAGGTGTTTTAATCTTTTCAATAATGAATTTGACAATACTGCAGTGTCTTATTATTCAGCCAAACACTAATATTTCTATGAATTCAAAAGTATTAGTGAACTTATGTTTACGCTGTTTTACAACATTATTTAACAAAGTAAATTTATATAAATTAGAAAAGGGTGAGTAAATTCAAAAGCCCTTAAAACACAATTGCTGTTTCCTTAGTTAAAAACCTTGCAACTCATCCAACACACTAGGAGAAGATCTTGCCAGTCAACACATCCGACAAATGCTTCGTATCTAATATATACAAGGAGCTCAAGAAACTAGCTTATCAACAAATCACTAAAAGGGCAAGGGAGCTAAGAAGAGACTTCTCAGAAGCAGAAGTAAGAATAGCAAAGAAATATATATGGAAATTCTCATCATCCCTGGTGATAAAGGAAATGCAAACTGAAACAACTCTGAGATTCCATCCCTCACCAGTTAGATAAGCCAACATTATGAATTTAAATGACAACAAATGTTGGTGATCATGTGCTGAAAAAGGAACCCTATTGTCCTGTTGGTGAGAATGTAAACTAGTACAATCACTCTGGATAGAAGTCTGGAGGTTCCTCAAAACACTAAACCTGGATCATCCCATGACCCAGGCATTCTATTCCTGGATATCTACCCAGAACATCACAAGTGGGTACTATAATGGCACCTGTACATCTGTTTTCATGGCTACACTACTGGCAATAACCTGGCCTTCCTGAGGTCAAGCCTAGAAAAACAGGAGTTATTGAACCAATAACACTATTTTCTTTGTAAATTACATATATTATATATTTATATAATGTATAATATGTTATATACTTGTAGGATACACAATATATAATATACACAGTGCATTTATATAACATAATATGTCATGAATTATATAACATATTTGTAATATGTTGTGTGTAATAAATGTATTGTATAATATATACATTATTTAATTATAATAATATACTATAGCATATAATGTAACATTATACATTATAATATATGCGGTAATTTATCATGAGTATATATTAAAGTGTGTCTTATCTCTATAATTACAAGAGCCTGTTTCTGTCTTTGAGGCCTCAGTGATATAGAAACAAAAAAAAGTAAATAAAGATAAAATATATAATCATTTTTCTTGGGCTTCCTGCTATAATGAAAATGAAGCACATCCCTATTGACTTTATTTATTGCATCAATTCCTTAACAGATGATATTTAATACTGACAACATCTTTAGCTTTACATTTTCTGGGTAAATTTAGTTCTAATAATTTGCAAAGGCTTCTTTCTATCTATAACAATAATGTTAATAACGAAAACAACGCCTTTAGTTTAAGCAGGTGTTTAAGTGTTTTAAGCCCATCAGTACAAAAATTACTTAGAAAATGCTACTTTTAAAATATAAAAATAGTATTAGGAGATAGCCATTGCTGATTTTCTAATTTTTATGGGAAATAAAGACCCTAAAACATGGAATACTGCAGTCACTTACATAAGGTTGCTAGTGTGGGATGTGGTACAGAGGACATTTTGATAAGACTCCAAATCAATAGGAGATTCAGCCACTCCTTTTGCTCATCTTGGTAGTCCCATTTTATTACTGATAACTCTGAGAACCAGTTTCCATATGACTTAAATAGGACAACCTACAACCATAGAATTAAATTCTTGCAATAGGAAGCAGATCTACATGCAATTTATAAGGCAGGTTTGGGGTGAAGTTTTTCAAATTCATACTTAGAGTTAATAACTGTTTTCTCTAAATCTCCACATCACTCTATACTTCAGCCTAAATGAGTTTGGGAATCAAAGAATATAATGACATATTTCTATGTATTTTTCTTGATTAGTCAAGATGTCATTTGGAGCAAGTATTTTTCTTTCTTTGGCTTAATACTCACACATGTATGCTTTAAATTAGCACCCAGTTTTATGAAATACATTATTAATAACAAAAGAGTAGAATAGAAAGGCAAGGTTATTCTGACCAATACCCATCTCCTATGACTGAGGATGCTAATATTTCTCACATCCTTTCCTCCCTGAGCTGAGAACATTTTTTGTCTCTGTCTCTTCCGCACTAAGTACAAGTGACACTGTGTGATTTTGTAGCCTCTGAGGCACACAGCTTCTTTTGTCTCTCACTGTTTCATAGTGATTTTCTATAAATACCGGTCATCAACTAGTGAAGCAGCTGCAGATTAAATGTAGAGATCATTTATAGCTCTGCCTGGTAGCTCTAATAAGATCATCGAGACTTTCAAGCAATAAACAAAAGACACAAAAGCCCATGAGCTTTATAGGGGGTAGCAGCTTTCAACTGTCAAGTTTTCAGGCCAAGGCTGTAGACATCATAGACAGGCAACAAGTATGTTCTAGCTGAAGTGGTAAAGATCATTTTAAACTGGTGGAATTAAACACACACTTGAACAAAAATATGCTATTATCAGAAATGTTTTTGCATATATTCTATTTCAGGGTCATTATACTATTTAATACACAAATTTCAGACAGATATCATATTTACTATGCTAATTTCAGACAGTTATCTTATTTACTTTGCAAAGTTTATGACGTAATTTTGAGTCAGACCTAGTAGTTTAAGATAACATGAGATTATTGTTTGTTTTCTTTTTTTCCAAGGTTAAATTATGTATAAGGTTAATGCCTATAATCCCATTTATTCTGGATGATCATGAACTGAGGCTTCCTGTGCAGAAGCCAGATACCTTATTTGCAAAAGCAAATGTGAAAGTATAGCTCTGTAACTCAAGTGAAAAGAGCTGGCTCAGTAAGAGGTTTTGAGTTCAATTCTCAGCACTATCTCTCCTCCAGCAAAAACAAAATAAGATTAAAGAAAAGTTATCAGTCAACTTTTACAAAGTTTGCAAATAAAAGTTACTGCTACACTGCTGTTCTTTTCATAAGAAAATAAAATATGTCTCCACTAAGTCCATAACAAAAGAAGTATCCTCTCAGAAATCTAAGCGTAAACAGCTCAAAGCTTATGTTCTCCTAGAATTTAAAAACAAGCTTGGGCATATTGGCTTTGGCCTTTGAATCATATATTCTAGTTCTAAATACATTTATTTTATGCTTGAAGAATTTTCCTTCTCTAATTCATTTTTAAGTGTGAACTCTGGCTCAAAATCATGAATGGTTTATAGGAAGTTTGTAAGACTGAGACCGTTGAATTCTTAAATTTAACTTTCATTACTGGTCAAGAAGATCACAGCCAAAACATCACAGAATATAATCAGATTTTTAAGAATATTTTTAATTTACAGCTATATATAGTAAATGTAAAAGCCTAGAGCAAAAGCAATACAAATTTCAGATAAGTCCTTATTACTTTACTGAATAAGATGCTTTGAAACAACAGAAGGCATAATTTTCAAAACAGAAATTTTCTTTCTGTTTTATAAACTTTTTCAGATGTTTTTTTAAGTTTAGAATACTGGTTGGGCCATAAAGTAATTCGAGGTCTGTTAAAGTTACTTTAAACCGAAATGTTGAAAGTTTTCTTCCTAAACTTAAATGGGCAATGTTTGGCAAAAGTGAAGGCTAGAGTTTCTCAACAGTAGACATATTACCTTCCTGGTATTTACTTTCTTGAACTGTAAATTATTTGCTCAATGGAATTACACAACTGGAATCCTCTTCTATATGTACCATTTTCAGTCAATTTACTTGTGCTTATGTGCATAGGACCCTTTATATGAGTTTATATGTGTCTAATGATAATGAGTATAAAATTATATAATAACACATACACATACAGAAAAATTACATGTGAAACCTGAGCTCTGCTGTTAGTGGAAAAGACCGAGATTATTTTCATTACGAATGAATTAGATTTTATATCTGACCAGGGTGATATTTTTATTGCAACATGTTCATTTAAAACTTGTCAAGTTTTAAGTATTTTAAATAAATTAATCATATAATTTTCAATGTATTTTTAGACGAGCTAATAAGGAGGCCTGAGATTAGTCAAAGAGCTAGAATTGTTACAAATTTGATTTGTTGAACTAGATATGTGATTTCTTTAGCTCTTTAATTCCATTAGTTTGACAAATATTATTTTCTTTTTTAAATTTTTTTTATTGTAGAGATGATGTACAGAGAAGTTACAGTTACATAAGTCAGGTAATAAGTACAAATTTCTTTTTGAATCTTGTCACTCCTTCCCTTGCTCTCTCCCAATTTTACCATCCTACCTCCACCCACAGCCATATGGTTTATTTTCCACACAGAGTCCAGTGAGTAACACTCCTGTATTCATTCACTCTTTGTCCTAAATTTTTTTTTTTTGGCCAGTCTTGGGCCTTGGAGTCAGGGCTTTCGCACTGTCTCCCTGGCTTCTTTTTGCTCAAGGCTAACATTCTACCACTTGAGCCACAGCACCACTTCTGGCCATTTTCTGTATATATGTGGTGCCGGGGAATCAAACCCAGGGCTTCATGTATAGGAGGCAAGCACTCTTGCCACTAGGCTACATTCCGAGACCCTGTCCTAAGTTTTCTGTGCTACTTCCTTGCCCACTTAATGACACAAAAGGCAAATATGAAAAAGAAACAAAAAACAAAACAGCAGCAACAACAACAACAAAAATCTCATTTGCATTTCTTGGAGTTCATTTTGTAAAATATTATTTTATATGATCATTTGCTCATAGCTATTTTCAATGCTAGCTTGTTAGCTTTGATGTTGTGGAAGTCTTTTCCTTGATAGAAAATACATGAAATACACAGACACAAAGACACACAGACATAGACACACAGATACAGACACAAACACACAGACACACAGACACACAGACACAGACACACATATCCATTCCATGCCCTCTCAATTTAATTTCAAAGTACCTGAAATTCCTGCTCTCGAGGTTAGATACCATGTTGAAATAGTAAGAATTGAAAACTTCAAAACTGAGGTCACCAGAAAGGCCTAAGCTAATGTTAAGATGTTGAAATTTAACCATGGAAGTGTTGAGTGTTTAAAAAGAATTGTGTTCATTACCTGACTTATGTAAATGTAATTCTCTGTACATCACTTTTACAATAATTTTTTTAAAAATAAAAAAATTAAAAGTATCAATGCAGAAGCAGGCTTAGCATTAGGTCTACCCTTGAATGATGCATATTCATTTTTATAATATTAAAACCAATCATAATTTAGAAAAAATGAAAACACATTGGCATAAAAAGAAGAGAAACTTTGGCATACTCTAGCATTCTAAGAGTAGAATTATTTCACATCGCATGAATATTGATATGTAGAAATGTGAATTAGTACCCTAACAGTAACACAAGCAAGCTTGAGACTCATCAGGACAGAATTACACAGTAATGGCTGCACTATAGGGGAGAGGATAGATAGACAGATAGATAGATATATTATATTGAATAGTTCTATGGATAATTTTAGTGAGCAGCCAGCAAGACTTAGTAGTGTGTGTGTAGACTAATATGCATGTAAATAAAATATTTAGAGAATTAAAAGTTCTCATGTAATTTGCTTTCAGCTCTGAGTCCATTCAATACTCTATTAAAAAGAAGCCATTGACTTATCATTGAGTTGTTTTGTTCATGTTAGTTCTCACTGTTTAATTATTCATTTTTATTTCTCTATATTTATACTACATATCTTGATCAGAGAAACCTCTTTGATCTTCTCCCTTGATCCTCTCTCCCCCAACAAATTTCGCCAACCTTCACTTATCCATATTCACACATAAGTATTTTGCCAGAAGCATGCTCCTTGACCTCTGTTTGACAGGGCATTATGATGACATACCATATGTTAATTCAATATACTTTAAACAAATTGACTCCCTCCACCACTTGCATCATTTCCCTTTTCAAAATACATATGTTGTGCTTCAATATCTTCATCTATCTCTTTACCTGTGTGTCATCTACTCATCATCTATCTATCATCAGTATCACCATCAATTTATTTATGTATCATCTATTTATCTTATATCTATCTATCATCAAGAATCTGTCCAGCATCTATTGTCTATGCCAATTAACGAGAAACAACAGATGTGAGCTAGTTTTATAGAACAATGAAGGATTACAATCCCTCAAAATTATTCACTGGAATTTCAAATAAATCAAATACCTCGATATCAGACCAGATACCCTGAAAATATTACAGGAAGGGATAGGGAAAACACCAGAGCCCCTTTGAACAGGTTGAAACTTCTAAAGTAAACATCCAAAATCACAATAAATCAATGAAAGACTTGATAAGTGGGGACTGCATTAAACTAAAGAGTTTCTACAAGGTAAAGGACATAGCTAGCAATGTAAATAGAAAGTCCACAGAATGGGAGAAGACCTTTATTAGCCATTCATCAGACAATATACATAAAGCTAAAATAATTTCATATACCCAAAAATAAATCCTCAAAGGAACTACAACTCCATTGATAAATAAGCTAAAGACTTAGAGATTCCAAAGAAATAAAAATGACCAATGGACACATGAAGCAATATTCAAACTCTCTGGCCATAAAAGAAATGTAAATAAAAACAACATTGATGTTTCAACTCACTCTATTTAGAATAGCCATTATCAAAAAGCCTAATAATAACCGATATTGGAGGGGATATGAGCAAATGGGAATGCCATTACACCATCAAGTGTACATGTAAATTCTAGAAAGAAATATGGAGTTTCCTCAAAAGCTTTTTCTATGACCCAGTAATCCCACTTTTGGGCATCTCCCATAATGACTACAAACCAGGCCACAATAAAGCCACCAGCACAAGCTAGTTCATTGCAGAAATGTTTACTATAGCAAAGATATGAAATCAATCTAGGTGTGACTCATTGGATGAATGGATCAAGAAAACGTATGCTTCTATCAAAAAGAATGACATTGCCCCATTTGTAAGGAAATGGAAACACTTGGGAAAAAAACTATACTAAGTGAAGTAACTCACACCCAAAGAAAGAGAGGCTGCATGGTTTCGCTCATTTGTAATAACTAGAATACGCCTTTAATTTTATGAGTAAACCTTATGGATATCAAAATAACTACACTTGGACATGATTAATTAAACTGCACTCTAATCATTCACAAAGTGAGATAAAATGAGGATATTCTTAGGAAAGGAACACAAGGGCTCAATAGCTATGTGCATATGATCATATAAAATAATGCTTATCAAAAATTAACTCCAAGAAATGGAAACAAGGGTTTTCTATTTCACTGTTTGCAGTTATTTCCACCCTTCATTTTATTCCTTTGTATGAGAGTTTTTGTTTTCTGTACAATTTATCTTTTTTAAATTTATTTTATTTTGGGACGATAAGAGGAAGCACAGTAACAGAGAGACAAAGGGTGAACCAATTCAGCAGTGATACTCACTGGACACTATTTTGTATATGAACTATACAGCTTGTAAGGGAGGAAGACTAGGAGGGGCAAAACTAAGAGTATATGAAGGAGGAGGTGACACTGTTCAAAAATAAATGCATTTATTACCTGGTTTAAATAAACCCCTGTTTACAATACAATTTAAATAAAAATATTTCTTCAAGGCTAATTTCATAGTTTCATTTGCTTCATTAAAATATTGATAAAACGCGCTGGGGATATAGCCTAGCGGCAAGAGTGCCTGCCTCGGATACACGAGGCCCTAGGTTCGATTCCCCAGCACCACATATACAGAAAACGGCCAGAAGCGGCGCTGTGGCTCAAGTGGCAGAGTGCTAGCCTTGAGCGGGAAGAAGCCAGGGACAGTGCTCAGGCCCTGAGTCCAAGGCCCAGGACTGGCAAAAAAATATATATATATATTGATAAAAATGTAATATATTGTTTCTATTAAATAGCTATCTTAAGTCTCCTACTTAGCACTAACATGTTTAAATGGTCTATGCATACTATAATGTAGAAAGTTCATATTAACTGAGAAGACATTGGTAATAGTTCAGCTATAATAGTTACACTTTTCTACTTTAGATTAATTAAAAAATATTTAGTATCATTTACTTGTTTAAATCTTGTGTGCTTTTTGCATTAACATTAGTATTTTAATTTTTTCTATTCATTTGTTAGACTCATTCATGCTTAAGAATTGTATTTTTGGAGCTTGTTTACAAATTTCCAACTGGAACAATTTTGAATTATCATTTCTAGATTTTGTAACTTTTATGGATTTTTTCAGCCTTCTGATATACTTATGTGTGGGAATGTGCAAAAATGTCTTCCCAGGTATATATAAATATATAAGTATACCACAACAGACAGAAATATCTCCTCTTCCAGAAATATTTTAACTATTAATGCCAGTTTCTTCATACCATTTATTAATGCCTGTGTCTGAAGAAATATTTTTGGAGTTTTTATCTATTCATACAATATGGCACAGTTTTAATAATTACCCCTCTAAATTACATTTTCATGTCTGATAAAATAAATTGTCTACAAACTATGCCTCTTTTTCAAAATGATTTGAATATTATTCCCAAATTGACTTTTAAATTAGCTCATCAAGTTCCATAAAATTTCTCTTACTAAGATGATTTGTTACTCACTTCTTAGATAATTTGGGGAAACCACAGATTTTTTTTCATATCAATTTTACTTATTCAGACATATGGATTATCTGTCCAAACAGGTGTTCTGCTATGTTCTTATTGCACTCATATACCAACATTTCTCAGTGGAACATTTCTATCTTTATTTGGGTTCCATGTTGAACTAAAAAAAATATATATATATATATATTTTTTTTTATTTTTTTATTTTTTCACCAGTCCTGGGGCTTGGATTCAGGGCCTGAACACTGTCCCTGGCTTCTTTTTACTCAAGGCTAGCACTCTGCTACTTGAGCCATAGCGCCACTTCTGGCTGTTTTCTGTATATGTGGTGCTGGAGAATCGAACCCAGGGTTTCATGTATTCAGGCAAGCACTCTTGCCACTAGGCCATATTCCCAGCCCTGAAAAAAAAATAGTCCTAAGGAAGCACAAACAAAATACTATTGCTCTCACCTGAAAACCTTGTTTTCTTGCTTTCAATATGCAAAAACAGATGACAAATTTTCAGTTCAACAATGGAGAGTAAAATTATACTTATTCATATTATGAATATTTTGAAGTTTCTTTTTCCATTTTTACAGGCAGAAACTATTTTTACTTTATGAGAGTCAACATGATGCTTTGACTCAGGCAGAGACAAATTCTATCACAACTCGCAAGATTATTGCATTGAAGAGAATGAAATGAAGCAGGAAAAGGAAAACACTGCATCTTCTCAGTCACAGTGGAATCTTATTCATATTCATTTTTTTCTCATTATCTTTTGAGACAATTGATCTATCAGGTTAATATTTATTTTTCGGAACTCCCCTGACAATACAATCTGCTTTGCTTTATGCACTAGTTATTCCTTCTCATTTGAAGGATCTATGTTTTTGTTTTACTGCAAGACAAGACCACTCTACTAGTGAGTCTGGACTGAAGATTATGAATCATTGGTCCTTTTTGTTGTAAATATTCCAAGTTTAATGTTCTTTGGGGGTAATTACACTCTTATAAAATTGAGCTATATATTGATTTTATTCCATCTATTCTATTCTCTTTAGAGCTTAACTGTGTTTATCAGTTTATTATTGCCTAGTGAATTATAGTTCAACATGCACAATGTCAAACTCATTGCCCTGCTCACCAATCCGATTTTTCCAAGCAATATCCATATCAGCTATTGACAACACAATTGTGTCCATACTGCTAAAAGAAACTTACTTTCTGGAACTTCTAATAATAAATTGTTCTGTGTTATGAGTTTGTTATTTCATTTCCTTTCTGGTACAAGTAAGTTTCTATTTCTTATACCCTGCATAACTGGAGTCTTAGTCTGAGACTCTTGTCTTGTCCCATGTTAGAATTAATATAGTAGTTTCTACTTTAGCATCTGACGACACCTTCTACAGCATTTTATCAACATACATTAAAAGGGAACATTAGAGCTATCAATTTTCTCTGGAGTCAGAGTGTAAGATAATAATAAGAAAATGCTTCAAGAATACTTACCTGGCAGAACTTCCCTTCATTCACAAGTCGTCACATAAAAACTTAAAATCACAGAACACATAATTAAGATTTCAGTATGGTGAACACGGAGCCTTTCATTTTAAAACAGAGATGTCCAATGCAGCTTCAACAGTTGCACATTCATGGAGTCTTGTGTTCTTGAGCTTTACCTTGAGTAAAATATAAATTGAGAAGGTAATACAGAACATTTTAAAGACATGCTGATTTTATTCCTTTCTCTTTCGCTTCTAGGCTTGCAGCCTCTGTTCTTATACCAGAATGCATGACCTGTTTTTTCTGCCTGAAATGCTCTTCTTTTTTCCCCTGACCCACTCAAGGATAATTTATACACATCCAAATGCCTCCAATCATGATAATTTTTCAGTGAAGCTGCAATACCAGGGATGTTAAAATAGAATTCTGTTTATTTGGTTCATTTTATTATATACACACATCCAGTACTATCAATATCTCTTTGCTATAATACATATTATCATCATTATTTTGTACCAGATATATTCCAGAAGCTGGTGGGTCATGCTACTGAGGAGGTTAAGACCTGAGGATTGAGGTTCAATGTCAACTGGGAAAAGAAAGTCTATGAAACTTTCATCTCCAATTAACAAACCAACAAAAAACAACAAAGCTAGAAGTGGAACTATGGCCCAAATGGTAGAAGACTAGCCTTGAGCAAAAATCTCAGGGAGACTGCCCAGGTCCAGAGTTGAAGCCACATGATTGCTCCTTCCACAAAAATGTTTATTTTGTTCACCTGTTTGTATAATACAAGCTTTAGGGAAAAGATCTTTAGTCCACTTACCTCTCCTCAATATTGTATAGAATAATACTGAAAATCATAACTACAATTATTATTCACAAGAAATAAATAAAAAGTAATCAAGTGGAGAAGAAAAATCGTACTTATTTGCAGACAGGATCTTATACTAAAAAGACCAAATAAAATTTAATGAATCTTCTAAACATTTATGGCAATGTTGAAATATGTAAAATCAAGTAAAAGTCACCTGGGACACATTAGCTCATGTTTGTAATCGTAGTTATTTCTCACATTGAGTTCTGAGGATCTCTGTTCAAAGTCATCTCTACCAGGAAAGTTTGGTGAGAATCTAATCTCCAATTAACAACCAAAAAGCAGCATATGGAGCTGTAGCTAAAGTGATAGAGCACTAATCCTGAGCAAAAAAAGAAAGAAGGAAAAAATTAAGAAAGAAAGAAAGAGAGAGAAAGAAAGGGAAAAAAGGAAGGAAGGAAGGAAGGAAGGAAGGAAGGAAGGAAGGAAGGAAGGGAAAAAAGATTAATGGTAGTTCCTAAGTCTTGAGTTCAAGATCAAGCACTGGCATACACACACACACACACACACACACACACACACACACACACGAGAGAGAGAGAGAGAGAGAGAGTTGAGAGAGGCTTTACTAAACACCAACAAAAACATGAAGAAAAAGAAATCAAGCTTCCTCTGGTTGTACCCACATTTTCACTGTACCTTACCTGAGTAAACTGGAAACTGTATATACTTCTATTATAACTAGGAAAGTGAAAGAGAATATCAAAATCGAGAGACAAAGGATAAAAAGACAAACAACTACAAAAGCAATACTTGCAAATCCATTTGGTGTAAACCAACTCATGAGGAGAGAGGGGAAGGGGGAGGTGGGAGGGGAGAATGAGGGAAGAGGTAACAAACAGTACAGGAAATTAAGGTGCTTCCTTAAATTATTGAGTTGCTGTTTCTCCAGTTTGTTGATGTATGTACTCAGAGATATAAATTTTCCTCTGAGTACTGCCTTTGCTGTGTCCAAAAGGAGCTGGCACTTTGTGTCCTCAACGTGGTTGAATTGCATAAACATTCGAATTTCTGTTTTAATTTCTTCAATGACCCACTGATGGTTCAGCAGTGTGTTGTTTAGTCTCCATGAATTGTAGTATTTTCTGTGGTGGCTGTTTGAGTTGAGCTCTAACCTTATTCCATTGTGGTCTGACAGAATGCAGGGAATGTTTTTGATATTTCTGAATTTGTACAGTTTTCCTTTGAGCCCTAAGATGTGATCTATTTTAGAGAATGTTCCATGTGCTGTGGAGAAGAATGTGTATTCTGTGGTTGCTGGGTGGAATATTCTGTATATGTTGGTTAAGTCTAGTTGGTCAATGCAATTATTAAGTTCTGTGGTTTGTTTGTTCAGTTTTTGGCATGTTGATCTGTCCAGAGGTGATAGTGGAGTGTTAAAGTCCCCAACTATCAATGTGTTTGGGTCTATGAGTGTTTCTAGAATCAGTAGTGTTTGTTTGATGAACTTGGGTGCTCCTGCATTTGGTATGTCGTTATTTAGAATGGTTATATCTTTCTGTAGGAGAGATCCCTTTACTAGTACGTAGTAGCCTTCTTTGTCTCTTCTCAACATTTTTAATTTGAAGACAATTTTGTCTGATACTAGGATTGAAATTCCAGCCTGCTTATGGGGGCCATTTGCTTGATAGATTTGATTCCAGCCTTTCACTTTTAGAAGATGTTTACTTTTGCTGGATAGATGTGTCTCTTGGAGGCAGCAGAAAGATGGATCTTGATTTTTGATCCAACTTATGAGCCTATGTCGTTTGATTGGAGAATTAAGTCCATTAATGTTGAGAGTTAGGATTGAAAGATGATATTTTGTTCCTTTCATTATCACTATCTTGTTTAAAGCTGTATCTTCCCATTTATTGATCTGATGTTCACTATTTAGGGTTCATTTCTATGTCTGTATTGGGATCTTGATCATTTTCCCTGTATAGTACATCTTTGAGGATTTTCGGTAAAGCTGGTTTGGTGGAGATATATTGTTTCAGTTTTTCCTTATTGTGCAAGACTTTTATTTGACCTTCAGCTATGAATGATAGTTTGGCTGGGTACAGAATTCTTGGTTAGTAGTTACTTTTATTTAGTGTTTGGTGTACTTCATTCAGGCTCTCCTTGCTTTCATGTTCTCTGCTGAGAAGTCTGGGGTAATTCTGATTGCTTTTCCTTTATATGTGATTGTTTTCTTTGCCCTAACAGCATTAAGGGTTCTTTCCTTGTACTCTACTGATCCTGTTTTGATCACAATGTGTCTGTGGGATGTCTTATAATGGTCTGGTTGGTTTGGGATTCTAAATGCTTCTTGTATCTGTATAGGCTTTTCCTTCTTGATATTTGGGAAGTTCTCAGCTAATATTCTGTAAAATAGGTTGCCTATCCCATTAACCTCTTTCTCCAAGTTTTCCTCAATTACTATTATCCTTAAATTGGGCTTCTGGATCATGTCTTGAATCTCCTGTAGTGATCTGCTTTGTTGATTGGACTGGATTTGTATTGATTTTTTGATCTTTCTCCATAGAATCTAAGGAATCTTCAGCTCTTGAAATTCGATCCTCTGCTTCAGTTAGTCGTGACTGTAGGCTAGCTACTTGATTTCGAATCTCTTTTCCTTCTGACTGGTCTTTCCTGATGATTTCCATGTCATTTCTTAGGTCTTGTATGGACTTCTTTACTTCATTAACTTCATTACTTTGGTTTTGAGAGTTGTCTCTCAAATCTTTAAGCTGGGTAGCTATCTTTTCATTTGACTCTTGAAGTTCATTTATCTTTCTATTTGTGGATGCCATGAAATTCTACATTAATTTTTGCTTTGCCTCCTCATGCTTTAGAATAATTGACTGAAGAGATTCAAACTTTTCATTTATCATGTTTATCAGTAGACTTTTTAGAGCATTTTGGGGGTTCTCTTCTGTGTCTTCGATTGACTGCTCTGCTTTCTGCTTATTTTCAGTGGAGGATAAGACTTCATTGTTTGCCATCTTTCTTGTGTTCCTTCTGCCCATTTGGATTGGGAATGCCAGTCTACCAGCACCTGTGAGCACCGTTTAAGACCCAAAGCAGCCCTTACCAAGCACTGTTGTGTAAATCTTACAAGTTCACAATTATGTACAGTTACCCTGTATACCTGTCTATAAAATTAGATATGGTGTGCCTAAAGAATAAAATTTCAATATAACAACTGATCCTGGCCCTGTATTCAGAAGTTACTTATTTACTGTTACAACACTATAAACAGTTCTTGTTTTTATATTAAGTTCTTTTAGCACTGGCTTTCTGTATGAACCACTTTGATTCATTCAGATTAAGCTGAGATACCCTCTATCCAATAACCAGGAGTCAATGGAACCTGGAGTTCCAGGCAGTAAGTCAGGAGGGTAAGTTGGAGGTAGTAAAGAGAATAGAGTAAAATGTATGGGGGGGGGGTGGTCTGGTGATTTTGGTTTAGTTTCAGTGACGTGGAAATGTGGAGAGAAGTAGAATCAGTAGAAAGAACAAGGTTAAAATGATAGTTAATGGAGAGTTAGCAGAAAAGATTGGATTTGTTATTCATAGGAAGTAATTTTTAAAGAAAGGGAATGCAAAAAGAGAAATAAAGTAAAAATAGTGGAAGACAGATGCACAAAAGAGAGAAAAATTATTTAAAAAAGAAAAAATAAATAGGAAAAAAAACAGAGAAGGAACAACCCAAGCAAACAAAAAAGAAAAACACTTGATAAAACAAACAGGTAAAAATGGAAAACAAAACAAAAAACAGCGACGTTTAAGAAGTGAAAAAAAATTTTTTTTTAAAGTTTAAAAAATGTTTGAAAAGAAAAAAGAAAATGGAGTCCTCTTTGTTTGGGTGGTCTTTCCCCAGTCTCTGCTTTCCTTGCGATGGTCTGCGGTCTATTTTCCTGATTGGCTGGGTTTGACTTGATTTCAGTTTGCAGGGGGTGGATCTGTTCTGACCCTTCTTCCCTGTTGGTGCAATCCTGGGTCTCTGTGGTTCGCACAGCTTGCAGGTAGGCCTTGGGTGTCCTCTGTAGATGGGGACTTGAGCAGTCTCGGGAACTGTGGCTCCTCTGTCTGCTGTGGGGCCACTGCCTATAACACCTGGCTTTGAATAGGCTCTGGACTCAGCAGGGTGGGGCACCTCTGGCCTGTTTTAACCGGCTGAGAGATTCTTGCCTGGGGGAGGCTCCTCCCTCCTGGGCGGGGCGGCCTCCTTGGCAGAGGTGGCTATGTAATGCAGCTCCGTTTCAGGCTGGGAATTGAGCTTCCTCTGTGACGGGACTGTTTAACTGTCTCCGGAACTGTTTGTTCCCCCGTCTGGTGTTTCCATGCCACCGGGAGCTTTAAATTTAGAAATTCCAGGGCTAGGGATATGGCCTAGTAGCAAGAGTGCCTGCCTCATATACATGAGGTCCTGGGTTCGATTCCCCAGCACCACATATACAGAAAATGGCCAGAATTGGCGCTGTGGCTCAAGTGGCAGAGTGCTAACCTTGAGCAAAAAGAAGCCAGGGACAGTGCTCAGACCCTGAGTCAAAGCCCAGGACTGGCCAAAATAAATAAATAAATAAATAAATAAATGAATAAATAAATAAATAAATTTATAAATGCCAGTGGGCAGCGCAGGGCACCTCTGGCTAAGCCGAAGCCCAAGGCATGCCTCCTGCCTGGGCAGGGGGCATTCTCCTGGGAAGAGCTGGCTCTCACTGGTCGGTCCCTCTTCCTCTTTTCAAAGATGGCTACTTTGACCTCGCTTTCCCCAGGCCCACTTTAGTTCCAATCTGGTCTGACCCTATGCCAGTGGCAAAGATAGCGCTTTGCTCTGGCGGTGGGGGAAGGACTGCCTTCCAGAAGCTGCTCTGTGAGAATAACTTTCGTGGGGTACTCACGCTTATTCTGCGATTTCAGGTCATCCATGCTCAGCCACCGTCTGGAGGATTTCTCCCTGGTCTATGATGTGTGCTTTAGCTGCGCTGAGTGCGGGTTGCTTTGCCAGGCTCTGTGCCGGCGCTGGCACTGACACGGCGGCGGGATGCCACCGGGACCTCAAATCTGTGTTTTAAGATGATCAAAGTGAATTTTTCCTTCCTGGCCAGAATCCCTGTATTGTTAGAACTTACTCTAGCTGTCTTTCTAGGAGTAAAAGTTTCTATGGGGTGAGAAAACTGCGATGTCAGAGGGAGCTCAGCTAGAGCTCTGCAGACCCTCCACCATCTCGCTACAGCTCCACTTTCTTGTCTCTTTAAATTCTACAAATTTCATATGTCTCTTGGCCATTCTCATTTCCTCATCAGAGCAGTCTCTTTTTAAGTTGTTAGCCCACTTGTTGAGGGGGCAGTTGGTTTTGTGTGGTTTTGTTTTGAAGGAAATTAATTTTTTTAGTTCTGCATATATTTTAGATATTCAGCCTTTGTCCATTGAATGGCCAGTAAAGATATTTCCCCAATCAGTGGACTTCCTGTTTATCTTGCTAGTTATATCCTTTGCCCTGCAGAAGCATTGCAGTTTGATGCAGTTCCATTTGTCCAACCTTTTTTTGATGTGTAACATTTCTGGGTCTTTATTAAGGAAGTTTCATCCTATGCCAAGGAACCCAAGTGTTTCTCCTACTCCTTCTTTTTGTGTTTTCAAAGTATCTGTTCTTATTTTGAGGTTCTTGATACATTTGAAGTTGATTTTGGTGCAGGGTGATATATAAGGATCTAGTTGTAGTTTGTTGCATTTGTTGAACCAGTTTTGCCAGCACCATTTGTTAAAGAGTCTGTCTGTCTTCCATCCTATTTTTTAGCTCCTTTATCAAAGATTAAGTAGGCTTAGTTCTGTGGGTTCATTTGTGGGTCTTCAATTCTATTCCATTGGTCTCCTGGCCTGTTCCTGTGCCAATACCAAGCTGTTTTGATTACTATAGCTTTATAAAACAGCTTGAAGTTTGGTATTGTAATTCCTCCAGCACTGTTCTTTCTGCTTAGGATTGTTTTTGCTATTTGCAGTCTTCTATGGTTCCATATGAATTTCTGGATTGCTTCCTGTATTTCATGAAAAAGTGCTCTAAGTCATTGGCCATAAAAGAAATGCAAATCAAAACAACATTAAGATTCCACCTCACCCCTGTAAAAATGTCCTTTATCAAGAAAAGTAACAATAATAAATGTTGAAGGGGATGTGGCCATAGGGAACCCTACATCATTGTTGGCGGGAATGTAAACTTGTTAAATCACTCTGGAAAGTGGTATTGAGGTTCCTCAGAAGGATAAACATAAAGCTCACCTATGACCCAGCAACCCCACTTTTGGGTATCTACGAAGAAATCACAAAAAATACCACACTAAAGCCACCAGCACAACAATTTTCATTGCAGTACAGTTTGTCATAGCAAAAATATGGAACCAACCCAGATGGCCCTCAGTAGATGAATGGATCAGGAAATGTGGTACATATCTACAATGTAATTTTATCCTCTATCAGAAAGAATGACATTTCCCCATTTGTAAGGAAATGGAACAACTTGGAAAAAAATATACTAAGTGAAGTGAGCCAGACCCAAGGAAACATGGACTCTATGGTCTCCCTCATAGGGAATAATTAGCTCAGGTGTAAGCTAGTCACAGCAGAGGATCATGAGAGCGTAATACCTATGCCCCTATGAGCGCATAAAATGATGCTAAGTCAAATGAACTCCATGTTACTGAAACAAGTGTTAAATCACTGCTGTAATTACTTTCTACATGCCATGCGAAACCATAGCTTCTATTATTGATGATCCTCTTGTATCCCCTTCCTGTGGTTGTACCTGCGCTATCACTGTATCTCTTCTGAGTACACTGGATACTGTATATACTGGTATTTGAACTAGGGAAGTGATAGGGAATATCAAAATCAAGGGACAAAGGATAAAAAGACAATTAACTACAAAAACAATACTTGCAAAACCATTTGGTTAAAACAATTGAACGACTCATGGAGGGAGAGGGAAAGGGGGAGCAGGGACTGAGGGAGGTGGTAACAAACACTACAAGAAATATACCCGAGGCCTAATGTATGAATCTGTAACCTCTCTGTACATCACTTTGACAATAAATATGTAAAAAATAATAAATAAATACTAAAAATTACTGTTAATTCATAGCAAACTGCCTGTTAAGAACATGAAACAATTGGGAAATGGGAAACAATAAATACGTTTTATGGTTCTAATGAAAATCAATATTTTTGACAAGATGGATGTAGGATTATGAATTATTCTAGACCAATTACACACAAATGAAGACTCAATGAGGTTTCCTAGAGATTACCAAGAATGATAAATATATATATATAATAATCCACTTATATCTCTTTATATCTCTATCTCTTTGTATATATTTCCACCATTTCTCTAACATTAGTTCTTTTGGTAGTATTTATCAATTATGCAAACAGTCATCATGTGACATATAGTATATAATATATATCCACATGCTAATATAATACATGCTTGTAAGCTACAACTCATTTTTATCATCCTCTCTCTCACAAATAGTGCTTACTTTGAAGTTAATCACAAAATGAAATTAATTTAATGGATAGAAAGTTTTGAAAGTATTATAAAAACCTCCGGCAAATCTGATATTTTCAGAAGTAGTTTACCAATTTACACTGCTGACAAAAGCATGCACATTCCTTTTTATACCTTCTTACTGGTATTGAGACTTTGGTTTCATGAAAACCTTTCTCATTTTTTTTTCTTAGAATTTCAAAATATGAATTTATGGAGAGACACAAGTCAAGCCATTAGACAGTGTATTACAGCTCATGTTAATCAATACAGGGATTGTGTTTTTTTATTTTTTATTTTTATTTTTTATTTTGCTTTTGTAGTTGTTTGTATTTTTTTACACTACATACCACTGTTTACCAGTATACATGGTTTCCAATATACTCAGACAAGATGCAGAAATAGTGTAGGTACAACCACCGGAAGGGGATACAAGAGGATCATCAATAATAGAAGCTACACTTACACATAGCATGTTGACAGTAGTTACAACAGTGATATAACAATCGTTTCCAAAACATGGAGTTCATTTTACTTAGCATCACCTTCTGTGTTCATAAGGGTATAGCTATTGGGCTCTTGTGATCCTCTGCTGTGACTTGCCTAAACCTGTACTAATTATTCCCTATAAAGGAGAGCATAGAGTCCATGTTTCTTTGCATCTGGCTCACTTCACTTAGTATAATTTTTTCCACGTCCTTCCATTTCCTTACAAATGGGCAATGTCATTCTTTCTGATAGGTGCATAAAATTCCATTGTGTATGTGTACCATATTTCCTGATCCATTTGTATACTGAGGGGAATCTGGGTTGGTTCCATATTCTAGCTATGACAAATTGTGCTGCAATGAACATTGTTGTGCTCATGGCTTTAGTGTGATTTTGTTTATGGTCTTAAATAGATACCAAAAAGTGGGGCTGCTGGGTCATAGGGGAGCTCTATGTTTAGCCTTCTGAGAAATCTCCATACCGCTTGCCAGAGTCGCTGAAACAGTTTACATTCTCACCAACAATGAAGTAGGCTTCCCTTTTGGCCACATCTCCTCCAACAATTGTTATTGTTAGTTTTCTTGATATATGACATTCTTACTGGGGTGAGATGGAATCTCAATGTTATTTTGATTTGCATTTCTTTTATGGCCAGCGATGTAGAGCACTTTTTCATGTCTCTTAGCTATTCTCATTTCCTCCTCAGAGAAGTCTCTTTTTAAGTCTTTAGGCCACTTGATGAGGGGGCTATTGGTTCTTTGAGGATTTGTTTTGGAGGAATGTAATTTTTTCAGTTCTGCATATATTTTAGATATGAGGACTTTGCCCATTGTATGGCCGGAAAAGATCTTTTCCCAATATGTGTGCTTTCTGTTTATCTTGCGAGCTATGTCCTTTGCACTGCAGAAGCTCTGCAGTTTGATGCAGTCCCATTTGTCCAACCTTTCTTTGATTTGTAGCCTTTCTGGGTCTTTGTTAAAGAAGTTCCGTCCTGTGCCAAGGAGCCCAAGTGTTTCTCCTACTCCTTCCTTTAATGTTGCAGGGTATCTGTTTTGATTTTGAGGTCTTTGATCCATTTGGAATTGATTTTGGTTCAGGGTGATATATAAGGATCTAGTTGTAGTTTGTTGCATGTGTTAAACCAGTTTTTCCAGCATCATTTGTTAAAGAGGCTATCTTTCTTCCATCCTATTTTTTTAGCTCCTTTATCAAAGATCAAGTAGGCATAGTTCTGTGGGTTTATTTCTGGGTCTTCAATTCTGTTCCATTGGTCTTAAGGCCTATTCCGGTGCCAATACCAAGATGTCCTTTCTCATTTTTGTAGGTGAAAAAGTAATAGTGTAATTATGTTGTGAAAATGAGAAATGAATGATGATTCAGTCTATTCAGACTTATGTAATACACTCATGACAAAAGAGGAAAAATCATGCAATTATGCCACTGATATTAATTTTATTATATAAGTAATAGAAAACTGTAAAGCACTTAACAGAGATAATTGAAAGAAGTTTTGAGTAATCACTCAAAAGAAATATGTCACTCAGAATAAATATGTCAAACTTTATTGTCTATATTCATAGCAGAAAGATGTTACTAAGTGAAACATACATTCTGGGTAATGAATATCGTGTGTATCCTGTATGACCCAACAAATTACATAGGAATTAACAATAAAAAATAATGTATATAATAGCTATCATTGTTTTCCATTATTAAGAAAAATCATGAACAGGAAATGATAGTGTTCTAATGTCAATTATAGCAAGGAAAAGGCTAAAATAATATTGTTCCTGATTTTCATGCTACCTCTCTTTTAGTGTATTTTGAAGGACATATGCCATCTCCCTAAGATTAATGACTTAGGCACAAAGTTTGTCTTCTTGATTGTAGAATTTTTGCAAAATTTTTCTTCATAAATTCTTAGTTACACTAGGACATTTAACCAATCTATACTTAATTATTGCCTTGTTTGGAATTTTTTCTGGTTTCGTTTGTTTTCTTATTTAATCTGTAGTCATTTTGATTAGTGACAGTTATATCACCTGTAAATTACTTCAAGGAAAGTTTTCAATTGTATTTTTAAAGTTCGGAAAGCAGTCCTCATTTTTCTCACATTTTACACAATCCTGAATAATACTCTGTCCTCCAACATTGGTGTTTCTCATGACCTAAATGAATTTGGCTCAGAAAAAAATAAAATATTGAATGTCATTGGTTCTAATAGCAGGGAGTATAATAGTGTAACTCAGTCTTCTGTAATACTGCCATATTATGTTGAGCATTCCTTACTGTCCTCTTGGATGACTTCACAGATGCAAGGGAAATTTCAGACTCAAACCCAGGTATCTCAATTTTTGAAGGTATTAAAGTTATAAAACTCACAAACTAGATTACATGAAACTTTCATTAAATTTGCAACACTCTTAGTAAATGCTAAACAAAAAGATCACAATAGAAGATTACTCTAGCTCAGGTAGTGTTTCTACCCATAATATTGAAAATGTCTCTTCATGTGTTTCATTCTTCTGTGTTTACTACTTTAAAAATAGTTTCCAAATAGAAAGTACAAAATAGAAAATAATAATAACTGAAAGAAAAAGATGGCATGTTTAAAATTATGTCCATGTGTTGATGAAATTGAAGTGCATAACTTTATACATAAATGCTCCATGGATTACCAGTCTATGAGTATTGGATATTCCAAGTATGTTTAGATCAATGGTCAGCAAGACTGTTATTAACATTTGTTCTTCCCTTCATTTGTCATGGGATAAATTCTAACAGGTGGTATATAAATGTCCTTTAATCTAAGCAGTTATAAGAGAAGCCAAAATTCCTATCAGATCTATTACTATTTTTTTACACTACATAAATATTGCCTACTAAAGAAAGGAAACTATTTGGTCTGAGTTTTAAGATTCTGTTTGTGTTTAAAAGCATCATAACAGTATTCAAAGCAATTGTTTTGCAATATGAGAAACAGGTGTGTTTGTAATTTCTAAGTATTTCAGTTGTTTATTATCGTGCCAAGTATATTCTAACGTGACCTGAAATAATTTTCTCTTTCCTTTTGTCCATACTCTGTGGCACTCCTACCTCTGGTACAGGCTCTGCCTTTTTTTAATAAACAGAATGTTCAAAGTAGTCAGGATGTTATTACTATGATTTTATTATATTACATATCATCTGGGCAAAGTTTCAGTGTAAGTATCCATAATAGAGAGCTCATGAGACTGGCTTCTGTGTTCTGAAGGATGACTGCAGCTAATGAAATCCACACACTTTGTCCTTCTGATGTGAAAGTAGAGAAAATTGAATTCTGTCACTGATAGGCATGAGCTTGCAAATAGATCTTTTACAAAACAAGTCTGCAGATGGGCACATACCATAAAAACTTCGACTGAGTTCATGTGAAATCCTGTCAGATAACCTAAGTAGATTTTGATCAGTGCATTAATCAACACATATGAGAAAATTAAAATATATGTTGTTTAAAATCAGTACAGTAAGGGTAATTTGAGCAAGTCAATGAAAACCCCAAATCTTTACCACTGACAATGTCTTCACAGTCTGATAGTGTTAATCTCAAATTGTAACATTTTCAACAAGTAAACAATAAATGATCCTGCTTTGTCTTCACCTCTTGCATTTGTACTATGATGTAGCACTTGAGGCTTTCTTTAGAAATAAGTGTTAATTTTTGTATATGATTGGAATATTTTCTGTTTTCACTTTCTGTGGCAGACTATTTTTTTTCCTTTTGTTTTCCCACAAACCTAACAGAAAGGGTTCAAATAAAAGAAATCAGTCAAATTAAAATAAATAAATATGTTTTTAAAAGAAAGATTTTCTTTAAAAACAATAGAAAATATCTGCAGTGTAAACATGTGTGGAGATGTAGCAAAGAAGTCTTCCTCCTGTAGAACTTATATACACAATGGTAAATATAGATTGCTTTTCATTAATTCTGGTTTATCCACTTTTAAGGCTGAAGTTTTGGAAATTGTTTTCTGATGAATAAAATAAGACTAGTTTAAATTTCTACTGTTACTGAGAAAGTGATTGTGAGGCTTCTTAAGGTGACTATTGATTTTAAAGCCTTCTCTTACCTACAATTTCTCATTGTACTTAGAGACCTTCTTCCTGTACTTCTTTCACATTGCACATTCAATTATTATTTTATTCATCCCACATATCTGTAGAATAATGCAAGGTAATCAAGGGAAGAGTAGAAATAGGTGACTGTGTTACCTATATGTACAAAAATAGATAATTCTGCCAGAAATATGGAATTACATGATACTATTGAGAAGAAATATTTATTAAAGGACAGAAGACCTTGAAGATATGTTAGATAACATAGGTTTAAGAAGATTCAAGCATGAATGCATTCAGAAAAAAATCTAATGAGTTTATGAAATTATTACAGATGAGTAAAAACTATCCTGAAAATACTTCAGATAGAATGATACTCTGACTCTAATCTATCCACTTATGTAATTATTTGTTTGTAAGTCATTCCATAAGAGCGAAATTATTTTATGCTACTCATTGCTCTGTACAATCAGAACTTAAAATAGCCTCTTTCATACAGAGCTCAATGTGGGTTGTGTCAGATATTATTAGTTCATTTCTGTAGTCCTATTTACTCAATAGGCTGAAATCTAAGCATTGTGATTCTTAACTAGCTCAGAGAGAAACATCCATGAGACTCTTATTTCCATTTAACCATCCAAAGCCAGAAATAGAGCTGTGGCTCAAATGGTAGAACATTAGCCTTAAGAGAAAGAGAGCTAAGGGACAGAGCCAAGATTCTGTGTTTAAGCTCTGGTTATGGAACAGAAAATAAATAAATGATTTTTACATTAATTTTGACAATGAGTTTAACTCACATACTGAAGTGAATAATAAAAGGCATATAATCTGGAAATGATACATGGAAATAATTCTGATCCACTTAAAACTCACCTATATTTCTACATGTAAGATTGATTTAACCACTGGTAGCAGTGATTGATAAAAATCTGCAATAATCTGGGCCACATAAAAACTACATTATTTAACAGTTACTTGACACAAAAAATGGCTGAGAATATTATTAGGGACTTCATATTATATTTTCTAGTGTCAGAGTATTTACTTTTGGCATAGAAATCAGGAAAGCTGAAGACTGAATGAGCTCTTAGCAAACACAAATTGAAAACATTTCTGATTTTCAAACCTACATATGTACTTGGTGTAAGGGTATGTTTCCCAGATACAAGTAGAAATGCAGAAGTGTCACTCATACCCACATATCTCTGACATTGTCTTAGACTCGTAGACATCAAAGAAAGAAATACACTGAAACTAGAAAATTACAAAAAGTTTAGCATGAGTCTCTAAAGACTTACAGGTGCACACGTGAGGATGTGCTCTTTGTATCTTGGCCTTCAGTTATTTCATTCTCTTAGTTCAAGAATTCTGGTGTAAAATCTGTAGTTCTTCATTCTCAATTATATTCAATGTCCATTTTAGAGAAAAATCATCAGAATTAAAGGAGCTAAATGCCAGGAATGGTCACATAAAATCAATACAATATCATTGTTGGCCCTGGTATGCTTAAAAATTATGCACAGTTAGGATTTCATACTTTTGCAATTGTAAGTAAAGTTGTTGGATACCCAGAAAATGTTATTATTGCTACTTGAATGAATGAGCTCAAAACACTGAAAAATGGCCACTAATTGGTGCTTTTTCCTGAAGGAAAACAACATACCACTATCACAGTAATTAAAATTTATGTTTGAGTTACGTTCAGTATGTACAATAAAAGAAAAAAAGGACAATCTAGTTTTCTCTGAATGAGAAAAGCGGATTTCAGGAAAAAATAAGCACACTTAGGGATTTGGGGTACAAGTAGCAAAAGAAATCAACGTGGTAAATAAGGAGCCAATTTATTGCTGCTATAAGTTCATACAAAATATGTCTCTGGATGTATTTTTTACTACATTCCTGAAAGATAAAGTTTACTTAAAATTACCTTCCATGTGGGTATTTTAGGCAAGTGTAACCCAAACTATAACCATGTTAGTTGAGGTTAAATAATAGCAAAATAATTTTTAAATGATTCAAGTATCACTCTCTGGCAGTAGGAGAGTGATTTCTCCTTGCTGTGAATGTTCCTAACTTTTTTCATCACTGTCAGATTTTAGTCTCTGAGGCTTTTTGGGCAGGGAATAGACAATATTTGTGGGAAAGTCAAAGTTAAATAGATATCTCTAGTCAGGACTAGAATGAAACAAGGAGAGTTGAAATCCATGAACTCTACAAGAGATTAAGTTAAGCTAATTATTCGCTGTGGAGTTTGACTCACTGTTGAGTCTACAGAATATAAACTGGTTGAATTTCCTGCAAATATTCATAAGGTGTCTTTCAAATGAATATGTGATGTTTCTTACCATAAAGGATATTGTAACATATACATATATGTACATATGTGTATATGCATAAATATATATACAAGTACACATGTGTATATAGGTTCTCCATAAACATAAATATTATGTAACTATGTAGCCTGTCAATCTATTTCTATCTACATGTATTTGTAGGTATACAGATATATACATATATTATATATATAGAGAGAGAGAAAGAGAAATATATACACACACATATATTTGTTTGAAGGCAGAGGAAGAGAAAGAGGAAGACAAGGAGATATTGTTGTCTACCATTCACAGTAGTCTTTGACTTTGTGTTTATTATGATTCTTGCAACATATACTATTTCCAGACAGATAATTCACAAATTATTTTCTTTTTCTGTGCCACTGACAAATTCCTCATTTCTCATTTACTAAATTTTAAAGTTGTTTTTCATATAAAATATCTCAATAACCACTAACCATCATTTTTGAAGAATTAAATGGTACTTTGCATAAAATTGCCTAAAATAATAGATTACTTTCAGAAAGCAGAGTTTCAGCATACATTTGGCTTCAAAAGGGGAAAAAGAAAATGCCAGCTGAATAAGCAAGAATGAATTTGTAATGATCACAAAATGAAATTCCAAATAACCACTACAATGTCTCAACTGTGATTTTATTGCTTTCCTATTATTGTGTTCAATTCAGTTGAAACAGTTTTGAATGCAATTTGTGTTCATTGTGAACTTATTCAACCAACACTTTTTCTTTTTCTTATAAATTTTTAGTGTCAAACTGATGTACAGAGAGGTTTCAATTTCATACGTTAGTCAATGGATACATTTCTTGTACTGTTTGTTACCTCCTCCCTCATTCCCCCTTCCCCCCCATTTCCCTTTGCCCCCATGAGTTTGTTCAGTTGGTTTACAACAAAGAGTTTTGCCAGTATTGCTTCTGTAGTCGTTTGTCTTTTTAGGCTTTGTCATTTGGGTTGTTTCCATATTCTATCTATGTCAAATTGTGCTGAGATGAACATTGTTGTGCTGGAGGATTTAGTGTGTTCTTGTTTGTGTCTTTCTGGAAAGATGCCCATGGGGGAGCACTATGTTTAGCCTTCTGAAGAATCGCCATAAGGCTTTCCAGAGTGGCTCAACCAGTTTACATTACCACCAACAATGAAGTAGGGTCCCCTTTTGGCCACATCTCCTCCACCATTTGTTATTGTTAGTTTTCTTGATATAGGACATTCTTACTGGATTGAGATGGAATCTCAATGTTGTTTTGATTTGCATTTCTTTTATGACCAGTGATGTAGAGCACTTTTTCATCTTTCTCTTGGCGATTCTCATTTCCTCATCAGAGAAGTCTCTTTTTAAGTCTTAAGCCCACTTGTAGAGAGGGCTATTGGTTCTTTTAAGTTTTGTTTCGGAGGAATGTAATTTTTTTTAGTTCTGCATATATTTTAGATATGAGGCCTTTGTCCGTTGTATGACCTGTAAAGATTTTTTCCCAAACTGTGGGCTTTTTGTTTATCTGGAGAGCTATGTCCTTTGCCCTGCAGAAGCTCTGAAGTTTGATGCAGTCCCATTTGTCCATTCTTACTTTGATTTGTAGCATTTCTCGGTCTTTGTTAAAGAAGTTCCATCCTGTGCCAAGGAGCCCAAGTGTTTCGCTTGCTCCTTATTGTAGTGTTTTCAGGGTACCTGTTTTGATTTTGAGGTCTTTGATCCATTTAGAATTGATTTTGTTGCAGGGTGATATATAAGGATCTAGTTTTAGTTTGTTGCATGTGTTGAACCACTTTTGCCAGCACCACTTGTTAAAGAAGCTATCTTTCTTCCAGACTATTTTTTAGCTCCTTAATCAAAGATTAAGTAGGCATAATTCTTTGGGTTCATTTCTGGGTCTTCAATTCTTTTCCATTGTTCTTCAGGCCTGTTCCTGTGCCAATACCAAGCTGTTTTTATTACTATAGCTTTATAATACAGCTTGAAGTTGGGTATTGTAATTCCTCCAGCACTGTTCTTTCTGCTTAGGGTTGTTTCTGCTACTCAGGGTCTTTTATTGTTGCATGTGAATTTCTGGATTGCCTCCTCTATTTCAATAAAAAATGGTGTTGGGACATTAACGGGTATTGCATTGAATTTGTAGATAGCCTTTGGCTATATTGCTTTTTTGATTATATTAATCCTCCCAATCCAGGAGCATGGGAGGTTTTTCCATTTCTTTAATTCTGCCTTAATTTCGTTTTTCATGTTTTGAAAGTTCTCATCATAGAGGTCTTTCACTTCTTTGGTTTAGGTTATTCCTAGATATTTTATGTTATTTGAGGCTATTGCAAAAGGAGTTCCTTTCCTGATTTCAGCCTCTGCATTAGGGTCATTAGCATATAGAAAGGCCATTGATTTTTGAGGGTTTATTTTATATCCTGCAACTTTGCCAAAGTTTTGCTTCAGCTCTAGTAGCTTGGGAGTAGAGTCTATGGGGTTCTTCATGTACAGTATCATGTCATCTGCGAAGAGAGAAAATTTAACTTCCTCTTTTCCTCTTTGTATCTCATTTATATTTTCTTCTTGCCTAATTGCTCTGGCTAGGATTTCTAGTACTATGTTGAAGAGAAGGGGACAGAGCAGAAATCTCTGTCTTGCTCGGGATTTTAAAGGGAATGGCTTTATTTTTCACCATTTAGAATTAGGCTTGCTGTTGGTTGTCATAAACTGCCTTTATTATATTCAGGAGTGTTCCCTGGAATCCCAGCTTTTCCAGGGCTTTTAGCCAAAATGGGTGCTGGATTTTATTGAACACCTTTTCCGCATCCAGAGATATAACCGGATTACATTAATTGACTTGTGTATAACAAATCAACTTTGCATCCCTGGAATGAATCCAGTTTGATCATGGTGTATGATTTTTTTTTATGATCTTTTGAAGTCGATTGGCCAGAATTTTGTTGAGAATTTTTGCATCAATGTTCATCAGGGTAATCGGTCTATAGTTATCTTTCTGTGATGAACCCTTGCCTGGTTTTGGGATGAGGGTTATACTGCTTCAAAGAATGTGTCTGGTAGTGAACTTTCTCTTTCAATTTCATTGAAGAGTTTGAGAAATATTGGTGTGAGTTCTATTTTGAAGGCCTTGTAGTATTCTGCTGTGAATCCCTCTGGACCTGGACTTTTTTTGGATGGGAGATCTCTTATTGCCATTTCTATTTCAATGCTGAATTTGCATCTCTTTAGAAGGTTTAAATCTTCATGGTTGAGTTTATTGGAATAAAGGTTTGCAAAATAGTCCCTTTTTGTGTTCTGAAGTTTGGTTGTTTCTGTGGTGATTTTACCTGTTTCATCTATGATCTTGTTTATTTGGGTGTGCTGCCTTCATTTTGTGGTCAGGTTTGCTAGGGGTCTGTCTATATTGTTGATTTTTTTTCAAAGAACCAACTCTTTGTTTTGTTGGTTCTTTCGATTTTTTTCCCTCTAATTCATTTAATTCTGATTTGATTATAATTATTTACTTCCATCTATTGACTTGGGGTTTGGCTTGTTGTTCTCTTTCAAGGAGATTAAGGTGCTTTCTTAAGTTGTTGAGTTGCTGTTTCTCCAGTTTGTTGGTGAAGGCACTTAGAGATATAAACTTCCCTCTGAGTCCTACATTTGCTGTGTCCCAAAGGAGCTGGTACTTTGTGTACTCATCCTGGTTGAATTCCATAAACACTTGAATTGCTGTTCTTATTTCTTCAATGACCTACCGATGGTTCAGCAGTGTGTTGTTTTGTCTCCATGAATTGTAGAATTTTCTGCGGTGGCTGAGTTGAGCTTTAATTTTATTGCATTGTGGTCTGAGAGAATGCAGGGAATGGTTTTGATACTTCTGAATTTGTACAGATTTTCTTTGTGCCCTAATATGTGATCTATTTTGGAGAATGTTCCATGTGCTGCTGAAAAGAATGTGTATTCTTTTGTTACTGGATGGAATATTCTGTAGATATTGGCTAAGTCTAGTTGGTCTATGTAGTTGGTTAGTTCTGTGCTTTCTTTGTTCAGTTTTTGGCATGTTGAACTGTCCAGAGGTGACAGTGGAGTGTTAACGTCTTCAACTATCAATGTGTTTGGGTCTATGATTGTTTTTATAGTCAGTAGTGTTTGTTTGATGAAGTTGAGAGCTCCTGTATTTGGTCAACCAGCACTTTTTTTAAAGAGAGAATTTATGTGTATTTTCCCTGCAATCACATTTAATGTATCTTTACTAGCAGTTTCTTAAGGTTTCCAGGGAGTGGGAAACCTTTATATCTTTATCATACATATACATACCCCTTACTACTATACCATCAGAACCTAAATCATTATGATTGGAATGGCCAGCAGGTTCCTTGTATTTTCCATGATTCCTTTGTATTTGCATATATTTGATATCCTTGTTATCTCTTAGAGAAATGATAAGAATAAAAATAAAAAACACTTCAGATTTTTTTTAATAGAATGATAACAGGTGCATTGTTACCCTCACTATTTTAAATTGAATACACTCTGTGTCCCTATGACTTTATATTTTCAACTCAATAGTTTCTTTTCAGTGATCTGTGATTCAAGGGTTATGATTTGCAGCATAGACAAGCACACAGAAACATCATACACACATATCTTCTTCCAAATTATGATCACAGCCATCACCCCAAACTATGGTCATGGAACAGCAGAATGATGATACGTTGTAATCCATTACTCTACGTTTGACATATTGTTGTAATTCATGGACTGTGGCTTACATGGAGGTTAACATTTTATTGCGCATTTTCTGGTTTTGGCAGATGTATGCTATCCTCTATCCACCAGTATATTATCATACATATACACAATGGAATTTATGCCTCTATCAGAAAGAATGGCCTTGCCTCATTCGTAGGGAAATGGAAGGACTTGGAAAAAATTATACTAAGTAAAGTGAGCCAGACCCAAGGAAACATGGACTCTATGGTCTTTCTCATAGGGAATAATTAGCACAGGTTTAGGCTAGTCACAGCAGAGGATCACAAGAGCCTAATAGGTATGCCCTTATGAATGCATAAGATGATTCTAAGTGAAATGAACTCCATGTTATGGAAACAACTGTTACATAGCTGTTGTAATTACTTTCAACATGCCATGTGAAACCGTAGCTTCTATTGTTGGTGATGCTCTTGTATCCCCTTCCTGTGGTTGTACCTGCACTATCACTGTATCTTATCTGAGTACATTGGAAACTGTACATACTGGCATTAGAACTAGGGAAGTGAAAGGGAATATCAAAAGACACAAAGAAACAAAGGGTAAAAAGAAAAAACGACTACAAAAGCAATGCTTGTAAAACTGTTTGGTGTAAACCAACTGAACAACTCATGGGGGGAGAGGGAAAGAGGGAGGGGGAGGGGAAAATGAGGGAGGAGGTAACAAACAGTACAAGAAATATACCAAAGGCCTAATGTATGAAAGTGAAACCACTCTGTACATCACTTTGGCAATAAGTAAGAAAAAAAAAGTTTGTATCGCTGTCCTAAATATCTTCATTCCTATTTATTCATCCCTTTCTCCTCACTAGCCCTGAAACATTTTTTTTTTGCCTTCTGTCTTCACAGTCTTGTCTTTTCCAGATTGTAATATACTGAAGCCACACTGTAGGTGGCTTTTCCTGAATTGCCTACTTTACTTGGCAGTGTGCATTTAAGCTTCCTCTTTGGCATTCTGTGGGTTTTTAATTCATTTTTGCTTGAGCATTGAATATACTTGCACTCTGTGAACTTACCACAGCTTCATTACCCATTTATCTACTAAAGGACAATTTAGGCTCCAGCTTCTGACAATTATGAATATTTCCCTCTAAATCTAAATGTGCAAGTTTCCATATGGATCAAACGTATAAATATAGTTGTATAAATATCCAGATGACCATTTTCCACAAAGAGAATGCTTTCTAGTGAGCAGGAAGTATGCCTGTATAGATTATGCATTTTTGATATATAATTTAATAATACATCGAACTGGAATTTTCAATATATATATACACTATGCTATCTACTGAAAATACAGACAAGAAAAGACATAGTTTATCAGGTCTGAAGGGATGTGAGCCCAGAGAAAAGTATGCTCGAGCATGCATGGAGAATATGAAAGTTCAACAAGATATAGAAATTAAACCAAATTCTGCAAATAAAACCACAAAAATTAATGTGGAGAAATTAGGTAAAGGGATAATCACCATTCATTAGAAAATGGAAAGACTTAGAAAAAAACCATACTAAGTGAAGTGAGCCACATCTGAAGAAACATACACTCTGTGCTTTCCCTCATTGGTAATAATTAGTACACAGCTAGGACAGTCCTAGCAGAAGATCACAATAGCTCAATAGCTCTGTACATATGATCACATAAGATGATACTAAGCAGAACAAACTCCAAAACATGGAAACAAGTGGTTTATCATCAATTCTATTGTTTTTTCTTAACATACTATGTGAAATGTTTTCTTTTTTTTTCAACTTTTTTTTTATTAATTGAACATAAATTTTTTTACAAGGTGTTGTGCAAAGAGGGTGCAGTTACATAGTAGGGCAGTGTGTACATGAAATGTTTTCTTTTGTCTTCTGATTTTCTTCCTTATGATTTAGCCCCTGTTGTCAAGGTAGAGGTCTTTAATCCATTTGGAATTGATTTTGGTGCAGGGTTATATATAAGGATCTAGTTTTAGTTTGTTGCATGTGTTGAGCCAGCGAAACAATTTTAGTCAGATGTACTTTGATGTGTGGCCAGTTCATCAAACCTTATTCTATCTCTTTATTTTCTATTTATTTTTTAATTTTTTTCAAATTTTTATTATCAAACTGATGTACAGAGAGGTTACAGTTTCATAAGTTAGGCATGGGATACATTTCTTGTACTGTTTTGGAATTTTTAGTGAATGTCCTAGCAGAAGGCATAGACAAATTTCATTGGCCTTCCTTGCATCATGCAAGGGGGCTGGTGTGCTTATGATCAGCTGCTCCTCCATCATAGAAATGGGTCTCCAAATTTAGAGCTGTATTATGACACTGAGGAAGCAAAGATGGAGTATTTGTTAAAGACCAAAACACCAAACCTTATAGAACTCAGTACAGCACTGGGTACAATTAACCCGCAGCAAATGTATCATGTGAAATCATTTTTACATATCATATTTAAATTGATGCATATTTGACGGTTGTTTTAGATAGGGAATCTCATAAATTTTTCTTCCCTGTCAGTCTTAGAACCTCAGTCCTACAGAGTAGATAATATTACAGTCATATACCACGAGCCCTGACATAGAATCTTATATTTTGAAATTAAGTTTGTTCAATAGATCATCAATTGTACTCAATGGCTTGCCTTTAGGGTGGACATTTTCTGTTAGAATTCTGTTAGAATTGAGTATTCATAGTCTTTACCCTAAAATCTATACTCTTATCTACATCTGAAATAATGAATAGAGCTAAGTGAAATTCTCAATTTTTATTTTCCCTTTCTATAGACATACCAGTATGTCTAATGTGTTTAAGATAAATATGTCAATAATATCAATAATCTCACAAGCCCTTTGAAGTTACATTAACAATATGCACAGAAAATTTTAATAATTATGACAAAAAGTGTCTTCAAAAAAACATGCTAAAAATTTTCCTTTTATAATCTAGGACAGCAGGTATAAGTTGCAATATGTTGGAGGTTCTATTAGAATAATTAAAATGCTCCACATCCTTACAAAGATATTCCCAGAAAAATGTGTTTAATGGCAACCCAGACAGATCAAATTCAATTCTGGTAGGTTAATTTGTTAATCTGAGTTTTTTCAGGCTGAATTCTTTATCTAATCTCCTGGATTAATCATAGAAAACAGGCATTTGGTTGCTGAGCTATCAAATGTTAACATGGTCACCCATGTCTTGAAGTTTTTCAAGCCAAATACAGAACAATAGAATGGGATGAAGGAAAACAAGCCCAACATCACCACATTAGAGTGTTAAATCAAGCTGGGCCTGAGATCAGAAGCACCAGCTATTTTATTTCCTGATCTCTCACTCAAAAAAACCTACTCTTATTTATGTACTTATATGAACATTAAGATTGTTAGGACCAACCCAAAGTCCGAGGCTGATTAGGAAAGCAACTCCTTTTGCAATAGCCCCCAAAACATAAAATACCTAGGAATAACCTTAACCAAAGAAGTGAAAGACCACTTTGATGAGAACTTTAAAAGCTTGAAAAACGAAATTAAGTCAGAACTAAGGAAATGGAAAAACCTCCCATGCTCCTGGATTGGGAGGATTAATATAATCAAAATGGCAATATTGCCAAAGGCTATCTACAAATTCAATGCAATACCCATTAATATCCCAACACCATTTTTTAATGAAATAGAGGAGGCAATCCAGAAATTCATATGGAACAATAAAAGACCTAGAATAGCAAAACAATCCTAAGCAGAAAGAACAGTGCTGGAGGAATTACAATACCCAACTTCAAGCTGTATTATAAAGCTATAGTAATAAAAACAGCTTGGTGTTGGCACCTGAACAGGCCTGAAGACCAATGGAAAAGAATTGAAGACCCAGAAATGAACCCACAGAACTACGCCTACTTAATCTTTGATAAAGGAGCTAAAACAATAGTATGGAAGAAAGATAGCCTCTTTAACAAGTGGTGCAGGAAAAACTGGTTCAACACATGCAACAAACTAAAACTAGATCTTTATATATCACCCTGCACCAAAATCAATTCCAAATGGATTAAAGACCTCGAAATGAAAACAGACACCCTGAAAACACTAAAGGAAGGAGTAGGAGAAACACTTGGGCTCCTTGGCACAGGACGGAACTTCCTTAACAAAGACCCAGAAATGCTACAAATCAAATAAAGGTTGGACAAATGGGACTGAATCAAACTTCAGAGCTTCTGCAGGGCAAAGGACATAGCTCGCAAGATAAACAGAAAGCCCACAGACTGGGAGAAGATCTTTACCGGCCATTCAACGGACAAAGGCCTCATATCTAAAATATATGCAGAACTAAAAAAATTACCTTCTTCCAAAACAAAACCCCAAAGAACCAATAGCCCCCTCATCAAGTGGGCTAAAGACTTACAAAGAGACTTTTCTGATGAGGAAATGAGAATGGCCAGGAGACATATGAAAAAATGCTCTACATCACTGGCCATAAAAGAAATGCAAATCAAAACAACATTGAGATTCCATCTCACCCCAGTAAGAATGTCATATATCAAGAAAACTAACAATAACAATTGTTGGAGGGGATGTGGCCAAAAGGGAACCCTACTTCATTGTTGGTGGGAATGTAAACTGGTTCAGCCACTCTGGCAAGCAGTATGCAGATTCCTCAGAAGGCTAAATATAGAACTCCCCTATGACCCAGCAGCCCCACTTTTGGGTATCTATCCAAAAGACCACAAACAAAATCACAGTAATGCCACCAGCACAACAATGTTCATCGCAGCACAATTTGTCATAGCGAGAATCTGGAACCAACCCAGATGCCCCTCCGTAGACGAATGGATCAGGAAAATGTGGTACACATACACAATGGAATTTTTGCCTCTATCAGAAAGAATGACATTGTGCCATTTGTAAGGAAATGGAAACACTTGGAAAAAGTTATAAGTGAAGTGAGCCATACCCAAAGAAACATGGACTCTGTGGTCTCCCTTATTGGGAATAATTAGTACAGGTTTAGGCAAGTCATAGCAGAGCATCACAAGGCCCAATAGCTATACCCTTATGAACACATAAGATGATGCTAAGTGAAATGAACTCCATGTTATGGAAACAATTGTTATATCACAGTTGTAACTACTTCCAACATCCCATGTGTATATGTAGCTTCTATTATTGTTGATGTTCTTGTATCACCTTCCTGTGGTTGTACCTACACTATCTCTGTAATCTTATCTGAGTATATTGGAAACCGTGTACACTGGTATTGGATGCAGGAAATTGAAAGGAAATACCAAATTTGAGAGACACAGGGTAACAAAAGACAAACCACTACAAAAGCAATACTTGCAAAACTGTTTGGTGTAAGTGAACTGAACACCTCAGGGGGGGGGAATGGAAAGGGGGAGGAGGGAGCGGGGTATGAGGGACAAGGTGACAAACTGTACAAGAAATGTATCCAATGCCTAACATATGAAACTGTAACCTCTCTGTACATCAGTTTGATAATAAAATTAAAAAAAAAAAAGATTGTTAGGACCAGATTTTTCTCCCTGAACATACTGGCTCCATCCTAACTTTTAGCATATCAGAGTAAGACTTTATTGAATATATAATACTAGCAATAGTAATTAAGTTAATGTAAGATTATTAGGGTGGGCCTGAGCTCCTCAGAAAGGAAGAAATTGGGACATGAACACAAAAAAGACAGGAACACTGAGAGAAAGAAGATGCTATGCTGTAAGTCACATAGAGGCCTAACCGAACTTTCTAACATGGTCCCCCGGAGGAAACAACCTGCTTCCATGTCTCTTGTGGAATTTCAGTATCCAGAAAGAGAAGACAATTGTGGTAGTCTATTGTGAAAACCAAAACCAATGCAAAGAAAAAAATAAAATAAAATCTGTCATGTACAAGTGTAATTCACTTTCAAGTCTCATGTTTATTTTGAACAATAAAAGTATCCAAATAAAGTATTGCATGTCCACATGTCACCAGACAAAATATTAACAAATTTCACATTCAAATTAATTTTAAAAATCATAATGCACTGTTTGTTTAGTATGTTTTATCCATGACTATGATATTTAGAGCCGACAATAAAAATATTTTTGTTTACTTAAACCATTTAAAACAAACAACTTCCTGTCAAGTACCTACTGAAACTCCTTGACTAGCACATCCTGGTTCTAACTGGAGAACTTTGAAAAATCACGTTATTCATTTGTCACTTTTGATACATTTGCAATGAAGTAAAACATTTCCTCTCAACCTCTAAGCAGAAGATACTCCATAAAAGTTGGCAAAACATCATTTTTATCTCAGCAATTTAAAGAAAACTCTAGAGAAGGCAATGATAACTGCAACATGAAAAGTTGAAGAGCTTTATGTTTCATGGTCACTTTCACTGTTTTCAGCACTTCAAGTTCTACACATTCCCTTGATCTTCAACCTGGTCTTTCTCTAGCTTGGAAACTTTATGAAATGTTAGATTCGGAGTGGTGTGTGTGTGTGTGTGTGTGTGTGTGTGTGTGTGTGTGTGTGTGTGTATGTGTGTGTGTGTTTCTACTTGAGAATTCTCACTCTCTACTTCTTTTTCTCCTAATCTCTCAACCTTTCTCTTAAATCTATTACAAAGCAAAATTGCAGCTGACTTGGGTGATAAATCACCACATTACAATCATTGGGGCATTTATTTTGCAGCTAAAATCAGTTGGGACTTGCTAATGCCAGAAAGTAATACATTGTCAGTTTAGAAAAAAAAAAACGGTGGATATTACATTTCAGTGCAAGATGGACCGTCAGTCACCTTGATGACCAAGCAACAATTTATGGCTTGTAAAAAACACACAGACAAATTTAAGAAAAATTCACTTTGACTTTCACAACAAGCAAACAGGCCAGACGGCTTTAGGAAAAACAAGTATTTGGTGGTAGGGTGCTGTTTGCACAAGGCAATGCATATTTGGGGGAATTGGTAGGGATTTGGGAAAAATCAGGTTGTATATAATTCTTTGACTGGCTTCTAATCACTACTATGTTTTATTAAACATTACCAGTTTCCAAAGTATAGCCTGATTGATTACCTCACATAGATGTGTTTTACCATTTTGAAATACTAATATTTGTGTCTGATAAAGGGATCAAAATTTGGGTGCCAGTGGCTCATGCCTGCAATCTTTGGTACTCAGGAAACTGAAATCTGAGAATGGTGGTACAAAGCCAGGTAGGGCAGGAAAGACTATGAAACTCTTATCTCTAATTAAGCATCAAAAAAAGCTGGAAGTAGAGCTGTGGCTCAAGTGGTAGAGCACTAATTTTGAGCAAAAGAAGATCCGGGAGGCCGCCAGGCCCTGAATTCAAAGACTAAGACAGGCACAGAAAATACATAAATAAAATAAACTGCTCCAGCTCTTAAAATCCACAGAGATGGAAGTAGCTGATAGAATTTTAGAGACTTCACTGTGAGTTTTTGCATAGAATATTTCTCCAATGATAAGGAAATTGTCTAGGTTTTAATTACTTCCACAATATGTAGTATAATATGAACTCCTATCACAATTCCATGAAATAGAAAACATAAGTGATATAAAAATCAGGGATTTATGTGATTCAGGACAAGAAAGATACCTGGCCTTTAAATATTTTTATGCTAGGCATTCATTGTACAGGAGAAGTGGCAGTTCTGTATTTCATTCTGTCTTTCCAAGAAATATTTTTAAATTTCTTCATCCCACCTAATTGCAGCTTTGATTCATTTGATCTACATCTACATCTGTAGCTTTTATTAAGACCAGTTTTATTATTGCGGCAGCAGAGGTCTGAAACTTTAGAGGTAAAGATTCTGCTGAAGTTTGCAGAGTGATTAAGAGGAAAGCATTCCTTTGCACCTCAGTGTAAGTTACTCACAAACTCTCTTCCTAACATTTCAGGTTTCTTATAGTAGAAAGAAATGAGCAGAATTTGTGAGGATTACTGAAAGGTAACCTAGAGAAAATAGTGATAGGCCTTATTCTAGTGACTTGACAGGTGGAGGTAGGAGGCCCCAGACCTCAAAGCCATCCAAGGTAACATTAACAGCACAGAGTAAAGGTAACAGCAAGACCCTTCATCAAACACAAACAACAAGACCTTTCTTCAAACAAAACTTTAAGAAGAGAAATAATTAAAGCCCTGGAGGAAGTTTAAGAGGTAGTTCTTTGCAATAATATGCATTCCAGTGCCAAAATATATATACTCATATATATGTACATACATACATACATACAGACAGACAGACAGACAGACACATATTTGTACAAATATACATATAAACTATATATATACTATTTTATATACACATACATATACACATGCACTACATATATGATATATTATTAATTATATTAATATAACACATTGCATGTACTATAAATAACAAATATTATATGCACATTCTGGTGCATACATTAAATACATAGTATCTGTATATATCTGTGTGTAAGTATTATATACTTATATACATACATATACATACTTTATTTTCTTTTCTATATATATATTAGCCTGTATATACACAGCAATCATTCACACGATAATGTGAAGAAAGTAGATTATACAGAAGGAGAAAAGAAGCACAAACTTTTAATGAAAGAATAATGCTAACAAAATTGAGAAGGGCTATAGAAATTAATATTACCATCATAATGTGTAGTTGAGATTGAATCAGAAATAATTAAGACCAAGCCATGTATGGCTTTAATGTCATGGTGTCATCACTGGAATTCCTGTAAAAGTGATGGGAAACAATAAAAGTGATTTGTGACAATAATGATGGGATTCCATATCTTAATTTTAGTATCCTTTTGACTGCTGTATTAAGGATGGACTAAACTGAAGAAAGTGAACAAGAAAGGAAGCAAGGAGAGAAGAGGTGATGACAGGTAGTGTCACCACAAAATGATTCACTAGGTAAGGTTATGTTTATGGCAATTAGCAAGATTTTGTCATTCACACACACCTGTGTGTGTGTGTGTGTGTGTGTGTGTGTGTGTGTGTGCATGAGTGACATAGATACATGCATATGTACATTTAGAAGAGATTTTCAGGGCTACCAACAAATCTAGGGTAATAATGATCTGAGAGACTTGTGCTCAAATTAAATGAGCTGAGATATAGAAAATGGTCATTTTGTTTAACTAATTCTGTGTAGCAAATGACCATGATATTAGAAGCATAAAACAACTATTGATAACACTCATGGAGTTTGCACTTCAGAAATCCAGGAAAGGCTCAGTTGGGCAATTCTTGTTTGAATCCCTTGTGATTGCAATCAGCATTCACTAGAGTATTCTTTTTTAGCCTAATAAATAGGATAGGGAAGTCAAATTTATGTGTCTTACAGTAGCATACATACACACAGACACACAGACACACAGACACACATATATATACTATTATATATAATATTACTTTTAGTATATATAATATATATAATGTTTTCCATTGGGTATCACTATCTGGTACATTTTTATCTTGTATTGCCTTATTGTAAAATTAATATTCTATTTGCAACATTTTACCTCTATTACAAGGCCATTATCACAAGACCAGGGGTTTACTTTTATAAAACTTTCATGTAGTTTTAGACCTGATTTAAATTTGTTAGTACAATTAATACCTCATAGAGGTTTCTGGGTAAAAGTTAGAAAAATTATAAATCACTACCTAGAGGAAGCATAGATAAGTCAATAAACATGAAGTAAGGAGTATGTAGAAATTTGTAGCAGGTAACGCTGTTGCTTGGATTTCTTTCATTTATTTCTTTGTGAATTTATATGTGTCACTCTTGTCCTTATTATGTACTGAGATTTCTCATCATACTCCCATTAGTTCATGGGAATTTTTTTTTTAGTACCAACAGCATTATAAATCAGCAAGTGACAATTGCATAAGATCAATGCATATGCTAATTGGGCTTGATCAAAAGAAAAAAAAGAATAGTAGTCTCACTTGTACATTTCCTCTCTCAATTATCTTTTATCCCTCTTTTAAGTTCATGTTTCTCTGAAGAGTATTACCTGTTCATATCTCTTGGTTACATTAACTCAGAATGACTAAATTACAGGTGTTTAAATAAAGGAAAATGATCCCAAGAGATATTAACAGTACAAATCTCAGGTATTTATGAAATATGATTTTTTTAATGGACCCTTCATTGAAAGCTCAGTGATACTCCACCAAAATGTATGGCACCAAGGCCCTCTGACTCACACAGAAACTATGAAAACATGTTTAGCTCCTGGTTAAAACATCAAAATAGTTGACAAAGAGTCAAAAGAAAGGCAATGAAAAAGCAATACTTACAAAACAATATGTTGTAATCCAACTGTACAACTCGGGGGAGGGTAGGAAGGAACTGGAGAGGGGGGAAGGTGAGAGAAAAATGAAGGAAAAGGTAACAAGTTTGGCAAGAAATATACTCACTAACTTATGTATGTAACTGTAACTCTAAAATCATTTAAAAATGATAAATAAAAAGAAGCTTTTATGTTTAGTGACTATTAGGTAACAGTACAATGAGACTGTAGAGATATTATATCAACCAGACATAACAATGGTAGATGATTTAGCCCAGATTTAAAAAAAAAACAGCTAAATATTGCAAGACAGTTTTTACAAATCATTTTCTAAATTTGCAAAAATCATTGCTGTAAACATTTTTACTAGATTTTAATTGCACCAGGACTTGGTCATGGGTATTAGTTTTTCCACCTACAAAAGTTTACTCCTCTTCTGTGTGCCAATAATGTGAGGAGTGATGCTGAAATCAGGAAAGCAACTCCTTTTGCAATTGTGTAAAAACAAATCTACGAATAACCTTAACCAAAGAAGTAAAAGACCTCTTAGATGAAAACTTTTAAAAACCTGAAAAAAGAAATTAAGGTAGAACTAAGGAAATGGAAAAATCTCCCATGCTCCTAGATTGGGAAGATTAGCATTATGAAAATGGTAATACTGCCAAAGGCTATCTACAAATTCATTGAAATACCTATCAACATGCCAACACCATTCTTTAATGAAATAGAGAAAGCAACCCAAAAATTCATATGGAGCAAAATGGACCCTGAATAGCAAAAACAATACTAAGCAGGAAGAACAGTGCTGGAGGAATATAAATACCACACTTCCAATTCTATTACAAAGCTATAATCATCATCATCATCATCATCATCATCATCATCATCATCATCATCTTGGTATTGGTACAAAAACAAGCCTGAAGACCAATGCAATTGACCCAATGGAAATGAAGATCCAGAAACGAACCCTCAAACCTATGGCCACTTAATCTTTGATAAAGGAACTAAAATATAGGATGGAAGAAAGACAGTCTTTTCAATAAATGGTGTTGGCACAATTGGTTAAACACCTGTAACAAAGTAGAACATTATATATCACCCTGCATCAACATCAATACCCTTGATGTTACTATAACTGATATTTGTATCCTGGATATTGTATATATGTTTATCAGAACTAGGGAAGGGAAGGGGAACGTCAAAATGGATAGACAAAGAGTAAAAGGTGAGCCAAGGCAACAGCAATACTTACAAAACAATATTCTGTAAACCAGCTGTAGAACACTGGAGGGAACTGGGGAAGGGAACACTGGGAGAAAATGTGGGAAGTGGTAACAAGTTTGATAAGAAATTTACTCAGTGCCTTATGTATGAAACTGTAACCCCTCTGTATATCACTTTGACAGTAATAAATTAATTAATAAGGAAAGTTTACTCCTATCTCTTTCCTCACATCCATTCCTCCTTCTTAAAACAATTTAAAGACATTTTTGTTCTGTTTTCATACATTCATATAAAGTACTGAGCAATACACTCCTATATCTACTTCATTTGCTTTCCATTTCAGTATCCAGCCCTTGACAGAACTTGTCTTATATGACTGTTGTTCTGGTTTAATGTGTATACTATTTAAATAAAATGTTATGTCAAGGTATTTTTAATATGTGTACACATTTTAACATAATTAAATAGTTTTATTACTCTCTTTCCCTATGCCTCCAGTCCCATATAATTTCACAGATTTCAGTAAGTTTCTTTCTGCCATCCTCAAATATAGATGCAATGTATTTTTGTACTATCCATCCACAATTATCTTTCCCTCTATCCCATCCTCTTTATTTCCCTTAATTTGTTCCTTTTTTTGAAATCTGTGTAATTAATGGTCAGGCATTTAATTTTAGAAGTAACATAAAATATATCTAAAGAAGCAACTTTTTAAAAATTAAACCATTTTATGTTTTGCATTTTATTTAAACTCACTCAAAAATATCAAACTCAAAATCTTTATCCACTTACTCTGCTTAATTTGTAAAAATATGGAAATAACAATATTGTTAAGATTAAATATGTCATTATAAAAAAACAACAAGAACAAATGCAGTGTGGCACCAGGGACTCACACCTGTAATCCTAGATACTCAGGAAGAGTGAAGACAGTCAAGCAGAAAAGTCCCCATGATCCTTCTATTTCCAATTAACCACCCAAACACCAAAAGTAGTGCAGTGGCTCAAGTGATAGAGTACTAGTTTTGAGCATAAAGAGGCCCAGGGACAGCACCCAGGACCTGAGTCCCTGAGTTTAGAACCATCCTGGGCACAAAATTATGTGGGACTCTTATTTCCAATTCACAACCAAAATCCAGAAATGGAGCTGTGGTTCAAGTGATAGAGTGCTAATATTGATCACAAATACGTAGAGACAATGCCCAGATCATGCATTCAAGCCCTAAGCTTGGCACACACACACAGAAACACACACACACACATACAGATTCACTGACACACAGACGCACACACAAATACATCAACCATGGAACAATATTATCTCTCTGAAACATGCATATATACTCACACAGACACACACGCATACACACACATACTCATAGAGAGACACATATTCACATAAATACATGAATGCCAATGCCTCTTCCTATTAATGTATTTGCAATGAATGTGTAAATTTAGATTACTGTGAATGTGTGGTCTTCTGAGACCAATAAGAGGGACATCTTGACATAGTAACTTCAAAGATATTTGTGAATGTCCTTATTCCAAATACTATCAAGGGCATATAAGTTTTTTAATCTTAAATTGCACCACAATGCTTAGAACTAAAAGTGAAAATGCATTGTCGGCATATCCCAATGCCCACTCTTGCCCTTTTACAGTAACTATTTTACATTCTATTCTCTTTTCATTCCCAATATCGGAATAGTCTATCTGTTGATGTGAGGTTGGCATTTTGTTCTATTTCTGACAAAATTTATCAAGTCTTTCCCAAGTGGTAACATTTTGGAACTACTGACCTGAAGTATCAGTACAGTTTCACAGTCCTTTTTCTTTATTTCAGCTGAGTTTCAAAAACAGCCACCCACTGTTGGCTTAATAATCTTTAGTTTGAATAAGTCTCTAATTTTAATAAAGAGATCTTGAGCTATGTTTTATATCAGTATTAATAGCTAAAGAAATCAGATCCCCTCTTTGATTTCTTCTCTTTTTCCTGATTTTCGCCCTATGAGTCCTCTGAGTTATTCAGAAATTGCTATCTAGTTCATTCCTGGTTCTCTTCATACATTCACTTAATTTGTGAATTACTTACTTAGATTATTTGCTCACTAGCTTCTTGGCTATCATGTAACAGTACCATTCTTTCTATAATTCATTCTCCCAACCAGTTGGCACTTGTGCCACTCTCTTGATTAGGTCCTTTCTTCATTCTCTTCTCTGCCTTTTATCTCATGTCTTTACTGAGCAAAAACCTTAAAAACTGTAGGTAGGAGTGAATGAAAGATTTGAGAAGAGGGAAGGGAGATATAAGTCAAGGAGGAATGGGTGCAAATGTTGAGAGAGTTGACATGGATAAACATGTATGCTATTCACAAACAGTTTTGTTAAATATCAGCCCCTTTGTACAACTACTTAAAGACAATAATAAAAATATAAACTAGAGAACAAAAAAAAAGATTAAGAGTACTTTACAACAGAAAGCATAGTTTTCCTACACATTGTGATTAACAATACCTGCAGCTGAAAACGCTGACCCAGAGGTGGCAAAGGTTCAGGAAGGCAGAAGTCATACCCAGGGTGCTTTAAATCTCACAGGCAGACACATGGGGACTATGGCTTGAGAACAATCAAGAACAGTCAAGGTGGGGCTGGAGATATAGCCTAGTGGCAAGAGTGCCTGCCTCGGATACACGAGGCCCTAGGTTCGATTCCCCAGCACCACATATACAGAGAAGCGGCGTTGTGGCTCAAGTGGCAGAGTGCTAGCCTTGAGCGGGAAGAAGCCAGGGACAGTGCTCAGGCCCTGAGTCCAAGGCCCAGGACTGGCCAAAAAAAAAAAAAAAAAAAAAAAAAAAGAACAGTCAAGGCAAATCAAGATGGACTATTTCATCTATTCTCAACTGCAAAAAGTGTAATTCTGTTTTTTAAATGCAATGTCACAAGAGAATCATTAGTGATTAAATAAAATATGGAAAACTGTGCACGAGACATTTTTATCTATTCAAATGAATGAGTTCATTTGTCACTTTTTTCCTAGTGATAATACAATTACAGAATGGGATATTATTACGCCATTTGGTAGCTTTACTTTGATAAAATATTTATCCTAACAAAATGTTCAATAAACTTCAGCTTTGAGTGAGTGGACAATTTGCTGAACAATTTGGGCCGAAATGTTAAGGCAGTTGGGATAACTCAGGAAAGACAGCACGTAAGCTTGGTCAGTACCTGGAAAAAACGAGTTATTTTCCTGAGAGGAGAGTAAATACATTAATGAATACGTTTTTCTTTAAAGAAAACCAGACTAACTGGCTTAGCAGGATCTGCTCATTTTCATGTAGTCTCAGCTGTAGTAATATAAGAAAGCAAGAATAGAGATTCACACTCAAAATTGTTTTTAAAAAGAATGGATTGTTTTATTGTTTGTGTGTTTTTAATTTTTCTGAGATGTGGATGGTAGAGCTCACCTCTTCCATTGTTTACTTCTTAAACAAGACCACAGCCTGAATCGTTGCATATATGTCGTCTCAGTTCTTTTGGAAAAATTTCATTAACTTTCCTCAGGTACCTAGAAATTCTTTTCTGACTCCTAAGGTAAATGTCAGTATCATACGAAGAATGTGCTACGTTGTTAAAAATGCCACTGAAATTGAAGGTAGTTGTTGATTTTTCAGCTTGAAATAACTTCTCATATACTTTGGACCATCTCATATCCTAATGAAGAATGTAAACTGTATTATTTTTCTGTATATTTTTAAAATTTATTTTCATGTACCTTCCTATTTGACTCCTTTTTAATATGTATGAAATTCTCTGGAAATGAAAACTCTCAGCTATCTCACATGGATCTAAAAAAGATTATTATTTATTCTGAAAATTACTGTTATATTAAGCCAAATTAGTGATAAGTTTTTCACTCCAGTAAACAATATAAAAACTTCCTAAACCCATATAGAATTCCAATTGGATAAATTATATGTGAAGATCCAATAATGATCCAGAGGGCTAATGTAAGGTTTATTCCAACAATAAACAATGTGAAGAATGATTCCAAGTTCATAATATTGAAAATTACATAAATTTCAAACCAATATTTTTATTTGCATGTTGAACATATTTTTTGAGGAGAGGGTTCTAATATTATTCATTTACTCATGATATTTAAAAAATTAGTGATTTCCTTGATCCTAGTCATGATTGAAAATAGATGGGCTGAAACTTATGCATTAAAATGATTGATATGAAGCCCTTTTGAATTTGAATTAATGATTATAATCTTTTTCAAGTGTACTTTTCTTACTTTCCTTAAAAGAAAGATTTCTGTTCTGAATATTTGCCTGTGTTAACTATGCAGTGTGATTTGTTTTACAGGAATAAATATAAAGAAATGGTGAGAGCTATATTTAGATTTGATGAACTGGTCTATTTGATAAATTATTTTGGGAACTCTGTGACATTTGTGGAAATTGACTCCTCAAATAATTCTGGCTTACAAAAAAAAAGAAAAGAAAACCCTATCAAATCTGTCATAAATTCAGTGTGTTACTAAGCTGTAGTCAGGTTGAAGCAGGGTATGCCATAGGGAGAATAAAAGCAGAGCCTTGATAATTAGTTAAGGATCACCAAACAGCAGGGACTTGAGTGTTCTTGCTGCTGGACTGGGGGCCTAGGCTCATACCAGATTACATAAAGCAGTCAGCCTACAGTACAAGGCAGCTTCCTGTACATTTGTGTTTAATGCTGCACTACTCACCTCAGTCTAGTTATTGAAACAACTCATATACATATGATGGACAAATGGGTCAAGAAAAATGTTAGCATTAACAACAGCTCAAGACAGAGTATGATGTCAAAATAGATCCACAAAAACAGTGTGCCAGTAACATTTTCCTTATACCTTAGATAAGATTGGGGCATACTAGAGTCAAAGCATAATTATTTTTCTTTAAATCTATGACCACCAGAACAGCAATGGGGAATCAAGACTGCAACCACTGTAGTTATCCTTTTTTTTTTCTTATTTAAAATAACAGTTCCTTGCAGTTTTGTTTGCAAACACAATAAATTTCTAGAATTCCATTTCTCTTTTCCTATCATGTTATCAAACCTGAGAGGAGTTAATATTATAGGAAACTACTTAAATCATAAGATAACAAAGATTGAATGCAGTTTCATTATAAAAGGAATGAAATATGATATTGATATTGCCCAGATTCCTTCTTTGGCAGATCCTGCTATCATCATTTTGAATAGTCTTAGTCTATTTTAACTGCACCCTTACTTCCTGTAATGGTATTTCCTGTGTATTCTAGTTTCAATATGGTTAAAAGTAAAATTCCTGTGAGATTTAAAAGTTGAAGGTACATACTAACTTGTTGTGTTTGAAAAGCCACAATCATGGTTGGAGACAGAAGTTAAGACTACATAGACAAACTGTGATCTGGTTTGTCCTTGTTCTTATTTATGTTCTTATTTATCCACATTCTACATTGTTCCCCCATCTGCTTCCACACAAGTGATGTCTAGTTGGCCATGATAAGACAGCCACACAGGCAACAGATATTTGGTTTTGAACATTGAGAAGCATTAGATACAAAGAGGCAAGAACTAATACTTTGAGGTCTCTTAGGTAAGTCATGAATTCTTCACCATTCAAAGCAGATTATCTCATAAATTGGACAGTAATCAGGGTACAAGTCTAAGCATGTCTACAGGAACACAGAACACATGGGGTATGAAATATTTTGTGACACAGATTTGAATGGGTGATCTAGAATTGATAGTCACAATGATAAATAGAATAGTGTCCATAAAATTTATTTCACCTTTATAGAATTTCATCTTATTAGGAAGAAAAGGCCTAGTATTGTAACTTCCTAAGAAGTTTAGCAAACATCTTATGAAAATTGAGACTAAGTGAACAGAAAGCATTTGTTTTTGTTCTGTGACCTTGATACAGCACCTTATTTCTGGCTGATTATGTCATAAACTATTCACCCTAATAAGTCACCAACACCCAGCTTTAATTATAATTTTAAAGCATACAAGTAACACAAAGTTATAGTGGCATACACTTGTAATCTCAGCATTGGTAAGTTGAGGAAAGAGAGTTTTGAGTTTGAGGTCAGCCTGGCCTATACAGCAAAACCTTGAATGAATGAATAAAGGAATGAATGATCCTACTACTAGAAGTTTTATATATTATGTGGCTATGTTTTTTTACATTAGGAAAATTGAAAGTGATATTGCAATTTTTTCCTTCCTTTTAAATTTGGTTTATTCCCTTCTGTCACTGCTTTGTATTTCTGTACTCTTTGTCTTGTATATAATTTTATATCTTATTTGGAGATGGGAAGGGGAAGCATGCAAACAGTGGGACAAAGGATGAACCAACTCAACAGAGATACTAGACATAATGTTTGAAATGAACCTTAAGTTTTAAAAGGAGAAGGGAGATAGGAGGAGAAAAACTGGGAGAGAATGAGGGAGGGGAGACACTGTTCAAAAGGAGATGTACTCATTACCTGACTTTTGTAACTGTTATCTTTCTTTATATCATATTTACAATAAAAATTTATGAATAAAAATATTTAGCAAGCACTAAAAAAACTCTTTTATCCTGGACTTCTATATATAACACTTATTTGTACTTAAAAGCTTTTTTATAAAAAACCATTAAATCCATCTTTATTGTCTAAAACAGCAACAAAAAAATTCTAAAACGGGAGATTCATGTTACTTGTTTTTCTCATTTGTGAATCCAGTCAATATAAATGACATTTCCCCTGGAATCCTTGTGCACGCTCTCCAATGAGTTTCTCTTTCCATTCAGAATACTTTCAGAGCAGTAGTTTGACTGGAGACTCACATGGAAAATTTGGCGTGACGTCTTGTTCTGATTCCTCAGGTAAACTGAGGCAGAACTGTGCAGACAGGAAGACATTTTCCCAGTGAACAGCCAATAGTGTTCTCCTAATCCTTGGTTGCTTCTTGATTTTGATTTTTTTTTTTTTTTTTTTTTTTTGCCAGTCCTGGCCTTGGACTCAGGGCCTGAGCACTGTCCCTGGCTTGTTTTTGCTCAAGGCAAGCACTCTGCTACTTGAGCCACAGCGCCACTTCTGGCCATTTTTTTTATATATGTGGTGCTGGGGAATCGAACCCAGGGCTTCATGCATACAAGGCAAGCACTCTTGCCACTAAGCCATATTCCCAGTCCCCTTGGTTGCTTCTTTATCAGATAAATATTTCATTTCTGTGGTTCCGGGTATACCATAAAACCAGTCCTACCTCTAATCTGAATTCTCCATTTGATCTCTTGAAGGGCAACACTGAGTGTGTTTCAAAATGGCTCTATAGGGCTGGGGATATGGCCTAGTGGCAAGAGTGCCTGCCTCAGATACACGAGGCCCTAGGTTCGATTCCCCAGCACCACATATACAGAAAACCGCCAGAAGCGGTGCTGTGGCTCAAGCGGCAGAGTGCTAGCCTTGAGCGGGAAGAAGCCAGGGACAGTGCTCAGGCCCTGAGTCCAAGGCCCAGGACTGGCAAAAAAAAAAAAAAAAATGGCTCTATAGAATGCCAGAGGCACGGTGATTTAAAGGGAAACTTCCCTCATCTGTATAACTCCAAAACTCACACAGGTAACTTATGGATGAGACATCCTTATTAAGAGCTGAGAAGTAATACCAAGTGGAAAGGTAATGGGAACTTACAGTACTTGCATCGGTGATGAGAACTTGAAGTTCTCAAGATAGTATTCTATCTTTGTGATTTTTTTAAAGCATCTTCATGCTTTTTTCCCCCTTACTTATTGTCAAAGTGGCATACAAAGTTTACAGTTTCATATGTTAGACCTTGGGTTTATTTCTTGAACTGTTTGTTACCTCCTCCCTCATTGACCCCTGCCTCCTATCCCCTTCCCTCTCCCCCATGAGTTGTTCAGTTGGTTTACAACAAATGGTTTCGAAAGTATTGTTTTGGAGTCATTTGTCTTCTTACCCTTTGTAAATTTTGATATTCCCTTTCATTTATCTAGTTATAATACCAATACATACAGTATCCAGTGTACTCAGATGAGATACATTGATAGTGCAGGTACAACCACAGGAAGGGGATACAAGACCATCATCAACAATAGAAGCTACAGTTTCACATGGCAGGGTGAAAGTAATTACAACAGTGATATAACAGTCATTTCCATAACATGGAGTTCATTTCACTTAACAGCATCTTATGCATTCATAGTGGCATAGCTATTAGGCTCTTCTGATCTTCCACTGTGACTACCATAAACCTGAGCTAATTATTCCCTATGACGGAGACCACAAAGTCCATGTTTCCTTAGGTCTAGCTCACTTCACTTAGTATAATATTTCCAATTCCTTACAAATGGGACAATGTCATTCTTTCTGATAGAGACATAAAATTCCACTGTGTATATGTACCACATTTTCCTGATCCATTTGTCTACTGGGGGGCATCTGGGTTGGTTCCATATTTTAGCTATGACAAACTGTGTTGCCGTGAACATTGTTGTGCTGGTGGCTTTAGTGTGTTATTGTTTGTGGTCTTTTAAGTACATGCTTTTAAGATGCTGCTGGGTCATAGGGGAGCTCTATGTTTACCTTCTGAGGAAGCTCCACACCACTTTCTAGAGGGGTTGAACCAGTTTACCTTCCCACCAACAATGAAGTAGGGTTCCCTTTTGGCCATATCCCCTCCTACATTTATAATTGTTAGTTTTCTTGAAAAAGTACATTTTTACAGGGGTGAGGTGGAATCCCAAAGTTGTTTTCATTTGCATTTATTTTGTGACCAGTGATGTAGAGCACATTTTCATATTTCTCTTGGCCATTCTCATTTTCTCATCAGAGAAGTATCTTTGTAAGTTGTTAGCCCACTTGTTGAGGGGGCTGTTGGTTTTTTGCGGTTTTGTTTTGGAGGAATTTATTTTGTTTAGATATGAGACCTTTTTCCATTGCATGGCCGGAAGAGACCTTTTCCCAATCTGTGGGTTTTCTATTTATCTTCCAAGCTATGTACTTTGCCCTGCAGAAGCTCTGCAGTTTGATGCAGTCCCATCTCTCCATCCTTTCCTTGATTTGGATTATTTCTGCGTCTTTGTTAAGGAAGTTTTGTCCAGTGCCAAGGAGCCCAATTGTTTCTCATACTCCTTCTTGTAGTGTTTTCAGGGTATCTGTTTTTATTTTGAGGTGTTTGATACATTTGGAATTGATTTTGGTGCAGGGTGATATATAAGGATCTAGTTTTAGTTTGTTGCAGGTTTTGAACCAGTTTATCTGGGACCATTTCTTAAAGAGGCTATCTTTCTTTCATCCTATTTTTTTTTAGCTCCTTTATCAAAGATTAAGTAGGCATAGTTCTGTGGGTTCATTTCTGGGTCTTCATTTCTGTCCCATTGGTCTCCAGGCCTGTTCCTGTGCCAATACCAAGGAATTTTTATTACTATAGCTTTACAATACAGCTTGAAGTTTGTTATTGTAATTCCTCCAGAACTGTTCTTTCTACTTAAGATTGTTTTTATTATTCTGGGTTTTTTATTGTTCCATATGAATTTCTGATATGCCTCCTCTATTTCATTAAAGAATTATGTTGGTATACTAATGGGTATTGCATTGAATTTGTAGATAGCCTTTAGGAATATTGCCATTTTTACTATATTAATCCTCCCAATCCAGGAGCATGACAGTTTTTTTTTCCATTTCCTTAGTTCTGCCTTATTTTCATTTTGCATGTTTTGAAAGTTCTCATCATAGAGTTCTTTCACTTCTTTGGTTAAGGTTATTCCTAGGTATTTTATGTTTTTGGAGGCTATTGCAAAAGGAGGTGCTTTCCTGATTTTGGCCTTGGTCTTCGGGACATTAGAATATAGAAAGGCTGTTGATTTTTGAAGGTTTTTTTTATATCCTGCAACTTTGCCAAAGTTTTGGATCAGCTCTAGTAGCTTTGGAGTAGAGTCTATGGAGTTCTTTAGGTATAGGAGCATGTCATTTGTGAAGAGAGAATGTTTAACTTCATCTTTTCCTATTTGGATCCCCTTTAGGTTTTCTTCTTCCCTAATTGCTCTGACTAGGAATTCTAGTACTATGTTGAAGAGGAGGGGAGGGGAGAGAGTGTCTTGCTCCTGATTTTCAAGGGAATGACTTTAGTTTTTCACCATTTAGAATTATGCTTGCTGTTGGTTTGTCATAGACTGCCTTTATTATATTCAGGAGTGTTCCCTGGAATCCCAGTTTTTCCAGGGCTTTTATCATAAACATGTGCTGGATTTTATTGAATAGCTTTGAAGATTATTATCAGCCATACAATGGACAGAGGCCTCATATATAAAACATATGCAGAACTAAAAAAAAATAAGTTCCTCTGAAGCAATACTGCAAAGAACCAACAACCCCCTCAACAAGTGGGCTAACGCCCTAAAAAGAGACTTCTCTAATCAAGAAATTGGAATGGCCAAGAGACATATGAAAAAGTGGTCTACATCACTGGCCATAAAAGAAATACAAATCAGAACAACATTGAGATTTCACCACCCCTCTGTAAGAATGTCCTTTCTCAAGAAAACTAACAACAATAAATGTTGGAGGGGATGTGGTCAAAAGGGAACCCTACTTCATTGTTGGTGGGAATGTAAACTGGTTCAGCCACTCTGGCAAGCAGTATAGAGATTCCTCAGAAGGCTAAATATAGAGCTCTCGTATGACCCAGCAGCCCCACCTTTGAGCATCTACCCAAAAGACCACAAACAAGACCACACTAAAGCCACCAGCACAACAATGTTCATTGCCACACAATTTGTCATGGCTAAAAATGGAACCAACTCAGATGCCCCTCAGTAGATGAAAGGATTAGGAAAATGTGGTACATATTCTACCAATGTATTTGTGTCTATGAGTGTTTTTCGAGTCAGTCGTGTTTGTTTGATTAAGTTTGGTGCTCCTGTATTTGGGTGTACATATGTATGACAGTTATATCCTCCTGTAGGATAGATCCCTTTATTAGTATGTAGTAACTTCCTTTGTCTCTTCTTACTGTTTTAAATTTGAAATCAATTTTTTTTCTGATACTAGGATTGCAACTTCAGCCTGCTTATGGGGGCCATTTGCTTGGTAGATTTTTATTCCAGCCTTCACTTTTAGAAGATATTTGCTTTTGCTGGATAGATATGTCTCTTAGAGGCAGCAGAAAGATGGATCTAGATTTTTTGATCCAACTTATGAGCCTATGTCATTTAATTGGACAATTAAGTCCATTAATGTTGAGAGTTTGGATTGAGACATGATCATTTGTTCTTTTCATTATAGCTACCTTGTTAAGAGCTGTTTCTTCCCATTCTTGATCAACTATTCTGGTTTTCTATTTAAGGTTCATTTGTCTCTCTGTATTGTGATCTTGATTATTTTCCATGTGTAATACATCCTGGAGGATTTTCTTTAAAGCTGGTTTGGTGGAAATATATCGTTTCAGTTTTTCCTTACTGTGGAAGACTTATATTTGACCTTCGGCTATGAATGAGAGTTTAGCTGGGTACAGTATTCTTGGTTGATGTTTTTCTTTAGGGTTTGCCATAGCTAATTCCAGGCCCTCCTTGCTTTCATGGTCTCTGCTGAGAAGTCTGGGGTAATTATGATTGGTTTTCCTTTGTATGTGATTATTTTCTTCTCCCTAACAGCTTTAAGGATTCTTTCCTTAGACTCTATTGATCCTGTTTTGATCCAAATGTGTAGGTGGGATATTCTCTTCTGGTCTGGTCGGTTTGGGGTTCTAAATGCTTCTTGTATCTGGGTAGGCCTATCCTTGTGGATATTTGGGAAGTTCTTAGATAATGTTCTGATAAATAGGTTGCCTGTTCCATTAACTTCTTTCTTTAGGTTTTCCTGGTAGCCTTAAATTGGGCTTCCTGATTGTATCTTGGAGCTCCGGGCATGATCTTTTTTGTCGATTGGATTGGTTTTGTATTGTTTTTTGTTCTTTCTCCATATATTCTAGGGAATCTTTATTTCCTGAAATTTGATCCTCCACTTCATCTACTCTGGACTGTAGCATAGCTACTTGATTTTTAATCTCTTTTCCTTCTGAGTGGTTTTGCTTGATGAATTCCATCTTTGCTATAATTTTCTCTTAGGTCCTCCATGGACTTCTTTACTTCATTAATTTGGTTCTTAGCACTGTCTCTTCAAACTTTTAGCTAGGTAGCTATTTTTCATTGGACTCTTGAATTTCATTTATCTTTCTATTTGTGGAGGCCATGAAATCCTCTATTAATTTTTGGTTTTCCTTCTCACACTCTAGAATAGTTGACTGAAGAGATTCAAACTTTTCATTTAACGTTTTTATCAGTAGACTTTGTAGAACATTTCGGGGTTCTGTTCTCGTTCTTTGATTGACTGCTCTGCTTCCTGCTTGCTTCGAGTGGGAGATGAGACTCCATTGTTTGCCATTTTTGTTGTGCTTCTTCTCATTTGGATTGGGAATGCCAATCTACAAGCACCTGTGAGGACTGTTTAAGACCCAAAGCAGCCCTTACCAAGCACTGTTGTATAAATCTTAGAAGTTCATAATTATATACATATACCTCCCCTTTCTTTTTTGTATATAAAATCAGATTTGGTGTCCATATAGAATATAATTTCAATATAACAACCAATCCTGAGCCCTGTATTCAGTAGTTATTTATTTACCATTATAACTCTATGAGCAATTTTTGTTCTTATATTGTTATTTTTGGACTGGTGGGATTTCTCTATGACCTCCTTTGATTCACTCGGAATGAATAGGGATACCCTCTATCCTATAACCAGGGGTCAATGGATTCTGGAGGTCCTGGAAGTAAATCAGGGGTGTAAGTTAGGGGTAGTGAAGCGAATAGAGTAAAATGTATGAGGTGGGGGGGTGATGATTTTGGTTTTGTTTCATTGAAGTGGAAATGTGGAGAAGAATAGAATTGGTAGAATGAATGAGATTAAAAGGATAGATAATGGGATTCAGCCAAAAGAAGTAAATGTGTTAGTCATAGGAAAGTAATTTTAACAAAAGAGAATGTGAACAGAGAAACAAAGAAAAAATACTGGAAAACAAACACACAAAACACAAAAAGCAACCAAAAAAAACCCCCAATAAAACAAACAAATAAAAATGGAAAACAAAAAACAAATAACAACTCAAAAATGAAAAATAATAAGTGAAAAAGTTAATTAAAAGTTAATTAAAAAATGGTGTCTTCCTTGTTTGGGTGGGCTTTCTCCAGTCTCTGGTTTCCTTGGGATGGTCTATAGTCTATTTTCCTGCTGCTTGGCTAGTTTGACTTGTCTTCAGATTGTGGGGCTGGATCTGCTTTGATCCTCCTCCCCTGTTAGTTGAATCCTAGGTCTCTGTGGTTTGCAGAGCTTGCAGGTAGGACTTAGGTGTCCTCTGTAGACGGGGAATGCTGAATAGGGAACTGTGGCTCCTCCACTTTGCTATGGGTCCACTGCCTTTAATGCCTGGCTCTGAATAGGTTGCACACTGAACAGGGTGGCATGCCTCTGGCCTGGTTTACCTGGCTGAGAGTCGCTGAACAGGGGGAGGTTCCTCCCTCCTGCGTGGAGTGACCTTCTCCTGGGTGAAGCTGGCTGTGGAATTCAGCTATATTTCCTGCTGGGAATTTGGCTTCCTCTGTGATGGGACTGTTTATCTGTCTCAGGAACTGTTTACTCTCCTGTCTGATTGCTTCATGTTGCTGGTAGATGCTCACTGCTTTTGGTTTGAATTTAGAAATTCTGGCTATTGGAGAGTAGGCAGCCACTGAGTCGGTGTGGCGGGGTGGGGTGGGGTGGGGCATCTCTGGGTGAGTTTACCTGAGTCTGTGAGCCATGGCCTATGACGTGGCTTCTGCCTTGGCAAGGGTTGATCTCCTGGGTGGAGCTGGCTCTCACTGGTTGGTCCCTCTTGCCCTTTTCAAAGATGGCCCCTTTGTCCTCACATTCCCCTGGTCTGCTTTAGTTTCAGTCTGATATGGCCCTATGACAGTGTGAAAGATGGTGATTTTCTCGGGCAGTGGGGGAAGGGCTAGCTTCCAGAAGCTGCTCTCTGTGTGTGAGTGAGAATGTCTGTCATGGGCTACACATGCTTTCTCTGCGATTTTGGCCCATCCACGCTCAGTCTGCGATCTGCATCTGTCTGCCATCATCTGGAAGATTTCTTCCTGGTCTACAATTACAGGCACTAGTTCCTTTGCACAACTAAACAAATTTTTACTAATTAAGTAAACTGAATTTAGACATACATAATCCATAAAAAATAGATCTACTTTATGCATTTTACTGCTGCAGCTGTGAGGACAAGCATAAACCACAACACCTTGCTTTTGTTGTGCTGCGATAGGGTGAAGAAAACTTTCTCCTCAAGATGACCTTGTGACTCTCTTCACATCCACCTCTCCAGTAGCTAGGATTTATAAGCATGAACCGGTAGTATTCAGCTATGCTCTGTAATCCTAATAATCTAGCTCAATAAGAAAATGGGTTAGGTATAGTATTCTTCACTAACTCACCACTAAGAACTCTTGGTGTTGCTGAGAAAGATTGAAATCCTGTTTTTGCTATTATAACAGTTTGTGTCATTCCTGTCTACTGTGTGAGGATTCATTCACGTTTTTAGTTGTTCTTCTAATTTATGTCTTTCCTGGCCATCCTGTTCATTTTACACCTTACTAGACTTATTATTATATTACATGCTATTTACAAGCAAGTAAAAATATCAACAAATACAAACCAACCTTACTAACCCATAACAGAAAACTATTTCCCTAGAATAATTGTAATACAAAGGTTATTTTAAACTCTTGACTGTTTTTATGATTTTTCGTTGAATTCCTCTTAAATATTGGATATAGTGAAATGGTTTGGAGCTATGGTTGACTAGTAATAATATTAAATAATAAAAACAATAAACCCATAACCATGCCATTCTATTTTAAATGCTTGTTTTCAAACATCACACCAAAAAAAGTAAAAATAATGAATATCACTCTGTCTCTGTCTTTAAAATGCAATCAGTATATATTTTGCCTTTCCTAATTAAGAGAATGGGAAATGAGATCTTTCATAATCAAAAAAGATGGAGCATATGGACTCTTCTGAGTTTTCTAACAAGATAGCCATGTAATAACCAGTCATTGAGATAGAAAAGAAAATGCAAACAGATGAGATGAAAATGAACTTCTTTGAATTCCTAATGCATTACAGAGCATGTTATAGCAGGGAAACCATATTTATGTTTTATTTCCATACTTTTCTGCACAATTTCCTCTGATCCTCAGAAAGTGATCTGCAGGATGGAGAAGCAGATGGAAAGAAGACTTGGCTGCAGACAGTGCTGAAGTAATTCATCCTGAGCGTTATCGGCATTCCCTAGGGCCTGCGCTCCTAAACTTTTCATTTTCACTTGAAAGACAGCAAACCTGAGCAGGGATGTTACTCTAGGACACCTTCAATCCAAGATACAGGAGACTCCGATTAGCATTTTTATAGCTGCCAACTAGTGGTTACCATGAATATAAAGTTAAAAGATGTTGAAGTCAAATTCTCTCCCAAGAAATCAAACATCACACTTGGAGGCAGTCACTTAACAGCTTAGATAGGCCCCATCCGAGACTGGAAAGAAAGTATTTTCTTTAGCTAAGAATCTGAATTGTACTGTTATTTTGCTTGTTCTTGGTTGCAAAATGTCACATTAAAAGGGCATAGCATATGTTAAATGGGCTTTTCTAACAAAATAGACACAATATGACAATATACATTCTGATAAACCCATAGGTCCTGGCATGTACCTCTCTGTCTCTGTCCATCTCTGTTGTCATCAGTATCTTCTTCCTCCTCCTGCTCCTGCTCCTCCTCTTCCTCCTCTTTCTCTCTCTGTGAATGTTTGTTTTGTTTTGTTGCCAGTCCTTGGACTTGAACTCAGCGACTGAGTACTGTCCCTGGCTTCTTTCTGCTTAAGGTTAACTAACACTCCACCACTTAAGCCACAGCTTCACTTTAGGCCTTTTCTATATACATGGTGCTGAGGAATTGAACCCAGGTCTTCATGTATACAAGGTGAGCGAGCACTTTACCACTAGGCCATATTCCCATTCCCATGAGTGTTTATATGTATATTTTATATGTATTTGTGATAAAAATTTTCATGTAAAGAGAAGATATATGACTTAAATTAAATTACCTCTAATCATTTTTGTTCTCTGGTTTATAACAGAAAAATTTTACTTCACTACTAATCTACAAGGATTTCTGTAACATAGAAAAAGGGAGTCTCTGCTGATCTCAGAGTTAAAGGGGATAATCCAAAAGTAGCTTTGGTTGGAGCATTCTGGCCTGAAACAAAAATGTCATTGTTGCATCTTTTCTTAGAGGTTTACTCTTGCCTTTCTTTTTTTTTGTTGTTTATTAATTGAACATAAATTTTTTTACAAGGTGTTGTGCAAAAAGGGTACAGTTACATAGTAGGGCAGTGTGTACATTTCTTGGGATATCTTACGTCCTGTTTTTCTAACCCTTGTCTAGGTCAGGTAGACATATATACAATATACAATGTATCAAGAACATATACAGTATTCACAGACTTGGTCTCTACTGTCTCTCCGTCTCCCTTTGTTAACAGTCATATATCAGGGAGATCATGCCCCTTTGTTTTCTGTGTTCTAGGCTTCTCTCGCTCAACATTATTTGTTCGAGTTCTGACCATTTCCCTGTGAATAACAATATTTCACCATTCCTAATTGCTATGTAGTATTCCATTGTGTATAAGTACCATATTTTTTGGATCCATTCTTCTGTAGAGGGGCATCTGGGTTGTTTCCATATTTTGGCTATTGTCAATTGTGCCGCTATAAACATGGAAGTACAAATGTCTTTTTGATATCTTGGGTTTTGCTGTTTAGGGTAGATGCCTAGGAGTGGTATGGCTGGCTCATAGGGTAGGTCTATATTGAGCTTTTTGAGAAACCTCCATACTGTTCTCCAAAGTGGTTGTACTAATTTGCACTCCCACCAACAATGGAGAAGGGTTCCTCTTTCCCCACACCCCCTCCAGCATTTGTTGTTGCCTGAGTTCAGAGTATAGGCCATTCTAACTGGGGTGAGGTGGTATCTCAGGGTTGTTTTTATTTGCATTTCCTTTACTAGCAGGGATGTTGAGCATTTCCTCATGTGTTTCTTTGCCATTTTTATATCTTCTCTTGTGAAGTCTCTCTTTGGCTCTTTTGCCCATTTCGTAATAGGTTTATTGGGCTTGGAGGGGCTTAGTTTTTTTAGTTCTCTGTAGATGACAGATATCAGGCCTTTGTCTGTTGATGTGCTGATGTCCTTTCCCATATCGTTGGCTGTCTTTCTGTTTTGGTGGCTATGACCTTAGCTGTGCAGAAACTTTTTAATTTGTAGTAGTCCCATTTGTCTAGTCTTTCCCCTATTTGTTGTGCCCCTGGAACTCTATTCAGGAAGTTCCTTTCTGTGCCTATAAGTTCTAGCGTCTTTCCTATTCTGTCCTTCAGTAGTTTCAAGGATTTGGTTCTGATATTGAGGTCCTTGATCCATTTTGAATTGATCTTGGTGCATGGTGATAGGCTTAGGTCTTCTTTGAGTTTTCTGCATATGGCTGCCTAGTTCTCCCAGCAACAGTAGTTGAAGAGGCTATGTTTATTCCATTGTATGTCTATAGCTCCTTTGTCGAATATCAGTTGGCTGTAAGAGTGCGGTTTTATTTCTGGGTCTTAAATTCTAATGCATTGGCCTTCCGATCTGTTTTTATACCAATACCATGCTGTTTTTGTTATGATGGCCTTGTAGTAAAGCTTGAAGTCTGGTATTGTGATACCTCCTGCACTGCTTCTTTGCCTAGAATTGCTTTGGCTATTCTAGGTTTTTTGCTGTTCCATATGAATTTATGGATTGTTTTCTCTATTTCAGTGAAGAATGTGGCTGGGATTTTGATAGGTATTGCATTGAATTTGTATAACAATTTGGGCAATATGGCCATTTTCACTATATTGATTCTGCCTACCCATGAGCATGGGAGGTCTTTCCATCTCCTTGTGTCTTCTTTGGTTTCCCTTATTAGATTTTTGTAGTTTTCATTGAATAGGTCCGTCACGTCCTTGGTTAAGTTGATCCCTAGGTACTTTATTCTTTTTTTTGGCTACTGTAAATGGAATTGTTTCCACAATTTCCTTTTCTGTTTGTCTATTGCTGGAGTGCAGAAAAGCTGCTGACTTTTGTGGATTGATTTTGTATCCTGCTACTTTGCCAAATTGGTTTATTAGGTGTAGGAGTTTGGGTACTGAGTTTTTTGGGTCCTTCAGATATAAGATCATGTCGTCTGCGAATAGGGATAACTTGATTTCTTCCTTGCCGATGTGGATCCCTTTGATGTCCTCCTCTTGCCTTATTGCTATGGCTAGGGATTCCAGCACTATGTTGAACAGAAGTGGGGAGAGTGGGCATCCTTGTCTTGCTCCTGAGTTTAGGGGGAATGATTTAAGTTTCTCTCCATTTAATATGATATTAGCAGTTGGTCTGTTGTATATGGCTTTTATTGTTTTGAGGAATGTTCCATCTATTCCTGTTCTCTCCAAAGCTTTTAATAGGTATGGATGTTGTATTTTGTCAAACGCTTTTTGGGCATCGACTGAGATAACAATGTAATTCTTAATTTTAGATCTGTTCATGTGGTGAATTACGTTGATTGATTTACGGATGTTGAACCATCCTTGTGACTGAGGGATGAAGCCTACTTGGTCATGATGTATGATTTTCTTAATCAGTTTCTGGATCCTGTTAGCTAATATTTTATTGAGGAGCTTTGCGTCTGTGTTCATTAGTGATATTGGTCTGTAGTTCTCTTTTTTTGTTGGGTCTTTGCCTGGTTTGGGAATGAGTATGATATTAGCTTCGTAGAATTAGTGTGGGAATTCTCCCTCTGTTTCTATTTCGCGGAAGAGTTTGAGGAGTATTGGTATTAGCTCCTCACTAAAGGTTTTGTAGAATTCGTTGGTGAATCCATCTGGGCCTGGGCTTTTCTTAGTAGGGAGGTTCTTGATTACCTCCTGTATCTCACCATAAGTTATTGGTTTATTTAGTTGATTTATTTCTTCTTGGTTCATTTTGGGCAGTTTGTACTTCTCTAAGAATTGATCCATTTCTGTAAAATTATTGTTTTTTGCTGAGTAGAGGTTTTGGAAATAGCTCCTTATGATTGTTTGAATATCGTGTGTACTTGTTGTAATTTTTCCGGTGGAGTCCCTGATTTTACGAATATGAGTCTCTTCTCTTCTTTTTTTTGTAAGTCTTGCAAGGGGTCTGTCAATTTTGTTTATTTTCTCAAAGAACCAGCTTTTAGTCTTATTTATTTGTTGAATGGTCTTTCTATTATCAATCAGATTTATCTCTTCTTTAATCTTTGTGATCTCTCCCCTCCTAGTCGTTTTAGATTCTGTCATTTCTTGTTTCTCCAGTTGTTTTAGATTCATCGTGAGGTTATTCACCTGCTCTGCTTCCATTCTTTTAATGTGGGTGCTGAGTGCAATCATCTTGCCCCTCAGAACTGCCTTAGATGTGTCCCATAGGTTTCTTTGTGATGTGTTTTCTTTGTCATTGTGGCTTATGAATTCATTGATTTCATCTTTAATTTGGTCTGTGGCCCAAGTGTTGGATAGCAGAGTGGGGTTTAGCCTCCAAGAGTGTGTATAGCCTCTATGGTATCCTTTGTTGTTGAGGGTTAACTTTAATCAACTGTGATCAGATATAATACATGGGATGACGTCAATACTTTTGTATTTGCTGAGGTTCTTTGTGTGGGCTATGATGTGGTCTATTTTGGAATATGATCCATGGGCTGCTGAAAAGAAGGTGTATTGGGTCTCTGTAGGGTGGATGGTTCTATATAGGTCTGTTAGATCCATTTGGGAAATGGTGTTATTTAGGTCCTCAGCTCCCTTACTAATCCTCTGGGTGTTTTTTCTGTCTCTTGGAGAGAGAGGAGTATTAAAGTCACCCACTATGATTGTGTTTGCGTCTATCTTGTTCTGTAATTCTGTGAGAATTTGCTTGACATATGTAGGGCCTCTTTTGTTCGGTGAGTATACATTTATCACCGTGATTTCTTGATTCTGGATTTTTCCTTGTATTAATATGTGGTGTCCTTTGTCTTTTTGAGTTGACTTTAATGAGAAGTCCAGCTTGTCTGAAATCAGAATGGCTACACCTGCCGTTTTGGTGGGTGCATTTTCTTGGTAGATCTTGGTCCATCCTTTCATTCGAAGCCTGTTTTTGTCCCTTGCTGTAAGGTGGGTCTCTTGTGGACAGCAGATGTCAACTTTTTGTTTGCGAATCCATTCTGCCAGTCTGCTCCTCTTTATCGGGAAGTTTAAACCATTTATATTTAAAGAGATCAAGGATAAGGGTGTTTTTTCTCCTTCCATTTTCTTGTTGGGCTGTTTTTTCCTTTTTTTTTTTTCTTGTCTTTAGTGAGCTGGTCTTTCTGCTGGGCTTTGGCTATTTAAGTTTCTTTCTGATTCTGTCTGTGTGTCTTTTACGATCTCTGTTGGGTGGGGTTCCCCTCTTAAAATTCGCTGTAGGTCTGGTTTTTTATTCACATACTCCTTTAGCTCCTCTTTGGTGTGGAAAGGTCTGGTTTTCCCTTCGAATGTGAACTCCAATTTCGCTGGATATTTGATCCGAGGTTGCAAATTGTTATTCTGAAGTACTTGGATGGTGTTCTTCCAATCACTTCGAGCTTGGTAAGTTTGTGTGGATAAGTCGGATGTTTTTCGAATCCTCTTCCCATTGAAGAAAGTTTCCTTCTTCACTTTGGCTGAATTCAGAATTTTCTCTTTAATCTTGAGGTCTGTAGTCTTGAATATTATGTGCCTTGGGGTGGCTTTCCTGGGGTCTGGCCTGCCAGGTGTCCTATAGGCTTCGGTTACCTGGATGGGGTCCCCTGTGAGATTGGGGAAGTTTCCTGCAATAACTTTATTGAGAACATGATGAAGCCCTCTGCTCTGGTATTCGGCTCCTTCTTCTATTCCAATTATGCGCAGATTATATCTCTTGTCTTTCTCCATCAGTTCCTGGATTAGTCTTCCCTGAAGCTTCACCTTTTCTTGGAGTGTGGCCATTTTCTGGTTGTTGTTGGCTGCTTCGTCGTCCAGGAGAGAGATTCTGGATTCTATATGGTCCACTCTTTGTGTTATGGTTTCAATTGCGGAGTTTATGGATGTCAGAGAGCTATTTATGGTTGTCGTATCAGCTCTGATCGTGGAAATTTCTTCCTTTAAAGAGTTGTATTTTAAATCTATTTTTTCATGCATTTCAATTCTCAGGATATGGAGATTTTCTTTAAAGGAGGCTTGCATTGTATCCATTTTTGCTTCCATTTCTTTAAAGGAGGCTTGCAATGTATCCATTTTTCTTCCATTTCTTTCTTGGCTTCCTGGGTTTCCTTCCAGATTTCCGCTCTAAACTCCTGGAATTGTTTTCTGATTTCATTTCTGATGCTTTCGATCATTCCTGTTAACATGGCCTCATTTGCTTTTTTAGTCTCCATCTCCTCTTCAGTCATGCTGCTTTTTGGAGCTGGCGAGTTGGCTTGCCCTTTAATGAACTGAGTTATGTTTCTTTGTGATTTGCGCATCTGGAGATCTGTGTAGGTCTTCCCTCCCTCCTGTGTAGGCGTGTCTAAGGCAGCAGGTGCTGTCGCTGCGGCCCCGCCCACCAGTGCAGGGTACGCCTACCAGAGTGGGCATTGTTGCCGGGGGCCCCGCCCTCCTGTGCTCTGTGCCCCTACAACAGGCACTTTAGCGGGATATGCCTCCAGAGCGAGCCCTGGGTTGTTGGGTTGTGTTTGCGCCCTCCCACGAGTCCGCTGGGGGGGGGGCAGTATGTGTGGGGCCCAGTGGGATCTACTGTCCGGGTGTGGGTTAGCACCCTCAGACCTCGCCTCTGCTGCGAGGGAGGGACGTGATCAGGCCCAGGTGTCCCTGCTGGGCTGGTATTGCCCACCAGCGCCTGTGATTTTATTTGTAAGAATCTGCGAGGTCAGGCATCTCGGATGGGGCTTGCACTTCCGCCAGTCCCCCGGCCCCTGTTGGGAAGGGGGCGGGGCCGGTTCTGCCAGTTCAGGAACCTGTGGGGTCTTGGGGCTGCTCTGCCCTTCCCCTGCTAAACTGGCTTCCCAGCGCCTAATGGGAGCTCCCCGCCTGATTTGGGCGTTCTTTGTTCCCTCGGGGTGGGGAGGGAGAGGGAGGGAGATCCAGCCTCTTTGTAGGGCTTGGGTCTCTGATAGCTGGTCTCCCTTTGGGGGAGGGGATAATGGGGGGCTCACTGTTGCTGCTCTGTGTGTGTGTCCCGCGCAGCCCTTGGTCCTTCAGGGGTTGGCGAAGTGTTGTGGTGGCTTCCCCAGTTCCCTCTTTCTGCTGTGCTGGGTTCCCTTGTCCGAACCCGGTGTGGACCCGAACTTCTCATCGCTGCCGGTGTGCGTCCTGTTTCGCACCCCCCCTTGTGTCCGTGGGGTCTCCTGCTATATGAATTCTGTGCTCCTGGCAGCCTGTCTGCCGATCGCCGGGTTCCCCTTTCCCAGCCTGACCCTGTTTGGGCCAGGGTCGGCTGGTGGGGGGAGGGTGCCCCAGAAATTCTCCAGCTCCGTGTAGGTTTTCGGTTCGTCGTCTTTGCTCCTTTTTGTTTTCCTGCATTTCTCCACTGCTTCTGGCTGCTGGTTTTGCTGGGTTCTTGATGGGGTGTTGGGTGTTGGAGTTCCCAGCTCACTATTCAGTTGGAGTGAGTCGGGGTGCCTCCCTATTCTGTCGGCGTCATCTTTCTCTCTTTTGCCTTTCTTTTATAAATATTTCAATTACTGCCAGTTAGGACTTTTCATACAGGTCTTGCATCTTTAAAGAATTTTGTTGTCAATATTTTTTTTAATCCCATCTACAATTCTTAGCAAGGACAAGTCTACAACAAATAGTATAAGCATGTGCATGTATGTTTTTTGCAAAACCTACTAGTCCATTCAGAGGACAAAAAAAATTAAAAAATAAAACCTTAGCAAACCAGGTGATCTTCACCTAAGAAACAGAATTTCCAGAAACTTCTCAGCAGTTTCTTTTTTTCTACAACATCTCCTCATTCTACTGCTACCTTTATGAATTGAAGGGTTTGGGAGTAATGGTGTCCTAACTTTGTGCCTGGCTCTTGGCTTCCTTTTTGAGTGGCACTTTATCACTTGAGCCATGCCTCTAGCCCTATTCACTACTGATCTGGAGATGGATCCTCTTAGACTTTTCTTCTCATACATATATCATGCTGCATTCCTCTGGATGTGAGCCAGCTGATTAGTGAGGATTGTAAAAGTGAACCTTAGGAGCTAACTTTACCTTTTCTAAACACCATCATGCACTGACATTGGTTTTTATTTTCACTGTGAATTCAATATAGGCATATCATTGTAGAACCATGCCATATTTTCAAACTGTGTATGTAAACCATTGGAATGCCTGAGATAACCAAGCTGTTACCCTAGCTTTATGGAAATCACTAATTACACTTTCATGAGTGTGATACTCTTCTAACTAATCCCTACAATGTATTGGAATCACAGCTCCATCTCACAGTCTTTGGTAATCATGAGAAAGAATAAAGCATTTGTGATAGACTTTTGGAGATCTTCCCCCTATAGGATTCCATTTATGTGTTCCTGGAGGTAAATCTTGTTCATTGATAGATAAAAGAACAGGTAGCAACAAGTACATAAAGAACCAAAGCAAAATCCAAGAACTCTCATTTTCCTCATTCTTCTTAATGTATATTAAAATTTATGAGGATGCTCATAAGCTAGATATCTTAGACCATGCCTGCATATTGGATATTTTTAAGAAAAAAAATATAAGCACACATTTAAAAAATCTATGATTTATACATATCTATCACCAGCTCTAATCATTGTATGAAAGGATTTATAAGACAGGATATTGATAATATACAGAGTTTTGAAAGAATGTGCCACAGTGTTAGTGTTGTGTCACGGAAGCAGGGCTGATAATGCAAGCGATTATTGTGGTGGGCAGTATTTCAACTTCTGCCATATCTAAAGTCTGTGCTTGCTTTTTCTCTGAGTACAAAAGTCAAATTTGGTTCTCACAATTATGATCATTGCACCTCACTTCTGGCAAGAAATAATATAATTGGTAGAGAGTTTTTGCTATAAACCCAACTCATCATGTCTTTCCCCAATAAGCGTGAAATCAGACAAAGTGATTCTTAATCACTCTGGTCATTCCACTTAAACTATGGTAAAATGAAGCTGGCATTGAGACTATCATTGTATTGTGCGGTTCATTTGAAAATAAAAATAGTAGTTTGTAAACCATAGTTTACAAAAATAAAATGAAAGTCTGCAATAACAGCATCAATAATTGTCAGCCTAAGTTCATGCATATATGTTTATTATATATTTTCCCATCACATCTATGCTAGTTTTCTCTGCATCATCTTAATAAATAAGTATATATCTTCGTTATAATGTAACAGATTAAACAAGGAATGTCTTCTATCCTAACACGTGATTTGACCAATAAAGCTTTTGCAGTTCTGTTCTTATGCTATACCAAAAGTAAATTTCAACTACATTTAGTTGTCTCTAATATGTGAGGTATGCTTGGAGTTTTATTGATATTATCTGACTATATTCAGACCTAAGTATAAAAATGAAACCTAAATTTGGCAGAAGCTTCCTCAAATAAAAAACATAATAATTGTCCTAAGAATAAAAATTTAACGAGTATTACACAAACACACTTTAATCTTGGAGATACAAAAGTGTATATATCTTCTCCAATTTGGATAAGTGATTATAGATTAGCAGGAAGAATATGAGAAAATAGAGGAAATAGTATTTACTCCTAGTAGGTGTTATCTGCTCATGAGCATACAATTAGCCTGTGAGTGAATTAGAAAAGCTACTTGGAAAATAATACATGGGGTGACGGTTATTAAAAGTGTTTTTGAATAGGACTAAAATATATGGGAATTTGCTATTGATGAAAAAAATCATTTGAAATGTAAAGACACAGAAAACAAATAGAAAACTCATAATTACTGACTGGGCTTCTATTTTTCAACCAGTGATCCTCTGTTCCAGGAAGCAGCAATTCTATTTCCTTGGGGAAAGAGAAGTTGGGAAGTTTGGATGTCAGTGCCACCAGTGGTCTAAAAAGTGATATGGGAGTCAAAAATCTCTCCCTTTCTGACACTTTGAAAATGATGCAGTAACAATGAAAGACTCGACAGCAAATAAAGTCTAGTGATTTTCAAATGCATAGGCCTCCCTGTCCTAAATTCAATTTGATAAATTTATATCATATTCAGCAAGACCCTTTCCTAATCAGTCATAATGGAATTTTTTTGCAGATATACAGGATAAAAAAAATCCACAAATTCAAAGTATGGTCCCTGAAGTTCCATCCTCAGTTCTCTTCTTCCCTCATTATGTAAATGTGCAGATCTTCCCGTAATATATCTACCTGCCCTTAATTGCTTGCCTATAAGGATACAAAATAATCTTTTCCTCATAAAGTCTCTGAGAGAATAAAATAATTTCATATTTATAAACCATTGTATCCAATATATTTGACACTCAGTTACCTTTTGATCTCTTCAAGTATTACATATTACTATTTTTTAATATTTTATTGTAAAGGTGATGTACAGAAGGGTTAAAGTTACATAAGTCAGATAATGAGTACATTTCTTTTTTTTTTTTTTTTTGGCCAGTCCTGGGCCTTGGACTCAGGGCCTGAGCACTGTCCCTGGCTTCTTCCCGCTCAAGGCTAGCACTCTGCCACTTGAGCCACAGCACCGCTTCTGGCCGTTTTCTGTATATGTGGTGCTGGGGAATCGAACCTAGGGCCTCGTGTATCCGAGGCAGGCACTCTTGCCACTAGGCTATATCCTCAGCCCCATTAGTACATTTCTTTTTGAATGGTGTCATACCTCCTTTATTTTCTCCCAGTTTTTTTCCCTCAAACCCCTTTCCCCCCAAGATGTATAGCACATTTCCAACAGAGTTTAAGTATTCATTATAAAGTATTGCTTCAAAATGTGTATGTCATGGGGCTGGGAATATGACCTAGTGGCAAGAGTGTTTGCCTCATATACGTGAAGCCCTGGGTTTGATTCCCCAGCATCACATATATAGAAAATGGGCAGAGGTGGTGCTGTGACTCAAGTGGCAGAGTGCTAGCCTTGAGCAAAAAGAAGCCAGGGACAGTGCTCAGGCCCTGAGTCAAAATCCTCACCTTTGGGACTTGATTTCATCATGGGACAAACAAAGCCCTCTTCCTCATTCTGACATTTGTGACTGTGCCTGGGGTATGAAAGGTGCTGTGTATGAAAGTACTAGGCCTTTTACCCACACAATCTGTCAACAATTCTAATTGACATCCTGAAGCACAAGGAAAAACTTTCTTTTGGGGGAACAACTCAAACTACCATAGTTTGTTATGGTAGTCTGTATTACTAAGTCAGATGCAGATTTTAATTAGTGACAGAATTAAGCTTATGTAGTTGTGTACCTATGCGTTTGTGTGTGTTTGTGTGTGTCTGTGTGTATGTATTGTACTGAGGATGGAAAACAGGGCCTTGAGCTTGTTAGAAACTTTTTGATCATTTTCACTTTTAAAAATAGTTTCCCTTTCATGAGTTATATGGTCACTTCACATTAATTTTAAAAGCAATTTTATGAACCAAATCATATTTATTATAGGTGCTTTGTAAACTTGTGGGTGTGTTGGTTCAAGAAACCTCAGCTTTCTCTTCTGTAAGATTAAATTAATTCTGCCATAATATCATTTTAATAAGCTATATTGCATTTATCATTAGTTAATTATTTACATTGCAGATGATTAGTATTTTATACTTTATAATTTTGCCATTTTAGAAAATTCAAATTATTTTTGGTGTTATTATATTTGCAAATGAGTCTATATTTATATCCATATATTTTCTTTCTTTATTAAAGATTTTCTAATGAATGAGAAGATAAAAAATACTAGAGGTATTCAAATACACTTTACAAACCCTAATCAGTTTGTAATTATAGCAAGACTGAAAACTATATATCCTTCCTTGTATTCACACACTTAATCAGAAGCAATCATTATAAATTAAAATATCCATAAATTTCAGCCATAATCATTGAATTCCTTCAGACAACTTTTGAGTTCGTATGAGAATCATTGTCTGAACTGTTCTTTTGAACTTGTACTTCCATGTCACTTGACGTCACACTCACTGACCTAAGAAAGTCCTTAGCAGGAAAAAGTCATGTGTCCTCCATTTCTGGTGTCTGTGGGCAGGCTTGCTACAGTCATTGAGAAAGCATTACTCAAAGAGAAATGTAAGCTTCCTCCAAATTGTCACTATGCCCTTTGCCACTTCCTAGAATTCACAATATTTTGTTCTTTAGCCATTGGTACCTTAAATTTTCAGAAATATAATCAGCAAAACTAAAAGATGAATTGTTGATATATATACTGATATTTTCCCAAAGTAATAGTAAGAGGACAGTAGCATAGGTTTTGGTTTTTTGTTTTTTTTTTAATGTTGGGGGGTTACATGTCAATTTTAATATAGTGAATAGTAAAACTTCAGAACTGACATTCATTATTTATAATAAGAATATGTTCCTCTGAAGTATTTATAAAGTGTTATCAAGAAATTACAAAAACACAAGCTGGTAAATCCTCTCCAGGTATGTTGTGTTAGCAGGAATTAGGATATGACATTGCAATACAAATCTATCTTTCAGGCAATTTTAAGGAGGAGGTAATGGAAGCACTTCCAGAAAATTAGTGGAAAAAAGGTAAAGCATCAAAGAGCAGCCACATAACCTTTATTTTCCTTTCTTCTTTTGATTATCTTTACATAGCTGTACAAAGGTACTGCCAGAAAACAGAGCAATTTAGGAATAGGATATATTTTGACCAATGTTACCATTGTCAATATTCTCATCCCTCCATCCCCTCCCCTACTTCTTCTCCCAGTCTTATTTGGTAGAATATACATTTGATTCTTGTCTAGATTTTTTTCTTCCCCTCTTTTTTTTTATCTACTCCTTTCATCACCTCATTTGAGCAGCTGTTTCCTGGTATCATATTTTTCTGAACTTTGCTTTTGACTTTCTATTGCAATCTCCCTTGAATCTACTGTACTTCAGTTCGTACATTTGTATGCCTGTCCATGCAACTGGACAGATTTACAGCCACTATAAAAAGGAAATGTATCATATTATATGATTCAGTGTTAACATACTTAAGTCAACTATGATATTTAGGACATAAAATATGGGCTTGAATTTTTCATCTTTTACAGGACTTAATTCAGCACAAACATGAACCAAATTATTCTAAGGTAACATATATTCCCTAATTACTAGAAGAAGCAATCAAAATTTTAAACATAATTTTAGATATTACAGGGAAATTTAGAATGACAGATATAAATCCAACTACATAAATAATTGTTGAGTATGTCTGAACTATGTCCTTCAATCAAACATACCGAGTATCTGGGTGCCAAGGTCTCATCCCTTTAATCCTACTTATTCAGGAGGTTGAGACGCGAAAATCACTGCAACACTTTTGGGCAGGATAGTCAGAGAGAGTCAATGCCTGATTAATCAGACAAAAGCATTTATCAAGTGGAACAATGTCATTGAGGAGTGAAATAGCTCATGGAGAGGTCAACACCCTGAGTTCTATTTTCAGTACTAGGAAAAAAATTTAACTTATGACAACAAAGCAAGCTCCAACTACAAGATTGTAAGTGAACAACACTTGCGATGGAAAGTCATTAAAAACAAAGCTGCCAGATGAGAAAATTCTGTGCAAGTAGTAGTTCTTAAAGAACAGAGAACATGATCGTAACACTAGTCTCTGTCTGATCCCACCAGTGGGTTCTTCACTTCATTAATTGTACATTTCAGTATTAAATTTCTATTTGGTCTTTTTAATCATTTTCATTTTTAAAAATAGTTTCCCTTTCATGAGTCATATGGTCACTTTACATTAATTTTAAAAGCAATTTTATGAACCAAAACATATTTATAATAGGTGCTTTGTAAACTTGTGGGTGTGTTCGCTCAAGAAACCTCAGCTTTCTCTTCTGTAAAATTCAGTGGACATGAATATCCTTTTGCGGTGTCCTCATAAGCTCTGAATGAGTTAACTAATGTAAATTCTTTGGCACATCAAATGTTCCTTAAAATATTAATATTAGCTCATATTCTTTATCGCTATTACCATTTATTTACAACAGTATCTCAGAAATCACTTAAATGACACTCTATTTGAGCAAGGGTATGAGTTGTCAACTGACATCTTAAAAAGGGTTAAGAAATACAATGCTGCTCTGACAGAATTTCCAGCTCCTCTGTGCCTATTTTACTTACTGTAAAAGGCACACTGACAATATTGCTGCTCAAAAAACCTTTTATATTAATCATACAGAAAAAGAAATTACTGAGTGGGAAGCCCATTATTATCTTTACTCAGAAAGCCGCTTGTAATTTCTCTCACTGAAATTTTATTTCCCAATGTCTCATTTATTGGCCATATCATCCAATTAAGATATAACACTAATAATTAAGAAAGATGATTGTAATTTGAAAACATTCCTGACTGGATTACAAAGAACTTCCTGAAATGTTTTATTTCATTTTCAGAATGCAGAATAAAGAAACTGGAATTTTTTTAAACTGGTATTCTACTTCAAAGAGCAAGCATTTAACAAGTAAGAGACCACGAAAATGAATTTACTAGAATATGATAAGGGATTCTAATGGAAAAAATATACAAAGTATTATAGAGGTGGCCTTCAAGAGCCATCTAGAGGGCACGTGGTAGCGAGACATAGAATGCTTTCATTTCCCAGAGACATTCCATACACAATGCAGAGGGCACATATTAACATCCTCTTCTATAAACGAAGAGAAAGTGAGGGAGAAGCACAACATTGCTCTTTACTTCTAATAATTTTTCCATCAGAGAGAAATCTCTTTATCTGACCACAAAATGTACAAAGAAGTCTGTGTAAGGTTAAGTTTTGTGTTTAGGTTTGGCCTTTTTGCTTCGATACAATATTTGTAGTGCAAATTCCATGTTTTGGTGCATCAATAAATAATGAATCGAGGCTTAGTAGGAAGAAGCCAGGCAGTGAAAGCTGATAAAGATAATGTTAGTGTGATACTTCAGTGTTGGATGTGAGTTACTTGTCCGCATCCATACTACCTGTCACTGTGAGCAAGGCAGCAGCATGGTCTGATTGCTCACAGATTTCTGGCCTATGACAGGTGATTCCTAATTGCTAGCAGCAAAAAGAAGGAACCAATTTTAAGATATAGACTTTAAAATATTTATTATTTTTAAGTCTGCTTTTTTATAGTTATCTTTAAATAGTTGTACAAAGGGGCTTCAATAAAACATGTCCATGTATGTGAACAATGCCTTTAATGTATCCCTTCCATCAATCTCTCCCAATCCTCAAGCTCTCAAGTTTCCTTGTTTCATTTTCACATAGATACACTGACTGTCATCACTGTATTTGCCCACCCTTTTTCTCTTCATTCATCCACCCACCACCTCTCCCTTTGTAAATCACCCCTTCAGACAAGATATATTTCAGCCTCTGATACTCATTTTGTTAAACTGCCTTTTAATTGTTCGACTATATTCTTGTCTCAACCAGTAGCAGCTGAGGTACATATAGGAATTTAAAAGAATATTGTAAATTATACATATTTTAAGGTTTCAAGTTTCATGTAATGACAAAATTCTTTTATGTACCTCAGGTGCGTAGAACAACCAACCTCTTGAAGATTAACCTAGCACTTTTTTCAGCACTAGGTGTCAAAAAGATTGACAAACATGATCTTTATGCCTTATGAAACAAAAGTTTTGTACTTCTCATTTCTTCACATAGGTAAAGGGATGTGTGTGTGTGTGTGTGTGTGTGTGTGTGTGTGCGCGTGCTGTTTTTGTTGTAGATGCTCTCATCAATATCATTATTTCCACCCATGCTGCTGATTTTAAAAAGAACAGAAACTATACTCATGTGCTTTTTGTCCATAATAGAATTATTGGTGTGATTTATCAGCACACTGAAACCATATGCTGGTAGCAAAAGCTAAATGGAGTCATTCAGTCCTTCTCTTTCCTGTAGTTACTTGTCAGCTCTGCAGTAGAAGGAGGAATGGCTAAAAAATTAGGCAGTGGAAACACAATATAGAACTTCTTACCAGGTCAAGTTCAAATTGCAACAGCTTTATCACCCAGGAGTTCTCCCCTATTGTTGCTCTGAAGGAACTTTCAATCCAAGTCCAATAGGTAGTAAATGTGGAAAGAACAATTTAGAGCCAACTGCACCTTGGGTACACACACCTCTAGCTGGAAATACTGTTTTTTGACTTTGTGTGAATGATTGCAACCCATACTCTAGAAAACTTCCTCATGCAATGTTTCTAAACTCAATGACTTATTTGCTTAAAAATTTACTGAGAGCTTATTTTAAAATGATTATGCAATGCTCAGAAATGTTTTTAAAATCTGTGCGCTGGTGGATCATGCCTGTAATCCTAACTACTTGGGAGACTGTGATCCAATGATTACAGTTCAAGGCCAGCCCTAGTAGGAAAGTCAATGAGACTGTTATCTCCAATAAACTACTCAAGAAAACTCAGAGGTGCACTGTGGCTCAAGTTGTAGAGTGCTGCTCTTGAGAGCAAAGAAGCTCAGGGACAACATGTAGGACTTGAGTTCAAGCCCCAGGACTGGAAAAAATTCTATTTTTAGAATGTTAAATGCTTAGGAAAAAGAATTATTGCTTGAAAGGAGTGGCCGTGGATAAGTTATATATAGCTGGAGAAATTTGAATTACTTTTGATTTCTGTAAAGGGTATTATGGAGTGGGATGCATTTATACTCAATACTTTCCAAATTTATCTGAGATGATCAGCATACAAAATCAAGTCAAGTGTTTATAAATATGTATTTAAATAAGAGGAAATTACATTCAATTTTTTATTGTTTCTATACTGGTCCTACATATTAGTTTTCTTCTATTTTTCTTCCTATGTCCCCAAATATGATTAGACACACACACATACACACACACACACACACACACACACACACACACACACACACACAAACACAGAGAGAGAGAAAGAGAGAGAGAGAGAGAGGGGGCTTGAACTGAGGGCATGGGCACTGTCCCTGAGCTTTTTTGCTCAAGGCTAGTGCTCTACCACTTTGAGCCCCAGCACCACTTCTGATTTTTTACTGTTTAATTGGAGATACAAGTCTCATGGAGATTTTTCTATCTGGGCTGCCTTCAAATAGCAATCCCTAAAATTTATCCTCCAGTGCAGCTAGGATTACATGCTAAAACGGTTGGCAAATAAAGTTAGGTATTTTAAAATACACCAATACTTTCATAACAATTGCACTGATTACCTATAACAATCTTGGAATTCTTCTAATGCTATAGAGAACAGGCATAGACACAGTAAACATAATTTCTTTGATTTATAAAGCTAACATTCTCAAAAAACAGAGGTCTAGAATGAATAAAGTGTTGTAAATGAAGTTTGATTTTGAGCCACAGCAACCAAAGATCTCCAAAACCAACAGTATAATGACTGTAGGTATGATGATTTATTGCGTTATTTTGCTAATTGTCTCATATTTATGCTCATATTTAATATCTTGTGACAGACTTTAAAGATGTGAAGACAAGTTTGACACAGCATTCACCCTCAAACCATAATAAAGACATGCTTGTTGATATAGGAAATGTGGAGAAAGTGAAGAGCACCTAGGCATCATAAAAAGCAAAAGGAACCACAATCTTCCCAATTGAGACAATTTCTGCAGAGAATATGATATTTAAGGTTTTATCTGTGGAGATCATCAGAGGCCTTCAGAACATATTTCTTTTCTCCCTCTTCTGAAGCCTTACTGCCCTGGGTTTAAGAAGACCTTTCTCTGAATCCAACTTACTGTTAACACAATTTCTCCTTTCTAAAATATTTGAATGTGAATTACACCCATTGCTTCTTCCAGTTGCAAGGAAAACTGAAGACAATTTCTATTTCTTTAATACAACTTTATTATTTTACCTTAGGATAGTAAAATTCACAAAATCAATAGACACTGAAATGGTAACACCTTAAAGCAGAAATCACAAATTCATTTTTTAGGAAAGGAAAGGTATGTGAAGTTATTTGATTAAATCATACTAGCTTTTTAGGTAAATTCATTTGGTGAAGCACACTTTGGGCTAACATTTTATATTGTTTACATTACTAGTCATTCAAGTTTTGAGGGAAAATAATGGAATTATTTGAAGAACCTGATAGAAGCATAATGATTAGTCTTTTTTATATACAAAACAAAAGAATGGACAGAACCAAACTTCAGTTCATATATGAAGTAATAACCGAAAATGGTATGAAGAGCAAGAATTTGGAAGCCTAAGTGATTAATGTCCATTTTTCTTTTGCTTCTATTTGATATAATAACTTGGAAAAATAAATGTATTTTTCCTTTAATTTTATCATCTATGAAATGAGGGGAAATATCTCACTGAAATATAATAAATTATTTAAATTTGAATGCCATGTATGCAACAATTCATAAGAGTTTATGAAAAGCAATAAGCTCTAATAAATTCTACCTGTTGTAAGTGGAGTACCAGATAATATTGAGAATGTGTTGGAATTTGAGGTGCAACAAATTGACTCAAGTGTAGTATTTTCAGAAGAGAATTTAAATACATTAATAAAACCAACTGACATATTACATTTAAATATGTCATTTCAAATTCATTCCTAACTTTTGAGTGTTTAATATCACTATTCCTTCATTATTCAAGACTTGGATTTTAGAATCAAGTATATTTATTTATTTCTCTCTGTCACCATTAACCAATACATTGCACAGGTAGAGCCTGTGGTATTTAGTAGTTTTCTTTACATTTATTTTCATTTGAAAGTTACTGAAGCAATAGTAATGAAATACTCTTTATCAATATGTCCTTTCTTCAAGTACAGTGACTGTTGAACAGTACATACTAAACAAATATTGGTGAATAAACTATTGAACCAGCCCAGTCTGTGTGTCATTACAAACAACTTCAGCTTAATCTATGATAACATAACTAATCAATCATAATTTATTATAATGAGATGTACAACTAAAATCTGATTCTGACCTCAAACTGTACATGTCTACAATTCTAATTACTCAAAATATTGAGGTCTGGGAATCACTATTCAAAACCAACCTTGTCACACATTTCCGTAAGACTATTTCCAATCAGCCAGAAAATAACAACAACTGAATTGATGGTGGAGGCTTAAGAGGTAGAATGCAAACAATGAGTAAGAAACCCCAGGCAAGTGTTCCAGGCAATGCAATGAAACATTAGTATCAGAAATACATACATACATACATACATACATACATACATACATACATACATACATACATTTAAATTTTAAGCAGTTAAGTGAAGCAAAGTAAAATACTTTCTATGACTTGGTAATTTGTAAAGTACCTTGAAAATGTCAGTGGTTATGTTTAAATGAAAAATTTAGGAGAGAATTCATCTTTATAAGTTATTCATAACTTCAGTGGTGAATACTTTATTTCTGTTTTGTACATCCTATGATATATTAAGCAAAACTACTAAAATATCTGACATAAAGAAGTCATTTACTAAAGTAGAGAAATTTTCTGTTATAAATTTTATTGTAATGGTAATTTACTAGATTGGAAAAACTCTATCTTCTTTCTAATGTGGGAAAGAAAAGCTGCTGGTGAGGTTGTTTACATCCATTAAAAAATGAAGTAAATCAAACCCATTATTAATCTCATGGTTACTATTCACGAAATCCTTTCAACTATATTGAAAGGCTAATTATGGATTATGGTTAAAATTAATATGGTTTAAATTATATTTTTGATTGATATCAAGAACATCCAACAATCAATATTTTAACATGAAGAGTAATTTTAACAGGTAATGGTGAGGTATTTTGTCAGAAGTACATAAAATACATTAAAATAAAATAGAAAATTTGTTAAATGTTAATGAATCGTGTCATCTGTGAAAGTATGGCTTGCCCTGTCCACTCAGTGTGTACATGACAGCATGTCATCCTATCTTAAGTCTGATAGACTTGATACTTAATATTTACTGTGAGCACTGGTTTCTATTGGGAAATTTATTTATGTGAAATTTTCATTATTATTAGAAACTGATTATTTTTATTAAATGGGACATAAAATGTTAAAGGTCAGCTTCCATTGAATTACATGGCCTATTTTCAAATATTTAACATATGCTGGCTATATTCTTTGAAAATTTCCCTAATATTAACATTATTTTGTTTAGGAGAAGTAGGCAGAGACTATACAGGAAACCATTCTCCTGTACACCTGCATTAACAATCTCAAAGAAAACAATTCTGCCTCAATATCTGTATTAAGCTCTGGGAAACATATGCTGTACAATTTAATGAAATGGAGAAAACAACTAAATGAATGTGACAAATGCACAGTTTGCAGAGAGGGAAATGAGACTGTTTTATTTCATGTGAATAATTTAAAATATCACCTCAGTCATGTGAGGTGAAAGCCTTCTTTTTTATATAATTTATTTTATTTTTTATTGTCAAAGTGATGTACAGAGAGATTACAGTTTCATACATTAGGCATTGGATACATTTCTTGTACTATTTGTTACCTCTTCCCTCATTCCTCCCTTCCTCCTCCCCCTTGAACTCTCCCCCAGGAGTTGTTCACTTGGTTTACACCAAACTGTTTTGCAAGCATTGCTTTTGTAGTCGTTTGGCTTTTTATCCTGTATCTCTCGATTTTGGAATTCCCTTTCACTTTCCTAGTTCTAATACCAGTATACAGAGTTTCCAATGTACTCACATAAGATACAGTGATAGTGCAGGTACAACCACAGGAAGGGGATACAGAGGATCATCAACAATAGAAGCTACGGTTTCATAAGGCACTGTGAAAATAATTACAACAGTGATATAACAGTTGTTACCATAACATGGAGTTCATTTCATTTAGTGTCATCTTATGTGTCCATAAGGGCATAGCTATTGGGCTCTTGTGATCCTCTGCTGTGACTAGCCTAAACCTGTGCTAATTATTCCCTATGAGGGAGACCATAGAGTCCACGTTTCTTTGGGTATGGCTCACTTCACTTATTATAATTTTTTCCAAGTCCTTCCATTTCTTTATGAATAGGGCAATTCCATTCTTTCTGATAGAGGCATAAAATTCCATTGTGTGTATGTACCACATTTTTCTGATCCATTCGTCTACTCAGGGGCATCTGGGTTGATTCCATATTTTAGCTATGACAAATTGTGCTGTGATGAATTGTTGTGCTGGTGGCTATAGTGTGTTCTTGTTTGTGTTTTTTGGGGTAGATGCCCAACATGAGGCTGCTGGGTCATAGGGGAGCTCTATGTTTAGCCTTCTGAAGAATCTCCATATGGCTTTCCAGAGGGGCTGAACCAGTTTACATTCCCACCAAAAATGTAGTAGGGTTCCCTTTTGGCCACATCCCCTTCAACATTTATTATTGTTGGTTTTCTTGATGTAGGACATTCTTACTGGGGTGGGATGGAATCTCAGTGTTGTTTTGATTTGCATTTCTTTTATGGCCAGTGATGTAGAGCACTTTTTCCTGTTTCTTGGCCATTCTTATTTCTTCATCAGAGAAGTCTCTTTTTAAGTCTTTAGCCCACTTGTTGAGGGGGCTATTGGTTCTTTGCGGTTTTGTTTTGGAGGAATGTAATTTTTTTAGTTCTGAATATATTTCAGATATGAGGCCTTTTTTCGTTGTATGGCCAGTAAAAATCATTTCCCAATCTGTGGGCTTTTTGTTTATCTTGTGAGCTATGTCCTTTGCCCTGCAGAAGTTCTGCAGTTTGATGCAGTCCCATTTGTCCATCCTTGCTTTGTTTGGTAGCATTTCTGGGACTGGGAATATGGCCTAGTGGTAAATGCTTGCCTTGTATACATGAAGCCCTGAGTTCGATTCCTCAGCACCACATATACAGGAAAAAAAAGCCGGAAGTGGAGCTGTGGCTCAAGAGGTAGAGTACTACTAGCCTTCAGCACAAAGAAGCAAGAGACAGAAACAGCTCTATTGTTCTGAGCTGTGATGAGGTAGAATATCAAGGCAAAGGAGGGGAACATGTGGTAGAGCAGAAATACTCACCTTATAACAGGAAGGAGAGAAGAAAGAAGGGGGAGAAAGGAGCAGGGAGAAGGAGATGGAAGGAGAAGATAAAAGAGAGAAGAAAAGGCTTGATGGCAGGTTAACTATTCAGATGCAAACTTTCAGTGTCTCACTTCTTGTCAACTAGCCACTTCCCTTCCTAGTATCCCATTCAAGTCTAGATTTACCAGTGAGTTAGCCCATTAATGTAGGAAGTGTGAACAGGACCCAATCATCTCTCTGTAGCTCTGCCCCTGAGTACCTAGCACTTTCATTTTGGAACCATAATACCTAAGTGGTTTTAGGAAACATCTCTTTACTAATCCTCAACTTCCATTTTAAGCATATGCCCTTACTTATTTTCTAATGTTCTTACTTTGAGCTATTTTAGATTTTTATAAAAATTAAATATGCTGAGGATATTCTTAGGAGAGGATTGCAAGGGCTCAATAGCTATGTGCATGAGATTATACAAACTAATGCTATCACACTCCAAGAAATGGAAGTAACAGGTATTTTTTAAAATTATACTGTTGGTGGTTCTTATTTCTCTTTCTTTCTTTTCTTCTTTCCTTTTTTCTTTGGTTAATTCCCTTCTGTATTTGTTTTTTTATTTCTGTGCCCTTTGTCTTGTATATGTTTATCTGGTTTGGAGAGGGGAAAGGGAAGCACAGACATGGCAGGACAAGGAGTGAACAAATTCAGCAGTGAAATACACTACGCATCATGTTGGAAATAACCTATACAACTTTCTGGGGAAGAAAATCAGGAGGCGAAAAACTGGGAGAGAATGAAGGAGGAAGTAACACTGTTCAAAAGGAAATATAATAATTACTTAAATCATGTAACTGTAACCCCTTCATATATCACCTTTACAATAAAAGAAGTATGCTAGAAGCAAGGAACAGTGCTCAGGCCCTCAGTCCACACTGGCAACATAAACAAAACAAAAACAACAACAAAAAAGAAAGCTTTCTTTTTCTGACCTCAGTCAGCATTGAAATTTTCATTTTCTAGATATATAGCCTCCCTTTACTGAGGAAAAAGAAAGAATAGAAGGAGGAAGAAAGGAAGCACATATAAAGGACAGTGGAGATTAAAAGAAATTTAAATTTTTAGCCATCTATGACTAAAGTATTCAGAAGCAACAAGATATTTTTCATCCTGGGTGGGGCAGCCTCCTGGGTGGAGCTGAATATTTTGGGCATCTACCCAAAAGACCACAAACAAGAGCACACTAAAGCCACCAGCACAACAATGTTCATCGCAGCACAATTTGTCATAGCTTGTATATGGAACCAACTCAGATGCCCCTCAGTAGATGAATGGATCAGAAAAATGTGGTACATACACACAATGGAATTTTATGCCTCTATCAGAAAGAATGACATTGCCCCATTCATAAGGAAATGGAAGGACTTGGAAAAAATTATACTAAGTGAAGTTAGCCAGACACAAAGAAACATGGACTCTATGGTTTTGCTCATCGGGAATAATTAGCACAGGTTTAGGCAATTCACAGCAGAGAATCACAAGAGCCCAATAGCTATACCCTTACGAACACATAAGATGATGCTAAGTGAAATGAACTCCATGTTATGGAAACGATTGTTATATCACTGATGTAACTACTTTCAACGTGCTATGTGTAACTGTAGCTTCTATTATTGATGATCCTCTTGTATCCCCTTCCTGTGGTTGTACCTGCACTATCTCTGTATCTTATCTGAGTACATTGGAAACCTTGTATCCTGGTATTAGAAGTAGGAAAGTGAAAGGGAATACCAAAATTGAGAGACACAGGGTAAAAAAGACAAACGACTACAAAAGCAATACTTGAAAAGCAGTTTGGTGTAAATGAACTGAACAACTCATGCGGGGGGAAAGGGAAAGGCGGGTGGGGGAGGGCGAATGAGGTAGGAAGTAACAAACAGTGCAAGAAATGTATCCAATGCCTAACGTATGAAATAACCTCTCTGTACATCAGTTTGACAATAAATTTTTTAAGGATATTTTTCATTTGAAAATACTGCTGTATTTTAAGTCAATATCTATAAAAGGCTTTCAAAGGATTGTTTTTCCCAAATACTTACCATGGATAAAATGAAATAATCCAGAAATAAACCGTCATATCTGTCTGGGAGAATTTTCTCTAACTTTATAGGTACCCTGTCCCTATGGTACAGCCTAAGGACCAAGCAAAATTGTGAACCATTCAAAGCAATCTGTCTCCTTTTTATTTTTATTTTTAATTTTTTTAATTTTTTATTTTTTTTTATTAATTGGACATAAATTTTTTTACAAGGTGTTGTGCAAAGAGGGTGCAGTTACATAGTAGGGCAGTGTGTACATTTCTTGTGATACCTTACGACCTGTTTTTCTATCCTTTTTGCCCCTGGGACTCTATTCAGGAAGTTCCTTCCTGTGCCTATAAGTTCTAGTGTCTTTCCTACTCTGTCCTTCAGTAGTTTCAAGGATTCAGGTCTGATGTTGAGGTCCTTGATCCATTTTGAGTTGATCTTGGTGCATGGTGATAGGCTTGGGTCTACTTTGAGTTTTCTGCATATGGCTGCCTAGTTCTCCCAGCAACAGTAGTTGAAGAGGCTATGTTTATTCCATTGTATGTCTTTAGCTCCTTTGTCGAATATCAGTTGGCTGTAAGAGTGCGGTTTAATTTCTGGGTCTTCAGTTCTAATCCATTGGTCTTCTGATCTGTTTTTATACCAATACCATGCTGTTTTTGTTATGATGGCCTTGTAATAGAGCTTGAAGTCTGGTATTGTGATACCTCCTGCACTGCTTCTTTGCCTAGAATTGCTTTGGCTATTCTAGGTTTTTTGCTGTTCCATATGAATTTATGGATTGTTTTCTCTATTTCAGTGAAGAATGTGGCTGGGATTTTGATAGGTATTGCATTGAATTTGTATAACAATTTGGGCAATATGGCCATTTTCACTATATTGATTCTGCCTACCCATGAGCATGGGAGGTCTTTCCATCTCCTTGTGTCTTCTTTGGTTTCCCTTATTAGATTTTTGTAGTTTTCATTGAATAGGTCCGTCACGTCCTTGGTTAAGTTGATCCCTAGGTACTTTATTCTTTTTTTTGGCTACTGTAAATGGAATTGTTTCCACAATTTCCTTTTCTGTTTGTCTATTGCTGGTGTGCAGAAAAGCTGCTGACTTTTGTGGATTGATTTTGTATCCTGCTACTTTGCCAAATTGGTTTATTAGGTGTAGGAGTTTGGGTACTGAGTTTTTTGGGTCCTTCAGATATAAGATCATGTCGTCTGCGAATAGGGATAACTTGATTTCTTCCTTGCCGATGTGGATCCCTTTGATGTCCTCCTCTTGCCTTATTGCTATGGCTAGGGATTCCAGCACTATGTTGAACAGAAGTGGGGAGAGTGGGCATCCTTGTCTTGCTCCTGAGTTTAGGGGGAATGATTTAAGTTTCTCTCCATTTAATATGATATTAGCAGTTGGTCTGTTGTATATGGCTTTTATTGTTTTGAGGAATGTTCCATCTATTCCTGTTCTCTCTAAAGCTTTTAATAGGTATGGATGTTGTATTTTATCAAAGGCTTTTTGGGCATCGACTGAGATAACAATGTGATTCTTGATTTTACTTCTGTTTATGTGGTGAATTACGTTGATTGATTTACAGATGTTGAACCATCCTTGTGACTGAGGGATGAAGCCTACTTGGTCATGATGTATGATATTCTTGATCAGTTTCTGGATCCTATTAGCTAATATTTTATTGAGGAGCTTTGCATCTGTGTTCATTATTGATATTGGTCTGTAGTTCTCTTTTTTTGTTGGATCTTTGCCTGGTTTGGGAATGAGTATGATATTAGCTTCGTAGAATGAGTTTGGGATTTCTCCCTCCGTTTCTATTTCGCGGAAGAGTTTGAGGAGTATTGGAATTAGCTCCTCACTAAAGGTTTTGTAGAATTCGTTGGTGAATCCATCTGGGCCTGGGTTTTTCTTAGTAGGGAGGTTCTTGATTACCTCCTGTATCTCACCATAAGTTATTGGTTTATTTAGTTGATTTATTTCTTCTTGGTTCATTTTGGGCAGTTTGTACTTCTCTAAGAATTGATCCATTTCTGTAAAATTATTGTTTTTTGCTGAGTAGAGGTTTTGGAAATAGCTCCTTATGATTGTTTGAATATCGTGTGTACTTGTTGTAATTTTTCCGGTGGAGTCCCTGATTTTACGAATATGAGTCTCTTCTCTTCTTTTTTTTGTAAGTCTTGCAAGGGGTCTGTCAATTTTGTTTATTTTCTCAAAGAACCAGCTTTTAGTCTTATTTATTTGTTGAATGGTCTTTCTATTATCAATCAGATTTATCTCTTCTTTAATCTTTGTGATCTCTCCCCTCCTAGTCGTTTTAGATTCTGTCATTTCTTGTTTCTCCAGTTGTTTTAGATTCATCGTGAGGTTATTCACCTGCTCTGCTTCCATTCTTTTAATGTGGGTGCTGAGTGCAATCATCTTGCCCCTCAGAACTGCCTTAGATGTGTCCCATAGGTTTCTTTGTGATGTGTTTTCTTTGTCATTGTGGCTTATGAATTCGTTGATTTCATCTTTAATTTGGTCTGTGGCCCAAGTGTTGGATAGCAGAGTGGGGTTTAGCCTCCAAGAGTGTGTATAGCCTCTGTGGTATCCTTTGTTGTTGAGGGTTACCACACTTCGGCGGGATATGCCTCCCAGAGCAAGTTCGGGGTTGTTGGGTTGTGCTTGCGTCCTCCCAGGAGTCCATTGGGGGGGGGGGCGGTATGTGTGGGGCCCAGTGGGATTGACTGTCCAGGTGTGGCTTGGCACCTTCAGACCTCACCTCCGCTGTGAGTGGGGGACATGATCAGGCTCAGGTGACCCTGCTGGGCTGGTATTGCCCACCAGCGCCTGTGGTTTTAGTTGTAAGAGTCTGCGAGGTCCAGGCACCTCGGGTGGGGTTTGCACAACCGGCCGTCTCCCGGCCCCTGTTCGGAAGGGGTCGGGGCCGGTTCTGCCGGTTCAGGAATCTGTGGGGTGTTGGTGCTGCTGCACCCTTCCCCTGCTAAACTGACTTCCCAGCGCCTGATGTGAGCTTCCCCGCCTGATTTGGGGGTTCTTTGTTCCCTCAGGGGTGGGGTAGGGGGAGGGAGGGAGATCTAGCTTCTTTGTTGGGCTTGGGTCTCAGATAGCTGGTCTCCAGTTGGGGGAGGGGATAATGGGGCACTCACTTTTGCTGCTTTGTGTGTGTGTCCCGCGCAGCAATTGTCCCTCCAGGGGTTGGCTAAGTGTTGTGGTGGCTTCCCTGGTTCCCGATTTCTGCCGTGCTGGGTTCCCTTGTCCGAACCCGGTGTGGACCCGAACTTCTCATCGCTGCCGGTGTGTGTCTTGGTCCGCACCCTGCCTTGTGTCCGTGGGGTCTCTCACTATATGAATTCTGTGCTCCTGGCAGCCTGTCTGCCGATCGCCGGGTTCCCCTTTCCCAGCCTGACCCTGTTTGGGCCAGCGTTGGCTGGTGGGGGGAGGGTGCCCCGGTGAATCTCCAGCTCCGTGTAGGTTTTCGGTTCTTCTTTTTTGCTCCTTTTTGTTTTCCTGCGTTTCTCCACTGCTTCTGGCTGCTGGTTTTGCTGGGTTCTTGATGGGGTGTTGGGTGTTGGAGTTCCCAGCTCACTATTCAGTTGGAGCGAGTCAGGGTGCCTCCCTATTCTATCGGCACCATCTTTCCTCCCTGCTGTCTCCTTTTTAGTTACTCCACCAGTTTTTCATTTTATTTTTATTTTCTAAAATAATAATTTTTGAATATCATATTTTAATGTCATTCGCAGGATGTGTTTTTACATTTATTGATTGAAAACTGGAATTTGAACTCTAGAAAACTAAATTTTCTAAAATAGAGAAAACTCTCTTTTCCATATAAATACATTTTGTGTTATCCAACAAAAACTCAATTTCTCATATAATTATGATATTTTGGTTTTTGTATTCTCTGTGTAATGAAAATTATAATACCCTAAAATTAGGAGTCAGAACATGATTACAGAACAGTTAATTCTACCTTATTCTATAAATTTAAAAGCAAATTGCGGTGTTAGTTAACTTGGTAGGGTTATGTAGCTCATTAGTGGTAATTCAACATCCTTATTTTTTATTCAGAGTTAATGATAGATCTTAGCTTATTTTCAGTGCAAGCCTTTGATTTTACTCCTTGTCTATGTGTGTGATCTCTACTTATTTTAATGTGAGTTTCAAATTTTAGAATTAATGATTATCCCACATAATAATAGACTTGTTGAAATTCATCCTGTAGTCAGGGTATAAGGTAATCAAAACTTTTCACTCTAAATAGACTCCGATTCTCACTGCAATGTGAAATTGCAAAACCTCATCAAGCAGCAATCTTTGCCATGCACATCTGAGATCCACATGGCCCTGCAGATGTGAAATTGCCTCCGGCTATGGAAACACAGCTGGAATCAGTTCATGAGTCAAGTCAGCATCATCCTAGGGACAAGAAACAAGAAAGTTTTGTCTCCATGGTAGAGAACTCTAGGAAACATTTTAAAGAGCTAGATTTTTGCAGGAAGACAATGTGAACAACAGAGCTGTCAATGAATATCAGATTGGTCTATTACTATATCAATAGAAGTGTTTCGGACTCAGACAGATAGGTAGGTAGGTAGTTAGACAAATAGACCTAGACACCTTTTTTAGCCACCAGAAACCCAGTCTACAATCCTATTCTCACCTGGACAAAGAACCAATCCACAGAGGCAAGATATCTTTATTTTCCTTGACCAAATATATTTGATATAACTTACACTCCATAGTTTCTAAATTGATAGTCCTATCCATGCAAAGGTTTCCGATAAACATTATCAAGATGTTTTACATAAGAAATGCCTAAATTGTTTTCAATTCAAAATATATTTCTTTCAAACTTTGGAAATCATAAAGCCATATTGAAGAGACTAAAAGAATGACTTTTGCTTAAAGATCTGGAGAAGCAAGTCCTCTGAGACTTGCATGTGAGAAGAATATTAGTTTAAAATTAGCTAAGGATATTAATTTTAAAAGACAAATTATCTTTAGTTTTGTCCTTCTCAAATTTAATACCAGAACCTCAAAATATAATTATCTCTGTAGTAGAGTACTTATAGGGGTAACTAATTTTTTAAAAATAAAGTGACTAGGATTCAATACTTCTTTTAAAATCATTTAAAGAGACCATCCTTGTAAGAAGAGGACATTTGGGTGCCATTTGTTGTTTTACTGCAGAAGGGGAAAAGCCATTGATAATATTGATGTTTGAATAAGAGTTTTGAGCTGAATAATGGGAATAGTTTCAAGGAATGTAAGAGTAGATTTGAAGGAATTATTAGTATAGCTCTGTGATAATTGACACAAAATTGCTTGCCAATAGGGAAGTGAAAACAGACTTTAATATCCAGGGATTAATAACCCTTACAGGAACACAGATCATAGGGTGGTAAAGAAGCTGCCATAAGTACACAAGAGAGGGAATTTCTTCTCAAAGCACTGAACTTGATGTGTCTGTAAGATAAAATCACACCATTAAGCAAGTGGACATGAGAGTGTAGAACTCATAACAGATGCTAGAGCTAAAGAAAGGTATCCATTAGTAACGAGGAAGATAACTATAGCAAAGACAGTCATGTATCAAGCACACATCTCAATCAATCATTAGAATTTCACTTTTCTTAATTTTTCATTTTCCCCATACCTTTTTATTGGTACATATGAATTGTACATTGTGGGGGCATAATTGTGATAGTTCCATGTATGTTTATAGGATTCATTCATTCTACTCACTCTCTCTATTTTCTTGTGTTTCTTACCCCACCTTCCTTACTTTAACTTTCATATATATGAAAGAATATATATATGTATATATATATATACACATATATATTTAAATGGGCTTCATTGTGTCTTTCCCATCAAGCCTACCTCTCTCTGTACACCTCTGCCCTTGATTCCTGTGATATATTCACCTTCTTATGTTCATTCCCACTGATTTCCTTAGATTTATCATATGCATATGAGAAAGAAAAATACCAACAACAATGCTGAGTATGGCTTAACATGATGTTCTTGATACGTTGTTATTCAGTTTCATCTATTTTCCTGAATATTAAATAATTCCATTCTTCCTGAATCCACAGTTGAAGGAGTGTGAGTAGTGACAACATAGACAAAAGCTAGCAGATTTCTCTATCATGTCCTCACTTGCATTCTCTCAAGGACACATCCAAGGGTGATAGCAGGAGATGGTGGCTAGGTGAACAGTGCACTGGAGTTTGCTGTGGTCTGGGAGGTAAGGGAGTATGCTTCTGCCTGTTGATTCCTTTGTCTTTGCACAGGAAGAAGTTGTGGAAGTTCCATGATTCACACACTCTGGATTTACGTCATCTGTTTTGTTGTCACAGCCCGGCAGGATGCATTTCGAGAGGAAGGTTTCCATACTTTCAGACCCTACCAAAATGTCCATCTGTCTGTGAAGTATAAGAAGGTATGGGTCTCACATAAGTCAAAGAGTCTGGGGTACAAGATTCGAACCCCATTCAATAGTTTCTCTACTACAAGGTGGGCCTTGGAGGATGAATACTAACCTAACAACAGTAGACAGTGGGACCTACAACTGCCATTTCCAAGTTGTTACAAAGGGACTCAGGCTGACACTGTGCCTCTGTACTGGTGGCATTTATGCTCACATTGCTCTTCTCTGCCACCAAGACCAAAACAGGCATGTATCTTTGCTAACAAGATGCAACTGATGAATAAAGCATGATTCTCTGCCAAAGTTGCTGAAGAAGTTACTCTGCTCCTCTGCCAGCAAGATCCAAGCTCATGCCACTCTCTCTGTCATTACACTTTTGTTAGCATCCATTTTAGTGGACTTATTCTCTTTCAAAGATGTATATCAGTTTTTAATCAAATTTCTTATGTTTCTTCCATAGCATTTGTACATCTGGGTGAATTAATAGGCTGGAATTTTTAATAATAATTTATTGTTTTCTGTACATTGTGGGGCTTGAACTCAGGGTCCTGAGCTGTTTTGCTCAAGGCAAAGTTCTAATGCTTTTAGCCACAGTGCCATTTCTGGTGGTTCATTGGAGGTAAGAATCTCATGGACTTTCCTGCCCAGGCTGGGTTTGAACCACAGTCCACAGATCTCAGCCTCCTACTTAGCTAGGTTTGCAGGTATGAGCTACCAGCACTTGGCTTAACCACTTTTATTTTAATAGTTCAATTACTGCATATATGTATTGTATATATGTATTGTATATTTCAGGAATATGTAGAGGTAGCTTTGTGGAATCATTTTTTAGATTCAGGGTGTGGTTCAGTAACTTAATATTCATTCACATGCTCATGGCATCAAGATTCGATTCCCAGAACCACTGACAGGACAATGAGCAGTGTTCTCTTGGTACTTCTATTTGATATGTTTACGTTACATGTAGTTTGATGGTTGCACTTGTCAAAGATTAGTTTTCTGCTTCTTTGTTCTCCCTACTGTTCTTTCCTTCTATATTGGGAAGTGCCAGGAGATCTATAGCCTCTGTGTCTCACTTAATTCTTGACCCAACCCTAGTCTGTTTCCCCAAAGACAACTAGCGTTTCACAACTATGTGTGTCAAGATCCCTCCAGTGCATCTGCTCGTGAGGCATGCAGAGAGAGCACTGAGGTGAGCACTGGCTATTGAGGCCTGAAGGATTCAGGTGCTCTGCTTACAAGTCTTAATTGTCGACCTTGTCCAGAAGTTCCTGACCTTGTGTGAAGAAAGTGTCTGAAGAAATGACTTCTCAAGAGATGTGCTCAGGCTTTTCAGCTTGGCTTCAGAGCAAATACTCACCTGTAATTGTCAGCCTGCAGAGAGGGATCAGAGCACTTCTCATAGATTAGGTACTATTTCTCCAATGATTAGGGGGCTATTGATCCCCAGGTCCTTCATTGCATGAATTCTTCATGAACTTAAACTTCTCACCAAACACAAGTCAGATCTGCCCTATCCACATGCACTCCTCACAGATACTGCAGGAGGACGGGAGGGGGGAGCATTCAAAGACTTTCTCAGACATTACTGTTCCTTGTTTTTAGGTTGTTTTTTAATTTAATTTTATTGTCAAGATGATATACAGATAGGTTACAGTTACACTCACAAGGCTTGGAGAATGTGTGAGCTTGTCCCATAGCTATATCAAAGGACAAGGTCATCTGACTTAAGTTTATCTTATGGTAGAGGTTTATGCTTCCATTTCCACAATTCCCATGGATAACTGAGGCTGTAGCAGAGGACTGAATCTTACTTGAATCAATAGATTTTCTCTTTCTGCAGGCTTGTCAGCTGGCCTGTCCTCATTTTGTGATCTCCAGTGATGCTTCCTCCTCCTCCTCCTCCTCCTCCTCCTCCTCCTCCTCCTCCTCCTCCTCCTCCTCCTCCTCCTTTTCCTCCTCTCTCTCTCTCTCTCTCTCTCTCAGAATGTGGTCTCTCATTTGTTAATCTTACTCTTCTCATTCACATAGTCAATGAGAAAAAGTTACTGTGTCATCTTGCTTAAGCTCCACCCAATTATTTTTTTTTATTTATTGTGTAGATTTTGCCAGTCAAATAATGTGGCATAATGTGTAAAGATGAGTGTCACATGAATTCTGTAGTCAAAATGAATAAAACTCATTGGTTAAAGAACAAGAAAGTTGCACTAAATTTGTAGCATCAAAATAGCAACAAAATAATATGCAATATAGTCATTGTAAGTGGTTTTTACTTAAAGCATTCAACATTAAAATGTATCTGAATCTTACAACTATTAAGAACTGAAGTTCACATGAAGTTCAACATAAATATTGTGATAGCTTCGCAGCAATTATAATGACATGTAAAATCACTTATTTCTACTTACAGCACAACTTTGATTATTGCTTATAGTCATATAGTCTGAAGCTTATGCTTAAAGATAAATGGTTGCATTCCAGTTGGAGTCTAATGGAAATAAAGAGGGAGATTATTCTACCATTCATGTTTCTGGAGATTCTGTACATATTAGGGGTTTGGTGGGTCTCAGAACAGAGTGGATAAAGAAGAATGAAGCAGCCCTGGTGGCTCATGCCTGTAATCCTATCTGAGATCTGAGGATTGTGGTTCAAAGCCATCCAGGGAAGGAAAGTCCATGAGATGTTTATCGCCAATTAATCACCAAAAAGCAGGAAGTGATGCTGTGGCTCAAGTGGTAGAGCACTAGCCTTTAGCTGAAGAGTTCAGGGACAGCATCCAGGACCAGAGTTCAAGCCCCACAACAACAGAAAAACTAAGTACGTAAGTAGAAAGGATTATAAGAATGATATCAGAATTCTGAGATGTTCTCTACCTAGTGTAAAAATTATAAGGTGGGAGGAGTGAGAATGAACACGCCCAGAAAAAGTTACCAATCAATGGTGAATTGACAATGTATACAAGAAAGCTGTGTTATGGAAGACAGGAGGAAAATACTATAATAGAAATGAGCTACCCAAATATCTATGACTCACCTATTTCATACAGAGAGCTATATGAAACAAGCAGGGTCATGTGATTTACTGCACTCTATATTATATATACCATCCCCTTATTAATTCTTAGGAAAGATTTAATGAGGTTATCAATTTACTTGGTGCCTAGCATATATTCAGATTATAATTACATGGAAGGGTCATTTGCTGTAACTTTCATCACAAAACATTTATATGTCTAATTCTAAGAAAAGAAGAGTGGCACAGAATATATCTCACTTAGGATAATTTAAATAAACGGGAATTCATATAATAAATTTTATGTTATTGCATTGATAGGATTGTTTATTTTTATTTTTTTTGCTATTTTTGTGCTTTTACTTTTATTGACTCTAAAAGCAACTTAGCTATTCATTTCACAAAAATTTTGTCACTATAAGTTTACATAATATAACACAGGCTTTCTGTAGTCATTTTCATTTTTCCTAATTTCATTTTCTTTAAACTAATAATTTTCTTTTGAAAGTAAGTGAATATAAGTCATTAGTCATTTTAAATTTTATAATTGAGTCTGTAATGCCACATATCACCAGAAAGTAACTGAATCTTTTCTAACATTTTATTGTAAAGGTGATGTAGAGAGTTGTTACAGTTATGTAAGTAAGTTAATGAGTACATCTCTTTTTGAACAGTGTCATCCCTCTCATTCTCTGCCTTCCTTCCCTACTTCCCTGCCCCAAGTTATATAATTAATTTCCAAATAAGTGTCTGGTGCATTCCACTGATGAACTTTTCAACCCCTTTTCCCACCATTTCTGTGATTTTCCTTTCCCTCCCCAAATCAGATAACCTTATATACAGGACAAAGAATTAAAAAAACAGTGAAAGAAAGGAATAAACAAAAAAAAAGGAAAGAATAAAAAGGAAGCTATACTTATTTTTATGCCTCTCCTGTATTTTTAGGAACTGCAATGTGGCTTTAGAAAACATAATGGCGTAAACTTTTCAAACTAAGTTCCTGTAGAGAATTTTGAGGGGATGGCCATAGATTTAAAATAAAATGTCAGCCAACTGGTTTTTAAAAGGCCTTTTTGTTTTATTTTCTTAACCTACCCTCCTCCTATGAGGAAAGACTGAGGTAGGATACTTATTATGTAACATCCCCAAATTGGTAATTGTGACTTTGAGTTTGAACATTTCGAGACCAGATTAAAACTTGCTTAATTCTTATTTCTGTATTATCATCATCTGATGTTTAATTGGTAACTAGTCTTAAAACATGTATGTGTCATATGTTTGTTCTAAGGCTTTTTAATCCAAATAAAAATAGAGTTTGCAAAGTGAAAAAAAAGGAAGTACCACAAACAGTATAATAATAAAATGAACCACTTGCTTTAAATTTTTGGAGTTCATTTTGATAAGCATCACTTTGTATGATCATATGCAAATGGCTATTGAAGCTTATTAAGAATAGATGTAATAGTACTTCATTTTTACAAAATTGAATGAAGCATTATAAACCTCAAATGTGTCTAAAGCCATTTGAATCTGTATCTGGAGCAAGTTGTCAAAGAACCTAGAGAAGCTGAAATTTGAAGCAAGACTAATAAAAATGAATTATGTGTTTTGAGCAAAAGGTGAGGAGAAGGTGTGGCCGAAGCGTAGATATATAGTTTCAGGAATTTGGTTTTGTTTCCATGCCTGTTATACCTTTAAGTTCAAATATTATTATTATTTCGATATAAATGCATTGCAAGTATTAAATAAAATGATATATAGTGCTGATTATCAAAAGTCCGGAAAATACCATTGGTTGAAGGAAAATAATAGCACTTACAATTGATAAAACAGAAAGGGAAAAAATATGACAAGGAAAGTGTTCTATTTATGAGTTTACAAAAGGTTTGTCTTTAAGCCATGCTGCCAGACTTTTAATAAAGAACACATACATAAATTGGCTGTACAATATTCACATTTTGGCTCTTTAATGACAGAATGTTATTGTGGAACCCAAGCTGGCCTGGAGTTCAGAATTCTCCCACACCAATTTCAGAGTACAGAAATTAAAATCATGTGCCAACACGTCCAGCAATCTCATTAATTGCAATGAGGTAATCATTGAAAAGGAAGAATGCAACATAAGGAAACTAGCACTGAGTATTATTTTTCTACATTTGCTTACATCTTTGTTCCTCTGGGTGTATCTTGTTACTTTTGTAAACAATATTGATTTTTTTCTTCCATAAGATGAAGTAGTTATGTAGAGTCCAGAGTTCCTTTAGTGATCATATAGGAGAACCTGATCAACACAGAATTTTTGATTTGGTGTTCAGAATGCATGCCAGGCATTCTAGTCTGTATTCAGGGAGAGGAGCCAGCCTGAGTGCAGTGTCTGAGTGTTGCAGAGTTGTTAAGATGCGTTCCTCTTGCTTTGTCAGATCACCTTCTCCTGTTTGGCTCAGACATTGCTTGATATGTTGCCAACGCAGTATCAGAACTCAGTGAAAGAAAACTGCAAGCTTTCCAAGGATTATTGCCCAGTGCCCCAGTTATTTCCAAATCTATTATAAGAAGAGAACTAAAGCATGAAAATGGCAATATCTCTGATAGTTCTCAAATAATGAAATGCAGAAGTTTTAGAAGGGCCCCAGGCTCTTCTACTGCACAAATTAAATTCCACAAATTAATGGAGTGTCAACAGAATAGAGGGGGAAATAATAGTGTGTGAAGGTGTATGGACAGTGTCAGTAAGACTCTATCATATATTGCCTAGAGATCTGCAAAAGGAATCATCTCCCAGCCCTAGGTCATCTTTGAACTGAATCTATACCTAACTGGCAGGAAGGGCTGTGATACACAGGGATGAACTAAGGTACACTGATTAAGAAATTCCTATGGAACAATAAGAGAACATGAATAGTAAAAGCAAGGAGAAAGAACAATGCTGGAGGAATTACAATACCGAATTTCAAGCTGTATTATAAAGCTACAGTACTAAAAACAGCTTGGTATTGGCACAGGAACAGGCCTGAAGACCAATGGAACAGAGTTGAAGACCCAGAAATGAACCCACAGAACTATGCCTACTTAATCTTTGATAAAGGAGCTAAAAATAAGATGGAAGAAAGCCTCTTAAACAAATGGTGCTGACAAAAGTGGTTCAACACCTGCAACAAACTAAAACTAGATCCTTATATATCACCATGCACCAAAATCAATTACAAATGTATCAAAGACCTCAAAATAAAAACAGATACCCTGAAAAAACTGAAAGAAGAAGTAGGAGAATCACTTGCTCTCTTTGGTACAGGACGAAACTTCCTTAACAAAGACCCAGAAATGCTCCCAATCAAGGAAAGGATGGACAAATGGGACTGCATCAAACTGCAGAGCTTCTGCAGGGCAAAGGACATACCTTGCAAGATAAACAGAAAGCCCACAGATTGGGAAAAGATCTTTTCTGGCCATACAGTGGACAAATCTCTCATATCTAAAATACATGCAGAACTAAAAATATTAAATTCCTCCGAAACAAAACCATAAAAAACCAAAGGCCCCCTCAACAAGTGGACTAACGATGTACAAAGAGACTTCTCTGATGAGGAAATGAGAACGGCCAAGAGACATATGAAAAAGTGCTCTACATCACTGGCCATAAAAGAAATGCAAATCAGAACAACATTGGGATTCCATCTCACCCTGTAAAAATACACTTTATCAAGAAAACTAACAATAATAAATATTGGAGGGGATGTGCCCAAAAGGGAACCCTACTTCACTGTTGGTAGGAATTTAAAGTGGTTTAGCCACTCTGGAAAATGGTGTGGCGATTCCTCAGAAGGCTAAACATAGAGCTCCCCTATGACGCAGCAGCCCCATTTTGGGAATCTACCCAAAAAAACACAAATAAGACCACACTACAGCCACCAGCACAACAATGTTCATCGCAGCACAATTTGTCATAGCTCGAATATGGAACCAACACAGATGCCCCTCAGTGGACAAATGGATCAGGAAAATGTGGTACAAATACACAATGGAATTTTATGCCTCTATCAGAAAGAATGACATTGCCCCATTAGTTAGGAAATGGAAGGACTTAGAAATATACTAAGTGAAGTGAGCCATACCTAAGGAAACATTGACTCTATGGTCTCTCTCATAGGAAATAATTAGCTCAGGTTTAGGCTAGTCACAGCAGAGGATCACAAGAGACTAATAGCTATGCCCCTATGAATGTATAAGATGATGCTAAATGAAATGACTCCTTGTTATGGAAACTCCTGTTATATCACTGTTGTAATCACTTTCAACCTGCCATGTGAAACCGTAGCTTCTATTGTTGATGATGCTCTTGTATCCCCTTCCTGTGGTTTGCATCCGCACTATCACTGTATCTCAGCTGAGTACACTGGATACTTTATATACTGGTTTTAGAACTAGGTAAATGAAAGGGAATATCAAAATCAAGAGACAAAGGATAAAAAGGCAAACGACTCTAAAAGCAATACTTTCAAAACAATTTGGTGTAAACCAACTGAACAACTCATGGGGGAAAAGGAAGAAGGGGAGGGGGAATGAGGGAGGAGGTAACAAACAGTACAAGAAATGTACCCAAGGCCTAATGTATGAAATGCAAACCTCTCTGTACATCACTTCGACAATACATAAAAACAATAAAAATTATAAAAAAAGGAAAAATAAAGAGGTATGTGTGAGAGAGGACAGAGACAGACAGAGACAGACACAGAAAAAGATATATACTGAGTATAATACTGATTTTTCACCTTTATGCTGACTTTAGTCATGCGTAGTATATATGAAATGTGATTCTACTTTATATAATACTTTTTTTTTTTTTTTTTGGCCAGTCCTGGGCCTTGGACTCAGGGCCTGAGCACTGTCCCTGGCTTCTTTTTGCTCAAGGCTAGCACTCTGCCACTTGAGCCACAGCGCCACTTCTGGCCATTTTCTATATATGTGGTGCTGGGGAATTGAACCCAGGGCCTCACGTATACGAGACAAGCACTCTTGCCACTAGGCCATATCCCCAGCCCTATATAATACTTTTTAAATGATAACATAGTGGAACTTGTTTGCTAGGATTTATTTACCAACTCTTGCAATTTAATTTCTACCACAATTTATCATTGTCCAGCCATAGTAATACAATAACAAGAACCACCACCACAACAACAACAAAAAAACACTGGTTAGCCCAAACACACATGCAAATAGTTGGACATCATGATGAGAGAAGAAATTCTTTGTTATAGTATTATTTCATCATTACAAGTTTCATATGTGGCAGCTTCTTTTCTCGTGGTGTCTTAAAAATATCCTTGAGTCACTGTTCTTTTCTCAGTGGTGTAGCCATTGATTTTGTTGTCATTTTGTTCCTTTCTATCCCTCTGTCATTACAGCAGTTTTTCCTTCAAAGTGCAACCTGTGTTTGGTAGCCATCTGTGGGGTCTCATGTTGGTTACTTGTATATAGATTTTCTCAATTTTCAGAACCATTACAATTGAGTGATATCCTCAGGTCCAATTCTATTTTCTAGGCTTTCATGCTTTCAAAAGGTCACTGGGAATAAAGGTCCCACTGAAAGGCCATGGAGTAATTTTTGAAAATCTTACCGTTCACCGTCATTGTGTTACAAATTCTTTGGAATGCTGGCTATCTCAGCTCTGTGTGGTGTGCAGCTAAGTGCTCTCGGCTCTGTGACATAGATTAACAGTTGATTAACCCTTCTCATTGTGTCTCCAGATCCCGGCTACGTAAAGGGATGTTTTCTATCTTCATCGTGTTTGGGACCTTAAATGGGAAAACTTATAGTCAGGGGTGACTTGGACATTGTCATTGTCTGTAGGTTCATTTACTCACAATCTAGGGGTGATAGATATTTGATATTTATATTTGTGTATTGTTATATTAATTAAGGGATAATATTAGGAACCCATATTCTTTGGAAAAATTATATTTTAGGCTGACACATAAAAATATGTATGGGTATAAAAGTATTTGAACAGAAAGATGAAAATATCACAACTGTGAAACTACTTGAACCAAAGAGAAGAGAGTTTCATTTAATTTGCACTTAGCCATATAATATCATTCTACAGGCAAAGTGTTCTTGACATAGATCACATGAAAAATACACACAAGGTCCTTATCAAGGAATTCAGTATAGAATAAAATCTCACAACTAAGTGCTTTTTTTAAAAAAGACTTTATCAACTTCATCCAAGTAGGTCACGGTAGTTTTGAGCACAGACACCTGGTGTATTCCATCTTCTAATCCCAGCTGTTTATTTGCAAGCAGAGCCTGGATTTCATTCTTCCATTTATAAAATAGTAATGACACAAAGTACTTGTCGTTGTGGTAACAGTGTGAGATATGCTAGACAAGATTTGGAGCCAGTACTAGTTAACTCATTGCAGATTTATTTCTTGTACTGTAGATCAGGTTTAGACAGGGATTTCCTAGGACTAAATTGTAGGAATTCCATATGCCTAGAAAGACTAGATAATATCAGAACACAGCATTAGAAGCCAGATGATTAAATGCACATTTCTGATTTATTCCACATATATTTTAAATTCTATCTTAAAAGTTTGTGGAGAGTGATGTTTTGAAGACTTATTTTCCTCAAAACTATTCTGAAAAAAATATATTTTTAAAGGTCCTTCAAAGGCAAATGTCCTTCACATTTCTTCCTTTCTTTTCCCATTCTGTTAATCTCCTTGTGTTGCTATCAATAAAATCGTAGAAAGTGGTATGAACAAGTATAACACAACTAGAAATAAATGCATTAGCTGCTGCTTTCCCATTTCAAATTACTTTAATATCATTAGTTTCTTTAATTCGGTGTAGTTTAAAAAATCGACATGTAGTTGTACAAAGTAGTTGCCATGTAATAAAGAAGTTTATGAATACAATGTACCATGACAATGTCACCTCTTTCAACATTCTGACCCATCTCTCCCAGCCAATCCTTCTAAGCAACATTTGAGTTCAATTTGTTTTTCTATTCAGTCGGAATTTCCTCCTACTGCCATGCATCTTTTCATTATCCTTACAAAACCTTTTTCTCATGGTGTAATTGAATTTGGTCATTGATTTTAGATAGAGATGTCATCTAATTAAACTACTTAAAAATGAAGTATTTGAGATTTTAATTTTCTCGCCTACATTTCCATTTTAAATTAGGTAAGTTGTTAACAGAAATGAATCCTTGATGAAAGGTCAAGATGCCTGCCAAGTAGTACTTCAGTCATGTAACATTTTCAGAATCTGTTATGTACAGGATCTTGCTTATGACTCTATTTAAATTATATATAATTTATATAAATTATATACCTTATCAGTGACATGTCTTTGTTTGAAGTACATTATAAAAGCCTTAGAGTTAATACAATTTCTGAAGTCACAAAGCTAGTCTTGGAAAATTACTGTGAGATCCCAGTAGTTTTAGATAAGTAATATTCAGAGCATCAAGCTCTGATTTTCACTCTTAGCCTGAAAATAAAAGATTGGAACACAGCCAACCCCAATGGGTGGTTGAGAATGACCTCAGAGCTGTCACTTAGTACCCAGCATGTGTGAATACAATTCCATCAAAATTAGATGCATGTACTGTCCAACTATGTAAGGATACTAAACAGAAAAGGTCATATTCTTGATTTATAAACAACATTTTTTGGCATTCTAATTGTAAATAAACCTCCTCTTTCTTACTAATATTTGCGTGCTAGAATATATTCATAGATGTTAACTATTCAATATAACTTTATGATCTGGAACCTGTTACTCTCCTAATACTATAAAATGCATAGAAAAGCTTGTATAACAATGTTCATCCTGAGGATTTTTTAAACATACATTTGCATGATTGCCTTTTCTACTATGAAAATAATTATTTGAGTAACCAGCATTCTTCTTGGTACTACATGGAATCCAGAATTCCCACTGATAGCTCCTTTCAGTATTAAAAGGTAATACCTTTAACCACATTTTCTCCTACTTCAAATATGAAACAGTCAAATATCTGGACACAGAAATACACAGTAGTTGCTGTAGAATGTTCAGTTTTCTGTCTTCTGAAAGACATTTATTTTCTAGTTTTCAGAGCTTTAATCTTTATTCCATGCATTGTAGCATTCAATAGAAAGCATCAAATTTAACTTTAAGAAGTTCATTCTTCAAAAATGTTTTGTGATGAGAAAATCTTTCAGAGAATAGAAGAAGCCAAGATAGATCAGTGGTATATTAGAAAGAAAAATAGATTTTTGTCAAAGCAGACATTGTACAATGTCTATCCATCATAAAATGTCAAATAGAATCTTTCCCTATATTGTTTACACAATCAACCCAATATGAAATTTCTTGACATTTCTATTTCACACATTTCAAGTTTTTTTAAACAAGGGACACAGACACTTATATGGCTCAAAGTCCAGGTAACATTTTTTTCTTATGGTTAGCACCTGATTAAAATGATACTTTATTAACATTAATAAAATGCATGATTATATTTTCTCAACGTGAAAAGCTCTCTAAGGACCAGTTTATAGCTATAGCTATAAAATTACAATGTTGTTTTATTAGTCTGTAGTATCGATTCACTGAGATTTTACTGCATGAACACAAATAACATCAAAGTATCAGAATCAGATGGTGATTATTAGTAATTCACAGAAAACATGGGAAAACATCCCTGTCTTTTTTCAACAAGCATGTCCTCCTGTGTGAGTAATATTAGTACATTGGATGAATAATTTACCATCTTCTCTAGTATATCATATTTTATCTAATTATTATTTCTACTTTAAAGACAGAATTAGCATTTGAGGGAGATTGGTGCGTCACAGTGACATATTCTTCAGGCTCCAAATCTTTAAGCAGATCTTTAGCTACATCAATATATGGGGTATTGTGTCTGCCATGTGGAATCTGAGCTTTCTGTACCACTTTATCCTCTAGGGGACTTTCTCAAATATCTGCCTCATTTTTATTAAGTCTAAGAAATCAGAGGTAGAAATCAAGTATTTCTTTTTGTGACTACTATGAGCAATGATTTTATGGCATTTCTCAGAGAAAAGGCAACCAGACAGATGAATTTTTTCAATTTACTTTTATTTATCTTGGTTTTATTTATTCCTTTTGCCTTTCATAGAGAAGCAAGTTCTTTTCGTTGTTAAGTTTGTTTTTTCTTCTCAGTTGCAATACTTGACTTGTCTGATGACATCAGATCCTGAGATGTCATATTTTTCTTTGTTTACTTATGTGTAGATTGTGTCCGTTTTATCCGTTCACCAGGGAATTTAGTCAAAGTAATCTACCTTCTAGCTTTGAATTACCATACTGTTAGATTGATTTGATTAGTTCAATTAGATCATCAACCCAGGGGACTATCTAAAAGTATATAAGCACAAAAAAATTTGAAGCCTCTGGCACCTCCAAAAATAGCCTACATATCTTAAATGTTAAACCTAGATGTGAAAGAAAATAAATTTTCTTAGGGCAAGAGAAAATCAGTTACAATATACTGTATTTATTGAAATAGGCATTTTCTCTTCAGAATTCTGATTTTTTAAAATTAAACAGAGGCTTAAGATACTCTAGTGGTCCCATGTTATAAGAACAGTAAGATAAATATTAGCAGGGATGGCTATTTCCATAATAGTATGGAGCTCAAAAGGTAATGCCATATTTATCTTACCCTACTATATTGATTCAGCATATTAAATTTTACCTGGAGCAACAAATATCATAAATTTTTGTGTACTTCAGAGACCGTTTGAGGTTTTCACAAGGAACTAGAGTCACTCAGATCCCCTTGATAGAAAACTGGTCCCCTTCCATCGAAGAAAAGAATTTTTTTTCCTTGTTGCATGCAATGTCAGGACCAGTGAATTTTTTTAATATAGGTTTTATTTCATTTTTTTAAATTTTTGTCTTTTTGACTGATTACATGAAAATATAAAATAATGAAGAGGAATACAGACATTTGTTTCTATTTTGGGAATTAATTACACTTAAGTTCTACAATGATATAAATAACATACCACAAAGTAGAAACTGGAACATCAGAATATTTTTAATCTATAAAACAAGGATTCTTACATTTTTATTGATTGATTGCTTAAAACATATCTCCCTGAATTCTATATTTAAAAATTGTGTTTCATTTGGGCTAGGAAAGTGGCTTATCAGTAAAATGCTTGCCTAGCATGCACGTAGCCCTAGATTCGATTCTTCAGCACCACATAAACAGAAAAATCCAGAAGTTTTGCTGTCACTCAAGAAGTAGAGTACTAGCCTTTAGCAAAAAGAAACCAGGAACATGGCTCAGGACCTGAGTCCAAGCCCCAGGACTGGAAAAATAAATACATACATATTGTGTTTCATTTGAAGTGACATTTATTTTTGATGGATAGAGAGAGAGAGAGAGAGAGAGAGAGAGAGAGAGAGAGAGAGAGATTGTCTTTAAGTAGTTATACAAAGAAGTTGCCATCTATAAAGCAATGCCTAATTAAATAATATAGTTTCCCGATAATGTTATATAGTTTAATTATGCTTTTAAATATAATATTTAATATTGAAATGGTGTACATAGATAATAGCTATAGTAAAATGATTTCCTTATTTCTTAGTCTCTTATACTTTTACTTATGCAAAGTAGTGAGATCTATGACTTAGAGCTAAGGAGGAAGTTATGGATCTAAAAAGAAAGAGTAAACATTATATTTTGCTCATTGCTTTGAATAAAGAAGTGACTGTGAGCAATCTCTATCATTTGCTTCCTAAAGCACTATATATGTACGTGTGTATGTGTTTGTGTGTGTATATATATATAAAACTAGATCAAATACATAATATAACACAAATATGTACAACTACATGCACATGTACATCTGTCCCTTTACTTATTATTGGAAATTGACCATCTACATTATAGAAGGCTCTCTGCTGATGAAGAGGTTTTTATAAGACTGTTTTTATTTCAATTTCAAAACTATGTTGAAGTTAGTGGAATAATTTTTAAATGAAAGAGAAAGAAATGTATCTAAAGAAAAACAATCAATACCAGGCTATTTTTTGTTATGATGGCTCTATAATAGAGATTGGAGTCTGGAATTGTGATACCTCATGCAATGCTTTTTTGCCTAGAATTGCTTTGGCTATTCTAGGTCTTTTGTTGCTGCATATGAATTTTTGGATTGTTTTCTCTTTTTCAGTAAAGAATGTAGTTGGGATTTTGATGGGGATTGCGTTGAATTTGTATAACATCTTTGGTAATATGGCCATTTTAATGATATTGATTCTCCCTATCTATGAGCATGGAAGGTCTTTCCATTTCCTGCTGTCCTCTTTGATTTCTCTTTTTAGGTATTTATAGTTTTCATTAAATAGATCTTTTACTTTGGTTAGGTTAATTCCTAGGTATTTTATTATTGCAAATGGTATTGCCCATAATTTATTTTTCTACTTATATATTGTTGGTATACAGAAAGGCTGCTGATTTTTATGCATTAATTTTGTATCCTGCTACTTTGCCAAAATGGTCTGTTAGTTCTAGGAGCTTGGAAGCAGAGATTTTTGGATCCTTCAGGTATAAGATCATGTCATCTGCAAATAGGGATAATTTGATTTCTTCTTTCCCTATGTGGATCCGTTCAATGTCCTTTTCTTGCCCTGTTGCAAGGGCCCAACAGCTGCAACAGGCAAGGATGAGAACAAACAAAGCAACTCAAGGGCAGCAGGGAGGTGGGAAAATTAGCGAAAAAGAAGGAACAGATTACACTAAACCAAAGAAAAGAGATGTATATGTATATATCATTCAATCTGGAAGAAATTGTTTTACAGTTAATATAATCATAGAGGACATAATCATTGTAGACCTGAGTGATGATGTACATTAAGGATAAGATGGGTGTTTTTTTTGGTTTATGGAAAAATACTGAGGGGGGATGTGGTGAGGTGCTGGGAGAGGAGGAAAGGAGGGAGGAAAATGAGGAAAGGGATAAAAGATATGACAAGAAATGTGCATGCATTCACAATCTGAAGCTTGTAATAGTAACCCCTCTGTACAGCTTCCTTGGCTGCCTGGTCATCCAGATTATTCCCTCTAGTCACCAAATCAACTCCCTTTTGATGACCTGGACAGTGCACAATGGCAATCTTTGCTGGTTCCCATAGGGCCCGGATGAGGCTTAAAATCTGCTTATTTCTAATGGCCCTTCCTTTGGCTGTCAGTAGCCCCCTCTCTTGGTAGATGGCTCCATGGATGTGTACAGGGGCAAAAGCACACTGGTTGTCCATATAGATATTTAGTCTCTTTCCTTTTCCCATCTGTAAGGGTTCTGTTAGTGACACTAGTTCTGCTCTTTGTGCAGAAGTTCCCTGGGGGAGTGCCTCTGCCCACATTATCTCAGTGTCCGTAGTAACCGCTGCAACTGCATACCTTTTTCCATCCTGAATGAAGCTGCTGCCATCATTGAACCTGGTGTGCTCAGCATGTGATAGCGGCGAATTCAGCAAGTCTGGCTGGAGGCTATGTGATTGGGCCAGGATCTGATTACAATCATGCTGGGGTGCTTCCAGATCCAGATCCAGCAGCACAGTTGCTGGGTTTAATGCTGTAGGTACACAGAAGCTGACACGTGTGGGGTTAAGTAACAAGGTCTGGTAATGGACCATGCGGGCATTGTTCATCCACCAATCAGTTGGTTGTTTTAGCACCCCCTCTAGAGCATGTGTAGTGGCCACACTCAGGTTCTGTCCCAGAGTCAACTTATCTGTATCTTTTACCAAAAGGGCTGCTGCAGCTATTATTCTTAAGCACAGAGGCCACCCAGCGGCAACAGGATTTCTTTGACAAGTAGGTGACTGGTCATCTCCAAGGTCCAATTGATTGGGTGAGCACCCCTTTTGCTATTCCTTTATTTTCAGCCACAAACAATGTGAATGGTTTATTCACGTCAGGTAGGCCTAAGGCAGGGGCTTCCAGAAGGCTTTTCTTGATTGCCTCAAAGGCTTTTTGCATCCTCTCAGTCCAATGAAATTCTGGGAGGTTTGGGTGGCTTTATATAGAGGCCTGGCCATCTTAACGAACCCAGGTATCCACAGCCAGCAAAAGCCTGCTCTTCCCAGGAACTCTGACTTGTCTGGCTGACTTAGGCAAAGGGATTTTCAGCACAGTCTCTTTACGTGCATCTGACAATCAACGCTTGCCCTCTTTTAATATGAAGCCCAGATAGGTGTCTTCAGGTTTACAAATTTGTGCCTTTTTATTGGAGGCCCTATAGCCCAAATTGCCAAGAGTCTTTAAGAGCCTAGCTGTTCCCTTTAGACAGCTATTTTTGTCTGGAGTGGTATTAACAAATCATCTACACATTGCAATAGGCTTATTCCAGTATTTTTGTAGTGGTACTCACTCAGGTCTTCATGCAACACCTCATCAAAGATGGTAGGCGAATTCGTGAATCCTTGAGGCAGCCTGGTCCAGGTCAATTGACCGCTTATCCTGATCTCAGGATCGTGCCAAGTAAAAGCAAAGTAGTTTTGGCTCTGTGGGGCTAAGGGCAGGCTAAAGAAGGCATCCTTTAAATCCAACACAGTATACCACACATGGCTTGGTGACAGGGAGCTCAGCAGGGTATACGGGTTTGGGACTGTTGGGTGAATGTCCATTACTCTCTTGTTAACTTCTCTCAAGTCTTGCAATTGTCTGTAATCATTAGAATTAGGCTTTTTTACAGGCAACAGTGGAGTATTCCAGGCTTACTGGATGGGCTTCAGAACTCATAAATCTAACAATTTTCTGATTTGAGGAGTGATCCCCTTCTTTGACTCTAGTGACATAGGATATTTGCAAACTCTTACTGGGTCAGCCCCAGCTTTGAGTTCCACAAAGATTGGAGGACGATGTTTTGCCAGTCCCATTCCCCCAGTTTCTGCCCATGCTGGGGGAAACGCCTGTAGCCACTCATTTTCTGGAGACTCAGGCTTGGGATGCTGGTATAGCCTATACTCCTCTTCTAACTTGCTAGTTATTAGTATACTACCAGGCTTTTCTCTTAGTTTGTCACAGAAGCCCCACTGCCTGTGAACTGTATCTGAGCTTTCATTTTTGTTAAGGGGTCACAACCAAGCAATGGATAGGGGCAGTCAGGGATGACTAAAATCGAGTGAGTTACCTGGCCTGCTCCCAAGTCCACTGTTCTTTGGGTAGCCCATTTATAGGGTTTAGTGCCCATCACACCTTGGACCCATGTTGTTTTAGTGGACATCTGCCCTCTCGGGGTTAGTAATACTGAATTTTCTCTCCCGTATCTAATAACCATGACTGGATTCCCCTCCACTTTCAATGTTATTCTGGGCTCAGGGAGGGGGTCTGAGCCTCGACTCCCTCAGTCACTGTCCTCAGCCAACTCTAAGGTTGGCAACACTCTTGATTTTCTTGAATAGCTCTGGGCAGTTCCAATACCCCTCCTGCTTGCAATAGGCACACTGATTCTTCCCCACTCTTGATTGGGGTTTGGACTCCTGCTCCTCACTTGGAAAGGAGGACTATCTAAAGTTTCCTGCCTGCACAGAGGTCAGGATTTCCTTGAGGTCCTTCTTGTGTTGTGCCTGTTGTTGCTCCAAAATTCTAGCCAAACTCCTTTCCTTAACTCTGTTCCTCTTTTCTTGCTCAATTCCACGTTCTTTGTCCTTCCTTTCCTGTCTTTGTTCTCCTGTTTCTCTCTTATTATAAACCTTTTCCACCACTGCTACTAGATCCCTAACAGATTTTTCACCAAGCCTGTCTAGAGCCTGCAACTTTCGCTTTATGTCCAGTGCAGCAGCTTGATTTATGTAGGCAAACATAATCATCTGAGCAGATTCCTGGGTCTCAAGATCATACAGGTGTGTTGACTAAAGGCTTCCACGAGCCGCTGCCGGACTTTCACTTTCTCCCTGTCTAATATCATAAACTTTGGCCATATTGGTAGGTGGGTGAGCCGCCACCTTGAGACTTGCCAACAGACCCTGGCGATAGACAAGGAGTCTCTCCCTATCTTCAGCCATATTGTAGTCCCATGCTGGTCAGGTCTCGGGAAAATAGGTATCAATCAAGGCAGGATTCGTGATGGGCGTTCCGGTGGGGCCATGGATAAGTCTCCGGGCCGCTTCTTGGATACGATCTCTCTCTCCTCAGTTGTGAAAAGGACCTAGAAAAGCTGTCTACAATCATTCCAAGTGGGCTGGTGAGTGAAAAGTATAGTTTCAAGCAAGTGAATTAAATCCTGGGGTTTCTCAGAAAAGGGGGCATTTTGGGCATGCCAATTGTAAAGATCACTAGTAGCAAATGGCCATTATTGGAATTGTTGTCGACCATCTGCATCCACAGGACCTATAGGGCGTAGAGGAAGGACAACAGAATTATGAAGAGATGTAATTCTTCAGCGCCAGCGAGTTGACTGGGCGGGACCCTCTGGAGCGGAGGGCATAGCTGAAACATCTTCCTCAGAGTCCTCCTCTACTAGAGTTAACTGGGGTGGGGAGTATGGAGGGGGAAACATTTCCTGCTCCGTGCTTCCTCCCTGGAGGACAGGTGGGTACAATTTCTTCTCTTCCCTCTTGGTTTCTCTCTTGTCACCCCATGTTTTTTGAGTGAATATTGGGGTAGGGAAAGGAGTGGAGATGGGAGTTGGTAAGAAAGGCCTAACCCAAGCTGGAGTGTCCCTGTAAACTAGTTCCCTCCAGGTGTATATATAAGGAACCTGGTCCAGATAGCCTGAACGAGGGGCATCAATTAGGCATTGTAAAATCCTGATCTTAACTATGTCAAAGTTCCACTCAGGTGGCCAGTTAGCTCTCTCAAGGGTGGGCCATTCTGACTTTCACAGGGTGATCCATTTTTCCTCCTTAAGGGCCACACCTTGGTTCTGAGCTATCTCCTTGACCTCCCTCCAGTGAACTAGGGTCAAATCTAGGGGATAGATGGAGGTCCCCAAGATAGAACATTACCCATAGCTCTGATCAGATGTTTAGTTCAAAAGGCTACAAAAAAAAAAAAAAACAATTATAACAATACAAAAGGAGAAAAACACACAGGCCTGAGAACAAGAAAAGCTATGAGTTGGAGATCTCCTAAGTTGGCCCACAACCTCCTGCAAGGGTGCAGAAGGAGTGGACCCAAGTTCAAGGCAGGATTTGGTCACCCTTCAAGGGTGGAGAGTCTGGGGCATCCCCCAGTCTCCCCAGGATTGCTGAGTAAGTGTGTCCACTTCAACAACCCCTTCAAGAAGTAAGCAAAAGCAAAACAGACAAACAGACAGAGAAATTACAGGACAAGACAAATGAACAGCGCTGTTTTCTTACCTTCGGAGTCTGGGGTCTCGGGGGTCTCCGGGGCTATCCCAGACAAAACCCTAAATGTTATGCCAAGTCGAGAGAAGACCATCAAGAAGGCCACCAGGACTCAGACATTCTGAAATGCAAAAGCAAGGCAAGACTTTATTCAAGCAGGCTGCAGCCCGGGCCTTGTCCTACCCACTGACACAGCGGAGGTTAGGAGGAAGCCCTGAGCTGCGATTGCACAGGGCTTATAAAGGCAAAAAACAAAGCTACAGCAATCAGGTGTTCAAGCAAGACAAAAAAACAAAGTTACAGCCATCCGGTGTTCAAGCAAGACAACAAACAAAGTTACAGCAATCAGGTGTTCAAGCAAGCAAGATTAGGACACGGGTACAAATCTGATTGGCTCAGGGCTCGAGGCATTCTGGGGGTGGTTAGAGTTAAGCATTCCCAGTAGTTAGAGTTCTTGACCAGCTGGGCCCTAATAAGCTTGTCCTGGGTTTGCTCACAGGGCCTGCTTATCTCAGGTTCACGTGGTAAAGTGGGGCCTGACTTCAAAATGGCTTTAGTTTGGCTCTTCAGTGGCACTCAGCATGGGGTACCCAGGAAGACTCTATCTCAAAACAAAACATGTAAAACAAAAGGAAAATGGTGGCAAAAGTAATTAATTAATTCAACCAACTCTAGATTTTCTGTTTTATTTCCTCTGCATGGTCACACAGTGTTATGCCAAGTCACGAAACGACCACCAGGAAGGCCACCGAGACTCAGACGTTCCGAAATGCAAAAGCAAGGCAAAACTTTATTCAAGTGGGCCGCGGCCCGGGCCTCGTCCTACCCACCGACAAAGCGGAGGTTAGGAGGAAGCCCCGAGCTGTGATTGCACAGGGCTTATAAAGGCAAAAAAGAAAGTTACAGCAATCAGGTGTTCAAGCAAGACATAAAACAAAGTTACAGCAATCAGGTGTTCAAGCAAGTAAGTTTAGGACATGGGTACAAATCTGATTGGCTAAGGGCTCAAGACATTCTCGGGGCTGTTAGAGTTAAGCATTCCCAGGTGGTTAGAGTTCATGACTGGCTGGGCCCTGGTTAGCTTGTCCTGGGTTTGCTCACAGTTTAAACAGACAACAAAATGGAGGCTGCCTGAAAATGGGGTTTACTTTAACTCTTCATTCTCCCTTTTATTCCCCCCTTCTTATAGGTAATTAGAAAACCAATCGTGATTCTCCTTGCTTATTAGTTTGATTCTGACTGAGAATTGGTAGGGATAGATTGGTATTGTGCCCGCAATACCATAAGTTTTCGGTGGTGCTTTACTCAGTTGGTATCGGGTGTGGCTCAGGAGGAGGTCCAGTCTCATAAAGGGCCTTTAGTTTGAACCAGATCTCTTGTTGGGCTTGCTAAAAGGCTCTGAAGGGGGATAAAAGCTCATAACAAATGTGATTGCAAGTTAGGAATAACATTTAGATGACATCACACAAGCCCCTTAGCCCTGCAGATGAAGTTACAGATAAACATACTTTTACACCGAAGCCCCAATTCTGACCCTATTTATATTATAGCCAATTTGATTTACATACCAACTTTACTCATATTCTCTAATTTTAAGACATACTGATACCTTTTGTTACATACTCAAACTTTCTAGGGATTGTCTTTCTCACTTTTAACATGCCAAAACCTTTTAATCTAAAGGAAACTTTTTTTGCTTCCCCAGTTCTCTCTCTAAAGTCTTTCCTTATACATTTTTATAATCTGTGCCTTATAAAATTTAACATATCCCCATTCACACCATCTTCTACTCCCTCACACCATCAGTGACTTACTGGAACATTCTGTGACAATTTACTTTTTAGTCCCTTTCTTATCCAGAGGAAACCATTTCTCTATCTCTTTCTCCAAGGCTTTCTATACTAACTTTCCTCTTTACATTTCCTGGGGCTTCTTTGCTGCTAGAGTTTTAAACTGTCTACATTTTCCAGTTTATCTCAACTACATCAAGGCAATTTACTGTGACTCCACCCACAGGCTGTTGGGGAAAACAAAGATGGGGCCATGGTCAGTCCAATAGGACTGCTGCTCCTAAGAAGCCCGACCAGAGCCAACTATCATGTGTTGGGACCTCAAGGATCCCTTCTCCTCACTTCTCCAGAAGAGATGCCCAAATGTTGGAGTCTCTAGGACCCCCTTCCCCCTATCTCCCGGGGAAATGCCTGAACCCAAATTATGAAAGACACTCAACCCTACCCCTCCCACAGGCAGAAGAAATAAGGCATATCTTTGTGGACTTCGCTGAGTTGAGGAGAAATGATGAAATCCCCTTCCCCGCCAGCCCCCCTCAAGTGTCTGATGCAGGAACAGAATCCCGGGGAAATAGCTTGAAGGTTGAACAGGTCTCCGCCACCCAGAGGGCGGGGATAAGGATTTATTACGATGACAAAGGCAGAAGGGGAAGGACTTGGGGTGACTGACTGATTGACTGACTAGGATGCCCAACAGGTGATGTCATGAACCTTCCCTTGTGGGCGGGGATTACAGCCCCTCAAGAGCTGGGTCTCTGTAGAAGTCCCCGCCATGATGGTACACACGTGTTCGCCCCCCAGGGGCAGGGGTTTCTCTTCCTGTTACAGTCGGAAGGGGAGGGGACAAGCTAAAGCCAATTGTGGCCTCTTAAAGGCAGAGCTCTCCCCAACAATCATGAGCCAACGATTCTATATCTATATTCTATATTCTATATCTATATTCTATATTCTATATCTATATTCTATATTCTATATCTATATTCTATATTCTATATCTATATTCTATATTCTATATCTATATTCTATATCAGGACTCAACTATTCTAGAGTGGATTTCTCCAGTTTCCAGTTCTTCCATGTACCTAAGGTTGGCCAGTGGCATTTGTAAGATCCACCCCCAGGAGGGCTCCATGAAGATGCCCCCAGCAGTTTATATCTCTGTCCAGTTACCTTGGTACCTGGCACACCTGATGGCAGTTACCTCCCTCTCTTCTCTGAGGTCACACCCTAATCCATCTGGACACATTTTAATACTCTTGTACATACCTCCCACCCCAGGCATTGCCTGGAAGTGACTCTCCAGCCTGTCATACATACATTGAATTTAGCAGCAGGCCAGTCTGCTTGAAAATTTCTTACAATAGCCAATTTTCTTAAAAGAGCTAGTTAACTCCAGTCAACTCAAGAATGTCCCCCTAAAATTTTAGTTTTAGCAGATCCAAAGCACTTTCCAGCAGAAATCAGCCGTGTGTGATAAGTCCCATCTGAAGATGTAGATTCTTCCAGATGACTGTTAGACTCTCCTTGATCCTCACTCAAATGCAATTGGCAGGGGTCATGGTGGTGTCAGGCAGCAGTGGCTCCCAGTGGTTCCAGTACAATGTCACACCTTCTGGGTTACCTGCAACTTTCTCCATAGACTGGTTAGAGAAGCTTACCCTAAGTTAACCTAAAGCCTAACTTTAGTCAAATTTCCTAGTATTTTCCTGATTCCTGCTTAAGCACACTAGCTTTTGTAGGCTGGCACATCACTGAAAGTCAAGAGGGCTTTAGGCAATCAATGGCCCTTGGGTCATTTTGCCAGGGCAATAAGTTTAAATCAGATATTTCCAATAAGGCTAGGATTTTTTTTTAAGCCAACATAAAAGGCTTGGCCTGTAACCATTTCCCACAGGTGCAGTCTCTATAAACTTTTACCTCTGTTTTCCATGCCTCTAGTTTATCCTGCCTCATCTTCCCCAAAACAACTCTGGTCCCTTGGTCCTAAAAGGCGGGGGGGGGGGGGGGGGCTGATGGGTGAAGATCATCCATCTTCTATAACTTCTTCAGGCTGACTCAGGGACGTTGACCTTATCTAACCAGGAACCTTAACCTTAGTCTAATTTACCAAGGGGCTGCAGGATCAGATGTCCATTAGGAGCTTTACTCCAAACTGGAAATTACACTCAACATTTTAACTTTCAACTATACAGACTTCTTTTGGGGCTACCGCAGTGTAGCCTTTTAACATTCTAGTTTGTAAAAGCTTTTTCCTGACTGGCTGGGGAACTGATCTCTGATGACCTAAAAAAAATGCCTACATTACTTTTGCAGGCCTTTAACAGATCTCAATAAGGACACAATCTCAGGTCTACAAGCTTTCTTTCCTGAACAGATGTATCAGCTTAAAATTCTCACTGCCAGTCAGAGCTTTGAGTGGATGCAGGGGGTTGGGATTTTAAACTATCCTCTAATTTGACAAACTTACCCCCTACTTACTACCCTCTACCACAGATGACTGGCAAGTTACTGCCCAGTAGACAGACATGGGCATTTGAAAGGCATGCTTATGAACTATTCTTCTGGGACCTCCTGGCTCTGATTAACTTCTGAAAGGCCAAACAGGAGTGACTCTAGGATCTGACACCATCTCTGCCATCCAAGCAGTGGCTTACTGCCTCTGGATGCTCCATCACTTTTGTCCCAGGAGGAGTGACTTTTCACTGGACTTGGACTCAGGGCCTGAGTGCTGTCCCTCAGCTCTCCAGCTGAAGACTAGCACCCTACCACTTTGAGCCTCAAAGCGACTCATGACTCTGTTCCCAGCACTTCTGATGGCCATCTAGAGATGAAGACTCTCACAGGGGCCTTTCTCTTCCCAGGCTGGCTTCGAACTGCAGATTTCAGATCAGTGAGTCTTACAAGAGGCCACTTTACTCCAAATAAAAGCAACTAGGTGGTCCACACAGAAGTAGTTTTTAAGCATGCTCTTACCTGGAACTTATTAAGGGTCAGTGTTAGATCTTGACAAACTTGCAGGAATCACCTGTCCTTCTCTGTGGGCCTGCTGGAAACTGTTACAAAAAACCTACAAACAAACTGGAATGGCAATTAAACATTTTGGTAGCCATAATTCTCCTTTTCTCACTTTGCAATAATCATTTAGGACAATTTTACTTCCAAATTTCTTATAAATGTATTCTTGATTTCCAAAGCCTTTTAACTAACCTCTGCTTTAACAATAACAGTTTAGCTTTTATCTGCATTGGAAAAACTCTGAAGTTTACAGGCATTCTGAAACCAGGTGCTGCCCTTCTCCTCCGGGCTGCTTGTTTTATAAAAGCCTCTTTTCTTTTTTTTTTCTTCAGTCCCAGTTACCGCATGGCATGAAGACCTTTGAACTCAAATAACAATTTTTCCTTAATGCAAGAATTACAATTACAGAATTAGAAATACTTATCCATTCAGCTTTTCAATAAATTAGTGAGAAACATTAGCCCACTTTGCCATTTCTTCCTACATACATAGAGTTAATGAGAGTTTACTCCTATCCCCATTAGCTTAATATATGTCCTTTAAAATCCAAATTCCAAAAATAGCACAAGAATCGGAAAACTTTTCCAATTCTTAGTACCTCTCAAGGGGTACTTTTAGAAATTCCAGTCAAATCATTCATTTTTACCACAAGGTTTCCAATGTTCACCTGCAAACAAAGAAGAAAGAAAGGCATCCATTGGCCTGTACTACCAAATGACCTATCTCCATCCTATTCCTCAGAGCTTGATGAACTGTCTTGGTGCCAGCTTGTTCTCTTCCACCATGAATGGACGCCCCCTTATGGCTGTCCCACCACGTGGATTCCCTCCAGGGCTGTGCCACCACGTGAACTGGCAAAGCTGCACCTTTGCCAGATCACCCCTTACTCTTGTGGATAGGCACACAGGCCCATCCCAGGTTTTTCCTGTCCTTTCCTATTGGTCTTTGAACTGAGAAACCCAAGCACTTGTTTTTCTTTTTTAAACAATGATAAACCTTTACATCCAAATTTCAGACACTTAGCTCTGATTTTTTTAATTAAACATTTTTTAACTATAGTTCCTCTTTAAAACAATGCAATAATCCTTTGAAGCATTTGATAATGCCCAAACTTGATGACCATTTGAATTTAAACTTAAACTCACTCAATTTTACGTCATACTAACAGTCTTGAACATGTTCACACTCACACATGCACACACACACACATACATATTCAAAAGATCTTAAAGTGTGCAAAATAAGCATCGGCTGTACATTTTCCAGTGGCAAGAGGTATTTTTGTCAATCTTACTCCTGCAACACCCAAATTTTAAGACAAAACCTTTAACAAATGATTTTAGCATTCTCCAGCCTCATTTTCCAGGGCTTGATAGTCTTAGTAAAACATTTTTAGTCTTAGTAAAACATTCTAGCACACCAAATAATTTTCTGCTTAGGAAGGATGGGTGGGGGTCCCCCCAGAATTCTTTTTGTGGACACTCACACTCTGTGAACCATTGCCTATATATCTTTCCAATGAGCTATGCAGGTTTGACTCAAAAGAGACTGTCAGACTTACAAACAACATGGAGATGACAGCGCTGCGCGGTGGGGTCACTCCCTGCTGCCTGCGGGTGGCTTGGACTGGCCCCATGTCTGCCCCTGTTGGTGGCTGCGGGTCAGGACTCAGGGCCGATGCCTCCTTGCCCTGGGCTGCTGGTGCCAGGACTGGGCGGGACTCTCCAGAGCGGAGGGCTGAAACATTCTCCTCAGAGTCCTCCTCTTGTAACTGGGGTAGGGAGTATGGCAGGGGAAACATTTCCTCCTACACGCTTCCTCCCTGGAGGACAGGTGGGTACAATTTATTATTCTCCTTTTTGGTTTATCTTTCATCTGGATGGCCAAAATGAGGGGTGTAGTGTAGATTAGACATTGCAAAGTCCTGATCTTACCTATGTCAAAGCTCCCCTTGGGTGGACAATTAGTTCCCTTAAAGGTGGGCCATTCTGACTTGCACAGGGTGATCCATTTTTCCTATTTAAGGGTCACACTCTGGTTCTAAGCTATGTCCTTAACCTCCCTTCAGTGAGCTAGGATCAAGTCTAGGGGGCAAGATGGGGGTTCCCATGATAGAACGATACCCATAGCTCTGATCAGATGTTCAGTCCAAAAGGCTACAAAAAAACAAAACAATTATAACAATACAAAAGGAGAAAAACACACAGGCCTGAGAACAAGAAAAGCTACGAGTTGGAGATGGAGATCTCCCAAGTTGGCCCACAACCTCCTGCAAGGGTGCAGAAGGAGTGGACCCAAGTTGGCCCACAACCTCCTGCAAGGGTGCAGAAGGAGTGGACCCAAGTTCAAGGCAGGATTTGGTCACCCTTCAAGGGTTGAGAGTCTGGGGCATCCCCCAGTCTCCCCAGGATTGCCGAGTAAGCGCAACCCCTCCAAGAAATAAGCAAAAGCAAAACAGACAAACAGACAAACAGAGAAATTACAGGACAAGACAAATGAACAATGCTGTTTTCTTACCTTCAGAGTCTGGGGTCTCAGCGGTCTCTTGGGCTATCCTGGACGAGCCCCCAAATGTTATGCCAAGTCGAGAGAAGGCCACCAGGACTCAGACGTTCCGAAATGCAAAAGCAAGGCAAGACTTTATTCAATTGGGCCATGGCCCAGGCCTCATCCTACCCACCAACAAAGCAGAGGTTAGGAGGAAGCCCCAAGCTGCGATTGCACAGGGCTTATAAAGGCAAAAAACAAAGTTACAGCCATCCGATGTTCAACAAGACAAAAAACAAAGTTACAGCAATCATGTGTTCAAGCAAGCAAGATTAGGACATGGGTACAAATCTGATTGGTTCAGGGCTCGAGGCATTGTGGGGGCAGTTAGAGTTAAGCATTCCCAGGTGGTTAAAGTTCTTGACTGGCTGGGCCCTAATAAGCTTGTCCTGTGTTTGCTCACAGTTTAATCAGACAACAAAACAGGGGCTGCCTGAAAATGGGGTTTACTTTAACTCTTCATTTCCCCCTTCAGTAGGAGTTCATAAATGGAATGTGGGTACTGGTGGTTCAAGTCTGTAATACTAGGGTTTTGAGAGGCTGGAATGTGGGGTTCCTGTTTTGAAGCCAGCCTGGGAAGAAGATTCTGTGAGATTCTTATCTCCAATTCAGTACTCAAAAGCCTAAAGTGAAACTGCGGCTAAAGGTGTGAACTAGCCTTAGAACAACAATAAAAAAAAAGTAAAGGGACATCAGCACACTGGCAATGAGTTCAAGCTCCAAATTGCCACACACAATCTCTTTGTCCACATTCTCTTTATTCCAGAAAAAATAGTAGAGAATGACTTTAATTTAGGTGATTTAGCATTCTCTAGGATGGTATCTGGATATCTAAAGACAGAAGCACAAGGGAAATAGAACAGGCTGATCCAGAGAGGGCAGAGAGATGTGCTGAGCAGAGGGTGGAATGTGAAGGACAGGCCCAGGATTGAATAATGGAGGCAGATGCCTGCACTTTGAGGGAGCGCAGAATAGAATCTAGCAGAAATGGGTAAACGCACTGGGCAGAATTGAGTGAAGGGAAGCTACTTTTCCATTCAATACACAGCAACAAATACCAGGGCAAAAGGCTATAAGGCAAGCTCAAAGAGTGAGCCTGAGGTGGCTGCCATCATAACAGTGCCACATTTTCCCAGTGTCAGAAGCTGCTTCACTGAGTGTACCATTGTGTCAGCATAGAAACCGCACTTGTCTCACTCTTGGTGGTCTGTAACCTCCAGGAGAAACCCTAAAGCTTCTAAAACCTTAAAATGCAGCAGGTGAAACAACAAGTTGCAAGATGCATCAGTATCATGGGCCCTCATGCTTTGGGTACCTACCAGAAAAAAAAAAAAAAAGAACAAATGCTGGGATATTGAAATTGGATTAGACACACCATGCCCAATGGGGAAGCAGAAGCTTGAACCTGATTGGTTTAAATTTGATGTCTCTCAGATAGTGGGTGTTACTCCTCCAGAAGGGTGTGCTCCCTAAGCACTTCTAGTAGGAGGAAGTGAGCCAGCACCCACCCACCCTGGCCTCCTTAAATACCACTCTTTCCAGCTTTTCTGAAAGTACCAGAGTCCCAAAGAAAGCAATTCCTTCTACTTGTTTCAGAACTCTCAGAAGCCAGTAGTTGGGGCTGGGCAGGTGGCCTTGCTGAAGTGGCTGTTGTGGCTACACCAATGGCAGGATTGGCAAGGGTACTGCAGATTAAAGTCATTTCTACTCCTGTTTCTTTCCAGGAACAAATCACTCAGCTTCAACATCTCAGGGAGCCTTTGTTTCTTAGAAACTACTAAAAGAAGTTCCTGTGGAATGAAAGCAAAAGAGTAGAAGAACATAATGGATGGAGTGAAGAAAATCCACGGTGGGTGTGTAGGCCCTGATGCCATGTATGTCAAGTTAGTATCTTCCGATGGTGACAAATTCATTGTGCAAAAATAGCATACCCTAACATCAACAACAATAAAAGGCACATTGAGAGGACCAGGTCAGTTTTCTGAGAAGGAAACAAATAAGATCAACTTTAGAGACATCCCTTCATATGTGCTATCAAAAGCGTGCATGTATTTTACCTACAAGGCTACCTACACTAAAAGATCCACCAACATTCCTGAATTCCCAATTGAACCTGAAATTACACTGGAACTGCTGATAGCTGCCCACTTCTTAGATTGTTAAATAAAATAAGTTATAATAAAATGTTGAAAAACATGCACTTGAAAATGCTGTTTAAATCCTTGAAATTTTATGTATGTGATATATTGTGTCAGTTCTAATATCAGACATATGGCTTACCTGTTGGCATTGATTTTTGTTTGGAGCATTGTATACAGAAGTTACTTAAGGGAATAATGTGAGGCCTAAAACAAAGATACTATAAATCCAAAGGTGATTTTGGATTGGTTTTTTCTGCTTTCATTTTTTGTATCCTGTTAGACCTCCTGATCCTCTATGAGTTTAGAACTGTGTTATATTGTGATAAACATCGAGCCGTATTGTATAGTCTTGGCCTTCAATCCAAAACATTTAAACTTTGAGCTAAATTTTTGCCTTCTCTTAGTTGTGTCATGTATTAAGAATGGACATACTTTTAAACCTTCAATAGTAGATTGTCCTGGTGTATTGTGGAAAAAAAAAAAGAAAACACAAACAAATCAAACTAGGTTAGGTGGTTCACTCTGTATTCTTTGCTTCTCAAGAGGCTGAGATCTGAGGGTTGTACTTTGCAGACAGCCATGGCCCAATAGTCAATGAGACTCTTATCTCAATTTAACCACTGAAACCCAAATCCAAATAATCAGACAAAACAGCCAACAAACAAAGCATAAAGTGAAGCTATGTCACTAGTGGTGGAGTGCTAGTCTCAAGGAAAATGATCATGGGCAGTATCAATGCTTCGAGCACCAGCATAAAAAGTAACCAGATTGTAAATTCTCATCTTCAATGTTTTCTTTAAATGCAGGTCATTTACTTAAAATATTATAAATACTGGTTCTGGGAATATGGCCTAGTGATAAAGGGCTGGCCTGGTATACATTAAGCCCTGGGTTTGATTCCTCAGCACCACATATAAAGAAAAAGCTGAAAGAGGTGCTGTGTCTCAAGTGGTAGAGTGCTAGGCCTTGAGCAAAAAGAAGTCAGGGATAGTGCTCAGGCCATGAGTTCAAACCCCAGGACTGGCAAAATAAATACTATAAATATCTATTATAATATGCTTTCAAATGGAAATGGAATCAGGTAACTTTATACTGAATGAATGGCGTAGGGAGGCATGCTGAAGAAGTATGTAAGAAGTGAGATGAGGTCATTTGTATTGTACTTACCGCTTTATAGAACTACGTAAAGACAATAATGATAAATAATAATAACAATAGGAGGAGGGGGAGGAAGAGGGGTGTGGAGGGGAAGGGAGAGGAGAAAGAGGGAGAGGAGGAGGAGGGGAAGGAGGAGGAGAGGGCGCAGGTCTGCTTCAGGATGGGCAGCGCCTTGCTCCAGGTCAGACAGCAAGGACAGCTGGCCGATCAGGTCCTTGCGCAGGGGCGTCTGGGGCCGGCACGGACCCGAGAAGGGGCTGAACCAGCAGAGGGACTGGTCCCTCACAGCTGCCCTTCAACTCGCGTGGTTGGTTCTTGTGTTTCAGCCCCTTGATGCCCGGCCAGGAGGGGGGATGGAACAGTGGCTCGGCAAGGGGAGCAGAGGGGGAGGCAGGGCCCCAGGGCTGCTGCGACCCAGGGGACTGGAGGGGGACGCCACCCTGGGTCCCGCCAGGTTCCCCACCCGGCCGCTTACCAAATCACTTAATCAAGTAAAATCCAACGAAAAGGTGGACAAGGGCAGGACAGGAACGGCCAGCGCAGCAGGGTCCAGGGCAGAGGCCATGCAGAAGCACCCGATTAGGCTGCGTGCAGCAGGGGTGGAGGAGGGGTGGTAGGAGGTGTTATGGCAAAGGCCACAACACGGGGCTGCTCCAGGCCCCACAGCCTCGCCCTGCCACTCACCTGCCACATGAAGCCCAGACTACTTCCGAGGGATGGACACGGACACGGACACAGTCACTTGGTTCAGGACCACCAACCTGCTGTCCTAACCTTTTTCTCTCCCACCCCAGATATGCAACCAGCACCACCTTCTTTGCTATGCAGAAAGGGAAATTGAGGCACACAGTTGGTGCGATCTGGCTCCCCCCCCCCCCCCGTGGGGTAGCTAGGATGACAGGTCCTCAAGAGACTTAGTCAGCAGGAGCATAGGCGCAGCTGCCGCTGGTCATTCATATTTTTATGAACATCAGCTAAGGATGTTTCTTTGTGACATTTCCGCACATGCATCAAATATACTGAATTTCACTGGGATTAGAATTGTCATTCTTTGACTCAAAAGCTATTTTTTTTTTTTTTGGCCAGTCCTGGGGCTTGGACTCAAGGCCTGAGCACTGTCCCTGGCTTCTTCTTGCTCAAGGCTAGTACTCTGCCACTTGAGCCACAGCACCACTTCTGGCCATTTTCTGTATATGTGGTGCTGGGGAATCGAACCTAGGGCCTCATGTATATGAGGCAAACACTCTAGCCACTAGGCCATATCCCCAGCCCCCTCAAAAGCTATTTTTTAAGTGTGAACAGCAATGTGGATGGCACCTCTATTCTACAACTTCTGTGTAATACTTATATGTTGAACCTGGGTAACTGCAGTCGAAATCAGGACACGGGGGATGCAAGGCAAGTGAACCAATGCATACTTTATTCCAAGAGGGCCAGGGTTTATATAGGGTTAGAAACCAATTTTACAATTACAGGGTAAAAGATCAATACAGCATGACATTTGTCTCAAATACAAAAGTGGAGGAAATTTCCTACTGTGTGGGCAGGAACTTGGTACAAATGCCTTTCTAATTACAGGAGGTAGTGACTACAAAGATTGTTGATATCAAAACAAGGAACTGTATACAACTGAGGTAGAACTATAATTATCTCCTAGCTACTATCTCATCAATCTTGACTTCTCCAAATACTTGTGAAATAACAGTGAGGAGACTTTCCTGTTTATAGTGAGAATCTAACACTAAAGGCAGCTGGTCAAGCAAGTCTCCTTAGGGAGACTTGCTAAGCAGGGGGGAAAAGGAGATTCTCACAACAACAGTTGGCTTCCTTTGGCAGGCAAACACCAGAAACTCCTTACTGGGAATGTGTTCCCAAGGGCCTATTAGTGTGCTAATGAGGCATCTGAGTAACCGTGCCAGGGCTAAATTTTTCCACTGGTTGGAGACTTTAATTCTCCATCACTTATAGACCTAACTTTAGGGGATTTCTTGCTCATGTTGTAAATCCTGCATTGAAAAAATGAGAATCTTTTTTCTTCCATTACATAATAGCAATTAAGCCCCGCAGAGCTACTCCAGACATTACACTTAGCATAGGGCCAATCCTCTTGCTTCAGGAATTTCTTTTTTTCATATTGAAAATTGGTATATAATGGTTTATGCCTACCTGATTACAAGGCAAACACTCTTACCACTAGGCCATATTCCCAGCCCTACCTGATTACTACAAATGGGTCCAAAGTTTTCTGTGAACGATTTTTCTGAATTGGCCCAGATGTGCATTATTAATTTGATAGTAAAACTGGTGTTTCTCCATTTCATTTTTGCAAAGAATTTCTGGATTGTCAAACCATCTTCTTCTTAATTGAATATTTCCAATTAAAAAAAAATCTTTTTTTCTTTATAGTCAAAGTGTGGTACAGAGGGGTTACAGATTCATATGTAAGGCAGTGAGTACATTTCTTGTTCAATTTGTTACCTTCTCCCTCATTTTTCCCCTACTTCTCCCCTTCCCCTTTCCCTCTCCTCACAAGAGTTGTGCAGTTGATTTACACCAAATGGTTTTGGAAGTATTGCTTTTAGAATGGTTTGTCTTTTTGTCCTTTGTCTTTCAATTTTGATATTCCGTTTCCCTTTCCCAGTTGTAATACCCATATAAACAGTATCCAGGGTATCCAGGTGAGATACAGTGGTAGTGGGGGGCAGCTTAACAGTCTATGTAATTCATTTTATGATTTTTTCCATCTTTACAACATTATTTAAATACTGTCCTCACAGACACATGGTGACCTTTTTTTCCAGTTGCTCTGTATATTTCATATTTATTTTTTCAGTTCATATGTTATGTTCTTCATAACAGATTTAAATTGTCCTTAAACAATATAACTAGCATACTTTAAATTCCTTTCTTCTAAAATGTCAGTGATCACACATAGAAGCTAGACTAAGAAGCACGAGTTAATTTCACATCTTTAATCCATCTGTATCTTAGAACAGGAAGTGAAATTTTAAGACTTCTCTATCTTCTCATTCCACCTACATGGGAAATAGTTTGACCAGGACTGCAAATATAAAAATAAGTTATTTCCAGATATATATGCAGAGGAGACACTTGTAAAAAAAATGAATGTCCTTCAGTGAGCCAAAAGAGACCTTGTAGACATTTTATTATTTTCTTAAATGTTAATGTAATTTAATTTGTATGCTAATAGAGTACCCCATGAAATAAAGGTAAGTATTTCTCTCTGAAACTGTTATCCGAATGGAAAGGCATTAGAAAGGCATTGGCATTGCACCACAACATTCCCATTTACATTTAAGTTGATATGGATTCACTTTAATTCTATGTGTTTTTAGGCTATCCATTATGCAGCTGGCAATAGATCCAGTTTGGTATGAATTTTCATTTATGTTTTCGAAATGTCCTGTCATACTTTCATATGAGCTATCTCTTTTGCAACCGGTAAAAATAATGAGCATAATCAAGTGTTCCCTATCTGCAGCACACCTGATGGATAACTGAAATAGGGAACCCAATTTTATTTTGGGTCCCCATGCCTACTGTCTCCCTGAAAGAGAACAGCATTTTGTGGTGAGGAATTTAAGAGTTATTCAAAAAATGCAGCATGTGTTTAGAGGCAAAAACGTGGAATAGTTCTAGCAGTAAAGATTTATGAATAAAATATATTAATTCATAAATAAACAGATGGAGTAATCAAGAAATCTGGAAGACTGAATGGAAACTACTTTGTAGAACACCGAGGTAGATGCGGGCAAGAGGCTACTAGAGGTCAATATGCCATCAAAAAGAAATGCATTCATTACCTGACTTATAATAATAATAAAAAAAGAATCTCTAGAGAATAAAAATGTTGAGGAAATTGACATTATAAAATGTACAATTGGAATATATATCCACATAAATGTTGGTTGAGAAACACAGATGAAGAAAATAAATAATTTAAATTTAGTTTTTTTATTCTTAAAATGTGTTTTTCATGATTCTCTTTTATTTTTTCAAGTTCTAAAATATATTTTTAACCAATACACCAAGTCATAAAAATCAGATCATACATTTATCTCCTCAAGTATTTATCATTACTTTCTTGTGAAAACATTCACCATCTTGCCTTCTATCTTGTACAGTGCCTTACTATTTATCTGTTTTTTCCCTGCAGTGTAATAACACACTAGAAAATGTGGCTGCTATCTATTACTCAGTACACAATAACCAAACTTTCCTCAATTCTTCCTTTCTTGGATTGACAAATTCAACTTGCAAATCATGCGATATGTCTTATTTGTAATTGGAGGTCCCAGAAAAACAACTAAGTGAATTTATAAAATGAGGCTGAAGTTCATTAACTTTAAAGACAAAAGAAGTACATTTGGCAAAAAGTAAATCAGAAATTAATTTACACTCCGGTTTAGTGTTGACTAATGCATTGAAGTCCCTTTGTAAAACAATATAAGCGCAAATCAGAATTTATTGAAGTTTATTCAAAGCTAATACTGGATTCCATTATTACAAACACAATTATCACCGGAAGAAAGACTGATTAAGAAGGACTGGGTGCTGTTTGCCTAGAATCCAATAACAAAAAACAAATGTGAGAAGTTGTAGGTAATTAATGAGTTAGGTTCCAAATTAGTTGAATTGTTGTTAAAATATAGTTGAAAATTACAGTTGGAGTAGCAGGCATAGACTCCAAAGACCTTGATGATTTGTGAGAGTAAATGATGACTGGCATGAGATTTTTTTGTGTGCCAAAATCTATAAAGAGTGACATTTCTGAATAGGACTAGAGTAAGTGCTTGACAGAGTAGACAGTGACTAGAATTCACATTCTGAATTCAATACAGTGCATCAGTGACCCAGAGTAAATTGTTCTGTCTTTCTGTTCTCAGTAAGAGAACTTCTGGGTTATCTGTGAGTCAGCAATGTGATGAAAAACTTAGGCTGAAAGTACATCAGTCAGAAATAATATATGGTATTAATAGAAATGGTCAATTCTGCTCTGAATGTTAATTCTTAATAAGCACGGTTAGTAATTTTGAACATGTGTAGAGGGAAATGAGAGGCAGATATACTAGTAGGTCAATAAAGAATAAAGTATCAAATATCAAAAGTTAAACCATTGATACAGAAATTGAGAAGATGATAGTTTCTAAATATGGGTGTGGAAATGAGAAGTCAGTATGCTGAGAACTTAAAACCCAATTGTGCTCTCATAAATATTTGTTTATATATATTTGAATTTTATTTCAGGAGAGAATCATTCAGACCATGCTGGATAACACATCTGCAGAGTTGTGTCTAATAAGCAAGTTGTACTTCATACGTATTTTCTATCTAATCTTTTTTTTTTTTTTTTGCCAGTCCTGGGCCTTGGACTCAGGGCCGGAGCACTGTCCCTGGCTTCTTTTTGCTCAAGGCTAGCACGCTGTCACTTGAGCCACAGTGCCCCTTCTGGCTGTTTTCTATATATGTGGTGCTGGGGAATCGAACCCAGGGCTTCATGTATACGAGGCAAGTACTCTTGCCACTAGGCCATATTCCCAGCCTTTTCTATCTAATCTTAATACTAATATTCTTTGAAATAAAACAGAGACAGATTATTATATTGACAAAAAAGTTATAAAAATGTTCTTTCCAGAAAACTAAAATGAACTGACTGAAGTAGAACTAGTAAATTTTAGGTACAGGAGATAACAGTAGAAAATACTACTTTCTAGTGAGAGAATGTTTTATTTTACCACGAAAAGTTATGGACAAACTTTAGTAATGAGCTTTATTTTGTGATGCATATGGACAAAATGAGATGATGGATAGTTTCTCAGATGTTTTGTGGCCTTAAATATCTACTTTCCCTACAAACCATTTTTATTTTAATAAGCAGTTACAAATTTCATGGTTAGAGACAAGAAATTTTATTATGTGAGATAATTTGCTCTGTAGGATACTGGGATGCTTTAACACACGATGAATTTAGCAACTTCTCCCTTTCTTGTGTGCTGTCAGTAATTTGTTTCCTGGATTTGACATTCCTTTGAAACAGTTTTTTGGCTAAACTGTGACATTAATAGTATTTTTTAGCTTTTTGAAAATTAATGATAGGAGTGAAAGTAATGATTTTGATCAGAGCCTGGGCATTGTCTATGACTCTATTGTGGAAAGATAGCACTCTACCACTTTGAGCCACATTGCTACTTCTGGTTTTCTAGTGGGTAATTGGAGATGAGGGTTTCATTGACTTTCTTGCCCAGGCTGGCTTTGAACTATGATCCTCAAATCTCAGCCTCCAGAGTAGCTAGGATTACAAGTATGAGACAACATTGCTTGTCTAATAATGAACAGATTAGTTGTAAGAAAGGAATTAAAAACACTAAAATATACATTTTCATAAATCTTTATTATATGCTTGTGATTACTCTAAATGCTGGAGAGACAAAGATGAAAGAGAGAAGATATCATATAGGAATCATAGTTCATTATTCAAACAGCTCAATGTAATATAGTATGATAAGAATTATTCTTGCCATGTTGACAAAAGTTTATGGTAAGACTGAGAAAGTAACCAATGCTTAAGAGAACTTAAGGCATTTTCCCATGAGAGGAAGAAAGGAGGCAAGCACACTGCTCTTAAAAATGAATATCACTTTAAAAAATTATAATAAAATAATGACATTGTAGATAGCCACTGAAGTGCTAGAAATATAAAAATAGGAGGAATTTCAAACTAATTACAAGTATACTAAGTAATCTAAGTGTTACAACAAAGAAGCATATTTGAAAACGTAAGATTGTGTTCATATGGGTCCATAAATATTGCCTCTTTGCCAGTTGGGTAAAATTTCTCAATTTCTCTGGTTCTTCTTAACGTGAACTTGTCTTCCCTGGACAATCTTCTCTCTCTTTTTCTCAATGGTCATATTAGTTTCATCAAGGTAGGCTGTGACTCTGGTAAAATAGCTTTATTAGATCTAGGGGTAAAGTCCTTATTACAATTGCTTATAGATAGAACACGTGCTTCACAAGGAATGCTATTGGTATGGTATTAGTCTGCTTTTCCATGATTAACTGTCACAGTAGGCGCTAAAGTCAGAGATGAATGAAGACAAATGAACATGAAATCCCAGAGGCAATTGTGACCCCGCATGTGAACCTGAAATCTTCCATGAATATGGAAAGCAAGTAAGGGTGCAGATTTTCATAGGATTTCATCTACTAACCAGACCTATGACTGGGGGCATGACAGAGAGTAGTGGTTTAAAACAATAAACAAATGTATTGCGCTCCTAAAACATCAGATTATATATTCACCATTGCTATAAGGATCACAGTTAAAATATAAAGTGCCAGTATAAAGACAATTTCATATCTCTATGTATTTTGTTTCATTTTTATTACAGTTTTTCTTTTTACTTTCTGTTTTTGGATTTTTTTTTGTCGTTTTTTCTATTTTGGTAGTGGGAATCAAGCCCAGGACATTGCACTTTGCCACTGAGCTACATCCCAGCCCATTCTTTTTACTTTCTCATAGTATGGATGAAGCTGTAACTGCTATGTAAAGATTTGATGAACAGCGAGAATGTTCATGAAATCATCGTTATCATCAGCCTCTTTTGATCATCAGTATCATGATTTATTGAATGTTACAACACCTCAGGTATTGGTAGATCTTTTGCAGTGGCTTTTGTTACAAAGCTAGAACAACTTTTTGGCACAGGTTGGGTCATGCAGTGTAGCCAGATTAGAACCCATTATCCTAGAATAAAATACTCACATATTTAATCTCAATATTTCTACAGGATTTGGGTATATATTATAGACAGTATCTTCGTGTTCCCTCTCCAATTTCATAAGTGAAAAATCCAATCGAAAATGTGACTGTATATAAAGACTGGGCCCTTAGAAATTAATTAACTTAAGTGAAGTGAAGCTCTAATCTACTAGCATTAATTTCTTTATGACAAGAGACACCATCTTATGAGATCACTTTCTAAATATTTTCCAGTGGAATACACAGCAAGAAGGACACTGTATACAAGCTTAACAGGCATCCCCCACTAGAAATAAATTATGGTGGACCTTGAGCTTGCATGTTCTACCCTTGGAACAGTGACAAATAGAATCTTATTGTACTAGCCTTAAACAGAGACACTCATATATATATATATATATATATATATATATATATATATATATATATATATATATATATATATATATATTTTTTTTTTTTTTACTAAAGTGAAAGCTCCCATTGTTCCTAAATGTAGCAACTTGGCTTTCTTGTTTCAGAACAACAACAACAACAACAAACCTGCAAAATCTGCTTCAAGACTCTTTAAGGAGAAGAAGGAAATTGTATACATAACTTGGGCAAAGGTTTTCAGAAGACCTTACCACAAAAAAAAGTAAAAATGACTGAGTGGTTTTTAAAGTGAAGTAATTGCAAAAAGAATTTTGGGTTCCTGAAAGCTCATGCTGTGCTCTGCCCTCATGATCAGTTGCTTAATTCCATCAGTGAAGAGTCAGTTATTCATGAATGAGTTCACATGACAATTCAATGGGTATTCACAGTGAATTTCTGGGACTTAGGGCTAACAGAATGGTGACACTATTTTCCCTCAATCAGGTTCAAATATGTGATGTTACTGTCTGTTACTTTTCTTGAAATAGTTGGAAGTAAATAATAATTTTTTAGTGCTGGGGATATGGCCTAGTGGCCAGAGTGCTTGCCTCGTATACATGAAAGTTCGATTCCTCAGTACCACAAACACAGAAAAATCCAGAAGTTAGTGCGGTGGCTCAGTTGGCAGAGTGCTAGTCTTGAGAAGGAAAAGAAAAAGGAAAAAAGAAAATGAAGCCAGGGACAGTGCTCAGACCCTGAGTTCAAGGCCTACGACTGGAAAAAAAAATAATAATAATTTTTTAAAAAAAGTATCACTAGGTAAATTTTATTTGCATCTCTTTAATATTGGCATTGAGAAGAATAATTGTAAGCCTGAGTGATTTTTAGGTGGGCATACCTCACTTGGTAATTTCTTTCAACAAGTACAAACATGGAGTAGCATTCTTTTGGTCTTTTTGAAGGAAGCAAAATTACACACTTTAATAACAGTTACATGAGGAAAATATTTAATATATAGTGTGCAGATTTAAGAAAAAAAAAAGTTAAGCAAAATTTTTTTTTTTTTTTTTTTGCCAGTCCTGGGGCTTGGACTCAGGTCCTGAGCACTGTCCCTGGCTTCTTTTTGCTCAAGGCTAGCACTCTGCCACTTGAGCCACAGCGCCACTTCTGGCTGTTTTCTGTATATGTGGTGGTGGGGAATTGAACCCAGGGCCTCATGTATATGAGACAAGCACTCTTGCCACTAGGCCATATCCCCAGTCCCAGTTAAGCAAATTTTGATAGACCTGAAATGAAAACAAAAGTGACTTTCCATTGCTAGAGATTTTGATGACCCTTTTTAAGCCAAATACTGATAATAAGCTACTAAATTCAAAAATATCTTACCAGGAGGATTTAATTTCAAATAATGTTTAGAAAGCATTAGCAAACTTATAATTACACTATTTTAAAATGTCTTCTATGAGAGTTACCAAATATATGATGGTCCAGGTAAATAAATATAACAAACATTATTTACACATGTAATCCTAGCTACTCAGGAAGCTGAGAATGTGCTGAGTATAGTCTATGGCCAGAGAAAACTTTCGGAAGGCCTATTCTTGAAAAAGAAACACACTATGTCCTAACTATGGCGGTTTCCAAGCCCAGGGACATGATAAGTGAGGAAACAAGATTCTATTTCAAAAGTACCATGTGAAATCAGGGCTGGAAAGGGTGGCATTGATCATGATGCATTGCTTTTATTACCTGACAACTTCTAGGAAGGCAGCTATGCTCAACACTATACCACCAAAGCTACCTGACAATTTCTTAACAAGAAAACAAATCAGAGCTGAGTTATGGTTCAGCAGTAATAGCATGGGTACTGGGTACAAATGTCAGTACTGCCAAGAACTTTAAAAATTAAAATACCAACTATACATAAGAAGTAAAAGCCCATTTTAATCATTTACAAGTATATACATAAAAAAATCTCTGTGTTGCATATGGAAAATGTAACAATTTATAATTAATAATTTGGCACTTTATAAACCAACCACATATTGTAAGAGTTATACATATACCACTGGGTCCTTGCAATAATGTGCTCAAACTTGTATTATAATCTGCACTTTAAGGTCAAGAATATATCATAAAATCAGCGACCAAAGTTCACTCTGTACTATCAGAAAAAAAAGCTACATGTTAGGACATTTAATTAATAAATTAAGTTAATCAAGTAATTAACTTTGAAGGTTAATTGAGTGTACCTAAGTACAGATTCTAACTTTATTAGGGTAACTTTAAACGAATACTAAGCAAAACAGAACTATGGACTTGTAACTTTACATTTCTGAGCATAGAGGTTATGTCTACTGACCCAGGTGTGTTTGTATAACTGTGACAAGACAGTGTTTTGCTTGAAAATATCTTTATTTTGTTCCTGTATCTTCTTTTTTTTTTGCTGCTGAAAATCAGAATTCTTTTCCTTTTTTCCTTTTTCTTTTTTATTCTTACTTATTGTCAAAGTGATGTTATAGAGGTTACAGTTTCATACATTAGGCCTTGGGTACATTTCTTGGACTGTTTGTTACCTCCTCCCTCATTCCCCCTGCCCCCTCCCCTTCTCCATCTCCCCTCATGAGTTGTTCAGTTGGTTTACGCCAAATGTTTTTGCAAGTATTGCTTTTGGAGTTGTTTATCTTTTTATACTCTGTCTCTCAATTTTGATATTCCCTTTCACTTCCCTATTTCAAATACAAGTATACACAGTTTCCACTGTCCTCAGATAAGACACAGTGATAGTGCGGGTACAACCACGGAAAGGGGATACAAGAGGATCATCAACAATAGAATCTACAGTTTCACATGACATGCTGAAAGTAATTACAACAGTGATATAATAGTCGTTTCCATAACATGGAGTTAATTTCATTTAGAAACATCTTATGCATTCATAAGGGCACAATTATTAGGTGCTGTGACTAGCCTAAACCTGTGCTAATTATTGCCTATGAGGGAGACCGTATAGTCCGTGTTTCTTTAGTTCAGGCTCAATACACTTAGTAATTTTTCCAAGTCTTTCCATTTCCTTATGAATGGGGCAATGCCATTCTTTCTGGTATAGGCATAAAATTCCATTTTGTATATGTACCACATTTTCCTGATCCATTTGTCTACTGAGGGGCATCTGAGTTGGTTCCATATTTTATCTATGACAAATTGTGCTGCAATGAACATTGTTGTGCTGTGGCTTTAGTGTGGTGTTGTTTATGGTCTTTTGGGTAGATGCCCAAAAGTGGGGCTGCTAGGTCATACGAGAGCTCTATATTGAGGCTTCTGAAGAATCTCCATACCATTTTCCACAGTGGCTGAACCAGTTTACATTCCCACCAACAATGAACTAGGGTTCCCTTTTGATCACATCCCCTCCAACATTTATTATTGTTAGTTTTCTTGAGAAAGGACATTCTTAGAGTGGTGAGGTAGAATTTCAATGTTGTTCTGATTTGTATTTCTTTTATGGCCCATGATGTAGAGCACTTTTTCATATGTCTCTTGGCCATTCTCATTTCTTCATCAGAGAAGTCTCTTTTTAAGTTTTTAGCCCACTTGTTGAGGGGGCTGTTGGTTTTTGGCGGTTTTGTTTTGGAGGAATTTATTTTTTTTAGTTCTGCATATATTTTAGATATGAGGCCTTTGTCCATTGTATGGCTGGTAAAGATCTTCAAAGGCATTCAATAAAATCCAGCACCCCTTTATGATAAAAGCCCTGGAAAAACTAGGATTCCAGGGAACACTCCTGAATATAATAAAGGCAGTCTATGACAAACCAACAGAAGCATAATAACAAATAGGGAAAGGCTAAAGCCATTCCCTTTAAAATCAGGACCAAGACAGGGAGGTCGCTCTCTCCCCTCCCCTCCTCTTCAACATAGTACTAGAATTCCTAGTCGGAGCAATTAGGCAAGACAAAAACATAAAGGGGATTCAAATAGGAAAAGATGAAGTTAAACATTCTCTCTTCACAGATGACATGCTCCTATACCTCAAGATGCTACTCCCAAGACTCTACTCCCAAGCTACTAGAGCTGATCCAAAACTTTGGCAAAGTTGCAGGATATAAAATAAACCCTCAAAAATAATCGGTCTTTCTATATGCTAATGACCCGAAGACCCAGGCCAAAATCAGGAAAGCAACTCCTTTTGCAATAGCCTCAAAAAAACCTAGAAATAACCTTAACCAAAGGAGTGAAAGACCTCTGTTATGAGAACTTATAAATAAGAAAAACTAAATTAAGGCAGAATTAAGGAAATGGAAAAACCTTCCATGCTCCTGGATTGGGCGGATTAATATAGTCAAAATGGCAATATTGCCAAAGGCAATTCAATGCAATACAAATATAAAAATATAAATACAAATACAAATATAAAAAATACAAATTCAATGCAATACCCATTAATATCCCAACACCATTCTTTAATGAAATAGAGGAAGCAATCCAGAAATTCATATGCAACAATAAACAACCACGAATATAAAAAACAATCCTAAGCAGAAAGAACAGTGCTGGAGGAATTACAATACCAAACTTCAAGCTGTATTTTAAAGCTATAGTAATAAAAATAGCTTGGTATTTGCACAGGAATAGGCCTGAAGACCAATGGAGCAGAATTGAAGACCCAGAAATGAACCCACCGAACTATGCCTACTTAATCTTTGATAAAGGAGCTAAAAATTAGGATGGAAGAAAGATAGCCTCTTTAACAAATGGTGCTGGCAAAACTGGCTCAACACATGCAACAAACTAAAACTAGATCCTTACTTATCATGCTGCATGAAAATCGATTTCAAATGGATCAATGATCTCGAAATAAAAACAGATACCCTGAAAAATAACAAAAGTAGGAGAAACACTTGGGCTCCTTGGCACAGGATGAAACTTCCTTAACAAAGACCGAGAAATGCTACAAATCAAAGAAAGGATGGACAAATGGTCTGCATCAAACTGCACAGCTTCTGCAGGGCAAAGGACATAGCTCACAAGATAAACATAAAGCCCTGTATCTTTGTGAGACATGGGAAAACGCAGATGAAATGAAGTGACATGGTTTTATCTATAGTGTGGATGAATGACTGAAGTACTAGATGACTTGGTGGCTATTGTTCAGAATGTCCCCAATATCTGGACGTATTAAAATTGTGCTTATCCTTTTCTGTGTCCTTACATGTATGTGAGAATAGACACACAAACACGCACGCACACATACAAAACACACACTCCGCAAATTTCTCAATATTCATCTCTTCTTTCTGTGGCAGAGTAAACTCCAACATACGGGTATGTTCATTGAAAATCATGTCTCATAACTTTTACTATGTATATATTACACTTTCTTAAAGTCCTTCAAAAAGCTTCATCAAAATTATGATGTATAAAGAATAGCTTTTTTACTAAAAGTCTCAAGCAACCTAGTCTCTCTAGTATAAATAAATGTCTTTCTAAAAATATAAAAAATTATCAATATGAGACTAGCTTGTAAAATTAAAGATATGACTAATTCTTTTATACAGGTCATTCATTCATACTGAATACAGCAATCTAAAGCAGTACTTTTTAAATCCTTCCTCTTGTCAGCACTTATAGGTGGATAATGGATGGCAATGTCCTGATTCTTTCTTCTGAAATCAAACAATTACCTTGTGATTTCTAATTTTAATAGAGCATGAGTTTCCACATTCGTTGTTACATTGCAATCAAGATGATATGCCGTATTTGTCCAAGAAGAAATCAGAATTCATTTATTTATAGGAAATGTTTACAAAATAGAAAATGGTTTGTAAATCTGCAGAAATTAATTTAATTTAAATTTGGCATGAATCCTATGATGTAAATGTTCCCTGATAAAAGAACCATTGTTAAATATTAATGCACTTGAAAGACCTGAGAGGTAACAAAATTCCACAAAAATTCCATGTGAAGTTTTATATTGACCTATCAAGTTTTAATTAACCTCCTTTTCCTTAATAATCTCTAGTTGTAATATCAATTGGATACTCACTTTAAATTTTCATTAGTAGTCTCCATATATATATATATATATATATATATATATATATATATATATCAAGTTATATTTAAATAATCCATCCCACTTCCAAGGCTGAATAATATCTAACAAATTGATAGTGAAAGTGAAAAAATATTTAGTTAATAAGTATAAATGGAGTAACTATCTTTTGCACTAGATAGTCCATAGACAAAAGAGCTCTGGGGATATTTCATGACATCAGTTTGCAAATGATTTTAAAATCTAGCAAATTCTAGCCACATACATATTCTCTGGGTGGATTGCAACAAATCATAACAGTAAATTACTATTGTGAATTGGACACAATAATTCTACCTGAAATGATGAAGAGACTCTAAAGAGAAAGAGAAGAAACAAGACTTTAGGAAATGACAAGAAGCTTTAAAAAGAAAAAGAAAAAGAAAGAGCTAGTCAGGAATGTTCAGATTACCACAAGGAAGACAAATATCTTGACTCCAACAGGAAATGACATGTGAAGCTTAACAGCAGGTTAGGCAAGCATTGAGAAAGTCTTTGTAAATCCAAAATCCAGCTCAGGTAGATATATTGTCTAGGAAGAAAGAATTATTGGTTGTCTCTTATGCAGGAGATAGATGCCATCAGAAATACTTTAGAAAGATAACTCGGCTAGCAGTAGTACTCTTAACTAGTGAATTGAAACAGAACAATACCAAGAGTCTGATATTGGATATCCATAAAATTTTAATTATTAGCTAATGCATATTACCTTGCAAATGGATAAGGTAGAAGAGTGTGATATTCAGAGCTAAGCTTTATCACAATGTGACATCACTACTTCGAATGCTTGATGATTAAACATATTATCTGTAGGAAAATTAATTTCTCCTCTGAATATTGTGGTAGAATTTCCACAGAAATTAGCCTCAGAAACATACATACATAGGATATATTATACTTGCAACTATGCTGCCATTTATTATCAATTGAAATTTTATATTTAGATATTGCTATTCTCTCTTTTTTAAGCTTTTACGCCACTATATCATTTTCCAGTGGAAAATTCTATGCTGTGTTATATTCTCAATGGTCTATAAATTGTGGCATTTGCCAATGACACTTGACTATTGAGCACTTGAAATGTGGAGAGAGTGACAGGATATTTAAATTTAGTATTACTCACTTTTAAACTATTAAAAATAAGGTAGACAAAAAGAAACTATTCATTGCTTACTGTTTTAATATTTAAGCCTTATATTTTCTTTTTATACAAGATATAATATCACTTGGATGTCAGTGTTCTGTCTCACATAGACACAGACACAGACACACACACACAAATCACTTTCAAACAATGTATTACAGTTTCTTATCGCTACTTATGACAATGGAATTCTTGTACTATATAATTGATATAGTTCTTTTTTATCCATGTTTCTTTGAAAGTTGATGAACTCAAACTACTGGCATTTTAGAGGATAAAAATTGCAAAAATGTGGGCTGGGGATATGGCCTAGTGGCAAGAGTGCCTGCCTCATATACATGAGGCCCTGGGTTCGATTCCCCAGCACCACATATACAGAAAATGGCCAGAAGTGGCTCTGTGGCTCAAATGGCAGAGTGCTAGCCTTGAGCAAAAAGAAGCCAGGGACAGTGCTCAGGCCCTGAGTCCAAGGCCCGGGACTGGCCAAAAAAAAAAAAAAAAATTGCAAAAATGTGAATGGCAAGAAAATAACAGTTTTTCTACTGGCAGTAAAATAAAAGGGTTATTATTCATTGTTTACTGTTTTAACACTATACACTAGGCCTTATGTTCCAATTTTACAATGTTAAATAATATTTATTTATAAGATCTCCCCTTGTGACTTGTGGATGCATTCCACAAGAATGTGGATTTAGTGTGGATACATTCTAAATTAATTCTTAGCCAGGTGCTAGTGACTCAGGTCTGTAATGCTAGTTACTCCGTAGACTGAAATCTGAAGTTCAAGTTTCAAAGCCAGCTTGGGCAGGAAAATTTGTGAGACTCATCTCCAATTAACCATTAGAAAACTGAAATTGTAACAGTGGCTCAGAGTGGAAGAGCAATGCTAACCTTGATCAGTGCCCTCAAGGACAGTGCTGGGAATCTGAGTTGAAGCCGCACAACTGATTCACCCCTTAAAACGACAAAAAGGAATTAATTCTCCATTAATTTCCATTAAAGACATAATAACTACAGCAAAAAAATTTAATGTCTCCCCAAACAGCAATGGTTATGTTAATAGTAATGAATACTGCAGTAATAACAGTAAATGTTACTATTTATCTACTCACACTATTTGAGCCTAGGTCTAAACATCATAAACACAGTATACCACTCCTTTTGATCAAATATTTTCTGAAAATTCATGTTAATTTCACTTATTATATTAGTATCCATTGATTACATAATTCATAAAGGTAAATGCAGTATGACTTAAGCAAAGAAATTACATATTGGGATAATATAATTAAAAATGTCTGCCATAGAGTGGGCATAAGACAAAACTCAATCAGATATACATACCTCAAGGGGCTCTGTGCCTCTTCCTTCCACTTACAACATTTCTCAACATCTTGCCAAATAGTGTGACAGTCTTTTCTACAACCAGTCAAAAAGAATACCCAAGTGTCAGAAATTTCATTTAATTTTCTTAGCTCTATTGGAGTGATGAGGTGAACACTACAGAATTACTCAAGGAAGCCATGGGAAACACAATTATGTGGCTGAATCCCAGGCTCCTTCTGTTCTTACAGACTGAACAGCAGGCATTGAAGAATGGAGTGTTGGAGCACCAACATTTTGTAGGGAAATGTGAAGACAAGGGAATGAATTTCTGTCTAATGGATACTAGACAGACCAAAACAGAAAGAAAGGAGAAAGAAAGAAAAGGGAAGGAAGGAAGGAAGAAAGGAAGGAAGGAAGGAAGGAAGGAAGGAAGGAAGGAAGGAAGGAAGGAAGGAAGGAAAGAAGGAAGGAAGGAAGGAAGGAAGGAAGGAAGAGATACACAATATAGGCAGTGAGAATCTACAGGTTTTTAGGGACTTTTTTATTTCCAGTTGATGTTCAGAAAAATTCTACATTTTGGAATGTAGAGGACAAGAGTGCATTTAAATTTTTTCAAGACCTTTTACTTTGAAGTTTGTTTTTTTTAATTTGTAGATTACATGTCCCACAACCAACTCTTCCTAAAATTATCCTTTTACATAATCATGGTAAACTTTCCAATGCTAGGGAATTATTATTGTTAGATTACTATCAAGTTGATGCTAATTTTCATGGATCAAAGCAGGAATATCCCAATGTATTTGTAATCTTTTCTCCTTTTTTCTGCTATTTGATCTCCTTTTCTCCCTCCCCTTTATGTCTCTCTCTCATGCACTATACTTCACCCTAGAGAATGCTGGTTGTTTGAACTCTACCTTCTTGAAAGGCCACTTACTAAGTGTAGTCACATGCAAGTCCCGCAAAAATAGAAGAATTACAAGGAAATGTTCACATACAATTAAGCAATCACAATAATTAAGACACTTTGGGGAAAGCACTTTGGGAGTATGAAAATACATCCTATGAGTGTTCTTAATTTGTATTGAAATCATTCATCAACCTTGCATGTAATGATTTTAATTATTAGTGTAAGATTCCTTTTTATGTAACCACTCTGTACATCAGTTTAACAATAAACATTTTTAAAAAGATTCCTTTATATCATTGTGTGTGTGCTAGAATTCAGGGCATCATGCTTTGACTTGGCTTTTTCCATGTAGGCTGTCCAGAGTTCAACTTCTGGCATTTTCTGGTTAAATGGAAATAAGAATCTTAGGGACTTTTGTGCCTAGATTAGGGTTTAACCTTGATCTTCCTATCTCAGCCTCCTAAGAATCAGGTCAGATTACAGGCATATGCCACTCGCACCCAGTTCTTATGCCTTCTCTCAACAACAACTTGTTTTTTCAGATGATCACATCAGTATACAATGTTCAGCAATATTTATATTCAAAAACCTTGGATTAAATTTCATTTATGATTAATTTCTAACAAAATAAGTAGATTATGGATATTTATCATGTTTATTTTTTAATGTAATAATGAGAGTTAACTGAGTAATATTGGAATTATCTAATGAACTCACATATTTTTGCAACCTCCTCCCAAGGAGAGCCTGAATTTGATTTACATTTCAGACAAATGTTGAGAATCAAGTGTTGATTTTACTTAAATCCATATTTAAGTGTTTTTTTTTTTAAAAAAACAACAACCGGAAAACATCAAGTTTTGCAGGGAAATTCAACTGAAATAACTTTAGTACTTTAGGTATAATTTCAGCTATGCTTTGTATTTCTTTCTTTTGGAGTCAAAATTACAGGCAAATAGTATAATAACCAAAATAAAAACTAAGATTTAATACAAGTAGTATAGGATTAAATTCATCACATAATGCCATTAATGTTTCTAAAACAGTCTGTAATTTCTCACATAGAGACTCTTTCAGGATTTTTATATTCATGTAAAATATTGGTGTACTTTTTGGGAAAGTCCTCAAATATTTTCACTAAATTTAACTCTAACATCTGCTTCCCTACAACTGTTTCTGTCTTCGTGCTAAATTTTGATTCATCTGTTTTTGGTTTTGTTATTGCAAAAGTAAAACATCTGTATCAATATTGTTCAGTCATGTTAAATGAATGTTATTGCAACGTTCGTTCTGGACTGCATTGAAATGTCATTCTCATGTAAGTAAAAATTGTCATGAAACCCTTCTAAAAGATCTTTGGCACTGGGGATGGTTTCTCTATAGTCATTTATCTGTTTAACAAATATTCATGGAGCATGTATTACAAAGATATGATGTTAAGCATTTTCTAACCACTGCATCATTTAGTGTGAGTGTGCGTGTATGTGAGTGATTGTGTATGTGTGCATATGTGTGTGGTAGGGAGGAATTTGGAATTGAGAAAATACATTCAGATTGAGACCTTTCTAAATATTATTGTCTAGATGGTTTATCTGTTCTAAGTTTCCCTCATCTAGGCAGTTTGATTTGGGGAAATGAGTCCTATTAATGTTGATCCAGCTAACTTTCATAATGAACAAAACCCAAATTGTTTAAAGTACATCTGGAACCGACAGTAGTATCTTTATTGAACCTAGAGGATATTGAACTATTTTTTGAACAAATGTCTAGAGGCTCTGAGAAATCCATCTCGAAAAATAGAATGGAGAAGTGGATAAACAAAAGCTATTGGACTTTTTTGGTTTTTTTTTTTTATTAATTAAATTTTGTTGACAAGGTGTTGTGCAAAAGGGGTGAAGTTACATAGTAAGGGAGTGAGTACATATCTTGTGATATCTTACAACCTTGTTTTTCTTTCCCTTCCCTAGATCAGGTAGGCATATATACAATACCCAGTGTACCAAAATCATATATAGTAACCACGTGGCATATGCCAAAGGAAATTCACCTAGAACTTTAAATGTAACATCAACAATAGAGTCCTCCTGTGTCCTCTTGGAGTTGTTTTTGCTTATATTTGTCTTATATGATCATATGTACATAGCTGTTGAGCTATTGTGATCCACTGAGAGGTCTATTCTAGACATTTTTACGTTTAGTATTTGTTTAGTTTGAGATATATAATGTAAGGTCACTGACCAAACCTGTAGAAATGCCATTTGGACAAGAAGAGTTTTTGTTTTGCAGACCTGGTCATTACTGTCCCGCACATCCTAATGGTCATATATCAAGGAGACCATTCCCCTTTCTTCTCTGTGCTCTAGGCTTGTCTTGCTCAACATTATTTGTTCAAGTTCTGACCATTTCCTTGCAAATACCAATATTTTATCATTTCTAATCGCTATGTAGTATTCCATTGTGTACAGGTACCACATTTTTTGGATCCATTCAACTGTAGTGGGGCATCTGGGTTGTTTCCATATTTTGGTTGTTGTGAATGTGCAGCAATAAACATGGATGTGCAGATGTCTTTTTGATATCCTGAGAACTGTTTTCAGGATAGATGTTTACAAGTGGTATAGCTGGGTCATAGGTTATGTCTATGCTGAGCTTTTTGAGGAACCTGCATACTGTTCTCCAAAGTACTTGTACTAACTTGCACTCCCACCAACAGTGGAGAAGGGTTCCTCTTTCCCCGCATCCCTTCCAGCATTTGTTGTTGACTGAGTTCAGATTATAGGTCATTCTAACAGGGTGAAGTGGTATCTCAGGGTTGTTTTTATTTGTATTTCCTTTACTGCCAGGGATGTTGAACATTTCCACATGTGTTTCTTTGCCATTTTTTATAACTTCTCCTGTGAAGTCTCTCTTTAGCTCCTTTGCCCATTTTATAATTGGTTTACTGGGTTGGGGGGGTTAGTTTCTTGAGTTCACTGTAGGTGACAGTTATTAGGCCTTTGTCTGTTGCTGTGCTGGTGAAGATCCTTTCCCATATGGTTGGCTCTTTCTAGTTTGGTGGCTATGTCTTTAGCTGTGCAGAAACTTTTTATTTTGTAGTAGTCCCATTTATCGAGACTCTCCCCTATCTGTTGTGCCCCTAGGACTCTGTACAGGAAGTTCCTTCCTGTGCCTATAAGTTCTAGCGTCTTTCCTACTCTTTCCTTCAGAAGTTTCATGGATTCAGGTCTGATGTAGAGGTCCTTAATCCATCTTGAGTAGATCGTGGTGCATGGTGATAGGCTAGGGTCTACTTAGAGTTTTCTACATATGGCTGCCCAGTTTTCCCAGCACCAGTAGTGGAAGAGGCTATGTTTTTTCCATTGTATATCTTTAGCTCCTTTGTGCAATATCAGCTGACTGTAAGAATGCAGCTCATTAAGTAGGTCATTCATGTCTTTAGATAGGTTAATACCGAGGTAATTTATTCTTTTTTTTAGCTATTGTAAGTGGTATTATTTCCATAATTTCCTTTTCTGCGTGTACATTGCTGGTGTACAAAAAAGCTGCTGATTTTTGTCGGTTGATTTTGTATCTTGCTAATTTGTCAAAATGTTTTATTAGGTCTAGGAGTTTGGGGACTGAGTTTTTTGGTACTTCAGATATAAGATCATGTCATCTGCAAACAGGGATAGTTTGATTTCTTCTTTGCCAATGTGGATCATTTGATGCCCTCTTCTTGCCTTATTGTTATGGCTAGGGATTCCAGGACTATGTTGAATAAGAGCAGAGAGAGTGGGCATCCATATCTCATTCCTGAGTTTAGGGAAAATGGTTTTTGTTTCTCCCCACTTAATATGATATTAGCAGTTGGTCTGTTGTATATGACTTTTATTGTTTTAAAGAATGTTCCCTCTATTCCCATCCTCTGCAGGCCTTTTAACATGTATGGGAGTTGTATTTTGTCAAAGGCATTTTTTGGCATCAGCTGAGATGATGATGTGGTTGTTGGTCTTAGCTCTGTTGATGTGGTGAAATATATTTATTGATTTGCGGATGTTGAAACATCCTTATGTCTGTAGGATGAAGCCTACTTGATCATGACATATAATTTTCTTGATCATTTTCTGGATCCCGTTAGCTAATACTTTGTTGAAGAGCTTTTTATCTGTGTTCATTAGTGATACTGGTCTGTAATTCCCTTTTTTCGTTGGGTTTTGCCTGGTTTGGGTATGAGTGTACTATGGATTTCTCCCTCTGTTTCTATTTCGTGGAAGAGTTTAGTCATATTGGTATTAGCTACTCACTGAAGGTTTTATAGCATACATTTGTGAATCCACCAGGGCCTGGGCTTTTTTATGTTGGGAGGCTCTTGCTTACCTCCTGTATCTTGCTGTAAGTTATTGGTTTATTCAGTTGATTTATTTCTTCTTGATTCAGTTTCAGCAATTTATACTTCTCTAAGAATTGATCCATTTCTGTAAATTTTTTGTTCTTTAGTGAGTATAGGTTCTGGAAAAAGTTCCTTATGATTGTTTGAATATCCTGTGTATTTGTTGTAATTTTTCTGGTGGAATCACTGATCTTAGGGATATGAGTCTCTTCTCTTCTCTTTTTTATAAGTCTTGCAAGGGGTCTGTCAATTTTATTTATTTTCTCAAAGAACCAGCTTTTAGTTTTATTTATTTGTTGAATGGTCTTTCTATTCTTTTCAATCAGATTTATCTCTTCTTTAATCTTTGTGATTTCTCTCCTACTAGTCGTTTTAGATTCAATTTTTTCTTGTTTCTCCATACATGTTAGCTGCCTCATGAGGTTATTCACCTGTTCTGATTCCATTCTTTTAATGTGTATGCTTAGGGCAATGTTCTTGACCCTCAGCACTGCCTTTGCTGTATCCCATAGGTTCCTTTGTGTTGTATTTTCATTGTCGTTATGGCTTATGAATTTGTTAATTTCATCCTTAATTTTCACTGTGACCCAAGTGTTAGATAACAGTGAGAGGTTTAGCCTCCAAGTATTTGTGTAGTGTCTGTGGTATCCTTTGTTATTGAGGGTTACCTTGATTCCACTGTGATCAGATAAAATACATGGGATAATGTCAATTCTCTTGTATTTGCTGAGGTTCTTTGTGTGGACTAACACATTATCTATTTTGGAGTATATTCCATGGGCTGCTGAGAAGAATGTGTATTGGGTCTCTGTGGGGTGAAAGACTTTATCAGATCCATGTGGGATATGGTGTTATTCAGGTCTTTGTATCCCTTGCTAATCCTCTGTGTGTTGAATTTGTCTTTTGGAAAGAATGGAGTGTTAAAATCTCCCACTGTAATTTTACTTAGGTGTATCTTGTTCTGTAGTTCTGGAAGAATTTATTGACATATTTAGGGCTTCTTTTGTTTGGTGAGTATAAATTTATCACAGTGATATCTTGATTCTGGATTTTTCCTTGTATTAAAATGTAGTGCCCTTCTTTATCTTTTTCATCTGATTTTAATGAGAAGTCTAGCTTCTGTGAAATCAAGATGACCACCCCTGCCATTTTGGTAGGTGCATTTGCTTGCAGGATCTTGCTCCATCCTTTCATTTGGAGCGTGTTTTTGTCCCTTGCTGTAAGACAACAGATAGCTCTGAGACAACAGACAGCATTTTTTTTTTTATGAATCCAGTCTGTCAGTCTGCTCCTCTTTATCAGAGAATTTATACCATTTATATTCAAAGAGATTGTGGATAAGTGTTGTTTTTTCCCTTCCATTTTCCTGTTAGGTTGTGATTCCTCTCCCTTCGTTGTTGTCTTTATTGAGCTGCTTTTCCTGTTGGCCTCTGCCTATTGAAGTTTCTTTCTCTTTGTCTCTGGAGGTTCTGTATGTTTTCTGTTGGGTGGGGTTCCCCTCTTAGAATTCGCTGTAAGGCTGGTTTTTATTCACATATTCCTTTTGTTCCTCTTTGCTATGGAAAGATCAGTTTTTTTCCCTCGAAAGTAAATTCTAATTTTGCTGGGTATCTAATTCTGGGTTGGCAGCTGGCCTTGAGGACTTGGATTGTGTTCTTCCAGGCTTTTCGTGAGTTGTAAGTTTGTGTAGAGAGGTCTGATGTGATTCTGATCTTTTTTCCATTGTAATATAGTTCTTTCTTTATTTTGGCTGAATTCAAAATTTGCTCCTTATTGTTGAAATCTGAGGCCTTGATTATAATGTATCTCAGGGTGGATCTTCTAGGGTCCATGGATCTTCTAGGCTCCGTTCTGACAGGTGTCCTATATGCTTCTGTTATTTGGGTGAGGTTTTCCCTCTTGAGATTGGGGAAATTTTCTGTAATAATTCTATTGAATATGGGTTGTATATCTCTGTTCTGGTACTCCTTTCCTTCATCTATTCCGATTATACGCAGATTATATGTCTTCTCTCTGTCCATTATCTCCTGGATTAGTCTGCACTGGAGTTTGACAGTTTCTTGGAGTGTAGTAATTTTCTGGTCCTTATCAGCTGAATAATCATCCAAAAGAGAGATTCAAGATTCAAGATGATCAATTCTTTGTGATGTGGCTTCGAGTGTGGTTTGCATTGAGGCGAGTGAGCTGTTTATGGTTGCCAGATCAGCTCTCCTTGTGGTAATTTCTTCTTTAAATGAGTTGTGTTTTTAATCTATTTTTTTATGTATTTTGTTCCTGAGGATGTTAAGGTCTTCTTTAATGGAGGAGTAGGCTGTATCAATTTTTGCTTCCATTTCTTTCTTGATTTCCTGAAGGTCTTTCTAAACTTCCATTCTAAACTCCTGGAATTGTTTTCTGAATTAGTTCCTGAGGTTTTTGGTCATTTCTGATATCATAGCCTCGGTTTGTTTGTTTTTTTAATTCCCATCTCCTCTTTGGTCATACTGCTTTTTGGAGCTGGAGAGTTGACTTGACCTTTCATAAAATTTGAAATATTTCTTTGTGATTTATGCATCTGGAGTTTTTACACTTCCTCTCAGGGGCCATAGGTGGCAGCCTTGGCTTGGCTTTGTGCTGGTTCCCACTGGTCTGCCAGAGGGGACTTGTTTGTATACTCTCTCTGAGTTTGAGTTCAGCTGTTGAACCTTACTGCCTTATGGGTGAGCGTGACTGTCTCATTTGTTGCCAAGGCAGTAACGCTCACTGCAGTTAGGGATAGGTAGGTTCTGTGGCTTTCTCTGAGGGACCGTGCTCTGCCACCGTGCTGACCCTTGTGGGCCCCTGTTGGGGATTCGCAGGTCACTAATTCAACGTGGCATGGAGACTTTTCTCTTCCTTAATTCTTTCCCTGTTAATTGCTGTGGGTCAAGAGAGCTTGCCTCTCAGATTTAGTATTGCCGCTGAGGGGCGGCTTGCCTACCTATAAGGAGTGTTCCTGTCAGAGGAGGTGTTGCTGTTGAGGGGTGGCCTGTCCACCTATGCTGAGTACGCCTATCAGAGCAGGCATTGCTGCTGAGGGGCAGCTTGTCCACTTGTGTGCTCTCACGGGGAGAGTGGATATGGGACCCTCCTGTTGGAGGGCTAGAACGCTGACCACGTTGGCCCTCTGGGGGCGTGTGGGTGTGAGCTCTTGTGCTTCTTTTGGGGGGGGCGCACTGCCCTGGATTGTTGGAGGGTGCTTGTGCTCTTTTTTGAATTTATGTGGGGACGGGATGCCTAGTCCCCAGCAGGTTCAAGTGTCTGGGCATGGGTTGGTGCCCACAGACTCTCAGCACCTCTGCTGTGAGGGGGGCGTGTGCTCAGGCCCAGATGACCCAGCTTGGCTGGAATTGCACACCTGCAAGCCTGTAACTGTTTTTCAAAAGTCTGCACAGACCAGGGTGCCTCAAGTGTTGGTCAACTGCCTACCACAACCTGGGTCTCTGCTGGGGGAGCTGGTGTGGACAGATTCAGGCTTCCCAGCTGGGGCTTTGGGGCACACTGTCCTAAGCGGTCTCCGGGCCACTTTGTTGGGCCCTGCTCTGCCGTTGCTAGCTCCTGTGTCCCCCCCAGGAGCTGCAACATCCTAGAACCACCAGGTATGGGGCTCTTTGTTCCCTCGGGGAGGAGGAGGGAAGGATCTCTAGTTTCTTTGTTCCTTTGTGATGAGCTCTAGTCAGGTTTTGGGTCTCTGCCAGAGCTGATCTCCCATTTGGGGGATTTGGGGAGGAACAATGGGGAACTTGGTCCTGGATTGTGTGTGTGTGTCCCACTCTACTGTGGGCTTTTCCAAGCCAGGGTGTGGCCATCGATTGTTTAGCAACGGCAGCCCTGTCTCTCCATGTCCGAGGTGCCCAGTTCTCCTGATGTGTCTGTTCCTGGCTGCTGGGTCCCGCGCTGACAGTCTCACAGCTGTCTGGCTCTGTCCAGTCAGAACAATCTGGGACCTGTGGATCTCCTGCCGTCTGGTCTATACACTCGCGGCAGGACTTTTCTGCTGTTGCTTCTGTGGTTGCTGACCATCTGTGGTCCAGTTCACTGGCACCGGGCCCACTTTCCCAGCCTGGCTCTGCTCGGGCTGGGGTGGGGGGGGGGAGAGTACCCCAGAGATTTTCTGGCTCTGTGCAGATTATAGGCTTTTCTTTCTTTGTTCTTTTTTGTTTCCTGTGTTTCTCTGTTTGTTCCGGTTGCTGGGAATTGCCTGTCTCTTGATGGGGCATTGGGTGTTGGAGTTCCCAGCTCAATATTTGGTTGGAGAGAGTTGGAGTGCCTCCCTATTGTGACAGCACAATCTTCTTCTCCTCTGATATTGGACTTTTATAAGAAACAAATTCTAGAGTTAGTAGTGTTTGTTTGATGAAGTTGGGTGCTCCTTTATTTGGTGTGTAGATATTTAGGATGGTTATATCTTCCTGTAGGAGTGATCCCTTTATTAGTATGTAGTAGCCTTCTTTGTCTCTTCTTACCTTTTTTTAACTTGAAGTCAATTTTGTCTGATACTAGGACCGCAACTCTGGCCTGCTTATGGGGGCCGTTTGCTTGGTAGATTTGATTCCAGCCTTTCACTTTTAGAAGATGTTTACTTTTGCTGCTTAGATGTGTCTCTTGGAGGCAGAAGAAAGATGGATCTTGATTTTTGGTACTACTTGTGAGCCTATGTCATTTGATTGGAGAATTAAGACCATTAATGTTGAGAGTTAGGATTGAGAGATGATCGTTTGTTTCTTTCATTATCACTATCTTGTTAAAAGCTGTGTCTTCCCATTTCTTGATTTGATATTCTGGTTTTCTATTTAGGGTTAATTTCTCTGTCTGTATTGGGATCTTGATTATTTTCCCTGTATAGTACATCTTTAAGGATTTTCTGTAAACCTGGTTTTGTGGAGATATTTTGTTTCAGTTTTTCCTTATTGTGGAAGACTTTTATTTGACCTTTGGCTATGAATGAGAGTTTAGCTGGGTACACTACTCTTGGTAGTTATTTTTATTTAGTGTTTGGCATACCTCGTTCCAGGCTCTCCTTGCTTTCATGGTTTTTGCTGAGAAGTCTGGGGTAATTCTGCTTGCTTTTCCTTTATATGTGATTGTTTTCTTCTCCTAACAGAATTTAAGAATTCTTTCTTTGGACTCTATTGATCCTGTTTTGATCACAATGTGTCAGTGGGATGTTCTATTCTGGTCTGGTCGGTTTGGGGTTCTAAATGCTTCTTGTATAGGCCTTTCCTTCTAGATATTTGGGAAGTTCTTGGCTAATATTCTGTTAAATAGTTTGCCTATTCCATTAACTTCTTTCTCCAGGTTTTCTTCAATACCAATTATTCTTAAATTGGGCTTCCTGATTGTGTCTTGATGCTCCTGCAGTGATGAGTTTTGTCGATTGGATTGGTTTTGTATTGATTTTTTATCTTTCTCCATAGATTCTAGGGAATCTTCCGCTCCTGAGATTTGATCCTCTGCTTCAGTTAGTCAGGACTGTGGGCTAGCTACTTGATTTTGAATCTCTTTTCCTAGTGACTGGTCTTTCCTGATGATTTCCATGTGATCTCTTAGGTCCTGTATGGACTTCTTTACTTCATTAACTTCATTAATTTGGTTTTGAGTGCTGTTTATCAAATCTTTTAGCTGGGTAGGTATCTTTTCATTTGACTCTTCAATTTCATTCATCTTTCTATTTGTCGAGGCCATGAAGTCATCTATTACTTTATGGAAGGATTGTTGTATTAATACAAGCCTTTCATATATCATGTTTATCAGTAGATGTCCCTCAGTAGACAAATGGATAAGGAAAATGTGGTACATATACACAATAGAATTTTATGCCTCTATCAGAAAGAATGACATTGCCCCATTTGTAAGGATATGGAAGGACTTTGAAAAAATTATACTAAGTGAAGTGAGCCAGACCCAAAGAATCAGGGACTCTATGGTCTCCTGTATAGGGAATAATTACCACAGGTTTAGGGTAGTCACAGCAGAGGATCACAAGGCCCAATAGCTATACCCTTATGAACACATAAGATGATGCTGAGTGAAATGAACTCCATGTTATGGAAACAATTGTTATATCATTGTTGTAACTACTGTCAATGTGCTATGTGTAACTGTAACTTCTATTATTGATGATCCTCTTGTATCCCTTCCTGTAGTTGTGCCTACACTATCTCTGTATCTTATCTGAGTATATTGGAAACCATGTATACTGGTAAACAGTGGTATATAGGGTAAAAAAATACAAACAACTACAAAAGCAATATTTGCAAAAATGTTTGGTGTAAATGAACTGAACAACTCATGGGGGGAAAGGGAAAGGGGGAGGAGAGAGGGGGGAATGAGGGATGAGGTAACAAACAGTACAAGAAATGTATCCAATGCCTAACGTATGAAACTGTTACCTCTCTGTACATCAGTTTGATAATAAAAATTTGAAAAAAAATAAAAAAGAAACAAATTCTTAGGGATTTGTCTTTAATAATATGTGCATTAGGAAATTGAGAATTTAAAACTTAGGATAGATAACAAAGCAGGAACACTTAACATGCATAAGAATCAACATAGATAATGAAATTTTTTTATGAAACTTTTATCTGCATGCTTGACAATAGTAGGCAATACATCTAATGTCATGCTTGGTCATTTTTCAGGTCATGTCATACGTTGAGTTCAGTAGTCAAATAATGAAATGCCTAATTACAATATCAATGGGTGAATATAAATGCATAACATATTTACAATGATTTTTATACATAACATAAATAATTAAATATGAACTAGTATTCAAAGATATTCTTATGTGGTAATTTCTCCAATAAGTAAGCCTTCAGTAACCTTCCTAAATTGAACTTTTTTTTCTCCCAGCCATGCAAAGTAACTACTTTATTCTTTGGAGTTTTTAAAAATGTATTTTTAGCACATTTGACTAAACCAAATACCCCAGGTATTTTACCACCATTAATCACTCTCTACTTATGGCCCATATATTTCATGGTAATGTCTTTAATTTTATTGATATATGCATATGTATGAGTTCATGTCTTGCTGAGCTAGGACTCAAACAAAGTGACCCACACATGCTAGATAAGTACTAAACCATACCCATAGCCATCAAGCTATACTTTAAAGATGAGCCATCCATAGTGACATGGAAAATAGTTCGCTCATTTCTAAATCCAATATATATTTCACAATAAAGAAGCAATTTGTAATTGTAACATGTCTTGGAGAATATCTGGGGTTTGGAATTTTGTTTTTGAGGGATCTTTGGCTTGTTTTCTTGTGCTGTTATGCATTTCTTAAAGATTTGCTTAGTCAAACTTGTTTTAAACTGATGTAGTGTGTTTATTTTTCATTGCTTCCTTAGCATCCTTTTTCACAACCATTCCTGTAATTACTGTGCAAGTAATAGACTTGCAGGTGACGTGCAAATTTATTTCAGTCAGGTAGTGCCAAAAATTTCCAATGTGTTCTCCCAGAGCTTTGACATTTTGTAATGACAGTAGTTGTGACATGACTCCATGTAAGGCTGAATTTGCATTTAGCTTATTGTTAATGAGGTTGAAGATCTTTTACATGTTTATGTGAAATTCTTATGATTTTTCCTGTCTTGCACTAGTTCGGATTTTATGTTAAATTAAAAATGCATTTTATATCCAAGATGTTCTTTCTTTGCTCAAAACCTGTATCATCTTATTTTCTTGCTTTGTGCTTTATCCTTCATTTGAGAATGAATATAATGAAGTTATAAATAATGCCATCATTAAATGTATTTACTGGTTGAATGTTGTAGATGCTTGGTTTGTCTTGCTTATGAAGCTATAAAATAATACATTTTATATGAATTCTAAAATATTAACCTCGATTCAAAACACTTTATATACATGGAATTTGTACAAGCCTCACAATGTGGAGTAGAGAATTAAATTCAGTTGTTTTTTGAATATGCTGTCAATTCTACAGGGACTTCTTATTAAACGGCCCATTCTTTCCTACAAAAAATAGAAAAAAACACGTCAATATAAATAACTTTTATTCTGTATAGGTCCATTAGTATGCTTTATATTCCATTTCCTTCATTAATTTGTGTACTCATGTCTGATATCACACAGTCTTAACCACATATTGACCAACTATGGCTTGTAAGTAAAATATAAACTACCTCTTGCTTTTCTTTAGTCTGTGAGCTAACAATGATTTTCATATTTGTGTGTAAGTGTTCGTGTGTGTGTGTGTGTGTGTGTGTGTGTGTGTGTGTTATTGGAGCTTGAACTCATGGCCTCTCAATCTTGCAGAGTTGGGTTGTTCACGGCTGGCATTCTACCACTTGAGTCATGCCTTCAATCAAGCACTCTGCTGGTTAGATAAAAGTCATTCTTTTCTGTCATGGCTGTCTTTGAAGGCTTCAGGTCTCAGCCTCTTGAGACATGAGGATATACATACTACATACATGCATGCATGCATGCATACATATACATACATAAATATACATACATATTTATTAACTGAAATATAGTAGATTTGAAGGAGAATTCAAGCAGTATAATTCCTTAGAATAACAAAAATCAAACTTCAACAAATACTAGTATGGCTACTTGAAAGGAGTGTCTAGGAATTAGGCGAAAGTTTTAGATGAAAGAAGAGAAGATGGGGAGAATGAAGTCAAGGGACAAGGTAACAAACAGTACAAGAAATGTATCCAATGCCTAACGTATGAAACTGTAACCTCTCTGTACATCAGTTTGATAATAAAAATTTGAAAAATAAATAAATAAATAAAAGAATTCAATGTTCTAAAGGAAAGGGTAACATCTGAAAAGAAATGTACTCTTTATCCGAGTTACATAACTGTAACCCCTCTTTACATCACCCGTTATATTAACTTAAAAAATAACCTAAAAATTCAGTGTTCATTTAACAACTTTTATCAATTAGTTTAAGGATTCACAACTATTTAACTTTACAAAGTGAATGCCATTCTCTTCCACCGTCATTATAAATCTAGCTTCATACAAGGCCCCACCGCCGCTGCCGCCACCCAGACCAGGTGCCAGCACCATAGAGGACATGAACGAGTACAGCAACATAGAGGTATTTGGAGAGGGATTCAAAATCAATGCAAGCAAGAATCAGCAGGATGATGGTAAAATGTTTATTGGATGGTTTAGCTGGGATACGAGCAAGAAAGATCTGACAGAGTGTCTCGATTTGGAGAAGTTGTAGACTGCACAATTAAAACATATCCAGTCACTGGAAGATCAAGAAGATTTTGATTTGTACTTTCCAAAGATGCTACTAGTGTTGATAAGGTTTTTGAACTGAAAGAACACAAACTGGATGGCAAATTGATAGATCCTAAAAGGGCCAAAGCTTTAAAAGGCAAAGAACTCCCTAAAAAGGTTTTTGCAGGTGGACTGAGCCCAGAATCTTCTGAAGAACAAATTAAAGAATATTTTGGAGCTTTTGGAGAGATTGAAAATATTGAACTTCCCATGTATACAAAAACCAATGAGAAAAGAGGTTGTTTTTTTTTTATCACATATACAGATGAGAAGTTGTTACAGTAAAGAAGTTGCCAGAAAGCAGATACATTAAATTGGTTCTGGGAAGTGTGAGATCAAAGTTGCATAACCCAAAGAGGTGTATAGGTAGCAACAGTAATAACAGAAAGGAGGATGAGGTGGTACTGGGGGTCGTGGCCAAGGTCAGGGCCAAAATTGGAACCAAGGATTTAATAACTATTATGATCAAGGATATGGAAATTACAATAGTGCCTATGGTGGTGATGAAAACTATAGTGGCTATATCAGATATGATTATACTTGGTATAACTATGGGAACTATGGATATGGACAGGTATATGCAGACTACAGTGGTCAACAGCGCACTTAGGTAAGACATACCGAGGAGGTGGCAATTCCCAAAATAATTACGAGCTATACTAAAGGAGAGCATTAGAGAAATCAGGAGATGCTAAAGAAACCCAACTTACAGGACTACATTGAAGATTTGGTGTTCTGTTGATCTGATTATTTTGTAAAGACTTTCTAGTGTATAAGACACAATTGTGTCCAACTGTATGTAGCTGCCAGTTAGTTTTCTTTGTTTTTACTTTGTCCTTTGTTATGTTTTATGACTCAATGTGGATTTGTATATACAAATTTTTATTTGTATAATTTCATGTTAAACCTCAAATAAATGCTTCTTTATGTGATGTTTTTTCTGCATCAGGTACTACATAGCACTGTAAAAAAAATTTAAAGAAGCAGTAATTAAGGCAATATATTTTGTAGGAAGTTGGTCCATAGGAAGGAACTGTGGTCCTTTATAAATAACCAGCCACAGTGTAAGTATATTCTTTGCTTCTCATGCTTGATTTTCCTGTTAAGTAAGGCTCAAATAATGTTCTTTTCCTCCCTGGTTATCTGAGACTATCTTGAAAATTTAAGTCATGTTATTGTGGTTAGAAATTTTCCAACAGACTTTTGGGTTGTATTATAGAGAACTACTTGAGCTGAGGATGGAGCCAAGTGCCTAGCACTCCATAAAAACAATTCTTAGCAGCATAACTTGTCGTAATTCTCTGGCAAACCACATGTAACTTCCTAATTGCTTTGGGTAATCTGGTCTGCTAGGAAAAAAAATTGGTTAGGCAACACCACGACTGTAGTTCTTTTAATTATGAAAGAAGTCTCCAGAAGACCTTGAGGAAAGAGCACTACAAAGCAGGTCGGAACCAGATACATAAGAAATTGTTCATTATAGTTTAATCAAAGGATTAATATTTGGGTTTCTGTTTAGTTGTTAAAATTAGTAATGTAGGCTGGGAAGGTGGCTTGAGGGTAGAGTGTTTGCCTACCATACATAAAACAAAAACTAAATAAAATTAATTTTAAAAAATTAGTAACGTAACATTGTAAAATATCACATATCTAAATGATGTGTGCATCCTTTTGTATACCACTTAGTACATTATTGTGAAAATATATACTAGAATGGACTGAAAGTCAATTGGGGAGGAAAATGAATTCTGGCCTAACTAACTTTAAAAAACATACCTTTAAAAAATCTGAGTTCTATACCATACCCCTTTTCTTTATCCAATTCTTAAATATATAAAAGGAATAATAAATAGGAAAGAATAATTAAACCAAAAATATCTTGTTGAATGGCTGCTGAAGGTTTCAAAGGGAAATACTTTCCCTTAGCAAATACTTAAATGAATTTTATTTCTTTATTCATCTGCGTTAATGATGAAAAAAAAGGCTGGATTCATTCAAAAAGGAAGAGAAGCATTAGGGTTCATTTTAATTAATAAGAATTACTAAGAAGCCAAAAATTCAAGATTCAAAGGCATACATCAATTAGCCATTATTTACTTGGAATTCCACATCTATAGTTCATTCTATTAAATTATATAAAGTTATTATTTGACTTTGTGCTGAGGAGACTCAATATGTATGTAAAGACTTATTCTTGACATTTACTTTACTAAGTTGTATTAATTTTACAAAGCAACTTTCATTAAGATATTCCAATACATGTATGTAGCATGCTTTGATAAAATTCATCCTGAATAGGACTCTGCCTTCACCCTCTCAATATTATTCTATTTTTTGTGAGATTTGTTTCTCTGTTTCCACATATTCACAGAAAGTACTTCCATCATGTTCATCCTATCATTCTCCTTAATCACCTCTGTTACTTCCTCTGGTATTAAAACTACAAATCCCCTGTCTTCCATTTATGACACTTTTTAGCTCTACTTTCTGCATATGAAAGAAAATGTCTGATAATTGAATTTCTGAATCTGGCTTACCCTACCTAGCACAAATATCTCCAATTCTGTCTATTTTTCTGAAAATTAGATAATCCATTCTTCTTCATAACTGATTAACATATACAGAAACACAAGCACACACACACACTCTCTCTCACAGCAATTTATGTGCTCATTGATTTGGGATTGTGTAGGCAGATTCAAAAGCTTGAATGTTGTTTTAGAAAGTGCTACTTTAAACTCAGATATGTAAACATACTTGAAGGTGATTTAGTATTCTTTCTGATAGATTCAGGGGTTCTGTAGCAAGAAAAAATGGACATTCTATTTTTATCTTGTTTATGAAACCATGCACTAATTCTCAGTGTCTACTCTAATTTTTATTCCCTCTATAAGTCTATGAGTTAATTTTTTCCTGCTGGATCATTTACAATATTTATTGCTGTTTGTATTCTTAGGGTACTTTTTTTGAATGGGTTTGAATGAAATTTCAGTATGATGGAGATTGTATAATTTTTTGCAAATATTTTACTGAGAAATTTCGTGCTCAGATTTATCGAGACAATCAGTCTATCACATGTCAAAATGGGGTGTAGAGAGTTAGTACATTATAAGAGAATGAAAATCAGGGTATATTTCTTTTGTTTCTATCTTCATTTGATTTTTGGTATCAATTAAATTCTGGGTACATAAAATGAGTTTGGTAGTGTGCTGGCTCATTTTATATTATTGGACAGATTGAAAATTATTATAATTTGTTCTTCTTTAAAGGTCTCATGAAATTTCTCAGTGATTCTATGTTGTCCTGAGCTTTTGTTCGGGGGGGTGGGGGTGCGGGGAATTCTCAGAAATTGAGAAGCAACTTCCCAATGGGAAAGATAGTAAAAGAAAATGGATATGTATATATCAGTACCAATAATTTTCATACAGAATATATCAGTAACAATAAAGGCTAGGCATCATTTAATATGAAATGCTCATAAAAGTCTACAAACAGGTTTGAAAAAGAATCCATGAAGTATGGAGCTGCTTTAAAGGTCATAATGCTATCAAAGATACAGGACAGTATGTGGTAGCACATGTGGTAAAAGGAAATGGAAATCAGTATGGAGGTTTCTCAAGAAGATAAAAATAGAAGATAGAAGAAGATAAAAATAGAATTTCCATTCTGAATGATCCATTCTGAATTATACACATACACACACACACACACACACACACACAAATCAATTATGTTAATTATACTATACGTATTATCCATACATGTGAAAAATGTAGGTCTGCATAAAATAGAGCTTCCTGCACACTTTTATTTATAACAGCAGTGCTCATAGAAGACAAGAAATGAAATTGGCCTTAGTCCCATCAACTGATGACTGATGAATAGGTACAGATATACACAATGTGGAGTTTAAAACCATGCTATATACATGAAATATCATGGAATGGGGGATAATTATGTTAAGGGAAAATCAGGCTGAAGAAGACAATTTCATGTTATTATGTACAGAGTCTAGTCACACACACATTCTCTCTCACACAGAGAATGATGTACTTCTAAAAGAATGACTGCTTGGCGAGGGGATGTAGCAGAACAGGAGAGCATAAAAAGAATATGGGATAGTAGGGGAAATTATTGAATTAGTATTTTATAATTTATATGAATGCATAAAATAGAATAAAGAAACCAGTTAAAGCTGCTTCAGAAGTAGAGAGAAGGAAAGAATACTAGAGGATGTGAGTTTGATCAAAGTTCATTATATTCAGGTGTATAAATATAACAAGGAAACACTTGTGCAATTAAAATGTACTAATAAAATGTTAATATCATATAATCAATATAAGTTATAATAATATGCCTTACATTATAAACAAGATGGACTAAACTCCTGTGGTTATATTGTTAGGAGAAAGTAATAGTTCAGAGTTATTTTCAAAGTGAAAATGTCTGATATTGATGTGTTGTTTATGAAGTTGAATATGAAGAAAGGGAGCCAGCATACCTTCAGGTCATTTGGGTAAATTCCAGCGATCCAAAGTATGATGTGTCAATGAAAGGAAGATTTTTATGAGAGTCATAGAAATAGTTCCATTTGGAACATAATACTTCAAATGCCTACATAGGAGTTTCAAGTGGTGTAAAGTTTGAGTTGGATGAAATGATTTGGAATTGAGAGGAGGGATTAATGTTGAAGATTTCAGTTGTGTTATACAATCCAGATATCATCAAATTGAGATAACCTGGGAGAGAGAAGATAAATAAAGAGCTCAGAGTGCTAAATTCTTAGAGGTTAGTAAGAGTGTGAGAGTGAAACTGATAAATATTTAACAACCAGTTGTGGGAATAGGGAAGGCAGCTGATTTGTAGTGTGAATTCTGTCAGCATTCCTGATTCCAAGCTCTCATAATGACATCAATTAGCTTGCAAAATTTATTCAAAATTAGTGATCTTTATTTTGTTAACCAGTTGAGTAGATTCTGGATAGCCACTCAGGCTACAGATTTAAAAAAAAAAAACCTCCAGTAAGGCATGATGTGTCAGTACTCAAAGCAATAGAGTGTTGTCAGTTTCGTCAATGTGTTGGAGGCATGATTCAAGTGGCAGTGCACTCACAACATTTCAAGTACATGTGAGGCCCTGAATTCAAACACAAGTGCTCACTAAAGTAATAATATATATGTATGTATATACACATACACACATGCTTTTCGTGTTTTGAAGAAGAACTGACTAAATACTTAAAAGTAGCTTAGGTGACAAACACAGTGGAGGCATTAGTACCTGGAATTGACAACATAGGCAGCAATGTTGACTTTTGTAAAGGCATTTCATGTCCTGGTGGTTTCTGAAATAAAATTTACCTGAATACTTTCAGAAAGGATAGACAAAAGAAAGTACACCAGGGAAATAGTTCTGAAAACTTTCGTTTTTAACAGGAAACAAACTGATTTCAAAAAGGACTAGACTCAATTTTATTTGCCAAAATAACAACTGATTTCTCCTGGTATTCATTTTCTTTGACCAGGTAATGCCCAAATATTAGGTCAAAATGAGTTCTCTCTGTTTTTTCAATTTGTTTATTGACTTATATTTGTCAATTTGTTTCAATACTCTAGAGAAGGGTTCAGATTATTTAAGTGCATTATGCTTACGTGTAATACAAATGAATCCAACAATATTGGTGTTTTAATGACAATGAAAGGGTTGGATATTTGGATTGAGTGATGGAATTCTATTCCATTCAAAAATGTAGGAAACCTAATAATGAAAACTTAGCTTTCTTTCAATCAGATTTACCATATTCTGGATCCAGAGTCCTCTCTTAGATCACTTACTGACAGAAATGTAGTTTAGCTGTGAACAAAACACAAAAGAATGACAACAAAAGAACTAGTGAATCTACTCCATATTTTGATTAAATCACTGCACTATCATTTTAGTATTATACTTTGTTGACCAAAGAGAAACTTCTAATATATGAGGAAGAATTAAAGCAATCAAACACTTGCCTAGTTATTGCCCAGACCAGCATTTTCTAGCTGTGGAATCTTAGGTAATTACCCCGTAAAAAGCTGTGTCTTTATTGATACAAAAATGGGTGATATGCCATAATGCATGCCATCTGAATTAAATATTCTGAAATAATTTGAGCTTGGCATATGTGAGTGACACCTGTAATCCTCAGGAGACTGAGATCTGAGCCAGCCTAGGCAAGAAAGTTTGTGAGACTTGTCTTTAATAAAACTGTCTTTATGTTCTCCTGTCCCTTTCATAGGCTTACTTATTACCAAATGTTTATGAAACAGTGAAATCAATTTCTAAAGTCTATAATCTGAAAGAATCTACTATTAAAAGACCTAAAATTTTAAATTCCATGAAGGGTAACAGCCATCCTTAAAAACCAAAACTTTCAACCTGCCATGTGTAACTGTAGCTTCTATTATTGATGATCTTCTTGTATTTCCTTCCTGTGGTTGTACCTACACTATCTCTGTATCTTATCTGAGTATATTGGAAACTGTGTATACTGGTGTTAGAACTAGGAAATTGAAAGGGAATACCAAAATCGAGAAACACAGGGTAAAAAAAGACAAACAACTACAAAAGCAATACTTGCAAAACTGTTTGGTGTAAATGAACTGAACAACTCATTGTGGGGGGGAAAGGGAAAGGGGTAATGGGGAGGGGTAATGAGGGAAGAGGTAACAAACAGTACAATAAATGTATCCAGGGGGCTGGGGTGTACCTCAGTGGCAAAGCACTTGCCTAGCAAGTGTAACATCCTGGGTTCGATCCCCAGTTCCATAAAAAGAAAAGACAAAAAAAAAAAAAAAGAAAGAAATGTATCCAATGCCTAATGTATGAAACTGTAACCTCCCTGTAATTCAGTTTGATAGTAAATACTTAAAATAAAAAATAAATAAATAGATAAATAAATAAATAACCAAAAACCAAAACAAACAAACAAAAAAAAAACACCAAAAATCCAACCTGGTCATTCAGGAAAGCTTACAATTTCCAGATACCACATCTTAACTCTTAAATTTAAAATTTTCAAGGCTGGTGTCAGGTCAGAGCTTCAACAACCACTGACAGATTACATTCTCTCCAAATTGTTTACCATTAAACATATTTTCATTAAGCAAGCATAGAAAATTGCTTCTTAAAAGATAATTCATTAGACTTTTTTGAGCTGGTGATACTGACTGGATGATCAAGATTCCTCAATTGTAGATATATCATAAGATGCTCTGTCAACCCCACAACAAATGAGGCTGGCAGCACCGTTCCTGCGAGATCATGCAAATAACAATGCTAGTGGTTTATCAGTCAAGCCCACCACTGGGATGCTGGCAAGCCATATTTCAATAAAAAAAAAAAGATATAGAATGTTTCCCAGTCTGACTGACATTAATAATTTATGATTAATCAGTTTAAGAAGCCTCGCTTAACAGCAGGAGGAAAGATAGCGGAAGATGTATTCTCTCTCTTTGGATGTGACATTACTTTTCTCCCAGGCTAAATCTAATAATTTCGTTCCTGAAGACCAGATAATTGACTAGCCATTTACTTATATTTCCTCAAAAAACATCAATAACCCTCCCAGGGGTTCGATTTTGATCAGGGAAGGTTAAGTTAAATTGACTTCTTATTATGCAGTTCAGGGACAGCCAGGATGGAGCTACCCCAAAGGGAGCAGCCTCATTAAGCTCTGGCAGCTTTTGTAAGAGTTTGGGGAAGGCTATTTGAGGGCCCCATTAATTTATAGCATCATAAAGATGATGAAATAAGAAAAATGGTAGGCAAGAGGAGAATTAGGCATGAAAATGTGAAAGAGGGTCTTTGAAAGGTGACTGGGTCATGAGAACTCCATCTTCATACAAAGCACTAATGCCCTTATAAAAAAGATTTCAGATTGCTCAGTAGTCCTCTTTACCAGGTAAGGATGTGGGAAAACTCTGGCTGATAATCCAGGAAGTGAAGCCCTCCAAGGCATTAAACCTCCTGATTGTGGTAATCAACTCTCTTGCCTCCAGGACTAAGAGATACATTTTCTTTTCAGGAAGTCATTTGAGTGACTGTAGTTGGTTGTATCAGCCTGAACAGACTAACACAGGCCATGAGAGAAAATACTAAATAAGATCAAGAGAAACAGCACCACATATTTAATCCTAACAAGGGTAAACTAAAATACATCAGGGGGTGAGTAACTTGCTTGTGACTGATAGCTGGAGATTTAACATGAGATTGGATCCAGGTTGTCTGAATTCTGCTGTAGTGCTCATTGTACTGCATTAATTACTACTGACCTATAGTTTCTAGATTGAATCTCTGCACTTACCAGAACCAATAAATGTTCCTGCAATTTGCCAATCAATCAGACATTCACACATTATTACTTCTTATCTCTAACTTGGGTGTGTCAACATGCTAAGAAATTTCAAAGTGAGCACTGCCCTCAGGAATAGCCATACAGAAAGAGAAGGCTGCTTAACTAGAATGCATGATTCCCAATGTCCTCCTAAAACAAAAAAACAATATATGCAGTCTCTATTTCTATTTGTTTGGGTTTAACTTTTACATGCACTCATGGTAAACTTAGATGGAAAGAACATTTAAATTAATAGTGCCTTATTGCATATTAATTTTTTCTTGGTTCAATCATAAAATGAGAAATTACTCAAGTTTTAAATCAGGCAATGTGAGAGGGTCAAAGTTTTCTAAAATGTGCTGACATAATGTGAAAACAAATGGGTTAGTAGTTAGTGCCTTGTAGAAGCAAACATTGCTTCCAGTTCAGGGAAGGATTGTGGGCAAAATGGAGAGAAACAAAACTGAAGCCGCAGAACCTGTTGACCAAGTAATACTGGAAAATTAGAAATAAACAGGACAAACTCTTCCGTTTGATGGTATTCCATTTGTCCAGTCTTTCTTTGATTTTTTTCATAATTCTGGATCTTTACTTAGGAAGTTTCAGCCTTGGCCCTGGAGCCGTCATTTTTCCCCTACCTCATCCGGTAATATTTTCAGGGTATGTGATCTTACATTGAGATCTTTGATCCATTTTTAAGTAATCCTGATGTAGGGTAATATATAAGAACCTAGCTTCATTTCTGCATGTGGATAGCCAATTTTTCTAGGACCATTTGTTGAACAGGCTGTCTTTCCTCTAACCTGTGTTTCTGGCTCCATTGTCAAAGATGATATGGCTATGGGTCTGTGGATTCATTTGGGGGAAGGGTGAATTGATCAAGAAAATGTTTATATACCCAATGGAATTCTACTCTTCCATCACAAAGAATGATATTATATCTTTCATAGAGAAATGGAAAGCCTTGAAAATAATTTTATTAAGCAAAGTAAACCAGACCTAAAGAAACATAGATTGCATGGTTTACCTCATTTGTGGTAACTATAATGTGCCTATAAATCCACACACACACACACACACACACACACACACACACACACATACTGGGGCATGATAAATTATATAGGTCTCTAGGCATTCATACAGTGAGTCCAAAAGAGGATATTCTTAGGAGAGGATCTCAAAGGCTCAATAGCTATGTGCATATGATCATATAAAATAATATTTATCAAAATGAACTATAAGAAATGAAAGAGGGTTATTTTGTTGGTGGTGATTTTGTTTTCTTTTCTTTTTGTCTTTTGTGTTAGTTTGTTTGTCTTTGGGAGGGTAATTGGGCACACAGAAAAGGATGGTTAAATGGTGGAAAAATTATGGCAATGGTACTTTCTAGATCTTTTATAAAAAATGAGCTTATGGGTGGGAACCAAAGGCAGAAACTTAGAGAGAGCGAGGAATGACATTTTTCAAACGGAAATGTATTCATTACTTGACTTCTGTGGCTGTAAATCCTCTGTACATCACCTTCATAATAACAATGACATACAGAAGGTGAAAATGGCTTCAGACTCTTACTATAAACAAATACCATGAATTTAGTCAAATCCATAAAAAAAAACCTGCCCAGACAAATTTAAGTGACTTGAATAAAATTTCCACAGTACAACATATAGACAATATAAAATAATAATGTCAGCCAATCAATGATGTCTCAATCACTGGTGCCTAAATCTTTCTCAAAAACTGACATGGTCAGCTCTTCTAAAGACTCACATATAAGTAGGAGTCCAATGTTTACAGAAAGTTGCTAAAATTTTGTCATGTTGAATAGAATAAGTCTGAGGTTTCTGAGGTAAATCCTCATGTTTAGTTTATATAATTGTTGAAGACATTCCTATAACTAGCTTTAATAACAGAATGAAATGATAAAATTTTGGTTTCTTATACCAGTCTTAATTTGAGTGTAAGCTTTACAGTTGAGGAGGAATTATTTTTCAAAATGTAGCCAAGTCTGTTGGTGTGAAGTATAGAGTAATTTTTCTATTCGCTAATGAAAATACAACAATGAAATTGTTGAGATTGATAGAGAAAGGCAGGATGGGAGAGATAAAAGAGAGTACCTGGGGGAGTGAATCTGAGCAAGGAACATAGTAAGTTAATGCAGACATGTTAAATGCTTTCCCACCTTTACATCACTAATTTATCTAGCTAAAAGATACAGAAGGAAAAAGAAAAAAGAAAACTCCTAGACAGCTTCAGATTTCAGAGAACTCACTCAAGGCTTCATGGCCTTCCCAGTATTCAGAGATATTCCCCAGATTTCTCTTTCCTTGAGTCTAGCTCTAGCTCTACCAGTGGCACCTCTTTAAGACTGTAAATAACAGACACTCTATTACTTCCAGACTAAGCAAATTGGAGCACCTACATAATCCCAGAGTAGAAAGGATGGGTTACTAACTCAAAAGAGCATTTGTAGCACAGGAAATACAACATCTGTTTTCTATGATGCTCATTTTCTTTTGAATTTTTCCAAAATAAGGCAATTGAAGTACAACGCAGAAAGGTGTGATGGGTGTAACTTCACATTATTATATTTCTATGTATTTCTCAGCAGCAATCTAAGAATGCCAAAAAAAATTGGAGAAAGTTAATTGTTACAATAAATGGGAGGCTATTTTGCAACAATTGAACCATCCTACCCATATTTCAGCAATTTTGCCTGGTAAAAAAATGAACATAGGGACTTCATAATAAGGGCATTTGAAGATTTTTTTTATTTCAAATTTTTATTATCAAACTGATATACAGAGAGGTTACAGTTTCATACGTTAGGCATTGGATACATTTCTTGTACTGTTTGTTACCCTGTCCCTCATACCCCCCCTCTCTCCTCCCCCTTTCCCTTCCCCCCCTGAGGTGTTCAGTTCACTTACACCAAACAGTTTTGCAAGTATTGCTTTTGTAGTTGTTTGTCTTTTTTTACCCTGTGTCTCTCAATTTTGGATTTCCCTTTCAATTTCCTACTTCTAATACCAGTATACACGGTTTCCAAAATACTCAAATAAGATTACAGAGATAGTGTAGGTACAACCACTGGAAGGTGATACAAGAACATCATCAATAATAGAAGCTACAGATACAGATGGGACGTTGAAAGTAGTTACAACTGTAATATAACAATCGTTTCCATAACATGAAGTTCATTTCACTTAGCATCATCTTATGTGTTCATAAGGGTATAGCTATTGGGCTCTTGTGATGCTCTGCTATGACTTGCCTAAACCTGTACTAATTATTCCCAATAAGGGAGACGATAGAATCCATTTCTTTGGGTCTTGCTCACTTCACTTACTATAATTTTTTCCAAGTCCTTCCATTTCCTTACAAATGGGACAATGTCATTCATTCTGATAGAGGCATAAAATTCCATTGTGTATATGTACCACATTTTCCTGATCCATTCGTCTACGGAGGGGCATCTGGGTTGGTTCCAGATTCTCGCTATGAGAAATTATGCTACGATGAACATTGTTGTGCTAGTGGCATTACTGTAATTTTGTTTGTGGTCTTTTGGATAGATACCCAAAAGTGGGGCTGCTGGGTCATAGGGGAGTTCTATATTTAGACTTCTGAGGAATCTCCATACTACTTGCCAGAGTGGCTGAACCAGTTTACATTCCCAACAACAATGAAGTAGGGTTCCCTTTTGGCCACATCCCCTCCAACAATTGTTATTGTTAGTTTTCTTGATATATGACATTCTTACTGGGGTGAGATGGAATCTCGATGTTGTCTGATTTGCAATTATTTTATGGCCAGTGATGTAGAGCACTTTTTCATATGTCTCTTGGCCATTCTCATTTCCTCATCAGAGAAGTCTCTTTGCAAGTCTTTATCCCACTTGATGAGGGGTCTATTGGCTCTTTGTAGTTTTGTTTTAGATGAAGGTAATTTTTTTAGTTCTGCATATATTTTAGAGATGAGGCCTTTGTCCATTGAAAGCCCAGTAAAGATCTTCTCCCAGTCTGTGGGCTTTCTGTTTATCTTGCGAGCTATGTCCTTTGCCATGCAGAAGCTGTGCAGTTTGATGCAGTCCCATTTGTCCAACCTTTCTTTGATCTGTAGCCTTTCTGGGTCATTGTTAAGGAAGTTACGTCCTGCGCCAAGGAGCCCAAGTGTTTCTCCTACTCCTTCTTTTTGTGTTTTCAAAGTATCTGTTCTTATTTTGAGGTTCTTGATACATTTGAAGTTGATTTTGGTGCAGGGTGATATATAAGGATCTAGTTTTAGTTTGTTGCATGTGTTGAGCCAGTTTTGCCAGCACCATTTGTTAAAGAGGCTATCTTTCTCCCAAGCTATTTTTTTAGCTACTTTATCAAAGATTAAGTAGGCATAGTTCGGTGGGTTCATTTCTGGGTCTTCAATTTTGTTCCATTGGTCTTCAGTCCTGTTCCGGTGCCAATACCAAGCTGTTTTTATTACTATAGCTTTATAATACAGCTTGAAGTTGGGTATTGTAATTCCTCCAGCACTGTTCTTTCTGCTTAGGACTGTTTTTGCTATTCTAGGTCTTTTATTGTTGCATATGAATTTCTGGATTGCTTCCTCTATTTCATTAAAAAATGGTGTTGGGATATTAATGGTTATTGCATTGAATTTGTAGATACTCTTTGGCAATATTTCATTTTGATTATATTAATCCTCCCGATCCAGGAGCATGGGAGGTTTTTCCATTTCCTTAGTTCTGACATAATTTCATTTTTCAAGCTTTTAAAGTTCTCCTCAAAGAAGTCATTCACTTCTTTAGTTAAGGTTATTCCTAGGTATTTTATGTTTTGGGGGGCTATTGCAAATGGAGTTGCTTTCCTGACTTCAGCATCGGTCTTCGGGTCATTAGCATAGAGAAAGGTCATTGATTTTTGAGGGTTTATTTTATATCCTGCAACTTTGCCAAAGTTTTGGATCAGCTCTAGTAGCTTAGGGGTAGAGTCTATGGAATTCTTTAGGTATAGGATCATGTCATCTGCGAAGATAGAAAGTTTAACTTCATCTTTTCCTATTTGGATCCCCTTTATATTTTCTTCTTGCCTGATTGCTTTGGCTAGGAATTCTAGTACTATGTTGAAGAGCAGGGGAGAGAGTGGACATCCCTGCCTTGTTCCTGATTTTAAAGGGAATGGCTTTAGTTTTTCACCATTTAGACTTATGCTTGCTGTTGGTTTGTCATAAACTGCCTTGATTATATTCAGGAATGTTCGCTGGAATCCCAGTTTTTCCAGGGCTTTTAGCATAAATGCGTGCTGGCTTTTATCGAACGAACGTTCTCTTTCAATTTCATTGAAGAGTTTGAGAAATATTGGTGTGAGTTCTGTTTTGGAGGCCTTGTAGAATTCTGCAGTGAATCCATCTGGACCTGGGATTTTCTTGGAAGGGAGATCATTTATTGCCGTGGCTATTTCAACACTGGATATGGGTCTGTTTAGAAGGTTTAAATCTCCATGTTTAAGTTTGGGGATATGAATTTTTTCTAGGAAATCATCCATTTCTTCCAAGTTCTCGAATTTGTTGGCATAAAGTTTTGCAAAATAGTCCCTTATTTTTTTCTGAATTTCGGTTATTTCTGTGGTGATGTTACCTGTTTCATCTCTTATCTTGTTTATTTGAGTTTGCTGCCTTCGTTTTTTGGTCAGGTTTGCCAAGGGTCTGTCTATCTTGTTGATTTTTTCAAAGAACCAACACTTTGTTTTGCTGATTCATTCAATTTTTTTTCATCTCTAATTGATTTAATTCTGATTTGATTTTAATTATTTGCTTCCGTCTATTGACTTGGGGTTTGGCTTGTTGTTCTCTCTCAAGAAAATTAAGGTGCTTCCTTAAATTATTGAGCTGCTGTTTCTCGAGTTTGTTGATGTATGCACTCAGAGATATAAATTTTCCTCTGAGAACTGCCTTTGCTGTGTCCCAAAAGAGCTGGTACTTTGTGTCCTCAACTTGGTTGAATTCCATAAAGATTTGAATTTCCGTTTTAATTTCTTCAATGACCCACTGATGGTTCAGCAGTGTGTTGTTTAGTCTCCATGAATTGTAGGATTTTCTGTGGTGGCTGTTTTAGTTGAGCTCTAATTTTATTCCATTCTGGTCTGAGAGAGTGCAGGGAATGGTTTTGATACTTCTGAATTTGTACAGATTTTCTTTGTTCCCTAAGATGTGATCTATTTTCCAGAATGTTCCATGTGCTGCGGAGAAGAATGTGTATTCTGTTGTTTCTGGGTGGAATATTCTGTAGATGTTGGTTAAGTCTAGTTGGTCTATGCAATTATTAAGTTCTGTGGTTTCTTTGTTCGGTTTTTGGCGTGTTGATCTGTCCAGAGGAGATAGTGGAGTGTTAAAGTCCCCAACTATCAATGTGTTTGGGTCTATGAGTGCTTTTAGAGTCAGTAGTGTTTGTTTGATGAAGTTGGGTGCTCCTGGATTTGGTGTGTCGATATTTAGAATGGTTATATCTTCCTGTAGGAGATATCCCTTTACTAGTATGTAGTAACCTTCTTTGTCTCTTCTTACCTTTTTTTAACTTGAAGTCAATTTTGTCTGATACTTGGATTGCAACTCCAGCCTGCTTATGGGGGCCATTTGCTTGATATATTTGATTCCAACCTTTCACTTTTAGAAGATGTTTACTTTTGCTGGATAGATGTGTCTCTTGGAGGCAGCAGAAAGATGGATCTTGATTTTTGATCCAACTTATGAGCCTATGTCGTTTGATTGGAGAATTAAGTCCATTAATGTTAAGAGTTAGGATTGAAAGATGATCGTTTGTTTCTTTCATTATCACTATCTTGTTTGAAGCTGTTTCTTCGCATTTCTTGATCTGATGTTTACTATTAGGGTTAATTTCTGTCTATATTGGGATCTTGATTATTTTCCCTGTATAGTACCTCTTTGAAGATTTTCTGTAAAGTTTGTTTGGTGAAGATATATTGATTCAGTTTTTCCTTTCTGTGGAAGACTTTTATTTGACCTTCGGCTATGAATGAGAGTTTGGCTGGGTACTGGATTCTTGGTTGGTAGTTATTTTTATTTAGGGTTTGGTATACTTCATTCCAGGATCTCCATGCTTTCATGGTCTCTGCTGAGAAGTCTGAGGTAATGCTGATTGATTTTCCTTTATATGTGATTGTTTACTTCTCCCTAACAGCTTTAAGGATTCTTTCCTTGTACTCTACAGATCCTGTTTTGATCACAATATGTCGGTGGGATGTCCTATTCTGGTCTGATCGGTTAGGGGTTCTAAATGCTTCTTTTATCTGTATAGGCCTTTCCTTCTTGATATTTAGGAAGTTATCAGGTAATATTCTGTTAAATAGGTTGCCTATCCCATTTACCTCTTTCTCCAAGTTTTCCTCAATACCTATTATCCTTAAATTGGGCTTCCTGATCATGTCTTGAATCTCCTGTAGCGATCTATTTTGTTGATTTTACTGGATTTGTATTTATTTTTTAATCTTTCTCCATAGAATCTAAGGAATTTTCAGCTCCTGATATTCGATCCTCTGCTTCAGTTAGTCGTGACTTTAGGCTAGCTACTTGATTTCAAATCTCTTTTCCTTCTGACTGGTCTTTCCTGATGATTTCCATGTCATTTCTTAGGTCTTGTATGGACTTCTTTAATTCATTACCTTCATTAATTTGGTTTTGAGTGTTGTCTCTCAAATACTTAAGCTGGGTAGCTGCCCATTTGAATTGGGAATGCCAGTCTACCAGCACCTGTGAGCACCGTTTAAGACCCAAAGCAGCCCTTACCAAGCACTGCTGTGTAAATCTTATAAGTTCACAATTATATACAGATACCCTGTATACCTGTCTATGAAATTAGATTTGGTGTTCCTAAAGAATAAAAGTTCAGTATAACAACCGATCCTGGGCCCTGTATTCAGTAGTTACTTATTTACTGTTACAACCCTATAAGCAATTCTTGTATTTATATTAAGTTCTTTTAGCACTGGCTTTCTCTATGAACCCCTTTGATTCACTCGGATTAAGCTGGGATACCCTCTATCCAATAACCAGGAGTCAATGGAAACTCTAGGTCCAGGCAGTAAGTCAGGAGGGTAAGTTGTAGGTAGTAATGAGAATAGAGTAAAATGTATTGGGGAGGGGGGGTGGTGATTTTGGGTTAGTTTCAGTGACATGGAAATGTGGAGAAAAGTAGAATCAGTAGAAAGAACAATGTTAAAATGATAGTTAATGGAGAGTTAGCAGAAAAGAGTGGAGTTGTTATTCATAGGAAAGTAATTTTTTTTTGTTTTTTTTGCCAGTCCTGGGGCTTGGACTCAGGTCCTGAGCACTGTCCCTGGCTTCTTTTTGCTCAAGGATAGCACTCTGCCACTTGAGCCACAGCGCCACTTCTGGCCATTTTCTGTATATGTGGTGCTGGGGAATTGAACCCAGGGCCTCATGTATATGAGGCAGGCACTCTTGCCACTAGGCCATATCCCCAGCCCCGGAAAGTAATTTTTAAAGAAAGAGAACACAAAGAGAGAAATAAAGTAAAAATACTGGAAGAGAGATGCACAAAACAGAGAAAAATGATTTAAAAAAAGAAAATAAAAATAAAAAGGAAAAAAAACAGAAAAGGAACAACTCAAACAAACAGACAAGAAAAAAACTTGATAAAACAAATTGGTAAAAATAGAAAACATAAAAATCCCTGATGACATTTCAGAAGGGAAAAAAAAATTTTTTTTCAAAGTTTAAAAAATGTTGAAAATAAAAAAAAAATAGAGTCCTCCTTGTTTGGGTGGTCTTTCCCCAGTCTCTGGTTTCCTTGTGATGGTCTGCAGTCTATTTTCCTGATTGGCTGGGTTTGACTTGATTTCAGTTTGCTCCTCTGTCTGCTGTGGGGCCGCGGCCTTTAATGCCTGGCTTTGGATAGTCTGTGGAATCAGCAGTGCGGGGCGCCTCTGGCCTGGTTTACCTGGCTGAGAGTTGCTTGCCTGGGTTAGGCTCCTCCCTCCTGGGCAGGGCGGCCTCCTTGGTGGAGGTGGCTATGGGATGCAGCTCCGGTTCAGGCTGGGAATTGGGCTTCCTCTGTGACGGGACCGTTTAACTATCTCAGGAACTATTTGTTCCCTGTCTGGTGTTTCTGTGCCACTCTCTTTTGCTTTAAATTTAGAAATTCCGGTGGGCAGGGCGAGGCACCTCTGGCTAAGCCAAGGCCCAGGACATGCCTCTCAGCAGGGCAGGGGCATTCTCCTGGGCATAGCTGGCTGTCATTGTTCAGTCCCTCTTGCCCTTTTCAAAGATGGTTCCTTTGACCTCGCTTTCCCCATGCTCGCTTTAGTTCCAGTCTGGTCTGAGCCTATGCCAGTGGCAATGATGGCACTTTGCTCTGGCGGTGGGGGAAGGGCTGCCTTCCATAAGCTGCTCTGTGGGCGTGAGTGAGAATATCTTTTGTGGGGTACTCACGCTTTCTCTGCGATTTCAGGTTGTCCACGCTAAGCCACCATCTGGAGGATTTCTCCCTGGTCTATGCTGTGTGCTTTAGCTGCGTGGAGTGCAGGTTGCTGTGCTGGGCGCTGTGCCAGCGCCGGCACTGGTGCGGCGGTGGTACGCCTCCAGGAGCTCAAATCTGTGGTTTCAGACGAGCAAAGTCGATTTTTCCTTCCTGTCCAGAATCCCTGTACTTTTAAAACTTACTTTGGCTGTCTTTCTAGGAGTAAAAGTTTCTATGGGGTGAGAAAACTGTGATGTTGGAGGGAGCTCAGCTAGTGCTCTGCAGCTCCTCCGCTGTCTTCCAGGAAGTCCTGAAGATATTTTATTATTATTTAACCACCTAGCATTTTTTCAAGTGCTTATTAGCCTGTGCTGTAATTAAAATTTGACACTTTGTATAGCACAATGCTTCTGGAACTGTAAATTGTGTGGCTAATTGATAATTCAAACCGTAATTGAGATAATGATGCTGGTCTTGGACATAAATGAGATGGTCACCTAATTAGCTTCTTAATATCTTTTTACTACATGAGTGTAGAAACCCAGGGTTATGATGGAACAGTAAAGTTAATAGGAGAGGAAATAATGTCAGTAAAATGAATCAGACCAGTGGGAGCAATTCCCTACTAATAAACCCCCTAATGTTTCCGAGCTCAAAAGGAACATTTCATCTTTTGTCCTCTCTGCTCTTTTTTAACAAGGTTCAGTGGGAGAGAGGTAGACCTAGTAAATGATCTATAAATCCTATGACCTTACATTGGAGATTATAGGCTAGAGTAAAACATCTTGTATCTGAAAGACCCAAAAAACTCACTTCCCAAACTCCTATACCTAATAAACCATTTTGGCAAATCAGCAGGATACAAAATCAATCCAAAAAATCAACAGCTTTTCCGTACACCTGCAATATATAAGCAAAAATGGAAATTATGGAAATAATACCATTTACAATAGCAAAAAAAAAGAATAAATTACATAGGAATCAACCTAACTAAAGACGTGAAGGACGTATTTAATGAGAACTATAAAAATCTAAAAAGGGAAATCAAAGAAGACACAAGGAGACGGAAAGACCTCCCAAGCTAATGGGTAGGCAGAACCAATATAGTGAACATGACCATATTGCCCAAATTGTTATACAAATTCAATGCAATCCCCATCAAGATCCCAGCTACATTCTTCACTGACATAGAGAAAGCAACCCATAAATTCATATGGAACAGTAAAAGACCTAGAATAGCCAAAGCAATTCTAGGCAAAAAAAAAAAAAGCAGTGCAGAGGTGTCACAATACCAGACTTCAAGCTCCATTATAGAGCCATCATAACAAAAACAGCCTGGTATTGGTATAAAAAGACCAGAAGACCAAAGGAATAGAATTGAAGACCCAGAAATATAATTGCACTCTTACAGTCAGCTGATATTCGACAAAGGAGCTACTGACATACAGTGGAAAAAACATAGCCTCTTCAACTACTGGTGCCGGGAAAATTGGGCAGCCATATGCAGAAAACTCAAAGTAAACCCTAGGCTATCACCATGCACCAAGATCAACTCAAAATAAATCAAGGACCTCAACATCAGACCTGAATCCTTGAAACTACTGAAGGACAGTAGGAAAGATGCTAGAACTTATAGGCACAGGAAGGAACTTCCTGAATAGAGTCCCAGGGGCACAACAGATAGGGGATAGTCTCCATAAATGGGACTACTATGAAATAAAAAGTTTCTGCACAGCTAAAGACATAGCCACCAAACTAAAAAGACAGCCAATCATATGGGAAAGGATCTTCACCAGCACAGCAACAGACAAAGGCCTAATATCTGTCATCTACAGAGAACTCAAAAAAACTAACCCCCTCCAAGCCCAGTAAACCAATTATGAAATGGGCAAAGGAGCTAAAGAGAGACTTCACAAGAGAAGAGATAAAAATGGCAAAGAAACATATGAGGAAATGTTCAACATCCCTGGCAGTAAAGGAATTGCAAATAAAAACAACCCTGAGATACCACCTCACTCCAGTTATAATGGTCTATACTCTGATCTCAGGCAACAACAAATGCTGGAGGGAGTGCAGGGAAAGAGGAATCCTTCTCCGTTGTTGGTGGGAGTGCAAATTAGTAAAACTTTGGAGAACAGTATGGAGGTTCCTCAAAAAGCTCAGTATAGACATACCCTATGACCCAGCCATACCGCTCCTAGGTATCTATCCTGAACAACAGGTTTCAAGATATCAAAAAGACATCTGCACTTCCATGTTTATTTCTGCACTATTGACAATTTCCAAAATATGGAAACAACACAGATTCCCCTCTACAGAAGAATAGATCGAAAAAATGTGATACCTATACACAATGGAATACTACGTAGAGATTAGAAATGGTGAAATATTGGTATTCACAGGGAAATGGTCAGAACTTGAACAAATAATGTTGAGTGAGACAAGCCTAGAACACAGAAAACAAAGGGGCATGATCTCCTTGATATATGACTGTTAAGGTGGCTGGAGAGGGAGACAATAGAGACCAAGTCTGCAAAACAAAAAACTTCTTGGCAAATGGTATTTTCCACAGGTTTGGGTCAGTGACCTTACGTTATGTAACTATAACCAAACAACTACTCAATATATAAAGGACAAAAATAAACCTGTCAGTGGATCACAATAGTTCAAAAGCTATGTATATATGATTACATAAGACAAAGATAAGCAAACTCTATTGTTGACGTTTAAGTCTTAGGTGACTTTCCTTTGTCGTATTCCATGTGGCTACTGTATATGTTTTTGGTACACTGTGTATTGTTTACATGTCTACCTGATCTAGAGAAGGGAAAGAAAAACAGGGTGTAAGGTATCACAAGAAATGTACACACTGCCATATTATGTAACTGTACCCCTTTTGTACAACACCTTGTCAAAAAATTAATTAATAAATAAAGTAAAAAAAATCATTGCAAAGTTTTATGATATGCAAATAGGGATGTATATTTCTAGGTTGACATAAAAAATCCTATCATTGCAATAAGGTTTCACCTTGAACAACATAGGTATAAAAATGGTTTTGCATCTCTATATACAAAGTATAATTATGATATTGATAATAATGAGAAGAAATAACATTTAGCATTTATGTACAAAACACCAAGATAACAATTCCAGCACCATTTATTAAGAGTAACCAAATTAGGTAGTATTATTAATGTATAAATTAGGTGTAATTTATCCGAGTATATGTTATCTGGGTTCATAGCACTGGAACATGTAAGAACTTACATTTTAACTACAAACTGTAAGTTAAATGCTGCATATTCATGTCCTCATCAAGCTGCCTCTATGCTGAGATAGCCCATGTGCAAAACACTGATCAACAGAACTAAGTAATCACATATAAGAAACTCAGAACTAAGTAAACTTGCCTATTCATAATACAGCTGTAAACATAAACACTCTATTCTTTGTTTTACACCAGATGGCTGTATAAAACACAAACTCCCTCTTTTCTGGTGTAATTTACAAAGTAACAATGCTACTCAGTTCGATACTGCTCATACTATAAGCAAATCAACACTTAGTTCTTATGATTTACAAATATGTGACAGAATCAGACTTCTAATCTGATGATGGAATTTGGAGATTTAAATCTCCTTTAAATCTGCATTTTATTCTGTCTCTAACAGATGTTGGCAAGTTAAATAACTTTTACAATATCCTCCTGAGTTAAGCAGAAGAGGTATTTTTACCTTCATTTTTGGGGAAAAAAACCCCACAGATCAGACATCAGAAAATTAAGTAACATTATGAGAAACTTGACTAGGAGACAGCAGATGAGCAAATTTCGGGCTTTAAGAAAGCACTGACTAAGTTGTATTTCAGTGGATATTATCTTAATCTTGAAGGCCCAGGATTGTTACTTGGAGACTGTAATAAAGGTATTTATTCTAATATCCTGTAAGACAGGCTGCTCACTGCAAGTATTCAATAAAACCTGGTGAAAGACCTCACATGTTTACTTCAAACACTCTGGGAAGTTTCTGATTGCCTTGAGTATTCACTTCAGTGATGTCTTTCCACTTTTTTTTTTTGTTTTTTGTTTGGCGGGGGGGGGGGGGTTGTTGTTATTTTGATTCTTCATTTCTCTGACCTGCTACATATCTGCCAACAAATAACCTACTCAGTTCCTTTTAGTTACTTTCTACCAATCTCAATTGAGGATCTGTTGCTCTTCTTTCAACATACAACTGGGCAAATTTAATTTGACACTGACTCAATTACAGGAACATCCCATCATTTCTTTCTTCATCTGCCTCTTCTTGTAATCATGTTTAACATCTCCAAAGAGTATGTTAAATGTGTCTCAAAACTATGAACTCCATCCACCCTTCAGACCACTGAAAATTATTCAATCCTTTTATCACTGTAAAAAAAAAAACATTTATTTTATCTTAAGAAAATAATGGCCTTTGGATTCTGTAATCAGGTGAACACTTTGAAGATAATAACTTTCTGAATTTCTCTGATGCATTTTACCAATTTTTCTCTGCTTCCTTGTTCATTTGGGCTACCCTCCCTTATTACTCTCTGTGAAGTGCAGAATCAGCTTTTCATGAATTCTAGTACTACTTTCCCTTAGATATAAGTCCAACGTTAACCTTCAGATCTCATTCTGCAAAATCTTTCTTGTTAAAATAATACCCATTCATAATATCATGTTTTAATTTATTCAGTCACTCAGCCAATATCTGTGGTTGTCTACCAGGCTATGTTCCAGATAACTGATTGAAGAATAGAGAATCAAAGGTTTTGTCTTCATAATCCTAACACTCTAGTACACATTTAAGACAATAGCTATGTATACTTTGACAGAAATTAATAATTTTACACATATGAATAAAAGAAGGAAAGAGATCAAGAATAACAGAGTACCAACTCACAAAATAACACAATAGCCATGACACGGGTAAAATAAAGAAAAAATCATATCTTGATATATAGTAACCAGAAAATGTCTATATTCCTCTCATCACATTATATAGTAATGCTTCATATAGCTTTTATTTTATTAACTAAATGTATTTTCAATAATTATATAGATGATTTATGTGTGTTATATGTATAAAGATATAAAACAGAATACATAGTATTGTCATGTAGCTTCTTCCTCACACAGAGACACACGTTTCCCTACTAACAACTTTATTTGCTATGGTATATACTTAAAATTAATGACCCAGTATTTAAATATTATTATTATCTAAAGTATGACCTTTGCATAAAGGCCAGCTCTGGATGTCAAATGAGTTTTGACAATATTTGATCTTAGGTAAATTGTACTATATTATCAAATGTAGTGTTTTTACCATCCTAAAAATATTCTGTGCCTCACCTGTATGTTCTTGCTTCTCTCTCTAAGAATAGCTACTAATCCTGATTGGTTGCAGAATTATAATTTTCCTTTTCCAGAATGACATCATATAGTGGATTATGCAATATATAGCCTTTTTTGATCTTTAAAATGCTACTTTCAGACATGTTTATTACACAAAATAAATCTGAGATTCCTCCATGGATTTTTCACTTCTTTCTTTTCAGCAAATAATATTCAGCATATACATTTACTACTGTGATTGACTCTGGTGCCTCTGAGCAACAGAAACAGTGTATGTGCATGTGCATGTATGAGTGTATCTGTGTGTGTAAGACATATCTGTAGATATAGATAGATGTAGATATCTATAGATAGATAAATATAGGTACATAAAGATATCTATTGATACAAAATATCTGAAAATAATATAGGTATATACATAAAATATATTTCCATATTATATTCATCTATATTTATGTATGTACAATCTATATTATATATCTATATTATTCACATTACATATTTGATATAGTATTTATATTATACATCTATATTACAAATATTACAAATATTAGAAGATGCAGAGATTAGCTGCATTTTCTTCTCTAGGTCTCTTCTTGGAGGAATTCCCTCCTGCTTCAGAAAGGGCATTGTTGTCTATTACTACCTTCAAAAGACAGGAAGCTCCTTCATATTGGGGAAGGGGCTCTGACCAGAGCTTGTAGCTTGAGAAGAGAAAAATACAACAAAGCTGTGGTCACGGCCTTGTAGCTGCATCTATTCTTGTTACAAAAAAAAAATTACTCCTGAGCTGAGATGGTTTATTTATTTATTTTTTACTTCTCTTAATTAGTAGTCTTTGCATCATATTTTTTCTTTATTGTAAAAGTGAACTACAGAGGGGATACAGTTTCATATGTAAGGCAGTGAGAACATTTTTGGAAAGCTGAGATGATTTTTGAAAGATTTTAAGAGTTGGCATTTTATTTGTCACTCAACTTCTTTTTCTTCTTTTGGAGCAAGATATTCAGTTGTTATTTTCGTTGTTTTTTTTTCAGAGTGAGAAACTCTGTGAATATTGACTCAGAAAAACAACAGAATTTCAATAAGTAGGTCAGTCCTTGCACAGAGATACAAATGTTAACGCAAATGAAAAATAGAGAAACTTGTAACCAGAGGCAATATGACATTTTTAGGAATACCAGATTATTAAGCTCAAGTATCCAATTTTAAAGGGCATAAAGCACACTAACAAATTTATTATTTCAAGGGAATAGTAAATGTAGGGTAATAGGGAATTACTGAAGATCTCATAGGCTAGACAAGTACTGTACAATAATTAAAGACACTTGGAATATTGAATAAGAGGAAAAAATTAAGGAATGATGAAACTGTTCATATCAACAGAAAGAGAAAGTCTACAGTACATCAAAAAGAATACAGTCCCAAAATCTACAAAACAAAAACAAAGTGAAAACTTTACTGGAAAATTCAAAGTGAAATTGGGTGGAATAAAAAAAGAATAAGATAACTTGAACATAATATTGGGAATTATTGAGCTTGACTGATAGAAATAAAGCTATGGAATATTGAAAGAGACAAAGGGGCCTGAGAACAGGTAAACCTGTATGTGGATTATGGATATCCAGGAAGAATTAACACAGAGAAAAAGGATAGGGAGGTTATTTAAAGAAAAGTAGCTAAAGTTTCCCAAATTTCATGAAAGATAGGAATATAACATTTAGGTAGCAGTTCAACACTCTGCCGGAAGCCCATACTATAATCACACTGTTAAACATCAAAGAATATGATAGTTTTGAAAGCTGCAAATGTGATTTATACGTAAAATAGCTTCTAAACAGCTATCACAGATATCTGGTCAGGAGCATTGGAAAGCAGAAAGGAATTTTGGAATATATGAAGAGTTAAAATTAGAAAAAAATTAATCTAACTGGTAAAGTAAATTAAGTGAAACTACCCTCCAAAAGTGAAAGTGAAATTAAATCTTCCCCAGATAAAACTTGAGTGGATTTTATAATACTGCAAATGTCTTAAAAGAAATGCTAAAAAATTAGTCATGTTGGTTAACATGAAAGGATACAAGATAATAATATGAGAACACATGAAGAAATAAAAATATCATTAAAAATAATACATGATGAGAAAGGTGGGTTTTGAACAGATGGAGGAGAGGAGTGGTAGATGAGGTCGATTTTGTTTAAAATGAATTGTACACATACATAGATATGTTAATTAAAACCTCCTATTACAAACAGTTGAAGATAATAATAGAATAAAAAGAATAAATACATAAACAATTGTAAATGTTATATTATTCTAGAAACTAAGTTACAGTCTCAAGTTATGAATGCATTGTAAGTGTAATCACAGAAAAGTCTTTTCCATGCAGATAAGAACAAATATGAAAGACAAATGATATTATATATGGGTAAAATCTTTAACACAGGCTTATGTAAAATACATATTTATTGATTCAACAGTAAGCCATTAAATTATGTGAGGTAGACCTTGACCAGCATTGTTAAGGAAATGTTGGGAATGCAATATGCTGCAGTTGCTATGGAAAACCATATTCTTCAAACAACAAAAATTAGAAGGTTTACTTGGTTTAGTATGTTGAAACTACAGGTTCAAAACATATTTACATGTTCATGCAAGCATTATTCTTAGAAACTAAACCCAACATTATTCATTAGTAGATGACTGGCTAAACAACATAATGTATGAAAAACAATATGTTGTCCTGTCCTTGAGAAGAAGAGAATCATGTTGAACAAAGTAATCCAGGTTCAAAAAGACCAAGACTGCATGCTTTCTCTAATACAAGGGTTCTAGATCTAAAATAAAGACTATGTATACAGAAGATAATGTGTGTGTGTGTGTGTGTGTGTGTGTGTGTGTGTATACCCATGAATGCACATAAGAGAAAGAATATGTGTGTAATTTGGGGTGAAAAGTATGCTTTGTGGGTAAGGGATATGAAAACACATTGTATCTATGTGTTGAGATAAAATTAAGGAAATTCAAGGAAAGAAAACTTAATTAATGGGGGCTACAAGTGTCCGGGGAGTCATTGGAGGGGTAATTCTAATTAAAACAGAATACAATAGTAAAACTTCTTTGATCAATAAGCACTAAAGAAATGGGTGACACAAATAAATAATGGATACTGTAAGGATGGGAGAGTACAAAAGGGAGGGTAGGCCAATGGAGAGGATACATATGATCAAAGCACTTTATATTTATTCATACAAATAAGCAATAAAGTTTACTTCTGAAATTATCTTAAGAAGAGAGGGAAGAGGAAGAGGAGTGATGGAATGGATGAGTCTGATTTGGGTAAATTGTAAGCAAATAAACGTACATCAAAATGAAATCCTTGGAGCAATAGTCATTAACAAAACCAAAGAAGGTCATTTTGATGTATTTCACAACATAAATGACAATGTCAGCCGCAGGGAGTGTATGATTACACTTTTTTTTCACTTATTGTTATTCACACTGTGTCCTGCCAATAGGGACCCTGACTGTTAAAACACCTCTTAGGTACTCCTTCACAACCAAGATGAAAACCTTCATAATCCCATAAATCTTGGATTCTGTAACCTCCAATATCAATGCCATGGCACGAAAGTCCATTTCCAGCTCCACTAGACAGTGGCTGGGTACCTTCAACCATGGTTTAATAGCAGAAGCTATTCTTGGTCTGGGCTTCTGGATGCAGGAAAATACTGCTTAGTGTTCATTACTATATGTTTCAGACACCTGGGAAGTCAGTCCTTTTATTTAAAAGAAAGGATTTGCAAAGGCGTTGTTAAAATCAGTACTAACATTATTCTATGACGGTTGGCCTCTGAACAAATCCTGAGTTTCTCTCAAGATATAAGCCATATATAGAGGCTGAATTTAGGTTATAATTATTTATATTTAACACTATGCATGTTTTATTGGAGCCAAACTAAGATATATGTTAGGTTTTGAAAATTTTGATTTCTGAACTAATTGTAATATAACATCAGTATTATTTTACAGTGTTATATAACTTCCACCATGCTATTAGAAATCTAATACCAGGATTAAGGCAGAGTTTGTCTTATAGCTAGGTGAATTTGACAGGTCCCTTCTAGATATCAACAGAAACAAATATTCTCAAGGCAGAATGCTTTTCTGTGTTTCCTCTCTGTTTACAAAATCTTCTTAGACTGCTTAAGTAATTGTCAATAATAAGTCCTAATGTAGTTCTCTTGGGGATTATTCAGAGAAAATAAATTCTACATCCACCTGTAATGGGTAGGTGTCATGTACAGAAGGGGGATCTTGAAACTTTAAACATTCTAGGATCCATGTTGCAGAAAAAATGAAAATATTCTAAAGAAAGTATGTCATATTAAATGTATTTTATCTCATTTTTAACATTAACATAAAAGAAGCATGTAACAATTCTCAGCTGACTTGAAGAACATCATGGAATCTTCAAGCTCTTGTTTGCATGCTAACTACATGGACTGAAAGTTTTGACTTGGTGCAAAGTATGGTAACCATTCTTTCTTATTCTTGGAAGATAAAGTTATATTAATATGGTACAATCAGAGACATACCTGAGAAAGGAAATATTCTAAGGATTTTAAATAACTTGCACAGGTTATTTTTTAATGTTATAATGATATTTATTTTGAATATATCGAGTTAAAAAACATACTGAACTTAATTTCACCTGTTTCTTTCTGCTCCTTGCACAGGTTATTTTTACAAATTTTATTTCCAGCCTTCTGCAACTGGAACAACTTGAAATGGATTGCTCATGCTAATATTACTTTTCACTGATTTAGGAGAAAAAAGAGAAATATTTCTGCACCAAAACAATTTCAGTTTTCCACTGTCCAAAAATATCATTATAAATATGTAAAAAGTATGTGTTCATCAGGGGAGAAAATTACTTGAGGTAAAGTGAAGTAATCTTACCACCTATTTAAACAAAGTAAATTCTTTTGCCCATCAGAAATATGTTTTGTTCATCATCACAGATGAAATCACTCCTATAATATTTATAGCTAACCTCGCTCTGTCTCCCACATTTATTCAAATGGCAATTGCTGCTAAATCTACTGAAATATTTCATTCTGTCCCTGAATTTTTACTGTGATTCAGTAGTTCAGACTATGTATCATTTCTAATGTTACATTTCTGATTCAACACATTATTTAAGATATTTATTAAGTATTTGCTAAATACTCTATGCAAGACTGAGAATGTGGTAGACACAGATCTCAAAAATGATCTCTTTATTTACATTAATTCAACCACTCAGAAAATTCAGGAAACTAAATCAGTTCCCTCAAATTATACTTATATGATCCATATATTCCCACAGAATTTTCAAAACATAATATTTTAAAAGCTTGCTTATATCACTTACAGATTTTTTTTTCAATGAACACATTAACAGATTACTGAAATAATTAACAGTAGTTTAATGAATGTAAGGTGTTTTTTATTTCTCATGTAATAATTCTATTATTTTGACAGCTTATTAAAACAAAATATAAATCCTTGTGATTTGTTTCCTCTGGCTACTCCTTGTAGAATATCGAAGTGTAGAATCGCCATCATACCTACAAGCATCACGCCAGACTTCATGGTCAGGGGACATGGTTGGTAAAAAGTGCAGAACGTTTGTTTATTGCCAGTTGTATTAATATTTACCATTTTACTTCTGGAAAATTCTTAATATTTCATTGACTAAAACTTTGCTACCAACAACTTCAGCTACAGGAGAGACCGACAAAGTGAATATACATGTTACACTTTCCATAGAGAAACAGCAGACAGCAGAGCATTCAGAGTTTGGGATATTTATGAACTATCTAATTCAGCCCCAACTTCTTCTGTCCCTATACGAGCTCTACAAAAAGTACTTATATCAAGCTATTATTTATATAATATTATGCATTATATTGTACAATACTTTTATTTAACAGGATTGACTAAGTAATCAAGCAGGGTCCAAGCATTTAAAATATTGTGTTTTGAGAATTCTGTGGGAATGTATGGATCATATAAGTAGAATTTGAGGGAATTGATTTAGTTTCCTGAATTTTCAGAATGGATGAATTAATGTAAATAAAGAGATAATTTTTGAGATCTGTGTCTATCACATTCTCAATCTTGCATAGAGTATTTAGCAAATACTTAATAAATATCTTAAATAATGTGTTGAATCAGAAATATAACATTAGAAATGATACATGGTCTGAACTACAGAATCACAGTAATACTGACTTTACAGTAAAAATCTACATGCAACTCCTGGATAATTGATAGTGGCTTAAGATTGGAGAATTAATATTGTTTTCCTTTTTCTGTTAGCTCCTCCATGCAAAAGGAATTATCATGAATACTTTGAGGGGTTACTGTGAAAAATCCAATAAGATAATAAAATTCAACTGCATCACACAGCATTCAACACGTCATTAATTCTTTATAACTGAATGGTTGTTATTTGAATAAGAAGCACTGAATATTTTGCTACAAAGAATAAGATCCTTAAAATGCCTGAGTTTCAATTATAAGCACTTTGCTTGGTCCTTTGAAATAGGGTTTTTTAATTGTGCAGGTCTGTAAAAAGTGTAGAAATGACTTATAATTTTTGCATTTTTCTCAAACTCATTCCTAATATTGAAGTTTTCTCTGCTTCTTTTTATAATTCTGTTAATTATGTTTGAACTGAATATATGAATAACTATAACTAATACGTTAGACAGGTAAATGTAGCCAAATGAGTACAAGGAGAAAAGAGAAGCTGCTGTATACTTATTCTGGAAAATTACTAGCTGTTCAATGCTTGGAATGAAATTTCTAACCTACACCATTATTATAATTTTTCCTTAGGAAACGATTGAGAGAACGTGTATGTAATAAATCTGAAAATTTTCCAGAAGGTTGTGAATTATTCCAGGGAGTTTCATGTGAAATTAACACTAGCAATATGAGTCTGTGAAGAGCTTTAAAATTTACATAATTATTTCATGTCAGATCTCATTTGACCTAAAACAGAGTTAGAAAGCAAGTAGAATAGTGAGAATTTTGAGATTCAGAAAGTTTGCCTGCTTTGGTAAGGGAAAGACATACTGACATATTTTAATTTCAGATAGTTATGAAGAATCGGGGTCAGAACAGAGACAAGACAAAAGTGTGAGTTCTTATCTGCAAAATACCTGAAGAAAAAAGGAGGTGAGACTAGGGGCATGATTCAAGTGGTAGAATGCTTACTTAGCAAGCATGAGGCTCTGCTATAAATTCCTCATATTACCAACACACACACACACACACACACACACACACACACACACACACAATCCAGGAATGTGTAGAACTCACAAAGAAAGCAAGACCTAGTATCTGAAATCAAGCGTGGAGCCCAACGCACTAGAGGTTGAGTTATATCCTCCACCAGCTGAGCCACTTCAAGGTCTGAATCTCTATGGCTATATTTGTAACACTGGCAATCATACAAATATGTTGTACTAGCTTTCTAGAACCAGTAGTGTACAATACCGAGAACAGATGGCTCAAGTCACATGCACATTTATTTTCCTCAATTCTGGTGCCTGGGTAGTCCAAGAGCAGTGGGTTTACTTGTGTACTAGTGGTGGCCTGTTCCTTAGCATACTTTCTTAGTGTTACCTCATTGAGAAAAGTCACCATTTTCTCTTTCTATTTTACATAAAGCCACTAATCACATCACAATCCTTCATGAATTTATCCAGTCTTAATCACTTCCCACAAGCCCCACCTCTAAATTACCATGAGAATAGAAGTTAGTGTTGTGGGAATGGATTTGAAAGACACACAATCCCCTTTCATAGCAGTTGTCATGATAATTGAGATGACAGAGGAGGAGAATTTTTAGTAATGACTCCTTCTCTGGGAAATTTTATCCTCATATTTACTAATGGGTAGAAGTACCAAAGTTTGAAGTGAGGGCTTTGCGTGTTATACAGGCACTCTAGGACTTTAGCAAGGAAGTCTAATCCTTTTTGCTCTGGTTGGTATTTTCGAGATACAATCTCTCATTATGTTTTGGCTAGCCTGGACTGCAATTCTCCTATTTACACTTTTCACTATAAGTAGGATGCCAGGCATGTACTACTGCTTGTGATGTTGATTTAGATGGGTGTTTGCCAGGTATGTCCTGGAATTATGAACCTCTCATCTCCCCCTTTCACTAGAGAGGGTTATAGGAGTGAACCACCAGCTCCTGGCCTCATCCAAATTTTTGTCTACTAGTACCTACTTGATTAGTAATCTGAAATCTACCTTACCGTTCTACTTTTATCAGATCTAAGTATTCCTTAAGGATGGTATTTTTTCACATGATGAACTCAAGTGAACAAATTCAAGCACCATGATCTAAATGTTGAAATCAGTTTTCTTATTAAACAATAAGAGAAGTATTTTGAGAATTATTTTGACCAAAGAAGAAATTCTAAGTTGCTGTATAGAATAGAGGTAGGCATGAAAACAAGCATTGTCAATGCAATTGAGTTCTATGTGGAAATCTATGAGAAAATGTTATTATTTATAGATGAGGTGTCAGGAGATGGACAGAAGAAGATTAACTCTGTAACTGAAGGAATCTCAAGTAGGCAGTTTCTTCTGTGTCTATGTCTAGACCACACACAAATTGAATAGCCCACAGGCATAAGCTTATATAGGACTCATGATGTAGTATGTTGAGTCATTAAATACTGACTTCTGATAGTGCTCTCACAGTTGGTTACTGTTCTCTGTATTGCTGCACATAGGTGATCTATTACCTAGAGAATAGAAGAGATTCAGAATGATATTGTAGTTTCTGATCATACCAAATTGACTGGAATCCTTTAGTATATATGGATAACAACAGATGTTCAAGTATTGTTCCAGTTTGAGCTCTGTAGATCACAGTTATACCTTTATACCACGAAATCAGAATATAGGTGGTAACACTGCCTTCCATAACTGGCTATCAGCCAAAAATCTGGCAGTACAAAGCATGAGGAGTAATTCTTTTTCCCCCTGTTTATATAACATATTTTTTTTTAAATTTTTTTTTTTTTTTTTGGCCAGTCCTGGGGCTTGGACTCAGGGCCTGAGCACTGTCCCTGGCTTCCTTTTGTTCAAGGCTAGCACTCTGCCACTTGAGCCACAGCGCCACTTCTGTCCATTTTCTGTATATGTGTTGCTGGGGAATTGAACCCAGGGCCTCATGTATACGAGGCAAGCTCTCTTGCCACTAGGCCATACCCCAGCCTGTTTTTTTTTTTTATTTTAATATAACTATTTTGTTATTACTAAGATGTTGTACAGAGGGGTTACCATTTCAAAAGTTAGGTAATGAGTGTACTTCTTTTTATTGGACAATGTCACTCTTTCCTTTGCTTTCTCCTAGTTTATGAGGAGCAATCTTTACACCAAACATATTATCTACTTTCTGCCAGGACTTAAAACTGGTAAATACATCATCACCATATCTATCAAATAAATAAAAAAACATATGTATCAAAAGATCCTTGATTCCAGGAACAGTCTTGAGGGTCTTCAGAATAGATGCCTGCTGACATGTGACACATCGCTTCTCAGGGGGATGCATTCCCTTCCCAGAATAAGAAATGTCCCAAACTTGCCACTCCTTTACTACTTGTGAATACTATAAGCTAGCGGAGCACTATGGTCAGAGCATGATGAGAGTTGACATCCAAACACCTTAGTCCCCAACAGTCAGCTGAGAACTGAGAATGAATAAATGATGAGTTTTCTAGTCACATTTGGAATTTTGTAGCATAAATACAAGGCCACACCTCTTCCAACAAAGATCTTATCTGAAATCTTTGGGCTGTCTTTATTGTGTATCTGGCATATAACTTTATAAAACTCAATAATCCTAAACTCACTTGGCATTTTTGTATCACGGCAAATCAGGTTAGTTGTGCCCTGACTTGGTAACATAAATCCAGTGTAACCCTGGCAAAATGGGCCGCACCTCTGGTTCCTGTTCCACCCAGTAGGCCCAATGATTGTCCTTGACACTAGTCGTAGAACCCCTCAATTCATCTTTTCACCTTGACTTACAGTGAAGGATATGAAATCCAGAGAAGTGGCTAAACAGGAGTCACAGAGACAGTTAGAAGAGCTATCAACCTTAACTGAGGGGACAGAAAGATTTTTGAAAGAGGAGTTCCTAAGAGCAAAAGGGATAGATCTGGATTGCTTCCTACCCTGTCTCAAGATGTTAGTGGGAATTATCTTCTCCATAAAACATGCACTTCTTTCTCTACTTCCTTTTTTCAGGCAAGTACTGTAGAGATGATGGAGTTTTCAGAAGAGTAAACATTAAGAACACTGGATAAGACAAAGAATATGTAGAGATGGAGTTATCCATGCCTCTCATATGAAGGTATTTTACACTTCTTAAAAATGACAGACATTATGTATTCTGTACCTACACACATTATTTTGGTGGAACTAGTGTTTGAATTGCTGGCCTCATGCTTGCTACAATAACATGCTACTACTTGAATGACATCTCCAGCCTTACACTTTTTGTTGTTGTTGTTTGGGAGATAAATTTTGGTAAGCTTTTCTGCACAGGTTGACTTTTGAACTAATCTCCTCCTAATTCTCAACCCTTTCAGCAGTTAGGATTGCAAGCAGGAGCCACCCAGTGCCTTGCTTTTAAACCATATTTTTAAATGAGTGAATAAAATAGTAAAAATAACGCAGACACTTGGTGTGATGAACAAGATGTAACTTGAATTTTGGATTACTTCATCTATATACTATTCAAACTTGAATCTTCCTTGGCATGTATAGATGAGTAAATTACTAAATTTATTCCTCAGTTTCCTCATTATATGTATGAAAATACTTGTCAGGATTGCTGAGGTCGACACATAAGAATCTGACAATTATGACAATGTTTCTTGTCTCACAATAATCAATATTTTCCTGTCCTCATCTCCTTTGGGAGATCACTAAAGATTGTATGAGACATGTGTGTGAATCATATCAGGCAGAGGCTGACACATGGAAATTGTTAAAAAAAAAATGCTAGGAAGTATGGCTAACTTCTTTCTTGTATTCCAATTCAGATTTTTAATGACTTTAACAAAAAGCCACTCAAACTGAACTTCAACAACTCTGTGAGAAAACTCCTTGTCAATATGACTTCTTCTATTAGTTTTCAAAATCTTGCCTGGTTCTTGTTTTGTCTGCCCCTGATCTTAAATAAAGATTTTTTTTTTTGAAGTAACAACGTGGTTGGGAGCAATTTACATATAAAAAACTCCATTTCCTTAGACCGTAAATGTCCACTATATACAATGTTATGTACAACACAATGAGAAAATTCCCAAATAATTAAAATAAGAGATTTCTCAAGTGAGCTAAAGTACACTCAACTGCCCGAGTGGTGTGGGCATAGAAAGATGTCATTTGGCTTCAGGCAAATGAAACATTCTAGTATCTAAAGGTGAAAAAAGCCTCTGTGATAATAAATTTTAAAAGGATTTTTTTGCTTTTTTAGTTTAATTTTATGGTTAAATGACCCACAGAGGGGTTACAGTTACATAGGTAAGGCAGTGAGTATATTTCTTGTGAAATTTGTTAGCCCCTCTCATTTTCTCCTAAATTTCCACCCCCCAACCCTCAGACCCAAGTTGTATGGATGATTTCCAACATATTGCCCTGTTAGTATTTCTTTATTAGTGCACATTAAGTATAAGCAAATTACCATGCATATAAATAAATGTATATGACATTATTCAATCTTTTCTCATTTTTGCTGTTAACTACTCTACTATCCACTTGTCTTCCTCTTTATTAGCACTCCTTCTATTTTAATATTATATCATCATATCAGTTATTTATTTGATTGTTTTGATTCAACGTATGAAGGTAAGTATACAACCATTGGCTTCCTCCACCTAGCTTATTTTGCTTAACCTGCTGGTTTAGAGTTCCATCTGTTTTTCTACAATTGATATGATGTTGTTCTTCTTTGTGGCTTAATAAAATACTCCATTGTATACACACACATAGACACACACACACACACACACACACACACACCAGTTTCTTTATACAACCATCCATTGGCTCCTAGCTCCTAAGCGGATTACATAGAGAAACTTGCCTTGCATGAGTATAAGATTAGCATGCCTGTGTAGGTAACTAAGGTATGTTTATTTTAATTCCTTTTAGAGTATAACAACTAAGAGTTCTATTGTACTATTATGATACATGAAAATGAAACTATGTAACTCAAGGGATGGGTAGGTTTAGGTTTAGGAGAGATGGGGAGAATGACAGGAAGGGTGATATTGAGTAGAATATTCAAAAGGTGACAGGTTGCATTGAAATTTCTGTGTACAACTAAAGATAATAAGTTAAAAAGAAGAAAATTTACAAAGTAAAGAGCTCCATACCTGGCAGCTCTAGGACCATACATCTCCTGGGAGAACACAGGAGCTAGCAGAGGGCAGAGAAACTCCCCACAAAGTCACCTGGGAAGACACATTATACCCCCAAAGCCACACCTGGGGAGCCTGAATTTGCATGCACCAGCTTCCCCAGCAGTGACCCAGGAACTGGTGGGCATTTGACCTCTGGCTGTGGCTCTCCGGATTGTGCAGACTTTTAAAGACAGACCCACTTGTGCTTATTTTCAATACCAGCCCAGCAGGGGCACCTGGGCCTGAGCTCATGTGACCCTCACAGCAGAGGTGCAAAGAGGCCAGGGGCACCAACCCTCGCCCAGACACTTGAACACGCTTGGGGTCATGCATACTTCCCCACATCAGAATTGTGAGAGGGCACAAGCACCCTCCAACAATCCAGGACAGCATGCTCCCAAAAGAGGCATGAGAGCTCACACACACACACACACACACACACACACACACACACACACACACACATATGGCCTGCGTGGGTCAGTGTCCTAGCCCTCCAGAAGGAGGGCCCTGCACCCGCTCCCACGCTGGAGCACACAGGTGGGCAAACCACCTCTCAATGGCAACACCTGCTCTGACAGACGCATTCTGCACAGGTGGGCATGCTGCCCCTCAGTGGCAAAACTCACTCTGTGAAGCAAGCACTCTGGCCCACACACACTAGGAGGGAAAGAAACAAAAAAGAGGAAAGTCTCTATGCCATGCCGAATCAGTGACCCGTGAACCTCCAACAGGAGCTCACAAAGGTCAGCACACCACAGTGACAGAACATGGACCCACAGAGAAGGCTACAGAACCTACCCACCTTAACTGCAGAAAGGGTGACCACAGTTGGTAACAACCGAGATGGTCACACTCATCCTTAGGGCAGTAAGATTCAACAGCAGAACTCAAACCCTGTAGGAACCAGCACAAAGCCAAGCCAAGGCCGCCAACTACAGGCCATTGAGAGGAAGTACAGGGATAAATCAAGAACTCTTTCATCCCATAACTCCTTCATCCCAGATGTGTTAATCACAAAGAAATATTACAAATTTTATTAAAGGTCACGCCAACTCGCCAGCTCACAAAAACAATGCAACTGGAGAGGAGATGGAGAATAAAAAAAAAAACACTTGAGGATATAATAGCACAAATTACCAAGAGACTCAGGAACGAATTCCAAAAACATTTCCAGGAATTTAGAATGGAATTCTCGAAGGAACGTCAGGAAGTCAAGAAAGAAATGAAAGTAAAAATAGATATAGTCCATTCCTCATTTAAGAAGACCTTAACATCCTGAGAACCAAAATGCATAAGAAAATTGAATCAAAATGCAACTCATTAAAAGAAGAAATTACTACACTAAAATAGCTCACTTGCCTTAATGCAAACTACACTCAAAGCCACATCACAAGGAATTGATCATCTGGGGGGCTGGGAATATGGCCTAGTGGCAAGAATGCTTGACTTGTATACATAAAGCCCTAGGTTCGATTCCCCAGCACCACATATATAGAAAATGGCCAGAAGTGGTGCTGTGGCTCAAGTGGCAGAGTGCTACCCTTGAGCAAAGAGAAGCCAGGGACAGTGCTCAAGCCCTGAGTCCAAGGCCCAAGACTGGCCAAAAAATAAAAAAGAATTGATCATTTGGAATCTCGTTTCTCAATTATAAATGATGATTCAAGAGATAAGGACCAGAAGATATGGCACTCCAAGAAACTGTCCACCTTCAGGGCAGACTAATCCAGGAGATAGTGGACAAGGAGAAGAGATATAATTTGCATATAAGCGAATAGATGAAGGAAAGGAGTATCAGAGGAGAAGTATACAACACATATTCAACAGAATTATTGCAGAGAATTCCCCCAAACTCAAAAGGGAAAACCACACCCAAATAACAGAATCACATAGAATGCCAAGCAGACCAGACCCTAGAAGAAACACCCCCAGACACATCATAGTCAAGGCGTCAGATTTTAACAAGGAACATATCATGAAGGCAGTCAAAACAAAGAAAAAACTATACTGCAATGGAATAAAGATCAGAATCATAGCAGACATCTCCACACAAACTTACAATGCACAAAGAGCCTGGAGGAACACCATACAAGTCCTGCAGGCCAAAAACTGCCAAGCTAGACTTAGATAACCAGCAAAGTTAGAATTTATTTTTAGGAGAAACCAAAACCTTCCACAGCAAAGAGAAGTTAAAAGAATATGAGAACAACAACAACAAAAAACTGCACTGCAGAGAATTCTAACAGGAGGACGTCACCCAACAGAAAACAGACAGGACCTCCAGACAGAAAGAGAAACAAACTACAATACCAGAATCCAATAGGAAAAACAGCTCAATAAACACAAGAAAGAAAAGAAAGAAGCAAAACACAGCCTAACAGGAAAATGGAAGGGAAAAAGCCACATCTATCCATAGTAACTATAAACATCAACGGACTGAACTCTCTAATAGAATGGAAAAGATTGGCAGAGTGGATTTGCAAATAAAACATATCTATCTGTTGTATTCATGAGACCCATCTTAAAGCAAACGACAAAAACAGGCTCTGAACGAAAGAATTGAGCAAGATCTTACAAGCAAATGCACCTAGCAAAACAGAGGGGTAGCCATCTAATTTCACACAAGCTAGACTTCTCATTAAAATCAGTTCAAAGAGATAAAGAAGGACACTACACATTAATACAGGGGAGAATTCAAGAAGAAATCATCACCATGACAAATTTATACTCACCAAATAAAAGAGGCCCTAAATATGTCAACGAAGTTCTTTCAGAACTCAAAAACAAGATAGACCCAAATACAGACATAGTGGGAGATTTTCATACTCCACTCTTTCCAAGAGACAGATCCAACACACAAACGATGAACAAGGGAGCCGAAGACCTAAGTAATACCATATCCCACATGTATCTGATAGATCTGTACAGAGTATTTCACCTGAGACTCAATAAAAATTCTTCTCAGAATCCCATGGAACATACTCCAAAATAGATCATATCATAGCCCACACAAAGACCTTCAGCAAACACAAGAGTATTGACATTGTCCTATGTATTCTATCTGGTCACAGTGGAATCAAGCTAGCCCTCAATAACAAGGGATACTACAGAAACTACACAAATACTTGGAGACTAAACTCCTCACTGTATCTAAAATTTGGGCCACAGAGCAAATTAAGGATGAAATTAACAAGTTCATAAGCCACAATGACAATGAAAATACCTCACAAAGAAACCTATGGGATACAGCAAAGGCAGTGCTGAGAGGCAAGATAATTGCCCTCAGCGCACACATTAAAAGAATGGAATCAGAACGGGTGAATAACTTCACAATGCAGTTAATACAACTGGAGAAACAAGAAAAAGTTGAATCTAAAACGAAAAGGAGGAGAGAGATCACAAAGATTAAAGAAGAGATAAATCTGATTGAAAATAGAAAAACCATTCAGCAAATAAAACTAAAAGCTGTTTTTTTTTGAGAAAATTAAATAAAATTGACAGACCCCTTGCAAGACTTACAAAAAAAGAGAAGAGACTCATATCCTTAAGATCTGGGTCTCCACTGGAAAAATTCCAACAAATACACAGGATATTCAAACAATTATAAGGAACTATTTCCAGAAACTTTACTCACTGAAGAACAAAAATTTTACAGAAATGGATCAATTATTAAAGAAGTATAAAGAGCCCAAACTGAGTCAAGAAGAAATAAATCAATTAAATAAACCAATAACCTACAGCGAGATAAAAGATGTGATCAAGAGCCTTCCAACAAAGAGAAGCCCAGGCCCAGATGGATTCACCAATGAATTCTATAAAACCTTCATTGAGGAGCTAATAGCAATACTCCTCAAACTCTTCCGCGAAATAGAAACAGGGCTAAGTACCAAATTCATTCTATGAAGCTAATATTATACTCAACCCAAACCACTCAATCATCCAACAAAAAAAGAATTACAGACCAATATCACTAATGAACACAGATAAAAATCTCCTCAACAAAATATTAGCTAACAGGATCCAGAAAATGACCAAGAAAATTATACATCATGATCAAGTAGATTCATCCCACAGACACAAGGCTGGTACAACATCCACAAATCAATAAACGTAACTCACCATATTAACAGAACTAGAACCAAGAACGACATCATCATCTCAGATAATGCCCAAAAGCCTTTGACAAAATACAACAACCATATACATTAAAAGCCCTGGTGAAAATAGGAATGTAGGGCTCATTCTTTAAAACAATAAAAGCCATACACTAGAGACCAACTGCTAGTAACATATTAACTAGAGAGAAATTAAAACCATTTCCTCTAAAATCAGGAATCAAGGATGCCCACTCTCCCTGCTTCTGCTCAACATATTGCTGGAATCCCAAGCCATGACAGTAAGGCAAGAAGAGGACATCAAAGGGATCCACACTGGTAAAGAAGAAATCAAACTATCCCTATTTGCAGATGATATGATCTTATATCTGAAGGACCCAAAAAACTCAGTCCTCAAACTCTTAGAACTAATAAACTATTTTGGCAAAGTAGCAGAATACAAAATTAACCCAAAAATTAGCAGCTTTTCTGTACACCAGCAATGTGCAAGCAGAAAAGAAAGTTATGGAAATAAAGCCATTTGCAATAGCTAAAAAAAGAATAAATTACCTCTGGATTAAAGTAACCAAAGACATGAATTATCTATTTAATGAAAACTATAAAAATCTAAAAAGGGAAATCAAAGAGGACACCAGGAGCTGGACAGACCTCCCATGCTCAAGGGTAGGCAGAATCAATATAGTGAAAATGACCATAATGCCCAAAATGTTATGCAAATTCAATGCAATCCCCAGCAAGATCCCAGCTACATTCTTCACTGAAAAAGAGGAAACAACCCATAAATTCATATCGAACAGAATGGCCAAAGCAATTCTAGGAAAAAGAAGCAGCGCAGGAAGAATCACATTACCTGACTTCAAGCTATATTATAGAACCATCATAACAAAACAGCCTGGTACTGGCATAAGATCAGACCTGAAGACCAATGGAACAGAATAGAAGACCCAGAAATAAAGCCACATTCTATAGTTCACTGATATTCCACAAAGGATCTAAAGACATGCAATGGAAAAAAACACAGCCTCTTCAACTACTGGTGTTGGGAAAACTGGGCAGCCACATGTAGGAAACTCAAAGTAGACCCTAGCCTATCACCATGCACCAAGATAAACTCAAAATGGATTAGAGACCTCAACATCAGATCTGGAACATTGAAACTACTGAAGGACAGAGTAGGAGAAACACTAGAACTTATAGGCACAGGTAGGAACCTCCTGAATAGAGGTCCAGGGGCACAACAGATATGGGAGAGTCTCAACAAATGGGAGTATTACAAATTAAAAGTTTCTGCAAAGCTAAAGACATAGGTAGTTAACTAGAAAGACAGCCAACCATATGGGAAGGGATCTTCACCAGCACAGCAACAGACAAAGACCTAATAACTGTCATCTACAGAGAACTCAAGAAACTCCCCCCCCCCACAAACCCAGTAAACCAATTATCAAGTGGGCAAAGAAGATAAAGAGAGAATTCACAGGAGAAGAAATGAAAATGGCAAATAAACATATGAGGAAATGTTCAACATCCCTGGTAGTAAAGGAAATGCAAATAAAAACAACCCTGAGTACCACCATACTCCAGTTAGAATGGCCAGTACTCTGATCTCAGGCAACAACAAATGCTGGAGGGGATACGGGGAAAGAGAAACCCTTCTCCACTGTTCTTGGGAGTTCAAACTCGTGCAACCACTTTGGAGAACAGTATGGAGGTTCCTCAAAAAGCTCAGTATAGACATACCCTATCACCCAGCCATACCACTCCTAGGCATCTATCCTGAATAACAGGTCTCAGGATACCTTAAAGACATCTGCACAATTCACTGTACAATTCACAATAGCTAAAATATGGAAACAACCCAGATGCCCCACTACAGATGAATGGATCCAAAATAATGTGGTACATGTACACAATGGAATACTACATAGCGATTAGAAATGATAAAATATTGGTATTTGCAGGGAAATGATCAGAGCTTGAACAAATAATGTTGAGCGAGACAAGCTAAAACACAGAGAACAAAGGGGCATGGTCTCTTGATATATGACTGTTGGGGGTAGGGGATTGAGGAGGAACAGTAGAGACCAGGTCTGCAAAATAACAAACTTCTTTTCAAATGGTATTTCCATATGCTTGGGTCAGCGACTTTACATTATGTATCTAAAATCAAACAACTACTAAACAAACATAAAAAGTTCTAGGATAGACCTATCAGTTGATCACAATAGCTCCAACAGCTCTGTACACATGATTTTATAAGATGAGGATAAACAAAAACAACTCCAAGAGAAGGACACAGGAGGATTCTATTGTCATTACGTTTAATGTTCTATGTGAATTTCCTTTGGAGTACCCTACATGGTTAATGTATATAATTTTGGTACACTGGTCATTGTATATATGCCTATCTGAACTAGGGAAGGGAAAGAAAAATGAGGGTGTAGCAGATATGAAAAGAAATGTACTCACTAACTTATTATGAAACTGTACCCCCTTTGTACACCTTGTCAATAAAATTGATTTATAAATAAGGTTTGATATAGCCAAATTCTAATTATTAAATAATTAAGAGTTTTTATTGAAGTTCATTTATTTTGTTATACTGAAGATTGAACCTAGGGCCTCTCACATGCTAAGTAAGCTCTCTACCGCTCAGAGTACACCCTAGCTCTGATCATTATTTTATCATGTCTTTCTTATTAATTACCATTATTATAAGTGTTATTATTAACAAAAATAACTATAAAAGTAAGCATATATTGAGAATTCTCTTTATTTTTTAATTTTTTCTTCTTTATTGTCAAGATGTGATACAGAGAGAGGGGTTACAGATTCATATCAAATTCAGTGAGAATACATCCATTTTGTGTAAGCCAACTGAACAACTCATGGGAGGAGAGGGAAAGCGGGAGGGGCAAGGGGGAAGGAGGGAGGAGGTAACAAATAGTACAAGAAATGTACCCATGGCCTTACATATGAAACTATAACCCGTCTGTACATCACTTTGACAACAAATAAGTAATTATAATTTTTTTTAAAAGAAAGGCAGTGAGTCCATTTCTTGTTCTACTTTTTAACCTCCTCCTTCATTTTCCCCCTCCCTCCTCTCCCTTTTCCTCTCCTCCCAAAAGTTGTGCAGTTGGTTTACAACAAATTGTTTTGTAAGTGTTGCTTTTTGAATGGTTTGTCTTTTTGTTCTTTGTCTCTCGATTTTGGTATTCCCTCTCCCTTCCCCTGTTCTAATACCCATACAAACAGTATCCAGGGTACTCAGATGTAATACAGTGGTAGCAAGGGTACAGCCACAGGTAGGGAGTATAAGAGAAACAAAACTAAACGAACCACTCAGTCAAACAAACAGAAAAAGAAAAAGACAAAACAATGTAGTAAGATTTTACATGGCATGTTGAGAATAATTATAATAGTGTAACTCTGTTTCTGTAACGTGGAGTTCATTTCACTTGGCATCTACTTATGTGGTGATATGGGTGTAGCTATTGGGGTATTTTAAAAGTAGTACAGTTAAATTGGATAACTGTTCTTTCAAAATGTTTAATTCTAAGAAAGTCTAAATATTGATTATAAATGAATTAATATCCTGTTCAAAAAAAGAAAATTTACAAAGTTAAATTCTTTTACTACTCCACTGAGTTCTCTACTCCTTTGAGGTATAAACCTACTTCCTACTTTGGGCTAGTTTTACAACCCAGAAATGTCGTTTTTGAAGGTGATTATAGATTTCTTAAAGTGATTGTAGATTTCTTTGAGATGATTATATATTTCTTGAAGATGGTTATATTTTTTATGATCAGCAGACGATTAGTGTTTTTATTTACTATAGAAGCTTAAAAGTCTAATTCAATAAGAATCAATTAGTAAAAGTTATATTGGCCTGAGTCAATTAGTGTGAGTCAAACTGGCTAACCTATCCATCAATCTTTCTCAGTAGCTCATTGCACTGTTGCAGAATTCTTCGGCCTCTGTTCGCAGAGGAGTTGAACTCTCCTTGCAGTCTTGAATGATGCCTTGGCTTGTTTAATATCACATGGTTTATGTTTTCTTTGACATGAGCAGTAAACATCCATGTCAGTTTGTCATAGCTATGCTTGCAAAAATCCTAAGCATAAAACTTGGCTCAGAAATTTGACTCATTCATTTTAAAGGAGCTTGTTTAATGAGTTAATTGAAAAAATATTGGCAGGAGGTCTCTTTTGCTTTTATAAGAATTAAACTTGTGATAATTTTTTTTTCCATCAGAGTTCTTTCTGGTGCTTTGTGGAATAGGTAACCTTTCTGAGGGCTGATTTTTATTCTTTTATGAATCTATTATTTTTAATTGCAATTGACTAGATGTATTTAGACTATATCAGCACAAATTACTTTACAAAACACAATCCAAAAGTGTAATGGAGTTGAATGGATTTTACTATTATACAGCTTCTCAGAATATGGCATTAAGTAATGTGAAACTATGCATGAAAGATATAGTTTGAAACACTCATGAAATGTATATTTTCCAGTGGATTATTTTATACAGAAGAATATCCAACACACCAAGTTCCTCTTATAACTGTTTTAACGTGTTAATCAGTAACATTAAATGTTGTTTCTTAAATCAGTTAAAACCAGGCAATCATCATTCCTCAGTTAATAATCACTATTAAATTTACAAATTCACTGATGCCACATTGCTATCTCCAGAGCATTTTATTACTATACCAATGCTCATATCTTACCAGTTAGAAATTAAATCCTTCACAGGATTACTTAAAACAAATTCTCGACCTTCTTTTAATTCCCCTCAAACAAGGATATGGAATCTCAATTTTTTAAATTAATTAATTAAGTAATTTTTTTGGCCAGTCCTGGGTCTTGAACTCAGATCCTGAGCACTGTTCCTGGCTTCCTTGTGCTCAAGGCTAGTACACTGCCACTTGAGCCACAGTGCCACTTCTGGTCATTTCATATATATATGGTGCTCAGGAATGGAACCCAGGGCTTCATGTATATGAGCAAGCACTCTGCCACTAGGCCATATTCCTAGGCCTCAAAATTATTTTGAAAAACTGATTCATTGCCATTATGTAGATTGACATATATGTCCAGATACATTTTATAATAACTTGACCGTATTACACTAGTTTTGTGGAAGTCAAAATGAATCACCTCCAGTCAACCTGTAACCTACCTGACATTGCATAGATTGCAGTACACTTCAACAGCCTCCCTCTCTCTGCGACATTCAGTTAACCTAGAAAATGATCAAATCTATGTGGCTTAAAAGATGATCATCTCCACCCATCTATAAAACTTCTAATCTATAAAACTTCCAGATGTGTCAAAGACACTCATAAAGTATGCAAGCTCCAAAATAGGCTCCTGTGATAATTCTCCATGTAATACTGAAAACCTTTCAAACCATTCAGTTTTTAAAGTTAATTACAGTACAGGACACTCTCCTGCCCTATATGCACGCTGGTGATGGTAATACCTTAATAATGTTTAAGGAAAACCTTCAAGTAACTTTAATACAACTTAGACATGCTTCCCTTCAAGTGGAGTTCTTATTTGAATTTTCTTTCTACACCTGTATGAATCTTTACAGTCTTGGAAGTTGTCAGTTTAATTTATGAAAGGATTCGTGATAATTGTTTTAAAATTGTCAGTTACTTTTCTATAAACAAATATACTGGATCACTTTCTGTTACCTAGGTCAGCCTATAGAACTCATGGTGTAATTACATAGACTGTTCAAACAGATGATCTTGTTCAAACAGAAGATGGATGGTGCATCACTCAATGAATGACCTTGTCTACCAGTAAAGAAACTGAACGATCAAGATTTTTAAGAGTGTAATGGTAACTAAAGGAAAAGAAATGCACATTGCGCAGGGCAAGTGTGAGTTCACATTATTGAATTGTAAAGTCATTTTAATATTCCTTGGCCTTTAAATTCACTATGAAATCATTTTAATATCCTTTGTTAATACCCTCCTTAAAGGTTCTCTCAGTTCATTCTGTTACTAATGGAGCTGATGACACCCATGCTGAACTCATTATGGACACTACGTCTGATACATAGAGAACTGAAACACACAGCTGCCCACTGTTGTTACTGCTTAGAAGGAATCTTTATTAAGGATGCTATCTGAGAAATCTTAAGTTTGCATCAAACAAACTGATGCATAAAATACCCAAACAACAGATGTCATAGAAATTTTGACTTCAAGTTCCTTCTAACATCATCATTCTTGACTAAGATAGCATCCACAATTCACTGTATAATATACATACATTCCAAATTTTTTAATAATGATGCTAATCTGTTTGTCTTTCTGGTCACACACTGCTTTCCATTTTCCACAGCGACCAACCTCATTGCTGCTTTCTGATTCACAAATATGACTGCCTTTTTACTCACAAAGGATTTAGCACTGGTGGTAAATTAACACAGATTTTCCCTGATTATTCTAAGTAAAATGTATTTATATGCACCCTGTTGGGTGCCACTGGCTCACTCCTGTAATCCTAGCTATTCAGGAAGCTGACATCTGGGGATTACTGTTCAAAGCTAGCCTGGGAAGGAAAGACCATAATATACTTCTCTCCAATTAACCACCAAAAAACCAGAAGCGGTGCTGTGGCTCAAGTTATAGAATGCTAGCCTTGAGCTGAAGAGCTCAGGGACAGGGCTCAGACCCAGAGTTCAATCCCCATGACAGAAAACTAAACAAAACTATCCACAGAGGGAAATATTAATGTAAATATTTAATATTGACTTTGATAGAGTGTGTGCCACACTAGAGAATGGCCAACCCACTCTTCCAAAGAAGAATCAATTAGGAAATTATCTCCTTAGATATAGTCTTCCAATATAGATAGTGAAAATAATTTCACTTACAGAGGATATATAGAAATGAGAAGGAAAGAGCAGGAATGCAATGAAAGGTGAGAACAAAGTTCCATCTTTCTTTTCTAGTACATTTTTTGGTGTTTTGGCGTTTTTTTTAGTTTACTGAATAGCAAGATTTGTGACCAAATGTCATAACAAATTTTAATCAGGCTCTGAAAGTACTTTAAAATATTGGTATTATATAATTTTTTCATATAGTCGATACATTTATGAAAATCTAAAAGGGAATTATTACTTGAGACAATATATTCAAACTGATTATTTCTTATATACATATTTTAAAGATTTAAAGCTTTTTTATTTATAAAGTCATACTTGAAAATTTTATGGTGTTAATAAAACAGCATAGAAGAGCTAATTTTCAGGGTGAAATCAAAATTATGAACAAACCACACTGAAGATGACTTACATGAGAAAAGGTAGTTTGAGGTCAAATTAAACTCTATATTATAGTCCTCAATTATTTCCATGATTATTTTCTACCATCATGAAGAAATTAAAATCATTTTGGCACACATATCAAGAGATTCAAAACTAATATTTTAACATTAGCTGGCTATATTAAATATCTTATCATATATTAAATTTGAAGTAATGAGGTGGGAAAGTAGTGAAGTTAGTGATATTATAAGCTGGTGACTTGGAACACATAGGATGTTTTCCATTATAACTTTCTTTGCTTACTTAAAGTAGATAAGGCCATATCTTCTGGTTTTAAAAAATAAATTTCACATGTGATCATATATTTTCTCTTCTTTTTAAAATTTATTTATTGTGGTGCTGGTGTTTATACTCAAGGACTCTTACATTGAGGAGAAATGCTCTTTCACGTGAGACACGGCTCCAGGCCTTTTTTCTTTACCAGTTACTTTTGACATAGGGGCTAGCATTTTTGTGGAGGCCAACCTACAACCTAGACTGTGATCCTCTTATCAAAACTAAATAGCAGAGATGATAGGTAGGCACTATGAAACCCAACTGTTTTTACGTTGAGATGAGGTTTCAATAGCTTTAACAATTGTGTGCAGTTTATTTGCATGGTCTCTGCCTCCTAAGGTACTGGGATTCCAGGCCTGAGGAAAATATGGTTTGAACTGCAAAACATTTAAGCATTTCTTTGTCTTCCCTTGGTAATTTATGCATATAAATTTCTTTAGAACAATAGGATCACAAGATAGCTCAAGAAGGTAGACTGTGGAGACTAAATTGTATTTCTGCTCATTATTTCCGTTAGATTTATGTTCAATCATTCTTATTTTTCAGCTTTTAAAAACTCTTGTAAAGTTTCAGACTCAAAATCTTATGAAAATTAACAAAAAGATCAATGTAGTTCTGGTCTTCATAATAATGAGTAATGGCTTTCATTCAAATCCAAGAATCCAAGTTGTAGGTATAAACTTCTAAAAAACAGGCCTCTCAGAAAAACAGCGGGAGAAGAAAAATAACTTAAAAATTAACTATATCCTTAACGTTAGGATACCAGTAAGATTATACTAACATGCATTTATAAACAAATGAGTGTGCTACAATACTGAAATAGGATTAATTGAGATCATCCCAAGGATATAAATTAGTTGCAATAGCCTAATGGATTACTTATACTCAACACACAGTCAAAGATTAATGTGACTCTCATAGATGATTAAAGAGATGAAATACAGGATCATATAACACAGAGATGAGATGGTTCAAATAGCCAAAGCATTCGCTGTAGATAAAAGAGAAATTGTTGTGATTTTAACAGACTATCTTCAGGAAATTATTATCTTAATGATCATAATTAACATTCGCTAGGATTTCAGTAATTGGCAGCTATTTGACAAGTTCTGTTATGTTTAGCAAGTCATTTAATTCTTGCAATTATCTTTGGAGGAAGACATAGGCATTATCCCTATTATCCAGATTAATATACATAAATTTTTGAATAAGATTTTTCTCTATTACAAATTTAAGAAGAAATACAGCAAGAGTTTCAGTTCATGGCTGTATAGTTGTAGAACTTGGGATATTAAACTGAGTGCCACAAAACTAAATTATATATGTCATTGAAACCTATAAGGAATGTAGCATTTTGTGAAAAACAAGAAAAAAAGGATAAAGTGTCTGATTCTGTGTTTTCTAAAATTAATACATTAATGAAAACATTTGTTCTTTTATTTTCAAAGCTTTATTATGTTTTACCTGATAGCATAGATAATGTAACCTAACAAACCAAACACCACAGAGCATCATCTATTGAAAATAGGTACTTCTAGTAATCTTGCATCTTTGAAAATAAGCACTATTGATTACTCATTTTGCTTAAAATTCTTTTTTACTGAATAGTTACTTATTCATTGTCAAAGTGATGTACAGAGGGTTTACAGTTTCATACATAAGGCAGTGGGTACATTTCCTTTGTTAGCTGAAATTTATTTATTTATTTTTTTTTTTTTTTAAAGGTTTTTTTTTTTTTTTTTTTTTTTTTTTTTGGCCAGTCCTGGGCCTTGGACTCCGGGCCTGAGCACTGTCCCTGGCTTCTTCCCGCTCAAGGCTAGCACTCTGCCACTTGAGCCACAGCACCGCTTCTGGCCGTTTTCTGAATGTGTGGTGCTGGGGAATCGAACCTAGGGCCTCGTGTATCCGAGGCAGGCACTCTTGCCACTAGGCTATATCCCCAGCCCATATTTTTAATAATTACTTATTTATTGTCAAAGAGATGTACAAAGGGGTTACAGTTTCATAAGAAATGCAGTGGGTACATTTCGTCTTGTACAATTTATTACCTCCTCCCTCATTTCCCCCCCCCCATCCCTTCCTCTTTTCCTCTCCCCCTATTAGTTGTTCAGTTGGTTTACACCCAATGGTTTTGTAAGTATTGCTTTTGGAGTCGTTAGTCTTCTTATCCTTTGTCTTTCGATTTTGATATTCCCTTTTCCTTCTGTAGTTCTAATACCAGTATATACAGTATCTAGGGTACTCAGATGAGATACAGTGGGAGCACGAGGACAAACACAGAGAAAGGATACAAGAGGATAATCAACACACACACACAAAAGCTATGGTTTTACATGGCATGTTGAAAATAATTACAACAGTAATATAACACTCGTTTCCATAACATGGAGTTCATTTAACTTAACATCATCGTATGTGTTCATAAGGGCATAGCTATTTGGCTCTTGTGATCCTCTGATGTGACTAGCCTAAACCTGGACCAATTATTCTCTATCAGGGAAACCATAGAGTCTATGTTTCTTTGGGTCTGGCTCATTTCACTTAGTGTAATTTTCTCCAAGTCCTTCAATTTCCTTACAAATGGGGCAATATCATTCATTCTGATACAGGCATAAAATTCCATTGTGTATATGTGCCACACTTTCCTGATCCATTCATCTACTGAGGGGCATCTGGGATGGTTCCATATTTTAGCAATAACAAATTGTGCTGCGATGAACATTGTCTTGCTAGTGGCTTTAGTGTGGTCTTGTTTGTAGTATTTTGGGTAGATGCCTTAGAGTGGGGCTTCTGGGTCATAGAGGAGATCTATGTTCAACCCTCTGAGGAATCTCCATACCACTTTCCAAAGTGGCTGAACAAGTTTACCTTCCCACCAACAATGAAGTTAGGATTACCTTTAGGCCACATCCGCTCCAGCATTTTTTATTCTTAGTTTTCCTGATAATGTACATTCTTACTGGGATGCAGTGGAATCTCAGTATTGTTTTGATTTGCATTTCTTTTATGGCCAGTGATGTAGAGCACTTTTTCATATGTCTCTTGGCCATTCTCATTTCCTCTTCAGAAAAGTCTGTTTTTATGTCTTTAGCTCACTTGTTGAGAGGCCTGTTGGTTCTTTGAGATTTTATTTTGGAGGAACTTGACTTTTTGTGTTCTGCATATATTTTAGATATGAGGCCTTTGTTTATTTTATGGCCAGTAAGGGTCTTCTCCACATCCGTGGGCTTTCTGCTTACCTTGCAAGCTATGTCCTTTGCCCTGCAGAAGCTCTGCAGTTTGATGCAGTCCCATTTGTCCAACCTTTCTTTGATTTGTTGAAATTCTGGGCCTTTGTAAGGAAGTTTCATCCTGTGTCAAGGAGCCCAAGTGTTTCTCCTACTCCTTCTTGTAGTGTTCTCAGGGTATGTATCTGATTATACTTAGAGGGCATTGATCCATTTGGAATTGATTTTGGTGCATGGTGATATATAAGGATCTAGGTTTAATTTGTTGCAGTATGTAGTGACCTTTGTCTCTTCTTACTGTTTTTAATTTGAAGTAAATTTTATCTGATACTAGGATTGCAATTCCAGCCTGTTTAGGGGGGCCATTTGCTTGGTAGATTTTTATTCTAACCTTTCACTTTCAGAAAATATTTGCTTTTGCTGGGTAGATGTGTCTCTTGGAGAGAGCAGAAAGATGGATCTTGATTTTTGATCCAACTTATGAGCCTATGTCGTTTATTTGGAGAACTAAGTCCATTAATGTTGTGAGTTAGGATTCAGAGGTGGTCGTTTTCTCCTTTCATTATGGCTATCTTGTTAAAGGCTGTGTCTTCCAAATTCTTGATCTAATATTCCGGTTTTTCATTTAGGGTTCATTTCTCAGTCTGTATTGTGATCTTAATTGTTTTCCATTTGTAGTACATCCTTGTAGATTTATTGATTTTCCTTTACATGCGATTTTTTTCTTCTCCCTAGCAGCTTTAAAGATTCTTTCTTTGGACTCTATTGATCCTGTTTTGATCACAATGTGTCGGTGGGATATCCTATACTGGCCTGCTCGGTTTGGGGTTCTAAATGCTCCTTGTATCTGAATAGGCCTATCCTTAAGGATATTTGGGAAGTTCTCTGCTATTATTCTGTTGAACGTTCTACCTATTCCATTAATTTCTTTCTCCAGGTTTTCCTCGATACCTATTAGCCTAACGTTGGGCTTCCTGATTGTATCTTGGAGCCCCTAAAGTGATCTGTTTTGCTGATTGGATTGATTTTTCTATCTCCCTTTCTTCTGACTCTTCTTTCTTGATGGCTCCCATGTCTTTGGTATCATTTTCTCATAGATCCTGTATGGGTTTCTTTATTTAATTAATTTGTTTCTGAGTGCTGTCTTTCAAATCTTTTAGCTGGGTAGCTATCTTTTCATTGGACACTTGAAGTTTTTTCTATCTTTCTATTTGTGGAGGTTGTGAAATTCTCTATTAATTTATGGTGGATTGATTTATGGGTGGTTTTCCTCCTCATGCTCTAGAATAGTTGTCCAATGAGATTCAAACTTTTCATTTAAGATTTTTATCAGTAGAGTTTTAGAGCATTTTGAGGGTTCTCTTGTAGGTCTTTGATTCACTCCTCTGCTTCCTGCTTTTTTTGAGGGGGGATGAGATGCCCTGGCTTGCCATCTTTATTGTTCTTCTTCTGCCTATTTGGAGTGGAAATGCCAGTCTAAAAGCCTCTGTGAGCACCATTTAAGACCCAAAGCAAACCTTACTGAGTACAGTTGTATGAATTTTATTTTATTATTTGTTTTTTGCATTTTTCGTTCTTTTTTTTTTTCTAGCCATATTCTAGGGGTTGAGCCCCATGCCACACCCAGGAGCAGGTTTCTTGGACACCATCAGATATGAGGGGATTCTCCTTTTTTTTTTTTTTTTTTTTTAGATTTTTAAAAAATTTTGTCAAACTGATGTACAGAGATGTTACAGTTTCATACGTTAGGCTTTGGATACATTTCTTGTACTCTTTGTTACCTCCTCCCTCATTCTCTCCTCCTCCCTCCCCCTTTCACTTTACCCCCCCATGAGTTGTTCAATTCATTTACACCAAACACTTTTGCAAGTATTGCTTTTGTAGCCGTTTGTCTTTTTTACCCTGTGTCTCTCAATTTTGGTATATAAATTTCAGAAGTTCACAATCATATACAGATACCTTCCCTCTATTTTTTGTATATAAAAGCAGATTTAGTGTCCCCAAAAGAATACAGTTTTAATTAACAACTAACCTTGAGCCCTGTATTCAGTAGTTACCTATTTACCATTATAACCATATGAGCAAATTCGTTGTTAAAAGTAGTTCTTTTTGGACTGGTGGAATTTCTCTATGAACCCCTTTGACTCACTCAGATTGAACACAGATACCCTCTAGTCTTCCGGTAACCAGGGGTCAATGGATTCTGGAGGTCCTGGAAGTAAATTTAGGAACGTAAGTAAGGGATAATGAAGAGAATGGAGTAAAATGAATGAAAGAATGATGATTTTGGTTTGGTTTCAGTGAAGCGGGAAGGTGGAGAAGATTACAATCGGTAGAAAGAACAAGATTAAAATGATAGACAATGGAGAGTCAGTAAAAAAGAATAAAAGTATTAGTCAAAGGAAAGTAATTTTAAAGAAAGAAAATGTGAAAAGAGAAACAAATAAAAAATACAAGAAAACAAACACACGGCACCAAAAACAAGTATAACCAAAATAACAAAAAAACAGAAAAACAAAAAACAAATGACAACTCAAAAATGAAAGATAAAAAATAAAAAAGTTTAAAATATGGATAAGAAACAACAAGAAATGATGAACATGTGAATTGAAAGGGTTTCTTCCTTGTTTGGGTGGGGTCTTTCCAGTCTCTGGTTTCCTTGTGATTGTCTACAGTCTACTTTCCTGTTGCTTGGCTGGTTTGATTTGCTTTCAGCTTGGAGGGGGTGGATCTGCTCTGACTCTCCTCCCCTATTAGTTAAATCCTTGGGCTCTGTGGTTTGCACAGCTTGCAGGAGTCTTCCGTAGTTGGGGGATTCGGAACACTCTCAGGAACTGTGGCTCCTCCTGTCTGCTCTGGGGCTGCTGCCTTTAAGGTCTGCTTCTCACTTTGCTGAGGACATACCAAGGTGGGGTACCCTGGTCTTGTTTACTTGTCTGAGAGCCGCTTGCCCCAGGGGAGTTTCACCCAGCGGGGCAGGGTAACCTTCTTCTGGCAGAGCTGGCTGTGGAATTCAGCTCAGTTTGCTGGTTGGAATTGGGAGTCCTCTGTAATGGAGCCATTTATCTGTCTCAGGAACTGTTTACTCTCCAATCTGTTTGTCCCATGCTGCCAGTAGCTGCTTGCTACTTTCGGTTTGATTTTAGAAATTCTAGCTGCTGGGAAGTTGGCAACCACAGCATGGTCGGGATGGGGTGGTGCTGGACATCTCTGGCTGAGTTTACCTGAGTCTGTGAGCCATGGCCCAGGGTGAGATCCTCCCACGTGGGTGAAGGGACATTCTCTTGGGGGAGTTGGCTCTCACCATTGGGTTACTCTTACCCTTTTCAAAGATGGCCCCTTCATCCTTGCTTTCCCCTGGCCCACTTTATTTCCAGTCTACTCTGGCCCAGTCTATGCCAGAGGCAAAGATCTCTCCTAGCTCTGGTGATGGGGGAAGGGCTACCTTCCAGATGCTGCTCTGTGGGTGTGAGTGAGAATGTCTTTCTTGGGGGTACTCACACTTTATCTGGAATTTCAGCTCATCCATGCTCAACCTGTGATAGGTGTATGTCTGCTGCTGTCTGGAGGATTTCTTCCTTGTCACCACTTAGTGCTTTAGGTGCATGGAGTGATGAGTGCTGTTTCTGCACTGGTGCCACCATGGAACCAGGATGCCACTCTGAGCTCAAATCTGTGTTTTCAAGCCAGCAAAGCCAAGTTTTCCTTTCTGGCTTGAATCCCTATACTGTTATATCTTACTTGGGATGTCTTTCTAGGAGCGAAAGTTTCTCTGGAATAGTAAAACTGAGATCTTTCTTTTTTTTTTTTCAAATTTTTATTATCAAGCTGATGTACAGAGAGGCTACAGTTTCATACGTTAGGCATTGGATACATTTCTTGTACTGTTTGTTACCTCATCCCTCATACCCCCTCCCTCCTCCCCTTTTCCCTTCCCCCCCCCCGGAGGTGTTCAGTTCACTTACACCAAACAGTTTTGCAAGTAGTTTTGTAGTTGTTTGTCTTTTTTTACCCTGTGTCTCTCAATTTTGTTATTCCCTTTCAATTTCCTGCATCCAATAACAGTATACACGGTTTCCAATATACTCAGATAAGATTACAGAGATAGTGTAGGTACAACCACAGGAAGTGATACAAGAACATCATCAATAATAGAAGCTACATATACACATGGGACATTGAAAGTAGTTACAACTGTGATATAACAATTGTTTCCATACATGGAGTTCATTTCACTTAGCATCATCTTATGTGTTCATAAGGGTATAGCTATTGGGCCTTGTTATGCTCTGCTATGACTTGCCTAAACCTGTACTAATTATTCCCAATAAGGGAGACCATAGAGTCCATGTTTCTTTGGGTCTGGCTCACTTCAATTAGTATAACTTTTTCCAGGTCCTTCCATTTCCTTACAAATGGGACAATGTCATTCTTTCTGACAGAGGCATAAAATTCCATTGTGTATATGTACCACATTTTCCTGATCCATTCGTCTACTGAAGGGCATCTGGGTTGGTTCCAGAGTCTCATTATGACAAATTGTGCTGCGATGAACATTGTTGTGCTGGTGGCATTACTGTGATTTTGTTTGTGGTCTTTTGGATAGATACCCAAAAGTGGGGCTGCTGGGTCATAGGGGAGTTCTATATTTAGCCTTCTGAGGAATCTCCATACTGCTTGCCAGAGTGGCTGAACCAGTTTACATTCCCACCAACAATGAAGTAGGGTTCCCTTTGGCCACATCCCCTCCAACAATTGTTATTGTTAGTTTTCTTGATATAGGACATTCTTACTGGGGTGAGATGGAATCTCAATGTTGTTTTGATTTGCATTTCTTTTATGGCCAGTGATGTAGAGCATTTTTTCATATATCTCTTGGCCATTCTCATTTCCTCATCAGAGAAGTCTCTTTGTAAGTCTTTAGCCCACTTGATGAGGGGGCTATTGGTTCTTTGTGGTTTTGTTTTGGAAGACGGTAATTTTTTTAGTTCTGCATATATTTTAGATATGAGGCCTTTGTCCGTTGAATGGCCGGTAAAGATCTTCTGCCAGTCTGTGGGCTTTTTGTTTATCTTGCGAGCTATGTCCTTTGCAGTGCAGAAACTCTGCAGTTTGATGAAGTCCCATTTGTCCAACCTTTCTTTGATTTGTAGCCTTTCTGGGTCTTTGTGAAGGAAGTTCCGTCCTGCACCAAGGAGCCCAAGTGTTTCTCCTACTCCTTCCTTTAGTGTTTTCAGGGTCTCTGTTTTGATTTCGAGGTCTTTAATCCATTTGGAATTGATTTTGGTGCAGGGTGATATATAAGGATCTAGTTTTAGTTTGTTGCATGTGTTGAACCAGTTTGCCAGCACCACTTTAAAACTGAGATCTTGGAAGGAGCTTAGCTAGGAATCTGTTGCTCCTCCATGGTCTTCCTGGAAGTCCTCCCTTAAATTCTTAAGGCCAAGTAGATTACTGGAGAAAAATTATTCACACTTTGGTAGGATAAACAACTGAAATGCACTTAATGAAATATCTTTGTATGCTGAAATTCTTCCAATTTATAAATTGATAATCATCCTCACATGTGCTTTGTCATTTCACATCTTTGCAACCACATTGCATGCCATTTTCTGAAGGTAAATACAGAATTGTAAGAAATTGAAGACAAGAAGTCTTCTTTTCTGGTGAATAGTCTTCAAAGTAATTGCATGACTTTCTGTAAGTCCTCAGGCTATCTGGAAATGAAATGAATGATTTTTCACTTCAAGATAATGAAGGAGAATCCTGACTAAAACATTGTAATATGAAGCTATAAAATAAGAAAAAAAACCTATAAACAGTTAATATAACCCCCCACCCCTACTCCACCCCCTAAAATAAAAAACAAAATGGAATTACATGAATGTAAAACATGACCTATCTTAGGTGTGGGTACTAACTGGAGGGGGAAGCAAACAGATAAACTAAAGAAAGGTGAAAATTATCAGGTAAAAATGGACAAAAGGAGACTGTTGAGATTGATTTGTGAATCAGGAAGGCAGGAGGAGAGAAAATGATGGAGAGGGTGTGTCTGATCAAGGCATAGTATGTGAATATCATGGACCTGTCAAGATGAAATTCACTTATACACATAATTGTACAATAATCAATGTGCATTACATGTGAGAGATTAATATAAATGATTTTGAAAGTTTAAGATTAATGCAACCTTTTCCAACTCTTTTTAGAATGCATAGCAGAGAAACTAAAGCCATATATTTAGGGCCGCTTGAGTTCCTGTCTACTAGGAATGTCTCATAACTGAAATCAATATTCTTGCTACAAAGCTTGAGCGGTTTTGCTATGAAGCATCAGTGACATCTATCCAGCTGCTTTACTAGTGACTTCACTATCAGATCTCAGCAAAAGGCTTCGAGAATCAAAAATCTTATAGTTTCCACAGGAATACTTGTTCTTTGAAGGATGATTTGCAAAGTCGGTCATTTGGAATTGAACAAAGTAGGGCAGAAGTCAATGGTGGCTCTACAAATCAACAGACTTTGTGTCTTGTGGTTTCCTGTTCCTCAGAATTAAGCTCTCCCAAACTAAAAGGCTTCTGATTCAGCTACCTTGCCAAAGTTCCAGCACACAGAAATATGCAACCAAAGGGCATATTCTTTTAAAGACTCCTCCAGAACTTGCAGCTGGAACTTGTTTACAACTCACCAGCTACATGTTATATATACCACCAGAACTATTTGCAAATGCAGTCTTTATCCCAAATAACCATGTAGAAATTAGTATTTGTGCATTCTGTTATGGAGGGAATTTCAGAAAATAGCTAATAAGGACCAGTTTAAAATTATGTATAAGATGTAAAGTTATTCTATGTAACTCTGAAGGAAAAGTGATACAATTTTGATATTTTTATCTTCAGAGTTGTATAAATGTGTTTCACTTTAGTATGTCATTGATTCATCCAATGTAACTTGATAAAACTCATTCTTTCAGTCATTCTCCCCTCTTCTCATCTCTCTCTCTGTCTGTCTGTCTACTGTCTGTCTGTCTCTATACATCACCACTTATCTCTTTGGTGTCTAGTTCTATTTTCAAATCTGCACATTAGGTATTAGGTATATAGTTGCCCACCATTTCTCTTTCCATTCATGCCCTAACATTTACTTACTTCTTTTTAGATACCAACTGAGCTCTTACTATGTCTCCCAACTCCAAGTGGCCTGAAGTTCCTGGTTTCATGTGTTCCATCCAATCCTTTGTCCTCTGCCTATGAAGTAGTAAGGACTACAGGCACACACTACCTTACTCAGTTCTGATTGTTCTCTTTTTGTTACAGATTAAAACAGCAACTAATTTGGTGTACACAGGAAATTTATAATTAATCCATCACTCTTGTACCCAAGTGCTAAAGACAATTTATTTAGTTTTCTACCTTCCCTGAACATCTAGTCAATTTATAAACTGAATATATTGAACTTAATAAAAGATATGATATCTATCTCTACAGCTTTAATTTTGGCAAAGGAAACATATCAGATGTAACAAAAAAGTACATGTAAAATATTTTTTCCAGTGATTTTCCTTTATCTGTAATTGCAATTTAACTTGGAGAGTTTGTCAGGAAAATATTCCTGTAGATGAGATTTGTTGAAGAAAAGACATTGTCTTAATGCTCTTTTTTTCTGAATAATTACTTATTTATTGTCAAAGTGATGTACATAGGGGTTACAGTTTCATACATAAAGTAGTGGATACATTTCTTGTACTATTTGCTACCTCCTCCCCCAATTCCCTCCCCCCCTCCCCCACATTTCCCCCCTCCGCCTCCTCCCCATTTCCTTCTCATCCATGACTTGTTCAGTTGGTTTACACCAAATGTTTTTGTAAATATTGCTTTTGGAGTCGTTTGTCTTTTTATCCTTTGTCTCTCAATTTTTATATTCCTTTTCCCTTCCATAGTTTGAATACCAGTATATACAGTACCTAAGGTACTCAGATGAGATATAGGGATAGCATGGGGACAACCACAGGAAGGGAATGCTCTTTTAAGTAGAGGAAAAGCTTTTTGATTTGTGACAAGCAACTTACAATAAATACAATATTATAAAATTTGAATTATTTTAGAAAAAGCTGAAAGGAACTGATGCCAGAAAAAGCATTTTCTTAATTTATCATTATAAAATGATTTCTTTTCTATCTCAAATATGAAGGTCTGGATAAATTTAAGAGTAATAAAAGAAAACAAATTTTAAGTTATAAGAAAACAGAGAGACACAGGGTAAAAAAAGAGAAATAACTACAAAAGCAATACTTGCAAAACTGTTTGGTGTAAGTGAACTGAACACCAGGGGGGAGGAGGGAAAGGGGGGGAGGGAGGGGGGCATGAGGGACAAGGCAACAAACAGTACAAGAAATGTATCCAATGCCCAACGTATGATACTGTAACCTCTCTGTACGTCAGTTTGATAATAAAAATTTGAGACAAAAAAAAAAGAAAACAAAGTTTAAGCTATATAAAAATGTTTCATTCTAAACAAAAATATTAATTTTTCTATTTTTGGTAGGAAGTTGGCCTGTTAAGTATGTATTTTTAAAATCACTTATGCAAATACTTAGGTTAAGTATCATTGTGTATGTTATTGTTTCTGTGTTTCTAAAAGTTATATTAGCAATGCAGAACATATATAATAAAGAGTGATCAAACACTTGCGGCTTATGTCCATTATTCTGGCTTCTCCAGTTTGAGATCTGAGGATTGCAGTTCAAAGCTAGCCTGGGTAGGGAAGCCCATGAGACTCTTATCTCCAATTAACCACTCAAAAACCAGAAGTGGTGGTGTGTCTCAAAGTGGTAGAGTAAAGGAGCTCAGGGAGAGTGTCCAAGGGCACAAATTCAAGTTTTATGATGGGGGTGGAGGAGGGGGGAAATAAAAATAAGCCATCAATAAAGGTTAATCCCCCCCAAAAAATACTTTCTACTTATCATCAGAATGAACAAAATGAAACTACTCTTTATGGCTACGACTTTATTTTAAAAATTATCTGAAAGACAAATGTTTAAAGCTGAAGATAAATTCTTTTCTTATCATAAGAAATTAAAAATCTTTGCATCTGTAAAGAACTGTTCTTAGTTCATTATTTCTAAAAATTGTTACAATTATTCCTAGAATATTTTCATGGGAAGTAACATTGGAAGGGGAATAGCCATGCCTTGTTTTTCAGTTGTTGTTTTTTTTTTTGTTTCTGTTTTTGCCAGTAATGGGGGGCTTGAACTCAGGGCCTGAGCACTGTCCCTGGCCTCTTTTTGCTCAAGGCTAGCACTCTGCGACTTGAGCCACAGCGCCACCTCTGGCTTTTTCTATATATGTGGTACTGAGGAATCGAACCCAAGGCTTCATGTATACGAGACAAGCACTTTTACCACTAGGCCATATTCCCAGCCCTGTTTTTCAGAGTTTTTTAAACTTAATAAATTATACCTTCATTCACTAAAATTAAGAGAACCTTAAATTCCAATTTAGCTCTATGATAATTCTTTTACTAACCTTTTGTCAAACCTCCAATTTTTCTTTTGTAGTATTCCCTGCATTTATAATGCACTTTCATGCTGAATGGTATCTGTGGAACATAGATTTCATTTTATGTCATTTCTTAACAACAAATCCAATTTATTATATTAAGTGTGCCTAGATGTATTTTGCCTATCTAATTTCCAAAAGATTTCACTGCTTTTTATCATTTAAAAATCTTTCACTGTGATCCAATCCTAACAAGGTACAAGTTTGAGAGCGTTTTTCTCATCTTATAAGGAAATCATAAGATACTTTTACTCTCTATTAACCTTGCTTATACTAGCTTATAATTTATTTTCATTGGGTTATTGAAATCATAATTTTTCTGCCTCAGATTTCTTCATGATGTTTCAGAAAACTACTTTCATTGTTGTTTCCTTGAGTAGCAAAAAATAAAGAAAGCAAAAGAAAAAAAGAAAACATGAAATCATATTTGCATGTGTAAGGTGGTTTATAAGGAATGCATATTCTCAATTTTGTACAAGATATGTTAGTTATAGTGTCACAAGCTCTCAAAAAAGTTTAGTCCAACAAAGAAGAAAAATTTTCATATTTTTCAGATCTACTATACAGATTAAAATATCGAGGGATCCTAAAATTCTGAGTGTATGCACACACACACACACATGCACACACATATACACAGATGATTTAGAACCAGTATTTCCGAAAGTTTCTTTTCTATACTCCATACATTTTTTTTCTGGGTGACTTTTAGGAAGTTGCTTAAAATTTTGATGCAAAAATTCATATCGTAGAAGAATACAATGTGGGATTATACTATAATTCTAATTTAACAAATCACATTGATCATATATAATTGCATTGAAATTTAGATTTGTTTAGAGGACTACACTTAAATAATTAATATTTCTCAAACTTTGTGATGCACTCAAATTTCCTGCGAGATTGAAATAAATGTAGCTTTTTTTGTTCTGTCGCTTTCAGTTTTCTTTTTACTCAGTGTGTCCTAAAAGGATCGCATGCATTTGCATTTCTCTGAAGGGCTTAGTGGTCTTTAGATTCTATTTTGATGGCCAAAGGTCTGAAAGATCCCTATTAAGTAGTATCATTCTACATGTGTGGTCATGTTACTGAAGGGACAATATCTTCTCATTCTGTGAAAGAAATGCAAGAAATATCATCTAAAATTACACTATGTTGTACTGATTACTTCCAATCCCTAGCATTTGGAAAACAGCTCTACCATGTGCTGAGTTGTTTCCTTTACCTCATGGGAAGGAAGCTCAAGCCTGGATACCTTCCTTGGAAATATTATAGACCAGGGAACAAGTCATGTCACAGGAGAGGTGGAGGGATCTTTTTGTTTGGAGGAGCCTTTCTGGTTTGATGCAGTCTCCTTTGTTAATTTTTTTCTTCGTTGTTTGTGGTTTTCATTTGATACTCATTGCCAAGGCCCAATGTCAAAAAACTATTTTTTTTAGTTTTTGTGTTTTTTATTTTCAATTTACTTATAAATTAGTATAGAGAAACATTTACTTGTTCATAAATACAAACAATTATTACATTGCAAACTATTGTATATATGGACATCATGAGATTCATGCCAGCTACATTCTCCATGGATTTTCTTTTCTTGAAGTTTCTCTTTTCCTTCCCATTAGCATTGTACATGCTTATACATGCAAACAATGTACCTTGTTCAGACTCATCCACTTTGTTACTCTCATCCCTCCTGTCCTCTTCTTACAATAATTTCCACAGGCTTTGGTGTTCCATTTTCACATATGTACATAAAGAATTTTGACCATAGTCATCCTCCTACGCCATCTCCACCCTCTCCCCAGCTTCCACCCACAAGTACTCATAATCCTTAGGGCTTATTTTGCATTTGTTTTTCAATTAATATTTTTAGTATATTGAAATTGTTTCAAGGGGTTGCACTTTGCTGTTTCACACATGCACATATTGTAGTTTGGTCCAATTGGTAAGTGTTTACACTTACTTTCCCTGTCCCCATAGACCTTATTATTTAACAACGTTCCCTCAGTTAGACTTTCCTAATTCATTCTCAGATGCAGTTTAGTTCAATATTGTTTTCTTTCTAACATTCTCTTTCTTCTCTTGATAACAGTTTTTCCTCTAAGGCAGAAATTATTAGAAATGTAAGAAGGTATTGGTATTTTATTTAGTTTTTGTTTTTTCAAATTTTTATTATCAGGGCGGGGGATATAGCCTAGTGGCAAGACTGCCTGCCTCGGATACACAAGGCCCTAAGTTCGATTCCCCAGCACCACATATACAGAAAATGGCCAGAAGTGGCTCTGTGGCTCAAGTGGCGGAGTGCTAGCCTTGAGCGGGAAGAAGCCAGGGACAGTGCTCAGGCCCTCAGTCCAAGGCCCAGGACTGGCCAAAAAAAAAAAAAATCAAATTTTATTATCAAACTGAGGTACAGAGAGGTTACAGTTTCATACGTTAGGCATTGGATATATTTCTGGTACTGTTTGTTACCTTGTCCCTCATAACTCCCTTCCTCCTCCCCCTTTCCTTTTCCCCCCCTGAGGTGTTCAATTCACTTATATCACAACTGTGATATAACAATTGTTTCCATAACATGGAGTTCATTTCACTTAGCATCATCTTATGTGTTCATAAGGGTATAGCTGTTGGGCCTTGTGATGCTCTGCTATGACTTGCCTAAATCTGTACTAATTATTTCCAATAAAGGAGACCATAGAGTCCATGTTTTTTTGAGTCTGGCTCACTTCACTTACTATAATTTTTTCCAAGTCCTTCCATTTCCTCACAAATGGGGCAATGTCATTCTTTCTGATAGAGGCATAAAATTCCATTGTGTATGTGTACCACATTTTCCTGATCCATTCGTCTACGGAGGGGCATCTGGGTTGGTTCCAGATTCTAGCTATGACAAATTGAGCTGCGATGAATATTGTTGTCCTGGTGGCATTACTGTGATTTTGTTTGTGGTCTTTTGGATAGATACCCAAAAGTGGGGCTGCTGGGTCATAGGGGGGTTCTATATTTAGCCTTCTGAGGAACCTCCATACCACTTGCCAGAGTGGCTGAACCAGTTTACATTCCCACCAACAATGAAGTTAGGATTACATTTAGGCCACATCTGCTCCAACAATTGTTATTGTTAGTTTTCGTGATATATGACATTCTTACTGGGGTGAGATGGAATCTCAATGTTGTTTTGATTTGCATTTATTTTGTGGCCAGTGATGTAGAGCATTTTTTCATATGTCTCTTGGCCATTCTCATTTCCTTATCAGAGAAGTCTCTTTGTAAATCTTTACCCCACTTGATGAGGGGGCTATTGGTTCTTTGCGGTTTTGTTTTGGAAGAAGATAATTTTTTTAGGTCTGCATATTTTAGATATGAAGCCTTTGTCCGTTGAATGGCCGGTAAAGATCTTCTCCCAGTCTGTGGGCTTTCTGTTTATCTTGCGAGCTATGTCCTTTGCCATGCAGAAGCTCTGCAGTTTCATGCAGTCCCATTTCTCCAACCTTTCTTTGATTTGTAGCCTTTCTGGGTCTTTGTTGAGTAAGTTCTGTCCAGTGCCAAGGAGCCCAAGTGTTTCTCCTACTCCTTCCTTTAGTGTTTTCAGGGTGTCTCTTTTGATTTCGAGGTCTTTAATCCATTTGGAATTGATTTTGGTGCAGGGTGATATATAAGGATCTAGTTTTAGTTGTTGCATGTGTTGAGCCAGTTTTGCCAGCACCATTTGTTAAAGAGGCTATCTTTCTTCCATACTATTGTTTTAGCTCCTTTATCAAAGATTAAGTAGGCGTAGTTCTGTGGGTTCATTTCTGGGTCTTCAATTCTGTTCCATTCTTCTTCAGGACTGTTCTGGTGCCAATACCAAGCTGTTTTTATTACTATAGCTTTATAATACAGCTTGAAGTTGGGTATTGTAATTCCTCCAGCACTGTTCTTTCTGCTTAGGATTGTTTTTGCTATTAGTGATCTTTTATTATTCCATATGAATTTCTGGATTGCTTCCTCTATTTCATTAACAAATGGTGTTGGGATATTAATCTGTATTGCATTGAAGTTGTAGATAGCCTTTGGCAATATTGTTATTTTGATTATATTAATCCTCCCAATCCAGGAGCATGGGAGGTTTTTCCATTTCCTTAGTTCTGACTTAGTTTCGTTTTTCAAGCATTTAATGTTCTCATCAAAGAGGCCTTTCCCTTATTTGGTTAAGGTTATTCCTAGGAATTTTATGTTTTGGGGGGCTATTGCAAAAGGAATTGCTTTCCTGATTTCAGACTGGGTCCTCGGGTCGTTAGCATAGAGAAAGGCCGTTGATTTTTGAAGGTTTATTTTATATCCTGCAACTTTGCCAAAGTTTTGGATCAGCTCTAGTAACTTGGGGGTAGAGTCTATGGGATTATTTAGGTATAGGATCATGTCATCTGCAAAGAGAGAAAGTTTAACTTCATCTTTTCCTATTTGGATCCCCTTTATATTTTCTTCTTGCCTAAATTGCTCTGGTTAGGAATTCTAGTACTATGTTGAAGAGCAAGGGAGAGAGTGGACATCCCTGAATTGTTCCTGATTTTAAAGGGAATGGCTTTAGTTTTTCACCATTAAGAGTTATGCTTGCTGTTGGTTTGTCATAAACTGCCTAGATTATATTCAGGAATGTTCCCTGGAATCCCAGTTTTTCCAGGGTTTTGAGCATAAATGGGTGCTGGATTTTATTGAACGCATTTTCTGCATCCGGAGATAAAACCATGTGGTTCTTTACCTTGCTCCTTTTGATGTAGTGGATTACATTAATTGACTTGCGTATAGTAAACCAACTTTGCATCCCTGGGATAAATCCAGTTTGATCGTGGTGTATGATTTTTTTTGATGACCTGTTGAAGTCGATTGGCCAGAATTTTGTTGAGAATATTTGCATCTATGTTCATCAGGGAAATCGGTCTGTAGTCCTCTTTCAGTGATGAGTCCCTGCCTGGTTTTGGGATGAGGGTTATACTGGCTTCATAGAATGAGTCTGGTAGTGAACGTTCTCTTTCCATTTCAATGAAGAGTTTGAGAACTACAGGTATGAGTTCTGTTTTGAAGGCCTTGTAGAATTCTGCATTGAATCCGACTGGACCTGAGCTTTTCTTGGATGGGAGATCAATTACTGCCGTTTCTATTTCAATACTGGATATGGGTCTGTTTAGGAGGTTTAAATCTTCATGTTTAAGTTTGGGGATATGAATTTTTTCTAGGAAGTCATCAATTTCTTCCAAGTTCTCTAATTTGTTGGCATAAACGTTTACAAAATAGTCCCTTGTTATTTTCTGAATTTCGGTTATTCCTATGGTGATGTTACCTGTTTCATCTCTTATCTTGTTTATTTGAGTTTGCTGCCTTCGTTTTTTGGTCAGGTTTGCCAGGGGTCTGTCTATCTTGTTGATTTTTTCAAAGGACCAACTCTTTGTTTTGTTGATTCTTTCGATGTTTTTTTTCAACTCTAATTGATTTAATTCTGATTTGATTTTAATTATTTGCTTCCATCTATTGATTGTGGTTTGGCTTCTTGTTCTCTCTCAAGGAAATTAGGTGCTTCTTTAAATTATTGAGTTGCTGATCCTCCAGTTTGTTGATGTATGTACTCAGTGCTATAAATTTTCCTCTCAGTACTGCCTTTGTTGTGTCCCAAAGGATCTGGTACTTTGTGTCCTCAACTTGGTTGAATTCCATAAAGATTTGAATTTCCTTTTTAATTTCTTCAATGACCCACTGATGGTTCAGCAGGGTGTTGTTTAGTCTCCATGAATTGTAGGATTTTCTGTGGTGGCTGTTTCACTTGAGCTCTAATTTTGTTCCATTTTGGTCTGAGAGAATGCAGGGAATGGTTTTGATACTTCTGAATTTGTACAGATTTTCTTTGTGCCCTAAGATGTGATCTATTTTGGAGAATGTTCCATATGCTGCAGAGAAGGATGTGTATTCTGTTGTTGCTGGGAGGAATATTCTGTAGATGTCGGTTAAGTCTAGTTGCTCTGTGCAATTATTAAGTTCTGTGGTTTCTTTGTTCAGTTTTTGGCATGTTGATCTGTCCAGAGGTGATAGTGGAGTGTTAAAGTCCCCAACTATCAATGTGTTTGGGTCTATGAGTGTTTCTACTGTCAGGAGTGTTTGTTTGATGAAGTTGGGTGCTCCTGCATATGGTGTGTAGATATTTAGAATGGTTATTTCTGGGGCTGGGGATATGGCCTAGTGTCAAGAGTGCTTGCCTCGTATACATGAGGCCCTGGGTTCAATTCCCCAGCACCACATATACAGAAAACGGCCAGATGTGGTGCTGTGGTTCAAGTGGCAGAGTGCTAGCCTTGAGCAAAAAGAAGCCAGGGACAGTTCTCAGGCCCTGAGTCCAAGCTCCAGGTTGGCCAAAAAAAAAAAAAAAAAAAAAAAAAAAGAATGGTTATTTCTTCCTGTAGAAGAGATCCCTTTACAAGTATGTAGTAGCCTTCTTTGTCTCTTCTTACCTTTTTTAATTTGAAGTCAATTTTGTCTGATACTAGGATTGCAACTCCAGCCTGCTTATGGGGGCCATTTGCTTGATATATTTGATTCCTGCCTTTCACTTTTAGAAGATGTTTACTTTTGCTGGATAGATGTGTCTCTTGGAGGCAGCAGAAAGATGGATCTTGATTTTTGATCCAACTTATGAGCCTATGTCATTTGATTGGAGAATTAAGTCCATTATTGTTAAGAGTTAGGATTGAGAGAGGATCGTTTGTTCCTTTAAGTATCACTATCTTGTATAAAGCTGTGTCTTCCCATTTCTTGTTCTGATGTTTACTATTTAGGGTTCATTTCTCTGTCTGTATTGGGATTTTGAATATTTTCCCTGTATAGTACATCTTTGAGGATTTTCTGTAAAGCTGGTTTGGTGGAGATATATTGTTTCAGTTTTTCCTTACTGTGGAAGACTTTTATTTGACTTTTGGCTATGAATGAGAGTTTGGCTGGGTACAGAATTCTTGGTTGGTAGTTATTTTTATTTAGAGTTTGGTATACTTCATTCCAGGCCCTCCTTCTTTTCATGGTCTCTGCTGAGAAGTCTGGGGTAGTGCTGATTGATTTTCCTTTATATGTGATTGTTTTCTTCCCCCTAACAGCTTTAAGGATTCTTTCATTGTACTCCACTGATCCTGTTTTGATCACAATGTGTCGGTGGGATGTCCTATTCTGGTCTGGTCGGTTTGGGGTTGCAAATGCTTCTTGTATCTGTATAGGCCTTTCCTTCTGGATATTTGGAAGTTCTCAGCTAATATTCTGTTAAATATATTGCCTATCCCATTAACCTCTTTCTTCCAAGTTTTCCTCAATACCTATTATCCTTAAATTGGGCTTCCTGATTGTGACTTGAATCTCCTGTAGCGATCTATTTTGTTGATTGGACTGGATTTGTATTGATTTTTGATCATTCTCCATAGAATCTAAGGAATCTTCAGCTCCTGAAATTCGATCCTCTGCTTCAGTTAGTCAGGACTGAAGGCTAGCTACTTGATTTCGAATCTGTTTTGCTTCTGACTGGTCTTTCCTGATGATTTCCATGTCATTTCTTAGGTCTTGTATGGACTTCTTTACTTCATTAACTTCATTACTTTGGTTTTGAGTGTTGTCTCTCAAATCTTTAAGCTGGGTAGCTATCTTTTCATTTGACTCTTGAAGTTCATTTATCTTTCTATTTGTGGATGCCATGAAATTCTACATTAATTTTGCTTTGTCTCCTCACGCTCTAGAATAATTGACTGAAGAGATTCAAACTTTTCATTTATCATTTTTATCAGTAGACTTTGTAGAGCATTTTGGGTGTTCTCTTCTATGTTTTTGATTGACTGCTCTGCTTCCTGCTTGTTTTGAGTGGGGGATAAGGATTCATTGTTTGCCATCTTTCTTGTGTTCCTTCTGCCCATGTGGATTGGGAATTCCAGTCTACCAGCACCTGTGAGCACCGTTTAAGTCCCAAAGCAGCCCTTACCAAGCACTGTTGTGTAAAACAATTTCACAATTATATACATATACCTTGTATACCTTGTCTATAAAATTAGATTTGGTGTTCCTAAAGAATACAGTTTCAATATAACAAGCGATCCTGGGCCCTGTATTCAGCAGTTACTTATTTACTGTTACAACCCTGTAAGCAATTCTTGTTCTTATATTAAGTTCTTTTTGGACTGGCTTTCTCTATGAACCCCTTTGATTCACTCGGATTAAGCTGGGATACCCTCTATCCAATAACCAGGAGTCAATGGAACCTGGAGGTCCAGGCAGTTATTCAGGATGGTAAGTTGGAGGTAGTAAAGAGAATAGAGTAAAATGTATTGGGGGGGTGCGATTTTGGTTTATTTTCAGTGACCTGGAAATGTGGGGAAGAGTAGAATCAGTAGAAAGAACAAGGTTAAAATAATAGATAATGGAGAGTTAGCAGAAAAGAGTGGAAGTGTTATTCATAGGAAAGTAATTTTTAAAGAGAGAGAACACAAAGAGAGAAATAAAGTAAAAATACTGGAAGATAGATGCACAAAACAGAGAAAAATTATTTAAAAAAGAAAAAATAATAAAAAGGAACAAAAACAGAAAAGGAACTACCCAAACAAACAAAAAAAAAAAACTTGATATAACAAACCGGTAAAAATGGAAAATAAACAAACAAAACAAAAAACCAACAACGTTTCAGAAGTGAAAAAATTTAAAAAATTTTTTTTAATTTTTTTTTTGTCTATCCATTATATCTTTTTGTTTTTTTCATTCAAAATTTTATTATCAAACTGATGTACAGAGAGGTTACAGTTTCATAAGTTAGGCATTGGATACAATTATTGTACTGTTTGTTACCTTGTCCCTCATACCCCCCTCCCTCCTCCCCGTTTCCCTTCCCCCACCCCCGGAGGTGTTCAGTTCACTTACACCAAACAGTTTTGCAAGTATTGCTTTTGTAGTTGTTTGTCTTTTTTTACCCTGTGTCTCTCAAATTTGGTATTCCCTTTCAATTTCCTGCATCCAATACCAGCATACATGGTTTCCAATATACTCAGATAAGATTACAGAGATTGTGTAGGTACAAACACAGGAAGGTGATCCAAGAACATCATCAATAATATAAGCTACAGATACACATGGAACATTGAAAGTAGTTACAACTGTGATATAACAATTGTTTCCATAACATGGAGTTCATTTTACTTAGCATCATCTTATGTGTTCATAAGGGTATAGCTATTGGCACTTGTGATGCTCTGCTATGGCTTGCCTACACCTGTACTAATTATTCCCAATAAGGGAGATCATAGAGTCCATGTTTCTTTGGGTCTGGCTCACTTCACTTATTATAATGTTTAAAAAATTTTTGAAAAGGAAAAAAAAAAAGGAGTCCTTCTTGTTTGGGTGGTTTTCCCCAGTCTCTGGTTTCCTTGGGATGGTCTGCAGTCTATTTTTGTGATTGGCTGGTTTGACTTGATTTCAGTTTGCATGGGTGGATCTGTTCTTACCCTTCTCCCCCGTTGGTGCAATCCTGGGTCTCTGTGGTTCGCACAGCTTGCAGGTAGGCCTTGGGCGTCCTCTGTAGATGGGGACATGAGTAGCCTCGGGAACTGTGGCTCCTCTGTCTGCTGTGGGGCTGCTGCCTTTGACGCCTGGCTTTGAATAGGCTGTGGAATCAGCAGGGCCCGGTGCCTCTGTCCTGTTTTACCTGCCTGAGAGTTGCTTGCCTGGGGGAGGCTCCTCCTTCCTGGGCTTGGCGGCCTCCTTGGTGAAGGTGGCTATGGAATACAGCTCCGTTTTAGGCTGGTAATTGGGCTTCCTCTGTAACGGGACCGTTTAACTCCCTCAGGAACTGTTTGTTCCCCCGTCTGGTGTTTCTGTGCTGCCAGTAGCTACTCACCACTATTGCTTTAAATTTAGAAATTCTGGTGGGCAGGACGGGGCACCTCTGGCTAAGCCGAGGCCCAGGACACGCCTCCTGCCAGGGCAGGGGGCATTCCCCTGGGTGGAGCTGGCTCTCACTGGTCAGTCCCTCTTGCCCTTTTCAATGATGGCTCCTTTGACCTCGCTTTCCCCAAGTCCGCTTTAGTTCCAATCTGGTCTGACCCTATGCAAGTGGCAAAGATGGCGCTTTGCTCTGGCGGTGGGGGAAGGGCTGCCTTCCAGAAGCTGCTCTGTGGGCGCGAGTGAGAATATCTTTTGTGGGGTACTCATGCTTTCTCTGTGATTTCAGGTCATCCGTGCTCAGCTGCCATCTGGAGGATTTCTCCCTGGTCTATGCTGTGTGCTTTAGCCGCGCAGAGTGCGGGTTGCTGTGCTGGGCACTGTGCTGGCGCCGGCACTGGCGTGGCTGCAGGATGCCACCTGGAGCTCGAATCTGTGTTTTCAGATGAGCAAAGTGGATTTTTCCTTCCTGGCCAGAGTCCCTGTACTGTTAGAACTTACTCTGGCTGTCTTTCTAGGAGTAAAAGTTTGTCCGGGGTTTGAAAACTGCGATGTGAGAGATCTCAGCTAGGGCTCTGCTGCTCCTCCATCGTCTTTCTGGAAGTCTTCAAAAAACTTTTAATGTGCGTTTTCTTCAAGAAGATGTATGGTTTGTGGTTATTTTCTTAGATCTCAAAAATGAAATGACAAGTGTTAGGAATGCAACACTGGGTAAAGAGAAATATGAATGTCAGCAAGAATTATTTTATTACCTCTGACCCATGCTCTAAATAAAATAAAAACTGTTTTAGGGAACTAAAATATGATTTAGAAAAGTGTGAGAATGAAAATACTTACATCTATCACATTGTTACCAATTGCTTAAAGAGTTTAGAGACCTTAGAAAATTTGGCAAAGGCAAAGACTATTTGACATTGTCTTATTGTTCAGACTTTTCTTTCTTTTGTTTAAGTCACTATCTGCACAAAGCAGCACCAGAAACAATAGAAATGTTTGAGGGAATATCAAATCCCCTTTAGGAGGAAAGGTGATGAGTTACAGGCAGGGGAAGACTGAGAGACAGATGAAGTGACTTTAGGTAATCAGAGTAAAAATTGCCGCCTGATGCAATCCAAGCAGCAATAACCGCATTTTGTAAAATACTTGATGAGTTTTTATAGCTTTATAGCATTTGGCCTTTATGTTGCGCGATATTCACCCTGTAACGGGCTGACCCTCTTCTCCCCGAAGAAGTTATCAGTTCTCTATAGAAAAGTAATTCTGCAGGTGTCTTTCCAAAGATGAAGTTATGAATCAGTGATGCGGGCAGAGGTGGCATCCCAGGTAGCATTCTGAAAAATCCGTAAATTCTTTAAGAAAGACTGTTTTCTCCCTCTGTCAGATGCTATTATGCCTAAATCATACTTTTCTACTTGGAAACTTTTGGTGGTCTGGAAACATGCACTGAAGAGCTCAGAATGGAGAAAAAAAACATGAAAGCAATAGTGCCAGGAAGACAGGATATTTTATTATTGTAAAAACATCACAAACAGAGATGTAAGGCATGCCACTTTCAGGAACAATTTAAAGTTCTACAGTTTAATTTATACCTGGGCTATATTATACTGTCAGTAACATGTGAATTATTAGGATCAATGGGCAATATGCTCTCAAACAATTTTAAATTTCAATGAAGAAAGAGGCTCAAAATGGAAAAATAGTACAAAGAAAAGAAAAATCCAGTGAAATCAAAGAGCCTCCAAATTTTAAAAAAAGAACAGTCTCCGTAGGCAATTTATGCCTGAAGAAAATTGTTCTGCATTACTTAATAACTGACTCCATGATCTTGTTACAAAATGTACAATAGATTTTCATGGGAGTGAGAATTCATTCATATCCAAACTCCTATGCTTGGCTCTGCATCTTTTCATAGACATGTAATAGTTGATCAAGAGTGTGGCGTAGGAAAATAGTAGAGTGAAGAGTGGTTTATATTAATTGACTTTGGAAAGATAAATCATTAGGTTAATTAAAGTGAAATAGTATATGTTTTTTATTTTTTTATATGCTTACTTTCAGTTTGTGCTATTGCAGAGCTATCTGTTCTCTCTGAACATTTTTTCCTTTGACATGTCTTAGGAAAATACTACAAAGAGTTATAACTACAAAATGTAAAAAAGAAAATCAAATGTACTGGTAAAATATTTTCAAATCTCTCTAGGGTGTTTTATTCTAATTGCAACATATGGACTTCAAATCCAGTGAAGAACAACACTCCCCAAGAGAAATTCAAATAATAAATTAGATTTTATTCTTTTCTTCATGAAATCAGTCAACTAGTATAGCAGGTATGTTATATTGGACACAAAATTGTTGCTGTCTAGTATAGTGACAAGGAAATGAAGAAGAGCAACGATGATATCAAAAAGGATAATAAGAATACAACAATCTATAAGAATGTAAGCATGTTCAAAGCAAAGACAATTAGAATTGAGGACAATTAACAGTACTTTATTAAAATTGAAATTATCCAGTGTTGCCTGCATTCTGAGTACTCACCTGGTTTGTCAATCAAATCAATTACACACACCTGTTTTATGAGACTTGAATCCCGTGAATGGATCCAAAGATAAAGTAGACATCCAGGAGAGAGCAATTGTTTCCAGATGGAAGCTGCAGGGTCTTTTCTGAGACTTTCCCAGGAAGTCAGAAAAAAATCACATCCAACAAATCCTATCCATCTCCAGAGTCACAAAACCTAACCATTATCCAAAAGCAGAATCATGAGAATCTGCATCTTGAAGAATGGCGCAGTCACTCTTGGAGCCATGTGCAGATGGATGCTGCTGCTTTGACGCTCTTTACAAAATACATTGTTTAGAAATTGTCAATCTTGAAAGGATTAGAATACAGAAAGAGCAGAAAACCACCTCAACAGACCAGATCAGTTTTGGTGGAAAGTTGAAGAGGGACGCCATGGTGACATGAGCAGAGTCAAGAGACAGGAGGCATGGCATAATTGGAGGCAGGAATGGAGGGGCTTAAGTAGGGGCAAAGTTGGCTCGAGTGTACAAACTGTTCTAGGATGTGCTCTCCACGTTTGTGGTTTCAGCCCGAGTTAATTTATGCAGGCCTGCTTCTCCTGGGAGCCTGTTGTGCAAACCTACTGAACAGGTCCTGGTTCAGCAAGGTGTGGCCTGCTTAGGGGAATTCAGGTACCTGGAGATTGCAGATTCTCACCATACATAATGTTTACTTTTTACACACAAAGCTAACTGAAACTCATTCTAAAAGCTGGGTGCTGGTGGTAGCACATACATCTGTAATCTTAGCTGACTTCAAACCTCAAGACCTGAGTTCAAACCCCAAGACTGGCTCACACACACACAAAAGCCCATCTGGGATACTTCCAGTGATAATAGCAACAAGTGAAGATTCATATTTTGTATTTTATGATACTTCAGTTTTCTATCAATGTAATACAAGGATTTCTATAGAACCTGCATTTCAACCACGGTATATAGTTCACTACAGGATCTTTATTTGTAGGTTATTTCATGGCCAGAAATGTTAGCCAATGGCTTAGAAATATAATTTAATTTTATTATAACAAATATGTAGTGAGTCAGAGTTAATACCATGATTTTACAAACATGAAAATTGAAGTATTTGGTAAAAGACATGGTAAACATAGAAAAATAAAAATTCCACATTGCTCCAAAGCAGAATATAATGATAATCAACAATGAGAACTAAAATTTGCAAAGAAAAATTAATAAACAATGATACATACTAAGATTATAGCTAGAAGATATTTATATTTTTATTTTGTCATAACAATGTACTGCTTGCTATAATTTTAAATAATTAAAAAGATCCCTGTTTGGCAAATATTCACAGACAAAATCACACAAAATTATATATGAGAATGTTTGTGTATCCATATATATGTATGTACATATTTATACACACATATAAGTGTGTATGTGTATGCATATGTGAATAAAGTGTTAAGTAAACTATGGTTAGATATATTTTATCAGTATGGCCATAAAATTAACAAGATGGGAAAATATTGAAAGCATTTTAATTTTGTATTTTCAAACCATTATAGACTTATACAAAGTTGTAAAATTATATTGAGGATCCGCAACCAGGATATTTTTTCTTATCATTAATTGGGAGATTATATATTGGAGAATAGAATATAAAAATTTAATGAACCAAGATGGTTTGTCATGATGAATGAAAGAGTGTTTGTTATTTGTGTTTTCTTAGTTTAACCTAAAGCTGTTTTTTGTCATCCGGGATTCTCTCCATGTATCATATTATTTTTAGTCCATATAACCTTGGATGCCTTTTGAACTTCCCTGATTTTTCATGACCTTGAGAGTTTTGAAAAATTCTGGCCTGGTATTTTGTAGAACCAGACTCCAAGTTTAATTTATATGCAATATTTGTCATTACAAAACTGTATCTGCCATGTGTTATTTTCACCAGGTCATACCAAGGTAACTTACAAGTCTTTTAAAACTGGTCATCTGCCTGAAGTAGTATTTATCCAGACTTTTAATGATAAAGGTAGTAGACTTTCCTTACTGTACTTTTTTGAAACAAATCAATGAGCAGTCTATACATGAGGAATTGAGAATTAGACTCTACTATGTTGAGGATAAAGTATACATTCTTGGGAATTCTTCAGCAGCACTGGTTTGCCTATTTTTTCCACTTGGTTTGCAATCACTTCTCTCTATCCATATAAATTTATGGGTATATAGTGTATAATCTAACACTATTTAATCATTTTATCATGCAGATTAACAGATTTGAGTACTGGGAATACTTTATGTCTGCTTCAGATGGAAGGATCTGGCCTACATATTTCGATATTTGACTTTTTTTTCCCTTGGTGACTGATTTAATTCAGATGTGTCATTATTTTTACGTGATATTAGATTGATTATGCTGGTTCTGTGACAACTTTCTGACTGTGAAAATCCAAGAACATATGGTATATTTCTATGAATCTAGTATATCCCTATGAATATTTGTATAGCTTTCTTAAGATTGTTCATAGTCTTTTGACATTCCCAATTTTGATGTTCTTATAGGGAAAAGAACAAAAAAAATAAAAAAATAATTAAAACACCCATATAAAACTCTATATACTCATTTCTACCTTTGACACAATGTAAACTCTGTATTGTGGTGTCTGTTTTTATTTAACAATTAAAATATTCTGTTTTGAAGAAAACTCATTTTCCTCAAGTAGATGTTAAGGTCATTGTAGTGACATATTTAAGGTGAGTACCTCTCTCTATTATACTTAGTTTGAAGATATAAGGACTATATCTATCACACAATAACTAAGAAGATCATAAAAATGCTGCATAAACCTTGATAGAGACACAAGTTTTAAGGAATAGTAACTTCACACAGCTTTAAAAATTGCTCCAGTCATGGCTTGTTTCTTATGTCTAGACCTAGGCAAGTCTTTCCCCTGATTTATTTTGTGAAGAAACATGTAAAATTAAAAGAACAGGTAATATTATCTTTTTACCTTTCTGAAATTATTCAGAACTATGGTTGAATAAACTTGCATACATCTTTTCAAGGTAGAGTCCTACCTGACAGATTCTAAATCAATTATTTGTTTTTATCTAGGGTAAATAAGACGAAAGTGGCTAATGATGGAGGTAGAAAGGATAATATGGTTCCAAATTTTCTATTTTAGTTAGATGTTAATTGAGTTACTCCTTGCTTTCTGTATTTGAAACGTTTAACATTCCAAGAACATAATCTGCTATATAAATGAGGAATAAAACAAAATGTGAAACATAAACCTGTGTTTCCATCTCTGAGCCTGATAGGGTATAGTTATTAAAGCTGTAATTTATAAGTACACATTATCATGTCCTAGAGAATAAGTGTATTTTGTAAATGATTTGTCTGATAAAAGCAAAACATTGTCTTTTAAAATATCTTTTTGTTGTTATTAATCTAAAAAAAGAAGACAGAATCTGAAACAGAAGTAAAACATTACTAATTGCAAAGAGCCTGATTTGATAAAATCAGTTCTTTGCCTATACTTACACTGTGATAAGAAATGATAATGACTACAAAAATAATGTTTCTATTTAGAGAGTGGCTTGGCTGTGAATTGAAATAATCTCATGAAGATCAAAAGGAAAGATTCAGAAATGAATTTGTGGCTGAAAACATATTATTTCATTTCTTTTTAAAGGTGTCACGGTAATAGGTTTTTATCAATTATTCTGGTGCATTTCTTCCCTCCATTCTACCTCTAATAGGCAAAGCTAACAATTTCCATTTTTCAGTATCGATCCTTTGGCCACCTGGAGTACAATTTGAGAAACAGCTGTGAATACAGGGGTTATTTGGATGAATCAATTAAAATGACACCATTGGCACGATCCTTGAGTGTTTTTTGTTTAATTTTGTTTTTTTACCAGAGCAGAATAATTCTCATTCCTTTCCTTTTTTTTTGTTTTTGTTTAATATAGTTAGAACACCACACCATTTACATTATAATTTTAGACTTGAAAATGAAAATTTATGCTTGAAATTACAAATATTTCTGCTTAAAAAAAACTAAAGAGGACTTTTATTCTCAAAGTAGATTCACTTTAGTAAAAGCAATTAAAGAATTTTTTACCTCAATTACCTATGTCAATATAATCAATATAGTCAATATAATTAACTGTGCATTGTTCTTTTTAGAATGCTATATGAAAGATCTGGAGGAATGAGATGACTAAGCTACATCCTTTCCTTTTTTTTAATGTTGTATTCATGTGATTCTATACAATGTTCTGTTCTCTGAAATGTAATATTTGAAGGCCTAATGGAGTCCTTGCAAAAAGTAAAGCTTCACATTTGAAGCTTCCATGCCATGTAAATTATAAACAAATCATCTGGACAATGAATTGTAATTTCTTCAAGAGAAAAAATAAAATCAAAGTACTTTGTGACAAATTTTATTATTACTATAAAGTCCATTTACAGAGGGCTTGCAGTTACATAAGTCAGGTAAAGAGTACATTTCTTTTTGAACCATGTCACCTCCTCCCTCTCTTTCTCCTGGTTTTCCTTCCCTTCCCAACCCACAAATTGTGTAGTTCATTTTCAACATAGTGTCCAGTGAGTACCACTGCTGCATTTGTTCACCTTTTGTCCCTCTCAAAGTATTTTCAATCACACAAATTAGCATGTGCAAGAGCAAGTAGAATATTGTGAGATATTTTTCCTCCTTGTCAAAAATGTATATTTCACTGATAGAATGAGAAAAAGGTTGGTTTGTTGTTTGTCATCACACACAAACACACACACACACACACACACACACACTACTGACTGACTGAATTTCTATCACAGAACTAAAAGTAAAAAAGGCACACCTCACGAATAGGAAACTTCAATTTCTACAAGTACTGTCTTCTACTTCTCCATTTCTACATTTTATTTCTTCCTCTAAAAAGTCACTCTCAATGTACCCCTTCAGATTTTATCAAATGATAACAACAAGAACACTCTATTTTCTCTTGGAAGCCCCAAACTTGCAGTTTGAGCACTTTGCTTCCAAGTCAGTTTTGTAGAAGACTACCATACTATATCTTTTAACACTTCTAGTCAGCAGCCGTGTGTGTGTGTGTGTGTGTGTGTGTGTGTGTGTGTGTGTGTGTGTGTCTCCATAAGTAATCCCACAATCCCAGCTGGGTGTACTACAATCTGGTTAAATTCTATCACTGACCTAAGTTAGCACAGATCCATCCCACTTCTCAAGCCAAAGCCACCAGTAGCGAGTCCCCATCAGCCATAACTCTTGGCTATCATAGCTATAAACTGATGATTTTCATGATTTCCTGCTCAAGTCTGACTAACTAGAATAGTCGCCAGAACCCAGAAAGCAGTTTACTTACTATTACCAATTCACGATGGAGCATGATGAAAAGCTAATTAAAAAAAAAAGTACATAAAGCAATGTTTGAAAGCTCAGAATGCTTGAGCTCAGAAACTACAGTCCCTTTGGGAGTTAGATTACACCATTCTCCTTCTATGTAGTGACTTGCTCTTTCTGATGACCATAACTCCAAGGCAGAAGCCCAAGAACCGTCATTGGGACTAAATAGGTTTCTATTGCCCAGGATGTAGGAATTATATGTGCACAGAATCAAAATCAAAGGTTACTGCCAGGGCAAAGTATTTCCCTAGCATACCTATTATTTTGGAATTGGAAAAGGGTGTGTGAAACTCTGTGCCATGATATAGGGACAAAGAAACATAGCATTTCCCCTGCCTAAGGTCCTCAGCTCCTCCTATTAGATCCCAGATCCACCCATACCTACTAAGCCATGCCTACTCACTATTAAGACCAACCTTTAGCCCCAGAGAGAAGCTGCCACTTGGATAAGGTGCAGACGCCATGTTGCTCCTTCTCCCATGGGAGATATGGCCCCACTAATAAACCTCCTTATAAACTTTCTCCTGTCCATGACTATCTCCACATGGTCCCCTGGGATGGCTGGGACATATCCTTTCAGAAATACATGTTTCTTGATAGAAGCAACAATATTCAAACTATACAATCTAAGGTCAAATGCCTTCCAACAATAGGGCAGCAATGTGGCCTTTGATCTAAAGGGAATAGAATAGTATCTCTTTGCCAAAAAAGTCTGTCATATCCTCATGAAAAAGTAGAGCCCTGGCTTTGAGAGGAATGCAATGAGTCTCTAACTCTTCAACTCATAGGGAATCAGTCTTCTCAACTCACCTGTCTACTAGTGATATAAAGAAATCACACAATGTATTTTCTTTTCTTTTTTTTTTTTTTTTGCCAGTCCTGGTCCTTGGACTCAGGGCCTAAGCACTGTCCCTGGCTTCTTCCCGCTCAAGGCTAGCACTCTGCCACTTGAGCCACAGTGCCACTTCTGGCCGTTTTCTGTATATGTGGTGCTGGGGAATCAAACCTAGGGCCTCGTGTATCCGAGGCAGGCACTCTTGCCACTAGGCCATATCCCCAGCCCCTATTTTCTTAATTATACAGGTCACTAGACATTCACACACAGTGAGATCAGAGGAGGATATTCTTAGGAGAGGAACACAAAAGTGCAATACCTACATGAATCTGATCGTATAAAATAATATTTATCAAAATGAATTCCAGGAAATTAACGGAAATAAGTTTTTTTTGTTTTCTTTCCTTTTGTCTTATTTCTTAGTTTATCTCTGACTTTGGGACATGTAGGGGGAGGGGATGGGCCAACCAAATGTCCCTTTATCTGATTTATGTAACTGTAACCCCTGTACCTCACCTTTCCAATAACACTTTAAAAATGCACTAAGAAAAAAAATATTTGCAGGGGCCTGATGGGGAGAATAGCATAAAACATGAAAACAATCCTTTCAGGGGCAATGTACAATTCCTTAGACAATATCGCTAACTTCAAAATGGAAAAGGAAGCGAGCTATATAACTCAGTCCAACAAACTAGCAAAACTGACTATTTTAATATACTAAGTGGTAGAAGGCAAACACATATAGTCACAGCTCATTTTGGTGATGCCATGTGTGCATTAAGGAGATTTAACCCAACCATGAAATCATTTTACTATCATGTATAAAATGGCATATGGACCTGAATTTGTTCTTCTGTGAGTGACCTCTTTCCTTTACAAGTATCAGGAGGACTCATTAGGCACTGTGATTCTCTTATTCTTTGTGTTAGGTCATTAGCTGATGTATTGTTCCATGCCATTTTTACAAAGTGATTTTGTTCCACATTGCTGATGTAAAGCAAACACAGATGCTTTCCAAAAGACTTTTATAAATTACTTCCTTCCAGAATCTTTAAAATGAAGTGAATACATGCATAGATATTTAGCATATGGCCTGATATAGGCAAATCAGAATGAAGAATCACTACCTGGATAAGGGAAGAGAATGGAGACTTAAGAGCAGTCTCAGAAGCCACAGCAGATAGCTTTGATAAGCCAGAACAGGCCAATTTAGGTTGCATTTGGATATAGAAAGCAACAAGGAAAGAGGTAGCCTCATTCATTCATTTGCTAACTCTTCAGATCACAGACACAGGAGCAGTATGTCTCTAGGAATCAGATACTTTCCATTGGGACTGTGCCTTTTATTTTATGCATTGTGATTCCCATTCAGCAATTCTGAACCACACTGGGTGTTACTTTTACGTAACAAAGGAGTGCAAAAAAAGAAGCTTTATTCCCTGTTGCTGTTTTCATTTTGTTGTTGTTTGTTTTGTTTTGTTTTCAGTTAGTTCACATTTACTGTCCAGGACTCCTATCTTTTTTTAGCAGGCCTGATACAGAGATTCTTCCAGAACAGCCTTGCAGGAAGGGGACTGTACAAGGTTCCAAAGATTTTTTTTTAACTTTTTAGATTTAAGTTGAATTGATCTTGGGCAATCATCAGCAATAGGAAATTCACTGTTTATAAATGTCAGTAGCCAATCTGAACTATCTAGGTTATTCAATCCATTCCTTACAGACACATGTACTAGAGGGAGGAATGCTAGGAAACACTTGGAAATTACTCTGAATATTTTTATATGTGATAATAGGCAGATAATAGATGATAATAGACAGATGTTCTGTTATTTGGGATGGGGTAATATCTAACTTGTAGCTTTTGCTAAGGGGTTGAAAGTAAAGCACTGTTCAATTATAAATCCAGAAAAATCCAGATGACTTTTTAAATGTTTCTCTCTCTCTTTTTTTTTTTTTTTTTTTTGCCAGTCCTGTGCCTTGGACTCGGCCTGAGCACTGTCCCTGGCTTTCTTTTTGCTCAAGGCTAGCACTCTGCCACTTGAGCCACAGCGCCCCTTCTGGCCGTTTTCTGTATACGTGGTACTGGGGAATCGAACCTAGGGCTTCATGTATGGGAGGCAAGCTTTCTTGCCACTAGGCCATATCCCCAGCCCCAGATGACTTTTTAATTCCCTAAAATGCTTTCTCCATTTAACTCTTTGGCAGACACTGAAATTATCATGTACTAACTCTCATGACTTTGCACTAACTCTCATGCCACTATCAACCACATTTCTCTCTCTTTCATAAATGTTAAGGTTTCCGTAGGAGACATTTTACAAGTCAGTTTTATCATGTGTCACATTTGAATCTAGAACATATACTAAGCAGATTCAAAATTCCCTGTTGATTTTTTAATTTAGTTCTAAAGAAAGTCCCTTTGCCTGTGCATCGGGTCTGAGGGTCATCACGGGGGTGCATTAGTCTAAGGGTCGTCACGGGGGTCTCGAATTCTGGGCACTTCATGCCCAAACCCTGAATTTAAGCCTCAAGATAGAAAAAAAAAAAAAAAACCCAAAACCTTCATGAAATTATCATTACAAACAAGTAGGGGAGTGTAAAGGATTCTGATTGGAGAATACTTGGTTTAAATAATTAAGAGTCACAAAGAGTGTTCAGAAATGAGATGGAGATATTTTTTTCTGGTTTTCAGGATTGTGTGGTTATATGAACTTGTCAAAGAAGTACATTTGGAGGATGAAAGTAAGAGAACAGAGTACAGAATGATGAATTGTGTAGCCTTAGCTTGGAAGTAATGTATCAACATTGTTTTTCTAAGACAAAATTTCTTTCTCTAGAAGACACTTAAAATATAGCAGCTGCTAAGGAACCCCCACGATTTCACAGAGTCCACAAATCTCCAGAGTTTAGTACACCACATACCATAGTCTCCTCCTAGAAAACAGCCACATAGAATAGTTGTTGAAGGACTTGGCTCCCAATGTCAAAAGAGCACTGAGGAATTGATTCTGCTGGTGCTTTTTAGTGAAGATTGAGATCTCTTCTTCCTCCCTACCTTTTTCCCTGAATTCTCATTGTTAACTTCATTTGCAAATGTTAATTTAAGTGTTAATTCAAAATGATCATTTTCAAATGAAGATAAGACAACAGGATTTTTTTTATATTAAAGGAATGAATCTCTAATGTGATCCATTCTATGCTTATTTCTATGCTTTCCTTACAATTCCTTTCTTGACTTCAGATTTTCATCAAATTCATGTTTAATTTTGTCATTACTTTGAAACTCCTCATGACAATTTCTTAACCTCTTATAAACATCTCAGATGTTTGTTTTCTTATCTCTGTGATACTATATATAATTAACCATCAAACACATTCAAAATTGTATCAATTTTGCAAATTGTGAAAAAAATGCTATTCATTCTGTCATTCTACAACCAGAAATAATAACAAACAGGTACAACAAAGTAACAACAAAAATTACTGCTTTTTGAGGATTCTATGTAAGTATGTGTGTTACTTAGAGCAAGATTACAGTAATTTCTGTAGTTAAAATTATTCTTATAAATATACTAAATTTACACATAATCTACATAGAAGCAATTTAGCAGAAATATTCCATGTGTTCTTGATGCTTTCAGAGTTCCATTAAATTACATATTAGACCCCTGCCCCACTTCTCCTAGCCCTACATCAAAGAAGGAAAGACTATGACATACTACATCATTTGCTCTGTACTCTGAATGTTTATGAATAAGAAAAAACAGTATAAGATGTCCAGGTTAGAAGCTATAAATAGTCCCTAATAATCCAAGCTTCCCCAGGATAGCCCATGTTCTAAAAGAATCTGTATGCCATTTAAAACCAAGAAACAAGCATACACCACCCCAGGACTGCTATCTCTAGACAAATAAGGGGTAAAACTTTGAGCTGCACAGAAGAGTAACTGAAAAAAATCAACTGACATAAAGAACTATTAATTGGAACTATTTCAAATATGGTATTTCCCACTGAACAAGTAAAATTGGACCGAGATTTAGATGTGTGAACCAAAAGATATCTAATATGAGTGGAATTGTAACAAAGATGTTTTGGCTTTTTACATACTAATGCTGCAATTTTTTTTCCAATTTTCTAACATTTAAAAACATCAGATTAGTAGATATTAAGGAATAATACAGACACCATAACTTAATTATTGTTCTCCCAATTAAAGAATCTTTTTTATTTCCAGTCCTGGGCCTTGAACTCAGGGCCTGAGAGCTGTCCCTGGCTTCTTTTTGCTCAAGGCTAGCACTGTGGCACAGTGCCACTTCTGGCCATTTTCTATATATAAGGTGCTGAGGAATAGAACCCAGGGCTTCATGTATACGAGGCAAGCACCAGACCATATTCCCAGCCCTTGAAGAATCTTTTCATATTTTGTTTTCTTAAGTTAAAATAGTCTCTGTGATCACTAAGGGAAATTTTTTTTTTGTTTTGCATTTTAGCATATGTTTTCAGGCTATCGACTAAAAGTTGATATTTATACTTCTGCCAAGATAGAATTAAAGTAATTGCCATGGATATCTAATCAGTTCTTTCAATGTTATTTATTGAATTTCCCATTTCTCCCACTGATTTGAAATATGGTGGCAGACACCAGTAAATAACCACCAAACAATCTTTGCCACCTCCCCTTCAATGACATTCTTCTCATCACTTATGTCCTCTCCTTCACTTAAAGGAATATAAGAATAGACTTACAATTAGAACTATTCCATCATGGGATTTTTAAACCAATTACCTCTCCAAAAACCTTTCTAGTTAAGCTTGTATTCTGAGGCTGTTCCTGGTGTCTTCTATTGTATTTGAACTTTTCTCATGTACAATTACAATATTCTTTAAATTTCCATCGCTTCATAAAATGTTTCAATTCTAGTAGAGGAAATAACATTCATTACTCTGTGTTTCTAAAATGTCTTACCTTTTTATGCTTGCACATACAAGTATAATTGATGTATTTTTTTCCAGGTTCAAAATGTTTAAACTCATAGGCATTCAAATAGGTTTACAATCCAATTAAGTAGCAGTTTGGAAGTATTGTTAGTTTTTCATAACTGAATCTTCCATGACAAGCATATGTCTATATTTGTTACCATTATTTAGTACTTTCCTACATTCCTATAGACAACTTTAGTACTTTATGTATTTAGTGTGAGTTTCTTGAGCAAATGTCTAATGATTTTAAGTTTTTGTTGCTTCTGTGAGTGTTCTTGGTACATATTTTTCTAACAGATTGTTGCTCTTATAGGGTAAAATTACAGATATATGTGTGATTTTGTATTTTCTGTTTTTCAGTCAATTTCTGGTACCCAAATATGAATGCTAATTTTGTTTTATTTTGGTCAGTATATCTGGTCCATTCACCTTCAAGATAATGTCAAATAATTTTGGTGGTGATTATGGATTAAGCTACCTGTGTTCTACAAAGTTGAGATGGCTTGGACATGCATGAATTTTTCTCCTGACTTAGTGATGAAGACAAAATTTACAATAATGTCTATACTTAGGTCCACAAACAAGCAGAGATTCTAAGTGAAATATATGATAGCAGCTTTCAAACTGAGGTTACTAAGATAGTAAACAGCTATATACAATAGAATTTATAAAAGATTGCAAAATATATCTGAACATAATTTATGTTAAGATACATTTGTTATATCGGAATTCAACCGCAACAAACAGAGAAACCTCATCTTGAAAGGTCGAATTAGAAATTTCTATTAGAGAGCCAGCAGCTGCATATAGACTCCTGACCAGGTTTACAGCCCAGAATGCTTCTTGCCCAAAGCTTTTAAAGACAAAAACCATATGCTTGTGGTGGACACACAACCCAACAAAAGCAGACCACATATGGGAATACTCAAAGGCAAGTTTAAAAACCCATAAAGGGAAATAGTAGTGAGCAAATGAAACCATATAGGGAATAATCAAAGGTGAAAATTCTCTATAGTAAAGTTTTCCAGGGGCTAAACAACATGACATGTTCAATTCAAAGAATGGCCCGTCTCACCAATAGGCTTTTCTTGTCTTTTTTTGTTTAATTTCTTCATTGTTGAAGTGAAGTACAGAGGGGTTACAGTTTCATATGTAAGGCAGTGAGTACATTTCTTATCTAACTTGTTACCTCCTCTCTCATTTTTCCCATGCCTCCCTTCTAACTATTTCCCTCTTCCCCCATGAGTTGTACAGTTGGTTTATACCATATAGTTTTGTAAGTATTGCTGTTGCATTAGTTTTTCTTTTTATCTTTTGTTTCTCAATTTTGGTATTCCTTTCCCTTCCCTAGGACTTTCTGAGGTGGATGAAAAGCCTCAACCACCCAGCAAGGTACCAAGGATGGCTGTGAGAACAAAGCCATGTTACTTAGACCCAGTATCCTAATTTCACATTTTGGTTTTGATTGTGAATATTCAATATAAGCAACCACAGTAATCATAATCACTCAGTAGATCTTTACTATGCCATGATCTCATTCCCAGTGTTCTAAATAATTAAGTAATATAATCCTCACAGTATTCCGGTGAGGCATATTTTTACATTCAGTGTTAAAGTAAAAAAAAAAAAAAATCAAGAATATTGAGTTTAACTTTCCCAAGAATATAATGAAGTCATCGGTGGAAAGATATGGCTGTCAGAAGGATAGGTGAATGATTTCAGTTTACCAGTCCCAGGATGATAATTATTGAAATTGATGGGAAGATCCACTGATATTTGTAATAATGCCCTGGTGATGGATACAGTGCCCATTCTTGGCTTCTTTTGCATTGTCTGATATAAAGATGTCAAACTATAAGCAATTTTCTGAAACTTTTCACAAAATATAATGCTACTTGAATGTAACCTTGCTAGTATATATTTATATTTCAATACATTATTTTTACTATTGGTATATATTACAATGTCTTTGACCATCTTCCTAACAATGTGAATTGCAATTTTAATTTTTCTAAATATTCTGTTATGGACATAGTGTAATAATTTTGAGAAAGAAGCCCTACAGTCATGGGTGGATTATGGGAGTGTGATTATGGGAGTGTGATTTCTATTTTTGTTAATTGTAGCCAAATGCCTATTTTTTAAAATAAAAACAATGTTAAAGTACTTACAATTTGATTTACATTATATTGTCCAGAATATAAATTATGATGTTATTAAACTGTATACATGCTAATGCTGGATACTGTAAAAATTCTTAGTTTTGACCAATTGAAAACAAATGATGATATACTTATCTTTTTGTGTGTCCCAAGCCAAGTGCAGTCAGGATTCTTGAGTAAATAATATTTTGTGATCTCCTTTTCAGTAGAGGTGAAAAGATCACAATCAGTTAAAAAAACAAAAGAAAAGAAAAGAAAGAAACCCAAAGGACAAAGGAAGTGTTAAATACCAGCTTGCTTTCTGATCTTGGATGCTGCTGCCTTTTTCTCCCTTTTAAGTAATGATTTTTTTAAAGAGGCTTTAATAGTATACCATATTCTTCATGGCTGATTTATAACATTTATCATTGACACTTTCTATTCTGCTTGAAAAAGGTAAATGTTACCCAGAGCAGAATACATTTGAATTGAGATTTTTCTGTTTGAGGAAGAAACCCATTATTGGATTTCTGAAAGTCATGAAGATGATATTGAACTAGTGAAGAATTCCCTTTTTTATTTCTTTTTGTGTATTTCAGCTTTTCTTGATATGTGTTTCTTCAGGGGGAGATTGCTAACTAACTGTAAAGAGATTTTTAATACTTTGAAGTAGTTGTCATTTATTAAGTATGGTAAAAATAAGTACAAATACTTATAGCTATGAAGCTATGAAATATATTTTATATATGAATGCATACATGCTTGCATATATAAATATACCTGTATAAAATTTATATATATGTATATGCACATACATACACGTAAATGCATGTAGATCAATGAATTGTCACACATACACATACAAACACACACACAGAAAATTGAATATATTACTTGAAAGGTCAGATTACACTTGTCTCACCATATTTTCTCTGAACATCTTTCAGATCTATAAAAGAATGCATGCTCCACAATCATATATCACTGTAGTATATGCTCGACTAACATTTTTATCATGTGGTGGGGATTCTTTCTCATGACCTGTGAAAGTTATTATACATTTACTGGTAGAAATAGCTATGCTTAGTCAATTTCTAATATGTTGAACATAAAGTATTATCATTACATATCAACATAAAGTATTTATCATTATATCTTCTTCTCATAATCCCAATCCCTTTTTTCCTTTTGACCAGAAAAATCAAAGTCTTCATATATATATATTCCAGTCCTAGGGCTTGGGGCTCAGGGCCTGAGCACTGTCCCTGGCGTTTTTTTTTTTGTTTGTTTGTTTTTTGTTGTTGTTTTTTGCTCAAGGTTAGCACTCTACCACTTGAGCCACAGTACCACTTCTGGCTTTTTCTATTTATGTGGTGCTGGGGAATTGAACTCAAGGCTTCATGCATGCTGAGCAAGCACTCTACCACTAAGCCACCTTCCCAGCCCCACCAACACATTTAAATTTTATGTACATTTTTTTACGTACTTCTTCTTCTTCCTCCTCTTATCCTTCTTCTTCTTCTTCTTCTTCTTCTTCTTCTTCTTCTTCTTCTTCTTCTTCTTCTTCTTCTTCTTCTTCTTCTTCTTCTCCTCCTCCTCCTCCTCCTCCTCCTCCTCCTCTTCCTCCTCCTACTCCTCTTCTTCCTCCTTCTCCTTCTCCTCCTCTTCTTCCTCCCCCTCCTCCTTCTTCTTCTTTTGTCAGTGTGGAGCTTGAAATCAGGGCCTGAGCACTGTTCTTCTTTGTACTCAAGGCTCTACAACTGGAGCTGCAGTGCAACTTCGTTTTGGGGGTGGTTTATTGGATAGAAGAGTCTCACGGGGACTTTTCTCCCCTGGCTGGCTTCAAACTGCAATCCTCAGATCTCAGCTTCCTCAGTAACTAAGTAGCTCAGTAGTGTGAACCACCTGCACCCAACAAAATTTATATACTTTTATAAACAGATATATTTTATAGCCTATGTAATGACCAACTGTCATTATTGCATGAATTGTTGGTTTGATCCTACTCTCTGAAGAAGATGAGCAAAAGCTGAAAGAGTCCAGATTGTTCAAAAATACCATATTAGCAAGTTATTAGTGACAAACAACCGTAATCCCTTCTGACTGTTGAGTCTAAGACAAGACTGTTGAGTCTAAAGCAATTCTGTTGTTACTTTCTAGTTATAAAGCTAACACTGACTACTTCTTAGAATGTATGAACCACAGCAAGCACTCAATAAATATCAGTGATTGTCCTAATTTCTTAGATTACTTCCAAGCTTAGGTTGTTAGTAATGAAAGATGAGGTACTGTGCTCAAATATAGTAGATTTGCTCTTTCCTCCTTTTTGAGTGTTCTTCCTTCTAAAGTCAAATTTCTCATGTTCTGGCCATCCTTTCAGTGATGTGCACTTTGTAGTTCATCTTTCTGAAACCTAACATTTTCATCATCTTTATTGAACACTATTTCTATCAAAACATGAATGTTAGCAAGCCAAACGGATATATATTGTGATTTGCTGAATATAATTTAAACTATTATGGTGCCAAGCAATGTTGGCTCATACCTGTGTTTCTAGCTACTCAGGAGGTTGAGATCTGAAGATTATGTTTCAAAGTCAGCTTATGCTGGAAACTCTATGATACTTATATTTCCAATTAACCACCAAAATAGTAAGAAATGGCTCTGTGGCTCACGTGATAGAGTGTGGGTCTTGAGCAAGAATGCTCAGGCACAGAGTTTTGGCCCTGGATTGTCACACACATTCAGGAAAGTATTATCTAACACATACATGAAAATAAATGTTTCTGTTTCTTTATCTACTACCTTTTATTCTAATGGAAATACTATTACTATTTTATGTTATGCTATTGTCATTTGTGTGTGTACCATCATCTTCTAATCTCTATAGTGGAAGTTATGCCATTTCCCCTCATTTTTATGATAGGGTTTTAAGGAACATTAACAATTAGAATATAAAGTCGTAGAATTAATAAATAAATTGAACAGAGTAACTTGACTAACATAGCTAGATTTAGGCATAGAAGTTGTGTTAGTCTAGTTCCTAAAGTTACATTCTCATACAGAACTATGGTTCTACACTGTATAATTTTTATAGACACATAGTGTCTGGTATACTTAAACTAAGTAGAAAATCACTCCATTGGAATAATTGTGTCTCCTAGCAATGGACAACTTGTTTTCTTTTGTTTAACCTTTTGCTATTTGAATTGTTATATTCCAATACTGATATTGTGAAATCTCAGATAAGAGCAGAGGCCTTTATGTCATTTCTCAGATATGTTCTCAGAGAAGGAAGCTCTATGTGCTTGACTTTTTCAAGATTCTGCAGTTTGATTGGATGGCTGCCTCCATTATCACCTTTTACAACCTCTACTTCATGTGATAAATCATGGTGGATTGGGAAGCCAATCAAACATAGAATATTGAAAAGGTTACAGCCAAGCTACTGACCACAAGCTTTCCCAGATTACAGTGGTGCTTATTAACATTCAAGTGTTTTATTGCAATGACTATGATTGTAATAGGAAGAGATGAGGCCAGGTATGCATTTTATCCTTTTGACTATGATCAGATAGGAAATGGTTGAATATGGAGGTCTGCCTCACCCCATCTTCTATTACTGTACTGCCTGTTTATATCACCTGTGAATTGACTTCAATGTCACGAATAGTGATAATGTTGGTAATGTTGACATAAATCAGTACCAGGGGTGCATCGTCCTGGACATTGCTTTGGGCCATACTTTACTAATATAATTGCCTTTTTCTCTGCTTTTTCTCCCTTGTCCTATTTCAATGCAGCACTTAAAAATGAAATTGACTTTTGAAATACAGGATCCTTTATTTTCCATTAAGACACATGCTTTTAAAAAGAGTCACTTAGAAATGCCATGGAGTAGTGAGTAGGAGAGTATCTTAAAGTCTTATTAAATACATAATCAACTTTAATATTGAAAGCAATACATGATATTAAACTCAAATGGCAAAGCTAGTTCCTGAATTATTATATGGAGTCAAACTTTATTACTGGCAAATTTACTGTGTTTATTCATTTTGGACAAAGCATATTACTAGGGCTTTTATTCTATTTTCTTACACAGTTTGCTGAAAGACTTGTATCTTTCTTTCAGAGACTTATATTTCAAGATCCTTTAGGAAATACAGAAGAACAGTCCACATGAACAACTTGGCTAGTATATTGCCACTGTGTTATGTCCTTCTTAAGTGAAACTGGGAAAACAAATCATTTTTTGCATACCCAAAATTGGAACACTATATATCAGGTTATTTACATTTTCCAATGAATGCCATTATTTAAATACCTGTTTCAAAGAGCAAACCATCAACTATTTCATACCATTCCAGTTAACAAAATGACTTGTAAACAATTAACTACACAAAGGTGTTGTATTTTTTTTTTCTGTTACAAAACAATGTCCTACATCCCTAGAGAAGAAAATATGTTTTTTCTGATTAAATTCTTGATGCAAAAAATCTTGTATCTGTCATCCATTCACAGCAGCTTTGGATAAAAGTTTCTTTTCTCACAGCTTTAATTAAAGGCCAGTTCAGATTTTTTTTTTCATGAGCAACACTTTCTGAAGTTTTCTAATCTTGGTGAATATGTGAATGCCCCAACTGCTGTGCCATAAAGCCTGCTGTTCTGAGCTTAGATCTGCACGGTTGTCAACCCCTCCACATAGCTGGGAATTACCACTTAAATCCAGTCCACCCCAGCATGTGGAAGACACACAAACCTGCAGACAGAGCCAGAGCTGGGACATCTGCTTATTAGAGCTTCTTTCACACAAAAATAAGAGGGGAAAAATGGAACTGAGGGTTAAAAACGAACTTCTATCTTCAGAAGTCAGAATAAGTCAGAGGAAAAAATAAGTTTTATGCTAATCTCCAATGTCACTGACTTGACAAAAATTTTTATCAAAAAGTTGGCTCAATTCCTTCTCTTTACATTGCACACAAAATGTCTCATTCTATACCAGTGTTTTTCATTAATCTATCTAACACCAGTTTATTCATAGCATGTAATCATACATTCATACTTTATCTAAGCAACAAAACAAAGCCAAATCTGGCAATACAAAAGTGACATCCCACTAGGCAATTTCAAGGTTCTGCTCAATGCATTCCAACAACAAAGGGCAAGCAGATGTAGCTCAATGGTAAAGCATAAAATTCCCCAAACCAAAGTGTATAATATTCAGGATCTTTATACTGTTAATAATTATACTGAGGACAGCTTTGGCCCTTTTCTCTCATCTTTTGGTACAAACCTCTGCCTTCTCAGTTTCTCTTTTTTATGTCATCTAGTGTTTGTATGACACACTATAATTAGATTTACAGTGTATAGTGGTTTCTAAGTAACATAAGACAACTCAAAATTGATGAAGAAACAATGGAAAGTGAGACTGTTGGCTTTTTTGTTGTTGAGTTTCACAAATTTCATCAGAATATAATTTTTCAACTTCTGTGTCTGTCTCTCACCAATACTTCCCTCTGTACTTACTTTATCTTGTGATAAACAGCCTTCCAAATGGGGGAAAGATATGGTGTTGTAAAAACTGTGCTATATTTTCTCACTGTTTTCTGTATGTCTGTGGCTCTCTTGAGCAGTGGTATAACATTGAGGCAATAAGGACTAAAGGGATGAGTAAAGTGTCTGTTCTTGTTGGGATGGACCTGGTCCCTCTCTTGTACTTCCTTGGTGCCATGTGGTGATGTCCTGTCCATGTGTGCCCTTACTCTATAGCACATGACAACAGAAACAAATAACCATGGATGGAAGCCAGAATAAGCCTACTGTCCTTAGAAGTTGCCTATGTCTGATATCTGTCCAAATAATGGAATGTCAACTTAGAAGCCCAAGAGATCACATCTTAAAAAATCGCTGTGATAAAAGTAGCTAGGGATTATCTCCTTTAATTAGTTTAGTCAGCACAGACTCTCTCCAAAGCTTGTTATAACAATCATTCAGGGAGAGTACTCTAACTTTGCGATCTGGCTACACACCCTATGCAATGTTAGGTACCTTGAAAAGCTCCAGCCACATCACAGAGAAGAAACTGGAAATGGGTATCATGGGAAACTGAATAATGTTTTTCTCTCTATTCTGAGATATCCATGTTCCAGCTTCCAGAGCTTGTAAGTAAATTTCTTTTTTTATGTTTTCACATGGCATGTTGAAAGTAATTACAACAGTGATCCATCAGTCATTTCCATAACATGGAGTTCATTTCACTTAGCATCATCTTATGCATTCGTAAGGGCATAGCTATTAGGCTCTTGTGAACTTCTGCTGTGACTAATAAATTTCTTTATGTGGGAAAAGTTACAGGTCCAATTCAGTTGATAGATCCTGTAATTTAGAGACTGTCCTAGATTGAATGAATGGAATAAATATAATTCAAAGATTCTCATAAAAAATTAAGCACCCATACACAATGCTTCTATTAGAAAGAATGACACTGCCCCATTCGTAAGGAAATGGAAGGACTTGGAAAAAAATCATACTAAGTGAAGTGAGACAGACTCAAAGAAACATGGTTTCTGTTTCTATGGTTTCCCTCATTGGGAATAATTTGTACACATCTTGGATAGTCCTAGAAGATCATGATAGCTCAATAGCTATGTCCATATGAACACATAAGATGATGCTAAACAAAATGAACTACAATTTATGGAGAGACAAGTGGTATATCATTGTTATTTTCAACATACTTTGTGAAGTTATTGCCTTTTTCTTTTGTATTTTTTTCCCATGTCTTTACCCATGATATAACTGTAACTGATTTTAGTACCCTGAATATTGTATAGACGTGTATTAGAACTAGGGGAGGGAAAGGGAATACCAAAATTGAGACAAGGGATAAAAAGCCAAACCAATGCAACAGCAATATTTACAAAACCGTATGGTGTAAACCAACTGGACAACTCATGAGTAGGGAAGCAGGGGAAACAGAGAGGAGGCAACAATTTGGCTAAGAAATGTACTCAGTGCCTTATGTATGAAACTGTAACCCCTCTATACATCACTTTGATAATAAAGAAATAAAAACATGAAGCATAGTTCTGTAGGTTCATTTCTGGGTCTGTTCCATTGGTCTTGAGGCCTATTCTGATGCCAATACTAAGCTGTTTTTATTACTATAGCTTTATAATACAGCTTGAAGTTTGGTATTGTAATTCCTTCAGCACTGTTCTTTCGGCTTAGGATTGTTTTTGCTATTCGTGATCTTTTATTATTCCATATGAATTTCTGGATTGCTTCCTCTATTTCATTAAAAAAGGGTGTTGGGATATTAATGGGTATTGCATTGAATTTGTAGATAGCCTTTGGAAATATTGTCATTTTGATTATATTAATCCTCCCAATCAAGGAGCATGGGAGGTTTTTCTATTTCCTTAGTTCTGCCTTAATTTTGTTTTTCATGTTTTTAAAGTTCTCATCATAGAGGTCTTTCACTTCTTTGGTTGAGGTTATTCCTAGGTATTTTATGTTTTCTGAGGCTATTGCAAACATGGCATGTGAAACTGTAGCTTCTATTGTTGATGATCCTCTTGTATCCCCTTCCTGTGGTTGTACCTGCACTATCACTGTATCTTATCTGAGTACAATGGAAACTGTGTATACTGGTATTAGAACTAGGAAAGTGAAAGGGAATACCAAAATTGAGAGACACAGGATAAAAAGACACACGACTACAAAAGCAATACTTGCAAAACTGTTTGGTGTAAACCAACTGAAAACTCATGGGGGGGGGGAGTGAAAGGGGGATGGGGAAGGGGAATGAGGGAGGAGGTAACAAACAGTACAAGAAATGTATCCAATGCCTCACATATGAAACTATAACCTGTCTGTACATCATTTTGACAATTAAAAAAGAAAGAAAAAAAATGAAGCATCCAAGTCAAATTCTGAGAATGAAATGGAATCAACAAAGCAAGAATCGAAGTATTGCTAGTGTTGGAAGTGTTCACCTACGAATCAATGCAGGCAACGTCTGTATCCTGAATGCAGATGGGTTCTGGAGGCTAGAAAAGGCCAAAAAGAGATTTTCCCCTGGAAGCGTCAAAAAGAAGTGTAACAAAGACCATATATTTTAGTTCTCCAATACTTACTCTCTGCACTGTTATCCTGCAGAATTGTCTTTCCAAAAACTATTGGATAGAATAAATATTCACAAAATTTTGAGAATATGTCTATTCTTATAATCCTATGTTTTGAAAGACTGATAGAATTCTTTCGTCCTTCTGTGGTTCTTAAAACTCAACAAATTGGCCAAGAACCAGTTGCTCAGGCTAAAATCTGAAGATTGCAGACTGAAGCCAGCACAGGAAGTGATGTCCTTGAGACTCTTATTTGCAGTTAACCACCTCCCTCCTCACACAAATAAGAAAAGAAATGTGCAAAAAGAGCTGTGGTTCAAGTGATACAGCATCAACTTCAGAACGAAAAGATAAATGATACATTTTTTAAGTGTTGGAACTATATCCTAATATATTTTCATTCTGTATAACAATCCAGCCCATCACGATGAATATATAAATGCTTATTAAATGTATATTCTTACCACAATGAAACTTCCCTGTACTGTAATGTATGGTAATTAAAAATAAATTAATTTACAAAATACAATAAAGTAAGTGAGCATATTGGATTTATTTTATTTTATGCTAACGGATAATTGATAAAAACCCAGACTGAAATCAACAGTAATTCTATAGGATTTAAATTTATCACTGTGATAACTAAAAGCAGCACTGGGTATATGAAAATATAAGACTGGGAAAGATAGACCCAGGAAGAAAGTGAATCCAAAAGTGGCATGTTAGCAGAAAGGAATACAATGTGAAAGCACATCAGGCCCAAACTCATGGCAGAAAGGTATTCCCAGAGCCTTATAAATAAATGTCCCAAGGTGTGATTCTTTACAGATAAGAATAAGAACTGAATTAAATTTAGACAATCGGCAATGATAAATACAATAAACTTGATAATAGCTTGTGATGATACCACTATGTCTATTTTTAACAACTTTAATATGCTTATTTTGAACTATGCATTCAGATGAATCCCCTATAAATATTATGGGCCCAGAGGTCCAATGGAATATATATTTTTAACAAGAATCTCTGCAGCCTTTGATCCCAGTGATAACTGAATATCTGTTCAAACAGTACTGAGACAATGGTAGACAATCAGGAAAAAAGGCTAGGAAATAAGTCAAAGATCCATTAAAACACATTGTAACTATGAGCAGACAAGGCAACTCAAGATATAAAACACTGGGCTACAGTCTTGGGGAATTGGCTCCATGTCTAAGACCAAAAAGGTTGAAGTTCTGTCTCTGACACTGTAAAATTAAAACTCTAAGATGTAAACAAACACATAATCAGGAACTCATAAAAATTTGCTGATTGTCTGTCCTATGGCCAGCTTCATTGCCAGCACTTGGGAGCGTGTTAGAAAAATCACTATCTCTAACCCTGACCCAGATACTACAAAATAAATTTAGACGTTAACCAGCTCTCCAAGTGATCTGTCCATACATAAAAATTTGAGAAATTAGATGCAAAGGCTAATCAGCCACCTTCATTATTCCAGCTGGATACTGTCTACTAGGCTTCTGACTTTTGATGGAGTCAGTGAGTTGGATCTATGACTCATTAACTATTTATTAGGATTATGAATTTTAAATATTAAAAGAATAGAGTCCACTACTCACAAAAGTAAAATAACTTCAAAACTTTGCTTTCTGTGTCCGGATCATACTGACAACAGAGCAGAATGTGTAGATTGTCTAAAGATCTATAGTTATTTTCTTTTTTCACTGTCATAAGCCTCGACAATTGCTGTACAAACAACTGAGGTCTTTCTCAAGAAATCTCTGATATAATCATAGCATTCTTCCCTATAAAAGTTAGATGATTTGATGGGTTCTGGTAGCTCCTATCTTAGCTTCTCAGAAGACTGAGATCTGAGAATCATGGTTCAAAGACAACCGAGGAAGGAAAATCCATAACATTCTTATTTTCAATTAGCTACAAAAGAAAAACAGCCAAATGTGCAGCTGTGACTCAAGCGGTAGAATGCTAGATTTCAGCAAATGAGCTCAGGGATAGTGCTCTGAGTTCAAGCTACAGGGCTGGGAAAGTGTTAGATAACTTGAAATTATGCATATGTAGATTTTGCCTAAAAATAAATTGGAAATGGTAGGAAGAAGTGAAGGTCTGAAAATTGACATACATGTCATGAACAATACTCAACTCTGGAAATAGACATCAAAAATCTCACCTCATTTACTCTGTAAACAGGGAGGAAGAGATTTCTGTGCTGCAGTGTGTGTGTGTGTGTGTGTGTGTGTGTGTGTGTGTGTGTGTGTGTGTGAAATCCTGAATTGTCCTTTGTTCTGAGAATGGTAAGAAAGGGAGGATAATAAAATTTAAGTAATCACCATGAATAGGCTGTGTGATTTTTAAATATTTTTGTCCCGTAGGATGGTAAAACTACCGCTAATAATAATTTTAAATTACAATAATAGTTTTAGTTCAATTACTTTGTTAAAATTTCTGAGTGATCATTAGCTTCCAGATAGCTCATTTTGGTGTCAAGTCTGTTTACAAGTCTTGAAATAGAAATGAAAAATTGCCACATTGAAGATGCTCTATTTTTTATTACTAAAGAAGGAGATGTGCACATAAAAACAAAGACAATAGAGTCAATGTCCTATGGCTAATATCAAGGAAAATTAAAAATATAAGAGTCACAGTTGTGGCTCAAGTGGGAGAATGCTTGCTTAGCATATAGGAAGCCCTGGGTTTTATGCCAAGTAGCAAAACAAAAATAAACAAAAGGAAGGAAGGAAGGAAGGAAGGAAGGAAGGAAGGAAGGAAGGAAGGAAGGAAGGAAGGGAAGGGAAGGAAAAAGGGGGGAAAAGGAATGTGAAGAACCAAATAGAAAAGGAAAGAAAAGATAAAAAAGAGCAGTAACTTTGAAGGTGTCTTTCAGTTTTAAAATTTCGAAAAGAACAGTCTACTGTGACATACTATCACAGTTAATAACCAAAAAAGAAAACATGAAAAACAGGACTATCAAGAACAAAGAAAACAATTTGATCATCATCAAGGAAAAGCTATAAGAAAAATAATGCTTTGAAAATACTGAAATACTGAGACTCTAAGCTAACATCTAAGTAACCTGAGAACCTGTAATTCACTACAATCATTGGAAGAGACATGAGAAAGCATTTTGAAAATTTTGGAAATGAAAAGGAAAGCTACAAAATGTGTTGCATATAGCAAAATAACTTTTTAGGTAATAACTTATAATAATAAAATAAACACCTAGAATTTAAAATAATATCTCAAAACAATGGCGGTATAGACTAATATCATAAATTAGGAGAAGGGCCCAAGCATCTAAAGGAATTGGATTATAATAAAAATACAGTAAAAAAAAAAAAAGACAGCATTAGAGAGCAGAATAAAGCACTCTAAACTAGAATAACATAAACATAGCCATTTTTCTCCTTCAAAAGACATTGACATTAAAATGGAGAGAAAAATTACTTTTCAAGTAAACCATGTTGAATCAACTCAAGAGTTAGTGATATGAAAATAAACACGTAACATTAAAGACACAGTCCTTACAAATTACAACCAAAAATTAGCACTCAACTGACAACCAGCCTCAATGACAACATAATAGTACAGAGTACAATGGAGGAAACTTATGGAAAAACCCATCTGTCCTCAGCGATGATAATGCTTTTTCAAGTATACCAGAAAAGGCAAAAATCCAGGAAAGGAATAGTTGATCAATTAAAATAAAATAATAAAAAAACACATCTTCTGTGACAAATTGTGTAAAAGCATGAGGCGATAAGACACCCACAGTGATTAAAAAAATGCCTATCCAAAGCATAATATATGCCTATAATACAAAATACTGAAACTCACCAATAAGAGTGTAAAAAGCCTAGTAGAATTATATCTGTGCTCACATAAACTTATACACACAAGATTATTATTTATATTTTTAAAACTTTGAAGCAATTTACATATCAGTAAGTCGATGAGTAAATATAAACACATCCAGACAATGAAATTGTTAGTGAAATTATTCAGTGCTTAATGTTTCAGGATATTTACATTATTGGCAATATTATCGTTTCCCATGGGGTGCTGGCACCCCAGTCACCTATCATTCCCAATCACCTATCATTTTGCTATAATTTATCCTAAGCATATATGCATATACCTTTTGACATTTACATTTTTCCAAATAATATTTTAACTTTATCTGATTAAAAATATTTCTCCAGCAGGAATATCACAGTTCAAAGGCATCCTGGACAGCAAAGCTCATGAGATTTTTACATACAATCAACCACCAGAAAAGTACAAGAAGCAGTAGTCTTGACCAGAAAAGCTCAGGGATATTAAACAGATCTCAAGTACAAGCTTCATTACCAAGGGGGACAAAAAACAGAAAAAAATAATCTTTCATTTCAAACATGTAACTGTAAGCTCTGGTCAGTATTTAGGTAGAATGTTTGTTAGATTTTGGGGAAAACAGTGACAAAAGACGATGTCATTTTCTTTTTCGATACAATTTTCTTCTCAGTAAAGTCTTAACGTAGTATATAAGGTAATGCATTTCAATATGTTGAAAAGATGGTTATAGAGTGGCCAAAATGGAGAAATTTCAGAATTTTCAGAAATAAGTACAAAGAAAAATAAATTATATGAACGTTAGTTAAGTCAAATTAGTTTTCATCCAGAGAGCTCATTTTCATTTATAAACACTGTATGGATGTCAGCAAATACTGATTTGAGTAAACCTTCCAGAATGTTATTAAAGAGAATTACCACCTGTTAAGGATTTCTGGTCCCTATCTCTTTGAGATTCTTTCCTGTGTTAGAAATTGGCTTGCTTCTGATTTTGATATGGTGACTAACATCCATAAAGTGTATGAAACTGTGAGCCAAAGATAATGTTGAGAATACTGTGAGCATAGTAAAGTACACCCAATTGAAACATTTGGAAACCATGCAGCTGGATTCGACATAAGGCTGAAGAAATGTTAAATTCCTAATTTTGAATAACCTAGACCCCTGGAATATATTGTTGTCATAAAATTTTGAATGCTTTCTGGGTAGATTCTAATAAGTGACAAGAGTAGAATATCAGAGAAAAACCTAATAAGTGCAGAATCTTGAGAGATATAGTCATTCACTATCCATTCCTATCTAATATTTTCTTTCTTTTTCTCATTTCTCAACCTTTTATACACAGCAAATACACGTGTTGTTTCTGAAGGTTAAATAATTCCATTCCAGAGTAACAGAATATCACATGATATACTTAAAACAATGCCACTCTTCCTGAAAGAAGCAATATTATTAAACTGCACTTCCTGCCTCAGAATGAGTTGTGTGTAGCTTAGAAACTGCTGTTGACCTCTAGCAAGTCTTCTTCATTAGTCATTTTCTAGTTAATGTTCTCTATCTTTCCAGTCATAAATCTCATATCACCTTATTTCCTGAGTACTTTAAATCCATCATAGCATTCTACCTAGGCAGAATTTTCCCTCCTTTACCTACTTCTGTGAATATTAACTTCTTTTTTTAATTTTGTGAATTTATGTTACCAATATATTTGCACATATTGAAGTAATGATATCCATACAAAAGTAATCATTACAGCAGCATCTTCAAGGACTCTTGATAGAAGACCTGATAAGTTCTATGCAATCATTCCTTAAGATACAATCTATTTGTTTCTAACTCTGTACTTGCTGACGACACAAAGTTTTTCAGATGTCTAAAAACTGATAAAAGATATACAGTCATCTATAAGTTTGCAAAGATAAATATAGACATATTCACAATACACATAAAATATATTTTTTAGTAAGAAATTATACAGCAGAATAGTCTTGCATAGACACATGAATTGATGTATTCATATAATTTACATTTAGAATATTAAGTTCTTATATTTGATTCATGTCATTTAGTCAGAGCGTATTTTGTATCAGGAATATTTTTTTCCCTCCAACACACTTTTTCCACTAAACTAAAAGCTTGTAGAGAAGACATGGCACACTATTCTGTTTGTATTCATAACACTTAGCAGGTCTGGGATTTAGTATTGATTAATGCTTAAATAAATCAATCCATTTATATGACCTTTGAAATCTTACCATCCTAGATGGCATAGCAGTCTGTCTATGCATGTAGTTGCTGAGCTTCTTTGTAAAATACCTTAGATAAAATAATCTAGTTTCCCAGTAACAGGATATCATATGAATTAGCTAAACAAATTTATATTCTTCCTGAAAGAAACAATATGATCAGATCACATTTCCAAAGTATTAAAAGAAGTTTAATCTCTAATTATGCACATTTTCTAAATCTTTCATTGTCTTTTATAAAGCACTCAGCTTGTAGAGAATAATTACAGCATATTGGCTTAGAAGGCAAACAACAAGTCACAGAAAGATGTATTTGGATTTCAGTTTCATGGTTTTGTGCTATGATTTGTGATGTGAACCTTTTTACAAGATATTTTACCTATCTTACCTATCAGCAAAAGAGGGGCATCATGTCCATCCTTTATTGATGTGACCATTAAATAAAGTGTATGCATGAAATGCTAGCAGAGAAGCAACAGGTGGTAGGTACTCAAATACTTTAAGCAAAAACATTCAACTTGTCTCCATAATCAGGCAGAAACAAATATAGATCTATCTATCTTACTTCTCTAATAAAAGTTACAGTTAAAAAAATTCCTTCTGATTTGTGAATTTTTAAGTGAGGTTGAACAAAGGAAATATGACAGATGAATTGATCCACCTAAGAGTTTGGGCTGTGAAAAGAAGAATAGGTTAAAGCTACTAAATATGGCATTCACCAAAACACAATATCTCATATACTTCCTTTCTTTCTCTCCCTCTGACCCTCTGAATCTGCTTGGGATGTTGTATTTAGCACGTTGCACAGGCTATATTCTGAAAATGTCTTTTTTGGTGTTGTATGACTTCAGTTTCAAAAACATTTGCCAGCTACAGTTTGTGTCATTTTTTTCTCTTCATTTAAGGAGACTGCTTCTCAGTCATGTTCTGATCATGTTCCCAGAGGAAATCAAGATTAGTAATAGCTATAAAAGATTAATAGTTTATAATTATTTTTTATATTTTCTCAAGTTGTTACTGTAGCAAAAGGTATGGAAATTGATGGTGCAAAAAGATGAGTTAGTGGCTATAGTGTGTTCTTGTTTGTGGGGCCGCTGGGTCATAGGGGAGCTCTATATTTAGCCTTCTGAGGAATCTCCATACCACTTTCCAGAGTGGCTGAACCAGTTTACATTCCCACCAACAATGAAGTAGGGTTCCCGTTTGGCCACACCCCCTCAAACATTTTTTATTGTTAGTTTTCTTCATAAAGGAAATTCTTACTGGGGTGAGGTGGAATCTCAATGTTGTTTTCATTTGCATTTCTTTTATGGCCAGTGACCCAGAGCACTTTTTCTTATGCCCCCTGGTCATTCTCATTTCCTCATCAGAGAAGTCTCTTTTTAAGTCTTTAGCCCTCTTGTTGAGAGTGATGTTGGTTCTTTGAGGTTTTGTTTTGTAGGAATTTAATTTTTTTAGTTCTGCATATATTTTAGATATGAGGCCTTTGTCCCTTGTATAACCGGTAAAGATCTCCCAATCTGTGGGCTATGTTTTTATCTTGCAAGCTGTGTCCTTTTCCCTACAGAAGCTCTGCAACACAACAATGTTCATCACAGCACAACTTGTCATAGCTAAAATATGGAACCAACCCAGATGCCCCTCAGTAGATGAATGGATGAGGAAAATGTGGTACATATGCACAATGGAAGGTTAAGCCTCCATCAGAAAGAATGACATTGCCCCATTCATAATGAAATGGAAGAACTTGGAAAAAATTATACTAAGTGAAGTGAGCCAGCCCCAAAGAAACATGGACTCTACAGTTTCTCTCATAGGGAATAATTAGTACAGGTTTAGGCTAGTCACAGCAGAGGATCACAAGAGCCCAATAGTGATGCCCCTGTGAATGCATAAGATGATGCTAAGTGAAATGAACTCCATGTTATGGAAACGAGTGTTATATCACTGTTGTAATTAGTTTCAATATGCCATGTGAAACCGTAGCTTCTTTTGTTGATTATCTTCTTGTATCCCCTTCCTTTGGTTGTACTCCTGATATCACTGTACCTCATTTGAGTACCTTGGATACTGTATATACTGGTACTAGATCTAGGGAAGTGAAAGGGAATAACAAAATTGAGAGACAAAGGATAAAAAGACAAATGGCTCTAAAAACAATACTTGCAAAATCTTTTGGTGTTAACCAAGTAAACAACTCATGGGGAGAGAGGGAAACGGGGAGGGGGGAGGGAGGTGGTAACAAACAGTACAAGAAATGTATCCATGGCCTAACGTGTGTAACTGTAGCCCATCTGTACATCACTTTGACAATAAATAAGTAATTTAAAAAGAAGATGAGTTCGACTTTTTTTTATTCAAAATCCATTTAAATTTTAAACCACATGGGATTTATTTCAGCTATTTCCAAAATATTTATAAATTCTTAGTCATTTCAATGTGAAATGTATATAGAATATATATACGACGATATAAAAGATGCAAATCTAATCAAAGCACAGAATATGTACCTTTGTATACATATTAATTTGTTTGGAAAGTGAGAGAGAAAAATCATACAAATTACAAATGCTAACACATGTGAATTTAAGATTAAGATGGGTTACTCAAAGTTTTATTGGTAGTGGTATTTAGACTTTGTTGGTAAAGTTTAGAATGACAATTTATTTCTCCTTATATTTTTGTCAATCTCCTTTCCTTTTTCTACTAACTAACCCATCACTCACTGATTACCAGAAGAGGAAATATTAGACTAATGCTACATCCTTCTATGGCTTTTGTTTCTAGAAACTCAATGCAGCTATGAAGAGAATGACTTCATACTTTGAAAACTTTCAGAGGAAACACCAAGGTGTACAGTGCAGAGAGTAGAAAAAAAGAGTACTGAGTGTAAAGCGCAAGCAGTGTTCCTGGACATAGGAAGACAAATTCCTAGTCATTGACATAACCAGCCTCACTATGGCTCAAGAAGAACCCAGAAGCAAGAAAGACCCCAGGAAAAGGAGCAACAAATTCCTCTCCAGTGTTTCAATCAACCCAAACCGTGCCCTTCCATAATAATAGTATGCCAGGAATGTCTGAGGTTAAGTTCTTCATGAATCCAGAAATATTTTAATCGAAGTTAGACTAGATGACAAAACCATTAACAATGTTATTTTTTGTGGCCAAATGAATTTGTCTATGCCTATAATCTCAGCTACATAGGATATACACAGTTACAGAGATACAAATTACTGACACTAGTCCAGTTAAAAATCAATGAGGGTGGGCTGAGGATATGGCCTAGTGGCAAGAGTGCTTGACTTGTATACATGAGGCCCTGGGTTCAATTCCCCAGCACCACATATACAGAAAACGGCCAGAAGTGGCGCTGTGGCTCAAGGGGCAGAGTGCTAGCCTTGAGCAAAAAGAAGCCAGGGACAGTGCTCAGGCCCTGAGTCCAAGCCCAGGACTGGCCAAAAAAAAAAAAAAATCAATGAGGGTACAACCACAGGACTATCACTATATCTTATCTGAGTACACTGGTATTAGAACTAGGGAAGAGAAAGGGAATACTAAAATTGAGAGACAAAGGATAAAATGACACAGAACTCCAAAAGCAATACTTGCAAAACCATTTGGTATAAACCAACTGAACTACTCATGGAGGGGGGAGGAGGCAAAGAGGGAGGAGGTAACAAACAGTACAAGAAATGTACCCAAGGCCAAACGTATGAAACTGTAACCTCTCTGTACATCACTTTTACAATAAATAAGAAAAAAAATAATTAATTAATTAATTTAAAAAAAAACAATGAGGCCCTTACTTGAATCTGTAAGCTGAATATGGTAGAACAAACTCATCATTCCAGCTATGTAGGAGGAAGTTGTGATACAATTATGTATATAAGAGATGCTATTTGGAAAAATAGCTAAAGCCAAAAGTACTGAGGTCATGGCTCTAGTGATAGAGCACATATGTAGCAAGGACAAAGTAATAGATTAAAACCCTAGTACTATAAAATTAAAAATACTTTTTTTCAAAAATAATTACTTATTTATTGTCAAAGTGATGTATAGAAGAGTTTCAGTTTCATAGTAAGGCAGTGGGTACATTTCTTGTACAATTTGTTATCTCCTCCCTCATTTCCCCCCTCCCTCTTCCCCTATCCCCCCATGAGTTGTTCAGTTGGTTTACACCTAATGGTTTTGTAAGTATTGCTTTTGGAGTCAATTGCCTTTTTGTCCTTTGTCTCTAGATTTTGATATTCCCTTTCCCTTCCCAAGTACTAATACCAGTATATACAGTATCCAGGTACTCAGATGAGATACCGTGATGGCACGGGGGCAACCAGAGACAGGACATACAAGAGGATCATCAACTACAAAAAAAGCTGCATTTTCACATAGCATGTTAAAAATAATTGCAACAGTGTTAATAACACTCGTTTCCATAACATGGAGTTCATTTAACATCATCTTGTGTGTTCATAAGGGCATAGCTATTGGGCTCTTTTGATCCTCTGCTGTGACTAGCCTAAACCTGTACTAATTAGTCTCGATGAGGGAGACCATAGAGCCCACGGTTCTTTGGGTCTGGCTCACTTCATGCAGTATAATTTTTTCCAAGTCCTTCCATTTCCTTATGAATGGGGCAATGTCATTCTTTCTGATAGAGGCATAAAATTCCATTGTGTATATGTGCCACATTTTCCTGATCCATTCATCCACTGAGGGGCATCTGGGTTGGTTCCATATTTTAGCTATGACAAGTTGTGCTGTGATGAACATTGTCTTGCTGGTGGCTTCAGTGTATTCTTGTTATAATGTTTTGGGTAGATGCCCAAGAGTGGGGCTGCTGTTCATAGGGGAGCTCTGTGTTTAGCCTTCTGAGGAATCTCCATACCACTTTCCAAAGTGTCTGAACAAGTTTACATTCCCACCAAGAGTGAAGTAGGGTTCCATTTTGCCCACATCCCCTCCAGCATTTGTTATTGTTAGTTTTCCAGATAATGGATATACTGACTGGGGTGAGGTGGAATCTCAATGTTGTTTTGATTTGCATTTCTTTTATGGCCAGTTATGTAGAGCACTTCTTCCTGTGTGTCTTAGCCTTTCTCATTTCCTCTTCAGAGAAGTCTCTTTTAGGTCTTTAGCCCAGTTGTTGAGTGGGCTGTGGTTCTTTGAGGTTTTGTTGGAAGAATTTAATTTTTTTAGTTCTGCATATATTTTAGATATGAAGCCTTTATCCATTGTATGGCCAGTAAAGAACTTGTCCCAATCTGTGGGGCTTTCTGTTTATCTTGCAAGCTATATCCTTTGCCCAGTAGAAGCTCTGCAGTTTGATGTAGTTCCAGTTGTCCAACCTTTTTTTGATTTTTTTGCATTTCAGGGCCGTTGTTAAGGAAGTTTTGTCCTGTGCCTAGGAGCCCAAGTATTTCTCCTACTCCTCCTTGTAGTCTTCTCAGGATATCTCTCCTTATTTCGAGTCTTTGATCTATTTGAAATTGATTTTGTGTCAGGGTGATATATAAGGACCTAGGTTTCATTTGTTGCAGGTGTTGAACCAGTTTTGCAGCACAATTTGTTAAAGAGGCTATCTTTCTTCCTTCCTATTTTCTTAGCTCCTTTATGAAAGATTATGTAGGCATAGTTTTGAGGGTTTGTTTCTGGGTCTTCTTCTGGAGATTAGAAGGGAAATACATCCTTCAGCTTTTCCTATTTTATGTGAAACCTTTAATCCAGGAAGGCCTCATAGGCAATTGTTTTTGTAAAATGGCATACAAACAGTTGTAACTGCCAACAGCTATTTTATTGTTGGCATCAATTTCTGAAAACCTCACCATTGAAAATTTCAGCATTTAGCATTTCCCACTGTTTTCTGCAAGTATAAATCAACTTCCTATGAAAAGTGCCAATTGGGAAGAAGAACAAATACGAATGACTCCACATGAGATCACAGAATGCAGGGGATATATGGTGCAAAAGACTGAACAAAGGGTAGGAGGCATTTGCACTACTTGGGGAAAAAGTGATTTCCCCAGAAGACAACCATTAACTGAGCCACCTCATACTATGTGCTCCACGAGTGAGACGTGTGCTCTTCTCAGGACTTTGATAGTTGATGAAGAGAAAGCAAGGCATCCATTTATACCAACAATTATACAATAGGCTCTGATCATTAGTTCCCAACATCTTCCTAAAGCAAGATATGTTCCAAAGCGTGATTACAGGGGCTGTTCCATATGTTTTAAGATGCCACCCCCCCAAAAAAAAATAAATAACCCACAAAACAAGTGGTCATCACTTTTCTCTAGGCTCATTACAAGTCTACATATAATGCAACCTTCTATAATGAATTCTTTCCTACTGCTTGAAAGTATTTTAAGCCATTTTCTTTATGCATTTCTCAACAGTGTTTCTTCACAGCAATTACCATCAACCTAGTGACTTTCTTATCTCTATCTCTGTACACACATTTCTCATCAGTACTTAAAACTAGAAGGTATATCAGATGAAGATAGTATTCGTGTCATAAATATTTATAGAAGAAAGGAAGAATGGGAAGGAGAAAGGGAGGGAAAAAGAAAGGAAGGGAGGAAAGAAGGAAGAAAAGATGGGAGGGAGAGAGTGGGAAGAAGGGAGGACGGGAAGGAGAACAAAACTGATGCAAAGAAGTAATGAAGGGGCAAATAACCAAACCAATTTGCAGATAAAATGTACTTTAACAATTAAGTGGAAGAAATTTAAATGTAAATTAAATGTAATAAAAAAGAATCAAAATAACCAATTATTTCAACTAATATTCTTGAATTAAGCACATATAAATAAAAATAACAACTGTCTTTACAGAAATTGTAAACACTATTCTCCATAAGCTTCAACTGAAACCATATTTTTTTGCAAGGTAAAATATGGAAACGATTGTTATATCACAGTTGTAACTACTTTCAACGTGCCATATGTAACTGTAGCCTCTATTATTGTTGCTATTCCTGTATCACCTTCCTATGGTTGTACCTACACTATCTCTGTATCTTATCTGAGTATAATGGAAACCGGGTATACTGGTATTAGAACTAGGAAATTGGAAGGGAATACCAAAATTGAGAGACACAGGGTAAAAAAAGACAAACAACTACAGAAGCAATACTTACAAACTGTTTGGTGAAAATGAACTGAACAACTCATGGGGGGGAGGGAAAGGGGGAGAGGGGAGGAGGGAATGAGGGACAAGGTAACAAACAGTACAAGAAATGTATCCAATGCCTAACGTATGAAACTGTAACCTCTCTGTAATTCAGTTTGATAATAAAAATATATTAAATAAAAAAGATTGCACTATTATTCACCCATGTAATTATCATGGTTTGTATAAGATAAAAGTACTTTAAAACATCTTGGGATTATTTTTGTTTTATAGGTAATAATAACACTGATTGATATTATAATTTAGAAATTGAAGTAGAGTGGGGGTTCGCTACAATGAAATGGGTCCCCCACCCAAAGGGAGAGGATTCCTGGTAACCCCAAGAGTCCACCACACAGTTTCCAGCTACAAGATGACCAAAAGACAGATTTATTGGGGAAGTAAAAAGTGAACAAAAAGTGAACCAACTGGCCTTGGTAGCAGCCCAGACTCGGGAGCCGAAACTGCCTACCACGTGTGCAGGATCAGAGCCCAGACTCGGGACCTGGGACCGCCTGCACGTGTGCAGCCCAGACTCGGGAGCTGTGACCGCCCGCACGTGTGCAGTACAGATTCGGGAGCTGGGACCGCGTGTCCTTGTGGCCTTCCAGCCTGGTTATAAGGCAAACATCACAGACAAACTTGTCACACGCAGGTGACCAATGAAGATACAACACTTACAGAGCATGCGAGGCAGCACGCAGGTGGCCAATAGAGTTACAGTCTGTCTCATAATATCTATTTGAACTAACCTATCATATCTATTTGAACTAACCTATCATTCTATGCCTACTCATAGTAGGTTCCCTTGAAGCTCCCAGGCCTCAGGTGGTCAATCTACATAACTTATCCTAATAAAGAGGACACAGTTTCCCTTGAAGCTCCCAGGCCTCAGGTAGTCAATCTACATAACATAGTAAAGGGGAGCTTCCCTGAGAAGGGCGGGGGAGGGCTTAGTGGAGATGGAGTTGGCTTCTGCTCTTATCTGAGCTGGAGTCAACCTGAAGTACCTCCACAGTTAATGATGCCACTGGGCAGATATGGCCTCCCTATTACATTCTCCCGTTTTTTTCTTGTACATAAAAATCAAATCATTGATTTCTCTGAGAGCTTCTTGCCTGGACTGTAACATGGTTCCATCCACAGGTTTTTGGGGAGAGCAAGGATGATACAACAGCCAGTCAGATGTGACTGCTGCTCTTAAGCTTGCACCCAGAATGGACCTGTTTATCCCTGGGGTCCATCTCCAGGACAGCAGCAGGTGTTCTCACCTGTTTTAAATCTCCATACAGTTACCTAGGCAACTGGCACTCCTCCTCTGTTATCACACCCTAGTTCATCTGGACACTCTAATACACTTGTACAAACCTCCCACTCCAAGCATTTCCTGGGAGTGACTCTATAGCCTGCCATGCATGTTTTTCTTAATAGAGCTCCTCAACTCCAGTTAACTTAGAGGAGTAGGAAGGTTACCACAGGAAGAATGTCTCCACAATATCTTAGCTTTACTACCCACTATCACAGATGACTGGCAGGTTCCTGCCCAGCAGATAGACATGGGCATTTAGAAAGTCATGTTTACAAACTATTCTTTTAGGACCTCCCGGCTCCAGTTAACTTTTGACAGGCCAAATACAGGTAACTCTGAGATCTGACACTGTCTCTGCCATCCATGCAATGGCTTGCTGCCTCTGGATGCTCCATTTGTCCCACGAGTGACTTTTCCACTCGGAGGTAAATGCACCTTTGGTATTTCTCTTGGTCCATCACTGGACTTGGACCCAGGGCTTAAGTGCTGTCCCTCAGCTCTCCAGCTCAAGACTAGCAATCTACCACTTTGAGCCTCAAAGCAACTCACAGCTCTGTTCCCAGCACTCTGCTGGCTGAGCAGAGACGAAGACTCTCGCAGGGACCTTTCTCTACCCAGGCTGGCTTTGAACCGCAGATTTCAGATCAGTGAGTCTTACAAGAGGCCACTTTACTCCAATTAAGGCAACAAGGTGGTCCACACAGAAATAGTTTTTAAGTATGCTCTTACCTGGAACTTGTTAAGGGCCAATGTTAGGAGTCACTTGTCCTCTGTGACTCTGTTGAAAACTGTTACAAAATGCCTATAGACAGACTGGAAATGCAATTTTGATCTCAAAGTCTTTTCCTCAGCTCCTCTTTTGACCATGTAATAAACCTCCAAAAATTTGGTAATGCTCAAACTCTGAGTTTAAACTTAAACTCGCCCATTCTTACTCTTTATCAAAGTCACAAAACATTACTAGTTCAAATGTTTTACAAATGTTCATTTTAGTGGGTCATCACCAGATTGCACCACCTTCCACTTGGCCTCCTTGGACAGGTTAGCTGCTTTGACGTGGGAAGCGTCAATCCATGTCCTTAGGCCATCTACCTTGACAGCAGTAGGAGTGGTCAGGACTACAGTGTAGGGGCCTTTCCAGCGAGGCTGCAAGGACTCAGTCTTATGTCGCCTTACCCACACCACCTGTCCTGGCACAAAAGGGTGTAAGGCTGGGGCATCTTTAGGCAGCTTCTCATGAGCGGCCTTGATCTGGGAGTAAAGTTCATTTTGGATTCTCTGCAGTGCCTGTAAGGACTGTAACAAATGTTGGTTAGACAATTCAGCTATAGCTTCAGAACCAAGCTTAGGGCATAAGGGAGGAGGCCTCCCGAACATTGTCTCATAAGGTGTGATGCCCTTAAAGTATGGTGTACAGCGTACCCTCAGAAGGGCAAATGGTAGGAGGGCCGTCCAGTTTTCTCCAGTCTTAAGGGTCAATTTGGTTAAGGTCTCCTTTAGAGTTCTATTCATCCTCTCTACCTGACCTGAACTTTGGGGGTGATAGGCACAATGTAATTTCCAATTAATCCCCAGTGACTTACCCAAAAACTGGGTTACCTGAGAGATGAAAGCAGGGCCATTGTCCGAGCCTATGGCCACTGGGAGTCCAAACCTGGGAATTATCTCCTCTAGCAGCTTCTTCATTACAGTCTGTGCTGTTTCCCACTTGGTTGGGAAAGCTTCTGTCCATCCTGAAAAGGTGTCTACAAAAACTAGCAGGTACTTATATCCATACTTGCCTGTTTTTACCTCAGTAAAGTCTACCTTCCAATAGGCTCCTGGCACTGTTCCTCTTTCCCTCCTTCCTTTGACGGCTACTCCACCAGCAGCATTTTTTCTCTGGCATGGCATGCACCGGCTGGTAATATCTTCCAGCATTTTGTCCATTTCAGGTATATAGTTGAACTGGCGGATTAATTCCACTAGCTTGCTCCTTCCTAGATGGGTTCCCTGGTGTATTTGCTTAAGAAGAGTTCGTCCTAATGCTCGTGGAAGAGTAATTCTTCTGCTGTGAGTCTGTTTCCAGTTTCCCTTCTCACATACATTGTGAAGAGACTTGAGAACCTTTTGATCTTCAGAAGAATACTGGGGGGCTCCTCTGGGAGGGCTGGCATCGGGAGAAGGGCTAATGCCATCAGGCCCCTATCTCTTGTAGCCACTTCCCGTGCAGCCTCATCTGCTCTCCGGTTCCCCTTTGCCTCCTCTGAGTTTCCCTTCTGATGTCCTGGGCAGTGCATTATAGCGACTGCCTTTGGCAACCATATGGCCTGAAGTAGGCCGAATATCTGTTCTTTGTTTTTGGTGGTTTTGCCTTCTGCTGTCAGCAGCCCACGTTCCTTGTAAATGGCCCCGTGTACATGTACAGTGGCAAATGCATACCTGCTGTCCATATAGATGTTGACCTTTTTGTCCTTTCCCAGCATCAGATCTTGTGTTAGGGCAATGAGCTCAGCCTTTTGCGCTGAGGTGCTCACTGGTAACAGCTCAGCCCAGATGACCTGGTCCCCTTCCACAATTGCTGCTCCCGCTAGCCTCACTCCGTCCATCACGTAGCTGCTCCCATTGGTGAACATGATCTTTTCCACATCTGGTAGTGGGATGTCTGTGAGGTCTGGTCGAATGCTGTGGACATGGGCCACAACCTCCGCACAGTCGTGCAGCACTGTCTGATCAGTGTCTGGCAGCAGGGTAGCGTGGTTGAGGGCTGTGGAAGCTTGGAAAGTCACTTTAGGCTGTTGAGCAACAGGGCCTGGTACTGAGTTAGCCTGGCATTGGACATCCACCGGTCCAGGGGGCTTCGCAACAAGTTCTCAACTGCATGAATTGTAGTTACCACTAGGTCCTGCCCCTATGTTAGCTTGTTAGAGTCTTTGACTAGCTGAGCTGTTGCTGCAATCACCCTAAGGCAGGTAGGCCATCCTGATGCAACAGGGTCCAACTTTTTAGGTAATTAGGACGCTGGCCGATACCAGGGTTCTAACGTCTGAGTTAGCACACCTTTTCCCACTCCAGCCTTTTCATCCACAAATAGGTGGAAAGGTTTGTGGATAACCGGAATGGCCAGGGCTGAAGCTGAGACTAGCTGCTTTTTAAGGATCTGGAATGCCCATTCTTCTTCTTCTGTCCACCTAATGCTTTCTCCTGGACCTTTGGTAATCTCATATAAGGGCCGTGCTACTTTAGCAAACCTCAAAATCCAGAGTCTACAGTACCCCACAGTTCCCAAGAATTCTCTTACTTGTCTCTTAGTCTTGGGAGTGGGGATCTATAGGAGTATAAGTACAGTAAGCATCAAGAAGCCTTTCTAAATAGGCTTCTGGGGACTCATCCATTCCCTGTCTTACTTCTCCATCCTGAGACAAATTTATAGGGTGCTTTCCAGCAGCCCGGAGACCACCCAGAATAGTCTGGCACTAAACCTTTAGCCGCTCCCTACCTGCTGACGAATTCAGCTTCCAGTCTGGATTCCAGGAGGGCAGGGCTTCCTCTATCTCAAGGGGGTCTTCTGATGGCCTGCCGTTGTTTCCTGGGACCAGCTTCTTGGCTTCCTGGAGAATCCTGTCTTTCTCCTCAGTGGTGAAGAGGCATGAGTCATAGAGTTTCTAACAAAGAGGTTAGTGCCTGAGGCTTTTTTGAGAAGGGAGGGTTCTGCTGTTTCCAATTTAATAGATCATTAGAAGTGAAGGGGACATGAATCTCATAAGGGTGAACCTGACCCTCTTCAGGGGGTCCAATATTTTCCTGTAAAACACATCTGATAACATCAATAAGCAAAAGGAAAAGCATGAACAGACACAGGTCTAGGAGCAGTTCCTCGGTGGATTTTGCTTATCCCATGATTCCCTGTAGAGAAAAGTCAATCACAGCACTAGCAAGCAGGAGTAGAAGTATGAACAGACACAGACAAGACCATGTGCAGAACCAGGTCAGAATTGCTGATCTTTTTACAAAATTTATACATGTCCTTTCCAATGAGGACCTCCAGAAGGGAGTCAAAGGCGTCCCTCGACCACCCCAGCCTTAGAGAGCTCTGAAGCATCCAGCTTCTCTCTGTCTTAGGCCTGCAGATGGTGCACTTTCAGATTCAGATGGGGCCACTCGGCATCCCCACAGACGGCCTTCACAGCCAGTGCACTCATGCAGACGGTCTTCAGGGCCAGTGCACTCTTACAGATGGGCCCACTCGGCAGCCCCACATATGGCCTTCACGGCCAGTGCACTCTTACAGATGGGCCCACTCGGCAGCCCCACAGACGGCCTTTATGGCCAGTGCACTCTTACAGACGGTCCCACTCAGCAGCCCCTTTACGAATTGGCCCACTTTGGCCGCCCTAAAGAAGGGCCCGCTCAGGCAGCCCTACAGACAGTGCCACTCAGGTGGCTCTAGACATACCTCATACCTCCAGAGGTTTTTTTTCTTCACCTGGGCGTCTTCCCCAACAAATATTGTGGTTAAGGACTCTTCCCGGCCAATGCACAAATATGAAGTAGAGTGGGGGTTTGCTACAATGAAACGGGGTCCCCCCCCAAGGGAGGGGATTCCTGGTTTCCCCAAGAGTCCACCACACAGTCCACACAGTCTCCAGCTACAAGGTGACAAAAAGACAGATTTATTGGGGAAGTAAAAAGTGAACAAATGTGAACCGACTGGCCTTGTTCGCAGCCCACTCGGGAGCCGAAACTGCCTACCATGTGTGCAGGATCAGGGCCCAGACTCGGGAGCTGGGACCACCCACACGTGTGCAATACAGACTCGGGAGCTGGAACCGTGTACACCTGTGCAGCCCAGACTCAGGAGCTGGGACCGCGTGTCCTTGTAGCCTTCCAGCCTGGTTATAAGGCAAACATCACAGACAAACTTGTCACACGCAGGTGACCAATGAAGATACAACACTTACAGAGCATGCTAGGCTGCACGCAGGTGGCCAATAGAGTTACAGTCTGTCTCATAATATCTATTTGAACTAACCTATCATATCTATTTGAACTAACCTATCATTCTATGCCTACTCATAGTAGGTTCCCTTGAAGCTCCCAGGCCTCAGGTGGTCAATCTACATAACTTATCCTAATAAAGAGGACACAGTTTCCCTTGAAGCTCCCAGGCCTCAGGTAGTCAATCTACATAACTTAACATAGTAAAAGGGAGCTTCCCTGAGAAGGGCGGGGGAGGGCTTAATGGAGATGGAGTTGGCTTCTGCTCTTATCTGAGCTGGAGTCAACCTGAAGTACCTCCACAGTTAATGATGCCACTGGGCAGATATGACCTCCCTATTACAGAAATGACAAAATACATAATAAACCTGAGCAATACATACTATTAAAGACTTTTGCTTCATTATTGGAGTGAACATCATTGAAAATGAAATAAATGATTACATTTGGTGCAGGTCAGATTCCTTTCTACATTATAGGTTTCTACATTTACAACATATAAGTTCTTGCCTCAAATGTTTAACACAAATAATGGTAAATTATTAGTAAAAAAACAAATTAAGAACTGTGTCAAAATGATCTATGTATACTATGAATTGTTTGTTTTAGCCTCAGGCATTAAAAGGTATATTCAGCATCAAGTATGTTGTTATAAAGCCAATGTATATGCCTTCAAAATGTGTGATGGTTGAGAGATACAGAATCTATTCTCAGAGGAAAAATAATAAGAAACCCAATATTTGCTTATCCGGAAAAAAGGAAATCGTAGTAGGAATCTTTTACCATTTCTGTGCTCATTCTTTATATATATTTATTTTGCATTGTTTTATATTCTAGTAAATTTGTTCCCACAAACCTAGTCAAGTTTACTCCCTTACTAAAAATCTTCTAAGACATTACACAATGGGAAGCTCTGATATGAGATCAAGGAATGATGAAGAGAAAACAGTAACTTATACAACCCTACCTTACCATAATAGTCTTCATCTACATTTAGAGGAATCCTCACAATTTCATCCTTCTCTACAAACATACAAACCAAAGGGATCTATTTTCTTATTCTATCTTTCTGTAACTTCGATTATTCCTTAGTCTCTTCACTTTCATAGGTACCTGTGGCAAGCAGCTATCTCATTATCTCACACTGACCACTTCCCTCTTTGTTTAAATTGTCTACAATTGTCCCATGTCTTTTTCTGATAGGAACTTGACAAAGAGTAGGCCTTTGTTAGAGAGCAAATTGTGCAATAGTTTTGATGTTAGTAACAATATTTCAATAATTGTTTGTGCTATGAATATTCAGTTATGTGTTATTTGTTTTTAAAGACATTATTTTGTATTTAGTTAAAAGGCTAGAATCTTTCATTCCTGTTCACCCTATCTGTGGCTTAGTCGGTTTGTGTTCCTACATTTTTTTCTCTCAGAGTTTTAGGAGCTGGCCATCATGATCAAGATGATGGTAGGATTCCGAGTGAAAATTTGACATCTGCATCTATGGAGGTTTATTTTAAACTGTAGAACACATAAGAGGGCCAAAAATGGGTTGAACTAACACTATTAGTCGCTTTAAACAAGATTTCATGCTTTAAATATGAAATATCCCTTATAAGCTTATGTGTTAATTGGTCTCCAGTTGGAAATTTTTAGAAAATTTAGGAGCTATTTAGAGGAAATGAAGGAGTGTGTGCATGCATTTGAAGGTTATGCCTTCTTCCTGATTCCTTCTTTTTTTTATCTGTTTCCTGTCTGTCAGGAAGTGAATTGACTCCACAGTGTGATATCCCTCCAGAATCAATGTATTGAAGGACTGTAAACTGAAATCCCTGAAACCCTGAGCCATACAAACTTTTCAGTAACCCATCTGTACTTCACCTTGACAATAAAAAAGTAAGTTGTTTCCCCAGGTTTTTTGATACCAGCTATGAGGTGGGGAAAACTAATTGATGAAAGATACTACCTTCTTATAATCAATCACCCCTCTCTTTTTCTTTTCTTTTCTTTATTTTTGGTTGGTCAGAGCTTGATCACTATCCCAGTACTTTTTCTTCAAGGCTAGTGCTCTATCATTTTGAGCCACAGCACCACTTCCAGTTTTCTCACCTCTAAAAGATTACATTTTAATAATGTTTCATAGGTATATGAAGCTTTTGATGAATTTGAAAGGTGCTGAAAATATTTAAATCATATGTGGGAGCTTGTATTTGTTACTAGCTATTATATCCTGTCATCTTATTCTTGAAGATTGAAAACAAAAATATAGAACAAAATATAGAAATTTATAATCCAACTTGAACACAAATAGGAAATTATTTAGCTTACTATAAATTGTGCAAATTAGGTTGTTTAAAGGAATCCATTACTCATTTATACTGCTACTTAAACCAAAACCTTTCTCAAGTAAGAAAAAGCTCTAAAATTGGCCTTTGCAAATGTTTTAAACATAATATTATCATTTTGCCCTATTATCAACACTTTTTTTAGTGAGATCACATACTATGTTCTTTTCCAAGGTTACTATAACCAATAATCACAAATTGGCCTCAAAACAACAGAAATTTATTCTCTTTAAATATGAGGGGCATAAATCTGATAGCATTATCAGATATCAGCATCAAGCTATCATTAGAGCTGATTGCAGCTACTAGTCGGGAGGGAGAACATACCCCTGGCCACTGACATCTGCATTTCTCCTCAGGCATCATTCAGTTTATATCTCTGTAATTCCACTCTCTGTCTTTATCATTATAAGACACTCTCCATATCAGCATTTCAATGCTCCAATCACACCCCCTCCCTTAGAAAGAAAGACTTGTAATTCCATTTAAATCTAACCTCACCTTCAGGATGACTCCATTTGAGATTCTTAGTTTCATTCAGTTGCAAAGCTACTCTTTCCAAATTAAGTTACACTCATAGTTATATGGGGATAAGAACCTAACTATGTGTCTCTTTTGGAAGGGAGACCATTCAACCCACTACATATAACTTTTCTGTACATTGTTGGATACCGCAATTTCCTCAAGACTTTAACTATTACAAAGAACTGAAACTGTGAAATGATAACCCTATTTGATTATACTAGGAGACATCTGAGAATTTTAAAAGCATTCTTATTGTAACAGATTTTTGCCTTGTTGCATAAACATCTGCTCACAGCTCATAAAATAATTTGTAGTGCTACACATGGAAAATGATCATGAACTCAGGCAGGTGGCTTTTCCTCTGGGAAAAGATTCAGAATGCCTTAAATTTTACTTTAAGACTCAAGTGTTGCTGAAAGATATCATGGTCTGTCATTACATTGACAAATTATCTTAGAACAGCACTATGTTTGCCAGTTATAAGTTGTAAGGCCATCCATTACTATGTGTTTTCCTTTCCTGGGTGATGTAAGTTATCAATCGTCTACATTCAAAAGTCATCTGTTTCCAGTACAGGACAACTCAATTTCCCTTGATCTCAGAAAGATCTGCAGTTCTCCAATCCTTATCTCAGGAAATGAGTTTATCATCGACTATCCATGATACCTTTCCATTTTCTGTGTCTCTTGGTTCCATTATATTTGAATACTTTGTATTCCTTACATTTTTTTCAATGAAATAAAAAATTCTAGATACATGGATTGCTTGATTTACAAATTTCCATATATTGGAAGCAAAAAATGGTTCTTAAAAGTAGTTTAAGTGGAGTAATTGGGTGAGGAAAATGAATGAATATAATAAAATAATTTAATTATACAAATAGTTATTTTGTGCCCAGTGTATGTAAAAAATTTTGGGAAAATCTGAAAATTTCCCACAAACATGCAGTGATATAAAAATCAAGAAAATTAAGTGTATTATTATCATTTTGACTATATCAATGAACCATCAGTTTTCTTAATTGCAAAAAAAATGGGTTATATTAGAATTTCTAGAATGACTTTAACTTTCTATTCTTTCTATAGGCAGATAAGAATATAAATGAAATAGAAAACACACAAGAAATATTTACTTTCTGATTCCATCACTGGAAACAAAACATTTGCTTAGTTAAAATTTTGAAAATATTTTTATACATTAGTGTTTAGGTCTACTTTGGCCTAGATTTTCCATTTGTATACATATTATTAGAAAGGATAAATGTATTTCTTTTGTTATCAAAGGATAAAGGCTGGCTCCTCTGCAATTTGTGGTACAGGATACATGATAATATAGAAGAGAGATTTCCCATATTTCCCATTCTGTTCTGCATTGTCAATACCAGATGGCCTTAAATACACAAACTGATCTTCAATATATTTTTGCATATTCGTGATTATCTCCAATCAATTGAGTTGTAATTTACATGTAAAATAATTTTTGTGTGTTTTAGAATTAGATAAAATTCCTGATTATAATTTGAATAACACAAAAGATTTATTTCTAAGATTTGCTTATAAGAAGCAATTGAAGACTTACTAATTAGGATATTGGGAAGAATTAAAGGTAGAGAAATAAAATTGAATTATATTACAAACCAAAATTGAAACCAAAACCTTTTTCCAGTTCTTCTTTTAATAGCTATTGCACTCTAGTAGCCTTTTAGTAGCAAGAAATTTTCTTGGAGAATTTACTATTTCACTTGCTTTAAATAATAGATAGTAAGCATATACATAGTGAAATGGTTGGTATTTAGCAAAACAATTTGAATGCACAATCCTTAGTCTAGGATCTAAATCTCTGGTTTTCCAGAATTTATAAGTAGCTTGTGGACAAGATTGATAATATTAGGATAATCATCACACAGGTATTCTTTCTATTGAAGAGACACACATAATTTTAAGGTCCTTATAAAATGAAAAGATAAGTACTGATAAGGTATCATGTCAAATATGACAAAGTTGACAAATATCCTGAATCATAAAAAGGAGAGGTCAAGAGACAGCAGGAAGAGATGCAAGCTTGCTATGGCTTAAATATGATACTTGGGAAATGTGTTGAAAATAAGATGAGAAAGAGAGATTGGAATGGAGAAGTAATTGGCCTTGAATGCCATGTTAATATGGAGAAAAAATTATGTTGGTTGCACTTTAGAAGTTAAGTTTACTATGAAGCTTGAAAGTTTAATTGTTTGCATCACTGGAGATAGAAATAATAGGGTAAATTTAAGAGAATACTGGAGAAGTAAAATCAGCAAGAAATAAAATTTGTTGGACATCTTGTCAAACACATTTGCATAATAATACATTCTACTCTGTTATTATTTCAAATAATGTTTTTCAGCACTAAGTGCTTAATAAGCACTCATTAAGATTAATAAGTCAGACAAAATGATATGCAAATCACATGCTTTCAGGTGCATTACATAAATACAATTTCCCCTGCTGTGTAAGTGTTCTTGATGCTTTCTGAATCTTTTGGTACTTAGAAGAAGCTGTAATTTCTTGTTGTTGTTATTTATCTCTGATGTCGCCTGATTTTTTTTTCTAGGCAATTGTCATTTCTCCCACAATCTATTTGAGAGAGTTCACACATTGAGGAGGACTTCGTGATGATGTTTCTTTAGCTTTCCTAGCTATGTCCTAGATCCTTGGTCATCATGTAAAATACCAACAGCAACAGGACAATTGATTTTCCTTGTTTTCTGTAGACCATGGCCTCAGGGTTGATAAATGTTCCATCCTGGGTGAAAAGGAAAAACATTCATTTTGAAACTCTATGCAGTTCATGAAATCATAACCTGCTCAAACAATGAATCAGGAAAGAAATGTCAGAAACAACTCATTGTATATTTCCTTCCCTGCCACTAGTTTGTTGCTTTGTAATCCCTGTTTGGTGCTGAGTCTTATTGAACCCTACAGAACTTCTTCTGTGAGTAATATTGAGAAATAACTCATATAAAATGATCAATATGTGAGTTATTCAAACTAAGACAGTTTTGTGACCTCTAAATCATAGATTAACATATTTTTTAATTTAATTTTATTGTAAGGTGTTGTACAGAAGGGGTTGCAGTTATATCCATAACATAGTGAGTACATGTCTTGTCAAACTTGTTACCCCCTAGCTCATTTTTTCCCACCTTCCCTTCCCCAAAACCCCCTCCACATTGTACAGTTAATTTCAAACATTGTCTTGTATCACTGTTGCATTGGTTCACCCTATGCCTTTGTCTCACCATTTTGATGTTCCCTTTCCCTTCCTTAAATAAATGTATATACAATACCCAGGGTAACAAAATCAAATACAGTGATATAACGATTTATGAGGGAGAACCACACAAAAGTTTGGCAAAAATACAAAAGAAATTTTAAAAAGGGAACATGAAGCCACTTTTATTGAAAGCATATATATCTTATTTGTACTTTACAGATAATAGGGTTTCCTTCCCTTGTAGTCTCAGCATTTTCTAGGCTTTACCACCAAGTCTCACTTGTTGCAGATGCTCAAGTAAATCTTTTGTACCAAAAAATAAATTATTTTTTTAAATTTTTATTGTCAGACTGATGTTCAGAGAGGTTACAGTTTCATACTTTAGGCATTGGATATATTTCTTGTACTTTTGGTACCTCCTCCCTCATTCCCCCCACCCCCTTCCTTTTTCCCTTTCCCCCACCCCTTTTCCCTTTCCCCCTCATGAGTTGTTCAGTTCATTTACACCAAACAGTTTTGCAAGTATTGCTCTTGTAGTCGATTGTCTTTTTTACCCAGTGTCTCTTGATTTTAGTATTCACTTTCAGTTTCCTAGTTCTAATACTAGTATACACGGATTCCAATGTACTCAGATAACATACAGAGATAGTGCAGGTACAACCACAGGAAGGGATACAAGAAGATCATCAATAGAGAGCCCTAGCAGAGCTCCCTCTGACATCACAGTTTTCTCACCCCATTGAAACTTTTACTCCTAGAAAGACAGCCAAAGTAAGTTCTAACAGTACAGGGATTCTGACCAGGAAGGAAAAATCGACTTTGCTGGTCTGAAAACACAGATTTGAGCTCCGGGCAGCGTCCCGCCACACCAGTGCCGGCACCGGCACAGCACCTGGCACAGCAACCCGCACTCGGCACAGCTAAAGCGAGAAATACTCCAGACGGCAGCTGAGCACAGACGACCTGACATTGCAGAGACAGCCTGAGTACCCCACAAAAGATATTCTCACTCGTGCCCACAGACCAGCTTCTGGAAGGCATCCCTGTCCCCACCTCCAGAGCAAAGCGCCATCTTTGCCACTGGCATAGGGTCAGACCAGATTGGAACTGAAGTGGGCCTGGGGAAAGCATGGTCAAAAAAGCCATCTTTGAAAAGGGCAGGAAGGCCGGAATCAGTGAGAGACAGCTCCGCCCAGGAGAAAGTCCCCTGCCCTAGCAGGAAGGGAGTCCTGGGCTGCGGCTTAGCCAGAGGTGCCCGTCCTGCCAGCCCGAATTTCTAAATTTAAAGCAAAAGCTGCGAGCAGCTACTGGCAGCAAGGAAACACCAGAGGGAGGAACAAACAGTTCCTGGGACAGCTAAACAGTCCCGTCACAGAGGAAGCCCAATTCCCAACCCAAAACGGAGCTGCATTCCATAGCCACCTATGCCAAGGAGGCCGCCTCCCTCAGGCAAGCAACTCTCAGCCGAGCAAAACAGGCCAGAGGCGCCCATCCCTGCTGAGTCCACAGCCAATTCAAATCCAGGCATCAAAGGCAGTGGCCCCACAGCAGACAGAGGAGCCACAGTTCCTGAGACTGCTCACGTCCCCATCTACAGAGGATGCCAAGGCCCATCTGCAAGCTGTGCGAACCTCAGAGACCCAGGATTGCACCAATAGGGGAGAAGGGTCAGAACAGATCCACCCCTTGCAAACTGAAATCAAGTCAAACCAGCCAATCAGGAAAATAGACTGCAGACCATTGCAGGGAAACCAGAGACTAGGGAGAAACCACCCAAACAAGGAGGACTCCATTTTCTTTTTCTTTTTCTTTTCAAACATTTTTTTAAATTTTCTTTTAAATTTTTTCACATCTGAAACATCATTGGTTGTTTTTTGTTTGTTTGTTTGTTTTTATTTGTTTGTTTGTTTTCCATTTTTACCAGTTTGTTTTATCAAGTTTTTTTTTGTTTGATTATTTGTTTGGGTTGTTCCTTTTCCGTCTTTTTTTTCCTTTTTATTTACTTTTTCTTCTTTTTTAAATAATTTTTCTGTTTTGTGTATCTGTCTTCCAGTATTTTTACTTTATTTCTCTCGTTGCGTTCCGTTTCTTTAAAAATTACTTTCCTATGAATAACACTTCCACTCTTTTCTGCTAACTCTCCAGTGTCTGTCATTTTAACCTTGTTCTTCCTACTGATTCTACTCTTCTCCACATTTCCACGTCACTGAAACTAAACCAAAATCACCACCACCACCCCCAATACATTTTACCCTATTCTCTTTACTACCACCAACTTACGCTCCTGACTTACTGCCTGGACCTCCAGGTTCCATTGACTCCTGGTTATTGGATAGAGGGTATCCCAGCTTGATACAAGTGAATCAAAGGGGTTCGTAGAGAAAGCCAGTCCTAAAAGAACTTAATATAAAAACAAGAATTGCGTATAGGGTTGTAACAGTAAATAAGTAACTACTGAATACAGGGCCCAGGATCGGTTGTTATATTGAAATTGTATTCTTTAGGAACACCAAATCTAACTTTATAGACAGGTATACAAGTTATCTGTATATAATTGTGAACTTGTAAGATTTACACAACAGTGCTTGGTAAGGGCTGCTTTGGGACTTAAACGATGCTCACAGGTGCTGGTAGACTGGCATTCCCAATTCAAATGGGCAGAAGAAACACAAGAAAGATGGCAAACAATGAAGCTTTATCCCCCACTCAAAACAAGCAGGAAGCAGAGCAGTCAATCAAAAACATAGAAGAGAACCCCCAAAATGCTCTACAAAGTCTACTGATAAACATGATAAATGAAAAGTTTGAATCCCTTCAGTCAATTATGTTAGAGCGTGAGGAGGCAAAGCAAAAATTAATAGAGAATTTCATGGCATCCACAAATAGAAAGATAAATGAGCTTCAAGAGTCAAATGAAAAGATAGCTACCCAGCTTAAAGATTTGAGAGACAACTCTCAAAACCAAAGTAATGAAGTTAATGAAGTAAAGAAGTCCATACAAGACCTAAGAAATGACATGGAAATCATCAGGGAAGACCAGTCAGAGGGAAAAGAGATTCGAAATCAAGTAGCTAGCCTACAGTCCCGACTAACTGAAGCAGAGGATCGAATCTCAGGAGCTGAAGATTCCTTAGATTCTATGGAGAAAGATAAAAAATCAATACAAATCCAGTCCAATCAACAAAACAGGCTACAGGAGATTCAAGACAAGATCAGGAAGTCCAATTTAAGAATAATAGGTATTGAGGAAAACTTGGAGAAAGAGGATAATGGCATAGGCAACCTATTTAACAGAATATTAGCTGAGAACTTCCCAAATATCCAGAAGGAAAGGCCTATACAGATACAAGAAGCATTTAGAACCCCAAATCGACCAGACCAGAAGAGGACATCCCACCGACACATTGTGATCAAAACAGCTTCAGCAGAGTGCAAGGAAAAAATACTCAAAGCTGTTAGGGCAAAGAAAACAATCACATATAAAGGAAAAGCAATCAGAATTACCCCAGACTTCTCAGCAGAGACCACGAAAGCAAGGAGAGCCTGGAATGAAGTATACCAAACTCTAAATAAAAATAACTACCAACCAAGAATTCTGTCCCAGCCAAACTCTCCTTCATAGCCGAAGGTCAAATAAAAATCTTGCACAATAAGGAAAAACTGAAACAATATATCTCCACCAAACCAGCTTTACACAAAATCCTTAAAGATGTACTATACAGGGAAAATAATCAAGATCACAACAAAGACAGAGAAATGAACCCTAATTAGTAAACATCATATCAAGAAATGGGAAGACACAGCTTTAAACAAGATAGTGATAATGAAAGGAACAAACGATCATCTCTCAATCCTGTCAACATTAATGGACTTAATTCTCCAATCAAACGACATAGGCTCATGAGTTGGATCAAAAATCCAGATCCATCTTTCTGCTGCCTCCAAGAGACACATCTATCCAGCAAAAGTAAACATCTTCTAAAAGTGAAAGGCTGGAATCAAATATATCAAGCAAATGGCCCCCATAAGCTGGCTGGAGTTGCAATCCTAGTATCAGACAAAATTGACTTCAAATTAAAAAAGGTAAAGAAGAGACAAAGAAGGTTACTACATACTAGTAAAAGGATCTCTCCTACAGGAAGAAATAACCATTCTAAATATCTACACACCAAATGCAGGAGCACCCAACTTCATCAAACAAACACTACTGGCTCTAAAAACACTCATAGACCCAAACACATTGATAGTTGGGGACTTTAACACTCCACTATCACCTCTGGACAGATCAACACGCCAAAAACTGAACAAAAAAACCACAGAACTAAACAATTGCATAGACCAACTAGACTTAATTGACATCTACAGAATATTCCACCCAGCAAGGACAGAATACACATTCTTTTCGGCAGCACATGGAACATTCTCCAAAATAGATCACATCTTCGGGCACAAAGAAAATCTGTACAAATTCAGAAGTATCAAAACCATTCCCTGCATTCTCTCAGACCACAATGGAATAAAATTAGAGGTCAACTCAAACAGCCACCCCAGAAATTACTACAATTCATGGAGACTAAACAATACACTGCTGAACCATCAGAGGGTCATTGAAGAAATTAAAACGGAAAATCAAATGTTTATGGAATTCAACCAAGTTGAGGACACAAAGTACCACAAGATAGACAAACCTGACCAAAAAACAAAGGCAGCACGCTCAAATCAACAAGATAAGAGATAAAACAGGTAACATCACCACAGAAATAACCGAAATTCAGAAAATAATAAGGGACTATTTTGCAAACCTTTATGCCAACAAATTCGAGATCTTGGAAGAAATGGATGATTTCCTAGAAAAAATTCATATCCCCAAACTGAACCATGAAGATTTAAACCTCCTAAACAGACCCTTATCCAGTATTGAAATAAAAACGGCAATAAATGATCTCCCATCCAAGAAAAGCCCAGGTCCAGACGGATTCACTGCAGAATTCTACAAGACCTTCAAAACAGAACTCACACCAATATTTCTCAAACTCTTCAATGAAATTGAAAAAGAACATTCACTTCCAGACTCATTCTATGAAGCCAGTATAGATCCTTATATATCACCCTGCACCAAAATCAATTCCAAATGGATTAAAAACCTTGAAATCAAAACAGACACCCTGAAAACACTAAAGGAAGAAGTAGGAGAAACACTTGGGCTCCTTGGCACAGGACGGAACTTCCTTAACAAAGACTCTGAAAAGCTACAAATCAAGGAAAGGTTGGACAAATGGGACTGCATGAAACTGCAGACCTTCTGCATGGCAAAGGACATAGCTTGCAAGATAAACAGAAATCCCACAGACTGGGAGAAGATCTTTACCGGCCATTCAACGGACAAAGGCCTCATATCTAAAATATATGCAGAACTAAAAAAATTACCTTCCTCTAAAACAAAACCGCAAAGAACTAATAGCCCGCTCATCAAGTGGGCTAAAGACCTACAAAGAGACTTCTCTGATGAGGAAATGAGAATGGCCAAGAGACATATGAAAAAGTGCTCTACATCACTGGCCAAAAAAGAAATGCAAATCAAAACAACATTGTGATTCCATCTCACCCCAGTAAGAATGTCACATATCAAGAAAACTAACAATAACATCTGTTGGAGGGGATGTGGCCAAAAGGGAACGCTACTTCATTGTTGGTGGGAATGCAAACTGGTTCAGCCACTCTGGCAAGCAGTATGGAGATTCCTCAGAAGGCTAAATGTAGAACTCCCCTATGACCCAGCAACCCCACTTTTGGGTATTTATCCAAAAAACCACAAACAAAATCACAGTAAAGCCACCAGCACAACAATGTTCATTGCAGCGCAATTTGTCATAGCGAGAATCTGGAACCAACCCAGATGCCCCTCCGTAGACGAATGGATCAGGAAAATGTGGTACATATACACAATGGAATTTTATGCCTCTATCAGAAAGAATGACATTGCCCCATTTGTAAGGAAATGGAAGGACTTGGAAAAAATTATACTAAGTGAAGTGAGCCAGACCCAAAGAAACATGGACTCTATGGTCTCCCTTATTGGGAATAATTAGCTCAGGATTAGGCAAGCCACAGCAGAGGATCACAAGAGCCCAATAGCAATACCCTTATGATCACATAAGATGATACTAAGTGAAATGAACTCCATTTTATGGAAATGATTGTTTTATCACAGTTGTAACTACTTTCAACATCCCATGTGTATCTGTAGTTTATACTGTTAATGGTGGTCCTGTATCACGTTCTTGGGTAGTATCTACACTATCTCTGTAATCTTACCTGAGTATATTGGAAACTGTGTATACTGGTATTAGAATTAAGAAATTGAGAGGGAATACCAAAATTGAGAGACAAAGGGTAAATTAAGAGAAACAACAACAACAGCAATACTTGCAAAACTGTATGGTGTAAGCGAACTGAACACCTCCGGGTGGAAAGGGGGAGGGGGGAGGGTGGTATGAGGGACAAGGTAACCAACAGTACAAGACATGTATCTAATGCCTAAGGTATGAAACTGTAACGTCTTTGTACATCAGTTTTATAATAAAAACTTTTTTAAAAAAAGAATAAAACCTTGGTTCATGGCTCCCCCCCCAAAAAAAAAGAAGATCATCAATAATAGAAGTTACAGTTACACATAGCACGTTGAAAGTAGTTACAACAATGATATAACAATCTTTTCCAGAACCTGGAGTGCATTTCACTTAGCATCATCTTAAGTGCTCATAAGGATATAGCTATTGGGGTCTTGTGATCCTCCGCTGTGACTTGCCTAAACCTGTGCTAATTATTCCCTATGAGGGATACCATAGAGTCCATGTTTCTTTGCTCACTTCACTTAGTATATTTTTTTGCAAGTCCTTCCATTTCCTTATGAATGGGGCAATGTCATACTTTCTGATAGAGGCATAAAATTCCATTGTGTATATGTAACACATTTTCCTGATCCATTCATCTACTGAGAGGCATCTGGGTTGGTTCCAGATTCTAGCAATGACAAATTGGGCTATGATGAACATTGTTGTGCTGGTGGCTTTAGTTTGTTCTTGTTTGTGGTCTTTTGGGTAGATGCCCAAAAGTGGGGCTGCTGAGTCATAGGGAGCTCTATGTTTAGCCTTCTGAGGAATCTCCATACCGCTTTCCAGAGAGGCTGAACCAGCTTACCTTCTCAGCAACAATGAATTACGGTTCCCTTTTGGCCACATCCCCTCCAACATTTGTTATTGTTAGTTTTCTTGATATAGGACATTCTTACTGGGGTGAGATGGAATCTCAATGTTGTTTTGATTTGCATTTATTTTATGGCCAGTAATGTAGAGCACTTTTTCATATGTCTATTGGCCATTCTCATTTCCTCAACAAAGAAGTCTCTTTTTAAGTCTTTCACCCACTTAATTAGGGGGCTATTGGTCCTTTGCGATTTTGTTTTGGAGAAATGTAATTTTTTTAGTTCTGCATATATTTTAGATATGAGGACTTTGTCCGTTACATGGCTGGTAAATATCTTTTCCCAATCTGTGGGCTTTCTGAAACTGCTTGGTATTTGCACCGTAACAGGCCTGAAGACCAGTGGAATAGAATTGAAGACCCAGAAATGAACCCACAGAACTATGCCTACTTAATCTTTGATAAAGGAGCTTAAAAAATGTCTGGAAGAAAGATAGCCTCTTTAACAAATGGTGTTTGCAAAACTGGTTCATCACATGCAACAAACTAAAACTAGATCGTTATATATCACCCTGCACCAAAATCATTTCCAAATGGATCAAAGACCTCGAAATTAAAACAGATACCCTGAAAACACTAAAGCAAGGAATAGGAGAAACACTTGGGCTCCTTGGCACGGGACGAAACTTCCTTAACAAAGACCCAGAAATGCTGTAAATGAAAGAAAGGATGGACAAATGGGATTGCATCAAACTACAGAGCTTCTGCAGGGCAAAGAACATAGCTCACAAGATAAACAGAAAAAATAAATTATTAAATTTAGGTTAGAAATCTGGATTTGTTGTCTAAGTTTGTAAATCCTTGGTTTTGTGGATTGATTATATTTTTTATTTTATTATAAAAGTGATGTACAGAGGAGTTACACTTACATATGTCAGGTAATGTTTCCTTTTGAATAGTGTTACTCCCTCCTTCATTTTCGCCCGCTTCTCCTCCAACGTCTCCCCTCCTCCCCAAGTTCATTTCCAGCATTATGTCTAGTGTGTATCACTGATGCATTTGTTCACCCTTTGTCCCACCATTTCTGTGATTCCCCTTCCTGTCCTCAAATAAGACAAACATTTTTAAGACAATGGGTACAGAAATAAAAAACAGTGACAACAGGGAATAAACCCAAGAATTGATTTTAATGATTTGTCATCTGCTACTCTTATCCTTCCTTGTGTGGGAGACTCTCTCACTAAATCAAGTACTTGTCTGTGCAATTATAACAAGAAATAATATCAAATTATATAAAATGAATACATTTATTTCATTATAAAATATATTCTCCAGAGCCAAAATTCAAAAGTCATAGCTCCTTTTAGACATTTACCTTGGAATAATTCATATTTAGTGTAAATATTTTAAGCAGTTTGGTTCTTAACCTATGTTACATATGCAAATTTTTTTTTCTATATAAATTTTTCCTGATGGCACTAATTCCTTTGTGGTGCTAAGTTGCTTTTTAGTTGTTTTCAGGATTTAAGGCATAATATTTAAATAATTCCTCAAATTAAGTATAAAATTAACCTTCAATTTTTAATAAAAATAGGCCACATAAATAAGATATACTTATAATTTTGTGCACAAAGTACATAATATTGTTTAATTTGAGAAAGAGGAAATTAAAGCAGTCTATATTTCATTCATTTCTATTTCAATTCCTGGGGGCTGTCTAATTTAGATATTCTTGAGTAATATTTTTGTGAACATGAGGAAACTGGACGTCTTAGAAAGTAAGAATAATGATATTCTATAGGAAGAAACTTTCTTGTGGGAGATGGTCTCTAGTGATGTCACTAATGTAGAATTTCTCAAGATAAATTAGCCTTTAAATTATGTGTTTTAATGAATCATGTCTAGGTAAAAAGCCTTACCATTATAGATTGTGGTAATAACCAAAAGCCACCCTGTGTGAGACATATGCTTAACGTAAATTTGGGTCACATCTCTCTGTTTGGCTGGTGTCTCTTAAATGCTTTAGTCCTTGAGGTTATTTGTAAAGCTTGGTGCTTGATAAATGCTCTGGCTTGTGTCATTCTGATTTGACAATCTTCTCCTTCCCATGAATTCCTAAGTCTGCACGTTCGATTCTTCACTTTTAAGTGAGAGTAATAATATATGGACAATACCATTATCTTGCACACTGCAGTCTAACCAGTTGGTCCTAGTCTTGTAAATTGTAGGAAGTACTGCCAATATCAACTAACAAAGGAGTTTTACAGGTATTTACCTAAGTTAAACTGATATTGCTCCACATGGTACAATGTCCTTTTTGTTCTCCAGCTTAACATCAATGTTTATGTTCACCTTGGACGTTAATCAGCAAGTGGCCCAAATGTTGCTATACCACAATAATTCGTTCAAGTCTTTGAATCACTGACAGAAATACACTAAGCTATTAGTCACTGACAGTGCTACTTATTGGAAAGAGCATATCACACATACTCTCTCTCTCTCTCACACACACACACATGCATGAACAGATATACACACAGAAATACAATGAATTAAACACACACTCGCATGAACAGCAAAACCTTGATATCAGCTTACTCCCATGCTGTTTTCTCTCTGTAGACTTTAAATAAAATTCTATGAAGTTAAAATTCTTCCAAAACCTAAATGCAGGACTCTTCTCTGATATACACATGGAGTTCATGTGATGATTTACAGAAACACATGCTTCAAATTTTAATATGCCTGGGTACCAGTGGCTCACTCCTGCAGTTCTAGCTACTCAGGAGGGAGAGATGTGTATCAAAATTATGTAAGACTATTATCTTCAAACTAATCATAAAAAAGCCAGTCTGGTGGTATAATTCAAATTGTAGAGCAACAGCTGAGACAGCACAAAAGCCCTGAGTTCAGACTACAGTACTGCCACCATCTACCTCCCTACCCTACAAAAAAAAAAATATGGGTAGTTTGTGTGATCATAAACTCTGATATATGTAAATCATTTGCAAATATCAGGCTCTACAATGTAGGAAATTTTTATTTGTCATAGACTGAGAATAATGCCTGCCTTGTGTATTTCACTTGTTTATTTCACTTCCTGTCCAACTATCCATCCTCTGTTCCCTCATCTATTTATCTGATGAATGTTTAGAAAACAGTTAATGCACATTACTTTAAATTGATTCAACAAGGATTTATACTAGAATGACCAACAAGACACGTAAACATTCCATGTTATTATCATCTCATTAATAGACCTTATATTTTTATACGAATGGTTTGGAGAGCTGCAGAAATACATGCTTACTGAGATTCTACATCGATTAAGATAAAATGGAAGATTTACTTTTTATCTTTATGTCACTTGAATATACTCATTTCCTGTGGCTTTTCCTCATATAGATACCAAGGGAGTTACTACGAACAGGAGAAACAATGAGGTGCTAATCCTTTTAGAGTCAGTAGACAGAGAAGTAAAAACTGGCAACTAAATGACTATGATTTGACAAGAATAGAAATGGTTGTGCCCAAGCTCAAGAAAACCAAGATTCAATGCCACAAAATGGTGAGGAAACTGCCTTTTATCATTCCCTGGGAAAAAAACAAGGAGTGTAATTTAGCCTGAACTCTAAATTTCTTGGGAATTATTTAGGGGATCTGCCATACTACATATAACAAGATAATACTCTCATTAAGTTGCAGTCAGTTATCGTGAGTAAGTCAGAATCATTTTAGAATCCAAAACCAGTTGGTTGGATAATTCATTTTTAAGAGCCCACTGTGGCATAATCCTGCCACAGCCATCTGTATCATAAGATAGCTTGATTCCCAAGTTTATTACTGAAACACCATGGCAATGTCAGTAAATTTGCCAGAGTGATTTCCCTGTGGTCACACATTTATTTAGCCAAACAAATTACTGTGCTTTGCGGTAGGTAGCAGATGTTGTCAGTTACAGGATACAAAAACCATCCAAAGGATTTTCTCTGTGGCTGCAACTAAAAGGGGGTGGTGATAAGAAAGGAACCAAGAGATTTAAAGCTGTACCAGGACTGGCTTTCTTCTCATTACATTCTCTTGTGATTCTCCTCAAATCACTTCTCCAGATTTCTTCTGAATAGTGATAAGCTCCTACTGCTAATCCATTTGGAGTGGTGCTTAGTAACACTGAATAATTCAAATAGACATAATGCTAGGGCTTTGCAATGGACTTAATTCAGAATGACCAGCAATGTGTGTGAAAGATGATCATCACATCCTCACTAATTCTTCCTGGCCCGCGAAATACAAAGTACACCCTGCTGATGAATGCACATATCTGAAGGACAGCTCTCTAACTATACTGACATCTCTCAGTTGTATCGAGCACTGTGATTCACTCACCCATTATCTTATTCATTTCACTGTTCACCTTCTTCATCTTTAGCTTGGGGTATTTTTGCTTCTGGGAATAATGAAATGGTTGGCACCTATTACAGGCTTTCTCATATAATTTCAGAGATCAACTCACTTTCCTCTAAGTTTTTATCATTTGAAGGCGAGAAAACATATCTCAGAATTGCAAGTGACTCAATCATACAGTTACATCCAAATTTAAAACAACCAAAATATTCACTTATCCTAAAGAAGATCTTTTCCATTTGCTTATCTTCTTAGCCATAGCCATAGTAAAGCAATCACCTTGTGATTTTGGAGCAAAGAAAGAGAAATCCAAAGTTACAGAGAAATATCAACAGACATTAGATTCAGATTTCTTGCCCAAAGGGAAAACACTCTTATTTTTAAATGAATATAGTAAGTTTATTTGTTAGTCTCCGTCAAAACCATTGTTTAAATAGCACAGAATTCTTCCTGGGCAAGACACTATTAAATTGGCCTGGTAAGTGCTTTGCATTTTCTTCAAATAGCTAGGTTTGCGTTTAGTCTTTTTTAAATGTGATTTTTAAGGGTAAAAGATGCCCTTTCAGCTAATAAATCTGAAGAGACTATGTTTACATTATAGATTCCTGTGCCACAGTGAGTATATACCTTCTCTCCTTGCAGCCTTCAACAGTAGCCAACTTCTCTTTTGCATTCACGGAGTCCATCAATCCCGTTGTAATGGAATGAGCTTGAAAGAAGAAAGTACTGACACTATTATATATCAAGTTAACAAGAGCACCTCTTACATGTTCTTGTAGGCTAAAAGATCTCTGCTTATATTAAGTATATATGAGAGAGATTGTTTTTGTTAGGTGATTCATTTTTGTGTTCTGTTCATATTTTTGTAGTTGTTTCTTCTCTCTTAAATATGCAAATTTTGGAATTTTTTTCAGAAAATGCGATTTTTCTTCCACGAATGATGCAATTTCAGATTCTTTCTTCCCTTAGTAGGTGTGTTCTCAGAACTCCTAATTGTCTCTGGTGTCACTTATTGTTCTTTTCTAGCCCCTTTGTAGGATCTCTTTCTTTGGGGATAGTTTCAATGTCAACATCCTTGACTCTTATTACTTTATAGATTTCTCCAAAATCCCTGTGATCCATCCAGCAGCTTTAGTGACCCATCTATATGAGGATCATTGAGGTCACTCCTGTCCCAGGACAGATCTCTCTCCAGAGATCAGCCACAACAGGGAGAGCTAGCTAGCATGATCTCTGTAGGTGAAAAGAATTGTGGCATTTGCTGATTTCTGTGGAATAAATACTGATGAATAAAGGTGACTAAAGGGTATTGTGCATCTGGGTGCTTCTCCAGGTTTGTGTATGGTATGAAACTCACAATAGAGTAAACAAGGTGAGAAGAGGGAGGAGATAAATGGGAACATGATGGTAATATTGAATATGTTCACATTGCACTATGTTCATGTAAGAACATTCTACCTTGAAACCTCCTCACGTTAAAGATGTACAGTAGGTCAAAAATTAAACTTGTTAAAAATAAATATTCCATCTACAACAAATGTTAAACTATCAGTTGTTTAACAAATAGTTCACAGAATTATTTGTCTGAAAGAATTTCCATAGAGTAGAGAACTGATTATACACCATTACTTGGTTATTGTGTATTTCAAAATTAACATGACCAGGGGCTGGTGATATGGCCTTGTGGCTAGAGTGCTTGCCTCCTATACATGAAGCCCTGGGTTCGATTCCGCAGCACCACATATACAGAAAACGGCCAGAAGTGGCCCTATGGCTCAAGTGGCAGAGTGCTAGCCTTGATAAAAAGAAGCCAGGGAATAGTGCTCAGGCCCTGAGTCCAAGACCCAGGACTGGCCAAAAATAAATAAATAAATAAATAACATGACCAACCTAACTTCCATTACTTTCTTGCCTTCTGACACAACAGAGGATCTTGCTACTCTGAAAGGCCAAAGGCCAATGTCATTGCAATTTATTTTGTAAGAAATGTTTTTACACTTTTGTAGGTTTGTTGTATGTATCGATAGATATAGACATATCTCACATATCACAAACACATATATATTATTATAACTATGCTAATTGTTTACGAGATCTGTTTATATATTACTATTATTTTTCTATCCTCTTATAGTAGATGTACCATGTATTTGCTATGTATAAGTTGATTCTCATAAGAAAATGAACAATAGTTTACATTTTTATTATGTGTTCACAATATCTTAGAAGCAGTTATTACAACTTTATACATTATTTTTACAGGATTCATTCATCATAGGATGATCTTAAAATATTTAATTGGTACATATTTTTCCCTAGCTATTTTTTTATAAGCTAGTAGGCTATATATTCTATCATGTTTTTATTGTTTGGAATAGTTGCTGAATAAGAAATACACCTACTTCTGCACCTGCAGATTGATTTGATCACTTCAGCACAAGATTAGCTGAGGTGTATCCCACAATTTTGTTTATTTTTCCTTGGAGACATATTGGGTATTTCATTATTTCTTTCCTTCCTTTTTTCCTTCTTTCTTTCCTTCCTTCTCTCTCTCTCTCTCTTTCTCTCTTTCTTTTCCTTCCTTCCTTCCTTCCTTCCTTCCTTCCTTCCTTCCTTCCTTCCTTTCTTTCTTTCTTTCTTTCTTTCTTTCTTTCTTTCTTTCTTTCTTTCTTTCTTTCTTTCTTTCTTTCTTTCTTTCTCTCTCTCTCTCTCTCTCTCTCTCTCTCTCTCTCGCTTTCGTTTTGCCTATCATGGGGCTTGAACTCAGGGCCTGACATTGTCCCTGGCTTTTTTTTTTTTTGTTTAAGGCTAGCACTCTACCGCTTGAGCCACAGTACCACTTCTGGATTTCTCTGTTTATGTGGTTCTGGGAAATTGAACCCAGGGTTTCATGCATACTAGGCAAGCACCCTACCACTAGGCTACATACCCATACCCTTCCGTTCTTTTTGGGGGCAAAGGGATATTTCATTTTTTGAGTGCAGGAAGTATATCCACCTAACATTTTGATGAGAATACTAGATATAGTTGAGTTCTATTTTTGGCTAGCATTTCATTTTGCCTCCAGTTTTATTCTAAAAATAAGTTGCAACTGTAATTCACCTGTTGTAAATTGTCTACTTGATCATTAATACGAAGCTGACAGTGTTACTTATTTTATTTATTTTATTTATTTATAAGTGTTCATAGCCTAGCTGTGAATATTATTATGTGCCTTTTTTGTAAAAAACAGTTTTCTATTAATAATCTGAAGAAAAATAAAACACTATAGAGTATTTTTTTCTTCTAAGAAAAAAGAAAATGTTGGCAATTCTCTAAGTACATCAATAAGGTTGTCTGTATAGTCTAAAAATTCTTATACTATGACTTCTTCAATACTCATGGAAATCATAATTTGTATGCTAGACAGCGATTTTTAAATTAATTTTATTGTCAGGGTGATGTACAGAGGGGTTTCAGTGACCTGCATAGGAGAGTGAGTATATATCTTGTTGAACATTGTTACCCTCTCCCTCATTTTTTCCCCACCTTTCCTCCTCCGCAACCCCCATCCCTAAGTTGTACAGTTAATTTCCAACATATTTTCTTGGGACTATTGCTATTTCATTGGTTCACCCTTTATCCTTTGTCTCACCAGTTTGATGTTCCCTTTCCCTTCCCTATTTCAGATAAATGTATATACAATCCCAGAGTACAAAAATCAAATAAAGTGACAACAGAGCATTAAACCATTGGAAAGAAAAATATTCACATAGTACAATAAAAATAACAACAATGAGAAACCTCTTGTTTCCATATCTTGGAGTTCATTTCACTTAGCATCAACTTATATGATGCTATGTACATAGCTATTGAGCTATTGTGCTCCTCTACTAGGACTATCCTAGACATGTACTAATTAGTGATACTTTTTAAAAGACACAGTCATAATGATAATATGTGAAAATTTTAATGGTTGTTGTAGTGGTTAACTATGGTATCAGTAACCAATCTGCATTGATTGATGCATTGATTGAATATAATTTGACTTTGTGTAAGAGTTTATATTAAGAAAGAGAATTCAGATACCCCACCTGAGTCCATGCTTCTAACATGTAACTACCTGAGTTTTCAAAAGTACAAAAACGGGCCCTCCCTTTTAATCTATCCTCTCTCTCTTTATAAATTTCTAGGTTTCTGAAGAAAATATATACTTGTGTGGGATTGTAATCTTCTTAAATACCATATTTTTGCAGAATAGTGAGAGAAACACATTATTGTCTTTGATTAAAAAAAATCTGGCTAAGCTCACTATTCTCAGTCTTCTTTATTTGGGAAACAATGTGTAATTCCCAGAAGAACCAAGCTACTATATTATCCTGTGCATTCTCACTCAGAGCCTGCTTGCCACCTTCTGCTGCACATCCTTATTTCACTTTAATGATAAGGAAGGCTCTGTGAATTCCAAAGTGTCTTATGATCATCTGCATTTCAGAAATTTTGACTAGGTCATCTCTTTCTTGTAATAGGCAAAGTTTTTACATATCCTTAGCAAATCCTAGACATCTGAAGAAGGTAAATTAATTTCTCTAAGTGTGGAAAAAGTGAATAAGTGATTTATATCGTTTTAAGAGAATACACTGAACAGTAAACCCTATCCTAAAAGACGAAATATTTTTAAGCAAATCAACAATTTCATTTTTTGAGAGCATTTCTCATAAAAATGAGTGTAGATCTAAGTTGCCTGTGATGTCTTACTTAACTCTAAATATCTAATATTTAAATATCCATTTAAATAGAAAATTATGTTCATCTTTTACTTTCTGAACTACAGTATTGTAGAACAGGACTGCATATGCATGATGATGTCATATGAAAATGATATATTTGAACATTGTCTCTTATGATGTGTTTTGTTTTTCCTATAATATTTATAGTGTCCACAGTGTTGGCTGCTAAGGATGAGTGTTAATCATGAAACCCAAGAGGTCCAGCATGGGGATGGTGCAGTAGGAAGATGGTGGTCAACAGGATGGTTGCATTCCATCATAATCTGAAATCACTGCATAGAGGGGTTAAAGGCTAAACTCAATACAAAGCACAATGCCTTAATATCATAGATATATAATAAAGCATCCAGAGAATGTTGTTTTATGTGTTTCTCCAAAGGTGAGTGATGCCAAACTAATAAACCAAACCAAAGAAAGAGTAGTATAATATGGATAGAAATCCTATCCATCAAAATAACAGTTGATAATCTAATTCACCCATGGCATCTGTAGAAGGATCAATCTTTTGGGACTGATTTTGCAAATTGTGTGGTTAGGTTCTTGCTCCAGATAGAAAGTAGCAGGCTTTATTATGTCCTATAGGCCACCCAGTGTTATCAATGCATGAGACTCTAAAATATAATGTTCTGCTTTGACTGTGTGAGAATAGGAAAAAAAAACTTAGTTTTTTCCTTGCCTACTAATATCACATATTTATTTAGTGTTGTGTGGTATTTGCATATGCGAAGATGAGCTGTAAAGATTTGTCTTGCTTTTATTTTTCTTGAGCTGTTCATTGTAAGAAAATTTACAAATACAAAGGCAAAAGAATCACTCATTTCAACTAAAGTATGTGTTGAATTTCTAATAAATATGATCAAAATTAATTTATTTGAATCTGCTTAAAATATGACACATTTGCAGCAAATGATGACTACCAATAGAATCAGAAAAAGCATTCTGGTTAACTCTGGAAGCTTCTTAAAACAAAGAGGTGATAAACAGCTGACAGTTAATAAAGTTATATGAATGACTTCTTGGAGATGAGTAACATGAATGTTTTTAGACAGATTGCTATTGAGACTCTTTCATTGCAAACATTCCACACACAAACACATACATAACAGACACACACACACACACGCACACACACACACACACACACACACCAAACACCCCCCCCCCCCACAGGACTTAATCTTTTCCCTCAAAAAGGAATTGAGAAAGAACAGAGCATTTCCTGCATTGTATTCATATAAGAAACATAAAAAAAATCATCTTTTCCCAGAAACACATTTGTCTTTATAATGTCTTTTTTGAAAGAAAAACTTTGGGTTCTGCCTTAGAACCATTCAAGGTTAAGTTTACAAGGAAATGGGCAAGATGATAATGGTTATTTGGTATTATATGCTCTTCTAATATGTTTGTCATTATTTATTGATATGATTAAAGGTCTTTTGATAACTTAAAGGGAACTTGCTAGACATTCTTATGAAGCATCTGGGAAAATTTTGAGGTAGATGCTATATTCTTAAGTTTTATCACTGAGCCAATTTAAATACTGTAGTTGTTAAAACTGTATTTTATAACATATTCTGTATAATACACATCTGTATTTAACAATACAAAATAAGCAATAATAAATTTTACTACAATTTATCACTCCATCTAAGTATCCCTTTGAAAATATAATGATCTCAACCTCTCAAGTAGCTTGTATTATGGGTCTGTACATACCCTTTTAAGTTATTCTCTTTTTACAATATAATAACTAGAGCTCTCTTACAAAGTGAAAAATAATCATTCTTCTAAATCATTCTTCTACCTCACTCTATATCTATTAATTCCATATGTGAAAATTATTTAATTAGGTAGACTATGCTTAAAATGCATCTGGATCTATGTCATATCTTTAACATCTTTAACCCCCCCTTTGACTCACCCCTTCCCTTGTTTTTTTAATTTCTGTGCTACATACCTAATTAAATAATTTTCACATATCATCTGGGATGATAGTAAGGCAAATAAGAGAGATACCACCCTCCAGACAACTGTTCATCTAAGAAACCATGTGTCTCAGTCTACAGAGCATTGTTGCGTAGGCAGATGACTACAGCAGCTTTTCATGTTTTCAGTTTTTATTACAATAAAGATACCTTAGGTTTCTTTGTTATATGTACAAATTTCTGTCTTCTCTGTAGGTAATGTTATTTCAAGAGGTGCATTATTTGTTTTAATTACTTCACTAAAATTTCTTTCAAATGATGCACATTTTCTGTAATTAAAATGAGAATTTAGTGAAAGTCTATAAAATAAAACAACTAAGATGCAAATCCATCACTCTATCTCTAAGTCTTCAGAATGTATTCCAATAAAGAGTGTCCATATGCATACCAAAGTAGATTAGGCAAGTTAGAGTGCTTTTAGAAATATTATGTGTGTGTCCAGGGTTTGATAATCTAACATATTTCACTTGAATACATTAGACTTCTACATCCTACAGTCTTTCTGACTATTATTATTATTCTTTGTTTTCATTAAAAAAGTGGTGAGATGGGGGATTTAGAGCTACATAGGTAATGAGTACATTTGCTTTTAAACATTGTTACCCTATCATTGTCTCCCACTTTTATATCAGCTTCCTCCAAATCTCTAGAGAACTTTTAAAAATTCAGCAAATATTTCAGGGTTGTTCCTTCTCAACATTCTCTTTAATAGTTGTAAAAGGAGGTTCCAATCTAAGCAATGTTGCAACTTTCAGTATTCTTTCTTCTAGGTAGCCATTTTCTTTTTATTAATTAAATTTTATTAACAAGGTGATGTGCAAAGGGGTACAGTTACATAATAAGGTAGGGAGTACATTTCTTGTGATACCTGTTACAGCCTCATTTTTTTTCCCTTCCCTAGGTCAGGTAGGCATATATACAATATCCAGTATACCAAAATCATATACAGTAACCACATAGGGTATTCCATAGGAAATTAACCTAGAACACTAAATGTAACGTCAACAATAGAATCCTCCTGTGTCATTCTCTTGGAGTTGTTTTTGATTATCTTTGTCTTATGTAATCATATGTACATAGCTGTGGAGCCATTGTGATCCACTGATAGTTCTATCCAAGAACGTTTTATGCTGTTTAGTAGTTGTTTGGTTTTTGATACATAAGGTAAATTTGCTGACTTAAACATGTAGAAATACCATTTGAAAAGAAGTTGGTTATATTGCAGACCTGGTCTCTATTGTTCCTTGCCCCACCCCAACAGTCATATATCAAGGAGACCATGCTTCTTTGTTCTCTGTGATCTATGCTTGTCTCGCTCAACATTATTTGTTCAATCTCTGACCATTTCCCTGAGAATACCAATATTTCACCATTTCTGATAGCTATGTAGTATTCCATTTTGTACAGGTACTACATTTTTTGGATCCATTCATCTTTAGTGGGGCATCTGGGTTGTTTCCATATTTTGGTTATTGTGAATTGTGCAGAGACAAACATGAGTGTTCAGATGTCTTTATGTTATCCTGAGACTTGTTGTTCAGGATAGATGCCTAGGAGAGGTATGGCTGGGTCATAGGGTATGTCTATACTGAGATTTTTGAGGAACCACCATACTGTTCTCCAAAGAGGTTGTACTAGTTTTCACTCTCACCAACCTGTGCTACTGGTCTCAGTGCCAGCTTCGTCTCTCATGTAGAAATTGTTTGTCAACACCATATTTTCTTCTTCTATAAGGCAGTTTTACTGCCACTTAACATTTCATGTCACTAAATGAAAGAAACAAACAGTACAAGAAATGTACCCAAGGCCTAACGCATGAAACTCTAACCTCTCTGTACATCGATTTGACAATAAAATAAAAAAATACAAGCTAAAAATAAAAAAAATGATACATGGTTCATATCAAAATGAAAAACGCTAATCTCCAAAATCCACTTTAAATAAATAGACCTTACAACCCCTTCGCGAGATGAATAAGCTTTTTGTGCTTTATTGGCTTTTGACAAAGTTGTAGATACAAACATGGACTGGCTGAGACAGCAGAAATTTTGCATTTTAGTAGTTCTAAGATATTATATTGCATTTGCTAAAATACATGCACAACATCCACTATTCTTTTATGAAATTAAATATGTCCTATAATATGCAGTGGAATGCTGAAAGATGTATTTTTATATACAGATGCTCTGTCTGAATCATTTTACCTAGCTAAATGTCCACAAAATAGTTTTATTCTTCCATGATTCCTTATTATGAAGATATTTCCTGTATAAACAGACACTAACTTTCTCCTATCTAAATCATTCGGCAGTACTATCACTTGATTTTTGCATCTGTAATGAAGAATCTGGCAAGGAGAGTTAGATCATGTTGAATAAGTATTTAAACGATGTTTACAAAAAGGCATTTTTATGTTTATGGTACAATATTAACAGGGAAAGGCAAAATATAAAACTGTATCAATCATGGAATGATTTTAAAACATGGCATCTGGTTTTGTAATAATATTTTTCTACTAAGAAAGAAAGTCGAAGTAGTCACCTTTCTGAATACTAATGAGCTGGTGACTGCTTCAATAAGGAGAAGGTAGAAGAAGTGACAATGCTTTTGGCTTCTGAGACTAGATCACAAATATGTCATGCTCCTGAGTGCTAAAGACTATAGGAGACAGCCACCAAGCAGAAGGTGTCGGGAGCCGAGCTAGCAGCTAAGCTCATCCTGACCTCTGGCTGTGCCGATGTCGCCAAGATGTCGGGAGCCAAACTTGCACCTAGGTTCATTATCACCTCTGGCTGTGCTGTTACCGCCAGGATATGCTAAAGGTAAGTCCACAGCCACTGTCCGGAATTGCTTTGTTACCTTGTGTTTACTGTAATCAAATGTTGTAAACTTCAAAGCCTCTTTGTGTTCTGGAATTTTAACAACCCTATGCTATTCCCTGGTTCCAAAACTGCATATAAGCTGGAAGTTAAGAATAAACTGTTGCTGCAGTCTTGAGGTTCAACCTCACGGCTTCAGACCTCCCGTACCCCATCTTTGTCTCTTGTCTTTTTTCTCTTGCCTTATTTTTCCTTTTCCGTATCCCTGCCGCCCCTCAGTCAGGATTTCTGTTCCCCTGCCAGCTGGCCCGGCAGGAGAAGGGATATTAAGTTGCCTTAGCAGGACAGTTACAGCTGGGCCCATTTAATTGCCCAAATAGAAGAGAGAGTTCACTCTAATCAAGATCCTCCAGCCCCTGTTGTACCTGTTTGCTACCCTTTGTATCTCTCAGGCCGAGGACCCAGACTTTAGAGAACACTGATAAATGTATGCCTTGGTCCTTCCCATACCCAAACAGCAGCTTTCCATGCTTGAGGTAAGCTTTGGCCATCCCACATTAACCTTCAGTGGATGAATGTGACAGTTTCAGGGATTTTGGAAAGAAGATATGATACAGCAATAAAAAAAATCATACTTAATAAATTTCACTATTGATGGAAAAAATTTTCTTTGCATTTTCTACCTGCTATAATTATACCAGAATAATTATATTATAATCCTCTTTATATAATTTTGACCTAACACTATTTCAAAGATTTAAGACCCTAAAACAGAATCCACACAAATGAGCCTGCCTCAAATTCCTGAACCCAAGAAACTAAAAAGACAAATAGTATTTTTTTTTTGACAAATAGTATTTTTTAAAGTGCTAAATTTGGTAGTTATTTTATGCAGAAATTGATAACAAATACTTGGCAGCTACTAACAATCTCTTACTAATGCAATAAGTAAAATGCAGAAAGAGGAGTGTTTTCAAGTGTCATGCAAATAAAAAGTCCTTTTGAGTGATGACAAAAATATTGGGAATCAATAATCATATGATATAACACCAAAAGATCAAACACATCTAGAAATGTCTACAGAGAGGAATTGAGGTAACAGAAAAATAAAGTGGTAATTCTTAAGAATTGATGATATTAACTGATACTCTATTGAATCAATAATATGTGTTGGTATTTGGTGATTTCTCAAGAGCACATGCAAATTATTTCATGACAAACGTTCTTTAAATTGTACATCGTTTACATCCACATAAAACTCCCCTTAATTCTTTTCAATGGTCCCAGAGCCTTCATAAAAGATATCATGACAAACTAAATCCAAGTGAAATCTAATTTCTCCTCAGCTTCCCCAAAAATTAATTTTAATGCCTAATCATGCCATCTTCATGCTGACATAATCCATACTGGAGTTAATGAGACAGGTGTCTCAAAAGACTATTTGAGATTTTTTATTCTATTCAAACAGCAGGTGTTCAAAGATCTGGGCTTCGATAATTTCCCCTTTACCAACCTTTATAAGAAAATTACATAGATGGGCTGGGATGTAGCTCAGTGGCAAAGCACTTGCCCAGTAAGCGCAGCGTCCTGGGTTCAACCCCCAGTGCCAAAAAAGAAAAGACAAAAAAATACAGTTTAAAAAAAACCCGACCAAGAAAATTACATAGATCACATCAGTTCACTCTTGCTATTGTGTGGTGTATGATAGCCTGTGTCCACCACTACTATATCTTAATGACTGGCTTCACCATCCCACATCTATTAATCTCTCCCTGGTTGCTACCTCCTAGCAACACTTAGGCTGTAATCCTATTTATTTTCTTAGGAGGAAGATATCCAGAGAATTTTAGTTAGAGGGCAACCTGGTGGGCAAAGGTTGTTAAAACTCAATTTCAGCAAAAAAGATGTGCACACTACTGTTTGTTTATCATCCTAGGTACACAGAAGCCATGCATGGAGGGAATCATGTTTCAGACTGTTCTAGGCAATAAATATCAATCTTAAATGAACTAAAAGAGAAAGTGCTGGCAGCTTGGCTCAAGTGGTAACACTAGACACTGAATTCAAATCCAAGTGCCAGATTTGATATATGTTTACCTTTATATATAAAATTGTTAGAAAAATTAAATTTTGAATGTGAAACATTTGAAAATGTACAAAAAAGGAATAAATGCATTAAGTTATGCCAAGGTAGCATGAAAGAGGAGAAGGAGGAGGAGGAGGAGGAGGAGGAGGAGGAGGAGGATGAGGAGGAGGAGGAGGAGGAGGAGGAAGACAATGAAGAAGAAGAAGAAGAAGAAGAAGAAGAAGAAGAAGAAGAAGAAGAAGAAGAAGAAGAAAAAGGAAGAAATTGAAAAACTATTTTCAATTAAGAATTTGTGAACTCTCTGAATACCTGGTTTAAGACTACTGTGAGAACTTTCAAAATACCACTTTCAATAATAAAAGGAATAGCATGACTACAAGATACTTTACAAAAAATATAATACAACATGTTTTGTTCTAATCAGTTCAACAAGTAGAAGAAATGGAGAGCTTTCTAAATGAAACAAAATACCAATGGTCACTCAAGGGGAAAAATAGATAATATTATCTTTATTAAGGCATATCTAAACATACAGTTTAAATCTTTGCATACTGAGAATACAAACTTACATGCTTTTCACTGGTTAGTTCTGACTACTAATTAATAATTAACCATAATTTTTGCAACCTCTCTCAGACCATTGAAAGAATTATTCTTACCCTCATGTTATCACACACATTTAATCCAAACACAGAAGGAAAAGACAAGACAGGATTTTTGCTTCAGTATCTCACATGGACACATGTATTGAAATTAAGATAACATTTTAAGCTGAGCACCAGTGATTCATGCTTTTTATTATAGCTACTTAGGAGGGTGAGAGTTGAAGACCACAGTTCAAAGCCAGCCCAGCAGAAAAGTCCATGAGACTCTTTTTTAAAATTTCTTTATTGTCAAAGTGAGGTACAAAGGGGTTACAGTTTCATACATAATGCAATGAGTACATTTCTTATGCAACTTGTTACCTCCTCCCTCATTTTCCCCCCTCTTCCTCCCCACTCTCCTGTCTTCCCCCCATGAATTGTGCTGTTGGTTTACAACATATGGTTTTGTAAGTATTGCTGTTGCATTAGTTTGTCTTTTTAGCCGTTGCCTCTCAATTTTGGTATTCCCTTTTGCTTCCCAGCTCCAATACATGTATATACAATATACAGGATACTAAAATCAGTACATGATATCAAGGGTAAAACCACTAGAAAGAAATACAAAAGAAAATAAAATACTCAGCAAAGACTGGAAGTAGTGCTGTGTCTCAATTGGTAGAGAGCTAGCATTGAACTAAAGAAGCTCAGAGACAGCACCCAAGACAAGAGTTAAAGCCCTAGGTCAGACCAAACCAAACCAAAACAAAAACAAATAGATAAAAATTTTAGCAGGTAGGTATCAAAAATATCTTAGCTTGGGGCCAAGTGAAATTTATACTAAGAAAACAAAGTTTACTTACCTCAGAAAATGAAACTGTGTCATTCACCATATCAAGCAAATTAAAATTTCAAAACTGATTATATGAGTAAATAGAGAAACATCAAAGACATCCAATGTCTTTTTTAAAAAAGTACCCTACTATCAAACTATGTATAAAAGAGGACACTGTCACCTTCATGAGGAAAATCTATGTGCAACCTGCCACTATCTCCTTCCTTAATGGGGGAAAATATAATTCTTCTTACCAACGGCCAAGAATAAGACAGGGAAGTGTGCCCTCACCACTTACTGAACTCACTGATGAAATACAAACTTCATTTGAGCAGTAAATGATTTTCTAGGCTGCATTCTCAGCCCTTCAAACCATCTCTAATATGTGCAAGTTGCTTAATTAATACACCTGAATGGAAAGACACATACATGCATATAAAAATCAGCTCTGGAGATTATGTACCTTGTAATGATGTAAAGTTTGAATTTATTCAAAAAACTTATAAGACACAAATATATATTTTGATTCACCTCATTTGTTTCATATTATATGTGTATATATAGATTTATAATGCTGAATGTAATATATATATTATCTTTTAAGATATGTGATACTCAACAAGTAGATAAATGCATTCTCAATTTATTAACAGGTGATTTATTAAACAAGCAGCAATATTAGATAGCAATAGCAAAAAACAAAACACCTTCACATATATGGCTAGTGTCAAAGTGCAGGCAAGTCATTTTTGTTACCTTGAGAGGCATTAACTATTAAATTAATTCCAACATCTTTCAAATGAGTTGCTATTAATAACACATTTAATTTGGTATTAAGAATTGTTTAAACAAGGAATTAATATACTCAAAAATTTTATCTGTGTATTTACTTATATACCTATAGATTTGTTTTTACCGTACTATTGGAAGACTGTCAATATCTATAATTAATATGTCAAAATAAGTAGTAAAGTGCAGTAACTTTTTTCCAACAAAGCTGTACTACTATGTATACTACTAAGCAAGTCTACTGCAGTGTTCATGATTTACAGATGCATTCTACTTGACTAAATAAGCTCATTGAATATCACACAGCCATGAGTTGCCACTGCTGGATCCAGGACTATATACTTGTGTATAATACAGGTGGGCAAGCATATTTTTTCTATAAATCTCTATATTCATTCATTTTTACCATGGCCATAATAGGGCAGGTGTATTAGTTTCCTATTGTTACTGTAACAAGGTATCACACACTAGTGATTTGAAAATAGCATAAACTTACTCTTGTACATCTGGAATTCAGGAATCTTGATTTGTGGTGTTAGCACACCTCTATGGAGGTAGTGGGAGAGCAAATATCTGCTGCCCTTTTCCAGGGCTTTGCTATGTTTTCAAAGCATCCAACTAAATATTTCCCATCCACTTTCTCTGCTGTCATTACCACTTATTTCTTATCTCCATCCTCTCTCCTACATTTTATTAATAGCCCTGTGATTACATTGATAATCTGGGCCAGCTTTTCTATCTCAAATCCATAGTTCAATCACATCCGCAAAATCCTGTTCCCAGGTTCCCAAGCTGAGTTTAGGAAAGGTAGTTATTTGGAGCCTAAAAATAAATGTTTTATAGTGAATATTAGATGGAGAAATCTTTGCATTAAAACTATGAAATGTGTTTCTTTGGAAAAATAATTCTAATTATGTTTCATATCACAGAATTGTCCACAGCACAAGGACATTTGAGATGAAAGATCCCAATTTACAGAGAAAGCATTGAAGTCCCTAGACAAAGGCTTTGCAAAAGCTCTAATATAAATCCTGTCTTTTTTTTAGATTCATATCCGTATCTCATTACCTAGCTCTTTCCAGGTTCTCATAAATTACTTAGTTTCTCTCCACTATTTTAACAATTTTCTCTTTCAAAAAGGAAATAAAAACATTCAAAAATGAACAATGGGCAGTACAGACTTAGAATTATTATTATGAGCATTCTTTCTCATATCTCTGGAAATGAAACTGATAATATTAATGACTTCTGTTAAGTCACTAATGTGTAAGATGCTTGAAATAGAAACCCATAATATATCCATCTAACTTTCTTTTTTCTATCACTGTAACTGTACTAGCTCATGGGAAAGTTTTCAGGCCTTCAGTTCTTTGAAGTTTGTAATTGTTGTGGAAAATGCAAGAATTTTCTTACAGAAACAAAAGCTAGAACAGGGCCAGGCTGGGAATTAGGACCTGGTGCCAGTAAACGGGACCGCAGACCATCAACAACCAGAGAAGGAACAGCCAAAAAAACCTTCCACAAGTGCAGAGTCCAAACATCAGGAGCTCCATGGACCTCAGACTGAGTGCAGACAGGACCGAGACAGATGGCGGTGCAGGACCGGAGTCTTGGGACTGAACGACCGATTGCCACTCCCCAGCCCAGAAAAGACCAGCAGCACAGCACCCACACATGATCCAGGACCAGTAAGTTCCCCATTTTCCCTGCCTCCCCAATGGGAGATTAGCTCTAGCAGAGACCCAAAACCTCATGTAGAGCTCATCACAAGGGGACAAAGAAGCTAGAGCTCCCTCCCTCCCCCTCCCTACCCCAAGGGAACAAAAGAGCCCCATAACTGGTGGCTCTAGGACCCTACAGCTCCTGGGATGACACAGGAGGTAGCAGAGGTGGAGAAGCACCCACCAAAGCAACCAGGAAACACCTTAGGCCAGCATCCAGCAAAGCCCCAGCTGGGGAGATTGAATCTGTACACACCAGCCCTTGACCCCCCACCCCCAGCAGTGGTAGGCATTTGAACGCCACCTGAGGTGCCCTAGTCCACAAGGAATTTTTGGACAACAGTCTCAGGCTTGCTAGTGTGCAATACCAGCCCAGCAGGATCACCTGGGCCTGAGCACATGCCCCCCTCACAGCAGAGGAGCAGAGGGTCTGTGGGCACCAACCCACACCTAGACACTGGAACCAGCTGGGGACCATGCATACTGCCCCCATAGTAGATTTGCAAGAGGGCACAAGCACCCTCCAACAACCCAGGGCAGCACATCCCCAAAAGAAGCAAAAGAGTGCACATGCACATTCCCCCCACCCCCGAGAACCAACATGGGTCAGCATGCTAGCCCTCCAGCAGGAGGATCTCCTGCCCACCCCCACCCCTATGAGAGTGCATAAATGGGCAAGCTGCCCCCTCAGCAGCAACGCCCGCTCTGATAGGCGCACTCCGCACAGGTGGTTATGGACCCCCAGCTGCAACACCCGCTCTGACAGGCGCACTCTGCACAGGTGGGTATGGCCACCCAGCTGCAACACCCGCTCTGAAAGGTGCACACCACACAGATGGGCGGGCCACCCTTTGACAGCAACACCTGCTCAGACTGGAGCACTCCGCACAGTTGGGTGAGCTGCCCCTCAGCTGCAATTCTCAATGTGAGAGGTGAGCTCTCTTGACCCGCAGCAACTAGCAGGAAAAGAATCAAAGAAGATAGAAGTCTCCGCGCCATGCTGAATCAGTGACCCGCGAACTCCCAACAGGGGCCCACAAGTGTCAGCACAACACGGCGGCAGAGCAGAGTCCTGCAGAGAAAGACACAGAACATTCCCACCCTAAGTGCAGTGAGGGTGACCGCCTGGGCAATAAACGAGACGATCACGTTCATCCACTGGGCAGTAAGGTTTAGTAGCCAAATTCAAACCCAGAGCCAGGACACAAACAAGTCCCCACTGACGGACCAGCAGAAACCAACACAAAACCAAGCCAAGGTCACCACCTCCTGGTGCAGATCTCCAGATGTGTAAATCACAAAGAAATATTACAAATTTCATGAAAGGTCAAGCCTACTCACCATCTATAAAAAGTAGTATGACTGAGGAGGAGATGGAGAACAAAAAAACAACTGAGACTAAGATACAAGAAATGATCGAAAGCCTCAGGACCAAATTCAGAAAACAGTTACAGGAGCTTAGAATGGAAGTTTCAAAGGACCTTCAGGAAATCAAAAAGTAATGGAAACAAAAATGGGTACAATCTACTCCTCCGTTAAAGAAGACCTTAACATCCTGAGAAACGAAATGCATGAAAAAAAAAATAGATTCAAAGCACAACTCATTAAAAAAAGAAATTACCACAATGAGAGCTCATCTGGCAACCATACACAGCTCACTGGCCTCGATGAACACTACACTCAGAGCCACATCACAAAGAATTGATCATATCGAATACTGAAACTCTCTTTTAGACAAAGATGCAGCTGATAAGGACCAGATGATTACCACACTCCAAGAACATGTCAAACTCCAGGGCAGACTAATCCAGGAGATAGTGGACAGGGAGAAGAGATGTAATCTGCAAATAATAGGAATAGATAAAGGAGAGGAGTACCAAAGCAGAGCTCTGCAACACATTTTCAATAGAGTTATTATAGAAAACTTCCCCAATCTCACAAGGGACCTCACCCAAGTAAGAGAAGATTATAGGATGCCTGCCAGATCATACCCTAGAAAATCCTCGCATAGGCACATAATTATCAAGACCTCAGATCTCAAGAATAAAGAGCAAATTTTGAATACAGCCAATGCGAAGAAAGAGCTATATTACAATGGAAAACAGATCAGAATCACGGCAGACCTCTCCACACAAACCTACAACACATGAAGAGCCTGGAAGAACACAATCAAAGTCCTCCAGGCCAACAACTGCCAACCTAGAATAAAATATCCAGCGACGTTGGAGTTCATATTCGAGTGGAAAACCAGATCTTTCCATAGCAAAGAGGATCTAAAGGAGTATGTGAATTAAAAAAAGAAAAACACCAGCCCTACAGCGAATTCTAAGAGGGGAATCCCACCCAACAGAAACCCCTGCAGACAGAAACAGAAAGAAACTACAATGGCCAGAGCCCAACAGGAAGAGCAGCTCAATAAAGACAAGAAAGAAGGTAGAGGTAGAACAGCCTAACAGGAAAATGGAAGGGAAAAAACACACTTATCTATGATCTCTTTGTATATAAATGATATAAACTATTTGATAAAGAGGAGCAGACTGACAGAATGGAACTGTAAACAAAAAGTTGCTATCTGTTGTCTTCAAGAGTCCCATCTTAAAGCAAGGGACAAGAAAATTCTCCAAATGGAAGGATGGAGCAAGATCTTCCAAGCAAACACACCTACCAAAATGGCAGGGGTGGCCATCCTGATTTCAGACAAGCTGGACTTCTAATTAAAATCAACTCAAAAAGACAAAGAAGGGTACTACATTTTAATACAAGGAAAAATCCAGAATCAAGGCATCACGATGATAAACCTATACTAACAGAACAAAAGAGGCCTTAAATATGTCAAAAAAAATTCTCAAACAACTACAGAACAAGATAGACACAAACACAATCATAGTGGGTGACTTTAATACTCCACTCTCTCAAAGAGTCATATCCAATGTACAGAGGATTAGAAAGGGAGCTGAAGACCTAAGTAACACCAAATCCCAAATGGATTTGTACAGAATCTTTCACCGCACAGAGACACAATACACATTCTTCTCAACAGCCCATGGAACATATTCCAAAATAAATCATGTCATAGCCCACACAGAGAACCTCAGCAAATTCAAGAGTATTGACGTCATCCCATGTATTATATCTGATCACAGTGGAATCAAGGTAGCCCTCAATGACAAAGGATAACACAGAGGCTATACAAATATTTGGAGGCTAAACCCCTCACTGTTATCTAACATTTGGGTCACAGAACAAATTAAGGATGAAATTAACGAATTCATAAGCCACAACGATAATGAAAATACATCAGAAAGAAACCTATGGGATACAGCTAAGACAGTGCTGAGGGTCAAGATCATTGCCCTCATCACTCACATTAAAAATGTAATCAGAGCAGGTGAGTAAACTCACAATGAAACTAAAACATCTGGAGAAACAAGAAATAATCGAATCTAAAATGACTAGGAGAGAGATCACAAAGATTAAAGAAGAGATAAATCTGATTGAAAATGGAAAGACCATTCAACAAATAAATGAAACCAAAAGCGAGTAATTTGAAAAAATAAATAAAATGACAGACCCCTTGTAAGACTTACAAAAAAAAAGAAGAGACTCATATCCTTAAGATCAGGGGCTTCACCGGAAAAATTAAAACAAATACACAGGATATTCAAACAATCATAAGGACCTACTTCCAGAACCTCTACTCACTAAAGAACAATAATTTTACAGAAATGAGTCAATTCTTAGAGAAGTATTAACTGCCCAAGTTGAATCAAGAAATAAATCAACTAGATAAACCAATAACTTCCAGCGAGATACAGGATGTAATCAAGAGCCTCCCAACAAACAATAGCCCAGACCTGGATGGATTCACCAATTAATTCTACAAAACCTTTAGTGAGGAGCTAATACCAATACTCCTCAAACTCTTCTGCGAAATAGAAACAGAAGGAGAAATCCCAAACTCATTCTTTGAAGCTAATAATATACTCATCTCTAAACCAGGCAAAGACACAACAAAAAAAGAGAACTACAGACAATATCACTAATGAACACAGACACAAAGCTCCTCAACCAAATATTAGCTAACAGGATCCAGAAACTGATCAAGAAAATTATACATCATGACCAAGTAAGCTTCATCCCACAGACACAAGGATGGTTCAACATCCATAATTCTATTAATGTAATTCACCACATAAACAGAACTAAAACCAAGAATCACATCGTTATCTTAGTTGAGGCCCCAAAAATCCTATGACAAAATACAACATCCATACTTATAAAAAGCTCTGGAGAGAACAGGAATAGATGGAACATTCTTTAAAACAATAAAAGCCATATACAAAAGACCAACAGCTAATATCATATTAAATGGGGAGAAACTAAAACCATTTCCATTAAACTCAGGAACAAGAAAAGGATGCCCACTCTCCCCACTTCTTTTCAACGTAGTGCTTGAATCCCTAGCCGTAACAATAAGGCAAGAGGAGGGCATCAAATGGGTCCACTTTGGCGACGAAGAAATCAAACTATTCCTATTCGCAGATAACATGATCTTATATCTGAAGGTCCAAAAAAACTCAATCTCCAAACTCCTAGAACTAATAAACTACATTGGCAAAGTAGCAGGATACAAAGTCAATCTGCAAAAGTCAGCAGCTTTTCTGTACACCAGCAATGTACAAGCAGAAGAAATTATGGAAATAATGCCAGTTACAATAGCTAAAAAAAAAAAAATTACATAGGGATCAACTTAACTAAAAACGTTGAATGACCTATTTAATGAGAACTATAAAAATCTAAAAAGGGAAATCAAAGAGGGCACAAGGAGAATGAAAGACCTCTCATGGTCATGGGTAGGCAGAATGAATATAGTGAGAATGGCCATATTTCCCAAATTGTTATACAAATTCAATCCAATCCCCATCAAGATCCCAGCTACCTTCTTCACTGAAATAGAGAAAGCAACCCATAAATTCATATGGAACAGCAAAATACCTAGAATAGCCAAAGCAATTCTAGGCAAATAAAGCAGTGCAGGAGGTATCAGAGTACCACATTTCAAGCTATAGACCCATCATAACAAAAACAGCCTGGTATTGGTATAAAAATCGACCTGAAGACCAATGGAATAGAATAGAAGACCCAGAAATAAAGCTGCCCACTTACAGTCAGCTGATATTCGACAAACTAACTAAAGGAATACAATGGAAAAAGCATAGCCTCTTCAACTACTGGTGCTGGGAAAACGGGGCAGCCACATGTAGAAAACTCAAAGTATACCCTAGCCTATCACCATGCACAAATATCAACTCAAAATGGATCAAGGACTTCAACATCAGACATGAATCTTTGAAACTACTGAAGGACGGAATAGGAAAGATGCTAGAAATTATAAGCACAGGAAGGAACGTCCTGAATAGGGTCCCAGGGGCACAACAGATAGGGGAGAGTCTCAACAAATGGGACTACTACAAAATCAAAAGTTTCTGCACAGCTGGAGACATAGCCACCAAACTAGAAAGACAGCCAACCATATGGGAACAGATCTTCAACACCAAAGTGACAGGCAAATGCCTAATAACTGTTATCTACAGAGAACTCAAAAAACTAACCCCCTCCAAGCCCAGTTAACCAATTATGAAATGGGCAAAGGAGCTAAAGAGAGTCTTCACAAGAGAAGAGATAAAAATGGCAAATAAACATATGAGGAAATGTCCAACATCTCTGGCAGTAAAGGAATTGCAAATAAAAACAATCCTGAGATACCACCTCATTCCAGTTAGAATGACCTATACTCTGACCTCAGGCAACAACAAATGCTGGAGGGGATGCAGGGAAAGACGAACCCTTCTCCATTGTTGGTGGGAGTGCAAACTAGTGCAACCACTTTGGAGAACAGTATGGAGGTACCTCAAAAAGTTCAACATAGACCTACCCTATGACACAGCCATACCACTCCTAGGCATTTATCCTGAACTACAGGTCTCAGGATATCAAAAAGACGTCTGCATATCCATGTTTATTGCTGCACAATTCACAATACCCAAAATAAGGAAACAACCCAGATGCCCCACTACAGATGAATGGATCCAAAAAATGTGGGACCTACACACAATGGAATACTACATAGCGATTAGAAATGATGAAATGTTGGTATTCGCAGGGAAATGGTCAGAGCTTGTACAAATAATGTTGAGTGAGACAAGCCTAGAACACAGAAAACAAAGGGGCATGATCTCCTTGATATATGACTGTTAAGGCGGGGAGAGGTGGGGACACTAGAGTCCAGGTCTGAGAAACAAAATCTTCTTGTCAAATGATATTTCCCACAGGTTTGGGTCAGCGACCTTACATTATGTAACTAAAACCAAACAACTACTAAACATATAATGGTCTAAAATAGAACTCTCATTGGATCATAATAGCTCAAAAGCTATATATGTATGATCATATAAGACAAGGATAAGCAAACTATTGTTGACGTTATATTTAAACTTCATGGTGAATTTTCTTTGGCGTATGGCACGTGGATACTGTATATGCTTTTGATATGCTGTGTATTGTATATTTGCCTACATGATCTAGGGAAGGGAAAGAAAAACAAGGGTGTAAGATATGACAAGAAATGTACACATTGCCCTATCATGTAACTGTACCCCTTTTGCACAACACCTTGCCAACAAAATTTAATTAATAAATAAAAATTTTAAAAAAGAATTTTTTGAGTCAACTATTTGATTTCATTAAGAAAGAAACAGAAGCTACGACGTGTGATTTATAAATGAGAACTTTGTAATTGTTGCAGTGATTGAAGAATATATGATTTTGACATCATTTCCAAAGATATGTGTATATATGTAGATATATATGTATACACATATACATATACATGTATATATATAATATATCATAACAAGATCTACATTTTTATCTAATAATTTACACAATTAGTATATAATTTTAGTAATTAGAAACTTATGGGTCAAGACATAAATGAGTAATATTTTGAAATTAAGATTCTTTCTTACAGAAGTGAAATCAACAGTGATTTTTTAATTGAAAACAGGATGTGTTTCTGTGTTCTTCCACATTAATAGTATTATTCACATTGACATAAATTATGTATATCATATAATTTCCTTTTCAAGACAACATATATGCCATAGACAATGTAATTATAAAACATCATTGGATCAAAATATTTCTTTAATTACAACTGTCTGCCTATGAAGAACGACCAGTCTTAGGTGATCTTTTAAATGCATTCTTTGACCTCATTCTTATGTGAATCTCTTGAATTTCTTACCCATAAAATAGGGAAGATGATTATTTGTATGTGTAGCTTCAATCTTGAATAAGAAAGCATTACTCTAGATGGAAAAATTCACCTTGAAATGCCAATGAATCTGACAGTTTTTCCTTAGGGAAATACACATAAAATTTGATGATACTTTTAAATAGATTTTAAATTATATATTAATTATATGTACCTTATTTTTATTTTGTTGAATTGGTATATCGATACACAGTGTAATTACTAATGTATTGCAATTATATTAGATTCCACTTTTTCCCATAGGCAATAGTACTGGCTGATCAGCTAGACATCCTAAAACAGGGACTCGTGATTGATGATCTTGTTAATCAACTAATCTAAATGCATGCTTCTGGGCATGTTGTAAGGAGAAGAAGATTTTGAGAAAGCCTTCAGCAGAGGAGAAAAATTGTTTGTGAATAATGCATTATTTGTTCACTTCTATCTCTCTGCCTTTTACTTTTAATGATATGTTTTGATGGCTACAAAGAGTAGGGATTTGTGGATGAAAGATATTGCCTACCTAAAGGTATTTTACCCTTATGGAAATTTGACATACCATTAAATCATCCCAATAGCAAAATCAATAAATGCTGCTTAACCTAGAAGTGAGAAATGGTAGTAATTACATAATGGTTTTACTAATGATCCTAAACATGTTTGCAAAATTGTCATTGCATTAATATTTTTAATGGTAATATGACCCACTGAGATACATAGGATTTATAGAAAATAGTTGTTTGCTGAATATCAGTTCTTGATGAAGAGAAGATAGCATTTATCAAAGTATGCATGTCTTATGACGTGAGCCTTAAATGACTCAGATATTTTGATTTTGTGGTTTTACTAGCTGTCTTCAGATTTTTTTTTTTGTTGTTGTTGTTTTGTAATGGAGACCAGGAATAAAACTCTGAGCCTTATACTTGCTAGGCTAGGGCTCAACCCCTTGAGCTATACCCATAGCCTAGGGTTGTTTTTCAGCTAGATCTCGTCTTTTACCTACTAGGGTCAGAACAAAATCAACTACCTCTACAGTAACTGTGATTACAGAAGCATGCTATCATTCCTAGATTATTTTTTGTTTTTCTTTTTTTGAGACAGAGTTTTGTTAGATTTTGGCCTCGATTGAACATAGAACATAATCCTTCCCATCTCTGTCTCTATATTGTGTACTGTGTTCACCCAGTCTTCTGATTTCTATTGAATAATTCACTTTGGAACAATTACAACATTCTTCACCTGAGATCCTGAAAGTGTAACAGGTACTTTGAAAGTATTGACTCTGTTGACTACATGAAACCATGGTGCCTACAAGAAGACCCTAGGGAGTAATTATGATAGTCAATATACATACTTCGTACCTTACATTAGCATACACAACTTGAATGCTTGTCCCCAAACTTCCATCTCATGAATTTGACCTAAAAACAAAATTTCTTTGGAGGAATTTAGTCATTGTTTGGTATAGTGGTGAAGACTCAAGTTGTTAAGAAGTATAGTCATTTTGTTAAAGGTCAAAAGACATTTCAGGGGCTGAGGATACGGCCTAGTGGCAGAGTGCTTGCCTTGTATACATGAGGCCCTGGGTTCGATTCCCCAGCACCACATATACAGAAAACGGCCAGAAGTGGCACTGTGGCTCAAGTGGCAGAATGCTAGCCTTGAGCAAAAAGAAGCCAGGGACAGTGCTCAGGCCCTGAGTCCAAGCCCCAGGACTGACCCCCAAAAAAAGACATTTCAGTGTCATGGCTATGACCTCATTCATCCTCTTTGTATTTGTTACCTAATTAATTATTGTTCTTTATTGATTAAATAGTACATAAATAAAAATAGAGGAAGAGAGAAAAAACAATGTTGTGAGTACTTTTAGAATTTATCCAGGGACGTCTCCTTACTGAGGTTTTCAAAATGTGGGACATCTTCACTTAGCTACAGCCATCATCCTGTGTTTCCACTGTCTACATAAATCAATCACCCAACAACATGAAGACTATGAGCAAGGTAACACATTGGTTGCATAGTGTTTGATTTCCAGCAAACTACCCTTCAATGCTAAAACCATATTCTAGAACTAGACTATGATTAGAATCACAACCCTCACTTGCAGACTTAGATATCCCATCTCAACAAGCAAATGTCAGTTTGTAAGTAATATTTTTGGAGATAATCGTATGCCCATATCATAATCATATAAGAAGTTGGTTAATGACACTACTCAATATCTTACTTATCATATTAAACTTTATTTTATTCCTTTTAATGATATTTCTTGTACTTTATAATACCAAATAGTATTTTAATACTATAAAGCTTACAGTGCATTAGAGTTCAATCAATATGCTTAACTAAATCCATAAAAAAAAGATTTTTGAAGTTATAACTAAAGTTTTAAATTGGCTTACTCCTCCGTCTTCTTGATTCATATTCATCTTGAAGACCTTGACCTAAATGCTACACAATGAATGTATGACATTCCTTATTATTTTTAATCCTGATTTCTTTCTGTTTTCAAGACCTTTTTTTTCCTGTTACCTAAAATCATGTTCTAAGACTCAAATGAAAATCTGTTACTTAGAAAAGGAAACAATTAATGTTTTCAATTTTTGTCACAGAAACAAGTTTTTTTCTAAATATTTGAAATATTATATTTCTTATGCTGTGAAATTAAGTGACATTGTAATAGAAAAGCTCTTAAAACACACAGTCTAAAAATATGTACTCTGTTATTTTAGCATAAATCAGCTTATTGTCTGCTAATTCTGTATTAGGTAGAGAAGATCTGGGCACAGTGGTTGGCATAGAACAAGAAAGAAATTTTAACTTAAAACTACTCTTGTTGGAGACTTCCAGGAAGATGGCAGAGGAGCAGCAGAACCCTAGCTATGCTCCCTACAACATCCCAGTTTTTACAACTCCAGAGATACTTTTACTCCTAGAAAGACAGCCCACATAAGTTATAACAGTATAGGAATTCTGACAAGAAAGGAAAAATCAACTTTGCTGGCCTGAAAACACAGACTTGAGCTCCAGGTGATATCCCACTGCCATGCCAGTACCTGCAGCAGCACAGGACCCAGTACTCTGTGCACCTAAAGCATACAATGGCGATCAGGAAGAAATCCTCTAGAAGGCGATAGACACGGATTGCAGGCTGAGCATGGATGGGCAGAAACTGCAGAGAAAGCATGAGTACCCCACAAAAGACATTCTCACTCATGCCCACAGAGCAGCATCTGCAAGGTGCCCTTCCCCTACTGCCAGAGCGCCATCTTTGACTCTGGTGTAGACCAGGTCAGAGCAAACTGGTACTAAAGAGGGCCAGAGAAAAGTGAGGACAAAGGGACCATCTTTGAAAAGGGCAAGAATAACTGAATTGTGAGAGCCAGCTCTGCCCAGGAGAAGGTCCCCTGCCTGTTATGCCTAGATTTCTAGTCCCCAAAGACCACCAAGGAGCCAATTCTGATGCAAATGCATGAGAGTCTTTATTGCCTGGACTCTCAACTGCCACCAATGCAGCGTATCTGGATTGCGAGCCCTCACCCTCAGATAGGCAGAGATTTTATTGGGATTACAACAGGGGAAGGGTATTTCCAATTTGGCAGATACTTGATTGGATGGCATTTAGCAAGCAAGTCTTGTCCTATTTCTGTTGGTTATCTACCCTTTCAGTTATCTATCCTGGCTTTGATAGCGGGAATTGGCTTTGATATCAAGAACTGACAGCAGGTGGTCATGTAGCACTGATGCAGGGGGCTAGTGGAGGGGGTAAAGCAAGTCACAATTGGGTTAAGCAAGCCATTTACAGAAACAGAATTTTGTGGTCAGACTGACCTAGTACCAAATTTATTTTTACCAATTGCTACCATGTTTTCCCATTACCACTAAGCAAGCATGAGCGGGCTAAAAAATTCCAGTACTCAGTCTTAAGTAAACCAACCCAACAGTTACCATGGCATTTCTAATAGTATTCTGGTTATTTCTATAGTCCATGACTATGACCATTTTTTCATGTGTGATACCATGGTTGTTACCAAGGTCCAGAGGGGAACAAGGGCCCCTATATTTTTAAATGTCAAACTATAAGAAACTAGTCTCACCAGTGTGAGGCAGCCCTCTAGCATGGAGTCATCACTAGGGTTTAGAAGCTGTTATAATTTTAACACTACAATTTATATTTAGTCATTTAAGTTCACAGGTTAGCCCGTACATGCCCAGGCAGGAGGCTCATTACCCGGCCCCAGCACACAAACTCAGGTTAACTCAGCCAGAGATGCCCTGCACCGCCCGCCTGCCCGACCACCCGCCTCTCCAGCAGACGCTGTGGGTACCTATTCTCCAGCAGCCAGAAATTCTAAAATCAAACTAAAAATGGCAAGCAGCTACTGGCAGCACAGAACAATCAGACGGGAGAGTAAACAGTTCCTAAGACAGATAAACGGTCCCATTACAGAGGACCCCAATTCCCACCAACACACAGAGATGAATTCCACAGCCAGGTCCACCCAGGATGAGGTTGCCCTGCCCAGGAGGGAGGAACCTCCCCCAGGGCAAGCAGCTCTCAGCCAGGTAAACCAGGCTCAAGGCACCCTACCTTGCTGAGTCCACAGCCTATTCAGTGCCAGGCATTAAAGGCAGTGACCACACAGAAGACTGGAGGAGCCACAGTTCTCCAGACTGTTCACCGTCCCCCAACTACAGAGGAAATTCAAGTCCTAGATACAAGCTGTGCAAAGTACAGAGCCTCAGGATTTATCTAATAGGGAAGGAGGGTCAGAGCATATCCACCTCCTGCAAACTGAAAGCAAATCAAACCAGCCAAGTAGCAGGAAAATAGAATGTAGACCATCACAAGGATACCAGAGACTGGTAAGGACCCACCCAAACAAGGAAGACCCCATTTTTTAAAAACTTGTTTATTTTTTATTTTTCATTTTTCATTTTTGAGCTATCATTTGCTTTTTGTTTTCTGCTTTTTATTTGTTAGTTTTATTGGGGTTTGTTTGGTATTTTTTTTGTTTTGTGTGTTTATTTTCCTGTATTTTTCTTTGTTTCTCTTTTCACATTTTCTTTCTTTAAAAGTGCTTTCCTTTGACTAACACCTTTATTCTTTTCTGTCAACTTTCTACTGTCTATCATTTTAACCTTGTTCTTTAAACCTATTCTACTCTTCACCTTTCCACTTCATTGAAACTAAACCAAAATAATCATTCCCCATTCATTTTACTCTATTCTCTATATTACCCCTACCTTACCCTCCTAAATTTACTTCCTGGACCTCCAGACTCGAATGAACCCTGGTTATCTGCAGACTAGATACAGGGTATCCCTGTTCAATCTGAGTGAGTCAAATGGGTTCATAGAGAAATCCCATCAGTCCAAAAAGAACTAAATATAAGAACAAAAATTGCTCATAGGTTATAACCGTAAATAAGTAACTACTAAATAAAGGGCTCAGGGTTGGTTGTTATATTAAAATTGTATTCTTTAGGGACACCAAATTTGCTTTTATATACAAAAAAGAGGAAAGGTATCTGTATATAAATGTGAACTTCTAAGATTTATACAATAGTGCTTGCTAAGGTCTGCTTTGAGTCTTAAATGGTGCATGTAAATTGGCATTTCCAATCCAAATGGGCAGAAGAAGCACAAGAAAGATGGCATGCCGGGGAATCTTATTCCCAAACAAATTACCAGGAAGCAGGGCAGTCAAAGACCTAGAAGAGAACCCTGAAAATGCTGTACAACCTGTACTGATAAAAATGTTACATGAAAAGTTTGAATCTCTTTAGATGACTATTCTAGAGCATGAGGAGACAAACCAAAATTAATAGAGGATTTCATGTGCTCCACAAATGGAAAGATAAATGAAATTCAAGAGTCCAATTAAAAGATAGATATCCAGCTAAAAGATTTGAGATACAGCACTCAGAACCAAATTAATGAAGTAAAGAAGTCCATACAGGACTTAAGAGAAAAGTATGCCAAAGACATGGAAGTCAACAAGAAAGACCAGTCATAAGGAAGGGAGATTCAAAATCAAGTAGCTAACCTACAGAGCAGACTAGATGAAGCAGAAGATTGAATCTCAGGAACTGAAAATTCCATAGAATCTATGGAGTAAGAACAGAAAAACAATACAACAACAATGCAATCAGCAAAACAGATCATTTCAGGAGGTCCAGAACACAATCAGGAAGCCCAATTCTAGGCTAATAGGTACTGAGGAAAATTTAGAGAAAGAAGTTAATGGGATAGACAACAAGTTCAACAGAATAATAGCAGAGAACTTCCCAAATATCCAGAAGGATAGGCCTATTCAGATACAAGAAGCATTTAGAACCCCAAACAGACCAGGCCAGAATAGGACACCCACTGGCATACTGTGATCAAACAGGATCATGGAGTCCAAGGAAAGAATCCTTAAGGCTGAGAGGGAGAAGAAAATAATCACATATAAAGGAAAAGCAATCAGAATTACCCCAGACTTCTCAGCAGAGACCATGAAAGCAAGGAGAACCTGGAATAAGGTATACCACACCCTAAAGAAAAGTAACTATCAACCAACAATACTGTACCCAGCAAACTCTTACACACAGCTGAAGGTCAAAAAAAAAGTCTTCCACAGTAAGGGAAAACTGAAACAATATATTTCCACCAAACCAGATTTACAGAAAATCCTTAAGGATGTACTACACATGGAAAATAATCAAGATCAAAACACAGGGAAAAGAACCCTAAAATAGAAAAACAGAATACTAGATCAAGAATGGGAAAGACACAGCTTTTTAAAAGATAACTATAAAGAAATTAACAAATGATCATCTCTCAATTCTAAACCTCAAGAGTAAGAATTAATTCTCCAATTAAACGACATAGGCTCATAAGTTGTATCAAAAATCAAGATCCATCTTTCTGCTGCCTCCAAGAGACACATGGATCCAGCAAAAGCAAACAACTTCTAAAAGTGAAAAAGTGGAATAAAATCTACCAAGCAAATGGCCCCCATAAACAAGCTGCAGTTGCAATTCTAGTATCAGATAAAATTGACTTCAAATTAAAAACAGTAAGAAGAGACAAAGAAGGTTACTACAAATGAATACAAAGATCTCCTCTACAGGAGGATATAATCATCCTTAATATCTGCACCCCAAACACAGGAGCACCCAACTTCATCAAACAAACACTACTGATTCTAAAATCACTCATAGATCCAAATACATTTACAGTTGGAGCCTTTATCACTCCACTGTCACCTCTTGACTGATCAACATGCCAAAAACTGAGCAAAGAAACCTCAGAACTAAACAACTGCAGAGACCAACTGGACTTAACCGATATCTATAGAATATTCCATCCAGCAACACCAGAATACACATTCTTTTCAGCAGTACATGAAACATATTCCAAATTCCAATTAATTTGAAATTCTAAAATAGAGCACATCTTAGGGCACAAGGAAACTCTGTACAAACAGAAGTACCAAAGTCATTCCCTACATTCTCTCAGACCACAATGGAATAAAATTAGAGCTCAACTCGAACAACCATCACAGAAAATCCTACAATTCATGGAGACTAAACAACACGTTGCTGAAGCACCAATGGGCGCTGAAGAAAGTAGAACAGAAATTCAACTCTTTGTGAGCACAGAAATTACACACTACTTTGAGACACAGCAAAGGCAGTACTCAGAGGAAAATTTATATATCTGAGTGCCTACACCAACAAACTGGAGAAACATCAATTCAACAACTTAAGGAAGCACCTTAAGCTCCTTGAAAGAGAACAACAAGCGAAACCTCAAGCCAATAGATGGAAGCAAATAATTAAAATTTAATAATAAGTAAATGGTTTACAGTGAAAAAAAGTCAAAAGAATCAACAAAATGAATAGTTGGTTCTTTTAAAAAATTAACAAGATAGACAGAGCCCTAGCAAATCTGACCAAAAAAAGGAAGGCAGCACACCCAAATAAACAAGATCAGAAATGAGACTGCTAACCTGACGACAGAAACAACCAAAATTCAGAACACCGTAAGGGAATATTTTGCAAAACTTTATGCCAACAAATTCAAAAACCTGGAAGAAATGGACAATTTCCTAGAAAAAATTGATATCCACAAACTCAAACTTGAATATTTAAACCTTCTAAACAGACCCATATCCAGTATTGAAATAGAAATAGCAATAAGAGATCTCCCATCCAAGAAAAGCCCAGGTCCAGACGGATTCACAACAGAATTTTCTAAGGCCTTCAAACCAGAACTAACACCAATATATCTCAAAATCATTAATTAAATTGAAAGCGAAAATCCACTACCAAACACAATTTATGATGCTAATATAATCCTCATCCCCAAACCAGGCCGGGACTCATCAAGAAAAGAGAACTATAGCCCAATTTCCCTGAGGAACATTGATGCAAAAATTCTCAACAAAATTCTGGCCAATCAAATTCAACAGGTCATCAATAAATCATACACTATGACCAAGCTGGATTCATCCCCAGTATACAGAACTGGTTCAATCTACCCAAGTCAATCAACATAATCCACCAGAGCAAGGTCAAGAATCACATGATTATTTTGCTAGGTGCAGAGAAAGCAACTCCTTTTGCAATAGTCTCAAAAAACATAAAATACCTAGAATAACCTTAACCACAAAGTGAAAGACTTCTATGACGTGAAGTTTAAAAACAATACAAATGAAGTTAAGGCAGAACTAAGGAAATGGAAAATCCTCCCATGCTCCTGGATTGGGAGGATTAATATTGTCAAAACGGAAATATTGCCAAATGCTATCTAAAAATTCAATGCAGTACTTATTAATATCCCAACATGATTTTTCAATGAAATAGAGGAAGCAATCCAGAAATTCATAAGGAACAATACAAGACCCCACATAAAAAAAGCAATCCTAAGTAGAAAGAACAGTGCTAGAGGAATTACTATACCAAACTTCAAGCTGTATTACAAAGCTACAATAATAAAACAGCTTGGTATTAGCACAGGAACAGGCCTGCAGTCTAATGGAACAGAACTGGAGACCCAGAAATGAACCCACAGAAGTATGCCTACTTAATCTTTGATAAAAGGGCTTAAAAAATAGGATGGAAGAAAGATAGCCTCTTTACCAAAAGGTGCTGGTAAAACTGGTTCAACCTGCAACAAATTAAACCTACATCCTAATATATCAATTCCAAATGGATCAAAGACCTCAAAGTACAATTAGATACCCTGAAAACACTACAGGAAGGAACAGGAGAAACACCTGGGTTCCTTGGCAAAGGGTCAAACTTCCATAACAAAGGCCAAGAAATACAACAAATCAAAAAAGGCTGGACAAATGGGACTGCATCAAACTGCAGAGTTTCTTCACCACAAAGGACACAGCTTGCAAGATAAACAGCAAGCACAAAAATTGAAAAAAGACGTTTACCAGCCATACAACGGACAAAGGCCTCATATCTAAAATACATGCAGAACAACAAAAAAAAAAATTCCTTGAAAACAAAACCACAAAGAACCAACAGCTCCCTCAAAATGTGGGTTAAAGACTTAGAAAGAGACTTCTCTGATGAGAAAATGAGAATGTCCAAGAGACATATGAAAAAGTGCTGGCCAACACTGGCCATAAAAGAAATGCAAATCAAAACAACAAGATTCCACCTCACCCCCAGTAAGAATATCCTTTATCAAGAAAACTAACAATAACAAATATTGGAGGGCATGTGGTCAAAAAGGAACCCTACTTCATTGTTGGTGGGAATGTAAACTGGTTCAGCCACTCTGGAAAGCGGTATGGGGATTCCTAAGAAGGCCAAAAATAGAGCTCTCCTATGACCCAGAAGCCCCACTTTTGGGCATCGACCCAAAAGATTACAAAGAAAAACACACTAAAGCCAGCAGAACAACAGTGTTCATAGCAGCACAATTTGTCATAGCTAAAATATGGAACCCACACAGATGTCCTGACTATACGAAGGGATCAGAAAAATGTGGTACATATATATAATGGAATTTTATGCCTCTAACAGAAATAAAGACATTGTCCCATTTGTAAGAAAATGGAAAGACTTGGAAAAAATTATACTAAGTGAAGTGAGCCAGACCCAAATATACATGGACCCTATGCTTTCCCACAGATGCAATAATTAGCACAGGTTTAGGCTAGTCACAGCAGATTATCTGAAGAGCCCAACAATATGCCCCTATGAATGCATAAGATGATGCTAAATGAAATGTACTCCATTTTTGGGAAAGGAGTGTCATATCACTGTTGTAAGATAAATGACTCCAAAAACAATACTTGCAAAACCATTTGATGTAAACCAACTGAACAACTCATGGGGAGAGAGGGAAAAGGGGAGAGGGGAGGGGAAGAGTGAGGGAGGAGGTAACAAATAGTACAAGAATTGTGCCCATGGCCTTACATATGAAATTGTAACCCCTGTGTTCATCACTTTGACAATAAAGAATTATTATTTAAAAAAAAAAAACTACTCTTGTTACCCGGTAACCATATGTTGATTGGAATGAAAAGGTCATACACCTGACAGAGAAAGATACTAGAATGTTTTAATACAAATTAGGAATAGTTTCCTATTGAAGTGAATAGATAATGTATCCATTCTATGTATATAATAATAATAAAAGAAATGAAGAAAATTAAAGGTTATGAGGGATAAAATAAATTAAGTTTTTCACTGAGAAGTCTCTTGTATAAACACTCTGAAAGTGAATACTATTTGTCCTGACTGCTGAGTTTTTAAATGTCCAATCAAGGGTCCAAGGCAGCCTGCACAAACTTAAGGAAGTTTCCTCCAGAAATTCTATGAAAAGTCTACTATACTTACATAAACTTCATTTACTCTATGTACTTTATTTTTCCTAGACGGCAGAATATCCATAAATAAGTGCTTAACATCAATAATCATTGATATAAAGACAAATTGTGAAAAATCTCCGTTTTACATGCTTTATTTCAACCCTATCACTCATCAGATAGGTTTATATATTCAGACATCATCAGTATTCAAAGCAGGAGGCATTAAAATCTGGATCATAAATATCATGGTATTTGCCCTTAAAATTGTACACTTCTTCAGAAATTTAAACAAATTTCTTCTCTGAAAGAAATGGAAAGAAATAAAATATATGCATTCAGACTTTATCTATAATATTTATACCACAAATATTATTGCCACAGGACTGAAAGAAGAATTATGCCATGGACTCTGCCTCTCAAAAGTTCCCCAGTTTTTGAGACGTGGATGGGCTGGTCCTCACCTTTGTGCTGAATTATCCAAATCTGGAGAATCACTCAATATTGCATGAACCTCAGGCATCATATTACTCCTTGAAAACTTCCAGCAACACCCTAAAATCTACCAAAAAAAAAAAAAAAAAACTACCTGAGGCAGTAGACTAGAATTCTGATCAAAATCATGTACTCACACCTATGAGGTTATCCTGGATTTCCAATAGTTAGATGCTAGGACCATGAGGGTGACCTGGAAAATAAATCATTTCCTTTAACTTGCATGGTATTTCTTTTGTGTGACTGTGAAATCAAGCTGTCAGAAAGAACTATGATGACAGTGCTAGTGACTTCTATCTAAACTGCGTAAAAGACAAGGCCCTATTATTATAGCAATAACTACCGAATATATCTTGAGCTTTAGCTGAGTGAAAGTTCATGTATCAGGCTTACCTGGATTGATCAACTCCCTGCTATCAATATTGCCTCCTGTGCTGCCTTTGATCTACAGCTTACAAGCATGTCAGTAGTGATGGAAGAGACCTTTGCTATTTCTTGTGCCCACTGCTGAGGACAGAGGGCAGTTATCACATGTGTGAAAGCACCAGGTCATACATCACTCAGCTAGGGATGGCTTTGCTCATCTCTACTGACACAATTAAATGATTCCAAATGATCTAATCCAGTAGTTTCTACTGAAACATGTTCTTGTAGCACCATTTTAGACAAAGTTCCATGAGTAAGAAGTATAGTTTTATGTCAATATATGTACTAAATTTCCAGCTTTATATGCAGCCTTTTATCTATCTTTGAAAGTGGCATTTAGAAGCCAGACTGAAAAAGATTTGCAATTAGAATATGATGATGGAGTTCCCCAAAGATGGTGCTGCCACAGTAGGGAGGCACCCCAACTTGCTCCAACTGAATAGTGAGCTGGGAACTCCAGCACCCAACACCCCATCAAGAATCCAGCAAACCCAACAACCAGAAGCAACAGAGGAACTCAGGAAACAAAAAAGAACAAAAAAAGAAGAGCCTGTAGCCTCCACGGAGCCAGAAAATCTCCAGGGTACCCCTCTCCCACCAGCCGACCCTGGCCCAAACAGGGCCAGGCTGGGAAAGGGGACCAGCAAACCAACTGCTGAAAAGTCACGCCAGGAACCCAGAGTCCAGATGGCAGGAGCTCCACAGACCTCAGAACTGAGTGCAGAGCTGCGGGACCAAATGGCTGGCATTGGATATAGGCAGCAGGGGAGCCGGGCAGCCCAGACAGGGAGAGCCAGGGTCGCCACCACCAAACTACCAATTGCGGAACCCCAGCAACACAGCCCCTAGGAGCCCGCAGCGGTGCGGGAAGCTCACACAACCCAGGACCAGTAAGTTCCCCATCACACCCCCCCCCATGGGAGACCAGCTCTAGAAGAGACCCAAGGCCTGCAAGGAGGCTAGAGTTCCCTCCCTCCCCCTCTCTACCCCAAGGGAACAAAGGAGCCCACCACAAGTCAGGTGGCAAGGGGCCCCTGCAGTATCTGGGAGGACACAGGAGCCAGCAGAGGTAGAGCAGCTCCAAGGCAGCAGAGGAGCTGGAGCCGGGGGTCACTGGCCCCGCCCCCTCCCCAAAAGGGGCCAATGGGCATTGGAAACCCACCTGAGGCGCCTGGTACCCATGGACTTTTTGAACAGCAGTCACAGGCTCACTGGGCCCAAACACACACCTCCTTCGCAGCTGAGGTACAGAGTCTGTGGGCACAAACCCACACCCGGACACTTGGCCCAGCTGGGGCTCACGCATACCACCCCCCCAACAGCAGACTTGCGAGAGGGCACAAGCACCCCCCGGCATCTCAGGGCAGCACGCCCTCGGAGGTAGCACTGGAGTGCACACACAAGGGTCCCCCCCAAGGGCCAGTGTGGGCCAGCGTGCTAGTCCCCCAGCAAGAGGACCTCCTGCCCAAACCTCTGCAGGAGCTTCGCACAGGTGGGCAGGGCCCCGAGCAGCGGCGCCCACTCAGCTGGGCACACTTCACACAGGTGGGAAGGGCCCTCCAGTGGCAGCACCCGCTCTGGTGGGCGCACTCTGCACAGGTGGGCAGGGCCCGCCTGTGACAGTGTCCGGTCTGATGGGTGCACTTCACACAGGTGGGTAGGGCCACCCTGTGACAGCTATAGCTCTGCTAGGCGCATCTCTGCACAGGTGGGTGTGTCGCCCCTCAACAACACCAGCCCCAGAACAACAGCCAAACTCAAAACCAGAGCCAGGACACAAGCTAGTCTCCCACTGACAGACCAGCTTGAACCAGCACAAACCCAAACCAGGGAAGCCACCCACAGATCTCCAGTTGCGCAAATCACAAAGAAATATAACACAGTTCATCAAAGGGCAAGCCAACTCGCCAGCTCCAAAAAGCAGCACAACTGAAGAGATGGAGAATAAAAAATCAACTGAGGTCTTGTTAGCAGAAATGATGGAAAGCCTCAGAAACGAAATCAGAAAACAATTCCAAGAGTTTAGAGTAGAAGTCATGAAGGACATCCAGGAAGCCAAGAAAGAAATGGAAGCAAAAATGGATACAGTGCAAACCTCCATTAAAGAAGACCTTAACATCCTGAGAAGTGAAATTCATGAAAAAATAGATTTAAAATACAACTCTTTAAAAGGAGAAATTTCCAAGATCAGAGCTGATCTGGCAACCAAAAATAGCTCTCTGACATCCAAAAACTTCGCAATTTAATCCACAGCACAAAGAATTGACCATATGGAATCCAAAATCTCTCTCTTGGATGATGATGCAGCCGATAAGAACCAGAAAATTACCACAATCCAAGAAATGGTAAAGCTCCATGGCAGACTAATCCAGGAGCTAGTGAAAAAGGACAAGAGATATAATCTATAAGTGGAATAGAAGAAGGAGCCGAATACCAGAGCAGAGGGCTTCAACATATTTTCAATAAAGTGATTGCAGAAAACTTCCCCAATCTCACAAGGGACCTCATCCAGGTAACCAAAGCCTATAGGACACCTGGCAGATCAGACCCCAGAAAAGCCACGCCAAGGCACATAATATTCAAGACTTCAGATCTCAAGAATAAAGAGCAAATTTTGAATGCAGTCAAAGCGAAGAAAGAAATTTACTACAATGGGAAGAGGATCCGAATAACAGCAGACCTCTCCACACAAACCTACCACTTGTGAAGAGTGGAAGAACACCATCCAAGTTCTACACGCCAACAACTGCCAACCTAGAATAAAATATCCAGCGACGTTGGAGTTCATATTTGAGGGGAATACCAGATCTTTCCATAGCAAAGAGGATCTAAAGGAGCATGTGAATAATAAAACCCAGCGAATTCTAAGCGAATTTTAAGAGGGGAATCCCACCCAACAGAAACCATACAGGACACACAGAAACAGAAAGAAACTACAATAGCCAGAGCCCAACGGAAAGAGGAGCTCACTAAAGAAAAGAAGAAAAATAAAAAGAGGAAAAACAGCCCAACAAGAAAATGGAAGGAGAAAAAACACTCTTATCCTTGATCTCTTAGAATATAAACGGTATAAACTCTCCGATAAAGAGGAGCAGACTGGCAGAATGGATCCGCAAACAAAAAGTTGCCATCTATTGTTTACAAGAGACCCAACTTACAGCAAGGGACAAAAACAGGCTCCGAATGGTAGGATGGAGCAAGATCTTCCAAGCAAACGCACCTTCCAAAATGGCAGTTGCAGCCATTCTGATCTCAGACAAGCTGGACTTTTCATTAAAATCAACTCAAAAAGACAAAGAAGGTCACTGCATTTTAATACAAGGAAAAATCCAGAATCAAGACATCACAGTAATAAATCTATACTCACAGAACAAAAGAGGCCCTACCTATGTCAAGCAAATTCTCACAGAACTACACAACAAGATAGACCCAAACACAATCATAGTGGGTGACTTTAATACCCCACTCTCTCCAAGAGACAGATCCAACACCCAGAGGATTAGCAAGGGAGCAGAGGACCTAAGTAATACCAAATCCCAAATGGATCTGAAAGATCTATACAGAATCTTCCACCCTACAGAGACCCAATACACCTTCTTCTCAGCTGCCCATAGATCATACTCCAAAATAGACCATGTCATAGCCCACACAAAGAACCTCAGCAAATACAAAAGTATTGCATCACATTCATTATAGCTGACCACAGTAGATTAAAGATAATCCTCAATAACAACGGTTACCACAGAGGCTATACAAATTCTTGGAGGCTAAACCCCACACTGTTATCCAACAGTTGGGCCACAGACCAAATTAACGATGAAATCAATGAATTCATAAGCCACAATGACAATGAAAATACATCACAAAGAAACCAATGAGACACAGCTAAGGCAGTACTGCAGGGCAAGATCATTGCCCTCAGCACTCACATTAAAAGAATGAAAGCAGAGTAGGTGAATAACCTCACAATGAAACTAAAACACCTGGAGAAGCAAGAAATGATAGAACCTAAAATGACTAGGAGGAGAGAGATCACAAAGATTAAAGAAGAGATAAATCTGATTGAAAATAGAAAGACCATTCAAGAAATAAATAAGACTAAAAGATGCTTCTTTGAGAAAATAAATAAAATTGACAGACCCCTTGCAAGACTTCCAAAAAAAAAAAAAAAAGAGAAGAGACTCATATACATTAAATCAAGGACTCCACCAGAAAAATTATAAGTACACACGATATTCAAACAATCATAAGGAACTATTTCCAGAACCTCTACTCCATAAAAAACAACAATTTTACAGAAGTGAATAAATTCTTAGAGAAGTATAAACTGCCCAAACTGAACCAGAAGAAATAAATCAACTAAATAAACCAATAACTTACAGCAAGATACAAGGGGTAATAAAGAATCTCCCAACAAAGAAAAGCCCAGGCCCAGATGGATTCACCAACGAATTCTGTAAAACCTTTAGTGAGGAGCTAAGACCAATACTCCTCAAACTCTTCCGTGAAATAGAAACAGAGGGAGAAATCCCAAACTCATTCTATGAAGCAATTATCATACTCATTCTCAAACCAGCCAAAGACCCAACGAAAAAAGAGAACTGCAGCCCAATATCTCTATTGAACACAGCTCCTCAATAAAATATTAGCTAATAGGATCCACAAACTGATCAAGAAAATTATACTTCATGACCAAGTAGGCTTCATCCCACAGTCACAAGGATGGTTCAGCATCCGTAAATCAATCAATGTAATTCACCACATCAACAGAAATAAAATCAAGAATCACATTGTTATCTCAGTCTATGCCCAAAAAGCCTTTGACAAAATACAACATCCATACTTACTAAAAGCTCTGAAGAGAACAGAAATAGATGGAACATTGCTCAAAACAATAAAAGCCACATACAACAGACCAACTGCTAACATCATATTAAATGGAGAGAAACTTAAATCATTCCCCCTAAACTCAGGAACAAGACAAGGATGCCCACTTTCCCCACTTCTTTTCAACATAGTGCTGAAATTGCTAGCCATAGCAATAAGGCAAGAGGAGGACATCAAAGGGATCCACATCGGCAAGGAAGAAATAAAGCTATCCCTATTTGCAGATGACATGATCTTATATCTGAAGGACCCAAAAAACTCAGTCCCCAAACTCCTACACCTAATAAACCATTTTGGCAAAGTAGTAGGATACAAAATCAATCCACAAAAGTCAGCAGCTTTTCTGTACACCAGCAATGTACAAGCAGAAAAGGAAATTATGGAAACAATTCTATTTACAGTAGCCAGAAAAAGAATAAAATACCTAGGGATCAACCTAACCAAAGGACGTGAAAGACCTATTTAAGGAGAACTATAAAAATCTAATAAGGGAAATCAAAGAAGACACAGGAGATGAAAAGACCTCCCATGCTCATGGGTAGGCAGAATCAATATAGTGAAAATGGCCATATTGCCCAAATTGTTATAGAAATTCAGTGCAATCCCTATCAAAATCCCAGTTACATTCTTCACTGAAATAGAGAAAGCAATCCATAAATTCATATGGAACAGCAAAAGACCTAGAATAGCCAAAGCAATTCCAGGCAAAAAAAGCAGTGCAGGTGGTATCACAATACCAGACTTCAAGCTCTACTATAGGGCCATCATAACAAAAACAGCCTGGTATTGGTATAAACACAGACCAGAAGACATGGATTAGAATTGAAGATCCAGAAATAAAACTGCACTCTTACAGTCAGCTGATATTCGACAAAGGAGCTAAAGACATACAATGGAATAAACATAGCCTATTCAACTACTGGTGCTGGGAGAACTGGGCAGCCATATGCACAAAACTCAAAGTAGACCCAAGCCTATCACCATGCACCAAAATCAACTCTAAATGGATCACGGACCTCAATATCAGACCTGAATCCTTGAAACTACTGAAGGACAGAATAGGAAAGACACTAGAACTTATAGGCCCAGGAAGGAACTTCGTGAATAGAGTCCCAGGAGCAAAACAAATAGGGGAGAGACTCGACAAATGGGACTACTACAAATTAAAAAGTTTCTGCACAGCTAAGGACATAGCCACCAAAGTAGAAAGACTGCCAACTATATGGCAAAGGATCTTCATCAGCACAGCAACAGACAAAGGCCTAATATCTGTCATCTACAGAGAACTCAAAAAACTAAGCCCCTCCAAGCCCAATAAACCAATTATGAAATGGGCAAAGGAGCTAAAGAGAGACTTCACAAGAGAAGAGATAAAAATGGCAAAAAAACATATGAGGAAATGTTCAACATCCCTGGTAGTAAAAGAAATGCAAATAAAAACCACCCTGAGATACCACCTCACTCCAGTTAGAATGGCCTATACTCTGAACTCAGGCAACAACAAATGCTGGAGGATGTGTGGGGAAAGAGAAACACTTCTCTATTGTTGGTGGGAGTGCAAATTAGTACAACCACTTTGGAGAACAGTATGGAGGTTTCTCAAAAACTTCAATATAGACCTACCCTATGACCCAGCCATACCACTCCTAGGCATCTATCCTGAATAGCAGGTCCCAAGATATCAAAAAGACATTTGTACTTCCATGTTTATTGCTGCACAATTCACAATAGCCAAAATATGGAAACAACCCAGATGCCCCTCCACAGATGAATGGATCCAAAAAATATGGTACCTATACACAATGGAATATTACATAGCGATTAGGAATGGTGAGATATTGTTATTCGCAGGGAAATGGTCAAAACTTTAACAAATAATATTGAGTGAGACAAGCCTAGAGCACAGAAAACAAAGGGGCATGATCTCCCTGATATATGACTGTTACGATGGGGTGATGGAGAGACATTAGAGACCAGGTCTGTGAAACCAAAAACTGCTTGTCAAATGGTATTTCCCACAGACCAAACATTTCCGCGACCAAACATTATGTAACGAAAACCAAACAACGACTCAACATATAAAGGTCAAAAATTGACCTCTCAGTGGACTACAATAGCTCAAAAGCTATGTATGTACGTTCATATAAGACTACTGTCGACATATTGTCTAATGTCTACATTACATTTAACACCTTAGGCGAATTTTCTTTGGCGTAGGCCACGTGGTTACTGTATATGTTCTTGGTACATTGGGTATTGTATATATGTCTGCCTGACCTAGGGAAGGGAAAGAAAAACAGGGTGTAAGAAAGCACAAGAAATGTACACACTTCCCTACTATGTAACTGTACCCTTTTTGCACAACACCTCATCAAAAAATTTTTGTTTAGTTAATAAATAAAATTTTTAAAAAAGAATATGATGATGAACCCCTAGGTGCTCTACAGAAAACATAGGTAGAACATTTGCTATTTATAATTCATGTTGAGGCTTTCCAATTACTAACTCTGACATGAACAGAAAACAAATAATTGCTTATGTTTTCCCGAGAAAGACTTCCTTTTATCATCAGAAGAGCTAAGCAGTAAGCTTGCATGTCTGAGAGGAAAGAAGTTAAAGCCATAGCACTAAAAAAGATAAATAGCCACATCATGAAAGACATAAGAAAATTTATTTTTAATGCACATACGAAAATTATTAAAATAATTTTATATGTTCTTTAAACATAAATAGAAAAATAGATGACAGACACATATCTAGGTGCTAGTTCTAATCCAATACACACAGATAAACACACACACACACTGAGCAGGCAATGATTCTTCGTCGTCTTCATTTGTCTGAAGTCATCACAGGAAAATTTGCTATCTTGTTTCCACTGGTTTACATAATCTGGAACAATAAATAATATTCTTGTTGGTAAAGAAATTCAAATTTTCTTTCTATTGTCTTTTGAAGTATGAACAAATCAGACTGAGGATAATATTTAAATTAAAGCACATAACGTTTGTATAAAAAGCTGTTGGGATTTAGAGGGAGAAGGTATATATAACAATGCAGTAGACTAGAATTACAACTAATATAATTGTTAAATATGCTACTAACTGTTGTTTATTTTAAGAATATTGCACTAGGCTTAAGTTCTTACAAATAGTTTATAACCCAAATGTTTTAGATTTTTAGCCATAATCCTAAGTGCTTCTTCATTATTTTGTCCAATTATTTTTTACTACCTGAGGGAAAAATTATTTCATGTTAGAGCTTAAATACTCATCTGGAAAATTTTTGTAACTAGCCTTTTTGAAAATAGGAGGCTTTTAACACTACACATAAAAAATAAATTGGAGAACTAATAGTGTATGTGTCATTTAGATTAATTGGTGGAAGTATGTAATATTAAAAATTTCCAAATTAGCTGAACACTGGTGGCTCATGCCCCAAATCCTAGCTACTCAGGAGGCTGAGATCTGAGGATAACAGTTTAAAGCCAGAAAAACAAGAAAACCCAGGAGACTTAAAAAAAAGGAAAAGGAAAAAAGAAGAAGAAAAGAGAAAGAGGAATGAAGAGAAGGGAAGAAGATATGGAAGGCAAGGCAAGGCAAAGCCATGCAAGGCATGGCAGGGTAGGGCATGGCAGGGAACTAAGGTATCTAGAAATGATGCTTCCGTAAAGGATTAACCTTGAATGTGAAGTGGAGACAGCACCAATGATCTGAGCTCAAGTCCCACTACTGGTACATATACACCCAAAAATATTCAAATTATTAAGTTAGATTTTCATTGAATATTTTTATAAAATTTAACTGGCTGTACAAAGGAGTTGCATTCACTGAAGCAGTTTATGAATTCAGTGCATCTTGGTCAAAGTTGACCCTAGATGATTTTTTTGCCGTTTAATTTACATCTTATGGGTAAAATGCATCATGATATTTGTCATCCCTCAACATCGTGAACCTGCCCAACACAGGTATATAAAATGAATTCTTGCCTTCATTACCCACCCTACTCCACTTCATTCTTCTGCTTCTCTCCTCTAAGCATCACCTTCCCCCTTTGCACATATTCATTAACTAGTACTTATTTTGTTGGGCATCAATTTAGTCTTTCTAAAGAATTATACTATTTAAGCTCTCCATAGAGTCTAATACGTGTGATTCTGGTGCAAGGTAATATGTAAGGATCTAGTTTTAGTTTTCCTCTGTCTTTTTCTTGGGGGGGGGCAATGCTGGGGCTTGAGCTCAGGGCCTGAGCACTGTCCCTGGCTTCTTCTTCTTCTTCTTCTTCTTCTTCTTCTTCTTCTTCTTCTTCTTCTTCTTCTTCTTCTTCTTCTTTTTCTCTCAACAAGCATTCTACCACTTGAGCCACTGTGCCACTTCTGGCTTTTTCTGTATATGTGGTGCTGAGGAATCCAACCCAGGGCTTCATGTATACAAGTCAAGCACTCTACCCACTAGGCCATATTCACAGCCCAGCTGTCTTTTTTTGACACTATGTTTTTGGCTCCCTTATCAAATATTAGATGACTGTAGGTCTGTGGGTTCATTTCTGGGTCTTCTATTTTTTTCCATTCCACATCAGGCCTATTCCTGTGCCAGTACCAAGCTGTTTTTATTATTATTATTCCTTCTGAATAGAGTTTGAAGTTTGGTATGGGTATTCTAACACTAGCCCAAAGAATATTTCATATATGCTTTATATTTTTATTATTTATAACTAGATTTAAGATTCCTTATCTCCCATCCAATGGATATATGTGTGTGTGTGTGTGTGTGTGTGTACTTTTTAATTTTAAAATTGTTATTATAAAAGTGGTGTACACAGGGGCTTCAATTACGTAACTCTGGTTTCAGTCATTTCTTTTCTAACAGTGTCACCGCTTCTTTACTGTTTCCCAGTTTTTCTCTTTCATCTCCCACCCACAAGTTTTATAGTTCATTTTTAACATAGTAAGTTATAATGTTAAGTACCATATAAACCTGCACCCTAAAAGAATAAAAAAGAGCATATAGGACTAGGAATATGGCCTAGCGGCAAAAGTGCTTGCTTCGTATACATGAAGCCCTGGGTTCAAATCCCCAGCGCCACATATATAGAAAATGGCCAGAAGTGGCACTGTGGCTCAAGTGGCAGAGTGCTAGCCTTGATAAAAAAGAAGCCAAGAACAGTGCTTGAGTCCAAGGCCCAGGACTGGCAAAAAAAAAGAAAGTAAAAAAAAAAGAAAAAAAAAGAGCATATATTTCATTGAAATTTTTATTGCATCCTATTTATTTTTTAGTTCTCTTTGTTTTTTTCTTTTCTTTTAAAAAATTATTTATTTATTGGCAATGTGATGTACAGAGGTGTTACAGTTTGATATGTAAGGCAGTGGGTACATTTCTTATATAACTTGTTACTTCCTCCCTCACTTCCCCCTCTGTCCCTCCCCCTTTCCCTCTCCCCTACATGAGTTGTTCAGTTGGTTTACACCACTTGTTATTTTTTAAGTATTGCTTTTAGAGTCATTTTTCTTTTTATCCTTTTCTCTCGATTTTGATATTACTCTTCCCTTCCCTAGATCTAATACACGTATATACAGTACCCAGGGTACTCTGACGAGATACAGTGATAGCACAGGTACAACCACAGGAAGTGGGTACAAGAGGAACAAAGGAGCTAAAAAATTAGGATGGATGAAAGGCAGCCTCTTTAACAAAGGGTGCTGACAAAACTGTTTCAACACATGCAACAAATTAAAATTAGATCCTTATATATCACCCTGCAACAAAATCAATTCCAAATGGACCAAAGACCTCAAAGTAAAATTAGATACCCTGACAAAACTACAAGAAGGAACAGGAGAAACATTTAGGCTCTTTGGCACAGGACAAAACTTCCTTAATAAAGGCCCAGAAATGCTACAAATCAAGGAAAGGATCAAACTGCAGAGCTTCTGCACCACAGATGACATAGCTTGCAAGATAAACAGCAATCCCAAAAAGTGGGAAAAGATCTTTACCAGCCATACAATGGACAAAGGCCTCATATCTAAAATATATGCAGAACTAAAAATAATTAAATTCCTCCAAAACAAATCCTCCAAGAACCAACAGCCTCCTCAACAAGTGGGCTAAAGACTTAAAAAGAGACTTCTCTGATGAGGAAATAAGAATGGCCAAGGGACATATGAAGAAGTGTTCTAAAACACTGGCCATAAAAGAAATGCAAATCAAAACAACACTGAGATTCCACCTCAGCACATTAAGAATGTCCATTATCAAGAAAACTAACAATAACAAATGCTGGAGGGGATGTGGCCGAAACAGAACCCTACTACATTGTTGAGGGGAATTTAAACTGGTTCAGCCACTCTGGAAAGTGGTAAAGAGATACGTCAGAAGTCTAAACATAGAGCTGCCCTATGACCCAGCAGCCCCACTCTTGGGCATCTACCCACTAAAGCCACCAGCAAGACAATGTTAATTGCAGCATGATTTGTCATTGCTAAAATATGGAACCACCCAGATGCTCCTCAGTAGATGAGTGGATTAGGAAAATGTGGTACATATACACAATGGAGTTTTATGCCTCTATCAGAAATAATGACATTTCCCCATTCATAAGGAAATGGAAGGACTTGGAAAAAATTATACTAAGTGAAGTGAGCCAGACCCAAAGAAACATGGACTCTATGGTCTCCCTCATAGGGAATAATTAGTACAGGTTTAATCTAGTCATAGCAGAAGATCACAAGAGCCCGATTGCTATGGCCTTATGAACACATGAGATGATGCTAAGTGAAATGAACTCTGTATTATGGAAACGAGTGTTAAATCACTGTTAAAAGACAGTAAGCTCCATCTAAGTGTCAATATCAGTTAAAAAGAAAATTGCATTCTGTTAACCAATTAGAGAAAAAAGAAAATAAATAATACAGAGAGCTCACCAAAATGCTAAGGGCTAAAGGCAAAACTAGAACCACATTCAGACTCTCAGTTCCTATTTAGGGCTATTTTTAAAGTAATACCATCTACCACACTATTGAATGAGAAGAATTTGAAAAATTTCATACTTGCAGAATTGTAATATAAATGATTTCCTTTAGTGAAATTTCTCTTCATGGCACATTCTTTTCACAGAATCTATCTTCTATCTCCATGCTCTTAAAAGAACAAACCTAGCTATTTGCCTCTAGTATTCAATGTGTGAATGAAAGGCACCGTAGGTAATAGATATTTGTCCTCTCTTCTGAGATCTAGAACTAATATTCTTTAAGTTTAATTGGTCCGTTGAACTAACACATCAACAAAACCTGAAGGTTGTCTTGGATTTTATGATGGACTCAAGGACACATGAAAAGATCAATCTTTTCTGTAAATAAAATACAAGAAAACAAAGCATCAGGTGTATTTATTCCTCCTGAATTCCTTTAGACTTTGAAAATAGGAGGCTTTCAGCAGTACACATAAAAAATAAATTGGAGAACTAATAGTGTATTTGTCATTTAGATTAATTGGTGGAAGTATGTAATATTAAAAATTTCCAAATTAGCTGAACACTTGTGGCTCATGCCCCAAATCCTAGCTACTCAGGAGGTTGAGATCTCTTCATCCTGCGTTGCTTTAGACTTGTGTTTGTTCCAAATATCTCACAGGTTTGAAGTCTAGTGAGAAAATCTTGTACTCTTTCTGACCTTCCTTCATTGTACTCTAGACTAACCCAATTCATCTTTTCCTAACATCAAGATATTCCTTCAATTGGTAACCAGTGGTAACTTCAACTCTTTATAACAGAACCCCAAGATCTTATGACACATTTCAAGGAAATTCGAGTGTATTCTGATTCTTTCTACTACCAGTTGTGACTACTGTGGATGCTCCCAGGTGCAGTCCTCTGGATGTTTTGTCAAAAAGTGCAGTATGTTTTAATCCCTATCAGGGTAAGGCCCTACACTCACCAGTTGCACAGACTGCAATTCGTTTTTCTGCAGGTGGCACAATACTGAGCTTTTCTCTTTGCTGAAGTGTGGAAAAGTCATTTGGAAAGTGAACAGTATCTGTTACAATTTATAGTTCTAAACCATCACATTGGATAATTCCATTGGCTTCCATGAACCTTATTGACTGAGGATAATATTCTATACTGCATTTCCTCTTATTTGTCTCTGAGTTCTTCCATATAAAACTAAAGATAATAACATTAGAAAACTATAACATGGACTAAAATAAACTCACCTAACCTATGAAGTCATTCAGTCTTAGGAGAACTTAGGATGAAGTGGGAGTTTTGTTATAGTTGCATGCTTAGGCATCTTAGAGTGGGTTTTAACTATCTATGACACACCTGCACAGTTCATCTCTCCTCACTTTCTACCAGTAACCTTGCACTGTCCACACGCTATACCAACTTTGAGAGCTACACTAGCATTAGGCTCAGAACAATAGAATTCTTTGGATCTCAGTGTTTTTACTGAAACCAAGTATCCTGCAACAATCCAGGAAAAATGTATAATAAGGGTAATAATCAGAAAAACTTGAAAAGGCTCAGGTACTTAGAGGTTCATATTTTTGTTCTTGTGTTTGTTGACTATGTTGTCATCAAGTCTTGAGTGATTTCCTTGTGAATGATATGACCTTGAGCAAGGTCTTTGGACTTTTTATACCTCCTAATTTAACAGTAAACTAACGAAGATAATTCTTCACCAAAGGATTTCAGGGCACCATTAATTGATATGGTATGCATATAATGTAAATCTCCCAAATATGTAGATTGCTTTTGTGGAGTATGTAAGAGTTTAAAAATACCTAACTTATTTTCCATATTTTTATATAAGGCCAACTGTCATGCAAAAGCATAGTAGTAGTTTCAGAATTGCACTCAAATCATTTAGCAGATTGCCACTGCCAAGATTTTCCCTTTGAATTCTCAAATCACCCACCCTTGAATTATTTTATTTTATTTTTATCATTCTAATCCTTCATTATTTATTATATATATATATATTTATGATCAAACTGAATTACAGAGAGGTTACAGTTTCATACATTAGGCATTGGATACATTTATTGTACTGTTTGTTACCTCGTCCCTCATTCACCCCTCCCCTACCCTTTTTCCCTCCCCCCCATGAATTGTTCAGTTCACTTACACCAAACAGTTTTGCAAGTATTGCTTTTGTAGTTGTTTGTCTTTTTTTACCCTGTGTCTCTCGATTTTGGTATTCCCTTCCAATTTCCTAATTATAATACCAGTATACACGGTCTCCAATATACTCAGATAATATACAGAGAAAGTGTAGGTACAACCTCAGGATGGTGATACAAGTGGATCAACAATAATAGAGGCTACAGTTACATATGGCACGTTGAAAGTAGTTACAACTGTGATATAACAATCGTTTCTATAACATGGAGTTCATTTCACTTAGCATCATCTTATGTGTTTGTAAGGGTGTAGCTATTGGGCTCCTGTGATCCTGCTGTGACTTGCCTAAACCTTTGGTAATTATTTCCTATAAGGGAGATCATTGAGTCCATGTTACTTTGGGTATCTCTCACTTCACTTAGTACATTTCCTTACAAATGGGGCAATGTCATTCTTTCTGATAGAGGCATAAAATTCCATTGTGTATATGTACCACATTTTCCTGATCCATTCTTCTATTGAGAGGCATCTGGGTTGGTTCCAGATTCTGGATATGACAAATTGTGCTGCGTTGAACATTGTGGTGCTGGTGGCTTTAGTGTGAATATGTTTGTGGTCTTTTGCATAGATACCCAAAAGTGGGGCTGCTGGGTCATAGGGGAGTTCTATGTTTAGCCTTCTGAGGAATCTCCATACCGCTTGCCAGAGTGGCTGAACCAGTTTACATTCCCACCAACAATGAAGTAGGGTTCCCTTTTGGCCACATCCCCTCCAACAGTTGTTATTGTTAGTTTTCTTGATATAGGACATTCTTACTGGGGTGAGATGGAATCTCGATGTTGTTTTGATTTACATTTCTTTTATGTCCAGTGATGTTGAGCATTTTTCATATGTCTCTTGGCCATTTTCATTTCCTCATCGGAGAAGTCTCTTTTTAAGTCTCTAGCCCACTTGATGAGGGTGCTATTGGTTCTTCAAGGTTTTGTTTTGGAGGAAGGTATTTTTTTTAGTTCTGCATATATTTTCTTTTTCTTTTTTTTTTTTTTTTTTGGCCAGTCCTGGGCCTTGGACTCAGGGCCTGAGCACTGTCCCTGGCTTCTTCCCGCTCAAGGCTAGCACTCCGCCACTTGAGCCACAGCGCCACTTCTGGCCGTTTTCTGTATATGTGGTGCTGGGGAATCGAACCTAGGGCCTCGTGTATCCGAGGCAGGCACTCTTGCCACTAGGCTATATCCCCAGCCCCAGTTCTGCATATATTTTCTATATGAGGCCTTTGTCTGTTGAATGGCCAGTAAAGATCTCTCAATCTGTGGGCTTTCTGTTTATCTTGCAAGCTACTTGCTTTGCCCTGCTGAAGCTCTGCAGTTTGATGCAGTCCCATTTGTCTAACCTTTCTTTGATTTGTAGCCTTTCTGAGTCTTTGTTAAGAAAGTTCTGTCCTGTGCCATGGAGCCCAAGTGTTTCTCTTACTCCTTCGATTAGTGTTTTCATGGTGTCTGTATTGAATTCTAGGTCTTTGATCCATTTGGAATTGAATTTGGTGCAGGGTGATATATAAGGATCTAGTTTTAGTTTTTTGCATGTGTTGAACCAGCTTTGCCAGCACCATTTGTTAAAGAGGCTATCTTTCTTCCAGACTATTGTTTTAGCTCCTTTATCAAAGACTAAGTAGGCGTAGTTCTGTGGGTTCATTTCTGGATCTTCAATTCTGTTCCATTGGTCTTCAGGCCTGTTCCTGTACCAATACCAAGCTGTTTTCATTACTATAGCTTTTTAATACAGCTTGAAGTTGGGTATTGTAATTCCTCCAGCACTGTTCTTTCTGCTTAGGATTGTTTGTGCTATTCTAGGTCTTTTACTGTTATATATAAATTTCTGGATTGCTTCCTCTATTTTATTAAAGAATGATGTTGGGATATTAATGGGTATTGCATTGAATTTGTAGATAGAACTTGGCAATATTGCCATTTTGATTATATTAATCAATCCAAATCCAGGAGCATGGGAGTTTTTTCCATTTCCTTAGTTCTGCCTTAATTTCATTTTTCATGTTTTTAAAGTTCTCATCGTAGAGGTCTTTCACTTCTTTGGTTAAGGTTATTCCTAGGTACTTTATGCTTTTTGAGGCTATTGCAAAAGGAGTTACTTTCCTGATTTCAGCCTCAGTCTTTGGGTCATTAGCATAGAGAAAGGCCATTGATTTTTGACGGTTTATTTTATATCCTGAAACTTTGCCAAAGTTTTTGATCAGCTCTCGTAGCTTAGGTATAAGATCATCTGCAAAAAGAGAAAGTTTAACTACGCCTTTTCCTATTTGGATCCCCTTTTTATTTTCTTCTTGCCTAATTGCTCTAGCTAGGAATTCTAATATTATGTTGAAGACAAGGGGAGAGAGTGGACATCTCTGCCTTGTTCCTGATTTTAAAGGGAATGGCTTTAGTTTTTCACAATTTAGAGTTATGCTTGCTGTTGGTTTGTCATAAACTGCCTTGATTATATTCAGGAATGTTCCCTGGAATCCCAGTTTTTCCAGGGCTTTTAGCATAAATGGGCGCTGGATTTTATTAAACGCTTTCTCCTTATCGAATGATATAAGCATGTGGTTCTTTACCTTGCTCCGGTAGAAGTGGTGGGAATTGCATTAATTGACTTGCGTATGTTGAACCAACTTTGCATCTCTGGGATGAATCCAGTTTGATCATGATGTATGATTTTTTTGATGACCTTTTGACGTCTATAGCCAGAATTTTGTTGAGAATTTTTGAGTCTATGTTCATCAGGGAAATCATACTATAGTCCTCTTTCCGTTATGACTCCCTGCCTGGTTTTGGGATGATGGTTATACTGGCTTCATAGAAAGTGTCTGATAGTGAACGTTCTCTTTCAATTTCATTGAAGATTTTGACAAATATTGGTGTGAGTTCTGTTTTGAAGGCCTTGTAGAATTCTGCTGTGAATCCATCTGGACCTGGGCTTTTCTTGGATGGGAGATCACTTATTGCTGTTTCTATTTCAATACCGGATATGAGTCTGTTTAGAAGGTTTAAATCTTCATGGTTGAGTTTGGAGATATGAATTTTTTCTAGGAAATCATTCATTTCTGCCAAGTTCTAGAATTGGTTAGCACAAAGGTTTGCAAAATAGTACCTTATTTATGGCCTGAATTTTGGTTGTTTCTGTGATGTTACCTGATTCATCTCTTATCTTGTTTATTTGAGTGTGCTGCCTTCGTTTTTTGGTCAGGTTTGCTAGGGGTCCGTCTATCTTATTGATTTTTTTAAAGAACCAACTCTTTGTTTTGTTGATTCTTTCGATGGTTTTTTCGTATCTAATTGATTTAATTCTGATTTTATTTTAACTATTTGCTTCCATCTATTGACTTGGTGTTTGGCTTGTTGTTCTCTTTCAAGTAAATTAAGGTGTTTTCTTAAATGGCTGAGTTTCTGTTTGTCCAGTTTGTTGGTGTATGCACTCAGAGATATAAATTTTCCTCTGAGTACTGCCTTTGCTGTGTCCCAAAGGAGCTGGTACTTTGTGTCCTCCACTTGGTTGAATTCCATAAACATTTGAATTTCCGTTTTAATTTCTTCAATGACCCACTAATGGTTCAGAAGTGTGTTGTTTAGTCTCCATGAACTGTAGGATTTTCTCTGGTGGCTGTTTAAGTTGAGCTCTAATTTTATTCCATCGTGCTCTGAGAAAATTCAGGGAATGGTTTTGATACTTCTGAATTTGTACAGATTTTCTTTGTGCACTAAGATGTGATCTATTTTGGAGAATGTTCCATGTGCCGCTAAGAAGAATGTGTATTCTGTTGTTGCAGGGTGGAATATTCTGTAGATGTCGATTAAGTCTAGTTGATCTCTGCAATTGTTTAGTTCTGTGTTTTCTTTGTTCAGTTTTTGGCCTGTTGATCTATCCAGAGGTGATAGTGGAGTGTTAAATTTCCCAACTATCAATATGTTTGGGTCTATGTGTATTTTTAGAGTCAGTAGTGTTTGTTTGATGAAGTTGGGTGCTCCTGTATTTGGTGTGTAGATGTTTAGGATGGTTATATATTCCTGTAGGAGAGATCCCTTTACTAGTCTGTAACCTTCTTTGTGTCTTCTAAGCTTTTTTAATTTGAAGTCGATTTTGTCTGATACTAGGTTTGCAACTCGGGCCTGCTTATGGGGACCATTTGCTTGGTAGATTTGATTCCAGCCTTTCATTTTTAGATGTTTACTTTTGCTGGATAGAAGAGCCTCTTGGAGGCAGCAGAAAGATGGGTCTTGATTTTTGATCCAACTTATGAGCCTATGTCGTTTGATTGGCGAATTAAGTCCATTAATGTTGAGAGTTAGGATTGAGAGCTGATAATTTGTTCCTTTCATTATCCCTATCTTGTTAAAGGCAGAGTCTTCCCATTTCTGATCTGATATTCTGGTTTATTATTTCTCTGTCTGCATTGGGATCTTGATTATTTTCCCTGTATAGTACATCTTTGAGGATTTTTTGTAAAGCTGGTTTGGTGTAGATATATTGTTTCAGTTTTTCCTTACTCTGGAAGACTTTTATTTGACCTTTGGCTATGAATGAGAGTTTAGCTGGGTACACTATTCTTGGTTGGTAGTTATTTTTAAATAAGGTTTGGCATACCTCATTCCAGGCTCTCCTGTTTTCATGGTTTCTGCTGAGAAGTCTGGGGTAATTCTGATTGATTTTCCTTTATATGTGATTGTTTTCTTCTCCCTAACAGCTTTAAGGCTTCTTTCCTTGGACTCTGTTTTGATCCTGTTTTGATCACACTGTGTCGGTTGGATGTCCTATTGTGGTCTGGTCAGTTTGGGGTTCTAAATGCTTCTTGTATTTGTATAAGCCTATCCTTCCGGATATTTGGGGAGTTCTTGGCTAATATTGTGTTAAATAGGTTGCTGATTCCATTAACTTCCTTTTCCAGGCTTTCCTCAACACCTATTATCCTTAAATTGGGCTTTTTGATTGTATCTTGAATCTCCTGGAGTGATCTGTTGTGTCGATTGCGTTGGTTTTGTATTGTTTTTTGATCTTTCTCCATAGATTCTAGGGAATCTTCCACACCTGAGATCGATCCTCTGCTTCAGTTAGTCAGGACTGTAGGCTAGCTACTTGATTTCGAAACTCTTTTTCTTCTGACTGGTCTTTCCTGATGATTTCCATGTCCTTGCTATAATTATTTCTTATGTCCTGCATGGACTTCTTTACTTCATTAACTTCATTAATTTGGTTTTCAGTTCTGTCTCTCAAATCTTTTATCTGGGTAGTTATCTTTTCATTTGACTCTTGGAGTTCATTTATCTTTCTATTTGTGGTAGCCATGAAATTCTCCATTAATTTTTGCTTTGCCTTCACATGCTCTAGAATAATTGACTGAATAGATTCAAACTTTTCATTTATCATGTTTATCAGTAAACTTTGTAGAGCATTTTGAGGGTTTTCTTCTATGTCTTTGATTAACTGGTCTGCTTCCTGCTTGTTTTGAGTGGGAGATAATACTCCATTGTTTGCCATCTTTCTTGTGTTTCTTCTGCCCATTTGGATTGGGAATGCCAATCCACAAGCACCTGTGAGTACTGTTTAAGACCCAAAGAAGACCTTACCAAGCCCTGTTGTGTAAATCTTAGAAGTTCACAATTATATATGGATACCTTTTATATCTGTTTATAAAATTATATTTGGTGTTCCTAAAGAATACAATTTCAATATAACAACTAATCCTGAGCCTTGTGTTCAGTAGTTACATATTTACTGTTACAACCCTATGAACAAGTCTTATTCTTATATTAAGTCCTTTTTGGACTGGCTTTCTCTATGAGCCCCTTTGATTCACTCAGAATAAGCAGGGATACCCTCAATCCAGTAACCAGGAGTCAATGGAATCTGGACGTCCTAGAAGTAAGTCAGAAGAGTAAGTTAGAGGTAGTAAAGAGAATATAGTAAAATATATGGGGGTTGATCATTTTGGTTTAGTTTCAGTGACTTGGAAATGTGGAGGAGAGTAGAATCAGTAGAAAGAACAAGATTAAAATGATAGACAATGGGGCTGGGGATATGGCCTAGTGGCAAGAGTGCCTGCCTCATATATATGAGGCCCTGGGTTCGATTCCCCAGCACCACATATACAGAAAATGGCCAGAAGTGGCGCTGTGGCTCAAGTGGCAGAGTGCTAGCCTTGAGCAAAAAGAAGCCAGGGACAGTGCTCAGGCCCTGAGTCCAAGCCCCAGGACTGGCAAAAAAAAAAAAAAGATAGACAATGGAGAGTTGGTAGTAAAGAGTGGAGTTGTTATTCATAGGAAAGTAATCTTTTTTCAAATTTTTATTATCAAACTGATGGACAGAGAGGTTACAGTTTCCAACATTAGGCATTGGATACATTACTTATACTGTTTGTTACCTCGTCCCTCATGCCCCCCTCCCCCCACCCACTTTCCCTTTCCCCCCTTGAGGTGTTCAGTTCACTTACACCAAACAGGAAAGTAATTTTTAAAGAAAGAAAATGCAAAGAGAGAAATAAAGAAAAAAATACTGGAAGACGGATGCACCTAACAGAGAAAAATTATTTAAAAAAAAATAAATAAAAAGGAAAAAAGAAAAAAAAATCAAGAAAAAAACAACAAACAACAAAAAACCAACAAAAAAGAACTTGATAGAACCAACGGGTTAAAATGGAAAACAAAAACAAACCAATGACGTTTCAGAAATGAAAATATAAAAAACAAAAAAGCTTAAAAAACGTTTGAGAAAAAATAAAAAAATAAAAAGGAGTCTTCCTTGTTTGGGTGGGCTTTCTCCAGTCTCTGGTTTCCTTGCGATGGTCTGCAGTCTATTCTGCTGCGTGGCTGGTTTGACTTGCTTTCAGTTCGCAGGGGATGGATCTGCTCTCACCTTCTTCCCCTGTCAGTGAAATCCTGGGGATCTGTGGTTCACACAGCTTGCAGGTAAGACTTGGGCGTCCTCTGTAGGTGGTGGATGTGAACAATCTTGGGAACCGTGGCTTCTCCTGTCTGCTGTAGGGTCGATGCCTTTAATGCCTGGCTTTGAATAGGCTGTGGACTCAGCAGGGCAGGGCACCTCTGGCCTGGTTTACCCGGCTGAGAGTCTCTTGCCTGGGGGAGGTTCCTCCCTCCTGGGTGGGGCGGCCTTGCTTTCTCTGGGATTTCAAACCATCCGAGCTCAGCCTGTGATTTGTCTGTATGCTGGAGTGGGAGGATTTCTCCTCGGTCTCCATTGAGAGCTTTAACTGCGGGGAGTGCAGGGTGATGTGCTGGTGCAGGCACTGGCTTGGCGGTGTGTTGCCGTCTGGAGCTCAAAACTGTGTTTTCCAGCCAGCAAAATCAATTTTTCCTTCCTGGCCAGAATCCCTGTACTGTTATAACTTACTTTTGCTATCTTTCTAGGGGTAAAAGTTTCTGTGGGATGGGAAAACTGCCATGTTGGAAGGAGCTCAGCTAGGGCTCTGCTGCTCCTCCATTGTATTCCTGGAAACCCCCTTGAATTATTTTATTTCCCAGTTGAGAGTGAAAAACAGATCATCAAATTCTATTACTGCCTGATTCTTCTTCTTCACCTTTGAACTTGGCCTCTGAGGTTTCTTCTAGAGATATGGATTCTCCAAAAGGCAGTCTTATTACTCATCTTGGGTAAGCAAGGATTAGGGAGATAACCAAAGGTCACAGTTAAAGCTGTGTTGAATTACTTTTCTGCACTTTAAAACACAAGCAAACAAGTTTACCTGTGTTTCTGTCAAGCCAGACTTCTAGAAAGAATTTCGTGCCTGCTATTTCCCTCCATGTTTTATCCTCTTTTCCAAACAATAGTGAGGAAATCAGCACTGATTAGTATAAAAATCATTAGCTGGTTTTAGTGAGGCACATCCTTTGTTTCATCTTGTTCATCATATGACCTACTTTGCCCATAGATTCTATAAATCTGGTTAGAACATAAATTCAATGATCACATCCTGTTGGTCAGCAATTGAATTTCCTCAAAGTTGGACTCTGACTCACCAATTTTTATGCCTAATAATCACTTGTTTATAATAAGTGAGAACTTAGCAGGAACACAGGGAGAAACTCTGTTACGCTTTTCTACAACCTTTAGACATATTTATTTTACAAAGGTCCCAAAAGAACAGAAAAATACAACCCTGATGTTCAAATGTATTTTGGCACCATTATAAAAATTCTATAGAATCAAAAACCTAGTATCATCTTTGCTGTATGTTATGGAGTCTCATTCTGAGTGGGAAATCTGAACATATAGCTCTCCTTAGAGCATAATGACCACAATGAGAACGAAGATTTACGCTGTGATAGATACTCTCCAGAAAATGGCCCTGGAAAATTTGGGGAAAGTTATGCAGAGAGAACCATGACTACCAATCATTTAATCCATTCCAAAGAGATAAAGTTCTGTTTTCCAATTTGGATTCTGAATCTGATATGCATTCTTCTATTATAGAATTAACTATCTATTGCTTACGATGTCACAGCTTTGTGTATTAAATATAGAGGAGGCCATTATAAAATGCAGCTTCATATTTTGAGAAAGAAAATACAATGCACTTGGTGAGTTGAAATCATTTCCTTGATATTTCTCATTCTTCTACTTGGAAATTTCTGATTCTTTTATTTCCTTTGAGATATTTGAGAGACAGACAAAAAAAGAGGCTGTATGCTGGCTTTTATTTGGGGTAGTGTTTTGTCATAAATAGATTTTTGCATCTTAAGGAAAAGGGAATAATTTCCATCTCAGGAAAGAGAATAATAACATGTGTCATTAAATTTGACAGTCCATAGAATTTAGAAAGAATAATAGTGCTGTTTAAAAAAAAAAAAAAACAACTAAATTTCTACCCATTGTGCAAGCACAAAAGAAGTACTAATATTTTTAGAGAGTATTTTGTTCAATCATTTCACAGCTCCTGGTTATTTTATTCTCTTAAAATAAATGTGCACACTATGACTCAGAGAATTAAAGGGACAATGTCAAAATTCACACAACTAATTACATTGGAAACCAGATTGGGCATTAGGACTTCTGGAGCTATAAATGTGTACCAGATTCTGCAAAGCATGTATACTGTTCCATGGTTTGGGCTCATACACAGGATGATAGAAAATTCACATAGGCAAATACGTTAGAAAAAAAATACCCCAAAGAATAAGTACCTTTTCCTTGATGCATCCTCAGAGCCTATGTGAGTGGCTGGCAGAGTAGATGCCCATTAACTGTTTGTTGCAGAATGAGGAAATAAATACTTAACAAAATGTTAAACCAGGAAATAACACTGCACTGTTCTTCAATTACTTAATAGCTACACATAACAGTAATTGATTCTTACCAAAATAGCTTACCCCTTCTGAGTACAAGAATCCCCCTTTCTCTGTACTTTTTGTATCTGAAAAACATTGTGTTTAATTTGAACTAAGTAAAAGTCAGATTTTTGAATTAATTAATTAATTTAGTGTCAAAGTGATGTACAGAGGGGTAACAGTTTCACACATAAGACAGTGAGTACATTTCTTTTCAAACACTCAGATATTTAATTCAAGAAAAATCTCTTCTAGAGCTCCCTTTCTCTCTATGATAGTAACCAGTAGTATTTGAGATGACTGGGTTCATAAATTCTGAGCCAAATATCCATCAATGAAAAACAAGGCATAAAGTTCTGCTGTGCCAAGTATGTGATAATTTTCTTTCCACTGACTAGATTATTCCAACAAATAAAGACACTTAAAAAGAAAATACTTGGGTTTTCAAACCCTGAGACTTGTTCCATTGTATTGTCAATTGCCTCACACAGAAAGAAAGCAGACAAGCCTCTTTCACTTCAATCTCAGGTACTGGGTGAAGTGTTAATGTCACTTATTTGAATGCACTTTTACTTTGCCAGGCTCCAGACTTTAAATCCAGATTTATTTAGGATTGAGCTGATTTAAATTGTTTTATAAGATATTGGTCTCACTATGCATTTAGTATTTTTATTTCTTGACTTATTGACAAATTCAAGATTCTACATAGATTTATGTAGGTGGATGTTAGATACAGAAGGAGATAAGTAGATATCAGAGTGATAATAAGTACATACATACATACATACATACTAAACCCTGTTTTTGTGTTCTAAGACCAATCAATCTATAAAACACTCAGAATGCTCCTAATTTTTCAAGTACATACCTTTTGTCATTCAGTTTACTAACTTTAATTTCACTTATTTACTAGTCTGTATTCCAGCTGATAAATGATTTTATTTGGCTAATTTTATTTTTTCCTCTTAACCAAACAGGAAATCAGAATCTATTTATGGACAAAAACAAATCTCAAGGAATTATGCCAGTCATACCATTACATTGCCAAGGAAGGTTTTAGTCATTGTTTACCATCGAGTTATATTATTTATTCTCCCATATATTGAAGAATTGGAGAAAATTACTACACCTCAAAATATTAAATACATTCAGAAATGGTCAATGAGTTCCCTAAGCACACATTTTATAGACATTTGAGATCACTTGATAATTTATTTTCTTATTTTAATTCCATAGTTACCATAGTTTGAGGATCAAAATATTTAATTTAAAACATAACCTTATTAACATATTCTATTTCATTAGGAACTTTGCATTTTCCTATGACACACATATATAAACATTCAAACAGATGCCAGCAAATACATACTAAGAAGATTAAATGCTGCTTCTTAGATTTACCAACCCATAATAATGAATATTATAGCAACAATTATCCCAGGTAAGTAGATAATTGTTGCCTGTAAATTATTTGCAAACACAAAGTAACTTATAAGTTCTTAGTAATAGTAATTAGTAACATGTAGCCATTTCAAAAGAAAATACACTCAGTTTGGCTTATTTCTTCTAAATCCTTACAATGCTTTTATCCATATTTCCTATTAGCTACACAAATGGCAATGGCCAGAACAGTCCGTGAGACAATTTAAGGAAGCATTATACATTTTTCTCATCTGTAGATGGTTTAAATTCATAACCTTACTAATATCTAATGCTATGCACATATTTTGAATGTGTGTATTCTTTAGTAATAATTTTATACACTTAAGTAAGATTTATAGCATAATCCTTTAGCAAGTTAGAAAAATGAAGAGGATTTTTTGTTGTTGTGGGGCTTAAATTCTGGGCCTGGACACTGTTCCTGAGCTCTTCAGTTCAATGCTAGGGCTCTACCACTTGAGCCAGGATGCTACTTCATGTTTTCTGGTGATTAGTTGGAGATAAGAGTCTCACAAACTTTCCAGCCTGGGCTGGCTTTGAACTGTGTTCCTCAGCCTTCGGAGTAGCTAGGATTATAAGCAAGAGTCACCAGAGCCCAGGGTATTTTAATTAAAAGAAAAATATCATTCCATGAGTTAGACAATCCATTAGAATATTCACATGTCATGAAAGCTTTACAGGTCTGGGTGCCAATAGCTCACACCTGTAATCCTACCTACTCAAAGGAAGAGATCTGAAGATCAGGACCATAGTTTGAAGCCAGCCTAGGCATAAAAGTCCATGAGATCCAATTAATCACCTAAAGGTGGAATTGGAGATGTTTCTCAAATGGTAGCGTACTCACCTTCTTTCCAGACCCTGAGTTCGAGCCCAGGACCAGAAAAATAGAATTTATAATAAAAATCTACACTTCAAAACTGGATATTTTATTACATAAAGTCCTGAGAACATTTCTATTCATTCATAAATATATATGATGAACAATAAAACGTTGAAGGCAAAGTTCTTCAGAGTATTGGTAAAGACAAAGATTTAGATTAGTCTTTTTTTAATTAATTAAATTTTGTTGACAAGGTGTTGTGCAAAAAGGGTACAGTTACATAGTAGGGCAGTCAGTACATTTCTTGTGATATCTTATACCCTCATTTTTCTTTCCCTTCCCTAGATCAGGTAGGCATATATACAATATCCAGTGTACCAAAAACATATACAGTAGCCATGTGGAATACGCCAAAGAAAATTCACCTAGAACTTTAAATATAACGTCAACAATAGAGTTAGCTTATCCTTGTCTTAGATATAGATATAGATATAGATATAGATGTGTAGATTAGTCTTGATGATGCATCAAAATGAACTTGAGTATTTCATCTAAAATAGTCAATAATAATTATTAGCAGATACTGATCTTAGTCTTTGGCTTTCAGTATATTTTTCTCCCTGTCCCCAAATTGTATAATTCATAAGACTGAATAAATTAGATCATCTTTACAGGTAAGAAAAGAGAAATAAAAATTGTTTAGATGTCACATGTGATCATCACGTGCTGCTTTAGATTCCAGAATTAATCTAGAAATATTCATGTGTTTAATCAAACTTGAGCATTAATATTATAGCTATTTTTAATAGAAACATGCCCCCTAAATACAATTTTATCTATATTTTGCTGTACACCTTTTAGAAAATCTCTTCAATCCCTAAATTCTCATTTCACCAACATTAAATATGAGTAATACTATCATATTAAAACATTGTGGTAACTTAAGATGGTGATAGTAAAACCAGTACAGGTAAAATGCTATATCTTTGTTTTATCAAAATCAATGTAGGTAAAATACCATGCCTTTGTCATATTAAATGCAATCAACTGAAATTATTGGACCTTTGTGTTGGTGACTCAGTTTTGGCCTTAATGGGGGAAGGGCGACAAGCGCTCCCAAGATGCTGCCCTTCCCCCAGCCCTGGGGCAGTGTTAAAGCTAGCCCCTCCCACCTTCCTGCCTCCACCAGAAGAGAAGACCCTGCCCCTGGGGGAGGCAAACACATGTGTGCCACCATGATAGGGGTTGTCCAGCCTACAAGGGAAGTTTCATGACATCACCTGATGGACACGGTCTTTAGCCTATGAGTGGCCCTTTGGCCAGTCCCCCTCCTTTCCCGCCATTACCGCTATATAAACTCCCTCCCAATTAAATCCTTTGAGATCCATTCAAACATCCAGGCTTCTTCCTGATGTCTTCTTCCGCCGCCTCTCTTGAAACGTGAGGGGATGGGGGGGTGGGGAAGGGAGACATCAGCAACCTTTCCTCAACTTAATGTAACCCATGAGGGTACGCCTTTGCCTTCTGCTGGTGGAAGATAAGGCCGAGTGCTCTCGCATAGTTTCTGGGGTTCAGGCATTTCCCCGGGAGATACGGGAAAAGGGATCCTTGAGGTCCCGACACCTTTGAAATATTTCTCTTCAGAAGTCTTTATTTATATATCTATCTATTTATCTATCATCTATCTATCCATGTCAATATTTTAGACAGATAATTTTCCCAATTGGCAGGCACCGAAGAAATCAATTGATTAGGACAGTATCTTTCTAGAACCACATTGTTTAGAGTCAACTCCAGACTCCCTGAAGTAACAGTATCATCTCATCACTTGTTAAAAGTGTCTCTAACCCACTCAGGCCTGTTGAATTAAAATTTCTTAGAGTGGGGCCCAGAACACTGTGTGTGCAGAAAATCTTTAAATAATTCACTCATGCTAAATGTTGAGACATGCTGAGGTGAGAATGGATCATATAAGTAATAATTAAGTCTAGTCCAGAAGTTGACACTCTGTGTTTGGAAGGGCAAGATAGTGAATGTCACACTATTTTTTAAGTCCAGTGGTCTCCTTCACATACTTTACTTTATTCCAGTGACTACTAAATATAGCCATGGACAATACCTTCATGGATATGTCACTCATACACTTATGAGGGAGGAGGTAACAAGTTGAACAACAAAGGTACTCACTGCCTTACATAAGAAACTGTAACCCCTCTGTACTTTACTTTGATAATAAAAGGGAAAAAAACGAAAAGAAAAAGAAAACCTGATTGACACAAGTGGCAAGCAACCTGCAATTCCCTTTCTGAAATTTGTTAGGCTCCTGCAGCACTGAGCCTGCCTAACAGCTAGAATACTGACATTCTACATCAATATTCATATACCAAGACTTTCAAGTCCAATGCAATCAAATTTAGGAGAGGGAAGAAGAGAGAACTTGGGAGCTAAGTAGATTTTCATGAGGTCAGAAGGGTAGTTACTCTAAAACAGAAATAGTGAGCTCACAAGTTGAGGGGATAGACAGGTGGGTGAATCTGAATGTGTACACACTGAGGAAAGCTATGGGTGTACAAAAGCTCATCTATCTGGATGCGAGGCAAAAGCCTTCATCTCAAACCACTTTTGCTGCCATATTTCAGCCTCCAGGAATGTGAGAAGTGAGTTGTTTCAGCCACTTAGTCTATGACATTTTGCTAAAACAGCCAATGCTAACACCCAGCTCCGTGTAGAGTGGAGTTAACTGCATTTCAATTAAAAAAAAAAAAAACTTTTGGGGCTGGGGATATGGCCTAGTGGCAAGAGAGCTTGCCTCGTATACATGAGGCCCTGGGTTCGATTTCCCAGCACCACATATACAGAAAATGGCCAGAAGTGGCGCTGTGGCTCAAGTGGCAGAGTGCTAGCCTTGAGCAAAAGGAAGCCAGGGACAGTGCTCAGGCCCTGAGTCCAAGGCCCAGGACTGGCCAAAAAAAACCCAAAAAAGAGAAAAAACTTTTCATTAATTAACACTTCTAGTATTCAGTCTTCTATAGTTGAATTCAGGGAAAGTTTTACCATTTTTAATTTTCCCCCAGTCATTTGTCTATTAGTCTGTGTTATGATTCCTCTTTTTTTTTTTTTTTTTTTTTTGGCATTGGGCTTGAATTCAGGGCATGGTCACTGTCCTTGAACTTTGTTGCTCAAGGCTAGTGCTCTACCACTTTGAGGCACAGCATTTTCAGGTGGTTAATTAGAGTTAAGGGTTTCATAAGCATTTCTGCTCCAGCTGGCTTTGAACCATAATCCTCAGATATCAGCCTCCTAAGTAGCTAGAATTGCAGGGATGAGCCTACCAGCTCCCTACTAATCCCTCAACTTAAAAAATAATCTACAAATCATTAAAGGCTATTTACCTGTCTTTGCTTTCTATCATATGATGTGCTTTGCATAGCTAAGTAGGAGTCAATAGAGACTTGTCCCCTCAAAGATGTTTATTTACCAAATATAATGGTCTTCTTTTACAGGAAAATGTGAATTTCCTGGGCTACTTCCTTCTTTAAGGAAAAGGATATGAGGAAGCATAAGTAGTTCTAAGTATAATAAAAGTCAAGAATCCCTTACTACCTTTTCACTCTGAAAAAGAGAACTGTCAAGACCAGAGTAGAGAGCTTTTGTACTGGAACAGTAACTCAGCTTCAAGTGATATTACTGACATTTCAGCAAAGAGAAAAAATGCCAATATTAATTTAGCAAACCAAAATCCTTGGGGACATCTTAAAATACATTCCAGTTTCCCAGGATTTAATTTAGTTCCTGGAAATGAGTTACTCCCTGGAAAAATGTACACCATCTGTACAGATTTTAACGTGGCTGCAGAATGGGGGCAGCCAGGCACAAAGTCTCCTGGTAACCCCCCAATCCTCCTTATAGCTTTGCTCAGAGATGCTTCAAAATATTTATTTAAATAAAATTACCTTCCTAACTTAAAATAAGCAAGCCTGAAATTTCAAAAGGTAAAAACGGAGAGACTAAACTGCAAAATTCTTTCCAGAACAACTTTTGCTTTTAATTTTCTTTTTTAGTATTAAAAGAGGTAAAACATGTTATAAATGAATCCTGATCAATTAATTCAGCGCTTTCATCCTTTCTCTCAGGAAACAAGTATTTGAAAACAAATAAAAATAAATTTTATTTTAAAAAACAGCTTATTTGAGACTGAGAAATTAATACATAAGCAAATAAGTATAAATTCATGAAGTGCACTCAGAGAATAAAGGAGAGTCTAGTCTCTCTTGTAACAGATAAGATAAATGTTTAAGAAGAAAAATTTATCACATACTACATTGTTAGTGTCTATCATGTATCAGGCACTGTTCTAAGCAATGGAGAAAATTCAATGAATAGAACATTGTAGGACCTGGTAAAACAGATATTGTATGCAGGAAACATAATAAAGGGCTAAATCACACAGAGTGTTCAAAAGGACTGCATTATTGAAAGAAAGTGACATGGCAGAAGACAAGAGAAACTTTTCTACTGGGGTTACATAAACCATTTCAAGGTAACTTCATGGCCTACTACCATGAGGCAAAATTGTGGCTTTAATGTCCTTTGATTAATAAAATTGTTAATGAGAATTTCTTGGCTTTCTTAGTCTATTTTTGGTATTGTAACAAAATACCATAGAATTGATGATTTACAAATAATAGGAATTAATTGTTTTGGTCCTGAAAGCTGAGAAGTCCAAGATCAAAGCACATGCATAGGTCTGGTATTTGTTTCAGGCTTGCTGTCTGTTTCTAAGATGGATCTTTGAAACTTTGACCTCCAAAGAATGTGAATATTATGTCTCTTTTATAAGGTTATCAATTCCATTTATAAGAACAGAGGCCTTCTAACATAATAACATCCTTGAGTGCCTTTTCTTTTTAATGTTTCTAGCATAGGCATTTCATTTCAACATGAATTTTTCAGGAATCTAGATGATCAAAGTATTGCATTAGTGAAAGATTACATGAAGTTATTTCATATAAGGGTCAAAGGACCTCCATGAAAGCCCATTCTGAATTTGAGGCTTATGCATACTAAGTTGATACAAACAAAAGAAATCCTATTCTCAGTTTTAAGCCCAGCAGCTAGTAAAATGCTAATGTCAAAAGTAAGTTGGCAAAGATTTAATGCAATAAGGAAGTTAGGGGGTTAAACTTGCTAACACAGAAGCCAATGACATCTGCGATTGATTAGAGTTGTCTACATAGAATCTCTGTCTCTGGCCTTTTCATAATTTTATGTAGACTAAGAAAAAGGGTCAGTAAACAATTCTCAAAAGCATTTAACAGGAAATGTTTTTGGCTTTGCTATTGACATACTGTAACTGTTGCTTCACTTACTCAACTCAGTGCCATGCTGTAGATATGCCCTCAGACAATATGTGGGCAAACACTTGTACTTGAAAAATTCTTATGTGTATGTCAAAATTTGAATTTTCAATAACTTTTACTTATTTATAGCACTTTCATTTTTTATTTTTTCTATCATGTAAAATATTTTAAAACCAAAATCCTCTCAGTTTACACTGCAAAAAAATGTACAATTATATAGATTTGGCTTACAATTTAACTTTTATTGATTCCAGGCCCATGGCTTGCTAATCAATCAGTGTTAGTAAAGTCACATCAAGTATGTTTGGAACCATAAATAAAAGTTGGTTGAGGAAAATCATGCTTGTTAAAATAAAGAATTTGAATAGAAGCTTTGTGTTCAGGATTTAACATATGTGAAATTTTCAGCTTGTCACCATACTATGTCTTATTCATAGGCAAGACTCTAATTATTAAGTATAGATGATTTATTTCTTTAAATTTTAGTTTGTTTGTAAGGCGTTTCCTATTGCTTTATTACTTTGTACTATGTGTGCAGGATAGAGCCAACTGGTTTATTCTGAGCTCAGATTTTATGGAAATTTACTTGCAACATCCAATATTGGTCCCTCCTTTCACAAGTGTTCTGATTCAACATTGACGTCACAAGTCCTATTGTCACTATAAACTGTACAACTGGATTATTCTGCAATCTCTAAGATAGTATGATCCATAGAGTAGAATATTGGGTCAAATAATTTTTAGTGTTTACATTGGATAAGTCCATGTTTGGTCATTCAAGGTTTTATTTATTTATACTCTGAAGTCAGCCTAACCAAAATTTTGTAGTTTCGGTCATGATTTTCTTTTACCTAAGTAATAAATTCCACACTGAACTACTAGATTGAGCATCACACTTTGTATGTTTATTGCTTTCTTTTCACAGGCAACTCAATTCCACTGATTAAAAGTAGCAGGCAGTGAGAATCTGGGCTGACCCATCCTTGAATTCCTTATTTAGAGAACAAATACCACAAACAGGAGGGAGCCACTTGTGATTGTGAATTGTGATTATAAATTCAACAATGGAGGAGATCTATGAACTAAGTATCAGATGAAGAAAATGTGTCATTCTGTGCAAGTAGCAGTCCATTCTGGACACAGGTCTGGTTTGCCACAGGAGCCACCATATCAGATCAGGTAGACTGGATGATATTTGAAACATGTTAAGTAGCAAGGGTTTGTAAGTTGGAAACTCTAGAAAGTCCACAATGCTAACAACAACTCCTTAACAGTCTGTGTTATTATACAAACAACACCAAGTTGAGTTTCTTACATACGGAAGCAAGAACATTATACAAAGCATTGGCTTTGTTTCTTGTCACAGTCAGGAAAGAGATATGACTTCTTTGGGGAAACACAAGATTCAAGAATATACAGGACTTTCATGGTCACACAGTGTTGAATGACTACATGAGATAACTGAAAAATCAATTACTGACTTTTCCCATATGTATCATTCTCTGTCATTAAAAGATCAATTCTGACAGTGCTGGTGGCTCATACTTAAAATCCTATGTACTCAGGAAACTGAAATCATAGGATCATGGTGTGAAGCAATAATGAACAAGAAAGTCAGACTTTGCTTTCTCAATAAAAAAAAATCCCAGCTGTGATCATATAATCATCACATAAAAGATAATACATATAATCATATAAGATGTAAGTGAAATGATCTACAAGACATGAAACAAGAGAGTTTTCTTTGTTGCTGTTGTTTTTAATGTACTATGTGAAGTTATTTCTTTTGCCTTTCATTTGTTTCCCTATGGTTTACCCCATGTTGTCTCTGCATTTGATTTTGTTACCTTGGGTATTGTATATTGTGTTGTATATTGTATATTGTATATTGAATTTTGGAAGGGAGAGGGAACAACAAAGTGGTGAGACAAAGGATAAAGGGATATCCAATGAAAGAGCAATATTCATAAAACAATATGTTGGAAATGAACTTGGGGGGGTAGGAAGTGGGAGAAAATGAGGAAAGGGGTAACAAGTTTGACAATAAATATACTCACCACCTTACATATGTGACAGTAACCCATCTGTAATCACCTTGACAATAAAATTAAATTTAAAAAAGGAATTGAAAATAAATCGAATTCCTGTTAGTGTAACATTCATGCACGTGTGTACATGCACATACATACACAAATAATAAAAAAATAAAATTTAAAATAAAGTATTTTACCCTGTAAATAGCCACAAGATAAGAACTCTTGCTTAAAAACATCTTAAGGTATTATATTACTCCTTTTGTGTGCTATAACAAAATCATTTTTTACTAGATTATTGACAAAAGTAAGATATTTATTACTTACAATCTTGGAGCCTAGAAAATCTAAGATAGAAGCCCTTGAGGAATATGTTCTTTCTGGATTTATCATTTTACTTCTTTGACTTCCTTCAGATTTCAGTAATTTGAGTGTTCTTCCTCTTAAAAAAATCTACATATACTTTCAGTAATTAACTCTTTTAAGAATTGATGCCCCCCCCCCTTGCCAATACTTGAATTTAAAGATTTAGAGCCTCATTTTTGAAAGGAAGGCATTTTTCTTTTGTACTGAACCACTCTTTTTTGGCATTGTGTATTTTTAAGATGGGTCTCACTTCCTGCTCTATTACATATGTATATTGTGACTTTCCTATTTTAGGCTTTTGTCATGGTTTACATGACTGGTGTATTTGTCTTCTATTGAATGGAATTTTGTGGGTGTTTTTGCCCTGGATAGAATCGTGACTTTTTAGTGTGTAGCAGCCATTTGATAATTTCATTATCCCTAGCAAAAGGTGTATGAGGCTTCTATTAGTTTATTTCTTTGTTGTACAGAGTCAAGATCTTTATTATTTTTTTTTTAAATCTTCATATGGTTATACAAGAGGGTTTCAATTGGACATATCCATTTAGGTGTATAATGTGCCTTGATCAGTTACCCCTTCCGTCATTCTCCCCCATTCCTACAGGTCCCTATCCCACAAGTCATACCACTTCCCGCTTCTGTTGTCACACGCATGCATTAATTATGACATCATTCCTTTCCCCATTTACTTTTCTCCTCCCATCTCACCCCCATTGCCCCCTTTCAAGATGTTTCAGCTTCCTGATCAGAATTTCGATTTTTAGAAAAGATATGATGACACAGAATGGGGATCATTTGAGATGAGGAAAGGGACCCATTTAGGGTGAGAGGGACAGAGACAGAAATAGAAATGAATGGGATGAAAGTACATAATATCTATTAAAATATCATAGTTAAGCCTGTTAAATAATTTTTAGAACGCTGTCAGTTTCTTCTACTTCCTATTATGTGAAGATACATTACTCCTCCCACTGGACAGTCTTGTTTACATGGTACCATTTTTTTTTCTGAATAATTACTTATTTATTGTCAGATGTATAGAGAGGTTACAATTTCATAGTAAGGCAGTGGGTACATTTCTCGTACAATTTGTAATCTCTTCCCTCATTTCTCCCCTCCCAATTCCCCCTTCCCCTCTCCTCCCATGAGTTGTTCAGTTGGTTTACACCAAGTGGTTTTGTAAGTATTGCTTTAGAAGTCAATGTCTTTTTATCTTTTGTCTCTTGATTTTGATATTCCCTTTCCTTTCCTTAGTTTTAATACCAGTATATACAGTATCTAGGGTACTCAGATGAGACGTAATAATTGGTTTATTTTATTAGTTGTGAATTTCAGTTCTGTTTGTTAGGTTTTACTTTTACCTCACTAATTTTCTTTGTTTGGATTGTGTTGTTAGTAAATGATCAGTAAATAAAAAACTACAAGGAAAAGTAGGATCTGTCCTACTGGTAGTCTAATAAATCAAATCTATTGTATAAAAATAATAAAATATTCACTCCTGTTCTTTTGACATTATTGACAAAGAAGGATATGGAATTCTTTTAAAGTACAATACATATAATAGCATGAAAATAACAGATCAAAATGTTCTGATTCCACCTTCATTAGATTGCAGATGCTTATCCTTGGAAAAATGATGAGTATCTGTATGTGATTTGGTAAAGACTACACATGTAAAGAAATAGAATTAAATGTGTTGGATAACAACTACTGCCATCATTACATGCACACATATAAAATTAAAAGTCAGATATTTTACCAAATATTACTGAGTGATGTTACATGATCTGCTTAGAAAACTAATATTTTGTTTTTTGGGGGGGTTCTTCTTATATTTAAAAATCTTTTAAATAGGTGTGTGTGTGTGTGTGTGTGTGTGTGTGTGTCACATACAAGTAGATAATGGCATTAAAAGAGAGAAAAGATTATTTGGAAGAGACAAACTTCTACTTTATTGAGTTTTACCTACTTGAATAGTTAACATATTTACAACATATGGCATAAAATCCTTCAGTTTTTTATAGTTACATATCTAAAAATATCAGTCAATTGATGATTGTTAAATAAACCCACTGTTGAAATAAATCAATTAAAAAGTGACAAAAGTAATAAAAATATTTGTCATTGTGTACCATATTAATTAGAAAAAGCACGTCCTTCAAATCATAGCCTTTATGAGAACAAAAATATAGCCATTAATTTAATCAAATCCTATGTACTTAAAAATAAAAACAATTAAGAGAAATAAATGTATCAACTCCAGAATACAAATAAATAAATAAATAAGAAGAAGAGGAAAAAGCTTACTAGTGTTAAAACTACTGAAAGCAATCCTATAACAAGAAATAATCCCAGGGGCTGGGAATATGGCCTAGTGGCAAGAGTGCTTGCCTTGTATACATGAAGCCCTGGGTTCGATTCCCCAGCACCACATATATAAAAAATGGCCAGACGTGGAGCTGTGGCTCAGTGGTAGATTGCTAGTCTTGAGCAAAAAGAAGCCAGGGACAGTGCTCAGGCCCTGAGTCCAAGGCCCAGGACTGGCAAAAGAAAAAAAAAAAGAAATAATCTCATGTAGCAGGATACAAAATCAATCAACAAAATGAGCATCCTTTCTGTATACTAACAATGTACAAGCAGAAAAGAAAATTATGGGAACAATACCACTCCCAGTAGCTAAAAAAGAATAAAATACCTAAGGAATAATCTACCCAAAGAGTTAAAAGATCTATTGAATGAAAACTATAAAAACCTAAAAAGAAAATCCAAGAGGACACCAAAAAATGGAAAGACCTCCTATGCTCATGGGTAGGCAGAATCAATATAGGCAAAATGGCCACACTGCCAAAAAATGTTATAGAAATTCAGTACAATCACCATAAAAGTCCCAGCTACATTCTTCACTGAAATAGAGAAAACAACCCAAAAATTCATATGGAGCAACAAAAGACCAAGAATAGCCAAAGAAATTCTAGGCAAAAGAAGCAGTGCAGGAAGCATCAAAATGCCAGACTTCAAGCTTTATTACAGAGCCATCATAACAAAAGCAGCCTGGTAATGGCACAAAAACAAACCCAAAGATCAATGGAATAGGGTAGAAGACCCAGAAATAAATCCACATACTTACAGTCAGCTGATATTTAACAAAGAAGCCAAAGTCGTACAATGGAAAAAACATAGCCTCTTCAACCCTTGGTGCTGCGAAAACTAGGCAGCCACATGCAAGAAACTCCAAGTGGCACCTAGCCTATCACCATGTACCAAGATCAACTCAAAATGGATTAAGGACCTCAACATCAGACCTTAAACTACTGAAGGACAGAGTAGGAGGAACACTAGAACTTATAGGTTTAGGCAGGATATTCCTAAATAGAGGCCCAGGGGCACAATAGATAGGGGAGAGACTCAAAAAACGGGACTACTACAAAATAAAAAGTTTCTGCACAGCTAAAGTGATAGCCACTAAACTCGAAAGAAAGCCAACTATTTGGGCACTAAACTAGAAAGAAAGCCAACCATATGGGAACAGATCTTCACAAGCAATGCGACAACAAAGGCCAAATAACTGTCATCTATAGAGAACTCAAGAAACTAACTGCCTCCAAACCCAATAAACCAATTATCAAATGGGCAAGGGAAATAAAGAGAAACTTCAAAGAAGAAGAAATAAAAATGGCAAAGAAACATATGAGGAAATGTTCAACATCCCTGGCAGTAAAGGAAGTGCAAGTTAAAACAATCCTGAGATACCACCTCACCCCAGTTAGAATGGCCTATACTCTGAGCTCAGGCAACAACAAATGCTGAGGGGATGCAGAGAAAGAGGAATGCTTTTGCACCGCTGGTGGGAGTGTAAACTAGTACAAACACTCTGGAGAATAGTATGGTGGTTCCTCAAAAATTTCATCATAGACTTACCCTATGACCCAGCCATACCACTCCTAGGCATCTATCCAGAACCAGAGGATCCAGGATACCACAAGGACTCTTGCAAGTCTATGTTTATTGCTGCACAATTCACAATAGCCAAGATACAGAAACATATTAATAAATTTCATTTAGATTACTTCAAAGAGAATCATCATAAAACAATATTACCAATGGCTCCTATATCTGTTTCTAAGAAAGTTGCATAGCGTTTATTAAGTATCTGCTAGAGAAATCAGTAGCACCCACTAGCTAAGTGGAGTAAAAGCACATATTGATGGTGAATTTGCTAATAAACCTTTTTCATTGACAAGAAAGTTCACATAGATTGATTTGTTTTGTTTTACTTTTTATTTTCTTTTTTAGTGGTTACATATTTGGTCCATTTTCTTAATGATTTGCTTGGACTTTTCTTGTAGACATTGAGAGCTCTTATTTGCATATATTGCGCATTATTGCAGTTCAGTATATAGGGCTGGCATTTGGATGTGTGCATGATAGTTTTAGTCTTCAACCTAAAATTTGATCCCCAATATTCAGCATTTGTTACAAGTTAAGTGCAATTCTATTACTTTACCTCATCTGACATAGTTTAATATTTTGGGAGGGATGTAACTACATTCTAACAAGCAATAGTAGGTTTGCTTTGGACTGTAATTTTTATTTTATTTATTTATTTTTGCCAGTCCTGGGCCTTCAACTCAGGGCCTGAGCACTGTCCCTGGTTTCTTTTTTCTCAAGGCTAGCACTCTGCCACTTGAGCCGCAGTGCCCCTTCTGGCCATTTTCTGTATATGTGGTGTTGGGGAATTGAACCCAGGGCCTCATGTATACAAGGCAAGCACTCTTGCCATTAGGCCATATTCCCAGCCCTGGACTGTAATTTTTAAAAGACAGTTAAGTTTTAAGAAAAACTTTCAGGATATTAACATTGACTTTTTTTCAGTGATGTTATTATATAAGACAAAGGGTAATGGTAGCAACAATCCACATTCTTAAAGCGTGGGAAGAAAGAGATTAGAGATGGGTACACTTGGATTATAGGTGCACAGAACAACCCTGTGTATTCCAAGAAATCTCAAATCCCACCTGCTTTCTGAGAGGCAGATACATAATCAGGAAGACATTACTGGGTTTAAATTTCTCAGTTTTTGCTGAGCATGAGTGTCCTCACAAATAGAAACATAAGGATCACTTTATCAGAGCAGCAACCTTCAAAAACTGAGAGAGTATTATGCTGCTATCAATTAGAAGAAAGCAGGCACAAAAATACCATATACTGTAATATTCCTTCTGACATATGTTCTTTTCAAACTCACATGGAACATTCACCAAAATAGGTAACATTCTGGGTAATGAAATGCTGCTTAAAAGAGCACAAGAATAAAATCACACAGAATAAATCTTTAGTCCATTACAAAACAACAAATCAAAAAGATATAGATATACTTGGAGTTTGCAAAAAGAAATAATTTTTTTTTTGGCCAGTCCTGGGCCTTGGACTCAAGGCCTGAGCACTGTCCCTGGCTTCTTTTTGCTCAAGGCTAGCACTCTGCCACTTGAGCCACAGTGCCCCTTCTGGCCATTTTCTATATATGTGGTGCTGGGGAATTGAACCCAGGGCCTCATGTATAGGAGGCAAGCACTCTTGCCACTAGGCCATATCCCCAGCCCAAGAAATAAAATTTAATGATAAAAGAGACAAAGAAAATATATCAAGAGAAATTAATAAACTTTTGAATTACATGAAAATCAAAAAGTACATTTGAAAATTTACTGACAGCAGCAGAGGCAGTACATGGAGAATATTTTGCTATGGTACCTCTGTATGCTGAAAAAAATTAAAATCAGAGATATATAGAACTTCCCTAGAAAACTAGAATAAAAGAGAAACTGAAATCTAAAATAAGAAAACACACACACACACACACACACACACACACACATATATATTTATATAAAGGAAAAAGTATATATATATATCTATAATGATAAAGCAAAAAGTAGAATCAAACTATGCTTGTTTACAAATGTCATGATTATACAGAACCCTCACCCCACCCCTGACAAATGGACAAAAAAGACCTCTACAGCTGATAAGCTTTACAGGATATAGCATTCATTTAGAAAGTCTTTGGTTTTTTTGTGTATCAACAATGAAAACCTAGAATTTGATATAGAAAAGGACATTTGCAAGAGAATGAAAAATAATTAGGTATATATTTAAAAATAGATAGGTGGGTAGGTAGATATAGATAGATAGATAGATCAATTCTAAGAAGAACTGCAAAATATTGATGATAAAATTAAATATGATCCTAAAATATAATCTGTATTCATGGCTTGGAAAATTCAATATTGAGAGGTCATTTTTTAATTACATGCGATTCTAATCACAACTACATAGAGGAATATTGTGAAAATAAAGTTTCAACTAAATGGCAAAAATCCCAGAATAGCCAGTAGAATGTGAAGTACAAAAACAAAAAGCTGAACTTTATTGACTTTAAGATTTAAACAAAGCCACAGAAGTAATTGTATTTAAGAAAGAATAGACATACATGTTAATGGAATGAGAATTAGTTAAATAATCTTTGACAAAGAAGCAAAATCAACTAAAATATATTCTTTTCAAAAAATGATGCTACACAACTAACAACCCATACCTAATCTAATTAGCTTATAGATCAATTTATGGAACATAAAACCTCAGAAAATTCTGAAAGAAACACAGGAAGGAATGTAGGATGAACTAGATTTAGTGATGTTTTAATTTACTGTAATAAGGACACAAATATAAATAAAATTTCTTAAATTTATCATTACTGAAAGTTTTAAAGATTTTGTTGAAGAGTGAGTAATAATACTACTTTAATCCATGCATGTGGTAAGGCTTTTATTTAAAGTATACAAAAAAATCTAAATGTTCATCATTAAAATGAAGAAAACTAATTTAGCAATGAACAAATACCTGAAAACTTTACCAAGAAATAATGCAAATACAAATAATGCAAATGACAACTTTTTAAAAAGATGCTTAGTACTGTTTGTCATTAGGAGACTACCAATTAAAACAGTTGGATATATCTGTGCTTCCATTATATATAGGCTAAAACATAAAAGAAAAACCGAAACAGGCAACAATAATTGTTTTTGATGATGTGTAATAGGAACTCTTTTTCAGTATTGGTAGCCATATAGAGTGAAAATTTAGATAAATTCTAGCATTGGAGCTATAGGATATTGAATTCAATCTTTTATTTTCTGGAAAAATTATAAAAGGCTGCTTACTAAAATAGGTACAGGAAATAGCTTGAGGAATCAAACCCAGGGCTTCATGTATATGAGGCAAGCACTCTTTCCACTAGGACATATTCCCAGCCCCTACATTTGATTTTGAGTAATGTCAGCCCTTCCCTTGCTTTCTCTCAGTTTTCCCTCCCACCGTCCTCAAGTTATATAGTTCATTTCCAACATAGTGTCTAGTGAGTACCACTGATGCATTTGTTAACTTTTTGTTCCCCCATTTCTATACTCTCCTCTTACCTTCCCCCAAGAGATAAACTTACATAGACGACAAAAGGTACAGAAAACAAACATAGTAACAAAAACAAAACAACAAAATAACAAAAGACCTCTTTCCTATTTCTTGGAGTTCATTTTGATAAACATCATTCTATATGATCCTATGCATATAGATACTGAACCTTTTGTTCCTCTCCTAAGAATATTCTCTTTTGGTCTCAATGTATGAATATATAGAGTCCTGTATGATTGATCATTTATTTCCAAGTGTAATATATTTTGTTTTTTTACCATCCAATATGATTACAGGTAGAATTATAGGCACATTATGGTTATAATAAATTAGGGAGATCATGAAACCTATGTTTCTTTGGGTCTGGCTTACTTCACTTAGTATATTTTCCCCCACATCTTTCCATTGCCTTATGAATGATACCAAATCATTCTTTGTGCAAGAAGTGTAAGATTCCATTTTGTATACAATCTACATTTTCCTGATCCATTCACCCACTGAGGGATATCTGGGTTGATTCCATGTTGGTAGTCTTGCTAGGAAAGTATATTGTGATATAGAATAATATTCTTCCTAATTCATCACACTGTTTTAATGATATCATACTTCTCTGGCTTTGGGAAGATAACATTGCAAGTGAATGGTGTGGTAGTTCCATTGTAGTGAATGCAGTGTTAGGAAGTGTGAGGTGAGCAGAACTTGGCTATTAAATAGAAGGTAGGTAGCCACAGCCAGAGATGATCTAGGCAGAGCAGTTCTGACACCAATGGAGTTTGATACCAGACATAGCTGTCCTAGAGCCAGAAGCTGAGCCAGACAGTCTACAGTGGAGTTTTAACCTAGAGCAAACAAAACACAGAAAGTTTGTAGTGCTATGAACATTTAAAATAATTACTAAGCAATGGTGTTTAAGGGTGTTTTGTTAGGCGGCATTATTGCAGCAATATCTGACTAATAAAATGTTCATAAAAAATGAACCAACACCAAAGTATGTATGTAAGTTATCTTAGTTAACAGTATTCATGAGGCATGTCATGGGAATAGTAAAGGAATGAAAAAGAGAAATTGATAGATTCAATTTTGTGTTTTTCTTGCCTATAGGATGTGGGGACAACTGGGAAAAGTGTGATTAAATTTATAAACATATCTCTCTTTTCTTTAGTTTAGAAAAAGAACTAACTTCCCAATTCTCCCAACTTACCTGAATCCAGTTCTCTTAATATGCATACACATACATGTACATTCATATTCATGCATGTATACATTTGTAATATAAATATCCATTAACATCCATTTAACTTTTCTGTCTCTTTTGTGTTTCTATTGCAGTTTTCTGGAACCTAATTGGAGACATGGCACTCATGATGAATTCTTGATTTATAGATATTAATTCCTCACTCAGTCATAGTTGGTCTTCTTTATCGGATCATATATCACCCTTTGAGATGTCTTGCTCTCTGTGTACAAATGGGTTCTGCTGAATCCTGCTATGCTTTTATTTTTGTTGTTCATTCTATCTAAAAACAACAATAAATTCACACAGTGGAGAACTCTATTTCAAAAATTACCAACTTCTTCAACTCAGAGAATCCAGATTCACCATGATGCTAATCCCTTTTCTAGCATTAAATTGTTCCAGTATCATTTAGTAAATACCCACTGCCTAACACTGTCTGAGTTACCTTACCACTGCTTCTTCCTGGCTTTTCTGAGTTTTCTTCTCCTTTTCCTCAATCCGGTGAGTAATGGCAATACTTAACATGGTGTGTACTTGTCAAAGGCCATCTCTTGAGTATGGTATCGATCATTATTCTTGATGGTCAGCAACTATATTACAATATTTATTAATATCTTTTCATAATGAATAATGTAACACTTCCTTACATGGTCCTATGTGTGTGGAGGCTCAGTCCACCCTAGAAAACCCTCAGTTCTTTAGTGTTAGGGAAATATATTTCTAGTCCTTTTATGCCAAGTGGTTAATTGAAATTAAATCTTTAAAAAGTGTTTTTTTAAATAGAAAGAACCAAAGTTACTGAAAATTATCCTTACCTACAAACAGAAAACTCAGTGATATTCTAAATAAAACTTTTTAAAAAGCCAATACACATAAATTCTATGACCTGTTCAGACTATTTTAATTATCTAATAGATTTAGAACATGTACAGATTTAGAAAGTTACACTGTAATCATCTCTTTTCTGTTTGCATTCCTGTTTCAGAGCTTTCTAAGTGATCTGTTTTAGTTAGTTGGTAAATGTTTTTGCAATGTGTTTTAGGTTTCTTCAGAAAGTGGAAGGCAGATGCAAAGAGCAACATATTTGAAAATGGCAGTGATTACAGTTAATTGCCCAGTCTGTACCCTATCTCTTCAACCACTGGACTTTAGTCACAACCAGGAGATTGATTTAGTATCCCATATCATTTTCATGTAATAAACTTGAAAGCTACCTATTAGAAGAAATATATAGAAAAATCTCCAATTCCTGACATCTTCAGGAAAAACCTATTAGTTACCATGTGTTAATGACAATTGCAATCCACCAAAGTCAGTGTAAGGCATATGCTCCCAATTCAAATAAACTTTAGTGTCCTTCAGGTGTCTAGAAATGGCCACTCCATATGATTACTTTGTGTAGAGTTCCAGTTATTTTATCTGGACATATTAAAGAGTTCACAGATTTACATGTGGAAGCCTCAGCCTCAGGCTTTAGTGACTGATTGCTATGTCATGCTCATATCCTTTCTTTAATTCTGTGTTTCCTAGACATACAACCAGTCAAGTCACAAGGTGTATGTCACTGCTGTCATAATCAAGAGAGAAAGAACCAATCCTTCAAGAACTTTTGCTACAAGTGCACACCTGTGCCATCTTCAGTTCCTCCCCTTTTCTTTTTATACATTATTTTCTTTAGAAGGTAATTAACATGATCTTTCTAAAATATGAGGGCACTATTGCTTTTAATTTTACATATCAAAAACTATGATTAGGAGGAAAAGGAATTCTAAAACTGGGATGTTGTGGAAAAATTCTTAAAATAACTTTCTTTTTTTTCAAATTTTTATTATCAAACTGATGTACAGAGAGGTTACAGTTTCATACGTTAGGCATTGGATACATTTCTTGTACTGTTTGTTACCTTGTCCCTCATGCCCCCCTCCCTCCCCCCCTTCCCTCCCCCCCGAGGTGTTCAGTTCACTTACACCAAACAGTTTTGCAAGTATTGCTTTTGTAGTTATTTCTCCTTTTTTACCCTGTGTCTCTCAAATTTGGTATTCCCTTTGAATTTCCTACTTCCAATACCAGTAAACACGGTTTCCAATATACTCAGATAAGATTACAGAGATAGTGTAGGTACAACCATAGGAAGGTGATACAAGAACATCATCAATAATAGAAACTACACATACACATAGGACGTTGAAAGTAGTTACAACTGTGATATAACAATTGTTTCCATAACATGGAGTTCATTTCACTTAGCATCATCTTATGTGTTCATAAGGGTATAGCTATTGGGCCTTGTGATGCTTTGCTATGGCTTGCCTAAACCTGTACTAATTATTCCCAATAAGGGAGACCATAGAGTCCATGTTTCTTTGGGTCTGGCTCACTTAGTATAACTTTTTCCAAGTCCTTCCATTTCCTTACAAATGGAACAATGTCATTCTTTCTGATAGAGGCATAAAATTCCATTGTGTATATGTACCACATTTTCCTGATCCATTCATCTATGGAGGGGCATCTGGGTTGGTTCCAGATTCTCGCTATGACAAATTGTGCTGCGATGAACATTGTTGTGCTGGTGGCATTACTGTGATTTTGTTTGTATTATAAAGCTATAGTAATAAAAACACCTTGGTATTGGCACCGGAACAGGCCTGAAGACCAATGGAACAGAATTGAAGACCCAGAATTGAACCCACAGAACTACGCCTACTTAATCTTTGATAAAGGAGCTAAAACAATAGTATGGAAGAAAGATAGCCTCTTTAACAAGTGGTGCTGGCAAAACTGGCTCAACACATGCAACAAACTAAAACTAGATCCTTGTATCACCCTGAACCAAAACCAATTCCAAATGGATTAAAGACCTTGAAATCAAAACAGGCATCCTGAAAACACTAAAGGAAGGAGTAGGAGAAACAATTGGGCTCCTTGACACAGGACAGAACTTCCTTAACAAAGACCCTGAAAGGCTACAAATCAAAGAAAGGTTGGACAAATGGGACTGCATCAAACTGCAGAGCTTCTGCACGGCAAAGGACATAGCTCTCAAGATAAACAGAAAGCCCACAGACTGGGAGAAGATCTTTACCGGACATTCAACAGACAAAGGCCTCATATCTAAAATATATGCAGAACTAAAAAAATTATCTTCTTCCAAAACAAAACTGCAAACAACCAATAGCACCCTCATCAAGTGGGCTAAAGACTTACAAAGAAACTTCTCTGTTGAGGAAATGAGGATGGCCAATAGGCATATGAAAAAATGCTCTACATCACTGGCCATAAAGGAAATGCAAATCAAAACAACATTGAGATTCCATCTCACCCCAGCAAGAATGTCATATATCAAGAAAACTAATAATAGCAATCGCTGGAGGGGTTGTGGCCAAAAGGGAACCCTACTTCATTGTTGGTGGGAATGTAAACTGGTTCAGCCACTCTGGCAAGCAGTATGGAGATTCCTCAGAAGGCTCAATATAGAACTCCCCTATGACCCAGCAGCCCCACTGTTGGGTATCTATCCAAAAGCCCATAAAATAACTTTCTTTTAAAGTTAATCTCTCTCTCTTTCTCTCTCTCTCTGTCTCTCCCTCTCTCTCTCTCTCCCCTTTCTATCTCCCTTGAATCTTGGGGATCCAAACTAGCCCCTAGCACATGCTAGGGAAGTGTTCTACCACCGAGACACCATCTCAGCTCTCTACAACTTTTATCAACAACAATTAAATTATTCTTTAAAAAAATTGGTTTAAATAAGCTATGCAGGAAGAAGTACATTTGTTAAAATGTGTTTAAATTTTTAGTTCATTTATCATTTTTTGTTCCTCAAAACTGAATATAATGTTTAAGTTTGTGTGTGTATGTGTGTTGTATTACCGATGTATTTACCAAGAGAATATAAACAATTGTTAAGAAACTGCGATTACATCAGAATAAACCCAAAGGATTAATATCCATATAAAATTGTAAATTTATAAATATCAGCTTCAAAGAAGCAATCAGAATGCAAAAGTATGCCCACAGAATTGGGCTTCATGGATGAGGAGTCTGCCTTTGTCAATTATCAAGTATGCTTTTCAAATATCTGATGGCAATTTTCACTCAAGTTCTCTACTCTTCAGACAGCAGTAGCTGAGGATAGCCAAAGAATTCAGCAAACATAGTAACAATCAGTCATAGCACCTTCTTATAGGAATCAGAGTAGAAGCTAGTGACTTGTGGAACTCTTTTCTCTCATGTGATACTTAAGAGAAAAATGGGCCAACATGAAAACAAGGAAACTTGAACAGAGAAACATAACATTCGTAAAAATGTTCCCCATGAAACACAGGAGGAGCCCATGTCCCAGCTCCTTTCTGCATATCAAACAATTGTTTTCTGTGATAGTTATTCATATGTTCAACGGTTGTGTGCAATAAAATCTAGAAAAACTTTGTTGGCTAATGTTGATTCTTAGAAAGCTAAGCAATAAATAAATGTATGCCTTCCTGTAACTTTTCTTCACACACACACACACACACACACACACACACACACACACACACACACCTGTTAGAAGATTCTTAATGAGAAAGGAAATGATTTCCTAGACAGACCTTTTCTTTTCTTCATTTTTGTTTTCCCATTTTTGTCCGAAACCACAGCCATTTCTAATACGCTTTCCTTTGAAGGGCTAATATGTTCTTGGATTAACTATGATGAATAATGAGGGATGCTTTGTTTTTCTCATGAGTAACGTACATTTAACAAGAATGTTGTGATTTTCTTAATGAAAACCAAAGATTAAGTACCAAGCTAAGCTAAGGTACTAAAAGAATAAAAGACAGAGATAAAATAGCTACAACTTGCTAAACACTCCATATTACTGTGTTAATATGAATAGTAGCTATCCTTTCCTTTTGTCAACCTAATATACAATCATTCCATAAAGTACGAATTAGTATGTCCAATTGTTCAGAGAAAGAAACTAAGACAAAGAAGTGGAACAGCACGCTCAATGTTTCTGAAAAACTAGCCCACAGCCAACATGTTATGGCTCACAGCATGGACTCCAGAGCATATTATCTTAACAATTACACTAAACTGCCTCACCACCACAGCCACAGAGTCCAGTACCCTGAGAGGGACTGCTTTTAACAAAGAAAGTTGTATGGCAATGACCTCATTGTGTAGCACTTGAAAGGAGTACTTTCTCATTAATTAAGGAAAATTACCATTTGGCAGGAGTAGTCACCATTGTAATGAAAGCACTATGGTGTTCTCCAATTTAATCAGGATGCTTTCAGCTCTCTGGGCAAGGAAAGAGGCTGCTCTGAGTCATTATTTATGGCTACATTCAGTCACTGGAACAATTATTAAATGTGGAAGACCACATTCCTTACTTCAGGCTGCCAGAATAAAACCAGCACCTCTCTTGTCCTTTCAACCCTAGCTGATGAAATTATTATTCAGGTGTGATTGACTTTAGAACAGTGATTACAGCTAGAAGTCTACTGGGGAGGTGACAGTGAAACATGTTTTATTTTTACTGCTTTCAAAACCATAATGGAAATTCATCCAAATAGCTACACAAAGGCTTGCATGAATGAAAACAATTAGGTGTGCTGGATTTCCACAAGAATTATATCAAATAGATGTGGTTGTGAGATATTGTAAACCCAAAGCTGAATGTTCTAATTTCAGATACATCTGTTGTACTTGTTGTCCTATCACATCCCTTTAAGATCCTATCCCTTCATTAAGATGTGACAATCCTATCTGATGCTATCATTGTGTCACAGATGTCCGCAGGAAATGCCACAGAAAGGTTTTCAATAATGGCTTTCAGGTACAGGTGATTTTGCTACTGTTCTGCTGTGACTATATTTAGAGAAACTACACAGAGAAATCAAGGTTGATGGGCTCCTGCATTTCTACTCTTAAGTCAAAGATTTTCTCTCTTCTTCTATTGTCATTTGTGTAATAAAAAATGCTTACCAGGGGATGCCCTCATTTGATGAGCACATACTATGTGGTAAGGATTAATGCTTCATTAGTTGCCTACAAGAATTCAAGAATGAAGGAGGCACTGTTACTGGCTCTAGGTAAGGAAGTCAATAACTTAGACACCAATCATAAATTTCACAAATGGCTGAATGGAGATGCATACCAGCTTGATTTTTCCTGACCTAGAGTCTGATGGTGCAGATCTTTACTCAGTTATTCAGGATCTGTCCTTCCTTTGGACTTACTTATTTCCTTATGCCAATGGTATAATGCGTATTAATCTTGGACACCCTTACTCTATCAGTGAATGGACTCCATCTCTTGAATTCAGAATGTAACTAGTTGTACTTGAACCCTCCCACTTTGTTTCACATAAGAAACACTGGATTCTGCTCCAGTGAAACTGCAATGTTTAACTGATATTTAATCTAACCACCTTACGCAAAAGAGTCATTTACATCCAGGAAAATTTCAAAATCAGTTACATTTCAACAGAGTTTCAGTTAGAAAGAATTAAAATGCATGATGGCCTTAGATGTGTACATAGGCTTCACTACCAACCAGTATAATATTCTGAGTTAGGCAGTTTTACATGTTGCCAGGATTGTTTTGCAGTGCCACAGGTGAGATTTTGGCTGGTCAACTTCATCTAGTTTCATCAACATCTTTTAAATGTGGTCCAAAAGATACAAATTTGACAAAAGTAAAACATGGCTATGCCCTGACATTTGTTAGTTAAAGGCTGTTTGTAGACTCAAGAAAATAATTCCTTAATCGAAGTGGTAACTGCCTACCTGCAGAAGGTTGCCAAAAAAGAAACAAAATAGAACTGTGAAATACCACAATAGCTATGATAACATGCTGAGCTTTGACTATGCCTTTCTAAGGAATTACACTATTTTAGTTTTCTCTTGACTCTACCATATTTCAGTTAATATATTTGTATACAGTTCCATATCACTCAACTTATAAGCTAAATATAGCTTTTAAGAAAAAACATGCATTCTTTCTCCCTCTGGGCCTGAGTTACTTCACTTAACATAATTTTTCCCATATCTTCCCATCTTTACAATATCATTTTTTTCCAATGATGAATGAAATTCCATACTATATATTATAATTCATACAATATATTATAATAACTGTTTATATGTATATATGTAGGGATATATATATATATATATTACATATTTTTTATCTGTTCATTCACTGTGGGGCATCTGAGCTGATCTCAAACATTGACTATGGTGAATAGTGCTGCAATAGGTAGGTTGTGCTGGTGGTTTTACTGTATCCTGGTTTGTAAACTGTTGTGGCCAAAAGGGACCCTAATACACTGTTGGTCGGAATGTAAAGTTATTCAACAACTTTAGAAATCAGTGTGGAGGTTCCTCAAAAGATTAAACTGAATTTCAGAGTGGTTGAGCAGGTTTACATTCCCACGAACATTGCATTAGGGTTCCCTTTTGGCCACAGCCCACCAGCAGCTGTTATTGTTTTCATGATAATGACTAGTCTACGAGTGAGAGGAAATCAAGTGGAAAAGAATGGATAAATGTAGAAGAGAAGGGAAGAATCCAATGTGCATCCTACAAAATTACAAAGAATAAGGGAAGGAGTGAGTAGGGAGAGATGGGTGTGAAGTTTGAAAGGGGTGACATGTATCAAGTTGCATTGTATTCATTAACTGTTAAGTTGCAAATCCTTTTCACCAGTACATAAAGATAGTAAAAAATAAAGGGGGGGGGGAATTTTGATATCAAATTATGTACATCAGTAACTTGAGATCACTTTTTAATGTGACTTCAATATGATCATCTAAACCAATTTCTCTTCTATAAAACACGTTATATTTGCCCTTATATCTTTTTTACTATGTTACTATTCAAAAATTCTTAGTAGATTTAAAAAAATCAGCTAATATAATAAAATACAAATATGTTTCATGTCATGAAAAATTTACTCATTAATATCAAAACATGACCAAGAAAGCCTTTTTCCCAAATATTACAGTTAATAATTTAATGCCACACTTAAATGAATTCCTAATATCCTTTAGAAACACATCTGCATATATGCATATATATAAGCCTAACACTTGCTTATATTTTAAACAGAAGACCCATTCTCAAGTTCACCCAGAGCTACAGATAGTCAAAGGGAAGGTGTATACTTAAAAGCTTTCAGTCATTTTCTCTTGTCTGAAGTTATCAGTATAGTGACGATGGAATACCTTAAGATATTACAGTAACACATAAAAAAAGCGGGGAGAACAAAGGGAATGGTGCTAAATCGAACAGGAAACATTCCACTGAGGAAAAAAAATGACACATATCAAAATCTATAAGACTGACCTCACTATTGTATGTCCACTTCTCCAATTTAGTAGTCTCACCTCCTGGATGATGACAGCAAATTTTGTTTCTCTGGTGAGACAGTATAGCAGGAAAACTTGGTTTCATCCCTTTGCTCATATGCTTAACTCACCCAAACTATCAGTTCCCAAACACAAAAAATCTTGAGTATGTTTTTTCAGAAAATTCACATATTTTCCCCTTTCCCTTCTTGGTTATATCTGTGAAATTTGACAACATTTAAACAATAAAGTACATTTACATGATCAGTTGAATAAAATCCTTAATGAAAGTCCTACAGCCTAATTCAATGTCCAGATTTTGGAATAGAAAGTGTTGCTCATTTCATGGATTTGTAGAGAGGATTGTATGGTTTATTAAAAGTAAAATCCCTAGGCTATCTGGCACATGATATCCATATAAGATATTACAGTAATATTTTTCAGTAATAATTTTATTATTATAATTTTTATTTTAGGCAAGTAGAACAGCTCTATTCGTAAAGGTTAAAACATTTAAGTTTTATTTCTCAGGCTTGGTTCAGATGATTTTGTAGGCATACCAAAATGTCATAGGTGTTTTAAAACACAATGAGAAAGGATCCGCACAGAATTCTGGAACATTTTGTAGAAGTCAGAAGTGGTGACCATGGACTTTGGGGCAACTTTCTCTTGTTTTCTGAGTTTCTATCTCTAGAGGGGGGATCAACTTGTGATATTTACTTAAGCATCCTTGTGACAAGTAACTCAGTGTTTCTCCTCATCATTGTAAAAGGGATCAAAATCCCTTTTACAAAATGCATACATTAGTAAAGATATATCATGGACTTGTTTTTCCTCTTGGAATACGAATATTATCTTACTTCACAGCTCAACTTAAATTTTCATGAAAATCTTAATTGGTAGGTATTTTTATTCTGATGACTAGATAATATGGTGGTAATTTATTTAAAATTTTATTGCTTTTACTTTACTAGCTGTTAAATGCATGTCTGTTATGCAGATTATATTCACTTTCTATTGTTGCCACAAAACATTATAAAAAAATTTAGTATTTTCAAAGAATATGAGTTTCTTATCTTAAAATTTTGCAGATTCAAACAACGCTAATAGTCCCTTGATCATGCAATCCAGATGGTAACAGAGCTAAATTCCTTCTGGAAACTTAAGGAGAAGGCTTATTGCTCATTCATTGAAGTTGTTGGCAGAATTAAGGTTCTTTTGGTTCCAGAATAACCGTATGTTTTTAATGGCTATCATCTGATGACCATAGTCAGCTGTAGAGACTTTCACATTTCATTGGTGGTCCATTCTTCTGTCTTTAAAACTAACAACAGTGATTTTTCTTCACGCTTTTGTTTCTCTGTTGCCACTACCTCCATAGGTCACTGATGGGCCCAACTGTCTCACCATAACACTTTCAAGAACACTGAAGAACTACATCTCCTGAATCTATCCAGGTAACTAAAAGTAACCTTAACCTAAATTGCCTCATTTTCTCTTCTTTTAATATAGCACATATTCCATTGAGTAGAGCAGGCATAATATTCAAGGGCTTTTATTCTGCCTACTACAGAACCCTGAGATTCTCCATGAAGAATACAACTTTTGTTCAAATACTAGCCATAGACAGTTTCACATGTATATGCTAAGCAAAAGCAAAACGATAAATTGTGAGAATCTAAGAAAAACAACTTATGTATTATATAACATTCTAATGTTATATATTTGGAGGTGAGAGATTAACATATGAACATCAGTTAAGCAATATGCAACGTTTTTAATCTTACTAAATGGGTATTATTTGTGTGTCATGTCATATCTAATGCCTGTAATTTCTATTTTAGGAGCTACTTGTATAAAAATAATATAATATAAAACAATACCTGCTATTATTATTATTACTGTTATTATTTTATAGCCACAAGACACATCTCCGACAACTTTAAATTAAATCCCCACTGCCAAGTAAGCTCACACAAAGTCAACTCTACTGTTTTAATATAGCTTAAATGATGAGGAAACTTACAGGAGAAAAGTTCATAATGAGCAGAAATAGGATTTTTTTTTTTTTTGGCCAATCCTGGGCCTTGGACTCAGGGCCTGAGCACCACCCCTGGCTTCTTCCCACTCAAGGCGAGTACTCTGCCACCTGAGCGACAGCGCCCCTTCTGGCCGTTTTTCATATATGTGGTGCTGGGGAACCGAACCATGAGCTTCATGAGTAGGAGGCAAGCACTCTTGCCACTAGGCCATATTCCCAGCCCCAGAAATAGGAATTTTAATGCCAAAAAATTATCCCCAGAACATTCTAATTAATGTCACTCTACGTAAATTGAAAATTATCTCTAGTTTATTGACCTTTCTGAGATGATATAAGTATACTTATTATCCCTAAATGACTAAACTAATGATTAAACATATGGCTCCCAAACTTTGAAAACATGGCTGTTACTGAAGATGCAGATGCATTGTATGCAACTTTTTGTAGTACTGGGAATTGGACCCATGGCCTCACAAATATTAGACAAGTATATTCTACCACCGAGCTACATCCCCAGTGTACGGAAATTGATTTTAATTGAAAGTTTTGTTCCATAGCCAGGGGCCTACCATGCTGATGACTGTCACATAGATTACCCCCTTATAATCTCACAGAACATCCCCACAAAATCAGATTTTACTTCTTAATTCTTGTTCCATAGACATATTCATTGACACCTAAAGTACTTGCATTTCTGAACTTGGCAACAGAAAACTGTCATTGCAAATAGCATAGTTTTCCACTTTATATTACATAATGATTTGTGGAAACAGAATTGAAATATCCTTGACCATTTTATCTTGTCTTCTTTTTTTTTTTTTTTTTTTTGGCCAGTCCTGGACCTTGGACTCAGGGCCTGAGCACCATCCCTGACTTCTTCCCGCTCAAGGCTAGCACTCTGCCACCTGAGCTACAGCGCCCCTTCTGGCCGTTTTCCATATGTGGTGCTGGGGAATCGAACGGAGAGCTTCATGTGTAGGAGGCAAGCACTCTTGCCACTAGGCCATACTCCCAGCCCTATCTTGTCTTCTTGTACTCAGTTGTGAGAAATCATTTGGAGTTAATGCATACAACATTCTGTAATGTAACGGTGCCATGGGAAGGAACATTGATTTTTTTTGAAAATGTAAATTGTGTTTCCTTTGCTTTTTAATTTATTATTGGAAAAATTAAACACATGTTTCCTGAAAAGTATTTTGCATTACCAGGACAGATAACTTTCATTTCTTTTATTGTAGCTGCATAACTTTCCATTGTGTGAATGAGATATTTTTATCCAACAATGCCCCTATGGACAGATACTTGTGTTTTTGTCAGACATTTATTATTTAATATAGTTTTCCAATTAATATAACTGTTAGTAAATCCTTGTATTTCTTTCTGACACTCAGAAAACTCTTTCCTACACAGACAAACAAATAGGAGAACTCTAATTACTAATAATTTTAGAAAATTATTTTCACTCTTTTCATCAAGAAATACACATCCTGAATTGGGGATTTTGTGGGAGAGTACAGAGTGCATTCCTAGCAAGTAAAAGGTCTTAAGTTCAGTCCTTAGCATGAGACAGAAAGAAAATAAGAAGGAAAGAAAACAAAAAAGGAAGAGAGAGACAGGAGGAAGAAGGAACAAAAGGAAGGGAGGGAAACATGGAAAGGATAACCTTTAATAAGGGAGGGAGAGAAAGAAAGAAAGAAAAGGGAAAGAATACTAACACATATCCTACAAGAGATGCCTACATGTGCCCATGTGCCAACATAAACATGTTTTGTACATATCTTTTAAGGTATTTCATGACCTCTCTCCTCCATTGCAAAACTCAAAATTCATACTACTATATTTCATATAAATATCCTAAATATCCAGGAATGGTGGTAATCTAAGCTACTTAGGAGACAAAAATGCAAAAAAACAATAGTTAAGGGGAGCCACAGGCAAACAGTTTAGTGAGACCCTATTTTTAAAGTAAATTAAGCATGATGGTCATAATTGTAGCTCCTTAGGAGACAGTGGTAGAGGATTTGCTTCCTACAGTTAACTTGGTCAAATGCAGAAGATTCTATTTGAAAAAAATTAAATTAATTAAAACATCAAAGGCCTGTGCTTACCTACAAAGTACAAGACCATGAGTTGAAAACCCCATTACCATAAAAAAATGAAATAAAATGAGAAACAATGTATATGTTTTATTTGTATCTACTACATGGAAAGTGCTATGGTTACATTAATAGTGTTTTATTTTATACAGTGGCCATACAATAGTGAGGAATTTTCTGTCATTGTCTTTACTTCATTCCATGTCATCACCAGAAGAACTAAATTTAAGCCTGTGTTGTTCTAAGATGCTAGTTGGGCCAAGTAATTCTTACTCACAAGTATTAGGGAAATGAGCACAACTATACACCCAGTACACTACATTTCTTTCTTTTACTATCATTATCTATCTCCATATGGAATGTATGCATTGGTTTATTCCCTCTGTTAAAAATCCAAGTTTTTCTTTTGTACTGCTTTATTTTTAATTTAGTTTTTGTGATGTTGAATATACATTTGCAATACAAGGGGGACTTCATTGGGATAATTCTGTACATACAAACAGTATACTTTATTCACCCATTCTATGTTCACACTTCTCTACCTCCTCTCTGCTTTTTCAAACAGAATCTCATGATTTCACCATGTTGTTTTGTGTGTGTGTGTGTGTGTGTGTGTGTTTGTGTGTATGCATGTATGTGTGCTTCCTTTGATCTTCTCAGTATCCCCTCCTTTCCTAATTTAGCAGAACACTACTCCCCAACTAGACAGTGGAACTTTTATTCTCAGGACCCATCCATTGCTACTGTGGACAGTAACATCATTTTAGGTTTATAGTGTTCAAATGAGTGAGAACATGCAATATTTGTCTGTTTAAATTTGGCTTCTGTTGCTCAATATTATCTCCAGTTTCATCCATTTTCCTGAAAGTCCTTAACATTTAATTTTTCTTATTTTTGAATAAGAGCCCATGATAATCGTGTGTGTGTGTGTGTGTGTGTGTGTGTGTGTGTGTGTGTAAAGGAATAAACTATGATGCAATGTAATATAATAAATGAAATATATTAGTGTGCGCACATACATATATATGGAATGATACATGTATTTTTAAGGGACTGAGCATACTGATGAATTTATATTCACCACAATTCTAAAGAAGTTTGTCATTCATGGTGAAAGGGAAGAAACACTTATCGGAAGAAACACTTGTAGAAAGAAGAAAAATCGGGAAAAATGTGATGTTTTATTTGAACAGGATAATTATGGCTTTTAATGTCATTCACAAAAGGCTGGGCAAAGAATTTTGCTGCTGGACATAAGAAAGACACATTTCCAACAGGAAAGCATGAATAATTGATTCCTATTATGTAATTCAATTCCACAATAAAGCACGTTGTCACTAATAAATATAAGGAGCTGTATAACATATTGTTAAAACTTATAATTCAGAACGGAAATGTTTCTAAAATATCAACTTATATTTCATAATGATTGATGATGAGTAACAGAAGATAACTTCGTGGATGTAAAAATTAGTATTTTTATAATTCCTCCTGCCTTGAGGAGTAGGAATATTAAAAGAAAATACAGTGTAATATATAATGATGTTTTGGAAAAATTCTGTCAATATCAGTCATCAGTTTATACATAATGGGTAACAAATAAAAAATAAAGGTATATCTCTACAATTCATCTCTTAATATTGAGATATTATTTAGTTTCTATTTCCAGAAAGGAGAAAATAAAATATAGACGCCAAAATAGCATTCTGTCTGTAAGGTAGAAAGTTCTGCATTATTATCTTTAATGTAGTAAAATCTATAAGTAACTCTCTCATCTCCTAAATTAGGGAGGAAATACTGACCTCAGACTGAAACATTAAGTCAGAGGAGGTGATGCTTGTGAAAAGTTTTTATAAGCAATAATGTCTCATAGATTGGCAAATATAGATTGTTCATGACAGAGATGATATATATTTCTGACTCCTTGCAATCTTGGAGGCATATTGTAGAAAATGGAAAATTGAGAGATCTTTGAGCAGAGACGAAGAAAAACATCTGGGTTAAGTAGTAATAAACAACTAGTTGTTCACTTTGGGAAATTGATCACCTAATATGGTATAAAGCAAGAAAATCTGTGTCACAAGGCCAGTTGATTGACTGAACAATCAATATACATTTCGTAAGTGTTAGGTCCTCTCCCTGAGGGCTACATGCAGATGCCCCCACCTCATTAAGTCTCTACCCAGTTACCTGGGTAACCTGCAGACCTGGAGGCAGTTACCTCCCCTTTCCCTGAGGTTACCTCCTAATCCACCTGGCCACACCCCTTGCCCCTGCCCTAAATAAAGCAGGGCTGGGTGGGGGTCTCCCTCTCTCTCTCTCTCCCTTCTCTCCGGCCATGGATCATCTTGGCCACAGGCCAGCAGTTCGGTAATAAACGTTCTCTCCTGCCTGAATACCGCATGGCGTTCTCCTTTACCGGCTACCTACTTTAAAAACCTAACATATATGGTGCCGAAACCCGGGAAGGGCTTAAGAGTCAGGACAGGCAGAATTCCCATCTATTTTTCTTCTTTTTCTGGGAATATCCCCAGTCCTGACGGCCCTTTTTCCGCGAACCAAACTGCTGCGAGTCGCCACGTGGCAATTTTCACTAATATCATTGCTGGCCTCCACATCCACATCCACATCCACCTCCACACCACTTGTCTACCCTGGTGAGTGAAACTGCTGCTGCTCGGGTTCTCTGCCGCTCCGTCCGCCGCTTCTGCCGCTTCTGCCGCTTCTGCCTGCCGCTTCTGCCCGGTAAGCTCATTCACTCACCAGGCGCCTCCCTCCCGTGCTTTTTGGGTTTTGCATCACAGTCACACCCGAGCCGGGACGCTGCTAGCATGCCTCTTGACAGTGCAATGAGGCCTGCTCGAAATACTCGCTCAGATACAGTTTTTGCCAGTGCAATGGTAATTGGTTAGAAGTCACTTATATTCAGGCTCTCTCTCTTTCTCTTTTCCTCTCTTTCTCTTCCTTTTTCTCCTTCTCTCTCTCTCTCATCTTCCTGCTTACTTGCTTACTTTATAAAATTCCCAAGTCGTTCCATCGTTGTGTGCCTTGCTCACAAAGCTGCCTCTTTTCACAGACCTCTGAAACTGAGGCTTGACCACCAATGTGCTTTGTCAGCAAAGACATCTAAAAGTTCTTTTCTCTAGCATTGACCACGTGGTGAATGTTGGTTTTAACAGGCATCAGCTCAGGCGCCATTATGCCATGCCACGTGTTCTCTATTAGAGTGTGTCCTCCTGCCACCCCCCTCAACATGGCATCCCACTGGCGTTTATCAAAATATGGTTTCTTCATTTGATAATCTGAAAATTGTTGTTTGCTAGCAAAATTGTTTTTCTAACCGACCACGTGGTTCTAAAATATTGGGCAAAAAGAAAAAAAAGAAGTCATTTACTATTGGAATTCCAAAAGAGTCTACTGCTGAAATTCATTTTTACATGCTGTAAAAACTATGTGCACAGTGTGTGTGTTCCATGTGTGTATGTATGTGTAAATGTCATTTGTTAATATGTCCATTTAGCTATATATCTGTGCTAAAACTCATCACAGCTACTGAGTTTTGTCATTGCAGAATTCTGGCAAGTATTTGGTCAGTTCTTGACAAGGTACAGGTAAGCTCTAGTCCCCTTGGTCTCCTTGTTGTTTTAATTGGAAATCAAAAAAGGGCTTTTGTGGCAAAGACTCCCTTGGATTGCAGTTCGAAGCCAGCCAGGGCTGAAAATCTCTCTCAAACTCCATCTCCCAATTAATCAGCGAAGAGCCAGGCTGGAAGCATGGCTGAAGAGACTTATCTCTAACCAGCCAAATGCTGGAAGTGGAGCTCAAGTGGTAGAGTACTAGCCTCGAGCAGAAGTGCTCAGGGACAGTGCCCAGGCCCTGAGTTCAAATCCTTTGAATGCCATCGGGGACAAGCCATCCCAGCAACAAGCACCTAGATCCCTGGGACTCAGCCAGTTCAGGGAACAAGGATCACGGAGAGGAGTAAGAGGAGAATTATGTCAGATCCTAAATGGAGTCACTTTGTCTCACCCTTTCAAAATTAATCAGAGCCGGGGGATCAAGAGATAGTAGCTTGTCCATCTAATGTCCATGCCTGAGTATAAGAACTGTCCAAGTAATCCAATTTTTAATTTTGTGCCCTAAACCCTTCCTTTTGCCTTAATATTTTTTTTGTCCAGCCCCTGCCTCATGAGACTTCTTCCAGGCTTCATTCAAGGACTGGCATCTACCACCAAGGGACCCTGCTGCTCGCCTTCTCCTGGAGAGGCCACATTTCTGCCTTTTACCCCTAATGCCGACGCCCCTTGCCAGCAGGAAGCAGCCAGAAGAGAGTCTTCGTCCTTTTTCATTACTATTAAAAGGCTGGAATGTTAGGTCCTCTCCCTGAGGGCTACATGCAGATGCCCCCACCTCATTAAGTCTCTACCCAGTTACCTGGGTAACCTGCAGACCTGGAGGCAGTTACCTCCCCTTTCCCTGAGGTTACCTCCTAATCCACCTGGCCACACCCCTTGCCCCTGCCCTAAATAAAGCAGGGCTGGGTGGGGGTCTCCCTCTCTCTCTCTCTCCCTTCTCTCCGGCCATGGATCATCTTGGCCACAGGCCAGCAGTTCGGTAATAAACGTTCTCTCCTGCCTGAATACCGCATGGCGTTCTCCTTTACCGGCTACCTACTTTAAAAACCTAACAGTAAGAACTAAAAACTCTCTCCTTGTCACATACACAAATACCTATCAGTGATAACCAACCATTAATGGAGCATGTACCATTTTTTATCTATATGCCAGAATTATCATTGATAATTCTGAATGTCTACCACATTCTTAGACTTCCTAAGGCCCTCTGTCACCACTATCCATTTTGCTAGGCAAATTCTCTGCTATATCATGTAAAAGGATCTTTCTATTCACTTTGTAAGTGAAAATACATTTCACTGACCTTACAGAAGAAAAACTATTCAATTTTCTCCTTATATTCCAACAAAAAATAATCAATAGATGTTACAAAGAATCATTTAAGAGCTCCTTCATAGGAGACCATTCAAAATGGGAAACCATAAGACAAACAACCACAAAACCAAGTTTTCTGTAAGGCATCTGTATCGCAAACACGTTTTCCCCAGGTTCTAAACTTGTATTGTTAAACACCTGCAATACTGACTTTGATGAACCCCAATTCTTAAATTTAATGTAGTTGAAAGAGTCAATATTATGTTAAATTTTACTATGTTTTCTTTTAATTCCAAGAAATTTTGGTAAACTTTAGGACATGAAGATATTCTTCCTGGATATTACCAAAAACTTTGCTGTTTTGTCTGTTCTAGTCATATTTTGGTGATTTACCATGGATATTGATTTCTGTGATGTAATTCAAGGTAAAGATCACATTTCATTTTCTTCTCCACTGATATTCAATCAATTCAGCAGCATAAATGGAAGTGATTATAATTTCCTTCATAGCACTGCTGAGGCACTGATTTGTTGATACACATATTTTGACTTAAGAGACTACAGAGAAAAACACTGAATGTTGGGCCATAATTCTCTTGGGTTTATTGTAATTTGAGATTATTCCTCTAGCTCTAGTTTTTTCATTATAATAAAGATACAGCAATTACATGAGTTGAGATTATATGCAGATAACAGGAACCCAACAGGCAAAATAGACTTAATCAACCTGGAATACATATTCTTTCTCAAGGAAAACAAAGCAAGTGGAGATTTGATGGCGAAAGAAGGTGCCTCTTCTTTCTTGTGTCAACATTGCAGACTTTTATCTTACAATTAAGGAAAGCAGACTTTTGACACTGAGACAGGAAGAATGGAAAAATAATGATGACCATAAAAAGGAAAACTGGACACCAATTCCAGGACTAGTTGATGGTCATACCTGAGTGAAAAGGAGACTAGAAGATAAAATACGCAATGGCTGGACTATTCCCAGCCAAAACATCAGGATAATACCATCACAGTCAAAGAAATTGGATACAGGCACAGTACTCTTATGGGAAGAATTTAAACAATTTATGTCCTTCAGTGTTAAAATGTTTTACTTTATTGTATTTTGACACTGTTAGCCTTTCTGTCCTTTGTGAGCTTCATCATTGTCTGTAAAAGTACAGAAAACTGAGCCTCCAAGGAACAGATAAAGAAAAATAAATAAGATTTGTTGTGCTAAATGAAATATCAGATAAAAGCAAACAGGGAAATGCCATCGGTCCAGAGAATAAACAGAGTATTTGTTCTAGAATGTGCCTTGAATGCCTGAGTGTGTAAAGTGTACAAATTCACTCTTTAATTCTTCCATTTTCTTTTGTTGACAACAGATGCTGTGAACATTAAATCAGTGAGAGTGCTAGTGGAGAGATAGGGTAGCTGATCTTTTCCAGTGATTGACATCCTTGAATTGGAAAGAATTGGCTGATGGAGTGATGATCTAGTCTTGTGACCTTCAGGCTGTCACTGGTTGCAAGTTGCTGACTGAACCTTACTCCCCCTACCCCCTATAAGAACTGGGATTAGGGTTCCCTTTTGGCCACTTCCCCTCCAACAATTGTGGCAAGCAACATGGAGATTCCACAGAAGGCTAAAGAACTCCCCTATAACCCAGCAGCTCCACTTTTGGGTATCTATCCAAAAGACCACAAACAAAATCACACTAAAGCCACCAGCACAACAATGTTCATCGCAGCACAATTTGTCATAGCTAGAATCTGGAACCAACCCAGATGCCCCTCAGTAGATGAATGGATCAGGAAAATGTGGTACATATACACAATGGAATTTTATGCCTCTATCAGAAAGAATGACATTGCCCCATTTGTAAGGAAATGGAAGGACTTAGAAAAAGTTATACTAAGTGAAGTGAGACAAACCCAAAGAAACATGAACTCTATGGTCTCCCTTATAGGGAATAATTAGCACAGGTTTAGACAAGTCACAGCAGAGGATCACAAGAGCCCAATAGCTATACCCCTATGAACACATAAGATGATGCTAAGTGAAATGAACTCCATGTATGGAAACGATTGTTATATCACAGTTGTAAGTACTTTCAACGTCCCATCTGTATCTGTAGCTTCTATTATTGATGATGTCCTTGTATCACCTTCCTGTGGTTGTACCTACACTATCTCTGTATCTTATCTGAGTATATTGGAAACCATGTATACTGGTATTAGAACTAGGAAATTGAAAGGGAATACCAAAATTGAGAGACACAGGGTAAAAAAAGACAAACAACTACAAAAGCAATACTTGCAAAACTGTTCGGTGTAAATGAACTGAACAACTCATGGGGGAAAGGGAAGGGGGAAGGGGGAGGGGGAAATGAGGGACGAGGTAACAAACAGTACAATAATTGTATCCAATGCCTAATGTATGAAACTGCAAGCTCTCTGTAATTCAGTTTGATAATAAAAACTTAAAAAAAAAAAGAACTGGGATTATGTCATAAAAGGGAAGAAATAAAGCTTCAGTTGTAATAAAAGCTTTCTTTTTTCCCTCCTCATAAGGATGTTAATATTCTTAATGCAATCTGAAATCACATTATCATGAATTTACTGAGTAGGCCAATGTATGGTATTGTAAAATACTCTCCTTCATAAAGTAAAGAAGATAATAATGCAGACATTCACTTTGGACAGAGTGGGAAGAGCAGAGAAAGATTAAGATAAGAGTTCTGCACCAATTTACACTTACAGCCTTTCCAGGTGACCCAGGAGAAGACAATCACTTGAACTTTCTGAATCTCATTTTCCACATCTATAAAATGAAAGCTACACAACCTCTGAGGGGGGTCTTTCAACTGTAAAATTAAAAGGGAGAAATCTGGGATGCCATGATCTCAACTCTAAAATAAACTCTTTAGTGTGTTAATTTCTAGAAGCAGAAAAAACTTTATGCAGGGCTCCTTTTAAAAGTAGTTTGCCAAATAGAGTTATTTTTATTTGTTTGTTTGACAGTTTATGACTTGGCAAGTTGTTTTTCAGCATGTATAGTAATAAAGTAAGTCATAAATATCCAGATCAAATTACAGAATAACTTCAGATGTTTCTATAGCCTTCACGCAATTGAAGACAGTTGTACTCTTGACCTTTGCGTATTCAAAATTCTATGCCAACAGTAAGAATAAATAGAGGTAGCATCCAGTTATTAAAATATGCCTGCAAAATATACTTAGAAACTCTATTGAAAACAACTTTTTGTGAATTATTTCTGTTAATCAGAAATAAAGGTATGTTGAATAAGAGACTGAAATAACATCACTGTCACATGGAGAACTTTTCCAGAGTCTAGGAAGTTTTATTTTGTGATTCTTCCTCTTCCTGAATCTAAGATGCCATTTGCTGCCAATGTAATGTCAGCGTATAAAGTTTTGCTTTTTTCAGTCATTCCCCAGAAACAGAATCACCCATTACATGGACTGTACATCTTACTTCCTTCTCTAGAGTATTTATTACCTTTCCATAGTAACCTGCAGAAGGTTGTCCATATAAGAGCAGTCATCAAGCTTCAATGGATGCTTCTTAGTTTTAGGGGAAACCTTCAACTCTGATGGTTTAGTAAGCTGAGCTGGGCATCGCTAATAATTACAAGGCACTTGTTGAAATTGTTTGAGAATACAGATGTACTCTTATTTTGTAAATCAAATTTCTAGAATTTTTAAAATATTTTCTATATGTCATATGTTTTATATTTGGGGGTATTTTCAGTCTTGTTGACCAATATTGTGAATACTGGACAGTTTACTTCTTGATGCTTAGTTGATGGATACTTGGATTCTTTCCAGCACTAGTGGTTATTAATGGTAGTGTTCAAAATAAGGGGTTGATTTCTTCATTGAAAATATGTGATTCTGAAGTAGAAGGCAAGGAGAAGAAACAATGGATTTGAGGCAAATGTTAAGCAGCAAGGAAGATATTTCATAGTATCATACTTCAGCATTTCCCTCCCCCCCATTAGAATAGATGGTACAGGGCTGGGGATATAGCCTAGCAGCAAGAGTGCCTGCCTCGGATACACGAGGCCCTAGGTTCTATTCCCCAGCACCACATATACAGAAAATGGCCAGAAGTGGCGCTGTGGGTCAAGTGGCAGAGTGCTAGCCTTGAGCGGGAAGAAGCCAGGGACAGTGCTCAGGCCCTGAGTCCAAGGCCCAGGACTGGCAAAAAAAAAAAAAAAAAAAAAAAAAAAAAAAAAAAAAAAGAATAGATGGTACAACAACTTTTGTATAATTTAATAGGGGAGGGCATATGTACATTTCCATTGATAATCATCTACAAACTATAATGTGTCTTCCCTCATCCCTCTTGTTTTTCACCCATCAAGTCAACTGTAGGATACAAAAATCTGAGATAGCAATGTAATCATAATAGAAAACTGAAATTGCTTCTAAAGGAAAACAAGATCTATATTTCAATTAGTGCAAGGTGATGTAAAGAATGTGGGAACAAGTTGCTAGGGATAAAGAACAAGTACATGTCCACACATTTATAGCACAAACAAACATTGTCAACATAAATAATTCATTTCAGGCATTAAAATTCCATAATGAAGGAGAAAAATCCTCCATCCTCTTAGATAACTGCTTTGTGATAATACAACAGGAATGATCCAGCCAGGCAGTGATACTACAGGCTCATGCCTGTAGTGCTAGCTACTCAGGAGGTGGAGATCTGAGGATCACAGTTAATAGTCAGCCTTCCCCTCCTCCTCAACCAGGAGGAAAGGCTGTTATCTGCAATTAACCACAAGAAAATCAAAAGTGATACTGTGGCTTAAAGTGATAGAGATAGCCTTGAGCAAAAGAACTCAAAGACAGTGCCCAGTTCCTGAGTTCAAGCCCCACAACAGACAATAAAAGAAAAAAAAAGGAATGATTCAGACAAATTAATATTTTACCTATCAACCTATGAAATAAAAATGATCACCACTTTTTCCTTAGGAGTTTATTGTTTAGGGGCACTTGAGTTATGGTTTATAAATTTACTGTGGAAATCTTAAAGCATTGCACAATTAGATTTATTATTACTATTGCCAATTTTTAAAACTCAACTTAGCTTGGAGCTGGGCTTTAAGTTGGAGCACATGAACCAAATAAGTGTGAATCCCTGAATTCAAATTCCAGTACTTCATAAAGATAAGAATGGGGAGAGAAATGAAATAGGCAAAAGGAGAAGGGAGCTAAGTACCTGTAGTTTATTCCTTTATCCTAGCTAATCAGGAGGCTAATAGGTGAAGATTGCTATTTAAAACTACCCTAGGCAAAAAAGTTCAAGAGACTCGTGTCTCCAATTATCCGTCACTACCAGTATCAACAATAACAACAAAAACAGATGTAGAAGTGGGTCAGAGCTCCAGACTTGAGCAACCAATAAAAGTAGAGAAAGCTAAACAAAAGGGCAAGGCCTTGAATTTCAGTCCCAATATCAGTACAAATATAAAACATAATAATAAATAAAATTAAAATAAAAATCATTTAATTAATCCAAGCTGTGGAGTATGAGCTTCAAGACCTATGAATTATATAAACCTGGTATATGTGCAAAAAATTACTGTTCACATGAGTTTTCTAAACACTGAATTTCAAAAAATAAAAAGACAAACTTGTATTTCTCTTTCTTACATTGAGGACAGAGAGAATCATCTTTTTTTTTTTCTTTTTTTTTTTTTTTTTGGCCAGTCCTGGGCCTTGGACTCAGGGCCTGAGCACTGTCCCTGGCTTCTTCCCGCTCAAGGCTAGCACTCTGCCACTTGAGCCACAGCGCCGCTTCTGGCCGTTTTCTGTATATGTGGTGCTGGGGAATCGAACCTAGGGCCTCGTGTATCCGAGGCAGGCACTCTTGCCACTAGGCCATATCCCCAGCCCCTGAGAGAGAGAGAATCATCTTGAATGTGAGTACATAGCTTTATACGTGAATATCACATATTGACACTTTTTGCTCATTCATCTCAGACAAGTAAAATAATCATGAGACCAAAAAGCAATGTTTAGAAACTGTTATAGATACTGTCTTTCAGAAGTATAAAACTGTTATTGTCTTAGATAACACCATCACAGAAGATGATTTTTTATAAATTCAGAAAATGTTCAAACATCATTAAAAAGTGACATTACTCGTGGCCGCCTAAATACCACATTCACTGAACTTTGAGTGCAGCCCTACTGTGAAATTATCATTTTAAATTCTGTTTTGTTGGGTCCACTAAAGTGTGAAAATAAATATTCACGGTGATAAAATGCATAGTCTACATCTGTAATAAATAATAAAAAGAGAAAAATAATACTAAGTTTAATCCGAACCTATTTACATTTGTCTTTGCATCTCTCTTGCCCAGACAACTTCAGTCATTTAAAAGACCAGACCATATCTTGCTCTTTTTCATCCCTTTCTGTTTATTACAAGAGCTGTCAGGACACTATTTTCTTTTTATATTGGCAATCACAACATTTTATGGCCCCAAAACAACGTTTACAAATAATACTACTTACGCAGATAAACTGAATGATAATGGCACAGGTTCAAATATCTGGGATACCAACATTATCATATATTTTGTCATATATTTGTCATATATGACAAAAAGAATTTTGCAGATATAATCAAACTAAGGATATGAAGATACTTGGATTTTCCAGGTACATCTCATATAATTGCAATGATATAATACAGGAACACAGAAGATATCAGAGAGGAAGACCATAGGCTTTTGAATGACAATACTTAAGAGGTGCAACTTAAAAAAGGACATAAAGATATAAAGGTGAGGGATCATGTCAGGGGCCAAGAACAGACCTGACAAAATGAGCAAGAAACCAGATCTTCTGAAATGTCTCTGAAAGAAGCTATCTCTGCCAATGCCAAGACACTTAGCCAGAGGAAATATCATAAGATTTATGACCTCTAGAACTCTTATTTGAAAGAAAAAAAAACACATATTTGAAGGTACTGAGTTTATAGTAAATTTTTTGTGGAAATAAAATTCAAGGTATTTCAAAAACTAAAACCTAGGACTCAAATGTGACACTATTTGAATCAGTGTTGTTCTTTTTTAACAAGCAAAAAATAGTAGAATTATTTCAACGTAGCTCCAGAAATAAAGTGGTACTTAGATCTTAACAAGATTACTTTCCTCAGTACCTTCTTGTTTTGCTATTTTTCTCAATAGCCTTGTATCCAAGAAAGGATTTAAATGTATAAGACATGTTTCAATAAACTAAACAGGTTATATAACTTAAGACTATGATAGGCTGTGCTGGTATTTCTCACACAAGTCTTTTGTTGAAAATTCACCACCAAAGTGATGTGCTTTATGTAGAATTTGGTACGCAAGTGGGTTATAAAGAGAGAATATATATATTCAAACTGAATTACAGAGAGGTTACAGTTTCATACCTTAGGCATTGGATACATTTCTTGTACTGTTTCTTACCTCGTCCCTCATTCCCCCCTCCCCCCTCCCCCTTTCGCAGAATCTTCATGAATGAAACCAATGGTCTTATAAAAGGGACAGAGGGAGAGACCCTGTTAAGGTTATAGTAAAAGGAATTTTAGATGGATCAGATACTGGACCCTCATTAATTTTAACTTTACTATCTTGATCTTAGACTTCCTAGATTGAAATTACTAAATAAATTTCTTTTCTTAATAAGATATATTTTGTTATACTACAATGATAGAAGACAATGTGTACAAGATCTAAAAAGAACAAAATGTTGAAGCAGCCTAGTTTACTCCTTCTGTTTAAATTGAGACAGCCCTTGTATATCAGGATTCCAATTCTAAGTAGAGTAAGTATTTGCCCAGCACTCCACACATTTAAATCCCCTATACCTTATTCTGGGGCCTTCATAAATTGACCATATCATATTTCTAGCTTTCCTGATCATGGGCATTCTCAAACCTAATAATCAAAATTATGTATAAATCAATTGGCATAATAGATGACTCTGTGTGTGTGAGTGTGTGTGTCAGATATTATATCAAGTCAAAGAGAGAAGATATGAGCCTAGATGAAGTCTCTATTGATAGGTATTGATGATAACATGGGAAAGCTGCTAGCTACAGAGGCTAGCATGGAGAAGAAAAGATGGAGATCAATGGTTGTCAAGTTTTCTGAAACTGGGCCAGATAATAAGAACATCTTGGCCTTTCTGGGCCAAGTGGTTTCAGGTGACGAGTCTTCAACTTTTCTGTTATAGTTTGAAAACAGACCTGAAGGGAACAGAGATTAATAGGTATTTATAGTTCAGTAAAAACATATATAAAACTAGGAAAAAGGGAAGTGATCCATTGATTGCAATGACCATAGTTCAATGATTTCTGCTCCAGAGCTTGAAGGACTAGATGGAATTAAACAAGTGAATAAAAATCATACAATTCAGAAGGGATGAAAATAGTCCAAGTACAAAGCACTGGAATTTTTTTTAAATCTCATTGTTGCAATGTGACATGGCTTAAGTACTTTTGATACTCTAAGAAATATCTGTAATCTATAAATACAAGATTCAGTGTTTCAAGTAGAAATGTATCTTCTAAATTCTGGAGTTTGCTTTGTACAACACTTCTTTGAGCTAAGAAACATAATTTTTAAATAGTAAGTACATAGTAGATACAAGTGCCTATTTTTATATAAGAATCACATTTACTCGAATCAAAAGTCACTAGCATGTATGGTGAGCTCCACTTCCTTAAATGCTGATGAATTAGAAAACAATAAGCACCTATAATGGCATGTTTAGTACTGTGCAATTAATTTTTCCTGAAATACCAGTTAATTATGAATTAAAGGTTGCCAAGCAGATTGCATTTCAAATGGATTCACTTTTCAGTTTTCTTTTGCTCATCATTGTAGGGCATATTGTGCTTGCTTTCATTCTCCACTGGCTACAAGTGAAAATTAGTTGGGTTTTGTTAACACTTTCCCACTGTGACACACAAACAATTGTTCTTGTTGGAATCTCAATTAATTATAAGAGAAACTGCGAAACATTTCATGTGTTTCTTCTATAAATATAAAATACTATCAATCAATTTTTTGTGTCTTGCTGTGGGGGGAAAAACAGTAAAAGTGTAGTTAGACTAAAAGATAAGAGAGTTTTGAAGCATTTTGGTTAAAAATAAACAGGCAAAGTCATCATCAGGATTTGCAAATTAAAGGCAATACAAATATACAAAGTGAGATGATCAAGGAAAGACTTCTAAATATTTGTCATTTATATGCTTAATGATATCATAAAATCAATTATCCACATCAAAAAGAAATGAGCAGCCTGGTTATACTTCATTAGGTCTATTAACTGTGACAGCAGCATCTTAGCATAAATTATTCTCATATGAGTACCCAAGGACATAATTAAACACTTTTCATAAGAGTTAAAAAATAATAGATTGCATAGTTTCCAGTCATGGGATCATTAATGAGCCGTGTATCTTTTGTGGTATTGAAACACTTCTAATTTAGTCTTCATGTTACAGAAAATGCATTCCTTTATCATTTACCTTTCATATATAAACATTTTTTCCTACTTGCAATGATACAGATAGCAAGAACTTACAAAATTAGTTCATTCTACACCTTTGTTTAGCAATTAAAGCATCAGAAGGTCATCACATATCAGGTTAAGAGCAGAATCAAAATGACTGAGACATGATCTAATTCTCTTAGTAATTTTCTGTCTTTCATTTTGCTTTGAAAGCAATTCAGAACAAGGATATGCAACACATGCAACTATTTCTAAATCAATCTCCTCATCCCCCATCCCACTGATTATACATATATGTGTGTGTGTATGTGTGCCATATATGTGTGTGTGTGTGTGTGTTGCATATATATGTACATCTATATATCACCTCTATAAAATTTAGTCTTATTGGGGCTGGGAATATGGCCTAGTGGTAATAGTGCTTGCCTCCTACACATGAAGCTCTGAGCTCGATTCCCCAGCACCACATATATGGAAAACGGCCAGAACTGGCGCTGTGGCTCAGGTGGCAGAGTGCTAGCCTTGAGCGGGAAGAAGCCAGGGACAGTGCTCAGGCCCTGAGTCCAAGGCCCATGACTGGCCAAAAAAAAAAAAAAAGTTAAAAAAAAATTTAGTCATTTAGTCTTGTTATCACCTTCAACCCTTTTTCCAGCATGCTAATTTTTCCCCAACAGTCCCCTTGTTACAATTGTGCTATATAATTATTTTCAGTTAAATAATTATGTATATGTTATGAGTGAAAAAGTGATATTTTCCTTTCTGAACTTGGCTTAACTTGCTTAACATGATGATTTCTTTCTCTATTTGCATCCCTTTTATTTCTTTCACTTGTCTTGTTACTGTGTTTATCAATTTCAGTACTTTTTTGAACACACGTGAAAAGAATCATGACATTATCACATTCCTAACTTTTGAGGAGAGGGTTTCACTATTTCCTCATTTACTACAATGTTGAATATAGTTTTGTCATTTTGCACTGGACCTGGCACTTGAATTCAGGCACTAGTCACTGTCCTTGTTCCTTTTTTAGCTCAACTCTAGCACTTCTAATGTGTGTGTGTGTGTGTGTGTGTGTGTGTGTGTGTGTGTGTGTGTGTGTGTGTGTGTTTCTAACTGGAGATAAGAGTCTCACAGATTTTCTTCTCCCCCAGCAGGTCTTGAATCTCTTAACCACCTGAGTAGGTAGTCTGACAGACATGAGCTACCCATGCAGTGCCTCTTCAATGACATTGAACATTATAATTATGCTTCTGAGTTCATTAGGCCTTCTTCCTCCCCTCCCCCTCTTCTTCTTCTTCTTCTTTTTTTTTTTTGTGGCCAGTCCTGGGGCTTGGACTCAGGGCCTGAGCACTGTCCCTGGCTTCTTCTTGTTCAAGGCTAGCACTCTGCCACTTGAGCCACAGCGCCACTACTGGCCATTTTCTGTATATGTGGTGCTGGGGAATCGAACCCAGAGCCTCATGTATAGGAGGCAAGCACTCTTGCCACTAGGCCATATCCCCAGCCCCCCTCCCCCTCTTCTTCCTCCTCCTCCTCCTTCTTCATTCTCATTCTTCATTCTTCTCTTCCCTCCTTTCCTCCTCCTCCTGCTTCTCCTCCTCATTCAGCTCCCTTTCTTCCCCCTTTCTCTTCCCCCTCCTTCTTCCTCCCACTCCCTCCTCTCTTTTTGCTTCTTCCCTCTTTGCTCCTCCTCCTCCTTCTCCCCGTCCTCCTCCTCCTCCTCCCCATCCTTCTCTTCCTCCCACCACCCCCACCAGTGATTTTTACTGTGAGGCTGTGGAGGACTTTGGAAGTTGCATGTTACCTTGATCGTGCATTGTATTTTTTTCATTGAGGATTGGACATCTGAATCTAAGTCATTTGCTAGATGTTTTTGTCAGTTTTGCAATTGAAGTTTTCTCCATGTTTGTGTAGGGCAGTGGCATGGGTGGGTGAAGAGTGCTTTCTTACCAATGGACCTGGGGATAGCTAACTACCCAACCTTCAGCCTGTAGGCTATAGGCATCAGGCCGGATCCCAGCACCACTCAGCAATGTGAGCAATGGAAAGAGGTCTGATCGAGGATCAGTTCTGTGCTCTTGTGCCACTTTCTTCTTTATGTACAGAAACCCATGAATTGCAAGTAAAGCTATTTTAAATATTTTAATGTTAATTTAGAAGAATTGTGTGTCAGAGTTTTTTTCAATGTATTTTTCTATGCTCATTAGAGGAAATCATGTTTTCAGCCCATGTTTTTTCAGGCTGTATGAATTAAACTATTGATGTGGAATTAATCTGGATTAACAATACATGGCAGGCAGATGGATCTTTAGCGAAGTCTATATGAGAAAACTGAGCAAAACTCTTCAATGTAGCAAACAAGTAAATTGATTTTAAGTAGATAAATATTTTAAGTAAATAATACTGTCTAGCTTATTTCTACATTCTCATTGTATGACCTAAGCTGACATTAACCTGAGAGGCAGAATATTTTTTGGACTGTTAGGTGTTTCATGAAGTAAATCTTAATATTATAAACTAATAAGACTTTGACTCGAGTTGTAATGAGTTGAAATCCATTTTTCCATTAAAATCTTCATTAATAAGTAAAAATAAGTATAATAAAAGAGACAAATATTGTTCCATAATATTATGCTTTTCATTCAGCTATGATTTTATTTTTCTTATTTGATTATGTAGATGATTAATAGAAATGTGATAATAACAGACAGAAGATAGGTAGATAATAGGTAGATAGATAAGTAGACGACAAATTAATGGCTTGATGATAAATATATGAATACATGATAGATATATAATAGGCAACTTAGATAAGTAGATGATAAGTAAAGACGGACAGATGGTAGCTGTGTGATGGATGGCTGGTAAACAGATGATAGATACATGATAGAAAGTGATGATAGCTACATAAAAGATAATGATAGAAAGATAGATATAGTCGACAGATAGAAAGATACAGGTACAAAGTAGATGATTTGTCATGTGGATAACAACAATCTTAAATATACCACTGTATAACATACATAATTTAGATAATACGTATTAAACTTAGAGCATAAAAGAGTCAGACATCAAGCAACGTATTTGTTCTTTAATGAACTAGAAAAAAGTCACAAAATTTGTATGAAAGAGCAAAAATCCCAAATATTAAAAAAATAATTTTAAGCATTAAGAAAAATCTAGAAGCATTTTACATTACCTGAGCCATTCTACAGAACCACAGGAACTAACTAAAACAAAAATTGCTGTACAAAACATATGAGGCAACAGTAGATGAACGGATCAGGAAAATGTGGTACATATACACAATGGAATTTTATGCCTCTATCAGAAAGAATGACATTGCCCCATTTGTAAGGAAATGGAAGGACTTGGAAAAAATTATTCTAAGTAAAGTGAGCCAGACCAAAAGAAACATGGACTCTATGGTCTCCCTTATTGGGAATAATTAGTACAGGTTTAGGCAAGTCATAGAAGACCATCACAAGAGCCCAATAGCTATACCCTTATGAACAAAAAAGATGATGCTAAGTAAAATGAACTCCATGTTATGGAAACAATTGTTATATCACAGTTGTAACTACTTTCAATGTCCCATGTGTATCTGTAGCTTCTACTATTGATGATGTTCTTGTATCACCTTCCTGTGGTTGTATCTACACTATCTCTGTAATCTTATCTGAGTATATTGGAAACCGTGTATACTGGTATTAGATGTAGGAAATTGAAAGGGAATACCAAAATTGAGAGACACAGGGTAAAAAAAGACAAACAACTACAAAAGCAATACTTGCAAAACAGTTTGGTATAAGTGAACTGAACACCTCAGGGGGGGAAAGGGTAAGGGGGAGGGGGGAGGGGGGTATGAGGGACAAGGTAACAAACAGTACAAGAAATGTATCCAGTGCCTAACGTATGAAACTGTAACCTCTCTGTACATCAGTTTGATAATAAGAACTTGAAAAAAAAAAAGAAATGACAGAAACAAACCCTCACTGCTGTAAACAAGTGATTCTCCACCAGGTGTCAGAAGTCCACATGCAAATAAGAACAGATTTCTGCACAGTGAACTACTACTACTATGTGCTTCTTGCAAATTCCACTTGCATGAGCAGAAAGTCCTTAGTTGAGCAAGAACTCCTTGTTTTTCTAGGACTGAACACCTATAGCCAAATTCTGGAAAGTGCCTGTAGGTATAAACTCCAGGAATACAAGCCTCATCTATCAAAAACTGTCTTCCACTACCTGTCACCAAGTGCTTTGGTAGAGTTAGCTCTAGACTTTGTGCAGTTACACAGTTTCTTACAGTATAAATGTCAGTATAGGACAAATTATCCAACCATGGCCCAGAGTAAATGTTTACAGTATTGTGATCAAAACAAATACTAACAAAATATTAGAAAGAAAATAATGTTCACTTATATAATTGTTTAAGTTACCAGCATATTTTCTTCTTTTCAGCATACTGTTTATTTTGCTTTTTAATAAAACCATGGCTCAGCAATAGCATCAATACTAGCTTGACTTTTTGAGCCAACTTTTTACCTTCTTCTATGCTCAGAGTGAATTTCTCTGAACATTACTCTTCTACTGATAATTTAATTACATAAAGCACAAACAATGCAAGGTTAGAACGAAATGATGAGTTTAAAATAATCCCTAAGAACTCCTTTTTAACCTCTCAAGAACTAATGGATGTTCATATGTTACAGAACCAGAGTAAGGTCTCTGGTAATCAGAATATATTTCAGATTTCTAAATAGGCCTCAGATGTTGTGAATAATACTAGAAAATATACCCCTTATTAGTAGAATAAAAATATCCATGTGAGTGAAGAGTTTGAATTCAGAAAATAACTTAAAACTCTTGAAAAACCTAGAAATAACAATGAGCAAGGTATATTAAAAGGGTGCTTATATAGGCAATGATTAGAAGTCTTGCTCAGTTGGGAAACTGACTGTGGCCTTAAACTGGTTTTCTTTTTTGACTGAAACATACTTCCTCACAAAATGCCAAGTGTAACTATGTGGCTTAAAGGACACTTTCATTTACAACCCCTTTACATCTTAACACTTTGACTCAACTTACTGTTCACTGAGAACATTAAATTTGTGGGGTTTTTTCCTTAGCATCCATTAGTTATACAAGGGGATGCTTTCACTGTGACATTTCCATGTGTTCTTACAAGATATTTCAAGCAACCTCATTCCCTCTACAAATCTCACATATATCGTATCCCCCTTCCTAAAATTATTTCAACAGTTTTCATAGTTCTATTTTTTATCAGTGGAAAGAATCTAGCACTTCAGGCATATTTCTTATTAAATTCCATCCTACCTTTTTGTTTTCTTCATTAATGGGATGTATTAGTTTGACATGTGTGTTTTTTCTTATTTATTGTAAAAGTGATGTACGGAGAGGTTACAGTTTCATACATTAGGCATTGCATATGTTTCTTGTACTGTTTGTTACCTCCTCCCCGATTCCCATGTCCCCCCTCCCCCTTCCCCTCTTCCCCCATGAGTTGTTCAGTTCGCTTACACCAAACAGTTTTACAAGTATTGCTTTTGTTGTTGTTTGTCTTTTCATCCTGTGTGTCTCGATTTTGGTATTGTTTCACTTTCCTAGGTCTAATACCAGTATATACAGTTTCCAATGTACTCAGATAAGATACAGTGATAGTGCAGGTACAACCACAGGAAGGGGACACAAGAGGATCATCAACAATAGAAGCTACAGTTTCATATGGCATGTTGAAAGTAATTACAACAGTGATATAACACTCATTTCCATAATATGGAGTTCATTTCACTTAGCATTATCTTATGCATTCATAGGGGCATAGCTATTAGTCTTTTGTGATCCTCTGCTGTGGCTAGCCTAAACCTGTGCTAGTTATTCCCTATGAGGGAGACCATAGAGTCCATCTTACCTTTCAAAGGAATTATATGAAAAGTTTTCTGAGACATACTTTTAAATTTAAAAACTAGTCTTCTTCCTTTTATACATGTGTATATGTGTTTTTATTATGCATGTAAAATGCAGAAAGAACAGTACATCAGAATCAATGTGATATATATAATAACTGAAGTTTGGCCTGGTGATTCACAAGTAAAATCTCAGCTATAAGCAGAAGATCTGTAGGTAGGACTATGGTAATTAGTAGCTATGCTTGGCTAAAAAGTTAAGACTTTATCCATAAAATAGCTAGAATAAAAAGAGGTTGGGGTGTGGTTTAAGGAGTAAACAGCTTGCCTACTAAACACAAAGATCTGGCAAGCACTAAATTAATTAATTAATTAATATTGAGCGGAATTTCTAGTTGAAAATTGCTTGGAATTCACTTTAGATATATCTATACTCTTGTTTTCTTAAAGAATGCTTCCTGTAATTTCCTCATTGAAAGCATTCACTGTAATTAATGTCAGAAAAAGGCAAATTTATACATGTAACATTATTTTCCTTGTTACTTATAGCTACCTCTTAACTTTGACCTCCAATCAATGCCACAGTCTCCTTCATTCATTCTGTATTTTTTTTTCTTCAGTGCTGCATATCTAAGATTCTCTACCCTTGTTATTTCTGGAAACTGATATGAAGGATCCAACCTCTCCTGTAAACCTGACATGCCAATTTTCAGGATGGATTTGAGTAGTAAACACTTGGCACAATTTATTTCTTTTCAAATTGTGAGAGTCAGAATCTTCCCCAGGCCTAGGTATGAATATTTGAAAACTACTTTCATGTCTTTCAAAATTTTGACAAGCATGGGGATTCAGAACATGCCAGCAATATGCCAAAATGCATCAGTCTTTCTTCAGGAGTGATTGAGACTAGCTTTTAGGAAGAGTTCCCAAAGAGTGATTCATTCAAAGTCAGCTCAAAGAAGAACTTTTTTTTCAAAGAGTTTGAATATTCACAATAATTTGGATTAGAAATGACCATTTTTCTATCTTACATTTTCCTTAGTGTTGCCACTATGTGCTTTAACATTAATAACGTATGCCTTTCCTCTAAAAGAGGAATATGACACAGAAATTTGTTCAATATGCTCATCAAAATGTCTTCTATTTATTTTAATTCAATTTAACTTGATAACTATATTATGAAGTTAATAGACCAGAATGAACGTCACTTCCAGATTTCAGGGCTCTAAAGAGAGTCCTTTTAAGACCCAGCTCTATGAGTTACAACTCATGCAATTTAATAAGCTTATTTTTACTTCCTTTGAGCTTTTCATATGTATTTTTCCTTATTCCAAATAGGGATCATAATGACATTTGTATCAGGATTGTTGGAGAATTAATTGGTTTATTTAGAAAAATATACAAAAGATTATAAGTAATGTGATTTCATTGTGAATAGTACCATAGTTAATAACTTTGTAGTTAATTTGATTAACTTTGTAGTTATTTTCTTAATTTTTTCACTTTGTCTTATAAGCAATAAGGATTTCTAGTGAATTTGTTTGTCATTACAGTTTTTTAGCTTTTCTGAGTTGTTATAAACTTATAGAAATTCCTTAGTTTTAATGAATGAATAGTTGTATATTTTCAGAAGAATAAAACAAAATAACTCAAAGCAAGTATTCCATGAGTTTTTCTTAAAATTACTTCATCAGATATTAGGCTGACAATGTGGGCTGAATGGCATAATTATATACTTACTAAGCACTTGATAAATGATTTCATAAATATACATGCATAATAATCACAATAATTTCCATTTATAATTGGGATAATAAAATATTGACTTAAAAAATTGAGATGCTAGCATTCATCAAATAGGTGAGGCATTTTCAGCCTGACATTTATTTTATTATACCTATGAATGGATTACTGAATTGAGACTTATAGTTTATATTCCCAAACTTCACTGGATAAATGAGTTCCAATCACCACAGACAAAAAACATGAAGTTCCACTTTCCCTCATGCTGATCTCTCAATACTTTCAAAGTAGAGCTAAGACAATCACCATATATCCCATCTTTCCTGCATCTAGTGACTCATTATCTATTTGGTGTTTATTTTAAACTGACTCCACAAAGAAAATTAATTACAACTCCTGAGATTCTTTGTGTTTCTCAAAACCTTCTTCTTGAAGGAAATCAAGGATCACAAGAAAGGGAAACCCTGGTGTGGGAAAGACCTGAAGGAAAATTGGAAATCTAAGACTAGGTAGAGGTCTAGCAAGGTGAAACATTATCTTTCCCAGCTTTTAAGAACGCTTTGACTGTTGAGTGAAGAATATCCTGAGTGACCTAAGAGTAGAAGTGTTTAGAAGTCTACAAGATACCTTTGACTCTTTCTTTTCTTTGTTTTATAATCATCTCACTTCTTTCTTTAACTAAAACAAGCTTTAATTGAGAGTTTGTCTCAAATTATTATTTTTATACCCACCGCAATATTTCCAATATAAACTTTGTTGTTGTTTTTTCCCTTCCAGCATTTGGAGATCTAGCAAAGAACATAGTGAATAAGTAATAAGAAGTGATAAGAAGTAACAAGTAATGATAGTAACAAGTAATAAGCAAAGCAACAAATGATCTCTACAACTAAAGGGAAAATTGAGAGAACTCTACTGTATCAAATTCAAGAAAGTTGGGATTGCTGGGTCCTGGAGACAAGTAGTTTCACAGTTGTGAGTTGCAGAGTAGCCACAAAGAGAGAAGCAGGGACTTCTCTCCTCTACAAATGGAATCTTGTATGTCTAAAGCATCCTTCCCCATACTTTATTACAAAATGGCAACTGGGTGCTAAATCCTCCAAAATATTTCTAAGAAGAACAAAAGTTATAAAAAGAAATTTTCTGATCTTCAATAGTTTCAAATGGCAAATATTAATCATGTTCCTTAAATCGCAATAACATTTGAATAGGTTGATATGTTCTACTGGAAAGACTAGGTAAAGCAACAGACCCTATATGCAATGCATTTGAGCATTATGAAGAGAAACATTTGTTAAATGATCATTTGAACACATGGTTACCAAGGCTTTATCCATATTGGCAACTTTTCATTACCACTGTATGTACATCAGACTAAAGTGATTTTGTAAAGTTTCCAATCAGCTGAGTTTGTATATGTGGGATACATATTGTGGGGCTCACCCGCCCAGACACCTTGCATACGAGGCGGTTTGAGGGCCCTGATGTAGATATAAGCCGTCCCTTAGTGAGGTCCCGTGACATCACCCCTGATGGACAGCTCAGGCACCAAATCACAGCCTCTACGTAGGTGCACGTATCCCTCCCTTCCACCACCCTCCAACCTTTGTAACAGATCTTTTCCTGAATTAAACGAGTTTGGCTCCAATCGGCTTCCAGGCTGCCTGTTTGTCCTCTGTGGAGAAGAGGGCTGGGTGGTGGTCTGTCAGCCCCCACACCCTCTTCCTGGACCCTCCCGCGTGGGGTATGCTTTCCCGTCTCTACTGCAGGACAGAAGAGCGTGGGAGGCTACAAACTCCCGGCCACATATGCTGTACAAAGGCTGCAGAATCCTTAAGTCATGAAAAAATCTTGCTCCCTGGAAATGCCTAATAAAAGTACAAACTGCTCTTCAGCTTACTCCTATATAATAAAGGAGCCACCCAACATCATCTCTCATTTCTGAACTGATACGCATAATTTGACAGATCTTATTCCAGGCATACAATTTCCTATGAAATGAGAGAGACAGAACCCAAGCTGGATAATTGCAGACAGTAACTAGAAGTTTTTGAGAAGGATGCACCATTGAATATTAGATAATGCAAAAGAACTGCATAGAAAACTGAGACATTTGAGTTGTTGAAATTATCATTATGGACCAAGTGCCAGTGCCTCACACCAGTAATCCTAGCTGCTCACAGGCTGAGATCTGAGAAAATTATCAGAGCCAAAACGTGCAGGAAAGTTCTTGGTATTCTTATTTCCAATTAACTACCAAAAAGAAAAAAAAGCTGATTTCTCCCTTCTGATGAAATATATTTAAAATTTTATTAGTAGTTGTACAAACCAGTTATAGTTCCATAAGGCAGGTTATTATTATAGTGCATCTGATCAATGCCACTCCTTCTATTATTCTCCCCAGTTTTTCCCTTGCACTCTGACCCTCAAGTTTCATAATTCAATTAATCCTTTTGACTTAGTCATTAAAACAACTCACATGTAATTTTGTTCCTTAAGATGAAAAATCAACCAAGCTTTTTTTTTTTTTTTTGCCAGTCTTGGGGCTTGAACTCAAGGCCTGAGCAATGTCCATGGCTTCATTTTTCTCAAGGCTGGCACTCTACCACTTGAGCCACAGCGCCACTTCTGGCTTTTTCTGTATTTGTGGTGCTGAGGACTTAAACCCAGGGCTTCAAGTATGCTAGGCAAGCACTTTATCATGAGGCCATATTTCCAGCCCCCAGTAAAATATTTTATATGCACAATTCCTTGAGTGTCTGAGACCTTGGGACTTATTTGCTCTTGATCTTTTGTAACATTATATAACATTCTATTACTTGGTCATCTAATATTTAAAGTTTTTTCTCTTTCTAACAAGTGTAATTAAAAGCCCCAAGATTAATGGGTATCCTTATAAAGAAACTCTGGAAGAAAAAGTATTTCTTGTTTCTTAGTAAAGATTAAATCCAAATAAATTTAAATAGTGTCAATAATACCTCTTGCTCCTATGTTTCTAATATCCTCTTTACCCAAGTAAATAAATTGAAAAACAAATGAACTTGCCAATACTGAACATTCTTCATTTTCAAATGAAATCCTCACTGTTCTAAGACATTATTTCTTATTTAAATATTATTGATGCATATAAGTATATTCTGGAACTATATTTGGCAATTAAATTATCCAACACATTTACTATTTTGTTTGTCAAACTACTTCCAACAAAAACTTAGTAAGTTTGTGGGTTCTGTGGTCTAAAATGGATAGGAGCATAGCAAAGGAAATTTCAATCTCTCCTTCACCTACAATGCCTCAATTGGAAAGGTGTAATGGTGAGTGTGTGTGTGTGGGGGGGGGGGTGCTCAGCACAAGGAACTGTAATTATATAAAAATGTCTGCTGGTCGGTTGTCTGCTATGTTGGATGTTGGTTGGGAAAACAGTTGGAGGAATTAATCAAAACCTTCCCATTCCCTGTCCCTGGGGCCTAAACTTCCTGTCAGCAAGATGCCCTCAACAAAATTCTTGCTTCCTGGCTCAGAACTCTAAAGGTAAGTTTCTCCCATGCTCAACATTGTTCTGAATTTATAAGCCATGATGCGTCCCTTCTGCTAAGTTGAAATTTAAAAATTAATCAAAAACCAGTCTTGAATCAAGGAGAAAACAATTAGGAAACACATGTGGCTGGCAGAGTAGTAATGTCCTTAGACATAATAATATGATTATGTTGCAAAAGGAGGACTTGCTGGATGTAGGAAACCAGTGGGGAGGGGAGGGAAGGGAGAAGGTGGTTGATTGGGAACATGACGAAAAAACTTTATATATGCATGAAAATAGAATGACGAAATTCACTAAAGACTAGAAAATTGAAGAAAGATTAAGGTAATAGAAGAGTAAGAGAAGGAAGTTAATTTGATAAATGTATGCATTTATGGGAAAATGCGATGAGGTATGGGCATTGGGGCTCATGTTGATACTACCACAGGGTGGAGATCAAGAATATCACAGTTCAATGAGAGCTCAGGCAAAATTTTAATAAGATCTCAACTCAACAACAACAAGAATACCATTAGCAGCAGTATCTGACTGTAGTTCTATCTCTGCAGAAAACCACAGTTAGGGGGAACTGGGTCTAAGGTTGAACCTTCAAAAAAGCATGAGACACTATCTGAAAAATAAGTAAAGCAAAAATAAAACTGGAATGGTGGTATTAGTCAGCACTAGAGCATGTGCCTAGCAAGGTCCTGAGTTTGGACTCAAGTATCACAAAAAAGAAGCCATAATGAAACTCTTTTGTGCAATTAATTTAGAATAATAATAATTAATAATAATACTAAGCACAATCGCATCCTACACTGTCACTGTTTGGTCAAAAGGGTCAAGCACAGAACTTGGAGTGAGCTTCAATAATTTTGCATTCTAAGTTTTGCTTCATTAGGCCTGCTTTCTTGTGTAACTATCGCAACCATAAAAGCTGGCATTTCAACATGAGGAAAATTCAACGTGAGGAAAATCAAAGGCATTAGTGGCATGCATGAAAAAATTTTAGGACAGAGACAAGTAATGGGAGTATAACAAGGACTGAATATCAAAAATGTATAGCCATAAGCACTGAATGTGTGAATGAGCTACTTTCTATAGGTTAGTTTAGATAGGATTCCTTCCTGTCAGGTAAGTAGTAGAATCATTTAATCTGCAATCGCAACAAAGTCTAATCATTACTTCAGTGAATGAAGAAAAAAGAAAGGGCATTCATGGAAATTTCAACAGTGTGCTAAAGAGGGGTAATGAGTCATGTTTTTTTTTTTTCAATTTGAGAAATGACATTTGAAATTAAGAAAATATGAGTCCCTCCAAGATGAGAAAACATGGGGGAGATTTTTTTTTTAATTTTAGCATTTTTTTTGCATGAAGGGTTAGTAGTAAATGCATGTCATGTGGAGTAAGAAAATGGAATCCCTCAGTTAAATACCCTCCTCCAAACAGAAGAAAACAAAGTTATAGTAGAAGCATTGAGTGTAATTTGAAATAATGAAATCATTTGTTTAAAAAATTACATTTGTTAATGAAAGTTCTTTGCATTATTGAATGATTTGTTCCTTATGGGTCTAGCTCTTAATAAGAAAATTTCCATGTTACATGATTTGTTCATAAATTATGTGAGAAACTCTGTTAAGTTCCATTTACTTGCTGAAGAAACCTCAGTTAATTTATACAAGGAAAAGCAATAGTGATGAAAATACTTATATACAAGTAATTGCTTTTTTATGGTATAAGTAAAAGGATTAAGTAATAGCATAATTACAAGTATATTTTGTCTTCCACTTTTCTGTTATTCTGACAATGAACAAGATATAGCACTAAAATGATTTGGATATTCTGTATCCAAAGTGATATGAGAGAGAAAGAGAGAGACAGAGACACACAGAAAGAGACAGAGAGAGGAGAAGAGAAAGACATAGAAACAATTAAAAATTGACTTTTTCAACAATATTCCTTCAGTTTTTAAAACATATTTCTACATGTTTCATAGATATAATTTTCAAACTGAGTAGATTCCTAAGCTAAATTCTTGTACTCGGGTTCTGATCTAGTACATTCTGTGATCTATGTTTTAAAAAACCTAACTGGATTATTCTGGAATGCTTTAGGGTGCTTAATCACTGATCTATTAAAGGAAACCTCTACTCTTTCATAGCAATCAGTCCCAAATTCCTATTTTCATGTCTATGAAGATAATCTCTCATGTGCATTTCTAATCTTGAGTCTTCAGGAGAGACTCAGAGCAACAGTTCAAACTTTATTTTTTTTCAAATTTTTATTATCAAACTGATGTACAGAGAGGTTACAGTTTCATACGTTAGGCATTGGATACATTTCTTGTACTGTTTGTTACCTTGTCCCTCATACCCGCATCCCTGCTCCCCTTTCCCTTTCCCACCCTGAGGTGTTCCATTCACTTACACCAAACAGTTTTGCAAGTATTGCTTTTGTAGTTGTTTTTCTTGTTTTTACCCTGTGTCTCTCAATTTTGGTATTCCCTTTCAATTTCCTGCTTCTAATACCAATATACATGGTTTCCAATATACTCAGATAAGATTACAGAGATAGTGTAGATACAACCACAGGAAGGTGATACAAGAACATCATCAATAATAGAAGCTACAGATAAAGATGGGACATTGAAAGTAGTTACAACTGTGATATAACAATCGTTTCCATAACATGGAGTTCATTTCACTTAGCATCATCTTTTGTGTTCATAAGGGTATAGCTATTGGGCTCTTGTGATGGTCTTCTATGACTTGCCTAAACCTGTACTAATTATTCCCAATAAGGGAGACGATAGAGTCCATGTTTCTTTGGGTCTGGCTCACTTTACTTAGAATAATTTTTTCCAAGTCCTTCCATTTCCTTACAAATGGGGCAATGTCATTCTTTCTGATAGAGGCATAAAATTCCATTGTGTATATGTACCACATTTTCCTGATCCATTCGTCTACTGAGGGGCATCTGGGTTGGTTCCAGATTCTAGCAAATCAAAACAACATTGAAATTCCATCTCACCCCAGTAAGAATGTCATATATCAAGAAAACTAACAATAACATCTGTTGGAGGGGATGTGGCCAAAAGGGAACCCTACTTCATTGTTGGTGGGAATGTAAACTGTTTCAGCCACTCTGGCAAGCAGTATGGAGATTCCTCAGAAGGCTAAATATAGAACTCCCCTATGATCCAGCAGCTCCACTTTTGGGTATTTATCCAAAAGACCACAAACAAAATCACAGTAATGCCACCATCACAACAATGTTCATCGCAGCACAATTTGTCAAAGCAGTTCAAACTTTAGAATGGATTTTTCCAAGTGAGTGGCCAGCTAAACTCAAGTTTATGATCAATGGCAAACTCAAGGAGCAAGTGCTATAAAGAAACTCACAGTTCAAGGACAAGAAATTGTGTTATATGGTATTTTAATGGGAGATCTTCACATCATTTATGTGTTTTGCATTTGTATCACTTTCTAGGATTAGACTTTCAGCGTGTCTTTGGTAATAAAGGTGATTTTAAAATATTTTAGTCTAAGTCAGGCACATTGATTAATGTGGAATCCTTTTCTCTGTCTATAATTTCTATAAGATTACATGATAGTGCACACCAAAGTTTGTATTTCTAGAGAAAGTGTCAGAGTTTACTGACCCTGAAGAAGGATTTAAATACAGGTTGGTTAAATGATTAAAACAATAATTTATAAGTTGTGATCCATAGGGATTTCTATCTTTGAACTGTGAAAGAAAATTGATTGGAGTGTCAGTGGTGTAATACCCTGGGCTTCATATCCTGTATAAAAATAATAAATAATAACAATAAAGAAAGAAAGAATTTAATAATATTCACAAGAGCAATTATGATGCCTATGTTACAGAAACAAAATGTTTGATAAGAAAGCTTTATGAAAATGTTGCAATAGGAATGTATCTTCTTAAAGATTCTGAGAAAATGTAAAATTTGATAAACCTGCAGAACTTTTCCTACTTACTCTCTGGTAAAGGAGCTAAAAAAGTAGGATGGAAGAAAGATAGCCTCTTTAACAAAGGGTGCTGGGAAAACTTGGTTCAACACCTGCAAGAAGTTAAAACTAGATCTTTATATATCACCCTGCACCAAAATCAATTCCAAGTGGATCAAAGACCTTGAAATAAAAACAGATAACTTAAAAACACTACAAGCAAAAGTAGGAAAAACACTTGGACTCCTTGAAACAGGATGAAACTTTCTTAACAAAGGCCCAGAAATTCAACAAATCAAAAAAAGGTTGGACAAATGGGACTGCATCAAACTGCAGAGCTTTCTCTGGGCAATGCACATAGCTTCCAAGATAAACAAAAAGCCCACATATTGGGAAAAGAACTTTACTGGCCATACAATGGACAAAGGCCTAATATCTAAAATATATGCAGAACTAAAAAAATTAAATTCCTCCAAAACAAAAACACAAAGAACCAACAGCCCCTTCAACAAGTGGCCTAAAGACCTAAAAAGAGACTTCTCTGAAGAGGAAATGAGAATGACCAAGAGACACATGAAAAAGTGCTCTACATCACTGGCCATAAAAGAAATGCAAATCAAAACAAAATTGAGATTCCACCTCACCCCAGTAAGAATGTCCATTATCAGGAAAACTAACAATAACAAATGCTGGAGGGGATGTGTCCAAAAGGGAACCCTACTTCATTGTTGGTGGAAATGTAAACTAGTTCAACTACTCTGGTAAGCAGTAAGGAGGGTCCTCAGAAGGCTAAACATTGAGCTCCCCTATGACAAAGCAGCCCCACTCTTGGGCACTTATCCAAAAGATTACAAACAAGAACACACTAAAGCCACCAGCACATCAATGTTCATTGCAGCACAGTTTGTCATTGTTAAAATATGGAAACATCCCAGATGTCCCTCAGTAGACGAATGGATCAAGAAAATGTGGTATATATACAGAATAGAATTTTATGCCTCTATCAGAAAAAATGACATTGCTCCATTCATAAGGAAATGGAAAGACTTGGAAAAATTTATACTAAGTTAAGTGAGCCAGACTCAAAGAAACATGGACTCTATGGTCTCTCTCATAGGGAATAATTAGTAGAGGTTTATGCTAGTCACAGCAGAGGATCACAAGTACCCAATAGTATGCATTTATGAACACATAAAATGATGCTAAGTGCAATGAACTCCATGTTATGGAAACGAGTGTTATATCACTGTTGTAATTACTTTCAATATATGTGAAACGGTAGCTTTATTTTTGTTGATGATCCTCTTGCATCCCCTTCCTCTGTTTGCCCCCGCGCTATCACTGTATCTCATTTGAGTACCCTGGATACTTTATATACTGGTAATAGCACTAGGGAAGGGAAAGAGAATATCAAAATTGAGAGATAAAGATAAGAATGACTCCTAAAGCAATACTTGCAAAACCCATTTGGTGTAAACTGACTGAACAACTCTTGGGGGGAGAGAAGGGAGAGGGAGGAGGGAGAAAATGAGGGAGGAGATAACAAATTGCACAAGAAATGTGCCCACTGCCTTTCATATGAAACTGTAACCCCTCTGTACATCACTTTGACAGTAAATAAGTAATTATTTGAAAAATAAAAAATAAAAAAATCAATTCAGTTAATTCTTGAAGTTTTTTTCTATATTTTAAAATATTTCTTATACATACGATATTGTTCTTCATGAATAATGATCATTCTGTAATTTTCTTTTCCAAACTTTTACTTCCTATTGCATTGATTAATATCTCCACTTTTCTCTTCACAGCAGTAATATCAGGAAGTTAAGTTCCAATAATTCACTATTAAACTTACGCATCTTGTTAATTTCGGAAAGTTTTTATTGTAAAGTAATACTGTATTTTATCAAAAGATTTTCTGTAGTTAAATTAACTTTCTACTCTTTTCTGTGAAAAAAATAAAATGTATCATTTGAAACTCTTTACATCAGTCTTTTTCCCAGATAATTTCACAACGGAAGTATGGAACAGCAATCTCCAAGATGTTATTCAATTCCAGTAAATCAGGTCTCATGGGAATCTTTTTAACCCCAGTCTAGAGTTAAGAATAAGCTTAGGTCTGAGCGATACCATGTGGAATAAGTTGCTGATTCAATCACCTTTGTCTTAGCTTTTCTTCCCCAATCTTTCCTTTCATCCACTTTTAGGTTTAGAAATGCAGTATAATTCCCTTCTTATTTTAAGTATATTCTTGTCTCATACAGCATTAGAGAAACAGTTTGGAACAGACAGATTTGTCTGAAATTCTTATATTGGGAATTCAATTTAGAAAATAACATATAATTATACCGCCCAAAGTAGCACATTTAATCATGGAGCATATATTAACTCATTTAATTGCTACAACACGTCAAATGCTACCCACACTCTTACAACACAAAGATGAATAAAGAGCCCTGCCCAATATCACCAAGCTACCACATAGACTGTCATCTAAGAAGATACAGAAAATCCCAAACCAAAATTTCATTGAGGAACCATTTTTTTAATATGCTAGGAAAAAAATACCTTAACCACATAGCAAGTCTTGTCATCTGGAAGTAATTTTTTTCTGTATTTCTTTTAGAGCTCATCCAATTCATTAAGATAGGTAGTCCCTTTTCAGGGAAATTTTCAGACAATATATAACATAATTTTAACACAATCCTGATCCCAAAGGAATTCCCTCCTCTACACAGAGGGAAAACAAAATTCCCTTTTGTATCTTTTAAAAAAATCAATTTATTTGTTTATATTTGTTTGTGTATCTCTTGTGGTTTACTTCATTTTTTTGGTTTGGGACATTTATTTTGTCTTCTCCTGATTCTTGTCCCTTGTTCCTTCTGGTGAGATCCATGTATGAATTAACAGGAAAACAACTCAATTTGACTGTACTCAGCAGCTTGAGGTTGTGGCGTAGATACCATACCAGTGCTAGCTCAACACAAAAAGAAGGAGTGAATTCCCAAGTAGAGGAACTCAGTGAGGTTGGAAGACAAAGCTATCTCAGCAGTAGATAAGTACTCCTGTCAGGGGAGTAGCTTCTGCTGTTTAATCAACTTCACCCTCAGAATCATTCCTATAGTCCACAAGGACTCAAGGAAGTGCCTGGCATAGAAGGGAATGTTAGCAGATAGTAAGTGGAGATCCCCTTCACCTCCAAAATGCCACATCTAATTATAGACCCTTCAAAGAACTCTGCACAAAAGCTTGGTACAAGGCTAGGTGCAAAACAATTCTTAGTTGGAACATTTCCATCATTTAATGTACTTTATTTTGGGGAGAAATCACTTCCCCCAGAGGGAATACAGCAGCAAAGCGAAGTTTCATAGGTGGCCAATTGGAACTGGCTATTGGAGGCTATCTCCTCACCAGAACAAAAACAAATCTGCCAGAAGCACAGATGCTAGAGACCTTCAGTACTTCTCCTTTACCCCTGGGTTAAGGCCCTGGACTCATACAGTGAAACCCAAACAGGGCAAATATAGCTTTCAAGAGAGACAGAATACTTCCTCACCTCTTGGCTGGGATACACCTATTTAATCCATGTCCCACAGCAAGTACTGGAAGCTATGTTGCCTTGAGTTTGAACCCTCTCAGCATCAAGATGCTGTTTCAAAAAGAAAGCATATATATTTGGAAACAAAGTAGGAGTTTCATCTTCAGAAAATATTAGTTTGATTTGGGGCTGTGCACAGTTCAACAAAGAAAGGATGAGTGTGATTATTAATAAATGTAATCAGAGAAAAGAACTTTTTAAATATACTGTGTACTGGAACTGGGGAAGAGAAAGGGAATCCCAAAATCAAGAGACAATGGATAAAAAGACAAATCATTGCAACAGCAATACTTACAAAACCCTTTGGTCTAAACCAACTGTACAACTCACAGGGAGAGTGGGAAATAGGGAAGTGGGAGGGAGGCAAAATGAGGGAGGAGGTAACAAGTTGGATAAGCAATGTACCCACTGCCTTATGTATGAAACTTTAACCCCTCTGTACTTACCTTTGACAATAAAGAAGAAAAAATTATTCATGAGAAGTACTCAGGATAGGCAAATGAGCAACAACCAAAAACAACAACAACAACAACAACAACAAAAAACTGATGGGTGTATTACTACACACTAGCCATCCTGGAACTCAGAAGAATGAAGCAAGAGGATCATGAGCTAAAGGCTAGTCTTGGCTACACACTGAGATGCTGCCTTAAAACTAGGTAAATATGATCAGTACCTGTGACTCACCTCTGGAATGCTAGCTATTTGGGAGGAGTAATACCTGAGACTTGCAACTCTATGCCAATTTAAGTAAAACGCTTTGAGGAACTCATCTCAATGGTTTAAAAGACAAGCATAAGTCACCCCTTCCACAGGATTCAAATTGAGGAGGTTTTGTTGAAAAAAGGTGTAAATGAGGAGCACTGGGTGCTCAGCTCTGGCAAAGCAGAGATCGGATCAGAAATAGACATGCTGCAGGCAATTTTGCAAGCATTCAATGTTTTGCTAAAGTGTTGAGAAAAAATTAGAATAAAATACTCCTTTCTTTTGCACAGGAGAAGATAAAAGAACTCTGATAGAAAAGGCAGGAAGCATTTCCTTTCTGGAAAGATGCAGAGAAAGATTTTAAATTCAGAGATTCTGTCTATTTACATATACATGTATATATGTGTCTATACATGTGTGTTACATGACATGATGTGTAATATAGATTTGTAAATCGTCTGTGATAAATCATATTGAGGAGCCTGTTATTTGGTATTAGTGAAGGTCACATAGAAACAAGACAACTTCAACCAGACAGTCCATTATTAAGATAATCCTATGTCCATGTTTTGGTACAAGGTGTCAAAACATATAAAACACTAACTTTGAACATTTTGGATCACACTACTAGTGAGTAAAATTCATGTAATTTCTATATACCACATTTCCAGGCATAAGTCATTTCTGTTTTCCAAGTTATACTATGTAGAAAAAACAAAGATAAGCAAAAACCTCAGAAAACATTTAATGATGCTCTAATCCAAAACTACTTACAGAATATATACAGGGCTGATTTCTCTGCAATACTGCAGGCAAAGCTGATAAATTTGTGTAAGTTCCAATTACCTATAAACTCCAGTCCCATATTTGTTAATTTTCTCTTGTATGGCTATATGTGTAGCATAAAATGCCAGTGCACTTGAATATATATTTGCTGAGGTATCTCAAACTTAAAAACATATTTTTATAAAAAAAAATGAAAATACTTAGAAGCACAGAAAAGTATGGTGTGAAGGGGTGACCTTGTGTGCATATAATTTTATACTAATTAAGAATAAGAGTAGTGTAAAACTTTTGGTAGATAAAAAATCAAGTTACCAATAATTTAGGTGGTATGAAAGTATACAAATGTATTAACTTTTCTATGTTAGACTCAAGAGAGAAATCAAATAGTGTAATTCCAACAAAATAAGACCAACAAAATGAACACCAGGAAATGGCACTTGTGAAGAGTAGGGTGCAGACAACGGGAGAGGGTTGGACTATTGAAAAGGTGAAGGGGGAAGAATGCAATCAAGAATTCAGTAAGTGAAATGAATTCCACACTACGAAAACAAGTGGTATATCTGTTAGCATTTCTCTAGCCTCAGGTCCTCAGCTCCTCCCACTAGCCCCCAGATTCACCCATACCTATTGAGCCACTCCTACTCACTACGTAACTACGTTCCCCTTTACCCTCAGAGAGAGAAGCTGCCATCTGGATAAGGTGCAGACACCATGTAGATCCCTCTCCTGTGGTAATTGTGGCCCACTAATAAACTTCCTTATGAACCTTCTTCTCCTGTCTGTGATTATCTCTGCGTGGTCCTCAGGGATGGCGGAGACCTATGCTTTCATTGGTGCCTAGACTCGGGATAGGCTCCGCAGTGGATTTGCTCCCCCATTTCTGGGGTTTCCAAGCTGCCTCCGGGACCTATTCTGCTGTCCTAAGCCAACCCAGAGGACAACCGAGGTAACTTCCTGACCAAGTGCTCTACTTCCATCCACCACGAAAATCTTCAAATTTGCCCTCACACCCATGGTAAGTGACCATCTAACCGAGGGCTCTGATCCGATTTTTCGATTTACTGTAGGGCCACAGGGCCGTGGATTCAGGGTCACACTAAAAATCTTGGCGCCAAGTTCCGAGCCCCACTCCAAATGACCGTAGCATAGGGCCACAGGACCATGGCTTCAGGGCCACACTCTGAGCTCGGTCTGGGACACAGCTACTGGGGTGACGTCCTCATTGCTGATTGTCTCCTACATTCCAGCTGACCAGAGTTGTTGGGGTTCTTTCTCTGACCCGGCTCAGATGCTTATTTCTTTCTCTCTTATTACCCTCCGTATCGTCCTCTTCCCTAACCCTCGGCCTGCAGGTAAGTTAGAGTAAGACGTAGGGGTCACTCCGGCCTGGCGTGCGCGCGACCTACGTGATAATGTGGCCGCTATCCTTCCCTGGGAGCTAGCGTACATAGACCCCAGAGTAGGCTTCTGAGAGCGAACTAACTTTATTGAGAGAAGGACAAGGGGAGATGATTCCGAAGGAAGGGGGTTGGCCAGGATTCTGATAGGCCAGGAGCTGTCACTTGACCTCCAAGGGGCTGCCAGGGCGGGGCTGGTTGCTGGCTGAGTCGGGGGGCTTTTTGCCCAACGGGTTTCTCCGGATTCCAATGTAGAGAGGGTAGAAGGGCCGCATTCCCCAGCTGGGGGAGGTGCATCAAGCCCCTTCCATCAAGGCGAGAAAGATGGACCCCAACACAGAGTCATACTGGGGAGACTTGGTATTTAACTCCTCAGGTCCGCTAATCACTTACTATGGGAGGGGCACAATCATCCACCATAACAGATTTGAACTCCAACCAGGGTGAGTAACCATTAGCCTGGAGCTTGGATTTTTCATAAGGCCACTGGGCTACCATAAATCTTGGCTCCAAGTTCCGAGCCCCATTCCCAGGGTAGGCCACTGGGCCTCCGACCTTAAGCCACTGGGCTAGGTCAAGGGGATCAGCAATTGTGGGTGTTTGGAGTCAACTGATCTCTAGTTCAGCTCTGCTGGTCACTCATCAGTGGGGAACAGTCTAAAATGCTTCAGAAAAGCTGATCAAGTTTGAGACCATTCTTAGAAATTTGGAATATTTTACAGGACTTACATAACTTCTATGAGCGCTCGGACAGATGGGGATTTTTCTCTCTCTCTCTCTCTTTCTCTCACTCTCTCTCTCTTTCTGCCTCTCTCTAAACTCTGCCTGCCTGCCTGTGATGGGCTGGTACTAGCTTCCGAAGGTACCAATATTTGTTTAACATCTGCTTTGAAAGACACAAAGAAAGGTTTTCTGTTCTTCTTATTGATGTTTGTTAAGCTTGGAGATTCTGTTAAGTTCTGCTTGTTGTTGGCTAAATCCTGTTTTCTCTAGCATTGACCACATGGTGGACAATAGAATTGATTTTAGCAAGTGCCATCTTGGTTCCATGAAGGTTCAAAAACCTTTCGGAGGTGGAGTCCCACTCATCCCTCAGGTAATGGGCGTGCCAAATTCCTCAAAGCTGGGCAGGGACGTGGAGACTCAAGTTCCCAGTGACCCTGCCCCCCACCCTAAACTCTCTAACTGTGGCCTTGCAATTAAAATGTGCCTTGCAATTCAAATGCTGAAGGTGAAGGTGTCTTGCTGTGAGTCTGCTAAGGCTCTGACCAGCTCCTCCGCCATTACACTGTGACACGTGTCTGTGTTCTGTTCATGTCCTGTCTCCCATCTCCTGGACCTTCTCTGGTCATAGCATCCCACTTCAGCTCCCTGTTGGAGCTGAACTGGTTTCTCAAAATGTGGCTTCTCCATTTCCTCACCAGATAATCTGTGAAAATTTTTGTTTGCTGGAAAAGTTTTTGTTTTCTAACTAACCACATGGTTCTAAAATATGGGCAAAATAATAATATTATGGGCAAAATGATATTATTTTGCCCGTGGAATTCCAGAAAACTTACATGGCCAATTAAAAAAAAAATTCTAAGCACTCCCCAAAGCTTGTGCACAACTGTTTGTTTGTCTGTCTGTCTGTTGGTAAAACATGTAAAAACTGGCATCATGATTTCAAAGTTACTTGCTTTTAACTACTATTTTAACTTACTTTTAAGTCTTGTGTTAAACTGATCTTTGCAGACTGTGGATGCAGTCACAGTGAACAGACTGGAGGAAATCCTGACTCATCACCAGAATCCAAGCCAAAAAAACAAAACAAAACAAAAAAAACCCTCAAGTTTTAAACCCAAAATGATCATGTTTGGGGGCAAGCAAATGTGTCTAAGAAAAACTTCAAAACGTTCAAATATGCAGCATGTGGTATAAGTACAATGATGTAAAACCAGTGTGTTTTTCTTTATGTCCATCTATGCTAAAAGTCAAGTGTACATCTGTTCCTGACAATTATTTGGTATAGAATATTTTGCTTCTCCATTTTTCTCTCCTGTGCTCTCATAAACTCTTTAAGATCAAGGGCCAAGAGTCATTTTGGAACAAGTGTGCAAATGTGGCTGCTAACCTCAATTTTCATGACCCAGGATTGATATTTTGCTTTATAGGATGCAGGTCAACATGTGTGTTAGCTGTGTGGACTGTGGCAGACCATGGTTACAGGAGGCTTGCTCCACAGTCTGCTCCCAAACTGCCTGGTTTCACTACTAGTGATTCCCTATCCTCTCTCTCTCTTTCATGGAAAACTTCTCAGGGAATCTTTGAGTCACTGGTGGTGTTCTTGTGAAGATTTTGACAGGCCCAAAGTGCTCGTGTCCTGGCTCTGCCCCCCCCCCCACCTCCCCAAGATTAGAGTTGGGCTTATAGCAGGCCTATCATGACAGAGTTCCAACCGAGACTTACTCCAAGGTTAAAACATCAGAGTTGTGTTTGATGGCCACAGTGTTGCATTGGGGTAGCATTGTTATCTTCCCCCTCCATGTCTCAGAAACTGTCATGGCTGCTGCAGAGAGCAGACTTGGTTGGCCTTTGGTCTGTGTGGATTTTGTGAAGATAGTTAAAGGCCCAGGCCTTCTAAAATCTTTAAAGTTGTCACCCTGCTTAAACCAGTAGGGCACCAGCCTACAAAAGCCAGAGTACTCAGAGTAAGCAACCAGGGAATACTGGGAGATTTCAAATGTCTTTAACCAGTCTATGTAGAAATGTGCAGGCAACCCAGCAGGAGGTGTGACAATCTATCCAGGGGACTCTGAGAGATGCCCCTACAGCCTTGGCCAGATCCAACCCATCTCTCCTGCCTGCCTCCATCACACATGACTAATGAAGTCTGCTGATTCGGAGTGGAAGACACAGCCACTTCGAATCCGCTGAAGCTGAGACTTTTACATTGTCCTGACCCTTTGCCCTCTTGATTGTTATTCATTTGTGTTCTCTTCCACCTGCTGGTAAGGTTAAATTGATTTGATGGCACATGGATCTCATTCATTCTGCTGTTCTCTACGTGTTACAGCAGAACTCTGGCAAGTATGTGTTGGTCAATTCTCAACAAGTTATAAGTAAGCTCTACTCCTATTGTTTTAATTGGAAATAAAAAGGGCTTTTATGGCTAGACTCCTTGGATTGCTGTTAGAAGCCAGCTCAGGCAGAAAAAAAATAACCCTCTAAAACTCCATCTCCCAACTAACCAGCAGAGCCAGACTGGAAGTTTGGCTCAAGAGAACCAGCCAAATGCTGAAAGCGGCACCGTGGCTCAGGTTGTAGAGCACTAGCCTTGAGCAGAAGTTCTCAGGGACAGTGCCCAGGACTTGAGTTCAAACCCCGTGATTGCCAACTGCGACAAGCTATCCAAGCAACAAGCACGAGCACCTAGACCTTCAGGACGAGGTCAATCCTGACAAGGAGGAACCATGGAGAGGAGTAAGAGGAGATGAAGTCTCATCTTAAATGGAGTCAATTTAAACTTTCCCTTTCAAAATTAATCAGAGCCAGGAGATAAAGAGGAATAGCTGTTTACCCACCTAATGTCCATACCTGTCCATTTTCAATCTGGACAGAAACTTACATTCTTGCCTGTTACTTGCTATTTATATATATGTATGTATATATGTATGTATGTATATTAGCCTCTGACTGGTTACTGGCAACCAGTCCACTATCCCTAAACACTTCCTTCCTGCCCCCATTCCAGTTATTCCTCTTTCCTTGTAATGGGCCACACTTGGGTTTATGTTCCAAATGGAACTTTTCTGGCTGTGCCAAGGGTGTTTTCTCCCTCTCATGTTGTTCATGTTATCTGGTCCTGGGAACTTGTCAGCCTTTTGCCTAAACTTTTTCAAGTCTCTTTTAACAGAATAACATCCCTCACCCAGGTCTCCACCTGGGAACTTGCAGTTCAAGACCATCCTCTTACTACACTGCTCTGCCCAGTGCAAATCTGGACCCTGAAGACCACAGACCCAGTGACTTCTTGATGTGCCCAAGCTACAGGAGGTAGCTAGCAGAGACCATGACACCTGTTGGCCCTGATAACCATTCTCTTGGAAATGATGAAGACTTTTACCAACCAAACTGTCAAACAACTTCTTGGATGGTACCGGGCCACATGAAGAATCAGGGACCTCTGACTACTTCGCCCTTTTCAGCAGGAAGTAGCTCCAGAAGAAACAACCATACTCACAGCCTGGTACCCCTTCTCTGTTATTAATAAACAAATGGGAAATGTTAGCATTTCCCTAGCCACAGGTCCTTAGCTCCTCCCACTAGCCCCCAGATCCAACCATACCTAATGAGCCACTCCTTCTCACTACATACCTACTTCCCCTTTACTCCCAGAGAGAGAAGCTGCGACCTGGATATGCAGAAGCCATGTAGCTCCCTCTCCGTGGGAACTATGGCCCCACTAATAAACCTCCTTATGAACATTCTTCTCCTGCCTGTGATTATCTCTGCATAGTCCTCTGGGATGGCTGAGACCTATGCTTTCAACATCATGATTGTAATTTTTGTGAACATGCCATGTGAAACCTTACTCTTTCTTTCTTTCTTTCTTTCTTTCTTTCTTTCTTTCTTTCTTTCTTTCTTTCTTTCTTTTTACTTTCATATTCCCTTCCCTGTGCTATCACTGTATCTGATCTTAGTACCCTGGATACTGTATATAGTGTATTATAACTAGGGAAGGGAAAGGGAAAACCAAAATCGAGAGAAAAAAGAATAGAAAGAGAAACCATTCCAAAAGAAAATTAAGAAAAATAAGGGAAGGGGTAGACTGGGAAGAACCAATAAGAATATTGAACAGGTTAACATTGATCACAGTGCATTGGAATCTCAAACTGATTTGTTAAATAGCAACTTATTTGTACAACTCCTTAAATTAAATAAATTAAAAACCTAGAAAATACTCATTGCCTCAAATATCAGTACTCAATATTGTAGATTTTATTTCTAAGTAGAAATAGTCAATCCTTGCTTTAAGCGACACTGTTTCTAACTCATGCTTATTTTTGCCTGTATCCAGCTTCATACTAATTGTTAGCTACATTTACAGAGGAAGATTTAACACAGCAAAGAAATTTCCCTGAAAATATGTTTGATGATCTCCAACATCATAACAGCACTGGGGTAGAAATTCCTGGCCCTTTATTTGTTCTAATTACTCACTTCCCTTCATTAGAAGGAGAATAACTAAATATCTTCAAGTTCCCAGTAGGTAGTTATGACTAGAATCACAATTTGATTGCAGTGTTTTATTTCAGGCTCACCCAGGGCTGTTTGTCCACGGCACATAGGACTCATATGAGTTCATACTCCAAATGTGTCAACACAATCTGCATTGCTTTTCCCAAATCCTTCCCTTTTATTGATCAAATAAATGATTTTGAATAAATGAATTTATGCATTCCAAGAATGGAATTCAGGGAGAGAACTACAAATCCTTTGTGTTCTTTAACTTCCTCCTTTATGCCATCAAAATATTTTCTTTGTAATATACTCAGCCAGAACCATAACATAGAAGAATGAATTGAACCCAAATCCATTTCAAACAGATGATGGAATCACTGTATGCTTACCAAATTTAATTTTTATCATCTCAAGAAAAATGAAGAAATACCATATCCAGAACCAGCTTATTGTCTAGATAAAAAATTGTGGGTGCAGAAGTTCTGGAAATAATTGCAAATACTCAAGCATCTTTGAAAAGTTTAGATTTGGAGGGAAAACTGATTGACATCCATCCACATCATTTATGCAAAGTGAGGGCACATGAGCCTTCTCAGTGCATTGGCATGGTAATAGCACACTACTAGTGTTGGCATGTGAGCCCTGCACAGTTAATTGGTGTTAAAAACAGTTTTAAAAATCATATGTAGCCCACAGTCCTCAGGAAGATCTGGCCAAACAGATATTTCAAATGACCATGGAAAGTAAATTATTACTGTCCTTGGGGAAATATTTTATCCAAATATAACTCACTTTTGATGTAGTACATCACATTATGCAGGAGGAAAAACATTTAATTTAGACTTTCTTTGTTTCCAGAGAAAGACATTTGATTTTGATGAAAATCACTAATATGAGATAAAACCTGAAAAAGAGAAGAAATTCTTACTGCTTTAAGAAGAATACAACCATAAACAGCATGTATTTCAAGGAAATTAATGACTATTTCTGTGAAAATCGGTTGAATAACTGACAAAGACTAACATTTCAGAACTCCATCACCAACATCTACATTGTGGTATTGATTACGGAACATAAAAGAATATGACTCACAAGAGACCATCCCTCTTACATTGTAAAACAGTTCAGTTGCTTTGAATAAATGAAACATTTGCAGAGGCAGTGGGTAGTGAAAGGTCAAAGTATATAAACTCTTCAAGATGATAAATTTTGTCCAATTAACAAACAGTGTAGTTGACAACTTGGGAAAATAACCATTTGTAAAGGATACAAAAGAAGAAAATGTGTTCAAATACTGTGGTGTTGACATCACATCGAAATTGTACATAATTAATCAGAAATATGTGGTGTTGGGTGAAAGGACTGTGGTGAAGTCCGAAGAGAAAGGTATCTGTGTTAGAAATGGTTTTCTTGTCTAAGACTGAGGAAGTGAGGAAGAAAAATGAGATGTGCTCTGGTGGAAAATTATTATCATGTGAATAGGTAAGAAAATGGTAAAAACAGTTACCAGGTGTGCATTAAGCCTATGTTGGCTGACATCCAAAATACACTCAAGTGAATCAAATTAATTAAGCATTTAATCATTTACTTGAACACTGGGAAACTGAAGATTAGTTTTAAAAAATAGTTGAATTCAGGTTATTTGATGGAAAGGAAACCTAAATGTTGATTCAGTCCAGTGGGTATGAGGGAAATACATGACTGATTTCAGTGTCTTTTGCATCACAGACCTGAACTGTGGGTTTTAATAGATGAGTCAAAATGCTCCCAATAATTCACAAGTCTATCTGATGTAGTGAAAACCCTCTAATCCCTTTTCTCTTGTGAATTCATGGCTTTTCTGGTTTGACTGTGAATTTTATTGTTGATTAATCTTCCCTATTGTGACCCACTGAGTATAGCAACTGTATTAGAGAGCTCAATATAATGTGAATCCATAGTCTCTTAATTTCATTCATTAAATGTAAATTTAGTCTTCAACATTGCCCTCATTATTGCCATTGGAAAGTATTCCATAAGACTATAAACATGAATATTTTCACTTTATTTTTGTTTATTTTACCTTATAATTGATTTGATTTGACCTTTGAATCTTAAAATTATACTTAAATATCTATAGCTTCAGGTTGCTTTAAACACTCCAAGAATATTCTTCATGTATGTATTGCAATTTTTAACAAGGTACTAGATTGCTCTATTAATTTCTGTTCAGGAATATTGTGCAAAAATCCTAATTATCACTGGTTTACAGTAAACATATAATTTTTACATACTAGGTTGGGAGTTTTTATAAACACACAATGGTTCACAAAGCTGAGACAGTTAAGAGCAGCCAGCTACTGAAAAACATGGTGCAAAACTGGCAATGAGTCACTTCTCAAATTCTATTAGTCAGTGGAGACTCACAAGGCTAAGATCAAAAATGGAAGGAAATATCTTCCACTCACACTGGATTATTTAAATAAATAATACGATGATGTGATATCATCTGTAAATCATTAACTATTATCCTACAGACTGAGTACTACAATATTAGAGCATACTCTAAATATGATTATACAATGGAATCTTCATGGGTTATATCAAGTCATACAGAAGAACTGTAAGGAGATTGTTAGGATTTTCAAAGGAATCTTTGTATAGGTGATATAGTCATAAATGAAATGCCTCCATCTGGTTCCCCAAGCAGTCATGTATGCCAGTCTGAAATTCTCTGTCCCACACCACTGGGGTTCTCCCTGTTCTTTACTAAAATTTCATAAAATTTGATAAAATGTCTGTATGAGTTTAATACATTTACCATTGTAATTTGTTAGAAATTTACTATGATCTAATGATTTATCAGAATATAACTTCTCCAAAGATAAGCATTGTATATTCACTTTTGCACACTGAAGTTTGGCGTGGTCCTAGAAATCCAACCCATTTATCTAAAAAATCTTTAACATTTCTTCTTACCTCATGTTGTCAAGAGGCACAACACATTTTCCTATCAAAGAGTTTGGAATGTTGTCCAAATCTAAACTTTTCAAAGATGCTTGAGTATTTGCAATTATTTCCAGAACTTCTGCACCCACAATTTTTTATCTAGACAATAAGCTGGTTCTGGATATGGTATTTCTTCATTTTTCTTGAGATGATTTTAAACTTTCATAACAGGACGGAAGAAGGATAACTCTAATCTGTCTGATAATCTCAATTTGAAGGTGAATTATAAGAGCAGGAATTGTAAAACATTTTAGGAGTTTATCTATCCTTTCCTTGCTAAAACTCTTTTAGATTTATTCCCCAGATTCAAAATATCTTTGTTAGCTTAGGCCTTTTGTTCCTGAAATGTTGTATATCTCTCTTGGCTTTTGTGTGAAAAATCTATTCCCTCTTTCGGCAGAGATATTTCAAGTAACTCTGTTAACACATGTCCTGACCCACAAAACACATTTCTTAACCGAACTTTTCTCACAGAAATTTGCAGTCATCCCCTTGCTAGGACCCAAGCAATGATCTTGCTCCAAGTTTAATGTTTAATACATAAAGCAAGGTACAGTGGAAATTGAATACACACTTTTCAATTAATGGTGAGTGAATTTAGATATAATTGTTTTTTAAAGCAATGTGGTTACATTCTTGCATCTTCAAATACTATGCAACTCTGGATGATCTCTGCTATAAAAAAGTAAGCTAACATCATATCCAATTCCCTCTGTCTGCTTTACTCCACAGTCTGAGATTATTCTGATCATCCACTGTAATACAACTATTTTAAGAAGACCATGAAATAGAATTATAAAATTAGGCCTTTAAATTGTTTTCCCTATTTGGTCATGAAAAGAGAAGAATATGAAATCAGAAGGTATCATCTCTACATCACACTTCTAACAGGCTTAGTCCAAGAGGAGACTGAAGCAAATGATTAAACTCAAGCTCAGAGACAGTCTGTGGATTTTAATTATCTCTCTCATCTTGGTCTCCCATAGCCATGGGTAATTGAAAGTTGGCCATATTGTTAGGTAACAGATCATTCCCTACATAACATGACACTTTAGAAAACATTTTGCAAGAGAAAGAATTATCCCAATTGTCTTAACTTGGAGTGAGTAGAAGGTGGAAATAAATTGAATTTTAATGATATTTTGCTTCATCAACATATTTATAAGATAGATTTATCAATCTAGTTTTGAGATTCATAACATACCCAGTTATTACAACATTGGCTCTCCATTTCTCTAGCTTCTGCCTCCATGGATTCATCCAATCTCGAATTTAAAATATCCAGAACAATCTGTGTTTGCACTCAATGTGGAGAGACCCTTCTAACCTTGTCATTGTTTTTTTAATCCAATACAGCATAAGAAACATAGGCATAGGATTTATATACTACTAGATGTTGTATGTTGTTCAGAGATATTATACAGTACAGTCATTCAGGGTATCAGCAGAGACTGACTCCTGGAGCTTGTTTAGACAATAAAAATCCCCATTAAACAGGTCCCTTCTTCATAGAGTATTTGTATTTCACCTGTGGATACCTTCCCATATACTCTGAAACATTTCTAGAAGACTGGTAATCATAACACACTATAAATGTTGTACAAATAGTCATTGTACTGTTACACATATTGAGACTAATGATAAAAATGAATGAATGAGGATTAGAGTGAAACCAAGTTGAAACGTGGAGGGAGCTCCACTGAGATTGAGCATCCCAGTTTAGTCTTCATAAAGCTAAACCAATTATGGTACTCTGTAGACTCAAATACCAATTAATGCTCTTTGAACATTAATTAACTTGATTTTGTGGAACATAAAATATTCCTGGTTATTTTCAACCAAATCAAAATAGAATAATAATGGGAAGGGATATTACTAACCCATAACTTTATACTATATGCAGTACATATTATATATTGTGCACTATAAAATTCTTATTATATGTATATAACCCTACTAAAATATATTATAATTATATCACATAATATTATACAATATAGTACCAACTTTTGTACATGTACATACCAATATGGGGTCTGGCATTCACAACTTTAAGTTTTCACTTGGCTTTTTCACTCGAATTTAGCACTCTATTGCTTCAGCCATACCTCTACTTGCAGCTTACTGATGATTAATTGGGGGAAAAGTATATCTTGGATATGTGTGCCCAGGCTGGCTTCAAACCTTGGCCCTCCGATCACAGCCTCTGGAATAGCTAGTATATCTAAGATTATAGGTAGGAGCCATTAATTGCTACTTAGAATTCTAGTATCAAGTAAACAAAACTAAACAAGAGGAGAAAGAAGTATACCCAGAGTTCAGCACTGGTGGGGGAAAAAAAGGAAGGAAGGAAGGAAGGAAGGAAGGGAGGGAGGGAGGGAGGGAGGGAGGGAGGGAGGGAGGGAGGGAGGGAGGGAGGGAGGAAAGAAGGAAGGAAGGAAGGAAAAAGGGAGGGAGGGAGGGTGGGAGGGTGGGACGGAGGGAGGGAGGGAGGGTGGGAGGGTGGGACGGAGGGAGGGAGGGAGGGTGGGAGGGTGGGACGGAGGGAGGGAGGGAGGGAGGGAAGGGAAGATGGACAATCCTAAAATTTGTATGGAAGGTATCAAAAAAGACCAACAAAATCAGAGCAATGATGTTGGAGGTATTACCACACCTGTTTTCCCATTCTACTACAGAGCAATAGTTACAGATCTACCAATGTTCTGGAACACAAACACAAGAACTAAAACAGCATCTTCAACAAATGATGGAAAGAAAAATGAATATTCACATGTGGAAGACTGAATCTAGATCACTAGGTGTCATTCTGTATAAAAAATAAGTCAAAATATATAGTGAGCCTTAATTTAAGTCCTGAGTTTTTGAAACTACTAGAAGAAAACATGTGAAAACACGTTGTTAACCATTTTATGAATCTCATTCCATAGCTCAGATAATAGTAGCAAGAAATGATAAGATTTGCTTTAGTTTCTCTAGGCAGAATGTTTAAGAACATCAGCCATCCAACAATATTGATATTTGTACTCTCAAGTTAATTGCACTATACACTTTAGGTGAAGTATAGAATCAGCTTAAGAAACCATAAACAAATTAAAGGATAAAGAAAATATTGTACAAGTAATCAACAGAATATTATTGTCATAAAGAATCATAAAATTATTTCAGGAAAACAGATAGAACTGGATATCTTCATATTAGTGAATAAACCAGACTCAAGAAACAAATGTATCATGTTTTCTCTTATATGTTACATATAGATTTTTTTAAAATCATAAAGCTATTGGAGGGGACTAAACGAAGAAGTGGTGATAGGATATGAATACAAATATGGTCAAAGTCCACATATGTGTATGAAAATGTCATAAAACACTTATTATTTTATATAATTAACATATGACACGTTTTTAAAAACTCAAAAAAATGAATTTCCCCAAACTATGTATTTCATCTTAGTTACTCTAAGCACATGATACACTGACTAGTTAAACTCGTAAATATGAGACAAAAATAATTACTATTTCTATGAAAACAAATAAAACTTTCTTGGAAAATAATAAACGTAAATATTTTAAAAATAGACTCAGAAAGACAAAAATCAAGTGTGAGAACAAAGTAAAAAATCTACAAAAAGTATATCTAAAAATATTTTATGTTCTTTTTCTACTTGTAAGGACCTAAGAAAAAACATGAAACATGAAAATTGTACTTTGTATGATGGTATTTGTGCAAATGATTACACTAAAATACAATCAAACATTGATATTTACAGCAAATCTCAATGCAGATATCATTATCAAATTAACAGGCGTCTGTAGGTTTGAGTAAATGCTTCTGGTCTGCTATTTTAATATTTATATGTGTATAAAATATAATCTGCTGAGTAGAGTTGTGTTCTAATAAGATATGTATAAATATAAAATTGTATTTAATTGTATTATCATTTCTACATTTATAACTACATGGGTATTACAATTTTAAAAAAATAACTGAGGGGAAAAATAAGCTAATAATCATCTCAAATCCCTACTATGAAAAATAACTAGGGCTAACATTACACACACACACACACACACACACACACACACACACACACAATGTTATATATATGTACATATATATACGTATTGATAAAAACAGATAAATACACAATACATATAATAGGCTAAATATATACTTTCAGAAATATTTGTACCTAGAAGGATTTATAAGAGCAATATTTGTTTGATCTATTTTTTTCTCTTTCAATGCTGCATATTGAACATGGTATTAATGGAAGTCAGGTGAACACTATCACTGAGCTATAATTCCAACCCTTAAAGACATTATTGGGCATTGACTCATATTCTCCATATCTGGTAAATAAAACATTGAATTTCAATTAAAATGAACATAAATAATAAAATACTGGCTTTTAGTTAAAGTAGTTGATAAATGTAAAGAAATACTCCTTAATAATTAAAGACACCACTCTAAAATATTTGAACACAACTTAATTAAAAACCATGGTGATATTAGAGTTGAAATAATTATTTCCTAACTGCACATTACAAGTTTAATAAAGCTTAAGCCGTGACAATTTACATTCCTATTAAAGATGAGGAGGAACATTTACCTCCTTCCAATTGTCTTAATTACATTGAAATTTGAACCGTCATTGTTTTCAACATATTTGTCTCCAATACTCCTGATTTCAAATGTGTTCAGCATTGGCTAACTGCTAAGTATAGATCTTTTCCACATGAATTCTGCTTTCAGTTCTTTATTTTGAATATATTCTTATGTAAGCTACATTTCATTAATGATATTTTTCCTGTAATTGCTGTATAGACACCATTGTTGTACAATTTGATTGTATGCAAATTAGATGTTAGAATTTGTTTTATTCAAAAGAGTATGCATTGGTCACAGCTTTCTGATATTATACAATATTGTGGAACTAATGTTACTCTTAATTTTCCTCTTTGTTGGTAACTGCTTTACCTACTTAGATAGCAACTTTGTTCTTTGTTTATGAATATCAGCAGCCCCCAAAACATGAATTAATTTCTCCTTTTCATTTTATAAACTTACCAATAAGATAACCTCTTTAATTGGATAATGAAACTTTTTAAAAAAATATAGTTCTGCTATTATCAAATGAATGGTCAGGTCCTTATCTTTACTCATTTGCTGAGTTGTATTCTCTTTTTGGTTTTTTAATTTATTTCTAAACTACATGAAGCACAGGAAATTTTAAAAAATGTACATACTAGCTAGGATAGCCATACGATATTAGAAAATGTACATAATTTTGTAATGTTTAAATTGAGTTAAACATAGCAATCTCCTTAAACACTCATCATGTATGGTTAAAAATATTTGCAAATATTTTATTCTAATTTTTCTTTACTAAAAGGTGTGTTATTTTTGTCTATAGTCATCATACTGTAAAATAGCAGCACAGGAACTTTTGATTCCTTCCAACAGGAGTTTAGTACCTGTCTGTCGAACTTCCTTCCTCACCCTGCTCCCATCAACTTCTAAGAAGCACCATTCTAAACTCAACTACCAAGATATCAGGGTGTTTTTTTTTGGGGGGGGGGACGGTATTTGGTTTTTTGCTACTACACATATAAGTGAGATCAGGAGGTACTTTCTGTGCTTGCTCAGAGGTCTTTCTAAAGGGCCAATATGCTTTCACTCTTACAAGCATCTGTGTGGATAAATGAACCTGTTCACTCATGCAACCAGCATTTTGAGGGATTATCCCATTGAAGTTGCATCTTCATTGCCTGCTACATTATCTTAGGCTGATGGAAAAGATATGACCCTTTTAATAATGAATTATCTTTATCCATTTATATGTTATACTCTACTAATGCTTACAGAGCAATTCTATGTCAAATAGATACAAAGAAATCTTTTGTGCACAGGTGTACGAAACCATAAATGAAAGGTAAAATAGCAATAGGATTAATTAAGAATGAAATTCACATTGCAAAGAAACTGTTGATTTGAGCATGAACTATTCCCAAGGATAACAACACTTAACCTTTTCCTTGACAGTTGATTATATGGCTTCATATCCCAGTATTCACCGAAGACATCAGTAATGAGATTTAACTAGCAGTCAACCTTTCAGCGTCTCAGATACATGACCACTCAGAAATCCCAAATAAATAGGAAAATGGAAACTCTAGCTGAGCTGGTATAAACACAGGTTAGTAATAATATTAATAAAGTAATAAAGATGTGCAGAATTAATATTGGCATAATGATACCATTGTCACAGAAAGTTGCCAAAACATTGTTTTGCAAATTAATATTATAGGAATTTATGAAAGTAAATATTTAAATATAAGAAGACTTAGTGAGAAACCATTTTTAAATAGAATTCAAAACTTCAGACAAAGTAATAACTTCTTTTGCTTATTAGAGAATATGCCATTTATAAATCGAAGTTTAGAGAAATATCTGAGCCTACCAGAACTTTTTAAAGTTCCATTTAAGCAACTTAGGAGGCAATTAGTGATGCAGGTGAAAACATTTAAAATGCATGTTAGTTTTTATCCTAACCCATTTTAAAATAAAGACTCATTTAGTTGAAGTGAGATTATTATCTCTAAGATTGTTCTTTCATAAAATTTCCCATTTTAACCCACCTTTAAGTTCTTGAAAGGTTTGAGTAAAGAGTGTGATAATTGAATTGCTTTAGCTAAAGATATCCCCTGATGGGGAGGCAGGAAGCAAAGCAACTTTCTGAGCAGCTGTAGGTGCAATTCGGCCTGGCACGAATCTCCTCTTTTGCAAGAGATGAAACAAATGGGATTAAAAACAAAATATAACAAAGAAAGGAAAGAAAATCACTCACGATAACTTCTTGAACTAATGTGCTTTAAAGAACAAAAAAATAAAAAGCACGGATTGCAATATTTTTTCAGAATCTATGCCTCCACCATATTTGGAGCTTGCTGTCTCTGACTGTTTTTTATGTTTTATGTACATTGTACATTATATTTGAACAAAGAATTCGGGGGGTGGGGAAGTCAGCTTTTCAATTAAAATTGTCCTAAGTGATAGCCATTTCATCTCCTGAGTATGTGAGGCTTGTAAACTCTATTTCATATAGTTGAAATTGTATTATTCACATCATTACCTACCATGTATACATTTTATATCAGCTTATAATATGATCTCTTCTAGCTTATAAGTAACATGAAGATTGACACTTTCTGGTTATACTAGGTAAATTTTTTTCTGGGTTTACAGTAGTGACATACATATATTTGTCTAATAAATGAATAAGTGAGAAATATATTCTCTCAATATAAGCTTTCTGTCCATACTTTGAGGATCTACAATTGTGCCAGACATTCATTTATCTAATTAATGAATGAGAAATCACATTAAGTCAATATATTTAAATATTAGATTCCTAAGAAGGCTAAATATAGAGCTCCCCTATGACCCAGCAGACCCACTCTTGGGCATCTAAACAAAAGATTACAAACAAGAACACACTAAATCCACCAGCACAACTATGCTCATCACAGCACAATTTGTCATTACTAAAATATGGAACCAACCCAGATGCCCCTCAGTAGACAAATGGATCCGGAAAATGTGGTAAATATATACAATGGAATTGTATGCCTCTATCAGAAAGAATGACATTGCCCCATTCATAAGGGAATGGAAGGACTTGGAAAAAAATTATACTAAGTGAAGTGAGCCAGACCCAAAGAAACATGGACTCTATTGTCTCCCTCATAGGGAATAATTAGTAGAGGTTTAGTCTAGTCACAGCCGAAGATCACAAGAGCCCAATAGCTATGCCCTTATATACCCTTATGAACACATAAGATGATGTTAAGTGAAATGATCTCCATGTTATGGAAAAGAGTGTTATATATCACGGTTGTAATTACTTTCATTATGCCATGTGAAACCATAAAAAAAAAGGCACTATGCAGTAAACCAACTCTACAACTCAGGGGAGGGTGGGGAAGGAACCTGGGAGGGGGAAAGTGGGAGAAAAAGGAAGGAGGAGGTAACAAGTTTGATAAGAAATGTATGCACTGCCTTATGTATGAAAATGTAACCCCTCTGTACAATATTTGACAATAAATAAATAAATTTAAATTAAAAAATATCTATGTAAATATTTTTAAACTGAATAGGAAATTGGTTAGTTAAAAACTTTGTCTTAGATTTCCTGGGTAAAATCATGTAATTATGGTAAAATATACAGATTTCTTGATGATCATTTAAAAAAAAAACAACCGAGAAATAATTTTTAAACTTTCATTTAAATTACATAACAGGGTGCTTCCGGGAAGACAGCAGAGGAGCTGCAGTGCACTAGCTCAGCTCCCTCCAGCATCACAGTTTTCTCACCCTATAGAAACTTTTACCACTAGAAATACAACCAGTGTAAGTTGTAACAGTACAGGGATTCTGGCCAGGAAGGAAAAATCGAATTTGCTCGTCTGAAAACACAGATTTGAGCTCTGGGCGGTATCCCACCCCCATGCCAGTGCAGGTGCTGGCACAGTGCCCGGCACAGCAACCCGCACTCCATGCAGGTAAAGCACACAGTGTAGACCAGGTGGCGACTGAGCACGGATGACCTGAAATCGCAGAGAAAGGGTGACTACCCCATGAAAGATATTCTCACTTGCGCCAACAGAGAAGCTTCTGCAAGGCAGCCCTGCCCCCACCGCCAGAGCAAAGTGCCATCTTTGCCACTGGCATAGGGTCAGACCAGATTGGAACTAAAGCGGGCCTGGGAAAAGCGAGGTCAAAGTAGCCATCTTTGAAAAGGGCAACAGGGACCGAACAGTGAGAGCCAGCTCCGCCCAGGAGAACGCCCCCTGCCCAGGTGGGAGGCGTATCCAGGGCCACAGCTTAGCCATAGGTGCCCCGCCCTGCCCAACGGAACTTTTAAATTTAACTCGAAAACAGCCAGCAGCTCCTGGCAGCAAGGAAACACCAGACGGAGGAACCTGAGACAGTTTAACTGTCCCGTCACAGAGGAAGCCCAATTCCTAGCCTGAAATGGAGCTGCTTTCCATAGCCACCTCTGCCAAGGAGGCCTGCCCGCCCAGGAGACAGAAGCCTCACACAGGCAAGCAACTCTCAGCCGGGTAAAGTAAAACAGGCCAGAGGCGCTCCGCCCTGCTCTGTCCACAGCCTATTCAAAGGCAGGCATTAAAGGCCGCGGCCCTGCAGCAGACAGAGGAGCAAACTGAATTCTGCCAAACCCAGACAATCAGGAATATAGACTGCAGACCATCATAAGGAAACCAGAGACTGGGGAAAGACCACCCAAACAAGGAAGACTCCATTTTTTTGTTGTTTTTTTTATCTTTTCAACATTTCTTAAACTTTAAAAAAAAAATATATATATATATATATATATATACATTTTTTTTCAATTTGGAAACGTCGTCGTTTTTTTTTTTTCCATGTTTTCTATTTTTACCTGTTTGTTTTATTAAGTTTTTTTCTTTTGTGTTTGTTTGGGTTGTTCCTTTTCTGATTTTTTTTCCTTTTCATTTTATTTTCTTTATTAAATAATTTTCTCTGTTGTGTGCAACTGTCTCCCACTATTTTTACTTTATTTCTCTTTTTGCATTCTTTTTCTTTAAAACTTACTTTCCTATGAAGAATACCTCCACTCTTTTCTGCTAACTCTCCATTATCTATCATTGCAACCTTATTCTCTCTACTGTTTCTACTCTTCTCGACACTTCCACTTCACTGAAACTAAACCAAAATCACCACCTGCACACCCCAATACATTTTACTATATTCTCTTTATTACCTCCAACTTAACCTCCTGACTTACTGCCTGGACCTCCAGTCTCCAATGACTCCTGGTTATTGCATAGAGGGTAACCCAGCTTAATCTGAGTGAATCAAAGGGGTTCATAGAGAAAGCCAGTCCTAAAAGAACTTAATATAAAAACAAGAATTGCATATAGGGTTGTAACAGTAAATAAGTAACTACTGAATACAGGGCCCAGGATCAGTTGTTATATTGAAATTGTATTCTTTAGGAACACCAAATCAATTTTTATAGACAGGTATACAGGGTATCTGTACATAATTGTGAACTTGTAAGATTTACACAACAGTGCTTGGTAAGGGCTGCTTTGGGTCTTAAACGGTGCTCACAGGTGCTGGTAGACTGGCATCACCAATTCAAATGGGCAGAAGAAACACAAGAAAGATGGCAAACAATGAAGTCTTATCCCCCACTCAAAACAAGCAGGAAGCAGAACAGTCAATCAAAGACATAGAACACAACCCCCAAAAAGCTCTACAAAGTCTACTGATAAACATGATAAATGAAAAGGCTGAATCGCTTCAGTCAATTATTCTAAAGCGTGAGGAGGCAAAGCAAATATTAATGGAGAATTTCATGGCATCCACAAATAGAAAGATAAATGAACTTCAAGAGTCAAATGAAAAGATAGCTAACCAGCTTAAAGATTTGAGAGACAACTCTCAAAACCAAAGTAATGAAGTTAATGAAGTAAAGAAGTGCATATAAGACCTAAGAAATGACATGGAAATTATCAGGAAACACCAGTCAGAAGCAAAAGAGATTCGAAATCAAGTAACTAGCCTACAGTCCCGACTAACTGAAGCAAAGGATCAAATTTCAGGAGCTGAAGATTCCTTAGATTCTATGGAGAAAGATAAAAAAATCAATAAAAATCCAGTCCAATCAACAAAACAGATCGCTACAGGAGATTCAAGACACGATCAGGAAGCCCAATTTAAGGATAATAGGTATTGAGGAAAACTTGGAGAAAGAGGTTAATGGGATAGGCAACCTATTTAACAGAATATTAGCTGAGAATTTCCCAAATATCCAGAAGGAAAGGCCTATACAGATACAAGAAGCATTTAGAACCCCAAATCGACCAGACCAGAATAGGACATCCCACCGACACATTGTGATCAAAACAGCTTCAGCAGAGTGCAAGGAAAAAATACTCAAAGCTGTTAGGGCAAAGAAAACAATCACATATAAAGGAAAAGCAATCAGAATTACCCCAGACTTCTCAGCAGAGACCATGAAAGCAAGGAGAGCCTGCAATGAAGTATACCAAACTCTAAATAAAAATAACTATCAACCAAGAATTCTGTACCCAGCCAAACTCTCCTTCATAGCCGAAGGTCAAATAAAAGTCTTCCACAGTAAGGAAAAACTGAAACAATATATCTCCACCAAACCAGCTTTACAGAAAGTCTTCAAAGATGTACTATACAGGGATAATAATCAAGATCCCAATACAGACAGAGAAATGAACCCTAATTAGTAAACATCATATCAAGAAGTGGGAAGACACAGCTTTAAACAAGATAGTGATAATGAAAGGAACAAACGATCATCTCTCAATCCTAACTCTCAACATTAATGGACTTAATTCTCCAATCAAACGACATAGGCTCATAAGTTGGATCAAAAATCAAGATCCATCTTTCTGCTGCCTCCAAGAGACACATCTATCCAGCAAAAGTAAACATCTTCTAAAAGTGAAAGGCTGGAAACAAATCTATCAAGTAAATGGCCCCCGTAAGCAGGCTGGAGTTGCAATCCTAGTATCAAAAAAAATTGACTTCAAATTAAAAAAGGTAAGAAGAGACAAAGAAGGATACTACATACTAGTAAAGGGATCTCTCCTACAGGAAGAAATAACCATTCTAAATATCTACACACCAAATACAGGAGCACCCAACTTCATCAAACAAACACTACTGACTCTAAAACACACATAGACCAAAACACATTGATAGTTAGGGACTTTAACACTCCACTATCACCTCTGGACAGATCAACGCGCCAAAAACTGAACAAAGAAACCACAGAACTAAACAATTGCATAGACCAACTAGTCTTAATCGACATCTACAGAATATTCCACCCAGCAAGGACAGAATACACATTCTTTTCGCAGAACATGGAACATTCTCCAAAATAAGTCACATCTTAGGGCACAAAGAAAATCTGTACAAATTCAGAAGTATCAAAACCATTCTCTGCATTCTCTCAGACCAAAATGGAATAAAATTGGAGCTCAACTCAAACAGCCACCACAGAAATCGCTACAATTCATGGAGACTAAACAACACACTGCTGAACCATCAGAGGGTCATTGAAGAAATTAAAACGGAAATTCAAATGTTTATGGAATTCAACCAAGTTGAGGACACAAAGTACCAGCTCCTTTGGGACACAGCAAAGGCAGTACTCAGAGGAAAATTTATATCTCTGAGTACATACATCAACAAACTGGAGAAACAGCAACTCAATAATTTAAGGAAGCACCTTAATTTTCTTGAGAGAGAACAACAAGCCAAACCCCAAATCAATAGACGGAAGCAAATAATTACAATTAAATCAATTAGAGACGAAAAAAACCATCGAAAGAATCAACAAAACAAAGAGTTGGTTCTTTGAAAAATTCAACAAGATAGACAGACCCCTGGCAAACCTGACCAGAAAACAAAGGCAGCACACTCAAATAAACAAGATAAGAGATAAAACAGGTAACATCACCACAGAAATAACCGAAATTCAGAAAATAATAAGGGACTATTTTGCAAACCTTTATGCCAACAAATTCGAGAACTTGGAAGAAATGGATGATTTCCTAGAAAAAATTCATATCCCCAAACTGAACCATGAAGATTTAAACCTCCTAAACAGACCCATATCCACTATTGAAATAGAAACGGCAATAAATGATCTCCCATCCAAGAAAAGCCCAGGTCCAGACTGATTCACTGCAGAATTCTACAAGGCCTTCCAAACAGAACTCACACCAATATTTCTCAAACTCTTCAATGAAATTGAAAGAGAACGTTCACTACCAGACTCATTCTATGAAGCCAGTATAACCCTCATCCCAAAACCAGGCAGGGACTCATCACGGAAAGAGGACTATAGACCGATCTCCCTGATGAACATGGATGCAAAAATTCTCAACAAAATTTTTGCCAACTGACTTCAACAGATCATCCAAAAAATCATACACCACGATCAAACTGGATTCATCCCAGGGATGCAATGTTGATTTAATATACGCAAGTCAATTAATGTAATCCACCACATCAACCGGAGCAAGCTAAAGAACCACATGTTTTTATCTCTGGATGAGGAAAAAGCATTTGATAAAATCCAGCACCCATTTATGCTAAAATCCCTGGAAAAGCTGGGATTCCAGGGGACATTCCTGAATATAATCAAGGCAGTTTATGACAATCCAACAGCAAGCATAACTCTAAATGGTGAAAAACTAAAGCCATTCCCTTTAAAATCAGGAGCAAGGCAGGGATGTCCACTCTCTCCCCTGCTCTTCAACATAGTACTAGAATTCCTACCCAGAGCAATCAGGCAAGAAGAAAATATAAAGGGGATCCAAGTAGGTTAAGATGAAGTTAAACTTTCTCTCTTCGCAGATGACATGATTCTATACCTAAAGAATCCCATAGACTCTACCCCCAAGCTACTAGAGCTGATCCAAAACTTTGGCAAAATTGCAGGATATAAAATAAACCTTCAAAAATCAACGGACGTTCTCTATGCTAACGACCGAAGACCGAGGCTGATATCAGTAAAGCAACTCCCTCTGCAATAGCCCCCCAAAACATAAAATACCTAGGAATAACCTTAACCAAAGAAGTGAAAGACCTCTTTGAGGAGAACTTTAAAACCTTGAAAAATGAAATTAAGTCAGAACTAAGGAAATGGAAAAACCTCCCATGCTCCTGGATTGGGAGGATTAATATAATCAAAATGGCAATATTGCCAAAGGCTATCTACAGATTCATTGCAATACCCATTAATATCCCAACACCATTTTTTGATGAAATAGAGGACTCAATCCAGAAATTCATATGGAATAATAAAAGACGTAGAATAGCAAAAACAATCCTAAGCAGAAAGAACAGTGCTGGAGGAATTACAATAACCAACTTCAAGTTGTATTATAAAGCTATAGTAAGAAAAACAGCTTGGTATTGGCACTGGAACAGGCCTGAAGACCAATGGAACAGAACTGAAGATGCAGAAATGAACCCGAAGAACTATAGGTACTTAATCTTTGATGAAGGGGCTAAAACAATAGTTTGGAAGAAAAATAGCCTCTTTAACAAATTGTGCTGGAAAAACTGGCTCAACACATGCAACAAACTAAAACTAGATTATTATATATCACCCTGCACCAAAATCAATTCCAAATGGATTAAAGACCTCGAAATCAAAAGAGACACCCTGAAAACACTAAAGGAAGGAGTAGGAGAAACACTTGGGCTTCTTGGCACAGGATGGAACTTCCTTAACAAAGACCCAAAAATGCTACAAATCAAAGAAAGGTTGGACAAATGGGACTGCATCAAACTTCAGAGCTTCTGCATGGCAAAGGACATAGCTCGCAAGATAAACAGAAAGCCCACAGACTGGGAGAAGATATTTACTGGCCATTCAACGGACAAAGGCCTCATATCTAAAATATATGCAGAACTAAAAAAAATACCTTCCTCCAAAACAAAACCGCAAAGAACCAATAGCCCGCTCATCAAGTGGGCTAAAGACTTACAAAGAGACTTCTCTGATGAGGAAATGAGAATGGCCATGAGACATATGAAAAAGTACTCTACATCACTGGCCAGAAAAGAAATGCAAATCAAAACAACATTGAGATTCCATCTCACCCCAGTAAGAATGTCATATATCAAGGAAACTAACAATAACAGTTGTTGGAGGAGATGTGTCCAAAAGGGAACCCTACTTCATTGTTGGTGGGAATGTAAACTGGTTCAGCCACTCTGGCAAGCAGTATGGAGATTCCTCAGAAGGCTAAATATAGAACTCCACTACGACCCAGTAACCCCACTTTTGGGTATCTATCCAAAAAACCACAAACAAAATCACAGTAAAGCCACCAGCACAACAATGTTCATCACAGCACAATTTGTCATAGCGAGAATCTGGAACCAACCCAGATGCCCCTCCGTAGACGAATGGATCAGGAAAATGTGGTACATATACACAATGGAATTTTATGCCTCTATCAGAAAGAATGACATTGCCCCATTTGTAAGGAAATGGAAGGACTTGGAAAAAAATTATTCTAAGTAAAGTGAGCCAGACCCAAAGAAACATGGACTCTATCGTCTCTCTTATTGGGCATAATTAGCCCAGGTTTAGGCAAATCACAGCAGAGGATCACAAGTGCCCAATAGCTATACCCTTATGATCACATAAGATGATGCTAAGTGAAATGAACTCCATGTTATGGAAATGATTGTTATATCACAGTTGTAACTACTTTCAATGTCCCATGTGTATCTGTAGGTTCTACTGTTGATGATGTTCTTGTATCACCTTCCTGTGATTGTATCTACATTACCACTGTAATCTTATCTGAGTATATTGGACACCAAGTATACTGGTATTAGAACCAGGAAATTGAAAGGGAATACCAAAATTGAGAGACACAGGGTAAAAAAAGAGAAACAACTACAAAAGCAATACTTGCAAAACTGTTTCGTGTAAGTGAACTGAACACCTCAGTGGGGGAAAGGGTAAGGGTGAGGGGAGAGGGGGGTATGAGGGACATGGTAACAAACAGTACAAGAAATGTATCCAATGCCTAATGTATTAAACTGTAACCTCTCTGTACATCAGTTTTAATAAAAACTTTAAAAAAAAAAAAAAAAAAGAAGCTCTGGGTGAGGCACAAGTGGGGCCTGTTCCTGAAGGTTCTCAAGCCCATAAACCAGCTCGCTTTGAAAAGGGCTGCGCCCATTCCAGCCCCACAGGGAGCTGCTAGGAGCCTGGCCTGTAGGGACTTCAAGGGCGACTCCACAGCCAAGGGTCTAGTGCTCCAGAGAGCCCCTCCCAAAGAGCCCCGAAGGGAGGAGGCCGGGAGAGCAGAAGGCGCAGGCGCAGGCGCCGCGGGGATCCTCCCTTCCCCTCTGCTCCAGTGTCTGTGGAGGCTCCTCTGTAGTTATGCCCGCGTCCAGGTCCAGGCAGCTCCGCCACCGCCACCGCTGCCTCTGCTGCCTCGCAGTGCCACGAAGCTGGGCTGCTTGCTCAGCCCATATCTTGCAACCTGGTGGGGAGATCTTGGCACAGAAACGTTGTGCCAGGATGCCAGGGGAGCGGTCTAGACCCCACCAGCAGCCCCCAAACAGACCCATCGGAGTCCCCGAAGACAGCCTCCTCCACAATATGTCCATCCGAGAGGTCTTTGTGGAGTCCTCGCTTGGAACCGCGGAAATGGCGGGGGATGACGAGGAAGAGCAGCCCACTGACTTGGCGGTCCACACGGAGTCCAGTCATTTGAACCTCTGAAGCCTGGATGTGCTGAGGGCCATGCAGATCCCGTGCCCCTCCAGGACCTCTATCCTCAAGCCTCCACGAGACTTATGGCTGACAGAACAGGCCAAGTCGAGCACCAGCCAAAGCCCTGCTTTGGGCGTCGTCCTGAAGGACTGCGAGAGCGTTCCTGCAAACCTGCAGCCCTCAAGTGCTGCTGGCTGCTCACGTGCTGCCCTCCAGGAGCTCTCTGAGCAGCTCCCGCAACTTCTCCGGTAGCAGCACCTCCGGTTATGGCCCCTGCCCCCCCTTACCAAATGAAGCCCATCCCCAGAAACAGCAAGAGTCAGAGGCCTCGAACCCCCAGGACCCATGGTACAGCAAGATGTTCGAGGACTCTGAGAAAAAGATCTGTGAGAGGCCCAGAGTAAGAATTCGCGAGGAAAAGGCCGAAGAAGCCAGGTCCTCCCAGCGCCAGAAGCCTGAAGCGGTGCCTCTCTGCTCTGGCCAGGAAACCGAGGAGCGCAAGGAGGAAGGCCTTTCTCCCTGCACCACAGAAGGCGCAACGTCCTCCAGAGAGCCATTTTGGCAACCGGGTAAAGAATTTTTTTATGTCATTTTTCCCGGGGAAGAACAAAATCAGTCAAGATCCAATCCACTCTCGTATCCAGACATCATTAACTTTTTATTTTTCAAAGCAATTACTTAAAATAAAATGATATAAAGTTACAATTAAATAAATAAATTACATAACAGGTTCAAATATCATCAAAGTATTTCTTTCAGAACTAAATGTAAAACCAATTCATTATTTTCTATATAAACTTATTATTGATTTACTACTGTCCTTTTCTGTTTCAGTATTAAACTTGGTATAATTTGTCTTCTTTAGGGAAACTTTTGGGTATGCAAGACCTCTTCCCTTAATACTATTCTCATAAAAGAACAGAGATTTATCTCTATAAACAATTAATCATGGCCTCCTGGAAATGCTTGGTAAATCCAATATTCCCAAAGCTATTTATCTCCGTCTTTCCAAATCGCCTTATTATACAGCTTAACTATTTGCATCCCGAATTCTCTATTTTGTTTCACATTTAATTTTAACTACATTAAAAATCCTCCTTTAATAATACAGTATGTGAATCCAAAAGATTAATCTCATAAATACTTTGGGAACATGAATGTCTACTAAGTGAAACAGCTGAGGAAATAACCTTTAATTTGTAGAGCTCCTGAGTCTAGATACCAGATTTCAATCTGGGGTATCAGTCATTGATTCATGAAGACATGGAGTGAAAGCTCATGGAATTAATAGATGAGCAGGTTTTATGTACTGCCTCCATGTTCCCATAGATGGTCAGTTTCCATTCCTACTCCATTTTACCCTCCCCTCCTCTTCCCTCTTCCAAAATGCCTCCACTTACAGATTAAGGACCTGTTTAAACAGGAGGATGAAAGATACTCACTAACTGAAGTACATCTGAATCTATGTTATAATACAGTTTGGCTTAAATATTTTTGAATCTAATTATACTTTTACAAATTTATAGTAAGAATTAATGAGTAAATAAAATGTTAGTTTTGCCACTGTTTTAGTAATTTTCTCCATACTAATAAGGGTTTCGTCACCAAATTGAGATTAAGTACATCCATAAAATTAAGGGGTATTAAAAAACAAACCTCAAGGGCTGGGGATATGGCCTAGTGGCAAGAGTGCCTGCCTCACATACATGAGGCCCTGGGTTCGATTCCCTAGCACCACATATGCAGAAAATGGCCAGAAGTGGAGCTGTGGCTCAAGTGGCAGAGTGCTAGTCTTGAGCAAAAAGAAGCCAGGGACAGTGTTCAGGCCCACAGTCCAAGCCCCAGGACTGGCAAAAAAAAAAAAAAACACAAACAAACAAACAAAAACAAACCTCACAGTGTAAAACAGTCCTCAGTAGAATTTTAATGAAGCATTAAGGGATGTGTCATATCCAGAGATACGGAATATTCCACATGAGGAATAAAGTAAAAAAGGTTATACACGAATAACAATATTATATGCTATATCACATAAAAAGAGAAAGATCAAAACATAAAGTCAAGAAATAAATCCTCACTTCTCCCATGTGAGTTTGTACTTCCTCTTCTGTATAAAGTAAAGGACAAACTTGAACTCTAGGGTCACTTGTTCTAAAATTTACTTCTTTAAGATAAAAGCATCCGTCATTTCCATTACCCAGATTGGATATTATAGATCCAAAAATAGATTGCACAAAAATCTTCCTCATTTAACAAGAAATTCATATCTATCTTTGTGTTTCTATAAGGGTGTACTTGCTTATATGTCCATTTTCGACTCCTTATTGTACATCTCCAAGGAATGGCATTAAACCAAAAGGTGTGATCCTGAGAGACCAACATAGATGAATAAAGAAATTCTTTGGTTGAAGCTTACAATGGATATGCCTAGAAAGCCAAATCAATCCTTATTATTCATTTTAACCATATGAGTATCTCATATGGTTAACTATATGAGATTTAGTCATAAGTATCTCATAGTAAGTGAAGACTTAATCAGACCTGGTGGCACATGTCTGTAATCCTAGCACTCAGGAGGTTGAAGCAGGAAGATAGAGTTTGAGACCAGCCTAGGCTATATAGCATGATGAGAAGATAATAAGTATTAGAATTGACATAATTTTTACAATTTTACAATGCATACTATGTTAATTTAGTACTATAAGTCTTGAATATGGCTAAAATAAGTAAATAACTATACGCAGTTGTGCTTGTCTGTTTTACTGAAAAAAAAATCAGTTCATGATAATAAGTGTCAATGTGTCACCAGAGAGAAATTTGTCTATGGCTATGAAAATGAATCTATGACCTAATATGCCATGAGAAGAAATGACTTCAGAGCTAGATGCCAACAAACTCCTGGCATATTACTTTTCATGCTTTGGTTCATTTGGTTTGGTTTGAAATTCATCTGCTAGTAGTCAAGTATGCTCTAGAAACATATCAGTTGTCTCCTATCTGCTCACAACAACCATTCACATCAATTTGCCTCTTAGATCTCGTAGAATGCTCTGAAAACCACTGATTCCTCTCATGTCATTTTGAAATGCTCTAGAAACAAAATTCTCTAAACAAGAATCTTCTATATCCTGTATTGATTTAGAAGAGCCTGCTAGTATGCAATTCATTTCAAATCTTGTACATAGGAAGTGTTTGTGGAGGGGAATCTGCATGGCAGATAATCTGCCTATACACCATACTCGGTATGAGCAAATTTGAGTTCCTCTTTGTAGAGGTAGAATGAGCAGCTACTAGATCTAATATTGCTGATAAACATTTATCTAAAACTCTGAAGTTCTTTTTATCCCAATGAATACATGTTAATACTTGAGGAGCACAATTTTTTTCCTTTTCTGTTTTAAAGTATATCGTATCATTAACCAATAGGTCATTTAGGCATATATATATATATATATATATATATATATATATGTATATATATATATATATATATATACTTATGGATTATTTGACAATGAATGATTTAAAATATTTTCATTTATACTTTAAAATATGCAACATGTGTCAATCAAATACATGCATGTAATTTTAATCTAGCAATAAGAAAACTAATATTGTGAGTCCAGATACTCACATGATTGTGGGTAATTCTATCCATTCCGACTTATATTTATACTACACAGAAAACTATTATACCCACCATGAATACATGTAGCTCAAATATGTTTAGTTGAACATTTTATTGTGAAAAGGTTTATGTTTGTCTTTGTTGCAGTTACTGCTATGAAGCTAGCAAGAGAACCCACCTGGGGAACAGTCACCTTAGGTTATTGTGATTCAATAAATTATTTGTGTACTAAAAAGAATCTGAGCACATTTTTCAATATGCTTATAATGTATACATAACAACAGGTACTGAGAAAGCAGATGTAGATATCTTCAATTGTGTTTGCCACTTTTATTTTGCATTTTGAAGCATTTCATCTGCTCATCCTATTCAAATCAAACTAACATACACTCAGATCCTGCTACAAGAAGTCAGTAGGCTCAGTCTGTATCTGTCAGCTGGTGAACAAATACTCTATTTTTTTAAAATAACAGCTCCTAAAAGAAGCTAAATCACAAAGACATCTCTTTTACATAAAACACTCTTCCATGCATATTTCAGTAAAGCTTGCATAATTAAATGTTCCTTTGAAATTATTGAATAAAACACAATTTCCAATTGCATGAAAGAGGAATCATACAATAGAACTAGGGTTTAAATCCATAATTGATGTGGTTAAAAAATGAGTCTAAGCTAGAAGTCGTCTTTTTGAAGTGGTTGTGTCTTACAATAAGAAAATAAAGAGAAAAGAAAGCATAATAACAAAATGCCTAAGTAGGGTACAAATGATAAATATCTAAAATTCAATGTCTTTCATCTGTAATAATATTACCATATTATACAATTTGAAAGATTCCTTCTATATCCTCCTTCAGCATGAATACCACTAACTTTGTCCGAATTCAGTGGCTTAATAACAACCAAAAGAACATGACCATCACCTTAAATTTCTGTATTTCATATGAAGTGTGGTAGCCCCATAGTTTGTTGAACTTAACTGAATCAGAATGACATTATTTGTTGTTGGTTTAAAATTTGTAGGTCATTTAGAAAGCAGATAAACAAAAAGATTTTTTATTATAAACCATATTATGAACAGATATGTTTCTGCTGCCCTCCTGATTTTAACACAATCTGGTAGCTACATGAATAAATAAGTATACCTCATTTTAATGCATAGTATAATTAGTGCCTGGTTTGCACATTGAAGGTAATGGTGACTTTTGATGAGTCAGTTAGTAGGTGCTATTTTTCCAACAACCTGTACTCACTTTTGTGTCTCTATGTTACATACAGGTAATTCCACCATATTCCAAACTTTAATCGGTTAGCAATGATCTAAGCTGTTGTTATTATAATGCCCTTGGTGGTATAAGCTCTGCCCATACATGATAGTGATCTTCATAATAAACCTTGAATGTTCTAATTGATACATTGTTCCCCATCTTCTCTGTTTCCCTCTTCTTGGAAATCTCTGTTTAATGGAAAAACAAGAATATTGAAGTGTGATTAACTAATAACATTATAATGACATCTAAAGGCTCAAGTAAAAGAAAAGGTATGTTCTTCCTTTAAATTCAAAGTTGGTGATAATTAAATCTTGTAAGGTTAGAGTGTCAGAAGCCAAGATAGGCCAAAAATTGCAAGCCTCTAGTGCCAGTTAGCAGTGCTGTGAATGCAAGAGAAAAATTCATAAGGAAATTAAAGTTCTGGATCAGGAAAGACAGAAATAATGTAAAACTGTTAGGACAACATTGCCTATCAGTGTGTAGAAATTTTCAGTCAAACCAGATAGAATGTTGAGCTCCAGGGGCTCACATCTAACATCCTAGCTACTTGGGATGCTGCGATTAGGAAGATATCACTGTACTTACTGGTTTTGTTACCTTACCTCTTTATTACAGAAACAGATTCATTCTGCAAGTCTCATGAACCAAGCTCTGTCAGCATCAAAACTTCTTATCTTCCATAACTTCCTCATCTATCTCAATCCTCATGGAATTGTTAAGTTTTAAGGACTTGATATGGATTAGTATTTTGTTTAGGAGTACAGTGTGGCTTTTTTTGTTTGTTTTTGTTAATTTAGGCTTTGAACTTAGGACCTTATGTTTGGTTGGCAAGCTACTCTACTGCTGATCCACACCTCTGTCCTGTTTTGTGCTGTTTACTCTTGAGATAAGGCCTCACTTCCTGCTCTTGTATATAACTTCTCTGTGATCCCTCTAGTTTCCACTTACCATCATTGCTGAAAATACATGCACATACAATACCATATAATCATCTTCCCATAAGATTGAGGCACATAGGCTTTTCCACTCAGGCTGGCATAGAACAATTTTTCTCCCCATCTCAATCAACCCTTTGCCTGGCTTGGATGATAGGTATAAAGCACTGTTCCCAGACAGTAGATGATAAGAGAAACTAAGTTGTTTTTCTTCCTGAGATGGACTCAAAACTGTCTGGAAAGGATTCTCCATTTAGCAACCTTTAAGAACTTTTCGTGATTCATGGGCAGAGGTCAACACATCAGCAATAATAGGAGCTGGATACTAAGTTGCTGGATGTGCTTGAGAGATTCAAAATTTCAGTGCAGAAAATAACTATAAATGAGGTGAAAATAGCAAGAAAAGTAGAATTAGGAGTGTAGCCTAAGAGTGACTGAACTGGTAGAATCTTCTGAGGAAACTTTAATGGTTGACCTATTACTTGTTCTGATGATTAAAGAATGTGATTTTCTGAGAAAATGTCAACTCTGGGGGAAAGTACTCATATTTTTGACATGACAACAATACATATAGATTGCAAACTTAGTAAATAAAGAAGTGACAGGGTTGGAAATGACCTGCTCCCATTTTGAAATAAGTTCTACTTCATTAAAATGATGGGAAACATTGCATGCTTCAAAGAAATAGCTTTTGAATGGTCAATCTAGGCAGCTAATTTTGTTGTTGTCATAATTTAAGAAATTACAGGGTAAAAAAGACAAACAACTACAAAAGCAATACTTGCAAAACTGTTTGGTGTAAATGAACTGAACAACTCATGGGGGGAAGAGAAAGGGGGAGGGGGGAGGGGGAATGAGGGATGAGGTAACAAACAGTACAAGAAATGTATCCAATGCCTAATGTATGAAACTGTAACCTCTCTGTAATTCAGTTTGATAATACAAACTTAAAATAAAAAAATATAAAGATTGAATATAGAAAAAAAAAAGAAATAACGACTTAATGGCCAGAAGTGGCGCTGTGGCTCAAATGGCAGAGTGCTAGCCATGAGCAAAGAAAAAAACCAGGGACAGTGCTCAGGCCATGACTCCAAGGCCCAGGACTGGCCAAAAAAAGAAAGAATAAAGAAGAAGAAATGAAGAAGAAATTACGACCTAGGGCTGGGATGTAGACAATGTGTAGAGTTAAGTAGCACACTTATAGCCTTGGATTCAATACCCAGCATTACTGAAAAGCAGAGAGGATGCCAGAAGGAAGAAGAAAGGAAATACAAGAGGAGGGAAGAAAGAGGAGGGAGAAAGGATGAGGAAGGACGAAGACAGAAAGAAGGGGGCGGAAGAGGGTAAGGGAGAAATGGAGGAATGGAGGAAGGGGGAAAGGAGGAAATGAAAGACTATCAAACTACCATAAAAAAGAGACATGAGAAACAAGACATATGAAGGCTCAAATAAGCACAAATAAAAGAAAGATGCATTAAAATATTTTTCATGTTAAATAAATGGATACTTAAGTCTTAGCATAAAATGGAAAACCTGTTCAATCTAAAGCAATTTCAAGGGAAGTAAATTACTGTTCCCTAGAAAGTTATTGCTAGAAGTTGTCATCTGTGTTGACAAATTCTTGGTGTTTTAGGTGTGCTGACAGAGTAAGAATGAAATTGTTTTACAAATTGTGAGACTAGAGATTGTGAAGTTTCTCTAACATTTTTCTATTTTCATTCAGCTGTAAGTTTTAGATTTAGGTCTTTAGACAAATTGGACTTACTTTGAAACTAGGATAAGGCAATAAGGTCATTTTTCTAACATCACTTTAAAACAGTCGTTTTTTAATATCTTCTATATAACTTAATATGTGCACACAGAATGTATTATAAACTATATATGGGGTTACATATTTTAACCCCACAAAACTAAAATGGCCAATACTAAATACACTAGACAAACATAAATATTGATTGATATATTGAGAGTGTATGCACACAAATATATAGTATATTTAGTATATAAATTGTGTACAAAGTATATACATATACATGTATATGTGTGAGGGTATATACATGTAAAACACACATGAATATAATTTATATATACATATATGTATAAATATATAATATAGTGGTTTTTTTTATTTATCCCACTGAGTTTCTTTTATTTTTCTAGGGATGAGATGAGTAGGAATTTGAAAGCGATGGCATGGATGCAAATATACTGTATTCATGAACTGCTTTGTCAAATGACAACTCCTTTGTATACCTACTAAGTTTCTTTCATTTGAAATTGAGAGATTCTTGAATAGCAGAGGGGTTGTGACATATTTTCAAGCTGATACCGCAATAATATTTTTTCTGTCAATGCTTCACCAGATCCATTAGAAAGAATAGAGTGTGAGAATAACTTAAAGCTATGGTATTAATCTAGCTGAAATTAAATAAACCATCTAGAACACTTGAGTGCTGGCAACTCTTTTCATAGATGATAAAGCTGTGTTTGCTACTGCTTCAGTAGCTTTGCCTGAAATCTCACTGAGGAAGTAGGGAACTGAAAAACTCATGCTAAGAAATTCATGCTTCATCCACCAAACTTGGAGTCAGTAAACTTTCTCTAGATAGCCAGATATTAAATAATTTAATCTTAGTAATCCACACTGTATCACAGCTATCTAAAGATAAGAACAAAAAGAGTCTTACAAACAAATAATCATGGCATATCCCATTAAAAAGTGATCTATGGCCATCATACAAATATTATAAAATGTTTAACAAATATTCACCTATGGAAGAATATTATCAATTAAAAATATTAATTATTCCTCATAGGGAATAATTAGCACAGGTTTAGGCTAGTCACAACCAAGGATCACAACAGCCCAATAGTTATGCTCTTATGAACATATAAGATGATGCTTAGTGAAATGAACTCTATGTTATGGAAATGAGTGTTATATCACTGTTGTAATTACTTTCTACATGCCATGTGAAATGGTAGGTTTTGTTGTTATTGATGATCCTCTTGTATCCCCTTCCTGTGATTGTCCCCATGCTGTCACTGTATCTCGTCTGAGTGCTCTGGATACTGTATATACTGGTATTAGAACTAGGGAAGGGCAAGAGAATATCAAAATTGAGAGACAAAGGCAAAAAAAGACAAATGACTCCAAAAACAATACTTACAAAACCATTTGGTGTACACCAACTGAACAACTTATGGAGGTAGAGGGAAAAGGGGAGGTGGGAAGGGGAGAAATAAGGGGGGAGGTAACAAGTTGTACAAGAAATGTACTCACTGCCTTATGTATGAAACTGTAACTCTTCTGTACATCACTTTGACAATAAATAATTATTAAAAAAGAAATATTCTCCTTCCTAATTTTTTCAAGCATATGAGATATTAAACATAATTTGTATGCAAAGTAAGTACAAAGAGCAGGCATGATTTGGTCTGTCCACCAGGAATTTTCAAACTTTGTACTAAAATTTACTGAGTTAGGGAGTCAAAGAGAGAAAAAAATTTTATTTCAAGAATGAGAGGATGGAATGAAACAATTCTACTTAAAGAATGTAGACTGAGTGATTCCATGGCACTAAGACACAAAAAATTCAGGGCCTGAATTTCAAGATGAGAATATTAGGAAACGTTTGCTAGAGAGTCATCTCAGATTATAGCTCAAGTGGAGGCAAGAGAAGAAGCTGAGTTATGTGGCAGAGGGAAAGACTACAGAAAAATGAAGTGGTTTGCCCATGGGATGTCTGTGACAAAGACAGAATCTGAATGAAGTTCATGGTGACAGTCTCATGAGAAAGAAGCACCAGCACTAATAATAACTCTTCCAATATGAAGAAAACCCCATAGTTCCATTTAGCAACTTAGTCTTTCAAAGAGTTTTGCATTGTATTGAAATTTTTATCTCAGTAATAAGTGTTGTCAGCAACAAGGAAAACCTAAAATACTAGTAATAATGTCTATACTCAGCTATTCAAACTCTCCAAAGATGTAGAATCTATGAGGGTTTGCTTATCATATTCAGGGGCTTCCATGAGCTGGTATTTATTCATTAGAATTTTTCATATGTAACTGTAGCATTTATTTTGTGAATTTTAACATATGTGGCTCATCTATAATTTGGTTATAGTTGAATTCCAGCTCTCATAATAGAAGAATTACTGGTTCAACTCTAGACTTAATGTCTCTTTGTGTAAGACGTGATTGACTATAAAGAAGTTTCCAGGCCCTACCTCCCAGAAAGTCACTTTAAAGAGATAAAAAAAAAAAATAGAATGTTTAAAAATGTCCTCTCCAGAGCAGAGATAGCCATTCCTTGGAATTTATAGTCTATGAATGTCAATGGGAAATTAGTCCTAATTCATGGTACCAGGAAGAAAAGTGAAGTACACACTGGCATAGCATTAACCAATGAATAGTTGTGATGTGGGGAGGAATGTCAGAACACCCAAGGCACCTCCGGCATAAATAACAAATTGTTTTTATAGTGAAGAATCTAAGTGGTAGGCTGACAACACAGATTTGAGTTCAGCGAGGCTTTAAACTAGAGGAGGTTCCAAGTAGAGAAGTTTCATTCATATAAAACTGAGCTAATCCTTAGCACAGGTTGATACTTTGTAAGTAAAAATACAACCAGAGAAAGACTTGATAAATGGGATTTTATCAAACTTAAAAGTTTCTGCATAGCAAAAGGCATCGCTAAAAAATCCCAAAGAAGGAGGTAAGATTTTTAACAACTATATACAAGCTATATCCAAAACATAACTTAGAGATTTTTTTAAATCTTCAAAATTTAAACCCTCAAAGAAACAATAACCCAATTAATAAAAGGGCTAATGAGGGCTGGGGATATAGCCTAGTGGCAAGAGTGCCTGCCTCGGATACACAAGGCCCTAGGTTCGATTCCCCAGCACCACATATACAGAAAACGGCCAGAAGTGGCGCTGTGGCTCAAGTGGCGGAGTGCTAGCCTTGAGCGGGAAGAAGCCAGGGACAGTGCTCAGGCCCTGAGTCCAAGGCCGAGGACTGGCCAAAAAAAAAAAAAAAAAAAAAAAAAAGGGCTAATGACTTGAAGATTGGCTTCTCTGAAGAAGTAAGAATGAGCAATAGACACTTGAAGAGATGTTTGACATTTTTGGCCTTAAAAGAAATGCAAATCAAAACAACATTGAGATTTCACCTCAGCATAGTTAGAATAAACATTATCAAGAAAACTAACAATAACAGATGCTGGCAAGGATGTGCCAAAGGGGAATATGTTGGGGTTCATTCACCCTTGGACTTGCCCGAGACGCCGCCCTTCCCCCAGCCCTGGGGAATGCAGAAGCAGGCCATAATTCTCTGGGTCCAAAACCAGAAGAACCGGCTTTGCGAACAGCCCCCAAACTTTCTCGCCAGCCCATGCGCCCCCAGTCTCTCCCTGACATGGCGCTTTCAAGTGACGTTAGCTCATGAGTAGGTCACATGGCAAGCTCATAGCCTATCAGCGTCCTGGCCGGTCAGCGTTCTTTCTTCTCTTCCTATCATTAGCCTTTGCCCCCGCCCTAATAAATCAGGTTGCTCACGAAGCATCTCCGAGATCCTCGTATGCCTGGCTTTCTTTACAGGTAAGAAGGGAGGTAAAGCGATCTCCTACGACCCCGCGCACTTGAGGTCTATGCTGAGCTGCCTACTCCACCCTGGCTTTACCTGCGGGTCGGGTGACCAGGGGAGAGGGTGAGAAAGGGAGCTGTGAAAAGTGTAGTAGAGCCTTGATCTCCGCGCCAGAGGAGGCGACCCGAGCCCGACAGGAATACAACTACATTACTGGTGGGAATGTACATTTGTTCAACCACTCTAAAAAGCACTATGGAGGTTTCTCAAAGGACTAAACATAGAGCTTCACCAATACCCACCTATCTCACTCCTTGGCATGTATTCAAATGACCCCAACAAAGGCCACACTAAAGCCACCAGCACAATCAAGACCCGAATGTCCCTCCATGGACAAATGGATCAAGAAAATGGGGTATACACACAACGGAATTTTATGCTTCCAACATAAAGAATGGCATTGCACCATTCATAAGGAAATGGAAATACTTGGAAAAAAATCATATTAAATTAATCAAGACCAAGAGAAATAATGGTTGTATATTATGTGCCTATAAATCTGTAAGTAAACACATTAGGTGGTATGCAAGTGGTTACAAATGAATTGATTAAACAATGGTAGACTATGGAGAGCTCAAATAGTATCATTTTCTTTTTGAAAGACTAAGTCAAAGCCCAACAAAATAAATACTAGAAAATTGGTACTTGCAAGAGGGTAAATGGGTCCAAGGGGACAGGTGTGGACAAATGGAGAGAAGAGAGGATGCTTTCAAAAATTTATTGTACATATCACAAAACTTGGTAATGTAAGGGAGGGGTAGGTTGAAGAGGGGCCAGAATGTTGAAGAGGTAGACACTAATCAAGGTGCATTGTGTTCATAAACTGCTTTGTTAATAGTACCTCTTTGAACAACTGGTTAAAAAAAATCATAGCTAAAACTACAGACCTAGCCTTCTAGAATGAATTTCTGGTTTAAGATTCACCAGTTCTACATAATTTAACACAAATACCACCTTTAGCTTTAAATAGTTGAATGACATTTCATTGTCAGCTGAAAATATATGAGCACGATGTTTCACTGCTTTTCATTAGTATGCACTTGAACATATTGTGTGGTAAATATGCATTTGGCTTACTATTTTCCAGTAAAATCCATCCTGGATTTAATATTTTATAAAATCTTCATGTTTTCTTTTATAGACATTGGTAATAAAATTATTTCCCCTATGTAATTATAGCCAATTTAACATCTTGATTCATTTTAAAAATAGTAATCACATTATCTTAGATATTGAACTCTGTCAGGCTAGTTTATATTTCTTTTTCTTTTATAGATTGTTTCCATTTATCTGCTGTAAGATGGATTCACTGAACATGTACCTTTCTACAGTACTTTTCTATACCCATACTGTATTTTGAGGACCATGGTCGTCAATACAAGTTAATAAAACAGCACTGTTGGTATATGATGTCTAGAATCTGTAGAAAAAGCTCAAAATCCTCACAAAAGAAATACTAGAATTAGAAGTGTGAAAGACTGAAGGGAAAAAAGACAAAGTGGCATCTGAATAAATGAGGAATATGAGATAAATGCTTAAAAATATCAGACATTTTGGAAAAGTAGAGTTAACAGAATATTATGGGGCACAAGGAGGATGCCTCCTCCAATATAATGAGTACGAATAAGTGACCTTTGAGTATAACCAACAAGGAATAGAAAGAATCTACCAGCCCTCAGGGTCGATTATTCTCTGAGGAAATAGCGTTCAATCTACCAGATTCATTAATAATGGGCATTGTGACAATATCACACTTTTAATAGTGCTATGTAAGCACTTTCCCCTGATGTGCAATAATCCAATAATTTACAGCAAATCATAAAGCACAATGTGATCATTTCCCCAATAAATAAATCCCTTCTAAACCTCTTCAACTCAACATACATTTTACCCCAGTTTGGAACAGTAATAATGTTTTATCTTCCTTGAGTACTGAAAAAAATAGAATAAGAAAATTTACACCCCCAAAAAATGAAGTTGCAAGTTCTTCCAAATGGCTGAAAACTTTTTTTTTTTTTTTTTTTTTTTTTGCCAGTCCTGGGCCTTGGACTCAGGGCCTGAGCACTGTCCCTGGCTTCTTCCCGCTCAAGGCTAGCACTCTGCCACTTGAGCCACAGTGCCGCTTCTGGCCGTTTTCTGTATATGTGGTGCTGGGGAATCGAACCTAGGGCCTCGTGTATCCGAGGCAGGCACTCTTGCCGCTAGGCTATATCCCCAGCCCGTTGAAAACTTTTGTGTTGCAAGTTAATTCTTAAATTACCAAAAAAGTATTAGAGTAGGTTCTGAGAAGGGAATAAAATAGAAGTTTGAAAAAAAAAAGTGTCACTGATTTTGTTGTGTAAAAGTAAGGAAGTAAAGGTGTATGAAATGCTTACAAATGTCTACTCAGTATTTGTTAGAATGCTTACTACATTTTATCATTTTTATTTTGTCGAATTCATCACTTTTTAAAGTTGCTGTTGTTTTCAACTATACAGTCATAGCATGATATCCTTTTATCACTGGCTGTTTCAGAATGACCTTTCTACCTCCAGATTCTCCCCTCTGCCCATGCAACAATTTGCGTTATGGCCTGGCCATGATTTACTGCCTGTGCAGAATTGCTATTCTCACTTGTATCATTAAAACCTAAGTGATGGAATGTTTAAGAAAATGAATAACAGGAAGCTGAAACATTTTTTTAAGTTTGTTTTTATTTCTTTCCAAGGAGTGGGAGGGTACAAGATTGGAGGGAGGAATAATCAGCAATGCAGTCATTATATTCATTGTATATCATATAAAACTTCACTAGTTGAGGGTATGGGTGGAATGCGGAAAGACAGGGAGAGGATGAAAGGCATGATGTTAAACAAAATGTATTGTACTCATAATTTCACCTGTTACATTGAAACCTCTGTGAATAACTACTTAAACAAATATTCATCAATTGTGTGTTGCACATAATGTATATTATGTATGTATGCATACCTGCTTTAGCCTTACCCATATCAGAATAATCCAAGCAGAGAAAGTTGTTGAATTTCTCCATGCTAATCTGTCTGTCACTCATAGCAACTATCATAAAAGCCAAATTTATTTTTGTTGACATCAATTAATTCTACAAATTTGAATAAATATTCCTAAACAACATGAAGAATAAAAATTTTAGAACTCATACAACCTGATTTCAAATGTTACTCTACAAGCCAACATAATCAAGATAAATTGGTATTAATGGAAAAATGGATAAAAAGTTCAATTGGATAGAGTTGAGGGACCAGAAATTGAACACACAGAGACGGAACTGATTTTTGGCAAAAGGCAATTCAATAAGAGAAAAATAAATAAAGTCTTTTTTCAACAAAGGGAGTCTACATTTTCAGAGACTAGATGTGTAGAAATGGGAAGTACTAGGAGAAATCACAAAGGAGCCAATGCACTCCTAAACTCTGGTTGTTGAACCCACACATATGAGCTTTTAGTGTACTACCACCATGCATTGAATGAGTTGTAGAGAAAGCCACTCTTGGAATTAGATTTTCAAGTGGAAACCTTAGCTGTACTTTCATAACAACACTGTGTCACTTGAAATGAGTGGGTCTAACTTCTGTGGAGTATTGGGAGTGAAAGAACCAGAGAACACTGTGTCACCTTACCTCTGATGTAGGTCAGCCTCCCAGGCCCCACCCCTGATTATTCAATTTTATCATGCCTTTATTCATTTTCTTCTCGTACTAAATAGAGTATACCTGAGAACTCAGTAAGATATGGTGAAAATAATCATTTGTGACTTTTAGAGCTAGTTCACTGAACTTGCTTTTCTCATAATGTTCCTATATACAACTTACCCTATAAGAAGCTAGTTGCAATAAACTTTAGGTAAAATCATAGCTGTTTAAAGACTACTAGTGGGAGGCTTACTGTTTGAGGCCAGCCTGAGTAGAAATATGCATGAAACAACTTCTCAGGGGATATCTGGATTTGGGGCCACACAATTATCATTCTACCCACCAGGCAACTCATGACTGGGCTTGTTCCTGAACATGAAACAAAACTTTCTTTCAAAAACTTACTTAGCTATAAGAACACCTAAGTAACAAGTGTGACCCCATGTGTTCAAACTCTAGTTCCAGGAAGAAGAATAAGGAGACAATGAAGGTGGAAGAGGAGATGTTACCTTATACAGATTCTCTGTGCCATAAACTTGAGTCATTTTAAAGAACTGCATGCAAGTATGTAAATGAGATATTTTGGGAATGGCCTTAAAGACACAATCTTTCAAATCAGTACATCACCGCCCAACATTTTGAACATTACCTTGGCTGGCAGAACTATCTATCTAAGTCACTCCTAGACTCCTGACTTGAAGAAATTGTGTAAGAAAACAAAATTTTTCATTTTAGTGAACTTATGTTGTAGAATATTCTTTCTTTTTTTCCTTTCTGTCAGTCATGGGGCTTGTACTCTGGGCTTCTGTGCTATTCCTGAGCTCCTCAGCTCAAGGCTAGTGATCTACAGCACCATTTCCTGTTTTCTAGTGGTTAATTGGAGATAAGAGTCTCATGAATTTTCCTGACTGGGCTAGTGTTGAACAGCAATCCTCAGATCACAGCCTCTTCAGTATGTAGGATTACAGGCATGAGCCATGAGCACCTGGCTGGAATATTCTTATGTAGTAAGAGGTAATTAATATACATGTAAAGTAAATTGTTTGGTATAAGGCAATTTTATGCAGAATCTGTATGTGAATTTAATTCTGTAAATCCTCAGAAAATGGTCTTGGATAAGACAATGTAATCAGAAAAAAAACCTTTAACCCTAGATTAATAATAATTTTATTTTTGAGGAATTATCTCATGGTATGACAAGATATTGAACATTAAGGAGAGACTGTTGAGTCATAATATTTCTTCTAAAAAGGCCTCCATATATTCTCTGTGAGATTTCCATTTGCTGTCTTAGATGATATCTCTGATAGACAAATTACTTGTCTGTTAGCTTTGAGGCATTAGTAGTGTCCTTTGGGGTTCAGAAGTCTGGTATAATGCAAATCAAAATTAATCTCTCTCAGGATAGAAACATCGTCCCTTCAATGTCAGCTCATGATTGATCCATATGCTTAGAAACCGGCAAGGGTTTTCTCATGTCTTCTTGCTCTCTCTGTTCAACAGACATTGGGGGGTAAAGGGAAGGACTAAAATGAGGAGGAAATGAACAAAATCTCTTTACTCCCTTAATGTTTGTTTTTTTTTTTTTTTAAGTAACCCTTTAGTGATTGCTGAATCACTGAACATTGGGCCTTTCATGGGTTTGAGAATTCAGGAAGAATGCTGACAGTTGCCTTGATTTCCCATCATTCTACTATTAGTGTTGCAGAACTCAGAACTCTAGAACTCAGTCTTCATCTCTCCTGAGTTACTCTCACCTCATCATCTAGGATCCTTTCAATATGGCTCAAGCCTTTGATTGAGCCTAAAAGAGAAACACACACACACACACACACACACACACACACACACACACACACACACACACACCACTTGTTCCACTAAAACATCAAAGGGGAACTCCACCTCTCCCTGCACTGTATCATCAGAGTTACTCAGGCATGTCTAATTCCTTTAGATTTCTTATTTTATTTTTTATTGTATTGTAGAGTTGATATACAGAAGTGTTACAGTTACCATGAATCAGGTAATAAGTAATAAGTGTGATTCTTTTTGAACCATGCCTCCCCTTCTGGCACTCTCTCCCAATCTTTCCTTCCTATCCTCATCCATAAGATATCCAGTTCATTTACCACATAGTATCTAGTGAATATTACTGCTGTATTTTTTTACCCATGTTACACCTTTTATGTGCCCTCCCATCCCTTCCCAAATACAAACAAGCTAATGAACATGACAAAAGGAAAAGAAAAGCAAAACAGCAACAATGAGGAAAGAAATGTCTCTCCTCCTCCTTTCAATTCTGCAAACATGTAATAAGGAGAGGGATGCTGAAAGAAATAGCAAAACCATACTTTTTGTGCCCTCAACATTCTCTCATACTAATTTCTAATAAAAGCAGTTGTGGTAATTAGCTATGTCTGCATACAGCCATCATGATGCATGATGCATGAGCAGTCTCCACTGTGGCAGCAATCATATCTCTATTGTTTCCTTTGGGCTCTAATCACTTGGCCTGAGGTAAGGAAGAGCACCAAATTCATGTGTTTTATATTCTGTCTCCTAGAAAATCTTGTTGTAATTCCTCTCTATTTTGGTAGTATGTTTATAAAAGATGGATTTTTCCCATAAGGATAAAATTTTACTCTCCTTTTCATGGGCCTGTGAAGATTTCTAGCTCTTCTTGCTAAAATATGGGAATATAGGAACACTCTCAACCGGTTACTAAGTTCCTAATTTATGACACATGTGTACAAAAGTTGGTACTATTGTGTGTAGCTTACTAGAATCAGATATTTTCTATTAAGCAATAAATTGATTATGAAGTTAGATTTACTGATAAGTAATAAGGCTTAAGTTTGTGGTCTTATTATTTGCCCTTCCTTCAAAATCTGTACTTACCCTATAACAGAACTTTTAATTTTTTTGTTCTTTTCTTAGAGATAGTTCCCTAATAATGTAAGACTCAGCTTTTCAAAAGTGGGGAGTAAATGAGGGAGGGGGTAAAACTATTCAAAAATAGATGAATTCATTACTTGACTTATGTAACTGTAATTTTTGACTAAGTGATCAAAAACTAAACTATTTAATTTGTTCAAACAATGATTCAAGGGATTTCCTTGGCCTTGACTTTGAGTTCCAGTATCAACACACTCACTTACACACACACACACACACACACACACACATCAATAGTGAGGTTTAAATTAAATAGACAATAATTTACTCTGACACCAATTTAGAAATTTAGGTAGATGTAACAACACATCATCTCTTGATGACTTGCTGCAGGGAGCGGGGGAGGTTGATGTGGCATCTCAAACTGGAAACAACTCCCACAGAATTCAAATGAATTTGGAGTTGATGCAATGTTGTAAGAACACTGAAAAGGTATATAACTAAATCTGGTGACATGTTTTAGAACCACTGTAACTACAGCACGATCTATGGACATTATTTTACTGGATATTGAATGTATTTGTAGCATTTTGATCCTGAGAAGATGATAAACACTGATGATAAACTCTTTGACCTCAGCAACCCCTGCATATCCCTGCATTCATCCCCTTTCTCCAACTTTATTAGTTACAGTAATTTAGTTCTCCCAAATTGAGTCACTCTGCTAGGAGTGACTGCCTAGTCATCCTGAATGCTTTTGGTGGTCGTCTAAACCCATGGTGTTGTCAATGAAGTTATAGACCAACAGTGAAAGTGATGATTTTTGCTCTCCTGACATTTCTGGAGAAGGAAAAGTAAATGTCTTCCTAGTGAATATGATCATTATGTTGTTTTACATTCATGAGTCAATGTATGCCTACAGTGTGGATTGGCAGACTTATGAATGAATACATTATGTTGAATAATCTAAAAGGAATACAAAATCCTCATGTTTTATATATTTTAAAACATATGCAACACATCTGCAGTGTATCATAGGAAGCAATGGTTTGAATGAATATCAACGAATACAGCTTTTCCTTTCTCCACTGCTAATTCTCTGCCTTTATGTACAAAATGCAAGGTGATGTATTATTTATCAACAGTAGCACAGTGCTGCTGTGTAAATGTCACTCAGTATTACCATAGATGTTTGGCTATATCTGAAAATGTTATTTGGTTTGCAATTATCTAACAGTATGGAAATATAAATAACAAGAGTTAAGGCAAACAAGAAACCTTCAGCCCAATGATGGAAAGATATTTCCCAAAACACATGTGTTGAGAAGAATTCAGGTAAGGAGAAAAGACTTTATGCTGCAACATGTTTTACGGCAGACAATGAACTTAGTTTCTGACATCTACCATAGCCAAATTCCACAGACACCACAACCATGTTTTGTTCTTGCTTTTGTTTTTCTGCCATTAGGCACCTACATCTCACATCCTTGTACCCTAGTATCAATGTAGGGGCATCTGGGAGAATAAAGAGAGATTGGTGTTTCCCTTTTTCTCATCACTAGGACTTTTTTTTGTTTTTTTAATATTTCATTGTCTAAAACACTTGACAAGGTGGAAGGAAAGCAATGCAATTAAGACCTGTGTGTCTGTCACAACTTAATGCATGTTAATTCACTTAATTATGAATCTGTCCACTAAATGGGCCATATGCATGTGCATGTATATAAGTCAATGTTTTACCAAAGAAATCACAGATTAGAAATATAAGTACCTAAGATGCATGAAAAGGTACTCAGAATTCACACCCAGAGCTATCTGGCTTTAATTTGTTTTCCTATATGTTACCTTACCTCATGATAGAAAACTGCATTGCAGTTTAATCAATTATTTGTTAAATTTTATTTCATCTAGTTTTATCTATTTGATTGTTTGCTTCCCATCCTAGATGGTATAAAATTTTTTTTCACTGTTTTAGGAATTTTGCACCTTGAAAGAAATATAAACTTTCACTTTTTACAAGCTGATCATATTTCAAGTTTACAAACTTCAAGATATTTGCCTTTATGTTTTAAATCTAGTTAGAAATAATGATATTCAGAATCTGATTGACCTATGTGCTCACTTCAGGCTGTTTTTACGTATTCTTTTTCTTATAATACTAGGGTTTGAATTCACGTGCTGATATAATGACATTAATGACTAAGGAACTCAAAATCACACTTTGTCAATGTCCTCTGTTTCCAAGGCCACCAGCCCATTCTAGCTCTTAAATTTTGACCTATGATGAAATTTGATGTTGTTATGTTAGTTTTCACTATCTGAATGTCAGAATTCAGTTACTGCTTTTGAACCCTCTTTAGAGTCTTTAAATAATTTTTATTTTATTCATTATCAAAATTCAAATTGTTGATTACATGTTTGATACTATAGTCCTTTTTATTTATTATGGCTCTGATCTCTGTGAAGTCTTAATGAAGGGTTTGCATAAACCCTGAAGTCCTAATAACTTTTCATGGGATTTATTTGTGAGCCGCTCTTGCTTCTCTCCTACTCAAACTTCTTTGTTGAACAGCATCTCCTTCGTACAGCTACTTCAAGATAATTTTTAAAACCTTAGCTGAGTAAGTGGAAATGGAGGAAGTGCTTCCATCACAAGACCTATATAGTAGAAGTTGGAAGCATGGAGCATAAATTAGTAAATGTGTTAATGACTATGAAAGAGTAACATAATGGATAATGGCCAAATGGACAAACTAAAGAGAACAGCATGCAATACTATTTATATGTTGTCATCGTCCAGTTTTATCTGTTCTGGGTTTTGCCACTGAGTCACACATGTAATAATGCTTGATATATTTAGTCATATATGCCACAAATAATACATCTCAGCATATTCACAAGTAAATTGTGAATAGAAAATCCTAAAACAAAGTTTTGCCTCAATTAAATGATAATAAATTTACTCAGTTGGTCAAATCAAAAGAGTAGGAGATAAATTTGTAGATGCCTGGACTGTATTAAATACCATATTCAATAGTAGATTTGGTAAAATTAGATGTAAAATATTTGTCAGATTAAGATGATTCCACAGCTACCACTGCAGTCTAATTCATCATCAGCTCTTGTAGAGCACTGTTCAAACTAAACTGAAACATAGCATAAAAATTACCACTGGAAGTTGTGAGAGGCCATGCTACTCCAAACAGATAAGTAAATGATAGACTATACTGGTATTAGAACTAGGGAAGGGAAAGAGAATATCAAAATCGAGAGACAAAGGATATAAAGACAAGTGACTCCAAAAGTAATACTTACAAAACCATTTGGTGTAAACCAACTGAACAACATATGAGGGGAGAGGGAAAGGGATACCGGGTTGTGGTGGAAATGAAGGAGGAGGTAACAAATTGTACAAGAAATGTACCCACTGCCTCACGTATGAAACTGTAACCCCTCTGTACATCACTTTGACAATAAATAAGTAATTATTAAAAAAAATAAAGCTCATGTACCAAGACAACAGCATGCAAATATTTATATTGATCAGCAGGCAAAAGAATTAACAAATGTGATTAGCATTTTAATCATGTACATACAGTTTGGGCTTATTGGAAAGTATAAATTAAGTCTTCCCCATGAGTTCAAGAAAATATGATAAGACCAGTGTTTGAGCCCACTTACCTGGTTTATAGCCAAGGATGCCTTGTAGATTACAACTCAGGGTTAAAGAAGGCTCAGGACACACTGCTGGGACTCTTGAAAGGAGAAATAGAGAATAATGTGTGTGTTCAAAAGAAATAAGAAAATTGAACAATTATAAAATAGGACACATAAGTAACAAAAAAATATTGCATATAAACTTGTCAGTACTTATATAGAGTAAAACTTCATGTGTTGTAGTAAATATTTAAAGAACTTTTTTAAATGAGTGAATTATATTTTTATCTGTGAATTATGTCTCTAAATAATATAAATTGCCCTAAATATGAGCCTGTTAATAGTGGAAACTATCAAGCATAATTGCAAAGTCTTGCTTTCCTCATAGACAAGGGTGTTTGAAACTGTGTTTCATTCAACATTGATATTAACTGCAGCACTGACATAAGTGGAAACTGTATATACTGGTATTAGAACTAGGAAAGTGAAAGGGAATACCAAAATCAAGAGAAAAAGGATAAAAAGACAAATGACTACAAAAGCAATACTTGTAAAACTGTTTGGTGTAAACTGAACAACTCATGGGGGAAGAAGGAAGTGGGGAGGGGGGAATGAGGGAGGAGGTAACAAATAGTACCAGAAATGTACCCAATGCCTAACGTATGAAACTCTAATCTCTCTGTACATCACTTTGACAATAAATAAGCGAAAAAAGAATGAAAACAAAATAAAAGCCACCAGAATTGTAAAAGGAGAATTGAAACATCCACCTATCCTAGACGGCATTAATATGTTCAAAGAAAAATAGGAACAAATCATTTATTTAAAAAAATTGGAAATATTATTGGTTAAATAAATTTAATAAATAAAAGAAACCCCTTTACACTTCAAAAATTTAAACAGAAATGTGAATAAAAGAGAATTATCTCATGTGATCAATCATATGTACATAGCTAATTTGCTATTGTGATCACCTACTAGGATTATGATAGACATATACTATTATCAGTGAGGGAAACAATAGAGTCTAAGATAAATGAAGCAAGTTTTTTTGTAATTATTGTTATTTTAACACACTATGTGAAATTATTTCCTTTTCTTTTGTTTATTTTCCCTATGGATTAGCCCCTGTTGTCACTGTACTTGATTTTGGTAACCTGAGTATTATATACATATTTGTCTGCACTAGGGAAGGAAAGGGGAACCTCAAAATTGATAGACAAAGGCAAACCAATGCAACAGCAATATTTACAAGACAATATGTTGTAAACTAACTGGACAACACATGGTGGGGGAGGAGGATAGTTAGAAGAAAACTGAGGGAGGAGGTAACAAGTTTGACAAGAAATGTAGCTAACAACAACAATGTTCATCTCAGCACAATTTGTCATAGCTAAAATCTGGAACCAACCCAGATGCCTCTCAGTAGACAAATGGATCAGGAAAATGTGATAAATATACACAATGGAATTTTATGCCTCTATCAGAAAAAATGACATTGCCCCATTCATAAGAAAATGGAAGAACCTGGAAAAATTATAATTAGTGAAGGGAGCCAGACCCCAAGAAACATGGACTCTATAGTTTCCCTCATAGGGAATATTTAGTACAGGTTTAGCCTAGATACAGCAGAGGATCACAAGAGCCCATTAGCTCTACCCTTATGAACACACAAGATGATGCTAAGTGAAATGTGCTCCATGTTATGGAAACGAGTGTTATGTCACTGTTGTAATTACTTTCAACATGCCATGTGAAACTGTAGCTTCTTTTGTTGATGATCTTCTTGTATTCCCTTCCTGTGGTTGTCCCCATGCTATCACCACATTTCATCTGAGTACCCTGGATACTGTATATACTGGTATTAGAACTAGGAAAATGAAAGGGAATAACAAAATCGAGAGACAAAGGATAAAAACAAGCCACTCCAAAAGCAATACTTGCAAAACCATTTGGTGTAAACCAACTGAACAACTCATGGAGGGAGAGGGGAAGAGGAGGGGGGAAGGAGGAGGTAACAAGCAGTACAGGAATTGTACCCATGGCCTTACATATGAAACTATAATCCCTCTGGATATGACTTTGACAATAAATAAGTAATTATTATTTTAAAAAAAGAGAAATGTAGCTAACATATGTAGCTGTAATTCCTCTTTACATAACATTGGAAATAAAAATTACAAGCAAATTACATGCAGAATCACAATACAGAACACAGCACACACACACAGTTTACAAAAACAATGATGAACTAACTGAGACATATATGTGTATGTGTATACATATGTATACATATATATGCAGAAAAATATCTTAGTAATAAAAACTTTACCATATGTAAAATGCTGTTATGAATGAATGTATAGCTAGGACATAGACGATACAATCAAGGCAATGTTTAACTTTGAAGAGAATGAAGACGATGCTGACTGGATATGTCCTTGAGAAATTTTTGGAAGTACCACCACATGATAATTATTTCAACCTTGGTAGTATTTACACAAGTTTTCGTATCATGATAAGTCACTAAGCTCATTGCCTAAGCACTTCTATAAATCAATCATGTATTCCAGTGGGGAAAAAGGGTCAATGTTATGCAATGAAATACCTTATTAGACACGTCTGTTTCCCATCTTCACATTCTAAAATGAATAAGCCCAAATGAGGGGTGAAAATTGTCTAGCATCTTCCTGATATTGTGACAGCTTCCTTAAAATTGTAAAGGATGATGAGATGGTAGGTTGCAGGTAATAAAATAAATTTAATGTTTCAAAATAGTTTAACTGCAATCAAAAATAGGATGTAACATATAAAGTGAAGCGAATCAATTCCCTAAACGGTTATGATTTTGCATATTTGCCTGTGTGTGTGTTTGTGTGTGAATATTATAAGTAGCAAGGGACTATATATTATCAACATAATATGAAGTAAAATGATAAATGTTGCTATTCTAAATGAGGATATGGCCCACTTCATATTCTGAGCTAGCAGAATGGCCCATATTACCAAGCACCAGCCTGGATAAACAAATGAGATCCTAAACCAGATACTGCAGAAGTGGAAAGAAAGAAGAAAGAAAGGGAGGAAGGGAGGGAGGGAGGGAGGGAGGGAGGGAGGGAGGGGGGGAGGGAGGGAGGGGGTAGGGAAGGAAGGAAAGGAAAGGAAAGGAAAGGAAAGGAAAGGAAAGGAAAGGAAAGGAAAGGAAGAGAGAAGGAAAGAAAAGCAAGGGAAGAGAAGTGAAAATGAAAAGGAAGGGAAGGGAAAGGAGCTGTGCACCAGTGGCTAATGCATATAACCCTAGCTGCACAAGAGGATGAGATCTGAAGATCGCAATTCCAAGCCAGCCTGGGCAGGAAAGTCTGTTAGACTCTTTTCTTCAATTAAATACCACAAAACCACAAGTGGAGTTGTGGCTCAAACTGGTAGAGCACTAGCCTTGAGCTATAAAGCTCAGGGACAGCACTAAGCCCAGAGTTCAAGCACAGGGATTGAGAAAAGAAGAGAAAGAAGAGAGAAGGAAGGAAAAAGGTTCTGAATTGATATTATAGTTAGATGGTATTATATAACTCATTTTCTAAAATAATAAAAAATATAGACCATTTTGTAGACTTACCTTATATGCAAATATAAATTTAAAATGTATGTACCATATACTATTCATATAGCAATATAGCCTAGGATTTTTTGAACTACCATTTTTGTAGCATTGAAAGTTTGTAAGCAATGTGACAATATTGAAAAAAGTAAATATTGAAAGAATCAAACTAAAGAGGTAAAAGCATGAAATTTGAATGACATGTTGTTTTATTAATTATCCTTTAAGAATATTTAAGTTTGAAAAGTTACAAAAGGCACATAGATGGGTCTGACAATTTAGTAGCATGTAAAATGCATAAGAATTCTCAGATGCTGAAATAGCAGCCCTTCTAGCAATTAATTTTAAAGTAGCGAAGCCATGCAAGGCTGAAAATGAGTTCACAAGCTATCAGAAGTTATCACTTCCAACATGAATTCTGGGTAACGGCTCAGTGCGTTTTGAAATGTTGTACATGAAATTCAATTTTAGAGTTAGGCTGGTGGGGAGAGTGAGTTAGGCATGGCATTTCACTGGTAGCTATGACTTTCGGTGTTACATGATAGTTCATGAAATTACAAAGCATGTACAATCTATTTAGTAGTGTTTTTATCAGCTGAAAATCACACCAGTAACAGTAAAGAAATACGATTGGAGGCTGGAAGATTTTCTTTACCTTTCACAGACTCAAGGACAAGAGTGGCTCAAGTACAATGTACATACTGGATTGTCTCATACATTAAAATATATTTACTTTTAATCAGATAGGTATGCCCCAGCTCTTATACCTCGGGGGAGCTGTATTCTGTCAGTATCATAGGAGAATGTTCTCTCCAGTGATTAAATCACAAGCAAGAGTCTATCATTAACAGGAGGTAAGTGAGCATTCTTGGATAGTTCATGGTAACAGTGCCAACACTCATTAGTATAAGACTGGAAAGATGAGTTTCATGGCAGGGATGTCATTCTTCAACTATGTGCAGGTGCACAAGGCATGCAAATCCACTGATTTTTGGTATTACATTTGGCATTTGGCTATATAAAACTTGAAATGATTATGCTTTGTTCAATTCCTCCCCCCTCCTTTCTTAGAATGTGTGCTAAATAGAAATCTAGTGCCAAAATATTTATCTTGATTGTTTATAATTACCAAATACTCTCAGCTATATTTTGTCCTGAGATTTGTTTTCAAATAAAGTTGACAGGAATGTAAGAAATCGTGTGTTGCATGCATTACATGCAAGAAATAGAAGGCAATTTTTCAGTTTCCAAAAATGCAAAAAAGAAAAAAAAAACTGTCATTGGCAACTGATAGGAGATTGTGAATATCTTTTACCATAATCCATCCTTGGTATTCACCAAGGAAGACAAAGGAAGAAAAAAGAAAATAATTATTCAATTGGTAGCAACATTAAAAATTACCAAAAGGACTCTTTCAGGCCAAAAATTTAGAAATTGTCCTAAGAGACATTTTGCATACAGAAGGAAAATTTTAGCATACGACAAATTTTTTTTTTACTGGAATTGATAGCCTGTTATTCTATTGACATGATATAAGTGTAGATGGAAATGAAGTTGTATAGAAATCAAAAGGAGTAATTGATTTTTAACAGAATGGGTACTGAAATTACCCTCTTACCCCTTATAAAGTTAGAGGGGCAGTCTGCCCTCAGGCTCCAACATAACAACTGTTCTACAAAGAATTTTTTAAAATCTGACTCAGAAGAACAGGAGCTGCTGTGCATCTTTTCGTAGACCAATGAGCTCTTCATTACAGTAAGATTCATTTAGAAGTCTTCTTATTTACAAGTTCTCAGTAATGCACCATCAGAGAAGTGCAAACTTGACATGTAAAAGGTTCACTGGAAAAGCAGGAACAAATCAGCAGCTACTTGACAGCTAGCTGTCTGTAATAGTGATACTATTATTATTAGGTACAAGCCCAAATCTTGAAGCAAAAAAGAATGGGGATAAAAAATAAACAATTATCCCTCCCATATTTATTCTCTTAAAGATAATGTTGAAGCATAAAATTAATATTTCAAAGGGGAGGCATTGATCGAGATGCACTATACTCTAATGGGACATGTTGAATGGAAACCCCTTAGTAAAACTACTTAAAGGTAATTTTTAAAAGAACATGAGAGATATATTTTTATGTAAGCAAGTATCTTACACACTTCTATTTCTCAGAACAAAGGGATAACTGGTAGAGCTTTGACCTTTTCACTTCAAGTGACTAGAAAGCCCATAAAATATGTGACATTATACTTTCCTGAATTTTAGATATCAAGCAATAAACAATTCCTACAAAACAAAGGAAAACACATGGAGACAAGTTTGCCAGAGATTTCTGCCTGAAGAACACTTTTATACCAAGCCATGACAGTTATACAGGCAGGAGGTGAGGATAAACTGAGTTGGGGAGACCCAGTAAACCTCAAAATGGACCAGATGACTGGAACTTGAAGAAAGCAGTAACAGAAAATAGAGGTACACTGATAAAGAACAGCAGAGATCCATCTTTGAATCACACTGATCCTGCATATTCATTTGAAGTGATTTTCCAAGACAGAGAGAAGAGCAGAATGTCTTGAGGAATAAGATTCAAACACTACAATGACATCGTAGAAACTCCAGAAGTCCCAAACATTTGTAGAGAGGCTACACTTGTCCTGAAATACTCAGACCTGTCTTAACACAACATAGAAATCAATCCTTTCAAAAATCAGCTTGATCTAGTAACTAAACTGTAGCTATCACAAACTTCTTTCAAAAAAACAAAAGGGAATCCATGGGTTCAAAAATATAGCTTTGAACATATCCATAATATAGTAAAAATGGATTGTTTTTGTAAAAATGTAATACATAGCTAGCAAAAAAATGGATGAAAAGGAGGCACAGAGAAGATAAAAAATAACAAAATAATTAGCAAATAAAAGAAATGCAAACTAGGGCTGGGGATACAACCTAGTGATAGAGTATTTGAATTGTATTCATGAAGCCCTGGGTTTGTTTCCTCAGCACCATAGATATATATATATATATATATATATATATATATACATATATATATATCTGATATATATCATATATCATATATATCATATATCATATATATATATATCTGGAAGTAGCACTGTGAAGCCAGCGACAATGCTAAAGCCCTGAGTTCAAGCCCCAGGACTGGCAAAAAACAAACAAAAAGAAATGAAAATCAAAACAGCATTGAGATTCCACTTCACCCCAGTTAGAATGGCCATTAACAAGAAAACTAAAAACAGACGTTGGTGGGGATGTTGTCAAAACGAAACAGTACTACACTGTTGGTGGGAATGTAATCTTGTTCAACTACTCTGTAAAGCAGTATGGAAGTTCCTCAAAAGGCTAAACATTGAGCTTCCTTATGACCCAGTAATTTCACTCCTGGGAATTTATCCAATATACAACAAACAAGGCCACACTAAAGCTGTCACTACAACCAAGTTCCTTGCAGCATTATTTACCATAACCAAGACATGGAATTGACCCAGGTGTCCTTCAGTTGATGAATAGATCACGAAAGAGTGCAATATATACACAACGTAATTCTGTGTTTCCATCAGAAAGAATGATAGTGCCCTATTTGTAAAGATATGGAAAGACTTGGAAAAATTATACTAAGCAGAGTAAGCCAGACCCAAAGCAACATAGATTTCATGTTTTCCTTTACTGTAGTACTATAATGAACCTGTAAATTTACAAAAAAACAGAATGGATGGTAAAAGACAAAAAAAATACAATTAGACATAATAAGTTATACAGGGCTCTAAATATTCACACAGTAAGAACAAATGATACTCTTTAGGAGAGAATCACAAAGGCTCAGTATCTATGTGCATGTGATCATATAAAATGATGTTTATTGAAAGGAAATCCAAGAAATGGGAAAAAGGTTTCTCTTTTCTTAATTTTTTTATCCTTTATCACTTCCTTTATTTCTTTAGTTTTTGTCTTGTATGAAGTTTATCTGTTTGGGGATGGGTAAGAGGAAGCAGAGATATGGTAGAACCAATGGTGAACAAATGCAGCCATGAAACTCATTAGACACTATGCTAGGAATTATCTATATAACTTGTGGGAAAGGGGAAAACTGGGAGAAAACAGGGAAGAGGTGACACTGTTGAAAATAAATTTATTCATTACCTAACTAATGTAACTATAACCCCTCCGTACATCACCATTACAATAAAAATAATAACAGAAAAGCATTAGGAGATGTATGTGTGTGTGTTTGTGCTCATGTGTGTATCTACACACATATGTATGACATGTATGTTATTGGCTATCATAAGTAAATGAATGAAGATAACAGCTTAGAAATAGAAAATAAAGTTAGCGATTGAAACTCATATGCTAAAAATCATGTCTAAAATGAAAAAATCAGTGGATAAAATTAATAACTGATTACACATCATCAAGGAAAATGTCACTGATCTTTAAAATGAAAATATAATTCATTGAAAGTGAAGTAAAAAGAAAAAATGGAAATAAACATTAAAAGAGAATCATTAAACTATGCACCAATATCATATAGTTTTCAAAAAGGGACAGAAAAATATTTTCTGAACTGTGTACAAATTGTTCCAAATATGGTAATAACTAGAATGGAGATATGCAAAACCCTCAACAAAGCAAAAGAAAAAAAAACTCTGAACAACACAGGATTCAATTATTTAAATATACTAATAAAAAGAATATCATCAAAGCAAACAGAATAAAAAAGGAAATCATTTTAGACTGACCAGAACAAAGGCACAATAAAAGCAGACTTCTCATTCTAAAAATATAAGCCAGAAGGCATCAGAACTAAACCTTTTCCCAGGGTAATATTCTTCAAAACAGAGGGTGAGAGAAAGAAGCACTCAGAAAAAGAATATCTGGGAGGAAGTAGCAGTGGCAGACATAAACTTTAAAAGTAAGGGAAAAGTTTCAAGCAAAAGAGAGCTGGTACCAGCTGAATGGAATTTATTGAAAGGTATCTATTGAAAGGAATGTAAGTCCAGGAATGGTGAATATGTATATGAATTAAACATCATTTTCACTGTTTTTATTGTACAGGTGATATACAGAGGGATACTTTTTGCAGTGTCAGCACCACCCTTGTTTTTTCCGTTTTTTTCCCTCCTGACTCCCACTTCCCCACATGTTGTATAGTTCATTTAAACAATGTCTAGTATCACTACTGATTTTGGTTCACCCTTGGTCCCACAATATTTGTGCTTCCTTTTCCTTGCCACCATATCAGATAAACTTACATATAAGACAAAAGATACAGAAGTCAAAAACTGCAACGAAGGCGGGGGGAAAATAGAAGGGAAAAAACACAAACAGTAAAATAAAAATCCTCTTGTTTCCATTTCTTGGAGTCCATTTCAATAAGCATCATTTTATATGATAATATGCACATAGCTATTGACCCCTTGTCATCCTCTCCTAAGAATATCCTACCTTGGTCTCACTGTGTGAATGTTTAGAGTCCTATTTAATTCCATTTTTATTTTTGTTTAAACGATAACTGTATAAGGAGGAAAGAATATTGATGTAATTAGATGTTTGATGTATATAATTTTTATTTATTTTCAAAGTGATATACAGATAGGTTACAGTTTCATACATTAGGCATTGAATAAATTTCTTGTACTGATTGTTACCTTCTCCCTCATTCCCCCCTCCCCACTCCCCCTTTCCCTCTCCCCCCATGAGTTGTTCAGTTGGTTTACACCAAAGAGTTTTGCAAGTATTGCTTTTGTAGTCGATTGTCTTTGTATCCTGTGTCTCTCGATTTTTGTATTCCCTTTCACTTTCCTAGTTCTAATACCAGTATATACAGTTTCCAATGTACTCAGATAAGATAAAGTGATAGTACAGGTACAACCACAGGAAGGGGATACAAGAGGTACATATACACAATGGAATTTTATGCCTCTATCAGAAAGAATGGCATTGCCCCATTCATAAGGAAATGGAAGGACTTGGAAAAAATTATACTAAGTGAAGTGAGCCAGACCCAAAGAAACATGGACTCTATGGTCTCCCTCCTATGGAAAAATTAGCACAGGTTTAGGCTACTCACAGCAGAGGCTCACTAGAGTCCAACAGCTCTTCCTCTATGATGTATATATTTTTGTGGGTGTCTCTACTGAAGCTTGAACTCTGTGCCTCATGCTGTCTCTTGTTGTTTTCATTCAAGGCTTGTGCTTTACTACCTGAGCCAGAAACACACTTCTGGCTTTTTGCTGGGTAAGTTGGAATAAGTGTCTCACAGACTTTTCTGCCTGTACTACTTGTAAACCACTCTCCTGGGTCCTCAAGGTCTTCAGCAGCTAGAATTACAGGGTTAAGCCACTGGCACGTGGCATTGTAGAATATTGCAATCAAATCATGACATAAGAAGACAAAAGATAGAAGGATGTAAAAATCCCATGCAAGATCTTTTCTTAATACATGAAATAGTGGGATAGAAACCGAAATAGATAAGGTTAAATAATATATATGGAGTAACCTCTCTACACTCAATTAAAAAGCATGATTCATATCCACTTCCAGAGAAACCAGATACATTTTCCCTTATGTGTGACATTATAGATAAATTTAAAACCTTAGCAACAGAGATAAAATAGAAACATCTCTAAAAAGTGAGGAAAAGACACACCAGCTTATTACTTGAAGAGCAACACAACAGCTAGTTCAATGGAGTTCGGGTTCCACCTCTGAGGTCCTAGGCAGGATACTGAAGAAGGTGGTAACCTAGAATCTATGTCACTGTACTTGCTTTTTTTTTTTTTTTTTTGCCAGTCCTAGGCCGTGAACTCAGGGCCTGAGCACTGTCCCTGGCTTCTTTTTTGCTCAAGGCTAGCACTCTGCCACTTGAGCCACAGCGCCACTTCTGGCCATTTTCTCTATATGTGGTGCTGGGGAATCGAACCCAGGGCCTCATGTATATGAGGCAGGCACTCTTGCCACTAGGCCATATCCCCAGCTGTGTACTTGCTTTTGATACCTTGGGTATTGTATATATGTTTCTCTGAATTAGGTAAGGGAAGGAGGAACAACAAAATGGTAAGAGAGAGAAAAAAGGGTGGGCCAAAGAACAGCGATACTCAAAAGACAATTAGTTGATAATGAACTGTGCAACTTAAGGGGCGGAAATGAACTGGGGGAAGAAAAAGTGGGAGAAAAATGAGGAAGAGGTAACAAGTTTGAAAAGAAATGTACTCACTACTTTATGCATGTAACTGTAACCCCTCTGTACATTACCTTGACAATAAAATCAAATTATTATTTTAAAAAATCTAAATATTACAAATGGATATTGACCTGTCAACTTCATATGATGACTGATTTTTTCCTTCTTTGATGGTCAAATTGTGTGACTAAACTTTAATCAGGAATCAGCATCAGCTTAGTATATCCCACACATGGAAATCTTGATAATATTCATATTCACATGTCAAAAGAAGCTATGCATATTTTAGCACATTTCTACATAGAAGTGAATGTATGTATGTAGGCATTTTTATCTTCACAGATCTCCATGTGATTATTGAGCAACTCCAGATTGGAATTTAGTTTTGAAGATCTGATTCAATTATCAGTCACTCCAGCCTAATTTAATCAAGAGTGAAGGAATGTAACAAATAACATCAGATACTTAGGTACCTGGTATTGCAAAGATATAAAATTCACATGATTACGGTATGTTTCATTTATCTTCGATTTAGCTATTTCACCTGTAACCAGAGTCTTGGATATAGATTTGGTAACCAGTTAAAATCAGATAAATTGCAATGGGGCTTGCTTTGTTTCAATACATTTAATTTTCCTCTTTTGCTTTTAATTTCATCACTGAGCTTTTCTCCTGGAGTCATATCACCACCATCAATAGTGCCCAAGCAGCTATTACACTAACATGAGAATGAGAAATCAAGCAGAAGAGTGGAAAGTAGGAACCATTGGGCTGTTATTTAAGTCTTCAATTTAAAGCCAGGCATTTTTTAGTAAATAACATATTGTCTTTCGCTCCCATTACTGTACATTTTACAGTGGCTAATGACTTAACAAACTGATTTATGAACAACAGCCCTGAGTGAAATGCACGGCATGTTCCAGGGATTGGTTGAGGCATGTAGAATGCCATCTTACTTAAAAATAGCTAGTGACCAATTTTCCAGTTAGTTTTCTTCAGGGAACTTCGTGTAATAAGTTTTCTCTTAACTACTTTACATTTTTGTTTGCCTCATGCATAATGAGTCATGTTATTCTCTAAGGCTATAGTGACCAAATTCAACTTAAAAAAGATGTATTCTTTCACAGCTCTGGAAGCTATAATACTAAAGGCAAGTGGTAATCAGGACCATGATCTTTCTGCAAGATCTAAGGTTAAGGTCTTTCCCTTGGCTTTTGGAATTGCAGCAATCCTTAAAAAAACTTTGTCTTAAAAATACCTGACTCCACGGTCTGCCTCTGTCATTTTGGTTGTCCCTCTAGGTTTCTGTATTTGTGTGTCTTCTACTCTTCTGTGAGGAGCATCAGTTACTGTGGAGTAAGGACCTATTTTATTTCTGTATGGCTGAAGTTTAGTAATTCCATCTCCAAATAAGTTCATATTCTGAGGTATACTGTGAGTTAGGATGTCGACATGTCATTTGAGGGAACAAAATTTAGCTCCCAACATTTATCTATGAGGAATATAACTGAGAAGATCCTGCCAATATTCCTCAATCAGAATTCTGATGTGTCTACATTTCCCAAGACTGGGAAATAAATTTACATATCCGTTGACTGATGAAAAATTTTTTTTCAAATTTTTATTATCAAACTGATGTACAGAGAGGTTACAGTTTCATACATTAGGCATTGGATACATTACTTGTACTGTTTGTTACCTTGTCCCTCATATCCCCCTCCCCCCTCCCCCTTTCCCTTTACCGCCCTGAGGTGTTCAGTTCACTTACACCAAACAGTTTTGCAAGTATTGCTTTTGTAGTTGTTTCTCTTTTTTTACCCTGTGTCTCTCAATTTTGGTATTCCCTTTCAATTTCCTACTTCCAATACCAGTATACACGGTTTCCAATATACTCAGATGAGATTACAGAGATAGTGTAGGTACAACCACAGGAAGGGAATACAAGAACATCATCAATAATAGAAGATACAGATACACATGGGACGTTGAAAGTAGTTACAACTGTGATATAACAATTGTCCCCATAACATGGAGTTCATTTCACTTAGCATCATCTTATGTGTTCATAAGAGTATAGCCATTGGGCCTTGTGATGCTCTGCTATGACTTGCCTAAACCTGTACTGATTATTCCCAATAAGGGACACCATAGAGTGCATGTTTCTTTGGGTCTGGCTCACTTCACTTAGTATAATTTTTTCCAAGTCCTTCCATTTCCTTACAAATAGGACAATGTCATTCTTTCTGATAGAGGCATAAAATTCCATTGTGTATATGTACCACATTTTCCTGATCCATTCGTTTACTGAGGGGCATCTGGGTTGGTTCCAGATTCTCACTATGACAAATTGTGCTGTGATGAACATTGTTGTGCTGGTGGCATTACTGTGATTTTGTTTGTGGTTTTTTGGATAGATACCCAAAAGTGGGGCTGCTGGGTCATAGGGGAGTTCTATATTTAGCCTTCTGAGGAATCTCCATACTGCTTGCCAGAGTGGCTGAACCAGTTTACATTCCCACCAACAATGAAGTAGGGTTCCCTTTTGGACACATCTCCTCCAACAGTTGTTATTGTCAGTTTTCTTGATATATGACATTCTTACTGGGGTGAGATGGAATCTCAATGTTGTTTTGATTTGCATTTCTTTTCTGGCCAGTGATGTAGAGTACTTTTTCATATGTCTCATGGCCATTCTCAAATCCTCATCAGAGAAGTCTCTTTTTACGTCTTTAGCCCACTTGATGAGGGGGCTATTGGTTTTTTGCAGTTTTGTTTTGGAAGAAGGTAATTTTTTTATTTTTGCATATATTTTAGATATGAGGCCTTTGTCCGTTGAATGGCCAGTAAAGATCTTCTCCCAGTCTGTGGGCTTTCTGTTTATCTTGCGAGCTATGTCCTTTGCCGTGCAGAAGCTCTGCAGTTTGTTGCAGTCCCATTTGTCCAACCTTTCTTTGATTTGTAGCCTTTCTGGGTCTTTGTGAAGGAAGTTCCGTCCTGCGCCAAGGAGCCCAAGTGTTTCTCCAACTCCTTCCTTTAGTGTTTTCAGGGTGTCTGTTTTGATTTCGAGGTCTTTAATCCATTTGGAATTGATTTTGGTGCAGGGTGATATATAAGGATCTAGTTTTAGTTTGTTGCATGTGTTGAGCCAGTTTTTACATATCCGTTGACTGATGAAATATTTTTAAAAATCCTATGCACAATGTGTACACTGATCTTTCTCCTTGATATGCAACATCAGTTTTACAAATGGTCTAGTTCCCAACTTATTCTTGGTGCCTTTACTGATTGTATCTAGTTCATAGTGTTTTGAAGATTGCTGATTGCTTATTTCCCCAGCTTTCCTGTCATGTCATCTGTCTCCAAAATCTCATTCATTATAAACTAGAGGTCATGAAGTGGGATCAAACATGTTCACTGCCTTCTGCAGATGGCTGGACGGATGCCTTTCTCTCCCATCATCAACAGTATCCTCCTTGAGAAAATTGCTCTTCTATTTGAAGCCATGATTTCTACAGCAATGACTGGTATAGTAGTTTTATAATGATGGCTATATTGAGTGCACTTCAAAAAACCTGTCCTGTCTGAAATTTATAGCGAAATAGGAAATCTGTCATTTCTGAACTTATAGTCATCCCATACCTGTAACCACCCCACATCCATAATAAATATCTTTAGTAGTCATTCTCAGTCCCCAGTGATTCTCCTTCCTTTGTAAAGATCTTCCTGTTATAAAGACATTGGATTACAGAAATCATGATTTTTTTTTCAGTATGTATTACCCTAGCTGTGAAATCATTATTGGATTTTATAGAACTCATTCTAAAAGGCTCATATAATAAGGCTTCCTGTGCTAAAAACAAATTGAAATTTCTTTTTTTCTAATGCAAACAACTTGGGTGTATTTATACTAATTAGTAGTACTTACATTCTCATCCAAAAAATCATTCATGAAAATTCCTTCATCATCTAGATCTGACACCTTTTCTACAGATCAAAGCAGTTAATCTTTTCTATTTTCTCCAAAAAGTTCTTTTATTTTTTTCTACCACGCATCCAAATATATTTTAATTAGGCCAAAAATTGTCTCATATAGATATTAGTTCTAATAAATGTGTATCCATTGAGAGGTGGAAATCACCTAAAAATGGCAGAGTAGGAAGCTTCAATCTATCATCACCTCCGCTTCCCCCAACCAAGAGACACAAAACCAACAATGTATACAGAATATTTTCCATTGTGAGGGGGAAAAAAGAAAGATTAAGAAGGACTGCATCTCCATGTGGGTATGAAACCAGATGCATCAAAACCAAAAGGAAAAACTGTAGCATTCATTCATCATAATCTTTCTCCCAGCCCAGCATGGTGAGACTTAGTTTCTCCCTAAACAAAACAAATAAAAACTGAAACTTATATCTGACATTTAGAAATTTTCTGGAGTGCTGAAAGAATGATTTCTCTTTTGCTTGAGTCTAAATGCTAACAATAAGGAATCAAGGTTGGGGAGTTACTGCAAATAAAAGAAAAGTTTGGGCATGTATGCATTCATTTATCATAACCCTACCTCCCAGCTCAGTACAAAATTAGTAGATGAACTAATTATACTGGACTATTTGGAGAGCTCAAATAGTGTAATTTTTAGAAAGACTAAGTCTAAGCCAAACAAAATAAGTACCAGGAAATTAGTACTTTCCAGAGAGGAAGGTGAAGCCAGGAGGAGAGGGGAAAAGAGGGGGAGGAGAAGGAAGGCAAGAAAGCATGGGGGAGAATGCAGTCAATAATTCATTGTTTATACCACCAAATCAAGAAATATAAAAGAAGGAGGTTTGTGAAAATATTGAAGGGATAACCAAGAGCACGATTCATGGTATACTTAAAGCTAATCAAAATAAAAAGCATCCAAATTTAACCCCCAAGTCCTAGTTTCTCCCTAGAAGGGGAAGATACAGAGCAGTTTAAACATGTCTTAGAGAAGAAAGAAACATAAATTCTGTGTGACTGTTAGCCATTGCCACAAAAGACATTGGAGGATTGCAAAAGCAGCATGCTGCTTTGAAGAACCTGAAAAAGAACGGGCCAAAGATAATATAACTGATTGGTCTCTTCTTAGAGTAGAAAGAAAATGGCTGGGCAAGCATTCAATTCCATATCCTTTCGTGTGTGTGTGTGTGTGTGCGCGCGCGCGCGTGCGCGAGCGGGCACGCAGTCCTGAAGCTTGAATTCAGGTAAGGCTGAGTTCAATTCCTCAGCACAACATAAACAGAAAAGGCTAGAAGTGGTGCTGTAGCTCAAGAGATAGAGTGCTATCCTTGAGAAAAAAGAAGCCAGGGACAGTGCTCACGCCCTGAGTCTAAGCCCCAAGACTGGCCAAAACAAATCAAAACAAAAAACTAAGTACAGTTAGAATGGCCTATACTCTGAACTCAGGCAACAACAAATGCTGGAGGGGGTACGGGGAAAGAGGAACCCTTCTCCATTGTTGGTGGGAGTGCAAATTAGTACAACCACTTTGGAGAACAGTATGGAGGTTTCTCAAAAAGCTCAATATAGACCTACCCTATGACCCAGCCATACCACTCCTAGGCATCTATCCTAAACAGCAGGTCCCAAGATATCAAAAAGACATTTGTACTTCCATGTTTATCACGGCACAATTCACAATAGCCAAAATATGGAAACAACCCTGATGCCCCTCCACAGATGAATAGATCCAAAAAAATATGGTACCTATACACAATGGAATACTACATAGCGATTAGGAATGGTGAAATATTGTTATTCGCAGGGAAATGGTCAGAACTCAAACAAATAATGTTGAGCGAGACAAGCCTAGAACACAGAAAACAAAGGGGCATGATCTCCCTGATATATGACTGTTCAGAAAGGGAGACGGAGAGACAGTAGAGAACAGGTATGTGAAATCAAAAACTGCTTGTCAAATGGTATATCCTACGGGATTGGGGAAGCGACCCAACAGTATGTAACTAAAACCAAACAACTACTCAACATATAAAGGTCAAAAATTGACCTCTCAGTGGAATACAATAGCTCAAAAGCTATGTATATACATTCATATAAGACTACTGTCGATATATTGTCTAATATCGACATTACATTTAAAGCCCTAGGTGAATTTTCTTGGGCTTGGCCACGTGGATACTGTATATGTTCTTGATACATTGTGTATTGTATATATGTCTACCTGACCTAGAGAAGGGAAAGAAAAATAGGGCGTAAGATATCACAAGAAATGTACACACTGCCCTAATATGTAACTCTACCCTTTAAAAATACAAAAAAAAAAAAAAAAAAAAAAAAAAAAACTAAGTACAACTACAAACAAGCCACATACACAAAAGAGGTTGAGGATCCTCTAGAATCGTTAGTGAGGCTGGTTGGGGTAGGTCTTTCCTTGTATAAAGTAAGGCCAAAAAGGCTGAGATTAATCATCTGGGGATATAACCTAGTGTTTGATTACTTACTGCTTGCCTGTAATGAGTGAGGTCCTGCATCTGATTTGAGCACTAAAAACACTCAAAAATATTGGATAGAAGCACAAACAATTTTATAAAGCATACTAAAAAGAAAAACTTATGACAAAATCAAAGGACAAAGATATATCATAAAAACTGAGCACAAGGAAATAGGGTGTATAAATTATCTGACAACAGATTTTTTTTAATTATGAAAATGATAACTGAGCCCAAGGTAAAATGACCTTTTATACCATTTCTGTATCATCTATGTAAGAGGTTTTTAAAAAATCCAATATATATACATATATATGTGTGTGTTTATGTGTATATACAAGAGAGTGTGATTTTGCCTTTGACAAGAAGGAAGTTACATTACATGTTGTTCTGACATTAGTATAAAATGAAAATTCTCCAGTTTGAATTTAAACTTTTCCACCAATGACATAATTATCAGAATTCACACCCAAAATACATTTGTGGCAGAAACTACGAAAAGTTTTCTAAAGCTACAATTTATATCTTTGCTTCTATATGAGTGCTCACAGTCTGACTACTTAAAATGCCTTTTTGGCAGTCCCTTGCATGTTGTGAGTCCTCTGCTCTATGTACTTAATCCCATTTTGTCTCCTTTTAAATATTATATGGACATCTTTTATACTACCACAAATTTGCTTTGGTTTATCATTTGTGCTTTCTACTAGTTATACATATTTCATATGTTTATCTTTCAAAGAAGTAGGTGATTGAGGTTTAGCAAACAGGTGTTCAGGTCAATGTCTAAGTGAAAACATTAATGACTTATGAATTTAAGTAATCAATGTTTAATATCAATGACATGACAGATACAGTTTGATCTCCTTGTTTAGATCGGTTTCTGCAGAATATCTGAGCCTTTTCCAATTTGGTTTATGGTATTATCCATTGTTCAAAGCCAGTCCCAAAGTTCCCTTTTCTAAGACTCTATAACTTTCCCTATCATTCCATCCCACTTGGAATTCATCTTTCACCCTCCAAATTTCAACAAACACTATGAATCTCTTAATCATTACATATCATATTAATGTCATTCAAGCATAATATACACACATATACATGTATTATTCTAAGAACAGCAAACACTTTATTCATGTTCAGTATTTTTCATAACATCAACTACAAACTTGTCTAAAAACAACTTGTTAAATATTTCTTCAGCAAATAAATGTTTCGGCTTAAAGTATGGGTGGACACTATCTCTGCTTTTTGTATACGAATGGTTAATGTATTTGTCCATATTTTGCATTTGAATAACTCAATTTTCTCTACTCTGCTATTTTAATCGTATTGGTAGCTTTTATATCTAGCATCCTTTTTACTTTGCAAAATTCCATTTCAGAAATACATTGCAAATATAGATTTATCTTAAAAGGTTTAGTATGTCAGTCTTCATTCTTTTCAAATTTTTATCACCAACCAAATTATTTTCTTGACATGCCTACATAATAAATAATAATATATCTCCTAGGCAACCACTAAATTTCAGAGTTGAGATTAGTAAAATAAGCTTAGGGTTTATCCTAAGTATAAAAATGTACATTGAAGTTATCCTGCAGATCAGTATAACTCATGGGTAGCACATAGGTCTTGATTCCTATATTGATTTAACTTCCTGTTGTTCTGGTTTGACATTCTTGACGTTAAGATTCTGATTTTTGGCAACTAGCTATGTGTCTGAAAATGCTTCAGTTATTCATTTTTCTGATGTTAATGCAAATGAACTTACATATTTAATATAGGTTAAAAGATTGCTTAGCCAATATGACATACTGCCTAACAGCTGTCTATTCCTTCTTTCCTGATTGCTTTTATTTACAATCTTTTTGGGGTAGGAATAGAGGTAAAGACTTTTATTATAAAGTCAGATAATTGGGTTATAATGTTTCAGGCCCTTACATGCACCTTATGGGGAAAATTATATGCTTTAAACCCTATCTATAGCAGACTCTGAAGGAGGCATTGAATGAGTTATAAAAGGATAACTAAAAGTGTATATGTGGTGGAGCATACATTTACTCCCAGGTATGCAGAAGGTAAAACTGAGAATCTCTATGTAAGAAATGACTAACGCAAAAAGTCCTGGAGTTGGGAATCATGTAGTAGAGCACCTGCTTAAGAAGAAAGAGGCCTAGTGCTATGAAGAAGATGGGAAAGAGGAGGAGGAAGAGAAGGATCAGAAGGAAGAAGAGAATGTCAAGGGTGAAGTTAATAAAGTAGGAAATATACCAAAAGTGTGGTGGTGTTTATTAAATTGAAAATTGACTCTATTATCTTTATGCCCAAGATTATTCATTGGAAGCTGTTGTATCACTAGAGATAAAAATATGTAAATAAGGCAGTAGGCATGCACCATCTGATTTTTTTCTTGTGTTTTTTCAGTGAATGGTGATGAAAGGATAGTAGATAGTGAAGAAGTGTTGAGCACTGATGGCTCATACTTTTAATCCTAGTTACTTAGGAGGCTGAGATCTGAAAAATCCCAGTTCAAAGCTAGACTGGGCATACAAACTCACAATATTCTTATTTCCCATTAACCAGCAAAAAGCCACACTAGAGATGTGACTCCAGTGGTATAGCATCACCCAAGAGTAAAAAAGATAAAGTAACAAGATCACGAAGTCCTGAATTCAAGACCCATTGAAGCCTTAGAGAGAAAAAGAATTTCATATGGATTCTGAAACAATATGAATTAGGAGCTGCAGAATTTGCAAGGAAATAAATTGTCCATAGAGATATGGGATCGCAGGCTCTGGCCCAGTCAATGGAAGGTTTAGGGTGTACAGTGGTGGGACAGACATCCCAAGGCCTTAAACACTAAGTCAATAGATATAAGTACTTCTTTTATTGGATCGTAAATTTAATTTTATTTTGAATAACTTGAGCTACCTCAGCGGTTAACACATAACTACTTCTTAAATAAATTAATGGATGCAGTAGAAAATGAAAAATTCTTTCCTCTCCATTGCATGTTACTTCAATTAAGGAGCATCTAGCCCTAAAAATATGAGATGTTTCCTCAAATCTGTTCTCTCTCTGTGTTATCATATACATCCTTCAGCTTCTTAAAGCCAACATCCTCCCAGTGACCTAAATGTTCTCTAATGAATCTAGTTCATTATGTTTTGTTCCTACAGCAACTGTCACATCTTAACACTGACCCCAGAATCTCCAAAAATGATTGCTAGCTAAAGATAATGTTTTAGTCCTTACAATAACCAACTTGGAAATATTTTAATTAAACAGAAATAGTGGCCAATATGTGAAACCTTAGAGTTGCCCATGAGCTTCCTTGAATACAGCAGATGATCTCTCTCAAGTTCAGAAAATGAGAATTCTGAAAGAAAACTGGATATTGTATATACATGCAAAAGGGAATATAAAAATGGAGAGTCAAAGGATAAAAGGCAAACCAATGCAATAACAATAGCTACAAAATGATATGCTGTAATCTAACTGTACAACTCATGAGGCAGAAGGAAATGGGAAGGGGAGGCAGGCTGGCAGGGGCGGGGGGGGGAGGGATAAGGGAAGAGGTAACAAGTTGGATAAGAAAAGTATGCTGTGCCTTATATATGAAACTGTAACCCTTCTGTTCATCATTTTAAAAATAAATTAATTAATTAAAAATAAAAGAAGATTGTCTGCAGAACCCACGAGGCTTTACCTAATGTTCATCAGACATTTGAATTTTCAGTACCCTACTCAGAAAGAATACAGCTTTCTCATGAGACTGTAGTCTTAAATTGGTGGATATTTTCCAGTGGTGAATTAGCTGAAAGGGAATCCATAGCAAACTTTTCTGTGATGAAGTCTTACCCTCCACCTTAATCATTTGGTCCTTCCAAGGTGCTGCTGATTTTTCTCTCCCCAGTAGACGGCTCTCTTTTGTTAGGCCTCTGAGGAATGTACAGCAGGTTTAAATGACAAAGACAAATCGAGCTGGATGTGTCCTATTGAGAACCGTGGATCACTTCCCTGGTATTCCCTGACACCGGAAAATGATTTCATTCCTTTGTTAGTTATGCTAGTGGAGTGTAATTCTAATATCTCTTCTCTTCATTCCTGAGTGTTTAAATACTTTAATATGTTATTTACTGTAATAAAGTCAGAGTCTGCTATTAAATTAATAGACAAGTGCAATCATGAATCCCTTAGCAGCGATTTATCCATGTTCAGAATTGCTGGGGTCTAGACACTGAACTCCTGGCCATTTGAATTCTCTGCTATTATGTAGATGGTAAATAAATGTTCTTTAGCTTTAAATGATTACCAAGTTCAAGTTAATATGTATATGTAGGATTGTACGTTTGTATATATTGTATTTCAATGTGGTGAGTAAAATCAATAAGTCGAGGAAACAAATATTCCAATTGTAGAATTGTGTAGCCTTAGACAAGTTATATTCCTTTGAGTCTCAGTTTTCCTATCTGAAAAATGGGGATCATAATATTCCTCCATTGAATTTCTCAGATAACATGGATGAGATATTGTACACAAATAATTACGTCTACTACTTGTTAAAGCTCCATACATTTTAGCTATGAAAAATACAAAATGTAAGGGGGAATTATGGTTAACTTTAATAGTTCTAAAAATAGATACAAATTCTTTGTGCACAAGAAATAACCCATGGTATAGTGTTGAAGGTGTGGGTTAGATATGAGCTAGATTTTAGCTCACAGTCACTGTTTTAGGTACACATGTTTGGAAATAACATTTGTCTGACCTATGTACTGGCTCTGCTGTTCATCTAACTTTCTGCTTGTCAACAGCAGTCAAACTTACTTTTATGTTTATTTTCTTTATTACACCATTTTTAAGATCCTGGATTAACATGATCAATTAAAGATTGTCTCAACAAGAGAGTAGGACTTTATTTCAAAAGGAGAACCACTAAAGTAGATTTTTATTTTATAATCTTCAATGCCTGAATACAGGATAATAAAGGCAAGAAACAATTATATGAAATAATAAAACAGCGCTATAATTCAAGCTCAATGGGTGGTTGTTTAAGGAACAAGTAAATTAATAACAAAAATAATATGAAAATTTTATTGATTTAAAATTCAAACTAAGTTTAAGTTTGATAAATCCTATTGGCTGCAATTTCGTCTCAAGCATTTCCAATTTCGTGGCAGCACAAATATTTAAAATAGATCTATAGAAACCTGATGTATCATAAAAGGAATTATTTGGTAGGCATCTGTAATTGGAGAATATAAATGAAATAATAAGGATAATTAACTTCGTATCCAGACATTGACTTCTACATGAGAACTTATCCTAACTTATGAAGCAATTTTACATTAAAATGTTTTTCAGAGAAGAATTCCTATTTTGTAAGCATGCCAGACTTAATGATCCACAACCAACCTATGGTAATAAAACATGTCCAAACAATTGACTTCCTCCTGCTGCTCCATGCTGAAATTAGCCAAATTCTCTTGAGATCTAATTAGTTATGTGGTTCTTCCAGTAACCAGTCTGATAAAGAAACAAAAGTTCTCTACATGAATACTGTTTTAGTTGAAAGCATGTGTTCTTATAACTCTCATACATGGTGTAAGAACCAAACACAAATACAAACCCACCCCACTGGCTGAGGCAACACAACACAACAGTGAAAATCCCAAAGGTTGCTCATTGCTTATGCATAAGATTACTATTTACCAATACATGTATACACAGACAGACAGACAGACACACACACACACACACACAGACACACACACACACACACGTAGACACAATCTGAAAAGGTCCAAACTGTTGTGTTTAGAACAACAGAATGTATGTTCATTGGTTCAATATCAAAGACTGAAAAAAAACACAAATATCTGTAACAAAGTGATCTTTACAAACTATAATGGAAACAAAGGTCATCCTTAGTGTTCTGTTTAAAATTGCAAGTTATCTCACATCCTACCACTGGCTTCTTGGCTTTCCTTAGCTGGATCTGTTTATTGATCAAACAATCAATTTACTGACTCATTTAACTGACTCATTAACTGACTCATTTAAGAGACTATAGAGATCAGGCTGTCATGGAACTCATAGTGCTCCTGACTTATTGCCCAGAATATTGAGTTTTTTAGTGTGTGCCACCATACTTGAATACATTTCAAGATATCTTGAGGATTCATTTATTTTTCTTTAATGAAAGGCCTATCTGTGTTTTATTTGGTAGTTTTTTAATTAATTAAATTTTGTTGACATGGTGTTGTACAAAAGGGGTACAGTTAAATAATAGTTCAGTGAGTACATTTCTTGTGATATCTTACACCCTCATTTTTCTTTCCCTTCCCTAGATCAGGTAGGCATATATACAATATCCAGTAAACAAAAAACATATACAGTAGCCATGTGTCATAGGCCAAAGAAATTTCACCTAGAACTTTAAATATAACGTCAAGAATAGAGTCTACTTATCCTTGTCTTATATGATCATACAGATGTAGCTTTCGAGGTATTGTGATCCAATGAGAGGTCTATTTCAGAACGTTTTATGTTTAGTAGTTGTTTGCTTTTAGTTACATAATGTAAGGTCGCTTACCCAAACCTATGGGAAATACCATTTGACAAGAAGATTTTTGTTTGGCAGACCTGGTGTCTACTGTCCCCCCTTTCCCCACCTTAACAGTCATATATCAAGGAGATCATGCACCCTTGTTTTCTGTGTTCTAAGCTTGTCTCGCTCAACATTATTTGTTCAACTTCAGACCATTTCCCTGGAAGTAACTATATTTTATCATTTCTAATCTCTATGTAGTATTCCATTGTGTATAGGTACCACATTTTTTGGATCCATTCATCTGTAGAGGGGCATCTGGGTTGTTTCCATATTTTGACTATTTTGAATTGTGCAGCGATAAACATGGATGTACAGATGTTTTTTTTTATATCCTTAGACCTGTTTTCAGGATAAATGCTTAGGAGTGGTATGGCTGGTTCATAGGGTAGGTCTATGTTGAGCTTTTTGAGGAACCTCCATATTGTTCTCCAAAGTAGTTGTACTAAATTGCACTCCCACCAACAGTGGAGAAGGATTCCTTTTTCCCTGCATCCCCTCCAGCATTTGTTGTTGGCTGAGTTCAGAGTATAGGCCATTCTAACTGGAGTGAGGTGGTATCCCAGGGTTGTTTTTATTTGCATTTCCTTTACTGCCAGAGATGTTGAACATTTCCTCATTTGTTCCTTTGCCATTTTTATCTCTTCTCCTGTGAAGTCTCTCCTTAGGTACTTTTCCATTTAATAATTGGTTTACTGGCTTGGAGAGGGTTAGTTTTTTGAGTTCTCTGTAGATGATGGACATTAGGCCTTTGTCTGTGGCTTTGTTGGTGAAGATCCTTTCCCATATGGTTGGCTGTCTTTCTAGTTTGATTGCTATGTCTTTAGCTGTGCAGAAACTTTTGATTTTGTAGTAGACCCATTTGTAGAAATTCTCTCCTATCTGTTGTGCCCCTGGGACTCTATTCAGGAAGTTCCTTCCTGTGCCTATAAGTTCTAGCTTCTTTCCTACTCTGTCCTTCAGTAGTTTCAAGGATTCAGGTATGATGTTGAGGTCCTTGATACATTTTGAGTTGATCTTGGTGTTTGGTGATAGACTAGGTTCTACTTTCAGTTTTTACATATGGCTGCCTAGTTTTCCAGGCACCAGTAGTTGAAGAGGCTATGTTTTTTCCATTGTATGTTTTAGCTCCTTTGTCAAATATCAACTGACTGTAAGAATGAGGCTTTATTTCTGGGTCTTCTATTCTATTCCATTGATCTTCAGGTCTGATTTTATAACAATACCAGGCTGTTTTTGTATGATGGGTATAAAATAGAGTTTGAAATCTGGTATTGTTATACCTCCTGCACTGCTTTTTTTTGCCTAGAATTGCTCTGGGTATTCTAGGTCTTTTGCTGTTCCATATGAATTTATGGGTTGCTTTCGCTATTTCAGTGAAGAATGTAGCTGGGAACTTGATGGGCATTGCATTGAATTTGTATAACAATTTGGGCAATATGGCCATTTTCACTATATTGATTCTGTCTACCCATGAGCATGAGAGATCTTTCCATCAACTGTGTCCTCTCTGATTTCCCTTTTTAGATTTTTATAGTTCTCATTAAATAGGTCATTCACATCTTTAGTTAGGTTGATCGCTAGGTAATTTATTCTTTTTTTTAGCTATCCTAAATGGTATTATTTCCATAATTTCCTTTTCTGCTTGTACATTGCTGGTGTACAGAAAAGCTGCTGACATTTTTTGGTTGATTTTGTATCCTGCTTCTTTGCCCAAATGGTTTATTTGGTGTAGGAGTTTGGGGACTGAGTTTTTTGTGGTCCTTCAGATATAAGATCATGTCATCTGTGAATAGGGATAGTTTGATTTCTTCTTTGCCATTGTGGACCCCTTTGATGCCCTCCTCTTGCCTTATCACTATGGTTAGGTATTCCAGCACTATGTTGCAAAGAAGTGTGGAGAGTAGGCATCCTTGTCTTGTTCCTGAGTTTAGGGGGAGTAGTTTTAGTTTCTCCCCATCTAATATGATATTAGCAGTTGGTCTGTTGTATATGGCTATTATTGTTGTAAAGAATGTTCCATCTATTCCTCTTCTTTCCAGGGCTTTCAACATGTATGGATGTTGTACCTTGTCAAAAGCTTTTTGGGCATCGACTGAGATGACGATGGGATTCTTGGTCTTAACTCTCTTTATGTTGTGAATTACATTTATCGATTTACGGATGTTGAACCATACTTGTGTCTGTGGGATGAAGCCTACGTGATCATGATGTGTAATTTTCTTGATCAGTTTCTGGATCCTGTTAGATAATATTTTGTTGAGGAGCTTTGCGTCTGTGTTCATTAGTGATATTGATCTGTAGTTCTCTTTTTTTTGTGGGTCTTTGCCTGGTTTGGGGATGAGTATAAAATTAGCTTCATAGAATGAGTTTGGGATTTCTCCCTTTGTTTCTATTTCACGGAAGAGTTTGAGGAGTATTGGTATTAGCTCCTCACTAAAGGTTTTATAGAATTCATAGGTGAATCCATCTGGGCCTGGGCTTTTTTTGTTGGGAGGCTCTTGATTACCCCCTGTATCTCGCTGTAAGTTATTGGTATATTTAGTTGATTTATTTCTTCTTGATTCAATTTGGGCAGTTTATACTTCTCTAAGAATTGACTCATTTCTGTAAAATTATTGTTCTTTAGTGAGTAGAGGTTCTGGAAATAGTTCCTTATGCTGTTTGAATATCCTGTGTATTTGTTGTAATTTTTCCAGTGGAGTCCCTGATCTTACAGATATGAGTCTCTTCTCTTCTTTTTTTTTTGTAAGTCTTGAAAGGGTTCTGTCAATTTTATTTACTTTCTGAAAAAAACAGCTTTTTGTTTTATTTATTTGTTGCATGGTCTTTCTATTTTCAATCAGATTTTATCTTCTGTTATCTTTGTGATCTCTCTCCTCCTAGTCATTTTAGATTCAATTACTTCTTGTTTCTCCAAATGTTTTAGTTTCACCTGCTCTGATTCCATTCTTTTAATGTGAGGGCTGAGGGCAATGATCTTGCCCTTCAGCACTGCCTTAGCTGTATCCCATAGGTTTCTTTCTGCTGTATTTTCATTATCGTTGTGACTTATGAATTCATTAATTTCCTCTGTGACCCAAGTGTTAGATAACAGTGAGGGGTTTATCCTCCAAGTATTTGCCTCTGTGGTATCCTTTGTTATTGAGGGTTACCTTGATTCCACTGTGATCAGATATAATACATGGGATGACGTCAATACTCTTGTATTTGCTGAGGTTCTTTGTGCAGACTATGACATGATTTATTTGGGAGTATATCCCATGGGCTGTTGAGAAGAATGTGTATTGGGTTTCTGTAGGGTGAAAAACTCTATATAGATCTGTCCGATCTATTTGGGATATGTTGTTACTTAGGTCTTCAGCTCCCTTGCTAATTCTCTGTGTGTTGGATTTGACTCTTGGAGAGAGTGGAGTATTAAAGTCTCCCACTATGATTGTGTTGTGGTCAATCTTGTTCTGTAGTTCTGTGAGAATTTGTTTGACATATTTATGGCCTCTTTTGTTCGGTTAGTATAAGTTTATCACCATCATGTCTTGATTCAGGATTTTTCCCTGTATTAAAATATAGTGCCCTTGTTTATTTTATTGAGCAGATTTTAGTGAGAAGTCCAGCTTGTCTGAAATCAGGATGGCTACCCCTGCCATTTTGGTAGGTAGGTTTGCTTGGAAGATCTTGCTCCATCCTTTCATTCAGAGCCAGTTTGTGTCCCTTGCTGTAAGATGGGTCTCTTGAATACAACAGATAGCAACTTTTTGTTTATGGTTCCACTCTTTCATTCTGCTCCTCTTTGTCAGAGAGTTTATACCATTTATATTCAAAGAGATCATGGATAAGTGTGTTTCTTCCCTTCCATTTTCCTGTTAGGCTGTTCTACCTCTACCTTCTTCCTTATATTTATTGAGCTGCTCTTCCTGTTTGGATCTGGCTATTGTAGTTTCTTTCTGTTTCTATCTGGGGGTCCTGTATGTTTTCTGTTGGGTGTGGTTCCCCTCTTAGAATTCGCTGTAAGGCTGGTTTTTTATTCACATAATCTTTTAGATCCGCTTTGCTATGGAAAGATCTGGTTTTTCCCTCGAAGTTGAATTCTAATTTTGCTGGGTATCTAATTCTGGGTTGGCAGTTTTTGAAAGCCTGGAGGACTTGGATTGTGTTCTTCCAGGCTCTCCATGTGTTGTGAGTTTGTGTGGAGAGGTCTGCCGTGATTCTGATCTTTTTTCCATTGCAATATAACTCTTTCTTTATTTTGTCTGCGTTCATAATTTGCTGTTTATTCTTGAGATCTGAGGTCTTGATAATTATGTGCCTAGGTGATGATTTTCTAGGGTCTGGTCTTCCAGGTGTCCTATAAGCTTCCATTATTTGGGTGATGTTATCCCTTGTGAGATTGGGGAAATTTTCTGCAATAATTCTATTGAATATGTGTTGTAAACCTCTGCTCTGGTACTCTTCTCCTTCATCTATTCTGATTATATGCAGATTATATATCTTCTCCTTGTCCACTATCTCCTGGATTAGTTTGTCCTGGAGTTTGAGAGTTTCTTGGAGTGTGGTAATCTTCTGGTCCTTATCAGCTGCATCGTCATCCAAAAGACAGATTCGAGATTCAATATGATCAATTCTTTGTGATGTGGATTCGAGTGTGGTTTGCAATGAGGTGAGTGAGCTGTGTATGGTTACCAGATCAGCTCTCATTGTGATAATTTCTTCTTTTAATGAGTTGTGCTTTGAATCTATTTTTTTTCCTGCATTTCGTTTCTCAGGATGTTAAGGTCTTCTTTAATGGAGTAGACTGTATCCATTTTTGCTTCCATTTCTTTCTTGATTTCCTGAAGGTCCTTTGAGACTTCCAGTCTAAGCTCCTGGAAATGTTTTCTGAATTCTTTCTTGAGGCTTTCTATCATTTCTTCTATCTTAGTCTCAGGTTGTTGTTGTTGTTGTTTTTTTTTTTTTCATTCTCCTCCTCCTTGTTCTTACTACTTTTTGGAGCTGGTGAGTTGGCTCGACCTTTCATGAAATTTGTAATATTTCTTTGTGATTTATGCATCTGGAGAACTGCCCCTGTAGGTGGCTACCTTGGCTTGGTTTTGTGCTGCATCCCTCTGACCCATCAGTGGGGACTTGTTTGTGTCCTGGCTCTGGGTTTGAGTTTGGCTTTTGAACCTTACTGCCCAATGGGTTTTTGCTGAGGTGGTCCCCCTCACTGCAGTTAGGTGTGGGTATGTTCTGTGTCTTTCTCTGCAGGATTCTGCTCTGCCGCTGTGTGGTGCTGACCTGTGTGGGCCCCTGTTGGGGGTTCGTGGGTCGCTGATTCAGCATGGGGTGGAGACTTTTCTCTTCTTTGATTCTTTGCCCGCTATTTGCTGTGGGTCAAGAGAGCTCACCTCCCAGTTTGAATGCTGCCGCTGAGGGGCAGCTCGCCTACCTGTGCAGATTCATTTCTTTTTGATACATCACAAAACTTAAATATTATGCTAAGAGCTGTTGTATGTTTCCATTCTTGATAGACAAACTGGGGGATATAAGTTCATGAAGATAAGACTATAATGTGTTTGTGTATCATCTCCCTATTGTAGGGCAAGTTTCTACAACCGTTCTATATATGTATTTATTAGATTTCCATTAAAGATTTTTCAATGACTTTTTGGTCACTTCCTTGATTGAGATATCTTATTGGCCCTTATTTCATAAAAATTAAATTGAAATATATAATTATGATCAATGCCTATAACTAACTCTCCATTTTGCATCTCTCCCATCTCCCCTGTGGCTGTCTACCACTTGAGATATATAACTACAATTCTGGCTTTTACTGAGTAATTGCAGACAAGAGGCTCAGAGACTTCTCCATCTAGGGTAATTTCAAACCATGACCCTTAGATATCAATCTCCTGTGTAGCTAGGATCTCAAATGTGAGCCAATACTGTTTGGCTGGCCAAATTTTCAACTTTTAATTGTCTCTTGAAAGATTATTATTCCATTAACCTTAAGATCATTTGTGTGTGTGGGAGAATTAAAGCAATCCTGGTGCTAAATATTTCATAATAAGTACATTTCAGTTTTTCAACATTATCCTGTGTGTACTTTCATAATATGTGTACTTTATTAGTACCAAATATAATTTATAATTGTATATTTTTTACTGATTCATTCTCTGTTCCTCCATTAATCTCAGTTTCAGAATCTGTCCAATATCTGTCTAATATATTCTTTGTGGATATGTGCTTTAAGAGAAAAAAGGGTTATCAAAATGATTTACATCAATTATTGATGTGTCCACACATATGCATTTTATTATCATCTGAATCAATATGCAATTCAGATTGCCCCTAAATCGTCTCCATTTTTATTTCTTATAAATTTATTGTGCCTCACTCCGTGCTCTAAAGTTTAATTAGCAGTGGCTGCATTTTGAGTTATTTAATTAGTTTATACCTAGCTTGTGAGAACTTCCAATACTAAATGCTAAGCAGGAATCAGTCCTTCTTTTAGAACATTAAATCTTTTTACTGACTACCAAACATAGGAAAGAGTTTGTCTTGGTGCTATGAATGAATAGAGATATATTGATATAGCTATACAGTGAGAGGTCAAGAGGTATAGATGAATTAAATATTCAATCAATAAGACTACAGGACATACATATGTGTATATATTCATATACAAACCTCTAAATATCTTGCATTGCATATTGCTAATCTATTAAAGAAAGATGTTACACATTTATTACATATATATGTATATTATGCATATGATTTAGAAACAATTCTTTGTAGAGGCAGAAAATTTTAGTTGTGAAATTTGCACTGATTTAACAGACTAGTTATTCAAAGGAATGAGTCCAGAGGTGTCTATAGATGACAGTAAGCTTATTTTCTCATTAAAGTGCGTCGTTTTGCTTTAATACTTTGGCACTATTCAGCGAGGATGATATATTCACACACTATTATTTGTGCATGACTAAAAATTTTAAGATATGTTATCAAAAGACCAATTTTTGGATGTTGGAAATGGAATATGGTCCCTCTATGAAGTGTGATTTGAGGAACTATGAGATTTATAGGCCTAATTGATGCTCAAACATTATTGCAGCTCCTTGTTGAAAGAGATCAAGCTTTAATTACAGTCTTTTGGGAAGTAGAGAGAAATCAGTCAACAACTAGACAGTTGAGGAAGGAAAATCTCCAATACAAAAAGAGAAACATATATACACAGACAAACGATAACACACTGAATCAACACCAGCACCATAGATGAAAGGCACCATTTTAAGGGTCCATAATACAGCATTTATTTTCTTATCCACTCAGAAAACTGGAATCTATCTAGGATGATATATTTTATTGAAACTTAATTCTAAGAATTTTGAGACTTCTAGATAGACTCTTGTTTGATAAAAATCTTTTATTTTTATTTCTGAACTTCAAAGGGTTGTAAAAATGTATCATGTCCATCTAAGTGTCATATGCTTCTTCATCAGAATCATCCCTCCCATTATTCTTTCCTCCACCATCTCGTTAATGCATGAATATGTTGTAAAGATTTCTTAGCACTTACTTCCTCTTCTCCACACATCAAAGAGTGTAATTTTCTGAATGTTTGTATTTGGGCTGGGCTCTATCACTATTTGTAGCCAATGGCTCGTAAGAAAATGTAAATATGCAATTTGTTGGTGAAATATTTAATTTTAATGGAAGATCAGCTGTTCCTTTCTCCCCCACCTCCCTTCTGATCTATCAAGGAGTACCCCTGAGGGTACCCTTGCATGAAGACAGAATCTCTGTGTGGCTGAATGATAACACAGAGCACATTTGGCCATCCACAGAGACTTCAGCAAGAAATATTTTTTTTCCATTTTATGCCTGTGAAATTAGGATCCTTTGTTATCACAACATAACCTAACCTATCTGGATTCATGCAGAACAAATATTAATTTGCTAGAGATGTTTTATTCACCCTATTGCATTAATAAACTTATCAAGAATAACAAATTTTTTGAAATTTTTAAAGTGTTTCGTTTCACTTTTCTGAAACTACATCACCTGAAGTCCCTTAGTCCATTTTTTTCTTCAGAATAAAGTGACTCAATATAAATCTTTAGTCACTTTGATATTTAACATATGCAGTGAAGTTAACATAGACAATGAATGTAGTTTTAGGCAGCTACCCTAGGGAAATACAAAAATTGGTTGCTAGTAGAGGTGACCTTTAACTAATGTTAGAATGGAATAGCCTCGGCCATCTTAGGGATTCAATGTGGTTATTTAAGAAAAGAGATTGCCTGTAGAAGATGGCCTTTGGCACATACTGCTGTATTTATGCTGGCAGCAATTCAGCCAACATGATGACTTTATATGCCCCGAAGTAATGAGGACAAAATCAACTACTGTATTTTTTTTACTACAGAAAATAAGAAAATGTGATTGTCACTAGATTAAAACTTTTCACCTTAAATACCATTCCCAAACACCCCCACCCCAGACTAGAAAGCTTTGATTCAAAGAGTGATTTGTGCAATATCAGAGGCAGATCCATGCTAAAAAACTCTGGTCACCAAATGCCTAGGAAATGTACTCCCATAAATATCAAAGATATGATGACAGAACTACTTATATATTTTCACTTTGAAAAGTTCTAAGTGTGAAAACTCTATCATTATTTTTGGCTTTTCATCTTATACATGGGATGAAACCTCATTTGGAAAAATGATTAATAGTCTCTATCACCACCAACCTAAAAAATTGAAAAAGCTATATCCTTTATTGGTGTCAGGCTATCTTTAACTGGCAGTACTAGAAAGACAAGAATATATTTGTTGCCAACAAGAATGGCAAAAAAAATGCAAGTGTAACTACCACTCATCTTTTAGGTCTCAGTGAACTAGTCACAGGCTAATGAAAATCACCTTGACATCTCCAGTATGGTTAGTCCAGTTCACAGGTGTACAACATACACCCCAGAATCCTGTTTGCTCTACTGACACCAGCTTCAAAAGCTGAATACACTTTTAAACAGGTGTCATGAATTTTCATTTTATATAGGATTCAGCAAATTCCATTGCTGGTCCTGACAAGTTGTGAATTCCCTTTAGTATTTGTACCTATCAAACCTGTACTTTTTCCTTTATGGCATATCTGTGTTTACGCTGGCTGGTGCTTATGTGCCTACTCTTTCTACTCTTATGGTGTGTCACATACAAAAAAATAATAATCAAGAAATAGCTGTTATCATTTTTCCTATTTTTGTCCCTTCTGCTTATTGGTGATACTCGATTAAAACAGGTTTTTTTTTTAAATAAGTGAATGAAAGAATAAATTAACAGATGAATTAATGCTGAGTAAATTGATCAAAGAAGAAAACTTATGAAAATAAGATGTGACTGGCACAGTAAACAGTCAGAACGACTGTGCAAGATGCAGAAAAATTTAAGATAAATACATAAAAATGGAGGAAAGTATAGTTACCGGTGAAATCCAGATGAAGAATTTGACATCCGCCTGAAGAAATACAGGAGTTTTCAGGAGTTTTACAGGCATAAAGTAATAACATGTTCAGTGCCTGTATTCCCAAATTCAATCCAACAGGATCTTGCAGCTGACCCTAACTTGAGCTTACCAAACAGTTATTTCTCAAAATAGAGCTTCACAAAGAATGCACAAAAACCACAGAGAAGCAAATGTTCGCCAAGTGTCATTTGTCCTTGAGAAAAAGAATCAAAACAGCAGAACACATTGAACTTTGTTTGGCTTTATTTTTGTATTGGGTTCAACCCAGAATGTAGACTTAGTTTCCGTCTTTATTAGGGTATGGACACATTGTTGGAAAGCCATCTTTGAACTAAGACTCTGGTGGTCTGAGTTCATGTTAATATCAAAAAGCACAAACTTTGTGATGAAGTAAAGAATGTCTGAGTTCCATCTTCATGTTTAAATTGACTGCCTAAAAAGGAGCAGGAAGTATGAACCAAAATCTTATATTTCTCTTAGACTTGGGAAAATGGTGGAAAGCTGCAAAACTCCTTACTGCCAAAGGCAGATTGCAAAAAACAGCAGTTCTGTCTAGAGAACGCTGAGATTTAGAGCCCTAGTCTTGAGCTTTAGTGGACTTCTAGAAGCTCATGCTGAGAATTCAACATTTCATGGGAAGAAAAACTGAAAATGTCACCTTTTGCTCCAAAGGAATGGATATGTAATGGAGAAAGCTCTGTTAAAGCATCCAATTAGTCTTTATTCTTATATTCATGAAATGGCATTCATTAAGTCTATGGTTTGCACAATGACCTAAATTCAGAGTACAAGTACAGCATTCATAAAATGTTGCATGCATTTTCCATTTACTTCTTTCAATAAAGTTTTCCCACTGCAGATTTTGCTCAATGCAGCAGGATGTGTGGTTTCTTCTTCATGTCACCAAAAAATGACCGAGAGTCCCTTAACAATTATAAGTAATCCTATCAAAAATGAATAAAGACTCAGTTGTGGAGTGTGTCAAGTGTAAGCTGTAATGTCGCTGGGGATATATCTGTCTCAATGAACTCAGTGCAATTGGAAGTGAGATGAGGAGTCAATGTGAATTAGATTTAGATATAGGCATGTTTTACTTCCTCGACCTCTTCATGCAAGAAGCTAGCTTGAGAATAATGTATTAAAAGACACTCCTTCTGCCAAAATTCTTATAGTGCAGAAATAACTTTGTAAATAAATGTCATGGCTGTGTTGAGTAGACTACTACACTTATGAAATTTGGCCATTTGTACTTTAAATTCACTATTAGTAGTCAACGCAATAGGTATGCACATAATTTTGTGCAATATTCCTTTTTTTGCAACCCCCCAATTTGTCATCCTCCAATTACAAATACACAGAGAGCTTCCTTTCTAAAATTCTCACACATTAACGTTTAGATTTACTTTGTGTTTCTCTCCTTCAGGTTTCTTTCCCTTTCATTTACATTTTTTCTGTTATTTTTTAACTTCCTTCTGTATTTTACTGTTTCCTGAAAGCATTAGCTCTCTACTTATCACCCAAACTGAAGTCTAAATGTTTTTAATCATAGCTGAAAAACATCTTCACTTATCAACTATGAGTTTCTATGATTCAGGAAGTTCACTGTTAGTTAACTCTATCTCTGTCCATATGACAAATTCTTTAATGCTATAACTATGTATTTTGAAAATGTTATTTCTAAGAAGATTTGGAAACAATAGATAATAGATCACATTGCAAATTAATCAAATTAGTTTTCTGGGAAAGAAGACACAAAGCAACCACATGCAATCAGTGGCAGTAATATTTCTCTAAAGAGGAAACTGACTTGATGATATAGTACATGGAAACAACGATCTGAAATATGTAGTTAACTTTATGGAGAAACGTTCAAATGGGTTGTAAAGGATTACTTATCAAAACAAGTACTTTCTCCTGACTCCAACTTCCTTAAGCACATAATGTAGAAGCAACACATTTTGTTCACATGAGGGTGAAGAATGCATGGTCTGTGTCTTGTCTTATCCTCTAGCAACCTCACTAGCTACATAACTCCTAGAAAAAAGAGACTTCATATTTTTCCAGCTTGATTTCTGCTCTGCTTGTTTCTATTTTTGCTTTGATGTTCTAATATTTTAAATACAAGAGAAACACATACAATTGGTCTTTGAAGCAAGTAGGTCAATTGCTTATTAGTAAAAGAAAGTTAGTATCCTATGCAATTCAAGAGAAATTTTTTTTTTGCTTATTTAGTTTCTTTTCCCCCACATTTGATATATTTTCCAGGTTAAGTTTGCTATAAATTTTAGAAAAATTCTTTATTTTACTTTGATCATCCTTGGCTTCCCTTTTATGACATTTTACTATTTTTCCCACTTATACAACTTTTTAAATATCTTATCACATGTTTACAGAGATGTGATTTTTTTATTCTTTTCCTGTTTTTATGCTTTCTTGGGAGAAGCAATAATAGGAACTGAATCTAGGACCTCCTGTATGTTAGGCAACAGCTCTGCCACAGAGAAAATAATCAACTCAAAATGACCTCTTTGACCCAAACTCTGCAGGGTTATGTGAGGCTGAATGGTCCTTATCCTTAGGCATATCTATTAGAGCCTAGTGTTAGCAAAAATAGTCAGAGTGATTCACACAGAATTCATCCTTATTCCTTATTTCTTTCCCTTTAGTAATTTTCTGTCAACCAACCAACCTAATTTTACCCTTTGGCTATAAATGTCTTTTTTCCTTACTTTATTCAGAGTTGATCCAATCTCTCCTCTCTTGCAAAACCCCATTTCAGCAGTCCTATAGACCTGCTTTTTTTTTTTTTGCCATTCCTGGGGCTTCAACTAAGGGCCTGAGCACTATTCCTGGATTCTTTTTCCTCATGGATAGCACTCTGCCTCTTGAGCCACAGCGCCACTTCTGGCCTTTTCTATATATGTGGTGCTCAGGAATAGAATCCAGGGATCCATGTATATAAGGCAAGCACTCTTGCCACTAGGCCATATTCCCAGCCCTTATATACTGCTTAACAGCCCTGAATAATCTACTTTAACTTCGTGTGTGTGTGTCTGTGTCTGTGTGTGTCTGTGTCTGTGTCTGTGTCTGTGTGTGTGTGTGAACATTTTACTACCAGGACTTGAACTCAGTGCCTCTTCTCTTGCTCAGCTTTTTTTTTTATTCATGGCTGGCACTCTCCCATTTGAGTCACACCTCCACTTCAGACTTTTTGCTGCTTCAATGGACAGAAGACTCTTAAGGATTTGTCTGCTCAGGCTAGCTGCATACCTCACTACTCTGATCTTAGCCTCCTGAGGAGCTAGTAATACAGATGTGAGCCACACACAATAGGTTTCCCTTAACTTTAAAATTAAGTATCAAAATAATTTTAACAATATCATAATGTGTATCTTGATCCCGAGTTATGGTGCTATCACACTAATTCAGGGACTGCCCTGACATTTTTAGTAACTGTCACTAGCTTCTTTGAGCTTATTTCTTATCTCAAATCTATCATGATACATTAGATTAGAATAGTTTTACACAGAATGTTCTTTAAGTGTCTCTTTATAAACTATATATTTGAAACAGATACAGCAAAAGGACCCACACCCTTGAAGAAGCCACCACTAGGCCTCTAGGCCTCCTGCTTAGTGACACTTTAAAAAGGCAAATTTTTAAAGAGACAACATCTCTAAACCTTCTATCCATGTTTGTATAGCCCATAGGACAAAATCCATATTTTCAAGTGTGGCAAATTAAACTCGTTATCAGCTGGCTCCTTACACAGGTTCAAAATTCTACTGTAGTTGTTAGGCCATGTGAGTGTATACAGAAACCACTCTCCTCTGAATCTCCTGAAATACTTACTTCTGTATATTTTCATGCAGAGCCAACCCTAGGTGACACTTTCCGTAATTATGCCTGGATAGGCCTAACATGACATCTAAAATTTGAACTTCTAACGTGGACCCCAGGGGACTCTGGTGCAGATGGCTGCCAGTACTGTCTGCAAATTATTTGCCTTAGCATCTAACTTGTCACAATCAAATGATTTTACTGCCCAGTGACCCGTAGCTACTAATTCATCAACCTAGAAGTTATTCCTCGTCCTTTCCAACAAATATATTCCAAATAATCTGTCAAAAGTTATGCATTGTTAAAAATTATTTGAAGTACAACAAGAAAAAAGGTCTCAATTTCACATCAGCAACTCCTCTCATTTCCATGATATTTCTTGTTTGTTTGTTTGTTTTCAGCTTCCCATAATAAACCTAGAGTAAGATTAAAGCTAGTCTTTCCACTTAAGAGTACCAATGCTTTTAAATAAGCTGTCCCCTTGAACTTACAGATCTATATTCATAGGGACCCAATGCCATATTAAGAATTGTGGAGAACAAAATAGTGGAATACATTCAAAGTCTTGATAAGTCCTTCACCAAAGATTAAGTGAAACAATCCTAGAGATCAAAAGTAATAAAAGTGTTAAAGGAAAGGAGTTAGGGTATATAGTTATTTGAATTCTCCAGAGAAATAGAGCCAGTAGTCCATATGTGAGATCATATATATGCAGATACAGATTTATATATATATATATATGTATGTATGTATGTATGTATGTATCTCTCTCTATATATATATCTTGCATAATATATTATGATATCTTGTCTGTGGAGAGAAAAAGAGAAAGAGAATGGGAGAGAAAGACTGGTTAGTCTCAGACTCCTCAACAACCACATTCAATAAGGTAAAGACGATGCAAACATAAAATTCTAAGCATAAGAAAGAAGTCTCCAGCTGCAATACTCTAAATATAAAATGTATCCTTCAAGAAAAGCAAAACAGGAAAGAACAAAAAAAGAAGAAAGAAAGCCCAAAGTGATACCATCTGTACTCTTATTATTCTATTATTCAGAAGGTTGGCAGGAGTTCATGAGTTCAAGATCAGCCTTGGCTACATAGGGAGAACTCATGTCATAAAAACAAGAAAACAACAATTGAAAAACAAGGAAGACACTAAAACCTAAAAGATGTCTAGAAATATTACACCTTTGACCTTTTCTAGGGAAAAAAATATGATAAAGACGAGTTATCCTTAAGATCAATAACAATTAAAATGAAAGAATGAAAGTGTATGAAAAACAGAATTCTTGATGATCGATCATTAAATCCCAGGAGTGTTTTGTTATGACCAAACATCTGGAGGATTGTGGTTGGAGAACAGATGGAAAATTTGATAAACTCTTAACATTTTCACATATAACTAATAAATACTGGAAAATGTTAGGGCGGAGAAGTAGAAAAAAGTATAAGAAGTTTCCTTACCACTTTTTTGCAAGTGGGCAATCCACTGATTCTGCTGGAAACTGAAATATATAATTTAAAGTAACAGTGGCAGACTGAAAGCACAATTCAGTGGTGAAGTGATGCCTGAACACCAAGTACAAAGCTCTGAGTTCAAATCGAAAAACTACCAGAAAAATAATGAGATTTATAATGAGATGGAAATAATGGCAATTATAATAAACATAATTATTATTAAAGAAAACAATACTTTTATATTCACTAAGTTTTTTCCTCCCTACAATGTTAAATTTTTTTTTTGCCAGTCCTGGGGCTTGGACTCAGGGCCGGACTACTGTCCCTGGCTTCTTTTTGCTCAAGGCTAGTATTCTACCACTTGAGTCACAGCACCACTTCTGGCCTTTTCTGTTTATGTGGTGCTGAGGAATGGAACTCAGGGCTTCATGCATGCAGGGTGAGCAGTTTACCACTAAGCCATATTCCCAGCCCCTACAATGTTAATCTTTTTATTCTGTTGAATTCAACGAAATTTGAGCTTAATATTTTTATTTAAATTATTTTTTCTTTTTATTTTTCTTCTTTTCTTTTTTGCTGGTTCTGGGGTTAAAACTCTGAGCCTAGATACAGTCCCTGTGTTTCTTTTGCTCAAGGCTAGTACTATATAACTTGATCCATAGCACCATTTCCAGCTTTTTTTTTTTTTAGTTTATTGGAGATAAGAATCTCACTGACTTCCTGCACAAGCTGGCCTTGAGCCACAATCCTCAGATCTCAGCCTCCTAGCCTCAGCTTCTCAGTAGCTAGGATTATAGGCATGAGACACTATTGCCTGGCTTATTTAAATTATTTATAACTCTAGATGCATTTGTGTTTCTATATCCCAAAAGACAAATTTATTTGTCTGACGTGAAGCAAATATTAACCTTCATTTGACTATGGGCAATAGACTGTTTTACAATTTTACACATATCTTCTTTTTTTCATACAATTACCAAACTGATTGAAAAAAAGACAAAAGAGCAGGGCAATTTAGAGTTATGTCTCTAATCCTAGCTACTTGGAGAAGCTGAAATCAAGCTGGAATTGGAGGGTCGTGATGTGAAGCTGTGAAGTTAGTTGAAGCAGGAAAGCCCATGAGACTTTTTTGCCTTGATCTTGGGGCCGAGGTGCTGTCCCTGAATCCTTTTGCTCAAGGCTAGTGCTCTCCCACTTTGAGCCACAGCACCACTTTCACCTATGAGACTATCTTCTCCAATTAACCAGCAAAATGCTGGAAATAGAACTGTGGATTCAGTGGAAGAGCATTAACTTTTAGCAAAGACAGTAACAGCTCTCAGGCCATAAGCTCAAGCCACAAGACCAGCACAAAACAAAAAGACAAACAAAATAATAATAAATGACTCACAAGACTATATAACCTCAATCAACATTTTGGCATTATCTCTTAAATTCCAACCATTCCAAATGATTCCTTCAATTTGAAGGTTTGGGTTTTTTTTTCACACTAAGGTTTCATATACTATTGAGGCTAAACTCAGTTATGATTTAGCATGCTAGATGTTTTCTTTGTTCATTTCAGCCATATTAATATTAGTTATTTGACTATTTTGCATTTTTCCATTTAAGAGAACAAGAGCAAGATGCAATAAGCATTAATGTAATTCTATCAGTATAACAGATGCTGTGTTGAAATATTGATCCATCTTATGTAAGCCAACATACAAAAGAATGAACCAAAACAAGTTTCATTGTAGATTATGAAAGTGTTAAATGTGCAAGTCCTACATAAGACATTCAAGACCAAGTCTAACCTGTATAATATTAGAATGCTTTCATCAGTATTTAACTTTATTGAAGTAGGTTTTGGGAAATATGACCCCACAAAGATAGAAAAGAATAAGAATTCTGTGACCCATTACACTTGAAGAAGAAAGAGACTGTTAGCTAGAGATTTAAACACAGCCAGGAAGCTGAATGGTAAGGAAGTAGTTTCAAACAGTTGTTATTCTAAATGGACTCAGAGTGGAAAGAAAAGTGGTAAAGGCAGGGCTCATCCAGTGACTAAAACAAGATAAATTGAAATTATTTCTTCAGACTCTGGAAAACAGGACTAGACTGGTTACAAAAGCACTTCAGCTGGTGAATTTCATATGCATCTTAAGCTACTTTTGCAGTCCACAGAGCTACTGTCTCTTTAAATAAAAGGGTGACATTTGCTGAAAACCTTTCTTCCAGATGCTTCGTACATTGTTCCAACTGGAAGGAATACTCTCTGTTTGAAAACTCACAGCTCTGGAAGTCATTATGTCCTCAGAAAGGAAAGGTGAGAAATAAACATTCCGCTGAAATGAAATCTTATTTTCTTTGTGATATAAACAGAAGGAAGATAATGTGAATACAGGAAATACATGTAGTCAATTGTCTGGAAATAAAATGTCTGTTAAAAGCCAATAAGTATTTAAAATTTCTTGTTTCATCGAAGGAAATGAGTTGCTTATACAGAGATTTAGTCATTTTTAGCACAACTGAGGACTGATCTGATATTAATTCTTTTATTTCATTGCGTTTGAAATATTCAATGTCTACTATTTATCAAAAATACATTTTACTTTGCAATTCAATTTATGGCTTTCATTACATGGTCTGAATACAAACCATCTAAGACTTTTTTTTTGTAAGTCTTGGGGCTTGGACTCAGGCAGGGCCTGAACACTGTCCCTGGCTTCTTTTTGCTCAAGGCTAGAACTCTGCCACTTAAGCCTCAGCACCACTTCTGGCCATTTTCTATATATGTGGTGCTGGGGAATCAAACCCAGGGCTTCATGTATACAACACAAGCACTATTGCCAGTAGGCCATATTCCAAACCCCACCTAAGATTTAATACTTGGGAAATCCTTAAGTGCTATGTACTTTGCGAACATTTACCTCAAATTCAATTTTCTCATGTGTAAAACAGGAGTAATAACAACCTTGTCTTCCTGCATAATGATAAATGACCAAAGAAATAACTGACTGAAAACACTTAGAATGTTGTTCAACACAGTACATGTTTAAAAAAAGTTATCTATAACTACAACTGATGTGTTATCTATTGAACAAAAATTTTCTATACTTACTATGTAGTAAATATATGTATATATGTATACATATATGTATATATGTGTATATATATGCATATATATATTCATTTAATTTTTCCCACAGTCTCTGGTGTAGATTCTGTTTGTTTTATTCATTTTACCAAAGATGGAAAGTGAGAAACAAAAAGGTTAAATGGATTTTGCCAATCCTGTGTTCTCCACAGGCTCCTGATTCGTGTGGCTCTGTGCTTTTAGAATCACATAGGGACCTTTTAATCATCATAATTTTCAGTCTTATCCTAAGCAAATTAGACTCTCAAGAAATGAGCCTCAGTAGTTTTTTTTTTAACTCCTCCACAGTTTAGGGCACAGTACAGAACACATGCCTTTCAGAGATAACACTCAAAAAGACAGTTAAATTTAAGAAGAAAATCAGAGAAAACAAGCTCACCTCACAGCCATGCCAGGTTCTTATAGCAGCTAGTCTCAAAACCCTAATGTGTCCTGGTATAACATATAGAAAATAGGCCCCAGCAGCAATTGCTTATTAAAACCATGGGAGATCATACACTTACCTTTGATATGACTAATGGCCTCAGTAAGAATGAGAAATTAGCAAATCCATTAATCTGTGTTCTGATCACACTTACTTTGTGGACTACAACTGTGGGTAGTTTAAGGAATAAAAACTCTTTTGCCAGGCAATAATCCTGATGTCTTGTTATGTAAGGCAAAATAATTTGAAATAAAAAGTAGTATTTATTCACAGCTACATGGAAGCTAATCAAGACGGAACACATTTAAGTAAATTAGTAGCCTTAAAAAGGGAATTTAAGGGCTGGGGATATAGCCTAGCGGCAAGAGTGCCTGCCTCGGATACACGAGGCCCTAGGTTCGATTCCCCAGCACCACATATACAGAAAACGGCCAGAAGCGGCGCTGTGGCTCAAGAGGCAGAGTGCTAGCCTTGAGCGGGAAGAAGCCAGGGACAGTGCTCAGGCCCTGAGTCCAAGGCCCACGACTGGCAAAAAAAAAAAAGGGAATTTAAAATGATCCATCACTTATGCAACTACAATTTTCTCTTCTCTTTATATAATTACTCATTCACATATTTGTTGTCTTATCCAGCAAATACTTGTTGGGCACCTATTATATGCGACCCACTCAGTTAAAGCCTCATATTGTTTTCTGTTCTATTCCACTTCCTGATGACGGAATACCAGAGACATGTGTGATCACACTGAATAGAAATTTACATGGTTCATGGGTCTGAAGGTAGATTAATCCAAAGCCTGTCACTAGGATCTGCTAATGTCTGCATGAGGAGATAGCAAATATCATCACGTGGCTACTCAAAGTGAACACACTGAGTCCTTGTCCTCTTATACAGCTACCAATGCCATCCGAGGGTCCCATCTTTGTGACTCATCTAACCTTACTTATCTTCCAAAAGCCCCATTTCCAACACAAGAGCATTGGGATATTTCAAATTATTTCCCCTGTCATCATCCCCCAAATTAATGTCCTTTCCGTGTACACAGCCCCAAAGCTTTAACTCATTCTAATATCAACTCATAACTACGATGTCCAGACTCTTACCTGAGACTAAAGGCAGGATTCATCTTGCAGTGAATGGTCACCAGCTATGAACCTGTAAAGTCAAAACAGGTTATTTACTTTCTTATATATTCATCCATTTATTATTATTGTAAAGGTAATGCACAGAGGGGTTATGGTTATGTAAGTCAGCTGTTTTGTGCCTGGGTGCCCTAGCTATCCTTGAATCCTTAGAAATCTAGAAGGAGGAAGCCATGTTTTTGCTGCTCTTGCATTATTCAGAATTAATCTTGTGTATATGCCAGAAGCAGAAATTCTAGGCAGTCCCAGGCATGAAGCATATAGAGGGGCTAATCACCTCCAAACCGCCCTGCCTTTATTGAACTTTAGAACTGTGGTGAAAAGAGCAGCCTAGAAGATATATGACAACCTTTCAACATGTTTCTTTCATGGGAAGTGTTGATTTCATAGGACTGGGGGCTCCTGGGTACCATCTTGGCCAAACATCTTGGCTCTGTCCCCTCCTGACCATTTCTAATTTAGTAACCTTCCCATGACTCCGAGGAGAGGTTTTGCATGAGAAAACTGATTAGGAATTACCAAACAATCAGAATGTCATGAGACCAATTGAATAAAGTGTTACCTTCTAAAATGCCTAATTATAATGAGATGATCAATCAGACCCAGTTCTTTGAGCTCAAAGTATGAAAACCTTTAGACTTGGACACACACACACACACACACACACACACACACACACACACACACCTGATGGATAGAGTACCAGGAACCTTCGAGTTTTATGAATATTGTCCTTCACACTCACTCTCCATTATTCTAGATTTCATTCATGGAAAATTTGAGGCAAGAACACATAGAGGCTATAGAAGCAGCAGTCAATAATGGAGCTGCCACCCTGGTAGGTATTGCCTGCTACAGAGCTGCAACCCTTCTGGTTGCTGCTGGCTGTGGAGCTAGAAGAGCTATGAAACCAAAAGGGTTGTGTAGCATCTTCCCATCACTAGGAGCAGCACAAAATTCCTTACCAAAATTCCTTATTATCATGAAGATATGTTCAGTCTGTTCTAATCTTCTGAGTGAAACTTGCTCAGCTATGTGATTATTTCCTTGTGTTTTATTCTGTACCACACAGTCTTAATTTTCATCGTTACAACTTTTGTTTTTTATTTTGGTTTTGAGATAATATCTCACTAGGTAGTCCAGGCGGGCTGACTCCAATTTCAGAATTCTGTGATCACCACATATCACTAAAGATAGTTGTAAGTTGAGTGCTGCATTTTACTTATTTGCAATATTGGGCTTTGAACCCAGGGCCTTGCTCATACTATTCACCTGTTCTGCCATTGAACAATATCTCCAGCCCATAAATTCTGTCTTTTATATCTCTTAGGTCTCTACTATAAGAAGCTATTTTTTGGTTGTGTTGTTTTCTATTTCCATTTCATTTTATCGAGGGGCTAGAACAATATTTCAGGGAAAAAATTAGTAGTCCTACTTACTCAGGAGGCTGGAATCTGGATGATTGTGGATTAAGGGATCAAGGAGAGCAAAGATACTGAATCTCCAATGCCCAAATAACAAGCAAAATGCTGTACTGTCTGTGTGGCTCATGTGATAGAATATGAGTCTAACAAATATGAGGCTTTCAGTTTAGACCTCAGGATTTGAAAAAAAAAGTATTACAGAACAAGCATTCTCTTAAAAAAAAACAAAAGAAAAAATATAGTAGTATGACAGAACAAATTACATTCAGCACCACTGAGACAACCATGAGGCGCACAGCAATGAGATCTTTCAGTAGACTATTTTTTCTAAATACAGAATGAGTAATGGTATTTGGAGTTTCAGCATATCTAGATGTCAATAAATGTAAATTTACTAAGAGTTAACATCAAGAGGTTGTTCAACTTTTGTCAAGTAATGAATCTAAAACAGCAGTCAAAGGCCATATATGGAAGGTTTGTCACCCAATAAAATAAAGTAGTATTACAAGATGACTGGATCATAAGTGTTCTCTACTCATAAATGGAGTTAGAGGAAGAAAGTCAATGGAGAAAGTAAGGCATGCTTTCGGGTATTCGTATCCAGGTTCCTTGGTCTCAGCATCTCTCTGCTTGCTGGTTACCATAAGATGAAGAGCTCTGTGTCATCACATGATCTTTACCTAGATAGTCTGCCTCATCAAGCATCTGCCCAGAGACAATGGAGCCAAATGGCTGTGGATTGAAAACTGTGAAATAATGAGCTAAATATAACTGTCTTCCTTTCACATTGTATCTTGCAAATTTCATTAGTACAATAGTAGTCTGGTTTTCTTGTCTCATGTGGTGGAATACTAGGCTAGCAAGTATGAAGAATCAGATATTGCCTGAAGGATGGTGGACAATGAAGAAACTATTATTAGGGTTAGTAATACATAGTGTTAATTATGTAAGGTTGTATATCAAAGATAGAAGGTTTCTTTGCTAAAATTAGATTTTACTGGGAAGCAGACAGAAAAGTGTAGGAAAAGCCACGAAAACTGACTAAAGTTTGACTTAGAAAAAATTTTTTTGGCAACTTCAGAGCAAAAAAGTTATATTTTATGAACTCGTGACTGGCATCCAAAATACAACATAGTTATTGTTTATCAAAGATTCTAGCCCAAAAATTAAGCAGTAATTTTTTAAGTTTTTCTAATTCAAAAACACAGTTAAACCCATAAGCAAATATCATACCGTAAAAGTGTTGTAAGTCCAGAATTAAAGTGAAAAAGATAAGGAAAAACATGTCCCAATAGAACACTCTGAGACTAACTGATAAAATTCAGGGTATGGAATAGTGATAGGGAGCGAATTAGTTTCTGAGGTAAAAGACTCACAACATCAAGGATTTTATTATTCATCAAAGATCAAACTCACCGCAGGTAATAAATGATGTATATAAATAGTTCCTAAGGAAGAGCTTATCATTCCAGAATCCCAAGAGAAAACATCTTAATCTTTGATCCAAAACACTGCCAGTAATTTGATAGTTTTCAGCAATTTACAATTCAAATGTTAACCTTTTCATAATTTTAACAAAATATTTCTCAACTAGCCTATTTATCCAGTTTATATTTGACTTTTATAAAATAGAGATCAAAACAGCCTGTGATGTTCAATCAACTGGAACAGGAAGAGGAGTCTCCTATACCTTTCATCTTCGCTAATAGAGATAAGGTTAGACTCACTGTCTGTAACTCTGCTGGAAAGATTTTAGGACACGCTACCTCAAAGTATGGCAAGTCAAAATAGTACAACAAATGGCAAGTTGGCATATTGGATGGTTTAAGCTTAAAGGATTTCAGAAAATAGCAGATAAAATAACACATCTTTGGCTCTTTCCCTTACCCACTAAGTGGTCCTAAAACTCTCACCTAGGAACTACCTTGCCTATATCAAGAAGAAAGGCACCCTTATCACAGACAAATGGAAAATTGTATATATTATATGTATACATTATATGTTAACATACAATTTTGCATGTGTATTTATATGCAAAAATACATTACACATTATATATATATAATTTTTCATATACATATGCAGAAAAGCCCAAGGACAATGCTCAAGCCTGGGCAATTTTTTGGCCTAAATTTACCTCTCTACCACTTGAGCTGCCGCTCAGCTTTTTGTAGTTTACCAGAGATAAGAGTCTCATAGGCTTTCTTCCTGGGATGGCTTGGAACCACAATCCTCAGATTTTCACCTCTTGAGTAGCTATGATTATAGGTGTGGGCCACTAGTGTCCAGCTAAATGGAAGTTTCTTGACCTTACCAAAGAAAGTGAACACATAGAAGGTGTATTTTAACAAAAATCAGATGGGTTTGAAGCAGAAATTAATATAATGTATTAGTTTTTCCTTTAAGAAAACTGAAGGCAGGAAGCTTGAAGCTTGACCATTTGGTCATGTGCCTTTGAGTCATAGGCACAGTTAAAGATAGAGAAAAATGAGTGTGTTAAACTGATGTAGAGATTTTTCTTATTGTTGTTTACAAGTGAGAGGGCACTGCTAAGAACCAAAGGAAAGGGTGTGGTTTGCTAAATAAAGTTTAATCCAGCACTGTATTCATAAACTGCTTTGTTGAACGAAAATTCCTTTGTACAACTACAAAAAGACAATAAAAAATATTTTTAAATGAAAAAAATATTTCATCTAATCCAAATGGATATTTGTGAAGATGAGCATGAATAAGACCACAAGGTTAATGGAATGTAGATTGGCCTTCTGGCCAACTTTGTAGTGAGTAAAATCTTTATTGGGTCTGTTGCTGGGGGACTAAGGGCCACTGTATGAAGGAATTTAACTGTTGTCAAGTGTCAACACCTAAAGGACAATACTGGATCAGGACATTTGGCACAATGGAAACATATTGCTGCATCCATTCTTCGGATATTTTTTTCTTTGCATATTGATCCCTTTTGGGGATCAGTATTAAGATTTGAATTCATGACCCCACATATGCTCAGCAAGCACTCTTTTTCCTGGTTGATTCTACCCACTCAGAGCACCTTTATCCAATCAGGTTTCCCCATGTATTCTTGGTCAAATCAAGTTTTCTTGCTTCTTGAAGTCTTTATTTCCTTATGATGATTGTCATGTTGTTTAAAACTTTAGTTAAATAAAGTGTATGCTTTTCGTTGCAGTCTCTTTTTCCTTATAGGGATCCAAGCCTATGAAGTCATTAAAAGACAAGCACAGGGACTAAGCATGGTGGCACACACCTAGAGCACTGCCTATTCTGGAAACAGAAAGAGAAAAACCATGGTTTCAGGGCAGCCCCAGCAAAAGAAAATTGAGACCCCTTCTCAACTCAGAGCTGGGTGTAATGTTGCATGTCTGTCATCTCAACATACAAAGTAACTGAGATCAGTTATTTGCTCCCAACACAGCCCAGGGAATAAAATTTTCCCAAGACTCCATCTCCACATAAGGCAGCTCATATCAATGATCCCAGCCATAAGAAGCCTAAAGTAGGTGGATGGTGGCTCAGGTACGTGTTAGCAGAAACAAGACCTGGTCTTAAAAATAGCTGGGATAAAATATGACAGGAGGTGTGGCTCAAGCATATTAACCCAGCCTTTTAGGTATAGGTCCCTTAGTTCAAACCCTAGTGATATATCTCCCAATAAAACCTTATTTGGCCTTTTGTCTTCCAGAAAACAAGGAAGATGAAACTTCAAATAAGAACTTATTTTGCTGCGAAATTGTGAGACAGCATTTAGAGGAAGAAAACAGAAGTGACAGGCAGAGACAATTAATTCATTGCACCTTAGTGTTGCTTTATGTCAACATGGTTGAAACATTGATTTTGTATCTACTGAAAAATATTTGAGGGGCTGGGGATATAGCCTAGTGGCAAGAGTGCCTGCCTCGGATACATGAGGCCCTAGGTTCGATTCCCCAGCACCACATATACAGAAAACGGCCAGAAGCGGCGCTGTGGCTCAAGTGGCAGAGTGCTAGCCTTGAGCGGGAAGAAGCCAGGGACAGTGCTCAGGCCCTGAGTCCAAGGCCCAGGACTGGCCAAAAAAAAAAAAAAAAAAAAAATATTTGAAGACATCAGGTTGTGTCTGTGTCACACATGTGTAGACTTTCTTTTTTATTTCCCTAAAAAAAAAATCACTGCATGAGGGTCCACACATATTCTTGATAGCTATACATGATTTTTGTAGGAATGAAATCAGGAGGCAAGAAGATAGATGGTTGTTAACATTTTCCTAGGAAAATGTCAAATACATGATGCTTCTATAGTGGAAATCTCAGTCATAACCTAGAATATATATATATATATATATATATATATATATATATATATATATATATATATATATATATATCAAATCATCTTAGGATATATATATATATCCTAAGATGATTTGCTATATTTTTTACTTCTTCAGTTGACCATCCATTTCACTTACTACATAAACAAGTTGCAAAGAACTAGAGGAGATGTAGAAGGACAAATTATTTCCAGATCTGTTTGCTTACCTTGAAAAATATAAATGGGCCCATCAGGTTACAGAATTCATGTGGCAGTTAATAGGCACAAAAGATGCTATACTCTCTAAAGATAATGTAGACACTGAATCAAACTACCTTTAAGACAATCAATTAAATCAATTCTCACTAATAAAGTTATATAATAAGTCCCAAATATTAAACAAGACAGATGACAAATAACAAAGTATCACTGCATACCAGACATTAAAATTTAGTTCTGTATCATATGTTAATCTAGCATTTGAGTTATCTAGAAGATCATAATAGAGACAGGAAAGAAATTTAGTAAATACCACATCTACTTTCTGCATTTGTAGCATGCTTCAGTCTTTCTAATTGTTCAGATTACTCCTCTTAGAAAATGCACACACATCGTGCTGGGAATATGGCCTAGTGGCAAAATTGCTCACCTTGTATACATTAAGCCCTATCGGGGTTTTTAGCACCCTGCGCTCTCCTGACCTGCAGGAGAGATAGGAAAACACACCCCAACCAGAGGAGCCAAGAAGAGGAAAGGGCAGACTGATTGCCCACACCCAGCCCCCCTTTTGTCAGAGAACAAACAGACAGTCCAGGAGCCAAGTCAGCACTAAGACTCTCTTTAATGGGGGAAGGGAGCCTCTCTTAAATGTGTCAGAGAGTGGCGGAAGGGGAGGGGTGTTGGAGAATTAAAGTCTCCAACCAGTGGAAAAATTTAGCCCCGGCATGGTTACTCTGATGCCTCATTAGCACACTAATAGGCCCTTGGGAACACATTTCCAGTAAGGAGTTTCTGGTGTTTGTGGGCCAAAGGAAGCCACCAGTTGTTGTGAGAATCTCCTTTTTCCCCCTGCTTAGCAAGTCTCCCTGAGGAGACTTGCTTGACCAGCTGCCTTTAATGTTAGATTCTCACTATAAACAGGAAAGTCTCCTCACTGTTATTTCACAAGTATTTGGAGAAGTCAAGATTGATGATATCTAGCCTTAAGGAGATAGTAGCTAGGAGATAATTATAGTTCTACCTCAGTTGTATACAGTTCCTTGTTTTGATATCAACAATCTTTGTAGTCACTACCTCCTGTAATTAGAAAGGCATTTGTATCAAGTTCCTGCCCTCACAGTAGGAAATTTCCTCCACTTCTGTATTTGAGACAAATGTCATGCTGTATTGATCTTTTACCCTGTAATTGTAAAATTGGTTTCTAACCCTATATAAACCCTGGCCCTCTTGAAATAAAGTATGCATTGGTTCACTCGCCTTGCATCCCCCGTGTCCTGATTTCGACTGCAGTTACCCAGGTTCAACAGAGGGGTACATGCACCTACTTAGGGGCTGTGAAGGGACAACTGAGCTGTCCGTCAAGGGTGGAGAGCCGAGGGACCAATCCTAAGAGGCAGCCTAATTCTACTTCACAGCCCACAGGACCGCCTCTGAGTTCACCACCAGGCACCATCTTGGCTACACGTGGTCCCAAGGCTGAGAGGCGGGGCCAGCTAGAACCGCCTTTCCTTTTTCACGGAACCCAGAAGGCAGGCAGGGCTATAGGACCACCCATTCCGGGTTCTGGTGTAACAGCCACGTAGCCTCAGGGCTGGAAAAACAGGCGGGGCCAGCTAATTGCCTCTTAATTATGCAAGGCATGCCCCACATCTCCCCCTTTTGTTTTTAATTAGCAGGAGGACCCCCTACTCGAGAGTGTGCCTGTCTTAGGTCTCCCCCTTCTGGTGGTCTTACCCGTCATTGGCTACCACTCTAGCTCTTCAGGCAAACCTACCTGTAGGCCTTACCAGCTCAGTGGAAGAACTTGGGGGGTGGGGAAGAATTGGCACTCAAGAGGAGGCCCTGTTATTTTTGCCTCACGCCTGTACACCCGGTAGGCTGCACATTCTAGTAGGGGCCATGACCAACCTTATAGGGTTCCCAATTGGCTAAAAGCACCATTAACCGGACAGCTCTGGCATATTGCTTAAGAAGTGGGGGAAGCCTATTTACCCTAGCAAGGGTCTAGTGTAAACACAGATGCAAATGTAAACACAAGGCAAATGTAAACACAAGAATCATGGAGGGGTCTCTCCCATGAGGGGGTAAGGGAGCCACCCATTTGGCTCAGTCTAGAGAAAATTGGAGTTCAGTCCATTCTGGCACCACTCAGGGTGAAGCAGACAGCATCCTCCTTCTCTGGCAGTGAGGTAGAAGCAGGCAGGGTCCTCCTTTCTGGCGGGGAGCAGGTCCAGGCCCTGGCAATTCTGGAGGTCCACGGCAGCCAAGGTGCTAGCAACTTAACCCATTTCGTTAGTAAACAGGTTATCGTAAACATGAAGCAAGGTGCCAAGACCCTCAATGCCTATTCCCCTCCCCCCAACGGGAACCCCTAAGCTCAGCAACAGGGGAAAGGCAAAAGGAAAACAAAAGTGCAATACTCCATTCCAGTTCTTTGGCAAAGCTGTAGGCGATATGGACACAGCAAAACATTGCGCCATAAAAGACGCTGAGGTAGAGTCCAAGAAGCAAGCAGGGCTGGGCACTGGAAGGAAAAGAGGCTTGCTGTCTCTGTTGTTGTCCACCAATGATACACACAGGCAGGTTTCCTGTATTTCCAGGGAGGAGCAGGAAGAAATCCACCATGGTCTTTTTTTTTTTTCTAGAGAGAACAAGGAGAAGGCATACCTCAAGAGATAGTGTTCTTGGGTAATTATTTTGGTGAACAACACTTTAGCTCTCTAGCAGGTATCCAAATTGGGCTTGGTTCCCCAATCAGAAAAACACATCTGAAGCCCCTTCCCACGCTGATAAGAGGGTAAGGACCTCGCCATGATCCAGTAAGGGGGTCCTTCCATCAGACTTGCACCTATAAATAAGGTGTCGGACTTGACCAATGCCTCTGAAAAGCCGTCAGAGGTTGGTCTTTGGAGAAATTTAAAACATTTAATGTAAGCATGGCTGTTCTTAACTGGTCATGGGGGCTGCTTTCCCTCTTTTGTTTCAATAATTGGTTCTTTAAGGTCTTAGAATGCCTCTAGATTATGGCTTGACCCCTTGGATTGTATGGTATTCCAGTGGTGTGTTTAATATTCCATATTTGAAAAAATTTCTGCAATGGTTTGCTTATAAAGAAAGGCCCATTGTCTGTCTTTACCTGTAGGGGTAGCCCCAGGATGGCAAAACATTATAAAAAATGGCTTTCAGCATGCTAGGCCCTTTCACCTGAATGGGCAGTTGCCCAACGGGCATGTGAATGAGTGTCTATGGACATAAATATATATTTTAATTTTCCAAAGGGAGCATAGTGGGTCTCATCAGTTTGACAGATAACATTAGGCTTATGTCCTCTGGGGTTAACTCCAGGAGATTGCAGAGGTGGGACCAGCAGAAATGGCATACATGATTTGCATGTCCTTAGGAATTTTTTAAAGTCCTTTATAGGAACCAGGGGGAATCTTTGATGTAACCCTCTCCAGTTTAATGCATACAGTAATGGAGTCCTTGATTCATTTGAAAATTTGAGGATGTGCAGTGGCTGTAGCAATAATAATCCCATTAGTGGCCAGGGATTTAGCCATTTGGTTACCTGGTGCCAGATTCCCATGTAGTTCTTAGTGTCCTTGGAAGTGCTAAAAAAGATAAGCTCAGCCTGTTCCTTTAGTAAAGACTGGATTTGGATCATTAAGGGAGTAATTGGATTTTTATCTAGTTTAATGTATGGGGACACTTGGGTTGGTAACAAATTAACTACATACAAACTGTCAGAAAACAGGTTCATTGGCTGCTGAATATGGGTAGTGCCAAGGCAACTGCGTAGCTCCTTAAACTGTGCAGACCCTGTAACTGGCTCAAAGTAGTGGGTGTTTTCTTTCCTATTGGCAGGGGAGGAAGTGGAGTATACCACCAAGGCATACCCTGCTTTTCCCCCATGACTAAAAATATTTACAGCTTTTTTTGTTTGTTTGTTTGTTTGTTTTTCAAATTTTTATTATCAAACGGATGTACAGAGAGGTTACAGTTTCATACGTTAGGCATTGGATACATTTCTTGTACTGTTTGTTACCTTGTCCCTCATACCCCCTTCCCTCCTCCCCCTTTCCCTTCCCCCCCTGAGGTGTTCAGTTCACTTACACCAAACAGTTTTGCAAGTATTGCTTTTGTAGTTGTTTCTCTTTTTTTACCCTGTGTCTCTCAATGTTGGTATTCCCTTTCAATTTCCTAGTTCTAATACCAGTGTACACGGTTTCCAATATACTCAGATAAGATTACAGAGATAGTGTAGGTACAACCACAGGAAGGTGATACGAGAACATCAACAATAATGGAAGCTACAGATACAGATGGGATGATGAAAGTAGTTACAACTGTGATATAACAATCGTTTCCATAGCATGGAGTTCATTTCATTTAGCATCATCATATGTATTCATAAGGGTATAGCTATGGGGCTCTTGTGATGCTCTGCTATGACTTGTCTAAACCTGTACCAAGTATTCCCAATAAGGGAGACCATAGAGTCCATGTTTCTTTGGATCTGGCTCACTTCACTTAGCACAATTTTTTCCAAGTCCTTCCATTTCCTTACAAATGGGGCAATCTCATTCTTTCTGATAGAGACATAAAATTCCATTGTGTATATGTACCACATCTTCCTGATCCATTCATCTACTGAGGGCCATCTGGGTTGGTTCCAGATACTCGCTGTGACAAATTGTGCTGCGATGAACATTGTTGTGCGGGTGGCATTACTGTGATTTTGTTTGTGGTCTTTTGGATAGATACCCAAAAGTGGGGCTGCTGGGTCATAGGGGAGTTCTATAGTTAGCCTTCTGAGGAATCTCCATACTGCTTGCCAGAGTGGCTGAACCAGTTTACATTCCCACCAACAATGAAGTAGGGTTCCATTTTGGCCACATCCCCTCCCAACAATTTTTATTGTTAGTTTTCTTGATATATGATATTCTGACTGGGGTGAGATGGAATCTCAATGTTGTTTCGATTTTCATTTCTTTAATGGCCAGTGATGTAGAGCTTTTTTTCATATGTCTCTTGGCCATTCTCATTCCTCATCAGAGAAGTCTCTTTGTAAGTCTCTAGCCCACTTGATGAGGGGGCTATTGGTTCTTTGCGGTTTTGTTTTGGAAGAAGGTAATTTTTTTAGTTCTGCATATATTTTAGAGATGAGGCCTTTGTCCATTGAATGGCCGGTAAAGATCTTCTCCCAGTCTGTGGGCTTTCTGTTTATCTTTAGAGCTATGTCATTTGCCATGCAGAAGCTCTGCAGTTTGATGCAGTCCCATTTGTCCAACCTTTCTTTGATTTGTAGCCTTTCTGGGTCATTGTTAAGGAAGTTCCGCCCTGCGCCAAGAAACCCAAGTGTTTCCCCTACACCTTCCTTTTGTGTTTTCAGGGTGTCTGTTTTGATTTCATGGTGTTTAATCCATTTGGAATTGATTTTGGTGCAGGGTGATATATAAGGATCTAATTTTATTTGTTTCATGTGTTGAAACAGTTTTGCCAGCACCATTTGTTAAAGAAGCTATCTTTCTTCCAAACTATTGTTTAAGCTCCTTTATCAGAGATTAACTAGGCATAGTTCTGTGGGTTCATTTCTGGGTCTTCAATTCTGTTCCATTAGTCTTCAGGCCTGTTCCGGTGCCAATACCAAGCTGTTTTTTTTTTTTGGTTTGTTTTGTTTTTGGTTTTTTGGGGTTTTTTTGGCCAGTCCTGGGCCTTGGACTCAGGGCCTGAGCACTGTCCCTGGCTTCTTCCCGCTCAAGGCTAGCACTCTGCCTCTTGAGCCACAGCGCCACTTCTGGCCGTTTTTTTCTGTATATGTGGTGCTGGGGAATCGAACCTAGGGCCTCGTGTATCCGAGGCAGGCACTCTTGCCACTAGGCTATATCCCCAGCCCTGTTTTTTTTTTTTTTATTACTATAGCTTTATAATACAGCTTGAATTTCGGTATTGTAATTCCGCCAACACTGTTCTTTCTGCTTAGGATTGTTTTTGCTATTCTAGGTCTTTTATTGTTCCATATGAATTTCTGGATTGCTTCCTCTATTTCATTAAAAAATGGTGTTGGGATATTAATGGGTATTGCATTGAATTTGTGGATAGCCTTTGGTAGTATTGCCATTTTGATTATATTAATCCTCCCAATCCAGGAGCATGGGAGTTTTTTCCATGTCTTTAATTCTGACGTAATTTCATTTTTCAAGCTTTAAAAGTTCTCCTCAAAGAGGTCTTTCACTTCTTTGGTTAGGGTTATTCCTTGGTGTTTTATGTTTTGGGGGGCTATTGCAAAAGGTTTTGCTTTCCTAATTTCAGCCTCGGCCTTCCAGTCGTTAGCATAGAGAAAGGCCATTGATTTTTGAGGGTTTATTTTATATCCTGAAACTTTGCCAAAGTTTTGGATCAGCTTTAGTAGCTTGAGGGTAGAGTCAATGGGGTTCTTTAGGTATAGGATCATGTCATCTGCGAAGAGAGAAAGTTTAACTTCATCTTTTCCTAATTGGATCCCCTATATATTTTCGTCTTGCCTAATTGCTCTGACTAGGAATTCTAGTACTATGTTGAAGAGCAGGGGAGAGAGTGGACATCCCTGCCTTGTTCCTGATTTTAAAGGGAATGGATTTAATTTTTTTGCCATTTAGAGTTATGTTTGCTGTTGTCTTGTCATAAACTGACTTGATTTAATTTAGAAATGTTCCCAGTAATCCCATTTTTTCCAGGGCTTTTAGCATAAATGGGTGCTGGATTTTATCGAATGCTTTTTCCGCATCCAGAGATAAAACCATGTGGTTCTTTACCTTGCTTCGGTTGATATGGTGGATTACATTAATTGACTTGTGTATATTAAACCAACTTTGCATCCCTGGGATGAATCCAGTTTGATCGTGGTGTATGATTTTTTTGATGACCTCTTGAAGTCGATTGGCCAGAATTTTGTTGAGAATTTTTGCATTTATGTTCAACAGGGAAATCGGTCTATAGTCCTCTTTCCGTGATGAGTCCCTTCCTGGTTTTGGGATGAGGGTTATACTGGCTTCATAGAATGAGTCTGGTAGAGAACGTTCTCTTTCAATTTCATTGAAGAGTTTGAGAAATATTGGTGTTAGTTCTGTTTTGAAGGCCTTGTAGAATTCTACAGTGAATCCGTCTGGACATGGGCTTTTCTTGGATGCGAGATCATTTATTGCCATTTCTAATACTGGATATGGGTCTGTTTAGAAGGTTTAAATCTTCATCGTTCAGTTTGGGGATATGAATTTTTTCTAGGAAATCTTCCACTTCTTCCAAGTTCTCGAATTTGTAGGCATAAAGGTTTTCAAAATAATCCCTAATTATTTTCTGAATTTTGGTTATTTCTGTGGTGATGTTACCTGTTTCATCTCTTATCTTGTTTATTGGAGTTGGTGCCTTCGTTTTTTGGTCAGGTTTGCCAGGGGTCTGTCTATCCTGTTGATTTTTTCAAAGAACCAAATTTTTGATTTGATGATTATTTCGATGGTATTTTTTGTCTCTAATTGATTTAATTCTGATTTGATTTTAATTATTTGCTTCTGTCTATTGATTGGGGTTTGGCTTGTTGTTCTCTCTCAAGGAAATTAAGGTGCTTCCTTAAATTATTGAGTTGCTGTTTCTCCAGTTTGTTGATGTATGCACTCAGAGATATAAATTTTCCTCTGAGTACTGCCTTTGCTGTGTCCCAAAGGAGCTGGTACTTTGTGTCCTCAACTTGGTTGCATTCCATAAACATTTGCATTTCTGTTTTAATTTCTTCAATGACCCACTGATGGTTCAGCAGTGTGTTGTTTAGTGTTCATGAATTGTAGGATTTTCTGTGGTGGCTGTTTGAGTTGAGCTCTAATTTTATTCCATTGTGGTCTGAAAGAATGCAAGGAATGGTATTGATACTTCTGAATTTGTACAGACTTTCTTTGTGCACTAAGACGTGATGTATTTTGGAGAATGCCAGGTGCTGCCGAAAAGAATGTGTATTCTGTCCTTGCTGGGTGGAATATTCTGTAGATGTCGGTTAAGTCTAGTTGGTCTATGTAATTATTTAGTTCTGTGGTTTCTTTGTTCAGTTTTTGGCATGTTGATCTATCCAGAGGTGATAGTGGAGTGTGAAAGTCCCCAACTATCAATGTGTTTGGGTCTATGAGTGTTTTTAGAGTCAGTAGTGTTGGATGAAGTTGCGTGGTACTGCATTTGGTGTGTAGATATCTAGAATGGTTATATCTTCTTGTATGAGAGATCACTTTACTAGTATGTAGTAACCTCTTTGTCTCTTCTTACCTTTTTTAATTTGAAGTCAATTTTGTCTGACACTAGGATTACAACTCCAGCCTGCTTATGGGGGCCATTTGCTTGATAGATTTGATTCCAGCCTTTTACTTTTAGAAGATGTTTACTTTTGCTGGATAAATGTGTCTCTTGGAGGCAGCAAAAAGATGGATCTTGATTTTTGATCCAACTTATGAGCTTATGTTGTTTGATTGGAGAATTAAGTCCTTTAATGTTGAGAGTTAGGATTGAGAGATGATCATTTGTTCCTTTCATTACCAGTATCTTGTTTAAAGCTGTGTCTTCCCATTTCTTGATCTGATGTTTACTATCTAGGGTTCATTTCTCTGTCTGTATTGGGATCTTATTTTCCCTGTATAGTACATCTTTGAAGATTTTTTGTAAAGCTGGTTTGGTGGAGATACATTGTTTCAATTTTTCCTTACTGTGGAAGACTTTTATTTGACCTTCGGCTATGAATGAGTGTTTGGCTAGGTACAGAATTCTTGATTGGTATTTATTTTTATTTACTGTTTGGTATACTTCATTCCAGGCCCTCCTTGCTTTCATGGTCCCTGCTGAGAAGGCATTTCCTTCTGGATATTTGGGAAGTTCTCAGATAATATTCCGTTAAATAGGTTGCCTATCCCATTAACCTCTTTCTCCAAGTTTTTCTCAATACCTGTTATCCTTAAATTGGGATTTCTGATCGTGTCTTGAACTGCCTGTAGCGATCTGTTTTGTTGATTGGACTGGATTTGTATTAGTTTTTTATCTTTCTCCATAGAATCTAAGGAATCTTCAGCTCCTGAAATTCGATCCTCTGCTTCAGTTAGTCGGGACTGTAGGCTAGCTACTTGATTTCGAATCTCTTTTGCTTCTGACTGGTCTTTCCTGATGATTTCCATGTCATTTCTTAGGTCTTTTATGGACTTCTTTACTTCATTATTTTGGTTTTGAGTGTTGACTCTCAAATCTTTAAGCTGGTTAGCTATCTTTTCATTTGACTCTTGAAGTTCATTTATCTTTCTATTTGGGAATGCCAGTCTACCAGCACCTGTGAGCACCGTTTAAGACCCAAAGCAGCCCTTACCAAGCACTGTTGTGTAAATCTTACAAGTTCACAATTATATACAGATACCTTGTATACATGTCTATAAAATTTATTTGGTGTTCCTAAAGAATTCAATTTCAATATAACTACCGATCCTGGGCCCTGTATTCAGTAGTTACTTATTTACTGTTACAATCCTATAAGCAATTCTTGTTCTTATATTAAGTTCTTTTAGGACTGGCTTTCTCTATGAACACCTTTGATTCACTCGGATTAAGCTGGGATACCCTCTATCCAATAACCAGGAGTCAATGGAAACTGGAGGTCCAGGCAGTAAGTCAGGAGGGTAAGTTGGAGTTAGTAAAGAGACTAGAGTAAAATGTATTGGGGGGGGGGTGATTTTGGTTTTGTTTCAGTGACGTGGAAATGTGGAGAAGAGTAGAATCAGTAGAAAGAACAAAGTTAAAATGATAGTCAATGGAAAGTTAGCAGAAAAGAGTGGAGGTGTTATTCATAGGAAAGTAATTTTTAAAGAAAGAGAACACAAAGAGAGAAATAAAGTAAAAATAGTGGAAGAAAGATGCACAAAACGGTGAAAATTTAATTAAAAAAGAAAAAAAATAAAAAGGAACAAAACCAGAAAAGGAACAACCCAAACAAACAAAAAAGAAAATAACTTGATAAAACAAACAGGTAAAAATGGAAAACAAACAACAACAACAAAAAAACAATGACATTTCAGATGTGAAAAAAAAATTTTTTTTAAGTTAAAAAAATGTTAGAAAAGAAAAAAAAAGTAGTCCTCCTTGTTTGGGTGGTCTTTCCCCAGTCTCTGGTTTCTTTGCGATGGTATGCAGTCTATTTTCCTGATTGGCTGGGTTTGACTTGATTTCAGTTTGCAGGGGGTGGATCTGTTTTGACCCTCCCCTGTTGGTGCAATCCTGGGTCTCTGTGGTTCTCAGAGCTTGCAAGTAGGCCTTGGGCGTCCTCTGTAGATGGGGACTTGAGCAGCCTCAGGAACCATGGCTCCTCTGTCTTCTGTGGGGCCCACTGCCTTTAACACCTGGCTTTGAATAGGCTGGGACTCAGCAGGGCGGGACGCTTCTGGCCTGTTTTACCTGGCTGAGAGTTGCATGCCTGGTGGAGGCCCCTCCTTCCTGGGCAGGGTGGCCTCCTTGGCGGAGATGGCTATGGAATGCAGCTCCATTTCAGGCTGGGAATTGGGCTTCCTCTGTGACGGGACAGTTTAACTGTGTCAGGAACTGTTTCTTCCCCTGTCTGGTGTTTTGGTGCCGCCGGGAGCTGCTCTCTGCTTTCGCTTTAAATTTAGAAATTCCGGTGGGCAGGGCAGGGCACCTCTGGCTAAGCCAAGGCCCAGGACACGCCTCCCACCTGGGCAGGGGGTGTTCTCCTGGGCGGAGCTGGCTCTCACTGGTCAGTCCCTCTTGCCCTTTTCAAAGATGGCAACTTTGGCCTCGCTTTCCCCTGGCCTGCTTTAGTTCCAATCTGGTCTGACCCTATGCCAGTGGCAAAGATGGCGCTTTGCTCTGGCTGTGGGGGAAGGGCTGCCTTCCAGAATCTGCTCTGTGGAAGCGAGTGAGAATATCTTTCATGGGGTACTCACGTTTTCTTTGCGATTTCAGGTCGTCCGTGCTCAGCCACAGTCTGGAGGATTTCTCCCTGGTCTACGCTGTGTGCTTTAGCTGCGCGGAGTGCGGGTTGCTGTGCTGGGTGCTGTGCCAGCGCCAGCACTGGCGCGGTGGCAGGACCCCGTCTGGAGCTCAAATCTGTGTTTTCAGATGAGCAAAGTCAATTTTTCCTTCCTGGCCAGAATCCCTGTACTGTTAGAACTTTCTCTGGCTGTCTTTCTAGGAGTAAAATTTTCTATGGGGTGAGAAAACTGTGATGTCGGAGGGAGCTGAGATATGGCTCTACAGCTCCTCCGCTGTCTTCCCGGAAGTCCATTTACAGCTTTCATAAGAGGTTTGGTAGAGAAAAGTATTGGGGGAATCCACTGTAACCTCAAAAATGAGGTCACCCATCTTGAAGTGCCATAATGGCAGTCCAACTTCTCCATGAAACACTCTGAGTTACTAGACACCCGGTTATGTTTTTTTCTTTAACCCACTCAAAATCTGACAGCCAGTAGGGAATAACTAGCACATCAGGATCCCACCCATAATGTCTCAGGGAAATATCCATGCCCTTAATTACCAGGTCAGCTAGCTGGTCTAGCAGGAAGTAAACCCTGGGAGCCCCTCCTACTGATGCAAGCAGCCATTGGAGAGGCTCGCCTGATTGAGTAATAGCGGCTGAGGAAAGCTCTGAGCCGGGAAGGATCCAAAGACAAAGGGGGCATTTGGGCCTATAATGAGCAGATTGTGCCATATTAAGGGCTGTCTGAATTTTTTGAAATATTACTTGATGTGATGGAGTTATAGTAGTAACATCATTGGGGGCTTTATCCTTTAAAGATTCAGAAAGTGGAAGCATATCTTCTGCAGGCAGGTGAAGCCAAGGCCTTAACAAATTAATCTCACCTAACAGTTTTTGTAAATCCACCAAAGTATAGGATGACTTGAAGGATAATTGAGGCTTAAGGGGGCAAACCGAGTCTAGCCTAAGCTCGGCCTCCAAAATCTTGAAGGGAGGTAAGGTCTGAACCTTGTCATTGGATATGTGCAATCCTCCCCTTTGTAGGAGTGTCTGAAGTTTCTTATAGGTGGCGCCCAACTCATGGGCATCTGCTGCCCCAATAATTATGTCATCCATATAAAGGTATAAAATAATATCTGACTGACCCTGAAGGGGTTGTAAGACTTGCGACACATAATGCTGTCAGAAGGCCAGACTGTTAGCCATGCCCTGTGTTAGTACCACCCATTCATAGCTTTGGTCTGGCCCCTGGTAGTTAACCAAGGGGATAGAGAAGGCAAACTTCTCACAGTCCTGTGGGATAAGAGGAATGGAAAAGAAGCAATCCTTGATGTCTATTACAATAAGAATCACATCCCGAGGAATGGAGGGGATCCACGGCAGCCTTCACAAAGGGGTGCCTGCAGAAATCATCTGCTCACTAATTTTTCTTAGGTCCTGTAACTTTCTCCATTTACCTTTTGTAAAACAAATACAGGACTGTTCCAAGGACTTAACAAGGGTCTAATATGTCCTAGGGTCAATTGTTCTGATACTATTTCTCTTAATTTTTCTAGTTTGTTTAGGGGGAGTGGCCACTGTTCCACCCAAACCGGGGGGCCTGAGAGCCATCAAATGGCAGGGACAGTAGGAACAGTATGCCCTAGGATTGGGGGTGAGGCCTCAAAAGTGGAACAGGAACCATCTGCCTCTTGGCCTCAAAAGGAGGAACTCCCTGATAGTTGCTAAAGTTACCTGACAGGCCACGATCTGTGGTGATAAAGGCCTCAGCTTCCCCCAAAGTATCCTGTCCCAGCAGCTTAGCTATTAAGCCAGATGCCACCAGGGGGTGTACTTCTCCCTGACTACCATCTATATCCCTCCAGTCAAGCTAGTCCCTGGTTACTTCAGATCTAGCACCACCCCCAGCCCCAACAATGGAGGTCCATGGATCAGCCTCAATTGTGGGGGAAACCTCCTCTTTTCTTAATACTATTCAGTCTGCTCTGGTGTCAGTCAAGCATCAGAACCTTTTCCCTGCTATAAAGATGTCTATTTTTGGACTAACTCCCAGGACTATTGGGACTGTCCAGTGGACCCCAGCTGGGTTGCTGGACTGGTCGCCTCCTTTGGGTGACAGGGTTGGAAGGCACCCCGCTACCAGTTTAAAGGCTTCCCCTCAATGTCAAATTTGGACCTACACTCCCTTTGCCAATGAAGTCCCTTCCTGCACCAGAGGCAGGATGTTTTAAGTTGCCTCTTAGCCTGGCCTGAGGGATGTCCTTGTGAGGCACCAGGTTTTACTCTGCCTGTAGGACACTACCTCTTAAAGTGGACCTGTTGGCCACACCCAAAACAGACACCCTTGTGTGCTCTGTAGCAAGTGGCATGGGTGCATGAAGCCATCTGGGCCTGTAAGGCTGCAGTGAGCGACTGTGACTGATAGGCCTGAGTAGCAACATTCATGGTGGCAACTTTCCACCCTTCCATAGATATATCCTTCATCCCTGCACAGGCTAGTTTATGGTCTGTGGTCATTTCCTCCCAAACCAACATCTTAACAAACTGGTCCCGCAGGAGCTCAGGAGAGAACTCCTATGAGGCTCTTTTCTACCCTGCCAATAAAGGTGGCAAGTTCGTCCATTGCCCTTTGGGTAATTCCTGTCATTGGGGGCTCTGAGGCGCCCTCCTCTAACCTTTTCCATACCACCAGTCCCAGGGCCCGCACCTGCTCTTGATAGGGGGCAGGAATAGCAGCCTGTTGGAGGCCTGTAGAGAATTGATCATTGGACCCTGACAACATTCCAAAGGTTATGGGGACTGGGGAATCAGCAGCTTGGTTTCTCTCAGCCTGAGCATGGCACTTGCCATTAAAAAAAAGCACACCATTTTAGGTACAGTGGGCCAGGGAGTACGACCTTAGTTAAATTTTTCAAATACTGGGTGTTGCACTGTTGATGAGCCAGACCTTGGAGTATGGTTTCGGCCCAGGGAGAGTTAGGTCCATCCTCAGAAACTGCCTTTATAAGCTCTTTAAGCTAACTTCCCTCCATCTCACCATTTGTTCTACTCCATCCCAAGTAGCTAGGCTGGAAATGTTGGCGGACGCCACCCAGGGTGTACTGTGCTTCAATGCTTCCCAGACCCTACTGGCCTGGGAGTCCGAGACCTCTAAGACTACGTTTTGGCACATGAATCTCAGCACTCTAAGCACTCGATCATCATGCTGAGTTTGAGCCTGCTCCATCTTTTTGGGGGTACCTTCACCTCAGAAGTCGTTTGGCTTGGCACCCCAATAATTTCACCTCATACGTCCTCCTTGCCCCACGTCAGGCACCAATTATTGGGGTTTTTAGCCTCCTGCGCTCTCCTGACCTACAGGAGAGATGGGAAACATTCCCCAACCAGATGAGCCAAGAAGAGGAAAGGGCAGACTGACTGCCCACACCCAGCCCCCCTTTCATCGGAGGACAAACAGACAGTCAAGGAGCCAAGTCAGCACTAAGACTCTCTAATGGGGGAAGGGAGCCACTCTTAAATGGGTCAGAGAGTCGCGAAAGGGGTGGGGTACCTGCGCCTACTTAAGGGCTGTGAAGAGACGCCTGATCTGTCTGTCAAGGGTGGAGTGCTGAGGGACCAATCCTAAGAGGAGGCCTAATTCTACATCACAGCCCACAGGACCACCTCTGAGTTCACCACCAGGTGCCATCTTGGCAACACGTGGTCACAAGGCTGGGAGGCGGGGCCAGCTAGAACCACCTTTTCTTTTCCGTGGAACCCAGAAGGCAGGAAGGGCTATAGGACCACCTGTTCCAGGTTCCGGTGTAAAAGCCACGCAGCCCCAGGGCTGGGAAAACAGGTGGGGCCAGCTAATTGCCTCTTAATGATGAAAGGCATGCCCCAAAAAGCCCTGGGTTCAATTCCTCAGCACCACATCAATAGAAAACCGCCAGCAGTGGCACTGTGGCTCAAGTGGCAGAGTGCTAGCCTTGAACAAAAACAAGCCAGTGAAAGTGTTCAGGCCTGAGTTCAAGCCGCAGGACTGGTGAAAAAAAGAATAAGAAAATGAACACACATCAACAACAGGTCTTCTCCAAGGCAAAAGCAAAAGTCTCTCTAACATCTCTTCCATCAAGAATTTTTAAATAGGGGGCTGGGGATATAGCCTAGTGGCAAGAGTGCCTGCCTCAGATACACGAGGCCCTAGGTTCGATTCCCCAGCACCACATATACAGAAAACGGCCAGAAGCGGCGCTGTGGCTCAAGTGGCAGAGTGCTAGCCTTGAGCGGGAAGAAGCCAGGGACAGTGCTCAGGCCCTGAGTCCAAGGCCCAGGACTGGCCAAAAAAAAAAAAAAGAATTTTTAAATAAAAAGATAGGAAATTTCAAAAACTCAGATAAAATATAGCCCTATCACTAATTCCTCCATAACAATTTGACCATGGTTCTGAGGAAATGGGATATATTGCAAATACTGAATGAAAAACAGAGGGCTGAGGAATATTGGAAACAATTCTCTAAACATTTCTGGAAGGGTTTCAAACCATGACCTTCCCATCCCCATCTCCTGAGTATCTAATGTTACAGGTATGTACTTCCATGCCTAGTCCCTATGAATTTGTCTTAATGGCTTTATTGGCTTGAAGTCTTTTAAGAAAAAAAGAAATTATGAAAGAAAAATAATTCATATTTATTTAACTTAGAGTGTTAAGAATACTCACTCCTCATTTCTACTCAAAGTAGTGTATGGACCAGAGTCACCTGCATTGCCTGGTAGTTTGTAATCAAGTCAGGGGACAAAGGCACTGACTACAATGTTGGTTTGTTGTTGTTTTTAAACAAAATCCTAACCAGGTTGACACATGCATTTAAGACTCCGCTAAATATAAAGCTCCCCTATCCAACACACGTTTCCAAAAGTGTCAATTAGGAGCAAACAGGGTCTCAGTTAGGAAACAAGAAAACAAAAAATGTATGATTTTCAAATCAGGAGAAACTCCCTATCCATTGAATAATTTCTAGAAACACTAAGAAGTCCTTAGCTCATATGAACAGAAACTAAATTCAGAGGGGAGGGACATCTATTGGCCCTCTACCCTCAAAATTACTAGATGAATTACCTAAGGTCAGTTTACTGGACTTATATACTACTTTTCTGAAACACTGTAAAATATACTCAGCAACCTTAAAAGAGAAATATCAGGCCCTGTCTAATAAAATTTAAAAGTTGTATGAACAAGGAGAAGAAATTATTTTAAATACATCTGTAGGACGACTAACAGGAAGATGGAGGAGGAGCAGTAGAACCCTAGCTAAGCTCCCTCCAACATGCAAGCTTTACCACTCCAGAAAAACTTTTACTCCTGGAAAGACAGCCCAAATAAGTTATAACAGTATAGGGATTCTGGCCACAAAGGAAAAATAGATTTTTCTGGCCTGAAAAAAGATCTGAGCTCTGGGCAGCATCTTGCCTCCATGCCAGAGCTGGGGCCAGCACCCCCACAGCACCCAGTACACCAGCCAGTACTTCACACACCTAAAGTACATAGCAGCGACCAGGAAGAAATCCTCCAGATGGTGGCAGACAGACACAGATTGCAGGCTGAGCACAGACAGGCTGAAAATACAGGGAAAGCATGAGTACCCCACAAAGAAATTCTCACTCACATCCACAGAGCAGCATCTGGAAAGTAGCCCTTTCCCCAACACCAGAGAGAAGTGCCATCTTTGACTCTGGCATAGACCTGGTCAGAGCAGAGTGGAACTAAAGTGTGCCAGGGGAAAGCAAGGACAAAGCGGCCGTCTTTGAAAAGGGCAAGAGTAACTGAATGGTGAGAGCCAGCTCCACCTAGGAGAAGGTTCTCCCCCGCCCAGGCGTGAGGCTCCATCCTGGGCCTCGGCTCACAGACTCAGGTAAACTCAGCCAGAGTTACCCAGCCCCTCACTACCAATGTTGTGGCTGCCGACTCTCCAGCATCTGAAAATTCTAAAATCAAACTGAAAGTGGCCTGCAGCTACTGGCAACAAGGATCAATCGTACTGGAGAGTAAACAATTCCTGAGACAGATATATGGCCCCATTACAAAGGACAAGAAATTCCCACCAGCAAATGGAGCTGAATTCCACAACCAGGTCCACCCAGGAGAAGGTCTCCCCACCTGGGAAGGAGAAACCTCCCTTGAGGCAAGCGGCTCTCAGCCAGGTAAACCAGGCCCAAGGCGTCCCGCCCTTCTGAGTCCTAAGCCTATTCAGGGCCAGGCATTAAAGGCTGTGGCCCCACAGCAGACCAGAAGAGCCACGGTTCCTGAGAATATTCAGCGTCCCCCAACTACAGAGGACACCCAAGTCCTACCTTAAAGCTGTGCAAAACACAGAACCCCAGGATTTAACTAACAGGGGCAGAGGGTTAGAGCAGATCCGTCCTCTGAAAAATGAAAGCAAATCAAACCAGCCAAGCAGCAGGAAAATAGACTAGACCACCGCAAGGAACCCAGGTACTGGAAAGAGCCAACCCAAACAAGGAACACTCCATTTTTTAAAACATATTTAAGACTTTTTTCCCCATATCTGAGTTGCTGTTTGTTCTTTGTTTTCTGTTTTTCATTTGTTTGTTTTATTGGGCTTTTTTTGGTAATATATTTTTGCTGGATTTGTGTGTTTGTTTTCCTGAATTTTTTTCTTTGTTTATCTTTTCACATGTATTTTCATTGAAATTACTTTCCTTTGACTAATACCTTTACTCATTTCTGTTGAGTCTCCATTGTCTGTCATTTTAACCCCGTTCTTTCTAGATTCTACTCTTCTCCACCTTTCCACTTCACTGAAACTAAATCAAAATCATCATTCCCCATTCATTTTACAGTATTCTTTTCATTACCCTCCTAAATTTACTTCCAGGACCTCCATACTCCATAGGCTCCTGGTTATCAGATAGAGGGTATCCCTGTTCAATCCAAGTGACACAAAGGGGTTCAGAGAGAACTCCCATAAGTTCAAAAGAAAACAAATATAAAAACAAATATTAGTCATAGGGTTATAATGGAAATAAGTAACTGCTGAATACAGAGACAGGGATGAGGGTTGGTTGTTATATTAAAATTGTATTCTGTGCGGACACCAAATTTTCTTTTATATACAAAAAAAGAGAGGGAAAGTAAATGTATATAATTGTGAACTTCTAAGATTTATACAACAGTGCTTGGTAAGGTCTGCTTTGGGTCTTAAATGGTGCTCACAGCTGCCTGTAGACTGGCATTTCCAATCCAAATGGGCAGAAGAAGCACAATGAAGAGAGCAAACAAGGGAATCTCATCTCACACTCAAAACAAGCAGGAAGCAGAGCAGTCAGTCAATGACTTAGAAGAGAACCCTAAAAATGCTCTACAAACTCCACTGATAAAAAGTTAAATGAAAAGTTTGAATCAATTCATCAATCCATCCATAAAGTAATAGAGGATTATATGGACTCCAAAAATAGAAAGATAAATGAAATTCAAGAGTCCAATGAAGATAGTTACCCAGCTAAAAGATTTGAGAGACAGCACTCAGAACCAAATTAATGAAGTAAAGAAGTCCATAAAGGACCTAAGCGAAAATTACAGCAAAGACATGGAATTCATCAAGAAAGACCAATAAGAAGGAAGGGAGACTCGAAATCAAGTAGCTTGCCAACAGAGCAGACTAGATGAAGCAGAGGATCGAATCTCAGGAACTAAAGGTTCCCTAGAATCTATGGAGAAAGAACAAAAAACAATACAAAACCAATCCAATCGTCAAAATAGATCACTCCAGGAGCTCCAAGGTACAATCAGGAAGCCCAATTTAAGGCTAATAGGTATTGAGGAAAACCTAGAGAAAGAAGTCAATAGAATAGGCAACTAATTTAATAGAATATTAGCTGAAAACTTCCCAAACATCCAGAAGGATATAGACCTACCCAGATACAAGAAGCATTTCGAACCCCAAATTGACCAGACCATAATAGGGCATCCCACTGACATATTGTGATCAAAACAGGATCAATACAGTCCATGGAAAGAATCCTTAAAGCTGCTAGGTAGAAGAAAATAATCATATATAAAGAAAAACAGTTAGAATAACCACATACTGCTCAGCAGAGACCATGAAAACCAGGAGAGCCTGGAATGAGGTATACCAAACCCTATAGAAAAATAACTAGCAACCAGTAATAGTGTATCCAGCTAAACTCTCATTCATAGTCAAAGGTCAAATAGAAGTCTTCCACAGTAAGGAAAAACTGAAACGACATATTTCTACCAAATGAGCTTTACAGAAAATCCTCAAGGATGTACTACACATGGAAAATAAACAAGATCACAATACAAACAGACAAATGAACTCTAAATAGAAAACCAGAATATTAGATCAAGAATTGGGAGACACAGCTTTTAACAATATAGCTATAATGAAAGGAAAAAATGATCATCTCTCAACATTAATGGACTTAATTCTTCAATCAAAAGACATAGGCTAATAGGTTGGATGAAAAATCAAGTTCCATCTTTCTGCTGCCTTGAAGAGACACATCTACCCAGCAAAAGCAAACATCTTCTAAAAGATAAAGGCTGCAATAAAATCTACCACGCAAACAGCCCCCATAAGCAGGCTGCAGTTGCAATCATTGTATCAGATAAAATTGACTTCAAATTAAAAATGGTAAGTAGAGACAAAGAAGGTTACTACAAACTAATAAAAAGATCTCTCCTACAATAGGATATAACCATCCTAAATATCAACACCCCAAATATAGACAGAAAATCCTACAAAACATGGAGACTAAACACATTGCTGAACCATCCGTGGGTCATTTAAGAAATTAGAACAGAAATTCAAATGTTTATGAAAAAAACCAAGATGAGCACAGAAATTACCAATTCCTTTGGGACACCAGAAAGGCAGTGCTCAGAGGAAATTTATATCTCTGAGTGCCTAAATCAACAAACTGGAGAAACAGCAATTCAACAACTTAAGGAAGCACCTTTAGCTCCTTGGAAGAGAACAGCAAGCCAAACTCCAAGCCAATAGACAAAAGCAAATAGTTAAAATAAAATCAGAATTAAATAACTTAGAGTAAAAAAAAATTGAAAGAATCAACAGTATGAAGAGTTGGTTCTTTGAAAAAATTAACAAGATAGACAGAACCCTGGCAAATCTGACCAAAAAACAAAGGATACACACCGAAAATAAACAAGATCAGAGGTGAAACAGGCAACATAACCACACAGAAACAACAAAATTTTAGAACAACATAAGGGAATATTTTGTAAAACTTTACAACAACAAATTTGAGAACCTAGAAGAAATGGACAATTTCCTTGCAAAAATTGATATCCCAAAGCTCAACCATGAAGATTTTAAGATTCAAAACAGACTAATATCCAGCATTGTAATGGAAACAGCAATAAGAGATCTCCCATCCAAAAAAGCCCAGGTCCAGATATATTCACAGTAGAATTCTACAAGACCTTCAAAACAGCACTCACATCAATATTTCTCAAACTCTTCAATGAAATTGAAAGATAAAGGTTATTACCAAACACATTATATGATGCCAGTGTAATCCTCATCCTAAAACCAGGAAGGGACTTATCAAAGAAAGAGAACTTTAGAACGATTTGCTGTTGAACATTGATGCAAAAATTCTCAACAAAATTTTGGCCAATCAACTTCAAGAGGTCCTAAAAAAATCATACACTATGACCAAACTGGATTCCTTCCTCATATGCAGAGCTGGTTCAATGCATGCAAGTTAATCAATGTAATCAAGCACATCAATGGGAGGAAGGTCAAGAATCACATGATTATGTCACTAGATGCAGAAAAAGCATTTGATAAAATCCAGCACCCATTTCTAATAAAAGCCTTGGAGAAACTCGGATTTCAGTGAACATTCCTGAATATAATTAAGGGTGACTATGACAAACCAACAGTGAACATAACTCTTAAAAGGGTAAAGCTAAAGCCATTTCCTCTAAAATCAGGAGCCAGACAAGGTTGTAGGCTATTCCCTCTCCTCATTAAAACAGCAATAGAATTCCAAGCCAACACAATAAGGCAATAGGATGATATAAAGGGGATCCAAATTGGAAAAGATGAAGTCAAATTCTCTCTCTTTGCAGATGACATGATCCTCTATATAGAAAACACTGTATACTCTATTCCGAAGCTTATAGAGCTGATCCAAAACTTTAGCAAAGTAGCAGGATATAAAAGAAACACTCAAAAATCAATGGATTTTTATATGCCTACTACCGGAAGACCAAGGCCAAAATCAGGAAAGCATCTCCTCTTACAATCACCTCAAAAAACATAAAATACCTAGGAATCACCTTAAACAATGAACTGAAAGACCTCTATGATGAGAACTTTAAAAACATGAAAAACGCAATTAAGGCAGAACTAATGAAAGGGCAAAACCTCCCTTGCTCCTGGATTGGAAGGATTAATATTGTCAAAATGGCAATATTGCTAAAGGCTATCTACAAATTCAGTGCAATACCCATCAATATTCCAAAATGATTTTTTAATGAAATAGAGGAAGCAATCGAGAAATTCATATGGAACAATAAAAGACTCTGAATAGCAAAAAGAATCCTAAGAACAGTGCTGGAGGAATTACAATACCAAACTTTAAGCTGTATTACAAAGCTATAGTAATTAAAACAGCTTGGTATTTGCACAGGAACAGGCCTGAAGACCAATGGAACAGAACTGAAGATGCAGAAATGAACCTGAAGAACTATAGGTACTTAATCTTTGATGAAGGAACTAAAAAATAGGATGGAATAAAGATAGCCTCTTTAACCAATGGTTCTGGCAAAACTGGTTCAACACTTGCAACAAATTAAAACTAGATCCTTATAAATCACCCTGCACCAACATCAATTCCAAATGCATCAAAGACCTTAAAATGAAAACAGATACCCTGAAAACACTACAAGAAGTGGTAGGAGAAACAATTGGGCTCCTTGACACAGGATAAACTTCCTTAACAAAGGCCCAGAAACACAACAAATATAAGAAAGGTTAGACAAGTGGGACTGCAAAAACTACAGAGCTTCATTTTTTGAGTTCATAAGGGTATAGCTATTGGGCTCTTGTGATCCTCTGCTGTGATTAGCCTAAACCTGTGGTAATTATTCACTATGAGGGAGACCACAGAGTCCATGTTTCTTTGGGTCTGGGTCACTTCACTTAGTACCTGCACTATCTCTGTATCTTATCTGAGTACCCTGGAAACCGTGTATAAAGGTATTAGAACTAGGAAACTGAAAGTGAATACCAAAATCGAGAGACACAGAGTAAAAAGACAAACTATTACAAAAGCAATACTTGCAAAAATGTTCAGTGTAAATCTACTGAACAATTCATGGGGGGAAAGGGAAAGGGGGAGGGGAGAGATGGGAATAAGGGAGGCGGTAACAAACAGTACAAGAAATGTATCCAATGCCTAAAGTATGAAACTGTGACCGCTCTGTATATCAGTATTACAATACAAACTTTAAAAAATAAATGCAGGGGCTGGGGATATAGCCTAGTGGCAAGAGTGCCTGCCTCGGATACACGAGGCCCTAGGTTCGATTCCCCAGCACCACATATACAGAAAACGGCCAGAAGCAGCGCTGTGGCTCAAGTGGCAGAGTGCTAGCCTTGAGCGGGAAGAAGCCAGGGACAGTGCTCAGGCCCTGAGTCCAAGGCCCAGGACTAGCCAAAAGAATAAATAAATAAATAAATGCAGATGAAAAATGAGAAAGACAAAGGAAATAAAAGTACTGCAGACCTTCTGCAGGGCAAAGGACATAGCTTGCCAGATAAACAGAAAACCCACAGATTGGGAAAAGATCTTTACTGGACTTACAACAGACAAAGGCCTCATATTTAAGATATATACAGAACTTAAAAAAATTAAATTCTTGGGCTGGGGATATAGCCTAGTGGCAAGAGTGCCTGCCTCGGATACACAAGGCCCTAGGTTCGATTCCCCAGCACCACATATACAGAAAACGGCCAGAAGCGGCGCTGTGGCTCAAGTGGCAGAGTGCTAGCCTTGAGCGGGAAGAAGCCATGGACAGTGCTCAGGCCCTGAGTCCAAGGCCCAGGACTGGCCAAAAAAAAATAATAATAATAAAAAAATAAATAAATAAATTCTTCCAAAAGAAAACCTCAAAGAACCAACATCCCCTTCAACATGTGCCCAAAAGACTTAAAATGAGACTTCTCTGATGAGGGAATGAGAATGGTCAAGAGACATATGAAAAGTGCTGTACATCACTGAACATAAAAAAAAAAAAATCAAAACAACATTAAGATTCCCATGTCACCCCAATAAGAATGTCCATTATCAAGAAAACTAACAATAACAAATGTTGGAGGGGATGTGACCAGAAGGGAATCCTACTTCATTGTTGGTGTTAATATAAACTTGGAAAGCTGTATGGAGATTCCTCAGAAGGCTACACATATAGCTCCCCTATTACCCAGCAGCCCCACTATTGGGCATCTACCCAAAAGATTACAAACAAGAACACATTAAAGCCACCAGCACAACATTGTTCATCGTAGCACAATTTGTCATAGCTAAAATATGCAACCAACACCGATGCCCCTCAGTAGACAAACGGACCAGGAAAATGTGGTAAATATACACAATGAAAATTTATGCCTCTCTCAGAAAGAATGCCATTGCCTCATTCATAAGTAAATTGTACTTGGAAAAAATCATAGTACGTCAAGTGAGCCAGACAGAGAAACATGGACTATATGGTTTTCCTCATTGGGAACAATTAGTACACATCTTGGATAGTCCTAGTCAAAGATCACAATGGCTCACGTAGGATGATGGTAAGCGAAATGAATTCCAAAATATGGAAACAATTGGTATATGACTGTTGTTGTTATGTTCAACATACTAGGTGTAATTATGCCCTTTTTCTTTTGTGTTTCTCTCATGTGGTTTTAAACCTGATAAGACTGTAACTGAATTTGGTACCCTGGATATTGTATATACATGTATTTAAACTAGAGAAGGCAAAGAATGTCTCAATAATTTAAGGTAACATGTCATGTGTTCCACACCAGATGAAAACAATTTGTATTTCCATCTAACAATCTAAAGGTATTTAAAAATAATGATATAGGTGATTTATTTCAAAATATATACTTGTGAGTTGACAATTCAATGACAATTCAAGCAACGGTGGTTCATGCCTATACTTCTGGTTATTCAGGAGGCTAAGAACTGAGGATTATGGTTTGAAGACAGTGCTAGTGAGATGCTTATTTTTTATGAAGCACTGAAGTAGAAAATCAGTAAGGAGCTGTGGTTATGTGGTAAAGTGCTAATCTCAATTGCTCATATTGCTTATGAAAATGAACTCCAAGAAATGGAAGCAAGAAAACACTATTTTTTATTCTCTTTTCTTTTCCTTTGGTTTATTCGCCTCTGTTACTTTTTTCGATGTCTGTGCCTGTTGTCTTGTACCTAATTTGGAGGGAGGAAAGGGAACCATATAAATGATGGAACAAATTGTGAACCAATTCAGCAATGAAACTCACTAGACACTATGATAGGAACGAACTGTACAACTTGCAAAAGTTGGGAGGGGAAAACTGGAAGAGAATATGGGAGAGGGGGACACTTCAAAAGGAAATGTACTCATTTTACTCATTTAACTGTAATCCCTCTATACATCATCTTTACAATGTTTTATTTTAAAAAATTAAAAGCTTGTGTACAACATCCAAGCCCTGAGTTCAATTCCAGAACTAGCACAGGAAAAAAAATGATCAAATTATGTTTTATCTGACATATGAACTCCACTTAGATTGGCACTTCTGCTTGAACTGGTTTCTTGTTAGTTTTATGATGTTTTTCCAGAGCTATCATGGAGGAATCTGTGTTTTACGTAAAGTCGGAACTAAAATTGGCTTTGCTTAAAATAAAAAAGATACTTTATGGTCTCAAAAACTCAAATTGAAATCAAGCACTTTTACCCCATCTAGCTAGGAGGATAAAATCTGGAGAAGTGTGGTTTGGAGAATTGTTGTTTGAAGACATCCAGGGCAGAAAAGTCTGCAAGACTCTTTCGCCAAAGTTACCTAAAAAATGGGAACAGGAAGTGTGGCTCAAGTATAGAATGCAGCTGGGAGAAAAAAGGCTGACTGAGAATAAGTAGCCCTACTTTCAAACACACACACACATGCACATGCACACACCAGTTGAGAACAAAGACAGCTGGCAGGAAACCAGTAGACAGGGGAGGATTATGGGGAGGGAAGTATGAATAAAATACATTATATACTTGTATGAATATACCCCCGTTTTTATGTCGGGGCTCTCGGCCCAGCGCGCTTCTCCTTACCCACTGGAGAGTGAGGGTGTGCCCCTGTGGGGTAGAAACTGAGAGAATGTGCAAGCCACGAAAAACGCCAACCCCAGCTCCATTATGTACAAATTAGGACTTAGGACACACAGGCCCTTTCGTGGAGCTGTTGCGCAAACATCCAAAGGCTTTAATTTCCGGGTGGGGTTTATATAGCAGGGATGATGAGCAGGAAGGGGAGGGATTTAGAGTGGCTAGCTAGGCACAGCGATATACTGATCAGGTTGTCCTTCACAGGTGATGTCACGGGACTTTCTCTATGGGTGGTCGTAATGTCCCCCAAGACCGCCTCTGGGTTCCTTCCCCACAGCCATCTTAGAGCTCACGCCATCCGAGGCGGGAGGCGGGCTGGTTAGAGCAGGCCTTTCCGGTTCCGGACACGGAGGTTGAAGGTGGAGCTAACAGCCATGCGGCCCCAGAGCTGAAGAGGTGGGCCTATTAGGACCACCTCCTAAAGCAGCAGCCAGTGCCCCACATCTCCCCCTTCTGTTTATTATAAATAGCAGGAGGCGATGTAAATATAAGGCATATGTAGACATAAGGCAAATATGGGGCCTCTCCCACAAGGGGGAGTAAGTGAAGGGGCCACCCATTTGGCTCAGTCCTGGGAAAATTGGAGTTCTTAGTCCATTTCTGTGCCACTCAAGATAAACTAGGCCACATTCCCTTTCTCTGGCAGTGAAGTAGAAACAGGTTCAGGCTCTGGCAACTCTGAAGGTCCATGGCAGCCAAGGCGCTGGTAACTTAATGCATGTGGTTAGTGAACATTATCAGAAACATTTAAGCAAGGTGCCAAACCCTTACTCCTATTTTGTAAACATTTTATCATAAACATGGAGGCAAGGTGTCAAACCCTCAACTCCTGTTTCCCTCCAATGGGAACCTATAAGTTTAGCAGCAGGGGAGAGACAAAAGGGAAATGACATTGTAATACTCCATTCCAGTTCTTTTGCAAAGCTGCAGGCAATATCACCACAGCAAAACATTGCACCATGGGAGACCCCAAGGCAGAATCCAGGAAGCAAGCAGGGCCGGCGCTGGTCCACCGCTGATGCACGCAGGCAGGCTTCCCATATTTCCATGGAAGAACAGGAAGAAATCCACCACGGTCTTTGTTTTATCCTAGAGATAACAAGGAGAAGACATTTCTCCAGAGGGAAGGCACATGCAAAGCCCGTTTAAACTCTGCTTTGGGGAGATTTAAAATATTTAGTGTAAATTTAAAATATTTAATGTAAACATAGCTGTCCTTAACTGGTCATGGGGGCTGCTTCCCCACTTTTGTTTAATTAATAACAGATGAGGGAACCAGGCTGGGAGTATGAGCGAAGGTTGTCTCTTCTGGAACTACTTCTGGCTGAAACGGGGCAAAGTAGTCAGGCATCCCTGATTCATCATTTGGCCTGGTATAGTCCAGTTTGGTTGGTAAAGGTCCTCATCATTTCCACTATAATGGTTATCAGGGCCAGAGGGTGTCATGGTCTCCTCTGGCTACCTCCTGCAGCTTGGGCACATCAAGGAGTCCCTGGCAAGGGGGTCCTCAGGGTCCAGATCTGTGCTGGGCACAGCAGTGTAGTAAGAGGATGGCCTTGAACTGCAAGTTTCCAGGTGGCAACCTAAGTGAGGGATGTTATCCTGTTAAAAGAGACTTTTGAAGAGGTCAGGCAAAAGGCTGACAAGTTTACAGGGCTAGTTAACGTGAATGACATGGGAAAACATACCCCAGGCATAAGCCAGAAAATTTCCATTTAGAACGTAAATCTAATTGTGGCGAATTACAAAGAAGGAGGAATAGCTGAAGGAAGTGTTTATGGATAGTGGACCCGTTTGGAGTAGCCAGTCAGAGGCTAAAATAAATAAATACATACATACATACATACATATATATATATACATATATGTGTATATATATATATATATATATATATATATATATATATATATATATATATACAAATGGCAGTAAAGGGAAAAGGGAAAATGGACAGGTATGGGCATTGGGTGGGTAAACAACTATTCCTCCTGATCTCCCAGCTCTGATTAATTTTGAAAGGGCAAGACAAGGTGATTCCATTTAGGATGTGACACCATTCTCCTCTTACTCCTCTCCACGATCCTGTTCTCTGTACTGGCTGAATCCCAGGGATCTAGGTGCTTGGTGCTGGGATGGCTTGACCCCATTGGCATTCACGGGGTTCGAACTCAGGGCCTGGGAACTGTTCCTGAGTACTTCTGCTTGAGGCTAGTGCTCTACGACTTGAGCCACGGTGCCGTTTTCAGCATTTTGCTGATTCTCTTGAGCCAAGCTTCCAGCCTGGCTCTTTGCTGGTTAGTTGGGAGATGGAGTTTTAGAGAGATTTTCTGCCCAGGCGGCTGGCTTTGAACTGCAATCCGAGGAGTTCTAGCCATAAAAGCCCTTTTTGTTTCTAATTAAAGCAACAAGGAGAGCAATAGGAATAGAGCTTTACCTTAACTTGTTGAGAATTGACCAACAAATACTTGTCACAGTTCTGTCATAACATTTAGAGAACAGCAGACTGAATGAGATCCATGTGCCATGAAATCATATCAACTAACCTTGCTGGAAGGTGGAATAGAACACAAGGACAATGTAAAGGTCTCAGCTTTAGCAGTGGCTGTGTCTTCCATCCTGGATCAGCAGGCTTCATTTGCCATGTGTGATGGAGGCAGGCAGGAGAGATGGGTTGGATCTGGGCAAGGCTGTAGTGGCATCTCTCATAATCCTCTGGACAGGCTGTCACACCTCCTTCTGGGTTGCCTGCAATTTTTGACAGAGCCTGTTTAAGGACATTTGAAACCTCCCAGTATTCCTTGGTTTCTTACTCTGTCATGGTAGGCCTGCTACAAACCCAACTCTAATCTTGGGGCAGCTCTGGGCCTGTCAAAATCCTCACAAGACTCCTAGATTGCCTGAGCAATTTCCAATGCAAGAGAGAGAGAATATGAATCATTAGTAGTGAAACCAGGCAGTTTGGGAGCAGACTGTGGAAGCTTCCTGTAGTCATGGGCTGCCACAGTCCAGGCAGCTCGCACACATGTTGACCTGTATCCTATGAAGCAAAATGTTAATTTTGGGTCAGGAAAACTTAGGTTAATAGTCACATTTGTATAAAATGACTCTGATCCCTCGATCTTAAAGCGTTCATGAGAGCACAGGAGAGAAAAGTGGAAAAGCAAAATCTTAGTCTATACCAAAGAATTGTCAGGATCAGATGTACACTTGACTTTTAGCATAGATGGACATAAAGAATAACACACTGGTTTTACATCATTGTACTTATACCACATGCTGCATATTTAAACCTTTTGGAGTTTTTCTTAGACACATTTGCTTGCACCCAAACATGATCACTTGGTGCGAGAAGGGAGTCGGGGCTGGTTAGAGCCGGCCTTTCTAGTTCTGGACCCAGAGATTGCAGGCGGAGCTAACAGCCACTTGGCCCCAGGGCTGGAGAAGAGGCGGGCCTATTAGGACTGCCTCCTAAACAGCAGCCAGTGCCCCACAATTTTGCACAACTTATAACAATTAAAGAAACAATTTAAATCAAACTGCATAGATCTAAAGAAAGCACCCTCTCTTCGTTCCTTTCTAATACCTATATTTGAGAGGTTACTAGTTGGCTGAAGGTTAAGATAAAGAAAAGAAATATTTAAACAGAACTATTAGTTTTTAATGCTTACCACTTTACACATAATACTTTTCCTATTCCCATTAAATACATGTATGCTACATTCAGCTATGGCCCATTTAGTACCACTTTATAGAATTTTTAGATAATTGTACTTTGTTTCACATAGAACATTTGCATGGTGGCATGTCGTTCATCTTATTGTAAGCTTTCTGCTCTCTTCAACAATGCAGAGTTCAAAACAACATAAAAACTCAGAGTGTGACTCTAATTATCATTAACTATGTACTTTGTCATGCAGAAGCTCTTCAGTTTGATGCAATCCCCTTTATCCAGTCTGTCTTTGATTTGCTATGATTCTGGATCTTTACTTAGGTTGAACACATGCATAGAAAGCCTAATGTTTCCTCTATCCCTCCCTGTAATATTTTGATTATGTAATTGAAGTCTTTGATCCATTTATGGTTGATTCTGGGGTGCGGTGATATATGAGAATCGATTGCACTCCAGCTTTCTGCATGTGGATCGCCAATTTTGCCAGTACCATTCGATGAAGGGGCTTTCTTCTAACTTTTAGTTTGAGATCCCTTATCAAAAATTGGTTTGTTGAATGTTTATGGGCTTATTTCTGGGCCTTCTATTCTGTTCCAGTGGTCCCTGGGCCTATTCTTGTACCAGTACCAAGCTAAAGTAAAGAACCCATTCCTCCCTCGGATCATAGAAAGCATAACTGTTGTATCAGATGGTCTCCTAGGAAATCCCCAGAACTGGCACCTGGAAGGAGTGGAAAGCATTTTTCTGTTCAGTGACTTTGCTACAAAACCTGATGTTCACATTTTCCAAAATGCTGGCCTTTGTACAAAGTTTCCTCCACCAGCAAAACAAATCTCAAAAATATGGAGAAAAGACTATCCAATTAAAAGAGAAAAAGATCCCTGACAGATATAATCTTTTGTGGATAAAAACATTCAACGCATCCAAATGTCAACTGCATTTTATGATGAGATAAGAAAAAAAAGCTAGCATTTATTTCTTTCACTTTAATGATCTACCTATAACGGTATGAGTGGATATTGCTTCTGTTCATAGAAGAATAAATGGGGATTCACACCCATTTACACAGTGACAATTCAGGAGTCTGATTCTGGATTCTTTGCTTAGCACTCCATGCTTGAACACCAGACACATTTTAGAGGAGTGTATGAATAACTAGCAGAACACAATATACCATTTCAAAAATGCCCCTGTGGCAAAAAGATTATTTTGAGAAATGGTAGAGTCGGATGAAGCTCTAAAGAGAGACTTGAAAGTTCTCTTTTGTAAAGAAAATTTAATTCTATTAAGGAAAGCTCTATTCATGACCATGTCTCCTTTCTCTGTGCCCAAGGGGGGGAAAGACTACATTACAACAAAATCTTACCAACAGAGAAAGCAACTTACAGCTGAATCTCAAGTTGATAAACTATATACTATAGACTGGTGACATGTCACTCAAACGTCCCTGTGTTAAAGGCTTTGTCACCACCTGTGCTACTATTGGAAAGTAGTAGACTTTGTTACAAGTTCTTAGTGGGAAGACTATGGACCGTAGATGCTGTGCTCCTACGGGGAAACTTGGGAACCCCACGGCGTTCTTCTTTGTGCCTTTCACACCTGGCTGTGGGATGAATGAGTTGCTTCTGGCATATATCTCCCACTAACATACTGCCTTGACACAAGCCCCAAATCATCAGGACAAATGAATTCTGCACAACAACCCCCAACAGATTCTGTACTGGAACCCCTAAACTGTCAGCCAAAATAAGTCAATGTTTACCTACATTAACGTATTGCTTTGGATATTTGGTATAATACAATAGGCCTCGGGTGGGTGCAGGTATATGGTTCCAAGGAGATCACCGTATTGCAAATGTTCATGATACACAGAGTTCTGTATTTTTCTGTAGATAATCGACTCACTTTCCCCATAGCCCCAGTCAATTATAGCTTATAATATGCTACACAACTGACAATAATGCAGGACTGACAGACAGTTTCTCACATCAACTGACTTGTGTAATATGCATGCATGTGGAAATTTATACTTTTGGTTTTAAATTTTGGGGGTGTATTTTTTAGTGGGTAAATGAATAAGTGAGTGAATGTGTAAGTTTTTAGTGTCCTTGGTTAAAACCACAGGTAATAAATCTTCAGATAAGGTGAGCTCACTATAACAAAAAAGCTAATTAACATACTGTAGTTTTTCTGGTAACCCTTCTGTATACGCTGGTTTTGGGGAGACTTTAGTTTTTTTCTTCATTCATTAATTTGTCTTAGACACTCTGGAACTTGAAGCTAAGGCCTTTTGCTTGTAACGCATTAGAATCACACATCCACACCTCTAGGTTGTTTTTCAGATCTCATAGTGGTCTTTGCCCAAAGCCAGCCTCTGACCATAATCTTCATACCTAAGTTCTCACATAAACCTAGGATGTCAGGCACATGTCACCAGGCCCAACTTACTGATCAGTGAAGGAGGATCTTGCTAACTTTTTGCTTGGGCTGACCGAAAACCAAAATTCTTATCTCCTCCAAAGAAAACCTGATTATAGACCAAAGCAACATGTCCTATATCATTTTCTCTCTATTTTACTTTTAGCTGAGGATGACATTTCAGCATAAATTCTAAACCATCTCTTTGAACTTTTTTCTTATTTTCCTCTGAGCATTTCCTATAGCTACATGAATTACACACTTCTAATAAACTCTGCTAAACATAGAAAGTAATGAACCCTTAAATGTTAGATAAAACCTGGTTTATCCCTTATCACAACTATAACCTAGCTTTTTATATTATTATTATCAGTAAAATAGCAAGTCAGAACTTTTTTCAGTGCAAGGCTATAAACAGAATATTCAGTCAATCACTTCCAATTACCAGTTAACTCAATTAATTGTCCCTTTCATAAAATTAAGCAAAATCTACTTATTTCACAAAAAGAAAGGAATGGAATGATCTATGTAGATTAATCTGTTTCATCAGAAGAGACAATTCGCTGTCACTATGGTAGCCAGCAGCCTCTTGGGAAAGAAACAGCAGAATCATCTAATATGAATAGTGTCAGTTTAAATAGCTTCGATAGTGAAAGAGGATTGAGGATGCAAGGATGTTAAAATATCAAAGAAAGAAATGTAAAATCAACAATATATTAAATGAACAGTTGGGGTAATGAATTAAGCCAAAATAAAAATCATATCACAGTAACTTAAATAGATGAGGGTCCTGGGAACATTTTTAGCATGTGGGAAACTTGCAGTAAGAACTTGAAGGACCTACAGATCAAATTAACAAAAGTGGCATTTGTATAAATAAGATCTCTAGTCATAGCACAAACTGAAATGACACCAAGAAGGATTGTCCTTAGTATTAGTAATTTAATGTGGCTGTCTATACTGACAACCTGATTGATGTCAGATCAGAAGGGTAAACAAGTAGCAATTCAAGTAATGTTGGTGCAAAACAAACAGTAGATCTCAATAAAGGTAGTAAAAACCAGGTATCAAAGATGTATTATCTTGTAAAAAATTGAACTCAAGCAATTCTCTTTTGGCATGTAAAGTAGTTAGTTTGGAAATAAATTTTCTGTTATTGTAACAACAAGTGAATATCATATATAACCTTCTAACCTAGAATATGGAAGGCACTATTAATGCCATGCTAGTAAATGTCTATAGATCTAGCTCCCTTAGGAGTCTGAGTCAAAAGAAAGAGAATTTACTTGAGCGCAGGTTTTCAAAGCCAGTCTAGATGCCAAGCACTGCTGGTTCATGCCTATAATCCTAGGTTCTCATGATATGTGAGGACTGCAGTTCAGAGCTAGTTAGATCAGAAAAGTCTGTGAGAAATTTATCTCCAATTTACAATCAAAAGCCAGAAGTAGAAATGTGGCTTAAGTGGTAGAGTGTTCACCTTCATGTATCCAATGCCTAACGTATGAAACTGTAACCTCTCTGTACATCATTTTGACAATAAGTAAGAAAAATAAATAAATAATAAAAAGCTAAGAAAACCCAGGTCCTGAGTTCAAGACCTATAACTGGTACAAAAAGAAAATGAAATTAAGAGGAAGGAAGGAGCAAGAGAAGGGAGGAACAAGAGAAGGAGGAAGGAAGGAAGGAAGGAAGGAAGGAAGGAAGGAAGGAAGGAAGGAAGGAAGGAAGGAAGGAAGGAAAGAAGGAAGGGAGGGAGGGAGGGAGGGAGAGAGGGAGGGAGGGAGGGAGGCAGGCAAATATCAAACAGCTCTTCTGACAATCCTGGCTCTAGGTATCTGCCAAAAAATTAGTGAAAATATAAAGAAAAAATAGAACATAAGAATTGTAGACTTCTCGAGGGAAGAACATTATGAAGAACTTTATGTCTAATTAGTATGTGGGTGTTGAGAACTTTGTCATCAGAAAAATTCACAGTTTAAAACATCCTTTTAGAGTCCTAGTTTTGGCTAGACATTCTTTTTGTTTGAAAGTAAACAGAACAAGTACATGGAACAGTTGACACTACTAAGGGACTGGAGTACTGCCTATAACAGAATGAAAAAATTAATGATAATAAACAGCTGTAATCCTTGATTGTTCTCTATATCTACATCCTTGACAATCTGACTTTGCATTAATACATGAAGACATGGAACTTCTTTCCTCTACTTTAAATCCAGGCTGGTATGAGGACTTGCTTTGATCCATGAGGAACAAGAGATGCAGTATGATACCAATTCTCCTTCTGGTGTGGGAATAAACTCAGGCCTTCTAGGGAGATGGGAGGACATGTGGAGCAGAGATGAGCTATCCCAGGTAAGGCTGTCCTGGAGCAAACAGTCACAGCCTCCCTGGCTACCGTCTCATGTATGGGCTAAGCAAACAAGTAAACCCAGATCATATTTCTCACCTGAATAATTAGGAGCTTAGTGAACATACTGTTTTAAATATATATTGGGGTGTTTTGTCACAGATTAATTGATGTGGCACCCCAAAACAGAAGTTGAGGAGACTATAAAGGAAATTATGGCTGGCATAAGAATATAATAGTAGATGTTTGTCAGGTGATTCTAAATAGAATATAAATACTTGTTTATTTAGGTGCAAAGAATGGTTTCCTTTTGTTTTTATTAAAAACCTTTATTACTTTTACGAGGCATTTTCGTTCATATTTCACATAAGTTATTTTTCTCTATAACAAAAAATAGTTATGCATTGAGGTTGCAAAATCAGATAAAAAATTGCAAAAGAAAACAAGTTTCAAGCACTGAATTAAAGCATGCACCTGTTGCTAAATAAAAAACTGACCTTTGGATAATAGGCTCAAAGAAATGAAAGGCAAAATTAAGAGATGCTGCCAAGATACAGAAGAAAATATATATGTACATATTAAATACCAAGAATGAGTAAAAAATTCTAAATTTCTGAAACCAAAACATGATAAAGAACTAGAGAAAGACAAACTAATTCATGCTTTATCACTGGTCATTTATTTTTTCAGTCCTGGGCTTGAACTCAGGGCCTAAGCACTATCCCTGGCTTTCTTTTGCTACCACTCTACTACTTGAGCCACAGTCCCACTTCCAGCTTTTTCTGTTTATATAGTGCTGAATAATCAAACCCAGGGCTTCATGCATGCTAGGCAAGCACTCTACCGCTAAGCCACATTTCCAGACTGAAACATCTTAACGATGAGGGTAGAAACAAATGAGTCAATAAAAATATTATTTCATTATTTTCATAGGTTTTATTATTTTAAAGAAATATTAATTATGTATCTTTTAAGGAACATATTTTTGGATGAAAATGTCAAAAAATAAAGTACATGTGTATATATTTTTACTTTCTTTTGTAGTTATTTCAGCTGCATTAACTTTTGAGTAAATCAGTTCAAGAGAGCATATGCAAAATTAAAAATACTGATAAATGTGTCATCTTTTATCACTGCTGTTTAAAAACAAATACTTCATGTCTGTCTCATTAATATGGCAACTAATGAAATTAGGATTAGGTTCCAGCAAGTCATGCTGTACTAAATAATACTACTAGGTTTGTATCATCACCTCTAACATGTGGCTCAGTAGTCCAGAAGTGGGTCACGGTGATAGAAATAAGGAGATAAAGTTTCCAGGGCTTCATCTGGCAAAATAAATTCAACTACAACAAGCATTATAGGTTATTGGGTTAGTTTATGTATTTGGCACTTTCTGTTGTGAATTACTCCAGAACAATTATGCTCAGGACAAGCTTGTGACTTCTTGAGTGGGGACATCACCATCCCTGATGAAACACAAAGGACCACTTTATTCACAACTCTGGTATATAGATGGGTGTTCTGGAAAGAAGGGGAAATACTTTAATACCAGGGGTGAGGCATCTCCAGAAACACAGTTGCCTTGTATGAAGACAGATGTCATTTTTCTAAAGAAAGTTCCATATGATCTACCTCCATTCCCCATCACCTAACTAAGTAAAGCTCACCAGAAAATCCCTAGATGACAGAGGAGTGGAGTAGAGTTGAGGAGAGGGGAGTAGAGGGGAGGGGAAGGGAAAGAAAAGGAAAGGAGGGAAAGGGAAGGGAAGGGAAGGGAAGGGAAGGGAAGGAATGCTGGAGGGTATGTGGCCAAAAGGGAACCCTACTATATTTTTTATGGAAATGTAAATTGTTCAGCCACTCTGGAAAGTTGTATGGAGATTTCTCAGAAGGCTAAACATAGGAGCTCCCCTACCACCCAGTAGCCCCACTCTTGGGCATCTACCCAAAAGATTAGAAACAAGAACACACTGAAGCCACCAGCACAACAATGTGCATCGCACCACAATTTGTCATTGCTAAAATATGGAACCAACCCAGATACCCCTCAGTAGATGAATGGATCAGGAAAACGTGGTACATATTAAAAAAATGGAATTTTATGCCTCTAGCAGGAAGAAACACCCAAATGGACTAGTTCCACTGAGACAAAATGATTACGATAGCACAGGGTTATAAATACTGCCTTGTATTGCAAAGCCAATTCCAGCTTCGCTGGCTGCACTCCATTTGGCCCAACTTCAATCACACTACAAGCTTGTTGAGTGTGAGCTTCAATTGGGAGTATAATCAGTATATTTGTGCTATTGTGAGCAGAAAGATCACCCTGACATTTTGTCACTGTTCACAGGTATTTTTGCTGGCTTGTTGCCTCTTTTTTCCTGTGTGTGGCTCTTGTAAATCCTTTTTGAAAATCATCAAAAAATGAATCTTAGCACTTTGGTCCTTAGTAGGTCTAAGAAAAATTAACCATAGTAGGTAAAGGGAACACATATTACTTTGCTCCTATCATTATTCAAAAAAGTAAAAGTGTCCTCATTTAAAATGTTTAGAGTACATGGCAAGAAACAAAAGAAGTGACTGGAAAGCCATAAGGCAAACAGTTGTTTCAATTTAAGAAACAAGAAACTCATCTTTGGCTGAATTTAAAGATTTGAAGAGAAAAAAGAATTATTGTATCAATTGTAATTAAATTTATTGTTTTCGTTGGTCTCCGCATTGATGAGTTATTGAACGAACATGCACATATTCCCTGGTATATAGCAATTACTGTCAACTAAATGATTTTCCTTGTCTTCCTTCTGAGTCTTCATAAGAAGGAGTATATTAGTGTAAAGCAAATGTTGTGGTTAAAATATCCCTAAAACTAGCAAGATAATGATGGCTAACAGCTGTAACCCTAGCTATTCAGAAGGTTAAGATCAGAGGCTCACAGTTTGAAGCCAGCCCTCACTAGAAAAACTGTGAGACTCTTTTCTCCAATTAGCTACTAAAAAGCAAAAAATGGAGGGGCTGGGGATATAGCCTAGTGGCAAGAGTGCCTGCCTCAGATACACGAGGCCCTAGGTTCGATTCCCCAGCACCACATATACAGAAAACGGCCAGAAGCGGCGCTGTGGCTCAAGTGGCAGAGTGCTAGCCTTGAGCGGGAAGAAGCCAGGGACGGTGCTCGGGCCCTGAGTCCAAGGCCCAGGACTGGCCAAAAGAAAAAAAAAAATGGAGCTATGTCTCGAGTGGTACAGCACTAGCTATCAGCAAAAACCTTAGGTATAGCACCCAGGCCCTGAGTTCAAGCCCAGTACTCTCTCTCTCCCTCTCTTTCTCTCTCTCTCCCTCCCTCTCTCTCTCTCTCTTTCTCTCTCTTTTTCACACACACGTCCCTAATTTTCAATGTCACAACAACAAAGTAAAGTTCATTATCCAAGCTTCATATCCATCTCAGGTCTGTTGCTGACAGAGTTTCCAGTAGCTGGATAACTAACTGGCTGTTGTTACACAACTTCCCAATAGATCCATTAATGCATTAGCGACAGAGTTATTATTCACTTTGTGTTAACCAAGTCTGATATCAGTGTCATAGGAAAACAAAACCCTTCATTACATGGACATTCCATTTCACAACTTAAGAGAGTACTTTACCAAATTCCTGGTCTTAATACCTTATATGGCTACAGCTGTTCTCAGTCAGCACCAGCACATTTCCTCAAACATTTTAAGCTTACTTAAGCATGTTCCAGGAAATAATCCCTTTAACAAGATACAGTTGTTTTCAGTCAACATTCGGACATTCGCTTACACAATTTCAGTGTTGTTTACCAAGTTCTGGGTTGTAGTCAATTAAAGAAGCTAGGTCTGTTCTAAATCAGCACCCAGACATTCCCTTTAATAAGTTATGAATATGTTTATCACGTTCCCAAATATACTTCCTTTAACGAGATACACCTGTTCTCAATCAGCACCTGAACATTCCCTTATACAACTTGTGTTGCTTAACGATTTCTGGGCTATAAGCTAGCTCAATTCTATATCAACACCCAGACATTCCCTTATACACATTTGGGTAGTTGTACCTAGTTCCAAGATATTATCCATTTAGCAAGTGAGAGCTGTTCTCAACCAGTACATGGACATTCTCTTTCAGAACTTAAGAGTAGTTTACCAAGTTCCCGGTATTATCCCTTAAGCAGCCAACATCTGTTCTCAGTCGGCACCAGCGCACTTTCTCAAACATCTTAAGCTTTTTTAAGCAGGTTCCTGGAGATAATCACTTTCACAAAATAAACCTGTTCTCAAGCAAATCCCAAAGATTCCTTCAGACAACTTATGTTGTTTACCATTCTATGGACTAAATGCCTTTAAAAAGCCGGATACGTCCTAAATCAGCACCAGGATATTCCCTTATATGCCTAAGGTGAATTTGTACCAAGTTCCCGGATAATATTCCTTAATGAGTAACAGCTGTTCTCAATCACCCACGGACATTCCCTTTCACAAATAAAGTGTAGTTTACCAAGTTCCCTGCCAAGAACCCTTAAATGTCTACAGCTGTTCTCAGGCAACACCAGCACATTTCCTCAAACATCTTAATCTTACTTAACCACGGTCCTAAAATAATCCCTTTAACCCAATACAGCTGTTTCAGTCATCACCCGAATATTACCTTATACAATTTGTGATTTTTTGTTTTGTTTTAAAAATTTTGGCGCTATAATTGCTTCCAAAACTATATCTGTTGTAAATGAGCAACGAGATATTCCCTTATACAATTTATGAGTATTTGTATCAAGTTCTTGGATATTATACCTTTAACAAGTAGCAACAGCTTTTCTCAATCTACACCAACATTCCCTTTCAAAACTTAAGTGAAGTTTACCAAGTTCCTGTTAAAATCCCTTAAACGGGCTACAGCTGTTCTCAGTTAGCAGCAGCACATTTCCTCAAACATCTTTAGCTTTCTTAACCACGTCGCTGGAGATAATCCCTTTTGCAATGTACAGCTGTTCTCAATGAGTACCCAAGCATTCCCTTGTACAACTTCTGGGTTGTTTTTTTTTGCTTTTCTTGTTTGTTTTACCAATTTTGGGGTTACAATCCCTTAATAAAGCTAGATCTATTCTAAATCAGCACTGAGATATTCTCTTATACAACTTATGAGTATTTGTACCAAGTTCCCGGATATTATCCCTTAAACAAGCTACAGCTTTTCAATGAGGACAAGGACATTCCCTTTCAGAACATAACGGTAGTTTGCCAAGTTCTGGATATAATCCCTAAAAGGGGCAACAGATGTTGTCAGCCAGCACAACCACATTTACTCAACCATTAAGCTTTCTTAACCAGGTTCCTGGAGATAATCCTTTCAACACGATACAGCTGTTCTCAATTAGCACACAAAAAATCCCTTATACAGTTTGTGTTGTTTACCACATTCTCAGCTATAATCACTTGCAAAATCTAGATGTGTTCTAAATCAGCTTCGGAATAATACCTTTTACATGTTTCAGGTATTTGTACCTAGTTCCTGGATATTATCCCTTTCACAAGTTACAGCTGTTCTCAATCAACACATGGACATTCCCTTGCAGAATTTAACAGAAGTTTACCACGTTCCAGGTCATAATCCCTTAGATGGCTAAAGCTGTTATCAGTCAGCACAAGCATATCTCGTCAAACATATTAAGATTTCTTAACCACATTCCCAGAAATAACCCATTTAATGATATACAGCTTTTCTCAATAAGCACCTGAATAGTTGAATATGCCCTCATACAACTTGTGTTGCTTACCAATTTATGGAACATAATCTCATAAAAGAGCTAGATCTGTTCTTAATCATCACCATTATATTCCCTTACATACCTTTCGAGTATTTCTACCAAATTCCCGGATATTAGCTCTTTAACAAGAAACAGCTGTCTCCAATCAGCCCCCGGACATTCCCTTTCACAATTTAAGAGTAGTTTACCAAGTTTCTGGTGTAATCCCTTAATCAGGCTACAGTTCTTAGTCAGCAGCAGCATATTTCCTCTAACATCTTAAACTTTCTTAACCATGTCTCCGGAGATAATCCCATTAACAAAATACAGATGTTCTAAATCAGCTCCTGAACATTCCCTCATAGAATTTCTGTGAGTTTTCCCCCCAATTTTTGGGCTATAAAATCCCTTACAGAAGGTACATCTGTTCTAAATCAGCACTGATATATTCCCTTATACAACTTATGAATATTTGTACCAAGTTCACGGATATTATCCGTTTAACAAGTAACAGCTGTTCTCAATCAGCACGCGGACATTCCCTTTCACAGCTTGAGTAGTTTAATAAGTTCCCTGTCATAATCATTTAAATAGCTAAATCTGTTCTCAGTCAGCACCAGCATATTTCCTCAAACGACTTAAGCTTACTTAACCATGTTCCCATAGGTAATCCCTTTAACAAGATACAGTTGTTTTCATTCAGCACCCGGACATTCCCATATACAATACCAGTGTTGTTTACCAATTTCCGTAAAGATGCTAGGTCTGTTTTAAATCAGCTCCGGACATTCCCTTTAACAATTTACGAATATGGTTACCACGTTCCCAGATAAAATCCCTTTAACAAGATACAGCTCTTCTCAATCAGCACCCAAACATTTCCTTATAGAACTTGTGTTAATTAACAATTTTGGGGCTATAAGCCATTACAAAACTAAATCTGCTCTAAATCAGCACCAGGATACTCCCTTATACAACTTATGAGTATTTGTACCAAGTTCCCGGATATTATTCTTTAACAAATAAGAGCTGTTCTCAGTGCTTGGACATTCCCTTCCACAACTTAAGAGTAGTTTACCAAGTTACAGGTCATAATTCCTTAAATGTCTACAGCTGTTATTAGTACCAGCTTATTTTGTCAAACATCTTAAGCTTTCTTAACCACGTTACCAGAGATAATCCCATTAACATGATAAAGATGTTCTCCATCATCACCTGAACATTCCCTTATACAACTTTGTTGTTAACAAATTTCAGGGCTATAATTCTTTAATAAAGCTAGATCTGTTCTGTATCAGCACTCAGATATAACCATGTAATACTTTTGAGTATTTCTACCAAGTTCCCGGGTAATGTCCATTTAACAAGGTATAGCTTTCTCAATCAGCACATGGATATTCCCTTTCAGAACTCGAGTAGTATACAAGATTCCTGATATCATCCCTTAAATAAGCAACAGCTATTCTCGGTCAGCACCAGCACATTTCCTCAGATATATTAAGCTTTCTTAACCACTTTCCCAAAGATAAATCCTTTAACAAAATACAGCTGTTCTCAATCAGTACCTGAAGATTCCCTCATACAACTTGTGTTGTTTACCAAACAATCTACAATAATCTCTTAACAAAAACTAGATCTGTTCTACATTAGCACCGGGATATTCCCTTATACACTTTACAAGTATTTGTACAACATTCCCGGATATTGTCCCTTTAACAAGTAACAGCTGTTCTCAATCAGTGCACGAAAAATCCCTTTAACAACTTAATACTAGTTTAACAAGTTCCCTGGTATAATCCATTAAATGACTACAGCAGTTCTCAGTTAACACGAGCAAATTTTCTCTAACACCTTAAGAGTTCTCAACCAAGTTCCTGGAGAAAAATCCCTTTATCAAGATACCTCTTTTCGGGGCTGGGGATATAGCCTAGTGGCAAGAGTGCCTGCCTCGGATACACGAGGCCCTAGGTTCGATTCCCCAGCACCACATATACAGAAAACGGCCAGAAGCGGCGCTGTGGCTCAAGTGGCAGAGTGCTAGCCTTGAGCGGGAAGAAGCCAGGGACAGTGCTCAGGCCCTGAGTCCAAGGCCCAGGACTGGCCAAAAAAAAAAAAAAAAAAGATACCTCTTTTCAATCAGACCTCGGATATTGCTTGTACAACTTGTGTTGTTTAAAAATATTTGGGTTATAATCCATTTAAAAAGCTAGATGTGTTCTTTATAAGCACCTGGACAGTCACTTATACAACTTTCCAGTATTTGTACCTAGTTGCCAGATATCATCCCTTTAACAAGCGACAGACGATATCAATCACCATGAACTTCCCTTTCAGAACTTAAGAGTAGTTTACCAAATTCCTGCTATAATCCCTTACATGAGCTACAGCTGTTCTCAGTCAACACCAGCACATATCCTCTAACATCTTAAGCTTTGTCAACCACGTTGCTGGTCATAATCCCTTTAACAAGATACAGTTGTTCTCAAACAACACCCAAACATTCCCTTATGCAAGTTGTGTTATTAACCAATTTCTCAGCTATAAAGTCTTATGAAAGCTACATGTGTTCTAAATCAGCACCAGGTTTTCCGTTCTACAGTTTATGCATATTTGTACCAAGTTCCTAGATATTATCTCTTTAAACAGTAAGAGCTGTTTTCATTCAGTGCCCAGACATTGCCTTTCATAACTTAAGAGTAGTTTATCAAGGTCCCGGTCATAATCCCTTAAATGGCTACAACTGTTCTCAGCAACAGCACATGTCCTCAAACATCTTAAGCTTTCTTAACCATTTTCGCCTATATTTTCCTTTTAACAACACACAGCTGTTCTCAAAGAGCACCAAAACATTCTCTTATACAACTTGTGTTGTTTACCAATTTCCCAGCTCTAATCTCTTACAAAAGGTAGATCTGTTCTAAACCAGCTCCGAAATATTCACTTATACAATTTACGAGTATTTGTACCAAGTGCCCGGATATTATCCATTTAACAAGTAACAGCTGTTCTCAATCAGCACACCAATATTCCCTTTCACAACTTAATAGTAGTTTCCCAAGTTCCCTGTTGTAAGTCATTAAATGGCTACACCTCTTCTCAGTCAGGACCATCACATTTTCTCTAACAACTAAGAGTTATTAACCAAGTTCCTCGAGATAATCCCTTTATCAAGATATCTCTTGTCAATCAGAACCTGGATATTGCTTGTACAACTTGTTTTGTTTGCAATGATCTGGGTTACAATCACTTTAAGAAGGCAGATATGTTCTTTATCAGCACCCAGATATTCCCTTATACAACTTTTGAGTATTTTTACCTCGTTTGCAGATATTATCCTTTTTTTTTTTTTTTTTTTTTGGCCAGTCCTGGGTCTTGGACTCAGGGCCTGAGCACTGTCCCTGGCTTCTTCCCGCTCAAGGCTAGCACTCTGCCACTTGAGCCACAGCGCCGCTTCTGGCCATTTTCTGTATATGTGGTGCTGGGGAATCGAACCTAGGGCCTCATGTATCCGAGGCAGGCACTCTTGCCACTAGGCTATATCCCCAGCCCAGATATTATCCTTTTAACAAGCTACAGCTGTTCTCAATCAGCTCACGGACATTCCATTTCAGAACTTATGAGTAGTTTACCAAGTTCCCGGTCATAATCCCTTAAATGGCTAAAGCTGTTCTCAATCAGCACCAGTATATTTTGTCAACAATCTTAAGCTTTCTTAACCATGTTCCCATATGTAATCGCTTTAACAAGCACAGATGTTCTCAATAAGCACCCAGACATTCCCTTATACAATGAGTGTTGTTTACCAATTTCTGGGTTATACTCCATCAACAAATCTAGATCTGTTCTATATCACCACCCGAATATTCCCATATACAACTATCGAGTATTTCTACCAAGTTCCCAGATATTATCCCTTTAACAAGCTACAGCTTTCTCAATCAGCACACGGACATTCCATTTCAGAATTTAAGAATAGTTTACCAAATTCCCGATATAATCCCTTAAGCGGGCAACAGTTGTTCTCATTCGGCACCAGTCCATTTCCTCAAACATGTTAAACTTTTTTAAGTACGTTCCCAGATATTATCCCTTTAACAAGATACAGCTGTTCTCAAAGAGCACCTGAACATTCTCTTATACAACTTGTGTAGTTTACAAATTTCTCAGCTATAATACCTTACAAAAGCTAGATCTGCTCTAACTCAGCAACCGGATATTCCCACATATATCTTTCGAGTATGTCTACAAAGTTCCCGGATATTATCCCTTTAAAAAGTAACAGCTGTTCTCAGCACACGGCCATTCCCTTTCACAACTTAGTGGTTTACTAAGTTCCAGTATAATCCTGTAAATGGGCAACAGTTTTACTCAGTCAGCACTAGCACATTTCCTAAAACATCTTAAGATTTCTTAACCACATTTCCAGATATTGTTTCTTCAACAATCTACAACTGTTATTTAGCACCTGGACATTCCCTTATACAATTTCAGTTTACTTTACCATGTTCATGTTATAATCATTTAGTGTAGCTAGGTCTGTTCTCAATCATCACCTGAACATTCCCTTACACTACCAGTGTGATTTAAAATTTCCTGGCTATAATCACTTAATACAGGTAGATCTGTTCTATATCAGTTCCCGGATATTCCCATAAACAACTTTCGAGTATATCTACCAAGTTCCTGGATATTACCCTTTATCTTTCTCAATCAGCACTTGAACATTCCCATATACAATATGTGCTATTTAGTAATTTCTTGGCTATAATGCCTTAATAAAGGGAGATCACTATATCAGTATCAGGTCATTCCCTTATACAACTTTTGTTCAGCAATTTCTCTGCTATAATTCCTTACAAAAGCTGGATCTGTTCCGTATAAGCACCAGACATTCCATTATACATCTTTCGTGTATTCTGACCAAGTTCATGGATACATTTGACAAGCTACAGTTGTTCTCAATCAGTATACGGACATTCCATTTCAGAACTTAAGAGTAGTTTACCAAGTTGCTGGTTATAATCTCTTAAAGAAGCTAAACCTGTCTTAAATCAACACCCAGACATTCCTTTTGTCAATTTATGAGTATTTTACCATTTGTGAGATAAAATTAAAATAAGAAGCTAAAGCTGTTCTCAATGAGCACTCGGGTGTTCCCTTATACTTCTATAGAATTGTTTACCAAGTTCCCGGGTATAATCCTGTATAGAGGCTAGATCTGTCTTAAATCAGCATGCAGACATTCTATTTGAAAATTACGAATAGTTTACCAATTCCCCGATGTAATTACATAAACAAGCTACAGCTGTTCTCCTTCACCCCCCGAACATTCCCTTATACAACTGCAGATTTTTTTTACGAATTCCCTGTTAAAATCCTTTAAAACAGCTAGATTTCTCTTAAATCAGCACCCAGACATTCCTTTTGACAATTTATGAATAGTTTACCAATTCCCAGAAAAAATTACAGTAACATGGTTCAGCTGTTCTCAATCATCACCCGGACATTCCCTTCTAAAACTATACAATTGTTCACCAGTGTCCCGGTTATAATCCCTTAAAGAAGCTAGATCTGTCTTAAATCAGCACCCAGACTTTCCTTTTCACAATTTACCAGTATTTTACGAATTCCCTGATATAATTCATTTACAAAGTACAGTTGTGCTCAAACACCATCTGGATAATCCCTTATACAACTGTAGAATTTTTTTTATCAAGTTCCCAGTTATAATCCCTTAACGAAGCTTTAACTCTCTTAAATCGGCGTGCATACATTCCTTTTGAAAATTTTTGAGTATTTTACTAATTCCACGATATAATTGCATTAACTAGCTACAGCTGTTCTCAATCATGACCTGGACATTGTACAACTATAGAATTCCTTACCAAGTTCCCGCTTATAATCCCTTAATGACGTTACATCAGTCTAAAATCAGTATCCAGACATTCCTTTTGACAATTTATGAGCAGTTTACCAATTCCACTTTACAGCTACATTAAAAAGCTCCAGCTGTTCTCAGTCACCACCTGGACATTCCCCTATACAACTATAGGACTGTTTACCAAATCCTGGTTATAATCCCTTAAATAAGATAGTCTTAAATCAGCCCGCAGACATTCCTTTGGAAAATTTATGAGTAGTTTCCCATACTTGTTACATTACAATACTTGTCACATTAACAAGCTACAGCTGGTTTTAATCACCACCCAGACATTCCCTTATACAACTATATAATTGTTTACCAAATTCCTGGTTATAATCCCTAAAAGAAGCTAGATCTATCTTAAATCAGCACCCAAACATTCCTTTTGACAATTTATGAGTAGGTTACCAATTCCCTGACATATAATTACATTAACAAGCAACAGCTGTTCTCAGTCACCACATGGACATCCCCTTATTCAACTGTGGAATTGTTTATCATGTTCCGGGTTATAATCCTTTATAGAAGCTAGATCTGTATTAAATCAGCACGAAGACTATCCTTTTGACAATTAGCAGTAGTTTTCCAATTCCCAGAGATAATTACCTTAACAAGCTACCCCTCTTCTTAATCACCACAAGGACATTCCCTTATACAAATATATAATTGTTTATCAAGTTCATTGTCATAATCCCAAAAAGAAGCTAGATCTTTCTTAAATCAGCATGCAGACATTCCCCATTTTACCAATTCCCTGATACAATTATGTTAACAAGCTAAAGCTTTTCTCACTTACCCCCCGGACCTTCCCTTACAACTCTAGAATTGTTTTCCACGTTACCAGTTATAATCCCCTAAAGAAGCTAGATCTGTCTTAAATCAATACCCAGACATTTCTTTAGACAGTTGACTAGTAGTGTAGCAATTCCACAATATAATGAAATTAACAAGCTACGTCAATTCTCAATCACTACCCGCATATTCTCTTATTAACTATAGTTTTTTTTTTTTACCAATATCCAAGTTTTTGAGAAGCAAGATCTGTCTTAAATCAGCCAGAGACATTCATTTTGACCATTTACGAATATTTTACCAGTTCCCCAATACAATTTCATTAATCAGCTACAACTGTTCTCAGTCACCACCCGGACATTCTCTAATACCACTATAGAATTGCTTACAAAGCTTCCAGGTATAAACATTCCAGATCTGTGTTAAATCAGTACCCAGACATTCCTTTTAACAATTGATGGGTATTTTACCAATTCCCCCATCTACAGCTCATCTCAATATGCACTCAGATATTCCCTTATACAACTATAGAATTGTTTACTACGTTCCCAGTTATAATCCCTTAAATAAGATAGATGTCTTAAATCAGCAGGCAGACATTCCTTTTGACAATTATGAGTAGTTTCCCAATTCCTTATATAATTACATTAACAACCTATAGGTATCTCAATCACCACCTGGATATTCCCCTCTACTACTTTAGAATTGTTTATCAGTTCCTGGTTATAATCCCTTAAAAAAGCTAGATCTGTCTTAAATCAACACCAAGCCATTCCTTTTGACAATTTACAAGTAGTTTAACAATTACCCAACATAATTATAGTAACAAACTACAGATGATCTCAAAAACACTCAGACAGTCCCTTATACAACTAAAGAATTGTTTACAAAGTTCCAAGTTATAATCCTTGAAGAAACTAGATCTGTCTTAAATAAGCAAGCAAACATTTGTTTTGACAATTTATAAGTAGTTTAAGAATTCCCAATATAATTAAATTACCAAGCTACAGCTGTTCCCACTTATCACTCACACCTTCCCTTATACAACTATAGAATTGTTTACCAAGTTCCCAGTTATAAAGAAGCTAGATCTGTCTTAAATCAGAGGATGATATTCTTTTGACAATTATGAGTTTACCAATTCCACATATCTTTACATTAACAACCTATAGCGGTTCTCAATCAGCACCTGGACATTAACTTAAACATCTACAGAACTGTTTAAAAAGTTCCCACTTATAATCCCTTCAAGAAACTAGACCTGTCTTAAATCAGCACGCAAACATTCCTTTTGACAATTTACAAGTGTTTTACCAATTCCCCTATATAATTACATTAACAAGCTACAGCTGTTCTCATTTACCACCTGGACCTTCCCTTACACAACTAGCGAATTGTTTACCAAGATCCAGGTTATAAGGAAGCTAGATCTGTCTTAAATCAGCACCCAGAACTTCCAATTAACAACTTACCAGTATTTTACCAATTCCACGTTATAGCTACATTAACAAGCTACAGCTGTTCTCGATCAGCACCCAGACATTCTCTTATGCAACCATAAAATTGTTTACCAAGTTCTCAGATATAATCCCTTAAAGAAGCAAGATCAGTCTTAAATCAGTACCCAGACATTTCTTTACGCAAATTAAAAGGATTTCACCAATTTCCCGATATAATTACATTAAAAAGTTAGAGCTGTTCTCAATCAGCACCCAGACATTTCCTTATACATCTGTAGATTGTTTACCAATATCCAGGTTATAAAGAAGCAAGATCTGTCTTAAATCTCTATCCAGACATTCCTTTTCATGATTTAGAAGTATTTTACCAATTCTCTGACATAATTACATTAACAAGCTACAGCTGTGCTCAATCAGAAAAAGGACATTTCCTTATTTTTACCACATTCCTGGTTATAATCCTTTAAAGACAGTAGACCTGTCTTAAGTTAGCACCCAGACATTCCTTGTGAAAATTTAAGAGTATTTACCAATTCCCCGATATAATTACATTAACAAACTACAGGACCTTCCCTTATGATGAAACTATAGAATTGTTTACTCAGTTCCCGGTTATTGTTCCTTAAAGAAACTAGGTATGTCGTAAATCAGCATGCACACATTCCTTTTTACAATTTACAAGTAGATTACCAACCCCTCGATATAATTACATTAGCAAGCTACAGTTGTTCTCAATCAGCACACGGAAATTTCCTTATACATCTATAGGATTGTTTACCAAGTTTCTGGTTATAATCCCTTAAAGCAGCTAGATCTGCCATAAAACAGCACGCAGACATTCCTTTAGACAATTTTCGACTATTTTAACAATTCCACGTTATACCTACATTAACAAGCTATAGCTGATCTCCACCAGCACATGGACATTCCCTTATGCAACTACAGAATTGTTTACTACGTTCCTGGTTATAATTCTTTAAAGAAGCTAGATCTGGCTTATATCAGCATGCAAACATTCCTTTTGACAATTTGCCAGTAGTTTTCCAATTTGCTGATAGAATTACATTAACAGCTACAGCTGTTCTCAATCACCACACAGACATTCCCTTATACAGAGATAGAATTGTTTACCAAGGTCCAGGTTATAATTCCTTAAAAAAGTTACATATGTATTAAATCAGCACCCAGACCATCCTTTTGACAATTTACCAGTATTTTATGAATTCCTCCATATAATTATATTTGCAAGGTAGAGTTGTGCTCAATCACCATCCGGATTTCCATTTTCAACTATAGAATTGTTTACCAAGTTCCCGGTTTCAATCCCTTAAAGAAGCTAGATCTGTTTTAAATCAGGACACAGACATTCCTTTTCACAATTTACAAATAGTTTACCAGTACCTGATGTAAGTATATTAACAAGCTACAGCTGTTCTCAATGAGCAGCCGGACATTTCCGTATACAACTATAGAATAGTTTAAGAAGTTACCAGGTATAATCCTTTAAAGAAGTATTACCTGTCTTAAATCAGCACACAGACATTCCTTTTGACAATTTCCAGTATTTTAACTATTCTCCGATCTAATTACGCAAACAAGCTACAGCTGTTCTCATTTATCCACTGGACCTTCCATTATACAACTATAGAATTGTTTACCAAGTTCTTGGTTATAAAGAAGCTACATATGGGGCTGGGGATATAGCCTAGTGGCAAGAGTGCCTGCCTCGGATACACGAGGCCCTAGGTTCGATTCCCCAGCACCACATATACAGAAAACGGCCAGAAGCGGCGCTGTGGCTCAAGTGGCAGAGTGCTAGCCTTGAGCGGGAAGAAGCCAGGGACAGTGCTCAGGCCCTGAGTCCAAGGCCCAGGACTGGCCAAAAAAAAAAAAAAAGAAGCTACATATGTCTTAAATCACCACCCATACATTACTATTGACAATTTGTGAGTGTTTTACCAATTTCCCGATATAACAACATTAACAAGCTCCAGCTGTTCTCAATCACCACATGGACATTCCTTTATACAACTATAACATTGTTTACCAAAGCCCCATTTATAGTCTCTTAAAGAAGGTAGATCTGTCTTAAATCAGCCCACACATATTCGTTCTGACACATATGAGTAGTTTACCAATTCCTTGAAATAATAGCATTTACAGGATACAGATGTTCTCAATAAGCATCCAGACATTCCCTTATACAACTAGAATTGTTCATAGCATTCCCAGATACAATCACTTAAAGAATCTGGATCTGACTTAAATCAGCACCCAGACATTCCTTTTGACAATTTAGGAGTAGTTTACCAATTCCTGATGCAATTACATTAACAAACTACAGCTATTCTCAATCAGCACCTGGACATGCTCTTATACTATAGAATTGCTTACCAACTTCGTGGTCATTATCTCTTATAGTAGCTTGATAGATCTGCCTTAAATCAGCATGCAGATAATCCCTTTTCAAATTTGCCAGTAGTTTTCCAATTCGCCAATAGAATTAAATTAGCTGTTCTCAATAAGCACCCGAATATTAACTTATACAACTACAAAATTGTTCACTAATTTCACGGTTGTTTTACCTTAAAGCAGCTAGATATGTCTTAAATCAGCATCAAGACATTCCTTTTTACAATTTACAAGTAGGTTACCAATACTCCGATATAATTACATTAGCAGGCTACGGCTGTTCTCAATCAGTACCTGGACATTCCTTTATACATCTTTAGGAATGTTTACCATGTTCGCCGTTATAATCACTTAAAGAAGCTAGATGTGTCTTAAATCAGCACGCAGACATTTGATGTGACAATTTTCTAGAAAATTACCAATTCCTGGGTATAATTACATTAAGAAGCTACAGCTATTCTCAATCAGCACCCGGACTTTCCCTTATGCAAGTGTACAAATGTTTACTAAGTTCCCAGTTATTATCCCTCAAAGAAGCTAGATATGTCTTAAATCATCACGCAGACATTCCTTTTAAAAATTTTTGAGTATTTTAACAATTTCCCTATCTAATTACTTTTACAATCTGAGGCTGATCTCACTAACCACCAGGACCTTCCCTTATACAACTATAGAATTGATTAACACGGTCCCGGTTACAAAGAAGCTAGAACTATCTTAAATCAACACCCAAAGTTACTGTTGTCAACTTACTAGTATTTGACCAATTCCCCGTTTTAGCTACATTAACGAGCAGCAGCTGTTCTCCACAAGCACCCAGATATTCACTTATGAACTATATAATAGTTTACCAATATCCAGGTTATGAAGAAGAAAGATCTGTCACAAATCAGCACCCAGACATTCCTTATGACAATTTACAAGTATTTTACTAATTCCCAGAAATACTTACATTAACAAGCTACAGCTGTTCTCAATGAACAAACGGACATTCCATTATACAACTGTAGAATTGCTTACCAAATTCCTGGTCATAATCCCTTAAACAAGCAAGTTCTGTCTTAAATCAGCACTCAGAAATTCCTTTTGACAATTTACGAGTATTTTACCAATTCACCGATATAATTAAATTAAAAAGTTACAGCTGTTCTCAATCACCACCCAGACATTCCTTCATACAGCTATAGAATTGTTTTGTTTTTTTTTAATCAAGTTCCTGGTTATAATCCCTTAAAGAAGCTAGATCTATCTTAAATCAGCACGCAAACATTCCGTGTGACAATTTAGGAGAATTTTACCAATTCTTTGATATAATTACATTAACAATCTACAGCTGTTCTCAATCACCACCTGGACATTGCTTGATACAACCTTACCATTGTTTACCAAATTCCCATTTATAGTCCCTTAAAGAAGCTAGATCTGTCTTAAATAAGCACCCAGGTATTTGTTTTGGAAATTATGAGTAGTTTACCAATTCCTTGAAATAATTACATTAAAAGTTACAGCTGTTCTCAATAAGCATCCAGACGTTCCCTTACACAACTATAGTATTTTTTATGGAGTGCCCAGTTATGACCACTTAAAGAATCTGGATCTGACTTAAGTCAGCAAGCAGACATTCATTTTGACAATTTTGGAGTAGTTTACGAATTCCCCAATATAATTGCATGAACAAACTTCAGCTGTTCTCAATCAGCACCTGAACATGCCCTTATACAACTATAGTATTGTTTAACAAGTTCACTGTTATAATCCCTTATAGAAACTAGATCTGCCTTAAATCAGCACACAGACATTCCCTTTTCAAAATTTCCAGTAGATTTCCAATTCACCGATAGAATTACATTAACAGGCTACATCTGTTCTCAATCAGCACCTGGATATTAATTTATACAACTATAGAACTGTTAAACAAGTTCCCAGTTATACAGTAGCTAGATCTTCTGAAATCAGCCCCTTGCCATTCCTTTTCACAATTTACCCTTATTTTTCCAATTCCCCTATAATTACATTAACAAGCTACAGCTGTTCTCAATAAGCTCCTGGATATTCTGTTTTAAAACTATAAAATTGTTTGCTGAGTTCTCTGCTATAATCATTTAAAGAAGCTAGATATATCTTAAATCAGCACACAGACATTCCTTTTACATTTATGAGTAGTTTACCCATTCCCCGATATAAGTACATTAACAAGCTACAGCTGTGCTGAATCACCATCCAGACATTGCCTTATACATTTATAGAATTGTATACCAGGTTCCTGGTACAATAACTTATAGAAGGTAGATCTGTGTTAAATCAGCACGCAAAATTGCTTTTCCCAATTTACGAGTAGTTTACCAATTCCCTGTTATAAGTACATTGACAAACTACAGATGTGCTCAATCACCACCCGGACTTTCCCATATAAAACTATAGGATTGTTTACCAAGTTCCCGGTTATAATCACTTAAAGAGGTAAACTTGTCTTAAATCAGACATTCCTTTGGACAATTTAGGAGTATTTTAACAATTCCCCTATATAATTATGTAAACAAGCTATAGTTGTTCTCAATCTGCACCCAGACATTCCCTTATCCAACTCTACAATTGTTTACTAGGTTCCCAGTTATAATCTTTTTCAGAGGCCAGATCGGTCCTAAATCAGTCATTCTTTTTGACAATTTTCGAGTAAATTATCAATTCCCTGATATAATTAAATTAACAAGTCACAGCTGTTCTCAGTCAGCACCTGGACATTCCCTTATACATTCCCTTATACAACTATAGACCTATTTACCATGGTTCTGGTTATATAGTAGCTAAATCTGTCTTAAATCAGCACCCAGACATTCATTTTGAAAAATTTCAGGTATTTTTCCAATTCCCAGATATAATGACATTAACAAGCTATAGCTGTTCTCAATAAGCCCACAGACATTCCCTTAAACATTTAGAGAGTTATTTACTAAGTAAATAATCCCTGTATATATAAATTATTATATAAATAATCCCTTTATAATCACTTATAAAGATAGATGTGTCTTAAATCAGCATGCAAACATTCCTTTTTGCAAATTTAGGAGTAGTTTAACAATTCCCCGAAAAAATTACATAAACAAGCTCCAGATGTTCTCAGTCAGCACCCGGATATTCTCTTATACATCTATAGAATTGTTTACCAAGGTCCTGGTTATAAGGAAACTACATCTGTCTTAAATCATCATCCAGACATTCCTTTTGACAATTTACAAGTGTTTACAAATTCCTGGATATAATTACATTAACAAGCTACAGCTATTCTCAATCAGCACTTGGACGTTCCCTTATATATGTATAGAATTGTTTACCAAGTTCTCAGTTTTAATCACTTATAGAAAATAGATCTGTCATAAATCAACATTCAGAAATTCCTTTTGACAATTTAGGAGTATTGTCCCTGATATAATTAAATAGCAAGCTACAGCTTTTGTTAATAAGCACCTGGACATTATCTTATAAAACTATGAAATTGTTTATCATGTTCCCTGTTATAATCCCTTAAAGAAGCCAGACCTATCTTAAATCAGCAAGCACATGTTCCTTTTGACAATTTAGGAGTATTTTACCAAATCCTCGATATAATTACATTAACAACCTACAGCTGTTCTCAATAAACACAGAGCATTCCCATATACAACTATAGAATTGTTTAAAAAGTTCCCGGTTTTATTCCCTTTTTTTTTTTTTTTCTCAAATTTTTATTATCAAACTGACCTACAGAGAGGTTACAGTATCATACGTTGGGCATTGGATACATTTCTTGTAGCTAGATCTATAGTAAATCAGCATGCAGACATTCTTTTGACAATTTACGAGGAGTTTACCAAACCCCAAAATAATTAGATTAACAAGCTACAGCTGTTCTCAATCACCACCCTGACATTCTCTTATTCATCTATAGTATTTTTTACCAAATCCGGTTTTTATCCCTCAAAGAAGCTATATCACTCTTAAATCATCATGCAACCTTTCCTTTTGACAATTTATGAGTAGTTCACCAATTGTCCAATATAATTACATTAACGAGCTATAGCTGTTCTCAATCCCCACTGGGATATTCCATATGTAGAATTATTTACCAAGTTTCTGGTTATAATTTCATAAATAACCTTTGATGTCTCTTAAATCAGCACACAGACATTCCTTTTGATAATTTAGAAGTATTTTACATATTCCCTGATATAATTACATTAACAAGCTACTGATTTTCTCAATCAGCACTCCGATATTCCCTTATACGGAATTGTTTAGCAAATTCCCTGTTTAATCCCTTAAAGAAGCTAGATCTGTCATAAATCAGCATGTAGATATACTTTTTGAAAATTTAGGAGGATTTTTACCCATTCCCTGATATAATTACATTAACAAGCTACAGCTGTTCTCAATCACCACTTGTATATTCCCATATATAGAATTATTTATCTAGTTCCCTGTTATACTCCCATAAAGAAAGTAGAGGTCTCTTAAATCACCATGCAGAGATTAATTTTGACAATTTAGAAGTACTTTACCAGTTTCCCAATATAATTACATTAACAAGCTTCTGCTATTCTCAATCACCACCTGAACCTTCACTTATATAGAAATGTCTACCAAATTACCGGTTATAATCCCTTTAAGTAACTATATATCTTGTAAATCATCAGGGAGACATTCATTTTGACACTTTACAAGTAGTTTAACAATTCCCTGATATAACTACATTAACAAGGTACAGCTGTTCTCAATAAACACTCCGATATTCCCTTATACAACTACAGAATTGTTGACCAAGTTCCTGGTTATAAATAAGCTAGATCATTCTTCAATCATCACCCAGGCGGTCCCATTGACAATTTATTAGTATTTTACCAATTCCCCGATATAACCATATTAAGAAGCTCCAGCTGTTCTCAGTCACCGTCTGGACATTCCTTTTATAACTATAGCATTGTTTACAAAGTTCCCAGTTATAATCCCTTAAAGAAGCTACATCTGTATTAAATCAGCACTCAGCATGCCTTTTGACAATTCACAATTAGTTTACCAATTCCTGGAAGTAATTACATTAATAAGCTCCAGCTGTACTCAATAAGCACCTGTAGATTCCCTTATGCCACTATAGAATTGTTTACCAAGTTCCCAGTAATAAACCCTTAAAGGAGCTGTATCTGTCTTAAAACAGGACACAGACATTCCTGTTGACAAATTACGAGTAGTTTACCAAATCCCCGATATTACTACATTAACAAGCAACAGCTGTTCTCAATCAGCACTGAACATTCCCTTATAAAACTATAGAATTTTTTACCAAGGTGCCCGTTATAAAGAAGCTAGATTTGTCTTAAATCAGAACCCAGATGTTCTTACTGACAATTTACGAGTATTTTGCCAATGGCCCAACAAAACTACATTAACAAACTCCAGCTGTTCTCAATCACCTCCCGGACATTTCCTTATACAACTACAGGATTGTTTACCAAACTCATGGTTATAATCCCTTTTTAAAAAGCTAGATATGTCTTAAAATACCACGCACACATTCCTTTTGACAATTTATGAGTAGTTTACCATTTCCCTGATATAATTACATTAACATGCTACAGGTGTTCTCAATCAGCCCCTGGACGTTCCCTTATACAGGTGTAGAATTATTTCTCAAACTCCCGATTATAATTCATTATAGAGGCTGGATCTGTCTTAAATCAGCGTGCAGACATTCCTTTTGACAATTTACTAGTAGTTACGAATTCCCCAATCTAATCATATTAACAAGCTCCATCTGTTCTCAATCAGCACCCAAACATTCCCTTATACAACTATAGGATTGTTTACAAACTTCCAGGTTATAATCCCTTAAAAAACCTAGATGTTTCTTAAATCAGCACCTAGACATTACTTTTGACAATTTATGAGTATTTTACCAATTCCTCGAAATAATTACATTAAAAATGTCCAGCTGTTCTCAATAAGCACTTGGACATTCCCTTATACAACTATAGAATTGTATACCAAGTTCCCGGTTATAATCCCTTAAAGAAGCTAGATCTGTCATAATCCACCACGCAGATATACACTTGACAATTAATGAGTATCTTACCAATTCTCCGTTATTATTACATTAAGAAGGTACAGATATTCTAAATCACTACCGGGACATTCCCTTATTCAACGATAGAATTGTTTACCAAGTTCCCGGTTATAATCCCTTAAGGAAACTAGACCTGTCTTGAATCAGCACCCAGACATTCCTTTGGACAATTCCCGATTATAAAGAAGCTATATCTGTCTTAAATTAGTGCCCAAAATTCTTCTTGACAATTACGAGTGTTTACCAATTCCCTGAAGTAATAAAATTAAGAAGCTACAGCTGGTCTCAATCATCACCCGGACATTCCCTTATACAATTCTACTATTGTTTCCAAAGGTCCTGGTTATAAAGAAGGTAGATCTGTCTTAAATCAATACGCAGAGGTTCTCAATCAGCAGCCAGACGTTCCCTTATACAACTATAGGATTGTTCACCAAATTCCCGGTCATATTCCCTTAAAGAAGCTATATTTCTCTTAAATAAGCACTCAGACATTTCTTTTGACAATTTATGAGTAGTTTATCAATTCCCCAATATAATTACATTAACAAGTTCCAGTTGTTTTCACTCCGCACCCGGACATTCCATTTTACATCCATAGAATTGTTTATGATGTTCTGGGTCATAATCCCTTCAAGAAGCTAGATGGGTATTAAAACACCCCGCAGACATTCATTTTGTCAATTTAAAAGTAGTTTACCAATTCCCTGATATAATTACATTAACAGGCTCCAGTTGTTCTCACTCAGCACTCGAACATTCCCCTATTCAACTGTAGAATTGTATACTATTTTCCCAATAGTAATACCTTATGGAAGTTAGATCTGTCTTAAATCAGCACCCAAACGTTCCTTTTCACAATTTAGGAGTATTTTACCAATTCCCTGATATAATTATATAAACAAGCTCCAGTTGTTCTTAATTACTACCCGAATATTCCCTTATACAACTATTGGATTGTTTACAAAGATCTGTATTAAATCATCATTGAGACATTACTTTTGGCAATTTACTAGTATTTTACCAGTTCCTTGATATAACTATATTAAGAACCACCAGCTGTTTTCAATCACCACTGGCACATTCCTTTATATAACGATAGGATTGTTTACCAAATTCCCGGTTTTATTCCCTTACAGAAGCTAGATCTGCCTTAAATCAGCACGCAGACATTCCTTTTTACAATATATGAGTAGCTTACCAATTCCCAGACTTAATTACATTAACAAGCTCCTGCTATTCTGTGTCACCACGTGGACATTCCCTTATATGTGACTGTTTAAATCCTTAACGTTTATAATCCATTAAAGAAGCTCGATTTGTCTTAAATCAGCACACAAACATTCCTTTTGCAAATTTAGGAGTCCTTTAGCAATTCCCAGATATAATTACATTAACAAGCTACAGCTGTGCTCAAACAGCACCCAACATTCTCTTCTACAACGATAGTATTCTTTACCATGATCAGGTTATAATCCATTAAGAGGCTAGATCTCTTAAAACAGCACGCAGACATTCCTTTTGACATTTAAGAGTAGTTTACCAATTACATTACAAGCTCCAGATGTTCTCAGTCAGCACCCGGATATTCTCTTATACATCTATAGAATTGTTTACCAAGGTACTGGTTATAAAGAAACTACATCAGTCTTAAATAATCATCCAGACATTCCTTTTGACAATTAACAAGTATTCACAAATTCCTGGGTATAATTACATTAATAAGCTACAGCTATTCTCAATAAGTACCTTGACGTTCCATTATATATGTATAGAATTTTTTTTACCAAGTTTCCGGTTTTAATCACTTACAGAAGTTAGATCTGTCTTAAATCAGCACTCAGAAATTCCTTTTGACAACTTAGGAGTATTGTAGCAATTCCCTGATATAATTAAATTAACAAGCTACAGTTGTGGTCAATAAGCATCTGGCCATTATCTTATAAAACTATGAAATTGTTACCATGTTCCCTGTTATAATCCTTTAAAGAAGCTAGACCTTTCTTAAATCAGAATGCATATGTTCCTTTTGACCACTTAGGAGTATTTTACCAATTTCCCGATGTAATTACATTAACAACTTACAGCTGTTTTCAATAAACACAAGCATTCCCTTATACAAATGTAAAATTGTTTAAAAAGTTCCCGGTTATAGTCTCTTAAAGAAGCTAGATCTATATTAAATCAGCATGCAGACATTCTTTTGACAATTTACAATTTACAATGTACAAAAGTACATTATCATGCTACAGCAGTCCTCAATCACCATTCGGATTCTCCCTTTTGCAACTATAGAATTATTTATCAAATTCCTGATTATAATCCCTTAAAGAAGTTTGAACTGTCTTAAATCAGCACGCAGACATTTCTTTTCACAATACACGAGTATTATACCACTACCCAATGTAATTACTTTAACAAGCTAAAGCTGTTCTCAAACAGCACCCTGACTTCTCCTTACACAACTATGGAATAGTTTATGAAGTTCGCAGGTATAATCCTTTAGAGAATTTTGACTTGTCTTAAATTAGCACACAGACATTCTTTTTGACAATTTTCGAGTATTTTATCTATTTTCCGATGTAATTACACTAAGAAGATACAGCTATTCTCAATCAACACTCAGACCTTCCCTTATGCAACAGTAGAATTATTTACTATATTCCAGATTATTATCCCTTAAAGAAGCTAGATATGTCTTATATCAGCACCCAGACATTCCTTTTTACACTTTACAAGTAGTTTATCAATACCCAGATATAATTACATTAGCAAGCTACAGCTGTTTTCAATCAGTGCCTGGACATTGCTTTATACATCTATAGGATTGTTTACCAGATTCCCCATTATAATTCCTTAAGGAAGCTATATCTGTCTTAAATCAGCACGCAGACATTCCGAGTGACAATTTTCAAGAATTTTAACAATATCCCGATACAACGACATTAACAATTGCCAGCTGTTACCAATAACCACTGGGCATTCCCTTATACAACTATAGAATTGTTTAAAAGTTCCCAGTTATAGTCCCTTAAAGAAGGTAGATCTATATTTAATTAGAATGCAGACCTTTTTTTGACAATTTACGAGGAGATTACCAAAACCCCAAATAATTTCATTAACAAGCTACAGCTGTTCTCAATCACCACCTGGACATTCCCACATTCATCTATAGCATTGTTTGCCAAATCCAGTCTTTTTTTTAATCACATAAAGAAGCTATATCACTCTTAAATCATTACTCAGTCTTTCCTTTTGACAATTTATGAGTAGTTTACCAATTCCCGGATATAATTAACTTAACAAGCTACAGCTGTTCTTAACAACAAAGTAGATATTCCCTTATATAAGCCTGTTTAAATCGTTAACGGTTATAATCCATTAAAGAAGCTAGATCTGTTATAAATCCGCAATCACATTTTCTTTTTGACAATTTACGAGTAGTTTAACAATTACTTGATATAGTTACATTAACAAGTTGCAGCTGTTCACAATCACCACCCGGATTTTGTCTTACAGACAATTGTGTAACAATTTCCCGGTTATAATCCTTTAAAGAAGCTAGATCTGTCCGAAATTGGCAGGCAGACATTCGTTTTGACAATTTTCGAGTAGTTTATCAATTCCCCGTTATAATTACATTTACAAGCTACAGCTGTCCTTAATCACCACGCAGATATTCCCTTATATAGAACGGTTTACCACGATGACCAATATAACCAACTAAAGAAGCAAGATCTGACTTAAATCAGAACACAGACATTGCTTTTGACAATTTTCTAGTAGTTTAACAATTCCCCGATATAGTTACATTAACAAATTACAGTTGTGGTCAATAACCACCTAGATATTCCTTTATATAGTACAGCCTAAATACTTACCAGTTATATTCCTTTAAAGAAGCTAGATTTGTCATAAATGAGCACGCAGACATTCCTTTTGACAACTTATGAGTAGTTCAACAATTCCCCAAAATAGTTATATTAACAAGCAAGCTACAGCTGTTATCAATCACCACTCAGATATTCCCTTATATAGAATTGTGTACCAATTTCCTGGTTATAATCCCTTAAAGAAGCTAGATCTGTCTATAATCAGCATGCATTAACAAGCTACAGCTGTACTTAATCACAACCCATAATTTGCATTATATAGAACTGTTTACCACGTTACCTATTATAACCAACTAAAGAAGTTAGGATCTCTTAAATAAGCATGCAGACATTCCTTTGGACAATTTATGAGGAATTTACCAATTCCACCATATAGTTACATTAACAAGCAAGCTACAGCTGTTATCAATCACCACTCGGATATTCCCCTATATAGAATTGAGTACCAATTTCCAGGTTATAATCCCTTAAAGAAGTTAGATCTGTCTATAATCAGCATTCAGACATTTCTTTTGACAATTTTTGAGTAGTTTAACAATTTCTCTATATAATTAGAATAACAAACTACAGCTATATTTAATCACCACCGGGATATTCCTTTATATACGACCCTTTAAATCCTTATTGGTTATAATCCGTTAAATAAACTAGATCTGTCTAAAATCAGCAAGCAGACATTTCTTTCGACAATTTTAGAGCAGTTTTACAATTTCCCTATATAGGTACATTACCAAGCTACACCTGCTCTCAATCACCACCGGATATTCCCTTATATAGAACTGTTTACCACGTTACCGTTTATAACCAACCAAAGAAGCTAGATCTATCTTAAATCAGCATGCAGACATTCCTTTTGACAAGTTATGAGTAGTTAACCAATTCCTCGAAGTAATTACATTAACAAGCTAGAACCGTTCTCAATCACTACCCGGATATTCCCTTATTTTGAACTGTTTGCTCTGTTACCGGATATAATCCCTTAATGAAACTAGATCTGTCTTAAATCAACACACAGAAATTCCATTTGACAATTTACTAGTAGTTTACCAATTCCCCAATATAATTACGCTAACACGCTACAACTGTTCCCAATTTCCACAACAATATTCCCTTATATAGGACTTTTTAAACCCTTATCGATTATAATCCCTTAAAGAAGCTAGATCTGTCTTAAATCAGTACAGAGACATTCCTTTTGACAATTACAAGTAGTTTAACAATTACCCAATATACTTACATTAACATGCTACAGAAGTTCTAAATCACAACCCAGACCCTTAAATAGGACTGTTTAAACCCTTACCAGTTATAATCCCTTAAAGAAGCTAGATCTGTCTTAAATAAGCACACAAACATTCCTTTTGACAATTTATGAGTACTTTACCAATTCCCCGATATAATTCCATTAAAAGGTCACATCTGTTCTCAATAACCACCCGCATTTTCCCTCATATAGGACTGTTTGAATCCTTACCAGTTATAATCACTTAAAGAACCGTGATCTGTCTGAAATAAGCAAGCAGACTTTCTTTTGACAATTTTCGAGTAGTTTAAAAATTCCCCAATATAATTAAGTCAACAAGCTACAGCTGTTCACAGTCACCACAAGGATATTCCCTTATATACGACTGTTTAAATCATTACTGCTTAGAATCCTTTAAAGAAGCTTGATCTGTCTTAAATTAGCACACAGTCATTCCTTTTGAAAATTTATGAGGAGTTCACCAGTTCCCCGATATAGTTACATTACAAAGCCTCAGCTGTTCTCAGTCACCACCCCGATATTCCGTTATATAGGACTGTTTAAATACTTACAGGTTATAATCCCTTAAAGAAGCTAGATCAGTCTAAAATCAGCACGCAGACATTCCTTTTGACTATTTAAGAGTAGTTTAAGAATTACCAGATATACTTACATTAACAAGCTACAGTGGTTCACAGTCACCATAAGGATATTCCCTTATACAGGAAGTGTTTAATCATTACCTATAATAATCTCTTAAAGAAGCTAGAATTGTCTAAAATCAGGAGGCAGACATTCATTTTGTCAATTTTTGAGTAGTTTAATAGTTCCCCAATATAATTACATTAACAAGCTACAGCTGTTCTCAATCACCACCCGGATATTCCCTGATATAAGACTGTTTAAATTCTTACCAGTTATAACCCCTTAAAGAAGCTAAATCTGTCTTAAATTACCACGCAGACATTCTTTTTGAAAATTTGTGGGTAGTTTATCAATTCCCTGATATAATTACATTAACCCGCTATAGCTGTACTCAATCTCCACCTGGATTTTCGCTTAAATAGGACTGTTCAAGTCATTACCAGTTATAATCTTAAAGCTAGGTGTATCTAAAATCAGCACACATATATTCCTTTTGACAGTTTTTGAGTAGTTTAACTATTCCAGTAACAAGCTACAGCTGTTCCCATTCACTATGCTGATATTCCCTTATATAGGACTGTTTAAATCCTTGGAGAAGCTAGATCTGTCTTAAACCAGCAAGCAGATATTCCTTTTGTCAATTTAGGAGTAGTTTACCAATTTCCCAATACAATTGCGTTAACAAGCCACAGCTGTTCTCAATCAGCACCCGGATTTTCTGTTATATAAAACGATTTGCCTCATCACCAATTATAACCAACTAAAAAAGCTAGATCTGTCTTAAGTCAGCATGCATACATTCTTTGTGACAAGCTACAGGTAGTTTAACAATTTTCTGATATAATTACATTAACAAGCTACAGTTGTTCTCAATCACCACCCGGATATTACCTTAGATAGGACTGTTTAAATCGTTACTGGTTATAATCTCTTAAAGAAGTTAGATCTATCTAAAATCAGCACGCAGATATTCCTTTTGACAATTTTCGAGTAGTTTAACAGTTCCCTTTTCTCAGTCACTACCCGGATATTCCCTTTAAAAAGACTGTTTAAATACTTACCAGTTTTAATCCCATAAAGAAGCTAAATCTGACTTAAATCAGCACGCAGACATTCTTTTTCACAATTTGTAAGTAGTTTACAAATTCCCTGGTATAATTACATTAGCCTGCTACAGCTGTACTCAGTCACCACCCAGATAGTCCCTTACACAGAATTGTGTACCAATTACCTGGTTGTAATCCCTGTTTAAATCCTTACCGGTTATAATCCTTTGAAAAGCTAGATCTGTCTTAAATCAGCAAGCAGACAATCCTTTTGTCAATTTATGAGAAATTTACCAATTCCCCTATATAATTTCATTAACAAGCTACATTCTCAATTCTCAATCACCACCCAGATATTCCCTTATGTGGACTATTTAAATCGTTACCGGTTATAATCCATTAAAGAAGCTAGATCTGTCTTAAATTACCACACAGACATTGGTTCTGACAATTTGCGAGTATTTTACCAATTCCCTGATATGATTATATTAACCAGCTACAGCTGTACTCAATCTCTACTCAGATATTCTTTTATATAGGACTGTTTAAATCCTTATTGTTTATAATAGCTTAGAAAAGCTACTTCTGTCCTAAATCAGCACACAGACATTCAGTTGTCAATTTATGAGTAGTTTACAAATTCCCTGATATAGTTACGTTTACAACTCTTGGCTGTTCTCAATCACCACCCATACACTTGCTAATATGGAACTGTTCACTACGTTACCGATTATTACCAGCTAAAGAAGCTATATCTGTCTTAAATCAGCAAGCAGACATTCCTTTTGACAATTTATGAGTAGTTTACCAATTCCTCGATATAGTTACATGAACAAGCAAGGGCCATTCTCAATTACCACCCGCATATTCCCTTATATAGAACTGCCTACCACATTACCAGTTATAATCCCTTAATTAAGGTAGATCTGTCTTAAATCAGCAAGCAGACATTCCTTTTGATAATTTACCGGGCAGTTTACTAATTCCCCAGTATAATTACATTAACCAGCTATAGCTTTACTCAATCACCACCCGGTTATTCCTTTATAAAGTCCTTTTTAAATCTTTATTGGTTTTAATCCCTTAGAGAAGCTAGATATGTCTTAATTCATTAAGTGGACATTCATTTTGTCATTTTATGAGTAGTTTACCAATTCCCTGAGGTAATTACATTGACAAGTCATAGCTGTTCTCAATCACCACCCGGATATTCCCTTATATAGAATGGTTTACCACGTTATCGGTTATAATCCCTTAATGAAGTTAGATCTGTCCTTTTTTTTTTTTTTTTTTTTTCTGGCCAGTCCTAGGCCTTGGACTCAGGGCGTAAGCACCGTTCCTGGCTTCTTCCCGCTCAAGGCTAGCACTCTGCCACCTGAGCCACAGTGCCCCTTCTGGCCATTTTCCATATATGTGGTGCTGGGGAATAGAGCCAAGAGCTTCATGTGTAGGAGGCAAGCACTCTTGCCACTAGGCCATATTCCCAGCCCCTGTCCTTTTTTATTAATTAAATTTTGTTGACAAGATGTGAAAAAGTGTACAGTTACATAATAATGCAGTGAGTACATATCTTTTGATATTTTACACCCTCGTTTTTTTTTCCTCTCCCTAGATCACTTAGGCATATATACAATACCCCATGTACAAAAATCATATACAGTAACCACCTGGCGTATGCCAAAGGAAATTCCCCTAGAACTTTAAATGTAACATCAACAATAGTGTCCTCATGTGTCCTTCTCCTGGAGTTGTTTTTGCTTATCCTTGTCTTATATGATCATATGTACATAGTTGTTGAGTTATTGTGATCCACTGATACGTCTATTCTAGACCTCTTTATGTTTAGTAGATGGTTGGTTTAGATACATAATGTAAGTTCGCTGAACCAAATGTGTGGAAATACCATTTGAAAAGAAGTTTTTTGTTTTGCAAACCTGTTCTCTACTGCCCCCCCCAACAGTCATATATCAAGAAGACTATGCCCCTTTGTTTTCTGTGTTTTAGGCTTGTCTCGCTCAATATAATTTGTTCATGTTCTGACCATTTCCCTGAAAATACCAATATTTTACCATTTATAATCACTATGTAATATTCCATGTTGTATAGGTACCGCATGTTTTGGATCCATTCATCTGTAGTGGGGCACCTGGGTTGTTTCCATATTTTGGCTTGTATTAATTGTGCAGAATAAACATGAATGTCTTTATGGTATCCTGACACCTGTTGTTCAGGATAGATGCCTAGGAGTGGTATGGCTGGTTCATAGGGTAGGTCTATGTTGAGCTTTTTGAGGAACCTCCATACTGTTCTCCAAAGTGGTTGTACTAATTTGCACTCCCACCAACAATGGAGAAGGGTTCCTCTTTCCCCGCATCCCCTCCAGCATTTGTTGTTGCCTGAGTTCAGAGTATAGGCCATTCTAAGTGAAGTGAAGTGGTATCCCAGGGTTGTTTTTATTTGCATTTCCTTTACTGCAAGAGATGTTGAACATTTACTCATATGTTTCTTTGCCATTTTTATCTCTTCTCCTGTGAAGCCTCTCTTTCGCTCCTTTGCACATTTAATAATTGGTTTACTGGGTTTGGAGTGGGTGAGTTTTTGAGTTCTCTGTAGAAGACGGATATTAGGCCTTTGTGGCTTTGTTGGTGAAGATCCTTTCCCATAGGGTAGGCTGTCTTTCTAGTTTGATGGCTATGTCTTTATCTGTGCAGAAACTTTTGATTTTGTAGTAGACCCATTTGTAGAGACTCTCCCCTATCTGTTGTGCCCCTGGGACTCTATTCACGAAGTTCCTTCCTGTGCCTATAAGTTCTAGCGTCTCTCCTACTCTGTCCTCCAGTAGTTTCAAGGATTCAGGTCTGATGTTGTGGTCTTTAATCCATTTTGAGTTGATTTTGGTGCATGGTGATAGGCTAGGTTCTACTTTGAGTTTTCTACAGGTGGCTTCCCAGTTTTCCCAGCAACAGTAGTTGAAAAGGTTATGTTTTTTCCATTGTATGTCTTTAGCTCCTTTGATGGATATCAGCTGACTGTAAGAATGTTGCTTTATTTCTCAGTCTTCTATTCTATTCCATTGGTCTTGAGGTCTGTTGTGATACCAATACCAGGCTGTTTCTCTTATGATGGCTCGTAATAGAGCTTGAGGTCTGGCATTGTGATTAGTCCTGTGCTGCTTCTTTTGCTGTTCCATATGAATTTATGGGTTGTTTTCTCTATTTCAGTGAAGAATGTATCTGGAATCCTGATGGGGATTGCATTGAATTTGTATAACGTTTTGGGCAATATGGCCATTTTCAGTATATTCATTCTTCCTACCCATGAGCATGGGAGGTCTTTCCATCTCCTTGAGCCCTCTTTAATTTCTCTTTTTAGATTTTTATAGTTCTCATTAAATAGGTCATTCAACGTCTTTAGTTAGGTTGATCTCTCGGTAATTTATTCTTTTTTTTAGGTATTGAAAATGGTGTTTTCCCATAAGTTCCTTTTCTGCTTGTACATTGCTGGTGTACAGAAAAGCTGGTGATTTTTGTGGTTTGATTTTGTGTCCTGCTAATTTGCCAAAATGGTTTATTAGGTCTAGGAGTTTGGGGACTGAGTTTTTTGGGTCCTACATATATAAGATTATGTCATCTGTGAATAGGGATAGTTTGATTTCTTCTTTGCCAATATGGATCCCTTTGATGCCCTCCTCTTGCCTTATTGCTATGGCTCATGATTCCAACACTATGTTGAATTGAAACCGGGAATGAGGGCAACCTTGTGTTTTTCCTGAGTTTAGAGAAAATGGTTTTATTTCATTCCCATTTAATATGAAATTAGCAGTTGGTCTGTTGCATATGGCTTTTATTGTTTTAAAGAATTGTCCCTCTATTCCTGTTCTTTCCAGGGCTTTTAACATGTATGGGTGTGGTATTTTGTCAAAGTCTTTTTGGGCATCGGCAAAGATAATGATGTGATTCTTTGTCTTAACTCTGTTGCTGTGGTGAATTACGTTTATTGATTTGTGGGTGTTGAAGCATACTTGCGTCTGTGGGATAGAGCCTACTTGATCATGATACATAATTTTCTTGATCAGTTTGTGGATCCTGTTAGCTAATAATTTGTTGAGAAGTTTGGCATCTGCATTCATTATTGGTACTGGTCTGTAATTCTATTATTTTTTGTTGTGTCTTTGCCTGATTTGGGGATGAGTAAAATATTAGCGTCATAGACTAAATTTGGGATTTCTCCCTGTTTCTATTTCACAGAAGAGTTTGTGGGTATTTTTATTAGCTCCTCAGTGAAGGTTTTATAGAATTCATTGGTGAATCCCTCTAGGCCTGGGATTTTCTTTGTTGGGGGGGTCTCTTGATTATGTCCTGTATCTCTCTGTAAGTTATTGGTTTATTTAGTTGATTTTTTTTTCTTCTTGATTAAGTTTGGGCAGTTTATACTTCTCTAAGAATTGATCCATTTCTGTAAAATTTTTATTCTTTAGGGAGTAGAGGATCTGAAAATATTTCCCTATGGTTGAGTATCCCATGTATTTGTTATAATTTTTTCGGTGAAGTCCCTAATCTTACAGAAATGAGTCTCTTCTATTTTTTTTGTAAGTCTTGCAAGAGGTCTGTCAATTTTATTTATTTTCTCACAGAACCAGCTTTTACTTTTATTTATTTGTTGAATGGTCTATCTATTCTCAACCAGATTTATCTCTTCTTTAATCTTTGTGATCTCTCTCCTCCTAGTTGTTTTAGATTCAATTTTTTCTTGTTTCTCCAGTCATTTTAGCTGCATCATGAGGTTATTTACCTGTTCTGATTCCATTCTTTTAATGTGTGCTCTGAGGGTAATGATCTTGCCTCTCAGAACTGCCTTTGCTGTATCCCATAGTCTTCTTTGTGATATACTTTCATTGTCGTTGTGGCTTATGAATTCCTTCCATATGAACGAATTTGCTCTGTGACCCAAGTGTTAGATAACAGTGAAGGGTTTAGCCTCCAAGTATTTGTGTAGCTTCTGTGGTATCCTTTGTTATTGAGGGTTACCTTGATTCCACTGTGATCAGATAGAATACATGGGATAATATCTATACTCTTGTATTTGCTGAGGTTCTTTGTGTGGACTATGACATGTTCTATTTTGGAGTATGTTCCATGGGTTGCTGGGAAGAATTTGAATTGGGTCCCTGTAGGGTGAAAAACTCTATACAGATCTGTCAGATCCATGTGGGATATGGTGTTACTTTGGTTTTCAGCTCCCTTGCTACTCCTCTGTGTGTTGGATCTATTTCTTGGAGATAGTGGAGTATTTAAATCTCCCACTATGATTCTATTTGGGTCAATCTTGTTCTGTAATTATGAAAGAATTTGTTTGACATATTTAGGGCCTCTTTTGTTCGGTGAGTATAAAGTTATCACCGTGATACCTTGATTCTTGATTTTTCCTTTTATTAAAATATAGTGCCCTTCTTTATCTTTCTGAACTTCTTTTAATGAGAATCCTAGCTTGTCTGAAATCAAGATGGCTACCCCTTCCATTTTGGTAGGTGTGTGTTCTTGGAAGATCTTGCTCCAACCTATCATTTGGACCCTGTTTTTGTACCATGCTGTAAGATGGGTCTCTTGAAGACAACAGATCGCATTTTTTTGTTTACAGATACACTCTGTCAGTCTGCTCCTCTTTATTGGAGAGTTTGTACCATTTATATTCAAAAAGATCATGAGTAGGTGTGGTTTTTTTCCCCTTCTATTGTCCTGTTAGGCTGCTTTTCCTCTTCCTTCTTTCTTGTCTTTATTGAGCTGGTCTTCCTGTTGGGCTCTGGCTATTGTAGTTTCTTTCTGTTTCTGTCTAGAGGTCCTCTATGTTTTCTGTTGGGTGGGGTTCCCCTCTTAGAATATGCAGTAAGGCTGTTTTTTTAATTAACATAATCATTTACATCCACTATGCTATGGAAAGTTCTGGTTTTTCATCAGAAGATGAATTCGAATTTTGCTGGGTATCTAATTCTGGGTTGGCAGTTGTTGACCGGGAGGACTTGGATTGTGTTCTTCCAGGCTCTTTGTGCGTTGTAAGTTTGTGTGTAGAGGTCTGCTGATTTTGCTATTTTTTTTCCATTGTAATATAGTTCTTTTTTGGTTTTGGCTGCATTCAAAATTTTCTGCTTATTGTTGAAATCTGAGGCCATGATTTTAATGTGTCTGGGGGTGGTTCTTCTAGGGTCCTGTCTGCCAGGTGTTCTGTATGCTTTTTATTTGGGTGAAGTTATCCCTTTTGAGATTGGAAAAATTCTCTGTAGTAATTCTATTGAATATGTGTTGTATATCTCTGCTCTGGTACTCCTCTCCTTCATCTATTCTGATTATATGCAGATTATATCTCTTCTCCCTGTCCACTGTCTTCTGGATTAGTCTGCCCTGGAGTTTCAAAATTTCTAGGAGTGCGGTAATCTTCTGATCCTTATCTGCTGTATCATCAACCAAAAGAGAGACATGAGATTCAAGATGATCACATCTTTGTGACGTGCCTTCGAGTGTGTTTTGCATTGAGTAGAGTGAGCTGTTTATGGTTGCCAGATCAGCTCTCATTGTGGTAACTTATTCTTTCAATGAGTTGTGTTTTGAATCTATTTTTTTCATGCATTTCTTTTGTCAGAATATTAATGTCTTCTTTAATGGAGGAGTAGACTGTATCTTTTTTTTGCTCTCATTTCTTTCTTGACTTCCTGAAAGTCCTTCAAGACTTTCAATCTAAACTCCTGGAATTTTTTTTTTAATTTGTTGCTGAGGCTTTTGATCATTTCTGGTATCTTAGCCTCAGGGTGTTTTGTTGTTGTTGTTATTGTTTTGTTTTGTTCTGTTTTGTTCTCCATCTCCTCTTTGGTCATACTGCTTTTTGGAGATGGCGAGTTGGCTTGATCTTTCATAAAATTTGTAAATTTTTTTGTGATTTACGCATCTGGAGATCTTGCATTTCCTTTCAGGGGCCTATAGGTGGCAGCAATGGCTTGGTTTTGTGATAGTTCCCCCTGGTCCTTCAGCGGGGACTTGTTAGTATACTGGCTCCGGGTTCAGTTTAGCTGTTGAACCCTATGGCCATATGGGGGAGTGTGACATCTCGGTTGTTGCAAAGGTGGTTACCCTCACTACAGTTAGGGGTAGGTAGGTTCCATGGCTTTCTCTGTGGGATCGTGCTCTGCCTCCCTGTTATGATGACCCTCGTGGGCCCCTGTTGAGGGTTCATGGGTCACTCTTTCAGCATGGCTTGGACACATTTTTCTTCTGTGATTGTTTCGCTCCTAGTTGCTGTGGGTAAAGTGAGCTCACCTCCCAGATTGAGTATTGCCTCTGAGGGGTGGCTGCCCACTGATACTAGGTTGTGTGTGTGTGTGTGTGTGTGTACCCCGCTGCTGTCTTACATAATCACGCAGATATTCGTTTTGATGAATTACGAGTAGTTTCAAAATTACCTGATATAGTTACATTAACAAGCAACAACTGTTCTCAATCACCAAAAGGATATTCTCATATGTAGGATTTTTAAAATCTTTACCGGTTATAATACCTTAGAGAAGCCAGATCTGTCTTTAATCAGCAGGCACATATTCCTTTTGAAAATTTACAAGTATTTTACCAATTCTCCAATATAATTTCACTAAAAAGCAACAGCTGTTCACAACCACCACCTGGATTTTCCCCTATATATAACTGTTTAAATCCTCACAAGCTATAATCCCTTAAAGAAGCTACATCTGTCTTAAATCAGCACACAGACATTCCTTTTGTCAGTTAATGAGCATTTTAACAATTACCTGATATAGTTAAATTAACAAGCTAAGGCTCTTCTCAATCACCACCCAGATATTCCCTTATATAGGACTGTATAAAGCCTTACCAGTTATTATAACTTAAAGGAGTTAAATCTGAATTAAATCAGCATGCAGACATTCTTTTTCACAATTTGTGAGTGGTTAACCAATTCCCTGACATAATTACATTAACCAGCTACAGCTGTACTCAATCACCACCCGGATATTCCCTATATAAGACTGTTTAAATCCTTACCAGTTATAATCCTTTAAAGAAGCTAGATCAGTCTAAAATCAACACGCAGACATTCCTTTCGACAATTTTCAAGTAGTTTAACAATTCTCTAATATACTTAAATTAACAAACTACAGCTGTACTCTATCACAACCAAAATATTTTCCTACATAGGACTGTTTAACACGTTACTCATTGTAACCAACTAATATCTGTCTTAAATCAGCTCACAAACATTCCAATTGACAATTTCCTAGTAGTTTAACAATTCCTTGATCTAATTACATTAACCAGTTACAGCTGTTCTCAATCATCACGCTGATATTCCTTTATATAACACTGTTTAAGTCGTTATGGGTTATAATCCATTAAAGAAGCTAGGTCTGTTTTAAATTAGCACGCAGACATTCTTGTGAGAATTTACGAGTAGCTTACAAATTCCACGGTATAGATACATTAACAAGGTAGGGCCATTCTCAATCAACACTCACATATTCCCATATATAGAACTGTTTACCATGTTAGCAGTTATAATTCCTTAACGAAGCTAGATAGGTCTTAATCAGGACACGGAAAATCTTTTTGACAATTTAAGAGTAGTTTGACAATTCCCCAACATAATTACATGAACAAGCTACAGCTGTTCTCTATCACCACTCAGATATCCCCTTATATAGAATTGTGTAACAATTTCCCAGATATAATCCTGTAAAGAAGCAAGATCTGTCTTAAATCAGCACGCAGAAATCCTTTTGACAATTTACTAGTAGTTTCACAATTCCCTGAAATAGGATCATTAACAAGTTACAGCTGTACTCACTCACCACGTGGATGTTCCCTTATATAGGACTGTTTAAATCCTTACCGGTCATAATCCCTTAAAGAAGCTAGATCTGTCTTAAATCAGCACGCAGACAGTCCTTTTCACAATTTAGGAGTAGTTTACCAATTTCCCGATATAATTACATTAAAATTACCGGAGCTGTTCTCAATCACCACCGAGATATTACCTCATATAGGACTGTTTAAATCGTTACAGGTTAAAATACTTTAAATATTCTAGGTCTTTCGTGAATCAGCACGCAGGCATTCCTTTTGACAATTTACGAGTAGCTTAACAATTCCTTGATATAATTACGTTAACAAGCTACAGTGGTCTCAATCACCACCCGGATATTCCCTTTTATAGAAGGGACTGTTTAAATTCTTACCAGTTATAATCCTTTAAAGAAGCTAAATCTGTTGTAAATCACCACGCAATCATTCCTTTTGACAAATCACAAGTAGTTTACCAATTCCCCGATATAGTTATATTAAAAAATAGAGCTGTTAACAATCACCACACAGATATTCCCTTATATAAAATTGTGTAACAATTTTCTGCTTATAATCTCTTACAGAATATAGGTATGTCTAAAATCATCACACAGACATTCTTTTTGTAGATTTACTAGTAGTTTCCCAATTCAGTGATAAAATTACATTAACAAGTCACAGCTGATCTCAGTCACCACGTGGATATTCCCTTATATAGGACTGTTTAAATCCTTTGAGGTTATAATCCATTAAAGAAGATAGATATGTCTTGAATGAGCACACTGACATTCCTTCTGACAATTTACGACTAGTTTAGCAATTCCATGGTATAGTTACATTAACAAGCTAGAGCAGTTTTCAATCACCACCCGGATATTCCCTTATAAATAACTGTTTATCCCGTTACCAGTTATAATCCATTAATGAAGTTACATCTGTCTTAAATCAGCAGCTGTTCTCACTCACCACCTGGATTATCATTTGTAGAGAACTGCTCATCATGTTACCAGATATAATCCATTAATGAAGCTACATCAGTCTTAAAAGCACACACAGAAATTTCTTTTGACAATTTATGAGTAGTTTACAAATTCCCCAATGTAATTACGTTAACAAGCTACATCTGTTCTCAATCACCACTCGGATTTTCTCTTATATTGTACTGTTTAAATCAGTACCAGTTGTAATGCCTTAAAGAAGCTAGATCTGTCTTAAATGAGCACACAGACATTCCTTTTGACAATTTACGAATAGTTTAATAATTCCTTGTTATAGTAACATTAACAAGCTAGAGCGGTATTCAATCACCACCTGGATATTTGCTTATATAGAACTGTTTACCACGTTACCGGTTATAATCCGTTAATGAAGCTAGATCTGTCTTAAATCAACACACAGAAATTCCTTTTGACAATTTATGAGGAGTTTACCATTTCGCCCATATAATTACAGTAACAAACCACAGCAATTCTCAATCACCTCCGGATTTTCATTTGTATAGAACTCTTCAACAGTTTACCGATTATAACCAACTAAAGAAGATAGATCTGTGTTAAATCAGCGCGCAGACATTCCTTTTGACAATTTACAAGCAGTTTAACAATTCCCTGATAGAAGTACATTAACCAGCTACAGCAATATTCAATCACCACCCAGATATTCCCATATATAAGACTGTTTAAATCCTTACTGGTTATAATCCCTTAGAGAAGCTTGATCTGTTGCAAATCAGCAAGCAGACATTCCTTTTGTCAATTTACTAATAGTTTCCCAATTACACGATAAAATTACATTAACAAACCATAGCTGTTCTCAATCACCACACGGATACTCCCTTTTACAGGACTGTTTGAGTCCTTACCGGTTGTAATCTCTTACAGAAACTAGATCTGACTTAAATCATCACGCAGACATTCCTTTAGAAAATTTTCAAGTAATTTAACAGTTCGCCGATATAGTTACATTAACAAGCTAGAGGGGTTCTCAATCACCACCTGGATATTCCCTTACATAAAACTGTTTACCATGTTACTGGTTATAATTCATTAATGAAGCTAGATCTGTCTTAAATCAACACATAGCTATTCGTTTTGACAATTTAGAGTAGTTTACCAATTCCACAATATAATTTCATTAGCAAAACATAGCAATTCTCAATCACCACCGGATTTTCACTTGTATAGTACTGTTCACCACGTTACCAATTTTCACAAACTAAAGAAGCTAGAACCATGTTAAATCAGCATGCAGACATTCCTTTTGACAATTTACTAATAGTTTAACAAATCCCCGATATAGTCACATTAACAAGCTAGAGGGGTTATAACCACCCAGATATTCCCTTACATAGAACTGTTTACCAAATTACCAGTTAAAATCTATTTGTAAAAAGCTAGATCTGTCTTAAATGAGCATGCAAACATTCTTTTTGACACTTTACGACTAATGTACTAATTTTCTGATATAGTCTCATTAACTAGCTAGAGCCGTTTGTGATCACCAACCATATACTCCTTTATATAAAATTGTTTTCCACATTACCAGTTATAACAAACTAAAGAAGGTAAATCTGTCTTAAATCAGCATGCCAGACATACCTTTTGACAATTTACTAGTACTTGAACAATTCCCCAATTTAATTACATTAACAAGGTACAGCTCTTCTCAAATAACACCCGGATATTCCCTTATATAGGACTATTTAAATCCTTAAGGTTATAATCCCTTAATGGAGCTAGATCTGTCTTAAATCAGCAGGCAGACATTCCTCTTGATAATTTGCTAGTAGTTTACCAATTCCACGGTATAGTTACATTAACAAGGTAAAGCCGTTCTCAATCTCCACTCAGATATTTTCTTATATAGAAATGTGTACTCATTTCCCGGTTATAAACCCTTAAAAAAGATAGATCTGTCTAAAATCAGCGCACAGAAAATCCTTTTGACAAATATGAGTAGTTTACCAAATCCACGGTATACTTACATTAACAAGCTAGAGCAATTTTCAATTACCACCCGGATATTCCCTTAGAGAGAACTGTTTACCGTGTTACAGGTTATAATCCCTTAATCTAGCCAGATCTGTCTTAAATGAGCACACAGACATTCCTTTTGAAAATTTACGAGCAGTTTAACAATTCCATGATATAATTATATTAACAAGCCACAGGGGTTCTCAATCACCACCCGGATTTCCCTTATATAGGACTATTTAGATCCTTACCAGTTATAATCCCTTAAAGTAGCTAGATCTGTCTTAAATCAACACACAGAAATTCCTTTTGGCAATTTTTGACTAGTTTACCACTTCCCTGATACAATTATGTTAACAAGCTACAGCTGTTCTCAATCTCCACCTTGATATTCCCTTACATAGGATTGTTTAGCAAGTTCCGGTTATAATTCACTGAAGAATCTAGATGTCTCTTAAATCAGCAGACAGTCATTTCTCATGCCAATTTACGAGTCATTTTCCTTGATGTAATTACATTTACAAGCTACAGGTGTTCTAAATCACAAAATGGATAATCCCTTATATGGAATTTTTTATCAAGTTACATGTTATAATCCATTAAAGATGCTAGATCTCTCTTAAATTATTATGTAATCATTCCTTTTGACAATTTATGAGTAGTTTACCAATTCCTCAATATAATTATATTAACAAACTACATCCATTCTCTTATATAGAATTGTTTAGCAATCCCTTAAGGAAGCTAGATCTCTATTAAATCAACACGCAGATCTTCCTTCTGACAATTTACCAGTAAGTTACTGATTCTCTGATATAATTACATTAAAAAGGTACAGCTGTTCTCAATCACCACCCAGTTATTCCTTCATACAATTATAGAATTGTTTACTAAGTTCCTGGTCATAACCACGTAAAGAAGCTATATCTATCTTAAATCAGCATACAGACGTTCTTTTAGACAATTTAAGAGTAGTTTACCAATTCCACGACATAGAAACATTAGCAAGCTACACCTTTTCTCAATCACCACTCAGATATTTCCTTAAATAGGAATCTTTAAAACCTTACTGGTTATATTCCCTTAAAGAAGGTAGATCTTTCTAAATTCAGGATGCAGACGTTCCTTTTGACACTTTGTGAGTAGTTTACCAATTGTCTGATATAATTATATTAACAGGGTACAGCTTTTCTAAATCAACACTGGGACATTACCTTATGTAGAATTGTATACCAAGTTCCCGGTTATAATCCCTTAAAGAAGCTAGATCTCTCATAAATCAGTGTGCAGACATTCCTTTTGACACTTTACTAGTAATTCAATAATTCCCCTAAATAATTACATTTAACTAGCTACAACTGTTCTCAATCACCTCCCAGACATTCATTTATACAGAATTGCTTACCAAGTTCCTGGTTTTCTTCCCTTAAAGATCTAGATCTCCATTAAAACAATGCACAGTCATTCCTTTTGAATCTACTAATACTTCACCTGTTTTCCAGTGTAATTACATTAATAAGCTACAGCTCTTCTCAATCTCCACCCAGACATTTCATTATTCATCTATATCATTGTTTATGAAATCTGGGTTTTTATCCCTTAGACAAGCTAGATCTTTCCTTAATCATTACATAATCATTCCTTTAGAAAATTATGAGCAGTTTACCAATTCCCTTACATAACAAGCTATAGCAGTTCTCAATCACCACCCGAATATTCCCTTATATGTAGTTGTTTAACAAGTTCCCAGTTATAATCGCTTAACACAGGGTAAAAAAAGACAAACAACTACAAAAGCAATACTTGCAAAACTGTTTGGTGTAAGTGAACGGAACACCTCAGGGGGGGAAAGGGATAGGGGGAAGGGGGAGGGGAATATGAGGGACAAGGTAACAAACAGTACAAGTAATGTATCCAATGCCTAACGTATGAAACTGTAACCTCTCTGTATATCAGTTTGATAATAAAATTTTGAAAAAAAGAAGCTAGATCTGTCTTAAATCATCAAGGAGACATTCCTTTTGACAATTTATGAGTAGTTTATCAATTTCCCAATATAATTCCATTAAGAAGCGACAGCTTTTCTCAATCACCACCTAGCCATTCCCTTATTCACCTACATTATTGTTTACCAAATCCGGGTTTTTATCCCTTAGACAAGCTGGATCGTTCTTAAATCATTGCACAAACATTCCGTTTGACAATTTGCAAGTATTTTACCAATTCCCTGACAAAATTACATTGACAAGCTACAGCTGTTCTCAATCATGACCTGGACATTACCTTATACAGAATTATTTACCAAGTTCCTGGTTATAATCACTTAAATAAGCTAGATTACCCATAAATCAGCACAAAGACTTTCCTTTTGAAACTTTATGAGTAGTTCAATACTTCCCTGATAAAATTACATTAACAAAGTACAGCTGTTCTCAATAAATCGGGGCTTTTCCCCCTTGATTCTAGATCTGTCTTAAATCATTACGCAATCATTCCTTTTAAAAATGTAGGGGTAGTTTGCCAATTCAGCGACATGACTTCAATTACAAGCTACTGGTGCTCTTAATCAACACATGGACATTCCCTTACATAGACTTGTTTACCAAGTTCTGGTTATAATACCTCAAAGAAACAAGATATCTTGTCAATCAGCATGCAGCCTTTCCTTTTGACACTTTACAAGTAGTTCAACAGTTCCACAATAAAATTATATTAATAAGGTACAGATGTTCTCAGTCACCACACGGATATTCCCTTGTATACATTGGTTTACCAAGTTGCCGGTAATAATCCCTTAAAGGAGCTAGATCTGTCTTAAATCATTACGTATAAATTCTTTTTGACAATTTACAAGTAGTTTACGAATTCTGCGACATAATTACATTAACAAGCTATAGCTGTTCTCAATCACCACATGGACATTCACTTACATAGAATTGTTTACGAAGTTCTGGTTATAATTACTTAACGAAACTAGATTTATCATAAATCAGGATGAAGATTTTGCTCTGGACACTTTATGAGTAGTTCAACAGTTCCCCAATAAAATTATAACAAGGTACAGATTTTCTCAATCACCAAACAACATTCTCTTCTATAGAATGGTTTACCATATTCGCTGTTTTTATACCTTAAAGAAGCTAGTACTTTCTTCTTTTTCTTCTTATTTATTGTCAAAGTGATGTACAGAGAGGTTACTGATTCATACGCTAGGCCATGGGTACATTTCTTGTACTATTACCTCCTACCCCATTCCCTCTCCCACTCCCCCTTTCCCTCTCGCCCCATGAGTTGTTCAGTTTGTTTACACCAAACAGTTTTGCAAGTATTGCTTTTGTAGTTGTTTGTCTTTTTATCTTTTGTCTCTCAATTTTGATACTCCCTTTCACTTTCCTATTTCTAATACCGGTATATACAGTTTCCAATGTACTCAGATAAGATACAGTGATAGTGCAGGTACAACCATAGGAAGGGGACACAAGAGGATCATCAACAGTAGAAGCTACAGTTTCACATGGCATGTTGAAAGTAATTAAAACTGATATAACAGTCTTTTCCATAACATGGAATTCATTTCACTTAGCATCATCTTGTTTTCATAAGGGCATAGCTACTAGGCTCTTGTGATCCTCTGCTGTGACTAACCTTCAGCTGTGCTAATTATTCCCTATGAGGGGTACCACAGAGTCCATGTTTCTTTGGGTCTGTCTCACTTCACTTAGTATAATTTTTTGCAAGTCCTTCCATTTCCTTATGAATGGGGCAATGTCATTCTTTCTGATAGAGGCATAATATTCCATTGTGTATATGTATCACATTTTCCTGATCCATTCGTCTACTGAGGAGCATCTGGTTAGTCCCATATTTTAGCTATGACAAATTGTGCTGTGATGAACATTGTTGTGCTTGTGGCTTTGGTGTGTTCTTGTTTGTGGTCTTTTGGGTAGATGCCCAAAATTGGGGCTCCTGGGTCATAAGGGAGCTCTATGTTTAGCCTTCTAAGGAATCTCCATACCGCTTGCCAGAGGGACTGAGCCAGTTTTCATTCCCACCAACAATGAAGTAGGGTTCCCTTTTGCCCACATCCCCTACAACATTTATTACTGTTAGTTTTCTTGATAAAGGACTTTATTACTGGTGTGAGGTGGAATCTCAATGTTGTTTTGACTCGCATTTATTTATGGCCAGTGATGTAGAGCACTCTTTCATATGTCTCTTGGCCATTCTCATTTCCTCAACAGAGAGGTCTCTTTTAAAGTCTTTAGCCCACTTGTTGAGGGGGCTGTTGGTTCTTTGCGGTTTCGTTTTGGAGGGATGTAATTTTTGTTAGTTCTCCGTATATTTTAGATATGAGACCTTTGTCCATTGTATGGCTGGTAAAGATATTTTCCCAATCAGTGTGCTTTCTGTATGTCTTCCGAGCTATATCCTTTGCCCTGCAGAAGCTCTGCAGTTTGATGCAGTCCCATTTGCCCATCCTTTCTTTGATTTGTAGCATTTCTGGGTCTTTGTTAAGGAAGTTCTGTCCTGTGCCAAGGAGCCCAAGTGTTTCTTCTACTCCTTCTTTTAGTGGTTTCAGGCTGTTTTAATTTCTAGCTCATTTATCAATTTGGAATTTATTTTGGTGCAGGGTGATATATAAGGATCTAGTTTTAGTTTGTTTCAGGTGTTGAATCAGTTTTGCCAGCATCATTTGTTAAAGAGGCTGTCTTTCTTCTGTCCTATTTTTTTATCTCATTTATGAAAGTTTAAGTAGGCATAGTTCTGAAGGTTCATTTCTGGGTATTCAATTCTGTTCCACTGGTCTTCATTCCTGTTGCGGTGCCAAATACAAGCTGTTTTTATTACTATAGCTTTATTATACAGCTTGAAATTTGGTATTGTATTTCCTCTAGCACTGTTCATTCTGCTTAGGATTGTTTTTGCTATTAGTAGTCTTTTGTTGTTCCATATGAATTTCCGGATTCCTTCCTCTATTTCATTAAAAAAATGTTGTAGTGATATTAATGGGTATTGCAATGAATTTGTAGATAGCCTTTTGCAATATTGATATTTTGACTGTATGAATCTTCTCAATCCAGGAGCATGGGAGCTTTTTCCATTTCCTAAATTCTGCCTTAATGACATTTTCCATGTTTTTAAAGTTCTCATCATAGAGGTCTTTCACTTCTTTGCTTAAGGGTATTATGTTCTTTTGAGGCTATCACAAAAGGATTTGATTTCCTGATTTCAGCCTCGGACTTGGGTCATTAGCATATAGAAAGGCCATTGATTTTTGAGGGTTTCTTTTATATTCTGAAACTTTGCCAAAGGTTGGGGTCAGCTCTAGTAGCTTAGGAGCACAGTCCATGGGGTTCTTTAGGTATAGGATCATGTCTTCTGCGAACAGAACAAGTTTAACTTCATCCTTTCCTATTTGGATACCCTTTATGTTTTCTTCTCGCCTAATTTCTCTGTCTAGGAATTCTAGTACTATGTTGAAGAGGAGGGGAGGGGAGAGAGTAGACATCCCTGTCTTGCTCCTGATTTTAAAGGGAATGGCTTTAGCTTTTCACTGTTTAGAATTGTGCTTGCTGTTGGTTTGTTGTAAACTGCCTTTATTATATTCAGTAGTGTTCCCAGGAACCTCAATTTTTCCAGGGCTTTTTATTATAAATGGGTACTGGATTTTATCAAATGACTTTTCTTCATCCAGAGATATCACCATGTGATTCTTTACTTTGCTCCAGTTGATGTGGTGGATTACATTAATTAACTTGTGTATATTGAAACAATTTGCAACTCTTGGATGAATCCGGATTGATCATGGTGTATGATTGTTTTGATGACTTGTTGAAGTTGATTGGCCAGAATTTGGCTGAGAATTTTTGCATCTATGTACATCAGGGAAATCGGTCTATAGTTCTCTTTCCGTGATGAGTCCCTGCCTGGTTTTGGGATGAGGGTTATACTGGCTTCATAGAATGAGTCTGGTAGTGAATGTTCTCTTTCAATTTCGTTGAAGAATTTGAGAAATATTGGTGTGAGTTCTGTTTTGAAGGCCTTGTAGAATTCTGCTGTGAACCTGTCTAGACCTGGGCTTTTCTTGGATGGGAGATCACTTATTTCTGTTTCTATTTCAATGCTGGATTTGGGTCTGTTTAGAAAGTTTAAATTTTTATGGTTGAGTTTGTGGATATCAATTTTTGCTAGGAAATCATCCATTTCTTCCAGCTCTTGAATTTGTTGGCCTAAAGTTTTGCAAAATTGTCCCTTATTATGTACTAATTTTTGGTTGTTTCGGTGGTGATGTTACCTGTTTCATCTCTGATCTCGTTTATTTTGGTGTGCTGCCTTCGTCTTGTGGTCTTGTTTGCTATGGGTCTGTCTAATTTGTTAATTTTTTCAAAGAACCTACCCTTTTTTGTTGATTCTTTCAATTTGTTTCTGTCTCTAAGTCATTTAATTTTGATTTGATTTCAATTATTTTCATCTATTTACTTGGGATTTAGCTTGTTGTTCTCTTTCTAGGAGATTAAGGTGCTTCCTTAAGTTGCTGAGTTGCTGTTTCTCCATTTTGATGGTGTAGGCATTCAGAGATATAAATTTCCCTTTGAGTTCTGCCTTTGCTATGTTGCAAAGGAGCTGGTACTTTGTGTACTCATCTTGGTTGAATTTCATAAACATTTGAATTTCTGTTCTAATTTCTTTAATGAACAACTGATGGTTCAGAAGTGTGTTTGTTTAGTCTCCATTAATTATAGGATTTTCTGTGGTGGCTGTTTGACTTGAGCTCTAATTTAATTCCATTGTGGTCTGAGAGAATGCAGAGATGATTTTAGACAGATCTAGCTTCTTTAAAGGATTATAACAGGGAAATTGGAACACAATTCTATATAAGGGAATATCTGAGTAGTCAAGGAGAACAACTGTAGTTTGTTAATGTAATTATAACAGGGAATTGTTAAACTACTCGTAAATTGTCAAAAGGAATGTCTGCATGCTGATTTAAGAAAAATCTGGCTTCTTCAAGGGATTATAAGCCAAAACAATATTAACAGTCCTATATAAGGGAATATCTGGGTGGTAATTGAGAATAGCTGTGGCTTTTTAATGTAATTATATTCAGGAATTGGAAAACTACTATTTAATTGTCAAAAGGAATGACTGCCTGCAAATTTACGACAGATCAAGCTACGTTAAGGGATTATAACCAGTAAGGATTTATACAGCCCTATATAAGGGAATATCCTTGTGGTGATTGAAGACAGCTGTGTTTTGTTAATGTAATTCTATTGGGGAATTGGTAAACTACTCGAAAATTGTCAAGAGGAATGTCTTCGGGCTGATTTTAGACAGATCTAGCTTCTTTAAAGGACTATAACTGGAAAATTGGTACACAATTCTATATAAGGGAATATCTGAGTGGTGATTTAGAACAGCAGTAGCTTGTTAAAGTACCTATACCAGGGAATCAGAGTAGTGATAAATTGTCAAAATGAATACCTGTGTGCTGATTTAAGACAGACCTAGCTTCTTTTGAGGGATTACAACTGGTAAGGATTAAAACAGTCCTATATAAGAGAATGTCTACGTGGTGATAGAGAACACCTCTAGCTTTTTAATGTCACTATATCAGAGAATTGGTATACTATCAACAATTATCAAAAGGAAAGTCTGCATGCTGATTTTAGACAGAAATACCTTCTGTAAGAAATTATAATGGGGAAATAGGTATACAATTCTATATGAGAGAATTTCTGAGTGGTGGTTGAGAACAGCTGTAGTTTGTGCATGTAATTATATTGGGGAATTGTTAAACTACTCATAAATTGTAAAAAGGAATTTTTGTGTGTTGATTTAAGACAGATCTCGCTTCATTAATGGAATATAAGCCTTAACGTACTAAACACTTCTATATAAGAGAATATCCAGGAGGTGATTGAGAATAGCTCGAGCTTGTTAATGTAACTATATCCGGGAATTGTTAAACTACTCAAAAATTTTGAAAAGGAATGTCCGAATGCTGATTTAACACAGACCAACTTCTTCAAGTAAGTATAAGCCGTGATGCTATAAAGAGTCCTGTATAAGGGAATATCTCAGTGGAGATTGTGTACAGCTGTAGGTGGTTACTGTAATTATATTGGGGAATTGGTAAACTACTCGTAAATTGTCAAAATGAATGTCTGTGTGCTGATTTATGACTAATCTACGTTCTCTAAGGGACTATAACCGACAAGGACTTCAACCGTCTTATATAAGGGAATATCCAGGTGGTGATTGAGAAAAGCTGTAGCTTGTTAATGTAATTATATCAGGGAATTGTTAAACTACTTGAAAATTATCAAAAGTAATATCTGTGGGCTGATTTTGGACATATCTAGCTTCTTTAAATGATTATAACTGGAAAATTGGTACACAACTCTATATAAGGGAGTATCTGAGTGGATCTGAGTGGTGATTGCGAACAAGCTGTAGCTTGTTAATGTAACTATATCAGAGAATTGTTCACCTCTCATAAGTTGTCAAAAGGAATGTCTGCGTGCTGATTTAAGACAGATCTAGCATCTTCAAGGTATTAAAATTGGTAAGGATTTAAACAGTCCTATATAATGGAATATCTGGGTGGCGATTGAGAACAGGTGCGGCTTTTTAATATGATGATATCGGGGTATTGGTAAATACTCGAAAATTGTCAAAAGAAATTTCTGCGTGGTGATTTTAGCCAGATAAAGCTTCTTTAACGGATTATAACCGGGAAATTATTATACAATTCTATATGAGGCAATTTCTGAATGGTGTTTGAGAACAGCTGTAGCTTGTTCATGTAATTATATTGGGGAATTGGTAAACTACTCATAAATTGTCAAAAGGAATTTCTATGTGATTATTTAAGACATATCTAGTTTCATTAATGGAATATAACCATTAACCTGCTAAGCTATATAAAGGAATATTCAGGAGGTGATTGAGAATGGCTCAAGCGTGTTAATGTAACTCTATTGGGGACTTGTTTAAAACTTGAAATTGTGAAACAGAATGTCTGCATGCTGATTTAAGACAGATCATGCTTTCTTTAAGTGATTAAATCCAGTGAGGGCATAAAGAGTCCTACATAAGGAAATATCCAGTTGGAGATTGAGTGCCGATGTTGCTATTTAATGTAATTATACAAAGAAATTGGTTGACAACTCACAAATTGTCAAAGAGAATGTTTGTGTTCTGATTAAAGACAGATTTAGTTTCTTTAAGAAATTGTAACCGGGAAGGATTTAAACAGTCCTATGTAAGGGAATATACGCGTGATGATTGAGAACAGCTATAGCATATTCATGTAATTATATCGGGGAAATGGAAAACTACTCATTTATAGTCAAAAGGAATGTCTCTCTGCTGATTTTAGACAGATCTAACTTCTTTAACAGATTATAACCGAGAAATTGGAACACAATTCAATATAAGGGAATATCTGAGTAGTGACTGAGAACAGCTGTAGCTTGTTAATGTAATTGTATCGAGGGATTGTTAAACTACTCCTACCTTGTCAAAGGAATGTCTGCATGTAGATATACAACAGACCTAGCTTCTTTAAGGAATTATTACCGTCAAATATTTACACAGACCTATGTAAGAGAATATCCTTGTGGTGATTGAGAACAACTGTAGCTTTCAATGTAATTATAACGGGGAATTGTTAAACTACTCGAAAATTGTCAAAAGTAATGTTTGTGGGCTGGTTTTAGACTGATCTAGCTTCTTTGAATCATTATAAACTGATAATTGGTACACAATTCTATATAAGGGAATATCTGAGTGGTGATTGAGAACAGCTGTAGCTTGTTAATGTACCTACGTCAGGTAATTGGTGAGCTACTCGCAAATAGTCAAAAAGTATGTTTGAGTTCTGATTTAAGACAGACTAATTTCTTTATCGGATTATAACCGGTAAGGATTTAAACAGTCCTATATAAGGGTATATGGGAGTGGTGATTGAAAACAGCTATAGATTGATAATATAATTATATTGCCAAATGTTAAACTAGTGGAAAATTGTCAAAAAGTATGTCTCCATCCTGATTTTAGACAGATCTAGCTACTTTAACGGATTATAATTGGGAAAGTAATACACAGTTCTGTATAAGGGAGTTTCTGACTGGTGCTTGAGAACAAATGTAGCGTGTTCATGTAATTCTCTCAAGGAACTGGTAAACTACTAGAAAATTGTCAAGTGACCATCTGCATGCTGATTTTGGACTGATATAGCTTCGTTAAGGGATTATAACCAGGAAATTAGTACTCAATTTTATATGAGGGAATTTCTGAGTAGTGAATGAGAACAACTGTAGCTTGTTCATGTAATTATACTGGGGAATTAGTAAACTATTCGTAAATTGTCAAAAGGAATTTCTGTGTGCTGATTGTAGACAGATATAGCTGCACTAAGGGATTATAACCAGGAAATTAGTGCACAATTCTATATGAGGGAATTTCTGAGTGGTGATTGAGAATGGCTGTAGCTTGTTCACATAATTAAATCAGAGAATTGGTAAAGTACTCTTAAATTGTCAAAAGGATTTTCTGTGTGTTGACTTAAGACAAATCTCGCTTCATTAATGGAATACATCGACAATGTGGTAAACACTTCCATATAAGGGAATAGCCAGGAGGTGAGTAAGATTGGCTCTAGCCTGTTAATGTAACTATATTAGGATATTGTTAAACTACTCGAACAGTGTGAAAAGGAATGTCTGCGTGCTGATTTAAGACAGATCTAACTTCTTTAAGGGATTATAATCGGAGAGGATTTAAACAGTCCTATATAACGGAATATCTGGTAAATGATTGAGTATAGCTGTAGCTGGTTAATGTAATTATATCAGGGAATTTGTAAACTACTCATAAATTGTTAAAAAGAATGTTTGAGTTCAGATTAAAGACAGATTAGGTTTCTTTAAGGAATTATAACCGGTAAGGATTTAAACAATCCTATGTAATTGAATATCTAGTGGTGATAGAAAATAGCTCTAGCTTGTTGATGTCAGTATATTGGGGAATTGGTAAACTATTCCAAAATTGTAAATAGAAATGTTTGCATGCAGATTTTAGACAGATGTAACTTCTTTTTTTTTTTTTTTTTTTTTTTTTGGCCAGTCCTGGGGCTTGGACTCAGGGCCTGAGCACTGTCCCTGGCTTCTTCTTGCTCAAGGCTAGCACTCTGCCACTTGAGCCACAGCACCACTTCCGGCCATTTTCTGTATATGTGGTGCTGGTGAATCAAAACCAGGGCCTCATGTATACGAGGCAAGCACTCTTGCCACTAGGCCATATCCCCAGCCCCCAGATGTAACTTCTTTAAGGTATTATAACTGGGAAATTAGTTCAAAATTCTTTAAGAATTTATGAGTAGTGGTTGAGAACAGACGTAGCTTCTTCATGTAATTATATCAGGGGATTGTTAAACTACTTGAAAACTGTCAAAAGGAATGCCTGCATGCTGATTTAAACCGATATAGCTTCTTTAAGGGATTAAGTACACAATTCTTTATGAGGGAACTTCGCAGTTGTGATTGACAACAGCTGTAGCTTGTTCATGTAATTATATCGCTGATAGTAAATTACTCGAAAATTGTCAAAATGAATTTCTGTTTGTTGTTTTAAGACAAACCTGGCTTCATTAATGGTATATAACTATTACTGTGGCAAACACTCCTATATAAGGGAATACCCAGGAGGTGATTAAGAATAGCTCTAGCCTCCAGGCGGCGTCCCGCCGCGGCGCCAGTGCCGGCTCCGGCACAGTGCCGGGCACAGCCCCCCGCACTCCGCGCAGCTAAAGCGAGAAATACTCCAGACGGCAGCTGAGCACGGAGGACCTGACATCGCTGAGACAGCGTGAGTACCCCGCAAAAAAAAAAAAATTATTCTCGCTTGTGCCCACAGTCCAGCTTCTGGAAGGCATCCCTGTCCTCACCGCCAGAGCAAAGCGCCATCTTTGCCACTGGCATAGGTTCAGACCAGACTGGAACTGAAGCGGGCCTGGGGAAAGCGAGGTCAACAAAGCCATCTTTGAAAAGGGCAGGAGGGGCAAAATCACTGAGAACCAGCTCCGCCCAGAAGAACGCCCCCTGTCCTGGTGGGAGGCGAGTCCGGTTCTTAGCCAGAGATGCCCCGCCCTGCCCGCCGGAACTTCTAAACTTAAAGCAAAAGCTGCGAGCAGCTACCAGGGGCACGGAAACAACAGACGGAAGAACAAACTGTTCCGGGGACAGCTAAACGGTCCCGTCACAGAGGAAACTAATTCCCAGCCCAAAACGGAGCTGCATTCCATAGCTACCTATGCCAAGGAGGCCGCCTCCCTCAGGCAAGCAACTTTTAGTGGAGCAAAACAGGCCAGAGGCGCCACGCTCTGCTGAGTTCACAGTCTAGTCAAGACCAGGCATCAAAGGCAGCAGCCCCACAGCAGACAGAGGAGCCACAGTTCCGGTAACTGCCCACGTCCCCATCGACAGAGGACGCCCAAGGCCTGCCTGCAAGCTGTGCGAACCACAGAGACCCACGATTGCTCCAACAGGGGAGAAGGTCAGCACAGAACCACCCCTTGCCAACTGAAATCAAGTCAAACCAGCCAATCAGCAAAATAGACTGCAGTCCATTGCAGGGAAAGCAGAGACTGGTTTCTTTTTCTTTTCAAACATTTTTTTAACTTTTCTTTTAAATATTCTTTTTAATTTTTTCACACCTGAAACATCATTGGCTGTTTTTTTTTGTTTGTTTTCCATTTTTACTGGTTTGTTTTATCAAGTTTTTTTTGTGTTTGTTTATTTGCTTGGGTTGTCCCTTTTCTGTTATTTTCCTTTTTATTTACTTATGCTTCCTTGTTAAATAATTTTTCTCTGTTTTGTGTATCTGTCTTCCAGTATTTTTACTTCATTTCTCTCGTTACGTCCTCTTCCTTTAAAAACTACTTTCCTATAAATAACACCTACACCCTTTTCTGCTAACTCTCCAGTGTCTGTCATTTTATCAATGTTCTTTCTACTGATTCTACTCTTCTCCACATTTCCACGTCACTGAAACTAAACCAAAATCACCACCACCCCCCCAATACACTTTACTCTATTCTCTTTACTACCTCCAACTTACCCCCCTGACTTACTGCCTGGACCTCCAGGTTCCATTGACTCCTGGTTATTGGATAGAGAATATCCCAGCTTAATACGAGTGAATCAAAGGGGTTCATAGAGAAAGCCAGTCCTAAAAGAACTTAATATAAAAACAAGAATTGCGTATAAGGTTGTAACAGTAAATAAGTAACTACTGAATACAGGGCCCAGGATCAGATGTTATATTGAAATTGTATTCTTTAGGAACACCAAATCTAACTTTATAGACAGGTATACAAGTTATCTGTATATAATTGTGAACTTGTAAGATTTACACAACAGTGCTTGGTAAGGGCTGCTTTGGGTCTTAAACAGTGCTCACAGGTGCTGGTAGACTGGCATTCCCAATTCCAATGGGCAGAAGAAACACAAGAAAGATGGCAAATAATGAAGTCTTATCCCCCACCCCAAACAAACAGGAAGCAGAGCAGTCAATCAAAAACATAGAAGAAAACCCCCAAAATGCTCTACAAAGTTTACTGATAAACATGATAAATGAAAAGTTTGAATCTCTTCAGTCAATTATGTTAGAGCGTGAGGAGGCAAGGCAAAAATTAATGGAGAATTTCATGGCATCCACAAATAGAAAGATAAGTGAGCTTCAAGAGTCAAATGAAAAGATAGCTACCCAACTTAAAGATTTGAGAGACAACACTCAAAACCAAAGTAATGAAGTTAATGAAGTAAAGAAGTCCATACAGGACCTAAGAAATGACATGGAAATCATCAGGAAAGACCAGTCAGAAGGAAAAGAGATTCGAAATCAAGTAGCTAGCCTACAGTCCCGACTAACTGAAGCAGAGGATCGAATCTCAGGAGCTGAAGATTCCTTAGATTCTATGGAGAAAGATCAAAAATCAATACAAATCCAGTCCAAGCAACAAAACAGATCGCTACAGGAGATTCAAGACACAATCAGGAAGCCCAATTTAAGGATAATAGGTATTGAGGAAAACTTGGAGAAAGAGGTTAATGGGATAGGCAACCTATTTAACAGAATATTAGCTGAGAACTTCCCAAACATCCAGAAGGAAAGGCCTATACAGATACAAGAAGCATTTAGAACCCCAAATCGACCAGACCAGAATAGGACTTCCCACCGACACATTGTGATCAAAACAGCTTCAGCAGAGTGCAAGGAAAAAATACTCAAAGCTGTTAGGGCAAAGAAAACAATCACATATAAAGGAAAAGCAATCAGAATTACCCCAGACTTCTCAGCAGAGACCATGAAAGCAAGGAGAGCCTGGAATGAAGTATACCAAACCCTAAATAAAAATAACTACCAACCAAGAATTCTGTACCCCGCCAAACTCTCCTTCATAGCCGAAGGTCAAATAAAAGTCTTCCACAATAAGGAAAAACTGAAACAATATATCTCCACCAAACCAGCTTTACACAAAATCCTTAAAGATGTACTATACAGGGAAAATAATCAAGATCCCAACACAGACAGAGAAATGAACCCTAATTAGCAAACACTAGATCAAGAAATGGGAAGACACAGCTTTAAACAAGACAGTGATAATGAAAGGAACAAACGATCACCTCTCAATCCTAACTGTCAACATTAATGGACTTAATTCTCCAATCAAACGACATAGGCTCATAACTTGGATGAAAAATCAAGATCCAACTTTCTGCTGCCTCCAAGAGACACATCTATCCAGCAAAAGTAAACATCTTCTAAAAGTGAAAGGCTGGAAACAAATCTATCAAGCAAATGGCCCCCATAAGCAGGCTGGAGTTGCAATCCTAGTATCAGACAAAATTGACTTCAAATTAAAAAAGGTAAAGAAGAGACAAAGAAGGTTACTACATACTAGTAAAAGGATCTCTCCAACAGGAAGAAATAACCATCCTAAATATCTACACGCCAAATGCAGGAGCACCCAACTTCATCAAACAAACACTACTGGCTCTAAAAACATTCATAGACCCAAACACAATGATAGTGGGGGACTTTAACACTCCACTATCACCTTTGGACAGATCAACACGCCAAAAACTGAACAAAGAAACCACAGAACTAAACAATTGCATTGACCAACTAGACTTAATCGACATCTACAGAATATTCCACCCAGCAAGGACAGAATACACATTCTTTTCGGCAGCACACGGAACATTCTCCAAAATAGATCACATCTTAGGGCACAAAGAAAATCTGTACAAATTCAGAAGTATCAAAATCATTCCCTGCATTCTTTCAGACCACAATGGAATAAAATTAGAGCTCAACTCATTCAGCCACCACAGAAAATCCCACAATTCATGGAGACTAAAGAACACACTGCTGAACCATCAGTGGGTCATTGAAGAAATTAAAACAGAAATTCAAATGTTTATGGACTTCAACCAAGTTGAGGGCACAAAGTACCAGCTCCTTTGGGACACAGCAAAGGCAGTACTCAGAGGAAAATTTATATCTCTGAGTACATACATCAACAAACTGGAGAAACAGCAACTCAGTAATTTAAGGAAGCACCTTAATTTTCTGGAGAGAGAACAGCAAGCCAAACCCCAAGTCAATAGACGGAAGCAAATAATTAAAATCAAATCAGAATTAAATCAATTAGAGACGAAAAAAAACATCGAAAGAATCAACAAAACAAAGAGTTGGTTCTTTGAAAAAATCAACAAGATAGACAGACCCCTGGCAAAGCTGACCAAAGAACGAAGGCAGCACACTCAAATAAAGAAGATAAGAGATGAAACAGGTAGCATCACCACAGAAATAACCGAAATTCAGAAAATAATAAGGGACTATTTTGCAAACTTTTATGCCAACAAATTCGAGAACGTGGAAGAAATGGATGATTTCCTAGAAAAAATTGATACCCCCAAACTCAACTATGAAGACTTAAAACTTCTAAACAGACCCATATCCAGTATTGAAATAGAAACAGCAATAAATGATCTCCCATCCAAGAAAAGCCCAGGTCCAGATGGATTCACCGCAGAATTCTACAAGACCTTCCAAACAGAACTCACTCCAATATTTCTCAAACTCTTCAATGAAATTGAAAGAGAACGTTCACTGCCAGACTCATTTTATGAAGCCAGTATAACCCTCATCCCAAAACCAGGCAGAGACTCATCACGGAAAGAGGACTACAGACCAATCTCCCTGATGAACATAGATGCAAAAATTCTCAACAAAATTCTGGCCAATCGACTTCAACAGGTCATCAAAAAAATCATACACCACGATCAAACTGGATTCATCCCAGGGATGCAAAGCTGGTTTAATATACGCAAGTCAATTAATGTAATCCACCACATCAACCGGAGCAAGGTAAAGAACCACATGGTTTTATTGCTGGATGCGGAAAAAGCGTTCGATAAAATCCAGCACCCATTTATGCTAAAAGCCCTGGAAAAACTGGGATTCCAGGGAACATTCCTGAATATAATCAAGGCAGTTTATGACAAACCAACAGCAAGCATAACTCTAAATGGTGAAAAACTAAAGCCATTCCCTTTAAAATCAGGAACAAGGCAGGGATGTCCACTCTCTCCCCTGCTCTTCAACATAGTACTAGAATTCCTAGCCAGAGCAATTAGGCAAGAAGAGAATATAAAGGGGATCCAAATAGGAAAAGATGAAGTTAAACTTTCTCTCTTCGCAGATGACATGATCCTATACCTAAAAAATCCCATAGACTCTACCCCCAAGCTACTAGAGCTGATCCAAAACTTTGGCAAAGTTGCAGGATATAAAATAAACCTTCAAAAATCAACGGCCTTTCTCTATGCTAACAACCCGAAGACCGAGGCTGAAATCAGGAAAGCAACTCCTTTTGCAATAGCCCCCAAAAACATAAAATACCTAGGAATAACTTTAACCAAAGAAGTGAAAGACCTCTTTGAAGAGAACTTTAAAAGCTTGAAAAATGAAATTAAATCAGAACTAGGAAAATGGAAAAACCTCCCATGCTCCTGGATTGGGAGGATTAATATAATCAAAATGGCAATTTTGCCAAAGGCTATCTACAAATTCAATGCAATACCCATTAATATCCCAACACCATTCTTTAATGAAATAGAGGAAGCAATCCAGAAATTCATATGGAACAATAAAAGACCTAGAATAGCAAAAACACTCCTAAGCAGAAAGAACAGTGCTGGAGGAATTACAATACCCAACTTCAAGCTGTATTATAAAGCTATAGTAATAAAAACAGCTTGGTATTGGCACCGGAACAGGCCTGAAGACCAATGGAACAGAATTGAAGACCCAGAATTAAACCCACAGAACTATGCCTACTTAATCTTTGATAAAGGAGCTAAAACAATAGTATGGAAGAAAGATAGCCTCTTTAACAAGTGGTGCTGGCAAAACTGGCTCAACACATGCAACAAACTAAAACTAGATCCTTATATATCACCCTGCACCAAAATCAATTCCAAATGGATTAAAGACCTTGAAATCAAAACAGGCACCCTGAAGACACTAAAGGAAGGAATAGGAGAAACACTTGGGCTCCTTGGCACAGGACAGAACTTCCTTAACAAAGACCCTGAAAGGCTACAAATCAAAGAAAGGTTGGACAAATGGGACTGCATCAAACTCCAGAGCTTCTGCACGGCAAAGGACATAGCTTTCAAGATAAACAGAAAGCCCACAGACTGGGAGAAGATCTTTACCGGACATTCAACAGACAAAGGCCTCATCTCTAAAATATACGCAGAACTAAAAAAATTACCTTCTTCCAAAACAAAACTGCAAAGAACCAATAGCCCCCTCATCAAGTGGGCTAAAGACTTGCAAAGAAACTTCTCTGATGAGGAAATGAGAATGGCCAATAGACATATGAAAAAATGCTCTACATCACTGGCCATAAAGGAAATGCAAATCAAAACAACATTGAGATTCCATCTCACCCCAGCAAGAATGTCATATATCAAGAAAACTAATAATAACAATTGTTGGAGGGGATGTGGCCAAAAGGGAACCCTACTTCATTGTTGGTGGGAATGTAAACTGGTTCAGCCACTCTGGCAAGCAGTATGGAGATTCCTCAGAAGGCTCAATATAGAACTCCCCTATGACCCAGCAGCCCCACTGTTGGGTATCTACCCAAAAGCCCACAAACAAAATCACAGTAATGCCACCAGCACAACAATATTCATCGCAGCACAATTTGTCATAGCAAGAAGCTGGAACCAACCCAGATGCCCCTCCATAGATGAATGGATCAGGAAAATGTGGTACATTTACACAATGGAATTTTATGCCTCTATCAGAAAGAATGATATTGTTCCATTTGTAAGGAAATGGAAGGACTTGGAAAAAGTTATACTAAGTGAAGTGAGCCAGACCCAAAGAAACATGGACTCTATGGCCTCCCTTATTGGGAATAATTAGTACAGGTTTAGGCAAGCCATAGCAGAGCATCACAAGGCCCAATAGCTATACACTTAGAAACAAATAAGATGATGCTAAGTGAAATGAACTCCATGTTATGGAAACAAGTGATATATCACAGTTGTAACTACTTTCAACGTCCTTTGTGTATGTGTAGTTTCTATTATTGATGATGTTTTGTATCACCTTCCTATGATTGTACCTACACTATCTCTGTAATCTTATCTGAGTATATTGGAAACCGTGTTTACTGGTATTGGAAGTAGGAAATTCAAAGGGAATACCAAATTCGAGAGACACAGGGTAAAAAAAGAGAAATAACTACAAAAGCAATACTTGCAAAACTGTTTGGTGTAAGTGAACTGAACACCTGGGGGGGTAGTGAAAGGGGGGGAGGGAGGGGGGCATGAGGGACAAGGCCACAAACAGTACAAGAAATGTATCCAATGCCCAACGTATGATACTGTAACCTCTCTGTACGTCAGTTTGATAATAAAAATTTGAGAAAAAAAAATGTAAAAAAAAAAAAAAAGAATAGCTCTAGCTTGTTAATGTATCTGTATCGGGGAATTGTAAAACTACTCGAAAATTGTGAATAGGAATGTCTGCCTGCTGATTTAAGAGAGATTTAGGTTCTTTAAGGGATTATAACCAGTGTGGATATAAACAGTCCTTTACAAGGGAATATCCAGGTGGGGACTGAGTACAGCTGTAGCTGGTTAATGTAATTATATGAAGGAACTGGTAAACTACTCGCAAATTATCAGAAAGAATGTTTGCGTTCTGATTTAAGACAGACTTTTTTCTTTAATTGATTCTAACAGGTCAGTATTTATTCAGTCTTATACAAGGTAATATGCGCGTGGTGATTGCAAACAGCAGTAGCTTGTTAATGTAATTCTGTCGGGGTAATTTTTAGTAGTCGAAATTGTCAAAAGGAATGTCTCCCTTCTGATTTTAGACAGATAGCTTCTTTTACGGAGTATAAACGGGAAATTGGAACGCAATTCTAGATAAGAGAATATCTGAGTAATGATTGAGAACAACTGTCGCTTGTTAATGTAGTTATATCAGGGAATTGTTAAGCTACTCGTAAATTGACAAAAGGAATGTCTGCATGCTGATTTAAGACAAATCTAGATTCTTCACGGGATTATAACCGGTAAGGATTTAAACATTCCTAAATAACGGAATATCTGGGTGGTGACTGAGAACAGCTGTGGTTGTTAATGTACTTATATTGGGGTTTTGTAAAACTTCTGGTTAATTGTCAAAAGGAATGATTGCCTGCAGATTTACGACAGATCAAGCTTTGTTAAGGGATTATAACCGGTAATGATTTAAACAGTCCTATATAAGGGAATATCCTTGTGGTGATTGAGAACAGCTTTAGTTTGTTACCGTAATAATATTGGGGAATTGGTAAACTACCCATCAATTGTCAAAAGGAATATTTTTGTATTGACTTAAGACAGATCTAAGTTCTCTAACGGAATATAAAAGATAAGGAATTAAACACTCCTATATAAGGGAATATCCATGTGGTGATTGAGAACAGATGTAGCTTGTTAATGTAATTATATGGAGGAATTGATAAGTACTCGACAATTGTCAAAAGGGATGTCTTAAGGCTGATTTCAGACAGATCTATATTCTTCAAAGGATTATAACTGGAAAATTGGTACACAGTTCTATATTAGGGAATGTTTGAGTGCTGATTGAGAAGAGCTGTAGATTTTTAATGTGATTATGTCTGGGAATATGTAAAATACTAGTAATTGCCAAAAGAAATGCCTGCGAGTTGATTTCAGAGAAATCTAGTTTCTTTACAGGACTACAACCGGAAACTTGGTAAAATAATTCTATATAAGGGAATATCTGAGTGGTTTTTGAGAACAGCTGTAGTTTTTTTAATGTAATTATATCGGGGATATGGTATACTACACCTAAACTGTCAAAAGGAATGTCTGCATGCTGCTTTAAGACAGATATAGGTTCTTTAAGTGAGTATAACTGGTAAGGATTTAAACAGTCCTACATAAGGGAATATCTAGGTGGTGATAGAGAACAGCTCTAGCTTATTAGTGACACTATATCTGGGAATTAGCAAACTACTCAACAATTGTCAAAAAGAATGTCTGCGTGCTGATTTTAGACAGATATAGCTGCTTTAAGGGATTATAACTGGGAAACTAGTACACAATACTATGTGAGGGAATTTCTGAGTGGTGATTGGGAACAACTGTATCTTATTCATGTAATTATATCGGGGAATTGGTAAACTACCAGTAAATTGTCAAAAGGAATTTCTCTGTGTTGATTTCCTACAAATATCGATTAATTAATGGAATACAACCGGTAATGTGGTAAACACTTCTATGTAAGAGATTATCCAGGAAGTGAGTGCGAACGGCTCTAGCTTGTTAATGTAACTATGTCGGGGATCTGTTAAACTACTCCAAAATTATGAAATGGAATTTCTGTATTCTGATTTAAGACAAATTTAGTTTCTTCAAGGTATTATAACCTGTAAGTATTTAAACGGTCCTATACAAGGTAATTTGCATGTGGTGATTGCAAAGACCAGTAGCTTGTTAATGTAATTATGTCTGGGAAATTTTTAGTACTTGAAAATTGTCAAAAGGAATGTCTCCCTACTCACTTTAGACAGATATAGCTTCTTTAACGGAGTATAACCAGGAAATTGTAACATAATTCTAGATATGGGAATATCTGAGAAGTGATTGAGAACAACTGTAGCTTGTTAATGTAATTATATCTCTCAATTGTTAAACTACTCGTAAATTGTCAAAAAGAATGTCTGTGTGCTAACTTAAAACAAATATACCTTCTTTAAAGATTACAACAGGCAAGGATTTAAAAAGTTGCATATTATGGAATATCTAGGTGGTGACTGAGAACAGCTGACGCACGTTAATGTAATTATATCAGGGAAAATGTAAAATACTCGTAAATTGTCAAAAGGAATGTCTGCGTGCTGATTTAAGACAGATCTAGGTTCTCTAAGGGATTATAACCGAAAATATTTAAACAGTCTTATATAAGGGAATATGTGTGTGGTGATTGCAAACAACGATAGCTTGTTAATGTAATTCTGTTGGGGAAACTTTGAGTACTTGAAAATTGTCAAAAGGAATGTTTCCTTGCTGATATTAGATAGATATAGCTTCTTTAACGGAGCATAACCGGGAAATTGGAACACAATTCTAGATAAGGGAATATCTGAGTAGTGATTGAGAACAACTGTAGCTTGTTAATGTGATTGTATCAGGGAAATTTTAAACTACTCGAAAATTGTGAAAAGGAATGTCTGTCTGCGGAATTAAGACAGATCTAGCTATTTTAAGGGATTCTAACCGGTGAGGATATAAACAGTCTAGTATAAGGGAAGATGCTAGTGGAGATTGAGAACAGCTGTAGCTTGTAAATGTAATTATATCGGGAAATGTTAAACTACTGGAAAATTGTCAATAGGAATGTCTACCTGTTGATTTTAGACAGATTGAGCTTCTTTAATGAATTATAACTGGGAATTTTGTACACAGTTCTCTATAACGGAGTATCTGAGTAGTGATTGAGAATAGCGATAGCCTGTTACTGTAATCACATCGGGGAATTGGTAAAGTAGTCAAAATTGTCAAAAGAAATGTCTGCCTGCTAATTTAAGACAGGTATAGCTTCTTTAAGGAATTCAAACTGGAAACATGGTAAATAATTCTATATAAGAGAACATTGCAGTGGTGAATGAGAATAGCTGTAGCATGGAAATGTAATTATGTCAGGGAATTGGTAAAGTACTCGATAATTTTCAAAAGAAATATCTGTGAGCTGATTAAAGACAGATATAGCTTGGTAAATAGATCTATATAAGGGAATATCCCGGTGGTGATTAAGAACAACTTTGGCCTGTTAATGAAATTACATCAAGGAATTGGTAAACTACTCAAAAATTGTGAAAAGGATTCTCTCCATGCTGATTTAAGACAGATATAGCTTCTTTAATGGATTATAATCACGCACTTGGCAAACAACTCTATATGAGGGAAAATACGGGTGGTGTTTGAAAACAGCTATAGCCTGTTATTGTAATTATATTGGGGAATTTGTAAAGTACTAGAAAAATGACAAAAGAAATGTCTGAGTGCTTATGCATTATATTGGGGAATTGGTAATATACTCGAAAATTGTAAAAAAAAAAGATAGGTCTGCGTGCTTATTTAAGAAACATTTCTCTTTTTTACAGATTATAATTGGGAACCTGGTAAACAACTCGATATAACTATATATGCGGGGGGTAATTTAGAGCTCTAATTATACATCAACAGGCATAATGAAATTATATTGGGGAATGATAAAGTTATCAAAAAGTGTCAAAAGAATGCCTATGTGCTGATTTAAGACAGATATTGCTTCTTTAAGGAATGATAACCGGTACCCTGGTAAATAGTTATCTACAGGAGAATATCCGGTGTTGATTGAGAACAGATGTAGGCTATTAATGTAATTATATCAGGGAATTGGTAAAATACATGAAAATTGTCAAAAATAAATGTCTGCTTGCTGATTTAAGAAGCATGTATCTTCTTTTACAGATTATAACCAGGAATCTGGTAAAGAATTCTATATAAGGATATATGTGGGAGCGATTGAGAACAGCTGCAGCATATTAATGTAATTATACACGGGAATTGGTAAACTACCCGAAAATTGTCAAAAGAAAACTCTGCATGTTGATTAGGGAACAGCTTTGGCCTGTAAATGTAGTTATATCGGGGAACTGGTAAACTACAAGAAAGTTGTCAATAGGATTGTCTGCATGCTGATTTAATAGAAATATAGCTTTTTAATGTATTATAACAACGCCCTTGGCAAACAACACTATATGAGGTAATATATGGGTGGTGTTAGAGGACAGCTATAGCCTGTTATTGTAATTATATCGGTGAATTGGTAAAATACTTGAAAATTGTCAAAAGATATGTCTGTTTGCTGATTTAAGACAGATGTTGATTCTTTAAGGAATTATAACCGGGAACTTGGTAAATAGTCATATGTAATGGAATATCCCAGAGATGATTGAGAACAGATGTAGCCTGTTAATGTAATTATATGGGGGAATTGGTAATCTACTCGAAAATTACCAAAATAATTGAATGCGTGCTGATTTAAGAAACATTTAGCTTCTTTTACAGATTGTAAATGAGGATCTGGAAAACAATTCTATATAAGTAAATATGCAGGGAGTAATTGAGAACAGCTTTAGCATGTTAATGTAATTAAATCTGGGAATTGATAAACTACTCAAAACTTGTCCAAAAAATGTCTGGGTGCTGATTCAAGACAGATATAGCTTCTTTATTGGATTATGAACACGCACTTGGCAAACATATCTATATGAGGCAATATATGGATGGTGTTTGCGAACATCTGTAGCAAGTTAGTGTAATTATATCAGGAAATTTGTAATCTACTCGACAATTGTCAAAAAATGTCTGCATGCTGATTTAAGAAACATTTAGCTTGTTTCACTGATTATAATCGGCAAACCTGGTAAACAACTCTATATAAGGAAATATTAAAGGGCGGAGAGACTGAGAAGAGATGCAGCATGTTAATGTAATTATATTGGGGATTTAGTAAACTCCTCGAAAATTGAGAAAAGCTGTGAGCTGATTTAAGAGAGATATAGCTTCTTTAATGGGTTATAACCACGCACTTGGCAAACAACTCTATATGAGGGAATATACACGTGGAATTTGAGAAAAGCTGTGGCATGTGAATGTAATTATATTGGGGAATTGGTAAACTTTTCAAAATTGTCAAAAGAAATGTCTGCGTGCTGATTAAAGACAGATATAGCTTCTTTAAGGAATTAAAACCGGGAACGTGGTAAATAGTTCTACATAAGGGAATATCCTGGTGGTGACTGAGAACACCTGTAGCCTGTCAATAGGATTATATCGGGGAATTGGTTAACTAAGCAAAAGTTGTCAAAAGAAATGTGTGTGTGCTGATTTAAGACAGACATAGCTTCTTCAAGCGATTATAACTGGGAATTTGGTAATGAGTTATATATGGGAATATCCCAGTGGTGACTGAGAACTGCTGTAGTCTGTTGTTGGGGTTCAGCTTTGGCCTTGAGGGGGAAGGGCAATGGAGAGCGCTCCCGAGACACCGCCCTTCCCACAGCCCTGGGGGAATGCGGAATCAGGCTACAATTCTCTGGGTCTGGAACCAGAAGAACTGGCTTTGCGAACAGCCCCCCAAATTTCTCGCCAGCCCATGTGCTCCCCACTTTCGCGGGCTTTTTGCCCCTGGGGTGGTGCTATCCCAGTGACGTTAGCTCATGAGGGGGTCCTATGACAAGCTCGCTAGCCTATCGCCAGCTCTCTGGTCGATCACCCCTTTTCTCATCACCCCTAATATATCAACTGCTAGCCACTCCCTTATTAAATCATATTTGCTCTTGAAGAGTCTCCAAGATCCGCGTACAGTTGGCTTTCTTCACGGGTCAGGAGGGAGGTAAAGCGATCTCTTATGGCCGCGTGCACCTGAGGTCTTTCCTGAGCCCCCCACTCTACTCTGGCTTTACCTGCGGGTCGGATGACCAGGGGAGAGGGTGAGAAAGGGAGCGGTTAGAGTAGAGTAGAGCCTAACACCCCCATGCCAAGGGGAGGTGACCCAGCCCAGCAGTCTGTGAATGTAAATATATCAGAGAATTGGTAATCTACTGGAAAATTGTCAAAAGAAATGTCTGCCTGCTGACTTAAGAAATACTTTGCTTCTTTTATGGATTATAACCAGGAACCTGGTAAACAATTCTGTATAAGAAAATATTCGGTGGGTGATTGAGAACAGCTATAGCATGTTAATGTAATTATATCGGGGAATTGTTTAACTACTCGAAAATCATCAAAAGAAATGTCTGCATGCTGATTAAAGACAGTATAATTCTTTAAGGAATTATAACTGGGAACGTGGTAAATAGTTCCATATAAGGGAATATCACAGTAGTTATTGAGAAGACCTGGGGCCCGTTATTATAATTAAATAGGGCAATTGTTAAACTAATCTGAAATTGTCAAAAGAAGTGTCAGTGAGCTGATTTGAGACAGATGAAGCTTTTTTAAAGAATTATAACCAGGAATAAGTAAATAGTTCTATATAAGGGAATATCCCAGTGGTGATTGAGAACAGATGTAGCCTGTTAATGTAATTATATCGGGGAATTGGTAATCTACTCAAAAATTGTCTAAAGAAATTTCTGGTTCGTGATTTAAGAAACATATAGCCTCTTTTGTGGACTATAACAAGGAACCTGGTAAATATTCTACATAAGGAAATATGCGGGGGTGATTGAGCACAGCTGAAGCATGTTAATGTTACTATATCCGGGATTTTGCAAACTACTCAATAATTGTCAAAGGATATGTCTGAGTGCTGATTAAAGACAGATATAGCTTCTTTAAGGTATTAAAACAGGGAACGTGGTAAATAAATCTATATAACGGAACATACCCGTGATCATTCAGAAAAGCTTTTGCCTCTTAATATAATTATATGTGGAAATTCATACCCTACAAGAAAATTGTCAAAAGGATTTTCTGCGTGCTGATTTATGACTGATTTAGCTTATTTAAGAGATTATAACCGAACACATGGTAAAGAGCTCTATATGTGGGAATGTATGGGTGGTGTTTGAGAACAGCTATACCAAGTTATTGTAATTATATCGGGGAATTTGTAAAGTACTCCAAAGGTGGCAAAAGAAATGTCTTTGTGCTGATTTAAGACAGACATATTTTCTTTAAGGAATTATTACCGGGAAAGTGGTAAATAATTCTATATAAGGGAATATCTGGGTGGTAATTAAGTACAGCTGTAGCCTGTTAATGTAATTATGTTTGGGAATTGGTAATCCACTCTAAAGTCGTCAAAACAAATGTCTTTGTCCTGATTCAAAAATATTTATCTGGGGCTGGGGATATAGCCTATTGGCAAGAGTGCCTGCCTCGGATACACGAGGCCCTAGGTTTGATTCCCCAGCACCACATATACAGAAAACGGCCAGAAGCGGCGCTGTGGCTCAAGTGGCAGAGTGCTAGCCTTGAGCGGGAAGAAGCCAGGGACAGTGCTTAGGCCCTGAGTCCAAGGCCCAGGACTGGCCAAAAAAAAAAAAAAAAGAAAGAAAGAAAATTTGCAGGGGATGATTGAGAACAACTGGAGAATTTTAGTATAATTATGTCGGGGAATTGGTAAATTACACGAATTTTATCAAAAGGAATATCTGTGTGCCTCTTAAAAACAGATATAGCTTCTATAAGGAAGTATAACCTGGAACGAAGTAAATAGTTCTATTTAAAGGAATATCCCTGTGGTGATTGAGAACAGCTGTAGCCTGTTAATGTAATTATATCAGAGAATTGGTAACCTACTCCAAAAATTGTCAAAAAAAAAAGTCTGTGTGCTGACTTGAGAAACATTTAGCTTCTTTCACGAATTATAAATGGGAATGTGTTAAACAACTCTATATAAGGAAATATGTGGGGGTTGATTGAGAACAGCTGTAGCCTGTTAATGTAATTATAAGAAGGGAATTGGTAATCTACTCTAAAATTAACAAAAGAAGTGTCTGTGTGCTGATTAAAGGCAGATATAGCTTCTTTAAGGAATTATAACAGGAAATTTGGTAAATATTTCTATATAATGGAATATCCCAGTGATGATTGAGAACAGCTGTAGCCTGTTAGTGTAATTATTTCAGTTAATTGGTAAACTACTCGAAAAGCGTTAAAAGAAATGTCTGTGTGCTGATTAAAGACAGATATAACCTCTTTAAGAAACTATAACTGGGAACTTGGTTAATAGACATATGTGAGGCAATATCCCCGTTGCAATTGAGAAGAGCTGAAGCATGGTGTTGTAATTATATCTGGGATTTGGTAATCTAATCGAAAACTGTCAAAAGAAATGTCTGCGTGCAGAATGATATATAAGGATCTAGTTTCAGTATGTTGCAGGTGTGAAAGAAGCTTAATGCTTCTGAAATCAGCACACAGACATTTCTTTTGACAATTTTCAAGTTAATAACCAATTCCCTGATATAATTACATTAACAGGCTATATCTGCTCTCAATCGCCATGGGGATATGCCCTCATATATATCTATTTACCATGTTCCCAATTATAATACCTTAAAGAAGTTATATCTGTCTTAAATCACCACACAAATATTTCTATTGATAATTTGTGATTAGTTTACCAATCCTTGACATAATTACATGAACCGGCTACAGCTCTTCTCAATCACCACTCGGAAGTTCCCTTATATATAACTTTTTCAAAGTTTCAGGTTATATATCTTTAAAGAAACTATACCTGTCTTTAATCAGCATGAAGACAATTCTTTTGACACTTTTCGAGTAGTTTACCACTTCCTTGATATAATTACATTAACATGCTACAGCTGTTCTCAATCATCCTCCGCATATCTCCTCATATATATGTACATATATATATATATTCCAGTCCAGGTTCCTGTTTGTAATCTGTGAAAGGTTAATGTTTCTGAAATCAGCATGCAGACATTTCTTTTGACAATTTTCAAGTAGATAACCAATTCTCCGATATAGTTACATGAACAAGCTACAGCTGTTCTCAATTACCCCCCGCATATTTTTTACCAGGTGCCTGGTTATAATCCGTAAAAGAAGCTAAATGTTTCTTAAATCAGCACACACGTATTTCTTTTGACAATTTTCTACTAGATTACCAATTCCACGAAATAACTACATTAACAAGATACAGCTGTTCTCAATCACCAAAGGGATATTCCCTCATATATATCTATTTACCATGTTCCTAATTATAATTCCTTAAAGAAGCTATATCAGTCTTAAATCAGTGCGCAGATATTTCTTTTGACAATTTGTGATTAGTTTACCAATTCCTTGACAAAATTACATAAACCGGGTACAGCTGTTCTCAATCACCACCTGGTTGTTCCCTTATATATAACTATTTACCAAGTTCCTGGTTATATATCTTTAAAGAAGCTATATCTGTTTGTAACCAGCATGCAGACATTTGTTTTGAAATTTTTTGAATACTTTACTAATTTGCCTATATAATTATATCAGCATGGCAAAGCTGTTCTCAATCACCAACAGGATCTCCCATTATGTATATCTATTTACCAAGTTCCAGGTTATAATTCCTTAAAGAAGAAAATGTTCCTTAAATCATGACACAGACATTTCTTTTGAACATTTTCGGGTAGATCACCAATTCTCCCATATAATTACATTAACAGGCTGCAGCTGTTCTACATCACCACTGGGATATTTCCTTATATCTATTTACCAAGTACGTGGTTATAATTCCTTAAAGAAACTATATCTGCCTTTCATCATCATGCAGACATTTCTTTTGATACTTTTTGAGTACTTTACCAATTTCCAGATATAATTACATTAACATGCTACAGCTGTTCTCAATCACTCCCCACATATTTCCTCAAATACCGTTATTTACCAGGTTCCTGTTTATAATCCCTTAAAGAAGCTAAATGTTTCTTAAATCAGCATGCAGACAATTCTTTGGACAATTTTTGAGTAGATTACCAATTCCACGATATCATTCCATTAACAGGGTACATCTGTTCTCAATCAGCACCGTGATATGACTTTATAGAGAAATATTTACCATGTTCCCAGTTATAATTCCTTAAAGAAGATATATCTGTGTGAAATTAGTAGGCAGGCATTTCTTTTGGCAATTTGTGATTAGGTTACCAATTCTCTGATATAATTATGCTGAAAGGGTACAATTGTTCAGTTACCAGTGTGATATTCCCTTATATAGAACAATTTACCATATTTTCGTTTATAATTCCTTAAAAAGTTAATCTGTCTTTATTCATCACGCATACGTTTCTTTTGACAAATGTCGAGTAGTTTACCAATTCCCTGATATAAATACATTAACAGGATACTGCTATTCTCAATCACCGCCGGATATTCCCTTATATATATAATTATTTACCAAGTTTCCGATTATATTTCTTAAAGAAGCTATATCTGTCTTTAGTCAGCAGGCAGACACTTCTTTTGAATATTTTCGAGTAGTTTACCAATTCCTTTCTTGTAGTTACATTAACAGGCTACAGCTGTTCTCAGTCACCACCGGAATATTTCATTATGTAGATTGATTTACCAAGTTCCGGTTATAATTCTTTAAAGAAGCTATATCTCTCTTTAATCAGCACACATACATTTCTTTTGACAAAGGTCGAGTAGTTTACCAATTCCCTTCTTGTAATTACATTAACAGGCTATAGCTGTTCTCAGTCACCGCTGGGATATTCCCTTATATATAACTATTTTCCAGGTTCCTTGTTATAATTCCTTAAAGAAGATATATCTGTCTTATATTTGCACGGAGACATATCTTTTGACTTTTTTTTATTAGTTTACTAATTCCCCGAGATAATTACACTAACAGGCTATAGCTGTTCTCAATCACCACCAAGCTATTGACTTATATACAACTATTTATCACGTTCCTGGTTATAATTCCTTAAAGAAGCTTTATCTGTCTTAAATTTGCACGCAAACATTTTTATTGACGATTTGTGATTAGCTTACTAATTTCCCGATATAATTACATTAACAGGCCACAGCCATTCTCAATCACCGCCGAGATATGCCCTCCTATATATCTATTTACCATGTTCCTGGTTATAATAGCTTAAGCAATATATATCTGTCTATAATCAGCACACAGACAATTCTTTTGAGACATTCGAGTAGTTTACCAATTCCCCGATAAAATTATATTAACAGTCCAAAGCTGTTCTCAGTCACCACCAGGATATTTCATTATGTAGATCTATTTACCAAGTTCCCTTTTATAATTCATTAAAAATGATATATATTTGTTAAATCAGCACGCAGACATTTCTTTTTACAATTTTCTAGTAGATTACCAATTCCCCCATATATTACATAAATATGCTACAGCTGTTCTCAACAACCCCCACATATTTCCTTGTATAGAGTTGTTTACCAGGTTTCCGTTTAAAATCAGTGAAAGAAGCTAAATGTTTCTTAAATCAGCACTAAGACATTTCTTTTGACAATTTCAGATTAGTTTCCCAATTATCTATATAATTACATTAACAAGCTATAGCTGTTCTCAGTCATCTCCCGCATATTTCCTCATATAGAATTGTTTTCCAGGTTCCTGTTAGTAATCTGTGAAAGAAGGTTAATGTTTCTGCAATCAACACACAGACATTTCTTTTGACAATTTTTGAGGAGATAACCAAATCCCCGGTATATTTACATTAACAGGGTACAGCTGTTCTCAATTACCCACTGCATATTTTTTTATATAGTTTTGTTTACCAGGTGCCTGGTTATAATCCGTAAAAGAAGCTAAATGTTTCTTAAATCAGCACGCACACATTTCTTTTGACAATTTTTGAGTAGATTTCCAATTCCCACATATAATTACATTAACAGGCTACATCTGTTCTCAATCACCACGGGGATATGCCCTCATATATATCTATTTATCATGTTCCCAATTATAATTTCTTAAAGAAGCTATTTCTGTCTCAAAACAGCACGCAGATATTTCTATTGACAATTTGTGATTAGGTTACCAATTCCTCAACATAATTACATAAACCGGCTACAGTTGTTCTCACTCACCACCCAGAAGTTCCCTTATGTATAGCTTTTTACCAAGTCCCCAGTTATATATATTTAAAGAAGCTATATCTGTCTTTAATCAGCATGCAGACATTCGTTTTGAAAATTTTTGAGTACTTTACTAATTTCCCTATATCATTACATTAGTACGGCAAAGCTGTTCTCAAACACCAATGGGATATTCCATTATGTATATATATTTAGCAAGTTCCAGGTTATAATTCCTTAAAGGAGAAAATGTTTCTTCAATCATGATGCAGACATTTCTTTTGACCATTTTCAAGTTGATTACCAATTCTCCCATATAATTACATTAACAGGCTGCAGCTGTTCTACATCACCACTGGGATATTCCCTTATATTGAACTACTTACCAAATTCCCCGTTATAATTCCTTAAAGAAACTATACCTGTCTTTAATCAACACACAGACGTTGATTTTGACAATTTTAGAGTAGTTTACCAATTCTTCAACATAATTACATGCTACAACTGTTCTCAATCACCCCCTGTATATTTTCTTATACAGAATTGTTTACCATGTGCCCAGTTATAATCCCTAAATGAAGCTGAATGTTTCTTAAAGCAGCACGCAGATATCTCTATATCTCTGATCTTCTTTATTTGGGTGTGCTTCCTCGTTTTCTGGTGAGGTTTGCTCTGAGTCTGTCTATCTTGTTAATTAAAAAAAAAACAACAAGTCTTTGCTTTGTTGATTCTTTCAATGTTTTTTTGTCTGTAATTCATTTATATCTGATTTGATTGGAATTATTTGCTTCCGTCTGTTGACTTGGGGTTTTGCTTGTTGTGCTTTTTCAAGAAGATTAAGGTGATTCCTTAAGTTGAATTGCTGGTTCTCCAGTTTGTTGGTGTCGCCACTCAGACATATAAATTTTCCTTTGACTACTGCCTTTGCTGTGACCCAAATGAGCTGGTATTTGTGTACTCATCTTGGTTGAATTCTATAAACATTTTAATTTCTGTTCTAATTTCTTCAATGACCCACTAATGGTTCAGCAGTGTGTTGTTTAGTCTACATGAATTGTAGGATTTTCTTTTGTGGTTGTTTGAGTTCAGCTCTAATTTAATTCCTTTGTGGTCTGAGAGAATGCAGGGAATGTATTTGATACTTCTGAATTTGTACAGATTTTCTTTGTGCCCTAAGATGTGATCTATTTTTGAGAATGTTCCATGTGCTGCTGGAAAGAATGTGTATTCTGTTGTTGCTGTATGGAATATTCTGCAGATGTCGTTTAAGTCTAGTTGGTCTGGGCAGTTGTTTAGTTCTGTGGTTTCGTTGTTCAACTTTTGGCGTGTTGATCAGTCCAGAGGTGACAGTGGAGTGTTAAAGTCGCCAACTATCAATGTGTTTGGGTCTATGAGTGTTTTTAGAGTCAGTAGTGTTTGTTTGATTAAAGTTGGGAGCTCCTGTATTTGGTGTGTAGATATTTAGGATGGTTATATCTCCTGTAGGAGATATACCTTTATTAGTATGTAGTAACATTCTTTGTCTCTTCTTACCATTTTTAATTTTGAAGTCAATTTTATCTGATACTAGAATTGCAACTGCATCCTTCTTATGGGGGCCGTTTTGTTGGCAGATTTTATTCCAGCCTTTCAGTTTTAGAAGATGTTTGTTTTGCTGGATAGATGTGTCTCTTGGAGGCATCAGAAAGATCGATCTTTATGTTTGATCTAACATATGAGCCTATGTCGTTTGACTGGAGAATTAAGTCCATTAATGTTGAGAATTAGGATTGACAGATGATCTTTTGTTCCTTTCATTCTAGCTATATTGTTAAAAGCTGTGACTTCCCAATTCTTGATCTAATATTCTGCTTTTCTACTTAGGGTTCATTTCTGTCTGTATTGTGACCTTGATTATTTTCCCTGTATAGTACATCTTTGAGTATTTTCTTTAAATCTGGATTCGTGGAGATATATTGTTTCAGTTTTTTCTTACTGTGGAAGACTTTTATTTGACCTTCGGCTATGAATGAAGATTTAGCTGGGTACAGTATTCTTGGTTGGTAGATATTTTTATGTAGGTTTTGGTATACTTCATTCCAGGCTCTCCTTGCTTTCGTTGTCAAGGCTAAGAAGTCTGGGTAATTCTGATTGCTTTTCTTCGTATGTGATTATTTTCTTCTTCCTTACAGCTTTAAGGATTCTTTCCTTGGACTCTATTGATGCCGTTTTGATCACAATGTGTCAGTGGGATTCTGATCTGGTCGGTTTGTGGTTGTAAATCCTTCTTGTATCTGTATAGGCCCGTCCTTCTGGATATTTGGGAAGTTCTCGGCTAGTATTCTGTTAAATAGTTTGCCTATTCCATTAACTTCTTTCTCTAGGTTTTCCTCAATAACTATTAGCTTTAAATTGGGTTACCTGATTGTGTCTTGGAGCTCTGGAGTGATCTATTTCGTGGATCGGATGAGTTTTTTTTTTTTTTTTTTTTTTTTTTGGCCAGTCCTGGGCCTTGGACTCAGGGCCTGAGCACTGTCCCTGGCTTCTTCCCGCTCAAGGCTAGCACTCCGCCACTTGAGCCACAGCGCCGCTTCTGGCCGTTTTCTGTATATGTGGTGCTGGGGAATCGAACGTAGGGCCTCGTGTATCCGAGGCAGGCACTCTTGCCACTAGGCTATATCCCCAGCCCCGAGTTTTTTTTTTTTTTTAATTGTATTTTGATCTTAGGGAATCATCAGCTCCTGAGATTTGATCCTCTGCTTCAGCCAGTCGGGACTGTACTCTAGCTACTTGATTTTGAATCTCTTTTCCTTCTGACTGGTCTTTCCAGATGATTTCCATGTATTTGCTATAATTTTTCTTAGTTCCTGCATGGACTTCATTACTTCATTAATTTGGTTTTGAGTGCTGTCTCTCTAAGCATTTAGCTGTGTAGCTGTCATTTCATTTGACTCTTACACTTCATTTATCTTTCCATTTGTGGAGGCCATGAAATTCTCTATTAATTTTTGGTTCACCTCTGTTGGGACCTGAAGATTCCCTTTTCCCCTATCTCCCGGGGAAATGCCTGAACCCCAGAAACTATGAAAGAGCACTCAGCCTTGTCTTCCACCAGCAGAAGTCAAAGGCATACCCTCATGGATTACACTAAGTTGAGGAAAGGTTGCTGATGCCTCCCCTCCCCCGGTCCCCTCACGTTTCAGGAATGGCAGAGGAAGAAGACATCAGGGAGACGCCTTGATGGTTGAATGGGTCTCACAGGATTTAATAGGGAGGGGGTTTATATAGCAGTAATGGTGGGAAAGGAGGGGAACTGGCCAAAGGGCCAGTCATAGGCTAAAGACCATGTCTGTCACGGTGATGTCACAAACTTCCTCTGTGGGTGGGGACCACAGCCCCCCCAATGGCTGGGCCCCCGCCATTAGACATGTGGCCAAGCCGGTAGGCCAAGCCAGGCTTGCTTTTCTTCTGGTTGAGGCCGGAAGGTGGGAGTAGCTAGCTTTAACACTGTCCCAGGGCTGGGGGAACAGCAGCGTCTTGGGAGCTCTTTTCGCCCTTCTCCCATTAAGGCCAAAACTGAGTCCCCAACATCTCCCCTTTTTTGTTTTTTAAATGAGCAGGGGATGCTGAAAATACATGGCATATGTGGGCATAAGGCAAATGCTGACCTAAGATATGTGGGGCCCCTTCCACAAAAAGGGGTGAGGGGTAGGTAAGGGTCCATCTGTCTGGCTGTTTCCAGAGAAGTCGGAATCCTCAGCTGGTTTCTGCCAAGTGCGGGAAGGTGCAGACATCAGCCATCTTTTGGTGGTGAGGTAGAAGTAGGCTGGAGCTCTGGCATCCCTGGTAGTTCACAGTAGCTGATAACTTAAACATAAGTGATTAGTAAAACATTTCTTTTTCTTTATAAACATTGAAGCGAAGGTGCTAAACATTTGAGCTTACTTTTTTCAAACATTTCTATCATAAAACATTGGGGTCGAATGTCAAAACCCTCAGTTCCTATTTTCTTTCCAACGGGACTCCCCAAGTCTAGCAGCAGGGGGAGAGGAAAGGAAGAAACACGGTGCAAAATTTCGTTAGTCTTGTGTGACACTGTGGGCAGTATCGCCACGGCAAAACATTGCGCCATGAGAAGCTCAAGAAAGAATTTGGAAAGTAAACATACAGGGAAGGGAAGCTGGCTGCCTTTTTACCGCTACCGCTGTTGCTTGCAGGCAGGTTTTCTGTATTCTCTAAGAAAAGCAGGAGAAATCCAGTGTGTTCCTTGTTTTCCTGAAGAGAACAAGAAGAGACATTTCTCCAGAGCGAGTGCTCTGGGTTTAGTTTTCCAATATGGCAAAACACATATACAGTATTCCATCCCACTCTGATTCGGGATGATTTAAATCTTTTTGATATATAACATAAGCATAACTATCTTTAATTAATCCTGGGAGCTTACCCCCTCTTTTGTTTTTTAAAATTATGACACCATTGGGCACCAGGCAGGGAATATGGGTGGAGGTCTCTTCTTCTGTAGCTACTTCCTGCTGCCAAGGTGGAGACGTAATCAAGGGCCCCTGACCTGGCACGTTCCAGTGTAGCTGGTAAAAGTTCCCATCATTACCATGAGAATGGTAACTGGGGAAAGAGAGTGCTATGGTTTCTTCTGGCCACTCCTGCATCTTGGGCATACCCAGGAGTTTCCAGGGCTGGGGCATCCAGGGTTCTGGTCTGTGTTAGGGTGACAGCTATGAATGGCAAATTCCCAGGTGGTAATCTCGGCAAGAGATTTTATTCTGTTAAAAGAGGCTTTTTAAAGGGTCAGGCAAAGTATTGACAAGTTCTCAGAACTGGTTGGCATGAATGACGTATAACACAGCCTGGGCATAAGCCAGGAAAAGTTCCTTTTGGAGCATAAACCCGATTCCAAAATGAACAGGTAAGGAGAAATGACTGAAAGGAGTGTTTAGTGATAGACAACCGATTTGGCAAAGCCAGTTAGAGGCAGAAAAATTATATATATATATATACACACACACACACACACACACACAACTGGCAGAAAAAGGAAAATGGACAAGTATTACCTCTCTCAATTTCCCAGCTCTGATCCATTTTGAAAGGACGAGACAAGGCAGCTCCGTTTAAGATATGACACCATTCTCCTCTCACTCCACTCCACATTCCCCTCTCCTGGACTGGCTACGTCCCAGGACTTCCAGCGTTTGTTGCAGGAATGGCATTTTCCCATCCACATTTAAGGTTTTTGAACTCGGGGCCTGAGCACTGTCCCTGAGCACTTCTGTTCGAGGCTAGTGCTCTACCACTTGAGCCACGGTGCTGCTTTCAGCATTTTGCTGGTTCTTTTGAGCCAAGCTCTCAATCTGGCCCTTTGCTGGTTAACTGGGAGGTGGAATTTTAGAGAGGTTTTTCCTTTTCCCGGGCTGGCTTTGAACTGCATCCAAGGAGTGAAGTGCCAGACTTTGAAGTCAGGCCCCATTATACCACGTGAACCCCATTTTACCACGTGAACCCCATTTTAGAATCAAACCCTGAGCCAATCAGATTTGTACCTGTGTCCTAATCTTGCTTGCTTGAACACCTGATTGTTGTAACCTTGTTCTTTGCCTTTATAAGCCCTGTGTAATCACAGCTTGAGGCTCCCTCCTAACCTCCGCTGTGTAGGTGGGTAGGACGAGGCCCGAGTTGCAGCTCGCTTAAATAAAGCCTTGCCTTGCTTTTGCATTTCGGAACGTCTGAGTCTTGGTGGCCTTCTTGGTGGTGGTCTTGCGACTTGGCACAACATTTGGGGTTTCATCTGGGATAGCCCCAGAGACCCTCGAGACCCTAGACTCTGAAGGTAAGAAAACAGCCCTGTTCATTTGTCTTGTCCTGTAATGTGCCTGTTTGTTTGTCTTGCTTTTGCTTATTTCTTGAAGGGGTTGTCGAAGCAGATGCACTTACTCAACAATCCTGGGGAGACTTGGGGATGTCCCAGACTCACCCTTAAAGGGGGATCTCTGGAGCCCCGCTTTCAACTTGAATTCACTCTTTCTGCATCCGTGCAGGAGGATGTGTGGGCCAACTTATTCTTGATCTTGCCTATGTTTTTTTCATTCTGTATTAATTGTTTTGGTTGCTTTTCTTTTGTAGCCTTTTGGACTAAACATCTGATGAGCTATGGGTAACATTCTATCTTGGGAACTTTCATCTAGCCCCCTAGATTTGACTCTAGCTCACTGGAGGGAGATCAAGGAGATAGCTCAGAACCGAGGTGTGGCCCTTAAGAAGGAAAAATGGTTTACCCTGTGCAATACAGAATGGCCCACCCTTGAGAGAGCTAATTGTTCACCTGAGGGAAGCTTTGACACAATTAAGATCAGTACCTTACAAAGAGTAACCAAAGCCCCTCGTTCAGGCTATATAGACTAGATTCCTTATATAGACACCTGGAGGGAACTAGTTGACAGGGTCACTCCAGCTTGGGTTCAGCCTTTCTTACCAACTTCCTCCTCCACTTCTTCCCCTACCCCAATATTCACACAAAAGACACGGGGTGACAAGAGAGAACCTAAGAGGGAAGAGAAGAAATTATATCCACCTGTCCTCCAGGGACGAAGCACGGAGGAGGAAATGCTTCCCCCTCCATATGCCCCACTCCAGTTATGGAAAAAGGAATGAGACTAAATATCTATACGGACAACCGGTACGCTTTTGCCACCGTACACATCCATGGAGCTATCTACCAAGAAAAGGGGCTACTGAAAGCCAAAGGAAAGACCATTAGAAACAGGCAGGAAATTTTAAGCCTCATCTGGGCCCTACGGGAACCAGAAAAGATTGCCATTATGCACTGTACGAGTCATCAAAAGGGAGTTGATTTGGTGACTAGAAGGAATAATCTGGCCGACCAGGCAGCTAAGGAAGCAGCCCTCCAGCCCAGAGCAGAAGTATTGACTCTAGTAGACCCAGGACCATGAGCTTTGCCTCTTGTACCACAGTATTCCCAAGAAGACTTGGAGTGGATAAAAAATATTCCCATGGCCCACAAAACCCCAGACAGAGAAGGAAACGATGACTGGTGGAAAACTGGTGAAGGGAAATTTATCTTGCCACAAATGCTGGGTGAGGGGTTCCTTAAAAGAATCCACCGAGCTTCTCACATGGGAACCCGAAGAATGCAGAACTTGCTCCGATACGCCAAAGTGAAAATTAGACAAGGAAATCAACTTATTGAAGATATTGTTAAAAAGACAAGGCCTGTCAGCTTACCAATGCCCCCAATCAACAAAGCATGACTAAAGGAGCTTGCCTCCGTGGGAATAGGCCAGGCGTGTATTGGGAAGTAGATTTCACAGAAATCAAACCTGGAAAATTTGGATACAAATATTTGCTAGTTTTTGTAGACACCTTTTCAGGATGGGTGGAAGCCTATCCAACAAAGCATGAGACTGCGAATATAGTGGCTAAGAAGATCCTGGAAGAAATCCTACCCAGGTATGGCTTCCCATCCACCATTGGGTCGGACAACAGACTGGCTTTCATCTCAAAAGTAAGTCAGGGAATAGCCACTGCACTTGGGACTGATTTGAAATTGCATTGTGCTTATAGACCCCAGAGTTCAGGACAGGTAGAGAGAATGAATAGGACTCTAAAAGAGACCTTAACTAAATTGGCCTTAGAGACTGGCGCAGACTGGGTGTCACTCCTTCCTTTTGCTCTTCTTAGAGTAAGAAATTCTCCCTATCAGCTTGGCTTTCCTCCTTTTGAAATAATGTACGGGTACCCTCCACCCAGTATCCCTAGCCTTCAGACTGAATTGCTTGCTGATTTGTATGATGCTGAATTTTTGTGTAAACTTGATTATTTGCAGCTCATGCACAAGAAAATGTGACCCCAACTTAAGGCATTATATGATTCCTGTTCTGTCCCTACCCCCCATTTATTCAGGCCAGGGGATTTGTTGTTCGTCCAGAGGCATAACCCCAAATCCTTAGAACCATGATGGAAGGGACCCTAGGTGGTGCTACTGACTACTCCCACCGCCCTTAAGGTAGATGGCATCACCACTTGGGTCCCTTCCTCCCACGTCAGGCTAGCTGATCCTTTTGCCCTGGACGACGACTACCGTGGTGGATGGGAGGTCTCCAAGCACCCCACTCAGCCGCTTTGCCTTCATCTCAAGAGAAGAAAGTTAGATTGCATATTGTTATAATTTTCTTTTTGCCTTCTTTCCTTGCTACCCAGGCTAATGTTAATGTTATTTTGGCAGCTCACTCCAAAGGGAGGTGACCCCCTTATTTTAGGTAGTTTGGGCTTGCTCAGGAATACGGGTATAGCCACCCGACCCTTAGAGCACAGATGAGAAGTTTATGTATTATTTTGTTGCTTACATTTGGATAGTAAACACTATACAGCTAATGGTAAGTCTGTATAGCTGAAAGTTAATTTTCAGTTTGCAGTAATCCTGCAGTCCCTTGGTAAGGTTATAGGTTCCTGGCTAGGTAAGGTCAACGCGCCTGAGTCAGCCTGAAGAAGCTACAGAAGATGGATGATCTTTACCCATCAGCCCCCTTTAAAACCGAGGGACCAGAGTTATTTTTGGTTACTACTTTGGGCCCTACTGGCCCATGCCTTACCTCTATATCATCCCCTAGACATGCAAGCCATTGAAATGGACAGAATGGAGCCATGATTGGCTCCCAAGGTACCAAAAAGAAAAAGGGGGAAATGAAGTGCCACTTTGAAGCCAGGCCCCATTTTACCACGTAAACCCCATTTTACCACGTGAACCCCATTTTAGAATCAAACCCTGAGCCAATCAGATTTGTACTTGTGTCCTAATCTTGCTTGCTTGAACACCTGACTTTTGTAGGCTGATGCCCTTTTGGTTTAAGCAGGGTAAAAGGATTTTCTTAATCACCCAGTCCACATGGCTAGTTCTGTGGACAGTAACATAACCTGAGAACACAGGAGAGAAAAATGGGAAGGTAAAATCTTAATTTATGCTACACTTGACTTTTAACACACTGAATATAAAAAATAACACACTGGCTTTATACCATTGTACTTATACCACATGTTGTATTTTTGAACCCTTTTGGAGTTTCTCTTAGGCACATTTGCTTGTATCCAAACTTTGGGCTGAAAACCTATTGTTCTGCTTTTAAATCTTACCAACAGACAGACAGACAGACACACATACACACATATAAACCCTTAGTGCTCTTAAAATTGCTTTTCTGATTGGCCATTTAAGTTTTCTGAAATTCCAGTGGCAAATGGTATTAATTTGCCCATAATAAAACCACGTGGTTGAATAAAAAAGCAAGAGAAACCCTTCCTAGGAAGTAAAAACTTTGACAGTTTATCTGGCAAGGAAATGAAGAAGCCATATTTTGAAAAAAAAAGGAACCAGTTTGGAGATAGGACATGAACAAAGCACAGACACATGGTGTGGCTCATATCTTTAAGCAGCCCCGACCAGACAAGGGGAGTCTGGCATGCCCATCACCTGGGGGAATGGATGGGATTCCACCTTCAAGAGTTTTTGGAACCTTGAGGGAACCAAGATGGAGGAATCCATTGCCAACCACTTGCATTGACCAGCTAGAGAAAGCAGGATTTAACCAAGAAGCAGAACTTAACCGAATCTCCAAGCTTACCAAACATCAACAACCCTTTTGTTTCCCTTACAACAGATCATCCAGCCTTCCCAGGCCTAAAAGGTGGGGGGAGGGACCCAGGTGCAATGCAGTTTTCGCCCAAAACTCCGCACCGGTTGCAGCCACTGGGCTGCAGCGGGTCGAGTCACCCCGGGCGTCCCAAGCAAGTAGTCGCCGCTGCCGCCATGTATCCAGAGTCATGCACCCACTGCCACCAGCGAACCCCAGTGGGGGCGCCCCACCGGAGGCATGTGGAGCAGGACCGACCCCAGCCCGAGGCCACCGCTTTTGTGCCACCGCCTTTGCACTCCTGCCTCCACCGCCCCCACGCTTGGCGGCTCAAAGATTTCCACACTAGACTTCCAGCACCTCCTGAGGCCAGGCGAGCCCCAGTGCGCACCGCCCCCTGTGAACCTGAGCAGGCCCCCCCACCCTGCCCGTGGCTGCGCAGAGACCAAACGCTCTCCACGCATGCCGCGCCACTCGTTTGCAGATCAAGACCTGGAAACTCCAGGTGGGCTCCTGGGATGGCGACATCCACTCCGGGATCCCCGGCCGCCTGCGCATCCGCCAGACCCTGTACTCCCGTGCTACATGTCCGAGGGATACATGCCCCGCTCCCCCTTGCTCGGCGTGAAGTCGTGTCGCGGGACTTGCAAGGCCTCACTAGCCCATGCCTGCCTTCACTCTATGTGTTTGCCCCCTCTCTGGGTGGGCACTTCCTCCTCTGAAACCCACTTAATCAGCAAGTCTGTGAGATCACTGGACGCTGAAATTCCCGGCTGTGCATTCCCGCCCCGCATTCGGGCGCCATATGTTGGGGCCTCTGAGGACCCCTTTTCCCCTATCTCCCGGGGAAATGCCTGAACCCCAGAAACTATGAAAGAGCACTCAGCCTTGTCTTCCACCAGCAGAAGGCAAAGGCATACCCTCATGGATTACACTAAGTTGAGGAAAGGTTGCTGATGCCTCCCCTCCCCCTGGTTCCCTCATGTTTCAGGAGTGTCGGGGGAAGAAGACATCAGGGAGACGCCTTGATGGTTGAATGGGTCTCACAGGATTTAATTGGGAGGGGGTTTATATAGCAGTAATGGTGGGAAAGGAGGGGAATTGGCCAAAGGGCCAGTCATAGGCTAAAGACTGTGTCCGTCACGGTGATGTCACAAACTTCCACTGTGGGTGGGGACCACAGCCCCCCCTAGGGCCAGGCCCCCGCCATTAGACATGTGGCCACGCCAGTAGGCCAAGCCAGGCTTGCTTCTCTTCTGGTTGAGGCCGGAAGGTGGGAGTAGCTAGCTTTAACACTGTCCCAGGGCTGGGGGAAGGGCAACATCTTGGGAGCTCTTGTCGCCCTTCCCCCATTAAGGCCAAAACTGAGTCCCCAACACAACTCCTAATGCTCTAGAATAGTTGACTGAAGAGATTCAAACTTTTTCATATAACATTTTTATCAATAGACTTTGTAGAGCATTTTGAGGATTCTCTTCTATGTATTTGAATGACTGCTCTGCTTCCTGCTTGTTTTTTTTTTTTTTTTTTGGCCAGTCCTGGGGCTTGGACTCAGGGCCTGAACACTGTCCCTGGCTTCCTTTTTGCTCAAGGCTAGCACTCTGCCACTTGAGCCACAGCGCCACCTCTGGCTGTTTTCTGTATATGTGGTGCTGGGGAATCGAACCCAGGGCCTCATGTATATGAGGCAGGCACTCTTGCCACTAGGCCATATCCCCAGCCCTTCCTGCTTGTTTTGAGTGGGAGATGAGAATCCATTGTTTGCCATCATTCTTATGATTCTTCTGCCCATTTGGATTGGGAATGCCAATCTACAAGCAACTTTGAGCACTGTTTAAGACCAAAAGCTGACCTTACCAAGTACTGCTGTGTAAATGTTAGAAATTCACAATTATATACAGATAACTTGTATGCATGTATATAAAATTAGATTTGGTTTTTCTAAAGAAGACAATTTCAATATGACAACCAATCCTGAGCCCTGTATTCAGTAGTTATTTATTTACTGTTACAACCCTATGAGCAATTTTTGTTCTTATATTAAGGTCTTTTTGGACAGCCTGGCTTTCTCTATGAACTCCTTTGATTCATTCGGATTGAGCAGGGGTACCCTCTATCCAAGAACCAGGGGTAAATGAAATCTGGAGTTCCTGGAAGTGAATCAGGAGTGTAAGTTAGAGGTAGCAAAGAGAATAGAGGAAAATGTATTGGGTGGGGGGTGATGATTTTGGTTTAGTTTCAGTGACGTGGAAATGTGGAGAAGAGTGGTTTCCGTCGCTGTTGTTTTTGCTTTCCACTCTTGTTTAGGAGGTTGTTTTCGGTTCATATTTGTATTTCGACTTCCGGATAGTAGTTTCATTGAGGTTTTCGTTCTGGTTTGGATTTCTACTTCCCGTATACAGTTTGTTTGCGGTTTCAAATTCCACTTCTGGGCTCAAGTTTGGTTTCATTCTCAGTTTAGTTTTGGTTTCTACTCTTGTTTTGGAGGTCGTTTTCGGTTCCTATTTGTATTTCGACTTCTGTAAAGCAGTTTCGTTGAGATTTTTTTTCTAGATTGGTTTTCTACTTCCCCTATGGAGTTTGTTTGCAGTATCGAATCCCACTTCCGCTTTGGGGTTCATTTTGGTTTCAGTTTTGTTTCGGTTTCAATTCTCGTTTTTGAGTTAGTTTTCGGTTCATATTTTGATTTTCACTTATGGAGAGCAGTTCCCTTGAGGTTATTGTTCTGGTTTGGGTTTCTCCTTCCCATTTGGACTTTATTTGCGGTTTCTGGTTCCAATTCCGGTTTGGAGTTTGGTTTCGGTCTCAGTTTGTTTTTGCTTTCCACTGTTGTTTGGAGGTCGTTTTCGGTTAATATTTGTATTTCAACTTCTGGATAGTAGTTTCGTTGAGGTTTTTGTTCTGGTTTGGATTTCTACTTCCGGTATGGACTTTGTTTGCGGTTTCAAATCTCACATCCGGTTTGGAGTTGGTATCGGTCTGTTTGTTTTCATTTTCTACTCTTGTTTTGTAGGTCAGGTTTGGTTCATATTTGTATTTCGACTTCAAGATAGTAGTTCTGTTGAGGTTTTTGTTCTGGTTTGGATTTCTACTTCTGGTATGGAGTTTGTTTGCACTTTCCTAATCCCACTTCTGGTTTGCAGTTTGTTTTCAGTTTCAGTTTATTTTCGGTTTCAATTCTTGTATAGGAGTTAGTTTTTGGTTCATATTTCAATTTTCAGTTCCGCAGAGCATTTTCCTTGAGGTTTTTGTCCTGGTTTTAGTTTCTCCTTTTTCCATTTGGAGTTTAATTGCGGTTTCGAATTCCACTTCCGGTTCAGAGTTTGGTTTCTGTATGAGTTTGTTTTTCATTTCCACTCTTGTTTGTTGGTGGTTTTCGTTTCCTATTTGTATTTCCACTTCCGGATAGCAGTTTCGTAGAAGTTTTTTTTTTTTTTTCTGGTTTTGATTTCTACTTCCCCTATGGAGTTTGTTTGTGGTATCGAATCCCACTTCCGCTTTGGAGTTTGTTTCGGTTTCAGTTTAGTTTCGGTTTCAATTCGCGTTTTTGAGTTAGTTTTTGGTTAATATTTCAATTTTCACTTATGGAGAGCAGTTCCCTTGAGCTTCTTGTTCTAGTTTTGGTTTCTCCTTCCCATTTGGACTTTAATTGCAGTTTCTAGTTCCACTTCCAGTTTGGAGTTTGGTTTCAGTATCAGTTTGTTTTTGCTTTCCAATCTTGTTTTCAAGGTTGTTTTCAGTTCATATTTGTATTTTGACTTCTGGATAGTAGTTTCATTGAGGTTTTCGTTCTAGTTTGCATTTCAACTTTGGGTATGGAGTTTGTTTGCAGTATCAAATCCCACTTCTGGGTTCGAGTATGGTTTTGGTCTCAGTTTTGTTTCAGTTTCTACTCTTGTTTTGGAGGTCATTTTCAATTCATATTTGTATTTTGACATCCAGATAGTAGTTTTGTTGAAGTTTTTGTTCTGGTTTGGATTTCTACTTATGGCATAGAGTTTGTTTGAATTCCACTTCCGGGTTCGAGTTTGGTTTCGGTGTCAGTTTGTTTTTGCTTTCCACTCTTGTTTTAGAGGTCGTTTTCAGTTCATATTTGTATTTCGACTTTTGGATAGCAGTTTCATTCAGGTTTTAGTTCTTGTTGCAATTTCTACTTATGGTATGGAGTTTGTTTGCGCTTTCCTAATCCCACTTCCGGTTTGCAGTTCATTTTTGGTTTCAGTTTCTTTTCGGTTTCAGTTCTCGTTTTGAAGTTAGTTTTCTGTTCATATTTTGATTTTCAGTTCCAGAAAGCAGTTTCCTTGAGGTTTTTGTTCTGGTTTTCGTTTCTCGTTCCCATTTGGAGTTTATTTGCGGTTTCGAATTCTACTTCCGGTTTGGAGTTTGGTTTCAGTATGAGTTTGTTTTCCTTTTCCACTCTTGTTTGGTGGTCGTTTTCATTTCCTATTTGTATTTCGACTTCCGGATAGCAGTTTCGTAGACTTTTTTTTTCTGGTTTGGATTTCTACTTCCCTTATGGAGTTTGTTTGTGGTATCGATTCAAACTTCCACTTTGGAGTTTGTTTCAGTTTCAGTTTAGTTTCAGGTTCAATTCGTGTTTTTGAGTTAGTTTTCGGTTCATATTTCGATTTTCACTTGTGGAAAGCAGTTCCCTTGAGGTTATTGTTCTGGTTTGGGTTTCTCCTTGCCATTTGGAGTTTATTTGCGGTTTCGTGTTCCACTTCCAGTTTGGAGTTCGGTTTCGGTCTCAGTTTGTTTTCGCTTTCCACTCTTGTTTTGGAGGTTTGTTTTTCGGTTCATATTGGTATTTCGACTTCTGGATAGTAGTTTCGTTGAGTTTTTGTTCTGGTTTGGATTTCTACTTCCGGTACGGAGCTTGTTTGTGGTTTCGAATCCCAATTCCAGTTTGGAGTTTGGTATTGGTCTCAGTTTGTTTTCATTTTCTACTCTTGTTTTGGAGGTCGTTTTCAGTTCATATTTGTATTTCGACTTCCGGATAGTAGTTTCTATCAGGTATTAGTTCTGGTTGGGATTACTACTTCTGGTATGGAGTTTCTTTGCGCTTTCCTAATCCCACTTCCGGTTTGCAGTTGGTTTTCGATTTCAGTTTATTTTTGGTTTCAATTCTCGTTTTGGAGTTAGTTTTGGGTTCATGATCCGATTTTCACATCCGCAGAGCAGTTTCTTAGAGGTTTTTGTTCTGGTTTTGGTTTCTCCTTCCCATTGGGAGGCTATTTGCGGTTTCGTGTTCAACTTCTGGTTTGGAGTTAAGTATCGATCTCAGTTTGTTTCGGTTTCCACTCTTGTTTTGCAGGTCGTTTCTGTTCATGTGGAGTTTATTTGCGTTTTCCTTCTGGTTTTCATTTAGGCTTTTGGTATGTAGTTTGTTTGTGGTTTCAAATCCCACTTCCGGCTTGTACTTCAGTTTCTGTTTCAGTTTAGTTTCGTTTTCAATTCTCGTTTTGGAGTTAGTTTTTGGTTCATATTTCGATTTCCACTTATGGAGAGCCAGTTCCTTTGATAGTAATTGTTCTGGTTTTGGTTTCTCCTTCCCATTTGGAGTTTATTTGCGGTTTTGAATGCCACTTCCTGTTTGGTTTCGGTCTCAGTTAGTTTTTGCTTTTCCCTCTTGTTTTGGCGGATGTTTTCAATTCATATTTGGATTTCTACTTTCGAACAGTAGTTTCGTTCAGGTTTTTGTTCTGGTTTGGATTTCTACTTCTGGTATGTAGTTTGTTTGCACTTTCCTGAACCCACTTCCGGTTTCAAGTTCTGTTTTGTTTTCAGTTTAGTTTCTGTTTCAATTCTCTTTTTGAAGTTAGTGTTCAGTTCATATTTCGAAATTCACTTCCAGAGAGCAGTTTCCGTGAGGTTTTTGTTCTGGTTTCGGTTTCTCCTTCCCATTTGGAGCTAATTTGCGGTTTCGAATTCCACTTTCAGTTTGGAGTTGGGTTTGGGTCTCAGTTTGTTGTTGCTGTCCACTCTTGTTTTGGAGGTTGTTTTCGGTTAATATTTGGATTTCCACTTCTGGATATTCGTTTCATTGAGGTTTTTTCTGGTTTTGTCTTCTACTTCTGTTATGGAGTTTGTATTTTCGAATCCCACTTCCGGTTCTGAGTTTGTTTTCGGTTTCAGTTTCAATTCTTGTTTTGGAATACGTTTCCCTTCATATTTCAATTTTCACTTCCAGAGTGCCGTTTCCTTGAGGTTTTTGTTGTTTTTGCTTCCTCATTCCCATTTGGATTTTAATTACGGTTTCAAATTCCACTCCCGGTTTGGAGTTCAATTTCGCTCTCAGTTTGTTTTCCGTTGCCACTCTTGCTTTGGAGGTTTTTTTCGGTTCATATTTGGATTTCCACTTCCGGATAGGAGTTTCGTTGACATTTTTGTTTTGGTTTTTATTTCTACTTCAGGTATGGAGTTAGCTTGCGGTTTCGAATCCCACTTCTGGTTTCGAGTTTGGTTTCGGTTTCAGTTTTGTTTCGGTTTCAAACCTCATTTTGGAGTTACTTTTAGGTTCTAGAGGTTTTTGTTCTGGTTTTCCTTTCTCCTTCCCAAATGGAGTTTATTTGCGGTTTCAAATTCCACTTCCGTTTGGGCATTCGGTGTATGTCTCAGTTTGCTTTCCACTCTCGTTTTGATGGTTGTTTTCAGTTCATATTTGGATTTCCATTTCCGAATAGTAGTTTCTTTTAGATTTTTGTTCTGGTTTGGATTTCGACATCTGGTATGAAGTTTGTTTGCGATTTCCTAATCCCACTTCCGGTTTTGAGTTCCGTTTCAGTTTCAGTTTAGTTTCGGTTTTAATTCTCGTTTTTGAGTTAGTTTTCAGTTCATATTTTGATTTTCACTTATGGAGATCAGTGCTCTTGAGATTATTGTTCTGATTTTGGTTTTGTCTTCCCTTTTGGGGTTTATTTGCGGTTGCGAATTCCACTTGAGGCTTGAAATTTGGTTTCAGTCTCAGTTTGTTTTCGCTTTCCTCTCTTGTTTTGGAGATTGTTTCGGTTGACATTTGGATTCCCACTTCTGGATAGTAGTTTCATTCAGGTTTTTGTTTGGGTTTGTCTTACTATTTTATACCTGGAGTTTTTTTTGCGCGTTCCTTATCCCACTTCTGGTTTCAAATTTGGATTCGGTTTCAGTGTCTTTTCGGTTTCAATTCTCTTTCTGGAGTTAGTTTTTGGTTCATATTTAGATTTTCACTTCCGGAGAGCAGTTTCCTTGAGGTTTTTGTCCTGGTTTTGGTTTCTGTTTGCCATTGCGATTTTATTTGCGTTTTCAAATTCCACTTCCGGTTTGGAGTTCAGTTTCATTCTCAGTTTGTTTTCGCTTTCTATTCTGATATTGGAAGCTGTTTTCAGCTCATATAAGGATATCCTGTTCCGAATAGTAGTTTAGCTCTGGTTTTTGTTCAGGATTGGATTACTACTTCCTGTATGGAGTTTGTTTGTCCTTCCCTATTCCCACTTCCGCTATCTTGTTCGGTTTGGGTTTCAGTTTTGTTTCCGTTTCATTTCTCGTTTTGGTGTTAGTTTTCGGTTCATATTTTGATTTTCACTTCCGGAGAACAGTTTTCTAGAGGTTGTTATTCTGGTTTTGGTTTCTCCTTCCCATTTGGAGTTTATTTACGGTTTCGTACTCCACTTCCAGTTTGGAATTCAGTTTAGGTCTCCCTTTGTTTTCTCTTTCCACTCTTGTTTTGGAGGTCATTTTTGGTTTATGTTTGTATTTCGACTTCCGGATAGTAGTTTTGTTGAGGTTTGTGTTTTGGTTTTGATTTCTAATTCCTGTATGGAGTGTGTTTGCTATTTCAAATTCCACTTCCGGTTTCGAGTTCTGTTTTTGTTTCAGTATAGTTTCAGTTTCAATTCTCGTTTTGGAGTTAGTTTTCCATTCACATTTGGATTTTTACTTCCGGAGAGCAGTTTGCTTGAGGTTATTGTTCTGGTTTTGGTTCTCCTTCCCATTAGGAGTTTATTTGCAGTTTCAAATTCCACCTCTGTAGTTGAGTTTGGTTTCGGTCTCAGATTGTTTTCGCTTTCCACTCTTGTTTTGGAGCTTGTTTTCGGTTCATATTAGGATTTCCACTTCCAGATAGGAGTTTCATTGAGGCTTTTGTTCTGGTTTTGATTTCTACATCCAGTATGGAGTTTGATTGAGGTTTTGAATCCCACTTCTGGTTTATAGTTCGGTTTCGGTTTCAGTTTAGTTTCGGTTTCAATTCTTTTTTTGGAGTTAGTTTTGTGTCCATAATTCAATTTTCACATCTGGAGCGCAGTTTCCTTGAGGTTTTTGGTCTGGTTTTGGCTTCTCCTTGCCATTGGGATTTTATTTGCGGTTTCAAATTCCACTTCCTTTTGGGAGTTTGGTGTACATCTCAGTTTGTTTTTGCTTTCCATTCTCGTTTTGGAGGTGGTTATCAGTTCATATCTGGATTTCCTGCTCCAAATAGTAGTTTCGTTCAGGTTTTAGTTTTCGTTTGGGTGTCTACTTCCGGTATGGTGTTTGTTTGCCCTTTCCTAATACAACTTTCGCTTTCAAGTTGGGTTTCGCTTTCAGTTAAGTTCCGGTTTCAATTCTCCTTTTGGAGTTAGTTTTCGGTTCATATTTCGATTTGCACTTCCAGAGAGCAGTTCCCTTGAGGTTTTTGTTCTGGTTTTGGTTTCTCCTTCCCATTTGAAGTTTATTTGTGGTTTTGTATTCCACTTCCGATGTGGAATTTAGTTTCAGTCTCAGTTTGTTTTCGCTTTCCACTCTTGTTTTGGAGGTTGTTTTCAGTTAACATTTGGATTTCCACTCCCGGATAGTAGTTCATTCAGGTTTCTGTTTGGGTTTTGCTTTCTAATCTCCACTAGGACTTTTTTTGTGCTTTCTTATCCTGACTCCCAATTTCAATATCCGTTTCGGTTCCAGTGTATTTTCGGTTTCAATTCTCATTTTGGAGGTAGTTTTGTGTTCATATTTCGATTTTCACATCCGGAGAGCCGTTTCCTTGTGGGTTTTGTTTTGGTTTTGTGTTCTCCTTGCCTTTGGGATTTTATTTGCAGTTTGAAAATTCACTTCCGGTTTGGAGTTCAGTCTCAGTATGTTTTTGCTTTCCACTCTGGTATTGGAGTTTGTTTTCAGTTCATATCAGGATTTCCTGTTCCGAATAATAGTTTTGTTCAGGTTTTTGTTCAGGTTTGGATTTCTACTTCCTGTATGGAGTTTGTTTGTGCTTTCCTAATCCTACTTCCGGTTTTGAGTTCGATTTCTGTTTCAGTTTAGTTTCCATTTCAATTCTCGTTTTGGAGTTAGGTTTGGGTTCATATTTCGATTTTCACTTATGGAGAGCAGTTCCCTTGAGGTTATAGTTCTGGTTTTGGTTTCTTCTTCCCATTTGGAGTTTATTTGCGGTTTTGTATTCCACTTCTGGTTTGGAGTTAGGTTTCAGTCTCAGTTTGTTTTCGCTTTCCACTCATGTTTTGGAGGTCGTTTTCGGAGTTTGTTTTCCATTTGCACAGCCCCGAATAGGGAAGGGCAGGACAGGGCAGGACAGGTAGCAAAGGGCAGGACAGGGCAGCACCAGGAAATTTATGACAAGATAGGGAAGTAGAGGTGAGGCGAGTGCAAGATAGGACAGGAAAGGATAAGAGAGAGCAGGATCGCGTACAATAGTACAATAGTAGAACTAGAATTAGGCTAGGCCAAACTATGAAGGGACAGGGCAGGACACAGTAGGATAGGACAGGGCTTGATAGGGCTGGATAAGAAAGAATAGGCAGTAGAGGATAGGAGAGAGTAGGACAGGACAGGAAAGAATAGGAGACAGCAGCATATGTTAGGAAAGATAGGCAAGAGCAGGACAGGAGAGAAAAGGATAGGATAGGATAGGAGACAGCAGGACAGGAAAGTATTGATACGATAGGAAAGAGCAGGATAGGAGAGGAAAGGATAGAATAGGAGAGAGCAGGAAGGCATCCAATACTACAATAGACTAGGATAGGACAGGGACGGACAGGGAAAGTTATGACAGGATAGGACAGGAAAGTATAGGAGAGGATAGGAGAGAGCAGGGCAGGACAGGGCAGCACACTGTAGTAGAGGATAGGAGAGAGCAGGACATGACAGGAAAGGATAGGAGAGGATAGGAGAGAGCAGGACAGGACAGAACAGGATAGGACAGGAATGGACAGGATAGGATAGGAAAGAGCAGGAGAGGAAAGGATAGGATAGGATAGGATAGGGGAGAGCTGGATAAGTGTGGAATAGATAGGAGAGGAGAGAGCAGGATCACGTACAATAGTACAAATTTACAATACTACAAATTTACAATACTACAATATTACAATAGTTGAACTAGTCCTAGGCTAGGCCAGAAGAGGATAGGACAGGGCAGGAAAGGGCAGCAGAGCATAGGAAAGGTCAGGACCGGGCAGGACAAGTAAGAACAGGGCAAGATTCGTCAGGAGAGGGCAGTAGAGGATTGGAGAGAGCACGTTAGAACAGGAAAGGATAGGAGAGAGCAGGACTGGAAAGGATAGGATAGGATAATAGAGACCACGATAGGAGAAGATAGGATAGGATAGGACAGGAGAGAGCAGGACAGGAAAGGATAGATTAGGAGAGAGAAGGATAGTAGAGGAAAAGATACAATAGGAGAGGGAATTATCCTGTACGATAGTGCAATAGTACAACTGGAGCTAGGCTAGTCTAGACTATGGGAGGAATGGGCAGGACAGTGCAGGACAGGACACGATAGGGAAGGATAGGGCAGTAGAGTATAGGAGATAGCAGGATAGTACAGGGAAGGATAAGCAATGATAGGACAGAGGACAGGAAAGGATAGGATAGGGGAGAACAGGACAGGAAACTATTGATATTACAGGAGTGAGCAGGATAGGAGGGGAAGGGATAGGATAGGAGAGAGCAGGATCGTGTACAATAGAACAATAGTACAATAGGAAAATACTACAAAAGTACAATAGAAGAATAGAACAAAAAACAATAGAACAATAGTACAATCAAACAATCGAACAAGTAGATCTAGGCTAGGCTACACTAGGATAGGACAGGGCAAGACAGGGAAGTAGCGAAAAGGACAGGGCAGGGCTGGGCAAGACAGGGTAGGTTAGGGCATGTTAGGGCAGGATAGGACAGTAGAGGATAGGAGAGAGGAGGACAGGACTGGAAAGTATATGAGAGAACAGGCCAGAGCAGGACAGGACAAGATAGGGCAGGACAAGGAAGGATAGGACAAGATAGAGCAGTAGAGGATAGGAGAGAGCAGGACAGCACAGGACAGGATGGCAGAGAATATGCGAGATCAGGACAGAACAGGAAAGGATAGGAAAGAGCAGGATAGGACAAGAAAGGATAGGAGAGTGCAGGACAGGAAAGTATAGGAAAAGATAGGGGTAGAAGAAAAAATAGGATAGGAGAGAGAAGGACGTTGTACAATAGTACAATAGTAAAATGATACAATAGTCCAATAGAACAATAGCACAATAGAACAATAGAATATCAGAACAATAGAAAAATAGATCAATAGCACAATAATACAATAATACAGTAGTACAATAGTACAATAGAACAATAGAATTTTAGAACAATTAGAGCTTAGCTAGGCTAGAGTATGATAGGACAGGGAAGTACAGGGTAGTAGAGGATAGGACAGGGCAAAACACAGAAGGAAAGGGCAGGATAGAAGAGGCAAGGATAGTTGAGAATAAGTGAGAGCAGGACAATAAAGGAATGGATAGGATAGGAGAGAGCACGAGAGGAAAGGATTGATAGGTTAGAAGAGAACAAGATAGGAGAGCAAAGGGTAGGATAGGAGAGAGCAGGGTTGCATTCAATAGTACAATAGTAAAATAGTAAAATACACAAGGATAGGACAGGGCAGGTCAGGGCATTACAGGGCCGGGCAGGGCAGGATAGGGCAGTAGATGATAGGAAAGAGCAGGATAGGACAGGAAAGGATAGGCGATGATAGGACAGACCAGGACAGGAAAGGATAGGATAGGATAGGGGAGCACAGGACATGAAAGGATTGATATTATAGGAGAGAGCAGGATAGGAGGGGAAAGGATAGGATAGGAGAGCGCAGGATCACGTATAACAGTACAATAGAAAAATAGTACAAAGGTACAATAGAACAATAGAAATATAGAACAAAAGAACAATAGAACAATAGTACAATAGAACAAGTAGAACTTGGCTTGGCTACACTAGGATAGGACAGGATAAGACAGGGAAGTAGAGGAGAGGACAGGGCAGGACAGGGTAGGACAGGACAGGACAGGGTAGGTTAGGGCAGGATAGAACAATAGAGGATAGGAGAGAGGAGGACAGGACTGGAAAGTATAGGAATGGACAGGCGACAGGAGGACAGGACATGAAAGGATAGGAGAGAGAGAAGGATATGACAGGAAATAATAGGAAAGGATAGAAGAGAGCACGAGAGGAAAGAATAGGATAGGAGACAGGGCAGGAAAGGGCAGGACAGGGAAGGATAGGCAAGGTAGGGCAGTGGAGGATAGGAGAGATCAGGACAGGACACGACAGGATAAGAGAGGGCAGAATAGGACAGGATAGCATAGGAGAGAACAGGACAGGAAAGGATAGGATAGGATATGAGTAGAGGAAAGGATAGGATAGGAGAGAGTAGGATCACATACAATAGTACAATAATAAAGTGATACAATAGTCCAATAGAACAGTAGAACAATAGTACAATAGAATAAAAGAATAATAGAGCAATAGAAAAATAGATCAATAGCACAATAGTACTACAATACAATAGAACAATAGTACAATAGAACAATAGCACAATAGAACAATAGTACTATAGTAAAATAGAACAATAAAATAATACTACAATAGAAACATAGAACAATAGAACATTTAAGGCTAGGCTAGGCTACAGTAGGATAGGACAGGGTAGGACAGGGTAGTAGCGGATAGGACAGGGCAAAAAACAGCAGGAGAGGGCAAGATAGAAGAGGGAAGGATAGTAGAGTATAAGAGAGAGCAGGACAATAAAGGATAGGATAGTATAGGAGAACGCAGGACTGGAATGTATTGATAGGTGAGCAGAGAGCAAGATAGGAGAGGAAAGGGTAGGATAGTAGAGAGCAGGGTTGAGTTCAATAGTGCAATAGTAAAATAGTACAATAGACTAGGATAGGACAGGGCAGGACAGGACAGATGGGGCCGGGCAGGGCAGGATAGGGCAGTAGAGGATAGGACAGGACAGGAAAGGATAGGAGAGGATGGGAGAGGATAGGAGAGAGTAGGACAGAACAGGAAAGGGCAGGACAATTCAGGACAGGGCAGGACTGGGAAGGATAGGGCAATAGAGGATAGGAGAGAGCAGGACAGGTCAAGAAAGGATAGGAGAGAGCAGGAAAAGAAAGGAAAGGTTAGGAGCAAGCAGGAGAGGACAGGAAAGGATAGGACAAGTTAGGAAATACCAGGACAGGACAGGAAAGGATAGGATTGGAGAACAGGATAGGAGAGGAATGGATAGGATAGGAGAGAGCAGGATGGAGTACAATAGTACAATACTACAATAGTAGAAATAGTGCTAGGCTTGGCAGGACTAGGATAGGACAGGGCAGGACAGGGCAGTAGAGGATAGGACAGGTCAGGACCAGGAGGACAGGGAGGACAGGGCAAGATAAGGCAGGATAGGGTAGTAGAGGATAGGAGAGAGTAGTATAGGACAGGAGAGGATAGGAGAGATCAGGACTGGAAAGGATAGGATAGGATAGGAGAGAACAGGATAGGAGAAGAAAGGATAGGTTAGAACAGGAGAGAGCAGGACAGGGAAGGATAGGATAGGAGAGAGTAGGTTAGGAGAGGAAAAGATACGATAGAAGAGAGCATTATCGTGTACAGCAGTACAATATTTCAGTAGTTCAACCAGAGGTACGCTAGGATAAACAACGATAGGACAAGGCAGGACAGGAAAGGATAAGGCAGTATAGGGCAGTAGAAATTAGGGGAGAGCGGGATAGGACAGGAACAGATAGGAGAGGAGAGGAGAGAGCAGGACAGGAAAGGATAGGATAGGCTAGGGAGAGAAGGACAAGAAAGGATTGATAAGATAAGAGAGACCAGGATATGATAATAAAGGTTAGGATAAGAGACAGTAGGATCGTGTACAATAGTACAATGTTACAATAGAACAATAGGCCAGGATAGGACAGTGCCGGGTAGGGCAGGACAGGGCAGGACATGGCAGGACATGGCAGGTTAGGGCAGTAGAGATTAGGAGAGAGCAGGACAGGATAGGAGAGGGCAGGACAGGGAAGGATAGGGCAGGAAAGGTCAGTAGAGAATTGGAGAGAGCAGGACAGGACAGGACAGGATAGGAGAGAGCAGGATAGGACTGGAAAGGATAGGAAAGACCAGGGAAGAGCAGTACAGGAAAGAATATGATAGGATAGGAGACAGCTGAATAGTAGATTCAAGGATAAGATAAGAGCCATCATGATCTCCTACAATAGTATAATAGTATTGTAATAAAAGTAGAGCTAGGCTAGGATAGACTAGGATAGGACAGTGTAGGACAGTGCACTCGAACATAGGACAGGTCAGGTCCGGGCAGTACAGGGCAGGACAGTACAGAATATGGCAGGATAGGGCAGTAGAGGATAGTAGAGAGCAGGACGGGAAAGGATATGATAGGATAGGAGAGACAAGGATGGGATGGGACAGGAGAGAGCAGGACAGGAAAGGATAGGATAGGATACAAGACAGCAGGATAGGAGAGGAAAGGATAGGATAGGAGAGATCAGGATCGTCTACAATAGTGTTTTTATTACTATAGCTTTATAATGCAGCTTGAAATTGGGTATTGTAATTCTTCCAGCACTGTTCTTTCTGCTTAGGAGTGTTTTTGCTATTCTAGGTCTTTGATTGTTCCATATGAATTTCTGGATTGCTTCCTCTATTTCATTTAAAAATGGTGTTGGGATATTAATGGGAATTGCATTGAATTTGTAGATAGCCTTTGACAATATTGCCATTTTGATTATATTAATCCTTCCAATCCAGGAGCATGGGAGGTTTTTCCATTTCCTTAGTTCTGACTTAGTTTCCTTTTTCAAGCTTTTAAAGTTCTCATCAAGAAGGACTTTCACTGCTTTGGTTATGGTATTCCTAGGTATTTTATATTTTGGGGGGCTATTGCCAAAGGAGTTGCTTTCCTAATTTCAGCCTCAGTCTTTGGGTCCTTAGCATAGAGAAAGGCCGTTGATTTTTGAAGGTTTATTTTATATCCTGCAACTTTGCCAAAGTTTTGGATCAGCTCCAGTACCTTGGGGGTAGATTCGATGGGATTCTGTAGATTCGATGGGATTCTGTATGTATAGGATCATGTCATCTGCAAAGAGAGAATGTTTTACTTCATCTTTTCCTATTAGGATCCCCTTTATTTTTTCTTCTTACCTAATTGCTCTGGCTAGGAATTCTAGTACTATGTTGATGAAAATGAGAGAGAGTGGACATCCCTGCCTTGTTCCTGATTTTAAAGGGAATGGCTTTAGTTTTTCACCATTTAGAGTTATGCTTGCTCTTGGATTGTCATACACTGCCTTGATTATATTCAGGAATGTTCCCTGAAATCCCAGTTTTTTCCAGGGCTTTTAGCATAAATCGGTGCTGGATTTTATCAAATGCTTTTTCCGCATCCAGAGATAAAACCATGTGGTTCTTTACCTTGCTCTGGTTGATGTGGTGGATTACATTAATTGACTTGCTTATATTAAATCAACTTTGCAACCCTGGGATAAATCCTGTTTGATCGTGGTGTATGATTTTTTTCATGATCTGTTGAAGTCGATTGGACAGAAATTTGTTGAGAATTTTTGCATCTATGTTCATCAGGGAAATCGGTCTGTGGTCCTCTTTCCGTGATGAGTCCTTGCCTGGTTTTGGGATGAGGGTTATACTGGCTTCATAGAATGAGTCTGGTAGTGAAAGTTCTCTTTCAATTTCATTGAAGAGTTTGAGAAATATTGCTGTGAGTTCTGTTTTGAAGGCCTTGTAGAATTCTGCAGTGAATCCTTAGGGACCTGGGCTTTTCTTGGATGGGAGATCCTTTATTGCTGTTTCTATTTCAATAGTGGATATGTGTCTGTTTAGAAGGTTTAAATCCTCATGGTTGAGTTTGTGGATATGAATTTTTTCTAGGAAATCATCCATTTCTTCCAAGTTCTCGAATTTGTTGGCATAAAGGTTTGCAAAATAGTCCCTATTATTTTCTGAATTTCGGTTATCACTGTGGTGATGTTACCGGTTACTCCAGACGGTGGCTGAGCAAGGCCAGCCCTGGGGCATGGACTCAGGGCCTGAGCACTGTCCCTGGCTTCTTCTTTTTTTTTTTTTTTCTTTTGGCCAGTCCTGGGCCTTGGACTCAGGGCCTGAGCACTGTCCCTGGCTTCTTCCCGCTCAAGGCTAGCACTCTGACACTTGAGCCACAGCACCGCTTCTGGCCGTTTTCTGTATATGTGGTGCTGGGGAATCGAACCTAGGGCCTCGTGTATCCGAGGTAGGCACTCTTGCCACTAGGGTATATCCCCAGCCCCCCCTGGCTTCTTTTTGCTCAAGGCTAGCACTCTACCTCTTGAGCCACAGTGCCACTTCCAGCTTTTTTCTATATATGTTGTACTGAGGAATCGAACCCAGGGCGTCATGTATACGAGGCGAGCACTTTACCAATAGGGCATATTTCCACACGATTTTCCTTTTTTAAAAAAATATTTTTTCTCTGTTTTGTGCATCTGTCTTCCAGGATTTTTTCTTTATTTCTCTCTTTGCATTCGCTTTCTTTAAATATTACTTTCCTATGAATAACACCTCCACTCTTTACTGATAACTCTTCATTGTCTATCATTTTAACGTTGTTCTTTCTACTGATTTTACTCTTCTCCACATTTTCACGCCACTGAAACTAAATCAAAAATCATCATCCCCCATACATTTTATAATTTTTTTCCAAATCCTTCCACTTCCTTACAAATGGGGCAATGCCATTCTTTCTGATAGAGGCATAAAATTCCATTGTGTATATGCACCACATTTTCCTTATCCATTTGTCAACTGAGGGGCATCTGGGTTGGTTCCAGATTCTAGCTATGACAAATTGTGCTGTGATGAATATTGTTGTGCTGGTGGCTTTAGTGTGTTCTTCTTTGTGGTCTTCTGGGTAGATGCCCAAAAGTGGGGCTGCTGGGACTTAGGGTAGCTCTATGTTTAGCCTTCTGAGGTATTTCCATAACGCTTTCCCGAGTTGCTGAACCAGTTTACATTCCCACCAACAATGAAGTAGGGTTCCCTTTTGTCCACATTCACTCCAACGTTTGTTATTGTTAGTTTTCTTTATATAGGACATTCTTACTGGGGTGAGATGGAATCTCAATGTTGTTTTGATTTGCATTTCTTTTATGGCCAGTGACGTAGAGCACTTTTTCATATATCTCTTGGCCATTCTCATTTCCTCAACAGAGAGGTCTCTTTTAAAGTCTTTAGCCCACTTGTTGAAGGGGCTGTTGGTTCTGTTCTGGAGTGATGTCATTTTTTTCAGTTCTACATATATTTTAGATATGAGGCCTTTATCTGTTGCATGGCCGGGAAAGATATTTTCCCAATTTGTGTGCTTTCTGTATATCTTGCGAGCTCTGTCATTTTCCCTGCAGAAGATTCTGCAGTTTGATGCAGTCCCATTTATCCATCCTGTCATTGATTTGGCGCATTTCTGAGTCTTTGTTAAGGAAGTTCCGTCCTGTGTCACGGAGCCTAAGTGTGTCTCCTACTCTTTCTTTTAGTGTTTTAAGAAGATCTGTTTTAATTCCGAGGTATTTAGTCCATTTGGAATGGATTTTGTTGCAGGGTGATATATAAGGATCGAGTTTTAGTTTGTTGCATGTAATGAACCAGTTTTGCCAACACCATTTGTTAAAGAGGCTATCATTCTTGCATCCTACATTTTTAGCTCATTTATCAAAGATTAAGTAGGCATAGATCTATGGGTTCATTTCTGGGTCATCTATTCTGTTCCACTGGTCTTCAGGCTTGTTCCAGTGCCAATACCAAGTTGTTTTTATTACTATAGCTTTATAATACAGCTTGAAGTTTGTTATTGGAATTCCTGTAGCATTTTAGTTTTTTCCCCGAAATAATTTCTTGTACCATGTACAGTTTTTCCATTACGAATGAAGTGATTTTGACGAATGTGTGTCAGAACTAAGGAAAGACGCAATGGGCTAGATCCAAACCACAGATGAAAGGTGAGAAGAGGACTCCAGCTCTATTAGGCTGGCTCATCCCATGCTATCCATAAGACATATACAGGAAGCTATACTGACTTAAGGAAAAGAGCGAAGAATTAAAACATTTTCTTATTCTGAAAATTACAATAGGATTTTATTTAGTTTGGTCAAAAACACTGTGAACATTTCTTTTTGAGCTTTGCTCTACTTTCCTCACTTTTTTGGTGGTCTTCAGATTCCTAGATCTTTACAAATCCACTTGAATAAAGAACATTTACTGTTCTGAATTGAAATAGGTTTTTTTTGTTTGTCTGTTACCTATGACTTACCTTAAGGTCGGTAGGGGATTTAATTTGACTTGTATTTCAGACATTATTTTTAATGAGTAGAAATTATACTGGAATGAAGGGTCTGGCTGTGTTGCCTTCACTGGAGTTAAGGCAAAGAGCTCATTCAATCCTTCTGTCTCAGAGTCTCGAGTCACTGGGTCTGAAATGTGAGCCCCCATGCCCCAATACCCAGCTTTACTGAATTTCCTTATTTTGCCAGATATAGGAATGAGAATTTGATTGTGTTTGTCACTGAGTGACAAATGAATTGGGAGTGTGTTTTGTCTTCGCTCTTCTCTCTTCTCCTCCCATCTCCCTTGTCTTCCCATCCCCTCCTGTCTTCCCTTCCTTTCCTAGTCCTCTCCCCTCCTTCTCTTGTCCCTTCCTCCCTTGTCTTCCTCTCTCCTTTCCCTCGCCCCTCTTCTGTTCCCTTCTCTCCCCCTCTCCAGCTTTTTTCCTTTTATTTTCTTGCAGCACTGGGGATCAAACCCAGGGCCTTGGGCATGCTAGGCCAACCCAAATGGAGTTTTCTTTCTGATAGTATATTTGGGAAAAGTGACTGCGTTTTTCAGTATTGATAATTTCCTAACCTTCTCATCTCCCAAACACAATAATCCCAAAGCCTATGGACTTTCACAGCCAACTAAACAAATTGTAGTTGAGGATTTGTGTTTGATCCTCTCCATCATGAGATTTAGGATGACCTCAGATGTGGGCCATGCAGTTAATCTAACAAAGACACGGGCCATACCAGCCTGGAGAGGACTTCCAAAAGGCAGATGGTCCAGAGTCTGGCTTGAAATTATAACTAGATTATAACTGTCATTGTGGCTTGGTTTTCATGGGACGATGACATGCAATTCAGCTATACAGAAAGAAATGTGTATCCACAATTTTTGGTCATTTTCTGTTGCTGAGAATAGCCTCTGTTTTTTGTTCTCCCCAACAATGAATACTTTTTAGATGTTAGTTAAGGTGATCATATTAATTAATATGAGGGGCTCTATGTACTTATGAAATATAGTCGTAGATCATTAGGACAACCTCCTCTTTTCACCATATCTTACAATCTTTATTGCCAAGAACATAAAAGTCTCTGGGATATTTTTAGGATGTTGGAGGTTACACAGTCTAAGCCATAATTTTAATATGGGCATTGTCTCTTCAGAAAATCCTGTCTATCACATATGAAAACTTCTGAACATCCCATGCCTTCACCACATCATGGCAATGAATCCTAATGTTGGTATTCTCAAGTTATTTATAAGTTTTCATCACAGATACACTGACTGTAAGAAACAGAATCACTTCCCATTTTGTTTTGTTTTGTTTTTACCAGTCCTGGACCTTGGACTCAGGGCCTGAGCACTGTCCCTGGCTTCTCTTTTCTCAAGGCTAGCACTTGAGCCACAGCGCCACTTCTGGCCATTTTCTGTATATGTGGTGCTGGGGAATTGAACCCAGGGCCTCATGCATATGAGGCAAGCACTCTTGCCACTAGGCCATATCCCCAGCCACGGACTTCCTGTTTATTAATGTATACACCACAGCAAAGAAACGCAGGCAAAGGTAGGCCCTGGGACTCAACGCCTATAATCCTAGCTTCTCAGGAGCCTGAGATCTGAGGATTGAAGTTTGAAGCCAGTTGGGGCAAGAAAGCCTTTGAGACTCATATCTCCAATAACTACTCAAAAACATCTGGAAATGGCACTGTGGCTCATGTGGTAGAATGCCAGCCTTGAGCAAAAAGTTGCTTGGGACAGTGCCCAGAGTTCAATTCCCAGGACCAACAAAAACAAATTCCCATGCAAGAGTAAGCATTTATTGCTTCAGGTATAAATTTATTCTAATAAATGCGTATAAAGAAAATATCATTGTTGAAAAAGACTAAAGAGAAAGCAGCGTCAATGTGTTTGAAGAAAATGGGGTCATTTGATGTTTAAATTTGCCTTTGGCCTTGTTCAATGTTTTTATTGCATGCAAGAATGCTAGTCTGACACTTTAGGTTGTGTTGAATGCTCTGCTCCAGTTCTCTAATGGTACCAAATATGTTAATAGATTAGAACTAGGAGAGATGAGCAGCTACAGCTCATATTTTCCTTGAAAACTTGAGCGTTTTCTAATTAAATCCTGGGATGATCAGTGAGTGAAATATGCTCAGCATACTAAATCAGTGTTGAGGAATCCAGGGCTTTGGGATTTGCAGGCATTAATACTGCTATTAATTTACACTCCCAGCCCAGGAAGCTTCTACAAAATGTGATGTTATTTCAATTCTACTCAAAGTACATTTGTGTGAAAGTAGGATATTTTTGGGAAGTTGCCTTGTGACCTCGAAAATTTGATGAGCCAAATGAAAATGCAATATTTTAAAGTGATATAATAATGGCAGTTAGAGAAGCCACATTAGTCCAAATCAAGTAAATAATGATGTTTTTATTCATGTGATCAGACCAGGAATGGCTATAATGTGGAAGTTGGAAGGCTATAATCTGCTTAGTGCCTGGTTCACATTGTTAAATAAAATTAAATTTGTTAAATAAAATAAAATTTGAATGGGAAGGAGAAACCACACCAGAAAAAAACCTCAAGGAAACTGCTCTCCGGATGTGAAAATCAAAGTATGAACTGAAAACGGACTCTAAGACGAGAATTGAAAGTGAAACTAAATTGAAACCAAAACCGAACTATAATCTGCAAGTGGTATTCGAAAGTGCATACTCCGCATGGAAAGTAGAAATCAAAACCAGAACGAAAACGTCAACAGAAATCCTATCCAGGAGTGGAAATCCAAATATGAAATGAAAACAACCTCCAAAACAAGAGTAGAAATGGAAAATAATCTGAGACCGAAACCCAACTCCAAACCGGAAGTGGAATTTGAAACACCAAATAAAAGCCCAATACAAAGGAGAAACCAAAACCAGAATAAAACCTCAAGGAAACTGCTCTCCTGATGTAATAATCGAATTATGAACCGAAAACTAACTCTAAAACGTGAATGGAAACTGAAGCCAAAACCGAACTCGAAACTGGAAGTGGGATTCGAAAGCGCAATCAAATGCTATACGGGAAGTAGAAATCAAATCTGGAACAAAAACCTCAAGAGAACTTCTATCTGGAAGTTGAAGTCCAAATATGAACTGAAAACAACATCCAAAACAAGATTGTAAATGGCAAACAAACTGAGACCCAAACCGAACTCCAAACCGAGACCCAAACCAAACTCCAAACCGAAAGTGGAATTTGAACAGCAAATAAAATCCCAAAGGTAAGGACAAACCAAAACCAGAACAAAAACCTCAAGGAAACTGCCCTCCAAATGTGAAAATCAAATTATGAACAGAAAACTAACTCTAAGACAAGAATTGAAAATAAAACTTAACTGAAAATGAAACTGAACTCGAAACCGAAAGTGGAATCCGAAAGCACAAACAAACTCCATACAGGAAGAAAAAATCAAAACCAGAACGAAAATGTCATCAGAACTCCTATTCGGAAGAGGAAATCTAAATATGAACCGAAAGAACCTCCAAAACCAGTGTGGAAATGGAAAGCAATCTGAGACCGAAACCCAACTCTAAACCAGAAGTGGGATTTGAATAAGGAAATAAAAGCCCAACACGAAGGAGAAACCAAAAGCAGAAAAAAACCTCAAGGAAACTGCTCTCCTGATGTTAAAAATCGAATTGTGAACCAAAAAGTAACTCTAAGTTGAGAATTCAAACCGAAAGTAAACTGAAACTAAAACCAAACTCGAAACTGAAAGTGGGATTCAAAAGTGCAAACAGACACCATACGGGAAGTAGAAATGAAAACCAGAATGAAAATGCCATCAGAACTCCTATCCGAAAGTGGAAATCCAAATGTGAACCGAAAAAACCTCCAAAACAAGAGAGGAAACGGAAAACAAACATAGACTGAAACCAAACTCCAATCCAAAGTGTAATCTGAAACAGCAAATAAAATCCCAATGGGAAGGAGAAACCAAAATCAGAACAAAAACCTCAAGGAAACTGCTCTCCGGATGTGAAAATCGAATAATGAAGTGAAAACTAACTTTAAGATAAGAATTGATACCGAAACTAAACTGAAACCGAAACCAAAATTGAAAACAGAAGTGGGATTCGAAAGCACAAACAAACTCCATAGGAGAAGTAGAAATCAAAACCAGAACAAAAACTTCAACAGAACTCCTATCCAGAAGTAGAAATCCAAATATGAACCAAAAACAACCTCCAAAAGAAGATTGTTAACAGAAAACAGAGACTGAAACCGAAGTCGAAAACGGAAGTGGAATCTGAAACAGCAAATAAAATTTCAATGGGAAGGAGGAACCAAAACCAGAACAAAAACCTCAAGGAAACTGCTCTTCGGATGTGAAAATCGAATTATAAACTGAAAACTAACTCTAAGACGAGAATGGAAACCAAAACTAAACTGAAACCAAAACCAAACTGGAAACCGGAAGTGGGATTAAAAAGCGCAAACAAACTGCATACAGGAAGTAGAAATCAAAACCAGAAGAAAAACGTAAACAGACCTTCCATCCGGAAGTGGAAATCCAAATATGAACTAAAAACAACATCCAAAACAAGATTAGAAACGGAAAACAAACTGAAACCGAACCCCATCTCCAACCGGAAGTGGTATTCAAACCAGCAAATAAAAGCCCCTGGGAAGGAGAAACCAAAACCAGAACAAAAACCTCAAGGAAACTGCTCTCCAGATGTGAAAATCGAGTTACGATCTGAAAACTAACTAAAGTTGAGAATTGAAACCCAAACTGAACTTGAACCTGAAGGGGGATTCAACAGCACAAACAAAATCAGTACGGGAAGTAGAAATCAATACCAGAAGAAAAATGTCAACAGAAATCCTATCCGGAAGTGGAAATCCAAATATGCACTGAAAACAATATCCAAAGCAAGAGTGAAAACGGAAAACAAACAGACACCTAAACCGAACTCCAAACCGGAAGTGGAATTCGAAACAGCAAATAAAATCCCAATGGCCTGGAGAAACCAAACCCAGAACAAAAACCTCAAGCAAACTGCTGTCCGGTTGAAAAAATCGAATTATGAACCAAAAAGTAACTCTAAGATGAGAATTCAAACCAAAACTAAACTGAAATCGAAACAAAACATGAAACCGGATGTGGGATTCGACAGCGCAAACAAACTACATACGGGAATTCAAAATCAAAACCAGAACAAAACGTCAACAAAACTCTTATCCGAAAGTGAAAATCCAAATATGAACCAAAAACAACCTCTAAAACGAGAGGAAAAGGAAATAAACAGATACTGAAGCTGTACTGCAAACCGGAAGTGAAATTCGGAACAGCAAATAAACTCCCAATGGGAAGGACAACCTAAAACCAGAACAAAAACCTCAAAGACGCTGCTCTCTGGACGTGAAAATCAAATTATGAAGTGAAAACTAACTCTAAGATGAGAATTGAAAGTGAAACTAAAACCGAGCTCAAAACCGGAAGTGTGATTTGAAAGCATAAACAAACTCGACACGAGACGCAGAAATGAAAACCAAAACAAAAACGTCAACTAAACTCCTAACCAGAAGTGGAAATCCAAATATGAACGGAAAAGAACCTCCATAACAAGAGTCGAAATGGAAAACAAACTGAGACCAAAACCGAACTCGAAAACAGCAGTGGAATTCGAAACAACAAATAAAATTTCAAAGGAAGGGGAAACCAAAACCAGAACAAAAACCACAAGAAAACTGTTCTCCATATGTGAAAATCGAATAATGAACTGAACTCTGAGATGAGAATAATGAACTAACTCTGAGACGAGAATGGAAACCGAAACTAAACTGAAACTGAAACCAAACTCGAAACTGGAAGTGGAAATCAAAAGCGCAAATAAACTCTATACGGGAAGTAGACATCAAAACGAGAACAAAAACGTGAGCAAAACTCCTATCAGGAATGGAAATCCGAATATGAACTGAAAACAACCTCCAAAACAAGAGTGGAAACGGAAAACAGAGACCGAAGCTGATCTCCAAACCGGAAGTGGAATTCAAAACACTAAATAAAATCCCAAAGGCAAGGAGAAACAAAAACCAGAACAAAACCTCAAGAAAACTGATCTCCGGATTTGAAAGCCGGATTATGAACTAAAAACTAACTTTGAAACGAGAATTGAATTCGAAAATGAGCTGAAACCGAAATTGTATTCGAAGCCGGAGGTGGGATTTAAAAGCGCAAACAAAATTGATATGGGAAGTAAAAATGAAAACAAAAACAAAAACGAAAACAGAACTCCCATCTGGAAATGGAAATCCAAATATGAACTGACCTCCAAAACAACCTGACAACCTCCAAAACAAGAGTGGAAACGGAAAATCAACTGAGACCCAAACCGAACTCCAAACCAGAAGTGGAATCCAATGCAGCAAATAAAATCTTAATGGGAAGGAGAAACCAAAATCAGAAAAAAAAAAAAATGCAAGGAATCTGGTCTCCGGATGTGAAAATCGAATTATGAACCAAAACCTAACTCTAAAACGAGAATGGAAACCAAAACTAAACTCAAACCAAACCGAAGTCTAAACCGGAAGTGGCATTCAAAAGCACAAACAAACTCTATACGGGATGTAGAAATCAAAACCAGAACAAAAACGTCAACAGAACTCTTATCCGGAAGTGAAAATCCAAATATGAACTGAAAACAACCTCTAAAACCTGAGTGGAAATGGAAAATAAAGAGTGAAACTGAACTACAAACCAGAAGTGGAATTTGAAACAGCAAATAAAATGTCAATGAGAAAGAGAAACCAAAACCAGAAAAAGAAACCTCAAGGATACTGCTCTCCGGATGTGAAAATCAAATTATGAACCGAAAAGTAACTCTAAGACGAGAATTCAAACCAAAAGTAAACTGAAACTGAAACCAAACTCGAAACCGGAAGTGGGATTCGAAAGCGCAAACAAACTCCATACGGGAAGTAGAAATCAAAACCGAAAAGAAAACGTCAACAGAACTCCTATCCAGAAGTTGAAGTCCAAATATGAACCGAAAACAACCTCCAAAAGAAGATTTTTAATTGAAAACAAACAGAGACCAAAACTGAAGTCCAAACGGAAGTGGAATCCGAAACAGCAAGTCAAATTTCAATGGGAAGGAGAAAACAAAACCACAAAAAAAACTAAAAAAATCTGCCCTCCGGATGTGAAAATAGAATTATGAACCGAAAACTAAATATAAGATGCGAAATGAACTTAAAATTAATTGAAAATGAAAATGAACTCAAAACCAAAAGTGGGATTCAAAAGAGCAAAAAACTCCATACAGGAAGTTGAAATGAAAATCAGAACAAAAACATCAAAAGAACTACTTCCGAAAGTGGAAATCCAAATATGATCCGAAAACAATCTCCAAAACAAGAGAGAATACAGAAAACAAACAGAGACCGAAACCAAATTCCAAATCAGAAGAGGAATTCAAAACAGCAAATAAAATCCCAATGAGAAGGGGAAACCAAAACCAGAACAAAAACCTCAAGGAAACTGCTCTCCGGATGTGAAAATCAAATAATGAAGTGAAAACTAACTCCAAGATGAGAATTGAAACCGAAACGAAAGTGAAACTAAAACCAAGCTCGAAACTAGAAGTGTGATTTGAAAGCGCAAACAAACTCGACACGAGATGTAGAAATGAAAACCAAAACAAAAACGTCAACAAAACTCCTATCCGGAAGTGGAAATCCAAATATGAACGGAAAATAACCTCCATAACAAGAGTCAAAACGGAAAACAAACTGAGACCAAAACCGAACTCGAAAATGGCAGTGGAATTGAAACAGCAAATAAAATTTCAAATGAAGGAGAAACCAAAACCAGAACAATAACCACAAGAAAACTGCTCTCCGCATTTGAAAATCTAATAATGAACTGAAAACTAACTCTGAGACAAGAATGGAAACCGATACTAAACTGAAACCAAAATCCAACTCGAAACCAGAAGTGGGATTTGAAAGCATAAACAAACTCTATACGGGAAGTAGAAATCAAACCTAGTACAAAAACGTCAACACAACTCCTACCCGGAAGTGCAAATCCAAATATTAACCAAAAACAACCGCCAAAACAAGAGTGGAAACGGAAAACAAACAGACCCAAACCGAAATCCAAACCAAAAGTGGAATTCGAAACAGCAAAAAAAAAAATTCAAATGGGAAGGAGAAAGCAAAACAAGAACACAAACCTCAAGGAAACTATTCTGCAAATCTGAAAATCGAATAATGAACCGAAAACTCTAAGAGGAGAATGGACACCAAAACCAAACTGAAACCAAAACCAAACTCGAAACCGAAAGTGGGATTTAAAAGCGGAAACAAACTCCATACGGGAAGTTGAAATGAAAACCAGAACAAAAACGTGGAAATCCAAATATGATCCAAAAACGATCTCCAAAACAAGATTGTTAACGGAAAACAAAAAGAGACCGAAACTGAACTCCAAACCGGTAGTGAAATTCGAAACAGCAAATAAAATTCCAATGGGAAGGAGAAACCGAAACCAGAACAAAAACCTCAAGGCAACTGCTCTTCCGATGTGAAAATTTAATTATGAACTGAAAATTAACTCTAAAACACGAATTGAAACTGAAACCAAACTCGAAACTGGAAGTGGAAATCAAAAGCGCAAATAAACTCTATACGGGAAGTAGACATCAAAACGAGAACAAAAACGTGAGCAAAACTCCTATCAGGAATGGAAATCCGAATATGAACTGAAAACAACCTCCAAAACAAGAGTGGAAACGGAAAACAGAGACTGAAGCCGATCTCCAAACCGGAAGTGGAATTCGAAACACTAAATAAAATCCCAAAGGCAAAGAGAAACCAAAACCAGAACAAAACCTCAAGAAAACTGATCTCAGGATTTGAAAACCGAATTATGAACTAAAAACGAACTTTGAAACGAGAATTGAAATTAAAAATGAACTGAAACCGAAATCGTACTCAAAACCGGAAGTGGGATTTAAAAGCGCAAACAAAATTGATATGGGAAGTAAAAATGAAAAAACAAAACAAAAATGAAAACAGAACTCCTATCTGGAAATGGAAATCCAAATATGAACTGAAAACAGCCTCCAAAACAGGAGTGGAAATGGAAAACCAACTGAGACCCAAACCAAACTCTAAACCAGAAGTGGAATCCAATGCAGCAAAGAAAATCCTAATGGGAAGGAGAAACCAAAATCAGAAAAAAAAAAAAAAAAAAAAACCAGAAACCTCAAGGAAACTGGTCTCCGGATGTGAAAATCGAATTATAAACCGAAACCTAACTCTCAAACGAGAATGGAAACCGAAATTAAACTCAAACCAAACCAAAGTCTAAACCGGAACTGGCATTCAAAAGCACAAACAAACTCTATACAGGACTTAGAAATCAAAACCAGAACAAAAATGTCAAGAGAACTCTTATCCAGAAGTGGAAATCCAAATATGAACCGAAAACAACCTCTAAAACCTGAGTGGAAATGGAAAATAAACAGAGAGTGAAAGTGAACTACAAACCAGAAGTGGAATTCGAAACAGCAAATAAAATGTCAGTGAGAAAGAGAAACCAAAACCAGAAAAAGAAACCTCAAGGATATTCCTCTTCAGATGTGAAAATCGAACTATGAACCAAAAACTCACTCTAAGACGAGAATAAAAATAGAAACTAAACTGAAATTGAAACCGAACTTGTACCCCAAAGTGGGATTTGAAAGCGCAAACAAACTCCATATGGGAAGTAGAAATCCACACCAGAACAAAAATGTCAAAAGACCTCCTATCCGAAAGTGGAAATCCAAATATGAACCAAAAACAGTCTCCAAAACAAGAATAAAAATGGAAAACCAACAGAGACTGAAGCCGAACTCCAAAAAGGAAGTGGAATTTGAAACACAAAATAAAATCACAAAGGCAAGGAGAAACCAAAACCAAAACCCAAAACTCAAGGAAACTAATCTCCGGATGTGAAAATCGAATTATGAACTGAAAACTAACTCTGAGACGAGAATGAAATCTGAAACTAAATGTCAACTGAAACCCAGCTAGAAACCGAAAGTTGGATTTGAAAGTTCAAGCAAACTGCAAACGGGAAGTAGAAATCAAAACCAGAACAAAAACATCAACAGAACTCCTATCCAGAAGTGAAAATCCAAATATGAACCGAAAACAACCATCAAAAGAAGATTGTTAACTGAAAACAAACAGAGACCGAAACCGAAGTCCAAACCGGAAGTGGAATCCGAATCGGCAAATAAAATTTCAATGTGAAAGAGAAACCAAACCAGAAGGAAAACCTTAAGGAAACTGCTCTCCGGATGTGAAAATCAAATTACGAATCGAAAACTAACTCTAACATGAGGATTGAAACTGAAACTAAATTGAAACGAAACCAAACTATGAACCACAAGTGGGATTCGAAAGCGCAAACAAACTTCATATGGGAAATAGAAATCAAAACCAGAACAAAAACATCAACAGAAATCCTATCCGGGAGTGGAAATCCAAATATGAACTGATAACTACCTTCCAAAGAAGAGTGGAAATGGAAAACAATCTGAGACCGAAACCAACTCCAAACCGGAAGTGCTATTTGAAAGCACAAAAAAACTCCATACGGCAAGTAGAAATCAAATCCAGAACAAAAATATCACCAGAACTCCTATCCAGATGTGAAAATCCAAATATGAACTAAAAACTACCTTCCAAAGAAGAGTGGAAATGGAAAACAAACTGAGACTGAAACCGAACTTCAATACGGAAATGGAATTTGAAACAGAAAATAAAGTCCCAGTGGGAAGGAGAAACCAATACCAGAAGTAAAAACGTCCAGAAAACTGGTCCCGGGATGTGAAAATCGAATTATGAACCGAAAACATACTCTAAGAAAAGAATTGAAACTGAAACTGAAACCAAACTCGAAACCGAAAATGGGATTTGAAAGCGCAAACAAACTCTATATGGGAAGTAGAAATCAAAACCGGAACAAAAAGTCACCAGAATTCCTATCCGGAAGTGGAAATCCAAATATGAACTGAAAACTACCTTCCAATCGAGAGTGGAAACAGAAAATATACTGAGACCGAAACCGAACTCCAAACCGGAAGTGGAATTCGAAACAGCAAATAAAGTCCTAGTGGGAAGGAGAAACCAAACCAGAACAAAAACCTCAAGGAAACTGCTCTACGGATATGAAAATTGAATTTTGAACCGAAAACTAACACTATGAAGAGAATTGAAACCGAAACTAAACTGAAACCGAAACCGAACTCAAAACTGAAAGTGCGATTTGAAAGCACAAACAAACTCGATACAGGAGGTAGAAATGAAAACCAGAACAAAAACTTCAACAGAACTCCTATCCGGAAGTGGAAATCCAAATATGAACCGAAAACAACCTCCAACACAAGAGTGATATGGAAAACAAACTGAGGCTCAAACTCAACTCCAAACCAGAAGTGGAATTTGAAACAGCAAATAAAAGCCCACTGGGAAGGAGAAACAAAAACCAGAACAAAAAACTCAAGGAAACAGCTCTCTGGATGTGAAAATCAAATTATGATCTGAAAACTAACTCTAAGATGAGCATTGAAACCCAAACCGAACTCTAAACCGGAAGTGGTATTCGAAAGCACAAAAAAACTCCATATGGGAAATAGAAATCAAATCCAGAACAAAAACGTCACCAGAACTCCTATCCGGAAGTGAAAATCCAAATATGAACTGAAAACTACCTCCCAAACAAGAGTGGAAACGGAAAACAAACTGAGACTGAAACAAAACTCCAAACCAAAAATGGCACTCGAAACAGCAAATAAAGTACCAGTGGGAAGGAGAAACCAAAACCAGAACTAAAAACCTTAAGGAAACTGGTCTTCGGATGTGAAAATCAAATTATGAACCGAAAACATACTCTAAGATGAGAATTGAAACTGAAACTGAAACCGAACTCGAAACCGAACATGGGATTCGAAAGCGCAAACAAACTCTATACGGGAAGTAGAAATCAAAACTGGAACAAAAACGTCGAGAACTCGTATCCGGAAGTGGAGATCCAACTATGAATAGAAAACAACCTCTAAAACAAAATTGGAAACGGGAAACTAAGATCGAAACCAAATTCCAAAGCGGAAGTGGATTTCGAAATATCAAATAAAATGCCAATGAGAAGAAGAAACCAAAACCAGGACAAAAACCTCAAGGAAACTGCTCTCCAGAACTGCGAAACTGTTGATTGGATGAAAACTTCAAGACAGTCCTTACAAGGACAGTCCTCACAAGGCCATGATTCTACTTTGTGCTAGACGCCCAGGGAATTTATCTGCCACACACTGCTGCTTTACCCTATGCTCAACCAACTCTGTGACCTCAGTTTAGATCAAAGTTTATATATTTATATCAAGTTTAAATGCTTATATTTTAACTATATGTACATAGCTAAGAATGCATGTATCTATGTGATAAAATTTAAAATTAAACTAGGAAAGCAAAAAATTCTATAGGACTGGGCCTTGAACTCAGGGATTTATGCTTGCTCTGTAAGTGCTCTGCCCTTCCCCTTTTTGCTCTGCTTGCTTTTGAGACAGAGCCCTGCTTTCCCCCACCCTCAGGTCGGGCTGGGCCACAGTCCATTTAGTTAGACTTTTCACATAGCTGAAATGGCAGGCAAACACCTCCACACCCAGATTTTATTGAATCAAATGAGGTCTTGTGCTTTATTTTGATTTATTTTTGCTCAGGTTTGCCTTGAATTGCAATCCTCCAGGTCTCAGCCTTTTGAGTAGCTAGGATGAGAGGCAAGAGCCACCACATACAGCTAAAGAGAAATAAACAACAACAACTTTTTAAAAAATCAAACTTATGCAACCATTACTCTTTGCAAACTCACCCCCCACACCATTGGAAGGTAGGCACTGCCTGGAGGCCACCATCTCCCCTTCCTGTGGATGCTTACTCCTCTCTCCAGCCCCCTTTTCCTGGCAGGGGGAGTGGGGATTCCCTTACCGAAGAAGAAGGAGGGTAAAAAAACACCAAGTTTCTCCATTTCCTGCTGCACACCTCTGCTTACCTTCCTTACTTTTACATTAAATCTTTCCTGATGCAATAAAATAATTTTCCCTTGATGTACTAATATAAAAAGTGTGAGAAGTTGAGAAGTTCATGGAAACTTACTGCCTTCTCTGACTTTCAAGGTTGGAAAATTTTTAACTCTTCCCTTACTCATGTACTTACTTTTTTCCATGAGTGCATTTTTCATTATGTCTAACTTACAATGAGAATCAAGTCTGTATCAGAATAAATAATCAGGCCCAACAGCGTGGGGTACATTCTGGACTGTGGGTGATGTCTACTCTCAGAGATATAAAAGTGAGTGTTCTGTATGGAGTGGCCACTTCATCAGAAAAGCATCTATTTTGGATGTGGCATCATCTCAGAGTTAAAAGGGGGTAAGAATTAAACAATGACTTTTTATATCAGCACCTTGAGGGAAGAGAAAGAGGCCCAGATAACAGGAGCTTGGGAAGAAGTAACATATTGCAAAAGAAAGAAAAGACAGGTGAAATAATACTTGGAAAGATAATTTAAAAAACCATCTCCAAGAAGGCTTTCATTTGGTCAGAATTATTTGCCTTTATGCCAAGTGGCGAGACAACCACCAAGAAGGCCACTGAGACTCAGACATTTCGAAATGCAAAAGTAAGGCAAAGCTTTATTTAAGCGAGCTGCAACTCAGGCCTCGTCCTACCCACCGACAAAGCGGAGGTTAGGAGGGAGTCTCGAGCTGTGATTACACAGGGCTTATAAAGGCAAAGAACAAGGTTACAACAATCAGATGTTCAAGCAAGCAAGATTAGGACACAGGTACAAATCTGATTGGCTCAGGGTTCGACTCTAAAGTGGGGTTCACATGGTAAAATGGGGCCTGACTTCAAAGTCTGGCACTTCATTTCCCCCTTTTTCTTTTTGGTACCTTGGGAGCCAATCATGGCTCCATTCTGTCCAATTCAATGGCTTGCATGTCTAGGGGATGATATAGAGGTAAGGCATGGGCCAGTAGGGCCCAAAGTAGTAACCAAAAATAACTCTGGTCCCTCGGTTTTAAAGGGGGCTGATGGGAAAAGATCATCCATCTTCTGTAACTTCTTCAGGCTGACTCAGGGGCATTGCCCTTACCTAGCCAGGAACCTATAACCTTACCAAGGGACTGCAGTATTACTGCAAAGTGAAAAGTAACTTTCAGCTATACAGACTTACCATTAGCTGTATAGTGTTTACTATCCAAATGTAAGCAACAAAATAATACATAAACTTCTCAGCTGTGCTCTAAGGGTCGGGTGGCTATACCTGTATTCCTGAGCAAGCCCAAAACTACCTAAAATAAGGGGTCACCTCCCTTTGGAGTGAGCTGCCAAAATAACATCAACATTAGCCTGGGTAGCAAGGAAAGACAATATTCAGTCTAACTTTTTTTTCTTGAGGCAAAGGCGAAGCGGCTGAGTCGGGTGCTTGGAGACCTCCCATCCACCACGGTAGTGGTCGTCCAGGGCAAAAGGGTCATCTGGCCTGACGTGGGAGGAAGGGACCCAAGTGGTGATGCCATCTACCTTAAGGGCGGTGGGAGTAGTCAGTAGCACCACCTAGGGTCCCTTCCATCGTGGTTCTAAGGATTTGGGGTTATGCTTCTGGACGTACACCAGATCCCCTGGTCTGAATAAATGGGGGGTAGGGACAGAACCGGAATCATATAATGCCTTAAGTTGGGGCCACATTTTCTTGTGCATGAGCTGTAAATAATCAAATTTACACAAAAATTCAATATCATCCAAATCAGGAAGCAATTCAGACTGAAGGCTAGGGATAATGGGCGGGGGGTACCCGTACATTGTTTCAAAAGGAGTAAAGTCAAGCTGATAGGGAGAATTTCTTACTCTAAGCAGAACAAAAGGAAGGAGTGACACCCAGTCTGCGCCAGTTTCTAAGGCCAATTTAGTTAAGGTCTCTTTTAGAGTCCCATTCATTCTCTCTACCTGTCCTGAACTCTGGGGTCTATAAGCACAATGCAATTTCAAATCCATCCCCAGTGCAGCGGCTATTTCCCTGACTTACTTTTGAGACGAAAGCCGGTCCATTGTCCAACCCAATGGTGGATGGGAAGCCATACCTGGGTAGGATTTCTTCCAGGATCTTCTTAGCCACTATATTCGCAGTCTCATGCTTTGTTGGATAGGCTTCCACCCATCCTGAAAAGGTGTCTACAAAAACTAGCAAATATTTGTATCCAAATTTTCCAGGTTTGATTTCTGTGAAATCTACTTCCCAATACACGCCTGGCCTATCCCCACGGAGGCAAGCTCCTTTAGTCATGCTTTGTTGCTTTGTTGGGCATTGGTAAGCTGACAGGCCTTGAAATTTTTAACAATATCTTCAATAAGTTGATTTCCTTGTCTAATTTTCACTTTGGAGTATCGGAGCAAGTTCTGCATTCTTCAGGTTCCCATGTGAGAAGCTCGGTGGATTCTTTTAAGGATCCTCTTACCCAGCCTTTGTGGCAAGATAAGTTTCCCTTCACCAGTTTTCCACCAGTCATCATTTCCTTCTCGGTCCGGAGTTTTGTGGGCCATGGGAATTTTCTTTATCCACTCCAACTCTTCTTGGGAATGCTGGGGTACAGGAGTCAAAGCTCGTGGTCCTGGGTCTACTAGAGTCAATACTTCTGCTCTGGGCTGGAGGGCTGCTTCCTTAGCTGCCTGGTCGGCCAGATTATTCCCTCTAGTCACTGAATCAACTCCCTTTTGATGACCCTGACAGTGCATAATGGCAATCTTTGCTGGTTCCCATAGGGCCCGGAAGGGGCTTAGGGAGTGCCTCTGCCCACACTATCTCAGTGTCCGTAGTAACCGCCACACCCACATAGGCCTAAGTCTGGGGCTTCTAGAAGGCTTTTCTTGATTGCCTCAAAGGCTTTTTGCATCTACTCAGTCCAATGAAATTCTGGGAGGTTTTTGGTGGCTTCATATAGAGGCTTGGCCATCTCGGTCATCCCAGGTATCCACAGTTGGCAAAAACACGCTGTTCCCAGGAACTCTCTGACTTGTCTCGCTGACTTAGGCACAGGAATTTTTAGCATAGTCTCTTTACGTGCATCTGACAGCCAACGCTTGCCCTCTTTTACTATGAAGCCCAGATAGGTGACTTCAGGTTTAAAAATTTGTGCCTTTTTAGTGGAGGCCCTATAGCCCAAATTGCTAAGAGTCTTTAAGAGCCTAGCTGTTCCCTTTAGACAGCTATTCTTGTCTGGAGTGGCTATTAACAAATCATCTACATATTGCAATAGACTTATTTCAGTATTTAGCGGTACTCACTCAGGTCTTCATGTAACGCCTCATCAAAGATTGTAGGCGAATTCTTGAATCCTTGAGGCAGCCTGGTCAAGGTCAATTGACCGCTTATTCCGATTTCAGGATAGTGCCATGTAAATGCAAAGTAGGTTTGGCTCTGTGGGGCTAAGGGCAGGGTAAAGAAAGCATCCTTTAGATCCAACACAGTATACCACACATGGCTCGGTGACAGGGAGCTCAGCAGGGTATATGGGTTTGGGACTGTTGGATGAATGTCCATTACTCTCTTGTTAACTTCTCTCAAGTCTTGCACTGCTCTGTAATCATTGGAATTAGGCTTTTTTACAGGCAACAGTGGAGTTTTCCAGGCTGACTGGATGGGCTTCAGAACTCCTAACAATTTTCTGATGTGAGGAGTGATCCCTTTCTTTGCTTCTAGTGACATAGGGTACTGGTAAACTCTTACTGGGTCAGCCCCGGCTTTAAGTTCCACAAAGATTGGAGGACGATGTTTTGCCAGTCCCATTCCTCCAGTTTCTGCCCATGCTTGGGGAAACGCCCATAGCCACTCATTTTCTGGAGACTCAGGCTTGAGATGCTGGTATAGCCTATACTCTTCTTCTAACTTGCTAGTTATTAGTATACTAACAGGCTTTTCTCTTGAGTTCGTCACAGAAGCCCTACTGCTTGTGAACTGTATCTGAGCTTTCATTTTTGTTAAGAGATAACGTCCAAGCAATGGACAGGGGCAGTCAGGGATGACTAAAAATGAGTGGGTTACCTGGCCCACTCCCAAGTCCACTGTTCTTCGAGTAGTCCATTTATAGGGTTTAGTGCCCGTCGCACCTTGGACCCATGTTGTTTTAGTAGACATCGGCCCTCTCGGGGCTAGTCATACTGAATTTTCTGCTCCCATATTTACTATGAACATGACTGGATTCCCCTCCACTTTAAATGTTATCCTGGACTCAGGGAGGGGATCTGAGCCCCGACTCCCTCAGTCACTGTCCTCAGCCATCTCTAAGGTTGACAACACTCTTGATCCTACTTTATGTTTTTCCTACTTTTTCTGGGCTAGCTCTGGGCACTTTTTGATCCAATGGCCCTCCTTCTTGCAATAGGCACATTGATTCTTCCCCACCCTTGATTGGGGTTTGGGCTCCTGCTCCTTACTTGGAGAGGAGGACTGTCTAAAGTTTCCTGCCTGCATAGAGGTCAGGATTTCCCTGAGGTCCTTCTTGTATTGTGCCTGTTGTTGTTCCAAAATTCTAGCCAGACTCTTTTCCTGTCTTTGTTCTCCTGTTTCTCTCTTATTATAAACCTTTTCTTCCACTGCTACTAGAACCCTAACAGATTTTTCCCCAAGCCTGTCTAGAGCCTGCAATTTCTGATTTATGTCCGGTGCGGCTTGATTTACGAAGGCAAGTATAATCATCTGAGTAGATTCCTGGGCCTCAAGATCATACGCGGTGTGTTGACTAAAGGCTTCCATAAGCCACTCGAGGTATGCTGCCGGACTTTCACTTTCTCCCTGTCTGATATCATAAACTTTGGCCATATTGGTAGGTTGGCGAGCCGCCGCCTTGAGACCTGCCAGCAGAGCCTGGCGATAGACAAGGAGTCGCTCCCTACCTTCAGCCATATTGTAGTCCCATGCTGGTTGGGTCTCTGGAAAATAGGTGTCAATCAAGGCAGGATTCATGATAGGCATTCCGTTGGGGCCGGGGATAAGTCTGCCGGCCGCTTCTTGGATACGACCTCTCTCCTCAGTGGTGAAAAGGACCTGTAAAAGCTGGCTACAATCATCCCAAGTGGGCTGGTGAGTGAAAAGTATAGTTTCAAACAAGCGAATTAAGTCCCAAGGTTTCTCAGAAAAGGGGGCATTTTGGTAACACCAATTGTAAAGATCACTAGTAGCAAATGGCCAGTATTGGAATTGTTGTCGACCATCTGCATCCACAGAACTTATAGGGCGTAAGGGAAGGGCAAAAGAATTATGAAGAGATGTAATTCTTCGGCGCCTGTGAGTTGATTGAGCGGGGCCCTCTGGGGCAGAGGGCACAGCTGAAACATTTTCCTCAGAGTCCTCCTCTTGGAGAGTTAACTGGGGTGGGGCGTATGGAGGGGGAAGCATTTCCTCCTCCGTGCTTCCTCCCTGGAGGACAGGTGGATATAATTTCTTCTCTCCCCTCTTAGTTTCTCTCTTGTCATCCCATGTCTTTTGTGTGAATATTGGGATAGGGGAAGGAGTGGAGGAGGGAGTCGGTAAGAAAGGCCGAACCCAAGCTGGAGTGTCCCTGTCAACTAGTTCCATCCAGGTGTCTATATAAGTAATCTGGTCTATATAGCCTGAACGAGGGGCTTCGATTAGGCTTTGTAAAGTACTGATCTTTATTATGTCAAAGCTTCCCTCAGGTGGCCAATTAGCTCTCTCAAGGGTGGGCCATTCTGACTTGCAAAGGGTAAACCATTTTTCCTCCTTAAGGGCTACACCTCGATTCTGAGCTTGATCTCCTTGATCTCCCTCCAGTGAGCTAGAGTCAAATCTAGGGGGCTAGATGGAGGTCCCCAAGATAGAACGTTACCCATAGCTCTGATCAGATGTTTAGTCCAAAAGGCTACAAAAGAAAAGAAACCAAAACAATTAATACAGAAGGAAAAAAACATAGGCAAGATCAAGAACAAGAAAAACTGGAGATTTCCCAAGTTGGCCCACACATCCTCCTGCAAGGATGCAGAAAGTGTGAATTCAAGTTGAAAGCAGGGCTCCAGAGATCCCCCTTTACGGGTGAGGAGTCTGGGACATCCCCCAGTCTCCCCAGGATTGTTGAGTAAGTGGATCTGCTTTGACAACCCCTTCAAGAAATAAGCAAAAGCCAGACCAAAAAAACAGGCACATTACAGGACAAGACAAATGAACAGGGCTGTTTTCTTACCTTCAGAGTCTGGGGTCTCGGGGGTCTCTGGGGCTATCCCGGGAGAAACCCCCAAATGTTATGCCAAGTGGCGAGACGACCACCAAGAAGACCACGGAGACTCAGACACTCCGAAATGCAAAAGCAAGGCAAGGCCTTATTTAAGCGAGCTGCAACTCGGGCCTCATCCTACCCACCAACACAGCAGAGGTTAGGAGGGAGCCTCGAGCTGTGATTACACAGGGCTTATAAAGGCAAAGAACAAGGTTACAACAATCAGGTGTTCAAGCAAGCAAAATTAGGACACAGGTACAAATCTGATTGGCTCAGGGTTCGATTCTAAAATGGGGTTCACGCGGTAAAATGGGGTTCACGTGGTAAAATGGGCCCTGACTTCAAAGTCTGGCACTTCATGCCCACCATCTAAGGTCTCCTCCGAGTATTTTGTGGCTGAAAACCTGCAGCATTCCAGCCAGCCCTGCACCTGCATTCAGCGGGGCTCCTAAGGTTGCTGCTACTGGGCAGCCTTCAGACACATACTGCTTTCCAGGCCCTTGTTTGCACCTGCTGGCTCCTGATGAGAAAGAGTCTCATGATGATGCCTGTAGCATCTTCTGGAAGTAAAGAGAAGTAAGATGAGTACTCCTGAACCTCCATCTTTGGCTTCCTCGCCTGACTTCTCTTACTCCTCCTGTAATGTTGGCTGACTGCATAGCCTCGCTGTTTTTCAGCCTCCTCACCTGTAAGGTGGGCAGAAACAACACCTCGTCCGTGAAAATTCTGTGAACACAAGTTTAATTATCACATGTAATGTAACAGTGCCTGAATTTTGCAAATGCTAGCGGCTATGAAACACTGAGCTCATCCCCCACCTCTCTGTCTCTGTCTCTTTCTCTCTCTCTCTTTCTCTCTCTCTCTCACACACATACACAAACACACACACACACACACACACACACACACACAAACACACCCTTTAAACCCAATCTAAGAATGTATTTTCTTTCTTTCATTTTTTTCCCAGTCCTGGGGTTTGAACCACGGTCTGGGCAATGTCCCTGAGCTTCTTTTGCTCAACTCTAATGTTCTACTACTTGAACCACAACACCAATTCCAGCCTTTTCTGTGTTGTTTATTGGAGATAAGAGTCTTGCCTACTTCCTGAGGAAGTTATACAGTCCCATCACAGAGGAAGCCCAATTCCCAGACTGAACCGGAGCTGCACTCCATAACCACCTCCACCAAGGAGGCCGCCCCGCCCCGGAGGGAGGAGCCTCTCCGAGGCAAGCAACTCTCAGCTGGGTAAAACAGGCCAGAGGCGCTCCGCCCTGCTGAGTCCACAGTGTATTCAAAGTGGCCCAACAGCACACAAAGCAGTCACGGTTCCAAGACTCCTCAAGTCCCCATCTACAGAGGAAGCCAAGGCCTGCCTGCAGCTGTGCAAACCACAGAGACCCAGGATTGCACCAACAGATGTGAAGGGTCAGATCAGAACCACCCCTGCAAACTGAAATCAAGTCAAACCCAGCCAATCAGGAAAATAGACTGCAGACCATCGCAAGGAAACCAGAGACTGGGGAAAGACTACCCAAACAAGGAGGACTCCATTATTTTTTCTTCTTTTCAAATATTTTTTCAAACATTAAAAAAATTTTTTTCACAACTGAAACGTCGTCGTTTTTTTTTTGTTTTGTTTTGTTTTCCATTTTTACCTGTTTATTTTATCAAGTTTTTTTCTTTTTTGTTTGTTTGTGTTGTTCCTTTTCTGGTTTTTTTCCTTTTTATATTTTTTCTCTGTTATGTGCATGTGTCTTCCACTACCTTTACTTTATTTCTCTCATTGCGTTCTCTTTCTCTAAAAATTACTTTCCTATGAATAACACCTCCACTCTTTTGTGCTAACTCTCCATTGTCTATCATTTTAACCTTGGCCTTTCTACTGATTCTACTCTTCTCCACATTTCCACGTCACTGAAACTAAACCAAAATCACCACCCCCTCCCCAATACATTTTACTCTATTCTCTTTACTACCTCCAACTTACCCTCCTGACTTACTGCCTGGACCTCCAGGTTCCATTGACTCCTGGTTATTGGATAGAGGGTATCCCAGCTTAATCTGAGTGAATCAAAGGGGTTCATACAGAAAGTTGGTCCTAACAGAACGTAATATAAAAAGAAGAATTGCTTATAGGGTTGTAACAGTAAATAAGTAACTACTGAATTCATGGCCCAGGATCAGTTGTTATATTGAAATTCTATTCTTTAGGAATACCAAATCTAATTTTATAGACAGGTATACAGGGTATCTGTATATAACTGTGAACTTGTAAGATTTACACAACAGTGCTTGGTAAGGGCTGCTTTGGGTCTTAAATGGTGCTCACAGGTGCTGGTAGACTGGCATTCCCAATCCAAATGGGCAGAAGGAACACAAGAAAGATGGCAAATAATGAAGTCTTATCCCCCACTCAAAAAAAGCAGCCACTCAAAAAAAGCAGGAAGCAGAGCAGTCAATCAAAGACATAGAAGAGAAGCCCCAAAATGCTCTACAAAGTCTACTGATAAACATGGTAAATGAACAGTTTGAATCTCTTCAGTCAAAAATAAAGATCCATCTTTCTGCTGCCTCCAAGAGACACATCTATCCAGCAAAAGTAAATATCTTCTAAAAATGAAAGGCTGGAATCAAATCTATCAAGCAAATGGCCCCCATAAGCAGGCTGGAGTTGCAATTCTAGTATCAGACAAAATTGACTTCAAATTTAAAAAAGTAAAAAGAGACAAAGAAGGTTACTACATACTAGTAAAGGGATCTCTCCTGCAGGAAAATATAACCATTCTAAATATCTACACACCAAATGCAGGAGCACCCAACTTCATCAAACAAACACTACTGACTCTAAAAACACTCATAGACGCAAACACATTGAGAGTTTGGGACTTTAACACTCCACTATCACCTCTGGATAGATCAACATGCCAAAAACTGAACAAAGAAACCACAGAACTAAATAATTGCATAGACCAACTATACTTAACCAACATCTACAGAATATTCCACCCAGCAACAACAGAATACACATTCTTTACGGCAGCACATTGAACATTCTCCAAAATAGATCACATCTTAGGGCACAAAGAAAATCTGTACAAATTCAGAAGTATCAAAACCATTCCCTGCATTCTCCCAGACCACAATGGAATAAAATTAGAGCTCAACTCAAACAGCCACCACAGAAAATCCTGCAATTCATGGAGACTAAACAACACACTGCTGAACTATCAGAGGGTCATTGAAGAAATTCAAACGGAAATTCAAATGTTTATGGAATTCAACCAAGTTGAGGACACAAAGTACCAGCTCCTTTGGGACACAGCAAAGGCAGTACTCAGAGGAAAATTTATATCTCTGAGTACATACATCAACAAACTGGAGAAACAGCAACTCAATAATTTACGGAAGCACCTTAATTTCCTTGAGAAAGAACAACAAGCCAAACCCCAAGTCAGTAGACAGAAGCAAATAATTAAAATCAAATCAGAATTAAATCAATTAGAGATGAAAAAACCATCAAAAGAATCAACAAAACAAAGAGTTGGTTCTTTGAAAAATAAACAAGACAGACAGACCCCTGGCAAACCTGACCAAAAAACGAAGGCAGCAAACTCAAATAAACAAGATAAGAGATGAAACAGGTAAAATCACCACAGAAATAACCGAAATTCAGAAAATAATAAGGGACTATTTGGCAAACCTTTATGCCAACAAATTCGAGAACTTGGAAGAAGTGGATGATATCCTAGAAAAAAATTTATATCCCCAAACCTAACCATGAAGACATAAACCTTCTAAACAGCCCTCTCTCCCTTTACAAAGATGGCTACTTTGACCTCTCTTTCCCCAGGCCTGCTTTAGTTCCAATCTGGTCTAAACCTATGCCAGTGGCAAAGATGGCGCTTTGCTCAGGCGGTGGGGGAAGGGCTGCCTACCAGAAGCTGCTCTGTGGGAACGAGTGGGAATATCTTTTGTGGGGTACTCACGCTTTCTCTGCGATTTCAGGTCGTCCCTGCTCAGCTGTCATCTGGAGTAACAGGTAACATCACCACAGAATTAACTGAAATTCAGAAAATAATAAGCGACTATTTTGCAAACCTTTATGCCAACAAATTTGAGAACTTGGAAGAAATGGATGATTTCCTAGAAAAAATTCATATCCCCAAACTCAACCATAAAGATTTAAACCTTCTAAACAGACCCATATCCAGTATTGAAATAGAAACAGCAATAAATGATCTCCCATCCAAGAAAAGCCCAGGTCGCGAAGGATTCACTGCAGAATTCTACAAGGCCTTCAAAACAGAACTCACACCAATATTTCTCAAACTCTTCAGTGAAATTGAAAGACAACGTTCACTTCCAGACTCATTCTATGAAGCCAGTATAACCCTCATCCCAAAACCAGGCAGGGACTCATCACAGAAAGAGGAGTACAGACCGATTTCCCTGATGAACATAGACGCAAAAATTCTCAACAAAATTCTGTCCAATCGACTTCAACAGATCATCAAAAAAATCATACACCACGATCAAACCGGATTCATTCCAGGGATGCAAAGTTGGTTTAATATAAGCAAGTCAATTAATGTAATCCACCACATCAACCAGAGCAAGGTAAAGACCCACATGGTTTTATCTCTGGATGCGGAAAAAGCGTTTGATAAAATCCAGCACCCATTTATGCTAAAAGCCTTGGAAATACTGGGATTCAAGGGAACATTCCTGAATATAATCAAGACAGTGTATGACAATCCAATAGCAAGCAAGCATAACTCTAAATGGTGCAAAACTAAAGCCATTCCCTTTAAAATCAGGAACAAGGCAGGGATGTCCACTGTCTCCCCTGCTCTTCAACATAGTACTAGAATTCCTAGCCAGAGAAATTAGGCAAGAAGAAAAAATAAAGGGGATCCAAATAGGAAAAGATGAAGTTAAACTTGCTCTCTTCGCAGATGACATGATCCTATACCTAAAGAATCCCATAGACTCTACCCCCAAACTACTAGAGCTGACCCAAAACTTTGGCAACGTTGCAGGATATAAAATAAACCTTCAAAAATCAACGGCCTTTCTCCATGCTAACGACCCAAAGACCGAGGCTGAAATCAGGAAAGCAACTCCTTTTGCAATAGCCCCCCCAAAAAATAAAATACCTAGGTATAACCCTAACCAAAGCAGTGAAAGAACTCTTTGAGGAGAACTTTAAAACCTTGAAAAATGAAATTAAGTCAGAACTAAGGAAATGGAAAAACCTCCCATGCTACTGTATTGGAAGGATTAATATAATCAAAATGGCAATATTGCCAAAGGCTATCTACAAATTCAATGCAATACCCATTAATATCCCAAAACCATTTTTTTAATGAAATACAGGAAACAATCCAGAAATTCATATGGAACAATCAAAGACCTAGAATGGCAAAAACAATCCTAAGCAGAAAGAATAGTGCTGGAGGAATTACAATACCCAACTCCAAGCTGTATTATAAAGCTATAGTAATAAAAACAGCTTGGTATTGCCACCAGAACAGGCCTGAAGACCAATGGAACAGAATTGAAGACCCAGAATTTAATCCACCGAACTACGCCTACTTAATCTTTGATAAAGGAGCTAAAAAAATAGTATGGAAGAAAGATAGCCTCTTTAACATGTGGTGCTGGCAAACCTGGCTCAACTCATGCAACAAATTAAAACTAGATCCTTATATATCACCCTGCACCAAAATCAATTCCAAATGGATTAAAGACCTCGAAATCAAAACAGACACCCTGAAAACACTAAAGCAAGGAGGAGGAGAAACACTTGGGCTCCTTGGCGCAGGACGGAACTTCCTTAACAAAGACTCAGAAAGGCTACAAATCAAAGAAAGGTTGGACAAATGGGACTTCATCAAACTGCAGAGCTTCTGCACGGCAAAGGACATAGCTCTCAAGATAAACAGAAAGCCCACAGACTGGGAGAAGATCTTTACCGGACATTCAACAGACAAAGGCCTCATCTCTAAAATATATGCAGAACTAAAAAAATTACCTTCTTCCAAAACAAAACTGCAAACAACCAATAGCACCCTCATCAAGTGGGCTAAAGACTTACAAAGAGACTTCTCTGATGAGGAAACGAGAATGGCCAAGAGACATATGAAAAAATGCTCTATGTCACTGGCCATAAAAGAAATGCAAATCAAAACAACACTGAGATTTCATCTCACCCCAGTCAGAATATCATATATCAAGAAAACTAACATTAACAATTGTTGGGAGGGGATGTGTTCAAAAGGGAACCCTACTTCTTTGTTGGTGGGAATGTAAACTGGTTCAGCCACTCTGGCAAGCAGTATGGAGATTCCTCAGAAGGCTAAATATAGAACTCCCCTATGACCCAGCAGCCCCACTTTTGGGTATCTATCCAAAAGACCACAAACAAAATCAAATTAAAGCCACCAGCACAACAATGTTCATCGCAGCACAATTTGTCACAGCGAGAATCTGGAACCAACCCAGATGCCCCTCAGTAGATGAATGGATCAGGAAAATGTGGTACATGTACACAATGGAATTTTATGCCTCTATCAGAAAGAATGACATTGTCCCATTTGTAAGGAAATGGAAGCACTTGGGAAAAATTACACTAAGTGAAGTGAGCCAGACCCAAAGAAGTGAGCCAGAACCAAAGAAACAAGGATTGCCTGGCCTCCCTTATTGGAAATAATTAGTACAGGTTTAGGCAAGTCATAGCAGAGCATCACAAGGCCCAATACCTATATGCTTATGTACCATAAGATGATGCTAAGTGAAAGGAACTCCATTTTATGGAAACAATTTTTTTTTTATCACAGTTGTAACTACTTTCAACCTCCCATGTGTATCTGTTGCTTCTATTATTGATGACGTTCTTGTATCACTTTCCTGTGGTTGTTCCTACACTATCTCTGTAATCTAATCTGAGTATATTGGAAAGCGTGTATACTGGTATTGGAAGTAAGAAATTGAAAGGGAATACCAAAATTGAGAGACACGGGGTAAAAAAAGACAAACAACTACAAAAGCAATACTTGCAAAACTGTTTGGTGTAAGTAAACTGAAGACGTCCGGGGGGGAGGGGGGAAGTGAAAGGGTGAGGAGGTAGCCGGGTATGAGGGACAAGGTAACAAACAGTACAAGAAATGTATCCAATGCCTAACGTATGAAACTGTAACCTCTCTGTACATCAGTTTGATAATAAAAATTTGGAAAAAAAAAAACACAAACACAAAGTCAGATCAAGGAAATAGCTCAGGGGTAAGAGCACTTGCATAGAATTCCTGAGGTTAAGGTTTAGATTCCTCAGTTTGAACTAGAGCTAGGCAAGGCTAGACTAGGTTAGCACAGGGCAGGACAGCGCAGGACAGGGCAGGACAGGACCAGGCAAGATAGGGCAGGATATGGCAATAGATTATAAGAGAGAGTGAGACAGGACAGGAAAGAATAGGAGAGGATAGGAGAGAGCAGAGCAGGAGGTTTCAATATATAAGAAACATCAATAAGGATGAAATCATTACAGGAAAAGAATGTGCACTCAATCTAACTGAATAATAAGCTGCCAGCAGATTTTAGGAACACGTGGGTACTTCAATTTGATTGACCCTTCATGGTGGTCTGTCATGATTTCTCAGCCGAGTATGCCTCTACTTACACTGGCCTTTCCGGGTCCAGAGGCTGCTACAGCTCTGTATACTAAGGATGGAGGAGACAATGATAACTTCACAAAAAGAAGCAATTTCAACTTCAGAAGGATGTTTATGACTCTCACTGCCCCTCTGCAAGTGGTCTGAGCTGCGCTACCTGCATCTCTTCAGCTGTAGTGTCAGCACACAACCACTACCCTCTTGGATCATTCCAAGAACCATGAAGATTTACGACGTTCACTGGTTGAATTCACACCATTCTTACCTCAGAATAACTAAGATGGCACAAGTCCTTTGATGTCCGAGAAACTGGTATGCTGTCTCTTTGCTTCACATACACATATTGGGTGACAGAACTCATACCATATTTGCCATAGATACTATGTAGATGTTGTATCTATGTATATGAAAGGGGTGTGCAGCAATGAAACAATTCACATGTTAAAATATCCACATGAGGAGATATTGACCTCCATCACAGTGTACTACCAAATTAAAAACTGACACTTCAGTGCACTTGTACAGTTTTTATCTTTCAACAGTTCATAGAGCTAAAGTAGCTGGGACGGGGACAATCAATTTTTTTCTTTACACAACTACTCTCACTTTTTGTGGCAGAGCATATTTGAATTATAGGAAAAATTCTTTGAATACAATGCGCTAGTTCAACATTCTCAGAGGTACTCAACTCAAGCAGGCATTGTGGGGACATTGCTGAAGACAGAGGCATGGCTCAAGTGAATAGGGTGCTTTTCTGGTAAGCACAAGGCTCTGAGATAGGGATGTATTGATGTCTTTCCCCAAGTTAGGAAAGGTGTCTTTTTCATAAGAAGGAATAGGAAATGACTACTGTCTCTGAAAGATTGTCAGAAGACTAGACTTTCCCATAGAAAAGCTATTTTTCTCTGTAGTAGATTAAGGCCCTTCTGTATTCTTGTTTGTAGACAGAGCCACATGTCTTTGGAGATGGAATGGCTGCATCACACGAGGGATAACTACAAGTAGTCTGAGACTATCTCACACAAAGGCATATATGATATGCTTTCCACAAGCAAACCTGGTCCACCTGGTACTAGCTTCAGTTGGCCCAGAAGCAGCCAGGTAAGTGATGTGTCCCTACTCTGTCTTCATAATTTCAACCTTAGTCACAATGCCAGACAGTCTCCTGTGCACATCTTAGGTTCACTTGCAAATATGGCACTTTGGTGACATGAAATTCTCAATTTAAGGATATGCAACTCAAGTCCCAGTTCCAAAAGCTTTGAATTGATTAGTCTAAAAAGGTTTAAGACTCTAGTCATTTCCAGCCATCATAGCCATTTTGAAAACCTCCATTTCCTTGCTCAGACCCCATAAAAGCCTACCTTCAATCCCACCTCCTTGAAAACCCACCATTGCCATGGGAAGTTTGCTACCCCTTACTGTGCCTCAATAAACAGTCCTTGCCCATTGAGATTGAGTCCAGCCTGTTCTTCTCCATTTTCCTGACAGTGTGGTCTCGAAACTTCTGTTCCTGTTGCCCTGCCAAAAGCTGGTCATGTGAGAGGAAACAGACCAAGAATCCAACAACAGTAAATTTACCCCCAGAAAATACACATGATGAAGCACTTAGGTTTGCAGAGACAAGCTCTTCCTCTAAGTCTCCCTCATAAATCACCATCATAGCTGTATCACACACAGTAAAATAGTAAATACCAAACCCTGCTCATCCTGGAGAACACTGGTCTGAGCAGACACTGCCAGGCTGCCACCCACAGGCACTCACACCAGTAAGGGTGTCACTAACAGCAGCACCAGTTCTAGAACCAAAATCTTCCTGAGCAGCAGAGAACCAACTTATGTTTTTTGCCAAAGCATGTGTGCACAATGCCAGTTGTGTTATTTACTTTATTGCCTTTTACTTTCTTCCATAAAATGTTCTCATTACAAGACAATGTAGGCTGCTAAAGAACAATGCAACAATAGGGCGAGTTACTAAGTTAGAAAGCTTAGTCTTTTAGAACAATCCTTCTCAAGTATTTAAAACGTAGAGTGGAAGACTAAGTAGTTTGGAATACTCACTACATTGTGTGGTGTATGGCATGTTCTATTTTAATCAACTTCTCATACTATATTGAGGTAGAGAATAAAGCACGCTTTGCAGGTATTTTTAACACATGTAATGTACATATCTACTTCATTTTGCAGGAGTTTCACCTCCTCCTTCCACTCTCCAATTATCACAGCAAACATTAAGGTAGCATAAAGAAGCAGCTTCACCCACAATCTACAATCCCAGACGTTGGCTCACTTGAAGTTTTGTGTGAGCTACACCTTTAACATGCCTCCCTACTCAGAAATTTTTCTCAGAAATGTCCTCCAGCTCTCAAGGGTGTGTGAAACATCCCAGTTTGTAAGTGAGTTGAAATCCCCACTCCAGGGTCCTTAAGACGTCATTTACATGAACAAATAGCTTCCTGATAATCTTGCATGGAGGTCTGGGCACTGGTATCCAGACACGATATCATATATTTGTTATTGATAAAATTCTGCTCAGGAGAAAGGAAGCACCAACTCTACAGGTAGTGTGAGTAGAGAAGAAAAACCCTATGAATGACAGTACCTGTCGCGACACTGAAATAATCGTCAAGAACTTATCTGTGTCATTGGTATCCCTTCCTGTAGTTTCTCAGAGGCATTTATAAAGCCCACCTACACACTGCCTTCATGAGGGGCAATTAAATTGAATTGCAGGCTTAGGAAAAAACCCAACAAAATCTTTCAAAACTAACATCTCAAGATAATCAGTGAATAGACCCTAATCATTGAATGTAAAATGACAGCAATTAACTACACAATACCCACCTCTCTTGGATAGTAATTTTCAGGATCCATCAGATCACTAAGAAATTCCCCCAATAATGCAACTTCATACAGTGTACTTGATCCCAATATAGCTGTGACACCATGAAATACTGTGGTGACACTCCACAGGGAAGCAGACAATCTAGCCCCGGTCTGAGAAAGAAGAATAAATTGGGAAACAGAAGGATACACCCATATTCATCCTTTATTCTGAATATTTCCACAAGTGCTCCAATTTTCCTAGAGGTAAACTACCGAAATGAAAGAATGTGACACTTTTCCTGAGAATATTCTGAACACAGAAGACTGTTATTTTCTCATTCTGAGGAGGTCCGAGTCTGCATGCTTAGAGATGCCCCATGAGCCTCACACTGATGCACAGAAGAGCTGCCCAGAGAGGTGGAAGCATCAGCCATCAGTCGAGTGTGCATCTGATCCACAGCTTCAACATTCTTTTCTCCCCTGTGACACTTCTGAATTGAGGTCCCAGGAAAGACTCTTCTACAGGGAGTAGATTGTCAAGAAAGAGATAAATGGCTCTTCATCTCTGAAGAATCAGGCATGAGGGGAAATAGTGACATCCACTCACATTCTTTCCCACAGTGCCAAATGAAACACTTTGCTAGAGTTTGCTGCTTGAGGGACAAGGCTCCCTCTGATCCAGTGGAGACATGTTGGGTTCTATGTACTATGGGGAAACCTCAGTTTCTCTCATATCTCATTAATCTTTCACCTTTCAAAGTAGATACATGTCATATACCTACAAATGCATCCCTTGGCAGGGATAATTTACTCTGACCACTCTACATTCAAGTGGGTAAAGGGGGAGCATTGTAAGGTATTTCTTACCAAAGAAGGTATTTGTAACACATGGCTATCAAGACTCATGTGAGCCACATTTCTGCCTTTTACCCCTAATGTCGACGCCCCTTGCCAGGAGGAAGCAGCCAGAGAGACTTTGTCCTTTTTCATAACTATTAAAAGGCTGGAATGTTTGGTCTGTCCTAGAGGGCTTGGAGCAGATGCCCTTACCACATTAAGTCTCCACCCAGATACCTGGGTAAGCCTCAGACCTGGGGGCAGTTACCTCCCCTTCTCTGAGGTCACATCTTAATCCACCTGGCCAAACCCTCTGCCCCTGCCCTAGATAAGGCATGGCTGGGTAGGGATCACTCCTCTCTCCCTTCTCTCTGGCCCTGGATCACCTTGGCAACAGGCCAGCAGTTCAGTGATAAACTTTCTCTCCTGCCTGAATAACAACAACAACACAAAAAAACTCATGTGAGGTTGTAATATAGTTCACATGCAACACGTAGATTCCTATTGGGTAAATGCAATAAGGAAATATTGTCTTCAGTCAGTACTGAAGAGTTAGAGTAGGATGCTGGGTGGACAAGCACTACCTAAAATAAGAAGGCTGGCATTATGGGTTAGAGGGGGACCTTGGTTCACTTGATGAGCAGACTAACCATAGGTCTAGAGACATAATCCAGATAAGATGTGGATAATCCTATATGCCCTGTAGCAGAACAACACTTTAGCAACAACAGGAACAAGTATGGTGTTTCTGTCATAGGGTGCCTATGAGTCTCATAGAAATGAATGCCCAGCATGAATCATTTAGGGGAGATCCAAGAGCTGCTAACTGGACAGCCTACCTCACACACAGACTAAGCTTCTGAAAGAGTTCCCACGGCCATCTAGAAAAGGCAGCTCTCTGTCCACCTGTTTAGATGGAATGCTGATGAAAACTATTGGAAGAACGGGTTCATGTTGGAGGTGGGATTGTTCAAGACTGACAGATAATAACTCCTCTCTGCCCAAAGTAATTTCCTTAAATACCCAAAGAGCAGCACACTTGCAACAAGTAACTGGAGTGCTATATTGACAAGGGGCATTTTTCTCAGAATTTGAGGGTTTTATTTCACCTCAGCTCCTGTTTCATGCTGGACATTAAATTGCAAGTTGCCCAAATCTGATAGCTTTTGTGTCTGAGCTTAGGACAGCCATCTGAAGAGATGCCATGAGCCTGGGAATGGGTGGGGCTTCTTTGTTTGTATGTATTTGCTGCAGGCCTCATTACCTAACATCAGCTGACTTTAAGAAACATTACATATTTATGATCAATTTTTAAACACGTCAAGCAGGTATCTACTGTAACAACTTGGCAAATTTTCCTTGCCAAGGAGAATATATCCATCATGCTTATACTATATCCATTGAAGGACTTGACATATTTAAAATTGACAGCTCTATTTCCAAGGATTTGTGCAAGGTAACTGGGGCCTTGTACAGAAAACTTATTTCTAAAGATTACTTTGAAAATCTCCAGCGATAAACCAGAAAGAGGCCAATGTTTGAAAAATATGAACAAGTTACCTCTATTCCAGACAATGCCTTGCCCAGGTGTTTGGGCTCAAGGATCCTCTAATTTTAATGGCCCTACATACCGAGAGGAGGAAGAACAGCACTGTGTATGACAAACATGGTCTCAGCCCACCATGGTGGGGATACTTGTATCAGGGCCAAGAAATATCAGGGAGCAGCCATGTTCAACTGCTGTGTCTGTCACCCTAAACAAATTTTTTCATCTTCAACTATTTCTCAATTGTGCCAAAGCATAACTAGGTACACTCAGAACAAGAGTCCACAAGACAGAAAAAGTATTCAAGGAAAATGCAAATACTGTAAGAAACCTCAACTTGTTCTCAATGAAGAGGATCATCAATTAAGACAGAAATTAATATGTACAGTGATAATACCCTATCAAATGTAGGGGCAAATCATAATCATACAGGAGACTTAAGCCACTGGATTTAGGGTACTCCTCATGGCTCTCACAGGCAGTTCAAATACCCATGGTCTGGACCAGAGCCCAGCTCCCTCAATGGTTCAAGTTAAGCAAAAGATAAACACTAGCAGTTGGGGGTCTAGGATTCAGCTCAACCTATACCTCTTTATATAAGTATTTACAAATCTGTGAGATACCATTCTTGTTACTTAGATTTATTATTTGACCCAGACTCAATTCCAGACATCAAGGTGAAAATAGTCTTCTCCAAGACTGTCTTCCATTTTCACAATGGCACATCCATCCAGAATGGTACACGTGATTATAGTCAGAACCCACTATGGAAACATTTTCCACACCAACCAAATCTTCAGGCCAAGAACAGCTGCTAGGTTAAGATTTGAGATAGAACAAACTCAAGAGGAAATGCAGGAAAGAGGACAAGACTGCATAAAAGGATACCCCAATCAGGGATCCATTTGAGTATGTTTCACCTGGCACCTGCAATGTGACTGCTACCACATCTCTTATTCTTGACCCCTAGAGCATCTTAAGGTAAGGAGTTTTTCTCAAGAACAAATGTCCTCAGAGTGCCACAGAGTTCCAGCCAGCAAGAGTCAGTGTGTTTCCCTACACATAGAGATGGCATACCTGTGCTGTGCCCAGGAGCCAACCACGTGTAGAGCTAAAGTTCAGGGGTGTGGAAAGCATCTTGTCAGTGCAGAGATGGATCCGGCAGGACAATCTACTTACCACGCTGAATCCCTGGTCCTTATCCTCAATATTCCATCACAGCAAAGGCAGGAAATGGAAAAGAACACCTGTAACCCAAGAATCACATATGTATGTGGAACCCACAAGGCAAGGACAGTGGTGGCCCAAGCCTTCATAAATAGCATCCACATGATTGCCATCCAGAGAAATTCCCCTGTCTATAAATGGAGCTGTGCCTTTCAGATCATCTGGAAAGTAAGAGTATCACTTGGGATTCTAACTAAAACTGTGGCCTGACAATGAGCCCTCCATGCAAAGGGACCAAGAGCATCAGATGGAATGAGATCAGTGTCTGGCCTCTATGAACACAGCAGGGGCAGTGATGAAGGGGAAACCACACTCAGGACAACAATGACAATGCCACATATGTCCACTACAAATCAGAAGGTCTAGTGCATCAGAGATACAGGTTAAGACACCAAGACTGTTGGAAAGGGATATTCTACTAGTCATCTATTGCATGGCTTAAGCTTAACAATATTAAATGGGATGGAATGTAATAGGGGCCTTTGTTGCTAAAGCAGAAATTACAAAATATTGGGGAAAAGCAACATGTCTTCCAACCAAAAAAGGTATAAATGGCTTAGATACATTAGAGCAGTAGGCTGTTCCTACACATTCACATAAAGGGGGATAGCTGAATGAGCAGGTGTTAACTGTCTTCAATGTTAATGTACATAATACAGTGAGGCATATGGCAATGAAAAGCAACATGGACCATAGAAATACACACTCTAGCCTCCATTATGACCAAAATGGAAATCAGAGCTGCAAATTTCTTCTACAATATTTATCTTGCAACAACTGAGGGCATGGTAAGAGAGATTTGGGGCATGCTGATTTCAGAGCTTCAGACAGTCTCACCTGGATTTACCAGTAAGAAAAGGCAAGAGCTGTCCAACACCATGTGGATATGATGAATGCTGCCTATATTTGTTTTGCAAAATGTTCATGGGAGAGACAGAGATGATGACAAGATAAAGTAAAAAATTTATTCCCATAGAGGGAAACTCCTATTGAAGGAATGCGAGATAGGAAGGTTTTTGTGCTGCAGCATGCAAAGCATAGCCTTCATCTGCATAAAGAAACCTAACACTGTGAGCTTTAACTGAAGACCACTCTCACCACAGTCTCAGTCTCTTTTTTTTTTCAAAACCTCATGTCAGCACTGCTGTGGGTCTGAGTCCTTGGGGCAGGCAGAGAAACTAAAAAACAAGCTGAGCTGGGGGCAAATGGCCAAACTCTTTACATTTACATGAACATTCAGAGATGCTCCTGGTTTTCCCAGCTTTCAGCATGAATGAGCCACAGGCATCTCTGCAAATGGCCTGCTCAATAGTAGCCCTGTAGTCCAAATTTGACATCTCCAAGGACACCTTTAGTAACTTCCAAATAACATATCCAAAGGCTGTATGGGGAAAATGGCTCAGGAAAATGTCTACATTCTAATTCAAAGAACTGGAAAACAGGTTAGGTGACACAGAAAAGAGTGAACTAGGGCCCAAGAGGACTGAATTGGATAAACAGCCAGCTGCAAACTGTGCAGAATGTCTCCCATTAACTATGGACACCATATTCACAAAGGCAATTAAATTGAGAAAGTGCCATGGAGAAGAATAGCTGGACAGGTCAGCCTGAGACAGGAGATCTCAAGCCAAGATTTAGAGAAGTCTGACAGGGCAACATGTACTGTCACCTAGGCAAAGTAGGACTAATATGCCCAAGTCTGTGTCTTTTCTAAGTAAGAGCAGGATCATAACTCTGCTCTGGCTCACCAGAAGATAGCCTGAATTGCTGTCTTGGGCCCTTTAACATGGTTCTCATATTATATAAAGGCCAGTTCGAGATCATTGTTTCAAAACAAGTCTCAGGGTGTTTGGGAATATATCTCCAGCATTTCACTTGTATTAAAAAGACAGGATTCATGATTTCTTCCTTGGGAATACTGAAGAAGGAAGGGTGAAAGCAGCAAGAGTGCTGTAAAAGCGACACCAGGGCACTGGTGTACACTGCATGAATTATTAACAGCATTCTTTATTTGGAATGTCTAAATATACATGCCAAGAAAGATGCATTACCAAAATTGACTAAAGTGCCTGGGAATATGGCCTTGTGGCAAGAGTGCTTGACTCATATACATGAAGCCCTGGGTTCAATTCCCCAGCACCCACATATACAGAAAATGACCAGAAGAGGCAGTGTGGGTCAAGTGGCGGAGTGCTAGCTTTGAGCCACGAGAACCCAGGGACAGAACTCAGGCCCTGAGTCCAAGGCCCAGGACTGGTATGAAAAGAACAACAACAACAACAAAAAAAAACAAATTCCAAAATAGACCAAAGTTAATGATTATTTCTCTATTAAGTCAATGTAAAATTAGAACCCTCCTGGGAAAGCATTCTACAGATCTTTTTAACCTCTTCACTAGACACTCTCTCCAGTTAAATGAACAGACTCACATCCCTATTATTACCAGCATCATTAAGATAGGAAATGCCTCAGTATTACCCTCATTAATACCAACAATCAGCTGTCACATTAGAGGGCAATCTCACTTTTCTCCACCCCAGACTGGCTAAGGTGATTTGAGGTCAAATTTCACACAGACCCCTCTGCCTTTGAGGAGCCAAACATTTCTTTCTGTGTTCCAATCCAACAGCTTCTTTGTGATCAATGTCTCTGAACTTTCCCCAAATCCCCCTCATGTCAAGAATTTCAGACTCACATCCCCATAAAACTGCAAGCACGGTTCCCAAAGTGTCACAGACTTTGAAAACAAGACGAGCAGGCACTTCCTCCCCACGCATGATGCCAGTGGTACACATTTTTACCCTGTAGAGCTTCCTAGGAAAAGCACATCTACAGCTTATAATGAGTCTACTGTATGGATTTTCAGAAAGCAGTGAATCTTCCTGCCCAGAAGGAAGGTATTTAGATTGATGGATCTATATTCTAGACATAATGGGACAGCAATGTTCATTTGGTGCCAAAGGGATCAGAAGAGAAAGATCTATCTCCAGGAACAGCTATTCCATAACCCTTCAACACCCGAACTGTAAAGCTCAACAATGCCATTCATATCATCCACCTATATGAGAAGCTGGCTCAACAGAATTCAATCAGTTCCCTGGAAGAACAACCTACACCTTATAAGGTAAACAGAGACTAATAGGATTCTCAACTTCTGTACATCCAGGTGCTGCAGGTGGGAGGAGAAAATGAGAATCAGATCAAGAACCACATGGATGTTGGGGAACATAACTAACACCAAGGACTACAAAGTGCTTGTAAAATGAGAAGACACATAGAGAACTGCTACCAATGCAGGAGAATGGCTTTGGAAATCTTTCTCCTGCTCTAGCAGCAATATCTAAAATCCGCCTGTTCAATGGAGAGACATCTCTTCCCAGGTAAGCTTCCATTTAAATTCAAAGAGTTAAAGAGAAGATCATAAAAGTTAAGACAGGGTTGCTAAATACTTCCCTTCCCTTTCTAGATAAAGGGAAACCACCAAAAATTGTCATCTTTCAAGAGAGCATGGACACATGGGAGAGAGGCTGGCATGCTTTTTGCTATCTTCTAGGGAGCTTGGTTCTTGGGATAGCTCTGCCTTCCCCAAATGACACTTTGCCGAACCTGTCAAGGTTATTATTTTGTAGGTTTCTCCCAAATGTCCTAAGTATGCTCAGACACAAAAACACATATCAGCTTAATGAAAACAGAGTAAGTATCAGTGGGGTGGATGGACCTTACCTTTGTGTTTCAAAGAGAATCACTTGAGGTATATCCCTTAGCTACCATTTAGCAGGAATGACTCACATGGCTTACAAATGACTATCCAAGAAACTGCCCTTCAGAGGCTACACTCTTCCTGAGACTTTTCACCAATTTCATTGCTGTCCTCCACATCCTTATCCACACTAATTATATGCTCCAGTGGATGAAACTGATCTGTAGGTTTTCTGTTTCTCTCTTGTTCCAGAAGTGTTACCATGCTAGAGAACTTCTCAGACCCAGGGCCTGGTTGCCTCAAAAGTGGGTGACACTGCATCTGTCCAGGAATTTTTCATTCACCCACCAAATTTATTTCCCCCCAACTTCTAATAGGGTTCTGTAAGTCACACCTGAAGCAGGAAACCCCTCTGGAATGCCTTCTGCACTCATTGGATGTCTTGTCCCTTAAGGGCTGCATCAACTGAAAACACCTAATTCATTCTTGCACTGAAGTCTGGTAGCAGTAGCAACTTGACAATGGCTCCCAGTGGCCCAAACATGTAATTTAGATTATATCATTCTCACATTTAGACAGTTTTTGCCTCAGGTTGGTTAATGGTCAGAAGTCATCCATACTCAGGCTTTCTTTACTCTGAAGAATAATCCTGCTATTTGCCAATCATGCCCAGTTGTCCGCATACTTGTGGCACGTGGACACCCCATTTTTGAGAGCTCTGAGACCCCTGCAGAGTCTGATGTGTCTGACCCCATTTGACTCTCTGCCTCTTCCTGATGAGCCTTCAGCACCTTCACCTTCTTCCTCTCCACCCTCCTGTACACCTTCCCTCCATCACCTTCTCTCCCCTCCTTCATCTCATACCCAATCTCCCAGTGGTGGCACTGAGAACCCACAAACTCTTTGTGGATTTTGTGGGAGGTATCAGGGCCCAAATGGGTGATGGTAAGAGTGCATGCTTCATTTTCAATGTTTGATATGGCTCAGATGAAAAAGCAGCTGAAATCATATTCCCAAGACCCTAACTGTTATATCAAACAACTGAAAGATCTTGGTCACGTCTATGACCTTAGTTGGCATGACCTACTTAATAATATCCTCTACCCTTAAGCTGCAAGAAAAGGAAAGGGTACATGTCTACGATACCAACCAAATTGAGGTATATCCTTTAGCTACCCCTGGTAAGGTCTTCCCACAGGAGGGCTCCAGGCAGATGCCCCCACCTGGTTAAGTAACCACCCAGTTACCTGGGAATCCAGCATACTTGCAGGCAGTCACCTCCCCCTTCCCTGAGGCCACAGCCTAATCCACATGGCCACAACTCCCCACCCCTACCCCAGAAAAGGCATCACCTGGGGGTGACTCCCACTCTTAACCACCTGGCAGGGCTTGAACTTGGCCCTAGGCCAGCAGCTCAGCAAAATACAGTTTTCTTTTCTGCTTGAATACTGTGTGGTATTCTTGTTCATTGGATGCCCATTTATTATAACTCCTACACACCCCTGTAGGAATGACTCACACATGGCCTACAAATGACAATCTACAGGCCCTGAGTATAAGAGGCTACTCTCTCCCTATTACTTTTCACCATTTTCTCCTAGCTTGGTCTTCCCTGGAATTGTTTCCTAGGATGAAAACAAGGACCTAAGCATAGGCCTCTAATCTGTTTTAAGACAGCTCAGGATTAATTTTGTATTTCAAATACCCTTCCATTGATCAGGTACAAAACACTATTTCAATAGAAGCTTTTAAAATAAAATAGTTGTTTTAAGGAAATGAATTGAATGCAAGACATGGTACAAGGAAGTTCCCAAGGTTATATTTGGCTCAAAAGACAACTTAGAATACAGTGGGAAGAAACCTACTGGATATACTGGAGACCTAGTGGACCACCTCCAACAGCATGATGGAGGCGATGGTGTCAGCCAGGCCTTTGTTTCAGCCAGTCCTGAATGCTGTGCACTGTTGCCAAAACAGTTGCTTTGCACACCGTGACCTCAAGGCAGAAAATATCATGACACTCACAAGCAGCAAAATAAGGCACCAACTTGGGGTCTCCCCATGCGGGAAGATGGCAAGATTGAGAGGCCAGACAAGGCACCTCTGCTACCAATGCACCAAGGTAGCAGTTCCAGGGACTAGATGGTTCATGTCTCAAAATGACAAGGATTTTTTCAGTATTTTGAGGTCTTAATGAGAAGAGCAGGTGACCTTCTCACTCAAAACAGGCTAAGCCTTCTGCAAGATTATGTCTCACGGGGACCTGGAGCCCCAGCTCCAGGCGCGGTCATTTTGCATAGCTGCCTAAGACACAAACCATCTCTTCATTTCTCTCCTTGCACCATCAGCTCATTCTTTCTGACCAACATTTGCCACTCTGATGTGCCAGCTACTATTTGAAAGCAAAGCACACACTATCGACAGCAGAACATCTCCAGGGATTCATCTAAAATGATCTCATCAGGATCCCAAGACTAGCAGGTGCTTTCACGCCACACAGGAGCACTCTGGCTCACACTCTGACCTTGCAGAAACACGCCAGATGCGATTTCACAATCCTGATCTCTGGACTTGAGACCACTGAGTCTTTCCTGCCAGAGAAATTCACTATTGCTTAGCAGAGATGCCAGGGATGGGCACACACCACGGGCTGATGTGAGAGGGAAGTTGCTGCTAAAAACATCATCAGTCCTGTTTCTCAAAATTCTGCATAGTACTGCTAGTGGTCAGGGAACAGACCTTAGAGAGGAAAAAGCAGTTTCCTACACCATGCTTTCTGCATTCCCCCTCAAGATGGATGAATTGAAGATGCTGTAACCAAGTAGAGGTTTCTGAGATACTAAGGGAACTTTACATCTCCCATCTTAAAAGGAAATCTCACTCAATCGAGTCTGGATCCTATGCTCAACACTCCATAGGACACAGCAAGGAGTCAGAGATGTAGCTCATGTCAGCTACATCACTGAAGGGAGGTGTATTACGGGTAGGTAGGCTATTGCCAGACAAGAAAATAAATCAGAGACAGACACGTGCTAGAAGAATGCCCTTTGAATTCCTCCCCTCTCACCTCTCGTTCTGTCATGAGACATGAAAGCCTCTGCCAGTGGAGGAACACTGCAGTTAATTGTGCAAGACACTGCTCCATTCTCTTCCTGTTCCACTTGCAATGATTCATCAAAACTTAAGGGGAGAAATGAGCAGGACATCAGGCTTCAATCCCACCAGCCCCACTACAGTGTGAGAGACCCCACCTTGTCTATGGTAAAAGGAAATCCCAAGTACACTGGTCCTTCTGCAGAGCTTGAGAAAGGACATGGCACCTTGTACACTCCATGCTTGGCAGCACAGCTGTGAGAACAGCATTGTGCCTGCTTCACCATCCCAGAGGGACACCTCCCTCTAACTTCTATAGTACAGCTTTCTGGAAAATGTCCTGGACCAGCTCAGTTTCAGTTACAAAGGCTATCTTAGCTGGTAAAGGATAGAATGAACAGTGGCACTGGGGCCAACCCCCAAGGTTCTTGTCCCTTTACAAGGACATTCTGACCTGCATTCAATGGAGCTTCATAGAGGGTTTCTGGTGACAGCAAGACACTATAGCCTGGAGGTGACCAACACAAGTCTATGCTCACATGTTGCCTTGCCATCATTTGCCATTCTCTCCTCTGGCTTTCCTAGACTGGCCAACAAATTGTGATTCCCAGTTTCCAGGAAACTCTTCTGATCATCTCCATCTCTAGGAGACTCAGCAGCTGACCAATTCCTGAGGAGAAATTAGCGATCATCAAGGTGGATCACAAACTTGGACAATGCACCTCATCACTAGGGGCTATACCAGGGAAATCTACTGTGGCTCAGCAGAACTGCCAGGTAGGGTCCCACACCACAGGCTAATGTGAGCATGGATCTTTGAAGGAAAAGATCATGAACATCCAGACAGAGCCTGCCCACGATAGCCCATGTCAGATAAGCACAGAAGCTTGTGCAATGCATAGACAATGAGGTATGTCCTTCAGAGTGCAGACAAATGCCTAAGAGAAGTGCACGCATTTCACTCATTCAAGGAAGACCCTGCAGAGCTGTTGGCCAGAGAGAAAAGGGCTTTTGTAGATGTTGCATTTAACAGAGCCTTAGGTCACAAGAAGTGCACTCACAGATTAGAAACATGCTGAATTTCACGGGAAACCATCAAATACCAAGAGAAAATGACTCAAATATAGACATCTGTGGAGTTCACGGGATAAGCTTCCACTCAGAAAAACAGAAAGCTCAGATCTGCTCCCAGGCCCCATTATCAGCCAGTTCAACTTCACATATCAACCCATCCCCAGGCCTGTGTAGGGCACAGGATTTGAGGGAAACTTGGAACCTTCTCTAGTCATGGGCCAAACAAGCCCTCCTCAAACATCCCAAATAAAAAATGTCAAGTAACTAAGTTCACACAAAATAAGATGCACAAAAAAATAATATCTGTCTTTGTCCTTCAATGATACCTAAACAGGAAAAAAGATATGTTTGCCTCCAGGTAATAGGGGGAAATTTTGTGTCACATTTCCTCCAAGAAGGCAGCTCTCCCAAATAGGAAGGAAACACAAGCTCCTTTGTTGTAGTTAGTATCAGGCCAGCCCCTATCCTTCTGAAAAGCAGAGTTAGGTGAGTTTGTCCACATCTGAGCTATGAGGAGTGTTACCCTGACTACATTCTCACTCCCCACTTATTTCTTTTCCTGAGAACCATTTCAACACTGCCAGGAAATACTAATGGGGAAATCTAACAAGAATGCAACTGACCAACTTGGGTGTAAGCAGCCAAAGTCTTCACCCAGAGGGACAATCTGAGATGCATTGCTCATGGCCTCTCTCTGGCCTCTCTTGAGCAAGCTCAAGACTGAGCCATCTCTAACCGATCAGCTCACTAACACCTCCTGCACTCCCTTCTCATTTCACTCCACTCAGTCACCAACCAGTACAATAGCCCTGTGAACCTCCTAAGAAAGTACCTGAAGGCTGTAGACATAGTGACCCAATAAAATGCCCAATCCTAATCCAAAGAACTGGTAAGCATAGGTGACAGATCAAGTTAGGGAGAAAAGCAGGAAACTAGACTGCTTGTCCACTGATATCAAGTACAGAGAGTCTTACTGCCACAATGGTGGACAAATATTTTCAGAAGGAAAACTAAGACAAGAAAGTTGGACAGAGAAAGAGAACAGGATAGGCATTCAGAAGCCTAGAGAGTTCTCATCTGTGAAGATGAAAAACAGTCCAAGAAGATAGAGGCTGGTAAAAGTGAACCACTCCAGGAAAGAAAAACCTGGCTAGAAAATGCAGAACGAGGCTGCCTAGGGTCTGTCACGTGAGAACCACCTTACCCTTCTGCTCTTCCCCATTGTAACATGTGGTTCTTTTCCATTCTTTAAGTTAATGTGTCTATGGAAGACTGGGTGAGGCTCATTTCCTTTCTATTTTATGAAACAGTCCCCATACCTATTCTGGCATTGGAAACATACATCACAAATTAAAAACATCAAAGCAAATCTCCTACACGTCTTAATAGCATTCCAGAATCTAGCATCCCATACTACAGAGGTTGAAAATATTAAATTTTTCTGTAAGTTTTAAATGAATAAGCACAATTCTCAGAAAATATCCATGTCTTCCTTTGTCCAACTTTCCATAGTGAGTATCTTTGTAGATACAAATTTTAACATTGGAAAGTTCCCAATGGAGAATCATATAACCCCAAACAACTTCCTCACTAGTTTCTATCACCAGGCAAAATCAAGTCACTGCAGGGAAGATAAAAAGTGAAATATCTAACAATTTTACTCTCCTTTTATGATCTTGAAGTCTGATAAGAACATCAGAGGCCTTGGTCAATTTGTCCACAATAGTGGGCTATGCTCACATCTAAAGATGTATTTCACAAGGATCTGTGCCTTTCCCTTCCTGACTTGGAAGACACTGCAGCTCCCAAGGAGGTGGTCATTCTGCTGTAACCTTGACAAAGTCCCTTCTGAACAGAAGGGTCTAATATACACTTTAGCCTTCAGGAGCCTGCCAATAGCACTTGAGATCCGTGGATCTTCCCACAGATGGGAAGGTTCCCATCCATATGGACATGACACATGCTGTCCTCTTAGTGTTGGAACTGCAAAGATTCTGGGGAATAAAGATTCCACTTCAATGAATTCTGCATTCCTCACCTATCTGTCCACCTCCAAGAGATTCTGGGAGAACAGAATTAAATCCATCCTCATGGACAACTCCCGACTCCTTACTTACAAAGTCAACTGTGACTGCTTTTGACAAGTTCAACAGCCCAGAGGACAGAGAAATTCAGAGGAGAGCCCCTTGCTTTGCTAACAGACGTCATGGTGGAAAACTAATTGAGATCAACAAAAGAAGAAACCGTGACACCTCATGGAACAAGCAGCAGAGCAGCTTTGAATCCCTCCTTTTATATTATCCAATGCATCTAAGTCCACCTTGAACAAGGGTAAGATTCTACAATGAGCAGAGGGCTATTCAGGTCTTCCTGATTCGGTACTGAGTATTAGAGATGTCTGGTCCTGTGGGAGGCTTCAGTAGCACTCTGAAGGCTGAAGAAGGGCGAGGACATGCCAAGAGCCAGCTGGATGTTAGTCTTCAGCTGTGGCGTCTAGTTAGCCCTAATCGATGGGGAAAGATCCCTTGGTCTTCCTGACCAAATCTCATCCCAGGAGCACTTGACTCTTTCTGTAGACTATGGCATGGATGGGTGCTTGCTAACATCTCCCAGACTCCCTTGTTTTTAGCACAGCTACGGAAGGCATCATGCCAGTTGTCCCAACCCAAGGACACTTCCCGCTGATCTCCATCTAAATTACTATTTTAGATCTTTCTGGAAAATGTCTTAAGCAGTTCAGTTTGCAACTGAGGACACACAACACATGTAATTAATTCTCGTTTAGACAAAAAAAGAATGGGAAGGGGTTTTCTTCAGTCTGATCGGAGTATTTCTGGGAATAAATGGAGTTTGCCTCACGAAAAACTCTTACCATACACATGGCCAAATATTCTCTTTCTAATCATGAGGTGTCTCTCAGATCTCCTGTTTCAGGAGAGCTTGCTGAAATGGAGGATGGAAATCTGTCTTTTGTAACATGCACATTTCATGGTCACACTCTGCTGCTAGCACTTTTGTCACTTAACTTTTCCAAAAGAACTTGATAGTTCACACAACCCCTTAGAGCAGAAAAGTGGTTTGGCATTATTTAGCCAAACAAAACGGAGACATATTTAAAGATTTGTATTTCAGTAACCTCTCCTCATTGGAGTTATCAACAAAGGAAGACTGCTTTGGCTCCATTTTTTTTTTTGCCAGTCCTGGGCTGTGAACTCTGAGCACTGTCCCTGGCTTCTTTTTGCTCAAGGCTAGCACTCTGCCATTGGAGCCACAGCGCCACTTCTGGCTGTTTTCTATATATATGGGTGCTGAGGAATCAAACCCAGGCTTTCATATATTCTAGGCAAGTACTCTTGCCACTAGGCCATATTCCCAGACCCGTGGCTCCATTTCTTCTTTAGCAACATATGACAGTGATGCTTTTTGTCCTAATTAAAAATCACACATACACAGAACATGTTTATTACACAAATAAACAACAACCACAGCAATACATGGACTCAAGTCTCTCTAGACTCCTTTCCTCCCTTTCTTCTCTTCCCATCGAATTCTGTTATGGAAGATATTTTTAGGAAAGGTCATAAAGTTTCTTAAGTTTTAAATTTTATTAGCTTGAGGGATATTTTTCTTTTTTTCTCTCACCTCCACATTAGGGGTATGTTTTTCTTTTTAAGAAAAGCAATCAAGTTAGATTCGTAATATAAAGACATTCCTCAGCCCTCTGGTCTTTGAGTCTCCTTTTTTAGTGCAGTGATTTCTCAGGAAGCAAATCAGAGGAAATCTCACCCCCGTTTTGCCAAACCTATCTGATAAAGCTATGACATAGCTGGCTAGTTTTGAGGTGACCTGTGTCCCCTTTTTCTTCTCCCTAAGTAAAAATTCCTTTACACACAGACTGTGCACAATCTCAGAAATGCTACAAGGTGGAAAACAGATGTGTACAATTTGCTTTTGTTTTACTACAGAATATGAGTTTAAAATGTTATTAGATGGTAAAGTGCCAACCTCTTTCCACGTGTGACTCATTAGCCCGATATTACACAGTCCGAATTTTATATATAAACCTCATATTTATGCAACAAAGAACAAAAACAGATACAAACAAGGAGTCTATGTGGATCAGAATCTTGATTAGTGGTGAGAAATCATCATGTCTCTGGGAACAGAATTATCTAGCAAAATAATTCTAAGAGTCTTGTAGCAGCACACATGGTAGGCCTTTCAAATATTTTGAAGTTGAATGTATAAATAAACCACTCCCTATATATAGATTTGAGTTTGTCCATCAGCTTGCTGTGTGATTTTCAATAACCCTTCTCCCCCTCCCCCGATGAAAGCAAAGTTTTTAACTTGATTTGGCTTGCTATTTTAATTGAAAAAGTGAAGTGCACAGGTAATTATCACCTAGAAAGGTTCTTTTCCTCAAACAGGAAATCTTTATTTGGAGAATCGGGTTTTGTATTTCTCAATGACATTAACCAGGAAAATAAATACCTTGTAGGAACTTAGAGCGAAGATTTCCTAAGGGATGTGGAAGTTTACACGTAGCAAAGTAAAAATAGGACATGTGGAAGGATTCTTACCCTGAGCTGCAACATTTAAGAATGTCTACTTTTCAAACTGGTATAAAAGTAACACTCATGGTACAAGCTGGGAACATTCAAAGGAAATGTTTCCTACGACGCTAATGTTAATTAATGGTGAATAATTTTAATTCTTTTTTTGTCATGGTGTTTTAACTAGGTGTGGGCACTATCCCTTAGTTTTTCATTCAAGGAGGGCAATCTATCCCAATTGAGCCAATGCTCCATTCCCAGCTTTTTAGTGGTTAACTGGTCATTGACTTTTGGCTGAAATTACAGGCAAGAGGCACCAGTGTCCTGCTTTCAATATTTTTAAAGACTGATATATGGACAGGTAAAATGCAAGTTGCATAAAATTCTACTTCTTTTTCCACTTGTAATAGTAGCGAACCCCATCTTAGAGCAGTAGGCATCCCATGCTGCTTGCAGGAGTTTGCAAAGCACGGGAGCTGAATCTTTAGCATAAGCTCATGGCCAGATTGTCCAGATTTCCTTAGGTATTCACACAGAAATGAGCTCTTCTATGAGCTGTGCCATTACCACCGCCCCCCCCCCCCGTTATCATTACAGTCCTTTCTGAATAAACACTATGGACATATTTCAGTTGGTTTTACATTTCAGAAATTTTGACTGGTACATATATGGTTTGAGTAGATGTGGGGAGAAGAAAAGAGTATCCTCAGAATATCAAGATGGATGAATTTAAGAATAAGCTGAAATACTGAAATAATTTGCACATATTTTCACCTTAAAATATTTTTAATTCTTTTATTTATATTTTTAGTCATGGGCTTGACCTCAGGACCTGAGTGATGTGCCTGAGCTTTTACAATAAGGGCTAGCACTCAACCACTTTCAACCACACGCCACGTGTTTTTGTTTGTTTTGTTTTGTTTTCTGGTTAATTGGAGATAAGAGCCTCATAGACTTTCCTGTTTGAGTTGGCTTTAAACCACAATCCTCAGATCTTGGCCTACTGAGTAGTTAGGATTACAGGTGTGAGTCATCAACACTCACCTTCAGAATTCTTAAGAAATAGACATTAACGTGTATATTATAGGCTACCTTATATAGTCCATATTCTGCCTGAGGGAACTTCATGAGTCATGCTGATACAATCTGAATAGTAGGTGACAACCTGAGCACTGTTATTTCTACAGTATCACATAGGAGTTAAACCCCCATCTTCTAGAAGAAATGATGTAATTGTACCTTAAAAGGATCTTTGACCTCAAGGACTGGGCAATGTTCCTGAGCTTTTTGACTAAGGCTAGCCTTCTAGCACTTGCACCACAGCTTCACTCCTGGATTTTAGTATGGGGAAATAAATAAGAGATGTGACTCTCCAGACTTTTCAAATGTTGATCCTCATATCTCAGCTTCCAGAGCCACCAGCATCCAGCGTCAAAGCGGTCTTGCACAAATAATTCACAAAATTTCTTCCCTCTATTTAGAGACCATAAATTCAGGACGAGATTGTTATTTTTATTGCATGATGAGTTTTATATGATTACATTATGGTCAGAAAATTCAACAAGGCAAGGGAAGATCCAGAAATATAATCCTAGGCTTCTAATTCCAGAATTTTCTCATTATGCAATTGATGGATTTGTGATCATTTTCTTTTCTACATGTCATACAGTTTAAATATTAGAAAGCTTAAAAACTGTCAAACACCCAACACAATTTAGGAAGTATGTGAGTGTTTTCTCTGCTAGGCCCTGGAGATTGAATGGTGAACAGAGCTCCAAGTTCCTAGAGTTCAAAACCCAGTGGGGAAGTGGGAGACGATAAGCAGGCGGCAGCCACGTGTAATAGTAAGCCTTAGGAAGGTAATGAAAGAGAGGGCCTACAAATCTAAGAAAATGTGCAGCTCACGTGAGGTCTGAAGAGCTACGGTGGACTTACCGGTCCAGATGAATGGTACTGGAGGCTGGTACAGCATGAGGAAAGCCAATGACCGGCAGTAGGGGGAGGCCACAGTGATCTCATTGTGCAACTGAATCCTAAAGCGAGGGCTAGGGAAAACCAATAGTTTCAAGGACTCTTACAACACCAGAATTTGCAAGACTAAAATGCACATTTGGAAAGCAAAGATTTGTGGTTTTGATGGAAAATCATGAGTGGAGACTGGCCCTAGGTCTGTAGTTGGAAGAATGGAAGGCTTGTAGAGGGAATACTAAACAGCATAAAAGAGGAGGTTTTTTTTTTAAAACAGACGATACTGCAAATGAGTATGTGAGTGGGGATTTGCATGATTTTGAGCTATCTCAGGGAGCCACAGCTGAATACACACTTAAAAGTGGAGTGAGATGACACTCAAGAGTTACATGGCTACATGAGGTCACCCGAAGACAGTGGGGAAAGGACATACCCAGGGCAAAGGGCCTAGGAAAGTGTTGGGATTAAGAGATGATCAGAGGAAGAATTCACAGTGCAAGCCTATAAATGTAGGAGGAATACTAACTCTCCCCCAAAAATTCTATAGAGGCAAGTGACTCAAAATGATAGTCACAAACTTGCCCATTGCATCATTAATTATACTACAAAAGTATATAAAATAATCTATAGCCTGGTGCTGGTGGCTGACACTTGTAATCATAACTTCTCAGATCTTTGGATCTACGTTCAATGGTAGCTCCGGAGACGCTTATTTCCATTAAAACTACCCAAAATGCCAGAAGTAGAGCTATGGGCTCAAGTGGTAGGGCGTTAGCCTTGATCAAAAAGAAGCTCAGAGAAAGTGCACCGGCCCTGAGTTCAAGCCCTAGGAGCAGACAGACACACACATGGACACAGTCACACACACACACACACAATCTGTGGAGAGAACAGGCCAATGATGGCTACTATTACTGACAACGGATGTTCATTGTTAAGGATAACATCGTGCATGCAGCAAAAGAGATATTTTGCTTATAAAGGGTCAAAGGAGCTCAATAACAAATCATATTAGAATAAAAGATATGTGTTATGTTGAAAAATGAAAATAGCTCGAGTTTATCTATACTGTACATGACTATGGTTGTGTATGCCTAAAATATATCACTTATGACAACATAACCAGCATGGTGGGCATGTGTGTGCATAAAGAAAGATAAATATTCCTAGAAGCTGATGGAATGATTTCTAGCTAAGAGACACCAGATGGGGAAATATTATTATAGAATGTAAAAATATTTAGGTAAAGGAAATAACTTTCAGTAAACAGCAGGAACTGTTAAGGAAAGAAGGTACCATTTTGAGCCACAGTTCGCTTTCCAGGTTTTTGTGGTTAGTTGGAGACCAAGTGTCTCATGGACTTTCCCACCTGGGCTGGCTTCAAACAGTGATTTCTCAGATCTCAGCCTCCTAAGTGTAAGAATTGCAGGTGTCAGACACTAGTGGCAGGCTCCAAGTATGAAGTGTAGAAAAAAATTAGCTTTAGCTCTTGTTGAGTATGTTCAACTGGCTCAAAAATGGGTAGTTTCTATTTCATAGGTACTCTAAAACTCCCAGTTTATTGTGTTCCGTCATAAACTTTAATATAGTCACTCCAGTAATTATCCTTTTATATGCAAGTGATAAATGTGAGTTTCACAGATTTGAAGAAATAAAACATGCACATATCTATCTTGAGAAATGGCATAAAATGTGATCGTTCTAAACTGCTAAGACAAAGTAAAAAAAAATACTGCAAATAATCATAAGAAAGGCTGAGAAATTCCAGTACTGGCAAATGCCAAGTCTAAGAAAAATTGCTGCAAATTATACTTGTAGGACAGAAGGCTCTACTTAGGTATCATTTGTAAGATTCCACGGCTTGTTAGGAGCTTTCCTGAATGAATGCCGCTAAGAAAGGCAGAAAACATTGAACACAAAATTTCAGATGTGTCTGAGACCTTAGTGCTGTCTTTTTTTGTTGTCAGTCTGTGGGGCTTGAACTCAGGGCCTGGGTGCTGCCTTAAGCTTTTCTGTTGCTCAAGGCTAGCACTCTACTAATTGAGCCACAGCTCCACTTTCCTTTTTCGGGAGGTTAATTGGAGGTAAGAGTCTCACAGACTTTCTTGCCTGGCTGGTTTCAACCCAGGATCCTCAGATCTCATCCTCCTGGGTAGCTAGAATGACAAGCATGAGCCATTGGCTCCCAGTGTCTCATTGATATCTTTATATACACTTCTTGTCTCTTGTATTTACATTTTCATATCTTTTTCTCCCTCCAGCAATCATTTTCTTAATTGTCCCTCTGCTTATTTGTATCAGCAGAGGAATGAAGATGCAGGTCAGGATAAAAAATTTGTATATTCATATTTCTAGGAAACAAAAACATGTAGAAAGAGACTTTTTATAATTGGAAGAGAAGTTTCTGCTTTGTGGTGAGGGAAGAGAGATGAAAGCTCATTTAGGAACTACATTATCATGGTGGGTATGTAACTGTATATCAGTAAATATCTCCTCTGAGAATAAGAATATCAGTAGCTTACTAAATTAAGTACTTCTTGGAATGGATAATGTACTGGAAACTCCTTAAAAGAATATGGTTGGTGGTCAGGTGAATAGAAATGAAAAGTCATTTAGGAAATACATGAACATACTGGGTAGGTAACTGTATATCAGTAAATATCTCCTCTGAGAATAAGAATAGCAGTAGCTTAGTGAATTAAGTTCTTCTTGGAATGGTTAACGTACTGGAAACTCCTCAAAAGAATCTGCTTTGTGGTGAGTGAAGAGAGATGAAAGCTCATTTATGAACTGTAAGAACATACTGGGTAGGTAACTGTATATCAGTAAATATCTCCTCTCAGAATCAGAATAGCAGTAGCTTCGTAAATTAAGTACTTCTTGGAATGGTTAATGTACTGGAAACTCCTCAAAAGAATCTGTTTGTGGTGAGCGAAGAGAGATAAAAGCTCATTAAGGAACTACATGGACATACTGGGTAGGTAACTGTATATCAGTAAATATCTTCTCTGAGAATAAGACTAGCAGGAGCTTAGTAAATTAATTACTTTTTTGAATGGATAATGTACTGGAAAAACCTCAAAAGAATCTGCTTTGTGTTGAGGAAATAGAGATGAAAGCTCATTTAGGCACTACAAGAACATATTGGGTAGGTAACTGTATATCAGTAAATGTCTCCTGTGAGAATAAAAATAGCAGTAGCTTAGTAAGTTAAGTACTTCTTGGAAGGGTTAATGTAATGGCTACTTCTTAAAAGAATCTGCTTTGTGGTAAGGGAAGAGAGATGACTGCGAATTCAGGAACTACGTGAACATAATGGGTAGGTTACTGTATTTCAGTAAATATCTCCTCTGTGAATAAGAATAGCAGTAGCATAGAAAATTAAGTACTTCTTGGAATGGTTGATGTACTGGAAACTCCTCAAATGAATCTTCTTTGTGGTGAAGGAAGAGAGATGAAAGCTCATTTAGGAACTACACTTACGAACGGGGTTGCCAGCTGTATATGAGGGATTATCCCTTCTAGATTAAGAACAGCTGTTGCTGGTTAAGGTAAGTAGTTCATGGAAAGGTTACTGTACTGGAAACTCCTCAAAGGAATCTGTTTTGTGGTGAGGGAAGAGAGATGAAAGCTCATTTAGGAACTACATGAACATACTTGGTAGGTAACTGCATATCCGTAAATATCTTCTCGCAGAATAAGAATAGCAGTAGCTTAGTAAATTAAGTACTTTTTGGAATGGATAATGTACTGGAAACTCCACAAAAGAATCTTCTTTGTGGTGAAGGAAGAGAGATGAAAGCTCATTTAGTAACTACATGAACGTACTGGGTAGGTACCTGTAGATCAGTAAATATCTCCTTTGAGAATAAGAATAGCAGTAGCTTAGTAAATTAAGTACTTCTTGGAAGGGTTAATGTATTGTAAAATCCTCAAAATAATCTGCTTTGTGATGAGGGAAATGAGAAAATATCGATTTTAGTAACTACATGAACCTACTGGGTAGGTAACAGTATATCAGTAAATATCTCCTTTGAGAATAAGAGTAGTAGTAGCTTAGTAAATTACGGACTACTTGGAATGGTTAATGCACTGGAAACTACTCAAAAGAACGCCCTTTGTGGTGAGGAAAGAGAAATGAAAGCTCATTTAAGAACTATATGAACATACTGGGTAGGTAACTGTATATCAGTAAATATCTCCTCTGAGAATAAGAATAGCAGTACCTTAGTAAATTAGGTACTTCTTGGAACCATTAATGTACTGGAAACTCCTGAAAACAATCTGCTTTGTGGTGAGGGAAGAGAGATGAAAGCTCATTTAGGAAATGCACTTACGAAGGTGGTTGCCAACACTTTATCAGGGAATATCCCCTCTAGATTAAGAATAGCTGTGGCCTGTTAAGGTAAGTAGTTCGTGGAATGGATAATGTACTGGAAACTCCTGAAAAAAATCTGCTTTGTGGTGAGGGAGGAAATGAAAGCTAATTTAGGAACTACTCGAACATACTCGGTAGGTAACTGTATATAGTGAATATCTGTTCTGAGAATAAGAATAGCAGTAGCTTTGTATATTAAGTACTTCTTGGAATGGTTAGTGTCTTTGAAACTCCGCAAAAGAATCTGATTTGTGGTGAGCGAATAGAGATGAAAGCTCATTTATGAACTGCACTTACAAACGTGGTTGCCAGCTGTATATCACGGAATAACCCTTCTAGATTATTAACAGCTGTTATTGGTAAGGTAAATAGTTCGTGGAAAGGTTAATGTACTGGATACTCCTCAAAAGAGTCTGCTTTGTGGTGAGGGAAGAGAGATGAAAGCTCATTTAGGATCTACATGAACAAACTGGTTAAGTAACTGTATAACAGTAAATATCTCCTCTGAGAATAAGAATAGCAGTAGCGTTGTACATTAAGTACTTCTTGGAATGGTTAATGTACTGGAAACCCCTCAAAAGAATCTGGTTGGTGGTGAGGGGAGAGAGATGAAAGCTCATTTAGGAACTACATGAACATACTGGGTAGGTAACTGTATATCATTAAATATCTCCTTTGAGAATAAGAATAGCAGTAGTTTAGTAAATGAAGCACTTCTTGGAATTATTAATGTACTGGAAACTCCTTAAAAGAATCTGCTTTGTAGTGAGGGAAGAGAGATGAAATCTCATTTAGGAACTACATGGACATACTGGGTAGGTAACTCTATATCAGTAAATATCTCCTCTGAGAATAAGAATAGCAGTAGCTTAGTAAATTAAGTACTTCTTGGAATCGGTAATGTACTGGAAACTCCTGAAAAGAGTCTGCTTTGTGGTGAGTGAACAGAGATGAACACTCATTTAGGAACTACATGACCAAACTTGTTAGGTAACTGTATATCAGTAAATATCGCCTCTGAGAATACGAATAGCAATAGCTCAGTAAATTAAGTACTTCTTGAATGGATAATGTACTGGGATCTCCTCAAAGGAATATGGTTGGTACTGAGGGAAGAGAGATGAAACTCCTTTATGAACTACATGAACATACTGGGTAGGTAAATGTATATAAGTATATATCTCGTCTGAGAATAAGAATAGCAGTGCTTATTGAATTAAGTACTTCTTGGAATGATTAATGTACTGGAAACTCCTCAAAAGAATCTGCTTTGTGGTGAGGGGAAAAGAGATGAAAGCACATTTAGGAACTAAACTTACGAACGGGGTTGGCAGCTGTTTATCTGGGAATATCCCTTCTAGATTAAGAACAGCTTTTGCTTGTTCAGTTAAGTAGTTAGTGGAAAAGATAATGTACTGGAAACTCCTCAAAAAAATCTGCTTTGTGGTGAGGAAAGGGAGATGAAAGCTCACTAGGAACTACATGAACATACAGGGTAAGTAAGTTTATGTCAGTAAATATCTCCTCTGAGAATAAGAACAGCAGTAGCTTAGTAAATTAAGTACTTCTTGGAATGCTTAATGTACTGGAAACTACTCCAAAGAATCTGCCTCATGGTGAGGGAAGAGAGAAAAAAAGCGATATTAGGAACTACATGAACTTACTGGGTAGATAACTGTATATCAGTAAATATTTTCTCTGAGAATAAGAATAGCAGTAGCTTAGTAAATTAAGTACTTCTTGGAATAGTTAATTTACTGGAAACTTTCAAAAGACTCTGGTTTCTGGTGAGGGAAGAGAGATTAAAACCAATTACGAAATACATGAACATACTGGGAAGTTAATTGCATATCAGTAAATATCTCCTCTGAGAATAAGATTAGCAGTAGCTTAGTAAATTAAGTACCTCTCGGAATGGTAAATGTACTGGATACTCCTCAAAAGAATCTGCTTTGTGGTGAGTGAAGAGAGATGAAATCTCATTTAAGAACTACATGATCATGCTGGGTATGTAACTGTATATCAGTTAATATCTCCTCTGAGAATAAGAATACGAGCAGCTTACGAAGTTAAGTACTTCTTGGAATGGTTATTGTACTGGAAACTCCACAAAAGAATCTGCTTTGTAGTCAGGGAATAGAGAAAAAAAGCGATTTTAGGAACTACATGAACATACTGGGTAGGTAACTGTATATCAGTAAATATCTCCTCTGAGAATAAGAATAGCAATAGCTTAGTAAATTAAGTACATCTTGGAATGGTTAATGTACTGGAAACTCCTAAAAATAATCTGCTTTGTGGTGAGGGAAGAGAGATGAAAGCTAATTTATTAACTACATTTACAAACGGGGTTGGCAGCACTATATCAGGGAATATCCCTTCTAGATTAAGAACAGCTGTTGCTTGTTAAGGTAAGTAGATCGTGGAAAGGTTAATGTACTGGAAACTCAATAAAAAATCTGGTTGGTGCTGAGGGAAGAGAGATGAAAGCTCATTTAGGAACTACATGAACATACAGAGTAGGTAACTGTATATCAGTAAATATCTCCTCTGAGATTAAGAATAGCAGTAGTTCAGTAAATTAAGTACTTCTTGAAATGGTTAATGTACTGGAAACTCCTCAAAAGAATCTGGTTTGTGGTGAGGGAAGAGAGATGAAAGCTCATTTAGGAACTACAGGAACATACTGGGTAGGTAATTGTATATCAGTAAATATCTCCTCTGAGAATAAGAAGAGCAGTAGCTTAGTAAATGAAGTACTTCTAGGAAAGGTTTATGTACTGGAAAGTCCTCAAAAGAATCTGGTTTGTGGTGTGGGAAGAGAGATGAAAGCTCATTTAGGAACTACATGAAGATGCTGGGTAGGTAATTGTATATCAGTAAATATCTCCTCTGAGAATAAGAATAGCAGCAGCATAATAAATTAAGTACTTCTTGGAATGGTTAATGTACTGGATACTCCTCAAAAGAATCTGTTTGGTGGTGAGGGAAGAGAGATGAATCCCCATTTAGGAGCTACACTATCGATAGGGGTTGGGATCTGTATAACAAGGAATATCCCTTCTAGATTAAGAACAGCTGTTGCTTGTTAAGATAAGTAGTTCGTGGAAAGGTTAATGTACTGGAAACTCGGCAAAAGAATCTGGTTTGGGGTGAGGGAAGAGAGATGAAAGCTCATTTAGGAACTACTTGAACATACTGGGTAGGTAACTGTATATCAGGAAATATCTCCTCTGAGAATACGAATAGCAGTAGCTTAGTAAATTAAGTAATTTTTGGAATGGTTAATATACTGGAAACTCCTCAAAAGAATCTGCTTTTTCGTGAGGGAAGAGAGATGAAAGCTTATTTAGGTAATACATGAACCTATTTGGTAGGTAACTGTATATCAGTAAATATTTCCTCTGATAAAAAGAATAGCAGTAGCTTAGTAAATTAAGTAGTTCTTGGAACGGTTAATGTCCTGGAAACTCCTCAAAATAATCTGCTTTGTGGTGAGAGAAGAGAGATGAAAGCTCATTTATGAACTACACTTAAGATCGGTTGGGAGCTGTATAACAGGGACTACCCCTTCTAGAATAAGAACAGCTGTTGCTTTTTAAGATAAGTAGTTCGTGGAAAGGTTAATGTACTGGAAACTCGGCAAAAGAATCTGGTTTGGGGTGAGGGAAGAGAGATGAATGCTCATTTAGGAACTACTTGAACATACTGGGTAGGTAACTGTATATCAGGAAATATCTCCTCTGAGAATACGAATAGCAGTAGCTTAGTAAATTAAGTAATTTTTGGAATGGTTAATATACTGGAAACTCCTCAAAAGAATCTGCTTTTTCGTGAGGGAAGAGAGATGAAAGCTTATTTAGGTAATACATGAACCTATTTGGTAGGTAACTGTATATCAGTAAATATCTTCTCTGAGAATACGAATAACAGTAGCTTAGTAAATTAAGTAATTCTTGGAATGGTTAATGTACTGGAAACTCCTCAAAAGAATCTGCTTTGTGGTGAGGGAAGAGAGATGAAAGCTAATTTAGGAAATACATGATCCTACTGGATAGGTAACTGTATATCAGTAAATATTTCCTCTGATAAAAAGAATAGCAGTAGCTTAGTAAATTAAGTAGTTCTTGGAACGGTTAATGTCCTGAAAACTCCTGAAAGAATCTGCTTTGTGGTGAGGGAAGAGAGAAAAAAATCGATTTTAGGAACTACATGAACATACTGATTAGGTAAGTGTATACCAGTAAATATCTCCTCTGAGAATAAGAATATTAGTATCTTAGAAAATTTAGTACTTCTTGGAATGGTTATTGTACTGGAAACCCTTCAAAAGAATCTGGTTGGTGGTCAGGTAAAGAGAGATGAAAGCTCATTTAGGAATTACATGAACGTACTAGGTAGGTAACTGTATATCAGTAAATATCTCCTCTGAGAATAAGAATAGCAGTAGCTTATTACGTTAAGTACTTCTTGCAATGGTTAATGTACTGGAAACTCCTCAAAAGAATCTGGTTGGTGGTGAGGGAAGAGAGATGAAAGCTCATTTAGGAACTACATTATCATGGTGGGTATGTAACTGTATATCAGTAAATATCTCCTCTAAGAATAAGAATAGCAGTAGATTAGTAAATTAAGTACTTCTTAGAATGGTTAATGTACTGGAAACTCCTCAAAAGAATCTGTTTGTGGTGAGGCCTGCTGAGCCAGCCAGCAGTGAACAGGAATCCTGACTGAGGGCTGCGAGGATTAAGGAAAAGGAAAAATACAAGAAAAGAGAAAAAAGACAAGAGGCAAAGATGGGGTACGGGAGGTCTCCATCTCTAGATTGAGACTCAAGACTGCAGCCAAATTTGTTCCAACTCCCAGCTTATATGCAGTTTTGGAACCAGGGAATATCATAGGATTTTCAAAATTCCAGAACATAAAGAGGCTTTGAAGTTTACAACATTTGATCACAGTAAACACAGGAAAAGTGTGATTAACATAGGAATCTATTCCAGCGGACATAGCAAGGTGCGGACATAGCAATGCAATTCCGGATAGTGGCTGTGAACAATTGTCCTTGCCTTTAGCATATCCTGGCGGTAACAGCACAGCCAGAGGTGATAAAGAACCTAGCTGCAGGTTTGGCTCCCGACTTCTAGGTGACATTGGCACAGCCAGAGGTCAGGATGAGCTTAGCACCTAGCTCGGCTCCCGACAATTCCCCCGTCTTTTTATTAAAAGAAGCGAACCCGCCTGTCTTTGGTGCGGTGGGTACCCCAGCCTGCCTTACCTGTCTTACGGAATAACTTCAGAGCAGTGCTGAAGCCCCATGTCTTAGGACCGTCAAGCTGGTACCGCCTCATACCCGTCTCTGGCTGCGGTTCCTCTCAGGGCAAATTCGTTTACTTGGAGCTTGACTTTATGCAGCTGGCTAAACTCATGAAAGAGTTTTGCAATATGCATACAATGTAAGGAAGGCATAGTCATGCCATCAGCAAAAGTATCCCTGGGCCGAGTAATGTCATTAGCAGCCCCTTAACGTTAGTTAAGGAAGGGACATACTGTTGAAGTTGTTCAAACAGTTTTTTTTTTTTGCTGTTTCTGCCACTTTAGAGTCCAGAGGCGGAGCTTGTTCTAGTCCGGCTATTTGTCTATGGAGTTGAAAGAGATCTAAGGAGAAGTTATTATGGTGCCAAATGCCAATTAGATGTGCTACAACTTGTTCCCAAGGATAGCTCGACCCATTATACTTATGGAGGGTCACACAGATAAAGTCAAACCCAGCATGACAGCGTACCCGTTGCAATGTTTGTAAGGCACGAATTTGTTCTCCCAGTGTCAACACAGATTCATACAATGCTTCTAATTTTTGTTCTACCTTATCATCAATCCTGCCTTGAAAGTGCAGGGCTTGCGTGGTATTATGAGCAAGCTGATTAACATAGTGAGCTGTCTGCACATTTTGTGTTAAAGCCACAGTAGCCGCTGCAGCATAGGCAGCTAAGGAAATAAAAGGTAAAATTCCTGCTATTAGTAGCCCTAAAAATCGTCTAGGGCTCATAAGCTCTTTTAAATGTTTTAACACTTGAATACCTGTTTCTTCATTCCAAGTTTCAGATAAGTTTACAGGAAGCATAACAAATGGTGGTTGCTTAATAATAATTACAGAATCAGTAAGACCACTATACAAGCAATTTGTAAAAGAACAGTTAGTGCAGGTAACATTGAAATACATGGCTCCTATAGAAATATTAAAAGGTCTATACATAATAGCATAAGGGGGTGTTACACAACTCATAATATTTTTTAAAGAAGTAGAAGTGGGCCAAGAGATATTGTTCAAGGCAGCCACTAACATCCAGACATGACGGTGACGGTGTCCATTCATCCACCACAGACCTGGGTTGTACTTGTTGAGATTCGCTCCAAACCAGTCCATCAGCTGAGAATTAGTTCCTGAAATATTGGTTATAAAAGGGTGATCATGTCTACACTTTATGGGGTGCAGTTCTCCAGTGGATTCTACAATTTGAGAGGAGTTGATGCAGTGAGGTATCATGAAGGACGAGGTAGAATTGGCATGTACAGGAAACCCAGTAGGCAATGAAGTCATTCGTATATTATATACTTGACTATTATCAGGAATCCAAATTCTATGATTTTTGGATAGCATTACAGTACAGCCTGGAATATAACTGTTGGAGTCAGTTGTAAAGCATAAAGGGGTTCCAATGCCAGAAGCTGCAAAATCTCCCATCTTAACGTGTTGGACAAAAGGGTCTGGAGCTGTACCATACGCTGATCTGTTGACATGGACGAACACCTCAGCTCCCTCCCAGGTCGCAGGGTGCACAATCGGTGGATCTGGCATGTAAGCCCAAGTGGGTCAGCGCTTGTGCCGTTCTGATGAGTTTCCATATTCTGAACACAATGCTCAGGTAGCCAGTGGGCATCATTTTCATCCTGTGAAAAAACACAGACATGTCCTCGACCCCATGTCAATACCGGATCGGGCCCGTGCCAAGCACTTGTTAAAGGATCTTTCCACTTAACTTGGGCAAAAGCTCTTTGCTCTCTCTTTTCCCAGAACCGCTGTGCTGCGGAGTGGCCATTGCAGTCCAAATTAAAAAAATTTAGTACGAATAAAGCATGAGAAAGTATATTAACAGGAGAGAAGGGGTATAGTTCCCCCCTTTTAATTTAGAAATTTGGTGTTTTAACAAACCGTTGGTCCTTTCGACAATTCCTTGACCATGAGGATTATAGGGAATTCCTGTAGAGTGAACAATTTGGTAAGATTTGCAAAAAGTTTGAAAAGCTCGTCCAACATATCCCGGACCATTATCAGTTTTAATTTGTTTATGAAGTCCCATAGTAGCAAAGCAGCGTAAGGCATGGGAGATACAATGTTTGCCAGCTTCCCCGCTAAGAGGAGTAGCCATAATAAAATTAGAGTAAGTGTCTATTGTAACATGGACAAAGCGGGGCTTTCCAAGAGAGGGGATGTGGGTAACATCCATTTGCCAAACATGGTTGGCCACTAAGCCTCGAGGGTTAATGCCGTTGGAGGGCACAGGCAGGAAGGTAGCACAGTTGGGACAAGTTTTACAATTTGATGAGCTGCCTAACGAGTAATATGAAATTGCTGACATAAGGCACGACTGTTTTGATGGTGGGCAGCATGTGATTGCTTTGCCAAGTCAATTTGAGAAAGAAAAATTTGGGTAGCCTCATCCGTAATAGCATTGCCCTCACTTAATGGTCCAGGAAGCTTAGTATGAGCACGTATAAATCCAAAAAAGCACGGACAGGTGCGAGAGCGAAGAAGAAGTTGTATCTGGCGAAAGAGAGTTTGGATAGTGGAATTCGCTGTACCAAGAAAAGGGACAGTTTCAATGACTTGAAGGGCTCAAATAACATAATGACTATCTGAATATAAATTAAAGGCTTTAGTAGGTAAAAGAGTAAGGGCCTCTAAAACTGCGTGAAATTCAACTTCCTGGGCAGAAGAAAGCCCAGTGTCCCAAGATCTAGTTTCACCATCAATAGTAAGAGCTGCCGTTCCATTAGAGGATCCGTCTGTAAACACCAAGGCAGCCATAGAAAGAGGAGATAGAGATATAATCTGAGGAAATATAAAGGTGTAAGAAGAGGCAAAGTGAAGTAACTTGTTGGAGGGATAATGATGTGAAGTTGTGCCCACAAAATTGGCCCAAGCAATGGCCCAGGAATCACAATGAATATAAAGCCAGTCTTGCTGTTGCAAAGTGTAGGGGATATAAATAACCTGTGGATCTCGTCCAAGATACTTACAAGATTCCACATGGCACATATGGACTAAGGTGGCTACCAATTCATAATAAGGAGTTAACACTTTTGAAGGAGTAGCAGGCAAGGAAAGCCACAAAAGGGGTCCCTTCTGCCAGAGGACCATTGTTGGAGAATGAGGTGTAGTTAAAATATAAGCTTCCCTAGGGGCTGAGTAATCAATATAATTTATATGTTGGGAAGAAATGGCAGAATTTACTATGCTAAAGGCTTCTGCTGCTTCAGTTGTTATTTCTCTGGGAGATGTAGGGTCAGGGTCCCCCTTTAATAGATCAAACAAGGGTTTTAATTCAGCTGTGGACAATTTAAGATAAGGGCCAAGCCAATTAATATCTCCCAGAAATTTTTGAAAATCATGCAAAGTATGCAAATGAGAAGTCTTAACCTGTAATTTCTGGCTAGTAAAATAATAAGGACCCAAAATATGACCAAGATGCTCTTGCACCTTTTCACTAGCTATTATTAACCCAAAAGAGGTGAGATCTTCTTTTAACTGTCCAAAGGCTTGGCGTACTACTGCAGGGTTTAAGTGAGCCAATAAAATATCATCCATGTAATGAATAATATAAACAGAAGGAAAATTTTGGCGAGTAGAAGAGAGCCCGCGCTACAAAGCTTTGACACAGGGTGGGGCTGTTTGCCATGTCTTGGGGCAACACTAGCCAATGGTACCGTTTCATGGGTTCTTTAAAATTAGTAGAGGGGACACTAAATGCAAAGCATTTGCAATCTTGAGGAGCAAGGGGTATGGTATAAAAACAATCTTTTAAGTCAATTATAATTTTGTATGTATTTTGAGGAATTGCCGTAGGAGAAGGCAAACCCGGTTGTAATGCCCCCATAAGTTCCATGGTGGCATTTACTCATTGGAGATCCTGTAGGAGTCTCCATTTACCAGATTTCTTTTTAACAACAAAAACAGGCGAATTCCATGGGGAGGTAGTAGGAGCAATGTGGCCCAAGTCCAGCTGTTCCTGTACCAGCTGTTGGGCAACAATAATCTTTTCAATTGATAGGGGCCACTGATCCACCCACACTGGAGTGTCTGATAACCATGTGATAGGATCGGCATGAAGGACAGGAAGAGCAGCAGCCCCAATTAAAAATATCCCAGCCCTTGTCTAGGAGGTCGGGGCTGAGGTTGAATGGTTTCTCTAATTCCTTGTTGCTGACTCCCCAATCCTCCTGAAGGCAGTAGCCCTTGAATTAGGAGTTGACGAGTGACTGTGTCACTAGGGCTAAACAAATAAACTCCCATCTTTTCCATAATATCTCTGCCCCACAAATTTATGGGCAAATGATCTAATACAAAAGGCTGGAAAGTCCCAGAATGCCCCTCACCATCTCTCCAGTTAAGGATGGCACTGCTTTGTTGGGTGACTGTGGCATGGCCAATCCCCTGCAAGGATGTAAGAGACGCAGTAAGAGGCCAGTTGGAAGGCCAATGTCTCTTGGCTATCACAGACACATCTGCTCCTGTATCTAACAGACCTCGGAAGGGCTTTTCTTGTATATAAATTGTAAGCTCTGGCCTTTCCCGTTTTATGTTTTGAACCCAAAATATGTTTGAGGACCCAAAACACCTTTCTCCCCTAGGGTTTGTGGTGGCTGATGCACCGACTGAAATTAAAGGAACAAGGACGAGCTGAGCAATCCTTTGTCCTGCACGGATAGAGATAACACTAGCAGGCGCTGAAGCCATGATTTTTATTTCTCCAGTATAGTCCTGATCTATCACTCCTAGAATAATATGCAGGCCTCTCAGTGCAGAGTTACTGCGGCCTAACAGTAAGCCAACGGATCCCCTCGGTATGGGGTCAATGGCTCCTGTAGGGAGGGCCTGGACTCCCATCTCCGGAGTCAGTACTGAGCTGGTGGAGGAGCAGAGGTCCAGTCCTGCACTCCCTGGCGTTGCTCGGAGGAGACAGGAAACTGATTGTAGCTGCGAGTTGTCGGGGGATGGGCCTGAGGTTGGGGGAAGGAAGGAGCCGCCCCAAAATTTCTCTGCGGGGCCAGGGGCTGTCCCCTCTGCCAGTTTCCCGAATTCGGGCTGCCAGAGTTAACAAAAGTAGATCTGCAATTCTTAACCCAATGCTTTCCTTTATTACAATGGGGACAAGTTCCAGGCTTAGCTCTCCTTTCCTGATTAGGGCAGCGAGCCATTAAGTGGCCCATTTGTCCGCAGGAAAAACAGCTGCCAGGAGGCCCAGCAGTGCGCAGATGTCCCTTTCCTTTTACCCCTGTGTGGGGGTGCGTAAGAACTCAGTTACAATCTGCCCCTGGAGAGCTGCAGCCAGCGTGAGACCCTGCATATAGGATGGGCCAATGTCTGCACAAAGCCGTATATAGTCTGTTATTTCTCCCTTTCTCTTAATAGGCCTGATGGCTGCTTGGCAAGCTGCATTAGCATTTTCATGTGCCAATTGTTGTACAAGGATCTTGCCGGCACCCTCATCTCGGATCAGACAACTTGTCGCCTCCAATAATTGAGAGACAAAGTCTTGATAGGGTTCTTCTGACCCCTGTCTAATTTTGGAAAGGTCTTCAGTCTTACTAGAGTTAAGGAGTCTACTCCAGGCACGTTTAGTGGCAGCACTTATCTGACCATAAAGTCTGGGGCGTAATCTAACTGGGTCTCGGTGCCAGCATAAGCACCTTCCCCAGCGAGCTCCGCAAATGAAGCAGGCACATTATTTGCTCTATTGGTGTCTGCTGTTGCCTGACAATGATCTACAAATTCAGACTTCCATAATAAGTAATCTCCTCCACTAAGACAAGCCTTAGCTAACTGTTTCCAATCATTTGGGCATAAAGTTTTAGCAGCCAAGGTATCAAGAATGACTTGAGTAAACGGCGCTGTAGGGCCGTATTGAGCACAAGCATTCTTTAGATCACTTATTTGTTTAAATGGCAAAGGCTGGTGGACTGCTCCGTTATCTTCAGTCCTCCTTACCGGGAATAATTGAAAGCCAGAAATGTCCTCCCCTTCATGAGCAGCCTGCGCCAAGGAGAGTTGCAGGGCACTACGCTTAGGGGAAGGATTAGGACTTGACCCAAAAAGGAGTTCACCGCTAGGAGGTCCAGGCGCCTTTAACAGCGCTGTCTGAGATGGTACTGGCGGTGAGACAATAGCAGGCGGTGGGGGTGGTGGGAAAGGATCAAAGTCCGCCAAGATTGTGGCCGGGGGCCCACAAGTTTCTAACTTTGCAGGAGCTTGTTGTCCTGGCTGAAGCTGCGACAACAGGGTTATGGTTGATTCCAGCATTTTCTCAACATGGGTTAATCTATCTACAGTAGCCTCATTGCATAATTTCTCCTCAGAGTCTGAGCCATCTGAATCTTCCTTAATATCTAGCCCAGTGGGTTCAGATCTTACTAATTTTCTCAGCTCTTCCCGGGCAGCTGCATAAGCTCCGGGGGCTGGGTGATGTTCATCAGGCTTCTGTTCAGTTTCTCTGATGGACTGATCGAATCTAACCCGTTCATGTCTAGGATCCACACAATCTAGGACCAGATTCCAGAGAATAAAGGCATCCACTGGGGTTTTCTCAGGGCCATTTACACCATAAGACTCCTGAATCTTTTTTCCTATTTTTCGCCAAGTTTCTAAGTTAATGGTTCCTTCCTCCGGGAACCAGGGTCATGCTTCCTCAACAAAATGAAAGAAACATTCTAACTGACTTTGGCAAATTTTCACTCCCCGGGTATGTAGCATGCCTTTGAGGGTCTGCATGTACAGCTTGCGGCTATTACCTTGTCCCATAATTTCTTACTCCCGACAATACTCTCTCCTCCCGCTCTCCTTTCGAAGGAATCCGACATCCTTACCTGAGTGGGGGTCCTCCTCCGTCGATGCCAGGCCTTCAAGTCACTGTTCCAGGCGCCAAACCTGCCAGGCCAGCCAGCAGTGAACACGTATCCTGACTGAGGGCGGCGAGGATTAAGGAAAAGGAAAAATACAAGAAAAGAGAAAAAAGACAAGAGGCAAAGATGGGGTACAGGAGGTCTGCATCTCGAGATTGAGACTCAAGACTGCAGCCAAGTTTATTCCAACTCCCAGCTTATATGCAGTTTTGGAACCAGGGAATAGCATAGGATTGTTAAAATTCCAGAACATAAAGAGGCTTTGAAGTTTACAACATTTGATTACAGTAAACACAGGACAAGTTTGATTAACATAGGAATCTACTCCAGCAGACATACCAAGGTGAGGACATAGCAAAGCAATTCTGGATAGTGGCTGTGAACAATTGTCCTTGCCTTTAGCATATCCTGGAGGTAACAGCACAGCCAGAGGTGATAATGAACCTAGCTGCAGGTTTGGCTCCCAACATCTTGGCAACATCGGCACAGCCAGGGGTCAGGATGAGCTTAGCAGCTAGCTTGGCTCCCAACAGTGAGGGAAGAGAGATGAAATCTCATTTAGGAATTTCATGAACATACTGAATAGGTAACGGTATATCAGTAAATATCTCCTCTGAGAAAAAGAATAGGAGTAGCTTAGTAAATTAAGTACTTCTTGGAATGGTTAATGTACTGGAAAATCCTCAAAAGAATCTGCTTTGAGGTGAGGGAAGAGAGATGAAAGCTCATTTAGGAGCAACATGAACTTACTGGGGAGGTAACTGTATATCAGTAAATATCTCCTCTGAGCATAAGAATAACAGTAGCTTAGTAAATTAGGTACTTCTGGAATGGTTAATGTACTGGAAACTCCTCAAAAGAATCTGGTTTGTGGTGAGGGAAGAGAGATAAAAGCTCATTTAGGAACAACACTTACCAACGGGGTTGGCAGCTGTATATCAGAGAATATCCCTTCTAGATTAAGAATAGCGGTTGCTTGTTAAGGTAAGTAGTTAGGGGAAAGGTTAATGTACTGGAAACTCCTCAAAAGAATCTGGTTTGTGGTGAGGGAAGAGAGATGAAAGCTCATTTAGGAACTACATGAAAATACTGGGTACGTAACTATATCACTAAATATCGCCTCTGAGAATAACAATAGCAATAGCTTAGTAGCTTAGTAAATTAAGTACTTCTTGAAATGGTTAATGTACTGGAAACTCTTCAAAAGAATCTGGTTTGTGGTGAGCAGCTGTAGTGCACTAGCTCAGCTCCCTCCAGCACCGCAGGTTTCTCACCCCATAGAAACTTTTACCACTAGAAATACAACCAGTATAAGTTGTAACAGTACAGGGATTCTGGCCAGGAAGGAAAAATTGACGTTGCAGGTCTGAAAACACAGATTCGAGCTCTGGACGGTCTCCCACCTCCACGCCCATGCCGACTACCTCATTGGCACAGGGCCCGGGCACATCAATCCGCACTCTAAGCAGGTAAAGCACACAGTGGAAACCAGGCAGTGGCTGAGCATGGACGACCTGTCTTCGCAGAGAAAGCGTGAGTACCCCACAAAAGATATTCTCACTCGCGCCCACAGAGAAACTTTGGCAAGGCACCCCTGCCCCCACCGCCAGAGCAAAGCGCCATCTTTGCCACTGGCATAGGGTCAGACCAGATTGGAACTAAAGCGGGTCTGGGAAAAGCGAGGTCAAATTAGCCATCTTTGAAAAGGGCAAGAGGGTCAGAATAGTGAGAGCCAGCTCCGCCCAGGAGAAAGCCCCCTGCCAAGGCGGGAGGCATGCCCTGGGCCTTGGCTTAGCCAGAGGTGCCCCGCCCTGCCCACCGGAACTTCTAAATTTAACGCGAAAACAGCCACCAGCGGCGGCACAGAAACACCAGACGGAGAAACCTGATACAGTTAAATGGTCCCTTCACAGAGGAAGCCCAATTCCCAGCCCAAAAAGGAGCTGCTTTCCAAAGCCACCTCCACCAAGGAAGTCGCCCAGCCCAGGAGGCAGAAGCCTTGCACAGGCAAGCAGCTCTCAGCTGTGTAAAACCGGCCAGAGGCACCCCTCCCTGCTGAGTTCACAGCCTATCCAAAGGCAAGCTGTAAAGGCTGTGGCTCCGCAGCAGACAGAGGAGAAAGCTGAATTCTGCCAAACCCAGACAATCAGGAATATAGACTGCAGACCATCACAAGGAAACCAGAGACTGGGGGGAAGACTCCATATTTTTTTCTTTATCTTTTCAACATATCTTAAACTTTAAAAAAAATTTTTTTTCAATTCGGAAACGTCGTCTTTTTTTTTTTTCCATGTTCTTTATTTTTACCTATTTGTTTTATCAAGTTTTTTTCTCTTTTCTGTTTGTTTGGGTTGTTCCTTTTCTGATTTTTTTTTATTTTTTTTCCTTTGTAATTTATCTTCTTTTTAAAATAATTTTTCTCTGTTGTGGGCATCTGTCTCCCACTACTTTTACTTTATTTCTCTCTTTGCATTCTCTTTCTTTAAAAATTACTTTCCTATGAAGAACACCTCCATTCTTTTCTGCTAACTCTCCATTATCTATCATTGCGAACTTATTCTCTCTACTGATTCTATTCTTCTCGACACTTCCAGGTCACTGAATCTAAACCAAAATCACCACCTCCCTTCCCCAATATATTTTATTCTATTCTCTTTACTACCTCCAACTTACGCTCCTGACTTACTGCCTGGACCTCCAGGCTCCAATGACTCCTGATTATTGGATAGAGGGTATCCGAGTTTAATCCGAGTGAATCAAAGGGGTTCATAGAGAAAGCCAGTCCTAAAAGAACTTAATATAAAAACAAGAATTTCATATAGGGTTGTAAGACTAAATAAGTAACTACTGAATACGGGGCCCAGGGTCAGTTGTTATATTGAAATTGTATTCTTTAGGAACACCAAATCTAATTTTATAGACAGGTATACAGGTATCTTTTCATAATTGTGAACTTGTAAGATTTACACAACAGTGATTGGTAAGGGCTGCTTTGGGTCTTAAACGGTGCACACAGGTGCTGGTAGACTGGCATCCCCAATTCAAATGGGCAGAAGAAACACAAGACAGATGGCAAACAATGAAGTCTTATCCCCCACTCAAAACAAGCAGGAAGCAGAGCAGTCAATCACAGACATAGAAGAGAACCCTCAAAATGCTCTACAAAGTCTATTGATAAACATGATAAGTGAAAAGTGCGAATCTCTTCAGTCAATTATTCTAGAGCGTGAGGAGGCAAAGCAAAAATTAATGGAGAATTTCATGGCATCCACAAATAGAAAGATAAATGAACTTCAAGAGTCAAATGAAAAGATAGCTAACCAGCTTAAAGATTTGAGAGACAACACTCAAAACCAAAGTAATAGTTAATGAAGTAAAGAAGTCCATACAAGACCTAAGAAATGACATGGAAATCATCAGGAAAGACCAGTCAGAAGGAAAAGAGATTCGAAATCAAGTGACTAGCCTACAGTCCCGACTAACTGAAGCAGAGGATCGAATTTCAGGAGCTGAAGATTCCTTAGATTCTATGGAGAAAGATCAAAAATCAATAAAAATCCAGTCCAATCAACAAAACAGATCGCTACAGGAGATTCAAGACACAATCAGGAAGCCCAATTTAAGGATAATAGGTATTGAGGAAAACATGGAGAAAGAGGTTGATGGGATAGGCAACCTATTTAACAGAATATTAGCTGAGAACTTCCCAAATATCCAGAAGGAAAGGCCTATACAGATACAAGAAGCATTTAGAACCCCAAATCGACCAGACCAGAATAGGACATCCCACCGACACATTGTGATCAAAACAGCTTCAGCAGAGTGCAAGGAAAAAATACTCAAAGCTGTTAGGGCAAAGAAAACAATCACATATACAGGAAAAGCAATCAGAATTACCCCAGACTTCTCAACAGAGACCATGAAAGCAAGGAGAGCCTGGAATGAAGTATACCAAACTCTAAACAAAAATGAATACCAACCAAGAATTCTGTACCCAGCCAAACTCTCCTTCATAGCCGAAGGTCAAATAAAAGTCTTCCACAATAAGGAAAAAACTGAAACAATATATTTCCACCAAACCAGCTTTACACAAAATCCTTAAAGATGTACTATACAGGGAAAATAATCAAGATCCCAATACAGACAGAGAAATGAACCCTAATTAGTACACATCAGATCAAGAAATGGAAAGACACAGCTTTAAACAAGATAGTGATAATGAAAGGAACAAACTATCATCTCTCAATCCTAACTATCAACATTACTGGACTTAATTCTCCAATCAAACGACATAGGCTCATAAGTTGGATCAAGAATCAAGATCCATCTTTCTGCTGCCTCCAAGAGACACATCTATCCAGCAAAAGTAAACATCTTCTAAAAGTGAAAGGCTGGAAACAAATCTATCAAGCAAATGGCCCCCATAAGCAGGCTGGAGTTGCAATCCTAGTATCAGACAAAATTGACTTCAAATTAGAAAAGGTAAGAAGAGACAAAAAGGTTACTACATACTAGTAAAAGGATCTCTCCTACAGGAAGAAATAACCATCCTAAATATCTACACACCAAATGCAGGAGCACCCAACTTCATCAAACAAACACTACTGGCTCTAAAATCTCATAGACCCAAACACAATGATAGTTGTGGACTTTAACACTCCACTATCACCTCTGGAAAGATCAACACGCCAAAAACTGAACAAAGAAACCACAGAACTAAACAATTGCATAGACCAACTAGACTTAATCGACATCTACAGAATATTCCACCCAGCAAGGACAGAATACACATTCTTTTCGGCAGCACATGGAACATTCTCCAAAATAGATCACATCTTAGGGCACAAAGAAAATCTGTACAAATTCAGAATTATCAAATCCATTCCCTGCAATCTCTCAGACCACAACGGAATAAAATTAGAGCTCAAATCAAACAGCCACCACAGAATTTGCTACAATTCATGGAGACTAAACAACACACTGCTGAATCATCAGAGGGTCAATGGAGAAATTCAAACGGAAATTCAAATGTTTATGGAATTCAACCAAGTTGAGGACACAAAGTACCAGCTCCTTTGGGACACAGCAAAGGCAGTACTCAGAGGAAAATTTATATCTCTGAGTGCATACATCAACAAAGTGGAGAAACAGCAACTCAATAATTTAAGGAAGCACCTTAATTTCCTTGAGACAGAACAACAAGCCAAACCCCAAGTCAATAGACGGAAGCAAATAATTAAAATCAAATCAGAATTTTAATCAATTAAAGTAGAAAAAAACCATTGAAAGAATCAACAAAACAGAGAGTAGGTACTTTGGAAAAATCAACAAGATAGACAGACCCCTGGCAAACCTGACCAAAAAACAAAGGCATCACACTCAAATAAACAAGATAAGAGATAAAACAGGTAACATCACCACAGAAATAACCGAAATTCAGAAAATAATAAGGAACTATTTTGCAAAACTTTATGACAACAAATTCGAGAACTTGGAAGAAATGGATGATTTCCTAGAAAAAATTCATATCCCCAAACTGAACCATGAAGATTTAAACCTCCTAAACAGACCCATATCCAGTATTGAAATAGAAATGGCAATAAATGATCACCCTTCTAAGAAAAGCCCTGGTCCAGACGGTTTCATTGCAGAATTCTACAAGACCTTCAAAACAGAACTCACACCAATATTTCTCAAATTCCTCAATGAAATTGAAAGAGAACATTCACTTCCAGACTCCTTCTATGAAGCCAGTATAACCCTCATCCCAAAACCAGGCAGGGACTCATCACGGAAAGAGGACTATAGACCGATCTCCCTGATGAACATAGATGCAAAAATTCTCAACAAAATTCTGGCCAATCGACCAACAGATCATCAAAAAAATCATACACCACGATCAAACTGGATTCATCCCAGGGATGCAAAGTTGGTTTAATATACGCAAGACAATTAATGTAATCCACCACATCAACCGGAGCAAGGTAAAGAACCACATGGTTTTATCTCTGGATGCGGAAAAAGCATTTGATAAAATCCAGCACCCATTTATGCTAAAAGCCCTGGAAAAACTGGGATTCCAGGGAACATTCCTGAATATAATCAAGACAGTTTATGACAAACCAACAGCAAGCAAAACTCTAAATGGTGAAAAATTAAGCCATTCCCTTTAAAATCAGGAACAAGGCAGAGATGTCCACTCTCTCCCCTGCTCTTCAACATAGTACTAAAATTCCTAGCCAGAGAAATCAGGCAAGAAGAAAATATAAAGGGGATCCAAGTAGGTAAATGTGAAGTTAAACTCTGTCTCTTCCAGATGACAGGATCCTATACCTAAAAAATCCCATAGACTCTACCCTCAAGCTACTAGAGCTGATCCAAAACTTTGGCAAAGTTGCAGGATATAAAATAAACCTTCAAAAATCAACGGCCTTTCTCTATGCTAACGACCCGAAGACCGACGCTGATATCAGGAAAGCAACGCCCTTTGCAATAGCCCCCCAAACCATAAAATACCTAGGAATAACCTTAACCAAAGAAGTGGAAGACCTCTTTGAGGAGAACTTAAAAACCTTGAAAAAGGAAATTAAGTCAGAACTAAGAAAATGGAAAAACCTCCCATGCTCCTGGATTGGGAGGATTAATATAATCAAAATGGCAATATTGCCAAAGGCTATCTACAAATTCAATGCAATACCCATTAATATCCCAACACCATTTTTTGATGAAATAGGGGAAGTAATCCAGAAATAAATATGGAATAATAAAAGACCTAGAATAGGAAAAACAATCCTAAGCAGAAAGAACAGTGCTGGGGGAATTACAATACCCAACTTCAAGTTGTATTATAAAGCTATAATAATAAAAACAGCTTGGTATTGGCACCGGAACAGGCCTGAAGACCAATGGAACAGAATTGAAGACCCGGGAATGAACACACAGAACTACGCCTACTTAATATTTGATAAAGGGGCTAAAACAATAGTTTGGAAGAAAGATAGCCTCTTTAACAAATTGTGCTGGAAAAACTGGCTCAACACTTGCAACAAACTAAAACTAGATCCATATATATCACACTGCACCAAAATCAATTCTAAACGGATTAAAGACCTTGAAATCAAAACAGACACCCTGAAAACACTAAAGGAAGAAGTAGGAAAAACACTTGGGCTCCTTGGAACAGGACAGAACTTCCTTAACAAAGACCCTGAAAAACTACAAATCAAAAAAAGGTTTGACAAATGGGACTGCATCAAACTGCAGAGCTTCTGCACGGCAAAGGACATAACTTGCAAGATAAGCAGAAAGCCCACAGACTTGGAGAAGATCTTTACCAGCCATTCAACGGACAAAGGTCTCATATTTAAAATATATGCAGAACTAAAAAAATTACCTTCTTCCAAAACAAAACCGCAAAGAACTAATAGCCCACTCATCAAGTGGGCTATAGACCTACAAAGAGACTTCTCCGATGAGGAAATGAGAATGGCCAAGAGACATATGAGAAAGTGCTCTACATCACTGGCCATAAAAGAAATGCAAATCAAAACAATATTGAGGGGGCTGGGGATATAGCCTAGTGGCAAGAGTGCCTGCCTCAGATACACGAGGCCCTAGGTTCGATTCCCCAGCACCACATATACAGAAAACGGCCAGAAGTGGCGCTGTGGCTCAAGTGGCAGAGTGCTAGCCTTGAGCGGGAAGAAGCCAGGGACAGTGCTCAGGCCCTGAGTCCAAGGCCCAGGACTGGCCAAAAAAAAAAAAAAAAACATTGAGATTCCATCTCACCCCAGTAAGAATGTCATATATCAAGAAAACTAACAATAACAGTTGTTGGAGGGGATGTGGCCAAAAGGGGACCCTACTTCATTGTTGGTGGGAATGTAAACTGGTTCAGCCACTCTGGCAAGCAGTATGGAGATTCCTCAGAAGGCTAAATATAGAATTCCTCTATGACCCAGCAACCCCACTTTTGGGTATCTATCCAAAAAACCCACAAACAAAATAACAGTAAAGCCACCAGCACAACAATGTTCATCACAGTGCAATTTGTCATAGTGAGAATCTGGAACCAACCCAGATGCCCCTCCGTAGACGAATGGATCAGGAAAATGTGGTACATATACACAATGGAATTTTATGCCTCTATCAGAAAGAATGCCATTTCCCCATTTGTAAGGAAATGGAAGGACTTGGAAAAAATTATACTAAGTGAAATGAGCCAGACCCAAAGAAACATGGATTCTAGGGTCTCCCTTATTTGGAATAATTAGCACAGGATTAGGCAAGCCACAGCAGAGGATCACAAGAGCCATTAGCTATACCCTTATGATCATATAAGATGATGCTAAGTGAAATGAACTCCATTTTATGGAAATGATTGTTATATCACAGGTGTAACTACTTTCAACATCCCATGTGTATCTGTAGTTTATATTGTTGATGATGTTCATGTATCACCTTATGGATTGTACGAACACTATCTGTGTAATCTTATCTGAGTATATTGGAAACCGTGTATACTGGTATTAGAATTAGGAAACTAGAGGGAATACCAAAATTGAGAGACAAAGGGTAAATTAAGAGAAACAACCACAAAAGCAATACTTGCAAAACTGTATGGTGTAAGCAAACTGAACACCACAGGGGGGGGGAAAGGGGGAGGAGGAAAGGGGATTTGTTTTTTTTCCTCAAATATTTATTATCAAACTGATGTACAGAGAGGTTACAGTATCATACGTTGGGCATTGGATACATTTTTTGTACTGTTTGTTGCCTTGTCCCTCATGCCCTCTTCCCTCCCCCCCTTTCCCTCCCCCCCCAGGTGTTCAGTTCACTTACACCAAACAGTTTTGCAAGTATTGCTTTTGTAGTTATTTCTCTTTTTTTACCCTATGTCTCTCAAATTTGCTATTCCCTTTGAATTTCCTACTTCCAATACCAGTAAACACGGTTTCCAATATACTCAGATAAGATTACAGAGATAGTGTAGGTACAACCATAGGAAGGTGATACAAGAACATCATCAATGATAGAAACTACACATACACATAGGACGCTGAAAGTAGTTACAACTGTGATATATCACTTGTTTCCATAACATGGAGTTCATTTCACTTAGCATCATCTTATGTGTTCCTAAGGGTATAGCTGTACATCAGTTTTATAATAAAAAAATTTAAAAAAAGAATATTCTTTGTGGTGAGGGAAGAGAGATGAAAGGTAATTAAGAAATACATGAACATACTGGGCAGGTAACTGTATATCAGTAAATATCTCCTCTGAGAATAAGAATAGTAGTAGCTTAGTCAATTAAGTACTTCTTGGAATGGGTAAGGTACTGAAAATTCCTAAAAGAATCTCGTTGGTGGTGAGGGAAGACAGATGAAAGCTCATTCAGGAATTACATTTACATACTGGGTAGGTAACTGTATATCAGTAAATATCACCTCTGAGAATGAGAATAGCAGTAGCTTAGCAAAGTAAGTACTTCTCAGAATGGTTAATGTACTGGAAACTCCGCAAAAGAATCGGGTTTGTGGTGAGGGAAGAGAGATGAAAGCTCATGTAAGAACTACATTAACATACTAGGTATGTAACTGTATATCAGTAAATATCTCCTCTGAGAATTAGAATAGCAGTAGCTTTGTAAATTAAGTACTTCTTGGAATGGTTAACGTACTGGGAACTCCTCAAAAGAATCTGCTTTGTGGTGAGGGAAGAGAGATGAAAGCTCATTTAGGGACTACATGATCATACTGTGTAGGTAACTGTAAATCAGTAAATATCTCCTCTTAGAATAAGAATAGCAGTAGCTTAGTAACTTAAGTACTTCTTGGAATGGTTAATGTACTGGAAACACCTCAAACAATCTGGTATGTGGTGAGGGAAGAGAGATGAAAGCTCATTTAGGAACTACATGGACATACTGGTTATGTAACTGTATATCATTAAATATCTCCTCTGAGAATAAGAATAGCAGTAGCTTAGTAAATTAAGTACTATTTGGAATGGTTAATGTACTGGAAACTCCTCAAAAGAATCTGGTCTTTGGTGAGGGAAGAGAGATGAAGGCTCATTTAGGAACTACACTTACGAATGGGTTTGGGAACTGTATATCAGGGAATATCCCTCCTACACTAAGAAAAGCTGTTGAATGTCAAGGTAAGTAGTTCGTGCAACGGTTAATTTACTAGAAAATCCTCAAAAGAATCAGCTTTGTGGTGAGGGAACGGAGAAAAAAGCTCATTTAGGAACTACACTTACGAAGGTGGTAGGCAGCAGTATATCATGGAGTATGCCTTCTGAGAATAAGAACAGGTGGAGCTTGTTAAGATAAAGAGATCGAGGATATTTTAAGGTACTGGAAAATCCTCAAAAGAATCTGCTTTGTGGTGAGGGAACAGAGAAAATAGTTCATTTAGGAACTACACGTTCGAAGGTGGTAGGCAGCTGTATATCAGGGAGTATCCCTTCTGGGAATAAGAACAGCTGGACCTTGTTAAAGTAATTAGATCGAGGAAAGTTTAATGTACTGAAACTCCTCAAAAAATCTGCTTTGTTGTGATGGAACAGAGAAAATATCTCATTTAGGAACTACACTTACGAAGTTGGTAGGCAGCATTAGTGGTGAGGGAAGAGAGAAAAAAGCTCATTTAGGAACTACCCTTACGAACGGGGTAAGCAGCTGTTTATCAGTAAATATCTCCCCGAAGAATAAGAACATCAATAGCTTAGTAAATTAAGTACTTCGTGGAAAGGTTAATGTACTGGAAACTCTTCAAAAGAATCTGCGTTGAGGTGAGGGAACAGAGAAAAAAGCTCAGTAAGAACTACACTTACGAAGGTGGTAGGCATCTGTATATCAGGGAGTATCCCTTATGAGAATAAGAACAGCTGGAGATTGCTAAGGTAATTAGAATGAGGAAAGGGTAATGTACTGGAAACTCCTCAAAAAATCTGATTCGTGGTGAAGTAAGAGAGAAAAAAGCTCATTTAGGAACTACACTAACGAACGGGGTAGTCAGCTGTTTATTAGGCAATATCCCTTCTGATAGTAAGAACAGCAGTTTCTTGTTAAAGTAAGTAGTTCGTGGAATAGTTAATGTACTGGAAACTCCTCAAAGAATCTGCTTTGTGGTGAGGGAACAGAGAAAAAAGCTCATTAAGAACTACACTCACGAAAGTGGTAGGCAGCTGTATATCATGGAGTATCCCTTATGATAATAATAACAGCTGGAGCTTGTTAAGGTAATTAGATCGAGAAAAGGTGATCGTACAGGAAACTACTCAAAAGAATCTGCATTGTAGTGAGGGAAGAGAGAAAAAAGCTCATTTAGGAACTACACTTTCGAACGGGGTAGGCAGCTGTTTATTAGTAAATTTCTCCACAGAGAATGAGAATAGCAGTAGCTTAGAAACTTATGTATTTCGTGGAAAGGTTAATGTACTGGAAACTCCTCAAAAGAATCTGATTTTCGGTGAGGGAACAGAGCACAACGCTCATTTAGGAACAACACATACAAAGGAGGTAGGCAGCTGTATATCAGGGAGTATCCCATTTGAGAATAAGAACAGCTCTAGCTTGTTAAGATAATTAGATCGAGGAAAGTTAAATGTACTGGAAACTCCTCAAAAAAATCTGATTTGTGGTGATAGAAGATCGAAAAAAGCTTATTTATTAACTCCATGAATGTACTGGGTAGGTAGCTGTTTATCAGTAAGTATCTCCCCTGAGAATAAGAATAGCCATAGCTTAGTAAGTTAAGAACAGCTGGAGCTTGTTAAGGTAATTAGATCGAGGAAAGTTTAATGTCCTGGAAACTCCTCATAAGAATCTGATTTGTGGTAAGGGAAGAGAGATAAAAGCTCATTTAGAAATGACATGAACATACTGGGTAGGTTGCTGTTTATAAGTAAATATCTCCCCTGAGAATAAGAGTAGCAGTAGCTTAGTAAAGTAAGTACTTCCTGGTATGGGTAATGTACTGGAAATTGCTCAAAAGAATCTACTTTTTGGTGAGGGAAGAGAGAAAAAAGCTCATTTAGGAACTACACTTTCGAAGGTTGGAGACAGCTGTATATCAGGCAATATCCCTTCTGAATGTAAGAACAGCTGTTGCTTGTTAAGGTAAATAGTTCGTGGAAAGGATAATGTACTGGAAACTCGACAAAAGAATCTACTTTGTGGTGAGGGAACAGAGAAAAAAATCTCATTTAGAAATTACACTTACAAACGTGGTAGGCAGCTGTATATCAGGGAGTTTCCCTTCTGAGAATAAGAACAGCTGGAGCTTATTAAGGTAATTAGATCGAGGAAAGGTTAATGTACTGGAAAATCCTCAAAAGAATCTGATTTGTGGTGAGGGAAAAGAGATAAAAGCTCATTTACGAATGACATGAACATACTGGGTAGGTAGCTGTTGATCAATAAATATCTCCCCTAAGAATGAGAATAGCAGTAGCTTAGTAAATTAAGTGCTGCCTGGAATGGTTAATGTACTGGAAACTCCTCAAAGGATCTGCTTTTTGGTGACAGAAGTGAGATAAAACCTCATTTAGCAACTACACTTGCGAAGGTGGTTGGCAGCTGTATATCAGGCAACATCCCTTCGGAGAATAAGAACAGCTGTTGCTTGTTAAGGTAAGTAGTTCCTGGAAAGGTTAATGTACTGGAAAATTATCACAAGAATCTGCTTTGTGGTGATGAAAGAGAGAAAAATGCACATTTATGAACTACACTTACGAAGCTGGTAGGCAGCTGTATATCACGGAATATCCCTTCTGAGAAAAAGAGCAGCTGGAACTTGTTAAGGTAATTACATCGAGGAAAGGTTAATGTACTGGAAACTCCTCAGAAGAATCTGATTTGTGATGAGAGAAGACAGGTAAAAGCTCATTTAGGACCGACATGAACTACTGGCTAGGTAGATTTTTATCAGTAAATTTCTCCCCTGAGAATAAGAATATCAGTAGCTTAGTAAATTAAATACTTCCTGGTATGGTTAATGTACTGGAAACTCCTCAAAGGATCTGCTGTTTGGTGACAGAAGTGATATAAAACCTCATTTAGCAACTACACTTACGAAGGTGGAATGCAGCTGTATATCAGGCAATGTCCCTTCTGATTATAAGAACAGCTGTTGCTTGTTAAGGTAAGTAGTTCTTGGAAAGGTTAATGTACTGGAAACTCATCACAAGAATCTGCTTGTGGTGAGGGAACAGAGAAAAAAGCTCATTTAGGACCTGCACATACGAAGGAGGAAGGCAGCTGTACATCAGGGAGTATCCCTTCTGAGAATAAATATAGCTGGAGCATGTGAAGGTAATTAGATGGAGGAAAGGTTAATGTACTGGACACTCCTCACAAGAATCAGATTTGTGGTGAGGGAACAGAGAAAAGAGGTCATATAGGACCTACACTTACGAAGGTGGTAGGCAGCCGTATATGAGGGAGTATCCCTTCTGAGAATAAGAACAGTTTAACCTGGTTAAGGTAATTATATCGAGGAAAGGTTAATGAACTGGAAACTCCTCAGAAGACTCTGATTTGTGGTGAGGGAAGAGAGATAAAAGCTCATTTAGGAAATACACATACGAAGGGGGTAGGCAGCTGTATATCAGGCAATATCACTTATGATAATAAGAAGAGCTGTTGCTCGTTAATGTAAGTAGTTCATGGAAAGGTTAATGTACTGGAAACTCCTCACAAGAATCTTCTTTGTGGTGAGGGAACAGAGAAAAAAGCTCATTTAGGAACTACACTTAGGAAGGTTTTCTGGGTAGGTAGCTGTTTATTAGTAAATATCTCCCCCAAGAATAAGAATAGCAGTAGCTTAGAAAATTAAGTACTTCCAGGTATGGGTAATGTACTGGAAATTCCTCAAAAGAATCTGCTTTATGGTGAGGAAAGAGAGATAAAAGCTCATTTAGGAACTACACATACGAAGGTGGTAGACAGCTGTTTATCAGGCTATATCCCTTCTGATTAAAAGAAGAGTTGTTGCTTGTTAAGGTAAGTAGTTTGTTTAAAGGTTAATGTACTGGAAACTCCTCACCAGAATCTGCTTTGTGGTGAGGGAACAGAGAAAAAAGCTCATTTAGGACCTACACTTACGAAGGTGGTATGCAGCTGTATATCAGGGAGTATCCATTCTGAGAATAAGAAGAGTTAGAGCTTTTTAAGGTAATTACATCCAGAAAAGGTTAATGTACTGGAAACTCCTCAGAATAAAATGATGTGTGGTGAGGGAAGAGAGATAAAAGCTCATTTAGGAACAAGATGAACATACTGGGTAGGTAGCTGTTTATATGTAAATATCTCCACTGACATTAAGAATAGCATTAGCTTAGTAAATTAAGTACTGCCTGGTATGGTTATTGTACTGGAGACTCCCCAAAAGAATCTGCTTTTTGGTGACGGAAGAGAGATAAAACCTCATTTAGGAACTACACTTATGAAGGTGGTTGGCAGCTGTATATCAGGCAATGTCCCTTCTGAGAATAAGAACCTCCGGAGCTTGTTAAGGTAAGTAGTTCGTGGAAAGGTTAATGTACTGGAAACTCCTCACAAGAATCTGCTTTGTGTTGAAGGACCAGAGAAAAAGCTCATTTATGAACTACATTTACGAAGGTGTTAGGCAGCTGTATATGTGGGAGTATACCTTCTGCTAATAAGTCCAGCTGTAGCTTGTTAAGGTAAGTAGTTCGTGGAAAGGTTAATGTACTGGAAACTCAGCACAAGAATCTGCTCTGTGGTAAGGAAACATAGAAAAAAGCTCATTTAGGAACAACACTTATGAAGGTGGTAGGCTGCTATGTATCAGGGAGTATCCCTTCTTCGAATAAGAACAGCTGGAGCTTGTTAATGTAATTACATCGAGGAAAGGGTAATGTACTGGAAACTCCTCAGAAGAATCTGATTTCTTGTCAGGGAAGAGAAATAAAATCTAATTTAGGAACAACATGAACATACTGGGTAGGTAGAGGTTTATCAGTAAATATCTCCCCTGAGAATGAGAATAGAAGTAGCTTAGTAAATTAAGTACTGCCTTGTATGGTTAATGTACTGGAAACTCCTCAAATAATCTGCTTTTTGGTGACGGAAGAGAGATAATACCTCATTTAGGAACTACACTTACGAATGTGGTTGGCAGCTGTATATCAGGCAATATCCCTTCTGAGAATAAGAACAGTTGGAGCTTCTTAAGGAAAGTAGTTCCTGGAAAGGTTAATGTTCTGGAAAATCCTCATGAGAAACTGCTTTTTGGTGATGGAACAGAGAAAAAAGCTCATTTATGAACTACAGTTAGGAAGGTCGTAGGCAGCTGTATATCAGGGAGTATCCCTTCTGAGAATAAAAACAGCTGGAGCTTGTTATGGTAATTAGATCTAGGAAAGATTAATGTACTGGAAACGCCTCATCGGAATCTGATTCGTGGTGAGGGAAGAGAGATAAAAGCTCATTTAGGACCGACATGAACATACTGGGTATGTAGCTGTTTATCAGTAAATATCTCCCCTGAGAATAAGAAGAGCAGTAGCTTAGTAAATTAAGTACGTCCTGGTATGGTTAATGTACTGGAAACTCCTCAAAAGAATCTGCTTTGTGGTGAGGGAACATAGAAAAAAACTCATTTGGAACTAATCTTACGAAGGTGGGAGGCAGCTGTATATCAGCGAGTATCCTTTCTGAGAATAAGAACAGCTGGAGCTTGTTTAGGTAATTAGATAGAGGAAAGGTTAATGTACTGGAAACTCCTCAAAAGAATCTGATGTGTGGTGAGGGAAGAGAGATAAAAGCTCATTTAGGAATGACATGAAGAAACTGTATTAGGTAGGTGTTTATTTGTAAATATCTCCCCTGAGAATAAGAATAAGAATATCTCCCCTGAGAATAAGAATATTCTCCCCTGAGAATAAGAATAGTATTAGTTTAGTAAATTAAGTACTTCGTGGTATGGGTATTGTACTGGAAATTCCTCAAATGAATCTGCTTTTTGGTGAGGGAAGAGAGAGAAAAGCTCATATATGAACTACACTTACGAAGGTGGTTGTCACCTGTATATCAGGGTATATCCCTTCTGAGAATAAGAACAGCTGGAGCTTGCTAAGGTAATTAGAATGAGGAAAGGGTAATGTACTGGAAACTTCTCAAAAGAATCTGAATCATGGTGAAGTAAGAGAGAAAAAAGCTCATTTAGGAACTACACTAACGAACGGGGTAGTCAGCTGTTTATTAGGCAATATCCCTTCTGATAGTAAGAACAGCAGTTTCTTGTTAAAGTAAGTAGTTCGTGGAATAGTTAATGTACTGGAAACTCCTCAAAGAATCTGCTTTGTGGTGAGGGAACAGAGAAAAAAGCTCATTAAGAACTACACTCACGAAAGTGGTAGGCAGCTGTATATCATGGAGTATCCCTTATGATAATGATAACAGCTGGAGCTTGTTAAGGTAATTAGATCGAGAAAAGGTGATCATACAGGAAACTACTCAAAAGAATCTGCATTGTAGTGAGGGAAGAGAGAAAAAAGCTCATTTAGTAACTACACTTTCGAACGGGGTAGGCAGCTGTTTATTAGTAAATTTCTCCACAGAGAATGAGAATAGCAGTAGCTTAGAAAATTATGTACTTCGTGGAAAGGTTAATGGACTGGAAACTCCTCTGATTTTCGGTGAGGGAACAGAGCACAACGCTCATTTAGGAACAACACTTACAAAGGAGGTAGGCAGCTGTATATCAGGGAGGATCCCATTTGAGAATAAGAACAGCTCTAGCTTGTTAAGATAATTAGATCGAGGAAAGTTAAATGTACTGGAAACTCCTCAAAAAATCTGATTTGTGGTGATAGAAGATCGAAAAAAGCTTATTTATTAACTACATGAACGTACTGGGTAGGTAGCTGTTTATCAGTAAGTATCTCCCCTGAGAATAAGAATAGCCATAGCTTAGTAAGTTAAGTACTTCGAGGAATGGTGAACGTACTGGAAAATCCTCAAGCGAATCTGATTTGTGGTGAGGGAACAGAGAAAATATCTCATTTAGGAACTACACTTACGAAGGTGGTAGGCAGCGGTATATCAGGGAATATCCCTTCTGAGAATAAGAACAGCTGTTGCTTGTTAAGGTAATTAGACTGAGGAAAGGTTAATGTACTGGAAACTCCTCAAAAGTATCTGATTTGTGCTGCGGGAAAAGAGAAAAAAGCTCATTTAGGAACTACAATTATGAAGGTGATAAGCAGCTCTATATCAGGGAGTATCCCGTCTGAGAATAAGCACAGCTGGAGCTTGTTAAGGTAATTAGATCGAGGAAAGTTTAATGTACTGGAAACTCCTCATAAGAATCTGATTTGTGGTAAGGGAAGAGAGATAAAAGCTCATTTAGAAATGACATGAACATACTGGGTAGGTTGCTGTTTATAAGTAAATATCTCCCCTGAGAATAAGAGTAGCAGTAGCTTAGTAAATTAAGTACTTCCTGGTATGGGTAATGTACTGGAAATTGCTCAAAAGAATCTACTTTTTGGTGAGGGAAGGGAGAAAAAAGCTCATTTAGGAACTACACTTTCGAAGGTTGGAGACAGCTGTATATCAGGCAATATCCCTTCTGAATGTAAGAACAGCTGTTGCTTGTTAAGGTAAGTAGTTCGTGGAAAGGATAATGTACTGGAAACTCGACAAAAGAATCTACTTTGTGGTGAGGGAACAGAGAAAAAAATCACATTTAGGAATTACACTTACAAAGTGGTAGGCAGCTGTATATCAGGGAGTTTCCCTTCTGAGAATAAGAACAGCTGGAGCTTATTAAGGTAATTAGATCGAGGAAAGGTTAATGTACTGGAAAATCCTCAAAAGAATCTGATTTGTGGTGAGGGAAGAGAGATAAAAGCTCACTTACGAATGACATGAACATACTGGGTAGGTAGCTGTTGATCAATAAATATCTCCCCTAAGAATGAGAATAGCAGTAGCTTAGTAAATTAAGTGCTGCATGGAATGGTTAATATATTGGGACTCCTCAAAGGATCTGCTTTTTGGTGACAGAAGTGAGATAAAACCTCATTTAGCAACTTCACTTGCGAAGGTGGTTGGCAGCTGTATATCAGGCAACATCCCTTCGGAGAATAAGAACAGCTGTTGCTTGTTAAGGAAAGTAGTTCCTGGAAAGGTTAATGTACTGGAAAATTATCACAAGAAACTGCTTTGTGGTGATGAAAGAGAGAAAAATGCACATTTATGAACTACACTTACGAAGCTGGTAGGCAGCTGTATATCACGGAATATCCCTTCTGAGAAAAAGAGCAGCTGGAACTTGTTAAGGTAATTACATCGAGGAAAGGTTAATGTACTGGAAACTCCTCAGAAGAATCTGATTTGTGATGAGAGAAGACAGGTAAAAGCTCATTTAGGACCGACAAGAACTACTGGGTAGGAAGCTTTTTATCAGTAAATTTCTCCCCTGAGAATAAGTATAGCAGTAGCTTAGTAAATTAAATACTTCCTGGTATGGTTAATGTACTTAAAACTCCTCAAAGGATCTGCTGTTTGGTGACAGAAATGAGATAAAACCTCATTTAGCAACTACACTTACGAAGGTGGAATGCAGCTGTATATCAGGCAATGTCCCTTCTGATTATAAGAACAGCTGTTGCTTGTTAAGGTAAGTAGTTCTTGGAAAGGTTAATGTACTGGAAACTCATCACAAGAATCTGCTTGTGGTGAGGGAACAGAGAAAAAAGCTCATTTAGGACCTGCACATACGAAGGAGGAAGGCATCTGTACATCAGGGAGTAACCCTTCTGAGAATAAATACAGCTGGAGCATGTGAAGGTACTTAGATGGAGGAAAGGTTAATGTACTGGACACTCCTCACAAGAATCAGATTTGTGGTGAGGGAACAGAGAAAAGAGGTCATATAGGACCTACACTTACGAAGGTGGTAGGCAGCCGTATATGAGGGAGTATCCCTTCTGAGAATAAGAACAGCTTAACCTGGTTAAGGTAATTATATCGAGGAAAGGTTAATGAACTGGAAACTCCTCAGAAGACTCTGATTTGTGGTGAGGAAAGAGAGATAAAAGCTCATTTAGAAAATACACATACGAAGGGGGTAGGCAGCTGTATATCAGGCAATATCACTTATGATAATAAGAAGAGCTGTTGCTCGTTAATGTAAGTAGTTCATGGAAAGGTTAATGTACTGGAAACTCCTCACAAGAATCTTCTTTGTGGTGAGAGAACAGAGAAAAAAGCTCATTTAGGAACTACACTTAGGAAGGTTTTCTGGGTAGGTAGCTGTTTATTAGTAAATATCTTCCCTGAGAATAAGAATAGCAGTAGCTAAGAAAATTAAGTTCTTCCAGGTATGGGTAATGTACTGGAAATTCCTCAAAAGAATCTGCTTTTTGGTGAGGAAAGAGAGATAAAAGCTCATTTAGGAACTACACATACGAAGGTGGTAGACAGCTGTTTATCAGGCTATATCCCTTCTGATTAAAAGAAGAGTTGTTGCTTGTTAAGGTAAGTAGTTCGTTTAAAGGTTAATGTACTGGAAACTCCTCACCAGAATCTGCTTTGTGGTGAGGGAACAGAGAAAAAAGCTCATTTAGGACCTACACTTACGAAGGTGGTATGCAGCTGTATATCAGGGAGTATCCCTTCTGAGAATAAGAACAGTTAGAGCTTGTTAAGGTAATTACATCCAGAAAAGGTTAATGTACTGGAAACTCCTCAGAATAAAATGATGTGTGGTGAGGGAAGAGAGATAAAAGCTCATTTAGGAACAAGATGAACATACTGGGTAGGTAGCTGTTTATATGTAAATATCTCCACTGACATTAAGAATAGCATTAGCTTAGTAAATTAAGTACTGCCTGGTATGGCTATTGTACTGGAGACTCCCCAAAAGAATCTGCTTTTTGGTGATGGAAGAGAGATAAAACCTCATTTAGGAACTACACTTACGAAGGTGGTTGGCAGCTGTATATCAGGCAATGTCCCTTCTGAGAATAAGAACCTCCAGAGCTTGTTAAGGTAAGTAGTTCGTGGAAAGGTTTATGTACTGGAAAATCCTCACAAGAATCTGCTTTGTGGTGATGGAACAGAGAAAAAAGCTCATTTATGAACTACACTTACGAAGGTGGTAGGCAGCTGTATATCAGGGAGAATCCCTTCTGACAATAAGAACAGCTGTGGCTTGTTAAGGTAAGTTGTTCGTGGAAAGGTTAATGTACTGGAAACTCCTGACAAGAATCTGCTTTGTGTTGAAGGACCAGAGAAAAAGCTTATTTATGAACTATATTTACGAAGGTGTTAGGCAGCTGTATATGAGGGAGTATCCTTTCTGCTAATAAGTCCAGCTGTAGCTTGTTAAGGTAAGTAGTTCGTGGAAAGGTTAATGTACTGGAAACTCCGCACAGGAATCTGCTCTGTGGTAAGGAAACATAGAAAAAAGCTCATTTAGGAACAACACTTATGAAGGTGGTAGGCAGCTATATATCAGGGAGTATCCCTTCTTCGAATAAGAACAGCTGGAGCTTGTTATGGTAATTAGATCTAGGAAAGATTAATGTACTGGAAACTCCTCAGCAGAATCTGATTCGTGGTGAGGGAAGAGAGATAAAAGCTCATTTAGGACCGACATGAACATACTGGGTATGTAGCTGTTTATCAGTAAATATCTCCCCTGAGAATAAGAAGAGCAGTAGCTTAGTAAACTAAGTACTGCCTGGAAACTCCTCTAAAGAATCTGCTTTTTGTTGAGGGAAGAGAGATTAAAGCTCATTTAGGAAATATACTTACGAAATTGGTAGGCCGTTGTGTATCAGGCAATATCCCTTCTGATTATAAGAACAGTTGTAGCTTGTTAAGTTAAGTAGTTGTTGGAAAGGTTAATGTACTGGAAACTCCTCACAAGAATCTGCTTTGTGGTGAGGGAACAGAGAAAAAAAGCTCATTTAGGATTTACACTTACGAAGGTGGTAGGCAGCTGTATATCAGGGAGAATCCCTTCTGAGAATAAGAACAGCCGGAGCTTGTTAAGGTAATTAGATCGTGGAAAGTTTAATGTACTGGAAACTCCTCAGAAGACTCTGATTTGTGGTGAGGGAAGAGAAATAAAAGCTCATTTAGGATCTACACATACGAAAGTGGTAGGCAGCTGTGTATCAGGCAATATCCCTTCTGATAATAAACAACTCTAGCTTGTTAAGGTAAGTCGTTCGTGGAAAGGTTAGTGTACTGGAAACTCCTCACAAGAATCTGCTTTGTGGTGAGGGAACACAGAAAAAAGCTCATTTATGAACTACACTTTTGAAAGTGGTTGGCAGCTGTATATCAGGGAGTACCCTTCTTAGAATAATAACAGCTGGAGCTTGTTAAGGTAATTAGATCGAGGAAAGGTTAATGTACTGGAAACTCCTGAGAATAATCTGAATTGTAGTGAGGGAAGAGAGATAAAAGCTCATTTTGGACCGACATAAACATACTGGGTAGATAGCTGTTTATCAGTAAATATCTTCCCTGACAATAAGAATAGCAGTAGCTTCGTAAATTAAGTATTTCCTGGTATGGTTATTTTACTGGGAACTGCTCAAAAGAATCTGCTTTTTGGTGAGGGAACAGAGTAAAAAGCTCATTTTAGAACTAAACTTACGAAGGTGGTTGGCAGCTGTATATCAGGCAATATACCTTCTGAGAATAAGAACAGCTGGAGCTTGTTAAGGTAAGTAGTTCGTGGAAAGGTTAATGTACTGGAAAATCCTCACAAGAATCTACTTTGTGGTTAGGGAACAGAGACAAAATCTCATTTAAGACCTACACTTATGGAGGTGGTAGGCAGCTGTATATCAGGGAGTATCACTTCTGACAATAAGAACAGCTGGAGCTTGTTAAGGTAATTAGGTCAAGTAAAGATTATTGTACTGGAAACTCCTCAGAAGAATCTGATATGTGGTGAGGGAAGAGAGATAAAAGCTCATTTAGGACCGACATGAACATACTGGTTAGGTAGCTGTTTATTATTGAATATCTCCCCTGAGAATAAGAATAGCAGTAGCTTAGTAAATTAAGTACTTCCTGGTATGGGTAATGTACTGGAAATTCCTCAAAAGAATCTGCCTTTTGGTGAGGGAAGAGAGATAAAAGCTCATTTAAGAACTACACTTACGAATGTGGTAGGCAGCTGTATTTCAGGCAATATCCCTTCCGATTATAAGAACAGCTGTTTCTTGTTAGGTAAGTAGTTCGTGGAAAGGTTACTGTACAGGAAACTCCTCACATGAATCTTCTTTGTGGTGAGGGAATAGAGAAAAAAGCTCATTAAGACCTACAATTACGAAGGTGGTAGGCAGCTGTATATCAGGGAATATCCCTTCTGAGAATAAGAACAGCTGGAGCAAGTTAAGGTAAGTCGATCGAGGAAAGGTTAATGTACACGAAACTCCTCAAAAGACTCTGATTTGTGGTGAGGGAATAGAGATAAAAGCTCATTTATGAACTACACATACGAACTGGGTAGGTACCTGTTAATCAGTAAATATCTCCACTGAGATTAAGAATAGCAGTAGCTTAGTAAATTAAGTACTTCCTGTTATGTTTATTCTAATGGAGACTCCTGAAAAGAATCTGCTTTATGGTAAGGGAAGAGAGTAAAAAGCTCATTTTGGAATTACACTTACGAAGTTGGTAGGCAGCTGTATATCAAAGAGTATCCCTTCTGAGAATAAGAGCACCTGGAGCTTGTTAAGGTACTTAGATCCAGAAAAGGTTAATGTACTGGAAACTCCTCAAAATAATCTGATGTGTGGTGAGGAAAGAGACAATAAACCTCATTTACGAATGACATGAACATACTGGATAGGTAGCTGTTTATCAGTAAATATCTCCCCTGAGAATGAGAATAGCAGTAGTTTATTAAATTAGAACTGCCTGGTATGCATAATATACTGGAAACTCCCCAAAAGAATCTGCCTTTTGGTGACGGAAGAGAATAAAACCTCATTACGGAACTACACTTACGAAGGTGGTTGGCAGCTGTATATCAGGCAATATATCTTCTGAGAATAAGAACATCTGGAGCTTGTTAAGGTAAGTAGTTTGTGGAATTGTTAATGTACTGGAAAATCCTCACAAGATTCTGCTTTGTGCCTTCGATAAAATCCAGCACCCATTTATGCTAAAAGCCCTGGAAAAACTGGGATTCCAGAGAGCATTCCTGAATATAATCAAGGCAGTTTATGACAAACCAATAGCAAGCATAACTCTAAATGGTGAAAAACTAAAGCCATTCTCTTTAAAATCAGGAACAAGGCAGGGATGTCCACTCTCTCCCCTGCTCTTGAACCTAGTAGTAGAATTCCTAGCCAGAGCAATTAGGCAAGGAGAGACTATAAAGGGGATCCAAATAGGAAAAAATGAAGTTAAACTTTCGCTCTTCGCAGATGACATGATCCTATACCTAAAGAATCCCATAGACTCTACCCCCAAGCTACTAGAGCTGATCCAAAACTTTGGCAAAATTGCAGGATATAAAATAAACCTTCAAAAATCAATGGCCTTTCTCTATGCTAACAACCCGAAGACCGAGGCTGAAATCAGGAAAGCAACTCCTTTTGCAATAGCCCCCCAAAACATAAAATACCTAGGAATAACCTTAACCAAAGAAGTGAAAGACCTCTTTGATGAGAACTTTAAAAGCTTGAAAAATGAAATTAAGTCAGAACTAAGAAAATGGAAAAACCTCCCATGCTCCTGGATTTGATTAATATAATCAAAATGGCAATATTGCCAAAGGCTATCTACAAATTCAATGCAATACCCATTAATATCCCAACACCATTCTTTAATGAAATAGAGGAAGCAATCCAGAAATTCATACGGAACAATAAAAGACCTAGAATAGCAAAAACACTCCTAAGCAGAAAGAACAGTGCTGGAGGAATTACAATACCCAACTTCAAGCTGTATTACAAAGCTATAGTAATAAAAACAGCTTGGTATTGGCACCAGAACAGGCCTGAAGACCAATGGAACAGAATTGAAGACCCAGAAATGAACCTACAAAACTACACCTACTTAATTTTTGATAAAGGAGCTAAACAATAGTATGGAAGAAAGATAGCCTCTTTAAAAAGTGGTGCTGGGAAAACTGGGTAAACACATGCAACAAACTAAAACTAGACCCTTATATATCACCCTGCACCAAAATCAATTCCAAATGGATTAAAGACCATGAAATAAAAACAGGCACCCCGAAAACACTAAAGGAAGCAGTAGGAGAAACACTTGGGCTCCTTGGCACAAGACAGAACTTCCTTAACAAAGAGCCTGAAAGGCTACAAATCAAAGAAAGGTTGGACAAATGGGACAAATTACGAAGGTGATAGGCAGCTCTATATCAGGGAGTATCCCGTCTGAGAATAAGAACAGCTGGAGCTTCTTAAGGTAATTAGATCGAGGAAAGGTAATTGTACTGGAAACTCCTCAAATGAATCTGATTTGTGGTGAGGGAAGAGAGATATAAGCTCATTTTAGAATGACATGAACATACTGGTTAGGAAGATGTTTATTAGAAAATAAATCCCCTGAAATAAGAATAGCAGCATCTTAGTAACTTAAGCACATCCTGGTATGGGTAATGTACTGGAAATTCCTCAAAAGAATCTTCTTTTTGGTGAGGGAATAGAGATAAAAGCTCATTTAGGAACTAAACTTACGAAGGTGGTAGGCAGATGTATATCACGCAATATCGCTTCTGATTATAAGAACAGCTGTTGCTTGTTAAGGTAAGTAGTTCGTGGAAATTTTAATGAACTGGAACTACTCACAAGAATCTGCTTTTTGGTGAGGGAACAGAGAGAAAAGCTCATTAATAACTACACTTACGAAGGTGGTAGGCAGCTGTATATCAGGGAGTATCCCTTCTCAAAATAAGAACAGCTGGAGCTTGTCAAGGTAATTAGATAGAGGAAAGGAAATTGTTCTGGAAACTCCTCAAAAGAATATGATTTCTGGTGATGGAAGAGAAATAAAAGCTCATTTAGGAACGAAATTAACATACTGGGTAGGTAGCTGTTTATCAGTAAATATCTCCCCTGAGATTAAGTAATGCAGTAGCTTAGCAAATTAAGCACTTCCAGGTATGGTTAATGTAATGGGAACTCCTCAAAAGAATCTGGATTGTGATGAGGGAACAGAGAAAAAAGGCAGCTGTATATCAGGGAGTATCCCTTCTGAGAATAAGAACAGCTGGAGCTTGCTCAGGTAATTAGATCGAGAAAGGTTTATGTACTGGGAACTCCTCAGAAAAATCTGATTTGTGGGTGAGGGAAGAAAGATAAAAGCTCATTTAGGAACGACAATAATATACTGGTTAGGTAGCTGTTTATCAGTAAATATCTCCAATGAGATTAAGAAAAGCAGTAGCTTAGTAAATTAAGCACTTCCTGGTATGGTTAATGTACTTGAAACTCCTCAAAAGAATCTGGTTTGTGGTGAGGGAACAGAGGAAAAAGCTCATTTAGGAACTACACTTACGAAGGTGGTAGGCCGCTGTATATCAGGGAGTATCCCTTTTGAGAATAAGAACAGCTGGAGCTTGTTAAGAAATTAGAATGAGGAAAGGTTAATGTACTGGGAACTCCTCGGTAGAATGTGATTTGTGGTGAGGGAAGAGAAATAAAAGCTATTTTAGGAACGACATGAACATACTGGGTATGTAGCTGTTTATCAGTAAATATCTCCACTGAGATTAAGAAAAGCAGTTGCTTAGTTAATTACGTACTTCCTAGTGTGGTTAATGTACTGGAAACTGCTCAAACGAATCTGGATTATGGTGAGGGAACAGAGAAAACAGCTAATTTAGGAACTACACTTACGAAGGTGGTAGGCAGCTGTATATAAGGGAGAATCCCTTTTGAGAATAAGAACAGCTGGTGCTTGTTAAGGAAATTACATCGAGGAAAGGTTAATGTACTGGGAAGTCCACAGAAGAATCTGATTTGTGGTGAGGGAAGAGAGATAAAAGCTCATTTAGAAACGAAATGAACATACTGGGTAGGTAGCTGTTTATGAGTAAATATCTTCACTCATCAAGTGGGCTATAGACCTACAAAGAGACTTCTCCGATTAGGAAATGAGAATGGCCAATAGACATATGAAAAAATGCTCTACATCACTGGCCATAAAGGAAATGCAAATCAAAACAACATTGAGATTCCATCTCACACCAGTAAGAATGTCACATATCAAGAAAACTAACAATAACAATTGTTGGAGGGGATGTGGCCAAAAGGGAACCCTACTTCATTGTTGGTGGGAATGTAAACTGGTTCAGCCACTCTGGCAAGCAGTATGGAGATTCCTCAGAATGCTCAATATAGAACTCCCCTATGACCCAGCAGCCCCACTGTTGGGTATCTACCCGAAAGCCCACAAACAAAACCACAGTAATGCCACCAGCACAACAATGTTCATCGCAGCACAATTTGTCATAGCGAGAATCTGGAACCAACCCAGATGCCCCTCCATAGATGAATGGTTCAGGAAAATGTGGTACATATACACAATGGAATTTTATGCCTCTATCAGGAAGACTGACATTGTTCCATTTGTAAGGAAATGGAAGGAATTGGAAAAAGTTATACTAAGTGAAGTGAGCCAGACCCAAAGGAACATGGACTCTATGGCCTCCCTTATTGGGAATAATTAGTACAGGTTTAGGCAAGCCATAGCACAGCATCACAAGGCCCAATAGCTATACACTTAGGAACACATAAGATGATGCTAAGTGAAATGAACTCCATGTTATGGAAACAATTGATATATCACAGTTGTAACTTCTTTCAACGTCCTAGGTGCATGTGTAGTTTCTGTTATTGATGATGTCCTTGTATCACCTTCCTATGGTTGTACCTACACTATCTTTGTAATCTTATCTGAGTATATTGAAACCGTGTTTACTGGTATTGGTAGTAGGAAATTCAAAGGGAATACCAAATTTGAGAGACACAGGGTTAAAAAGAGAAATAACTACAAATCAATACTTACAAAACTGTTTGGTGTAAGTGAACTGAACACCTGGGGGGGGAGGGAAAGGGGTGAGGGAGGGGGGCATGAAGGACAAGGCAACAAACAGTACAAGAAATGTATCCAATGCCCAACGTACGATATTGTAACCTCCCAGTACATCAGATTGAAAATAAAAATTTGAAAAAAAAAAAAAGAACAGCTGGAGCTTGTTAAGGTAATTACATCGAGGAAACGTTTATGTACTGGTAACTCCTGAGAAGAATCTTATTTGTGGTGAGGGAAGAGAGATAAAACTCTTTTAGGATTGACAAGAACATACTGGGTACGTAGCTTTTTCTCAGTAAATATCTCACCTGAGAATAAGAAGTGCAGTAGCTTAGTAAATTATGTACTTCCTGGTATGGTTAACGTACTGGAAACTACTCAAAAGAATATGCTTTGTAGTGAGGGAACAGAGAAAAAAGCTCATTTAGAACCTACACTTGCGAAGGTGGTAGGTAGCTGTATATCAGGGAGTATCACCTCTGAGAACAACAACAGCTGGAGATTGTTAAAGTAATTGCATTGAGGAAAGGTGAATGTACTGGGAACTCCTCAAATAATCTGATTAGTGGTGAGGGAAGAGAGATAAAAGCTCATTTAGGAACGACATGAAAATACTTGGTATGTAGATGTTTAACAGTAAATATCTCCACTGAGATTAAGAAAAGCAGTAGCCTTGTAAATTAAGCACTTCCTGGTATGATTAATATACTGGAAACTCGTCAAAAGAATCTGTAGTGTGGTGAGGGATACGAGTAAAAAGCTCATTTAGAAACTACAATTATGCAGGTGATAGGCAGCTGTATATCAGGGAGTATCCCCTCTGACAATAAGAACAGCTGGATCTTTTTAAGGTAATTACATCGAGGAACGTTTAATGTACTAGAAACACCTCACAAGAATCTGATCTATAGTGAGGGAAGAGATAAAAGCTCATTTTGGAACGACATGAACATACTGGGTAGGTAGCTGTTTATCAGTAAATGTCTCCACTGAAATTAAGAAATGCAGTAGCTTAGTAAATTAAGTATTTCCTGGCATTGTTAATGTACTGGCAACTCCTCAAAACAATGTGGATTGTGGTGAGGGAACGGAGAAAAAAGCTCATTTAGGAACCACACTGACGAAGGTGGTAGGCAGCTGTATATCAGGGAGTATCCCTTCTGAGAATAAGAACAGCTGGAGCATGTTAATGTAATTAGATCGAGGAAAGATTTATGTACTGGAAACTCCTCAGAAGAATCTGATTTCTGGTGAGGGGAGAGAGATAAAAGCTTATTTAGGAATGACAAGAACATTAAGGGTAGGTAACTGGTTTAACCGTAAATATCTCCCCTGAGAATAAGAATAGCAGTAGCTTAGTAAATTAAGTACTTCCTGGTATGGTTAATGTACTGGAAACTCCACAAAAGAATCTGCTTTAAAGAGAGGGAACAGAGAAAAAAGCTCATTTATGACCTACACTAATGAAGGTGGTAATCAGCTGCATATCAGGGAGTATCCCTTCTGAGAATAAGAACAGCTGGAACTTGATAAGGTAAATACATCGAGGAAAGTTTAATGGACTGGGAACTGCTCAGAAGAATATGCTTGGTGGTGAGGGAAGAGAGATATAAGCTCATTTAAGAACGTCATGAACATGCTGGTAAGTAGATGTTGATCAGTAAATATCTCCACTGACATTAAGAAATGCAGTAGTTTAGGAAATTAAGTACTTCCTGGCATGGTTAATGTACTGGAAACTCCTCAAAAGAATCTGGATCGTGGTGAGGGAACAGAGTAAAATGCTCATTTAGGAACTATACTTACGAAGGTGGTAGGCATCTGTATATCAGGGATTATCCCAACAGAGAATAAGAACAGCTGGAGCTTGTTAAGGTAATTCCATCCAGGAAAGGTTAATGTACTGGGAACTCCACAGAAGAATCTGATTTGTGGTGATGGAAGAGAGATAATAGCTCATTTAGGAACGACATGGACATACTGGGTAGGTAGCTGTTTATCAGTAAATATCTCCACTGAGATTAAGAAAAGCAGTAGCTTAGTAAATTTAGTACTTCCTGGTATGAATAACGTACTGGAAACTCCTCAAAAGAATCTGGATTGTGGTGAGGGAACAGAGAAAAAAGCTCATTTATGAACTACACATACGAAGGTGGTAAGCAGCTGTATATCAGGGAGTATCCCTTCTGAGAATAAGAATAGCTGGAGCTTGTTAAGGTAATTACATCGAGGAAAGGTTAATGTACTGGGAACTCCTGAGAAGAATGTGATTCGTGGTGAGGGAAGAGAGATAAAAGGTCATTTAGGAACGACATGAACATCCTGGGTAGGTAGCTTTTTATCAGTAAATAGCTACACTGAGATTAAAAAACGCAGCAGCTTAGTAAATTAAGTAATTCCTGGTATGGTTAGTGTACTGGAAACTCCTCAAAAGAATCTGCTTTGTAGTGAGGAAACAGAGAAAAAACTCATTTAGGACCTCCACTTACGAAGGTGGTAGGCAGCTGTATATCAGGAAGTATCCCTTCTGAGAATAAGAACAGCTGGAGCTTGTTAAGGTAATTACATCGAGGAAAGGATAATGAACTGGGAACTCCTCAGAAGAATCTGATTTGTAGTGAGGAAGGAGAGATAAAAGCTCATTTAGGGACGACATGAACAGACTGGGTAGGTAGCTGTTTATCACTAAATATCTCCACTGAGATTAAGAAAAGCAGTAGGTTAGTAAATTAAGTACATACTGGTATGGTTAATGTACGGGAAACACCACAAAAGAATCTGCTTTGTAGTGGCGGAACAGAGAAAATAGCTCATTTAGGAAGTACACAGACGAAGGTGGTAGGCAGCTGTATATCAGGGAGTATCCCTTCTGAGAATAAGAACAGCTGGAGCTTGATAAGGTAATTACATCAAGAAAAGCTTAATGTACTGGGAATTCCTCAGAAGAATTTGATTTGTGGTGAGGGAAGAGAGATAAAAGCTCATTTAGGAACGACATGAACATTCTGGGTAGGTAGTTGTTTATCGGTAAATATCTCCATTGAGATTTAGAAAAGAAGTAGCTTGGTTAATTAAGTACTTCCTGCTATGTTTAATGTACTGGAAACTCCTCAAAAGAATCGGGATTGTGGCGAGGAAACAGAGTAAAGTGCTCATTTAGGAACTATACTTACGAAGGTGGTAGGCAGCTGTATATCAGGGAGTATCCCATCAGACAATAAGAACAGCTCTAGGTTGTTAAGGTTATTACATCGAAGAAAGGATTATGCTCTGGAAGTCCTCAGAAGAGTCTTTTTTGTGGTGAGGGGAGAGAGATAAAAGCTAATTTATGAACCACAAGAACGTACTGGTAAGGAGCTGTTTATCAATAAATATCTCCCCTGAGATTAAGAATAGCAGTAGCTTAGTAATTTAAGTACTTCCTGGTATGGTTACTGTACTGCAAACTCCTCAAAGAATCTGGAGTGCGGTGAGGGAACAGAGAAAATAGTTCACTAAGAACCAACACTTACGAAGGTGGTAGGCAGCTGTATATCAGGGAGTACCCTTCTGAGAATAAGAACTGCTGGAGCTTGTTAACGTAATTACATCGAGGAAAGGTTAATGTACTGGGAACTCCTCAGAAGAATCTGATTTGTGGTGAGGGAAGAGAGATAAAAGCTCATTTAGGAACGACATGAACATTCTGGGTAGGTAGTTGTTTATCGGTAAATATCACCATTGAGATTTAGAAAAGAAGTAGCTTGGTTAATTAAGTACTTCCTGGTATGGTTAATGTACTGGACATTCATCAAAAGAATCTGCTTTGTAGTGAATGAACAGAGAAAAAAGGTCATTTAAGACCTAAACTTACGAAGGTGGTAGGCAGCTGTATATCAGGAAGTATCCCATCTGACAATATGTACAGCTGGAGGTTGTTAACGTAATTACATCGAGGAAAGGTTTTTGTACTGGAAACTCCTCAGAAGAATCTGATTTGTTTTTGGGGAGAGAGATAAAAGTTCATTTAGTAATGACAAGAACATACTGGTTAGGTAGGTGTTTATCAGTAAATATCTCCCCTGAGAATAAGAATAGAAGTACCTTAGTAAATAAAGTACTTCCTAGTATGGTTATTGTACTGGACACTCCTCAAAAGAATCTGCTTTGTGGTGAGGGAACAGAGAAAAAGCTCCATAATTAACTACACTTACGAAGGTGGTAGGCAGCTGTATATCAGGGAGTATCCCTTCTGAGAATAAGAACAGCTGGAGCTCGTTAACGTAATTACATGGAGGAAAGGTTCATGTACTGGGATCTCCTCAGAAGAATCTGATTTGTGCTGTGGGTAGAGAGATAAATGCTCATTAAGAACGACATGAACATACTGTGTAGGTAGCTGTTTATCAGTAAATATTTCCAGGGAGATTAGGAAAAGCAGTAGATTAGTAAATTAAGTACTTTCTGGTATGGTTACTGTACTTGAAACTCAAAAGAATCTGCTTTGTTGTGAGGAAACAGAGAAAAAAGCTGATTTAGTACCTACACTTACGAAGGTGGTAGGCAGCTCTATATCAGGGAAACTCCCTTCTGAGAATAATAAATGCTGGAGCTTGTTACGGTATTTAGATCGAGGAAAGGTTTATGTACTGGAAACTCCTGAGAAGAATCTGATTTGTGTTGAGCGGAGAGAGATAAAAGCTGATTTAAGAATGACAAGGACATACTGGGTAGGTATCTTTTTATCAGTAAATATCTCTCCGGAGAATAATAATAGCAGTTCCTTAGTCAATATGTACTTCTTGATATGGTTAATGTACTGAAAAATGTCAAAAGAATATGCTTTGTAGTGAGGGTACAGAGAAAAAAGCTCCTTTAGGACCTACACTTTCGAAGGTGGTATGCAGCTGTATATCAGGGATTATCCCTTCTGTGAATAAGAACAGCTTTAGCTTGGTAAGGTAATTACATCGAGGAAAGGTTAATGTACTGGGAACTCCTCAGAAGAATATGATTAGTGGTGAGGAAAGAGAGATAAAAGCTCATTTAGGATCGACATGAACATAATGGGTAGGTAGCTGTTTATCAGTAAATATATCCACTGAGATTAAGAAAAGCACTAGCTTCGTAAATTACGTACTTCCGGGTATGGTTAACGTACTGGTAACTCCTCAAAAGAATCTGGATTGTGGTGAGGGAACAGAGAAAAAAAGGCATTTAGTAACTACACATACGAAGGTGGTGGGGAGCTGTATATCAGGGAGTATCCCTTCTGAGAATAAGAACAGCTGGAGCTTGTTAAGGTAATTCCATCGAGGAAAGGTTAATGTACTGGGAACTCCTCAGAAGAATCTGATTTGTGTTGAGGGAAGTGAGATAAAAGCTCATTTAGGAAGGACATGAACATACTGGGTAGGTAGCTGTTTTTCAGTAAATATCTCCACTGAGATTAAGGAAAGCAGTAGCTTCGTAAATTAAGTAGTTCCTGGTATGTTTAATGTCCTTGAAACTCCTCATAACAATGTGGATTGTGGTGAGGTAACGGAGAAAAAAGCTCATTTAGGAATTACACTTACAAATGTGGTAGGCAGGTGTATATCAGGGAGTAACCCTTCTGAGAATAAGAACAGCTGGAGCTTGTTAAGGTAATTACATCGTGGAAAGGTTAATGTACTGGGAACTCCTCAGAAGAATCTGATTTGTGTTGAGGAAAGAGACACAAAAGCTCATTTAGGACCGACATGAACATACTCGGTAGGTAGCTGTTTATCAGTAAATATGTCCACTGAGATTAAGAAAAGCAGTAGCTTAGTAAATTAAGTGCTTCCTGGTATGGTAAATGTACTGGAAAGTCCTCAAAATAATCTGCTTTGTGGTGATGGAACAGAGAAGAAGCTCCTTAATTAACTACACTTACGATGGTGGTGGGCCTCTGTATATCAGGGAGTATCCCTTCTGATAATAAGGACAGCTGGAGATTGTTAAGGTAATTAGATCGAGGAAAGGGATATGTACTGGAAACTCCTCAGAAGAATCTGATTTGTGGTGATGGTAGAGAGTTGAAAGCTCACATAAGAATGACAAGTACATACTGGGTAGGTAGCTGATTATCAGTAAATATCTCCCCTGAGAATAAGAATAGCAGTAGCTTAGTAAATTAAGTACTTCCTGGTATGGTTAATGTACTGGAAACTCCTCAAAAGAATCTGCTGTGTAGTGAGGGAACAGAGCAAAAAGGTCATTTATGACCTACACTTATGAAGGTGGTAGGCAGCAGTATATCAGGGACTATCCCTGATAGGTAAGAATTTCGTGCAAAGGTTAATGCACTTGGAACTACTCAGAAGAATCTGATTTGTAGTGAGGGAAGAGAGAAAAAATCTCTTTAGGACCTACACTTACGAAGGTGGTAGGCAGCTGTATATCAGGGAGTACCCCTTCTGAGATCAAGAACAGCTGGAGCTTGTTAAGGTACTTTAATCGCAGAAAGGTTATTGTACTGTGAACTCCTCAGAAGAATCTGATTTTTGGTGAGGGAAGAGAGATCAAAGCTCATTTAGGAACGACATGAACATACTGGGTAGGTAGCTGTTTAGCAGTAAATATCTCCACTGAGATTAAGAAAAGCAGTAGCTAAGTAAATTAAGTACTTCATGGTATGGTTAATGTACTGGAATCTCCTCAAAAGAATGTGCATTTTCGTGAGGGAATAAAAAACAAGCTCATTTAGGAACTACACGTACGAAGGTGGTAGACAACAATATATCAGGGAGTATCCCTTCTGAGAATAAGAACAGGTGGACCTTGATAAAGTAATTACATCGAGGAAAGTTTAATGTACTGGGATCTCCTCAGAAGACTCTGATTTGTGGTGAGGGAAGAGAGATTAAAGCTCATTTAGGAACGACATGACTATATTGGGAAGGTAGCTGTTTATCAGTAAATATCTACACTGAGATTAAGAAAAGCAGTAGCTTAGTAAATTAAGTACTTCCTGGTATGGTTAATGTACTGGAAACTCCTCAAAAGAATCTGCTTCGTGGTGAGGGAACAGAGAAAAAAGCTCATTAAGAACTACACTTACGAAGGTGGTAGGCAGCTGTATATCAGGGAGTATCCCTTCTGAGAATAAGAACAACTGGCGCTTGTTGAGGTAATTACATCGAGGAAAGGTTAATGCACTTGTAACTCCTCAGAAGAATCTGTTTTGTAGTGAGGGAAGAGAGAAAAAAGCTCATTTAGGACCTACATTTACGAAGCTGGTAGGCAGCTGTATATCAGGGAGTACCCCTTCTAAGAACAAGAGCAGCTGGAGCTTGTTAAGGTAATTAAATCGCAGAAAGGTTATTGTACTGGGAACTCCTCAGAAGAATCTGATTTGTGGTGAGGGAAGAGAGATCAAAGCTAATTTAGGAACGACATGAACATACTGGGTAGGTAGCTGTTTATCAGTAAATATCTCCACTGAGATTAAGAAAAGCAGTAGCTTAGTAAATTAAGTACTTCCTGTTATGGTTAATATACTGGAAACTCCTCAAAAGAATCTGCTTTGTAGTGAGGGAACATAGAATAAAGCTCATTTAGGACCTTCACTTACGAAGGTGGTAGGCAGCTGTGTATCAGGGAGTATCCCTTCTGAGATTAAGAACAGGTGGAACTTGTTAAGGTAATTACATCGAGGAAAGGTTAATGTACTGGGAACTCCTCAGAAGAATCTGATTTGTGGTGAGGGAGGAGAGACGAAACTCATTTAGGAACGACATGAACATACTGTGTTGGTAGCTGTTTATTAGTAAATATCTCCACTGAGATTAAGAAAAGCAGTAGCTTAGTAAATTAAGTACTTCCTGGTATGTTTAATGTACAGGAAACTCCTCAAAAGAATCTGCTTTATGGTGAGGGAAGAGAAAAAGCTCCATAATGATCTACACTTTCGAAGGTGGTAGGAAGCTGTATATCAGGGAGTATCGCTTCTGAGAATAAGAACAGCTGCAGCTTTTTAAGATAATTACATCTAGGAAAGGTTAATGTACTGGGAACTCCTCAGAAGTATCTGATTTGTCGTGAGGGAAGAGAGATAAAAGCTCATTTGGGAATGACCAGAACATACTGAGTAGGTAGCTGTTTATCAGTAAATATCTCCACTGAGATTAATTAAGTACTTCCTGGTATGGTTAATGTACAGGAATCTCCTCAAAAGAATGTGCATTTTAGTGAGGGTACAAAAAAAAAGCTCATTTAAGACCTACACATACGAAGGTTGTAGACAACTCTATATCAGGGAGTATCCCTACTGAGAATAAGAACAGCTGGAACTTGATAAGGTAAATACATCGAGGAAAGTTTAATGTACTGGGAACTGCTCAGAAGAATATGCTTGGTGGTGAGGGAAGAGAGATAAAAGCTCATTTAGGAACCAAATGAACATACTGGGTAGGTAGCTGTTTATCAGTAAATATCTCCACTGAGAATATGAAAAGCAGTAGCTTAGTAAATTAAGTACTTCCTGGTATGGTTAATGTACTGGAATCTCCTCAAAAGAATGTGCATTTTAGTGAGGGAACAAAAAACAAGCTCATTTAGGAACTACACGTACGAAGGTGGTAGACAACAATATATCAGGGAGTATCCCTTCTGAGAATAAGAACAGCTGGAACTTGATATGGTAATTACATCGAGGAAAGTTTAATGTACTGGGATCTCCTCAGAAGACTCTGATTTGTGTTGAGGGAAGAGAGATAAAAGCTCATTTAGGAACGACATGACTATATTGGGTATGTAGCTGTTTACAGAAAATATCTCCACTGAGAATAAGAAAAGCAGTAGCTTAGTAAATTGAGTACTTCCTGGTATGGTTAATGTACTGCAAACTCCTCAAAAGAATCTAGATTGTGGTGAGGGAATAGAGACAAAAGCTAATTTAAGAACTACACTTACGAAAGTGGTAGGCAACTGTGTATCAGAGAGTATCCCTCCTGAAAATAAGAACAGCTGGAGCTTTTTAAGGTAATTAGATCGAGAAAGGTAAATGTACTGGAAACCCCTCAAAAGAATCTGCTTCGTGGTGAGGGAACGGAGAAAAAAGCTCATTTAAGACCTACACTTACGAAGCTGTTAGGCAGCTGTATATCAGGGGGTACCCCTTCTGAGAACAAGAGCAGCTGGAGCTTGTTAAGGTAATTAAATGGCAGAAAGGTTATTGTACTGGGAAATCCTCAGAAGAATCTGATTTGTGGTGAGGGAAGAGAGATCAAAGCTAATTTAGGAACAACATGAACATACTGGGTAGGTAGCTGTTTATCAGTAAATATCTCCACTGAGATTAAGAAAAGCAGTAGCTTAGTAAATTAAATACTTCCTGTTATGGTTAATATACTGGAAACTCCTCAAAAGAATCTGCTTTGTAGTGAGGGAACAGAGAAAAAAGCTCATTTAGGACCTTCACTTACGAAGGTGGTAGGCAGCTGTGTATCAGGGAGTATCCCTTCTGAGATTAAGAACAGGTGGAACTTGTTAAGATAATTACAACGAGGAAAGGTTAATGTACTGGGAACTCCTCAGAAGAATCTTATTTGTGGTGAGGGAGGAGAGACGAAACTCATTTAGGAACGACATGAACATACTGGGTAGGTAGCTGTTTACTAATAAATGTCTTCACTGAGATTAAGAAAATCAGTAGCTTAATAAATTAAGTACTTCCTGGTATGTTTAATGTACAGGAAACTCCTCAAAAGAATCTGCTTTATGGTGAGGGAAGAGAAAAAGCTCCATAATGAACTACACTTTCGAAAGTGTTAGGAAGCTTTATATCAGGGAGTATTGCTTCTGAGAATAAGAACAGCTGCAGCTTTTTAAGATAATTACATCTAGGAAAGGTTTCATGTACTGGGAACTCCTCAGAAGTATCTGATTTGTCGTGAGGGAAGAGAGATAAAAGCTCATTTAGGAACGACAGGAACATACTGGGAAGGTAGCTGTTTATCAGTAAATATCTCCACTGAGATTAATTAAGTACTTCCTGGTATGGTTAATGTACAGGAATCTCCTCAAAAGAATGTGCATTTTAGTGAGGGTACAAAAAAAAAAGCTCATTTAAGACCTACACATACGAAGGTTGTAGACAACTCTATATCAGGGAGTATCCCTTCTGAGAATAAGAACAGCTGGAACTTGATAAGGTAAATACATCGAGGAAAGTTTAATGTACTGGGAACAGCTCAGAAGAATATGCTTGGTGGTGAGGGAAGCAAGATAAAAGCTCATTTAGGAACCAAATGAACATACTGGGTAGGTAGCTGTTTATCAGTAAATATATCCACTGAGAATAAAAAAAGCAGTAGCTTAGTAAATTAAGTACTTCCTGGTATGGTTAATGTACTGGAAACTCCCCAAAAGAATCTGCTTTGTTTGAGGGAACAGAGAGAAAAGCTCCTTTATTACCTACACTTACGAATGTGGTAGGCAGCTGTAAATCAGGGAGTATCCCATCTGAGAATAAGAACAGCTGGAGCTTGTTAAGGTAATTACACAGGGGAAAGGGTAATGTACTGGGAACTCCTCAGAAGAATCTGATTTGTGGTGAGGGGAGAGAGATAAAACCTCATTTAGTAATGACAATTACATAATGTGTAGGTAGCTTTTTATCAGTAAATATCTCCCCTGAGAATAAGAATAGCTGTAGCTTAGTAAATTGAGCACTTCCTGGTATGGTTAATGTACTGGAAACTCTTCAATAGATTCTGCTTTGTAGTGAGGGAATAGACAAAAAAGCTCATTTAGGACCTACACTTACGAAGGTGGTAGGCAGCTGTATATCAGAGACTATCCCTCCTGAGAATAAGAAAAGCTGGAGCTTGTTAAGGTAATTACATCGAGGAAAAAGGTTAATGTACTGGGAAATCCTCAGAAGAATCTGATTCGTGGTGAGGGAAGAGAGATAAAAGCTCATTTAGGAACGACATGAACATACTGCATAGGTAGATGTTTATCAGTAAATATCTCCACTGAGATTAAGAGAAGCAGTAGCTTAGTAAGTTAAGTACTTCCTGGTATGGTTAATGTACTAGAAACTCCTCGAAAGAATCTGCTTTGTAGTGTGGGAACAGAGAAAAAAGCTCATTTAGGACCTACACGTACGAAGGTGGTAGGCAGCTGTATATCAGGGAGTATCCCTTCTGAGAATAAGAACAGCTGGAGTTTGTTACAAGAATAGATCGAGGAAAGGTTTATGTACAGGAAACTACTCAGAAGAATCTGATCTGTGGTGAGGGGAGAGAGATAAAAGCTCATTTAGGAATGACCAGAACATACTGGGTAGGTAGCTGTTTATCAGTAAATATCTCCACTGAGATTAATTAAGTATTTCCTGGTATGGTTAATGTACAGGAATCTCCTCAAAAGAATGTGCATTTTAGTGAGGGTACAAAAAAAGCTCATTTAAGTCCTACACATACGAAGGTTGTAGACAACTCTATATCAGGGAGTATCCCTTCTGAGAATAAGAACAGCTGGAACTTGATAAGGTAAATACATCGAGGAAAGTTTAATGGACTGGGAACTGCTCAGAAGAATATGCTTGGTGGTGAGGGAAGAGAGATAAAAGCTCATATAGGAACCAAATGAACATACTGGGTAGGTAGCTGTTTATCAGTAAATATCTCCATTGAGAATAAGAAAAGCAATAGCTTAGTAAATTAAGTACTTCCTGGTATGGTTAATGTACTGGAAACTCCCCAAAAGAATCTGCTTTGTTTGAGGGAACAGAGAGAAAAGATCCTTTATTACCTACACTTACGAATGTGGTAGGCAGCTGTAAATCAGGGAGTATCCCACCTGAGAATAAGAACAGCTGGAGGTTTGCAAGGAAATTACATCAAAGAAAGGTTTATGTTCTGGAAACTCCTCAGAAGAATCAGATTTGTGGTGAGGGGAGAGAGATAAAAGCTCATTTAGTAATGACAAGAACATAATGTGTAGGTAGCTTTTTATCAGTAAATATCTCCCCTGAGAATAAGAATAGCTGTAGGTTAGTAAATTAAGTACTTCCTGGTATGGTTAATGTACTGGAAACTCTTCACTACATTCTGCTTTGTAGTGAGGGAATAGACAAAAAAGCTCATTTAGGACCTACACTTACGAAGGTGGTAGGCAGCTGTATATCAGAGACTATCCCTTCTTAGAATAAGAACAGCTGGAGTTTGTTAAGGTAATTACATCGAGGAAAAAGGTTCATGTACTGGGAAATCCTCAGAAGAATCTGATTTGTGGTGAGGGAAGAGAGATAAAAGCTCATTTAGGAACGACATGAACATGCTGCATAGGTAGCTGTTTATCAGAAAATATCTCTACTGAGTTTAAGAGAAGCAATAGCTTAGTAAATTAAGTACTTCCTGGTATGGTTAATGTACTAGAAACTCCTCGAAAGAATCTGCTTTGTAGTGAGGGAACAGAGAAAAAAGCTCATTTAGGACCTACACGTACGAAGGTGGTAGGCAGCTGTATATCAGGGAGTATCCCATCTGAGAATAAGAACAGCTGGAGGTTGTTAGTTAATTACATCGAAGAATGGTTTATGTTCTGGAAACTCTTCAGAAAAATCTGATTTGTGGTGAGGGGAGAGAGATAAAATCTAATTATGAATGACAAGAACATACTGGGTAGGTAGCTGTTTATCAGTAAATATCTCCCCTGAGAATAAGATTAGCTGTAGGTTAGTAAATTAAGTACTTCCTGGTATGGTTAATATACTTTAAACTCCTCAATAGAATCTGCTCTGTGGTGAGGGAACAGAGAAAAAAGCTCATTTAGGGACTACACTTACTTAGGTGGTAAGCAGCTGTATATCAGGGAGTGTCCCTTCTGAGAATAAGAACAGCTGGAGCTTGTTAAGGTAATTAGATCAAAGAAAGGTTTATGTACTGGAAACTCCTCAGAAGAATCTGATTTGTCGTGAGGGGTGAGGGACAGAAGATCATTTAGGAAAGACATGAACATACTGGGTAGGTATCTGTTTATCAGTAAATATCTCCACTGAGATTTGGAAAAGCAGTAGCTTCGTAAATTAAGTACTTCCTGGTATGGTTAATGTACTTGAAACTAATCATAAGAATCTGGATTGTGGTGAGGGAACAGAAAAAAAAAGCTTATTTAGAACCTACACTTACAAAGGTGGTAGGCAGGTGTATATCAGGGAGTATCCCTTCTGAGAAATAGAAAAGCTGGAACTTGTTAAGGTAATTACATCGAGGAAAGGTTAATGTACTGGGAACTCCTCAGAAAAATCTGATCTTTGGTGAGGGAAGAGAGAAAAATCTCATTTAGGAAAGACATGAACATACAGGGTAGGTAGCTGTTTATCAGTAAATATCTCCACTGAGATTAAAAAAAGCAGTACCTTAGTAAATTAAGTAGTTCCTGGTATGGTTAATGTACTGTAAACTCTTCAAAAGAATTTGGATTGTGGTGATTGAACAGAGAAAAAAGTTCATTTAGGAACTACACTTAGGTAGGTGGTAGGCAGCTGTATATCAGGGAGTATCCCTTCTAAGAATGAGAACAGTGGAGCTTATTAAGGTAATTACAACGAGGAAAAGTTAATGTACTGTAAACTCCTCAGAAGAATCTGATATGTGGTGAGGGAAGAGAGATAAAAGCTCATTTAGGAATGACATGAACATACTGGGTAGGTAGCTGTTTATCAGTAAATATCTACACAGATATTAAGAAAAGCAGTAGCTTAGTAAATTAAGTATTTCCTGGTATGGTTAATGTACTGGAAACTCCCGAAAAGAATCTGGATTGTGGTGAGGGAAGAGAGATAATTGCTCATTTAGGAATGACAAGGACATATTGCTAGGTAGCTGTTTATCAGTAAATATCTCCCCTGTGAATAAGAAAAGCAGAAGCTTAGTAAATTAAGTACTTCCTGGTATAGATAATGTACTGGAAACTCCTCAAAAGAACATGGGTTTTGTTGAGGGAGCAGAGAAAAAAGCTCATTTAGGACCTACCCTTACGAAGGACGTAAGCAGCTGTATATCAGGGAGTATCCCTTCTGAGAATAAGAACAGTTGTAGATTGTTAAGGTAATTACATCGAGGAAAGGTTAATGTAATGGGAACTACTCAGAAGAATCTGACTTGTGGTGAGCGAAGAGATATAAAATCTCCTTTAGGAACGACATGAACATACTGGGTAGGTAGCTGTTTATCAGTAAATATCTCCACTGAGATTAAGGGAAGCAGTAGATTAGTAAATTAAGTACTTCCTGGTATGGTTCATGTACTGGAAATTCCTCAAATGAATCTGGATTGTGCTGAGGGAACAGAGAAAAAAGCTCATTAAGGAACAACACTTACGAAGGTGGTAGACAGCTGTTTATCAGGGAGTATCCCTTCTGAGAATAAGAACAGCTGGAGCTTGTTAAGGTAATTACATCTAGGAAAGGTTAATGTACTGGGAACTCGTCAGAAGAATCTGGATGATGGTGAGGGAACAGAAAAAAAAGCTCATTTAGGAACGACATGAACATACGGGGAAGGAAGCAGTTTATCAGTAAATATCTCCCCTGAGATTATGAAAAGAAGTAGCTTAGTAATTTAAGTACTTCCTCGTATGTTTAATGTTCTGGAAACTCCTCAAAACAATCTCGATTGTGGTAAGGGAACAGAGACAAAAGCTCATTTAGGAACTACACTTACGAAGGTGGTAGGCAGCTGTACTTCGGGGAGTATCCCTTGTGAGAATAAGAACAGCTGGAGCTTGTTAAGGTAATTACATCGAGGTAAGGTTAATGTACTGGGAACTCATCAGATGAACCTGATTTTGGGGAGGGGAGAGACATATATTTCATTTAGGAACGACATAAACATACTGTGTAGGTAGCTGTTTATCAGTAAATATCTCCACTGAGATTAAGAAAAGCAGTAGCTTAGTAACTTAAGTACTTCCTGGTATGGTTACTGTACTGGTAACTCCCCAATAGAATCTGGATTGTGGTGAGGGAAAAGAGAAATAAGCTCATTTAGGACCTGCACTTACGAAGGGGGTAGGCAGCTGTATATCAGGGAGTATCCCTTCTTACAATCAGAACACATGGAGCTTGTTAATGTAATTACATCTAGGAAAGGTGTATGTACTGGAAACTCCTCAGAATAATCTGATTTGTGGTGAGGGAAGAGAGATAAAAGCTCATTTAGGATGGACATGAACATACTGGGTAGGTAGCTGTTTATCAGTAAATATCTCCCCTGAGAATAAGAATAGCAGTATCTTAGTAAATTAAGTACTTCCTGGTATGGTTAATATTCTGCAAACTCCTCAAAAGAATTGGATTGTGGTGAAGGAACAGAGAAAAAAGCTCATTTAAGAACTTCTCTTATGAAGTTGGTAGGCAGCTGTATATCAGGGAGTATCCCTTCTGAGAATAAGAACAGCTGGAGCTTGTTGAGGTAATTACAACGAGGAAAGGTTAATGTACTGGGAACTCCTCAGATGAATCTGAATATTAGTGAAGCAAGAGAGATAAAAGCTCATTAATGAACATCATGAACATACTTGGTAGGTAGCTGTTGATCAGTAAATATCTCCACTGAGATTAAGAAAAGTAGAAGCTTAGTAAATTATGTACTTCCTGGTATGGTTAATGTACTGGAAACTCCTCAAAAGAATCTGGAATGTGGTGAGGGAACAGAGAAAAAAGCTCATTTAGGACCTGCACTTACGAAGGGGGTAGGCAGCTGTATATAAGGGAGTAAAGCCTCTGAGAATAAAAACAGCTGGAGCTTGTTAAGGTAATTACACAGGGGAAAGGATAATGTACTGGGAACTCCTCAGAAGAATTTGATTTGTCGGGAGGGGAGAGAGATAAAAGCTCATTTAGGACCTGCACTTACGAAGGGGGTAGGCAGCTGTATATCAGGGAGTATCCCTTCCGAGAATAAAAACAGCTGGATCTTGTTAAGGTAATTACACAGGGGAAAGCATAATGTACTGCGAACTACTCAGAAGAATCTGATTTGTGGTGAGGGGAGAGAGATAAAAGCTCATTTAGTAACGACATGAACATTCTTAGTAGGTAGCTGTTTATTAGTAAATATCTCCACTGAGATTAAGAAAAGCAGTAGCTTAATAAATTAAGTACTTCCTGGTATGGTTACTGTACTGGTAACTCCCCAAAAGAATCTGGATTGTGGTGAGGGAACAGAGAAAAAAGCTCATTTAGGACCTGCACTTACGAAGGGGGTAAGCAGCTGTATATCAGGGAGTAAAGCCTCTGAGAATAAAAACAGCTGGAGCGTGTTAAGGTAATTACACAGGCGAAAGGATAATATACTGGGAACTCCTCAGAAGAATCTGATTTGTGGTGAGGGGAGAGAGATAAAAGCTCATTTAGGACCTGCAATTACGAAGGGGGTAGGCAGCTGTATATCAGAGAGAATCCCGGCTGAGAATAAAAACAGGTGGAGCTTGTTAAGGTAATTACACAGGGGAAAGGATAATGTACTGGGAACTCCTCAGAAGAATCTGATTTGTGGTAAGAGGAGAGAGATAAAAGCTCATTTAGGAACGACATGAACATGCTGCATAGGTGGCTGTTTATCAGTAAATATCTCCACTGAGATGAAGAAAAGCAGTAGCTTAATAAATTAATTATTTCCTGGTATGGTTACTGCACTGGTTACTCCCCAAAAGAATCTGGATTGTGGTGAGGGAACAGAGAAAATAGCTCATTTAGGACCTACACTTACGAAGGGGGTAGGCAGCTGTATATCAGGGAGTATCCCTTCTGAGAATAAAAACAGCTGGAGCTTGTTAAGGTAATTATACAGGGGAAAGGATAATGTACTGCGAACTACTCAGAAGAATCTGATTTGTGGTGATGGGAGAGAGATAAAAGCTCATTTAGGAACGACATGTACATTCTGCGTAGGTAGCTGTTTATTAGTAAATACCTCCACTGAGATTAAGAAAAGCAGTAGCTTAATAAATTAAGTACTTCCTGGTATGGTTACTGTACTGGTAGCTCCCCAAAAGAATCTGGATTGTGGTGAGGGAACAGATAAAAAAGCTCATTTAGGAACTGCACTTACGAAGGGGGTAGGCAGCTGTATATTAGGGAGTAAAGCCTCTGAGAATAAAAACAGCTGGAGCTTGTTAAGGTAATTACACAGGGGACAGGATAATGTACTGGGAACTCCTCAGAAGAATTTGATTTGTGGGGAGGGGAGAGAGATAATAGCTCATTTAGGACCTGCACTTACGAAGGGGGTAGGCAGCTGTATATCAGGGAGTATCCCTTCCCAGAATAAAAACAGCTGGATCTTGTTAAGGTAATTACACAGGGGAAAGCATAATGTACTGGGAACTCCTCAGAAGAATCTGATTTGTGGTGAGGGGAGAGAGATAAAAGCTCATTTAGGAACGACATGAAAATGCTGCATAGGTATCTGTTTATCTGTAAATGTCTCCACTGAGATTAAGAAAAGCAGTAGCTTAATAAATTAAGTACTTCCTGGTATGGTTACTGTACTGGTAACTCCCCAAAAGAATCTGGATTGTGGTGAGGGAACAGAGAAAAAGCTCATTTAGGACCTGCACTTACGAAGGGGGTAGGCAGCTGTATATCAGGAAGTAAACCTTCTAAGAATAAAAACAGCTGGAGCTTGTTAAGGTAATTACACAGGGGAAAGGATAATGTATTGGGAACTTCTCAGAAGAATCTGATTTGTGGTGAGGGGAGAGAGATAAAAGCTCATTTAGGACGGACATGAACATGTTGCATAGGTAGCTGTTTATCAGTAAATATCTCGACTGAGATTAAGAAAAGCAGTAGAAAAATAAATTAAATACTTCCTGGTATGGTTACTATACTGGTAACTCCGCAAAAGAGTCTGGATTGTGGTGAGGGAACAGAGAAAAAAGCTCATTTAGGACCTGCACTTACGAAGGGGGTAGGCAGCTGTATATCAGGGATTATCCCTTCTGAGAATAAAAATAGCTGGAGCTTGTTAAGGTAATTACACAGGGGAAAGGATAATGTACTGGGAACTCCTCAGAAGAATCTGATTTGTGGTGAGGGGAGAGAGATAAAAGCTCATTTAAGAACGATATGAAAATGCTGCATAGGTAGCTGTTTATCAGTAAATATCTCCACTGAGATTAAGAAAAGTAGTAGCTTAATAAATTAAGTACTTCCTGGTATGGTTACAGTACTGGTAACTACCCAAAAGAATCTGGATTGTGGTGAGGGAACAGAGAAAAAAGCTCATTTAGGACCTGCACTTACGAAGGGGGTAGGCAGCTGTATATTAGGGAGTAAACCTTCTGAGAATAAAAACAGCTGGAGCTTGTTAAGGTAATTACACATGGGAAAGGATAATGTACTGGGAAATGCACAGAAGTATATGATTTGTGGTGAGCGGAGAGAGATAAAAGCTCATTTAGGAACGACATGAACATGCTGCGTAGGTAGCTGTTAATCAGTAAATATCTCCACTGAGATTAAGAAAATCAGTAGCTTAATAAATTAAGTACTTCCTGGTATGGTTACTGTACTGTTAACTCTCCAAAAGAATCTGGATTGTGGTGAGGGAACAGAGAAAAAAGCTCATTTAGGACCTGCACTTACGAAGGGGGTAGGCAGCTGTATATCAGGGAGTAAAGCCTCAGAATAAAAACAGCTGGAGCTTGTTAAGGTAATTACACAGGGGAAAGGATAATGTACTGGGAACTCCTCAGAAGATTCTGAATTGTGGGGAGGGGAGAAAGATAAAAGCTCATTTAGGACCTGCACTTACGAAGGTGGTAGGCAGCTGTATATCAGGGAGTATCCCTTCTGAGAATAAAAACAGCTGGAGCTTGTTAAGGTAATGACACAGGGGAAAGCATAATGTACTGGGAACTCCTCAGAAGAATCTGATTTGTGGTGAGGGGAGAGAGATAAAAGCTCATTTAGGAACGACATGGACTTGCTGCATAGGTAGCTGTTTATCAGTAAATATCTCCACTGAGATTAAGAAAAGCAGTAGCTTAATAAATTAAATACTTCCTGGTATGGTTACTGTACTGGTAACTCCCCAAAAGAATCTGGATTGTGCTGAGGGAACAGAGAAAAAAGCTCATTTAGGACCTGCACTTACGAAGGGGGTAGCCAGCTCTATATCAGGAAGTAAACCTTCTGAGAATAAAAACAGCTGGAGCATGTTAAGTTAATTACACAGGGGAAAGGATAATGTACTGGGAACTCCTCAGAAGAATCTGATTTGTGGGGAGGGGATAGAGATAAAAGCTCATTTAGGAACGACATGAAAATGGTTCATAGGATGGGGCTGGGGATATAGCCTAGTGGCAAGAGTGCCTGCCTCGGATACACGAGGCCCTAGGTTCGATTCCCCAGCACCACATATACAGAAAAAGCGGCCAGAAGCGGAGTTGTGGCTCACGTGGCACAGTGTTCGCCTTGAGCGGGAAGAAGCCAGGGACAGTACTCAGGCCCTGAGTCCAAGGCCCAGGACTGGCCAAAAAAAAAAAAAAAGAAAGAAAATGGTTCATAGGTAGCTGTTTATCAGTAAATATCTCCACTGAGATTAAGAAAAGCAGTAGCTTAATAAATTAAGTACTTCCTGGTATAATTACTGTACTTGTAACTCCCCAAAAGAATCTGGATTGTGGTGAGGGAACAGAGGAAAAAGCTCATTTAGGACCTGCACTTACGAAGGGGGTAGGCAGCTGTATATCAGGGAGTATCCCTTCTGAGAATAAAAACAGCTGGAGCTTGTTAAGGTAATTACACAGGGGAAAGGATAATGTACTGGGAACTCCTCAGAAGAATCTGATTTGTGGTGAGGGGAGAGAGATAAAAGCTCATTTAGGAACGACATGAACATGCTGCGTAGGTAGCTGTTTATCAGTAAATATCTCCACTGAGATTAAGAAAAGCAGTAGCGTAATAAATTAAGTATTTCCTGGTATGGTTACTGTACTGGTAACTCCCCAAAAGAATCTGGATTGTGGTGAGGGAACAGAGAAAAAAGCTCATTTAGGACCTACTCTTACGAAGGGGGTAGGCAGCTGTATATCAGGGAGTATCCCTTCTGAGAATAAAAACAGCTGGAGCTTGTTAAGGTAATTACACAGGGGAAAGGATAATGTACTGGGAACTCCTCAGAAGAATCGGATTTGTTGTGAGGGGAGAGAGATAAAAGCTCACTTAGGAACGACATGAAAATGCTGCGTAGGTAGCTGTTTATCAGTAAATATCTCCACTGAGATTAAGAAAAGCAGTAGCTTAATAAATTAAGTACTTCCTCGTATGGTTACTGTACTGGTAACTCCGCAAAAGAATGTGGATTGTGGTGAGGGAACAGAGAAAAAAGCTCATTTAGGACCTGCACTTACGAAGGGGGTAGGCAGCTGTATATCAGGGAGTATCCCTTCTGAGAATAAAAACAGCTGGAGCTTGTTAAAGTAATTACACAGGGGAAAGGATAATGTACTGGGAACTCCTTAGAAGAATCTGATTTGTTGTGAGGGGAGAGAGATAAAAGCTCATTTAAGAACGACATGAAAATGCTGCATAGGTAGCTGTTTATCAGTAGGCAGCTGTATATCAGGGAGTAAAACTTCTGAGAATAAAAACAGCTGGAGCTTGTTAAGGTAATTACACAGGGGAAAGGATAATGTACTGGGAACTCCTCAGAAGAATCTGATTCGTGGTGAGCGGAGAGAGATAAAAGCTCATTTAGGAACGACATGAACATGCTGCATAGGTAGCGGTTTATCAGTAAATATCTCCACTGTGATTAATAAAAGAAGTAGCTTAATAAATTAAGTACTTCATCTTATGGTTGCTGTACTGGTAACACCCCAAAAGAATCTGGACTGTGGTGTGGGTACAGAGAAAAAAGCTCATTTAGGAACTGCACTTAAGAAGGGGTAGGCAGCTGTATATTAGGGAGTAAACCTTCTGAGAATAAAAACAGCTGGAGCTTGTTAAGGTAATTACACATGGGAAAGGATAATGTACTGGGAAATGCACAGAAGTATATGATTTGTGGTGAGCGGAGAGAGATAAAAGCTCATTTGGAACGACATGAACATGCTGCGTAGGTAGCTGTTAATCAGTAAATATCTCCACTGAGATTAAGAAAATCAGTAGCTTAATAAATTAAGTACTTCCTGGTATGGTTACTGTACTGTTAACTCTCCAAAAGAATCTGGATTGTGGTGAGGGAACAGAGAAAAAAGCTCATTTAGGACCTGCACTTACGAAGGGGGTAGGCAGCTGTATATCAGGGAGTAAAGCCTCAGAATAAAAACAGCTGGAGCTTGTTAAGGTAATTACACAGGGGAAAGGATAATGTACTGGGAACTCCTCAGAAGATTCTGAATTGTGGGGAGGGGAGAAAGATAAAAGCTCATTTAGGACCTGCACTTACGAAGGTGGTAGGCAGCTGTATATCAGGGAGTATCCCTTCTGAGAATAAAAACAGCTGGAGCTTGTTAAGGTAATGACACAGGGGAAAGCATAATGTACTGGGAACTCCTCAGAAGAATCTGATTTGTGGTGAGGGGAGAGAGATAAAAGCTCATTTAGGAACGACATGGACTTGCTGCATAGGTAGCTGTTTATCAGTAAATATCTCCACTGAGATTAAGAAAAGCAGTAGCTTAATAAATTAAATACTTCCTGGTATGGTTACTGTACTGGTAACTCCCCAAAAGAATCTGGATTGTGCTGAGGGAACAGAGAAAAAAGCTCATTTAGGACCTGCACTTACGAAGGGGGTAGCCAGCTCTATATCAGGAAGTAAACCTTCTGAGAATAAAAACAGCTGGAGCATGTTAAGTTAATTACACAGGGGAAAGGATAATGTACTGGGAAATCCTCAGAAGAATCTGATTTGTGGGGAGGGGATAGAGATAAAAGCTCATTTAGGAACGACATGAAAATGGTTCATAGGATGGGGCTGGGGATATAGCCTAGTGGCAAGAGTGCCTGCCTCGGATACACGAGGCCCTAGGTTCGATTCCCCAGCACCACATATACAGAAAAAGCGGCCAGAAGCGGAGTTGTGGCTCACGTGGCACAGTGTTCGCCTTGAGCGGGAAGAAGCCAGGGACAGTACTCAGGCCCTGAGTCCAAGGCCCAGGACTGGCCAAAAAAAAAAAAAAAAAGAAAATGGTTCATAGGTAGCTGTTTATCAGTAAATATCTCCACTGAGATTAAGAAAAGCAGTAGCTTAATAAATTAAGTACTTCCTGGTATAATTACTGTACTTGTAACTCCCCAAAAGAATCTGGATTGTGGTGAGGGAACAGAGGAAAAAGCTCATTTAGGACCTGCACTTACGAAGGGGGTAGGCAGCTGTATATCAGGGAGTATCCCTTCTGAGAATAAAAACAGCTGGAGCTTGTTAAGGTAATTACACAGGGGAAAGGATAATGTACTGGGAACTCCTCAGAAGAATCTGATTTGTGGTGAGGGGAGAGAGATAAAAGCTCATTTAGGAACGACATGAACATGCTGCGTAGGTAGCTGTTTATCAGTAAATATCTCCACTGAGATTAAGAAAAGCAGTAGCGTAATAAATTAAGTATTTCCTGGTATGGTTACTGTACTGGTAACTCCCCAAAAGAATCTGGATTGTGGTGAGGGAACAGAGAAAAAAGCTCATTTAGGACCTACTCTTACGAAGGGGGTAGGCAGCTGTATATCAGGGAGTATCCCTTCTGAGAATAAAAACAGCTGGAGCTTGTTAAGGTAATTACACAGGGGAAAGGATAATGTACTGGGAACTCCTCAGAAGAATCGGATTTGTTGTGAGGGGAGAGAGATAAAAGCTCACTTAGGAACGACATGAAAATGCTGCGTAGGTAGCTGTTTATCAGTAAATATCTCCACTGAGATTAAGAAAAGCAGTAGCTTAATAAATTAAGTACTTCCTCGTATGGTTACTGTACTGGTAACTCCGCAAAAGAATGTGGATTGTGGTGAGGGAACAGAGAAAAAAGCTCATTTAGGACCTGCACTTACGAAGGGGGTAGGCAGCTGTATATCAGGGAGTATCCCTTCTGAGAATAAAAACAGCTGGAGCTTGTTAAAGTAATTACACAGGGGAAAGGATAATGTACTGGGAACTCCTTAGAAGAATCTGATTTGTTGTGAGGGGAGAGAGATAAAAGCTCATTTAAGAACGACATGAAAATGCTGCATAGGTAGCTGTTTATCAGTAGGCAGCTGTATATCAGGGAGTAAAACTTCTGAGAATAAAAACAGCTGGAGCTTGTTAAGGTAATTACACAGGGGAAAGGATAATGTACTGGGAACTCCTCAGAAGAATCTGATTCGTGGTGAGCGGAGAGAGATAAAAGCTCATTTAGGAACGACATGAACATGCTGCATAGGTAGCGGTTTATCAGTAAATATCTCCACTGTGATTAATAAAAGAAGTAGCTTAATAAATTAAGTACTTCATCTTATGGTTGCTGTACTGGTAACACCCCAAAAGAATCTGGACTGTGGTGTGGGTACAGAGAAAAAAGCTCATTTAGGAACTGCACTTAAGAAGGGGTAGGCAGCTGTATATTAGGGAGTAAACCTTCTGAGAATAAAAACAGCTGGAGCTTGTTAAGGTAATTACACATGGGAAAGGATAATGTACTGGGAAATGCACAGAAGTATATGATTTGTGGTGAGCGGAGAGAGATAAAAGCTCATTTAGGAACGACATGAACATGCTGCGTAGGTAGCTGTTAATCAGTAAATATCTCCACTGAGATTAAGAAAATCAGTAGCTTAATAAATTAAGTACTTCCTGGTATGGTTACTGTACTGTTAACTCTCCAAAAGAATCTGGATTGTGGTGAGGGAACAGAGAAAAAAGCTCATTTAGGACCTGCACTTACGAAGGGGGTAGGCAGCTGTATATCAGGGAGTAAAGCCTCAGAATAAAAACAGCTGGAGCTTGTTAAGGTAATTACACAGGGGAAAGGATAATGTACTGGGAACTCCTCAGAAGATTCTGAATTGTGGGGAGGGGAGAAAGATAAAAGCTCATTTAGGACCTGCACTTACGAAGGTGGTAGGCAGCTGTATATCAGGGAGTATCCCTTCTGAGAATAAAAACAGCTGGAGCTTGTTAAGGTAATGACACAGGGGAAAGCATAATGTACTGGGAACTCCTCAGAAGAATCTGATTTGTGGTGAGGGGAGAGAGATAAAAGCTCATTTAGGAACGACATGGACTTGCTGCATAGGTAGCTGTTTATCAGTAAATATCTCCACTGAGATTAAGAAAAGCAGTAGCTTAATAAATTAAATACTTCCTGGTATGGTTACTGTACTGGTAACTCCCCAAAAGAATCTGGATTGTGCTGAGGGAACAGAGAAAAAAGCTCATTTAGGACCTGCACTTACGAAGGGGGTAGCCAGCTCTATATCAGGAAGTAAACCTTCTGAGAATAAAAACAGCTGGAGCATGTTAAGTTAATTACACAGGGGAAAGGATAATGTACTGGGAACTCCTCAGAAGAATCTGATTTGTGGGGAGGGGATAGAGATAAAAGCTCATTTAGGAACGACATGAAAATGGTTCATAGGATGGGGCTGGGGATATAGCCTAGTGGCAAGAGTGCCTGCCTCGGATACACGAGGCCCTAGGTTCGATTCCCCAGCACCACATATACAGAAAAAGCGGCCAGAAGCGGAGTTGTGGCTCACGTGGCACAGTGTTCGCCTTGAGCGGGAAGAAGCCAGGGACAGTACTCAGGCCCTGAGTCCAAGGCCCAGGACTGGCCAAAAAAAAAAAAAAAAAGAAAATGGTTCATAGGTAGCTGTTTATCAGTAAATATCTCCACTGAGATTAAGAAAAGCAGTAGCTTAATAAATTAAGTACTTCCTGGTATAATTACTGTACTTGTAACTCCCCAAAAGAATCTGGATTGTGGTGAGGGAACAGAGGAAAAAGCTCATTTAGGACCTGCACTTACGAAGGGGGTAGGCAGCTGTATATCAGGGAGTATCCCTTCTGAGAATAAAAACAGCTGGAGCTTGTTAAGGTAATTACACAGGGGAAAGGATAATGTACTGGGAACTCCTCAGAAGAATCTGATTTGTGGTGAGGGGAGAGAGATAAAAGCTCATTTAGGAACGACATGAACATGCTGCGTAGGTAGCTGTTTATCAGTAAATATCTCCACTGAGATTAAGAAAAGCAGTAGCGTAATAAATTAAGTATTTCCTGGTATGGTTACTGTACTGGTAACTCCCCAAAAGAATCTGGATTGTGGTGAGGGAACAGAGAAAAAAGCTCATTTAGGACCTACTCTTACGAAGGGGGTAGGCAGCTGTATATCAGGGAGTATCCCTTCTGAGAATAAAAACAGCTGGAGCTTGTTAAGGTAATTACACAGGGGAAAGGATAATGTACTGGGAACTCCTCAGAAGAATCGGATTTGTTGTGAGGGGAGAGAGATAAAAGCTCACTTAGGAACGACATGAAAATGCTGCGTAGGTAGCTGTTTATCAGTAAATATCTCCACTGAGATTAAGAAAAGCAGTAGCTTAATAAATTAAGTACTTCCTCGTATGGTTACTGTACTGGTAACTCCGCAAAAGAATGTGGATTGTGGTGAGGGAACAGAGAAAAAAGCTCATTTAGGACCTGCACTTACGAAGGGGGTAGGCAGCTGTATATCAGGGAGTATCCCTTCTGAGAATAAAAACAGCTGGAGCTTGTTAAAGTAATTACACAGGGGAAAGGATAATGTACTGGGAACTCCTTAGAAGAATCTGATTTGTTGTGAGGGGAGAGAGATAAAAGCTCATTTAAGAACGACATGAAAATGCTGCATAGGTAGCTGTTTATCAGTAGGCAGCTGTATATCAGGGAGTAAAACTTCTGAGAATAAAAACAGCTGGAGCTTGTTAAGGTAATTACACAGGGGAAAGGATAATGTACTGGGAACTCCTCAGAAGAATCTGATTCGTGGTGAGCGGAGAGAGATAAAAGCTCATTTAGGAACGACATGAACATGCTGCATAGGTAGCGGTTTATCAGTAAATATCTCCACTGTGATTAATAAAATAAGTAGCTTAATAAATTAAGTACTTCATCTTATGGTTGCTGTACTGGTAACACCCCAAAAGAATCTGGACTGTGGTGTGGGTACAGAGAAAAAAGCTCATTTAGGAACTGCACTTAAGAAGGGGTAGGCAGCTGTATATCAGGGAGTATCCCTTCTGAGAATAAAAACACCTGGAGCTTGTTAAGGTAATTACACAGGGGAAAGGATAAGGTACTGGGAACTCCTCAGAAAAATCTGATTTGTGGTGAGGGGAGAGAGATAAAAGCTCATTTAGGAACGACATGAACATGCTGCGTAGGTAGCTGTTTATCAGTAAATATCTCCATTGAGATTAAGAAAAGTAGTAGCTTAATAAATTAATTATTTCCTGGTATGGTTACTGTACTGGTAACTCCCCAAAAGAATCTGGATTGTGGTGAGGGAACAGAGAAAAAAGCTCATTTAGGACCTGCACTTACGAAGGGGGTAGGCAGCTGTATATCAGGGAGTATCCCTTCTGAGAGTAAAAACAGCTGGAGCTTGTTAAGGTAATTACACAGGGGAAAGGATAATGTACTGGGAACTCCTCAGAAGAATCTGATTTGTGGTGAGGGGAGAGAGATAAAAGCTCATTTAAGAACGACATGAAAATGCTGCCTAGGTAGCTGTTTATCAGTAAATACCTCTACTGAGATTAAGAAAAGCAGTAGCTTATTAAATTAAGTACTTCCTGGTATGGTTACTGTACTGGTAACTCCCCAAAACAATCTGGATTGTGGTAAGGGAAAAGAGAAAAGAGCTCATTTAGGACCTGCACTTACGAAGGGGTTAGCAGTTGTATATCAGGGAGTAAACCTTCTGAGAATAAAAACAGTTGGAGCTTGTTAAGGTAATTACACAGGGGAAAGGATAATGTACTGGGAACTCCTCAGAAGAATCTGATTTGTAGTGAGGGGAGAGAGATAAAAGCTCATTTAGGAACGAAATGAAAATGCTGCATTGGTAGCTATTTATCAGTAAATATCTCCACTGCGATTAAGATAAGTAGTAGCTTAATAAATTAAGTACTTCCTGGGATGGTTACTGTACTGGTTACTCCCCAAAAGAATCTGGATTGTGGTGAGGCAACAGAGTAAAAAGCTCATTTAGGACCTACACTTACGAAGGGGATAGGCAGCTGTATATCAGGGAGTATCCCTTCTGAGAATAAAAACAGCTGGAGCTTGTTAAGGTAATTACACAGGGGAAAGGATAATGTACTGGGAACTACTCAGAAGAGTCTGATTTGTGGTGAGAGGAGAAAGATAAAAGCTCATTTAGGAACTACAAGATCATGCTGAGTAGGTAGCTGTTTATCAGTAAATATCTCCACTGAGATTAAGAAAAGCAGTAGCTTAATAAATTAAGTATTTCCTAGAATGGTTTCTGTACTGGTAAGCCCCAAAAGAATCTGGATTGTGGTGAGGGAACAGAGAAAAATGCTCATTTACGACCTGCACTTACGAAGGGGGTACGCTAGTGTATATCAGGGAGTCTCCCTTCTGAGAATAAAAACAGTTGGAGCTTGTTAATGTAATTTCACATGGGAAAAGATAATGTACTGGGAATTCCTCAGAAGAATCTGATTTGTGGTGAGGGGAGAGAGATAAAAGCTCATTTAGGAACGACATGAAAATGCTGCATAGGTAGCTGTTTATCAGTAAATATCTCCACTGAGATTAAGAAAAGTAATAGCTTAATAAATTAAGTATTTCCTCGTATGGTGACTCTACTAGTAACTCCCCAAAAGAATCTGGATTGTGATGAGGGAACAGAGAAAAAAGCTCATTTAGGACCTCCACTTACGAAGGGGGTAGGCAACTGTATATCAGGGAGTAAACCTTCTGAGAATAAAAACAGCTGGAGCTTGTTAAGGTAATTACACAGGGGAAAGGATAATGTACCGGGAACTCCTCAGAAGAATCTGATTTGTGGTGATTGGAGAGAGATAAAAGCTCATTTAGGACCTGCACTTACGAAGGGGGTAGGCAGCTGTATATCAGGGAGTATCCCTTCTGAGAATAAAAACAGCTGGAGCTTGTTAAAGTAATTACACAGGGGAAAGGATAATGTACTGGGAACTCCTTAGAAGAATCTGATTTGTTGTGAGGGGAGAGAGATAAAAGCTCATTTAGGAAAGACATGAAAATGCTGCATAGGTAGCTGTTTATCAGTAAATATCTCCACTGAGATTAAGAAAAGCAGTAGCTTAATAAATTAAGTACATCCTGGTATAATTACTGTGATGGTAACACCCCAGAAGAATCTGGATTGTGGTGAGGGAACAGAGAAAAAAGCTCATTTAGGACCTGCACTTACGAAGGGGGTAGGCAGCTGTATATCGGGGAGTAAAGCCTCTGAGAATAAAAACAGCTGGAGCTTGTTAAGGTAATTACACAGGGGAAAGGATAATGTACTGGGAACTCCTCAGAAGAATCTGATTTGTGGTGAGGGGAGAGTGATAAAAGCTCATATAGGAACTGCACTTAAGAAGGGGATAGGCAGCTGTATATCAGGGAGTATCCCTTCTGAGAATAAAAACAGCTGGAGCTTGTTAAGGTAATTATACAGGGGAAAGGATAAGGTACTGGGAACTCCTCAGAAAAATCTGATTTGTGATGAGGGGAGAGAGATAAAAGCTCATTTAGGAACGACATGAACATGCTGCGTAGGTACCTGTTTATCAGTAAATATCTCCATTGAGATTAAGAAAAGTAGTAGCTTAATAAATTAATTATTTCCTGGTATGGTTACTGTACTGGTAACTCCCCAAAAGAATCTGGATTGTGGTGAGGGAACAGAGAAAAAAGCTCATTTAGGACCTGCACTTACGAAGGGGGTAGGCAGCTGTATATCAGGGAGTATCCCTTCTGAGAGTAAAAACAGATGGAGCTTGTTAAGGTAATTACACAGGGGAAAGGATAATGTACTGGGAACTCCTCAGAAGAATCTGATTTGTGGTGAGGGGAGAGAGATAAAAGCTCATTTAGGAAAGAAATGTAAATGATGCATTGGTTGCTATTTATCAGTAAATATCTCCACTGCGATTAAGAAAAGTAGTAGCTTAATAAATTAAGTACTTCCTGGGATGGTTACTGTACTGGTTACTCCCGAAAAGAATCTGGATTGTGGTGAGGCAACAGAGTAAAAAGCTCATTTAGGACCTACACTTACGAAGGGGCTAGGCAGCTGTATATCAGGGAGTAAACCTTCTGAGAATAAAAATAGCTGGAGCTTGTTAAGGTAATTACACAGGGGAAAGGATAATGTACTGGGAACTCCTCAGAAGAATCGGATTTGTTGTGAGGGGAGAGAGATAAAAGCTCATTTAAGAACGACATGAACATGCTGCATAGGTAGCGGTTTATCAGTAAATATCTCCACTGTGATTAATAAAAGCAATAGCTTAATAAATTAAGTACTTCCTCTTATGGTTGCTGTACTGGTAACACCCCAAAAGAATCTGGACTGTGGTGTGGGTACAGAGAAAAAGGCTCATTTAGGAACTGCACTTAAGAAGGGGGTAGGCAGCTGTATATCAGGGAGTATCCCTTCTGAGAATAAAAACACCTGGAGCTTGTTAAGGTAATTACACAGGGGAAAGGATAAGGTACTGGGAACTCCTCAGAAAAATCTGATTTGTGGTGAGGGGAGAGAGATAAAAGCTCATTTAGGAACGACATGAACACGCTGCGTAGGTAGCTGTTTATCAGTAAATATCTCCATTGAGATTAAGAAAAGTAGTAGCTTAATAAATTATTTATTTCCTGGTATGGTTACTGTACTGGTAACTCCCCAAAAGAATCTGGATTGTGGTGAGGGAACAGCGAAAAAAGCTCATTTAGGACCTGCACTTACGAAGGGGGTAGGCAGCTGTATATCAGGGAGTATCCCTTCTGAGAGTAAAAACAGCTGGAGCTTGTTAAGGTAATTACACAGGGGAAAGGATAATGTACTTGGAACTCCTCAGAAGAATCTGATTTGTGGTGAGGGGAGAGAGATAAAAGCTCATTTAAGAACGACATGAAAATGCTGCCTAGGTAGCTGTTTATCAGTAAATATCTCTACTGAGATTAAGAAAAGCAGTAGCTTATTAAATTAAGTACTTCCTGGTATGGTTACTGTACTGGTAACTCCCCAAAACAATCTGGATTGTGGTAAGGGAAAAGAGAAAAAAGCTCATTTAGGACCTGCACTTACGAAGGGGTTAGCAGTTGTATATCAGGGAGTAAACCTTCTGAGAATAAAAACAGTTGGAGCTTGTTAAGGTAATTACACAGGGGAAAGGATAATGTACTGGGAACTCCTCAGAAGAATCTGATTTGTAGTGAGGGGAGAGAGATAAAAGCTCATTTAGGAACGAAATGAAAATGCTGCATTGGTAGCTATTTATCAGTAAATATCTCCACTGCGATTAAGATAAGTAGTAGCTTAATAAATTAAGTACTTCCTGGGATGGTTACTGTACTGGTTACTCCCCAAAAGAATCGGGATTGTGGTGAGGCAACAGAGTAAAAAGCTCATTTAGGACCTACACTTACGAAGGGGGTAGGCAGCTGTATATCAGGGAGTATCCCTTCTGAGAATAAAAACAGCTGGAGCTTGTTAAGGTAATTAACCAGGGGAAAGGATAATGTACTGGGAACTACTCAGAAGAGTCTGATTTGTGGTGAGAGGAGAGAGATAAAAGCTCATTTAGGAACTACAAGAACATGCTGCGTAGGTAGCTGTTTATCAGTAAATATCTCCACTGAGATTAAGAAAAGCAGTAGCTTAATAAATTAAGTATTTCCTGGAATGGTTACTGTACTGGTAAGCCCCAAAAGAATCTGGATTGTGGTGAGGGAACAGAGAAAAATGCTCATTTACGACCTGCACTTACGAAGGGGATAGGCAAGTGTATATCAGGGAGTCTCCCTTCTGAGAATAAAAACAGCTGGAGTTTGTTAAGGTAATTACACAGGGGAAAGGATAAGGTACTGGGAACTCCTTAGAAGAATCTGATTTGTTGTGAGGGGAGAGAGATAAAAGCTCATTTAGGAACGACATGAAAATGCTGCATTGGTAGCTGTTTATCAGTAGGCAGCTGTATATCAGGGAGTAAAACTTCTGAGAATAAAAACAGCTGGAGCTTGTTAAGGTAATTACACAGGGGAAAGGATAATGTACTGGGAACTCCTCAGAAGAATCTGATTCGTGGTGAGCGGAGAGAGATAAAAGCTCATTTAGGAACGAAATGAACATGCTGCATAGGTAGCGGTTAATCAGTAAATATCTCCACTGTGATTAATAAAAGCAGTAGCTTAATAAATTAAGTACTTCCTCTTATGGTTGCTGTACTGGTAACACCCCAAAAGAATCTGGACTGTGGTGTGGGTACAGAGAAAAAGGCTCATTTAGGACCTACACTTACGAAGGGGGTAGGCAGCTGTATATCAGGGAGTATCCCTTCTGAGAATAAAAACAGCTGGAGCTTGTTAAGGTAATTACACAGGGGAAAGGATAATGTACTGGGAACTACTCAGAAGAGTCTGATTTGTGGTGAGAGGAGAAAGATAAAAGCTCATTTAGGAACTACAAGATCATGCTGAGTAGGTAGCTGTTTATCAGTAAATATCTCCACTGAGATTAAGAAAAGCAGTAGCTTAATAAATTAAGTATTTCCTAGAATGGTTACTGTACTGGTAAGCCCCAAAAGAATCTGGATTGTGGTGAGGGAACAAAGAAAAATGCTCATTTACGACCTGCACTTACGAAGGGGGTACGCTAGTGTATATCAGGGAGTCTCCCTTCTGAGAATAAAAACAGTTGGAGCTTGTTAATGTAATTTCACAGGGGAAAAGATAATGTACTGGGAACTCCTCAGAAGAATCTGATTTGTGGTGAGGGGAGAGAGATAAAAGCTCATTTAGGAACGACATGAAAATGCTGCATAGGTAGCTGTTTATCAGTAAATATCTCCACTGAGATTAAGAAAAGTAATAGCTTAATAAATTAAGTATTTCCTCGTATGGTGACTCTACTAGTAACTCCCCAAAAGAATCTGGATTGTGATGAGGGAACAGAGAAAAAAGCTCATTTAGGACCTCCACTTACGAAGGGGGTAGGCAACTGTATATCAGGGAGTAAACCTTCTGAGAATAAAAACAGCTGGAGCTTGTTAAGGTAATTACACAGGGGAAAGGATAATGTACCGGGAACTCCTCAGAAGAATCTGATTTGTGGTGAGGGGAGAGAGATAAAAGCTCATTTAGGACCTGCACTTACGAAGGGGGTAGGCAGCTGTATATCAGGGAGTATCACTTCTGAGAATAAAAACAGCTGGAGCTTGTTAAAGTAATTACACAGGGGAAAGGATAATGTACTGGGAACTCCTTAGAAGAATCTGATTTGTTGTGAGGGGAGAGAGATAAAAGCTCATTTAGGAAAGACATGAAAATGCTGCATAGGTAGCTGTTTATCAGTAAATATCTCCCCTGAGATTAAGAAAAGCAGTAGCTTAATAAATTAAGTACATCCTGGTATAATTACTGTGATGGTAACACCCCAGAAGAATCTGCATTGTGGTGAGGGAACAGAGAAAAAAGCTCATTTAGTTCCTGCACTTACGAAGGGGGTAGGCAGCTGTATATCGGGGAGTAAAGCCTCTGAGAATAAAAACAGCTGGAGCTTGTTAAGGTAATTACACAGGGGAAAGGATAATGTACTGGGATCTCCTCAGAAGAATCTGATTTGTGGTGAGGGGAGAGTGATAAATGCTCATATAGGAACTGCACTTAAGAAGGGGATAGGCAGCTGTATATCAGGGAGTATCCCTTCTGAGAATAAAAACAGCTGGAGCTTGTTAAGGTAATTATACAGGGGAAAGGATAAGTTACTGGGAACTCCTCAGAAAAATCTGATTTGTGGTGAGGGGAGAGAGATAAAAGCTCATTTAGGAACGACATGAATATGCTGCGTAGGTAGCTGTTTATCAGTAAATATCTCCATTGAGATTAAGAAAAGTAGTAGCTTAATAAATTAATTATTTCCTGGTATGGTTACTGTACTGGTAACTCCCCAAAACAATCTGGATTGTGGTGAGGGAACAGAGAAAAAAGCTCATTTAGGACCTGCACTTACGAAGGGGGTAGGCAGCTGTATATCAGGGAGTATCCCTTCTGACAGTAAAAACAGATGGAGCTTGTTAAGGTAATTACACAGGGGAAAGGATAATGTACTGGGAACTCCTCAGAAGAATCTGATTTGTGGTGAGGGGAGAGAGATAAAAGCTCATTTAGGAACGAAATGTAAATGATGCATTGGTAGCTATTTATCAGTAAATATCTCCACTGCGATTAAGAAAAGTAGTAGCTTAATAAATTAAGTACTTCCTGGGATGGTTACTGTACTGGTTACTCCCCAAAAGAATCTGGATTGTGGTGAGGCAACAGAGTAAAAAGCTCATTTAGGACCTACACTTACGAAGAGGGTAGGCAGCTGTATATCAGGGAGTATCTCTTCTGAGAATAAAAACAGCTGGAGCTTGTTAAGGTAATTAACCAGGGGAAAGGATAATGTACTGGGAACTACGCAGAAGAGTTTGATTTGTGGTGAGAGGAGAGAGATAAAAGCTCATTTAGGAACTACAAGAACATGCTGCGTAGGTAGCTGTTTATCAGTAAATATCTCCACTGAGATTAAGAAAAGCAGTAGCTTAATAAATTAAGTATTTCCTGGAATGGTTACTGTACTGGTAAGCCCCAAAAGAATCTGGATTGTGGTGAGGGAACAGAGAAAAATGCTCATTTACGACCTGCACTTACGAAGGGGGTAGGCAAGTGTATATCAGGGAGTCTCCCTTCTGAGAATAAAAACAGCTGGAGCTTGTTAAGGTAATTACACAGGGGAAAGGATAAGGTACTGGGAACTCCTCAGAAAAATCTGATTTGTGGTGAGGGGAGAGAGATTAAAGCTCATTTAGGAACGACATGAACACGCTGCGTAGGTTGCTGTTTATCAGTAAATATCTCCATTGAGATTAAGAAAAGTAGTAGCTTAATAAATTAATTATTTCCTGGTATGGTTACTGTAGTGGTAACACCCCAGAAGAACCTGGATGGTGGTGAGGGAACAGAGAACAAAGCTCATTTAGGACCTGCACTTACGAAGGGGGTAGGCAACTGTATATCGGGGAGTAAAGCCTCTGAGAATAAAAACAGCTGGAGCTTGTTAAGGTAATTACACAGGGGAAAGGATAATGTACTGGGAACTCCTCAGAAGAATCTGATTTGTGGTGAGGGGAGAGTGATAAAAGCTCATATAGGAACTGCACTTAAGAAGGGGATAGGCAGCTGTATATCAGGGAGTATCCCTTCTGAGAATAAAAACAGCTGGAGCTTTTTAAGGTAATTATACAGGGGAAAGGATAAGGTACTGGGAACTCCTCAGAAAAATCTGATTTGTGGTGAGGGGAGAGAGATAAAAGCTCATTTAGGAACGACATGAACATGCTGCGTAGGTAGCTGTTTATCAGTAAATATCTCCATTGAGATTAAGAAAAGTAGTAGCTTAATAAATTAATTATTTCCTGTTATGGTTACTGTACTGGTAACTCCCCAAAAGAATCTGGATTGTGGTGAGGCAACAGAGTAAAAAGCTCATTTTAGACCTGCACTTACGAAGGGGGTAGGCAGCTGTATATCAGGGAGTATCCCTTCTGAGAGTAAAAACAGCTGGAGCTTGTTAAGGTAATTACACAGGGGAAAGGATAATGTACTGGGAATTCCTCAGAAGAATCTGATTTGTGGTGAGGGGATAGAGATAAAAGCTCATTTAAGAACGACATGAAAATGCTGCATAGGTAGCTGTTTATCAGTAAATATCTCTACTGAGATTAAGAAAAGCAGTAGCTTAATAAATTAAGTACTTCCTGGTATGTTTACTGTACTTGTAATTCCCCAAAAGAATCTGGATTGTGGTGAGGGAACAGAGAAAAAAGCTCATTTAGGACCTGCACTTACGAAGGGGTTAGCAGTTGTATATCAGGGAGTAAACCTTCTGAGAATAAAAACAGTTGGAGCTTGTTAAGGTAATTACACAGGGGAAAGATTAATGTACTGGGAACTCCTCAGAAGAATCTGATTTGTGGTGAGGGGAGAGAGATAAAAGCTCATTTAGGAACGAAATGTAAATGATGCATTGGTAGCTATTTATCAGTAAATATCTCCACTGCGATTAAGAAAAGTAGTAGCTTAATAAATTAAGTACTTCCTGGGATGGTTACTGTACTGTTTACTCCCCAAAAGAATCTGGATTGTGGTGAGGCAACAGAGTAAAAAGCTCATTTAGGACCTACACTTACGAAGGGGGTAGGCAGCTGTATATCAGGGAGTATCCCTTCTGAGAATAAAAACAGCTGGAGCTTGTTAAGGTAATTAACCAGGGGAAAGGATAATGTACTGGGAACTACTCAGAAGAGTCTGATTTGTGGTGAGAGGAGAGAGATAAAAGCTCATTTAGGAACTACAAGAACATGCTGCGTAGGTAGCTGTTTATCAGTAAATATCTCCACTGAGATTAAGAAAAGCAGTAGCTTAATAAATTAAGTATTTCCTGGAATGGTTACTGTACTGGTAAGCCCCAAAAGAATCTGGATTGTGGTGAGGGAACAGAGAAAAATGCTCATTTACGACCTGCACTTACGAAGGGGGTAGGCAAGTGTATATCAGGGAGTCTCCCTTCTGAGAATAAAAACAGCTGGAGTTTGTTAAGGTAATTACACAGGGGAAAGGATAAGGTACTGGGAACTCCTTAGAAGAATCTGATTTGTTGTGAGGGGAGAGAGATAAAAGCTCATTTAGGAACGACATGAAAATGCTGCATTGGTAGCTGTTTATCAGTAGGCAGCTGTATATCAGGGAGTAAAACTTCTGAGAATAAAAACAGCTGGAGCTTGTTAAGGTAATTACACAGGGGAAAGGATAATGTACTGGGAACTCCTCAGAAGAATCTGATTCGTGGTGAGCGGAGAGAGATAAAAGCTCATTTAGGAACGAAATGAACATGCTGCATAGGTAGCGGTTTATCAGTAAATATCTCCACTGTGATTAATAAAAGCAGTAGCTTAATAAATTAAGTACTTCCTCTTATGGTTGCTGTACTGGTAACACCCCAAAAGAATCTGGACTGTGGTGTGGGTACAGAGAAAAAGGCTCATTTAGGAACTGCACTTAAGAAGGGGGTAGGCAGCTGTATATCAGGGAGTATCCCTTCTGAGAATAAAAACACCTGGAGCTTGTTAAGGTAATTACACAGGGGAAAGGATAAGGTACTGGGAACTCCTCAGAAAAATCTGATTTGTGGTGAGGGGAGAGAGATAAAAGCTCATTTAGGAACGACATGAACACGCTGCGTAGGTAGCTGTTTATCAGTAAATATCTCCATTGAGATTAAGAAAAGTAGTAGCTTAATAAATTAATTATTTCCTGGTATGGTTACTGTACTGGTAACTCCCCAAAACAATCTGGATTGTGGTGAGGGAACAGAGAAAAAAGCTCATTTAGGACCTGCACTTACGAAGGGGGTAGGCAGCGGTATATCAGGGAGTATCCCTTCTGAGAGTAAAAACAGCTGGAGCTTGTTAAGGTAATTACACAGGGGAAAGGATAATGTACTTGGAACTCCTCAGAAGAATTTGATTTGTGGTGAGTGGAGAGAGATAAATGCTCATTTAAGAACGACATGAAAATGCTGCCTAGGGAGCTGTTTATCAGTAAATATCTCTACTGAGATTAAGAAAAGCAGTAGCTTATTAAATTAAGTACTTCCTGGGATGGTTACTGTACTGGTTACTCCCCAAAAGAATCTGGATTGTGGTGAGGCAACAGAGTAAAAAGCCCATTTAGGAGCTACACTTACGAAGGGGGTAGGCAGCTGTATATCAGGGAGTATCCCTTCTGAGAATAAAAACAGCTGGAGCTTGTTAAGGTAATTACACAGGGGAAAGGATAATGTACTGGGAACTACTCAGAAGAGTCTGATTTGTGGTGAGAGGAGAAAGATAAAAGCTCATTTAGGAACTACAAGATCATGCTGAGTAGGTAGCTGTTTATCTGTAAATATCTCCACAGAGATTAAGAAAAGCAGTAGCTTAATAAATTAAGTATTTCCTAGAATGGTTACTGTACTGGTAAGCCCCAAAAGAATCTGGATTGTGGTGAGGGAACAGAGAAAAATGCTCATTTACGACCTGCACTTACGAAGGGGGTACGCTAGTGTATATCAGGGAGTCTCCCTTCTGAGAATAAAAACAGTTGGAGCTTGTTAATGTAATTTCACAGGGGAAAAGATAATGTACTGGGAACTCCTCAGAAGAATCTGATTTGTGGTGAGGGGAAAGAGATAAAAGCTCATTTAGGAACGACATGAAAATGCTGCATAGGTAGGTGTTTATCAGTAAATATCTCCACTGAGATTAAGAAAAGTAATAGCTTAATAAATTAAGTATTTCCTCGTATGGTGACTCTACTAGTAACTCCCCAAAAGAATCTGGATTGTGATGAGGGAACAGAGAAAAAAGCTCATTTAGGACCTCCACTTACGAAGGGGGTAGGCAACTGTATATCAGGAAGTAAACCTTCTGAGAATAAAAACAGCTGGAGCTTGTTAAGGTAATTACACAGGGGAAAGGATAATGTACCGGGAACTCCTCAGAAGAATCTGATTTGTGGTGAGGGGAGAGAGATAAAAGATCATTTATGACCTGCACTTAGGAAGGGGGTAGGCAACTGTATATCAGGGAGTATCCCTTCTGAGAATAAAAACAGCTGGAGCTTGTTAAAGTAATTACACAGGGGAAAGGATAATGTACTGGGAACTCCTTAGAAGAATCTGATTTGTTGTGAGGGGAGAGAGATAAAAGCTCATTAAGGAACGACATGAAAATGCTGCATAGGTAGCTGTTTATCAGTAAATATCTCCACTGAGATTAAGAAAAGCAGTAGCTTAATAAATTAAATACATCCTGGTATAATTACTGTGATGGTAACACCCCAGAAGAATCTGGATTGTGGTGAGGGAACAGAGAAAAAAGCTCATTTAGGACCTGCACTTACGAAGGGGGTAGGCAGCTGTATATCGGGGAGTAAAGCCTCTGAGAATAAAAACAGCTGGAGCTTGTTAAGGTAATTACACAGGGGAAAGGATAATGTACTGGGAACTCCTCAGAAGAATCTGATTTGTGGTGAGGGGAGAGTGATAAAAGCTCATATAGGAACTGCACTTAAGAAGGGGATAGGCAGCTGTATATCAGGGAGTATCCCTTCTGAGAATAAAAACAGCTGGAGCTTGTTAAGGTAATTATACAGGGGAAAGGATAAGGTACTGGGAACTCCTCAGAAAAATCTGATTTGTGGTGAGGGGAGAGAGATAAAAGCTCATTTAGGAACGACATGAACATGCTGCGTAGGTAGCTGTTTATCAGTAAATATCTCCATTGAGATTAAGAAAAGTAGTAGCTTAATGAATTAATTATTTCCTGGTATGGTTACTGTACTGGTAACTCCCCAAAAGAATCTGGATTGTGGTGAGGGAACAGAGAAAAAAGCTCATTTAGGACCTGCACTTACGAAGGGGGTAGGCAGCTGTATATCAGGGAGTATCCCTTCTGAGAGTAAAAACAGCTGGAGCTTGTTAAGGTAATTACACAGGGGAAAGGATAATGTACTGGGAACTCCTCAGAAGAATCTGATTTGTGGTGAGGGGATAGAGATAAAAGCTCATTTAAGAACGACATGACAATGCTGCATAGGTAGCTGTTTATCAGTAAATATCTCTACTGAGATTAAGAAAAGCAGTAGCTTATTAAATTAAGTACTTCCTGGTATGGTTACTGTACTGGTAACTCCCCAAAACAATCTGGATTGTGGTAAGGGAAAAGAGAAAAAAGCTCATTTAGGACCTGCACTTACGAAGGGGTTAGCAGTTGTATATCAGGGAGTAAACCTTCTGAGAATAAAAACAGTTGGAGCTTGTTAAGGTAATTACACAGGGGAAAGGTTAATGTACTGGGAACTCCTCAGAAGAATCTGATTTGTGGTGAGGTGAGAGAGATAAAAGCTCATTTAGGAACGAAATGTAAATGATGCATTGGTAGCTATTTATCAGTAAATATCTCCACTGCGATTAAGAAAAGTAGTAGCTTAATAAATTAAGTACTTCCTGGGATGGTTACTGTACTGGTTACTCCCCAAAAGAATCTGGATTGTGGTGAGGCAACAGAGTAAAAAGCTCATTTAGGACATACACTTACGAAGGGGGTAGGCAGCTGTATATCAGGGAGTATCCCTTCTGAGAATAAAAACAGCAGGAGCTTGTTAAGGTAATTAACCAGGGGAAAGGATAATGTACTGGGAACTACTCAGAAGAGTCTGATTTGTGGTGAGAGGAGAGAGATAAAAGCTCATTTAGGAACTACAAGAACATGCTGCGTAGGTAGCTGTTTATCAGTAAATATCTCCACTGAGATTAAGAAAAGCAGTAGCTTAATAAATTAAGTATTTCCTGGAATGGTTACTGTACTGGTAAGCCCCAAAAGAATCTGGATTGTGGTGAGGGAACAGAGAAAAATGCTCATTTACGACCTGCACTTACGAAGGGGGTAGGCAAGTGTATATCAGGGAGTCTCCCTTCTGAGAATAAAAACAGCTGGAGCTTGTTAATGTAATTTCACAGGGGAAAGGATAATGTACTGGGAACTCCTCAGAAGAATCTGATTTGTGGTGAGGAGAGAGAGATAAAAGCTCATTTAGGAACGACATGAACATGCTGCATAGGTAGCTGTTTATCAGTAAATATCTCCACTGAGATTAAGAAAAGCAGTAGCTTAATAAATTAAGTACTTCCTGGTATGGTTACTGTACTGGTAACTCCCCAAAAGAATCTGGATTGTGGTGAGGGAACAGAGAAAAAAGCTAATTTAGGACCTGCACTTACAAAGGGGGTAGGCAGCTGTATATCAGGGAGTATCCCTTCTGAGAATAAAAACAGCTGGAGCTTGTGAAGGTAATTACACAGGGGAAAGGATAATGTACTGGGAACTCCCCAGAAGAATCGGATTTGTGGTGAGGGGGGAGAGATAAAAGCTCATTTAGGAACGACATGAACATGCTGCATAGGTAGCTGTTTATCAGTAAATATCTCCACTGAGATTAAGAAAAGCAGTAGCTTAATAAATTAAGTACTTCCGGGTATGGTTACTGTACTGGTAACTCCCCAGAGAATCTGGATTGTGGTGAGGGAACAGAGAAAAAAGCTCATTTAAGACCTGCACTTACGAAGGCGGTAGGCAGCTGTATATCAGGGAGTAAATCTTCTGAGAATAAAATCAGCTGGAGCTTGTTAAGGTAATTACACAGGGGAAAGGATAATGTACTGGGAACACCTCAGAAGAATCTGATTTGTGGTGAGGGGAGAGAGCACTAAAAGCTCATTTAGGAACGACATGAACATGCTGCGTAGGTATCTGTTTATCAGTAAATATCTCCACTGAGATTAAGAAAAGCAGTAGCTTAATAAATTAAGTACTTCCTCGTATGGTTACTGTACTGGTAACTCCCCAAAAGAATCTGGATGGTGAGGGAACAGAGAAAAAAGCTAATTCAGGACCTGCACTTACGATGGGGGTAGGCAGCTGTATATCAGGGAGTATCCCTTCTGAGAATAAAAACAGCTGGAGCTTGTTAAGGTAATTACACAGGGGAAAGGATAATGTACTGGGAACTCCTCAGAAGAATCTGATTTGTGGTGAGGGGAGAGAGATAAAAGCTCATTTAGGAACGACATGAACATGCTGCATAGGTAGCTGTTTATCAGTAAATATCTCCACTGAGATTAAGAAAAGCAGTAGCTTAATAAATTAAGTACTTCCTGGTATGGTTACTGTACTGGTAACTCCCCAAAAGAATCTGGATTGTGGTGAGGGAACAGAGAAAAAAGCTAATTTAGGACCTGCACTTACAAAGGGGGTAGGCAGCTGTATATCAGGGAGTATCCCTTCTGAGAATAAAAACAGCTGGAGCTTGTTAAGGTAATTACACAGGGGAAAGGATAATGTACTGGGAACTCCCCAGAAGAATCGGATTTGTGGTGAGGGGGAGAGATAAAAGCTCATTTAGGAACGACATGAACATGCTGCATAGGTAGCTGTTTATCAGTAAATATCTCCACTGAGATTAAGAAAAGCAGTAGCTTATTAAATTAAGTACTTCCTTGTAAGGTTACTGTAGTGGTAACTCCCCAAAAGAATCTGGATTGTGGTGAGGGAACAGAGAAAGAAGCTCATTTATGACCTGCACTTACGAAGGGGGTAGGCAGCTGTATATCAGGGAGTAAACCTTCTGAGAATAAAAACAGCTGGAACTTGTGAAGGTAATTACACAGGGGAAAGGATAACGTACTGAGAACTCCTCAGAAGAATCTGATTTGTGGTGAGGGGAGAGAGATAAAAGCTCATTTAGGAACGAAATGAACATGCTGCGTAGGTAGCTGTTTATCAGTAAATATCTCCACTGAGATTAAGAAAAGCAGTAGCTTAATAAATTAAGTACTTCCTCGTATGGTTACTGTACT